>NC_080191.1:80670000-83170000 GCF_030028045.1 Hippopotamus amphibius kiboko | reverse complement strand
TCCCCACCAGGCCTTCCTCCCTGCAGAGCTGGCCAAGAGATTTTCCAACCCTGTTTTATAAACCAAGCTGTTTGTTGCACTTGGGCAACTAATCCTTGGTGGATGAAACAGCATTCAGTTCATATGGGAGGAATTAGCAAACCATTTCCCAAAAGGATACATTCAAGAAAAAATGAGTGCTAAAGGGGACATGCTTATGGAGGTTAATTCAAAAGAAGTGTCTCTTGGAGATCTCTTTCCCCACTCCTTCCTTTGTTTCACTCCACTGGGACTGGCCCAGCCCCCAGTTTAACCTTTGCTTCCTTGGTTTACTTAGTAGCTTCAAAAGTGGGAAACGTTGTGAAAAGGAGCACAAGTGTCAGAATGGCCAGCTGGCAGAGGGACATTCCAGTCGCCTTGTGTGTCCGCTTGTGTTCTTTTCATTTTAGTTGTTCTTTGACATACACGAGTCAAAGCCTCAGCTGGCTGTTGGCTTCTCAAGGGATGACAGCTCTGCAGTATTCCAAATATCCAAACACAGCTCGCCAGATCTTCTCTGTGTGGACTTTGAGCAAGCTGTAATGAGTGGAAAAATTATAAGGTCATGGGTTGTTGAGAAATAAAGTCACAAGAATAGGAAAGAACAATCCTATTTATTCTGTGGCCCTTGGTCTCCAGTAGGCTAAAGGGATGAGAAATAAGGCCCTACACATAGCTCTGCTGTAGCTTAAGCGTGAGCAGGGCTGCTCTGTGGCTCCATGGGGCTTATGGGATAAAGTCAAGGCACGTCACTTGGCATATGAGGTGTTCCCTGCTCTGGCCACAGCCTCCCATCCGGTCCCATTCCTCAGACACTTCAGGCTGTTATTCAGGGGCTACCCGACTTATCAGCCATGCTGTTGTCTGCACATGACATTCGTCCTAGTTGGCCAGTGTTTATGCCTTCATAGGTGTTAAACCTTTTTAACTCACCCTTTTTCACATATGGTTCATACATATACCATACCTTTCAAGATGAAATCCTATTTCTTCTCCTATACTGTATGCTTCTTAAGATCACTGATTCTGTCCTATTCCATTTTATATTTACCATAATGCCTGGGACTTTCTGGGCCCATAGTAAGTGCTAAGTAAATTTGTGATATGAATAAGAGAGTGACAAATACTGGGAGAATATACTTATACACTTCTTATCTTGCCGTGAGAAGGGAAAACAGCTGTGGGTGCGCTGTTCTAGGAAGGAAGAACATGTAGACCTCCCGATTCTGCTGGCACAGAATCCCCCAATGCCTATGAGAATGCAGGAAGAAATGGTGAAACCAGTGGGTGGGGAGCATAGAGAACCTCCTTAGAAGCTCGGTTTCTATGGAAGGGAAAAAAGTTAGGCCAATACCCAGGAGCCAGGGAAAGAGAAATGAAAATTTCTTCTGACTAGGAAATAGCCCAGAGTTTCATTCAAGGTGGACGCCCTGGACACTAACACTCTGCCCCTCATTGTCTGCCCAGGTGCCAAGAAATGAGGGCAACTGATAATTATTCAATACCTACTAGTGTTTATTAGATATATTTTCAAAAGTCAATCTCAAACTTCAGTGCCAGGCTGCCTGGATTAAAATTCCGGTTTTCCAAAATCTTGTGCTATCTTAATTCCTCAGAGGTTAAATTGGAATAATAATAAAAGCAATCTCAAAAGATGGTCAAGAGCATCATAAAATAAATACTCATAAAGTACTGAGAACATGAGCTAGTATGTAGCAAATAACAAATAAGCATTTAGTAAATTGAAAATGTAAACGTTGTTTTGCAAGAAACATTGCTTTATGTGGTAGCTCACTATGGTTTTATAGCACTAGAATGTTCATAGTATTACTTATCATAGTAGCTCCAAACTGAAAAGTGCTCAAATGGCCTTAACATTAGAACAGAAAAACAAATTGTGGTGCATTCACATAACATCATGCCATTTCACAATGAAAACAAAAGACCTACCTTTACTTGCAATGGTATGGATGAAACTCACAAATGTTATATTAAGTGAAAAAAGCCAGACACACAAAAGAATACATACTGTCTGACTACATTTATATAAAGTAGAAAAACTGGCAAAACTAATCTGGACTGTTAGAAGTCAGGATAATTGTTACCCTCCTCTACAGAAGGCATCTGGGGTTCTGGCAGTGTTCTGACTCTTTGCCTGGGCTCTGCTTACCCAGCTGTGTTCATTGTGTGAAAATCCATCAGGTAGTACATTTAGGATACTTGTGCTTTCTGTATGAGTATTGCACTTCAATAAAAAGTTCCAAAAATGATGTGATAGTGAAATAAAAGTAGAACCTGTTGTAATAATGAGTTAGTAAATGACGAGTGATTAATATATCAACTAGGAAAGCAGCTAGAATGATAATCTGTAAAACCTTTGGAGTATCTAGATTTTCAATCTCACCTGCTGGTGGTGAGAACCAACCAAAGAAAGATTTGCAAGAAGTTTGGCTGCTGAATTATAAGAAAATCTCTAGTTGACCCAATAGTTAAATTTTCTTTCACTCCTTTGTGGCCATCTCAAATTTGTATCACTTTTATTTCTTTCGAATATTTTAATGTTAGTTAACACGAGTTTGAGTGGTTTAATGGTCCTGGAGAAGGGGTCATCCCATCACAATTTCCTTCTAGGTCATCCCGTTATCCCCACACAGTACTGTCATCCCCCCCGCCACCCCCCCCCCCCCCAGGTCTCGCAGTTAAGTCTCCCTTCTCTCCTGAAATTGCCTCCCCTGACTTGTTCTTGCTCTTAGGGGTCTAAAAGCACAGTGATCCCTGTCCAACCCATAGTCATTCTATATTCTTGTAATTACTATTGCCTTCAACAGGAAAAGAAACATAGCTAAGGAGTTAGTATTTATGATCACAAAGGAACTAGATAACTGTCATGTGACAGCCTTGTTTATCTTACAAGACACAAGTTAATCAGTAATCTCTTTCCTTTCTAAAAACACCATTGATATCAATGCAAATAACACAGATATCCAGAAAATGAGTGGCTTTGGGGATTCCCAAGGGTTGTGTGATTAGATACATGAGTGTCAAGGAAGGTTTGCAGGTTTGCATGAAGTTTGACTTCTGGGAGGAATTGGTAATTCTGAAGAGGCTCAAATGGAAGAAGGCAGTTGAGTGATGAACAGCTATGGAGACGGAAGACTACTGTAGTGTGAGCTACTTGCTTCCTTAATAACCAAATGGAAGAGTAATTACAATCTGGTTGTCTCTTGGTAATAATTTCTTGGTTGAATGAATGAATAAATAAATGAATGGATGGAAGAAACGGGGTCGTCTAAAGCAAAGGCTTTCGATACATTGATGAAGATCTTATAGTCTAATCTACTGTGCGTGAATTTTAGATTAAGACTTCTGAAATTAAAATGAAGAAGCTTTTATTTTCTAGATTCTAGATTTTCAATCAAGAATATGCTTAATATTTCACAAGACTCAGAAGATCCCTGTGAAGTGCAATAGTATGTTCTAGTTGACAGATGTGGATATACGTAGGTAGAAATTTATATAAACAGCATTTGAACCAGTTTTATAGCTTCAGTAAATTTTAATTATGATGAGCACAAACTTTAAGTGTAATGAGAACAAAATAGTTAATCATATTTTAAGGAATTTTCTTTCATGTGGTTAATGTCTAATTGTAGATGTATTTCTGTTCTTTCACAAAAAAGCATTTCCCAAAAGGTGTAAAAGGCTGGTAAGAATACTGAAGAATTGACAGTCCATTATCAATTTGTCCCACCAGTAGAGAAGACAATTTTTTATTATGTTATATTATTATTATACTTTACACACTTAAGCAATCCTTAATTCTCTTAATTATTATCTGGTAGGTATTATAATTTCTATTTTACAGGTAAGAAAATGAGATCACTAAGTAACTTGTCCAGGTCACAACACATACTTGGACAAAGCAGGATTCAACCTAGGATCATCTGATTCCAAAATCTGCTTGGTTTCTACTGTGAATCCTGTCTGTAGAGACAGCCAGATGATTGAACACACACACACACACACACACACACACACAAGTAGCGAATTTCTCCCCCTCTATCCTAATCCAAAATCTTGTGATGGCATCAAAAGCATACAGGTGCTATAATAATTATATAGGCAATCAAAATGCAACAGAAACATTTTCTGATTGCACAGGACATGGTTTATTCTTCTAATCACTTAACTGAATGTAGTCACTCCATAGACTCGGGTTGTAATTGAAGCACAGTGGAAAGTGAGAAGTTTTAGAGTTGATGCTTCTTTTCATTTACCTCTTTCTTTGTAAATGTCACTGGGTGCTGTGACGCTCTCCACTCTGAGGGATTCCCTTGTCTCCATGCTCCCGTTTCTATGTTTCTTCCTACAGTGACAGTGGGGGGTACTTGAAGATCCCTCTTTTGCACTGGTGTGTCCCTGGAATTTAATAGAACAACTTAATGCAGGCTTCTTCAAGTGCTATCTATCCATTTCAAACTGCTACCAAGTATGTCACTACTAAATGGAAATTTCTAGGGAGAGAAATAAACCATATGCTGCTTTTCCCTTCAGCATATTTCAACCGTATGGTACTAGGAATGGAAAGGTAACAGCGCTAGTAATTTAGACTCCCCACGCTCCCAAAACCACCATTCCCCAGCTGATTAAAAACTCCTTACTACTCGCCTGGAAATGTTATGTATGCCAGATAATTAAGGAGCAGGGTTAGGAAAGAAAATGTAACTGGAAGGTACATTTTGGATGAAGTGGGCCTGGGCTGAGACTGTAGTTCACAGAACACACACTGAACTCCCGTGAGGACTCTGTTTGACTTGATTCTGTGTTGAAAAGAGCTCCCGGGCTGTCACTGATGCACTGACACCTTAAGGGCTAAGCCCTGGTACTGCATTTCATTTACATTTACTGTGTACTTCAGAAGCAACAGGAGTTACTCCGGGTAACACTGTATAAACATCTTCAACTGTGGAAGCATGGCAACAAATATCTTTGACATAAATATAATTAGAATTTTAAGTTTTTTGAATGTTTATTAGGCTCAGAAACTAGAAAAATTAGAAAATTAGTCATGTAGAGATGCAGTGTCCACTGGTCAAATACAGCTATTCATTTAAATAAAAGAGTTCAAATATGTTATGAATTGATTTTATGTAAACTAAAAACCACATTTCAAAGCATTTGCAAACTTCATATTCCAGTCTGGACTTTGCTTTTCATTCTGTTTGCAGGGTCTTGGGGTGTGAATAATGTATTTGTTTCTAATTTTAATGTAGTCATGTTTATCAAGCTTTTCTTGTACAGATTTTGTTTCATTGAGTGCCATTTAAGAAATTCTCTACCTCTTCAAACTCATAAAGTTTTTGTTTTTGTTTTTACATTTTTTCCTCTAAAAGTTTTAATTTTCACTTTTAGGTATTTATTGAATTTGGTATTTATTTGTGTGTATAATGGGGATGAATATCTGATATTTCCCATGTAAGGAAAACCAACTGTCCCTGTACCATTTGTTGGATAATTCATTGTTTCTGACTAACTTGTAGGAACACCTGTATTACACAATACTTTTGATATATGTCTGGGTCTATTTTTGATCTTTGTATTCTGTATCCTTTGTCAATTTGCCTGTCCTTAGCCTAATACATCTCTGTTTTAATTACAATAATGTAGGAAGTTCTATCTCATAGGACAAGTCCCTGTTTAATGCTCATTTTCAGAATTGTCTAGACTATTCATGGCCTTTTAATTTTCCAAGTAAATTTTTAGATAACCGCATCAAATTCCTTAAAAATATCTTAGAGTTTTTACTGTAATAACATTGACTTTACAGATGAATTTGGGGGAAATTGAAATTTCAAATTTTTGAGTCTCCCTATCCATATTTTGCTGGGTAGAACCCTAGCGTCTTCAGATTTTGAAGCTATTTTGAATGGAATCTTGTTTTCTTTCATATTTTCTAAGTGGTTATTGTTAGAGTATTGAACTGCTATTGATTTTGTGCACTGATATCACAACTAGTGAACTTTCTGGACTTGCCAATATTTTAAATAATTTGTATATTTCTATGGATTTTTCAATTGGGTCATCTCTAAATAAAGAGAGTTATGTCTTTTTAATACATTTATCTTTATTTATTTTACTTACTTTAGTGAAATAACTAGAATTTCCAATAAAATGTCAAACAAAATGGTAATGAAAGTCATCTTATCCTATTTTTGATTTAAAATAAAGTCTTTAAGTCTTTATAATTAAAGATAATGCTTGTTTTAGGTTTTTCCACAGATATTCTTCATTGACTAAGGAAATAGCCTTCTTATCTGTTTACTAAAAATTTTAAATTATAAATGTAATTTTATTTAAACAATATTTTCAGCACTTGCTTTGATGATTGTATTATTTTTCTCCTTTACTTTTTACTATGGTGTATAAATAATAGATTTTCTGATGTTGAATCATCTTGACATCTGAGGTAAACTTTTCTTGTTCACGATATATTAATTTTTAATAGCTTACTTATACTTGCTTGCATTTTGTTTAGTGTTTTAACGTCTATGTTTATATGTGAGATTGGTCAATACTTTTCTTGTATGTTCCTTGGTGGTGTTGACTGTTGCTTTCTTGTTATTATTCTTGTGGTTTTCTCTAACAGTTTATATAAAACAATAATTTTTTCCCTTGGAGTCAAGGTTACCTTGAAAGCCAGCTTGGCCTTGGGTCCTTTGTGGAAACTAACAAATAATCTAACTATTAATAATCCAATTTCTGTAAGGTTCATTGTCTTATTGTGGTTTTCCATTTCATCTTGAGTTTTAGTGATTTGTATTTTACTAAATATTACCCATTTCATCAAAATCGTAAATTTTATTTGCCAAAAAGTTGTCCTAGTACGTCCTATGCCTTTTTAGAATCTTTCCAGTATCTGTGGTTAGGCCTTTTTTAATTTAACATTGTCTGTCCTATCATCTCTCTTTCTTTGTTTCTTGAATACTATTTATGGAGATTCGACCTGGTTTTCTTGATCCACTCTATTACTTCTTAGTTTTGCATTTATTAATTGTCCCTTATTTTTTATTTCCTTTCTTCTACTTTCTTTAGTATAAAAAGTAAACCATTATTTTTTAGTTTTTTTGAGCTGAAAACTTGGTGCATATTTTAAAATTCATTTTCATTTTGTTTTGTTTTCAACACGTACTTAAGTTTATAAACTTACTGTAAACATACTTTAGCTTTACCACACTTACATGGCATGTAGAAAAATCACTCTAGATATTTTGTAATTTCCATTGCTGTTTCATTTTTGTTCAAAGATTATTTAGAAGTTTTTAGTTTCCACTCACACATATTTTACTATATTTTTATTGATAATTTATAACAGTTTAATTATGATCTGAAAACATGTCATATATAATATAATTTCTTTATAGTTTATTGAAACTTGCTTTGTGGACAATATTCTTCCCTAACGTACAGAAAAATTCTTTTTCCATTTTCTGGGCATATATATACCTAATAGACATATAAATATATTTTTATATTATAAGTATATATTAGATGAATATTGTTAATATTGTTCAAGTCTTTTATATATTTAGTATTTTTTTGTCTGTCTGATTTCTCAGTTTCTAATGGAAGTGTGTTAAATTCTACCACGACTATGATTTTTTGGGTTTCTCTTTGCTATCCCTCTTAATCGTCCCATTGTCTTTGCTGATTCTTCTCTATTAGGGCGACATCAGAGAATCAGAACCACTGTGAAGAATGTTGAAGGAGGGATTTAGTGCAGGGATTAGACTGAATGTGACTGCGGACTCTGGTTAAAGTGTCTCTGCTTATTCTCCTCTGGTGCTGGGCCTGAGGGCAATGGGGCAAGAGCCAGGAAGGAAATGGCCATGAAGTGGACAGAGCAAGGATATGTTGGAACCCAGTGGGTACAAGCTGGAACCCTTGTCTGTATCTCACTGCCTCCAAGCCTTGACCTTGGGTGACACAGATGACCTGCAGAAGAAGCTGTTGCTCTTTGCCCCAGAACTGTAGACGTAAGTGCAGAAGTCAGAAGAGTTCTGGGCCCGAGAGCTGTCCCAGGCACTGTAGCAGCTGAGCTGCAGAGCACAAAGGTAACTATTACAACTTCTGCCTTCCCAATTTCATGCAAATTTCTTTTGGCATCAACCCTCATCTGGAAACAAACACAGAAAGGAATTCTGAGAAGCCTAGCTCCAGTTTAGCTGGGCTGACACAGTGCTAAGCGATCATGGCGGGGCTACTTTTGGAACTACTGAGACAGGAGGGAAGGTGGCAGGGCACAACATTTAAAAGAATGACAGAGCCATTGGTTATGACATAAACTGGTTAGAATCAACTAGGTCCAAGATGGCAGAAGATACACCTTCCAGTGGACCTTGAGCCTCATTATACACTCATTGTAATACATTAGCTAAATGACACACCCACCAGTAACATGACAGTTCCAAGGTCCACCATAAAAGGTCAAAAATGGGCAGAGGTCCAATTCCTGGAAATCCTCCAAAATAGTTGGAATAATTCTCCTACTCATTAACCTATGAAATTACCCAGCCCATAAAAACTAACCACTGCCACACCTTTTGGGCCTTTCTCACTTTCTGAGTCAGACAGCATTCTGTCTGTGGAGTGCATATCTCTCTAAATAATCAGCTTTCACTTTACTATGGCTGGATCTTGAATTCTTTCCTGTGCAAAGCCAAGGACCCTCACTTGGCATCCTGTCCCAGGGACTCACCGGAGACCTGGACATGACTATCCTCTCTTGCCCCATTTTTTTTCTTGCAACACTCTTATTTAATTTCTTTTTTTAGCCCTTTAAATGCTTTAGCCTTTAACTATTTTGTCTATTATCAATATTCTTATGCGGCTTTCTTTTGTTAAGGTTTTGTTTGACAGAAGTTTCCCTTCCCTTCATATGTAACTTTCTGGCTTTGGTAGCCATGGAAACGTATGGCTCAGGTCCCTGATCAGGAAGTGTAATTGACCAGGTGCCCCAGCCGCTGCTCCTCTGGATCCACCACCATGTTCATGATGAGCCAGGTTTCCACTGGCCACTCCCAGTTGAAGACTGAGCAGATCAGGAGAACTAATGCAGGTGTATTTCTCGGACAGACAGGGCTCTCTAACTAGGTGACTTTGACTCAGGGACTCTCAATTAGTGTCACAAATTTCCTGGAACTGGACTGCATTCCAGACTCTCCTACTGGGTCCTTCCTGCCTCCTTTCCTGCACAGTGTTCAGACCTTTATCACAGACAGAGGCTCCTTGAATTCTGCACCTTCCCCTTTTATCTGCACAGGTGTTAATTCAATAAACTTCCTATACATCAAATCCTGACTTTGTGTCTGCTTAGAAAACTTGAGCTAATGCACAGTGTATGTGTGTGCTTTTAAAGTCTGTTATTAAGAAGCATATAAGTTTAAATTCTGTCCAAATCTTCCTTTTAATAGATGAGTTTAATCTACTTAGATTTATTGTGATTTATAATATATTTAGTTTTCTGTTTGCCAGCCATTTTCTTTTGCCTTGAACTTTCCCCTTTCATGGTTTCAACTGGACTGCTAAAACTTATCAATCAGAAAAAGCTTGGGATGCTGGAATAGTAAAACCAAAACTTTTGTGGCTTCAAATCAAGTTTATTTCTCATTCGTTCTACAAGATCATGATGGGCTGTCTCATTTATTCACAGAAACTCAAACCGATGCAGGCTCCATCCGGACACGTGCTTCTGGAGAAGAGGCAGAGAAAAGAGAATATGCCCAACACCATAGCTCTTCAGGCTGCCACCTGCAAATGACACTGGCCACTTCCACCCCCATCTCACTGGCCAAAAGGAGTTGGTCATTTTTGAATTCAAATGGACAGGGAAACACAATACTATCATGTGTCTACATAGAACAAGATGTTTGTACGTGATCCTATTGACTCAATACCTTTTATCCCCCTCTGTCGGATTGGAAGCTATAAAATATATTCTTATTATTTTAATGGTTTTCCTTAAATATGTTTTAAACATACCCACTTAATTATACTTATTTTCCTAATAAACTCTAAAATGTATTTGAGGTATTTCCCTGGTGGCTCAGTGGTTAAGAATCCACCTGCCAATGCAGGGGACACGGGTTCAAGCACTGGTCCGGGAAGATCCCATATGCCTAGGAGCAACTAAGCCCGTGCGCCACAATTACAGAGATTGCACTCTAGAGCCAACGAGCCACAACTACTGAGCCTGTGTGCTGCAAGTACTGAAGCCCGCTTGTCTAGACCCTGTGCTCTGCAGCAAGAGAAGCCACCACAATGAGAAGCCTGTGCACTGCAATGAAGAGCAGCCCCTGCTTGCCACAACTAGAGAAAGCCTGCCCATAGCAATAAAGACCCAACACACCCAAAATAAATAAATTAAATAAATAAATTTTTAAAAAGCTTCCTTTTCTCTAAAAAAATAATAATAATAATAAAATGCATTTGATATTTTTATCTTCCACACAAGTTCAACAGAAACCTTAATGTAAGTTTGTTTTTAAAAAAGCAATTTGTCAATTCTCTTTTTGACCATTGTTTTATATTAATGATCATATTTTTTTAATATCTACCAGTTCCTATCACAGTTCCGCCTGTTTTTGTTTTGTAATTTTATGCTTCTTTAAATCAGGAGTCTGCAACCATTGTTCAGTCCTTGTCTGGCTCACTGCCATTTCTATAAATGCAGTCTTATTGGAACACTGCCTTACCCATTCATTTATGTATTATGTATGGCTGTTTTCTTGCTGTAACAAAAGAGTTGAGTGGTTACAGAAGAGACAGTATAGCGAGTGAAGCCAAAAAATATTTACTAGCTGGCACTTTACCGAAATAGTTTGCAGACCCCTGCTTTAAATGAATAATAGGACCTCATTTTTTTCCTTTGGCTCATCTTAAACATACTTTTAAAAAGTCTTTGTCAGACTGTTTTACAACATTAATTTCATCAGGAAGGCTTTCTTAGAATTGTATTTCTTCATATATTTTCAAACTGTGGACTACAGGCTCATTTTGAGTGGAAATGAGTTTGATAAGTGTTGTTCTTCCTTTTTTTCTTTTTCTCACCACCTCCCCTCCCTTCCAGCTGTTTACTTGTTACCAACGTTGGGGCCCAGCTCTGCTGTTCAGAAACCAGTCTTACAGTGCAGTCTAGGCTGATGATTCTTTCCATCCTGGTGACTGTTGGATGCTTGTGCCCCCAGACACAAACCAGAAAAATAGTTTTTCTAATAGACTCATGGTGTTAACGCTTAGCTGCAGATAGAGATTAGTAGTATGTTCTGAGCCTCTATTTTATCAGAGAAGAAGGCAGACCAACTAGCTTCATTTTATACCTGGTTCAGATCCCTGATATCATTCAGGAGCAAGCTCTTCCTGAATATTGCCTGGTTCTAACCCAGGAAACCAGCAGGCCTGTAGCTTTGTCCTGCTCATTGATTTGTATTTCTGCTGTTTATGAACCAAAGAATTGTTTATCATATCAAATTTTTAAACCTGGGTATTATTTTTTGGCTTTATTTAAAATTTTAAAAAGCATATTATTAGCATGTGTTTGGAGCAGAGCATAAACTTATGACACTAAGTTCACCGAAAATCTCCATTATATATATTTTAGGCAATAATATAATAGTATCTGTTTATTTGTAATTAAAGTCATAAGCATTGAATTAAAATGAAGTTACCTGAGTGATTGTGTTATTATAAGACATAATTCAAGTTGATTTTCTCATGGGATACATCACATTTTGGAGACTCTAAGTTTTAAATGGAATTATTAAAAAGTAAATCAGATCTTTAATTCAGTAGAAAATAACATTTCATAGAACGCAATAAAAATTGATTTCAACAGAGAATCTTAATTTTTGCCTTTGAAAATGACAAAAGAAAAATACTACCCGTTACTTAGGAGAGCTGTAAGTTTTTCTTCGAGGCAGAGATGCAAAGTATATGGCAAGTATATGGCAGCTCATGAACTACGCGTCCATCAGTATCCATTAATAGTTTTTCATTTCATCCCAAAATCTTTAAATTTAGAGCCCTAATGGTTAATGTCCAGCTGTTAGTTTATTGCTTATTGGCTGAGGGAACAAAATAATTGATAATCCATTTTTTTAAAGGTTGGATTTGATAGCTTTTTGTAATCATTTTTGTTCTCATCCTGATTTTCAGATGAACCTTGAGAGTCATATGTTGAAGGTAGAAGGAGGCGGAGTCCCTGGCTCACTGAGACTAAAAACATCCACATTGAGCTGTTGGATGAATGAGAAATAAACTGCATTACACCCCTAAGCGTTGGTGGTTAATCTGTGACTGTAGCTAGTGTTACCTAAAGTAACACAATGCTAGAGGGTAAGCTGCCATCTCTCACCCATTGTCCCAGTAATGATCTTTTTAAATGTGTTTTTAGCTTAAATATATAATTTTCTGCAGCTCTAATTCATGTATGTCAGAGAAAAGCAGGAAATATTTGCCATATATTCATGAAAGTTATCCCCACATAACCCACTCCTGAGTTTTTACAACTGAAAACACACTATATTTAGGTAATGGAATTCTATTTTTTATTTTCCATTAAAGCAAAATAAAGACAACATTTACTTATTAAATGGTATCTCAGTGATCTGTTTCTAGTGAATATTTGCTTATTTAATTATTTAAACCTAAACTTAGTCTTAAAAACAGAGATGGGAGATTTGAATAAAGTGTATACAATTTTGAAAGTTATCATTGGGATGGGTATCCTGCATGGTGTACTAAATCCTAGATAACCAAGGACAGGGCTCGCCTAGTGAAGCTGGAGAAAGCCTAATTTAGAACCAATAAAATGAAGGAGTTTCAATAGTTATGGACACAATTTGCACCACATTTTCTTGAAATTTCTCTATTTCTCCTAACAGGTATTTATTGAGTCATTGCCATGTATAAACTACCTCGCTGGACCCTGTAAGCAATGAGAAAAAAATAGGAGTCACTATCTTACAGCCTCTGTCCTCCAAGTTCTTAAATTTTAGAGGCAAGATGTCCTCAAATACATCACATGAAATAACAGATGATAAAGATCAAGAGTTGTAGAGCAGTAAGTGATGCAGGGACATAGTCCAGAGAAGGGATACCAAGCCTCTAGCTGCAGCAATTAGAGGAGGTTTAGCAGTGAAGGCAAGACTTGAGACGCAACTTGATAAAAGGAAAGATTTGGTGTATTGAGACAAGTTGAACATAAATAGCCAAAGCCAACAAAACAAAGCAAAATGATTTATGGCTGGAGGGTCTCCAGACCCTCCTATGATTGTAGTAGTGATGTTGAGGCATTCTCATCCAATTTTAGAATGACATGATTCTGGGATTACATGACAAATTCATTATCCATAAAAAATAGAGATTCGGGGTTCCTAGTACACACTGAGCGTGAAATAGAAGTCTTTTGCCCATTAAAATGAAAATAATAACAAGTCTAGATTTGGTATTAGAAAACTTAAAGTCATGTTCTGACTTCACAGGATAAGCTGAGGTAATTGACATCTCTGAATCTCAGTTTCTTATGTAAACTGGGGATAAATATTTCTATCCTTTCTACATGAATAGCAGTTGTGAAAATCAAATGAGAAATGTATGAGAAAGTGTTTTGTAAACTATCAAATGCTATGAAGATGTCAAGGGGTAGAGGATGCAGGGTGGATTAAAGATAGACTTGGGTTTCTTTGACCCTTTTCCCATTAAAATGTAGAAACTTTGCCCTGTCCCTTGACTCTGGGTGGATTCCGTGATTTTTGAGCAATAGAACACAGTGCAGGTGATGCTGAAACTGTTTCCAGGACCAGATTTTAGGAGATGGGAAACTTCCATATTCTGTATTATGGGAATGCATGCTCTTGGAATTGAGTTCCTAGACTGTGAGGAAGCCCAAGCAGCCACACGGAGAGGCTCACAGGAGAGGAACTGTGGCCCCCAACCAACTGCCTTAACTAAGTCTCCAGCCAACAGCTGTCACCAACTGAACAGTCGTGATCTTGAACCATCTTGGAAGCATGAGAGTTAGTCAAAAATTATCTGCACTTAGGTTATTTTAAAACTTCTGTTAAAACTACGGCCTGAGTGAGGATAATTTTTGATTCACCCTCATACATTATTTAGCACTAAATAAGCTACTCCAGCTGACACTGTATGGAGCAAAGATTAGCTTTCATGAAAAATTGTAGATTTGTGAGTAAAATAAATGATGGCTGCAGTTTTAAACCACTAAATTTTGGGGTGGTTTGATAAATGATCAGAGCAAGATGTTTAGCAAGTGAATTACTATATTATTTCAGAGGATGCTATAACTCATCATACATATTTTATTTGCTTCAACTATAATTTTCATCATATATTTTGAGATATTGTTGCAAGAAATATGTTCCAGAGCAAAGAAAAGAGTCTTTATCTAAGTCAGGCTTCATTGAAAGCAGCTCCACCATTTGACTTTTATGGCTAGTGGATCCAGTGATGCTTGAAATATTTGTGGCAGACAAGGATGAGACATGGAGCTTGTGTAAAGATCTCACAGAGAAATCAGAACAGAGAGGCTGGGGAAAAGTCACACCCTCTTCCTCAGTGTACTCCTCTTCTTTTGAAAAATAACTCTTGGTTTGCTACTGAGACTTTGCAGAAACTGAGCACCTGAACATAGAATAAGAGATGACCACGTGACCTGAGCTGTGTAACCTATTTTTCACTGGGTGTTACCTGATCCACGTAGACTAAAGAATGGCCTATGGCATTTTTTAAATGCACTTCTGCTAGAGCCAAATTCTCTCATTTCATCTGTCTGCAAAGACTTTTGTGTCACCTTATTTTTTGAAGGCTATTCTCATAAGGTATAGAAATCTAAATTAATCATATTCCTTTTCTTCAGCATTTTAAAGAGTTATGCCATTGTCATATGGCTTTTATCTCTGATGAGAAGTCTACCACAATTATTATCGATTTTTTCACCTGAATGTATTGTGTATGTGCAGCTTTCTCTTTATCTTTGGTGTTCAGATGTTTGAATTTGTATTTATCCTGTTTGAGATCCACTACATTGTTTATCTTGAATTTGTGAGATGGTATCTTTCATCAGTTTTGGACATTTCTTGGCCATCTCTTCGAATATCCCTTTGGCTCCATTTTCTTCCTAATATACTTCTTGGAATCTAATACATGTACATTTGATGATTTTGGATGCTTTTCTCAGTGATTGAAACTTTTTTTCCCTTTCATTTTAGTTTGGATAATTCCAATTAATTTGATTCTGAATTTACTGATGCTTTCTTCTGCTTTTCTAGGCTCCTGTAAAATAAATTGAATGAACTCAGTATTTATGATATTGTATTTATACATCATAGAATTTCTTCCTTTTTGAAAAAAAATTTGGTAAGAGCACCTACTACTAGACTGAAATGAAATTCCCCATCTATCTCTATGTCAGCTGGATTTTCCATAAGTTTTTAAAATATATTAATATTGAAATTCTTATTTGCACATTCCAACATGTTGGAACACTCGGGTTTCCTTCTACTGACTAGTTACTGTGTTGATGGATCATATTGTACTGCTTGCTTGTATACCACACAATTTTTTATTTCATTTCAGAAACTGTGGGTAAAAGAACTGTCAATATTATTGACTCAAGAAGCAGGAATTCCTCTGCCTGTGGCAGGTGCAGGTGATGAAACAGAATCAATCCAATCTGTATTGAGTGGGTCTGAGGTTTGTTGTAGCTTTTGTTAGATCTGTCATTTCACCAGAGGTTTCAAATGTTTTATGAACAGGATCAGGACTAGTTGACCTGAGCACCAATATAATTTTTTATGTTTTACAGCCCAACGTCTCTCTTTCCACACCACCCATTTTGGGAGGTTCTCCTGGCTTTGCACCCTGCTTCTGACTTTCTGAGCTTCACAAAATCAATTTTTATTTTGCTGCTTTGCCCTTAGCTTTTGGCCTGCTACTGTCTTGCACTGGGATAAAGGCCGTGAGGGATGATATTTCTTAGCTCTGCTGTCATGTCTCCGGCTTGCAGTCGCTCTGCACTTATGCGCCTTCCAGGAAATCTCTCTCCCTTCTTCTCTGTCCCCAGGCTTTAGAGCACTGCCCTGGACAGCTGTAAGGCCTCAGGGGCAGGATCTCTCTCTGTCCCTCTGCTCTGCTTCCAGCTGACCGTGCAAGTGTTCAGGGAAGGCCCTGTGGGGTAAGGTTGATGATCACGGATGAACACACTTTCATAGGACCTCCTTGGGGTTCCCACCCATCATGACAGCCACCTGTCAGGGTTTATGAAAATTTTGGCTAGTTTCTCTTTACTGTGTCTCTGGTACTCCTCCTCCATGGCTTGGGCTTCATACCTCTTAAGGAAGGTTCTTCCTTTTCTGGAATTTAATTCATTTATATATCTTTTATCTTTTGCTATCTAATGGGAAAAAACAAAAACCATACTTTTATAATTTATCTGCCTTGTTCTGTTTGTTAGAATGGAAACAGTGGTCTCATGACTTTACACATCTAAACCAGAAGCACCTATGCAGTTATGATAAGTTCCTTTTCTGCTTTGAATTGTCAGTTATTTCCGATGTTTGCAAACAAGGGCCAGAATTGATATTATTGATCAAATATTAAAAAACAGAAATCTGTAACAATTATACATTGAATTATGAGATTATTTAATTTCAGGTAATATTTAAGTAATATTTATAGGAAATTACTATAACCAAATACATATATGTATGACTAATGTTTCAAAATCTTAAAACTGTTGATTCAACTAAGTTTCATTCCTTTTGGTTCTTTCCTGAAGCAAGATTTTTAAAAAAATTATAACTTATAGACAGCTTTCTTCATAAATATAGGAATATTATCTCTTTTATATAATCTCGGCCTTTCACTTACTATATATAATGTATATATAATATGTATATATAGTATTTTATATACACATACATTTTGATGCCTTTTTTCTTCCTCTTTTCTGGGACCTCTACAATTTCTTATAACTCTATGATCATATGAAGACCAAAACAATATATTGTGTTTAAGAGAGTGAGAGAGACAGTGTGCAGTATACTTACTTGTTTTATTATCTTTTATAAAGCTGCTCCTCTTTCCTCCAGGGATCACTGTATATTCCACAGACAAAATGTCATTAAATTATCATGTGTTGATCTTGGAAACAGATGCTTAATCCTCTGTCTTCCATCCTTGCATCTTATTTTATACTCCTTATCCAGCAGACACATGATTGGAAACAAATGTTTCCAGGTTGTCAAACACACATATGAATTTTCCAGCTTGAATCTTTCTGAATGATCACAGTGCATTCATCCAATGACAGCTCTATGCAGAAGTGTTTTATTTTTTAGTTAAATGGTTGAAAGAGTTTAATATGTGATTCCAGAAATTTTTGGTCTCTTTTGCTACTGTAGTCATGTTGTTGTCGTTGAACTTTTTACCCATTTCCAAAGACCCTGTTGTTTTTTGTTTACCATATCTCTTCTTAAGCTGCTAATTCTTGTGCTCTTTAGTATATCCATCAACCTCTATCATGCTAAACTCCCATTTTCACTACACAAGACACATTTTCCATTTGATAGGAATGGCTCTCTTACTAGTCAAGGGAATTGATTCACCACTTGTTCAATAAAGAGAGACTTGCTACTGATTTGGGGAGACAGGGCAGCTGGTCAATGAAGGACACGGACCATAGAATGAAGAAGCCATTTGGTAGACTGTATTAATGTTATATTGATAATATTACATATATATATAATATTAATGACATATTAATGTCAGCATTTGCTGCCTGTTTTTTATGGGACACTACTATGTGACATCCATGTTGGAAGATTACGCTTCCCTGATATCAGGTTTTACGATATGACTTGCTTTGGCCAGTGAAATATGAATAGCACTCACTTGCCAGTTCTGAGCAGACGTGTTTAGAACCATTGCATGGTTCTCTTTTCTCTACAAATAGCAATGTCTTAGGTAAGAACTGATCCTTCAGGCTGAATCTCATTCCAACACATGGAACAAGCTATATGTAACATGAACAAGAAATCAGCCATATATGTTGTAAACCACTGAAATCTAGAAATGGTTTCTTACCGTGGTATGATCTAGTAAAAGTTCACTTTTACCCACAGGGGATTTTGGAGGTTTAGAATTTTATGCTGTGTTGATGGCTTGGTCCCTAAGGAAAGTATAAAAGTACACATCTTCTGGAAGTATGTAAAATATTTATATGTGTTCATTCATGAAAAATATTTCTTATGAGATTAGAGATGGCAACTTATCTAGACATTCATTCTCTTTTCCCCTTTGGTGTCCAACATAAACACGTAAATACTGATTTGCTTAAGTGTCTCATCAACTAGACTGCTAGGGAGAGGGAACTGTGCTATATTTGACTTAAGCAAGGCATCTCAAATAGAACCCAGATCAGGCAGGCACTCATAGATGTTTCCTGAGATGTACGTACCAACCCACAATCCCAAAGAGCCAAAGAGGCCAACTCACAGGAAAACCTAACCTGCTCTGAGCTCATTTGGCAACAAAACCTGATCTGAACTGATACAAACGTATTTCTAGTGGTTAATTCACATATAATAAACATTTATAATTTTGGCTGCAGGTATACTAAACATTTTATTCTAGGGGGCTGCTCTTGGCTCCACAGGTGATGTTTCATGATACATGGTAGATTATTATATTGCTTCTCTAAAATCCCCCAAATTCTGATTTATACATAAGACACATCCTGGCTCCAAGAGTTTGAGATAAGCAATTGTGGATCTGTGTCAGCAAATGAACACGTTCTGGACTGTGACAAACCCTTTTTCCTCTGAGTTACGTAATATGTCATACAAGCTTCCATCCTTTACCAGATAAATGCCTTCTTGGATTCCTCACAGCCATCTTGGGTTAATTTCTACCTTTCAACTATGTAGCACCTGACTGCATGAAAAGAGTGTGCTTGCAATTTCGGTATCCAAAGTTTTATAATAATGTGACTTTACTCATGTGTAGATATAAATGTTGGTGGCTCTTATTTATAAGGGCTGACACACTAGAATTAAAGAAACACACGTAAATAGTAAGATGCTTTTAACCTAGAGAGTAATTCCACGGTGTGAAAGTGGCTAATGGAGGTTTAGGAGAAAGATTCTCTTTGGTTTTTTTTTTTTTTGTAAATTTATTTATTTATTTTTGGCTGTGTTGGGTCTTTATTGCTGTGTGTGGGCTTTCTCTAGTTGTGACGAGTGGGGGCTACTCTTCATTGTGGTGCATGGACTTCTCATTGCGGTGGCTTCTCTTTGTTGTGGAAAACAGTCTCTAGGTGTGGAGGCCTTAGTAGTTGTGGTGTGCAGGCCTCAGTACTTGTGGCTCATGGGCTTAGTGGCTCCACAGGATGTGGAATCTTCCCAGACCAGGGCTCGAACCCGTGTCTTCTGCACCGGCAAGCAGACTCTTAACCACTGTGGCACCAGGGAAGTCCGAGAAAGATTCACTCTGAACAAATATTTGTTTTTAGTGTTGCTATTCATGTAAGAAATAACACTCATCCTGAATTAGGAATTCATCACCAGTATAGTGTTACATGTTGGGTAGAAGATCACACACACACAGTCACACACACACACACACACACACACACACACACATGCATGCATGCATGCACAAGAACCATGTTTTCTGTCAGATAATACAATTGAGGCTGGCATCTCAGTTGTAACAATGTGATTCCACATTTTTTCTAACTTATAAGTGGCACTGATAGGTTAGTGCTGGTCATGCTTACATCTATAGAGCTACTATATTTTCTCCATGTATGAAATCTTATTTAATCATAGGTAAAATTGCAATAAAATAGACCCAAGAGTTTCAATGCATCAGTGTAAGCCATTCACTGCTTTATATTCTGATTATGCTGCTGCTATAAAATGAACAAAGAGTAACATGGAATTTGATAAAGACAAGAAAACTTTTATTAAACTTTTACAACAGTGAAATAAATTATTCATGCAATTGCATGAATAATGGTCTCCATGCTGATTAAATCAACCAAGAGGAGGCAAAATATTCACGTGCATGGCATGAGTTCCATTTTCAAACAGTTCTGAAATGAAAATGTAATATAAAACAACACAGTAGTTGGTCCCCCAAAATGGAAAGGAAAAAAATGTGGAGTACAGTGTTAATTCAAAAGAGAAGGGAACAGTTTAAAGCACTTGCACTTCTGAAATCCACTAGCCAGAAGGAATTTTCAAAGACAGAAAAAATAATCCACTGCTTCAAAGGCGTTTAATGAAAGAGAGAAATAGCAAAGATGAAGCGGGTACAAGAGGGACAGATCTAGGGCTTAGCGAAGGGAAAGCATGGGCTATTTATGCAATGACCCACTGCCTGGCTTATTCTATCCAGGGCTTGAATAAATAGGATTCTCTCCACATTGGGCTGTTGGGCCCATGCCAGCCTTCTGGGATGGTCCAGAAAGGAGCTGCAGCTGGTGATAAATAAGGTGTTTCCACATCTCCTCTGCCACCTGCCTGAAAATTTGTGACTCTCACTTGTCCTTTCATCAAAATGCTCACATAAGAAGGTGTCAGAGTTCATAGTTCTTCGCTTTCCAGTCGCTGAGCACATGAGATGGAAGAGAAAACCCCTGCTACCCACAGAATTCCAAAGAGCTGACTGCTCGCCAGTACACATTG
Organism: Hippopotamus amphibius kiboko; assembly: GCF_030028045.1. Lineage (NCBI taxonomy): Eukaryota > Metazoa > Chordata > Mammalia > Artiodactyla > Hippopotamidae > Hippopotamus > Hippopotamus amphibius. The sequence goes on along the minus strand of NC_080191.1, from coordinate 83,149,217 downwards.
GAAAGTGAGGCCAGAGGAAACAGCTCCGACTTGAGCCCAGCAAAGTGTGTGTGTGTGTTGCTGGGGGGTGCGGGGAGGCAAAAGGGCATATAGGGGAAGAAGGCTGTCCAAGTGGGGGAGTTCCTCACCTGAGATGCAGAATTCCAACTTTAGAAAAGCCCCTCCCCCCGGGCTTTCTTGTTGTCCTGTGATGAGACACAACCTTTGATCCCCCCTTATTGGCGCTGTGGCATCGGGGCCAATGCATAGGGCTGGCTGGTGGCCGCCAGCTTACACAAAACCAGCCACAGGTCCAGCCAGCCTGGCCCCTCAGTGGTGCGGTCCTCTGTCCCCCTTAATGGGCATCAGGACTGTGGCACCTGCTGGCTCAACCATCACCCTGACCTTAATCCGCGCCTCTCACCTCCTCCCCCAGGGGACTGTCCATCCACCTCTGTCCCCATTCCCCCTCCTCCCATGTCCCCGTGTCCCCATGCCTATCTCGTTCACCTGCTCTTCGGACTAGACGTGTGGCTTCTCTGAGCATCTGCAGGCCTGCAGGGCCACCAGTGGTCCAGGAGGCCCTTGATTCTGGTCTAGGAGTAAAGTTATAGGACCCTCCCTGAAACCTTTGCCCCTCAGGAGAGACAGTGTACCTATTTCAGTCTTACCTGAAACTTTCTTTGAGAAAAGCCATGTTTGTAACCCCAGTGCCCCAGTTTCTCCTGTGTGCCAGGGTGCCTCCTTTCTTTGGACAAACAACAACCAGCTGGTCCCCAGCCTGCCTGAAGAAGGCAGCCCAGGGCTGTTATCCAACGTGAATGAGCATCCCTTGGAGGGTCCCAATTTCACACAAAGCTCTTCTGGCTTCTGCTGGTCACTTCCCACTGGGGACCGCTGCTGCAGAGCCACAGCCCACCAGCCACCTGCGTTCTTTCCCAGGCTGGTACCCAGAGTCATCTCTTCCCCGAACCCGAAGCTGTGGTGTTTGGCAGAATCAGGGAAGCCTTGGAGGGTACAGGAGGGCATTTATAACACAGGGTGGGAAAACCTTTAAAGGACTGCTGTCAGAGTCTCTTTAGGTCTTTCAAAGGGCCCTGTGTCCACCTTTCCCCCTTGTCCCTGAAGCTGCCACATGTGCTGCCCTGGACTACTCTTCCTTAGGCCTCTTCTCCAGAACATGAAGCCTCAGCTCCCCACCCGCGGGCCTGTGTGAGGAAGCAAAAAACATTATAGAATATCGAATATCATGATAATCCCAGCAGTGTCATGTTACCTTCCAAAAAGGCATCCAATAACTTTAAAAAAAATAAAATGGAGTATGCATAAATTTTGTTCTGCGGTATGGCCACTTGGATGTTTCACCAGACAGGGCTTTTCCAAGAACCGTGGTTACATACCGTGGTTACATGAATATCACTAAAAAAAGGTCAGCAAACTGGTTTCTCACACACGAAGCAAGAGTTTGCATGAAAGGCAAATATCAGCTGAACCCTTAGAGCCACTGAAAGTGGGTTTTTCCTTGATGATGCCACTGGAGAAAAAAACGAAAAAATCTCTAGTTAAATAAATACCTTATAACGTAATGCTGAAAAAGAGAATTATTTAAAGACTAGAGATCCCATTTCTCCTTATTATATGTCCAACTCCGCTGCCCTTGGTGCCTTCATTGTGTAATGATGCTGCCTCTGAAAAAGAAGAATGACCTTCTTCAAATCATAAAGCTGAACTAGGCTCCATTCTCACATGGTATAGCATTGCACCTCGTGAGTATGACAATATTGGACCGTCAATATTTTTTGATTCCTTCACATGCGAGGCATCAGGCTCAGTGTTCAGGATAAAAGGATGATGAAGCTGTGGTCTCTGCCCTTAAAATGCTTCTAGTCTAATAGGAGAAACAGACTTACAGGTACAGAGTGCCTTATACAGAATGATGAAATTGACGATAAAGCCCAGTGAAGGCATGGTAGGTTCTGGGAGGGATGAGAGGAGGAAGAAGGTTCTCAGGATCAAATTATGCTTCAGTTGAGTCTTGATGGTAAGTGCTGTTTAACCCCATTAAAACCAAACAATCAGCTTCAGGGCTCAGAACAACATTCCTACAGCAGCTGAAGTGATCCCGCCAATTTTCTCCTGTCATCACCAATTCTGTATAATATTGTTTGTACCAACCACTCTCTCTAAATGCTCATGGTGAGAACACCAAACCCATGGCCAAGAAGAAGGAACAAGAAGTTGGGGAAATTGTGTCAGTGGTAGATATATATTTACTCAGGAAAGCCATGAGAGGACAAAATTATGAGTCCGGTCTGTCAGACTGCACCGTATATAGTCAAGTTACTGATCTCAGAATTTATAACGTACTGTTTTTATACGTGAACTTGTTCATAGAAAGAAAAAAGATGAGTCCATCCTGGTATAAATTTATAACTGCTGTGTAGCCTGAAATATATTTCCTTCACATAAACAAAATTTATGGAGAAGAAAAGCTAGTTGAGATATGTTTAATGCATTAAAGTTCAAACATTCCTTGTCCTGTAGGAGAGGGCTGCGGGAAATTCTGGAATTTGCACGGGAAGGGAAAGACTATATCCCGTCACTGCATATAAGTGTATTAGTTTCTCCTTTTCCTCCACTTTCTGTGGCAGGAAGGCCCAGATATGCTAGGGGATGTGATCAGGGGAGAAATAAGTATTGCCTCAAAAACTCAACTGTATGTAAGCTGAATTTCCTGAGTGTCCGTTTCTCTGCAGTGAGCCTATATTTTAGGGGAGACAGCACCTACATCTAATTGTGATCATGGTAGAAAATTGAGGAAAGCAGTAAAGGAAGACTGTGCCTCCTTTGCAATTAACTGATAACAATCTGTTGAGTAGCCTTTATATTATCAGCACTTCTTCTGAAAGATGAAAGAGAAAAACTGGTCAAATGATGGCCCTCATCCCATCAATAGGTTCCCAACACTTTCAGTAAAAATCAAAGGCTAGAAAGTCCTGCCCAGTTCAAGCTCTGACCTGTGTCTCAGTGGGACCCCATTTCCTTCCACTCCTCCCCCAGCTCACTCCTCAAGTCATCCATCCTGGACCCTTGAACCCTTGAACCCTAGGGCATCTTCCTGCTTGCTACACGGCTCTGATACCTGCTGGTCTCTCCGTCTCCAGGCTCTCGCACCAGGCATCCTCCTGGCTCACAAGTTCTTTTCTCAAGTGTCATCTTCACTGTGAGGGCTCCCATCACCACATTTAAAATTTCCAAGCAGCGCCCCCACCCCATCCCTCTGGCCTTCCTTTCTCCAGACCCTGCTTACAATTTCTTCATTGTCCTTTTCACTCTGTCACACTCTTTTACATTTGCTTATTGACTCTCCCTGGAATGTAAGACAAGGATCTTTATTTTCCACTGCTGCACGTTCAGAGTCTGGAACCACATCCAGCACATAGTAGGAGTTCAGGAAATTGTTTATTCAATGGAAAGATTAGTCATTACTCTCGAGAAGCAGCACATCAGGCCTGAGATGAAGGTACCCTGTTACGTGGGTAAAAGAGGGATGACCTTGAATGGGCTAACACCAGTTTCCCTCCCCACTCACTCGAGCAGAGATGGTCCCCTAGTTGATCAACCTTCCTGATCGAACAGACCAGAGGCAGCTCTTCTGGTCCATGGGTAGTGGGTTTCTTTTCCTTTCTAGCCTGTGGATTTAGTCAAACAAACGAATCATAGCCTCTTGTGGGAACCAGGGGACATCTCATCCTCTTGATACTTCAAAGCCTGTCTCCCCTGGCCCTGGCTGTTTACTCAGTTCCCAAATGCAGCCCTGTGTGGCCTTGCATGGCATAATGTCCCCTCCCCTGGCTGTGAGCATATGTGACTAAGAAATTGCTGTTGAGCCATCTGCCCAATGTTGGGGTTGTGTGTTTGGCCGTCCCCCAGGGTTACGGGGCGGGAATTCCACCCCCTCACCAACGGGGTGGATATGAGGCAATTAAAACAAGGAGCTGCAGCAAAGCAAAACATATACAAGAATCAATAATATAATTGGAAATGTATAAGAAAGTGGTCAATTAGGTGATATTAGGTAAAAGTCCTGTGGGAGTTTGGAAATATTTGTAGACATAAATAATTTTAAGTTAGTAAACAAAGTCTTTTATGAAAAATTGCAGTAAAGACTTTGAAATTAGAATAAAAAAGAGTAGTCAGTGTCCTGTTTAGTGCATACTCTTCTGGGTTGTCTCCAGCTTTCATTGTCTTTGAGATATTTTACAGCTCCGTACGTGTAGGAACTGATAATGATGCAGAAGACTCTTGTCCATAGGGATAAAAATAATTGTGTTTAGTAAAACAAGATTGACTATTGCCTTGTGGATAGACCCACTTTACATCTCTTTGTAATTTCCCTTCAAAATTCCCTTAAATATCTATATGTATATCTACATCTATATCTTTATCTCTGTTTCTCCATCCACCCAAATAAGTTTCTAAGAATTCTTCTTTGAACTGGCTGTAACATTTTACTATTTTGCTCGTTAATCGATGAGTTAAATACAATCTGTGACATGTGTTCATTTGACATTTGTATGAAAGGCATGGTTTTATCCATTTTTTTAAAAAAGTGTCCTGTAACGATGTTATATCTACGGAAATACGAACAACTGCTTGCACTGTTCTATCCTTGTTCTTGTCATAGCCACCTTAAATTTTGAACAATGTGGTAAATTATAATGAAGTCAGGCATGTGAGATGACAATATCTACCTGAAAGCAAACATCTGGAGGAAACATGAAAATCTCCAGCAGCCAAGATTCAGAGACTTGGCTCTGAGTATGTAGAACACCTGGATTTCTGTGAACTGATTAATTTCTACTTGCCTCTGCTCTTTTGGCTTCATCCAGCCACAGCCTTTGTGCTGAACCCTTAGCTTTTCCTAGCACTACACAAACACTGTCATCTGTTGTACAGAGAGGATTTTCTCCACTCCTCCATATACTATACCTGATAATAAACTCTATTTTTACTTAATTACTACTTAAACTATTGCTGGTAGCCATCAATAAGGACAAAGGAAAATAAAGACTTGTTTATATTTAGTGTCCCTGAGAAGTTAATTTATTCTAGTCTCTAGCTAGGCAATTATAGGAAGATCATTTCATTTATTTTCGTAGAATTATGTGGGTTCTCTTTCCATGAGAGCTGTTTCTGCTAAATATTCCACAAAACAATACACAGACAAACCAAAAAAAAAAATGTATCCATTCATTTCTATTCAGCATCAGACTCATGCAAAGAGAAAAATGAGGGGGAAAAACATTGAAGACTCATGACATGCTTTAAGACATACCCAGATACAGCACACAAACTCAAGGTCGTGAATAGGGAGGAAGGTGATGCAGCCAAAAATATACCTGGATCTGAAAGGACAACATAGCCTTCATGTTGGGACTTAGAATAGTGATTCGAAGGAGTCCAAGCCAAATTGTGAAATCAACGACTTGCCTTTTTATTTTTTATTACAGATTTACCACTTGGCAAATCTTCCAACAACAACCACCACCAAATCCTAAAGAGCGCAGAAAAAAACAGTGCAGTGGGTTGTCCCAGTTTATATTCAGTTTTGTCAATTTGACCTTCACAGGTCTGTAATTACTGTAATCACAGCCTGCTGAACCTACTAACAATCAAAGCATCCCGATTGGAACGGTTCAACAATAGCCTTTGTCATCAGGGTAAAACCACGTCAGAGAGGGTGGCTGCTTCACCCGCAGCCTTTTTGGAAGACACCGAATAATAGAGAACAGGTATCAAGCAATTCACTTCCTAAAAATTTGGCTGTGCAGAGAGTGACCCAACTCTGTCACTGAGAGAATCAACCACCACGTGGCCAGAACGAGGGCTGCCTCCACTCCCTGTGGCCGTCATGCTTCCTGGGTTGCCTCACCACGTGGACAAAGTACCATCTACTGTTCAGACCTTCACTTTGAAGATCCAGCAGTGCCCCTGACATTTTCAAATGTCGAAAAGAATTAGTAAAATCGGTCAATGTGAGACAGCCCCAAATGCCTTGCTGTGTTAGAGACTTTTCCCCCTCTGAGTAATAGGGAAAACTGCACTGAATTCCAACCACGTTAACCCCACGTTTGTGCTGCTTTTTTATTCTTTCCTTCTGCTAATTGCCATAGATTTACTGTGAATTATCGATGACATCTTTCTCAACATTCTGGACCAAAATGGACATTAATAAGATTCTGACTAAGATTCGAATAGACTTTGGTCATGAAACAGAGTTTGTGGTTCATGTTTCTGTGGTTGTTTTGGATTTCCTATTCGTTCGATTATGAGTTACAATGTGTAAGTGCAGTTGTACAATTGTAGAATGTCAAGGCTGAAAGGAAATTAGAAAAATATCTAGTCTATATCTGTCCCTTTTTCTTTTTGCCAAAGGACCCTTTTTCACAAGTTAAATCAGAATATAAAATCAGATAAAAGTGAAGCTTCTCTGAGCCCAGACACCCAGAATCCCGCCTGCTAAGTGTTTCTTTTATCACCTGCCCCGGCTCCCAGCAGAGCAAAACTCCAAGCCTCCACGGAATACAGTTTGAATACTTGTGGTTTAATCCAAGGTTCCAAAGCCTAGAGAAATAAAGGGTTTTAGCGAAGGTCACTCCTGACTCTTGGAGTCACCTTTCTCTGACAGGCTGAGTCAACCGCAAAGAAACACTAAATGTATTTCGGCACACAATTCCTTATCACTGTATTAATTTTTTCCACTGTCTTCACCTGGATATTCTATGCCAAAAGACAACCAAGTACTGTCCTAGTGACTTTGGGTCCAGTGGCAGCAGGACTAGTCAAATTGGTGGTGTGAGCCACTGCCCACCCGCGAGCCAGCCCTGGTCAGGAAAGGAAGAGGATGCTCATAGGTGCCCTCGGCCTGCAGTGGCTTGAAGCAGGGTTTCAGTTCCTGGCCAGTGATTGAGGGCAGGTCGCAGCGCTGAGAGCACCAAATCCTAGCCACTAGACCAGTGGTCAGGGACAAGGCCCTGGCCCTACGGCTTTGCAGAAAAAGAATTCTCACAAAGACAGAAAGTAATGAAACAAGTAAAGTATTTATTAGGAAAAAAAGAGTACGGTACCTGTGGATAGACACATGGGTGGGCTCAGAGACAGAGTCGCAACCTCATGGCAGTTTAACTCACTTATGTGGAGCATTTCTTCTGGGTTTTCTTTGGCCAATCATTTTGATTTGCATGGTCCTGAGTCCGTATCTGGTGTATCTCAGGGTCCTCCCATGTGCACCTGCATCTCTTAGCCAAGACGGATTCCACTGAAGAGGCCTATGGGTAGACTTAGCATCACTCCCCTTTTGGCCTCCAAGGAGCTTTTTAGTCAGGAAGGTCTCCTTGACTTCAAGGATGAGAAATATGTGGTCTCTTATCTTCTATCTGGGCAGGGTCCATCCTTCCCTCTCAATTGTCCTGCTATTCTTGTCTCAGAGTATCAGTCCACAAGAAAAGAACTCTAACTCTTTGCCTCAGTGGCCCATTTATCTCCTGCCTCAATAGCATTGATGGCCCTAAAAATGAGACCCGGTTCTCACAGAGGGTACCCGGTGCACACACACTGTGGGACACATATCCAGGTGGCGAAACAAATTACCCAAAGCCCTAGCTGTCTCACCGCCAAAGTGCAGAGTTTGCTGGACCCATGAGAACACTGCAGACTTGCACTGTCCACTGTCTCTGTCGGAGGGTGTGGAAAACTACCCTGCTTGCTTGGGCAGCTCAGATTGTCTTTGATAAACAATCTCACAAGCATGGTGGAGTGAATTATCTGGAGAGCCTTACACTGTTATTAGGATTCATCCCTTATTTACTGTCAAGGAAGATAACAGTTGGGGCCCACTGGAACATGAAGGTTCTAGGCCTGATCTCTTCTGACTCCAGGAGCACTATTAAACCAGGAGCAGATTGGCATAAACTGAGTGAAAAATGTCAGAATGGAGAGGCTGCGTAGAGGACAGAAGCAAACTCATGTTTATTGACCAACTGTTATGCAACACTCACTTTGCTTGATCCTTTCTGTGCACTTTGTGAGTAAAATAACCCAACATGAGAGTCACCGTCAGCCCTAGGGCACACAAGGGTCACAGAGGAAAGGTTCCCGCCTCCTGGGTCCTGGGTCTGTCTGGCAATATCACTGCTAAGTCACTTCACAGAATGATGGTGGCAGGAAGTTGAGTCACGTTAGTGATTTTGAAATTCATGATTCGGAGGCTAGAAAGAGAAATCAAGAATTCCTAGGACAGCCTTGTTTATTATGTTCCTCAAGAACAGTGCAATTTAATTAAAGGCAAAAGAGCATGATACCCTCAGGTCCCAGCTCACTGGGATATTGTTAAATAAGTTACCATCATTTAACCTCTGAGGACTAACCTGAACGTGCAATTTGTAAGCCAAATGAAGCCCTTTTCTAAGGATGAGTGAATCAAGATAAATTGGTCATTGGAATGAGAGAAAACCTCAGTGCATCTAAAATATCGTTCAAGGGGTTGGCAAAAAATTAAATTATATTACTTATTCTGAGCAAATAATAGACTTTAATTATCAACCAAACCTTTCTATAACTATCTAATACCCAAATTATCCAAAGGGAGCAAACAGTTATGAATACTGTCGGTAACATAATGTCCTACTTTTAATATTCTAAAGTCCGTATGTTAATCACTATTGGGCCACTCCGTTTATCTACATTGTTGCAGAGTAGGGAGTAAGTGGCCTGTAGAAATGAGAAAAACTGATGTACAAGTGAGGAAAGACAATTTAAATACAAAGAAATTTCACTAATAAAATGCTCAAGCCTGTCTAGGGTAATTTGGGTCCTTGGTGAATCACTGCTTAGCAATTCATGAACACTGTGGGTGCCTGGAATTCAATTCCATTGTCCTCAAGCTGAATTGCTTTGAAAAAAGGTCACATGAGAAGGAGAGGAAGTTTTGACTTTCACATGCCAGTTATTGCTAAGGAAACCACTTCCTCGGTATTCACAGATTCAGCATGTCTGCAGTTTTGGCTTCCATACAAATTACATTTTGTTGCTGCATTAAGAAACAAACAAGGGTGGAGAGTATTTTAAAAACTCAACTGAACTCAACTCAACTATGACGTGTTCACAGAACAAAAAGAGGAGCCTTTTCAGATGCCCTTTCTTTTCTTCTGAAGTGCAGGTATGACTGGGTGGAGCCTCCAGCATTGAACAGGATGTCTGAGATTGGAGGAGGGGGCCTGTGATGGCCAGTAAGCAAATGAGAAGCCAATCAGCTTTGTTGTGTTTTCTGATGGTGATGGCTCTGAACTATCTCCTACTTGTAGCTGTGGACAAAGAAACAGGAGGTGAATTACCATGTTCTAGCACTGAATGTTCCTTTCCAATTCAAACTGCAATAAGAAATAAAAATGGTTAGTCTTCCAGTGTTAGGTTATGTAACTTGTCTCCTCTGATTTTTGCGTTTTTTTTTTTTTTTTTTTTTTTTTTGCTTTGTTTTGCCTTCATTTTTTCTTTTAAGGAGGAAAAAAAGAATAAAATGAAGGGATATTTTAGAATGACTGTGGCTATCATGGGCTTTATTGCAAATACAGCTGAACTCAGAAGTGGCTATTTTTGCTCTAGTGGACCTTAACTATTTGGTGGTTGCTTTGCTTTTATTTATATTTCTATTTTTAACCCAAATAGAAAGATCTTGTGTAAACTACCTCTTTGTTCATCATAGACTTCCAACTATTTTTAACTCTCTCTGCTTCTGAGAATGATTAAGACCCAGAAGATCCCAAATCGTAGATGTCTGGGGTCCATCTGTTTGAGTACCCTGGGTCTCTCTTCTAGTACCAGGATTTACGGTTTATCTTCTGCCTTTTAGTTCTCAACCTTATTCACGAATCATAGGTTCAGCTCAACTGCACTGCTATTGAGAGCAATCTGCAAACAGCTACTCTGTAGGGAACTTACAGAGGAAGGGCACTCCTTTGGTATTGCATGGCGGCAATTACGAAAGAGGACACTCAGTCATAATAAAGCGTAGCATGAGCTGAGCATTTGAGAATTTTAACACCAGCAAACAATAGAGTTAGCATCAAGTGGGTACCTTAAAAATTTCAAATGTTTGTTGCTTTTTTTCTTTTTATTGGAGTATACTTACTTTACACTGCTGTGTTAATTTCTGCTGTGCAATGAAGTGACTCAGTAATGTGTATACATGTATCCCTTCCTCTTGCACCTCCCTCCCACCCCCTCCCCCATTCCACCCATCTGGGTCACCACAAAGCACGGAGCTGAGCTCCCTGTGCTATGCAGCAGGTTCCGAGTAGCTATTTATTTCACAAATGTTAGTGCATTTATGTCAAACTTAATCTCCCAGTTCACCCCACCCTCCCCTTCCCCCCGTGTCCACACATCTGTTCTCTACATCTGCATTTCCATTCCTGCCCTACAAATAGGTTTATCTGTACCATTTTTCTAGATTCCACATACATACGTTAACATACGGTATTTGTTTTTCTCTTTCTGGCTTATTTCACTCTGTGTGACAGACTCTAGGTCCATCCACAACACACACGTACCCCAGTGTTCACTGCAGCACTATTTACAATAGCCAGGACATGGAAGCAACCTACAGGTCCGATGACAGATGAACAGATAAAGAAGATGTGGTACATATATACAATGGAATATTACTCAGCCATAAAAAGGAACAAATTGGGTCAAATGTGTTGCTTTTGAAATCAAATTTAATTCTTATTTTTAGCACCTAAGAAAGCTAAATATTTTTGGATTGACAGAAAAAATACAGAAAGATGCTTATTTAGTTATTACCTATGCACACACTCCAGAAATTGCTCTAAAGCTCTCTAACTCTAAGTTGACACTCTTAAAAAAATTGTAAACATGCTTTGGTTTCAAAAAGGATGGTGATGGCTATGATAATGGTAGTAATAATAATAGAAATAGCTAATGTATATTGAGAATTTAATAAGTACCAGTCACAGGGGTAAGCATGCTATTTAAACTATATCATTTAATCCTCACAACAGCCCTGTGAGCTTGGTGCTATTATTACCCTTGATCTTCCCATGAAGATCAAGGAAATCTTCATGGGAAGATTAAGGAAATGCTCAAGTTCACTCATTTAGCAAGCAGCAGGGCTAAGATGTAAACACTGGTAGTGTCCCCCCAGAGTCTGAGCTCTTAACTACTAGAGCAGGTGTTTATAGAAAGAAAGTCTTTGACATGGACTGGTTTAAGATGCCAAAAGATTAAAGGAAAAGACCTCCCCGATTCCAGCCCAGCAAGTATCTATGCAGAGTTCATGCCTGGCTTTTTTTTTATCTTAAAGTCCAGGTACCACAGTCCTCTGGGTAGGAAGTGGGTCATTGCCAGCATTGTTCGCCCAGGAAAGAGGAGGTCTCATGGAAGAAAAAAAGGGAAGGTTTGAGCAGCAGACTCATGAGAGTAGCCACTTGGTGTGAGTCGTTGGGTAGTGCTTCCCCCATCCCGGCCTCCAGGGGACAGACTAGGAATTTGCAAAGGATCTGACCTGTTGTGGGCAATAAGATGTAGAAGATAAGTTAGGTCTTGTTCAACTGGAAAAGCAAGTTTCACACTCTACCCTCCATTCATTTCTCTTAGTAAAGTCACCTTGGAATGTTCCCTCTGTCCAAAAGATGCTCGAAGGCTGCTAAGGAAAGGGTCCTGCAGCTGCTGTGTTGAAATAATTTTAGAGGCCCTGGGTGCTACGTCAGCAAACTGAAACTAAGGTTGCTTTCCCTGTAAATGCTCTGCTGGACGAGCAATGCAGGACATCTAGGCAGCCAATCCCAAATACCAGGCCTTCTCACCTCAAGCAAGGTGGAGTCTGTGGCCCCAGCCAATCTTTTTCTCTTCCTTGTTCTTTATCTTACAAAAGCTTCCTGCCTTGTGCCTTGTGCTGCACATCCCCAAAAGGAGCCTATAGCTTCACCAAGTGTTCAAATTTGTTAGTATCACCGAATTGTCTTCTTGAATCATTTTTTACTAGTTTGGATCTAACCTTAAAGGGAAATAGGGATTTCCCCTGGCTTCTTACTCTTTTGGCCAAACGGTAAAATTACACCAAGGGTACAGTGTGAACCTATCAGGAAGACTAAAACTTTGAGGTCAGATCACTTCACAACATAAAGAGATCCTTCTTTCATGCCAAAGTGAGAAAATCTGTCTTTCTGTCTCCCTTCCTCCCTCCCTCCCTTCCTCCCTTCCTTCCTTCTTTTTCTTTCTTTCTCTCCTTCCTTCCTTCCTTCTCCTTCCCTTCCCTTCCCTTCCCTTCCCTTCCCTTCCCTTCCCTTCCCTTCCCTTCCCTTCCCTTCCCTTCCCTCTCTTTCCCTTACTTTCCTTCCTTTCTTTCCTTTTTTTAAGAAGGAGGCACTGTCTCACAGCATTTCCCCTACTAGTTCTGCCACCCCCAGGCCTTCACCATACTGGGTTAAAGCGGTAATGGCCACAATTAAATGCAGATGTTAACAAAGCACCTCAAGTGACATCTAGCCCAGCTCAGTGAAATGTCACCAAACTCCATCCTGTTGCTGAAGACAAATTTTATTCTTGAGTCTCTCATTTCTTCAGAGGTGCCAAAATCCATGTGAAAACATACTGAATCTGCCCTCTTCTCTGCATCACAGCGATCTCTTGTAACAAGGAAGAGCCAGATCTGACTCCATGTTGGATCTGTTCCTTTTACTTTAACCGTGGCATCCCATTGTCTTTGTTCTATTAAAGGATACCGTCTAAACACAATGGCCTGCCTCAGGGAACCCTGCCCCTCTGCCTGAATGTTAAACCAAAGTGCCTTTGTTCTGGGAAGTATCCTGACCCTGTCCACCTGTGAATGGCTTCAAGAAAGAAGAAATTAACACATCCCCTCCCCAAGGCTGGGCATTCCAGGGGATTTTTGCAAAACTTATGGCCTTTTTACTTTACTTCCTCATCTCCTCCCCTTCTCTGTTCTATAAAAGAAACTGGCATCCAAACCCTGAGAAGATGGTTTTTTGAGACACTAGTCCACCATCTTCTTGGTCTGGCTGCTTCCCGTATAAAGTCATATTCCTTGCCTCAAACTCTCATCTCCTGATTTATTAGCCTGTCATGCAACAAGCAGAGCGAGCTTGGACTTTATATGACTCTCACCTGTCCAGCTGCTCCCATCCTGTCTCCTCTGAACTCCTTCTCTGCACATCAGTTAGAGGGATAAAAAGACATACATCTGCTTAAAATCCTTTTGTGCCTTCCCATTCTGTTGAGGATAAACCCCAGACTCCTACCATGACTTATAAAGCCACACGTGACCTGGACCTGCCCATCCCTTGAAAGGCTCCTCCTATTACTGTGCCTTCAACCACCCTGTCCAGCCCTGACTGTGGCCTTTTGATGATTCCTTGGATACACCCAGCTCCTGCTGCTCCAGGGCCTCCTCAAGGGTTGTTCTCCTTCCTGGAATTCTCTCTTTCCTTGTCTCCAAGTGGCTGGCTTCCTGTCATTCTGATTTTACTTTCAATATAACCTCTTCAGAGATTTCTCCAACCTCTTGACCAAAGTGGCTGAGTTTTAGTGGGGAGGTTGCCTCCTGCTAGAAGGTGGGCTTCAGGAAGGCAAGGTCTTTTCTGTCCCATCCACTGTTATACCAGAGGCCAAGAACTGTGCTGATGTCCTTAGGAGGATCTGAAGCAGGGCCTTGTTATTAGCTGTTATTATTCAGTTCAGATCAGATTATGGCCACACCCTAAGCTGACGCTCGGAGGAGGCTAGGGCAGGGGATGGGCTGGGTGGGGGATAGAGAGAATTGAATCCAGTTCCTTCTAGTTCACAATTAATGTGACCGTAAAGAATGATGTCTGACTGGGATGTTGATACTAAGGGTTCTGATGCAATTGTTTCCACCTTAGCACTCACTATGACACAGTCTAAACTATAGCCGTTAAGTTACTGTTTACACCAATCATCCAGGATTGGCTGTGTTAAGGTGGGATCAGAACACACAACCCCCAAATATCTCAGTGACTTGACATGATTAAAACTGATTTCTTGCTTGTAACACAGGTTCATTATTTCTGCTTGTTGTGGGGCCTCCGGGACCAAATCAGATGTAGGACTTATGCTTTGGAAATTGCCAATGGGTGGCTGTGCTAGGGGGAAGGGAAGGGCAGGAGTGGGATGAATTGTCTCCACTGGTTGTGTCACCTCACTCCCATTTTATTGGTGAGAGCAAGTCACATCACCAGATGGAGAAGTGCAAAGAGAAGCAGGATAGCAATGATGTTGGTCCTGGGTCATCAGGAAGGGGAGAAAAGGAGACACAAGGTAGTCCCTGATCCAGAAAACCACTAGAACCTGAGGGCAGAAGCTATGCCCCGGGTGGTGGGCAGCAGGATTTGATGAGCCCAAATTATTCAAGGAGGAAGTGAGGAGTAGCTTTCTACTTCTGGTCAATAGAAGACTGGGGGCCCAAGGTCATTTTACATCTCAGAATTCACTTCTTCATTCAAGGCTGTTTTTTCTTGGCCATCTGTATGTCTCCCTTCAGATGTCATCAGTTTCTCTGTTGGCTATTCTCTGTTTGCCACAACAAATATGCTCCCTTTCCTGCCTTGCTCTACAGCCAGGATCTGCCCTCTAGGGGTGCATAACCCAAACTCTCTGACCCTCTGGCTTTTTGTTGATTTGCTGAGTGGGAAGCACAGTGTCTTAGTCTTCTCAGGCTGCTGTCACAAAATATCACAGACTGGATAGTGATACCCGGCAGGACCCTGTGGGGCTCTTGGGCACGAGGGCCTTTCTGTGTCCCCCATTTCTTTGATTACAGGAAACAGTCTTCATTCAGCTTCCATGACCTTTTCTGAGTTCCAACAGGCAGATTCAAGCAGTTGCTAATTAGGGAAGGGAGGGGATATGAGACCAGGGAGAAACAAATAGTCAAGAGAAACAATAGTGCAGCCTTGGGGCAGGGCTCTGGTTCACCATCAACAGATACACACAATATCTTTGAGCTATCTTGTAGATGCTGAAACCCACCCCCCCAGGTGGCAGAAGTTAAAGATTAATGAGATGTATGCTGCCCACAAGCAGGTAGACCCCAGATCAGTTGGAACCTGAAGGTTGATGATGCTGAGTCCCACCTACATCACCACCAACCAATCTGAAAAAATGTCCATTAGCTTATCATGCCTTCTTTGAAACATTACAATAAAACTTCTCACTACTCTGGAAGGGGGGCAGAGTTCTTGAGGTGCTAGCCTGCTGTGTTCCCTCTTTGCCTGGCAAAGAATAAAACTATTCTCTTTCCTGCAAAACTCTGTCTGTGTATTTCTGTTCAGCGTCAGTGCACAGGGAGCCAATATATTGGTAACAGTAGCTTATAAACTACTGAGAAATGTATGACTCACAGGTCTAGAGGTGGGAAGTTTGAGATCAGGGAGCCAGGGGGACAGGTGATGCTTCTTCAGGTCTCCAGCTTCTCCTTGTGTCCTCACACTGCAGAAGGGGCCAGGTGCCCTGTGCAGTCTCTTTTATAAGGCACTAATCTCATGACTTAAGCATTTCCCAAAGACACCATCACCTTTGGGAGTTAGGATTTCAATATATGAATTTTTTGGGGGGGACTACATAAACCTTGAGACCATATCACACAGGTAGGAAGTTGAAGGACAGGATTTGAGAGAGGTTAGGGTAATTGCCTCCAGCCTGAAGCTCTGTCCCTGACCTTGTTGGCATCCTTGCAAGGGCTCCTAGCTCTGTGGTCCCAGGTTCTGTCTTGAACCCTTTCCTCCATGACTCCAGACCCCACCAGGATCCTGCCAGCTGCACCTTCCCTCAGTCCTTTGGGCCCTGGTGGTGGAGGTTTCCTGTTGGTGCTGGTCCCTGAGAACCAGGTCATCTCTAACTGATATCTTCACTCTGACATGTCACCTTAAACCTCCTCTTTATTCCCTTCCCTCTCATTAAAGACTTTGTGTCTGTCATCTGCTCCTTGCCAAACTGACTAATACAGCATCTTACCTATTGGATTCCAAACAGCTATATGTATTCCCACCCACTGTTCTTTTCTTGACATATTTTTCAGATGTGCCTTATTTCTCTGCTTTCTTACTCCCATGGCTCTCTCTTCACTGTGTTGAGGGAAAAAAAAAAAAAAAAAAGCACAATGTGAGAGTTGTGAGTTAAGTTTTATTTGGGACAAAATGAGGACTATAACCCAGGAGGCAGCATCTCAGATAGCTCTGAGAAACTGCTCCAAAGAGGTGGGGGGAAGCTCAGTATATATGTGATTTTGGTGATAGGGGAATACAGGCAATCAAGCACATATTTTTTGCAGAAGGTCTCATGAAGGTTACTGCTAGTCATGAGGAGCAGTCATCACCATGAAGGAGTTTATTGCTTTTCTAGATAAGAGGAGATGCAAGAATTAGGCTCATAAAATTGGCTCCTGAAAATATCTAACTATCTGAAGACCTGTTCTGCCAGTTTTTCCCAGAGCACAGAGTGCCTCATTCCTGATCTCCACCCTGCACTCCTTTAGGGGGTGTTGAAGGTCAGTGACTGCAGCAGCTCATAATTTAATCCTTATAGAGGTAGATGGCCAGTGCCAATTTGTAGGTGACAACTGTTAGAACTTTGGGATCTGTGATAGCTGGTCCAATTGAAAACATTTACTGATTTTTGTCAAAACACCTTATTTCATTCAGTAGAGTGCCTGCCATTTGCTTTGTATTTGTTGGCTTGGGCGGTCCTAACAAACGCACCTCAGACCATGGGGCTTAAACAACAGAACTTTATTTCCTCACAATCTGCAGGCTGGAAGTCCCAGATCAAGGTGCCAGCAGGTGTGCTTCTCCTGCAGCCTGGCCTCTCTCCTTGGCTCACAGAGGCTGCCTTCTCATCAGGCCCCCACTTGGCCTCTTCTCTCAGTGCCTTTGGCCTCTGTGTCTCCCCCTTCTTATAAGGACACCAGTTTTACTGGATTAGAGCCCAACCCTAATGGTTTCATTTTAGCCTAATTACCTTTTTTAAACAATTTTTAAAATTTATTTTTATTTTGTATTTTTAATAAATTTATTTGTTTATTTATTTATTTATTTATTTATTGGCTGTGTTGGGTCTTCGTTGCTGCACATGGACTTTCTCTAGTTGCGGCAAGCGAGGGCTACTCTTTATTGTGGTGTGCAGGCTCCTCATTGTGGTGGCTTCTCCTGTGGCAGAGCATGGGCTCTAGATGCATGGCTTCAGTAGTTGCAGCACACAGGCTCAATAGTTGTGGATCACAGGTTCTAGAGCACAGGCTCAGTAGTTGTAGTGCTCAGGCTTAGTTGCTCTGAGGCATGTGGGATCTTCCTGGAGAAGGGATTGAACCCGTGTCCCCTACATTGGCTGGCAGATTCTTAACCACTGAGCCACCTAGGAAGTCCCAGCCTAATCACCTTTTTAAAGCTCCATCTCAAACTAGGGTTGCATTCTGAGGTCTTGGGGTTGGGACTTTAGCATATGAATTTGTGGGGTGGGGTGACACAATCCAGCCCATAATATCCTCGATACACTCCTATCACAGGCAGAATTCCAATCTGCTTTTGGCCATCAAAGCCATTAGTTTCATCCTTCCTCTGCTGGAGAAAGGAAGTTGCCTCTTCTAACTCTGAAGATTCCCAGATTTCTGGACACTTCCTGTTTCTCTTTTATGAGCGTTTGTAAACTTCTGGATTGTTTTTGAGGATGTCTCTTTCTACGGTGCCTTGTGAAATACAGCCAATTGGTAATCAATACATGGCACTAACACTGCTTTCTAATCATTTCCTCTAGAGCTACATTTTCTGCCTGCTGTGTTATCACAGGCAACAGTTTTGGTAAAATACCCCTATTACATGGATGACTATCGTTCTGGTCTCTAGTGGCAGTTTGCTGTCCAAGTGTGTCACGTGGGTGCTTTTTTTAACTTTAAGGGGACAGGAAACTACTATTGTATCTTGTGCTTGGGGAAGAGACTAGAAATTCTTGGTGAACAGCACTCACGATTGCTATTCAGCATCAGTTCTCAACAGTTGGTATTTCATTCTGGGAGTTAAGAAACTAATTGGGGAAAAACAAAAATTCAGGATCATCTGTGGCATAAATGGTGGGTCCGTGATGCTATTTTTGTTTTCTGAACACCTTGCCACTATTTTTCCCAACACACACAGACACACACACACACATCCCTCTCTCTAATGCCACATAATTACGTATTCAGCTCTGTGAATGGCAGCTGGCTGTTGTGTGTCATTTGGTAATTTCCATACCTTCTCTTTCTTACTGTGAAAGAAGGCTGCAGAGGCTGTGTAAAAAGAGTCAGATGTAACCCTCTTCTGCTTTATTGTGCTTGTGAGACTCGTGAAATACATCTCCTTCCCTTCCCAATGCACTTTAAAATGAAGTCATATTTAAATTTATCATTTCTTTAAAGCAAGAAAGAGATTTGCCATCATGTATTGCCAAGCAGACTGGCAGATGCCACTAACAAATGGTAAAAAATTCTCCTCTGGTTCATTATTTCCATAAAAACAAACTCTTTTTCAGTTATCATTTCTGAAATAGAATATAAACCCAATTCTAAATGACAAAAAAAAAGCTACAGTGGCTGTCACACCCCTGCTCAGTGTGTGTCTAGTAGTGAATAAGTGAAGTGAACCACAGTACCTCACACTCAGAAGAGGATTCATAATCCGGGGTACCCATGAAAGCAGTTTCTAGCCTAAAATAGACAGGAATCACTAACAATGCATTAACAGTGGAAACAGATAGAAAGCGTCTAGTGGAAAAACGTGCATGCAATTAGATGGTTTTGATTTGGTACAGCCTTATCTCAGATCTTTCTCTGGGAATAAATTATTTTGTTTGAAGCTTTTCCCCCATGATTCCACCTTTTTTTTCTGACACCAACTGATTTTTCTAAAATACAAATCTGATGGTGTCATCAGGTGAGTCAGCTCCAGAACTGGGTTACCATCAGCAAAGGGTCCTGCCCTATAGCCTCCCCAAGCCTGCGGTCACGACCTCTCCATGCCGGTCACCCCAGGGATGCCCCTCGCCTACACTCATACCACCGTCCGTCCCAGCACCCTCCTGGCTGCTGCTTGGCACTCAAAGTTCCACTTGAAGTTCTCTCAGCTGCCAAGTCCCCTTTGTTTGTTCTCCATCCAGCCCCCCCTGACTCTGCACCTCCTGGCCTTTTCCGGCCTCGCTCTTCTGCATTCGCTGCATGGTTATTTCCTGACTGCATTTTTTTCTCATACGAATTTGCTCTGAGCTCTGACCAGGGCAAGCCCTGATCGACACTTACTTCCTGTCTGCTGACTCTTTGGTCTGCTCTGTCCTTTAGCATGGGGGCCACTCTGGATTCCTGACCATGTGGCCCCCTGCCTCACCAGGACTCCTGGCACCACCAGACACCCCTGATCCTATCCCCATATTTTCAGAGTGCCTTTACTGATATACTGTTTTAGTGTACAAGCCTAGGCAAGTCATGAAGATTTCTGTTTCCTAGTTTTCCCATTTTACAAATATGAGTCTAGGTAAGCTGCAAGCTGCCCATTGAGGGCTTGTGAAAAGAAAGTAAAATAAACGTGGGAAAACACTTTAAGTGCAAAGTGCAAAACTCATGTAAGGTCTTATTTTTATTGCATTGTGGTTTTCTCTGAAGCATCCTTCTTGGGTGTCATTTTCTTCATCTAGAGCTTTGTGATTTGAAAAGTATTGACTGCTACTTTGATAGACTAGTAGGTAAGAAGGAAAATAATGATAACCATTGCTATTGACCATACACCGTATGCCAAATCCTGGGCTGGGTGCTTTCTATTCATTATCTAATCTAATCTTTACATCTGCTCTGTGGGGTAGGTATTATGATCTTCATTTTACAGTTGAGGAAACAAAGGCTCAGGGACATAAAGTAGCTTGTCCAGGGATGCGCAGTTTCTAAGTCACAGAACAAGAGAGTGTGTTTACTTCTGTTTTATTTCAGATCCGTGATGCTCATCACATGTCCTCCTAGAGATCCTGAGATACGCCACTGGGCTTTGCCTTTTCTCAGGTACCACCAGACAAACTGGATTCACGCTTTGTTCTCCCCTCTCCATGGCAGTCATGGTGTAGGGTAGCCCTCCGTCCTGATGGTCATGCCCTGGTGTAAGCTCTCCCCCTTGAGTTTGGGCCGGACTTGGAGTCTTGCGTCTAATGAATAGATTACAACACAGGTGATGTAACATCACTCCTGAAATTAGTTTACAAAAGCCTGTGGCTTCTGTCTTGCTGGCATTCTCCTGCTCCCTCTTGTTCAGCCTGATGAAACCAGCTGCCATACTGTGAGCTGCTCCATGGAAAGGCCCCATGGCGGGAACTGAGAGCAGCTTCTAACCAGTAGTTGTCAAGGACCTGAATCCTGCTAACAACCTGTGAAGAGCTTGGAGTTAGTCTGCTGTTTAACTGGACTGAGCTCCAGTTAAACAGCAGACTCACTGACGTCTTGAGAGGCTGCAGATTCAGCAGACACCTTGATATATATCGTGAGAGACCTTGGGCTGGAGAACTCAGCTAAGCTGTGCCTGGATTCCTGAACCACAAAATGGTGAGATAATAAGTGTTGTTGCTGTTTTTTTTAAACCACTACTTTTGGGGGTCATTTGTTCCACAGCAGGAGATGACCAATACACATGCTGTATAGTCAGAAGTGTTATTGTTGGAGTCTACTGTCCTTATGGCTGGTGAATGAGGAAAACAACAGACATGCTCCACTTTCTCATCCAACAAGCAACGCCTAACAAGAGCTGAGATTGGAACTCAGGTCACTCAAAGCCCAAGGCATCACCCTCTAGTCTGTGCTGCTGGAGGGCATGTGCCTTTTCATAGGGGCCTTTGGTGAGGGATGAAGGCTGTTGTTTTGTTTGGTGCCCTTGTACAAATGAATGCAGATAAGAATTTTATATCTGAAGATGGATTGGTAGGGAAGAGTTTGGGGACCACAGATCACAGAGGGCTTCCTAAATATTTCCAGGTAAGTTAATCTTACTCCAGTTGAATATAGAGCTACTTTGACCTCAAGCAGAGGTCAATATTTTTCTGCAAAGAGTCATAGAGTAAATGTGTTAGGCATTGCAGGCCACATTTGGTCTGTCGCATATTCCTTTATTTAAAAAAAGAGCATTAAATATGTAAAAGCATTCTTAGCTCAGAGGTCTTATAAAAACAGGCTATGAGTCACATTTGTTCCAGGCTGTAGTTTGTCACCCCTGACCGAAGTTAAGGTGGCCCCCAAAGCCTACGGCTTAATCTGAGTGTGGTTCTCCATGGGGTTCCAAGAGGGAATTAAGCCCTAATGTCCTAAAGAATCCATTGGATGTAATGACTCAGTTTATCTTCTGCAGATTTAGAATGGTATTTGCTATGCACATACTTGGGAGAATTGAGTAAATACTCACTCAAAAGATTTTTGTGTTCTGAGGTTCAGGTGACAAGCCCTGGTTAGCGGCACACGTAATCACATGCTTATTCATTCAACAATCATTAAATAAGCACTAACCACGTGCTCAGTGTTGGGTTAGGTGGTGTGACAGCAGAGATAAGTGAGATATGGACTTTCCCTCAAAAACATCATGCTGAGTGGACTCCAGGAAATTTTGATTATAATTTCTGTGTTCATGCTCAGGCAGAAACGATGTGATGACCCTAAGAAGTATTCCTTTTTCACTAATGTGATATCTTTGCTGTAAAATGAGAGCGTTTCTTTTTCTCCACAAGGCTGTGATCTGTGCTATGCAGACCTATTGACAGTTGTCTGAGAACTAAAAAGACAGTATTTCTACCTGGCAATATCTGTCCATAGGTAGACCTGGGTGAGAATCAATCCTTGCCTGCCATTGACTATGTGACTTCGGGCAATTACTTAACCTAATTGAGATACCTTTCACCATGAGATGGAGAAAGTAACAATACCCACTTCAATAAACTGTTATGTAAATTTAAATGAAAAAAAAGGAAACCTTTAGTGGTGATGCTTAGTATGTAGCAAAAGCTAAACAGAAGTAACAATTATTGCTATTTTCAGGCTACAACTCATTATTTCAGGGCCATCAGATACATGCTCTTAAGTTTTTTAAAGTCAGATCCATGTATATATGTATATAAGATGTGCCTGCCGAAAGGAAACATCTGCAGATTGTCTAACTGCTTTGGCCTCCTCAGAGAACTTGGCCAATCTATGGAGGGTCAAACATACCTAATTAGAGAATCTACAAATCTCGAGTAAGTGCCATTTTTAGAAGAATGGTTTGGTTTCTTCTCAATACAATAAACTGGCAGCAGGAGGATGGGGAAGGGAGAGAAGGGAAGCATCACTTTATCAATTTCCTAATTTTAACTTATTTTTTCCATTCCTTTTGAGAGCTTCATCACGCAGAAAAATCTCTTCCACTCTTTTGGATTCTGAAGTAAGAATAAAGAACCGTGCCTTAATGAGCTCTTGCTTTACACCAGGCTCTGATCACTTAATCTTCACACAGCCCTAGGAGAGGGGATATTTTATCATTCACAATTTACATAACAGACAACTTGAAGCACAGCTTGCCCACCTAACTTGCCCAAGGTTATACGGCTGGGGCATCGGTGGTCTGGTTTAAATCTAGGTAGGTTTAGTTCAGAGCCCAGCTCTTTTTTTTTTTTTTTGGTATGATGGTGTTTAATTTCTTTTCTTTTTTTTTTATTTTTTTATCTGTTTTTATACACATATCCCCGTGTTCCCTCCCTTCCTTGAGTCCCCCCCCCTCGAGTCCCCCCCCACCCTCCCCGCCCCAGTCCTCTAAGGCATCTTCCATCCTCGAGTTGGACTCCCTTTGTTATACAACAACTTCCCACTGACTATTTTACAGTTGGTAGTATATATATGTCTGTGCTACTCTCTCGCTTCTTCTCAGTTTCCCTTTCACCCCCGCCCCCTCCCATACCTCGAGTTCTCCAGTCCATTCAGAGCCCAGCTCTTAATTCCACTGTCCTACTACATGGCTGCATAGTAGAGTTTGTGAGTCACATACACAATTAAAATGTTCTCCTAGTCACATTTCAAAAAAAAAAAAAAAAAAAGAAACAGGTGCAATTTTTAAAAATTTATTTTACTGAAGTATAGTTGATTTCCAATGTTGTGTTAATTTCTGCTGTACAGCAAAGTGATTCAGTTATATATATATATATATATATATATATATATATATATATACATTCTTTTTCATATTCTCTTCCATTATGGTTTATCACAGGATACTCAATATAGTTCCCTGTGCTATTCAGTAGGATCTTGTTGTTTACCCACACTATATATAATAGTTTGCATCTGCTAACCCCAAACTCCCAACCAGTCCCTCCCCCAAAGGTGCAATTAATTTTAATCATATATTTAAGTTAACCAATCATGTTTAAAATGTTACCATTCAATATGTAATCACAGAAAATAGTCTTTTTTTCATACTTCATGACTTAGCACTTCTGCATGGCTCCATTAGGACCTTTCACGTGGTTGCGAGCCACCCGTTGGCTGGTGGCGTCCACACTGGAGAGCATAGACCTGTGCCCGCTCAGCCGGAGTTACTGGATTCTCTATTTATGTCCCTATTTCTACATAATCTTTATTCTTTTTGTTTTGGCATCTTTAAAACTATTATAAAGATCCCGAGTACTAAAACTGAAAGTAAGTTTTAAAAGAAAGGAAGAAAAGAAAGCAGTGGTAATAGGGTCACCGTTTGGGGATTTCTAACAATGCCTAAGGAAGCTGTGTTCTTCGGTGACTTCTGTCAGATTGCTGAAATATTTTAAGTTCAACTGCATGCCCATTTAAGAACATAAGCTTCATTTATCATGTTTCCCCCTTGGCCGAGCAGAAATCTAAAAATAAACTCTTAAGTTGTTAGGTTTGTCCGAACTCTTTATATAAATATCCGTTTGCAGTTGTTGTTTTAGCAAAAGAAAAAGCCAGTCTCCTAAGTGTTTTGGTTCTAAAAACTTTAGGAAACTGATTTCTCCCCTAAACACTTCCTTCCTCTAAACCACATACAGACTGAAAAAAAAGGAAGTGAAAATTAGATTTTATTTTATTTTTTTTCCCTACAAGAAGACAGAAAAGACAATCCCTCCACCGCCCCATATGACATTCTTTTGCCATTTCCCTGCCCACTACCAAATTCCAAATGATGATTAGAGTATGAAACATTGGCCCCTTCATATAAAGCTGAACTCTGTAAACTCTGTGGAGTCTTGGCTTCAGGAGTCACATCTCATCTAACAAGTTTGGAAGGGCCTGCGGAAATCACATAAACACGTTTTTGTGTTTCAGGCAATGTTTCCCCAACACTGGACACATAGAAGACAGCAGTGGACAGTAAGTGCCTGTCCAATTATACTTTTTAAGTTAACTTGAGGAAAGTCAAGAAAAATTTCTATAGACTATTATAAAATAAAAGTAGTTTACTATTTCCAAATATACTGATGGAAACACAGGATGTATTTTGATTAGAAAGAAATGACCTGGGAGAGAGGAGTGACATAAAGACATGGTAGAAAATCCTGGAACTTAAAAGGGTTACTGGCTTCTAGAGGTTCCTTCCTGACTCTGTCTTTACATGAAATTTTAATATGAATAAAATTTAGAAACTAAAAAAAATAAAGATAAACTAATATTTAGAAGAATATTTATAAAATTTTCTCAAGGAGAAGATTTTAGGGTAGTAGGTAGGAAACTTACAAAGAAAACAGTTATATTTAACCTGTCTCTCTATAGAAATATATACATGCACATATATTTGCATGCATGTTTATATTTAATACATACCTTATACAAAACAATGAACTGGGAAAAATATATGCCATTAGAATACTATCAGAAGACATAATAAGTTGCTATTCCTAATATACGAATGGCTGCTAAAAGAAAAAACAAGTTATAAACGGAAAAAAAAAAAGGACACAAACATTTTCTTCCTCACTAGTGAATCAGAAGTACAAAGTATACAAAAACCAGATGAAAATTTTAACTTATCACATAAGCAACAAACAAACAAGTAACATCATCCAACTACAGTGAAACAGGCTGGCTACTCAGCTGCAGGGGGTGTGAATTTCTTGAATGAATATGGTAGACTTCACAATGATTTCTGGTGAATAGTACCTGCTAATAACATTAATGCTAGCTGTATGGGCTCAGAACATTTTAGCAAAGCATCTTTCAGAACTGTGTGTATGGTAAAGTGAAATCGTATCCATTATTAATGTTGTATGTCCCAATAGAGAAAGACAAATATCATATGATATCACTTATATGTGGAATCCAAAAAAAAAAGATAAAATGAACTTACATAAAAATAGAAATAGACCCACAGATATAGAAAAGAGGGAAAGGGGAGAAGGATAAATTAGGAGGTTGGGATTAAAACATACACACTACTATATATACAAAATAGATAAATAACAAGGACCTACTGTTAAGTATAGGGAACTATATTCAATATTTTGTAATAACCTATAATGAAAAAGAATCTGAAAAAGAATATGTATATGTAAGTGAATCACTGTGCTGTACATCTGAAACTAACACGACATTGTAAATCAACTACACTTCAATAAAATTTTTAAAAAAAGCAAAAAAAGAAGGTATATGTCCTTATGTATTTCTAAAAATGTAAGTTGATATTAACCAGCTGAATAATTTGTCTTATGCAGTAGCATTCAGTTTGCCTAGATGACCACTTTGCCAGTGGACTAGGGGCAGAAGGAACAGGAATGGCTCTAGGCCAAGGCTGCTCATGGCCTCAGTCTGCCTCCTCCGTCCCTTCCTCACTACAGTGGCCAGGGAGGCTGGTGTTGCGGATGGTGTGGATGGAGGAAGCTTCCTGATGGCATCGGACTGGATGTGAGCGAAAAGGAAGCCTTTACTGGGTCACACACTGAGATCTGTGTGCTCTAGCCCAACCTAACTAAAACAACAATACAGATAGTACTTTTTAGGGACGATAGAACATATATATTCTCTCTATATAATATACAACAGAATATATATATATATATGCACAATATATATATATATAGAATATATACATATCATATACAGTGAATATGTGTAACATATATGCAATGTATATAATATATAATCATATGCAGTTAGATATAACTCATTTTCTTTCTATTTCCTATCAAACTTAAGATCTCTCCCTTGACCAAAATCATACAAATATTCTTCTATATATTCTTTTGTCTTTGTTTTTACGTTTAGTTTTTACATTTTGTTCACATTAAAGTTTCACATAAAGCGTTCAGATGCATCTTGCACAAAACAGCATCCTCAATCGGATGAAATATTTTGGATCATTTGGAAGCACTTTTTAGATCTTATATCAGTTATTTCAGGTAGTTGTTATGCAAATAGGTCATCACTCACCTGTAATTACACTTGTTAATGGAGTGCCAGGCCATGGTCCTGATAAGATGCTGTACCCACCTGAAATCTACTTCGCATACCTGTTCTGAACGTCCTGTCCTGACCAGCACCCCGTCCTTTGGAATTCTGACCTGGTTTCATGGTTCCATGTTCTTCTGTTTTCCCCCTCACTTCTCCCCTGGGGCGTGGTCCTCAGCTTCGCTTTCCCACTATTAATTTTGGATCCCTCGAGCACCGTTCCCAAACTGATCTGTGAACGATTCAGCTTCTCCTTTCAGGCTTCAGCCTTGGACTCAGGGCCCCAGTGCCTCTGCACGGAGTGAAACCTCTCACCGAGTCTCCTGCTGTGTTTATTTGGTCATTTAACCTGAAAACCTCAGCGGTGGGGTCAGGGAGAAGGTCAACACCCTTCAGTGCTAATAGCTAGAGTGGGAAAGCCATCATCAGACCTTCTTTCCCAAAGTCAAGGTTAATAATCCAACATCATAATACTTTGTGAAAATTCTATGAATACTTGGATTATTAAGTAACTTGCACACTTGTTGGACTTTTCATGGGTCCTGAATTCCCAAGTGAACAAAGCTTGAAAAATTCTTGTTAATAAGTTCATTATTAACAAGCAAGTAACTTTTAACATAGCACACCTAATTTTACAGACTTGGTTATTGTGTCCAGAAGCCGCCCGCTGATACTCTGAGATCCTGCAGGAAATCGTTACTCCATAGAGCTATTTTTTCTAGAGAGCTAGGACTAATTATATTTCAAGAACTTGTCTTTTGAAGATACCATGGTAGTAATTTTTTCCTTAGTGAAAATAAACTGACAAAAATAAATCCTAAATGTTCATCAACTAAAGAATAGTCACGTGATTTTTTTTTATCTGTGTAATGTAATCTCATGCAACTATGAAAATAAAAAACTAGAAAGACAAGATTGGTGTGTGGAAAATTAGCATGAAATAATGGTACGAGAAAGAGCAGAACATGGTCTTTTCCTTAAGGTTAAAAATCCCACCCATGGCCCCTAAGTAGGGAATTCAGTTGTGTAGCTGTTTTGAATTCTGGTTGAATAGTCAATGAATATTCTTCATGTTTGGATGCACTTTCAAAGGCGGGTGCTGTTGGGGATTTTATTTCTAGGAGAACTTGAATAGCTTTCCCAGGGAGGCAGTAGTTGAACACAAGGAGTTCAAGGTTGATCTCAATCCTGGAACCTCTCAATAAATATGGAGAAGAGGGGATGGAGAGGGTGCAGGGGCTGCAGTTGCCACTGGGAAGTTTACCAGACAGAGGAGAGAGTCTTGATACAGCAGCTCTGTGTAGAGACACTGATGAAAGTTTGGGAAGGTGGGGGATGGGGATGAGAGGGCAAGGGCGGGGCTGATTCTGGGCTCCATTTTAAGCACAATATTCAACAACTACCATTTGGTATTTTCTTCAAACACGACTTCTTCTATAGCTTTTTTCTCCCATTCCCCAACACTTGTGCCAAATTTGGAGTAAAATTAAGAACTGAAATGAAGTATGAGAATGCGCTGAACAATGTGTGTGTGTGTGCACCTGTGTGTAGGGGTGTAATATAAAAAGGTAACAATTTCCTCTTCTGTGTTGGGAGTTTTAATGATGTCAAGAGGAGGACTGTTTTTTCCTATTCAGAGCAGCGATGGTTTGTGTTGAAGTGACACCAGAATCACACCCATCACGGGCCTTCCAGCTGTGGCCAGCATGGATGGAATTCGACAGCAGAGAGAGAGGAGTATGATGGCCATTTGGAAGCACATGGCTCCTGAACTAAATGGGACAAAACTCATCTCTGCTCTGCATCTTCCCTCCGTGAGGTCTGGGGAAACAAGAGTCATATAACCACATAAAAGGTGCATAGAAGATGTTGAATAGACTTTTCTCAAAGTCCTGGAACCAGGGAGAAGGCATTGAAATTGGAGGCTGTGTATTTTATGTATTAAAACCTTGGGCTTTAGAGGAAGAGTGCCTGGGTTTGCATCCTGGTGGCCTCACCTCCTGGTATATAACCTTCAGTGGATTCTTTAAACTTTATGCTTTAATTTCTTCACCTGCAAAATGTGGTTTTGTGAGGATGAAATGAGCTAATACCTAGAAGAGGATCAGCACAGTTTCTAGCCTATGAAGTTCAGCTATGAGGATGGTGATGATGATTATTACGATGATAAAAATTAGGGCTCAAAGCTGAGTAAAAGGGAGCCAGTTCTTGATCCAATTTTTAAAGAAAATCCTCAACAATGGGATAAAGGCATCTCTAGATCTCATTTACAGGTGGCAGAACTGGCCTTGTCAACTCCAGCAAACACCTCAAAACTCTTTGCCTTCCCTCACAGACATTAGATGTTAGGCTGGGTAGTTCTGGGTACTGTAACAGGATGCAGGATCGGCAAAACACACGAAATCTATGCATGTGCTATTGGTCAGAGGGTGGCTTTCCTCTGTGCAGGCCTTTAGGAGACACAGCTCCTTGCATACTCTGTTCTTTTCATCTCTCCGGGCATAACAGTCCTCTGCACTGAACTGACGGAATGGGGAAGAGAAAGGAAGAAGCACTAGCTTCTTCAAAGCCGATGCCTGGAGGTGACACATGACCTCCCTTGTCTTTCTGCTGATCCGTCTGAGTCCTGCAGTCCTACCTACATGCCGGTGTCCTCCTCTGGGTCCTGGTCTACCAGAGACATGAGAGGGGGAGCAGCATTTTCAGAGACAGGGACCTCTCCTTGCAAGAAGGGCAGAGGGACAGAGGTTGAATTGTGAGAAGGGGACCTCAAGCATCTCATTCTGGACTAAATGCTTAATGAGTTGCGGAGCTGCAGCGCCATCCTGGAGTGACCCCTGGGACAGAAGGTGAGGGGAGTCTTGGGAGATGTTGATGTGTGTCTCCAACGTTAGGGGGCCAGACATGAGCACGGAGACGAAAGCTACTTCTCACCTGTGGTTTCATCAGGCAGAAGCCCCATCAGAGCAGCTGAATCACACAGCATGTGACAACCCTGATTTTGGATACACAGGAAGAAAATGGAGACAGGATCCACCAGAGGGCCCACAAAGGACCCCGAGGCTCTGCAAGGAGGTACGTAAAGTCAGAGAAGATACACAGGTCTTCAGGCCGCTGCTGACCCGGCAAGAGGATGCTGTGCTCGGAGAGGTGTTTGGAGACAGCGATCCCTGGATGTGGTTGCCCCTCTCTGAAGGGATCCTCAGGCAAGGAGAGGGTCAAGGAGAAACTGAAGGGAGTCCCTGAAAAATCACACACTACATCTACTCGAGGCCACCTTATTGTGGAGACCCCAAGGAGTTGACTGCAGGGTTATCTTCTCCCATCAGCAGGCAGCCAGCTGTATCAGACCCCTACCATTGTTCAGTATCTTTTTTCTACGTGACAGCTCACAGGAGGAGGGATGGGAGGAGGAAAGGAACAGACCATGCCTCTTAGGAACTAGACGTCATACAGGCTAAAGTTCAAGGCTGAATTGTGGGGAGGGGAAAATAGAGCAGAACTTAAAATGAGAAGAATTGAATGATGCTGGGCTCATATTTGAAAGGGACTGGGAAGCTACGGGATCGTTCAGAGATAAGAAGGGACTGAAAAAGTAAATCCCACAGTTTACGGTTAAATATGGTGATAGGGAAAAACAACAACAAAAAACCTCCAACATGTCATGTACTTCCGTCTCAAGACCAGCCCGTGGCACGAACTGGTTTCCTAAACACATAGGTGTAAAGGCTGCAGGTGGGGAAGAAGATGTCACTTTCCTTTTAGAATCTGTTTGCATTGACTGGCTTATGCGGCCCTGGTCAATTGACTCATATTTGCCAACACATGTCTACCGTGGGGAGAAGGTGGGCTGTGTGTCCCTGAAGCTCTGTGATTTTCCGAGCCCAAGTGGTCCTGTTGTGGGCAAAGAGGGGAGGGCGGAAAGAGGAGGGGAGGGGGCTATTGTCTCCACCCGGGTGGCATTCAGAGCCTTGGGGCTGGTATAATTGACAGAGAACTGCCCTGTGGACCAGCAGGGGCCAGGGAAAATCTTGGAAATTTAAATGTTTAGGGGAAACTTGTTACGACCCAGGACCTCCTGCATGAGCCGGTGGAGTCTTAGAGCAAATGAAAATCAGTTTAAACATTGTCATTTGTAGCTACAAACTGGGGAGACAGGAAGACATGTGGGTTTCAAGGGTGAATGATTAAGGGGAATATTTATTCATTCATCCATTTTTATTCAAAAATATGTAGTGAATACCTACTAAGTGCTATGCTCTTTGCTAGATGCTTAGCATACAGTAGAGGGTAAAGCATTTAAGCTCTGCCAGACTAAATCTGTGAAAGCAAATGCAGAGAGCTTTAAACGGGCACCCAGTATGGTCTGAGGGAGGAGGAGAACGGATGGAGTGGCAGTATGTGAGGACAGTGGGATACAGGGTTCTTCATATTTAGGAATTCCTTTAAGGTTGTTTTAATACTCCTTTCATAATAAATAATAATCATAAAAGGAAAGAAATGAATATCTTGGCACAGTGAGCCAAATGGGGAGCTGCTTTCATGTTTTCTTAGAGTCTAAGTAAATCAAAAGTCATTTAATGCTGACAAAAGGTCTCCATCACCTCATTTCGACTTTCCTTGCTGAATCCAGAGAGTGCCTTCTGTTTGGCCATTTCCCCTCCTTTCCATTCATGCTGGGTCCTGCCACATCCGGCTCACTCCCCCATGGAACAAGTCAGAGTAAGGATTTCCTCTTGGTCTCTGTTGTAATTTCAGAATCCTTAAGTAGTTTCAGAGGAAGAATACTAAACAAAGTAGTAGATCACCCTTTCTTGCTATATCCTGAAAATGTAGGACAAGAGAGCTG
Organism: Hippopotamus amphibius kiboko; assembly: GCF_030028045.1. Taxonomy (NCBI): domain Eukaryota; kingdom Metazoa; phylum Chordata; class Mammalia; order Artiodactyla; family Hippopotamidae; genus Hippopotamus; species Hippopotamus amphibius. The sequence goes on along the minus strand of NC_080191.1, from coordinate 83,117,859 downwards.
TTGTTATTTGAGGACCTCAAAACCAGGAGTGCTTTGAAAGCAAATGATGAGTTTCATGATTCTCAACTAAAGCCTGAGAAAGTAGATTTAGATACCCAGGTGGGTGATGGGAGGCACCAAAGCCAGGTGGGTGATGGGAGAAGCTGAACAGGCTCTGATATAGGAATTTAAGCTAAGCATGAATTAGAGCATCCCCAACTCACACTTTGCACTCGCATGTGCGTGCGCGCACACACACACACAGAATGCTTCTAACTAGACTGTGGACAGTGTATAGGCTACAATGTAAACTTATTAATAAATTCAGACCTTCATAGAGACACTTCAGTGGCTAGTGAGATAACATTTTTCTGTAGTTAAAAAATAAGGGGTTTCTGTAGTTTCAAGGTCATACCAGGACCATCCACCATCAATGAGGTGTATGGGATTTTCCAGCTTCATGATACAGATATCAGTCTAATCACAGGGATAGAAAACAGAAGGGTTCAGGTCACACTGTGGCATTCTCGTGGACTTGGGTGCATGTGTGTTTGTGTGCTTGAACTGAGGAAGCTCTCAGGGATGTAAGTGACCCCCGGCCAACTTCTGTCCAATGCAGGAGTGGGGGGGGTCCCCGACAGTAGCCATCACTGGGGAAGTGGAACTTTTGACCATGATTTCAAAGCATGGGGCAAAGACGTGAAAGAAGCACAGATGGGGAAGGAAGACTTCAGGCTCCCTACCTCCATGGAGATTGGATGAAACAAATAATGCATGACTCAACACCTTCGCTGATCCTAAAACAACTATTTTGCTGTCTATAAATACTTTTTCCCCCGAATTGATTCTTGGGCTAAATAAAATTTCCTCCTCTCTTCTAAGTTTCCATTTAATAACTTAAAATCAAGTAATTATAGAAAAGAGCTATGTATTTTATAGCAAAGTTGCTGTGGTTGTGTGCCAGGCAGGGGGTCTCTGCTTAGGATACCTATTGGTTTGAAAATATGATACAGCATATGTCCATAGACAGAGAGCTGATTAAAACATAACAAAATTTTATAAAAGCCAATTGATAAGAATTTAGATGAAAGGTAAAAAAATAAATAAAAATTCAAATTCAAAAAGCCAATAGAAATACTCTTGAATATGCAGAAAAATTGACTTCCATAGAACTTAAAGCAGTTTTTAAAACATAGAAATTTTTACATTACTCCTTCCTCTTAATGTGGTGCCGAGACCATTTTCTTGTCTTAACCTTACGTTATTTTGTGGCACGTATGCTTCAAACCCAGGACACAGTGGCGAGTATGGGCTTGGTAAAGGGGATGTGAAAGAGTGTGGAGACTTTGCTAGGTCCTTTCTGTTAATTAGGTTATTCAGTGGTTTGTTAGAAACTGTTGGGATCTTGGGAAGGAAGATAATGATTGACAGGTGGAAACTCACAATATTGGCAAAGTTAAAGGTTGTACTTCATGAGAGCTAAAATGGTTCGCTTAACTGCCCCTCAGAGAGACTCACCCACCCTCTTTGCAATGCTGGAGCCAGGTGGGTCTTCCGGCTACGGGCCCACCAGGTAGGATGGAAGGATCAAATGGCCTCTCTCCCATAGTTGGTGAAACTGGGTTCTGCATGCCAAATTTATTTTAAATTCGCAACCTGATAAATTACTCTCCTTCCCCTGAGGAAGAGGGAGTAAAGGAAAGGGAAGAGGGCAGGAGGGTTTAGGGAAAATCCCTTTTCATTGAAACCAGAACAGCTGAGAAAATGTGTTTCCCTCTCATGGCAATGACTCCTTAATCCCTGAGATTTTTTCCTTCTACTCTCTTGATGGCTGCAGTGTGTGGTTCAAGGTGGCTTTGAGGGATTAAGCATCAAACACTTAAGCCGTGTAATGCAGTGCAATTGGTAGCATTGTTTTGTATGGCTTCGAATCCTAATGTTTTCTTTTGGGTCCTAGGCTCAGAGCTGTGCTAATGTGCTTGGATGTGCTAAGCTTATTACAAACGAACTAACTGGTAAGAATGCTGGTAAATGAGCCACTAAGACCTTCATACTTGACTTTAAATGGTTCAGTTCCACAAACAAATCAATGACACTTGGGCTTGCCTTACAGATGTTAGTTCAACTATATCAGTTACATCATCGTTCAGAACTTTACATCCCAGATTTTATTCTAAACACAAATGAAAGACATTTCTGAGTTCTTAGAAGCATGAAATGTGGTATTCTTATAAGATACAAACATTAAAATTCCTTCAGGCATTTCTGTTTCTATCACAATATAAACCAAAACCAATGTGTATATATACACACATACATACAAGTACACACAGACACACACACACAGGCACACACAGGCTGGTAATTGTATTGTCTACTATGAGGATTGAACAGGTAATGAATGCTCCAAATTGAAGCTGTTTTTGGTAAAAAAAAGCAATCAATGAGAGATCAAAAAGTTTAACTATCTCCATGCCAAATCACAAATTGTTTTTGTTTTTTTTTTTTTATAAAGGCTACAAGACTTAGTTTTCAAAATGGTACTGAGGAAACAAACATGACTTCAGTGCAAATACGGTCAGTGTTACTGCCTGACTTCCCGCTGACTTCTGCTCAACAATTTAAAAACAAAGCAGTGAGGACTTTGATGAAATCCTGTGGCCTAGAAGTCTCAGCATTTAGTGATTTGGTGGCTGCTAGAAAATGCCTTACAATTTTATGGGGCCAGTTTGTTCTTGGTTGAGATCCGTGTGTATATGCAGGGAATTTCAGAATAAAAGTGTGTATTTATGGGACACACAATACTGCGTATCAAGGCTGACCTGTAGTTGGTGCTGTTTCCCCTTCGTTTCTAGAAAGGAGCAAGGGTGCCCTCTTGGGCCTTGGTGCAAAAGCTTTCCACATACTTTCTTGAATTCTCTGGGCCCTCAAGTCAGGAATCACAGAGGCCAAAGGTAAGGTTTTTAGCAGCTGAACTGGGGCCTGAGTGGTAACAGCAGCTGCAGAATTGAAGTCAGGTTTGCCAGTAACTGCCAATCCCACCTCCAACTGGCCCTGGGCCCTTTCTAAACGTGTTTGCCATTCCCATGTCAGCCGGCCCCACCTCCTCCATCAAGGCAACTGCTTCAATGACAGGGTGCTTACATTTTGGCTTTTTTGTTTGTTTGTTTTTGTTTTTGTTTTTGCCAATAATAATAACGTTCCTTAGCTAAGCTACACAACAGTGTTTCTTAAAGTGCCTTCAAATTAACATCATGTCATTGTGGCTTTAGCCATAAAAACTGCAGAATCTGAGGTTTGGGAGAACATTACAGATGTTGTAATTTAATCTATTCATTCTATCAAAGAGGGAATGGAGGTTGGGACCAATGTAACGTAATTTAAAAAAACTGTAAGATTTGAATCTAGAGCCGGTTTTCTGAACTCCGGCTGAATTGTTTCATTTACCTAATGTTTACAACAAATAGGTGAATGTGTCAACATAGACATTATTTCTATTTCGTAGATAGAGCTGTTAAAGATGATGGAGGTTAGGTGATTTTTCCGAGGTCACATGACCAAGTAGGGACAGAGCTAGAAAGGAACCCAGTACCTTACCTTCCAGTTAGAATTTCTTTACAAACACAAGTGCATGGACCCAAACTCAGAAACTGAGACACAATTCTGCCCTCCCCATTTTGTCTACTGCTAATCAGACAGTCGTTGGGTCTCAGGTGCTTTCCTAGTCACAGGGATGCCGTTGAACAGGACAGAGTCGGTGACATCCAGGGTGTGGCAGCCATTCTCCAGATGGACCCCACGGACTGCTGTCTCCTGGTCATCATGCCCTTGTCCGTTTCTCATACAGAATAGGGGTGACCTGTGTAATCAGTAGGATATCGCTGGACCACCGTGTGTTACCTCTCAGTCTAGGTCCTAAGACACACTGCAGTTTCTGTCTCGCTCCCAGGGTTCAGCTGCCATGTTGTATGGACACCCCAGGAGCCCTGGGGAGAAGTCCATACAGGAACTGGGACCTCTGCCCAATAGCCAGCAGACACTTGCCGATCAGGTACGTCAGCTGCCTTGAAATCACGTTTTCTAGCTCGAGTCAGGCCTGTAGAGGTCTGTGGCCTGGCTGACGTCCAAGGACAACCTCACATGAGACTTAGAACCAGCCAGTGAAGCCATTCCCAAAGGCCTAACTCATAAAAACGGTGTGAGATAGTAAATGTTTGTCTGTTTTAAAGTTGCTAAGTTTGGGGTAATTTATGGTGCAGCAATTGGTAACACAGAGGGAGGGGTCAAATAAACATGCACGTGAATAAATAGAAAAATTTTAAGCATAGTGTTAGGAAGACATCACATAGGATGCTATGATAGAGGGATGGTGGGGGAGCTGCTTTGCTTTTGTCTTGAGGTGAGACATCACTGTTCATGAAGATGCAATCATGGAGAGGTCTGGGGTGGGGGAGAGGAACCCCAAACAAGCCGCAGTGAGAGCAAAGGCCCTGATCCAGGAGAAAGCTGGGCATGGCTGAAGGACAGAAAGAAAGCCAATTCGGCTGGAGTGCCGTGAATTAGGGAGAAAGTTGAGGAAGATGAAGGAAGATTCACAGGCAGGGCCAAATCACCAAATGCCGCATGGGAAACCATGGTGGATTTGTTAACAGAGGAGGCCGTGGATCTGATCCGCACTGCAGAAAGATCTCTGGCTGCTGTGTGGACACTGGGTGGTCACAGGCTGTGGACGCACCCGGTTAGAGGCTGACGCGGTTGTGCTGGAGCGAGGCAGTCACCATGTGAACTAGGGTGGCGGTGGCGGAAGTGGATGGATTGGGGGTGCATTTTGAAGGCAGGCTGGCAAGACTCGCTTATGTGTTGGGTTTGGAGTAGGAAGGAAAGTGGAATCAGGGAAAACCCAGAGCCATGAGACCCTCAGTTGAGAAACCACCACTGGCTTCAATTTTTCACCTGGAAAAAGAAAAAAAGAAAGAAAAAAAGTAATAACTGAGTCCATTTTTGTGAAATTACACACCCCAGAAGCAATCTCTTTAAAAAGTGTTCAGCACTCTGTAGCTTTAAGAGATCTAATGTCCTCACTCAAGTTCATAAGAGCTTTTCTGGGGGAGAAAGACAGCAGATGCTGGCATACACCTGGCTGGTGGCATGAACTCGTGATTCAGGAGGAGGGGTCCCTGCTAAGAGCTGCAAAGGACATTGTCCCTGGGGAAATAGACTAGGGGAGACTGAGTCCAACCAGAGTCCTTAAAGGAGAAACTGATTTTCAGAGAAAGACATTTCTTTCCTTCACAGGAAGAAATATGCTTAGAGTTACAATTATAGAGGAGCTATTTTCTCTTAAATGTTTGTGTTTTATGAGGACTTTAAGATTTTCTGGGCATTGGTTGTGGTTACTGCTTCATGAAGACACCAGGAAAAAGCAGCTCATTTCTCAATTGTCACATTCTTTCCACCTAGGAAATTTGGTTCTCGTAAACAGTAAAATCAAAAGGCAGTTTTCACTCTTGTACAATCAAGCCCTGTGCTTAGGAATTCAGTACCTTTTTTTTTTTTTAATGCCCACATGTATTTCTAAGAATAATATTATGATTCAAAAATGATAAGGCACACAAATATGTGGACTGTTTATGTTTGGAAAAGTAATAAAGAATTCTCTTACACTTGATCCCTCAAGGCAAAGACCATCGTGGGTCACTGGGGCCATATTATGTTTCAGTCCCGTGATTCACTTTGCGTTAGCTGTTCTCAGCTCATTCACACACACAGACCACAGCTACTTAATACACAGTTAAGCACATGTTCTAAAACAAGACGAAAATTCATTCAAACACTGAACAGATGTGAGTAAAAAGAAGAGGGGAGTTTAAAAATATTTCTGTTGCTATCAGCAATTATTTTGTCTCCTGAATGGCATTTGGCTATTGGTGTAGAATGTGAATAAGGCTGGTTTGGTTACTGTGGAAGCCGAAACAATGGCAAGTTTCCCTTTTTCAGTCCCTGAGATTTTGTACTAGAAAGGTCCTTATGCTTTTCAAACCATATTTTAAAGAAAGCATCAAATTCAAGTAGAAACTGGTTTATATAGTTCAGGAAATGATTCTGTTGTACACATTCTCGTGGATATAGCCGTATAAAACATGTTACAGAAGTTGCTTTTTAAAAATACCTTGTTCGGAAACATTTCCTACATCTGAAAGTAAAGATATTGCTGTCTTTATTGATGTACAAATTTCTTCTTAAACAATATTCAACCAGTTTAAATTAAATAATTAGAAATGTTTTTTTCTTTCCTAAGGTACTATTTTGTTTCAACACCACCATTAGATTGCTGGAAAATAAGAAAACATAAATGTACTTCAGCAAATTGATTGCATAAGTCAAGTGATTGGATAATTCAGATCAATATTTTAAAAAGCAATAAATAAATAAATAAATAAAAGATAATTCAGAGGAATGTAAGGAGATTTGATAGGTGGAAATAAAATTTCCAAGTACAAAAACTATGAATAGGTACATAGTTTTATACGATGTCCATCCAAGTGAAATGCCAACCAAGTCAAGGCAAAGACAAATATGGTGATAAAAAGAGCAGAAGGAAGTGACTACTACATTTGAAGTAAAAAATGATCCTAAAATGCATGACACTTGACATATATCTGCCTTATTTACACAAAAAATAAAACTCATGTGAAGAACTGCATTAGCCAGAGTTCTCGGGAAACACAGGCCAATAGGATATATGTATATAGGGAGATTTATTTTAAGGAACTGGTTCAATGTGGTGGTGGAGTCTGGCAAGTCCAAGGTCTGCAGGGTGGGCAGGCAGGCTGGGGACCTAGCGAAGAGCTGATGTTGCAGTTGGAGGCTGAAGGCTGTCTGCTGGGAGAATTGCCTCTTCCAGGGGCCAGTCTTTTTTCTTTTTTAATTAATTAATTAATTAATTGGTTGTGTTGGATCTTCATTACTGTGCATGGGCTTTCTCTAGTTGCAGTGAGCAGGGGCTACTCTTTGTTGAGGTGCATGGGCTTCTCATTGCAGTGGCTTCTCTTGTTGCGGAGCACAGGCTCTAGGCATGCCGGCTTCAGCAGTTGTGGCTGGAGGGCTCTAGAGTGCAGGCTCAGTAATTGTGGCTCATGGGCTTAGCTGCTCCACGGCATGTGGGATCTTCCCAGACTAGGGATTCCTGTGTCCCCTGCACTGGCAGGTGGATTCTTAACCACTGTGCCACCAGGAAAGTCCCCAGTCTTTTTCATAAGAACTTTAACTGGATGAGGTCCTCCCACATTATGGAAAGTAATCTACTTACTCAAAGTCTACTGATTTAAATGTTAATTGCATGTAAAAAATACCTTCCCAGTAATATCCGGATGTGTTTGGCCAACTATCTGGGTGCCCTGACCTAGGCAGGTTGACACATAAATTTAACCCTCACAAGAACATAGTAAATTGTTTACTCCATGCATCTACAGTGGGTGTATTAACTCTTCAACAATTTTGGAAAGTACTTTAACCATTTTATTGAGAACTTCAAAATGTTTAGAGTCATTTTTACCAAATAAATACATTTCCGCCTTATGGAAATAAATCTAAATGCAGACACAAAGAGCAGAAACTGTAGCGGAAAAGATTGATATATGTGACATATTAAAATTTTTTTTGTGGCATAAGACACCATAAACAAAGTCAGAAACAAGCTATCAACCAGGAAAGATATTTGGAATACTTGCAGTGGACAAAAGATTAGTAGCCAAAATATATGAACCCCTGAACTCCCACAATCAATGAAAAAATATTTAAAACCCAGTTGAATGTTTGTAAGTCTATTTCTGTTTTGTAAATACGTTCATTTGTATCATTTTTTAGATTCCACATGTAAGTGATGCCATATGATATTTGTTTTTCTCTGACTTACTTCACTTAGTATGATCATCTCTAGGTCCATCCATTTGCTGCAAATGGCATTATTTCATTTCTATGGCTTAGTAATATTCCATTGTATATATACACCACATCTTCTTTATGGTTACTTAAGGGGGTAGCAGGGGTGGGGGCAGAGGGATAAATTAGGAGTTTGGGATTAACATATACACATTACTATATATAAAATAGGTAAGCAACAAGGACCTGCTGTATAGCATAGGGAACTATATTCAATATCCTGTAATAACCTATAATGGAAAGTTATATATATGTATCACTGAGTCACTTTGCTGTACACTTGAAATTAACACAACATTGCAAATTAACTATACTTCGATTAAACTATTTATTTATTTAATAAAACCCAACTGGCAAACAAGCAAATGTTAACTGGGCAGTTCTTGGAAGAGGATACTTGAATGGCTAGTAATCATGTGACAAGAAGTCCAGCTTAACTTGTAGAAATACACAAGTTAAAACAAGGTTCACTTTTCAAACTATCAGAAAGACCAAAATGTAAAGTTTAATAATGCCAGCAATTCAGAAATGCCAGCTGTTGATGAGAGCATAAATTGGTTTAATCACACTGGAGGACAATTTGCCTATCTATATGCAGAAAAACTGATGTGAATACCTTAAAACCTTAAAATTTCGTTTTAAGTATATGTAACCTAGTAAAATTCTGATGTGAACATATGTTTGCACAAGAAATAGCTATTATTTGTAGTATTGTTTACAAATGCAAGGAACACAAAATGTAAATATCCATCAGCAGAAAAATCAATAAATCTTAATATAGTCAGAGAATTGAATACTGCATGGCAGTTTAAATCAGTAAGCTAGATTTACATTTATTAGCATGGATTTATCATGGAAACATGTCAGGTTAAAAAAAAAACAAATTACAAAATTATGTGTCGTATGATTCCTTTTATGACAAATTTAAATGTATTCAGTTGAGAAAGGCAACTAAAAGTTTAAGAAATCGTAATGCTTATTACTACACATCTATACAGATGTAGTAAATTTATTGTTTAAAGCATGGGGTGAAATGACACCCATTAATCTTAAAATGTTGTTTACCTCTACAAAGATCGTGAGGGAAATAGGCAGCTCTGTGTGTGTGTGTTTGTGTGTGTGTGTGTGTGTGTGTGTGAGAGAGTATACACAGGTACAGTCGTGCAAAAAGAAGGGGGTGGGAAGGTAGAAAAGTGCTTCCACTGGATATATAAAGTTCTATTTCTTAAAATGAAAAAAAAGTTGAGCAAATATGGCAAAATAATATTTTAAGAATATGCAACACCAAAAGTGAACGATAACGTGAAATATGAACTCTGGGTGACAAGGATGCATCAGTGTAGCTTCATTGATTGTAACAAACATATCACTCTGGTTGGGCTTGTTGATGGATTTATTTTAAGGGTTTACGGGAACTCTATACATTCTCCTCAATTTTGCTGTGAACCTAAAACTTCTAGGTGAAGTTATTAAGTAAAAAAGGATGTTAAATCTAGACGGTGGTTACATTTTAAAAGTTATTTTTTGGACATTAATGAATGTTTGAAAAATCTGATAATGATAAAATGCAGTGTAACAGTTCTAGGTCATTTCAAAACTTTTATTTCATGTGTGTGCATTACTGTTATATTAAATACAAATATGTAGAGATTGGAAAATGAAAATTTACTTCTCAAAAAGCTGAGGATACATTCTAAGTGTTATTTCTTTTTTTTTTCTTTATAAATGTATTTCTCTTTTTTTTAACTTTGATTGATTGGCTGTGTTGGGTCTTTGTTGCTACACATAGACTTTTCTCTAGTTGCAGCAAGTGGCGGCTACTCTTCATTGCGGTGTGTAGGCTCCTTATTGTGGTGGCTTCTCTTGTTGCAGAGCACAGGCTCTAGGCACATGGGCACATTCTAGGGTTCAGTAGTTGCTGCACACGGGTTCTATAGTTGTGGCTCACAGGCTTTAGATTGTAGGGCCTATAGTTGTGGGACATGGGCTTAGTTGCTTCGCGGTATGTGGTATCTTCTTGGACCAAGGATTGAACCCGTGTCCCCTCATTGGCAGGTGGATTCTTAACCACTGTGCCACCTAGGAAGTCCCTAAGCATTTTTCTTGAGGATAGAATGTGTTAGATGATACATACACACATATTTATCACATACACACATTTGCATATTTTGACTTCGGAAAGATACTTTTTAGTTTTGCAATTTAAAATAGTAAAGTTTAAAGCTTTTAGCTCAGATATGCATGGTGTACATGTCAAGTTGATGCTTTGTGCTCTTTGTAAGGAAAAACATAATTTCTTAAACTTTTCATTGACTTTCTTACTCTCCAAACTTTATGGAGTCTTGCACTTTATCCCCAAACCTTTCTTTCTTGCCAGCTGAACAGCTACCTCGGGATAAAGTTAAAATTCCTTATAACTATTAGAAAAAGCAGATTTCCTTTGTGTTCATGCCAGAAAAGTCAGCTGTTGGACAGGGAGATTTCAGGGCACTAAGGTCAGGAGTTCCATAATTGGCTGTATATTAGAACCATTGGAGAGTCTTTAAAGGTTCGCATGACTGGGCACATCGCATACCAGAAAACCTAGGAATGGGACCCAGCCCTAAGCTTTTGTTTTTATTTTTAATGTACTAGTTATGCAGCCAAATATCTCTTGATATTATGACAATTCAGAGCCACACTGTTTTTCTTTCCTCTTGGAGGTAGATCCATCCCACGAGATTTACTATTAGATCCCTGTAGCAGCTAAGCTGTGGCCCCGGATTGGTTTGATCTTCACAGCTTTGAATATGAAATGAGGATTCCTAGGTCATAAGTGTGACTCATCATGTTGTCAGGTTTGTAGTGTGCATATGACTTGAGTTGTGTATTCTTTTTGTTGCTAATGGCAACAGCACCTACTGTTTCAAGCTTTGGCCAAAAATAATGTCACGAAAATAGATAATTTTGGGAAAACTCACAAATACATGCCTACAGGGGGCTTTTAAGAATGACCAGTTCCTAGATAAAGCTGAAAAAAAAATGCAGTTAAAACATCTCATTTATTTAAATATCTGGATATTTGTGACTACTTATAAGCATAATATTAAAAAATTTCATTGAACTCTTCATCCTTTCTTGGATGTCAGGCTTCAAATTTCCTATCACTAATTTATATTTCTGTGTTATGTATAAAATGGTAAAATCTGATGAGGGGATGTTTAGATACTTTGAAAGGCAAACTATCCTAGTTCATGATGTGTTTCATGGGAGCCTAGCTACTACGGTTGGATCTTATAATGTAGTTTCAGAAACTGCTGAGAAACTAGAATCTGATTCCGAGTTTCCAACAATGGTTATAGTATGTAGGTCCTTCAGTACACAAACAGGTATTATGATATCACTGCAATATAAAATCTCACCTACGGTATAATGAAGTGCTTTATAAGGACCTATCATTTGAGAAACTGATCTTGTCAATAATCACCACAAATTTAAACGCCTTGAAAGGTGGACCAGACTGTGCCGTGTGCAGCTATTGGTAGAACATAAATTAAGTGATCTTGGAAATCTCTCCTGTCTTCATTCATATACTCACTTGTTGACTTAAATTAAATCTATTGAGCATTTATTTCATGCCATATTTTGTATTCTCAAGTCATCTATTTTGCAACATTACTGTCCCTCTTATGGACGAAGGCATTGGGTCCCCTTGGCTTCAGCTAAGAGGAAATTTGACACAGGCTGATGGAAAATCTTTGTACCTATTTGCATGCCATCATGAATTTATTTCACATTTTGAGTAGCTGCTATCAGGGAACACAGAGTTCGGGGTGAAAGGAAAGGGCTGAAAGGAAAAATCACAGCGCTCCTCCACAACCCTGTTTCACCTATTTGTAGATACTTCCCTTCTGAGAAAGCTCTTCCCCTCTTTTAACATGCCTCGTGATTATAATTTTTTGTTTCTATTTGCTGTCAATCTTAGAAAAAAGTATTCTACCATCACGTTTTCATTTCTTCATTAACAATGAACAATTCATTTTCAAAAATTAATTTGTTGATTTAGTAAAAATGATATATGGCCATTATAGAAAGAAACGTAAGCAATATAGAAAAGTAAAAAAAAATAAATCTCACTCTCAGCCTTCCATCTCAAGATCACTGTTGCACACATTGAGGAGTATCACTCAGGAAAACTCTGCATAAAACAATAGATAAATTTTAAAATGTTAGAAAAATTGGATCATACAATTCATGCTCTTCTCAGATTAAAGGTACTCTATTTTTCTTATTTCTTAGCAGTTTCTTATTGTACATTATTGTGAACAATAAATACATTCATTAGGTGCACAGCTCGATGAGTTTTGACAGTTGTACACATTCATACTGAGAAGTGTGTGGCCATTTGAACCATTATTTTCCTGTATGTAATGTGTCATTTTTCTGTTGTTTTCAACAGTTTGACCATGATATCTTTTGTTTTCATCAGTATGACCATGACGCGCTGAGGTATGGTTTTCTTCTCACTAATCCTGTTTGGAGTTTACTGAGCTTCTGGAGTATGTAAGTTTATGATTTTCACCAATTTTTTAAAAATGCTATCAGGCATTATTTTTACTAATGTTTTGTTCAGCGGTATTTTCTATCTTGTCTCCTTCCAGGACTCCAACTACTGATATATAGTCATAGATCTTTAGAAATTATCCCACAGGTCTCTAAAGCTCTGTTTTTCCGTAGTATAATCTTCCTCTCTCTCTTTCTCTTTGCTCTGTTTTCTCTCCTCCTCTACTTGCTCCCCCTTCCCTTCTCCTCCACCTTCCCCTCTCCTCCTTTCTCTCCCCTCCCCCACCCCTTCTGCTTCTTCCTCTTCTTTTTCTAACTGAATGGTTATTATTGATCTATCTACAAGTTTGCAGACTCTTTCCATGTTATTTCCATTATGTCATTAAGGTCTTCAACTATATTTTAAATTTCAGCTATTTTATTTTTCAGTCTTAAAAATTTCCATTTAGCTCTTTTTCTTACTTTCTAATTCATTTTTTAGCTTTTCTATTTTTTACTTACTAGAATATGTTCCTTTATCTCACTGAGGAAAATTATAAATGCTGTTTTGTAGTCCTTACCTGATAATTCCAACATCTGGGTCATTTCAGAGTTGGCATTTCTTTTCTTTCTTTTTTTTTTCTTTAACATTTACTGAGTTATAATTGACATACAATAAACTGCATATACTCAAAGTGTACAATTTGATATTTTTTTCTTATTAGTAATGTATATAAGGCAATCCCAGTCTCCCAATTCATCCCCTCCCAACCCCTTCCCCTCGCCCCACCCCTTTCCCCTCTTGGTGTCCATATGTTTGTTCTCAGAGTTGGCATTTCTTAGTTGTCTTTTTCACTGGCAAGCGGTCACACTTTCTTGACTCTATGTTGAATGCATTTGGATTGTATCATGGATACTGTGAATATCACATTGTATAGACCCTGGATTCTGTTATATTGCATCACAGACTGTTGAAGATTCTGTTTTAGTATGAAATTGACATGGCTAGGCTCCAACTGCACATTTTCATGTCTATACTGGTTGACAGCTCAGCTAACAGTTCAGTCTGAGTAGCAAGCTACTTTCTGTTTGTCCCGAGAATGTGTAGAATGTGTAGTTCAGAGATCAGCCAGAGACTAGAGCTGAAGTTAAGCACAGGATTTGGGGTCTTGCTCCTCCCCTTTCTTGGTTTCCTTCCTACTCTCCAGCAGCCTGGGTTGCTCTGAGTCCTCTTCCTCTGGTGTAAGGAAGATGAGGAATGCTTCCACAGGAATTTTAGCCATTTTTCTAGCTGCTCAAGTTTGATTGTCCAATCATTGCTGACTCTGCCTCTTTTTAAAAAATTTATTACCTTATGTTTCACGAGTACAGAATCTCATTGTTTGCTTTTTTCCATCAGCTGAATATCTCTCAAAGTGACCCTTTTCACTGTATGAGTTGTCATTTCTACCATAGGTTGTATGAGAAAATGTAGAGAATGATTTGTGTTTGCCTCTGAAGGAGACATGGATTTTCACTGGTCTCGGATAGTTTTAAAGCTAATTTCTCAGAAAGGAGTTTCTATACCACGTGGGTTGCTTTAACTCAGACTACACATGTGTGCATTACAGGCCTGTGTTTTCTGTTTCTCACAGATAAATGTTTTCTACCCATGGCTCTAGGAGGTTGGCAAGCTACCTAGATCCTTCCAGGGCTGGTGAGTGCAGATTTTCTCGTATCTGTTTCACCTACAGGGCAGCCCTTCCTGATTCTAGGCTCTTCTCACCAGTTCAGCTTCAGCTTCCAGTGACCTTCCCAGGGCAAGTGTTAACATCCATCCCAATTCTTTCCTAAGCCTTCAGATTCACCTCTCTGTTACCACTCAGCCTTTTAGCTCAGCTCAGCTATGGATTTGATTTTGTGGTTGCAGTGTATTCTCTAGGGGTTAAATTGGGAGGGGGTATTGCACTCAGCATCTTACTCTGCCGTGTTGACTGGAGGCCTTTTTCTGTTCTTTTCACCAACTGCATGCAGTCAGTTGGTGAGGTCTGACCTTTATTCCTCCCTTTGTCACTTTTCTCCTATCCAGTGTTTCATTTTGTTCTCACTACTGTTCTAGTCCCCAGTGCAGCCTCTAGCTGTGTCACAGTGGATAAGTGCATTTGGTTTCTAATTCCTCTCCTCATTGCCACCCTGTCTCTACCCAATCCGTCTGAGATACTGCTGTCACAATATTTGTCATAAGAATTGGCTTTGATCACATCGCTGCTCTTATGAAAGCCTTCAGTGGCTCTTCAACGCCAAGTCTAAACTCTCGCCAGTGTAACATGACACACACATCTTTTAGAATCGGTCAGGACTCCCAGCGCATACTCTGGTTTTCTGGTGAAGTTTCCCTACTCAATGCCTTCTTAGTTATGCAACTTCCTTTCATTATCACTTCACCTTTGTTCATACTGGACCCCACACATGGAAAAATATGGAAGGCCTTGTCCCAATCAACACACTTTTCCAAGTAATATTCTTTCTTTCAGACAGCGTTGAAGGCTCTCTCCTTCCACGGATTCCTTTCTGTGATTCTAGTCCAAGGTGTAAAGTCTATTGTTTGCCTCTGCAAATCTTTCGATTCTTGTCTTGGTTTCTCTTTCTCTCGCTCTTTTTCTCTGTATGTAAGTTCCTTGAGGCCAAAAAGAGGTAAGGAACTTTATTGTATGGGGAAGTTTTTTTTTTATTTGTAAAGTTTGTTTTTCATAATTGCAAAGTATCTTTCACATAAGTATTTTTTAAACCATTTCAAAATTGAAGTATAGTTAATTTACTACGTTGTGTTAGCTTCACGTGTACAGCAAAGTGATTCAATCATACATATATATATACACACACATATATATGTGTATATATATTCTTTTTCACATTCTTTTCCATTATTACAAGATATTGAATATATCAGCAGTTCCCTGTGCTATATTGTTGTTTATCTATTTGATACATAGTAGTGTGTATATATGTTAATCTCAAACTCCTAATTTACCCCTCCCCTCACACTATCCCCACTGGTAACCATAAATTTGTTTATTTTATTTTATTTTTTTCATTTTATTTATTCATTTATTTATTTTTTTGAGGTACACCAAATTCAATCATCTATATTTATACACATATCCCCGTATTCCCTCCCTCCCTCGACTCCCCCCCCACCCTCCCCATCCCAGTCCTCTAAGGCATCATCCATCCTGGAGCTGAACTCCCTTTGTTATACAGCAACTTCCCACTGGCTATCTATTTTACAGTTGGTAGTATATATATGTCCATGCTACTCTCTCACTTCGTCTCAGCTTCCCCTTCACCCCCTGCCCCCCCAAACCTCGAGTTCTCCAGTACATTCTCTGCATCTATGTCCTTGTTCTTGTCTTGTCACTGAGTTCATCAGTACCATTTTTAGATTCCGTATATATGAGTTAGCATACAATATAAATTTGTTTGCTATGTCTGTGAGTCTTTTTCTGTTTTGTAAATAAGTTCATTTATATCATTTTAAAAGATTCCATATATAAGTGATAGCATATGATGTTTGTTTTTCTCCATCTGACTTCACCTATGATAATCTCTAGGACATAAGTATTTTTTTAATGTAAAATATTAGAAGGTAATTATTTTTATCAGCTGTCTATCTTTCACAGTGATCCATTTTGCTGTGTGAGTTGTAATTTCTGTGGGAGATGTGAGGAAAAGGTATAAAAAGGGACAGGAAGTACAATCATAATTGTCGCTAAAATCAGGAGGAAACTTGAGACTGTCTTGAGAATAAAAGCTGCTGAGAACCTCAGCCACCAGATTCCAACCTCCTTGATTAGCCATTGTACTTGGGTCAACCTCAACAGCTCCAAGTGAAAGCATTTCACTTACAACAAAACCCAACAAAACAAATACTAAACCACAGGTCAATGCTTATGTAACTGATATTTTTAAGAACCGTAAATTATAACTGTTTTAAATAGCCATTGCTTCGCTACCCTTATTTTCTCTTTTTTTCCAGTTCTTTAAGAACTTTTATTGACATACAATAAACTACATGTATTTAAAATGTACAATCTTATTAGTAATGTATATATTATCCTTATTTTCAACTTCTCTTACACAAAAGAGCAAACAAAAAAAATCTATTATTGGAAGTGCATTGTTTAGATGACACATTGATTAACTTTATCATCAGTTTCTAATCCTTGATAAAACAAACAAACAAGAAAAGACTTTCTTGCTTTCCTGCAGACTATGTAAAAAACAGCCCAGGATTTTGGCTGACTATGAGCTTATATCAGTGCACAGAATGGTGTGGCAAGATAAAAAAAAAAAAAAAATTAGACTGCATCGAAGAGGTCATACTTGGCTCTGCGGTCACTGCTACATGCGCCCCCACTAAGGACTGCAATTCCATTGGATGCTTTTAAAATAGTCATTGACAAATTACAGAGTCTTGAGGAGGAAAGACCGTTGGTAAATGTGTTGCTAATTTTCTCATGCCAGAAATGGTGAGAGGAATTTAGAGAAAATTAATTTTCTCTTTTGTAGAAGAGGGAATAAAATGGCAATGTGTTGCTCAAAGATGCCAAACAAGGGAGCTGAGGGGTCCTTACAGAGAGGCAGCTCTGTGCAGACATAGTGATGCTGGCCAAAGAGTCAGTTCCTCCCCTAGAAGTGTTGCCCAGTCCTTCCGAGTTTAGACAGTGCCTGTGTCTTGTTCTGGCCAATGAAACATAATGCAGCAGAAATGCTGTGACTTCTGGGCTGAGACAGAAAATGCCCATAGTTCTCCAGTCTGTCTCCTCCCCATCGAGGAAGTGATCCATAATGGCACCAGTCCCACAATTGTGTAGCCTTGTCAGCCTGTATCCGAGAGTGACTGTGTGAGCAGACACTCCTGAAACTGCTACCATCACATCCCTCACCAGTGAAGGACTCGTAGCCACATACATGTTGTTCCTTTAAGCCGCTAGGGTTTAACTTGCAGATTAGTATAAATTGTGTTTCTTAACTATTTTGCCTCAAGGAAGACTTTCAAGAATTTTTTTTCCCAATCATTGTCCACCATCTCCCACCCCCAACAATGTTACCTTAACACCATAAATTTCAGAAGAGTATGATTTTTTTTTAGCTCCCCCTTTAGAATTAATTTCCCCCTGTGGGGGGCAATATCATCGCTGTTGAATCAATCTATCACGTGGTTCAGCAATGGTGGGGATTTCCTTTGAGAGGAGATCCCGTGACAGGAGATGTTCACCCAGAGGCCAGAAGGACACATGCCAAAGATGCTTCAGTGGATGCTTTCCATTCAGGAGGCTGGACCAGGTAACTTCTTGCATTCTTTGAAACATATTATATGGCTTATTCCTTGTTCCTGGACATTTTCCTCTGACATCTTTCATTGTAAGCCTCCTAGTTCTTGATATTTCTACTTTTTATGTTTTCTCCTTCATTCCGTGCTTCTCAGTTGTGAGTCTTTTATGAGGTGTGGTCTCTTGTTGTCTGTTTTTCCTTCCGTATGTGCATAACTCAGTCTCAAGGTTTACTTTTA
The DNA here is from genome assembly GCF_030028045.1 of Hippopotamus amphibius kiboko. Lineage (NCBI taxonomy): Eukaryota > Metazoa > Chordata > Mammalia > Artiodactyla > Hippopotamidae > Hippopotamus > Hippopotamus amphibius. Next base: position 83,099,867 of record NC_080191.1, on the reverse strand, counting down.
GCTCTGCGTACAGAAATTCCAAATTTATTACTCCAGCTCGACCTCTCATTTGAACTCCGCGTCTGTATCTCCATCTGAATAAGATGTCCTTGCCTCGGTGTCCAGTGGTCACAGCACAAAGCCCCTGTTTAAAGAAGCCTAGCACTAACCCTCCACCCATGTGGTCTGACCTGAGCCTGGTGTTATGAGAAAGGAACACATTCCACTGGCCAAAAGTATTTTCAAAACATTGAAATTATTTTCTTTTGGTCATTAAACATAATGAAGTGGTATGTGGTCCTCACAAATGCTTCTTAAAATCCTGTTTTCCTCTCCCATTTACTTTACCTCCACCCCGTCTGGCTACTCTCAAGGATTTCTTTTCCCAAGAAGCTGCTAATTCTCCAGCAGATTTAGGTCACTCATCCGTCTCTCCTCTCTTAATTCTGCATTGCAAAAGGCGAAATTTCTCTTTAGCCATAAAATATCCCTTTCTGGATGATGTGGAAGGGAGAGAGCCTGAGCATTTGGCCAAAACTATCTCGATCATGTAGGAGCAGGCAGACAGCTGGGCACAGGAGTATGTAAATTTTGCCATTTAACATTCCCTGTTTCTGTCACCTACTGTCAACCGATCTCAGCCCTGAAGTCGAAAAGTCTTCTTAAACTCTATTATTGACTGAACTCCCAGAGGATATCTATTGGGGGTGGCTGGCCAGCAGCACACAAGGACGCCCACGTTTGCCTCCCTCTGTCACACTCCTGGACTCTTGGAAGCCGTTTTATATGACAGAATCACACACGCCCTGGCCACAGACCATTAGACCCAAACTCAAACTGGACCAACAGGAATCTGCTTCCAGGGAATTTTTGAAATAGGACTGTCTTGCCAGCTGGATCTATAACTTTTAAGCTCAAAAACTGCTTGCCCTGGCAGATGTCAAGAAGAACCACTCATGGTACTCCGAGTAAGGACACCCCCATCTGGCCTCCATACCTCTACTAGAAAGGGTCAAACAGGAGACTCTCACCCTTGGGGTATGTGATATTGTGATCTATAATATGAAAGATGTATTTGGTTTTCGTCCTCATTTCTGGCAATGAGCTTCTGAAACACTTGGAATTTCCTAAGTGATAAGAGAAATAAAGGTGTCTTGATATTTATAACAAACCTCTTTCAACTACAGCTGAGCTTATGTCAACGAGGTGACTTTTGGAAAGTATCTAACATGGGGCCTGGTTGCCAGGGTGAACCCAGCTACTCAGTGCAAGCCCACCCTTCCATAGAGTCCATGCCCCTTTGGCAAGGGTCAAGCGGAAGCCCTGATTATCTGGGTTCTCCTTTAAGACCCTTATCTTTCTAAATACCCACCCCCTTGATGGGTGCATCAAGACTAATCTCACCATGGCCTGTATTTCTGTTTGCGTCATCTATGGGCAGAATCTCCCATGGCTCTGCCCCTCCCACTTCTGACTCCATCTCCCACCTCCCCTCCATATCTAAGACCCGTGGGCCAAGCCCACTGGAGCTCGTGGTTAGCCATCAGTGCAAATCCATGGTCCCAACCCACTTCCAGAATGTTTCCTTAATGTTGTCCTGACACCTGGTTGGTCCCCCAGGACATGTTTTCTTCCATCTTCCTCATGCCCCTGATCTGGGAGGGAGAACGGATGTCCTTCTCGCTCCTCACTGGCCCTCTCTGTTTCCTAGAAATCTCCTGTGCTGAATTTCCTCCTGACTCTGCTGCCCACTCCTCGCTACTGTCATTGACCCACCAGTGGGTCACTCTCCTCCTTTCTTGAAGACGGTCACTCTCCAGAACCAAGCCTGTCATTCTCCCTGATGACGTCAAAATCCCAATGACCTGGCCTTTCAGGGAAACTCACCTCCCTCTTCTCCACTCATAAAATGCCCTTTATAAAGTCTTAGTTTCCTCTTGTCAGTAAAAGAGATATGCTAATGACTTCCTCTTAGGGTTGTTGTATGAATTAGTAAGTGATGTTGAAGAAACGTGTTGCATAAAGGCTACCTGAACTAGAATCCTGATGGTCCTGTTTAGCTTGGAAACTGTGCCCCCAGTGTGGTCTCCTGCAAAAGCCTTTACAGGTATAAAGGTGGAACTGCTTTTGTGGAAACAGGGGAGGGTGGGGGAAATGGGGGGTTCTGCAGAGCATAACTAACTCAGCCTGGAGGCCCCAGCATGGAATTTCTAGAGCTTCACCCAGAACAACTTGAAAACTATTTTATCCTGATCTTTTCTATGTATGACCTACATATCAACTGATGTCATTTAGCTAAAAATATATGCTAGTGCTTCAAAAACACTTTTTCCCAAGAGGAAGGCTTAACACTTATTTCTTGACTATCATTTATAATTAATAAGTAAAACTGGTCATAGGATAGATATTTCGTAAAACTTTCGTAGGTTGTAATATACTTAATTTTTTCTTCTATAGACTTCGAACAATCAACCTGTAGAGATTAGTGCTTGGAAAATATTTGTGTCTTTTGAATGATTGCATTTCTGTTTGTTGGCTGATCATTATATAGTATATTATGCTTTGTTTCTTGTCTTGCCTGGAAAAATGTATTTGAGTTGTTCTTAGCCTTTTTCCCCTGGTACAATTATGTTAATATCTCTTTACTTGGATTATGATGCTTTATCCTGATAACTTTAATGGCTTTTATTTAATTTTTTTAATTTATGATATGAATGGATTTTTTTATTTTTGTTTTTTTTTTATTGAAGTATAGTTGATTTACAATGTTTCAGGTGCACAGCAAAGTGATTCAGTTATACATATATGTATATCTATTCTTTTTCATTATAGGTTATTTCAAGATATTGAATATAGTTCCCTGTGCTCTATGGTAGGACCTCGTTGTAAAGGCGTATATTTTATTGTGAACACTTTCAAACCCTTTGGGCAACAGAAAGCATGGGAATTAAAATTAACATGCTCTAAATAATAATGTGTAACTAACTGTAGAACAACCATAACTCAATTTTGTTAGATATTTACATTTTTAACTATTTACGAACATTTAAACTTCCAGCAGGTGAAAATATTGCTTAAATTCTCCCTTAACAGCGTTTTGGGGAAGGCACACATTGAGCCTATGGTATATCCCTAGGAATTACGGAAATCTTGATGTTCTTGTCCAAAGTGGCCACACCTGGTCAGTCAACAAAGCCATCCTTTGAAGAGAGAAGAGATTGTAAACAGGAGAGATTTGTTCTGTTCACTTCTGAGTGATAGGTATTAAGTTATCTTACTAAGAATATTTGAAAAACAGGTTCTACTTTTGTAAAGTCTAATGTTCATTTCAAGACAAAGAGTAAATGTTAATTCTAGGACAAAGTGCCAATAAACAGCACCCAATGTATGTTACTTTATGATTAGATCATTTAGAGACTGTACTTCTTAGAGCTGACAATTTACTGCTAACATACAGTACGTTGCAACACAATGAGTAATGTTCTAGAATAATGTCATATGAGTCTATCTTTTGATAGATTTGTTTAAAATAATACATTTAGAAGATAAGATTATATAGCAAATTGCATTAATTTAATCCCAGATTGTCATGTAACCACCACTCTAAGAATATGTCCCTCTTAGAAAACATCCACAGCAAAACAAATTTAAAAAGTACAGAGTTTCAAAAAAGATTGGCATTGAGTTTTGAATTTTAAGTACAGAAGAAAAAAAGAAAAAGGAAATTTAACAAATAGGGGTAAGCATCTAGGAGAAAATTTCAACATCTGAAAACAGATTAGACTATAAAAAACTGACATTAGTTATGGATTGTAACTAAGCAACCTAGCACGACATGATAAAAATAATGAACTTAACCCTTCCATAAATAAAATAAAGAAAAAATATTTTGCTTTAAATGGAAGGTAGGGGAGAAAACTTGACCTTTTGTATTTATTTGAGTAAATGTCGATTTGGCACATTTCCAAAAAAGACTTTGCGTGGAAGAAAATCGCTACAAAGAGGCCTGTGTTTAAATATCACAGTTGTGACAAATGCTGACAAACGCCAGGCCGTCACGCTGTCACCCCCCAGCTGGAGAAGACGAAGCAGGACCCCGAGGAAGAGTGGCAGGTCCGTCGGAACGCACTATTTTCTGGCTTTTGTCAACATGTCACATATTGTATTTCTTTTAAAATTTGCTTTTATATTTTATACAAACCTCTCATGGATCTGGGGCGTGTGACAAGCAGTCTTGAAAATAAAAAAATAAAAACAAAGACCATGGTGAAAATTTTAAACATATCCCTTAATCAATCACACGAGGGCAGGGAGCCAATGTGACTACGAGGGAGATGGGGAAGCAGGAGACTGCAGCCTCTCGCCAGCTCCCTGTTCTGGTTCGGAGCTGTCTGAAGTCAGGCCTGGATTTGTGTGGTTTACTTCTATCTCAATATTTCCACCATCATCAACTGATAAAAGAGTGAGAAAAAAAATAGATCAGAGATTGCACAAAAAAAAAAAAAAAAAAGAAGAAGAAAAAAGAATTGCAGCATAAAAGGTGTGTTTGGCCATTTTGCCGAGTGTTTTTTTTCCAAATACTCCAAGGAAGCCTGTCTGACCCAGAGTGTGACACTTTGTTACTGAACATTGAGGGGGGCAGCCTCTGCTCTGGTGATGACGCCAGCCACCCCTGAGACACTGGTCAGATTTCATCATCCCGGTGCTCGTTCTCTAGCACAGAGAGCTGTGTACACAGTAGGTGCTTAATACAAACACGGCCGAACCTCACTCACTCCCGGCCTCCAGCAGACAAACCACTGGCAGTAACGGCAGCAGTCAGGACTATATTGACCACAGGTGACAGAACTCAACCCACACTGACCAGCTTTCATTGTCTCCTGTTTTTGAAAACTTCAAATACCTGCAGCTGGAGTATCTAGGTCATCAAATGATGTTATCAGCAGTCTCTCATTTTTTTTTTTTTTTGCATCATTTGGTTCTGATTTCCTGTTTCCCTCTTTATCAGACAGGCTTCGCCTGTGGACTGGCTGCCATGGGGACCAGAAAATCCAGGCTTACATCCTAGCAGTTGAGCAAACCCAGCAGGGAGAGATCTTCTCTTTGTAAAACGTTCCAGTCAGGTTCTCAGGTTCACGTTTATTAGATGGATTTGTATTCTTGCCCATTTTGCATTGTCAGAGGGTGGGAGAGCTGATCACCAGGCTCATAACATACACAGAGTGGGGCTTGGAAGGGGCGGAGGAGGATGGAGGTGTGGGGCGGTCAGACCCACACAAACAGCAGGTGGAGAGGGAGTGGCGGACCGGTGGAAAATGACCCCTACCATAACCCAGCCTTACCGTCCCCAATACCACGAGTGCTCTTTGTTTTAAGATGCCTCCCAACTTTAAGGGAAAAGAACCATATTTGAGTTATTTGACTGGTTAAATAAGAATCCTCCAATGTCCCATGGTTGTAATCTTTACACCTTTTACTGCTACTCCATTGTACAAATATCTGATGTACAAGCTTCTGTGAATTATGTGTACAAAAATTGGTCCTGTTTGCATAAATCCTGTCAATTAAGGATTTGTCTCTACTCTTCATATATTTGAAATCTTTGTGACGAAAAGGTAGCAAGCCACACAACTGTGTTTAACCAGATCAACTGTTCTGTGGAATTCATGTGATGTAGTTACTATTCTCTTCACGTATGGATAGATTCCTTTAGCACATCTTAGCTGGGTGGAGAGTAAGAGGCTGTAACAGCCGGGTCCACTGAGGGGGACAGTAAGTTGAACAGTGAAAGTTTAATACAAAGAATTATTCATGACACCAGGGGATTAGAACATGAGGGATTGGGTAGTAAGACTTGGAAAGAACTCTGAAGAACAGAGGAATAGCAGCATAAGGACCAGTCAGTGCCCCTGGGGCTGGATGGAGCACCCCAAGAGGAGACCCCAGACTCAGATCCAGACCCTCTTGGAAGGGCTCATTATCCTGGCTCATGGGTAGCAGAGAGGTCCCTGTGGTGTCCCATGGGCAGGACTTGCTGCCCACCCACTCTCCAGAGAACCAGGGAGAGCTGTTCACGGGGAGGCATCTCAGAGGAGGCCCTCCACCCAGAACCCCATGGGGGGCCGTCCGGGAGGCAGCTGGCTGCTGGGTGCTACAGACCACCACCAGCAGGAGCTGAACCCTGATGAGTCAGGTGCTCAGCTGTTGAGGTACTCTGCTACACAATCACCGCGCGTGTGTGTGTGTTTGTAGGCGCATTCGCCACAGGGGTGGTGCTAGAGGAAGATGCTGGCCACTGAGTGCGCTTACCCTGGGGCACGGCCCAGGCTGGACGCTGCAGCAGCCTGGGACCCGAGAAGCCCCAAACCAGCAGGACCCTGCCGCATGAGCACCCTGGAACCAGGAAACAAAACTCTTTTCCTCCTGGAATGTCTCCCTAGCACCTTCTACTCACAAAGCTTCAAGCTCAAGTGACAGAGAAAAAATATTTCAGGGGCCCAGATTTCCTTTCACAAAGCAGAAAAACAGGCGAAATCTGAAGCTGAGACAAGAAGTAGATAACCAGCACAGGGGCAGTGCAGAGTGGTATTTTGATTTTGGTGCTATAATGCAAATCTATAGAGTGCACATCTTTCACGTTCTTTATTTTCCCAAGTTCCTTTTCCTTTCTTATGGGATAGTGAGAATAAACACTTCCCTAGGCGGCACATCAAAGATGTCAAACATCGCTTGACCAGCTGTGCAGAAAGAACTATTAAGAAACAGCATGGGTGGATTTTGGAAGCAGAGATCAAGTTTCAGAAAATTGTAATTTTATAGTAGTTTTTATAGTAGTTTTCTCAACAACCCAAGGGAAGTTCCTCATACTTTACCATTAGAGAGATTGATCCTCAAAAGGGTTTAATAATCTTTACCATAAATTTATCTCAGGACATGGTGAGGGTTTATTATTTAAGTCTGGGAAAACAAAAACAATGGCTCCTAATGTTCTAAAATTTATTTTAAAGTTTAACATACCTTAAGTACGCAACTTCATGGATTTTCACAAACTGAACCCACTTGTGTAACCAGTGCTCTGGGTTTCATAAACAGTTAAGATTTCATTAACAGAAACTCCTTTGAGAATCTGAAGAAAGTTTAGGTTTCTTCTTCTCAAATACCCACAAGCACAAAAAGTTTAGCTTGAAATGTCAAAGTTTTCACGGAATCCTAGGTAACAGCACTTGCGCTAGATAAACACGAAACGGATTTTCCCTCCCTACACAAATACGACAATCTACTCATTATGCTTTAGTTTATTAGTCCAAAGAACAGGAAAAGATGATAATAAAGTACTAATCCCACAGGTTTTTAGAATCACTAAATAAATTACATGTTTTACATTTTGGTCGGCAATATATATTAAATAAAAAATTGGTACCAATTGTAGTGCCTTGGTTAAATATAGTAATGAATTTTGTTACTGTTTTTCAATAACAAATATATCAATGGATTTTTAGATGAACACAAACTTTTCTTGGAAGATAGTTCAGGAAATACCTTAATTTTTCTGTATTGGATTTTGCCTCTTTCTCAATTTCAGTTTAAAGAACAATTTACTAATCATTATGCTCTTTGAAAGAGGCTAATCACAGGTAGAAATGGTAACATTTACTACTTTTATAGTCTAAATTGTTCAAATATTTGGACTTAATTGGAAGATTCCAATTCAAAAAAGCACAGTTCATTAATCATAAATGCAGATGCTATTAGCTGGGAATTATTACTTTGGCCACTAGATGGAGCTAGTATTATTTCAGAAATGGAAAGGATCCTGGCATTTTCACATTTTCCCACTCTCTCAACCTAGGAGTTTTATATTTGCTTCCAAATTTGGTCAAGGATTCCAGAATTATTAATTGAATATATTCTTGTTAATAAAAAGCTGTTCCTTTTATTTTCTATAAACAAACACCTAAATTTCTTATGTGAAAAATGAAGGGATAGTTCTAGACCTGTTCCAAATTTAGAAATCTCTAATGTATTCTGGGAATGTTTTAAAAGTACCATTTAAATTCCACTCTGCTACTTAGGAGGCATACTTTGATACTGCATTATTTTTGATATTCGTAATTGTGGTAGTCAACACTGATGTCATACATAAGAATTTAAAGCCTGCATTAGGGAAGAAGACAGAAAGATACAGAGGAGAGATACAAAAGCCTCTTAATGGTATCTATTACAAAAGTCCACTGAATGTCTAAACATGGACCATTTCAAAATGATGAGTGAGCTGGTTCAAGAGAATGCAAGTTACATGTTATATATACACTTAGTGCTGCTGTACCCTTCTTTTCCTGCTCATTTTTCATACTTAACAAATATCTGTGTTCCAAGAAGTTGATTTATATAGTTTCAACTTTATTTTCTGTTCACATACTCTGGACAAATCAGCATTGGTTCCATATCTGAACCTAAAGTCTGGTGAAGGGAAAATAGGAGCGGAGAGAAGAAGAGATACCCCCAAAGTGGCACCAAAGGACTCATCCAAAATGAAGCCAACACATCACTGTGGGAAGATTGTGAGCACTGGGGTCAGGGAGTGACAGGGCTCAGCAACCGTTCAAACCCAGTAACTCGGGGAAAAGGCATTCGCACAATTAGCCCGAATGTGTAGTGTGAGAATGGATTTGACAGCATGTGAAAGGCAAGGACGTGAGGCTGTAATTGATTTCACTGATAAGGGGCCAGGAGGGAAGCTGCAGATGAACAATAGGATAGGTTGAGTGTGGATGGTCTGTACACTTAATGGGCATAGTTTGGAAGCAGCATGTGGTCCCTAGGTTACTGTCAATTACAATTTAAAAATAAGGAACGGTGCCTGTTGCTAGGAGGGTATCTAAATTGAATTGTGCGGGGGTTAGGCTAATGGAATATAAAATCTGCTTTGGGGGCACATTCTCTAGATGTGAAATCAGGCTGCAAGCAAGGATGGAAAGGAATGAGGAAGCAGAGCTAGTGGCTAAGAACCCAGACTCCAGGGGAGCCATGAGTTCTCATCCCTGCACTGTGACTTCCAAGCGGGGTTAATTCAACACTCTGTGTTCTCTCATCTGGAAAATGGAATAAAAGTGATACTATTGCAAGTGATTAGTTGGGATTAGTTGGAATTAATTGAGATGATGTGGAACCACCGTGCTCAACTTATGATATATACTCCAAAAGCTAATGACAGTAATAACGTATAATATTAATATCCTCCAGGCTGTTTGTTCCAGGAGACACTCGGATGGCATCTCAGAGAAGGAGACAGGTTTATCCTAGTTACTTAGGCAAGAAAATAGCAAATGGCTAAGATTTGCCAAAGGACTAAGTGCCTCTTGATATGGCAGGAAAAAGTATTCCATTCAGGGAATGAAGTCCCCTGGGGAAACACTAAAAGGGGGAGAGCTGCTGCCTCCCAGAACATACACTTACTAAGTGGTTCACCCCTGGGCCAAGCTCCTGTTCATGAGCTGAAAGGTTGCTGGAGGAACCAGGGGGAGTGGACATGGGGACCTCCCACTGCCCCTCTCTGAAACCTTGTGACCTGGGAAAGGGTCTGATTCTTAAGACGGCACGTCACTGATAAGGACATTTTAGTTTCAGAGAAAAAAGAGATACACAGATATAATGATCTGCCAGAAATATAATTCTGCTAAACGCAAAAGGTCTGAAAATGCTTGACTTTTCCATGAGGATATCTTCATTGTTCAGCTGGTAGAAGAAACAGAAGAATGAGTGGGAACATCACACTTAATTCTGAACTGATGATGTGCTATGGATAGCAAGTAATGAGATGGCAAGTGATGGGTCTTGGCACGGTGGGACCCCAGCAACTCCAGTCATGGAGAGCGTGTGAGCCAGAACCAGGCAGAGGCCCTGGTACTTCTCAGCGGGTTAAGAATCTGGGGTGTGTTAATGTGGTTTGAAGTCAGTTTCTAAGAAATGTAAGGGAGCAGCAATTTATGGGTCTCATTGAGAAAACCAAAGTAAACTTATGTTCTTAAAAAAGAATACTATATGATTGTGCAATTCCACTCATGGGCATATATCTAAAGAAAACTCTAATTCAAAATGATACATGCACCCCTATGTTCATTGCAGCACTATTCACAATAGCCAAGACATGGAAGCATCCTAAATGTCCATCAACAGAGGAATAGATAAAGAAGATGTGGTATATTTATACAATGGAATATTACTCAGCCATAAAAAGGAATGAAATCATGCCATTTGCAGCAACATGGATGGACCTAGAGATGATCATACTATGTGAAGTCAGACAAAGATAAATATCATATGATATTACTTATATGTGGAATCTAAACTATAACACAAATGAACTTGTTTACAAAACAGAAATAGACCCACAGACACAGAAGGCAAATTTATGGTCACCAAAGGGGAAGGCGGGGAGGGATAAATTAGGAGTTTGGGATTAACATATACACACCACTATATATAAAACAGATAAACAAGGACCTGCTGTATAGCACAGGGAACTATATATTTTGTAATAACCCACAAGGTAAATGAATCTGAAAAAGAATATCTATATATATCTGAATATATCTATACTTAAACCTATCATCTATCATCTATTTATCTCTCTATCTCTCTATCATCTATCATCTGAATCACTGTGCTGTACACCTGAAACTAACACGACATTGTAAACCAACTATACTTCAATAAAAAAACCTGAAATTAAAAATATAACTAGAAAAGAAATAAGTATCATCTCCAACTCTGTATGGAAAGCGGCTAAAAGGAGCAGCAGTGCATGTGCACACGGCTGACTCCCTAAGTCTACACACCGCTGTGCATAGATTTGGTCTCGTGTACTTGTCTCCATGGAGAAACAGCCAGATTCCCGGGGGGGGGGGGCTGATTCCATATCATGGACAAGGGAAAATTCAAAATGAGCAAAAATCACCTTATTGCTGCTGGGAAGCAAGGGATCTTTTCGAGGATGTTGGGGGTAGTGCTAAAGAATTTAGGGGCAACAGAAGAAAACTCCTTTTGGCCAAGTTGTGACAATTTGATCAGAATTAATGGAAATAACTCTGTTTTTTTTAAAGTCTTTGAAAATTCAAGAAAAGTTAATACAAAGGGCACAGTAATTCATAGAAAAGAAGGAAAAATATGATGGTATAGTTATTTTATTGATTTTAATAAAGAGACAAATATTTATACATGGACATACAGGTTTGTTGTTAAATTTATATTTAGTTTTTGTTAAATTTACATTTAGAAAGTATAGACGCTTTTTGGGGGGGAAATGTCAGTACTGAATAAAACTTTCGGGTGCTATGAGTACATTGAACAACCAGGTAGAGAGATTTCCTACATATCAGAAGGGCAGTGTCACAAAACAATCTGGGAGAAAAGAATAAAGGTCGGGGGTACTAAGATAATGAACTAACTAGCTGATAAGACACGAAGACTCTATAACGGGGCAAATCCTGTGGCTTGTGTCTGGGAGATGAAAACTCAGTGGTGCATCTGTTATGATATAACAAAGCATAGGTGAGGTTCTCATAACACTGAAGGACCAGCTCTATCTACACCACATGACAAGAACTGTGATGGGATGGGCTGCACTGGCCATGCAGGTGTTAAAAAAAAATACATAAGTGAGGTGAGATGCCAGGTTGCAAAAACCTAGGTGAAAACATGAATTTAAAGGTCTTAGTGGGAGGGGGCGGGGGGTGAAGGGGAAACTGAGACGAAGCGAGAGAGTAGCACAGACATATATATAGTACCAACTGTAAAATAGATAGCCAGTGGGAAGTTGTTGTATAACGAAGGGAGTTCAGCTCGAGGATGGAAGATGCCTTGGAGGACTGGGACGGGGAGGGTGGGGGCCTCTCGGGGGAAGGGTGGGGGGGTGAGTCAGGGGAGGGAGGGAATACGGGGATATGTGTATAAAAACAGATGATTGAACTTGGTGTACCCCCCAAAAAAATAATAAATAAATAAATAAAATTAAAAAAAAAACTAAAAAAAAAAAAAAAAAAACTAAAGGTCTTAGTGACTAAAAAACAAAAATGAAGTATAAAAAGCCAAACAAACAAAAAGCTCAGACAAATGACTACCAGTTCACATGTAACTTACTTTGAGAGAAGAAACTGGATTTCTTACTCTCGCCAAAAATGAACTGGTTTGGTCACCCAAATCCTGGAACCTCAACTAATCTGAGATGTTAATTTCGAGAAGGAGGAAGCAGGTTAGGTTTCAGAAAATGTTATAACAAAAGAAGGTGTATAAACAATAATGAGAAAAAATAATGAAGAAATACAGACAAAAAATAAACCCTGGGGGCTTCCTAGGTGGCGCAGTAGTTGGGAGTCCGCCTGCCAATGCAGGGGACACAGGTTCGATCCCCGCTCCAGGAAGATCTTACATGCCACGGAGCAACTAAGCCCGTGTGCCACAACTATTGAGCCCATATGCAGCAACTACTGAAGCTCACATGCCTAGAGCCTGTGCTCCACAACAAGAGAAACCATGGCAATGAGGAGCCCATGCACCACAACAAAGAGTAGCCCCCACTGGTCGCAACTAGATAAAGCCCATGTGCAGCAATGAAGACCCAACATAGCCAATAAGTAAATAAATAAATAAATAAGTAAATAAAATTTATAAAAAAATAAAAATAAATAAATAAACCCTAGGTCTTGATTTTTACAAAATACTGTAAATGTAGAAATAAATTTTATTCTCATTATACATTTTTTGTTGTTTTTGGAGTTATTTAAATATTTGGTTAGTTAATATTTTAAAATATTCGAAAGAATTAGTCATAGTAAATTTATAATTATTGTTTAAATCATTTAAACGATTTTAATTGACTACAATCAATGTTAAACTGTTTAAGAAAATTTAATTTTCATAATTTTGGTAATTAGATGTAAATTTAATGTGTTGAACATTAAATAAAATAAAAATGACAATGATATTCCTTTCAAAGCACTGAAAAATCTTTCTAGATATTAATTAATTTAATCATTAAATTAATAAAATCAGTACTTTAAATCCCTGATTTAATTCCAACACTAGGGAACAAGGACTACCCTTGTTTGAAGTGGGGCTGGCTCTCATGAGTGGCTGACGGGGCATCCCCAGCGAAGCCTCAGGTCTGGGGTGAAACCAGGCAGTGGCCTGATGGGCAGAGATGCTCTGTCCACTGTTGGTCCAGGGTGGAGGGGGGCGGGTGAGATGTGATGTGAGGGCATCTTCCTCTTTTCCAAAAAGATCATTTCGAACTCTTCTTGAAGATGTGCAACAGAGAGGGGAGCCTGGCTTCCCTTTACATGTTCATTTATTTCTGGTTTCTTCCACATGGTTTTGATGGGTCTGGGAAGGGCAGTGGGCTGGTCTGGGGTGAGAATTGGAGTCAGCGCTCAGCCAGGGCCTGTTCCCTGACTGCAGGATGGCTCTGTCGGCGGGACTTCATGGCACACCCGGAAGCTGCCCTGTATCCTGCAGGAGCAGCTTTTCAATTCACATTCTAACTTTAATGCTTGATCTGTCATCTGACATACACAGCATCATTACTCACCTTTTTGGTATGGATTGCAGAGATTTTCAGAAGTTTGAATTGAGTAACAAGGAAATGCCTTCTGTTTCTTCGCTATTTCAATAACTTTATTTTCATGGGGAAAATTTTAACTTTTCTTTCTTGAGCCCTCTGAGAAAGCAGGCAGATGACTTTTCTTGTTCCTAATCTCCACAGCCCCCAAGTTTGCCTCTAAGAACTAGTCTTAGAGTTTTAATAGTTATTTTCCAGTACAAGGGCTGTGTGGGCAAATAATTTTGGCAACTAAGAGATGAAACATGATTAAAAATATTTTCTTTACTATAAGACTTTATTTGGCTAAGGAACCATTTATAGGGTGGCCACTTTAAGCCCAGGGCTCTGCAGAACATATTTTGGGAGCTGTGGCTACTTTGGGTGTCTTTCTTACTCCCAGTGCTGGGAGGTCTAGTTAAGGACAAAGAGGGGATCAGTAAACAAACAAACAAACAAACTTAAAAGTAAACAAGAGCCATCATTCGTGTGATGGTAAAAAATAGTCAAAACAAAGCCAGGCGAAATGAAACAAGCTCCTTTCCTTTCCACCAAACAAGCTAATAAATGGAAACAACAACATGGACCAAAGCAATAGAGGGACCTGGCTTCACAGGTGTATTTCTGCTGATGGACCACGTGCAGGCACCAAGACTGGACCTTCAGGGTGGCAGGGTCCTTGCCCGTCCAGCTAAATTAACTTGCCTTGAGGGGTTGTGTTGAGGCTGGGAGATTACACAGTGTAAAATGCCTAATACGGTGCCTATTACATGGTAAGTTTCCAAAAAACAGTAACGTTCTTATGATGTTAATACAACCATAATACAAACTGTTCTTTTTTGATATAATGTCCTGGAAAAATTAATTTCCTCAGGTTTTTATACTGTAGGGCACAATCAGTGTCTCTCAATCTAATTTGCTGGAATTAAAGTAATAAAGTTGCTAAACTCCCCAAGATCTCTAGGTGACTCCCAATTCTAGAGTTTACTGTGATTTGATTAAAGAAAAACGCTTAGTAAAGTCAGGATACACCCAGGAGAGACTGTCCACTCACAGGGCTTCAGAAATGGCAGGATTTGGGGGATATTCTACATACCAGTGTGGGCCCCCCTGGATCAACCTCAGACCACTAAGGACTGCTCAATCTCTCAGTTATACTGGCAGAATGGGGACTCGGAAAGACTCAAGCATACAACTGGAATAACAATGCATTTGTAATGAAAACTGTAACAGCCAAGTGTACAAGATGACTAGATTCTTGTTTTTTGTGGCTGAGGCAGGCTTCCTCTGGAAGTAAACATGATAGTAGACTAAATCATATCCTGATGTTGGCTTGATGAGTGGAGAATCATAAAAGGGATGTGTCTTATAATGATGGTGTGTGCCATGACTGAAATGCTTCACAAACAGTGTCTCACTTAATAGCCTCACAGCCTCATTACTACCACCCAGACCTTGCCACATCATCTCACTTAAATTCTTCCAGCTGACCATATATGGCCTATGGTGATCTCCCTTTGACTTTATCTCTTTTTACTTTGCTTTGTGTTCACTTAACTCCTCCCATCCTGGCCTCCTTGACATTCCTCAAATGTGCCAGGAATGCTTCTATCTTGGGACAGTTGCTCTGTGTGCGTGGACTGTTTTCCCTGAATGTCCACTTGCAAACTCCCTCACCACTTTCCATTCATCACTCAAACATCCTGTCTCCATGAGGACTCCCCGACCATTCAAATTCACATCACACCACATCCGTCCTCCAGAGCCTGACTCCTCATACCTTTTTATGTTTTCATTTTCATTTTTATTTGGTTTCTAACATACTATATGATTTACTTATTTATTATGTTTCGTGTCTATTGTCTGTCTATGATATTGGGCAGGGATTTTTTATTTTTTTTAAGATTTTTTGATGTGGCCCATTTTTTAAAAAAAAGTCCTTTTTGAATTTGTTACAGTATTGGTTCTGTTCTATGTTTTGGTTTTTTGGCCATGAGGCATGTGGGATCTTAGCTACCCGACCAAGGATAGAACCCGCACCCCCTGCAGGTGGTGAAATCTTAACCACTGGACCGCTGGGAAATCCCTTGGGCAGGGATTTTTGTCTTGTTCATGGACACATCCTAATTGGCCAGAAAAAGTACTGGGGGGGGGGGGTGTGTGTGTGTCTGTATGATGAATGGTTTCTTTGACTGGAAGCCCATGGTCCTTCCACTGTATGAGTAGCATCTCAACAACTGAGTATCTGTTCAAGGACACCCCTTACCCAGAGACTCCTTAGATGAATGATGGTAACATTCTCCTTTCTGATTTTGCTTCCACAGCTGACCAGTTCCATCTGACATATTCTTTCCTTATATTGAGAAGACTCAATATCTGACAGGCAATCCTGGCAGACCTGCAGCCAGTATCTTTACTGTGATTTTGCATGACTCTGTTTTCTGTTGAAAGTGATCTTAGATCCCAGTTTTTGAGGAGGTGGGAACATTTCATGACACCCTATAAACTACCAGTATCCTAGTGCCCATAAACCTTTGAAATGTACCAAATTTCCAATATTGTATTCAAACTAAAGTTTCCAGACACCTAGAAATAGAGCTTCAATTATATGAGTCAAATAAATTTTCTCTCTTCCTCTCTTTTGTTCCCCAAGCTGGTTTGATTTTTGAATTTTATTTCTCTTGCTGCTAAACAAGTCCTGACCAATAAAGTAACTTTCCACAATAGAAAAACCCATATATTCTGCATCTAAATTACAACTAGAATTGGTGCATAAAATGATAGCTTGATGCTTGGGAATAATAAAGGAAAATCAATTCTGCTTAGGTTTCTTTCCCCTCTTCCTTCTTCTCTCTTTCCTTCCCTTCTTCCCTCTGCTCTAACTCCTGTCTTTATTTCAAAAGACATCCACGACACAGAAAGGCACAAAAGTGGACATTATGAGATGTTCAGTGTCAACAGTTATAACAATACATTTTCTGGTATTCTTTAGTTATAAAGAAAATTAAAGAAAGCAGTATTCCCATCTCCCAAATGCTCTGCTACCTAGCTAATAGATTTTACTAGCAAATGGAAAGTCATTCCAAAAGATCTCTTTTAATGAAATCATGCCATTTGCAGCAACATGGATGAACCTAGATATTATCTTACTAAGTGAAGTAAGTCAGGCAGAGAGAGACAAATATCATATGATGTCAGCTATATGTGGAATCAAAAAAAATGATATGAACGAACCTATTTACAAAACAGAAACAGACCTACTGACATAGAGAACAAACTCATGGTTACCAAAGGGGAAAAGGCTGGGAGGGATATACTAGGACTTGGGATTAACAGATACATACAACGATATACAAAATAGATAATCAACAAGGACCTACTGTAGAGCACAGGGAACTATATTCGAAATCTTGTAATAACCTATAACAGAAAAGAATCTGAAAAAATAATTCTTTTTTTTAAAAAAGATCTCTTTTTGCTGCTTTGCCTGTTACTAGTTGTGTTACCTGATCAAATTGCTTAACCTTTCAGAGACTTAGTTTCCTGGTCTGGAAGTGAGAATTATGATATCAATTGAAATGATCCCAAAGAGTCATAATGTACTAGGACAATGTATGTGAAATACCTGGTCCAGAGCAGATACTCAATAAATGGTACCTATTTTTATATTATCACTATCACTTTACTTCAGCCCAGTATTTTTAGAATCAGGAAGGAGAAGGATGTAAAAAGGTGTCTTTATTCAGTCTTTCAGAGTAGCTAAAGAAAATAGGACATTGCTAAGTAAGCAAGAAATGTGTGTGTGTGTGTGTTTCATGCCTACATTAGCAATACTGTGAACTAGCTGCAATATTAAGTCTCTTTTATGGTAGCCTCCATGTTTTCTATTCTTGTACCAATGATTTCCTATTTCTCCTGTTTTAAAGATTCTAACTGCATGATCAAACCAGTGAGGTGTATCAGCAGAAGTGAAGAGTCCAGAGGGAGAGAATGTTCTTGACTCTCATGCCAATTTAGCAGTCTTTTCTATCACAGAGAGAACCAAGCTTCACTGGGCTGGGTGCACATTTCAGTGCAGATTCTGGCCCTGAAGCTAGATTTTTACCAACAATGATAATAACAGCAATTTCTGTTACACCATTGCCATTAAATGTGTGTATGTGTATGTGTGTGTGTATATATATATATATATACACAAATCTGTTCTCAATGGCCTTAAACTCTTAAGTATGCAAAGTATGCAGCCAGGAAGGGTGGGAAGATGCTGAAGGAAAATTAAGAAAAAAACAGGGCATGACTGTGTTTTATCAGCTTTTTTTAGGCAAAGACTTTTGGGGTACTTTTTGCTTTCAGTGACTGATTAAATGTTGATGCCTATGGCAATGAGGATCCTAAAAAATAACCTAATGTTGTAAAGCACAGTGTTTTTCATAACCATACAGCATGTTCTTGAGTTAATCTTTTATTTCTCTCATAATAGGTATCAGTACAAAAATAATGTCTTACATCAGCACTATGCTGAAGGCTTTAAAAAATGCTTTCATGTGCATTATCTCATCTTTCCCATCCTAACAAAATAGTAACAGAGGTAGAGTCTGCATGCATCTCCTGACCTGTTTTACATTTGTACAGTTTGAGACTTAATGTGTTTAAGTATTTGGCCAAAAACTAGTAAGTGACTTACCTGGCAGATTTGGGGACTTAAGTGAAATGCCTTTTCAGCTATAGACAATTTCAAGGGTTGTTTTCTTTTCTTGGATGCTCATTTATCTATTTTATTTGTTTTAAAGCATCAGACTTTAATATCTTCTTTATGCTAAGAAAGTCTTCTTTCTCTGGTGAATGCAGGAGAACTCCTTTGTTTCCATTCAAGTGAAGGAGAGAATCAATTTACTTTCCTACCAGATCTGGCTCCTACAAGATGCTGATCTGCCTCATCATCTTTTTATGAGAAGAGAGTGGTACCTAGGAAGTATCAATAGCTGGCTTACACATACTCATTCCATCCCCTTACCAACTAAAGCTCTCATTTAAATGATGCATAGTTGGGGGGGGGGGTGCTGTGCCGAAAATCCAGCATGTTCTTGGGGCATATGTTGTAGAGAAGCTGGGAGTCAGGAAATCTTAGGAAAGCTTTACAGTCCTAAATTATTGAAGACTGATAAAGTGCCACGTGTGCATTCTTTCTTTATCTGTCTTTTCTTCTTTTCTCTCCTAGTTGGACAGTGATAAGCCCGGGATGATAAGATGCTGTGTTGAACTAGAATGTCTAGAAAAAGATGGTCTGGACTAAGGATGCTAGAATGGACATAGGAGTGCTAACATTCTTCTTCGTTTAATTTATTTTGTAACTGGAGTATAGTTGATTTGCAATGTGCTAATTTCTGCTGTACAGCAAAGTGACTCAATTATACATATATGTGTTCTTTTTCATATTCTTTTCTATTATGGTTTATCATAGGATATTGAATAGAGTCCTCTGCTGTACAGCAGGACCTTGTATTGATGCAAACTATTACATATAGAATAGGGGTGCTAGTACTCTTCTTAACCCAGGTTCTGCACATGATATATGCCCCTCCAAAAGCGCCCTTTTTTCTCCATTGTTTTTTCCGGTTAAAAGCCTTGCATTTTGTTTGATATCCATCTAATTTCTCTCTCTTTAGCCACAGAATATCATTAGCTGCTACCCACCAGTAAATCCAATCTCTCATCCCCAGACAAATAGTCCGAGGAGCCTACAGACTCATGTGGAACAGGTGATGGACGTTCTGCTCCATCGCAGCTCACCTGAGTGTTTGCTCCAGCTCTTATTTTTAGCAAGGTTCATGCGGAAGTTGCAAGTCCTGAAAAAGAAGTGAAAACACAAACGATGTGTGAGACTCAGTGAGATGTTCTAATGTGTATATAACTGACATTTCAGAAAGGCTGGAGAGAGAGGATGAGGTGGAAAGAATATCTATGGACATAACACCAGTGACTTCTCCAAAAGAGGAGCTACTAGATCCAGGCAAATTCATGCCACATTAAAATGGCTAAAAGTCAAATAGAGGGCTGAGGAAAAAAAAGTTCAGGGAAGCACTAAACAGACCTGCTTTCTGTCAGGGAACAAGGAACATTTCTTATTCTTAGAGTTGTGGGTCTGGAGAGCATGTGCCTGGAAGGATTGCATAATCATTATGGACCAGTGAAGCTCTGTGTCTCTGTTCCTCTCTTTTTGGAATGTGAATGTCTAGTTGAAGTTATCTTCTCCTTCTCTTACCATTGTATGTTGGATGCATGGAAGGGGGGTAAAACTAAAGTAGCTATTTAATTCACAGATTCATTTTTAGGAGGAGTCACTCCCAAGGAGCTGTGGAAATTCACTTATGAAGTCTCATTTGCATCAGGACCCGGTCCAATTTACTAGATACTTACTACTAGATCCTCATTAGAAATAATTATTAATAGATTCTGGACTTTGAGCTTTATGCATGATTAGATGAGGTCTTGGGGTTCTTGAGAGGGAGGGAGTGTATTTTGTGTGTGGGAAATATGTGAACACATGGAACCAAAAGGACTAGGATAGATTTTTACAATAATGGCTTCCAATGAATCAAGTCTCCCAGGTTCCAGACGCTTATGAATTCCCCTGGCAATTGGCTCTGAGACTGGCTGTATGACTTCTGGCCAATGGCACACCAGCAAACATGGTGCCCAAGATGGAGGATCACTTGGAAATCATGGCCCAGCAACTCCATGTCTTACAGTCGAACCATCCAAACTCCCACAGCTGAAGAGAGCCCCCAGGTAAGCTCAGACCAGACAGCAGAAGTGTCAGCTAGTCTGCCCACAGGATCTCAAGGAGAAATAAACTGCTGTGGTTTAAGTCATTAGGTTTTAGCAATATATAACATTAAGTTAATCAGCAACACATGACTGAAATAATATGCTATATTCAATATAAAAAGTTCACCCAAACTGCTTTAAAGGGAAAGAATCATCATAGCTTAGGCATGATATCTTTTCCAACTGTATGAAGTATGCAAAAGCTATCACAAACTTACATCTATGACTGAAATTTGATAGTTACAAAACTCCCATGAAGTATGTCAGGTCTGCAGGTTTCAGAAATCTTGTTTTTTGATGGTTAGGAACTCTACCTACTCACAGAGATCTGAGTTATCAGTTAAAAGGGAACAAGAGAGTATCCTAAAAGATACTTTATTATTACCTCAATTGTTTAGACCCTCTTCATCCCTGGGAATAGCCACTATTTATGATTTCCCACTTGGGAAGGGAGGTCCAAGAGTAATGATGGAGGATGGTTAGATTCAGGAACTTTTCTATAAAATGTATAGATGGTTTATCTTTATTAAATTATAACATTACATTTTTTTAGAACAAAAATATTATGGTACCAAACCTACAAGAGGATGCAAATCCAAGGAAAATTATGGTCAAGGAAGCAGTTAAGGTCATTTTAAGACTGTCTGCAGCATTTCCCAAGTTAATCTTAGGCATTTTCTTTTCCAAAAGAAAAAAAGTAGAATACAGGTCAGATTGTTTAACTTAGGCTCCTTGGATTTTAGTGCTTTCACAGAATTATCATAGTTAGTAAGTATAGTAGTAGTAAGTACTACATAGTTGGAGTTAGTATAGCTAGTAAGAATGGTCTTGTGACAAATGTAAGTCCAATCTTAAATGATATATAGAGCCCAATCCTATTTTCTCTCCTTTTTTATCTTGCTTTGAAACAATGCATATAACCCAAGCCAATTCAATGCACCTACTACTGCTTTAATCAATAAATAGGTGAAAATTTCTCTATTAAAATATATGTTCATTGTCTCTAAGAGAGAATTATCTTTAAAAATAATTGGGCTAAGAAAAACTTCTGGACTCTGCTCTGACCTGTAAACAGCTTGGAAGTCATTGTTTCCAACCTTAAACAAGAAAGTTGGACAACTGAAAATAAATGCCTTTCTTAGTCCCACTAGAGACTTGAGGTGGCAAGGCCAGAAATGTATTTTAAACATAAAGACTCAGGTAAGTTAAAAGCAAAGAAAGAGAGAGGGGAAGGTAAACCAGCCTGATACTAATCAAAAAAAGAGGGACGATCTACATTAACATCATACAAAGTAGATTTCAGAACAAGGAAGATTATTAGTGAGAAAGAAGAGCATTACATAATGATACACAAGTCCATCCTCTAAGAAGATATAACCATCCTAAACTCTTATGACCTAAACAATAATCAAAATACATGAAGCAAAAACTAAGAGAACTGAAAGAAGAAACAGACCAGTTCACTCCTGGAGCTGGCAAACATCTCTGGAAGTGTTTACAAACTAACAAAGTAGCTGCCCCTTGGGAGGGGAAGTGTGTGTCTGGGGATTGAGGTAGGAGAGGCTTACCTTTTACTTTATCACGTTTTTTTACCTTTTCAAAAAATGAATAAATTAAAAAAAAGGAAGAGGCCTTTGGAATTAGTTCTGGATGCAAATACCAGTTCCACCACAAAGTAGGTGCCTCAGTTTTCTCATCTGTGAAAGATGGACCACGGTGCACACAATTTCTCACAGTTCCATAGCTGCTGTGAGGCTCGAACAAGATGTGTGTCAGGTTGTGAATACAGTGTCGGATACCTGATAAGCCTTTCATAGCTACTATTTGTGTTTTACGTATAATTCATGGAGAACTTGTCTGTGATTGTTCGGCTGCAAAGGTCTGGGTCAGACTCTGGTATTACTTCTGCAGTGCCCTGGGTTCTCGGATTTCTATGGCATATGGTGATTCTGTATCTTCCTGCCGCTCAAGTTCAATGATTCATACTCATGACGCTCAGGAATTTATTCCTGTGTTACCACCGACATCACTGCATTAGGCAGCTAGAACACAAATCATTCTGAGTCATCTTAGTTCTTGATGGGCTTCATTGGCCCAGTTCACAGAGCCCCTGTGACCTCTGGCACCTGCCTGGCACAGTCCTTAGAAGTGAATACCAGAAGCCCCTTCCTTGGGTTCTGCTGTTTGCTCACACTTCCCCCGGCAAAGTTGAGAACAAAACTGAGTAGAAGGAAGAGTGTAGGCAGGAAAGAAAGAGTGTAGGCAGGAAAGAAAGGGCAAAACAATTGGACAGATTTTATCGTGGGCCTATATATATATTTTTTCTGACTTCAGTTCCAAAATAATGTGATGATTTGTTTAGATGTGACATTGGTACATTTAATCAATGCATGATCACTTTTTTTTGTCTCCTCAATTTATACTGTATAAGAAATACAAGAGAGTTAATGAAAGTGAAAACCATTAGATGTAATAATCATAGCCACTGTTAAAAGGTAGGGTGCAGAATCTGACCGTGAGAAGGAATGATATTATTTTGATTTAAACTTTTGAAGCTTTTTGACATTTTGAAGCTAAGAATTTATAAAAGGTCAAAGGATCAAAAATTAATTCTAAATAAATGTTGGTTCACGCATTTTAAGGCAGGTCAGCCTTATATAACCTGTGCTGTGACCGGGTGGGGCAGCTTGGGCTGTGCAATGGGATGGTTTAAAAGGAAAAACCTTTGTGTTTGGTGAATGTAGAATCACTCATAACCTACTCTCTCTCATATTCTTATCCACCCCCTGTATCTTCATATTGCCCCTGGATTCTCCAAAGTGGACCTTATCCAGATTTGTCTTTATGTTTGGCAATTTTTTTCTTACTCCAGCATATCTGAAGGAGCCAGATTTGCAATTTTTAAAAATTAGGAGGAAGTTAAATTTTTTATCAAGACTGTAGTAATAGGGACTGGACTTACCCTCTGGCCTGAAACCAAAAAATGTACCAAATGTATGAAATAATGGTTTCCAAAGTGTTGGACATTGGGCAATGATACACAGTGATCCCTGAGAGAGAGCAAATAAACCTGGTGATCTATGTAACTACCACATACTAGGGCCCGGGAGGGTCTCCAGGCTGTGGCGCAGGGAGGAGATCCCCGTGAACTCCCTGAATTGAGGGCCCAGTGCTGAGAGTCCAAGAGAAGGTGTCCAGAGTTTGCTGGACAGAACATGAGACAGGTCTGTACTGAGAAAGAATGGTAAAGAACTACAGAATGTGCCCTTTTACTACTTAGGAGAGTCCTGATTAGTATACCCAAAGTACTCCAGGTCCAGAAAAACTTCACAAAAGGATTTCAGGTAACACTATTTCTTGTCCTTTCAATAGTAGCCATGTAACAGGTATGAGGTCATATCTCACTGCAGTTTTTTTTTTTTTAATAAATTTATGTATTTATTTATTTACTGGCTGGTTGGGTCTTCATTGTTGTGTATGGGCTTTCTCTAGTTGTGGAGAGTGGGGACTACTCTTCTTGCAGTGCTCAGGCTTCTCATTGTGGTGGCTTCTCTTGTTGCAGAGCATGGGCTCTAGGTGCACGGGCTTCAGAAGCTGTGGCATGTGGGCTCAGTAGTTGTGGTTTGTGGGCTCTAGAGCACAGGCTCAGTAGCTGTGGTGCACAGGCTTAGTTGCTCTGAGGTATGTGGGATCTTCCTGGCCCAGTGTTCAAACCTTGCATTAGAAGGCGGATTCTTAACCACTGTGCCAACAGGGAAGGCCCTCACTGCAGTTTTGATGTGCATTTCCCTGATGAATAATGATGTTGAGCATCTTTTCATTTACCTGTTGGCCATCGTATGTCTTCTTTGGAAAATGTCTATTCAGGTCTTCTACCCATTTTTAAATTGGATTGTTTGGTTTCTTGCTTTGCGTTGTTATGAGTTCTTTATATATTTTGATATTAGCTCCTTATCACATATGTGATTTGCAAATATTGTCTCCCATTCAGTAGGTTGCCTTTTCATTTTATTGATGGTTTCCTATGCGGTTCAGAAGCTTTTTAGTTTGTTATAGTCCCACTTGTTTATTTTTGTTTTTCTTGCTTTTGTTTTTGATGTTAGATTCAAAAAATCATCACCAAGATGTATGTCAAGGAGCTTACTGTCTATGTCTTCTTCTAGGAGTTTCATGATTTCAGGTCTTATGTTCAAGTCTTTAATCAATTTTGAGTTAATTTGTGTGTGTGTGTGTGCATGTGTATGTGTGAGAGAGAGAGAGAGAGTGGTCCAGTTTCATTGTTTTGCATGTGTCTTTCCAATTTTCCCAACACCATTTATTGAAGAGAGTATCCTTTCCCTGTTGTGTATTCTTGGCTCTTTTGTTGTAAATAAATTGACCATACATGTGTAGGTTTATTTCTCAGCTCTCTGTTCTATTCCATTCATTTATGTGTCTGTTTTTATGGCAACCTCATCATAACATTTTAATTAGTATAGCTTTGTAATAAAGATTGAAATCAGGGAGCGTGATGACTTCTGATTTGTTCTTCTTTCTCAAGATTGCTTTGACTGTTCAGGATCTTTTGTTGCTCCATACAAATTTTAGGATCATTTGTTCTATCTCTGTGAAAAATGCCATTGGAATTTTGATAATTTGGACTACCTAAAAATATCTTGAAAGCAAGACTTGAAAAAGTCATATTGCTTGCAAGTAACTTTACTGCATCCTAGAATAAAAGCTAAGAATATTTGTAGTAATACAAAAATATCCAGTACTCAACAAGGTAAAACTCATGATGGATGTCTGGCATCCAATTAAAAAATTTAGTGTGCACAAAGAATCAGGAAATTATGATCTATAATGAGAAGAATCATTAATCAATTGAAACTAACCAAGAACCGACACAGACAATAGTATTAGCAGAAGAGCATATCAAAAATTATTATGGTTATATTTCATATGTTCAAAAAGCTAAGTGAATGAATACATGGAAAATATAAAAAGATCCAAATTGAATTTCTAGAGATGAAAACCACAAAGTGTGAGATGAAAAGAACACTGGATAGAACCAATGACAGATCAGACATTGCAGAAGGAAAGGTTAGTAAACTTGAAGTCAAAGCAATAGAAATTATCCAAGGAGAAACACAGAGGGAAAAGAGAATCAAAGGAAAATGAACAGAGCATTGATGACTTGTAGGAAAATATTAAGTGGACTAGCTTGTGTACAATAGGAGCTCTTTCAGGGAGGGGAAATAAAAAAATAAAGAAATAATGGCCAAAAGTTTCCAAATTTGATGAAAACAATAAACCCACATAGTCAAGAAGTTCAAGTCCAAGCACAAGAAAATACAAAGAAAACCATATGAAGGCACAGCATTATCAGATTGCCAAAACCAGTGCTAATAGACAATTCTACATCAGTCAGAGAAAGAACACATAATATAAGGGGAAGTAAAGATAAAGATAATAGATTTCTTCTTATAAGCAATGCAAGTGAGAACAACTGTGAAACAACATTTTCAAGTACTAAAAGAAAAAAAAAATTAACCCTCAAATCTATAACTACTGAAAATATTTTTCAAAACAAAAGTGAAATAGAAATTTTTAAAGACATAAACAGGCTGAAAGATTCAACACCAGCAGATCTATTGACAGTACAGGGAGTACTGAAGAAAATCCTTCAGGCAGAGGGAGAAGGATGCCAGTTCAAAATAGGGATTTACACAGACAGGATTATTGATAGTGGTAACTGTAGTTACATAGAGAGGAATGTGAGCATTTTTTTCTTATTTTAAAAATCTCTCTAAATACCAGTTGACTGTTTAAACAAAAATAATAGCAATGTATTGTGGACTTTATAGCCTCCACAAATATAACACAATCACAATAATTGCTCAAAAGCAGGAATGGGAGAAATGGCAGTGTACTATTTTCAGATTTTCACGCTATATATAGTAAAGTGACATAATATCACTTGAAAGTGAACTGTTGTATGATAAGGTGTGTACTATAAACCCTTTAGCCATCATTGAAATAGCGAAACAAAGAGTGAACTCTCATAAGCCAACAAACAAGATGCAATAGAATCATCTAAAATATCCAATTCATTTAAAAAGGACAGAAAAAGAGGAAACTACAAGAAAAAGATGACACAAATATAAAACAAATAGTAAGATAGATAGATTTAAATCTAATCCTATTAGTAACCACATTTAATGTAGATTATGTTAATACTTTAATTAAATCAGAGATTATCAGATTGAATAACAAATTAAGACTCAACTCAATGCTGCCTACAGAAACTACTTTAAATATAAAGACACAAAGAAGTTAAAAATAAAAGCATGGAAAACATATACCATACAAACACTAATCAAATAGAGAGCTGGATTGGGTATATTAGTATCAGAAAAACTAGATTTCAGAGCAACAGTTATGACCATAGGTAAAGAAGGTCATTTCACGATGATAAAGAGTCAACCGATCAGAAGGCCATAGTGAGCCTCAATATTTATGCATTTAGTAGCAGAGCTTTAAAATATAGGAAGCAAAAACTGATAGGTGGAATATACAAAAACAATAAGACAAAAGAGGTTGCAGGATACAAGATCTATTTTTAAAAAGCAATTTATTTTTACATACTAGCAATGAACAATCTCAAATTGAAAAAAAATACAACTTAGCATTAAAAATATTTAATACCTGAGTATAAATCTGATGAAAGATGCCCAAGACTTATTTACCGAAAGCTACAAAACCTAGCTGAGAGAAATTCAAGACCCAAATCAATGGAGAAATATAAGGTATTATGGGTCCAAATACTCAGTATAGTCAAGATGGCAACTGTCTCAAATTGATGCATAGATTCAATTCAATCCCAAACAAAATACCAGAAGGGTGGTTGTTGTTGCTGTTGTTGTTTTTGTAGCAGTTGTAAAACTGCCTCTAAAATTTATATGGAGATGTGAAGGGTCGAGAATAGACCAAACAACTGAAAAAGAGGAACAAAGTTGGAAGACTAAAATTACCAGATTTTAAGACTGCTTCTAGCATAACAGCACCCAAGCCACTGTGGTGCTGGCATGAAGGTGGGCAAGTAGAATAGTGAGACAGAATCCAGAAATGGATCCAACATGCCTGGACAGCACATGCTTGGCAAGGGTGCCAAGGCAATTCACTTGAGAAGGATTCTTCTCACCAAAAGGAGAACCGGAAGGGCTCTGCTCTTTTTGGAGACAGAGGAGGCTGAGGGGAGTGCAGAGGCCAGGAGAGCTGGGAGGGTCAAGGGGCAGAAGCCAGTAACAGGTGATCACTTAGGTGGGTTTGTGAACACATGTGCTGCATACTGTGCACCCAGAAGTCCATGAGTGCAGGTCTGCAAGAGACTGGGAAGTCTGTGCTGAACAGGTAAGAATAGCAAACAGGATTGAATATTAGCATAACATGGCTTCATTCGTAGCCATGGACATTTGAGACCCGGATGTAGTCAAGGTTCAAGTGAGAAAATAGATGAAAAAGGCTTGGTATTAGCCTTTTTCTTTCTTGCTTGCTCTTTATACATACATAAGAGCAAGACATATACACATATACATATGTATATTCTCATATTATAATATTCTTTTTTATTAATATATTTATTTTATTATTTATTGGCTGCATTGGGTCTTTGTTGCTGCACTTGGGCTTTCTGTAGTTGTGAAGAGCAGGGGCTACTCTTCATTGTGATGTGCAGGCTTCTTACTGTGGTGGCTTCTTTTGTTGTGGAGCATGGGCTCTAGGCACATGGGCTTCAGTAGTTGTGGTGTGTGAGCTCAGTAGTTGTGGCTTGAGAACTCTAGAGTGCAGGCACAATAGTTGTGGCACATGGGCTTAGTTGCTCCTTGGCGTGTGTGATCTTCCTGGACCAGGGCTAAAACCATGTCCCCTGCATTGGCAGGCAGATTCTTAACCACTGCGCCACCAGGGAAGCCCCATATTATCATATTCTAATTGGCATTTTTTTCAGCAGAAATAGAATAGCATAAGCGACATTAAAGGTACTAGTGAGAGCTTCAGTGAGAGCTCCTGGGCCTGACCGGCCGGGGGAAGGGAGGAAGACTTGAGAATGTGATTTAAAGCTTAAAACTCCTTCTTCCTTTAAGATTGATTCTTGCAACTCCCCTTTGTAATCTTGATTGTAAGCTAAGGGCTGAGTCAAGTAATTTTAAATTCTGATGAGTATCATGACCCTCCCGGCGACTGGTCAATCCTTAATCCCTGGACTAAAGTCATTGTTTTTAGTAATCAATCCATTGCTGTTGTAAATTCCTATTGTTAGAGGTAACTAGGTGGAGGTTATGATTAACTCCTCTATTTTTAGGGTATTTGAGACACAGGTCCGACTCCATCCTGGGTCTCTCAACCCTTCCTGGTGTCTGTGCCAGAAGCTATTGTACCTTCTCTCCTTAAAAAACTGTTACTCTGCTACTTAAACCTGAGCAGCGGCTTGTTATTGATCCCAGGAGAAATTCTTTTCTTCCGGAGATCAGGAATCCACACCCCTAGACGGATTCCACAGCAACACTAGAAAGTCACGTGAAAGTGTACTCACCTCTAAATTGGTTAGATTTTTGTCACATTTTATCATATTTTATCACACAATCTCCTTAAAGAAAAGGCCTTTTCGTCAGTTTAATACATGAATCTGACATTCCTTTAATAATTCATAAAAGAAGAAGCCTTGCTAAACTTAGCATAATGTCTAAATAGATTTATTACTTTCAAATGTGCATGAGAATATTCAGTTCTTTAATTCCCCTTCCCCAATAGGCTGTAGAGACAGTGCATTACTGTGGAACAGAGTGGGTTTCAATTTGGATTCCACAGAGCCTTAGGGTTCCCCCAAAAGGTGTCTCAAGGGTGTGGGGTCTGGGAGGGTTGGTGGAGGGCTAAAGATCCCTTCCCACTTTTTCGGTGATTCCAAGTAAGATTTCATTTGGAAAAATGAAATATTGTTCTGCTATTGGAAAAAATAAAGAGAACAAAAAGAAGAGGGGGAGTAAAAGCCACCTTTACAACAGTACAATCACCTACAGGAAACAAGACGTTGGCGTGATGGTTAGTTCTACGTATCAGCTTGACTGGGCCAGGGGATAACTAGCTACCTGGTTAACATGTTTGCCAGGTGAGGGTGTTTCTGGAAGAGATTAGCATTGGAATCGCAGACTGAGTAACGCAGATTGCTCTCTCCAGTCTGGATGCACTTCATCCAATCTGTTGACGGTCTGAGTAGAACAAAAAGGCAGAGGAAGTTTGAATTCCCCTAATTGTTTGAGCATCCAACTTCTGCACCCTTGGTGCGCCTGTATTTCAGGGCTTCAGACTTGGGCTGGAATCTACACATGGACTCTTGGACTTTCAGGCCTTCAGACTACACCAGCACTTCCCGGGGTCTCCAGCTCACAGAAGGCAGGTCCTGGGATTTCTGTGTCCATAATCACTTGAAACCACACCTTACAATAAGTCTCTCTACACACACATGTATTTATATGTGTGTATATCTTCTATTGCTTCTGTTTCTTTGGAGAACACTGACTAATACACTTGGGATGTTATCTAGCTATGTGGTTTGAGCAAATTATTTATATTTTGTATTTGGAACTGCAGAGATTAAGAGTAATGTAGCTCACATCTAGCAACCACTGAATGACCCGAGAATATGCCAAGAGGTGATGCTGCTTACAGCTTAGAAAAATTGATCATCTGATTTTCAATACCCTAGTTATGTTCAATAACTACTATTAAAACATTTTCTCTTTGTTAGACAGAATGTTTTAAAAATGATGCTAATATCATTACTTTACCTATTGATAAAAGTTACCATGTATTGAATTATTCTTTCATTTAATTGAATCCTCTCAACAATCTTATAAGTTGGTATTATTTCCATTTTACCAATGAAGGCTGATGAAGCTCAGAGATGTTCAATGACTTATCAAAATTGCACAGTCCTACCAGCCTTTGTGGACCCCCAAATCTTGCCTTTCTACCCCACAGGCAGCCTTGTTGTAGGATAGCTTTGGACCACTGATGGGCTTATTTGTGGAATAAATGTCTGAGTATCAGGATATTTTTGGGTTCTGTTAATTAAAGAATCAGTGTCTCCTTGAGTCAGAGTTTGGATAAGGACATACATGCAGTAACTATCTGATCAAGATTTTCTTGTGCAGACTCAGTTGCAAGCACTTTCCCTCTTCTGTTCATTGAAGGCAGCATTTCATTAAATATAACCTCCCCAGCAAGGTAAGTGGCAGAACTAGGATTCAAACCCTTTACGTTCAGCTTAACACCCGTGTCTTCTGCTTCCCAAATACTCTCATTCAGTGAATCTCAACATGCCCTATGATGAATGCTTTAATTTCAAAATAATAATCCAGTTATAAAAATCTAACCTAAAAGGATCTCTAAGACATGGAGCTCTCTCCTGTTTCTCTTTCAGCACTCACATCCCTTAAATACCTCATCATTAATGCTAACAGAGATCTTACGTCTGAACAGAGTGAGAAATATTCAATGTCTGTATTACTTCACTTTCTAAATGAGTGGTGTCTGAATTAATGAGGTATATTTATATGTACACATAGAGTTATGTAAAATACTGTGTATCAATAAAAACATTTATACAGTTTATTAGGTTTTCCCATTCTTGGGTTATTTAGCGCTTGCTAGACAAATTATATTAAACGGTGACTGTAATTATTGACAATTTGAGACAATGGGAAAATGCACACCTCTATTTGAGTCACAGCTCAAAGTTACAACACTCAGTCAATTACATTGTTTAATGATTGTTAGTTTAATTTTGCTCCTGAAGTGGAAAGATATTTTTTTCTGATTGTTAAACCGATATTACAGCTGGGTCTAAACGATCACAAATCCCCAGAGCTTAAACATTTAATATTTTAGGCTGGGTAAAATGTAGCGTGTCTGAGCCACAGACTGCCAGCCCAAGGCTGCAGTTTGAATTTCCTTTCTTTCTTTTTTTCCCTATAAATTAAATACCACAGCGGGGGGCTGTTAACATTCCTGCTCATTGGTTACAGGATCTCTGCTTTACAGCCGGAGGAAAGCTCTGCACACTGCTGGGTGTGGGGCAAACGAAATTGCTCAATTGCTGTAATGAAACATTTGGTAATTGGGTGGCATTTTTTTAATATCCAAGACTGATTTGGAGGAATTAGAGTGCAGATTTTTACCCTCAAAATTCAGAGTTGTTTTAGTTACTAGTGCTCCTCGAATTTCTGTTCCTTTTTCACATACAAAGCGGTTATACATTTATATTGTAATGCAGTAATTCTCCCCATACCTCTGGGAAAAGGGGAGAAAGCAACCAGAAACCCCTTACCCTAATCCTATCTCACAGTCTCTCTGATCTAAATAGTATCATGGAAGGGTTATATTTCCAACCCTGATAGACCAGTGGCCATACATTGTACCAAATTGATATTATAAAATATTTACATGAAATGGACAGATTGAAAAGCAGTACATAGATTATTTATTACAATTATTAAATACTTTTTGGGAGGCAGTTTAGTATAAGAATGAAAAAGTCTGAGTTCTTTTTTTCAGACTGCTTGTGTTTGACTTCAGGTATCAGGGCCAAGCAAACTTGATGCAGTAATCACAGCGAATACAGATGATTTCTCTCGGTCTCTCTGTTTCTCTGTCTCTCTTTGTCACTCTCTCTCTCCCTTCCTGCCCGCTTCTCCCTTCCTTTGTAAGGAATATTGTAAGGAGCACTCTCCTCTACATCACAGTCGAGTTGGTGCAGCATTCCAGTGATGATCAGGCTACCCGATTTCTAATTCTAACTCTGCATCCCAGCACTGCATGAGTTTGTCTTCATCTACACAATAAGGGAATAAACCGAACAAAACTTTTCTCTAGTCATTCTGAATCTGTGTTACCAGCTCAGCTACCCTCTTGTACAGATGCTGTAATACGGCTCACCTGCATCCCCACAGAATCCTCCTGGTACAAGACACCATTTGGATCCTGCAATGAGATCAGAGTTACAGGGGGCTTCCCCTCTGCTCCGTTTTTTGGTTTTTGTCAGCTTGTAATGACAATGGTCTGTTTATTGAAAGACATTGCATGGTGGGTCTTTAACTGGGCTGTAGCCTCCTCATCCTCAGTAACTGCCTTTGATGAACACGCAGGAAAGTAGGTCAATGAGATCTACACCGAATCATGTGACAATGATAACAGATGCTTACTCTGACAAAATGTGTATACAACGTGGTTGTACAACACGGATATGCCGAGTGTGTCCTGTAGGAATCTGTGCAGTGGAAAGAATTCTGCCCAGGGAGTCAGAGTGTCAAGACAGAGTTTCTACTTAGCCACTGATTCTTGTGTGGAACTTGTTAAATTCACGTCACCCCTTTGGGCCTTGGAAGCACAGAAGAAAAAACATTTCAAAAACTGGCTACCGTTTGAGCAGTGACAGCCGTGGGTGCTCATCTTATTCATCCAAGCCCGCAGCTGTTACCCTGTCTGCCTGCTAACTTCAGCTGCGAAGGTTGTAAGACATCCCAACACCTGGACCTGCCCCCGGAGGTTCTGGTTGAATTGGATGGAGACTGGGGCCAATTGCTGATGGGCCTGAAAAGCTCCCCAGGTGAGTCTAACATGCAACAGGTTTGCAAATCACTGCTTTAAGAGGTCAGAGGACTCTCCTTCCGCTGGCTTGTCTTTCAGAGTTGCAGCCCCGCTGCAGACAGTTCTGGTAGCTTGGTGCCATTGTCATTTTTTCTGCTAAAAAGTTGAAATACTACCCCTGAACATAATTGCCCTTCACGTTTGGGAAGACAACTTATAGTTTCTTTTAACATAAAAAATAATCACATAAAAGACCCTATGACCAATTTGGGTGGGAGACAGAGATGAAATTACTCTGGAGGAAAAAGTGATAAGGTGTTGAATTTTCTGATGAGGTTCATATGGCTGGTTGGCGGCTTAGGTTGGAACATAAAGAGTTGGGGGAAGGATCTTTGGAGGAGACATAGGGTCCAGCAGATGGCAGTAGGCAAGAGCCTACAGAATTCATGACCAATGAAGGACAAGGAACAGGATTGCCACTGCAAGAAAAACAGATGTCAAGGGATCAAGATGAGGGGTGGGGGAAGTATTGGGTAGGAGGTGGTGGTGGTTAAGAATTGAGTTAAAAAAAAAAGAATTGAGTTAAAAGTAGGAGTTGAAGGAGTTAGAGTAACCCTTACCAATAGGTAGCTTCTCGCATAAATATAAGCGGGGCACTGGACACTATATGGTTGTCTGGGATGAGCTTATTTTGTTTGGTAATGAAATGGCAAAGAGAAAACATTATTTTTGTAATTTAAGAGCATTAACCTAGATTCTTTTCTAGTTGTAAAAATTTGTCATTTAAATTAAATTATATTTACTTTAATATATATTAGTTTTGTAATTTGAAGCCAGTGGTAGAAAAATTTGTAATATAATTAAATGCACCCTCATCCTAGGGTAAGCAAAAATTTCTCATGCTGGATCTATTTGTCTGCTTAGTTCCAGGATATATGATATGCATCAGCAGTGATATCTTTACTCTTTTTTTTTTTTTCCAGTTTGTGATTTAATTTTACCAAAAGTCTCCAGCTGTCTTACCTCCTTACTTTTTTTTAGCTCTATCTCTTTCAGTTTTATTTCTTCTATCTTTTGTAAATAAAACATGGTCCTTAAGAATGAATTATTATTAATGTATTTTTAGACTGAAGGCAGGACCAATATATCAGAAACACATCTTGTAATGAACAAAATACAGGAGCAAAGCAAATATGCAAAATGGAATCACACAGTCATACTTGTAACCGAAAGTGGGGGTCCAGCTGCTCACGGCTCCAAAGCCAATAAAGAGGCAAGATTGGTGGAAAGGAAAGTTTGCCTTTTATTTTGGATGCCTGCAACTGGTGTGGCAGCAGGGCAGACTACTGTCCAAAAGCTGACTCCCCCCAACTGACAATCTATGGGCAAGAGGTTTTATAGGCGGGGGGAGGGGGCAACATGCAGAGACAGCTGTTGGCTCTGATTGGCATCTTGAAATTGGTCATGTGATGGTCTGATCAGCACCATCTTGATTGTTTTAAGTACAGTTAATCTTTAGTTCCAGTGTTGGTTTGTTTGCATTTCTTTGCGGCCAGTTCTCAGAATTGTGGCAGCTTATATCATGGCTACAGTGTGGTCATCGTGTGGTTAACTTCTACCTCGTGGGGTTTCAGTATCTACAAGACATCTCACAGGATACAGCTCAGGATATTCTCTACAGCCCTTGAAGAGGAACTAAAGGTCCTTGACTTTGTTTAATGACTAAACTATTATTATTTGGTCTCCTTTGACTATTTTCCTTTGTTTCTGCATTTTCTTACTTCTCTGATTAAACATTCTTTGGCTAAAGTTTTTCCACAGACAAAAGGCAGGCTGAGGACATGGGGGACAATGACCATAGGGTCCTGCCCCATTTCATACTGAGGATAGAATGGCCAACAGGAAAACCAGTGGCTGGCTATGTTCTGAGATTTTGTTTCCCCCTTACCATTAACCTGGGATAAACAATCTAATGTTGAGTCTCAATCTTCCACTTGTAGCAGAAAACCAATATCAACACTGTTTAAATTGCAACACGAGTATTGTTGCTTGTACAACGTGGGTGTAGGCAGACCATATTCCTAGTAAACCTGGAAACAATCTGAATCTTTAAGCCGCTGCATTTAGGGGTAATCATGGGGTTTATCCAAGAGCTATTTCACTCATTGATTTAATTCCAGACGAGGAATGTCAGTGGGCACTGACACACATGAAGAGAAATGGACAAATGCAGGGGACACAAGGTGTCCATAAATATGCTCTATAACAAAGCAGAAGGTCGTGTGTGCTCCAGCACTGGTGCTGAGTTCTAGGAGAATTGAGGAGAGAAGCATCAAGGGGCAATTTGACTATTGCAATGGCAATACAACCAGAGTAACTAGAGTTATAAAAATCAACCAAAAATTGGGTAATATTGCCCTTCCTTGAGGATAGCTCTTGAGATCACGTGGGTCATGTCATAATTTACCTTCCAATTGGGGACAATTTTTAAGAATGAAATGAAGTATATTCTTAATCATTCTGTATAACAGGTATAAAGCAGGGCTGTCCTGGGTGATCTGGTGTACAGCGTGAAGTCTGAAACTGGGCAGAATTTGAGCTATGGCTCTACTTGCAGAGTGAGGGGGGGTGGGGGGGGGAAGAGAGAGAGGAGAGAGGCCTTTGCTCTGGATGTAGACCAACCCTCCCCGGGGAGGGGCCTTCTGGACTCACTGGCTCCACCCCTACCCACCCATTCCAAGAATGTAAACAAAAACCTCCAGGAAGACAAATCCCTGCAGGCTCTGGGGGGCTCTGACTTTAGAGTGGCTATTCAGGTGTCCTTTACCTGGGATGCCAGAGCTCTTTGTGATATTTATGATATCATATTGATATCATTATGACATTCAATATTTTCTACCAACAATTATGTTACCTGGTTGAATATCACTGGTGCCCATGACTTTTCTTTTTAGAAAAAGCACGTTATTTGTTTTGTTTAATGATATGCATGTTTTTCTTCTTATGTAAATAGACAATAAATTTTTGTAGAACAGTCTTGACTGTTATTTCTATTTTGTACTTCACTGTGTAAAACCAGTGAATATTACTAAAGTGTTAGTGGACTGGATGAAAAGAAACTGGTTACTAGGCAAGAGCAGGGGTTGACTGCTTAGCTATGCACACTAGTATATTCTGCAGGTTTACAGCTCAGCACCTCCCCATTTTTTACACTGATATTTTCGTGTAAGGCATCAGCTAGGCAGTTAAGGTTAAGTTCTGGATTTTCAATGTGACTTAATGCTTTTCTAGATTTATCAGGCAGCCTGTTTGTGGCTCTATATATTTGTATACATATACATTCATATTTGAATCATACATCTAGAGTCAATCCAGTTGATTTCCCACAGAATTCTAGGATAAGAAATAAACGCATTAGCTGTACATTTGGCTGCAAACTATAGAAATCTGACTTGAGTTGGCTTGGGCCAAAAAGCAGGATTTGTTCTAAGGCCACTGGGTGTCTCAGAAAATGGCAGGGAAGGGAGAGCCAGGTGGAGAGATCCTGACTTCATGCCTTTTCCTGCTTCTCTCTGAGCCTCTGCCTGACTCCCCTCTCCTCATAGATCTGCTGTCTCTGTGTCTCTGTTCATGTGGTTTCATAGGTGAAGTAGAGGATGTTTTTGTTTCAAAACCCTAGCAGAGGTCTTAGTTGATAACTTACATATCTCCTTGTCAGAGTCTTTGGTTGCAGTTAACAGAGATGCCATCACATTATTTAGAGACACTCGTGTAATAACAAACATGACCCCACGGACCTTAAGAAAGAATCATGGGCTTCCAGATGGTCAGGCTTCAACACTAAGACACAAACTGGAACTAGGTCAACTCTTGCCTCTAGCAAGTAAGATTTTTTGGTCTTTTGCCTTTATCAGGATTCAGAAACTTGCTTCCAGAGCTGCCCTGTGTACCCACAGTGACCAAGTCACCACTAGGCAGACTTATGGAGAACACGCCCTCCTCTGGGCACCCAGCCCCCTCTACGTGCCTCTCGGCTCTGCTCCTAGTAAGAACTTTTCAAGCCTCCTTCTAGTAACATTTCTAGAATTTCTGTATAGGTGGGACTTAGGGGCAGCAAACAGGTTTGCAGAGGGTCCTTAAAATAGTGATTTCATTATTTTAAAAAATGTCCATTTTAGAAATTGAAGTGGAGAGTGATAAAGATTATGGGCGAGGAGTGAGCCTCTTTCCCTGGGCCCTGGCCCTCCCCACAAGTAGGTGGACATCAGCTGCAGGACCACTATAGCCCTGCAGTCTCCCAGTCAAGACCCAGTCCATCCACCAGCAGTCTGGCACCAGCCCCAGGACACCCATGGCCCTATAACCTGAGACCCAGGAACCTGGCTCCACCTACCAGTGAGCTTGTACCAGCCCTGGGACTCCTTGGGCTCCAGCCCCACCCACCAGCAAGTTAATACTAGCTCTGAGACACCTTGGACCCCACAGCTGGCCTTATCAGGAATTGGCCTCACCCATCAGCAGACTGACCCTAGATCTAGGACCCCCAGGCCCATGACCACCCACTTCGAAACTCAGCTCTGCCCACGAGTGGGTCAGCACTAGTCACAGGCCCCCTGGGGCTCTGCAACTGGCAGCCTTATGACCTGGCCCTGTCCACCAGTGGCCAGAAGCCTCTGCACAAGGCAGAGCCTGGAAACCAACCAGAGACCAGCCACGCCAACCAGACCACCCACAGTAGTTGACCCTGCCACAACAGAAGGAATCATGTAGACCACATAGGGGGCACCCCTGGAGCATATAGCTCTGGTGACCACAGTGGAGAGACACATAGGATATTTCTCCAAGGTCAGGAAATGTACCAACCTACTAGATACACACAAATATAAACAGCAAATTAGGCAAAGTGAGGTGAGAGAGGAATATCTTCCAAACAAAGGAACAAGATAAAACCCCAGAAGTACTAAGTGAAGTAGAGATAAACAATCTACCCAATAAAGAGTTCAAGGTTAGTGATCATAAAGATGCTCAAAGAACTTGGGAGGAGAATGGAGGAACAGAGTGAGAAGTTATGTCTTTAACAAAGAGTTAGAAAATATAAAGAACAACCAATCAGACATGAAGACTACAATAACTGAAAGGAAAAATACACTAGAAGAAATCAATAGTAGATTACATGACACAGAGAAATTGAAATCACTGAAACGGAACAGAAAAAAGAAAAAAAGAATTACAAAAAAATGAGGACAGTCTAAGACATCTCTGGGACAACATCAAGGAAACTAATATTCATGTTATAGGGGTCCTAGAAGGAGAAGAGAGAAAGGGGCAGAGGACATATCTGAAGATATAATAGCTATAAATTTCCTAACCTGGGAAAGGAAACAGACATCCAGTTTCAGGAAGCAGAAAGTCCCAAACAGAATCAACCCAAAGAGGACCACACCAAGACACATTGTACTTAAAATGGCCAAATGAAAGATACAGAGAGAATATTAGAAGCAGCCAGGGAAAAGCAACATATTATGTACAAGGGAATGTCCATAAGGCTACTAGATGTATTTTCAGCAGAAACTCTGCAGGCCGAAAGGGAATGGCATGATACTTAAAGTGATGAAAGGGAAAAAAGCCTATAACCAAGTATACTCTACCCAGCAAGGCTCTCATTCAGATTTGATGGAGAAATCAAAGTTTTACAGATAAGTGAAAGCAAAAAGAATTCAGCACCACCAAACCAGCTTTACAACAAATAGCTAAAGGAACTTCTCCAAGTGAAAGAGAAAAGGTCACAAGTAGAAACTTGAAAATTATGAAAGGATAAAACTCATTGGTAAAGGCAAATATACAGTAAAGTGTAATAAATCAGCCAGTAGGAAGATTAAAGGACAATAACCATCTATATCCACAGTAAGTAGTTAAGGGATGTACAGAAAAGATGTAAAACATGATGTCAAAAATAGTAAACATGGGAGTGGGTAGTAAAAATGCAAGGGTTGTTAAAACACGTTTGAACCTAAGAGATCATCAACTTAAAATAATCCTTTATATATATTTATATATATAATATCTATGTACAGTGTAGGGAATATATCAAATAAATGTAATAGCTTTATATGGTGACAGATGGTAACTAGATTTATCATGGTGAACATTTTGAAATGTATAGAAATTTCTATACAGTACGTTGTGTACCAGGAACTAACAAAGTGTTGTTTAGGTCAGTTCTACCTCAAAAAAAACAAACAAGCTCATAGAAAAAGAGATCAGCTTTGTTGTTACCAGAGGCAGAGTGGGGAAGGGAGAATTGGATGAAGGTGGTCGAAAGGTACAAACTTCCAGCTACAATATAAAGACTTAGTAGGATGTAATGTACAATGTGATAAATATATAACTGCTGTATGTTTACATGAAAGTTGTTAAGAGAGTAGATCCT
This sequence comes from Hippopotamus amphibius kiboko, assembly GCF_030028045.1. NCBI lineage: Eukaryota > Metazoa > Chordata > Mammalia > Artiodactyla > Hippopotamidae > Hippopotamus > Hippopotamus amphibius. Next base: position 83,060,409 of record NC_080191.1, on the reverse strand, counting down.
AAGAGTCTCATCCCAAGGAAAAATATTTTTTTTCTTTTTCTTTTTTTTTTGTATCTATATGAGATGATGGGTTGTCACTAAACTTATTGTGATTATCATTTCATGATGTGTGCAAGTCAGAACATTATTCTGTGCACCTTGAGCTTATACAGTGCTATATGTCGATTACATCACAGTAAAACTGGAAGAAAGAAATGGGGTTATCAACCTTTACTGAGATCTATAGTGACCTCAAATAAGAAATCAGATATAGAAGGGTTTTGTGATTGGCAGAGCCCTGTAAGCGTAAGAAGTTAATGTTTGTAAGACTTGGGTAATATTAATAGTTAAGTAGTTAATACTTCCTGAATGATTCTGCTGTAAAATGTTATGCATATTATTTTAACTAGTCATCATAATTACTCTATGGGGTATGTACTATTATCCTTTCTATTTTCTGATGACAAACCTAATGTATGCAGAGGTTATATAACTTGTTCAAGGTCACACAGCCAATAAGTAAAGTTAGGATTTCAACCCAGGGGATCTGGCTCTAAAACCAGTACCCTGTCCTACCTAAGTCTCCAAGACTCACTAAAGCTCCATGGTAATAAACAATACAAAAAGGATAAGTTTATCCATTGGATAGAAAAATCAGCCTTCTGCGCTGTTAAAAAGAGCTGTGAACCCTTTAACCTGAGGATTTGGTGTACAACAAAAGCTCCACTTTATGCAAACCTGATCTGTCCAACGTTTTGCCACTTTTTGCATTAAAAGATTGACTTCATTTATGTTTCTTCTGTTTCCACATTCCCATCAGGGGGTCTTTATCCTCTGAGAAGTACCCAGAGGCCTTAGTGAACTCTGCTGGGTATATTCCTGGATTAAAGAGGTACTGGGCCAACAAAATGAATCTTTTGATCTTTTGTAAAGAAAATACTCTATAATTGTCAACTCTTTTTGTTAAGAAATTCAGTTCCTTTCAAATATATACCAAAGCAAACACTGGTTTTTCTGAATTCCACAGTTTTCTTATTTCAAAGTAGTTAATACTTTGATGTATACATATAGATTTTCTGAAAATAACTTAAAACTTCTATTGTTCAAAACTGTTCCTATTATAATTATGCAGCTTTTTATAACTGAAAGGTTTGTAGGTGAGTTGTATTTTTTTCTTTTCACTTGGACTTATTTTAGTTTTAAAAAATTAACATAATTTCATATTAATAAATAAGTGGCTATTTTTAAAATTAAAGGGTCTAAATATGTCACATGATTCTCACAGTCTGTGAACATATAATACAAAAACAGGGAGAGGAAACAGCCGTAATAACTAACTATTAATATTGAAATTGTGTTAATAGCTAACAACCATCAAGGATTTAGTATGTTCTAGGCATTGTTTTAAGTGCTTTAGGTGTGTAATTCATTTAATCTCTAGAACGCTATGGCATCGATGTGACCAGTTTACTGGGTTTCCCTTCAATTTCTAGTCTCACCTTCTGACACAATAATACAGGGTTTTGCAAAGAAGATGGCATCCTTTGAAACTAGATGTGACCATTCACTGGATTCTGGTCAATGGGATATGAGGGGGAATTTCTGGGTCACACTTTTAAAGGAAATGAGGGCATCTTCCTCTTTCTCTTACTCCTCTCCTGCTAGCTAGAGGGTGGACACCATGGTGGCAGCTGGGCTAGCCATCATGGTCCATGGGATGGAGGCCACAGTTTGAGAAGAGCTAAAGAGAAAACAGAGGAGCCTAATCCCACAGATCACGGAGCCCCCTTAGCAACCCCGCATACCTCCACCAGAGAGAAACAAAATTCCATTTCATTTAAGGGACTGTTATTTTTGCTCTTACTTATTCAGCCAAACCACTATCCTAACTGATGTAGTTTGTGTCTCACTTTGAAGTTGGGTAGCTGAGGCACACAGAGGTTAAGTTATGCAGTGATAGAGCCAGGATCTGAACCACCATCTGCCTCCAGAATCTTCCATCTTAACCACAGCCCTCTACTGCCTCTGAGAAAGCATCATATATATATTTGTACTTAATTTTCACATGAGTGATTTTTTGCCATTTGTGATTTAGGCATGGAGGTCAAGGAGTTTTTTTTTTTTTTGGCTCCTTTCATTTTGGAACAGGTAAGGGGGAGGGTTGAAATCCATCTGGACAAGGCTGGATCCAGGGAGGGAGGGACAGGAGGCTGACCGAGGAAATGAGAGGGAAAGTGTTGGCACAGGGATGGGGGCAGAAGATTGGGATGGGGAGGTGACAAAATGGAGAAAGCAGTGTGGTGAAGGAGGTTTGAGCCCTGCGCAGCTGATATAATGAACAAATATGTGTGGTGAAGAGCAAGGGCATAAAATGATGTTTTCACACCTGTGGCTCCTCTGGCTCCATGTCAGGTGAGTCAAGGTTGCCTGGCATCTTGCAGTTGGTCCTATGAGCACCACGTTCTGTAAGGTAACAAATATGATCTTCGCTAAGGCCTAAAAGAGCATATGATGCTCTCAAAAACTTGAGTGTCAGTGTGACCCTCTCCTCAGCAGTCTCATCTTGGTTGGCTGGACACCACCAAGAATAGCATTTCATACAGCAGTGTTTAAAGCTACTATTTTACTCTCCTGTTTATCCTGGCTACTCCTTCTGCCAGCTTTTTTTTACCACAAGAGCCAGAGAACTCTTGGGATTAGTAAGGAATGATGCCTAAAATTAGAAGATTCTGAAAGTACCTAAAATCGACCCCTTGCTTTTCATGTAGGTTGGCCTCAGAACAGAAATGTTTCTTCCTCGCGCAAGAGTTTTAAGCATGTTTCTTCACTTCTCTGGATTTTCTTTTCCCTAATTGTGAATGGAAGGCTTGGACTGAGTGTGGAACCCATTCACAGGAATAGCTTCTACGGTTTGTTCTTCTTGATAGCTTCCTAAAACCCTGAAAAAGAAGTCACAGACTATGCATTTTCTTGGATATTTCCTTAACTCTTCACTGTCCAGTTTGTCAGATAATTGGAAGTTTTATGCATTCATACCTTTGCCTAAGAAACCATAAAAGAGGAAATGAGTCATTAAGGAAAGCTGACTTGTATTTGTTTACACCATGACTAAGGCAAAAAGACAATTTCATCTTTAGGAAAGTGGAATTGCTCCAGGGAGAACAGTTCAAAGATGCATCCGGGCTCCATGTCCCTACCATCCAAGCTTCTGGTGGAAAGGAGCATTTCCTAACTTGTAACTTCATGAAAGTTGCTCCCAGAGAGGAGTGGTCCTGACCTTAACACTAGCAAAGAATGAAACACAATTCAGAATCTGCTTGATGGAAATCACCATCCATGATCGTGCTTTACGCCTGGCAAGTTGCTTTTTCACAGTGACAGGCCCCTGCCCAATGTGGGTGAGACATGTGAATAAAACATGATCCCTGCTCAGAAGGGTCCATAATCCAGGGGAGAAAATAGACACATGCATAAATAATTCCCACTCAAGACAGGCCCTGATATGTGATTTATTTGAGTTACAAAGAAAATGCTAGGAGAACAGTCAGGGGGGCGAGGTTACTTCCCAGAGGGTTGGAAATGAAGATTTCTTAAAAAAGTGAGAAGTCGTCAGGCCTGTTGCTAATGGCAAATGTAATTTTTCACCCACTTTACATAGATTGTTTCTTTTATGTCTTTTAATTCTCACAATAACCCAAAGAGGAAATAGAATAAGAACAAAAAGCTGGAAGGTTCAGGAAATGTATTGGATTTGAGATCCACAGAGCAAACCGCGTGGAGATGCCTGTATGAGAAGCATCTGGATCTTTGATCTCTGCCAGCAGCTGAAGCGTGTGCCCAGTGGCTTTGGATTCGGGCTCATGAAGTGGATTTTATACATGCCTCACGGTCCAAGTCTGACCATCCCTAACATGCCTTTCAAATTTGGAAAAAATCCATCTCAGGATTTTTATATAATATGGTGATCAACAAACAGAAAAGCGGAGACTTCATCTTATGTGTTGAGCCACATGAAACCGTCATCTTTGTAGGAATATTGACAATTTCAGATAATTCAACGTAACTGTATACAGACACTTTGGGCAGGCATTTCTTGGCTTTGTATCAGATCTGGGACACAATGCTATATTTCCATACGGCTGATTATTTTCATCTTATACCTGCCAATTTTTAAAAATTGGAATGTGTTATCATGGTAAGGTCAGAAGATGCACTGGAGTACAGGATCCTAGAGGCAGGGAGACCTAATCCAGTGGTCTTGGTGAGAGACGTTAACGCCAGAGCTAGGCGGGAGGTGGGTGGGGGTGGAGGGTGGGGGCCGTGTCTCCCCCATCAGGGCTGGGCTTCTCCACGGGAGACCACAGCTCTGGCTAATGTCTACTGAGAACAGAATAGGTGCCCCCTGAAGAGTTATGAAATGAATGAGAGAAAAGATGGGAGGAGAGGGGACAGGAAGGCTAGTCCTGCTGCAGACCTTTGTGCTTGAATGTGGAGGGAGGAGTAGGGTGAAACTAAGCAAGAGTGCTTTTGAGGTTTCAAGGTGAAGAAGGAAGCAGGTAAAAAGGAAGAATCATCAAACAGTGCCCGTGGTTCATTTTCCACTAGTGATTTCTTTGGACTTCTTCTTTCATGGCTGACACTTGTGATGAGGAAAGTGTAGGATCTTGAAATGTTATGTTTTTTTTTTTTTTTTTGGCGCACGGGCTTAGTTGCTCTGCGGCATGTGGGATCTTCCTGGAGCAGGGATTGAACTCATGTCCTCTGTATTGGCAGGCAGATTCCCAACCACTGTGCCACCTAGGAAGCCCTTGAAATGTTATGTTAAACAAAGACTTTGAGGACATGGGGAGGCCTGAGTGCCCATGCCACATACCTAGATGCCGTTTCCAAGCCTGCCGAGCCCCTGGCTGTCCCCACTCTGGCCCAGCCCACCTGGAAGCTCCTTGTCTTCTAGGGTCTCTCCCTGTTGACCCCTGCATGGCAAGGGCAGCCCTGCCTGAGAACATGATAGTTTAAAAATCCAGCATGGAAATAGCTCTGGGGAAGAAGCAAACGAAGTGTGTCCCAAGGTGTGTTCCTATTCCAGAGGACATTAACAAGCATAAAATATTTTGAAAAAATGTTACGTACAACTACATTTAGGAAATGAGCTAAAGTTTAAACAAAATTTTCCTTTTTTTTTTTAAACACTTTTTGCCTCTCAGATTTTTGTAAAGTACATTGTGAATCTCCAAAGTGGGATGAGAATAGGAAATATTGCCCAAACTTATTTTACCACTACAATTTTTTCTTAATGAACATTCATGGGTCTAGTGTTTATGGCCCACACCCAAGGAAATGTTGATCTAAGTTTGCTTATATGATATATTAATTAACTTTTTAGTTTCATGCTGTTTTCTTATTGTTGACTCAATTTTTCATAATAACTGGGTAATTACAGCAAAAATCCACTAAAAACTTATAATGGGTTATTCAGTATAATTATAATTAAAAAACCTAGCTCTAGAGAAAAAAGGAAAGTGAATTATTCTGTTATCAGCAGCAGTCTTTTAGCATAAAACAAATATGTAATTTTTTCCCTTTATTTCTTTCCTAAATATTATTTAAGGATATATCTTTAATGGAAATAGAAAAAAATTAAAAGGAAAAATTTTTAAAAATTAAAAGGAAGAGTGTCATAGGAAGGTGAAATCAAGGAAGTGAGACAAATTTTTGAAGATGTTTTTCTTATGTAGGTTTCTTTCATTTCATTTTTATGACTGAATATATTGCAGTTCTTACATTGATCCTCAAGATCGCATATTGGGGTTATTAACAGTCACTGTCTGGTGGTGAAAAGGGCCTGGGATTTGGAGATTTAGAGAACTCAGGTTTTAAGCTTAGCTCCCCTGTTTAAAAAAACCAAAGGTTTAGGAAGATGCAGTTATGTGCACAGCACTGTGTCTTTCTTCTAGTTTTTTTCATTACGGTTTTATGATCTTATTAAGCCATTTATCCTGAACCCCAGCTTGCTCATCTGGGAAACAGTCTGCTCTTTCATAAAGTAATTACATAAAATCACCCTGATAAAGAAAAAAATCTGATGTCTTATGATTTTTTTTGTAAGCATATATTCTCATTATAAAACCAATTCCTATTCATTGTAGATAACTTAGAAAACACAGAGAATGAATCATAGAGCCGTAAACATCACTCATGACTGTCCACCTGAATCTGTAATAGGTTTCATTACATTACTGAAATGTCTGTATCTATTACACTGTCAGAAAGGTGAGAGCAGGGAATCCATCTGCCTTTATCCTACTTTGTGTTCCATGCACCTGGCCAGGTGAATAGACACAATAAATTTGTTGAATGGATATGAAAGCACAGTTTCCTTACTATCTACCTCAAACTTCTCTTGTTTGTGACTTATGCTGAGTCTATTCCCTGTCTTAGAAATAGGCTGTCTCACATCTTCCCCCCTTTACTTCTTGGCAGAACCTGGCTACTCTTTCCCAGCTGGTCCCCCAGCCATCTAGTGAGTCTCCCTTTCCAGCCTTCCACTGCTCCAGGGCACACGTGTAGAAGGATAGAATTTCAGATATGGACAAGCCCATGGAATCTTCTTTGCTCCTCCAGTCTCCAAGAAAGGAATCTGAGGCATCAAGAAGGTGCTAGGAGGCCAAAGTCACAGACGTGGTTCTTAGTGGAGACCTGACCGGCATCGAAGCCCCCATAGCCCCTACACCAGATCACAACACTGAGAACTCATTTATGCCACCGATCTTGAGATATTCCTACCCATGTGTAGAGCGCTGAACTTGAGGAAGACAAATTTTAATAGCCTTATTTCAATATACGAGGCATGTCTTTGCTAATCCAGGGGCTGATTTAGATTTTGTGGACTTTCCTCTCTGCTAACACTGCCGGGAAGAGCCCACAAGGGACCATCTTCCACCTGCAACACTGGCATCGTTGACTTAGGTTTTCCTCTCTGAATACTCTGGCTTGCTTAGTTTACATTCTTTCAAACTTAACTTTAAGAAGTTACATGCTCTAGTCCATAAACGAGTATCTCCTCTATGCTTTTTTGTCAGCATAGACCTTAATGCCAGGAAAGCTGAAGGAACCCAGTCAGCCACTCTGTTATAAAGCAGTTCTTGAAGGGAACTGCCTTATTACCTAGCATCCTAATGACTCATTGGCGTCTGAAATTATTGTGTCCATTTTAATGGAATTGGTATAGTTTTGCCATAAATCAGTGTTATTTTGGTGCTCAGCTCCATAAAAACTTTCTCCTTAAAATTGATAATAAATAAGTTTTCACATTCATGAGGTTCAATATGGAAATGTGGGAGAGGCTGTCTTCTCTTTATGCCTGGTTTCCTGTCGGGTGTCTTTTGTGAAGCCCCCAGTTAGCTCAGTGATCTTGGTGACAGGATTCTCAAGCCTTAAGCTGCGCTGATCATATGAAAACACAGCGGGCTGTCTGGGTGCTAAACAAACTGGGCAGGAATTCCAGGAGAATTTTAGAAACAATTCTGCATTGCAAACTGCTACAATCACATAACATGCCATTTCTTAAGAGTTCTTCTTGCCTCTTTTGGACCGCAATCATACTGTCAAGAATTTTTGTGCAGTTCTTGTTTTTATCTTTCAGTATGGTGTATTTACATACAAAAGTGTGGCCTTTAGTACTGTGTTCAAGGTGTTAGGAAACAACAAACAATAAAACATATATCCTGAGCCACACATCTTCAAGTCTTTCAAATTATTTCCTCTCAATCATAGGGATGGCCAAAATTAATTTCCATATGTAATGAGCCATGTGTGTGTGTGTATATATATATATATATATATATATATATATATATGTATAGTTGATTTACGAAGTTGTGTTAGTTTCAGGTCTACAGCACAGTGAGTCAGTTATATATAAAAACAAACTAACCAACAAAAAGAAACAAACGGGGAAAATCTGGTGACTTCTTTCCAAAGGGCTCTTTTGGCAGCAAACAGCAATTGAAACACACAGTGACCCTTGCACAACGACTGCGCACCGTGATGCGCACACAGCAACTCACGCAGCCGCCAACTTGCAGGCGGGGCGCACAGGTGGACCGGGGGCATCCTCTGCGCTCTGTGCATTGCTTGCACTGTGGGGAGCCAGGCGCGCATCCTTCCTTCCCGCCAAGTTCACGGAGGCACTTGCGCCCGGGAAGCCCCTGTGCGGTGGCTGCTCCAGGAGCAGGAGAGGAATAGGGCGAGTCCACTTGGAGGCCAGAGTCCGGGGTAGTCGGACCTGCCCCAGTGGACCATGGAGCCCGATGTAGCAGGTACCAGGGGTCCGTTCCGCTCGCCACCGGAGTCCAGGTCCGCAGAATTCTAATCACTTCCAAGACCCGCGCTAGGTCCCTCCATTTACCATGAGGATTCACTAATCTTCTCTTTCAAACACTCAGCAATGACTTTCCCAGCATTGGCACTCCTAAATAAGTAACCTGTCTGTGGAATGTTGCATCAAAGTTTTGGTCCAAACCTTCACAACCACCTACCCCTCAGTCCTTCTTTACAGTGTCCTATAATCCCGGGTGCTCAAAAATCCTCAAAAAACACTGCGGCTCTCTGAGGATGTGGGGCATCTGCCTTTCTAGTAACCGTGTGTCTGACTTAGTGTCAAAGTGCAACAGTTCCCACACCGTGGAAATTACTGTTTTTCATTCGGCTTCCCCTCCACCCCCCTCACCTCCCACCGCTTCCAAACACTGCAGTTCACGGCATGAATCACACTGGGAACAGAGCTCGGGAACTGTCACCTTGTTAATTCACATATTTCCCTGTCACTTCTGTGAGTCACGATCACGTGAACACTGCCGAGTGGTAGAAACAAGCAGAGGCGCACACCTTTCCTAAGCCGAGACATGTTCTCCTCCTTCATGTTCAGGTCTCTGCGGTTAGGGAGTAACACTTCAAAATTGTGTGACTACGAGAGGTGGGGCACACCAGTGAAAAAGGTTGCTGATTCGATTTGGTTCAGTGCCCTAGCAAACTAATAGTGACACAAAATGCTGAAACATAATGGGGGAGAAAGGGCATGAGTGGGGTGTGCCCAGAGATGGAAATACACACATAGGAGATGGAGGGCCAGGGTGAGACGCTGGAATGAAGGGCTTCCTCTCCCACTAAAGCAAAGTTGGCAGAAGTTGTCCAGTGCCTGCCCATCTTTGGGGGTGGCCAAGGGGTCCTCCCCTTCCAGGGGATGTAGGATTCTAAGGAACATCTCCTCGTCTCCAGCGGCATAGGGCTGTGCCCTCCCCTCCCTGGTGCACCACAGGGCCTGTGATCAAGCAGGAATGTTTTCCCAGGTTTCCTAGAGCATAAAAGTCATGAAGATGCCAGCTTCTTCTGTCTTGTCTTCAAACATGCAAGTTCCCCAGGCACTCTCTCCTCCTGTACCACTGTCTGCTCCCGGCCCACCTTCCAGGCTTTGCCATATGTCTTAATCTACTCCGGTTGCTATAACAAAAATGTCATCGACTGGGTGGCTTTGACAACAAACATCTAGTTCTCACAGTTCTGGAGGCTGGGAAGGCGGAGATGCCAGCATGGTCAGGTTCTGGTGAGCCCACTTACTGGTTTATAGATGGCCCTCTTTTCACTATAACCTCACAAGAGTAAGAAGGCCAGGGAACTCTGTGGGGCCTCTTTGATACAGGCACCCATCCCACTCCTGGGGGCTCCACCCTCATGCCCTAATCACCTCCCAAAGCCTCCACCTCCTCATACCATCACACTGGGGCCAGCTTCAGCACAGGAACTTTGAGGGGACACAGACATTCAGTCTACATGCCCTACCAGCTCATTCTGTGACTTGCGGGAGATAGTAATGGAGGTAGGGCCAGGGGTTCTTCTATCCCCAATGGAGGATTAAGACATCAGAGGGCACCCCCTGCAAGAGGCAGAACCTTCCAAGGTGTACATTCAGGAGGTGATCCTGGGCCTTTGGTGGTCTCCTGGGGCACCTGTACATCTCCCACCATGCTGACTGGTCATTGGAATCCACCTTCTAGTCTTTATCACTTCAGCTTGAAGCTCCGCTGTGCATCCCACAAGCCCTTGGCGAGGATAGGTACTTTCAAGTTGTCTTCACTCCATATTCATCCACTTCTTCATCAGGATTGACTGAGCATCTGTGATGAGGAAGGTAGGGTGCTGGAGTCCAGAGATGCAGAGACGAACAGAGCAGAATGGTGGGTCACCCCTCTCTTTGCAGACATCACATGCATAATTCCTGTCATTTGTCAGCATTTGTTGTGCAGATTTTGTGGTACTGTGGGCACAGATGACCTAGTAGCTGGATTTTCCTGAAGTCAGGAAGGCAAGGCCAACTAGATGAGTGGAGTGAAAGAATGATACCAAATAGGTCTTTCTGTATGTTTTCCTATTGCTGTTTTTATTGTTTTTGTGTGTTTTTTTGAGGAAATAGCTTTTATTTCATTTGTTTATTGTTATTTATTTATTTTTTTTGGCTGCATTGGGTCTTCGTTGCTGTGCCTGGGCTTTCTCTAGTTGTGGTGAGTGGGGGCTAATCTGCCCTGAGTTGTGTGGGCTTCTCATTGCAGTAGCTTCTCTTGTTGTAGCATAGGGCTCTAGGCATGAGGGCTTTGGTAGTTGCGGCACGTAGGCTCAGTAGTTGTGGCTCTCAGGCTTATTTGCTCTGAGGCATGTGGGATCTTCTCAGGCCAGGGATCGAACCCATGTCCCCTGCATTAGCAGGTGAAGTCTTAACCACTGCACCACCAGGGAAGTCCTTTGCTGGGTTATGACAACTGGCTGCTTAAGCTCCAGGTGGGGCCTGAGAGACACTTTGCCTTCTGCCACTTTCCTCAAGTTTCCTGGTGACATGGAAATATCTACCACACTTTAGGAGGCAAGGCTCAGTCTTAATCTGTGGCCAGAGGAAAGAAACACCCTTCCATTTGGCAAAGGCTGCTTCTTGCTCTTAAGATGACATGTTTCTCTCTGTAGCTGTTTTGAAATGTTATCAAAACTGTTGATTTGACCTGAGGGCATGAGGGGGCAACGGGGGGTGAGGATGAGAAAGAATGTGTTTCTACTACAAATTTTTAAATATTTTAAAAATATTTAGATGTGAAATCTCCTTGACTGCCAAATTCTTGGTTCAACTTACTATTTTTACTAAAATTGATGGTTTTTCTAAAGATTGAAAGCAGAGTATAGTGTTAGATTTTTTTGTATTAGTGACCATTGTTTTTGGTTTAAAACAATATATTTTGACTTTGCAGGTGTCTGAAAAAAAATCTTGCAACAGATTTAGTTTCAGGAAAAATCTTTTTCTTTTTTCTTTTCTATTCTTTCTTTCTTTCTTTCTTTCTTTCTTTCTTTTTTTTTTTTTTTAGGATAAGGAAGGATGGAAATAAAGACTAATTCCCTGGAAAAACCTAACAAGAAACCTGCCTGTACGATATGAATATTACTTCCTGAACACAGCAGGGTGCTGAGTGTTTCAGATCCAGTGATTACACAATCTGTTATAACATAAGCGCATATCAATTTGAAGCTCAAAAGGGATTTTCCGAGTAGGCCATGTATAAAATCTCTTTCCAAATGAAAGAAAAAATCTGATTGTAGTTAATTGTGAAATATTTTAGCTGCAGAGAACTATAAAAGAGATTGATTCAGGTAAAGAACTTAACCTGGTTTCCATAGAGTATTTTTTTTCTGAAACAGAAAGCAAAAGCAAACAGGTATATATGGCTTAGTTACCTGATTAATAGGTCTCACTTATGCTGGTGATTATATCTTTATAGAAATGGTTGAGAATTAAAACACTTTTTCTTGTTAAAATTAAGGTTTTCTGTTCATGGAAAATAATCTAGTGTATGCTGTATTTGGATGTCTGTAGGCAAGATTTTAATTAGTGCTATGTAGCAGAGAGTCAAATTCCTGGCAGAGCCTGGCAGAAAGAGCTGGGGTCCTTAGATGCATTAATAAACTTAGATTTAATTTAAAGCACATCATAATGTTTATAGGAATTATACAGATTATTTGGTACCAGGACTATTATTAATTTCCAAAGAAAGAAAAGAAAGGCTTTGACTGGAGTACCCTGAACATTTGTGTGCCTGCTGTTTTGAATTCCAGGGATGTTTTTGCAAAAGGTAAAGGGCTTTCAGAAAGACTCCTCATCCTTACCCCATCCTGCAGCATCTATTAACTAACAGAATTTTGAGGTAATGTTAACTAATGTATAATTTTCAGCCACATTTAATTAATTTTCTACCTCATTACTGTTTACAAATGCTATCTCATATTGAATAATGACTTTGTGCTTGTTTGCTGGATATAATATTCCAGCCAGAATAAGAAATGCAAATTTGAGAGTGTAAAGATGTTCTGTTTAAACACTCCCCTCCCCCAATGTGGAGGGGTTTAATTTATTCTGTGGACTCTAGTTGTGTTAATTAAGAATTTTCATAAAAATTTAAAGCAGGAATTCCTATCTTGGGATCTGTAGACTATAGGCCAATTCTTAGGCTGCACGGAGTCTGTGAATCTACTGATGTTGTAAGCAAAATTTCAAATGTGTGTGCATATATACTGTTTACTACATACAGCTTTTCTCACTCTTTGAGATTCCCAAAAGTGTTCAAGATTAAAAAAACATTTAGGAATTATGCATAGTAAATTTTAAATAAAAATAAATGAACATACATATCATTTGCAAAAGTTGTCCTAGAATGAATTTCCTCCCAAATGACAGGTTAAGAATGTTTGAGACCATCTCTTCAAATAAATGTATTTATTGAGTGTTTATTACAAGCAAAGGATGCTCTGTACTTTATTGGTATAAAGTACTCATTCTAGTACATAAGGCATGGACTTTGTCCCATTGAATAATGACAGTTATTTGTAAAATTGAAGGCATGAAAAAAATAGAACAAGTCTGCTATTTCACAGGGAATTGAATATTTTGGTCATCAAAGAATTATCTTACATTATTTAATAAACATAGATTAGCGCATTTCGAGCAATTTAATGCAATGTTCCTCTCTCACTTTTGTTCAGCACTTCAGAGCTTCCCAGACACTTTAATGTCCACTATCTTGTTTGGTCGTCACAATTGTCTTTTTTTTTAAGGTACTTTATTTATTTATTTATTTATTTATTTATTTATTTATTTATTTTTATGGCTGCATGGGGTTTTAGTTGTGGCACGTGGGATCTTTGGGATCTTCGTCGAGGCATGTGGGATCTTTAGTTGTGGTGCACAAGCTCTTCACTGCAGTGCCTGGGCTTCTCTCTAGTTGTGGTGCACAGGTTTTCTTTTCTCTAACTGTGGTGCATGGGCTCCATCACATATGGGCTCTGTAGTTTGGGGCATGCAGTTTCTCTAGTTGAGGCTCATGAGCTCAGTAGTTGTGGTGTGTGTGTTTAGTTGCCCTGAGGCACGTGGGATCTTAGTTCCCTGACCAGGGATTGAAACTTTGTCCCCACATTGGAAGGTGGATTCTTTACCACTGAACGACCAGGAAAGTCCCCACAATTGTCTTTTGATATACTTGTGGCAGGATTTATAATGCTATGGTCAGAGACAAACAAAGTGAAGTTGTTGCATGACTTGGTCGCAGCTAATATGAACCAGACTTGAATGTAGATTCTTTTTTTTTCAGGTAGAAAAAAAAAAAATTAATAGTAATATCATTAAATAGACAAATACCATAAAAATCAAGTATTTAGTTTTGGATGTTAGAAATAATACACATAATAAATTCAGCATAGTACTGATAGTGTTGCAAGAGAAGCTTTTACTGTTCAGATTGTAGATTATGCCAATCAGGCTGCTTTGTACTCAGAGTTTCAAAAGTTCTGCTTTTATTACATACTAAAAGCCTCTGGACTTCCAACATCTCTAATGATGTAATATCTGGCATATCGCAGTTGAAGCTATGTGACCATCATCTTAATGACCTCACTGAATCCTGTTAGTGGAAATAAAAGAGGAAAACACTTCCCCCCTTTTGAAAACTAGTTACCAAAACTGTCACAGTGTCAAAATAAAAATGATTCCTTTCTCCTTTTTCATCTCAGTTGCACAAACCACATGCATAAAAGGAAGTTGAAAACAAAAAGGGCAACTTCATGCTGCATTCTAGGTCAATGTTAAAATTCACACACTGATTTTTAGATGTAATCTCCCTGGTTCTGTTCCTCAAAGAGAAACAAAAGCAATTAACCAACTTTTTTTAAACATTAGGAAATGTAATTCTGCTATTCTTTTATAATCAAATTTTTCAACAATTTCTAAGACTTTATATAGCCTATTTACACTGAGCTAGTTCAGGAGACACACTGGTTGAAAAAAGACTAAGAATATAAACTTAAAGTCTAAAAATTCCATCTTCGAATATATGGAGCCCTTGACAAGGTTATTTAATCCAGAATTGCTGGCCATGAAAAGAAGTTACCTCCTACAGAAGATATTCTTTATTAAATCTTCCAATCAAAGTGTAAGAGACAGTGAGGCAGAGTGGACTTAATGCTTTCGAAGAAGATATACCATGCAGGAAAGTAACTTTTAATTTCAGCAAATGTCTTTAAGTTGAAAGAATTACTTCTTTGTGAAAGAACTGCCTATGGTTTTTCATTTACGAATGTGGGACTTTGACTTCTAAAATTATGTGTTTTTATTTACTGCAAGTGTTGCTTCTCTGTGTGGAACAGGAACAGGTATTATTACTTTATAATTGATAATTCAGAGAGCACTCTCAGGAGCACAGGTTTGTGATTTCAATGACTGCTGTTATCACTGTACATTTCAGACACTACAGAAATACAAGGATCATAAGAGATCACTTCAAGCAACTATATGCCAATAAAATGGACAACCTAGAAGAAATACACAAATTCTTAGAAACGTACAATCTCCCTAGACCAAACCAGGAAGTAATAGACAATATGAATAGACCAATCACAAGTACTGAAATTGAAAGTGTGGTTAAAAAACTCCTGATAAATAGAAGTCCAGGACCAGATGGTTTCACAGGTGAATTCTAACAAATATTTACAGAAGAGTTAACACCTATCCTTCTGAAAATATTCCAAAAAATTATAGTGGAAGGAACACTCCAGAACTCACTCTATGAGGCCACCATCACCCTGATACTAAAAGCAGACAAAGACATCACAAAATGAGAAAATTATAGGCCAACATCACTTATGATCATGGACATAAATATCCTTAACAAAGTACTAGCAAATAAAATCCAGAAATATGTTAAAAGGATCATAAACCATGATCAAGTAGGATTTATCCCAGGGATGCAATGATTTTTCAATATCCATAAATCAATAAGTGTGATACACCACATTAATGAATTGAAGAATAAACCCATATGATCATCTCAATAGATGCAGAAAAAACTTTTGGCAAAATTTAACACCCATTTGTGATAAAAACTCTCCAGAAAGTGGGCACAAAGGGAACCTACCTCAACATAGTAAAGGCCATATATGACAAATCTACAGCAAATATTATACTCAGTGGTGAAAACCTGAAAGCATTTCCTGTAAGATCAGGAACAAGACAAAGATGTCCACTCTTGCCACTAATATTCAACATAGTTTTGGAAGCCCTTGCCACAGCAATCAGACGAGAAAAAGAAATAAAAGGAATCCAAATTAGAAAAGAAAAAGTAAAACTGTCACTGTTTTCAGATGACAGATACTGTACATAGAAAATCCTAAAGGTGCTACGAGAAAACTGCTAGAGCTAATCAATTTACCATCACATAAAATAAAATAAATAAAATAAAATAAAATACCTAGCAATAAACCTACCTAAGGAGGCAAAAGACCTGTACTTAGAAAACTATGTGATGGTGATGAAAGAAATCAAAGGCAACACAAATAGATGGAAAGATAAACTATGTTTCTGGATTGGAAGGGTCAATATTGTGAAAATGACTATACTACTGAAGGCAATCTACAGATTCAATGCAATCCTTATCAAATTACCAACAGCATTTTAAGTAGATTTAGAACCAAAAATCCTAAAATTTGTATGGAAACACTACACACCCCAAATAGCCAAAGCAATCTTGAGAACAAAACAAAACAAAACAAAGCTGGAGGAATCAGGCTTCCTGACTTCAGACTATATATGAAGCTACAGTAACCAAAGAGTATGGTACTGCCACAAAAACAGAAATACAGATCAATGAGACAGGATAGAAAGCCCAGAGATAAACCCACACAGCTATGGTCACCTAATCTATGAAAAAGGAGGCCAGAATATACGATGGAGCAAAGACAACCTCCTCAATAAGTAGTGCTGCGAAAATTGGACAACTACATAAAATAATAAAATTAGAACACTCCCTAACACCATACACAAAAATAAACTCGAAATGGCTCATAGACCTAAATGTAAGACCAGACACTATAAGACTCTTATAGAAAAACAGGTATTGAGCTGCTTATATATTTTGGAGATTAATCCTTTGTTGGCAAATATTTTCTTCCTTTCTGAGGGTTGCCTTCTTGTCTTGTTTATGGTTTCTTTCACTATGCAAAAGCTTTTAAGTTTCTTTAGGTCCCATTTGTTTATTCTTGATTTTATTTCCATGATTCTAGGAGGTGGGTCAAAAAGGATCTTGCTTTGATGGATGTCATAGAGTGTTCTGCCTATGATTTCCTCTAAGAATTTTATAGTGTCTGGCCTTACATGTAGGTCTTTGATACATTTTGAGTTTATTTTTGTGTATGGTATTAGGAAGTGTTCTAATTTCATTCTTTTTCACATAGCTGTCCAATTTTCTCAGCACCACTTATTGAAGAGGCTGTCTTTTTTCCATTGTATATTCTTGCCTCCTTTGTCAAAGATAAGTTGCCCATATGTGCTTGGGTTTACCTCTGGGATCTCTACTCAGAGGTCTACCTTTCTGTTTTTGTGCCACTACCATACTATCTTGATCACTTGTAGTATAGTTTGAAGTCAGGAAGCCTGATTCCACCAACTCCATCTTTCCTTCTCAAGATGGCTTTGGCTATTTGGGGTCTTTTGCGTTTCCATACAAATTGTAAGATTTCTTTTCTAGTTCTCTGAAAAGCAAATAACCCAATCCGCAAATGGGGGGAAGACCTAAATAGACATTACTCCAAAGAAGACATACAGATGGCTAACAAACACATGAAAAGATGCTCAACATCACTAATCATTAGAAAAATGTAAGTCAAAACCACAATGAGGTATCACCTCACACTGGTCAGAATGGCCATCATCAAAAAATCTAGAAACAATAAATGTTGGAGAGGGTGTGGAGAAAAGGGAATTCTCCTGCACTGTTGGTGGGAATGTAAGTTGGTACAGCTACTATGGAAAAGAGGTTGGAGTTTCCTTAAAAAACTAAAAATGGAACTACCATATAATCCAGTAATCCCACTCCTGGGCATATACCCTGAGAAAACCATAATCCAAAAAGACACATGTACCATAATGTTTATTGCAGCACTATTTACAATAGCCAGGACATGGAAGCAACCTAAATGCCCATCAACAGATGAATGGATAAAGAAAATGTGGCACATATATACAATGGAATATTACTCAGCCATAAAAAGGGAAGAAATGGAGCTGTATGTAATGAGGTGGATAGACCTAGAGTCTGTCATACAGAGGGAAGTAAGCCAGAAGGAGAAAAACAAATATTGTATGCTAATTCTTATATATGGAATCTAAAAAATATGGTACTGATGAACCCAGTGACAGGGCAAGAATAAACATGCAGATGCAGAGAATGGACTTGAGGACACAGGATTGGGGGGGAGGTGAAGGGGAAACTGGGAGAAAGTAAGAGAGTAGCATAGACATATACACCACCAAATGTAAAATAGATAGCTAGTGGGAAGTTGCTGCATAACATAGGGAGATAAACCCGATGATGGGTGATGCCTTAGAGGGCCAGGACAGGGAAGGTGGGAGGGAGTAGTGGGAGGGAGGGAATATGGGAATATATGTATAAATACAGCTGATTCACTCTGGTGTACCTCATAAGCTGATACAAGAGTGTAAAGCAATTATATTCTAATAAAGAGCTTAAAAATAAATAAATAAAGTAATCTGAAAAAAAAAAGTAAAACATAGGCAGGATACCCTTTGACATAAACCAAAGCAAGATCTTTATTGATCCATCTCCTAGAGTAATGAAAATAGAAATAAAAATAAACCAATTGGACCTAATGAAACTTAAAAGCTTTTGCACAGCAAAGGAAACCATAAACAAAATGAAAAGACAACCTACAGAATGGGAGAAAATATTTTCAAACAATGCAGCCAACAAGGGATTAATATTCAAAATATACAAAGAGTTCATGCAGCTCAGTATCAAAACAAAACGAAACAAAAACTAAGACAACTAAATCAAAAATGGGCCGAAGATCCAAATAGACATTTCTCTAAAGAAGATATACAGATGGCGAAAAACACATGAAAAGATGCTCAACTTTGCTAATTATTAGAGAAATGCAAAACAAATCTACAATGAGGTATCACCTCATACTGGTCAGCATGGCCATCATTAAAAAATCTGCAAACAATAAATGCCGGCAAGGGTGTGGAGAAAAGGGAACCCTCCTTCACTGTTGGTGGGAACGTGAATTGGTACAACCATTATGGAAAACAGTATGGAGGGTTCCTTAAAAAATTAAAAATAGATCTACAATATGATCCAACAAGCCCACTCCTGGGCATATATCTAGATAAAATCATAATTTGAAAAGATGTATGCACTCCAATGTTCATAACAGCATTATTTACAATAGCCAAGACATGGAAGCAATGTAAATATCCATTGAAATGGAAGCAACCTAAATGTCCAATTGAATACTATTCAGCCATAAAAAAGAATGAATAATGCCATTTGCAGCAACATGGATGAACCTAGAGATTATACTAAGTGAAGGAAGTCAGACAAAGACAAATATCACATAATGTCATTTATATGTGGAATATAAAAAAAACCGTACAAATGAACTTATTTACAAAACACAAACTGACTCACAGACATAGAAAACAAACTTATGGTTACCAAAGGGCAAAGGTGGATGGGAGGAGGGAAATTATACTTAAAATAGATAATCAACAAGGACCAACTGTATCACACAGGGAACTCTACTCAGTATTCTGTAATAAACTATATGGGAAAAGAATCTGAAAAAGAATATATATCTGTGTATGTACAACTGAATCACTTTGCTGTATGTCTGAAACTAACAGAACATTGTAAATTAACTATACTCCAATATTAAAATTAAAAAAACTCATGATTTACACCCTCTGATAAGTTGGTGATAAACACTGTCACAACATTGTTTTCTATTAATAAAAGTAGTTGTAAAATAAAGTTCACTTTCCATCATGTGGCAAGTTTCAGAGTCATTTTTAGTCATATCAATAAAATTACTAACTTCTTCACCTCGTCCCTAACAACCTATTCTAATGCTTCCCCATGTTTTGTTTATATATCACATGTAACAAAAAGATATTACTTTCTGCAAAACAGTAGCATGAAATAAATGTTTATGGAGTAGAGAGGTGGGAAAATTATTCAGGGGATTTACAGATGCTTGTTTTGTGTTATAAAATTGTAAGTTTAGGTGGAAATTATTGATTGAGTGCCTAAATTGTCAGACACACTGATGGGCTCTATGGACACCTCGTGAATATGATGCACCCTGTCCCTCCTCTCAAGGAACTTGTATCCAATGGAGATTCGGGAGTCTTAAGATTTGGGTTGTTTCCAACCACAGGTTTTACATACACTACTTGTGTGGCGCACACATGTGAAGTATGGAGGCCAGGGTATCTGGAGATTGGTGTACATCTCTTGCCTCCTATCAGCTTCACTTGTGGATGGAAGCTACAGAAAGTCCATTGTTGGTTTTCTGGTTGTCAGTGCTTTGCAAAGATGAAAATTTTTCCTCTACGGCACAACAAGTTCTCTGCTTCTATGAAAGTGGTCAAGAGGGGTGTTTAGACATCAGTGAGTTGCCATTCTTTCAATTCTGACATTCATTGACTTTTGACATTCAGTGCTGCCTTAAGTTTCTTTTGAGATGATCCAAAATGTTCCATCTATCTACACTGTAGGATTTTGATAGCTTCTAAAGAGTTTGGCAAATATAGACTGGTGTAAAATTGCTGAAGATGAGTAATTTATTTTGCAATTTTTTTGCTTGCTTATAGTTTTCTAGAGAAGAAAAGCAGTAGTTTATATAGTTATCCAAATTAAAATAAAAACCCAGATTGGCTATTTCTTTATAAAATTTCTTACTGAAAATATCATTAATATGTCATTGCATTTTCTTTTTTAATTAGTTTGCTTAAGGCAATCTGGAAGGAATGTGAGAATAGACATTCATTTAGTCTTTTTGAAAACACACTGAGGGAACCAGTGATTTACTTCCTGTTTGTAGAGGTGTATTCTTATTAGAAATTTCGGATATGGGGAATCCTGCAGTCTAGGCTTGAGAGCGCAGGTAGAGGATCACCTGTGTTACAGCACGCATTAGTATTTCACTCCTTTTTATTGCTGAATGATACTCCATGGTATGGATATTCACATTTTGTTGCTACATCCCTCATTTTGTGGACATTTGGATTGTTTCCAGTTTTGGACTATTATGAATAATGGTGCTATGAACATTCACGTGCAAGTCTTTTTGTGGCCATTTCTTTCAAGTAGGTTATTATCTAAGAATGTAAGTACTGAAATGTATGGTCTGTTTAGGTTTAATATTTAAGAAACTGCCGTACCATTTTTCAAAGTGGCTGTACCTGATACATTCCCACCAGCAAGGCACGAGAGTCCTAGTTTCTCCACATCCTACCAACACTTGGCCTTGTTGGTTTTTTTGGTTATATTGATCCTGGTTGATGTGTAGTCGCACCTAATTGTGGTTTTAATTTTCATTTTCCTAGTGACAAATAATACTGACCATCTTTGCAATACTTATTGGCCATTTGTATATTTTCTTTGGCAAAATATTTATTCAAATCAGTTGTTCTTTTTTAAATTGAGTTGTTTATGTTCTTATTATTGAATTGAAGAACTTGTTTCTGTATTCTGAATACAATTCTTTATCTGATATATCATTTGATAATATTTTCTTCCAAGCTGTGGCTTGTCCTTTAATTTTTTAACCGGGACTTTTGATGAGGAGGAGTTTTTAATTTTCATGAAGTCCAATGTAACACTTTTAGTTTTAGGGAGTGTGCTTCTGTTGTCTCTAATCAATCTTTGCCTGACTCTAGGTATCAATGATTTCTTGTGTTTTCTTTTAAGTTATTTTATAGTTTTAGGTTTCACATTTAGGTCTGTGTTCCATTTTGAGTTAATTTTGGCATAAAATATGCCATAAGTGTTTTTTTTTCATTTTTCTTATTCTTTTTTTTTTCATATGGAAATCCAATTGTCCCAGCACCATTTGTTGAAAAAAAAATCTATGCTTTCTCCACTCACAGTTTTGCACTTTTGTTAAAATCAGTTGTCCATAAGTAATTGAATCTATTTCTGGACAGTCTATCATGTTCCACTGATCAATTTGTCTTTCTTTATTCTAATAGCACACTGCTTGATAACAGTAGCCACACAGAAAGTTTGAAATGAGGTAATGGAAGTCCTCTTATGTTGCTCTTCGTCAAGTTTGCTTTGGCTATTCAATGTCCTTTGCATTTCCATATGAATTAATATCAACTTGTCCATTTATAACAAGTGTTCTGGGCCTTTTGATAGGGATTATGTTGAATCTATAAATCAATTTGGAAATAACTGGTTTCTTAATATTGAGTCTTCTGGTTAATGCGGTATATTCTACACGTGTTTAGGTCTTTAATTTCTCTCAACAATATTTCGTAGTTTCAGTGTACCAGTCTTTCACATCTCTTGTCAAATTTAATTGCTAACAATTTCATATTTTTAAAATATTATTGCTAATGGCATGATTTTTAAAATATCAATTTCTGATAGTATGTTGCTAAAATATCTAAATATAATTGGTTTTTAAATATTCAGGTTGAATCCTGAAATTTAGGTAAACTTACTTGCTATTTTAATAGCTTGTTTTGAGATTTCATCAGATATTCTACATTGATGATCATGCCTATGAATAAGAAATTTTAATTCTCCCTTTCCAGTGTGGATGCCTTATATTTCTTCATATTTCCTTTTTGCACTGGCTAAAACATCCAGTTAAATGTCGTATAAAAGTAGTGAGAGCAGATGTCCCTGTCTTGTTCTTAATCTAAGGAGAAAAGCACTTACTCTTTCACCATTAAATATCATATGATGTTAACCATAGGCTTTTCATTGATGTCCTTTATCAGACTAAGAGAATTCCCTGCTATCCCATTTGTCAAGGGTTTTTATCAGGAATGACTGTAATTTTATTAAATGTCTTCTCTGCATCTATTAAAATGATCATTGTGGCCTTTTTTCTTCCTTGTTTTTTAATATGGCGAATTACATTGACCAATGTTCGAATGTTAGACGAACTTTGCTCTCTTAGGATACATAACTCTTGGTTATGATGTATTATGCTTTTTAGATACTGTCAGAATTACTATGCTAAAATTTTGATAGAAATTCAGTCTATGGTTATGAAGGATACTGGTCTATAGTTATCTTTTCTTATAATTGTTTGGTTTGGGTAGCAGGATATAGTATGAGTTGGGAAGTATTCCCTCCTTTTCAATTTTCTTGAGAGAGTTCATGTAGAATTGGTGTTAATTCTTCTTAAAAATTGTCAATATACACTAGTAAGCTATTTGGGTCCAGAGTTTTCATTACGGGAAGATTTTACACTACAAGTTCAATTACTTTAAAATTATGTGATTATTCATGTTATCTTTTTCTTCTTGGTTGAACATTGGGAGTTTGTATCATTCAAGGAATTCATCAGTTCCATCTAAGCTGTAGATTTCATTGTTATAAAGTTGTTTATGGTATTCATATATTAATATTCATATATTATCTTTGTAATATCTATAGAGTCTATAGTTACTACCCCTTTATTGATCTTATATTGGTCATTGTATCCACTGTTTTGTTTTTTTTTCTCATCAGTCTGGCTAGAGGTTTATTAATTTTAGTGTATTTTCTCAAACACCTAGCTTTTGGTTTCATTGATTTTCTCTATTGCTTTTCTGTCTTCTACTTAATTACTTTTCACTGTAAATTTATTATCACCTTTGGTCTGCCTATGTTGGGCTTAATTTGATCTTCTCTTTCTAGTTTCTTAAGATAGAAACTGATGACAAATACTTTTACCTTTTGTATGTTTGAAAAGGACTTTATTTTATCTTCCTGTTGAGTTCTGGGCATATAATTTTAGGTTATGAGTTCCTTTTTATTGCCTCTTAGTATTTTAAAGATGTTGCTCTGCTTGCTTCTCACTTGCATTGTTTCTGATGAGAAATTGATGTCATTCTTACATTTACTCTGCTGCAGGTAATGTGTCTATTCTCTGGTTGCTTTTGAGATTTCCTTTCATCATTGGCTTTGAGCATTTTGATTATGATGAGAGCCTTGGTGTAGTTTTCTTTATGTTTCGTGTGCTTGGAGTTTATTGAGCTTCTTGGATACGTGGGCTTATAGTTTTAAACAAATTTGGAAACTTTTTAGAAATTATTTCTTCAACTACTTTTTCTTTTCCCTCTGTTTTCCTTCCATTCAGGGATTCTGTTTGAAATTGCCCCATACTCACTGATACTCTAATAATTTTTTAGAATTTTTTTTTTTTATATTTCATTTTGGTTAGTTTCCATTGCTATGTCTTCAAGTTCACAGATCTTTTCTTACACAACATTCCATCTGCCATTAATCACCATACAGTGCATTATTTTCTCACACATTGCATTTTCCTTCTCTGGAAGTTTGATTTGGGTCTTTTAAAGACATTTTCCATGTTTCTTCTTAACTTTTAAATATCTGGAATACAGATATCTCAGGACTGTTTTAGTGTTTATGTCTGACAATTTTAACATCTGTATCAGTTTTGGATCAGTTTTGGTTAATTGATTTTTTTTTCTCCTCATAGATCCTACTTTCTTGCTTCTTTCCATGACTAGAAGTTTTTTATTACTTCACAAGCATTGTGAATTTTATCTGGTTTGTTGCTGGATATTTTTGGATTTCTAAAAGTATTACTTACGTTTATTCTATGACCCAGTTAAATTACTTGTGAAAAGTCTGATCCTCTCAGGCCTTGTTTTTCAGATTTGTTATGTGGAACAAGAGCAGGTTTAGTCCAAGGCTAGCTGTTCACCACTGAAGGAACTGAGACCCATCTGGTGCCCTGTGAGTTCTGAGAATGTCCAGTCTGGCTGCTATGAGAAAACATGATTTTTATTCTGATGTGAGCCACATGTACTGTTCCCTTTAATCGTTTTGGGTAATTCTTACTCTAGACTAGAGTAATTACCTCACATTCATGGACCAATCAGTACTCAACTGAATACTTTAGGGGACCCTTTGCAAATATCTAGAATTCTTTGTTTATCTCTCTGCTTTCCAGTATTCTCTCCCAAGAACTAACTGGCCTGGTCTCCCCAGCTTAGAAAGTCAGCTGTCTCTGACTGGCTTCCAGCTCCCAGAAGTAAACTAGGACCACATAAGTTCATCTCATTTACTTCCTGTCTCTCAATGGTCCCTGTATTTTGTTGCCTGAGGTCTAGTCCTTTGAAAAACATTTTATATATTTTGCTTTTCTTTTGATTGCAAGGTAAATCCAGTCCCTCATACCCTAACTTTGCAAAACATAAGTCCCTCTCAATCTTCCTTCATGTTAAAAATTTCCTTATTTTCCAATAGACAGCATAAGGGCATACAATTTGCACCTTACATGTTGGCTTGCTAAAGACATGATTTTCCAAGTTAATCTTGAGGAGTCTTCTTGGTCAGTTTTCTAAACAGTGGCAAAGCATCTTTATTTTAACCTGTAATGATCCTTTTAAGAACATAACAATTTAATTGATGACATTCATTTTATTACACAGTTTTTAATTAGTCCTGGCAGCTTCCTTCTCAATGTTTTTCTCCCTTATGACTCAATTGCACTGCCAGCAAAGAAGTCCCATTCCTTCTGGCAAAGAAACCTCTGAAGAAATGTTTTTGGGGCCGACTGTCCTAAAGATGGCTTCTTCCAGCTGCATTTTAAGTGTTGAGCTGAAGAGAGAGCCTAATTCGTTTGATTTCTGATCTCTGTGATAGCATATGCCTCCCAAAGCAGTGTAGAAAGTCAAGGTCAGCTGCAGCTAATCACTGCAGGATTTGAACTTCAAAAAAATGGAAATAGAAGGTTTTCATGAAGATCCCTTATATCCTTTTGCTTTCTTTCCAAGACTAACAAGAACATTTTTTCCCAGGACAGAATGAAATCATTATTCAGTCTTATCTTAAGGGGATAAAAATTTAGCTAAATACCCATTTTAAAATATTTCCTTTTCTTACAGTGTACATTCCTCAATGGATTTCATGAGGATTATTGAGCTCCTGTTTTTGTTTTTCATTTTTTCTTTGTGTAAAATAGGCCAGGCTCCTTAGAGGAAAGTAATTCAATAAAATGCTTGTCTAAAGTGTGAGGTTTAAAAGACATCTGTTTAAGAAGGCAAGGCAAGGGGGAAAGAGAGGAAATTATTTATACGTCTAGGCTTTTACATACAAGCATGCCCACTCATTCTGTGGATGAAG
Organism: Hippopotamus amphibius kiboko; assembly: GCF_030028045.1. NCBI lineage: Eukaryota > Metazoa > Chordata > Mammalia > Artiodactyla > Hippopotamidae > Hippopotamus > Hippopotamus amphibius. The sequence continues at coordinate 83,034,679 of NC_080191.1, read as the reverse complement.
ACTTACTGGCAGATCCATTAGGCCAGCAGGGAAGGTCCTGGGCTCTCTGCCAGTCTGCCTGGATTCAAATCCTGCTTCTTCCCCTTACTGGCTGAGTCATCATCACCATGTTACATAATTTCACTGTATCTCTGTTTCCCCAACTGTAAGTGGGGGTAGTCATGCCACCTCTTTTAGAGATTTGATATGAAGATAATTCAAATTAATATTTATGTAGCACTTAGAATAATTCCTGGTGCATAGAAAGTGCAATATATACAAGTGTCTTACAAAATATGCATTTTAAAATATATTTACTGAGAAATATAACCATTTGCTGACCCAAGAATCACCCCATGTCGGGAACTGTCATTTTGTGCAGATGTTATGAAGGTTGAGTTCTAGTGGGAAATGTAATTGAAGTGTCTGTGAAAGAACTTGCATAGGAAAGGCTCTCATCTCCTCCTACAATAAATTAGCAGAGCATTTTTTCATAAAAAATGTATTGAGGGCTTCCTGGATATTAAGCATAATGCAAGGTGCTAGGAATGTAAAGATGAACAAGGGCTAAGTTTCGCTTAAGGAGCATTGCAGTTAGCAGACCAATAAGTGGATCATTTTAAAGCAATGTGGAGATGCAGTAACAAGAATGTTTCTAAGGAGCACCAGAAACATTAGGAATTTAAGAAAGTTCCTTATTCTGTGTTTGTGTGTGGGTGGGGAGGGGGCGAGGAATTAGGTCAAAGAAAACCCCCTGGAGTGGTGAGTGTAAGGCGTTCAGGCTATGAAGAGGGAAAGGGCATTCCTGAATGAAGGGACAGAAATGACATTGTGGTTCAGGGAACAAAGCAAGTCATACGCCCAGCATCACTGGAGCCTGAGAAAGAAGAGGGAGCTCTGTGATTCTGAGGACACAACCTTTTTTGCTAACTCTTTTTACAAGTGATCTCTCTAGGTAGTGCAATATTGTATTTCAAGAGCTAGGAAGCTAAAAAGGGATGGTGGGTCCTGTGGGTGGAGGCTGGGTTGCGTGGGTGGAAGCTGGGTGCTCTTGGTCCTGTGCGTGGAGTCTGGATTCTTTGGGCTGGCTGTATCCTGACAGGTCACTCTAGGTTCTGGGGCTGCACCCAAGCTCTAATATTCAGAATACAATTTCATCACTTCTCCCACAGGTGAAATGGGTTTCAGGTTGACACATAATAGCCAGACTCATAAGCAGCTGGTTTTCAACCAGAGGTCATATTAGAAATATACACCAAACTCTAAATCTTGCACAATAGCCAACCGACCACATGCTTACTGTGCCTCTGATCCCCACCTTGTTGGTCAAATCCATTTAGGAAATCAAATTAAGAGATCAGATTAGTCATTGTCATTCTTGGGGGGCATTTCTAACAACCTAGACTAGTGACTTCCCCACTATTGTTTTCAATCTGCAAATATCTCTACCTCAGTGACACATATTGATCCTTGAGGGTGAGAAGAAGCTTCCTCATCTGGAGACAACTGAATAAAATCTGATAATTCACTGCTTCATGGCTTCCTGGTTGTAGAATTTGTGCAAGATTGTGGGCTTATTTTAACATATCCTTATCTCAGACTGGCTATGTTACATTATGATTGACTCGGACACAGATTTCTTTAACACTAGACCCACAATCATGAATGTTGTATTAAAGAAACACTGTGGTCTTCTTGAGTGGGTGTGGGGGTTTCTTGTTTTCTTCACAAAAGATAAGGTAAAACCTTTCCCATTGTAAATTACCCCTGGGCTGCCAATATGATCCATCATTTGTTAGATTTCAAAGGATAACTTTTTCCTTTATTTTTTAATCCAGGGTTTTAGGGGTGTTTTGTTTTGTTTGTTTTAGTTTTAGTTTTTGGTGACACTGCTTACTAATTATAGACTTTAAGTGTACTTCTGGGGCCAGACGGTAAGGGAACTGCTGGAACATGTATCCCTGATGAGTGGAGAGGATGGGAGTATTAGGATTAAAGCTGAATGATAAAAACCAAGTATTATAAAAATATGACTACACTTCATTTACCAACTTCAGAAGCAGAAGAGAAACCCCAAGTGCACTATATTTTCATTTCTTGATTCTTTCTTCCTCAGTGTGAAACTCAGGTCAAATCCTCACCTGGACCTTCTTAACTCCTCCAAGTACTCTCTTGCCATATAAGCTCCCTGGATATTTTCCATGCCTTTTGAATTTTTGCCTTACTTTAATCATAAGTCAATAATGACTTGCTGCATCCAGCAATGTAGTATCTACCATATGGGACAAAGAGTTATCTGTTAAAAAAAAAACAAAAAAACAAACAAAAAAAGCAACCAAACAAACAAACATAAAACATAGTTGGGAAGATAAGATGCATGAAGAAAATCACATATTTTTTTTTATTAAAGATCAACATCTACAAGTTGTTTTACTAGAGAATACAATCACTCATAAATTTAGAAGAACAATTATAATAAGGATTTAGAAAAGTTAAGGTTTAATGATAAAGGTGGGACTTGTGATGAATCTTAAATAATGGATATGTTAATCACATGGTGACAGAAAGGAGATTTTAGAGAAAGAAAGTTTAGAGAAAGTGGAGGTGGGAATGTGGGTTTTGTGTGTGTGCTGTGTATGCCTGTTTTGTTGAAGGGCAGGTTATAAGAAGTCTTGTGGAGCAGGGGCTGTTCCTATGATGAAATGCAGGTAAATATCTTTGAATAGGTAAAAATAGCTACTGATTATAAAGTGCTTCCAATGCTAAGTGCCCTGCATAAATTATCTCATTCCAGTCTTAACCAGAGACCTGTGAAGTAGGTACCACTGTTTTCATTCCCGTTTTAAAGAGGAAGCTGAGGCTTAATGCTTGAGGTCACACAGACAGTGAATAGTGGAGTCAGGGTGGGGACCTAGAAAGCTGGGCTACTGAGTCTAGGCTCCTTCTACAAGACCATCAGGCCACTTGCCAGAGGCTTCATCATAAGAAACAGGAGTTCTGACTTGCTGCCTTAAGGTGACAGAAGGCCATTATAGCTCTTCAGGCAACATGATGAAAGCAGTATCTAAGGAGAAGCAGCATTACAGGTACACAGAAGGATTTGGGATGAGCTCATGGAATCAGTGGGGAGAAGGGGATGAAACTGAGGACAAGTCATCAATAAAAGTATCACCATTTCTTTACCTCTCTCTGCATTTTTTAGCTCTACTACGGACCTATTTTGGGTATGGTGAAAAGTGGAGTAGTATAAACAGCCCTCACCCCAGTGCTACCCACTTCCCCTTGGAACTCACTCTGATTCAGTGGAAGGATCTTGACTGGGTCCCATCTGTGGGCACATTAAGAGGTTTGGGTAATTTGGTCAGCTGGGAGGAGATTATTTTGTGAGCCAGGAAAGCAAATGAATAATACCCTTGATACCTGGAAGAGATATAATTTGTTGCTTAAACATGCATCTTACCCACCTTGAGGCTCAATGGTCCTGGCTGTAATTCAGGATAAGCCATCCTTTTTGTGAACACACACCAGGAGCATGGACTTGTCCTGTCTGCTCAGTACCACAGTAGGATCTGACTTCTGATGATCTGTTTTCTTCTTCCACTCACATCTTGGCTCTTACTGAACTTCGATGTACACCGATGGCCATTTTGAATGATTCATGCTTTTAATTTTTCCCAATGATGCCAATATGCTTTGACACCAGTAGTTCCACAAATCAATGAAATAAGTCGAGAAATTAGTCCAAAGAAAAATGCATTTTTTTTATTGTGGCAGACAGAAATAGTTTACCAACTTCTTAGTTAACCCAATACAGAGAGGCATATTCTTGTTAAAAAAACATATATAGCCCTTCTGTTTAGGTGCTACCCTTTCCAAAATCTTCTGTAACAAGAATAACAACAAAATCAGCATGCTTTTGTTGTATGTATAGCTGAAACCTAATATTGAGTGAGCAGTACCATTGCCAAGAGTAATTAAGTTATTCAGATTTCGACCATATGGAATATAGTTATAATAACTGCTTTAATGTTCTTTTTCTACAAATTCTATCATTTGTGCCATTTTGGTGGCTGTTTCTATTGACTGATTTTCTTTTCTTTCATTTTGGGTATATTTTCCCACTTCACATATTTTTAATTTTTGAGTGGATGCTACATATGAATTTTACATTGATGAGTGTCAACATTTTTGTCTTCTTTTAAATATTCTTGAGCTTTAGTATGGGTTGCACTTAAATTATTTAGAAAGAGTTTGAAAGAGTTTGTGTTCCTTTTAAAAGTTTAGTTAAGTGAGATCAGAGTAGCCTTTAAATGTAGGGATAAATATTCCCAACTGATGAAGTCATGCTCTTCTAAATGCTTGACCTTATGCCTTCTGTATTCTGAGTGTTTTTCTACTCTGGCCAGTGGGAATATAAACTATATTTTCTGCTCTGTGTGAGCTTAGTGCATTGTTCTACTCCTGTCTTGTGGCTCTTTCCCTGCTTTCTGGTTTCTTCATACACAGGTGTCTGTCAGCACCCAGCTGATGACTCAAAAAGAACCCTCGGCCAACCTGTGTATGTGTTTGTTTCTCCCCTATTCGTGGAACTCCTTCCTACCCACACTTTGGCCTGCAGATCCTGCCACCTTTGCCTCCTGGAACCCTCACCTCTGTCTCCTGGCTCAGGAGGGCCATCGTGGCCTGAAACACTGTGCGGCCGGCAACAGCGAGCTGGGGAAACCCTGGGGCTCACCTTGCTTGTTTCTTGTTCTGTCTGTTGTTCAGTGTCTAAAAGCTGTTGCTCTACATATATTTAGACTATTTTTTTTTCAGTTATCTAAGGATGGAGAGTAAATCTGCCTCTGATTACCTATCTTGGTTGGAAGAGAAAGTTCAGGTATTCAAATGTTAGATATGCCAAAAATAAGATAAAACTTTGAAAACTTTCGGTGGTTATAATAAATTACAAGAGACTTCCTTGTCCTCGAAACCAAATCTGGAATACAGATGTTCTGTGAGCCCTGTGAGCAGAACTGGGATCTCTTCCATATCCTCACTGTATGTTTCCACTGCAAAAATGAATGTTCCAAAGTCCTGTCATCCGTACAATTTTTTGTGAGGAGCAATGAGCCAAAAAAAGAATCTCAGGACCAGCAGGTGTGGAAGACTATTAACTGCATTTGGGACAAAAACCATTGTGACATGTATGTTTATGTCCATATGACCATGTACACATTTGTTTGAATGGTGTTATATAACTAATAATATTTGGGTGTAATACATCTTATGATAAATTGGGTTCTTGATTAAATTAACATTTGATATGTCTTATTTCATGCCTTGTGTTGCATATCTTTCCAATACATTATGTATGTACCTGGTAATAGAGAAAATTCAATGTACTTTAGTATTTCTCATGTATCTGTGATTCTAGCAGTATTTCCAGGTCAAAGTGTTGAACATCAGTAATCACTTTATACTACTGTAGATGTGGCCAACGTAGTGTAAATGTGGCTCTGCGGTCAATACATTGATCATATAAAAGATATTTGGCATCTAGGAGACTGGGCACAGACATATTCCTAAATGAAGCCTGGCATGTAGTCAAGGAAAGGAGAGGCAGTAGGAAGGGTCCTGGCTAGTGGGGGTTTGATACCAAGAATCCAACAAAAGGAAATGTGGCAGCAAAATAGAAGGATGTTCCAGGTGCAGGAATAAGTGTTCTTTGGGAAATCTCAGTGTGAATAATATGGGTAGACACACAGAAATTAGAACTTTAGTCTCTGAAGAAGACAGAGTAGGGACAGGCAAGGCCTCATTCTTCAAGGAAGTGGGGGGAAGAGAAGAGGAGAAGGAGATTAAAAAAAAAAAGGAGGGGTTAAAATCCAAAATATATAAGAACTCATATAACTCAGTGGGAAAAAACTCAAACAATAGGATTAAAAAGTGGGCAGAGGATCTGCACAGACATTTTTCTAAATAAGATATACAATTGTCTAACAGATACGTAAAAGGATGCTCAACATCCCTAATTATCAGCGAAATGCAAATCAAAACCACAGTAAATTCCACCTCAGACCTGTCAGAATGGCTGTCATAAAAAAGACAGGAAATAACAAGTGCTGGGGAGAATGTGGAGAAAAGTGAATCCTTGAGCACTATTGGTGGGAAAGTAAATTGGTGTAGCCACAATGCAAATCAGTATGTAGGTTCCTCAAATAATTAAAAATAGAACTACCATATGATCCAACATTCCACCTCTGGGTATTTATCCAAAGGAAACAGGAACACTAACTCAAACATATTATCTGTACCCCCATGTCCATTGCAGCATTATTTACAACAGCCAGCCCCTGGAAACAACCTAATAGCAATGAATGGATGAATGAATAATGAAAATGTGGTATGTGTAGTCAATGGAAGATTATTCAGCTGTGAAGAAGGAAACAGTGCCATTTGCAAAGACAAAGGTGGACCTTGAGGGCGTTATGCTCAGTGAAATGTCAGAGAAAGAAATTCTATATGATTTCATTTCTATATGGAATCTAAAAAAACACACAAAAAACCTCATAAATACAGAGAACAAATTGATGTTTGCCAGAGGTGGGGGTGGGGCATGTGCAGGAAATGGGCAAAGGGGATCAAAGGTACAAACTTCCAGTTATGAGATAAGTAAGTTCTGGGGATGTAATGTATAGCATGATGACTATAGTTAACAAGAATGTATTGCATACTTGAAAATGGCTGGGAGTGTAGCCTTAAAAGTCCTCATCACAGGAAAAAATATTATGTGTTATGGATGTTAACTGAACTTATTGTGGTGATCATTTGGCAAAATATATATATATATATATATATATATATATATATAATCAAGTCATTTTGTTGTACACTGAAATATACTGATATGTCAGTTATATCTTCATTAGAATAAAAGTCAAAATACCTAGTAGTGTTAGGAAGTTACTTGTTGCAAGAAGTACTTGCTACAGGGTTGAGGATGTGCTTTTTGCCAACACCTTGCCGAAGGCTGTAGCGTGACTCACTGAGTTTTAAGTGGATTCAAACCTAAATATGGAAATAACTTTAGACCCCATTGTGAGAGTCTTCAGAGGCAGTAAGCAGATTTTTATAATGTTGAAAATGTGCTGACTATACCAGTCTGAAGCCTTTAAATCAACTCAATGTAACTCCACAAACATACACTAAGAGGTCATTAAAAAGATGTCAGAAATATATCACTCTGGGATTAATCCACTAACCTGCTCACAACATTCTTCTATAAAAATGTAATAGGGAAGAACCTTTTGTATCCTATTACAAGTTAACCACAAAAGGGAGGTTGCCTATAACCTTAAATAATACATAATGGCTCACCTCTGGGAACCCTGCCTCCCTAGTAATGAGCATTAAGCTAAAATACCTTTGTGTAACTCGCAGGAAACATCCTAACCAGGCCCACCTGTGAATGACTACAGGAAGGAAGAAATTAACACATTCCTTCTGGAAGTTAATGGGAACCAGGAAGTGTTTGACTTTACTCCCTCCCCTTTTAGTAAAAAAGCAGCCTGAATTCTAACTCAAGAAGATGGTTCTTTGGGACATTAGTCCACCATTTTCTTGGTCTGCAGGATTTTCAAATAAAGTCACTCTTCCTTGCTCCAGCATCTTGTCTCTTGATTTGTTGGTCTGTCCTGTGGTGAGCAGTATGAGCTTGGACTCGGTAACATTATGTCTTCTTGTCTCCAGACTTCTAGTCCTTCAAATACAAACATCCAGATTTTCCTCTTTTGGTGTTTGCTGCCTTGACTTTGATTGTTGTTCTTTTTTTTTTTTTTTCTTTTTTGGCCTGTTGTTTTCATTTTATTTTTTTAAGAATTTTATTGAGATATAATTGACATAAAATAGACTGCATGTATTTAAAGTATAAAATTTGATAATTTTTTTAAAGTGTATAATTTGATATTTTTTCTTATTAGTAATGTATATGTGGCAATCCCAATCTCCCAATTCATTCCCCCCAACTCCACCCCTCACTTTCCCCACTTGGTGTCCATAAGTTTGTTCTCTACATCTGTGTCTCTATTTCTGCCATGCAAACCAGTTGATCTGTAACATTTTTCCATATTCCACATATATGCATTAATATAAGATATTTGTTTTTCTATTTCTGACTTACTTCACTCTGTATGACACCCTTTAGGTCCATCCACGTCTCTACGAATGTCCCAATTTCATTTCTTTTTACAGCTGAGCAATATTTCATTGTATATATGTACCACATCTTTATCCATTCATCTGTTGATGGATATTTAGGTTGCTTCCATGTGCTGCAATGAACATTGGGGTGCATGTGTCTTTTTGAATTATGGTTTTCTCTGGGTATATGCCTAGTAGTGGGACTGCTGGGTCACATGGTAATTCTATTTTTGGTTTTTTAAGGAACCTCCATACTGTCCTTCATAGTGGCTGTATCAATTTACATTCCCACCAACAGTGCAAGAGGGTTCCCTTTTCTCCATACCCTCTCCAGCATTTATTGCTTGTAGATTTTCTGATGCTGCCCATTCTAACTGGTGTTACCTCATTGTACTTTTGATTTTCATTTCTCTAATAATTAGTGATATTGAGCAAATTTTCAAGTGCCCCTTGGCCATCTGTATGTCTTCTTTGGAGAAATGACTATTTAGATCTTCTGTCCATTTTTTGATTGGTTGTTTGTTTTTTGATATTGAGCTGAATGAATTGTTTATATATTTTGGAGATTAATCCTTTGTCTGTTGCTTTGTTGCACATATTTTCTCCCATTCTGTAGGTTGTCTTTTCATCTTGTTTATAGTCTCCTTTGCTGTGCAAAAGCTTTTAAGTTTCATTAGGTCCCATTTGTTTATTTTTGATTTTATTTCCAATACTCTGGGAGGTGAGTCAAAAGAGATCTTGCTGTGAATTATGTCGAAGAGTGTTCTTCCTATGTTTTCATATAGGAGTTTTATAGTGTCTGGCCTTACATTTAGCTCTTTTATCCATTTTGAGTTTAGTTTTGTGTATAGTGTTAGGAAGTGTTCTAATTTCATTCTTTTACATGTAGTTGCCCAGTTTTCCCAGCACCATTTGTTGAAGAGGCCGTCTTTTCACTACTGTATGTCCTTGCCTCCTTTGTCATAGATTAGTTGACTATAGGTGTGTGGGTTTATTTCTGGGCTTTCTATCCTGTTCCATTGATCTATATTTCTTTTTTTGTGCCAGTACCATATTGTCTTGATTACTGTAGCTTTGTAGTATAGTCTGAAGTCAGGGAGTCTGATTCTTCCATCTCCTTTTTTTTTTTTTTCTCTCTCTTATAATTGCTCTGGCTATTTGGGGTCTTTTTTGTCTCCATACAAATTTTAGGATTTTTTGTTCTAGTTCTGTGAAAAAATGCCATTGGTAATTTGATAGGAATTGCACTGAATCTGTAGATATCTTTGGGTAGTATAGTCATTTTGACATTATTGATTCTTCCAATCCAAGAACATGGTATATCTCCATTTGTTTGTGCCATCTTTGGTTTCTTTTATCAGTGTCTTATAGTTTTCTGAGTACAGGTTTGATTATTGTTCTTGTTTGGACTAGTTTTTTTTTTTGTTTTTTTTTTTGGCTGTGTTGTGTCTTCGTTGCTGTGCATGGGTTTTTTCTATAGTGGCAAGTGGGGGCCACTCTTTGTTGTGGTGCATGGGCTTCTCTTGTTGTGAGCATGGGCTGTTGGTACACGGGCTTCAGTAGTTGCAGCAGGCAGGCTCAGTATTTGTGGCTGGTGGGTTCAGTAGTTGTGGCTCATGGGCTTAGCTGTCCCATGGCATGTGGGATCTTCCTGAACCAGGGATCAAACCCATGTCTCCTACATTGGTGGATTCTTAACCACTGCCTTACCAGGGAAGTCCTGGACTAGTTCTTGTTTGGACTGTTTCCAGGTATGCTGAGACTCTCTCCAGGTCGTGGCTTTGGAAATTCACTCTCTGATCCTAAAATTCACTGATCTGATCCATGCAGTAGAACTTCTATGCCAACAAGGGTCCCCAGGGACTGACTGTTGTGTTCCTTTAACTGCTTGATCAACAGTCTTGATCCTGAGTTATAGCCTAGAAATGACTTGTTTGAATGAATCCCTGAAATGAATCTGCTCTTTTTGATTGAATTCAATTCTCTGATATTAAACATCTCTCACGAGCCAGGGCACTGGTCTAGCTACAAAGATGAGTGAGTAAAGCTCAGCCTTCACAGTGTGAGAAACATATAGACATTAATTAATTACATCAGAGTGTGATGAGTGTTGTGAAGAAATCCGTGGTGGCTTTGCTAAGAGGAGGGGGCCACCTAACCAAGGAAGGAGACATTAACCCCACCTGGGGGTGAAGGGAAGGTTAGAAAGTATGAGCAGTGAGTAGTCTTGTCATTTGCTTTTTTATTTTTTAAAAAGTCTTCAGAAAATTTCTCATCAGATGAAGTTTTACCATAAGATCATAATAAGTATAATAATGGACTCAAAATATGGAGCTATCTACAAAATACTTTGTGGGCAATTTTCATCATACTGCTCTTAGGGCATGCTCAGAGCCTCGTTTCAGGAATTATCAATCATTTATGGCTCTGGACATAATTTCCAGCCCTGTGATTTGGTGGCTGTATCACCTCTTAGCCTTGGTGTCCCCATGTGTGATTATACAATAGATGAGAGTTACCATGCAAGTGTGTCAGTTATCAATTTATTTCCTCTCAGTTCCAAATGCATTCTTTAATGTATTCTGTAATAATGGAATTTCTTTGAGCATTTCTCTTTTAAATTAAGTACAGTGTTAAGTTTTCTTAATAGAGTATCTGGAAGGAACTCTGGGAAAGAAGAGGCTTCCTGCAGTTTTTGGTGAGGGCTAGTGAGATGGGCAGTGAGTGTGTCAGGCCATCTGGTGGAGCCTGCTCTGGTCACAGGCCTCAGACGTGGTCCCTCTGTGATTTTGCAGCTTTGCCTGCAATGCTTTCAACATAGAGCTCCGTGCAGCCTGTCTGCAGCTGCCACGGTTAGAACATCACATAACAGGTGGTTGTTCCTTCTGCAAACTCTGTGGCAGCCTTTGTGCTCTGAAGACCTCTGCTCCAGCCAGCACCCAGGCCCCTCCTGCAAACCCAGCCCATGGGTTGCTGATCCTGGGTTCAGAGCCTGCACTCTGGAGGGTGCCTTCTGTTTGCCCAGCAATTCCAGACCCTCTCCAGCCTGGCCAAATCAGTACACTTCTCCACTGTCCTGTGGCTGAAACACACCTTCTCCAGTGACATCTGACCTCCCTTCATGTTTGTCCTTCCTTATGGACTCTCTCAGCCCTGGGATTCTATACAGGGTATCCTCTTATCTTAGAGTTGCTTTCTTAAATCTTAGTTTAATTATTCTTTATATTAATTTCCCGTTTAAATCACCATGTGTGGTTTCTGTCTCCTGATTGGACCCAGATGGCTACAACAGCAAATTTTTCATAAGGATTACATGGAACAACATTTGGTATAGTAAATTAGACTGATGAAATCTAATCTTGTTTCTTCTCCCCTCTCTCCTTCTACCATAAACCCTAAACTTTGCCGATAAGAATGTGTGTGTGCTCTGCTCAGTATTATGCAACAACCTAAGTGGGAAAATATTTGAAAAAGAATGGATACATGTATATGTACAACTGAATCACTTTGCTGTACCCCTGAATCTAACACAACATTGTTAATCAACTATACCCCAATATAAAATAAAAAGTTAAAAAAGAAAGAATGTGTGTGTATGTGTGTATATTTGAGAGCTGCGTGTGTGTGAGACTCTGTGTTTACACAATGCTAGCTGTGCTTCTCCTTGTTTAGTTTTCTACTCTGTCACTTATTATGTAGATTTGTATTAATGTAGAAATGTAGATATGAGAGGTGGAAGGAAGCTCTCAGTTACTCTAGTGTAACTGTTCATAAAAACATCAATTAACAGGAAGGCTAGAATTCTTGCTCAGGGTTACACAGTTAGTTCTGGATGGAAACTTTTATAAGAAGCCAAAATCCCGAGGATAAGTCCAGAGTTTTCTATACAGTGGGAATTCAATCTTTGTATAAGTTTAAAATACAGAATTATCTGAACAGCCGTATTAGTTTCCCAGAGCTGTTATAACCAAATCACCTCAAGCCAGGTGGCTTCGAACAAAAATTTATTGCACCACAGTTCTGCAGACCAGAAGCTCAAAATCTGGCAGGGCTGTGTCCTCCGGGAGCTGAGGAGAGCACTGCTCTTTGCCCGTCTCAGATGCTGGTGGCCATCTGCATGCCTGGGCTTGGTGCTGCACCACTGCCTCCATCTTCAGACTGACTTCTTCTGTTGGCTGATTTTTCCTCTTCATGTTTCTTATAAGGACACTTGTCATTGGATTTAGGGCCCACCTGGATAATCCAAAATCATCTCCTCATCTCAAGATCCTTAACTTGATTACATCTGAAAAGACTCTTTTCCCAAATTAAGTAATAGTCACAGACTCCAGGGATTAGGACAGAGATGTACCCTTTCTGTGGCCACCATTCAGCTCACTACAGTGATTGGTGTGTTTATTTGTTTTTAAATAAATTTAGATTCCTAAGGCGCCATGACATATTACTCTATTAGCTTAGTTAATAAACCCACAAATGTTTTTTTCCAATAGTTATTTATTCCATAAGCATATTACTTACTAAAGTGATTTCCTTAGATTTTGTAACAACAGTCATGTGAACTTCACTTGGGAAACATTTAGTCTGTTATGCATTATAACCAACTGTTTCATGTCCCAACATGCTGAGGCTACAGGCTGGCAATGACACAATGTAACGTACTCTAAGGTAATATTTTCACCACATAGTCAGGTGCGTGCCTCATTGCACTAATATCTGAGGCTGGGTAAGCTTAGAGAATAGACCTGAATCTCTGAGAATGTGTATGAGGTATCGTGACATCTAGGAAGGATGTTGGGTCAGTGATTACATGGAGAAATCTGTGGGCTGCATTCAGTGGAGGTTTAACCACAAAATTCCTTCAGATGTTCAAACGTAACGCACCACTTCTGTGCGGGTTAAATGGACATGCTGTAGGAGATTTTCTCCTACGTTCCATAGCTTTTCCCCCTTTCCTTCCTCATATGCCACCTCTTATTAATCGCATTTAGGTAGAAGTGTTTTTAATATTCATTTACTTAAATGAGATTTAGTTTGAGCATAACCATAGGCGCTGCCTGAGTGGGAAGGATATGTGCTATGGTTGTGAAAGAGAGAGGAAAATGATTCTCACACAGGGAGTTGGTTAGAAGATATGCATTAGAGTCGGGAGAATTCCCCTATTACTGCTAATTGATTCTGGAATGTGAACATTTGGGAATGCATGCAGGGAATCCCCTCCCACCACCCAAGCTGGATACAACTCCATGAAATTGTGCCTCTACTAGGTCATTGTGTTACACTGCTTACTGGTGCTGGTGGTTGCTTATACAGGGCTATGACCTTAAAAAAATTTATTAGTGCCTATCTCTTCTCCCACATTTGTTCTTTACTATTTTGGGATACGTCAGGGGTGATGAGTTTTTCTAAGCCAATTTTAGGTCTTTTAAGATACAAATTAAGCTGAATTGACTGAAAACTAAATTCAGATGATTATATTTGCAAACAATGTCAAAACACAATAAGTTGTTTTTTTTTTCTTGAAACAGCCAAAGGGGGGTAAAAAAAACCTAAACTAAACCTGCCTTCTGGAAAGTGGAATTCCCTACATTTTAAAAAATGTATTTCATTGAAATATAATTGAGACATGGAGGGACCTAGAGACGTCATGCAGAGTGAAGTAGGTCAGAAAGAGAAAAACAAATATCATATATTAAAGCATATATGCAGAATATAGAAAAATGGTACAGATAACTGGTTTGCAAGTCAGAAATAGAGATACAGATGGAGAGAAAAAACATGTGGACACCAAGGGGGGAGGGGGGAGTTTGGGGTGGCATGAATTGGGAGGTTGGGATTGCCATATATACATTACTAATAAGAAAAAATATCAAATTGTACACTTTAAATATATGCAGTTTATTGTATGCCAATTGTATTTCAATAAAAGTCCTTAAAAAAGAAATATAGTTGATTTACAATGTTATGTTAATTTCTACTGTATGGCAAAGTGACTCAGATATATATGAAAAAAGATGTATATATATATATATATGTATATGTATGTGTGTATATGTATACATACATATGGTTTATCACAGGATACTGAATATAGTTCCCTACTGTATATAGTGCTATACAGTAGGACCTTGTTGTTTATCCATTCTCTATATAATAGTTTGCATGTACTAACCCCAAACACCCAATCCATCCCTTTCCTGCCCCGCCGCCCCTGCCCCTTAGCAACCACAAGTCTGTTCTCCACGTCTTACATTTTTTATTTTTTTTAAATCTTTGCATTGAAGCTATTATTTTTTTTAAATTAATTACTGTATTAGGCTGCATCGGGTCTCAGTTGTGGCACGTGGGATCTTTGTTGTGGCATGTGGGATTTTCTGTTGTGGTGTGCAGGCTCTTCATTGCAGTGCACAGGCTTCTGTCTAGTTGTGACACTTGGGCTCTCTAGCTGTGGTGCACAAGCTTAGTTGCTCCTCGGCATGTGGGATCTTAGTTTCCCAACCAGGAATTGAAGCTGTGTCCCTTGCATTGGAAGGTGGATTCTTAACCACTGGAGTGCTACGGAAGTCTCTGTCCTACATTTTTAAAAATAAATTTCTGACATTTAGATGATTTTGAATATCATCAATTCTTCCTATATATGCTTTCTGACAAGAAAAACTCAGAATCCTCTCCCCATGCACAAAAGATTCAAAAAACCACAATAAAGGATAAAGCATGAGCATTTTGTTCATGACACACAAACACCCTGGACATCTGCCATCTTTATCTCTAAAGGGCTATTTCGAATCTCTTTTAATTCCTGTGATTTCAGATGGAAAGTCTCAATCAGGACTTTCACTAACATCTGGAAATAACTTTTTCTGCAGGAAAGTATCAGCAGTTAGTGAGAGATTGGGGGGTACCTAGCAGCACAGTAGGGAGGAGTTTCTTATCCCTGAGAATCTGGACCTCTTCTTGGTCCCTGCCACTTTTCACTGAACAACTGATGGATGGAACTCCAGGATGATGAGAAAGGGGTGGGTTATAAAACAGAAATTCTCTCACATGACCGAAGGTGCTGTCTATGTTTTGAATTCTCTACTCTGCCTCACGCCTTTCCCTTTCCTTGCCTTACATCGTTTTTCTGTTCTATCCTGGCCATATCCTTTCACAGCTCCTTTCTCACTGCACACTAGGAAACTCTAGACATTCACTCAACAAGTTTTTATTGGGTTTGACTATGTTCTCTGCCCTATTAGATGATGGATTATAGAGTAATGGATAAACAACTTGCTGGCTCACATGGAGCATCTACTCTGGCAGGAAAGTTAGATCCTGAACTAACAGTTCTGTTTCACAAAGTGGAAGAGTTCTTCACCAGAATTCCAGAGAGCTGTTCTCTGTAAGGAAAGATCCTCAGCACTGGCAGACCAGAATCCACATTCAGGGCCAAGAGTAGAGCGAGGGCCCCAAGAGGACTGGTGATGTGGAGGGCAGATCTGAAGAGGGAGCACACAGGGAGTGAAGGGATCTGGAGGAAGGAAAGAGATTTTTGTAGCTGCCTAAAGTATGAAACTTTAAAGAGATACACATATACCTAAAGTGATTTTTTTTAAATTACTTAATTAATTTATTTTTTGGGGGGGTACACCAAGTTCAATCATCTGTTTTTATACACATATCCCCGTATTCCCTCCCTTCCTTGACTCCCCTCCCGAGTCCCCCCCACCCTTCCCACCCCAGTCCTCTAAGGCATCTTCCATCCTCGAGTTGGACTCCCTTTGTTATACAACAACTTCCCACTGACTATCTATTTTACAGTTGGTACTATATACATGTCTGTGTTACTCTCTCGCTTCGTCTCAGTTTCCCCTTCACCCCCTGCCCCCTCCCATACCTCGAGTTCTCCAGTCCATTCTCTGTATCTGCGTCCTTGCTCTTGTCACTGAGTTCATCAGTACCATTTTTAGATTCCGTATATGTGAGTTAGCATACAATATTTGTCCTTCTCTTTCTGACTTACTTCACTCTGTATGACAGATTGTAGTTCTATCCACCTCATTACATATAGATCCATCTCATCCCTTTTTATAGCTGAGTAATATTCCATTGTGTATATATGCCACATCTTCTGTATCCATTCATTTGTTGATGGGCATTTAGGTTGCTTCCATGTCCTGGCTATTGTAAATCATGCTGCAATAAACATTATGGTACAAGTTTCTTTTGGGATTATGGTTTTCTTTGGGTATATGCCCAGGAGTGGGATTACTGGATCATATGGTAGTTCTATTTGTAGTTTTTTAAGGAACCTCCAAATTGTTTTCCATAGTGGCTGTACCAACTTACATTCCCACCAACAGTGCAGGAGAGTTCCCTTTTCTCCACACCCTCTCCAACATTTGTTGTTTCCAGATTTTGTGATGATGGCCATTCTGACCGGTGTGAGGTGATACCTCATTGTGGCTTTGACTTGCATTTCTCTGATGAGTAGTGATGTTGAGCATCTTTTCATGTGTTTGTTGGCCATCTGTATGTCTTCTTTGGAGAAATGTCTATTTAGGTCTTCTGCCCATTTGTGGATTGGGTTATTTGCTTTTAAAGTGATTTTTTTTAAATCTGTATTTATGTAGTACATATATAAGCCCTGGGCTTTTGAAGTAAAGCAAATAAAAGTTGTTGTTTTTAAAATTATTCTTCAGGATTTTAATATATTTACCTTTATGTTTGTTTTTCTGGGTAACAAAGTAAGATTAGCTAATTTTTAATATTATGATTTTTATTTCATTTATGTAAAGAAAGGTGTTCCTGCTTTTCCTACATTTTATTCACTACAAATTATTCAAATAGAATCCTTTTCTCAATAAAACTGGAAGAAAAAAATAGGATCCTTATATTGTAGTTACTTATTGGTGAATAACAGTTTCCACAAAGTGAGACTGATGATGAGTTTTATGGCTGAGAAAAACACAGGAGGCTAGTTTAGCAGGCAAAAGGTAGGGCAGTGGGGCTGCCCTCTGCCATGCCCCCCATCAACTCATCCCTTTCACTCTTCTCTCTTTCTCTCTCTCTTTCTTTCTCCCCATCCCCAGCAAGTAAATGTGTAGAACTTGAACTTAAATTATCAACTTAATATAGACAGTTATAACTATAATATATAATATGAAAGCCTCATGGCAATGACAATGCAAAAACCTATATGGACATAAAGATGATAAAGAGAAAACTATCAAAGCTAACACTACAAAAAAATCAATTCACAAAGAAGACAGCAAGAGAGGCAGAAGGGAAGAAAGGAAATGCAAAAAAAAAAAAAAAAGAAAACAATGAACAAAATGAAAATAGTAAAGCCTTACCTATCAATAATTACTCTAAATATAAATGGTTTAAATTCTCCAATTAAAAGAAATTAGAGTGGCTGAATGGATTAAAAAAGCAAAACCCAACTCTATGCTGCCTACAATGCACTGACTCAAGTTTTAAGAACACTCACAGGCTGAAGGTGAAGAGATGGCAAAAAATATCCTATGCAAATGCAAACCAGGGGAGAGCAGGCACAGTTATGATTATGTCAAAGAAAACAGACTTCATGTCAAAGATATTACTAGAGAAAGAGAGGCCATTATATAATGATAAAGGGATCAATTCTTTAAAAAGATATAGCAATTATAAGTATATATGCACCCAATATTAGATCACCTAAATATATTAAACAATTATTAACAGATCTGAAGGCAGAAATGGACAGCAAAGATAGCAGGGAACTTTATACTCCACTTTCAACAATGAATAGATCATCCAGAAAGAAAATCCACAAGGAAATAAAGGACTTGAACAACAGTTTAGACCAATCAACCTAAAACACATATACAGAACATTCCATCCAACAGCAGCAGAACACACATTCTTCTAACGTGCACACAGACCATTCTCCAGGATAGATCACATGTTAAGTCACAAAACAAGTCTTCACAAATTTAAGAAGACAGAAATCATAGCAAGTATTTTTTTTTTTTTTAACCACAATGGTATGAAACTAGAAATCAATAACAGGAGGAAAGCAGGAAAATCTATAAATATGTGGAAATAAAACAACATGCTTCTGAACAACCAATGGATCAAAGGAGAAATCAAAAGAAAATCTAAAAATATTTTGACACAAACGAAAATTGAAACAACATACCAAAACTTATGGGATGCAGCAAAAGAGGGAAGTTCCAGTGATAAATGCCTGCATTAGAAAGAAACAAGAAAGATATCACACAACCTAACCTTAAAGCTCAATGAACTAGAAAAAGAAGAAGTTAACCCCAAAGTTAGCTTAAGGAAGGAAATCATAAAGATTACAGCAGAAATACATGAAATAGAGACTAGAAATACAAGAGAAAAGATCAAAGAAACTAAAAGTTGTTTTTTTTAAAAGATAAGCAAAATTGAAAATTTAGCTAGATTAAGAAAAAAGAGAGATGACAAAATTGTAAATGAAAGAGATGACATTACAGTAGATCCCACAGAAATACAAATGATCATAAGACCACAATTAACAATTATATGCCAATAAATTACATAACTTAAAAGAAATGGATAAACTCCTAGAAACAAACAACTTACCAGGACTGATCATGAAGTAATAGAAACACAAAACTAACCTCATACTGAAGCTCAACAAAGACACCACAAGAAAAGAAAATTACAAGCCAGTATCCCTGATGAACATAGATTCAAATATCTTTAGCAAATGCTAGCAAACAGAACAAAAGAGTGCATTAACAGGATCATACACTATGATAAAGTGGGATTTATCCCTGGGATGCAGGGAGGGTTTAACATATGCAAATCGACAAATGTGATACACCACATTAATAGACTGAAGGATGAAAATCATATGACCATTTAAATAGAAGCAAAAAAAGTATTTGATAAAATTCAACATCATTTCATGATAAAAATTCTCAACAAATTTGGCATAGAAGGAATGTATTTCACAAATAATAAAGGCCATATATGACAAGTCCACAGCTAACATCATACTTAGTGAAACGTTAAAAGCCTTTCCCCCAAGACAAGGAACAAGACAATGATGCTCACTCTTGCCACCTCTACTCAACATAGTACTGGAAACCCTAGCCACAGCAATTAGGCAAGAAAATTATAGAAAAAGTACCCAAATCAGAAAGGAAGAAGTAAAACTATCTCTACAGATAACATGATCTTATATATAGAAAACCCTAAACACTTCACCAAAGAAACTGTTACAACTAATAAACAAATTCTATAAAGTTGCAGAATATAAAATTGACATACACAAATGAAACTGGACCTCTATCTTACACCATTCACAAAAGTTAACTTGAAATGGATTAACAGCTTAAGCATAGATGTGAAAACCATAACACTCCTAGAAGAAAATATAGGGGAAAAGCTCCTTGACATTGGTCTTGGCAATTATGTCTTGGGTAAGACACCAAAAGCACAGGCAACAGAAGCTAAAATAAACAAATGAGATATAGGCAAGTAAAGAGCTTCTGAGCAGCAAAGGAAATAATCAATTGAAAAGGCAACCTACAGAATAGGAGAAAATAGTTTCAAACCATATAACTGATAAGGGGTTAATGTCCAAAATAGATAAAGAACTCATACAACTCAATAGCAAAAAAGCAAATAGTCCAATTTTAAAAATGGGGAAAGAAGAAAAGATAAACAAACAAACAAAAATGGGCAAAAGACCTGAATAGACTTTTTTTTCAAAGAAGATATACAAATAGCCAACAACTACATAAAAAGGTGCTCAACAACTCTGATCACCAGAGAAATTAAATCAAAATTAAATCAAAATCATATCTGTTCAATGGCAATCATGAAAAAGATAAGAGATACAAAATGTTGGTGAGGATGTGGAGAAAAGGGAATGCTTATCACTGTTGGTAAGAATGCAATTTGGTGCAGGCACTATGGAAAACAGTATGGAGCTTCCTCAAAAAATTACAAATAGAGCTACCATATGATCCAGAAATTCTACTAATGGGTATTTATCCAAAGGAAATAAAATCAGTATCTTGAAGAGATAACCTCATTCCCAAGTTCATGGCCATATTATTCACAGTAACCAAGATACAGAAACAACCTAAATGTCCTTTGACAGATGAATGGATAAAGAAGATGTTATATATATATATATATATAATTAACTAGTATTCATGTATACAAAAGAAGGAAATCTTGCTGTTTGTGACAACATGGATGAATCTGGGGGGCATTTTGCCAAGTGAAATAAGACAGAGAGAGAAAGAGAAATACTATATGGTATCACTTACATGTGGAATCTAAATAAAATAAAATGAAAAATAAAAAAAAACCTATTTATAGAAATAGAGAGTAGAATGGTGGTTGCTGGGGCTGGGGGTGGGGGAAGGAAATAGGGAAATATAGGTCAAAAGGTAGAAATTTTCAGTTAAAAGGAAAATAAGTCCTGAATATCTGATACACAGCATGGTGACTATAGTTAATAATAGGGTAGAATACACTCAAAAGTTGCTGAGAGTAGATCTTAAGGGTTCTCATCACACATATGAAAAATAATTAACTATGTGGGGTGATAGATGTCATAATTATCCTGATTTTGGTAACCATCCCACAATTCATATGTATATCATCATCACATTGTACACCTTAAATAAGCACAATTTTATTTGTCAATTATTCCTTGGTAAAGTTTAAATCAAAAAATTTAAATATGTAAAAAAATGTAAAACCAGTTCATGTCATTTGATGCAACATCTTTATAGTAGGTTGGCTTCACATAATTAAAAAGGACAAAAAAATTTATGTTTAGGGCTTCCCTGGTGTTGCAGTGGTTAAGAATCTGCCTGCCAATTTAGGGGACATGGGTTCGAGCCCTGGTCCAGGAAGATCCCACATTCCTTGGGGCAACTAGACCCATGAGCCACAACTACTGAGTCTATGTGCCACAACTACTGAAGCACGCATGCCTAGAGCTGTGCTACACAACAAGACACCACAATGAGAAGCCCGCACACCACAATGAAGAGTAGCCCCTGCTCTCCGCAACTAGAGAAAGCCCATGCACAGCAATGAAGACCCAACATAGCCAATAAAAATAAAGATAAATTTTTAAAAAATTATGTTTAAAGATTTTTGTTACATTATATTATTCACAGGAGTGAAAAGTTTGAAAACTTAAGTCCTAGAGTATTAGTTTAATAAATTATGAAATATCTACTAATTATTTACTAAGCATGTATAAAAAATAATGTCCTGAAAAATATTTAGAAAAAAGAAACATTTACAATGATACATTTAATATAAACATTTTAAAATATTTAAGCAGTACATAGAATTGTATGTGCTATGTATTATGTCAATCTTATATTTATAAAAAATATTGACATTCAAATGGTTTTTTTAAATTTTTTTTTAAGTTTTTTTGAGGTACACCAAGTTCAATCATCTGTATTTATACACATATTCCCATATGCAAATGGTTTTTTAAAAAGTAAAAGGAAATATAATAAAATGTTCATTTCTGAAGTGAATGGAGTTAGGAGTATTATGTCTTTACATTTTGTTTAATTTTGATATTGCATTCTGTATAATTTTAAAAGTTATATGAATTATTTTGAAAATCAGAAAAAAATCATAAATGTTGCAAAACCTGTTCAGATTTATAATAGCAACAGTCAGAAAACTCTGGTTTGCTCTAATAGAGCACAGCAAGTCCTAATAAACTGCAGATGTTTTTTGCTGTTGATATTGTCAATTGCTAATTGTTACCATCCTTCTACTGTTTTTTATTTCTCCTATTATCCTTTTACTGCTTATTTATTTAGTGGTCTTTTTCCTGACATTTAAATACATATAACTCATTCCTTCAATAATATCTCTTGATAATGTTATTATATTTTTCCTCTTCTTTCCTAAAAATCTTGGCATTTGTCGCCTTTAAGTTTTTCACTTTAGGGCATGTCTCTTTCTGCTTATTTTACTTTTTGTACTTATTTTTGGGAGGAAATAACTATGGATTCACATGTATCTCAGAAATCTAAGAATCTATAATCTAAGACTAAACCTCAGCTATTTACTGTGTACCTTTATGTTCACAAGCAATTCTTTTCAGTGTTATGGCTAGGAGACATTTTGGAGATCATGGTCCAATCCATTTATTCTCACTTTTCTATCTTGTATTCAAAAACGAATAAACTGAGGTTTGGAGGGGCAAAGTGGGTGGAGTCCAAAGTTCAGGTCACTGTGGAGCTGTCCAGCACAGCAGCGTTCTTCTACAGACACTGCTCCTGCTCTTCTCTCCTCCAAAACTTTCAACCCACAAGCTTTCAGGTCCCTAATACAAAGCATGCTGTCACATCATGACTTCTCTGCAGATGAGAGGCCATTCATTCAGTGTATCTCACAAATGACTATAGAAAAGGCAAAACCAGGAAACAGGCATATGCAAGATTGGGACCAATGCTAGGATGGAGGTGATATTTAGCACCATCAACAGATTTATTGATCTGATTATTTTAATGCCAAACAAATGATGTAAGGGTATCTACCATGATTGTGGCAACTTGAACATGACAAAAAATGAGTTCCTGGTCTTCCCTCCCAGCCCCCAAACCTGCACCATCTAGCCTGTTGAGCAAGCTGGATGCAGGGTGGTTGTTCTGCCCCTACCTTCTCCCTCACCCTTTTCATCTGATCCACCATGAGGGCCCAGCAGTAATACCTCTCAGGGAACCTTGAATTCATCCACTTCTCTGCCTCCATCACTCCCGCCCCCTCCCCCAGGAATCCCAACCTCATCTTCTCACTGGGGCCCCTACAGCACTTCAGACATCCACCCCTGCACCCAAAATGGTCTTTGGGAAATACAGATCCTGCCCCTAGACTCTCCCGATGAGGAGTTCAGTGGTTTCCTTTGCTCTAAGGGTGTGACTTTTGTTCCCTAACTGACTAGCTCTTGCTGGTTTCAACCCCAGCTCCTCACCTTGTCCTCCCTCCCATGCCCAGGGTTTGTACATCTGTGGTTTTCTCTGCTCAGGGTACCCTTCTCTCACCCTTTTTTCTAAGGAAGTCCTACTCAGTCTTCAGAGCTCTGCCCAATCTCCAGTTCCTCCCTCTGGGAAGACTGGGTCCTGCTTTGGGGAAAATTCCACCATTATCTGCTGTGACTGCCCCTCCCTTTTTTCCCTCCCAGGGGGCTCACTATTGCGGCTTTCCAGTTATTTGTGAGCTAACGTGATGAATGTCTGGTTTCCATCAGACTGCAGGCTCTGGTCCTTGCTCAGGGCATAGTCCTTGCTCAGTAACCTCTTGGTGCGTGACTGAGTCAATGAAGGTGTATTTGATGCTCCACAAAAGGTGCGTTTCGAGGGAAGAGCACATTTTCTCCTCCCGGTGCTTCTTGTTCAGGCAGCATGGGGTGGGGGGAACCTCCACACATGCACATATGTGTCCTTGAACATCAGGGAAAATCTGGAGAAAATCACTCAGCCACAGGGCTCCTGAACCCAAAAAGGTACACGCTCCAATCCCAACTGGATGCTCCACGCACTCAGGGGTCCTGGGCACATGCCTTTCCAGCAGGTGCCACGTTTCCACAGTGGTTCCTTAAGTTGTTTCCTTTAACTTGTCCTCTTTTCCACCAGGGACTGGCAGGGGTCTCCCGCGAGAAAATGATTCCACCAGGTGGAACCCCCTTCCTACACACACATCTGCGCTTGCTCAAGTCTTCACCTTCTTCTCTCCTGCCTGAGGCTAATCCAAGTACTTGTGTCCCAAATCCCAAATCCTCTCATTCCCTTCCGGCCTCCTGGATCCATTCTTCAGTCTTTTGCTGTATTTTCAATGCCTCTTTCCACTGGCTCTAACACTCCAACACACATTTTTTTTTAAACAAAAATGTTACAAACATAATATACAAATATATCATAAACAAAACCAGAGACCCCTCTTTGTAAAATGTGAGAAAATTAGATACATCTTATTCTAAAAATATGAATGAATTTTGCTAACAGCATCTATACCAGTCGTTCTGGTACTATCTTCGCTCTCCTGAACTCTCCAACTTCTCTTCCCTACTCCATGTTTAGTCATTAAATTTAGTTCCTATTTCACAGAGAAAAGAGAAGCTATCAAGAGAAAACTTCCAGAGATTCTACACTGCTGACCTACAATATCACAGTCTATATACTCTGCTACCTTCCAGTGAAGAGCTGGCTCTGCTCCTACTTAAGGCCAATGCCTCTACTTGTGCAAAAGATTCTACCATTGCCTGCTTCAAGAACAAAATTTTTCTCTGAACAATCAGTTAATGTTTTAAATTTAATTATTCCCACAATCTGGCAAACAGTTTTGGTAATATATCTCATCTTAAAGAAAAACAACAGCAAGCTCTCTTGCCCTGATATTCCCCTGCACAGAACTAGCTTTTGTTGAGGCCCCTGTTGATTTCTGCATTGCAACATTCAACACTCAATTCTCAGCCTTAACTTATGAGCTGCATTTGAGAGAGCTGAGCTCTTCCTTCTCCTTGAAACATCTTCTTCACTTGCCTTCCAACACACTGGTTCTAAGTTTTCCTCTAACCTCTATTCTTAGACTCCATTGCTGATTCCTCTCATCCCCCCAAGCTCTCAATATTGAGGTGCTACATGCCTCCCTCCATGGACCTCTTTTCTTTAACATCTACCCTTGTATCTGAGTGAGCCTCACCTAGACTCTGGCTGAGGACACCTGTGTGGTGATAACTTCTAATTTTGGGTCTCCAGTCCAGAACTCTCCCCTGAACTCCAGGCCCCTGTGTTCAATGGCATATGTAATTAGTCACTATTCTTGCATGTCAAACAGCGATCTCAAAAGTCCCTGATCAAGACCAAATCCTGGACTCCAGTCCTCCTGCTTCTCCTCCAGTACTTCTCATCCTTGCAAATAGCAATTCCTTTCCTCTAGTTGCTCAGGCCAAAAGCCTTAGACCTTTCCCTGACTTCTGTTTTCATGACATCCAACATCAGATACATCAATAAATCTTTTCGGTCAAACCTTCGAAACATACTGACAGTCCGACCACCCTGACCACTGTTATTGTTACTACCTCTCACCCGGATTATTATAATCACCTCTTAAGTGGTCTCTGCTTTTCCCCTTCCTCTCCCACCCCAACACACACACAGATACACACACATACACATTATCTGGTCTTCACAAAGCAGGCAGGAAGGTTTAAGAAATATTCATTGTAAATAATGCTGACATCAAGATGGGTAACACACAATTGACAGACAATAATAAAATATACAAAACCAGTGAGCCGCTTAGTACTTTCACACTGTTAAAACATGTTACTCACTGAAAATCCAAATGAATTATAATTGTGATGGAAGTCATGAGGTTATTTAATACATGGCCTTGTTTTACTAGGAGTTCCCAAATTACAGGCCACAGACCAATTGCATCAGTATCACTTAAGGGGCCTAAAAAGTGATGCAGCTTCCTGGGACTCACTTCAGACCCACTGAGCCAGAATCACTAAAATTTGGGGACAAAGAATATGTCTTTATTTTTTAGAAGTCTACCAAGGTAAAAAACTATAGCCTTATGCCACGACCCAATGACTGTTAATCCAGCTTCTAGGTTCTGTGGTTACTGCTTTCTAGAACCTTGCTACTTCCCTGGCCTCATATCCTTCTGTTTCTGCCTTTTTTATGCTGTTCCAGCAGCCTCCCAAACTCCTGGCTGTGCTTGAGCACCCAGAACCCATGCTCAGCTGAGGGCTGGGGTATTTCCTGACCACTGTGGCTGGAACGTTCTCTCTGCAGATAACTCCATGGCCTCTTCTGCCCTCTTTTCAAATATCATTTCATCAGCAAGACCTTCCATGACCAGCAGATATAAAATAGCCCTCCTCCCATGCTGCTGCTGGGTTCCTGATCACTCTTTTACAGTTTCATTTTCTCCAGAGTAAAGTTGATTTTATTGAAGTATAGTCAATTTACAATGTTGTGTTAATTTCTGCTGTGCAGCAAAGTGACTCAGTTATACACATATATACATTCTTTTTTAATATTCTTTTCCATTATGGTTTATCACAGGATATTGAATATAGTTCCCTGTGCTCTACAGTAGGACCTTGCTATTTATCCATCCTATATATAATATCAATAGTTGGCATCTGCTAATCCCCAATTCCCAATCAATCCCTCCCCACCCCCTCCCCCTTGGCAACCACAAGTCTGTTCTCTATGTCTGTAAGTCTGTTTCTGTTTTGTAGGTAAGTAAATTTATGTGAAAGACTCACTTTTCTTAAAAAACAAAGCAAAAACTCATTTTTTTAAAATTTAAGTTCTTTATTGGAATATAATTGCTTTACAATGCTGTGCCAATTTTTAAGGTACACCAAAGTGAATCAGCTGTATTTATACGCATATTCCCACCCTCCTGTGACTCCCTCCCACCCTCTGTATCCTGGCCCTCTAAGCCATCACCCATTATCGAGTTTGTCTCCTTATGTCATGCAGGAACTTCCCAGGAGATATCTATTTTACATTTGGTGGTGTATATATGTCAAAGCTATTCTCTCACTTTGTCCCAGCTTCCCCATTGCTCCCCCTACCCCAACCATGTGTCCTCAAGTTCGTTCTCTACATCTGCATCTTTATTCTTGCACTGTCACTGGGTTCATCAGTACCATTTTTTTTTTTTTTAGATTCCATATATATGAGTGAGCATACGGTATTTGTTTTTCTCTTTCTGACTTACTTTGCTCCATATGACCAACTCTAGGTCTATCCACCTCATAACAAATAACTCAATTTCATTCTTTTTTATGGCTGAGAAATATTCCATTGTATATATGTGCCACATCTTCTTTATTCATTCATCTGTTGATGGTCATTTAGATTGCTTCCATATCCTGGCTATTGTAAACAGTGCTGCTATGAACATTGTGGTACATGTTTCTTTTAGGATTATGGTTTCTCTGGGTATGTGCCCAGTAGTGGGATTGCTGGGTCATATGGTAGTTCCATTTTTAGTTTTTTAAGGAAACTCCAACCTGTTTTCCATAGTGGCTGTACCAGCTTACTTTCCCACCAACAGTGCAAGAGAGTTCCCTTTTCTCCACACCCTCTCCAACATTTATTGTTTCTAGATTTTTTTAATGATGGCCATTCTGATTGGTGCGAGGTGATACCTCATTGTGGCTTTGACTTGCATTTCTCTAATGATTAGTGATGTTGAGCATCTTTTCATGTGTTTTTTGGTCATCTGTATGTCTTCTTTGGAGAAATGTCTATTCAGGTCTTCGGCCCATTTGTGGATTGAGTTATTTGCTTTTTTGGTATTAAGCTGCATGTGTTGCTTATATATTTTGGAGATTAATCTTTTGTCCATTACTTCATTGGCAAATATTTTTTCTCCCAGTCTGAGGGTTGTCTTCTTGTCTTGTTTGTAGTTTCTTTCGCTATGCAAAAGCTTTTAAGTTTCATTAGGTCCCATTTGTTTATTCTTGATTTTATTTCCATGATTCTAGGAGGTGGATCAAAAAGGATCCTGCTTTGATGTATGCCATAGAGTGTCCTACCTATGTTTTCCTCTAGGAGTTTAATAGTGTCTGGCCTTACATTTAGGTCTTTCATCCATTTAGAGTTTATTTTTGTGTATGGTGTTAGAAAGTGTTCTAATTTCATTCTTTTTCATGTAGCTTTCCAATTTTCCCAGCACCACTTATTGAAGAGGCTGTCTTTTTTCCATTGTATATTCTTGCCTCCTTTGTCAAAGATAAGGTGCCCATATGTGCTTGGGTTTATCTCTGGGCTCTCTATTGTGTTCCATTGATCTATATTTCTGTTTTTGTGTGAGTACCATACTGTCTTGATCATTATAGCCCTGTAGTATTGTTTAAAGTCAGGGAGTCTGATTCCTCCAGCTGCCTCTTTCCTTCTCAAGATGGCTTTGGCTATTCGAGGTCTTTTGCATTTCCATACAAATAGTAAAATTTCTTGCTCTAGTTCTGTGAAAAATGCCATTGGTAATTTGATTGGGATGGCATTGAATCTGTAAATTGCTTTGGGTATTATAGTCATTTTCATAATGTTGATTCTTCCAATCTAGGAACATGGTATGTCTCTCCATCTGTTTGTATTGTCTTTGATTTCTTTCATCAGTGTCTTATAGTTTTCTGCATACAGATCTTTTGCCTCCTTAGGCAGGTTTATTCCTAGGTATTTTATACTCTTTGTTGCAATGGTGAGTGAGAGAGTTTCCTTAATTTCTCTTTCTGCTCTTTCATTGTTAGTGTATGCAGTAGATTTCTGTGCATTAATTTCGTATCCTGCTACTTGACTAAATTCATCGATTAGTGCTAGCAGTTTTCTCATAGAATCTTTAGGGTTTTCTACATATAATATCATGTCATCTGCAAAGACTGACAGTTTTACTTCTTTTCCAATTTGGATTCCTTTTATTTCATTTTCTTTTCTGATTGCTGTGGCTAACACTTCCAAAACTATGTTGAATAATAGTGATGAGAGTGGGCACCCTTGTCTTGTTCCTGTCTTTAGAGGGAATGCATTCAATTTTTAACCATGTAGAATGATGTTGGCTGTTGGTTTGTCATATATGGCTTTTATCATGTTGAGGTAACTTCCTTCTAGGCCCACTTTCTAGAGAGATTTTATCATAAAAAGATGTTGAATTTTGTCAAAAGATTTTTCTGCATCTATTGAGATGATCATATGGTTTTTATCCTTCAATTTGTTGATATGATGTATCACGTTAATTGATTTGCATATATTGAAGAATCTTTGCATCCCAGGGATAAACCCCACTTGATCATGGTGTATGATGTTTTGAATGTGCTGTTGGATTCTGTTAGCTAGTATTTTGTTGAGGATTTTTGCATCTATTTTCATTAGTGATATTGGCCTGTAATTTTCTTTTTTAGTGACATCTTTTTTCTGGCTTTGGTATCAGGATGATGGTGGCCTCGTAGAATGAGTTTGGGAGTGTTCCGCCTTCTGCAATATTTTGGAAGAGTTTGAGAAGGATAGGTATTAGCTCTTCTCGAAATGTTTGATAGAATTTGCTTGTGAAACCATCTGGCCCTGGGCTTTTTTTTGTTGGGAGATTTTTAATCACTGTTTCTGTACTTGTGATTGGGCTGTTCATATTTTCTTTTTCTTCCTGGTTCAGTCTTGGAAGATTGTACTTTTCTAAGAATTTATGCATTTCTCCCAGGTTATCCAATTTATTGGCATATAGTTGCTTGTAGTAGTCTCTCATGATCTTTTGTATTTTTGCAGTGTCAGTTGTTACTTCTTCATTTCTAATTCTGTTGATTTGCATCTTCTCCCTTTTTTTGTTGATCAGTCTGGCTAATGGTTTAGCAATTTTGTTAATTTCTCAAGGAACTAGCTTTTAGTTTTATTGATCTTTGCTATTGTTTCATTCATTTATTTTTCATTTATTTCTGATCTGATCTTTATAATTTCTTTCCTTCCGCTCACTTTGGGGATTTTTTGTTCTTCTTTTTCTAATTGTTTTAGGTGTAAGGTTAGGTTGTTTATTTGAAATTTTTCTTGTTCCTTTAGGTAGGATTTTATTACTATAAACTTCCCTCTTAGAACTGCTTTTGCTGTATCCCATAGGTTTTGTGTCATCGTGTTTTCATTGTCATTTGTTTCTAGGTATTTTTTGATTTCCTCTTTGATTTCTTCAATGATTTCTTGGTTGTTTAATAGTGTATTGTTTAGCCTCCATGTGTTTGTATTTTTTACAGTTTTTTTCCTGTAATTGACATCTAGTCTTATGGCATTGTGGTCAGAGAAGATGCTTGATATGATTTCAATTTTCTTGAACTTACTGAGGCTTGATTTATGCCCCAAGATGTGATCTATCCTGGAGAATGTTCCATGTGCACTTGAGAAGAAAGTGTATTCTGTCATTTTTGGATGGAATGTCCTATAAATATCAATTAAGTCAAGCTGGTCTAACATCTCATTTAGAGCTTGTGTTTATTTTCTGTTTGGATTGTTTGTACATTGGTGAGAGTGGGGTGTTAAAGTCTCCTACTATTATTTTGTTTCTATTGATTTCTCCTTTTATGGCTGTTAGCATTTGCCTTATGTATTGAGGTGCTCCTGTGTTGGGTGCATAGATATTTAAAATTGTTATAGCTTCTTCTTGGATTGATCCCTTGATCATTATGTAGTGTCCTTCCTTGTCTCTTGTAATAGTCTTTACTTTAAGGTCTAATTTGTCTGATATGACTGTTGCTACTGCATCTTCATTTTGACTTCCATTTGCATGGAATATCTTTTTCCATCACCTTACTTTCAGTCTGCATGTGTCCCTAGGTCTGAAGTGGGTTTCTTGTAGGCAGCATATAGAAGGGTCTTGTTTTTATATCCATTCAGCCAGTCTGTGTCTTTTGGTTGGAGTGTTTAATCCATTCACATTTGAGGTAATTATTGACATGTATGTCCCTATTACCATTTTCTTAACTGTTTTGGCTGTCTTTTTGTAGGTCTTTTTCTTGTCTTGTGTTACTGCCTAGAGAAGTTCCTTTAGCAGTTGTTGTAAGGCTGGTTTAGTGGTGATGAATTATCTTAACTTTTGCTTGTCTGGAAAGTTTTTGATTTTTCTGTCAATTCTGAATGAATTATTGCTGTGTAGAGTATTCTTGGCTGTAGGCTTTTTTCTTTCAATCTTCAATTATCTCCTATTACTCTCTTCTGGCCTGCAGATTTTCTGCAGAGAGATCAGCTGTTATCCTTATGGGTTTTCCCTTATATGTTATTTATTGCTTTTCTCTTGCTGCTTTTAATATTTTTTCTTTGTGTTTAATTTTCATTAGTTTGATTAACATGTGCCTCGGCGTGTTTCTCCTTGGGTTTATTCTGTATGAGACTCTCTGCACTTCTTGGATTTCATTTACTATTTCCTTTCCCATGTGAGGGGAGTTTTCCACTGTAACCTCCTCAAATATTTTCTCAGACACTTTCTTTTTTTTCTTCTTCTTCTGGGACATCTATTATTTGAATGTTGGTATGCTTAATATTATCCCTGAGGTCTCTGAGACTGTCTTCCATTCTTTTTTCTTTTTCTTGCTCTGTGAAAGTTATTTCCCCCATTCTATCTTCCAGCTCACTTACTCGTTCTTCTGCCTCATTTAATTTGCTGTTTATACCATCTAGAGTATTTTTAATTTCAGTTATTGTGTTGTACATTACTGTTTGTTTGCTCTTTAGTTCCCTTAGGTCCTTAACTTTTTTTTGTATTTTCTCTATTTTGTTATTGAGATTTTGGATCATCTTTACTATCATTACTCTGAATTCTTTTTCAGGCAATTTTCCAATTTCTTCTTCATTTATTTGGTCTTGTGGATTTTTATCTTGCTCCTTTGCCTGCAAGGTGTTTCTTTGTTTTCTAATTTGTCTTATTTATCATGTTTGCTGTCTCCTTTCCCTATTCTGCTTAGTAGAAATTCCTCTTATCTCTGTTCTGTTTGCCTTGAGGTGTCAAGCACTGGACATTGCTGGCCTTTGGTTGGATGTGGAACTTGTTGTTGAAAATGAGAACTCTGGGGGAGCACTTGCTGAGTAATATTCCATGGGGTCAGGAGTTATCTGGTAGTCCAATGTCCTAGACTCCACTCTGCTGTCTCAAATATCCAGATTTCACCTTGGCCAGAGCACCAAGACCCTTGAAGCTGCGCGGCATGTAGGAAAAGGAGGTAGAAGGAGAGCAAAGATGAAAAGGAAGAAAAAAGGGAAGAAAGGGAAAGGGCAGACAGTTCCCCAAGATTGGTGGTGAAAACAACTCTAATCACTCAAAATCACACAAGGAGAGCAGACGGCCTCGGACACCAGAAAGGACCACGGGGAGCCCGACATAGCCGGTAGGGAGGCATCCATGAAGGCTCAAAGAGGGTGAAGCGGTGGAGCTGTGGCAGACCAGAGGGAGTGAGAAACATACGGAGGGTCTGCAGCGCAGCTCAGTGTTCCCGAACTGAGAAGTCGATCCGCGGCTGAACAGAGGGTCCGGGAGCGGGAGCGTGGGAACTGGAGAGCTGGTTCAGGGTGAGAAACATTGTTGCCGGTAGGGTGACGGACCGAGAGGACAGGAGGGAGGAGGTCCGTGGAGAGGAGTGCCTGCCCCTGAGAGCTGCCCGGCCATGATGGCGGCTGGAGGCTGCAGGCTCACGTGTGGGGGGGAGGAGCCGCACGCGTAGCCTTTCTCTCTCTTTCAGTGTCTCTGCAACAGGCAGTGGAGAGACGACCATGGGCCACCTAAGGCGCTCAGGGATAACAAGCACCCTCAGGCACTCTGGCGGGGCTAGATTAAAACCCCTTGCAATGCCAGCAGCAGGGAGGCTGCCAAGAGAAAAAAAAAAAAAAAAAAAAGAGCAACAACAACAACAAAACCCCTAGAGAGGCCCAACTATAAGACTTTCTGTTTACGCCTGAGCCACCAGCGTCCCTCTGCAACAGGCACCTCCAAGCCCAACTGAAACAACAGTGCGCCACTGCTCACTCACTCCCAGGAGAAGGAGCCACTATTGTACCCTCTCCCCCCCCACACACCTACACTTACAGATGAACAATAAAGGAACCTCTGCTGGTCACAGAATAATGCAAAAAAACCCAAGGCAAGGAGAAGGACACTTACAGCTGAGACCCTAAGGAAACAGAAATAGTAGTATCAATACCTATTGAACTGGTCGATTCTGGGATCAGTTCTGGATTTTTTTTTTTTTTTTTTATTAAATACGATCTTAGCCCTGAGGGATCTACAAGTTTTATAACATAATTTTTTAATGATATTTTTATTCTTTTTTTTTTTTTTGCCTTCTTATATACTTCTATATCTAGCTAAGTTTTTGGTAGTACAGACAATATATCTCTCATACTTTCCTTTCATCCCTATCTTTTATACATTTCTATTCCTTTCTTTTTATTTGCATATTTCCAACCACATTATGCTCTTCTGTTCCCCTTTCTTCCAGCCTTTTTAAGTTTATTTTATCTTAACATACTTATAAACAACACTATCTGTCTGCTCAGACTCCTTGCTCTATTCTCCAGATGATGCACTGCCTTGGTATTTAATATTAGGCTTTTGTCTTTATCTTAGTTCTTAGTACAGTTGTCTAATTACATTCTGAGAATCTCCATTCTCTCTGGTGGTACTCTGGCTCTTTTCTATATTTGATCCTAGCTTACAAAATCTCCATGGATTAATGTTTGTATGTGTAAGGTGTTATTTGTTTGTTTGTTTGCTTTTGCTTTTGTCTCTGATTTGTTCTGTTTCAGTTGTCAATTTCTGTTGGGTTTCTCTTTGAATATCTGATAGCACACTGGGGTTCTGTCAGGTCTTTCTAGAGCCTAATGTCCTAATGGATTCAGTAATTGTGTGTCTTATACATGTATGTGTTTCCTAGACTTAATATTTGTTTAATCCAATACTTGGACATTAGTCTGAGGCTTGGACAGTCTTCTATAAAAACCTCTATCGCCAGGACAAGCAACCCCAAAAGTCTGGACAACCATGAGGAAACAAAGAAACACCATGCAGGCAAAGGAGCAGGAAAAAAACCCACAAGACCAAATAAATGAGGAGGAAATAGGAAAAAATGCCTGAAAAAGATTTCAGAGTAATGATAGTAAAAATGATACAAAGTCTCGATAACAAAATAAAGTACAAGAAACAGTTCATAAGAACGCAGAAAAGCAAACAGCAATGGATAACAAAATAACTGAAATTAAAAATACTCTAGATGCTATAACCAGCAGAATGACTGAGGCAGAAGAACGAATAAGTGAGTTGGAAGATAGAATGGGGGAAATAAACACCACAGAGCAGGAAAAAGAAAAAAGAATAAAAAGAATAAGAAGATTAGAGCAGTCTCAGAGACCTCAGTGATAACATTAAGCGTACCAACATTCGAATTATAGGCATCCCAGAAGAAGAAGAAAACAAGAAAGGGTCTGAGAAAATATTTGAAGAGGTTACAGTGGAAAACTTCCCCAACATGGGAAAGGAAATAATTAACCAAGTACAAGAAGCACAGAGAGTCCCATACAGAATAAACCCAAGGAGAAATACACCAAGACACATATTAATCAAACTAATGACAATTAAACACAAAGAAAAAATATTAAAAGCAGCAAGAGAAAAACAACAAACAACATATAAGGGAAAATCCATCAGGATAACAGCTGACCTTTCTACAGAAACTCTGCAGGCCAGAAGGGAATGGCAGGATATACTGAAAGTCCTGAAAGAGAGAAACCTACAGCCAAGAATACTCTACCCAGCAAGAATCTCATTCAGATTTGATGGAGAAATCAAAAGCTTTCCAGACAAGCAAAAGTTAAGAGAATTCAGCACCACTAAACCAGCCTTACAACAAGTGCTAAAGGAACTTCTCTAAGTAGGACACACAAAAAAAGGAAAACACCTACAAATGCAAACCCAAAACAATGAAGAAAATGGTCATTGGAACACACATGTCAATAATCACTTTAAATGTAAATGGATTAAATGCTCCAACCAAAAGACACAGACTGGCTGAATGCATACAAAAACAAGATCCTTTTATATGCTGCCTACAAGAAACCCACTTCAGACCAAGGGATACATATAGACTGAAAGGAAAGGGATGAAAAAAGATATTCCATGAAAATTGAAGTCAAAAGAAAGCTGGAGTAGCAACAGTCATATCAGACAAATTAGACCTTAAAGTAAAGACTATTACAAGAGACAAAGAAGGACACTACATAATGATCAAGGGATCCATTCAAGAAGAACATATCACAATGGTAAATATCTATGCCCCCAATATAGGAGCACCTCAGTACATAAGGCAAATGCTAACAGCTATAAAAGGGGACATCGAGAGTAATACAATAATAGTGGGAGACTTGAACACCCCACTTACATCAATGGACAGATCATCCAAACAGAAATAAATAATGACACAAGCTTTAAATGACAGATTAGACCATCCCAACTTCATTGATATTTATAGGACATTCCATCCAAAAACGACAGACTACACTTTCTTCTCAAGTGCACATGGAACATTTTCCAGGATAGATCACATCTTGGGTCACAAATCAAACCTCAGCAAATTCAAGAAAATTGAAATCATATCAAGCATCTTCTCAGACCACAACGTCATGAGACTAGATATCAATTACAGGAAAAAAACTGCAAAAAAGACAAACACATGGAGGCTAAACAATTCACTCTTAAACAACCAAGGAATCACTAAAGAAATCAAAGAGGAAATCAAAAAATATCTAGAAACAAATGACAATGAAAACACAACAACCCAAAACCTATGGGACGCAGCAAAAGCAGTTCTAAGAGGGAAGTTTATAGCAATACAGTCCTACCTTAAGAAACAAGAAAAGTATCGAATAAACAACCTAACCTTACACCTAAAACAACTAGAGAAAGAAGAACAAAGAAACCCCAAAGTGAGCAGAAGGAAAGAAATCATAAAGATCAGAGCAGAAATAAATGAAAAAGAAAGGAAAGAAACCATAGCAAAAATAAATAAAACTAAAAGCTGGTTCTTTGAGAAGATTAACAAAATTGATAAACCATTAGCCAGACTCATCAAGAAAAAAAGGGAGAAGATGCAAATCAGCAGAGTTAGAAATGAAAAAGGAGAAGGAACAATGGACACCTCAGAAATACAAAAGATCATGAGAGACTACTACAAGCAACTATATGCCAATCAATTGGATAACCTGGAAGAAATGGATACATTCTTAGAAAAATACAATCTTCCAAGACTGAACCAGGAAGAAATAGAAACCATGAACAGACCAATCACAAGTACGGAAATTGAGGCAGTGATTAAAAATCTCCCAACACACAAAAGCCCAGGACCAGATGGGTTCATGGGCGAATTCTATCAAACATTTCGAGAAGAGTTAACACCTATCCTTCTCAAACTCTTCCAAAATATTGCAGAAGGTGGAGCACTCCCAAACTCATTCTACGAGGCTACCATCACCCTGATACCAAAACCAGGCAAAGATGTCACAAAAAAAGAAAACTACAGACCAATATCACTGATGAATATACATGCAAAAATCCTCAACAAAATACTAGCTAACAGACTCCAACAGCACATTTAAAAAATCACACACCATGATCAAGTGGGGTTTATCCCTGGGATGCAAGGATTCTTCAATATACGCAAATCAATCAATGTGATACATCATATCAACAAATTGAAGGATAAAAACCATATGATCATTTCAATAGATGCAGAAAAAGCTTTTGACAAAGCTCAACATCCATTTATGATAAAAGCTCTCCAGAAAATGGGCATAGAAGGAAATTACCTCAATATAATAAAAGCCATATATGAAAAACCAAAAGCCAACATCATTCTCAATGGGGAAAAACTGGAAGAATTCCCTCTTAGAACAGGAACAAGACAAGGGTGTCCACTCTCACCACTATTATTCAACCTAGTTTTGGAAGTTTTAGCCACAGCAATCAGAGAAGAAAAAGAAATAAAAGGAATCCAAATT
The DNA here is from genome assembly GCF_030028045.1 of Hippopotamus amphibius kiboko. Lineage (NCBI taxonomy): Eukaryota > Metazoa > Chordata > Mammalia > Artiodactyla > Hippopotamidae > Hippopotamus > Hippopotamus amphibius. Next base: position 82,997,972 of record NC_080191.1, on the reverse strand, counting down.
GGAAAAGAAGAAGTCAAATTGTCACTCTTTGCAGATGACATGATATTATATATAGAAAACCCTAAAGACTCTACCAGAAAACTGCTAGCACTCATTGATGAGTTTAGTAAAGTAGCAGGATACAAAATTAATGCACAGAAATCTCTTGCATTCCTATACACTAACAACGGAAGAGCAGAAAGAGAAATTAAGGAAACTCTCCCATTCCCCATTGCAACCAAAAGAATAAAATACCTAGGAAGAAACCTGCCTAAGGAGGCAAAAGATCTGTATGCAGAAAACTTTAAGACATTGATGAAAGAAATCAAAGACGACACAAACAGATGGAGGGACATACCATGTTCCTGGATTGGAAGAATCAACATCGTGAAAATGACTGTACTACCCAAAGCAATTTACAGATTCAATGCAATCCCGATCAAATTACCAATGGCATTTTTCACAGAACTAGAGCAAGAAATCTTACAATTTGTATGGAAACGCAAAAGACCCCGAATAGCCAAAGCCATCTTGAGAAGGAAAGATGGAGTTGGTGGAATCAGGCTTCCTGAATTCAAACTATACTACAAGGCCATAGTGATCAAGACAGTATGGTACTGGCACAAAAATAGAAAGGAAGATCAATGGAATAGATTAGAGAACTAAGAAGTAAGCACAAACACATATGGGCACCTTATCTTTGACAAAGGAGGCACGAGTATACAATGGAAAAAAGACAGCCTCTTCAATAAGTGGTGCTGGGAAAATTGGACAGCAACATGTAAAAGAATGAAATTAGAACACTTCCTAACACCATACACAAAAATAAACTCCAAATGGATTAAAGACCTACATGTAAGGCCAGACACTATAAAACTGCTAGAGGAAAACATAGGCAGAACACTCTATGACATCCATCAAAGCAAGATCCTTTTTGACCCACCTCCTAGAATCATGGAAATAAAATCAATAATAAACAAATGGGACCTCATGAAACTTAAAAGCTTTTGCACAGCGAAAGAAACCATAAACAAGACTAAAAGGCAACCCTCAGAATGGGAAAAAATAATTGCCTATGAAACAACGGACAAAAGATTAACCTCCAAAATATACAAGCAGCTCATGAAGCTTAATACCAAAAAAGCAAATAACCCAATCCACAAATGGGCAGAAGACCTAAATAGACATTTCTCCAAAGAAGACATACAGATGGCCAACAAACACATGAAAAGATGCTCAACATCACTACTCATCAGAGAAATGCAAGTCAAAGCCACAATGAGGTGTCACCTCACACCGATCAGAATGGCCATCATCACAAAATCTGGAAACCACAAATGTTGGAGAGGGTGTGGAGAAAAGGGAACTCTCCTGCACTGTTGGTGGGAATGTAAGTTGGTACAGCCACTATGGAAAACAATTTGGAGGTTCCTTAAAAAACTACAAATAGAACTTCCATATGATCCAGTAATCCCACTCCTGGGCATATACCCAAAGAAAACCATAATCCCAAAAGAAACTTGTACCATAATGTTTATTGCAGCATGATTTACAATAGCCAGGACATGGAAGCAACCTAAATGCCCATCAACAAATGAATGGGTACAGAAGATGTGGCATATATACACAATGGAATATTACTCAGCTATAAAAAGGAATGAGATGGAGCTATATATAATGAGGTGGATAGAACTACAGTCTGTCATACAGAGTGAAGTAAGTCAGAAAGAGAAGGACAAATATTGTATGCTAACTCACATATACGGAATCTAAAAATGGTACTGATGAACTCAGTGACAAGAGCAAGGACGCAGATACAGAGAATGGACTGGAGAACTCGAGGTATGGGAGGGGGCAGGGGGTGAAGGGGAAACTGAGACGAAGCGAGAGAGTAACACAGATATGTATATAGTACCAACTGTAAAATAGATAGTCAGTGGGAAGTTGTTGTATAACAAAAGGAGTCCAACTCGAGGATGGAAGATGCCTTAGAGGACTGGGGCAGGGAGGGTGGGGGGGACTCGGGAGGGGAGTCAAGGAAGGGAAGGAATACGGGGATATGTATATAAAAACAGATGATTGAACTTGGTGTACCCCCCCAAAAAAAAAAAACCTCAAAAAAAAATCACACAAGGAGATGTGCACAGTTGCACTTGCAGAAAGAGACATGGAAAAGAAATCAATGAGAAGAGAAAATGGGAGAACAAAAAAAGAAAGGAGAGAATGCTCATAACAATTACAAGCAAATCCACATGCACATATGTACCATAAATATTTAACTAACAATTACCTAAAACCAGAAATAAAATAAGTATACCAAAAAGTACTCTAATATTTCTAGGTATGGCTCTGCCCCTGCTGTGGAGAGGACTGTGGGGAATTCATACTGTGATGTGGTATTAGTCCTGTGTGTATTTGTTTCCACTGTCCCCAGTTGAACCCTATGTCTGCAGTCTCTATTGTAGAAACACTCGTCTAATTAGGTAATTCACAGATGCAGGTTCTTTCAATCCTATTGTGGGTATTAAATCTACTCCTCCTGTGGCTATTTCTCTTTCTTTTCTTTGGTCCTGCAGACCCTGGGGATCAGTTTTGGTTTTGAACCCTACTTTGCTTGTGGGTTGCTCTCAGGAGTTGCCTCCTCACCCAGGCAAGAGGGGGCAAAAGAGGGTGCTTGGGTCTCACTTGAAACTTCAGGTTGGAGGTAGGGAAAGGTATGGTAGTCTTGCTGAGATCTTTTTGGCAGTCTGGGGTCTCTTGCTGGCTGGAGGTGTTCTCCAGGAGCCACTCCGTAAGTAGTTGTGTTTTTCAAGTATTTGTGTGGAGGAGGGTGACTGCCATGTCCTACTCCTCTGCCATTGTTCTCCTCCCTCCAGAAACTCACTTTTATTTGCTAATTGATTAGGACATTCTTCTTCTTAAAACTACTCTAGGTCAAATCCTGGAATCTGGAAATTCCTCTCCTTGCCCATATCTTGCCACCTGTCTACTAACCACGCCCTTTCCTAGTTCCCATGTCCATCTTCCCTCCTGGATGGACTTGGCTACTTGGATGGCCCCACAATTAACCCCACCCTTGTCTGCACCCGTGTTCACCATTCATCTCCCCAGCTCTGTGCTGGTGAACAGTCCTGTCGAGAGGCCCAACGGAACTTGTGCCCAGGGCACTCCCACTGCAGAGGGGCATCTACCATTACCTGGGGTGTATGTGCTGCTCAGTGCTGGTTGGCTCACCCCCTAAGTCACTGCAGCATCCTTTTCTCACAGGGACTCTTCTCCTTCCTCTTAAGGGCCCACTTCCACTCCTAACATTTCTGAAAATGTCACAAGAGCTTTTACCTCACAAGGGCATAAGGATCACCAATACCTCAATTTCTTTCTTCCACATGAAATAAGATCACACACACACACACACACACACATGCACACACACACAAGTGCATCCCTCTGTATTCTCTCCTCTCTTCATGGCCTAAGATCTCAGCAGAAGCCATTGCCTATGATTTGACTCTCTTCTCTTTTTTTATTGTTTTCTTCCAGTCTCAGTCACTCTCTTACCACCTGGATACCTCTTCCCAAATTTGGAGGGACATTGTACAAAATAAGTAAATAAACTAAACCCAAACCAGAAACCAAACAAAATCCCACCATCTTCTCTCCTGAGTGGCAGGAGAGCTTTTCTCAAACACAATCAGCCATGTGTCTGTTTTTCCCTCCCCTGTGCCTCTCTTCAACCCTTTTCGAGGCTCGGGATACATTAAAACTTTCACACGATCAGTCTCTGTGACTCTTCTCCCCTGACCTGTCTTCCATTGACAGTTCTACACTGTCCTCTCCTTTCTGTGATAATGCAGCTTCTTCAAAGAAAAAGCTCCACAATCCAACTTCCTTCCTCCCCTGCACTGCTCCTTTCCCTCCTGCATCCCACAGAGCCTGCTTACAGGAAGCTCACCAGTGACCCCAAAGACCAAGTCAGAGCACATCTAACGGTCTGTGCTCTGCCCTACCATCCCTGCCACGTGTGAAGACATTGTCCAACTTTTCTTAAAACACTTATTTTCCAGGGACTTTCAAAGAATGAATTATTTTCATGATTTTCCTCCTACCTCTGTGTTTACTGTTTTTATATCTTCTTTCTGGGTCATTTTTCTTTTTCCATCCCAGAAACATAGATTACTCCCCTAAATTTCTCTCTTCCACATATTTCACTCTTCCACACCTGCATGGATGACGACTTTATTGCCTTTATTGTGATCCCAAAGGAATTTGTACTTAGAAGATTGCACTTGATCAAGTCAAGTCTGCCTCATGGTGGTTAGTTCTAAACATAACTTATTTCCTTTACTTCACTCTAAGACTCTTTTCAAGAGGAGCTGAGCTTTAATAACCTTTATATCTTCTTCTATGCCAATCAATGTGCATCTGTACCCTAGATGCTTCGTATTGTTCAAGTTGAATTAACGGATCCTGCGGAAGCCAAGGTCAGGGACTGGAGAGCATCATCCTATGTCACAACCACGGTCAGGTCTGGGGTGTCACGTTTTTGCATTCTCTGAATCAAAGTCCCAAATGGGTAACAAATATGCACACCTTGACAAAACTTAATCACAAGTTATGGCAAAGTAAATCAAAATCAGGTGTTTAAAAAAGTCCTATGAGTAGTCTGCAATTTCATTAGAAATTGAGTTGAATAAAATGCACATCACTTTTCTAATACACAGAGTGGAACTTCATTGTTGCTTGATCCGGTAACCAGTCAAATCATGGGGCTTTTTTTTGTATTTGGTTTTGTTCTTTGTGTCACTTTAGCTTCCTGGTTTTCAGTGCTGCTCCTTGATCAAGGGGCTGGAAGGTAGAAAAGATGACTATTATTTCTCAACATAGCCATGTGCCAGGCATGGGCAGAGCAATTTCACTTAATCTTCATGATGCAGCATGTAAGATATTATAAACTCCATTTCACAAATTAAGACAATGAGGCCTGGAAAGGTAGAATAAGTTGCCCAAGGTGAAACAGCTAGAGAGAGGTAAAGCTAGGCTGTAACTGGGACGCCTTGACTGCAATGGCCTTGATAGAGTATGGTCTCTAAGGTGGGGTCAGAAGCCAAAGGACTGGATCCTCCTTTGCACAGGTGTTCTGCTTGGGTGCCTGAGTGTTTACGTATATTTACATGTCACTTGCATGTCTCTGAGGGGGTCTGCTCCAGGCCCACGGCTCCCTCACTATCACCTGGAGACTCACATTCATGTTACCTTCCTGAAACCTTTAATCGTTTGAACTCTCTATTTCCATGAGGAGGCAACCTCCCTGCCTTTAGTGAGTTTATTTTAGTGTTGGGGGAGGGGTGAGCAGAATAGAAATCAAGAAAAGACATGCAGCTATAATCCTAGTAGATGTTGGGAACTGCTTTAAGGTTCCCTATAAGTGCAAGAAATGTACAATCCAGCCGCAGCTTGCATTTACAGAGCTGTGTGCTGCACACGGCACCCTTACAATCACCTGATTGATGCCTATCGATAACTCATTGGGGTGGGGCTTTGATCATCCCCACATTATCAATCAGGCTCCTGGGTTCTGGACAGCTTGGGTCATTTCCAAAGGCCACACAGCTGATAATTGATAGAAGCAGGGCTCATATACAGGCCACCAGACTCCAGATCCAAAATCCTGTAACTGCTCTTCCACATGCTTCTGGTTTAACCCATTATGTTAAAAAGTGGGCATGTGGAGGCTCTGCTTGTGGGATTTTTAAAAATAACATTTTAGTAAATTGGTGCATCCACTATGGAAAACTGTATGGAGATCCTCAGATAATTAAATATAGAGCTACCACATGAGCCAGCAATCCCACTCCTGGGCATATATTCAGAAAAAACTCTAATTGGAAAAGATACATGCACCCCAATGTTCATAGCAGCATTATTTATAATAGCCAAGACATGGAAGCAACCTAAATGTTCATTGACAGATAAATGGATAAAGAAGATGTGGTGCATATACACAATGTACTATTAATCAGCCATAAAAAAGAATGAAATAATGCCATTTGCAGCAACATGGAAAACACAAACACATCATTTTTTGACATAATCTCCTTGCTTTTCAATACGCTTTGTCCATCTGTCAGCAAGATTTCGTATTCCCTCATTAAAAAATGTTTCAGGCTGAGCTGCAAGCCGTGAATGCACTGCTGTCTTCACTTCTTCATCAGAAGTGAACCTTCATCCTCGTAGGGCTGCTTTCAGGGGACCAAACTAGTGAGAGTCCAATGAGTAAGATCAGGACTATAGGAGGGATGCTTTAATACCTCAAAATGAAGTTTTTGCAGAGTGTCGACAATGTGCACAGAAGTGTGGGGACACGTATTGCCATCCAAGATCACAACGCCCTTGGATAGCAGTCCTCTTCCTCTAATCTGAAGTTCCCTCTGTCTTCACCAAGCATCCTCAGCCCACACCCTGGATCACCCTGATGTTGGCCCTCAGGCTGCATCAGCCCTCCTCTTGCCCTGGAGGCTGCTGGTTGGTTGTTAGTTCTGGATGTTTGGTTTCCTTCAGAGATGACACAGGAAATTTATTTTGCATGGCTGTCACACGGGCACCATGGAGGGTGATTATTATTTATTTTTTTATCTCTCCATTTATTTTTATACATACTTATTGGAGTATAAATGCTTTACAATGTTGTGTTAGTTTCTGCTGTACAACAAAGTGAATCAGCATATGTATACATATATCCCCATATCCCCTCCCTCTTGAGCCTCCCTCCCACTCTCCCCACCCCACCCCTATAGGTCGTCACAAAGCACTAAGCTGATCTCCCACACAGGATACTTCTAAAAGTTCTGGCCCCAACCCCAGGGATTCTGAGTTATTTGATATGGGGTGTGGTCTAGATATGGGGATTTTTTAAATGTGTGCAGCTGTCAAAGAAAAACAAAGCTGGACACTGAAGTAAGGGCAGATGTAAATCAGGAATACACAACTGCAATGCAGAAAAGAGTCCAGCCTGAGCTGAGCCCAGCTGTGCAGAGGTGACTGTACATGAGAATGAGGGGCTAGGGTGGGGGTGAGTGAGGGCCTGGTAGAGTCAGGCAAGGGAAAATCACAAGATGTGGGGAGGGACTGGTCCCCTGCAAACCCATCCAGGTTGGTTAACAGGCACTTCTGGAAGTTAGGTTCCAGCCTTCCCACAGAGGCTGGGAGACAGACCCCATCTTCAGGTTGGGCTGGAACAAAATTCCACCAGCAGCCTTGAGTTTTCTCAGGCAGGCACTTTAAGGGGAGCTTGGGTCATCCTAGGGATGTGGCTTGAACTGCTAGAAACAAGTTAGTGTTTTGTGCCAGTCTTTATAGCAAGGTTGGGGGCTAGTGGAGAACAGGGCTCTGATGAGCATGGTTAGAATTCGGCTGAGAGAATTTTCATCTCAGCCAAGTTTGAGAAACACTGCCATACGTGCCCTGTTTCTGCTCTGAAGTCCAAGCTGCTCTTCATAGGAGACAGATTCTGTCCATGAAGGCCTTTAGGACAAGATTAAACTGTTTTCTTTTTTGCTGGTGCCCTTCCCTTTTACAAAGAGTTTTTGCTCAACTCTGATTGAGAACACATTTTCCATCTCACCTCTATTCCCCTACTGTTGGGACTTCCCTCCACTGCCTCCTTTCCATTTGAGGATCGTGCTTCCTTCTCTACATTGGGACCTACCCCTCCAGGGAGCACCCCTTCTCAGCTCTCACGTGGACTAAGCCCTGATCCCCCACCTGTGGCTCTTTTGTGATCCGGCCTCCAACCACCTGTCTGGGTCTCTCCTACGCCTTGTGCTGTTAAGCTTTGCTGGACTCACTTCATCTCTCCTAGTTCTTGCCTCTGACACTGAGCTTTCCCTACACTGTGGCATAGCTTTGAGGTGGGGCATCTGTAGGGTTCACTGCGGGGCAGGGAGTGTGTGGAACTTCTCACCAGGGCATCCCCAGGACTGGAAATGACCATCTCTGGACGCCTCTCCTTTTGATGCAGCTCTTTACACCAACAGAGTTCTTAAAATTACCAATTTATTAATTAATTAATAAACATTCACTGAGTGCCTTGGGAGTCTATTTTTAGTTCCATAAAGTAATCAAAGTTGATGGTTGCTACAGCATTTTCAGCTAGAAGCCAGGGGAGGTTGATAATTTTCTGGGACTCAGGTAGCCTACTGCCAATAAAAACACACAACAGTAGTGGTCATCGACATCCTTGATAATATCATAATATATTCTAGAATCTGGATTGCTCAGGCAGGGTAAACGTTAATCATATTTCAAAAGGAACATGATCTTTTATTATTATCAAGTGTTTATCACATGGCAGAAATTGTCTCTGCTTTTAAAAACATAGTAGAGTGGGATATCCCACATGTAAAAGAATAGTAACTGAATATACTACACACACACATGTGATAGAGGAAGACAATAGATACTGCGACAGAAGAACAGGACGGACAGAAAGCAACTCTGGTGGCGAGGGGGCGTTTGGAAGTCTTATGAGGAGGCACCATTTAAAGAGTGTCTTGGAGACTGAGTAGAATTTTAGCAGGACTTTGAGTTGCAAGGGCGAGGCACTGAAAAGCCTGGCGGGGGACTTCAATGTGCTGACATATTAGCGCGAATGGTTTCAAGGAAGTGTCCCCCAGCAGGCAGCGCAGAGAAGATGCCCCATCCAAGTGTGTTGATTGGATGACTGACAGTAGGAGAGGTTCCTCGAGGGGACCACTAGGTGGCGCTCTGTCTTTTTCGGCAGCGTCTTCATGACAAGGGGTAGAATACTTGGAATTATTGCTGAATTTTTGTGTTTCCTCCAGATGTACCACAAATAGATACACCCTGAGGCAATGTGGACTTTCTGTCTCTGTGGATGGAATGTTAGGAAGGAGAATTTTCAAATGACATGGAAAACACCAACAGAGTAATTGAGATTCTTAACCTGTGGAGGTGATAGCCTGGAACTCTTTTCACCTTGTAAATTTGTATGTCTATTCGTGATTATTCCATTTCATTTCTTTATTTAAAGTTTTCTACTGCTGGGGAATAATTGTAAAAAATTTTCTATATTGCATTTGTTTGAAACTCATCTACTGAATCTGTTTAAACTAAAATGTATTTAACTTTCCATTTTGGAAACAGGAATATTAAAGTCTAACTGACCATAATCTCAAAGCCATACAATAGAAAATATCATAGAAAATAATTTTAAAAATGTATAGTTGAAGAGATTAGAATCTGAAAGAGAGTATATGTGTGTGTGTGTGTGTGTGTGTGTGTGTGTATAACTGAATCACTTTGCTATATACCAGAAACTAATACAACATTGTAAATCAAATATACTTCAATAAAAAATGGCCATTAAAAAAGGTCATAAAATTAAAAAAAAGAAAACAAAACAACAAAAATGTATAGCTAATAACTTTCAATTACAATCAATTCAATGTGTCCTGGAATAGTTGAAATATATAAAATCTGTAAATAAAATTATGGCATATACTGGGTCACATGTTAATTTTAAGATATACCACTTAGATCAATTCATCAAACATTATTTTTGCCATTGATTTTGACATCTTTGGAGAGAGATTGGCAGGTATTTTAATAAATATGCAGTGAAGTGACAATTAAAATCCAAAACTCTGAAATAATTATACTTCCAATTAACCCGATTAGCACCACAGAGCACATTTTGTTGTTGTCACTTCTTAACGAAACAAGAAATGCTGTCCTTATATGCCCTTTACAGGTTCTCCACCTACTTAAATATTTAAAATTTATTTAGGAAAAAATATTAAAAAGAGCTGCAATCGAAACACATTTCAGTAAGATCATAATTTTTATGAAATTCTGATAGGAAAGTGGTGACAAAGTTTCCTGAGACTCAGAGATGAACTATCCAGTTTACTCTTCACTGAGGATTAAAAACAAAGTTAGGGGAGAACCAGGCAAGCAATAAGAAAGTAAACAAAACTTAAGGACAAAGTCCGTGAGTAGCATTTCCATGTGTTAGACTCCCAAATGCAGTGGAATGTAATAAGCATGGGTCAAAGGAGGGGAAACTAACAAAATAAATATAAGGTTTTATTTTTTTTCCTATCTTTTTATTATTTGCACCTAGAGCAAGTGTTGGAGATGAATTGCCAACTTGTCTGGAAAGACCATTGAGATGATGTACTGACAACGATATAGGAAAGGAGCTCTTCTTCGTATTTCGGATAACACTTCTGACTGCACCCTGTGGACCACATCTCCCCCCATCACTGATACACGCACGTAGGCTAAGCTGCGCCCTTGACATACTCTCTTCTTGAGGCCTGGAAGGCTGCCCTGATTTCCCTGTGACTCCTTCAAGGCTCAGGTTGAGTGTTTGTCCTCTCTGTTTTCCCCTTTCTGCTCACTTTCCACCAAAGCTGATCACCATCACGTGCTGAGCAGGAAATGCTGAAGCTCACCAACTTCCACACTTCTCTCCCTCTTCCTGGGTGCCCACTAAACCATTTCCTACCTCCTTTCAGTTAAGCTCTTGACCTTTTGATTTTAAGGCCAAATGCGTATGGATGGAAGAGTCAGTGTCCTATGTGTGCGTCATAGAAAGCTCTCACCTGTGAAACTCCCCTCTTACTTGCCCTTCTGACTCCAGAGACCATGTATTGAAAATGGTGGGACCACGAGATGGGAGGAGTCTGTGTCCCTGGCTCACTGCTTGTCCTCATCAGAGCCAGAAATCTCAGTTTCCCCCCATATCCTTCATCCAATCAATTTGAAGTACTATTCATTCTATCCCCATAACTCTCTATGTACCTACAACTCTATACTCTCTATCTCTGTAACTTTCTATATACATCAATCTTCTCGCATCTTGATGGCCACCTCCTAGCCTCTTGACTACCAGCGTCTCTCTCTGGACCAGAGAATTCACCTCTGAACTGGTCCCCTAGCATTCAAAGTAGTCTGTGGCCATAGAGAACAGACTTGTGGTTGCCAAGGGGGAGGGAGGAGGGGGGAGGGATGGATTGGGAGTTTGGGAATAGCAGATGCAAACTATTATGTATAGGGTGGATAAACAAGGTCCTACTGTATAGCACAGGGGACTATATTCAATACCTGTGATAAACCGTAATGGAAAATAATATGAAAAAGAATGTATATATATGTGTAACTGAATCACTGTGCTGTATAGCAGAAATTAACACAACATTGTAAATCAACTATACTTCAATCAAATAAATTAAGAAAAAACATACAGAGTAATCTGTGATCCATCCTGAACCAAGAGGATGAAATTCCAAAAATGCAAATCTGATCTGTGTAAAGCTCTTCAGTGATTTCCCACTGCCCTGATTTTATTTGGCTGCTCAGGGCCTGCGCATTCATACCCCTCCAGTCTTCCCTCTTCCTATCATCAGTGTAGGTTTCTGAGATAATAAATTTTTATTAGCTTTGCTATGTGCAAACCCTATCTAGCCTCTAGGCCTCCACACATGCCAAGTCTTTTGCCTCAGATCTGGCAAAATCCCAGTCATTCTTCAGATAAACTCTTAATGATCATTTCTTCAGGGATGTCTGCCTAGTCTCCTAAGCTATATTTCCACCTAACGTGTTTCTTGTACTGAGTTTATACCTTTAGTGCCTATACTGTCCACCGTTATATCACCAGATCTTTGCATACTGCCTAGCACAAAGGAGAACAACAGAGGATAATTACTTGAATTATTTTACTTATTAGACAGTGACATAAACATTCTTTTCATGTATCTTTCTTCCACTATACTTTGAAATCCTTGAAATCATAGGCCAAGACTTTGATTCCTAGCATAGTAGCTGGCACAGAATTGGTGTCTAAAAGCACTGAGTGAATGAGTGAATGAGTGAATTAGCAACGGGGCGTCTGAGCTTGGTCCCTGTGCTGAGAGCTGGGATGTAACAGTTCAGTGGGATCAGGGAGATGCTGGTGCACAGAGAGTCCCAAGAGCCATCAACTCTGCGTGGGCAGGAACAGGCATCTTTTCTAGAGCTCTGAGCATTACATACATAAAACAGGGACTACAACTACACATGTCTGACCAGTCATGGTCCAGGTTTTTTCTGTTCCTCTGAGAAAAGATATTGATGGAGAAATTGGGAGTGAAGAGAAAGCCTGCATTGTCTGAATAAGAGTATGAGTTTTAATAGAGCATTGAGAATGAGGTGCGAGGACAGAAGCTTTGAGATAGATGTGAATAAAAGACAAATGAAAGAAGAATAGGGATGAAGGAACAAATTTTAAGTTGTGGATAATAAATTCATGATCAGTGAGGAAAGAACACAAATGATGGTTTCAAAAAATACTTACTTTGGGACTTCCCTGGTGGTGCATTGGTTAAGAATCTGCCTGCCAATGCAGGGGACTCAGGTTCGATCCCTGGGCTGGGAAGATTCCACATGCCGAGGAGCAACTAAGCCCATGCACCACAATGAATGAGCCTGCACTCTAGAGCCCGAGAGCCACAAAATATTGATCCCATGTGCTGCAACTACAGAAGCCCGCATGCCTAGAGCCCATGCCCTACAACAAGAGAAGCCACCACAATAAGAAGCCCATGCACCACGATGAAGAGTAGCCCCCCGCTTGCCTCAACTAGAAAAAGCCTGCATGCAGCAACGAAGACCCAACACAGCAAATAAATAAATAAATTTATTAAAAAAAATATTTGGGTTGTTGGACTGTTTCTTTAAATGTAACTCCTCACTGACATGGGGACATGTAGAACCAAGAGATTTATTTAGCAAAGAAGAATAAAAAGTACTTCTTATTGATCTTCTCACACAGCTATCTCATTTGATCCGCAATGACATCTCATGAGTAGTTTGAGTAATCATTTTACACATAGAAACTGAAACCCTGAGGAGCTAAGAAGCCTTAACCAAATTCACAGTTGAGACATGAAAAGATTGGACACCAATCAGGCATTCCAGCATTAATCCACATACTACGTTCTCTCGTACCCTCCATGCTACCACTGAAAAAAGAAGACAGAATATTTTATTCATTATTTTATAATTAAGCTTTTAAAAATAAAAAAGAATGGATGATTAAAAGAATCACTAATTATGAAAAGAATCTTACAAAATTTTTATAGAACTATAAGAAACAAATAAATCTTGTCTTTATGTCCTTTGAATATCAAGTATATGTGCCTATTTACCAACAAGGGGACTTATTTTATTTAAGGACATTTCCTCCAATAGGTTACAACAATGACTGACTGATTTTTTTATTCAATCATTTAATAAACATTTATGAGCATCTGTTGATATCAGCCAGAAGACTAAAATGCAAATAAAGGGGAATCCCTGTCCTCAAGGAGTTTGCTCCTACTGGGCAAGAAGATGTCCTGATAGAAAATGAGAACACGATGGAGTTAAATGCACAAATAGAAAATAGACATAGAGTTATCGAAGCACAAGATGCATCATCTAATTCAATCTAAAGGTGGAATCAAGAAGGGCTTTCTAGAATTGGGCTTAAGATGTCTTACAGGATGAAGAAACATTTCAGGCAGTGGGATCAATGTAACTGTAGACTGTAGACAAAGGAGGAGGACCCTTTGGAGGGGTGTGTGTGTGTGTGTGTGTGTGTGTGTGTGCTTGATTTGACTACAATCAAGTGTATGTCCTGCTAACGCATAACTACAAGGTAAAGAGTGCAGACGAATATGACCAAGATACAAAGCATCCTGTATGTCATGTCAAGGTGCTCAGACTTTATGTAAGTACACAATGAGGGAGTCATTAAAGGAATGTCATGATTACATCTGCATTTAACCGGGTATACTGGCTATTGGATGAAGGCAGGATTAAAGACCAGAAGACCGGAAGTATCTTATTTAATTATCTTTAGTCCAATTTATCCTATGAAGCAAATATCAATCTAATTCATGTATTCATGAATGAAGCAATGACAATACAAATGAATAACAACAAACTGTACAGGAATAGAACACAACGCAATTTTCTTTTTTTTTAATTAATTAATTAATTAATTTATTGACTGAGTTGGATCTTCATTGCTACACGTGGGCTTTCTCTAGTTATTTTTTTTTTTTTTTAGGTTCTTTATTGGAATATAATTGCTTTAAACTCTTGTACCAGTTTTTGAGGTACACCAACGTCAATCAGCTGTATTGATACATATATCCCCATATTCCCTCCCTCCCGCCACTCCTCCCACCACTCTCCCCATCCCAGCACTCTAAGGTATCACCCATCAGCGAGTTGATCTCCCTTTATTATACAGCAACTTCCCACTAGCTACCTATTTTACAGTTGGTAGTATATATATGTCTATGCCACTCTCTCACTTCGTCCCAGCTTCCCCTTCGCCCCCTGCCCCCCCCCCAACCTCGTGTCCTCCAGTCCATTCTCTGCATCTGCATCCTTATTCTTGTCTTGTCACTGGGTTCATCAGTACCATTTTTTTTTTTTTTTTTTAGATTCTGTATATATGAGTTAGCATACAATATTTGTTTTTCTCTTTCCGGCTTACTTCACTCTGTATGACAGACTCTTGGTCTATACACCTCATTACATATAGCTCCATTTCATTCCTTTTTATAGCTGAGAAATATTCCATTGTATATATGTGCCACATCTTCTTTATCCATTCTTTTGTTGATGGGCATTTAGGTTGCTTCCGTGTCCTGGCTATTGTAAATAGTGCTGCAATCAACATTATGATACATGTTTCTTTTGGGATTATGGTTTGCTCTGGGTATATGCCTGGCAGTGGGATTGCTGGGTCATATGGTAGCTCCATTTTTAGTTTTTTAAGGAACCTCCAAACTGTTTTCCATAATAGCTGTACCAACTTACATTCCCACCAAGAGTGCAGGAGAGTTCCCTTTTCTCCACACCCTCTCCAACATTTGTGGTTTCCAGATTTTGTGATGATGGCCATTCTGACCAGTGTGAGGTCATTGTGCCTTTCACTTACATTTTTCTAATGATTAGTGATGTTGAGCATCTTTTCATGTGTTTGTTAGCCATCTGTATGTCTTCTTTGGAGAAATGTCTATTTAGGCCTTCTGCCCATTTGTGGATTGGGTTATTTGCTTTTTTGGTATTAAGCTTCATGAGCTGCTTGTATATTTTGGAGGTTAATCCTTTGTCCATTGCTTCATTGGCAAGTATTTTCTCCCATTCTGAGGGTTGCCTTCTTGTTTTGTTTATGGTTTCTTTCACTGTGCAAAAGCTTTTAAGTTTCATGAGGTCCCATTTGTTTATTCTTAATTTTATTTCCATTATTCAAGGAGGTGGATCAAAAAGGATCCTGCTTTGATGTAGGCCATAGATTGTCCTACCTATGTTTTCCTCTAGGAGTTTAATAGTGCCTGGCCTTACATTTAGGTCTTTCATCCATTTAGAGTTTATTTTTGTGTATGGTGTTAGAAAGTGTTCTAATTTCATTCTTTTACATGTTGCTGTCCAATTTTCCCAGCACCACTTATTGAAGAGGCTGTCTTTTTTCCATTGTATATTCTTGCCTCCTTTGTCAAAGATAAGCTGCCCATATGTGCTTGGGCTTACCTCTGAGTTCTCTATTCTGTTTCATTGATCGTCCTTTCTATTTTTGCGCTAGTACCATGCTGTCTTGATCACTACGGCCTTGTAGTACAGTTTGAAGTCAGGAAGCCTGATTCCACCAACTCCATCTTTCCTTCTCAAGATTGCTTTGGCCATTCGGGGTCTTTTGCATTTCCATACAAATCGTAAAATTTCTTGTTCTAGTTCTATGAAAACTGCCATTGGTAATTTGATAGGGATTGCGTTGAATCTGTAATTTGCTTTGGGTAGTACGGTCGTTTTCACAATGTTGATTCTTCCAATCCAAGAACATGGTATGTCCCTGCATCTGTTTGTGTTGCCTTTGATTTCTTTCATCAGTGTCTTATAGTTTTCTGCATACAGGTCTTTTGCCTCCTTAGGCAGGTTTATTCCTAGGTATTTTATTCCTTTTGTTGCAGTGGTAAATAGGAGAGTTTCCTTAATTTCTTTCTGCTCTTTCATTGTTAGTGTATAGGAATGCAAGAGATTTCTTTTTTTTTTTTTTTTTTTGAGAACTTTTATTGAGATACAGTTAACAGACAATAAACAGCATATATTTGGAGTGTACAATCTGGTATCCCAATCTCCCAATTCATCCTCTCCCAACCCTCCCCACTTTCCCACTTGGTGTCCATGTGTTTGTTCTCTATATCTGTGTCTCTATTTCTGCCTTGCATTTCTGCTTTCATAGTTGTTAGCATTTGCCTTATGTATTGAGGTGCTCCTATATTGGGTGCATATATAATTATAATTGTTATCTCCTCTTCTTGGATGGATCCCTTGATCTTTATGTAATATCCTTTCTTGTCTTTTGTAACATTTTTTTATTTTAAAGTCTATTTTATCTGATGTGACTATTGCTACTCTAGCTTTCTTTTGATTTCCATTTGCATGGAATATCTTTTTCCATCCCCTCACTTTCAGTCTGTATGTGTCCCTAGGTTTGAAGTGGGTCTCTTGGAGACAGCATATATATGGGTCTTTTTTTTGTATCCATTCAGCCAGTCTGTGTCCTTTGGTTGGGGTATTTAGTCCATTTACATTCAAGGTAATTATTGATATGCATGTTCCTAGTACCATTTTCTTAATTGTTTTGTTTTTGTTTTTGTAGGTCCTTTCCTTCTCTTACGTTTCCTGCTTAGAGAAGTTCCTTTAGCATTTGTTGGAGTGCTGGTTTGGTGGTGCTGAATTCTATTAGCTGTTGCTTGTCTGAAAAGCTTTTGATTTCTCCCTTGAATCTGAGTGAGATCCTTGCTGGGTAGAGTATTCTTGGTTGTAGTTTCTTCCCTTTCATCACTTGAAATATATCATGCCACTCCCTTCTGGCTTGCAGAGTTTCTGCTAAGAAATCAGCTGTTAATCTTATGGGAGTTCCCTTGTATGCTATTTGTAATTTTTCCCTTGTTGCTTTTAATAACATTTATCTGTCTTTAATTTTTGTCAGTTTGACTACTCTATGTCTTGGCGTGTTTCTCCTTGGGTTTATCCTGCCTGGGGCTTTCTGCACTTCCTGGACTTGGGTAGCTATTTCCTTTCCCATGGTAGGGAAGTTTTCAACTATAATCTCTTCCAATATTTTCTTGGGTCCTTTCTCTCTCTCTGCTCCTTCTGGGACCCCTATAATGCAAATGTTGGTGTGTTTAACATTGTCCCAGAGGTCTCTTAGGCTGTCTTCAGTTCTTTTCATTCTTTTTTCCTTATTCTTTTCTGCATCAGTGATTATTACCATTCTGTCTTCCAGGTCACTTATTCGTCCTTCTGCCTCAGTTAATCTGCTGTTTGTTGCTTCTAGTATATTTTTCATTTCCGTTATTGTGTTGTATATCTCTGTTTGTTTGCTCTTTAATTCTTCTAGGTCTTTGGTAAACTTTTTGATCTTTGCTTCCAGTCTTTTTTCAAAGTCCTGGATCATCTTCACCATCATTATTCTGAATTCTTTTTCTGTAAGGGTGCCTTTCTCCTCTTTGTTTAGTTGTTTTTCTGGGGTTTTATCCTGTCCCTTCATCTGGTACAAAGTCCTCTGCTTTTTCATTTTCTCTATCTTTCTGTGGCTGTGGTTTTCAGTTCCACAAGATGAAATACTGCTGATACTGCTTGATACTGCTGTCTGCCCTCTTGTGCAGGAATGCAAGAGATTTCTGCACATTAATTTTGTATCCTGCTACTTTACTAAATTCATCTCTAGCTATTAGTTATGGCAAGCAGGGGCTACTCTTCATTGCAGTTCATGGGCTTATCATTGCGGTATCTTCTCTTGTTTTGGAGCACTGGGCTTCAGTAGTTGCAGCACATGGGCTTAGTTGCTCTGCAGCATGTGGGATCTTCCTGGACTAGGGCTCGAACCTGTGTCCCCTGCATTGGCAGCATTAAGCATTGCACCAGCAGGTAAGTTCCCATAGGTCTTCTTCTGAAAAGCTGTTCTCTAGGTAAGTTTTGCTTGAAAGGGGGCAAGTAGACATTGTCAATCTCTGATTCCTACTGGTGTTGGAGGCCTTCCCACAGAGGTGGGGTGCAGCTGCCGCTCACTGGCACGAGCCCCCTTGGAGTCTGCCACCAGCCCGGCCAAGGAGCCTGTGGGCTCCAGTTCTCACAACGTAATTTTCTCATGTTTTATAATTTTGTTTACCTGAATAGCATCTGAAGATTTTGAGACTTCAGATTCTAGACATGCATTTCAAGTTCCCAAGGTAAGGGTAGGTAATCAAATGATGAAAAAAAGTAAGTATTCAAGAAGAAAATCATTATAAAATGTAATTAACTGTACAATTCAGAAAAGAGGATTAAAAAGGTGTTTTGGAAAAAACCAACAAAGGTGAATTCATGAAAAATATACTGGAAACCCATGGCATGGGGCAGTGTGTGATCAAGGTTGACAGATGGGGGGTGGGTCACTAAGTTTATGTCGCATCGGTATATTTGGACCACATGATTGAAGGTTTTTATCTGAATAGATTTCTGTTTGTTAAAGAGAACCCTAGGATTCTAAAACAATAGAGGATTGAGAATCCAGCCAATGTTTGAAAACTAGAGGATCAGAAGTAGTTGATATTATGGACAAATGTGTATTTCTCTTACATTTTTCATACATAAAATGATGACTATAGATATACCTTGGATTTAAAATCCTACAAGGAAATTGTACTACTGCTATATTTGGAATGGCAAATTGTCTTCTATTGATCAGTGCTTCCGGGACTCAGACAAGTATGCAAGAGTGAAGATCAATCTGGAGCTTTAAGAGCTAAGACTGAATTTCTGCAGATGGTATTAAGCATCTTCCTGAGTAATAATAGTTACTCTATTGCAAAAAGTGATATTCTTGAAAATAGTCCAAAAGAAGAAAAATTGGTGAACTATTTCTCCAAGTTGTGCCCCAAGAATAATTATAGCTCTACATTGCCTGCCAAGCTGTTATGAATGATAGACTCTCAGGATACAGCAGAATTCCCAGGGACTTCTCACTTTACTTGTTCTGTGAATAGTCAGAGGCCTCAAAAATAACTTTTCTTTGAAGATACAGCCAAAAGAAAAAAGCAGGTGGAAGATTTTTAAGGAAAAAGACATATTCATTCAAAGCAGATGTTTTAAAAATTCTGCTATATCCAGCCATTTTGACTCCTTTAATTATTCTTAAACTTCGTTGATATCAGAATCACTCGAAGAGTTTGTTGAATAAACATCCCTGAGCTCCACACCAAAACCACTGAGCTAAATATTAGAGGATACCTGAGGGTTCCTTTCTGCTTGTGAAGTGTAAAATGAGTAGAATTCTCTTCTGGGTGAATCATGGTGCAGCACAATAAAGTGACTTTTCAAAATTCCTGCTCTCTCCTCATAATTCATATTTATTTCTTCAGTTTTATTGATGTAATTTAGGGAAAGGAAAGATTAGTCAAGTTGTATAGTCAAAAGTTATTAATCATGACAGTTTCAGTTAGTTAAATGCAAGGATTTAATTTTCCAAGGAAGAAGACATAGTCATGGTATCCGGTTGGCCAAGAAGTATGTTCAGGTTTTTCCATAAGATGTGATGGGATAATAATTAGATCTTTGCAATGATTATTATCTGAGGCCTATTCTTTGTAGAAATCTAGATCTGAAGTGGCAGGACTAGTCTTAAATCTGTAGCTTTGAATTGGAACTACAACTAAGCAGAGGGAAAATTTAAGAGATTTGTACATTTGAAATGATTGACACAGACACTTGGGAGTTAAGAGAGGGAAGGGTCACAAGATTACTGTCTCTTGATTACCACAACTCTTTGTGGAGAAGGGGGCCCCCACTATGAGATGGACACAGCAGACTTCAGGGACCCTAGGAACTGTCACAGTTGACTACTGATTGCTCAATTTCTCTACTTAAAGGGAGAGTTCTTAGGCTTCAGGACTGTCTTAAAGTGACTTTAGTCCTTTGTATTTTGGATTTCACAATAATTACATGAAAATTGATTCATATATTAATTTAACAAAGTTTATTCATACTTCGTAAAGAAAGTGAGATGAGTTAAAATTGTTGTTGATTGTGTAGTAGTTCTTTGTTAGAATTGGCTTTTTTCAGTATTTTAGAGCTCCTCCCCAAAATAATGAGTAAGTACAAATCAATAATAAAAATTTTTAAAATTCACAAAAATTAAGAATTCTTGACTCCCTTTACTTACTCTTAAGAGATGCACATGTTTAAACATGAAAATGAATTCTTTCTCAGTATATTTCTTTGTATAATATTGTATTTGTGCGATACTTGTAAGCTGGAGGAAATTTATTAGCTATCAAAAAAGGTTAAAAAAGGACATGACACACTTTCTAGAACATTCTGTCATGGCCTGTGGGTTATAGAACATCAAGCTTCCTTTCACAATGAAAACTTTCATTTCCTGTATCAACAGAGCAGACCACAGTACAATGACTTGAGAGAGAAGCTTATAAAAAAATAGAAGTGTCTTTCTAAATGACTTCGAGATCTCATAAGGAAATACAGTATAAAATAAAAAATGAAATTTTCATAATCACAAATGCATTTTATTTTCATGTCTTACTAATATGTTACCGCATTGCATGTAGGCGTTTAACTATCACATATTTGTATTTCTCTGTACAGCTTACACAGATGGTAAGTGAAGAAATGGGCTGACGGAAGATATAGGTAACACTAGTCTACCTTAAACAGTGCATCATCTTCCTGAGCGATTTCCACTTCTTCATTCCTTAAATAATGAGCAAGGTCATTTCACCTGAGTGTATTCTGGAGCACACTCATTCACCCAGGTGCCCTCCCTGGTCCCTATTTTTCACTCACTTCAAGGGCCTAATCATATGATCCAGGAGGTCACACATGTATCTTCTTGGATGTACAGTCTCAGGTTCAAGTTTGCAGTAGGTCAAGTCTCCTGATAACGCAAACACCAAGACAACAGCACTGACATCTTGGAGGCAAGATATGGTGGGAAAATGTGGGGAGTCATACAGGGAGGGGGTGTCCAGGATGAAAGGGTAGATGGGTTTGTAAGGTTGAGTGGAGTAGTAAGAAGAAACATGGAATGACCAGTGCTAAAAAGGTGATGCTTGGAATCCTCACTGTCTTCTACCCTCAGGAGGCCCATCACCACCTCTGATGTAACAGTATCAGCCTGTCCCCAGAAGCACCTCACCTCTGGGCCTTGGTGTTCTTTAGTGCATACAGGAAGTGTCTGCAGGCACATCCCTTTTTTGGAACAAGCATCCAAGTCAACTTGACCGTCGTCATTAGACTTGTCTTACCAAACTCTAGCCTCCTTGGGCTTACACGTTTCCCAGCCAACTTTCAAACTGGGGGATCAAATAAGGCCCAGTTCCACAAGCTCAGCTACATGTAATTCCTGGGCTTTTGAGATTTCAGGGGGCAATCTGGTAGAGCATCAACTTTACTTTTAGAGGAGGAGGCTAAACGTTAATTAAATTATAGATTCATTAATCTATAGGATACATATTTATGTTATTACATAATATCACATAGAAAATCAAACAACTATATGAGGGTGTGAGATAAAATGTTTGCATACATTTTAAGGCAAAACAGAAAAGTATAAAATCTTTAAATAAATAAAATTTAAATTGAGAATTTAAAAGGCTAAAACTAGGGAAAATGAATTGAAAGCAGAATTATACACTATGAAATAAAACTTAAATTCAAAGAAAATATGAAACCAATGAAGGATAAAAGAATATAGAAAAATATATTAAAAGTTAGCAAATGGTATTAGTCCTTAGCAGAACTTGTTTTGCTATCATTTGATTTTTTTTTTAGTTTCACTGAAAATATGTTTATTAAAGACAGTTTTATATCTTCATTTTTTCTGAGTATGCTGCTTTTGTTCTCAAATTACCCATTTTCTCAATATCTAATTATAAGATTTTCTTTTATTTCTTCCTTCTCTTTTATCAATTAATTTTGTATGTTCACATTATCTTGTTCATTTAATTTCATTTTCTAAATGTTGCTGGCATGTAGAGATAGAAATAATTTAATACCTAGCCTTGTTGCTAAATTCTCTTGCAAATTAAAATAGTTTGTAGATTATTTTGAGTTTTCTACATATGCAAAATATCTAGGAATAATAAATAATTTTTTTTCAAATTCTTAGAATTTAAATTTTTTTCCCTAACCTTATTGCACTGACCAGGGACCTTAAGTATAATACTGGAAAAAATGGCAAGAGCGGGTATACTCTGTATGATGTCAATTCTTTGATATTTTTGGAAACTTGTTCTATGGTTCAAATATACAGTTAATTTTGGAGTCAATATACCATGCATGCTTGAGAAAAATGTCAGTGTTGAAGACAGTGTTCTACATAATCTCAATTGAAACAAATTTATTAATTTTGTTGTTCAAGTTTTCTATATCTTTTGGATTTGCCTGTTTCATCATTACTGAGAGAGATGTGTTAAATCCTCCAACTATGATTTTGACTTTGTCTATTTTTTCTCTTTTAGCATTTAGTCAAATTTCCATTATTTATATTGAAGCTAGACTATAATATGCATCTAAGTTTATAATGATTACATCTTCTTTATGGATTAAAGCTTTTATCATCTTGAAATGTATTTCTTATGTCTACTAAAGCTCTTGCCTTAAAACCTCCTTAGTCTGAAAGTAATAGAGATATACCAGTTTTCTTTTGCTTAGTGTTTGCATCTTTTTTTCTAACAAAATTTGATTACTGTCATAGTAATGTATGCCTCATTGAAAAATTAGTCAGGCACACTTGGTAATATATTTAGAATATTTAGCCTCCTTAATTTAAACATGCTCATGGTTATATATGAATTTAAATCTACTATCTTACCATTTGTTTTCCATTTAAACCACTGTTCTTTTTTACCCACTTTCTTTTTCTTCTTGTCTTTTTTCTTTCTCCTTTTCTTTTTCTTCTTATTTTTCTTCTTTGAGTCAAATATTTTTATCATTCAATGTTTTCCAATTTCTAAGCTCGTTAGTCATACATTCTTTCATTTTCTTTTAGTGGTTACTTAGAGATTTTTAAAATGATCAGAGTATAATAAAAATTAATATTTTATTGCTTTCTGAACAAGAAAAAAATTAGATCATTTTAACTCTTTCTAACCCCCTCCTACCTTTTGGGCTGTTTGTCATGTATTTTCATTCCACATGCCATTTAAATCACACAGCTCTTACCGACCTTGTTACACAGACAATATATGGATTTAGACTCACTCACACATTTCACTTCTCCATTGTTTTTAGTTCCCTCCTACGCTGAACCAAGCTTTCACTTGGGTCCATTTCTCTTCTGAGTGAAGAACTGACTTTCATGTCTGTTAGAGGAGTTCTGTTGTAGAAGAACTTTCTCAGTTCTTTTTAGTTTAGCTTTTATTTTTCGTAACATTTTTGTAGGATATAAAATTCCAAACTTTCAGTTACTTTCTTTTATCCCTTTAAAGATATCATTCTATCTTCTGGCTTATGTCATTGCTGTTGAGAAGTTAGTTTCTACACTGCTGTTGCTCATTGGAAGATAATATGCCATTTCTCACTGGCTGCTTTAAAGATTCTTTTTATCTGACTTTCAGCAGCTTAATCATAATGTTCCTGTGTACACTATGTGTGATATCACCTATGTGTCATATCTATGTATGTATCTGTGTGTGTATGTATCTCTATCTCTATCTATCATTTATCTATCATCTATCTATCTAATCTATCATCTATCACCTATCTATCATCTATCTATCTATCTATCTATCTATCTCTCTCTCTATCTATCTCTATCTATCTATCTATATCTATCTATCTATCATCTATCTATCTATCTATCTATCTATCTATCTATCTATCTATCATCTATCTATCTATCATCTATTGCTCTATCCATCCGTCCATCTTTGGAGTTGTAGAGATAATTGAATCTTCAGCTTGGGTCATTACCTCTATGTATATTGCTTCTTCTATGATTCTCTGTCTCCTGTTCTTCTGGGACTTCAATTGTACATACACAAAAAGTATGTGTCCCTCATGTTTCTCAAGTTGTTTTTTGTGTTTGCAATATTTTTTACTTTCCTTCAGTCTGGACATTTTCTATTGACCTGTCTTACAGTTTGTTATTCCTCTCTTCTGCTGTATCTAATGTGTCTTTAAATTTATTTAATTTTTTCTAAAAATCAGTTCTTGGATTTTGCATTTGATTAATTTTATATTTTTTATAGATTGGATTACATAAAAGATTCCGTTAGGATAAAATTCTCCATCTTTTCAACTATTTTTAGACTTTTCTCAACATCCTTGTCACTTAACTTCAATATATTGACTGTTTGGGCATATATTACTGCCTTTCTTTTGTCTTGGCTTTTGATTATTTTGTCTTGCGTCTTGGCATTCCCAAAGGTATTTGATTGAAAGTTGACTAATGTGTATGAATAATATTAGGGATATTTCGAGGCTTTGGCTGCTGTTTTAATCCTCTGAGAGCATTTCTTTTACTTTCTCACAGGCAGTTAGAATTCAGCAACCTGGATTGGAATCAGTCCAGTTCTGTGAGATCTATTCTATTTCAAGTATATTCTTACTCCTATGATGCAGTCCTTTCTGGTTCTTCCCTGGAAATTAATTAATTAACTAAAAAAAGAAACCAAATAAACCTTTAAAAACAAAACACAAAAAACCACAATGATGTGTTAGTTACAGGTGTACAGCAAAGTGATCAGTTATACCCATACAAGTGTCCATTCTTTTTAAATTTCTTTTCCCATTTAGGTTATTACAGAAAATTGAGCCATCCCATGTCTTAAGAGAGTAAAGACGAGGATTAAAAAAATGATTCACCAGTTTTCTGTTTCTGAATAGACTTTTGAAACTCATGTTAGAGAAATTATTTTGAGAAAATGAGTTTTTGAGTTTTGAGTTATGCTATTTGAGTTACAGTTATACTATTTGAGTTATTTGAATTGCAATACTTTGGAGAAATTGCAGATTCACCTCCAGACCACTGCAATAAAGTGAGAATCACAATAAAGTCATGAGAATTTTTTGGTTTCCCAGTGCATATAAAATTATGTTTACACTATACTGTGGTCTATTGTGTGCAACACTATGCCTACAAAACAATGTACATACCTTAATACAAAGTACTTTATTGCTAAAAAATGCTAACCACTATCAGACAATGCAGGGTGGCCTCAAATCTTCAATTTGTAAAAAAATGCAATATCTGAGAAGTATAATAAAGTGAAGAGCAGTAAAACAAGGTATGACCTCTTCCAGGGTTTTCTATTTCACCTAAGTGGTGTCCCAATCTACACATTTGTGTGACTCAGAAACCCAGAGGTCAGCTGAGCAGCTTGTTCAAGCTCATTCTTGTATCTCATTCATTATAGAGTTCTATTAATTATATTTCCTAAACTTCACGAGGTTATTACAGTTTTTCCTGTCTCTACTACCATCACCCTGGTGTAAATAATACTAGTATCCCTTGTCTGTATATCTTATATTGTAGACATTATTGTAATAAGTCTCTACCTAAAATTTCTCTCTCCATATCTATGTGGCTCACCTCAAAATGACTTCCACATTTGCAGCTAGAATACCACTTTAGTGGGCAAATATCATCTTAAGGTATCCTTTTGAAAGCTCAGAAATTTTTCACATCTTTAAGAATGGAGGCAAAATAATCCGAATCATGGTTTCCAGGGCCCTCATTCCCTCTGCTATGATCAGGACCTAAGCAAACATGCCACTTAACTTCCCGTGCTTTCCTCAAATGGTTATTCTTAGCTAGTTTATCTTTTCTAATTTTTTAATTCTACATTCTAATTATTTTTTAATTTTTTAATTTCCCAAATGCTTTTATTGTCTTGCTACTTTCTAGAACTGATGTCCTATAATTTTCAAATATAAAATTGTAGCATTTTTAAATAATAACAATTGTGTTACCTACTTTACAATATGTATTCTGCCTGATTTTTTCCCCTTGTTTAACTGCAGTGGTTAATACTCCTGGAACAATATTACGAAATAGTAAAGACAGCAGGCATCTCTTATGATTTTCTAGTGTTGTGTCATTAACCATCTTCATGACAGTGGTTTTGATTTTATCTCTCTCTTTTCCAAAAGTCACCTCTGTTCCTAATGACTATTTTTTTATTCCATGCTAATTTCACTTCATATGTATCATGTGTAAAGGGGAAAAAGTCCCCCTTACTAGGTAATTTGAGTGGATCTCCTTTCTTTGAAGTGAGAAAAAGAGAAAATTTGAGCAGTAAATATTTTCACTTAAAGTCCCGTAAAGCTCCTTTAAAGTTGAATATATTCAATATGAATAATGTCAATTTACTTAACAGTTTATTGCTATTCAAAATGTTTGCCTTTTTATTAAAATCTCTATAAAATGCATTTTTGTACTTAAAACATCTTTGTGTGCATTTTAAAGGATTATATCAGGGTATATATGATGACATTCTGGATCAAACACATGACATTTTTTCAAAGGCTATTGATAAAATAGCGCAATTTGCTAAATTGCTTTCAGCAAGTTTTCTAATAATTAATACTTCCATTATGAGCTTAATTTTCAAGATTTCCTGCAATTAAAGGAGGTAAAACCCTTGGGAAGAGGCAGTCCTGGGCTGCTGAGTCTGCTGGTGGGTCGCATTTGGTGACAGCTTTGCACCTTCTGCCCTGCCCACTCTGCTCTCCCATCACACACGCGCAGTGATGCCCAGGGGTCAGGCCACATGAGGATGCCAGGCTGCCCTTATGGAAGCTGTGGGCCCAGAAGATCTGGCTGACTCCTGGTATGGTAACTACAATATTGGTGTTATTATTTCTATTCCTATTTGCTTTTGGCACAAATGACAGCCAGTTCTGGCAAAGCTGAACCTGTTTTCCACTGCCAACATGTTCTACTAATGATCACTGCAAAAATGCCAGCTGTAGAGACAGAGGGAAAGATTTTTCTGATATTCTTCCCTTTAGGGACGGAAGGAAGAAAAAGTCCTCAGTGAAAGTGCATTGGGAGCCAATTCCATAAAAGTTCTTCTGTCTGTTTCCATACTTTCTGCCTAAAACTGCCCAAGCTCTCTGCTCAGAGTAGATTTCCCCCATTTATCCTTTAACCAGGTTTTTCTGCTTAAACTATGGATCACATACTCATTATACTCAGAAACAGTGTGGGCTGCATCCTTAGAGTCATGTGAATATAGGAGAGAAGTGCCAGCTCCCCTTCTAAACCACTCTGCTCGCTTGCATTCTCTGAAATTTCTGAAAGCTCAGCTGGGAGAGTGAGAGCCTCCGACGGTCTCTATTTTGTGATCTCTGTTCCCTGGAAGGGATTCTGATCAGGACCACACTCAGGGAACCAGAACCACATTTATCCTGAGACAAGGCAGCTGATTCTCTGGAGCATCTACAAATGGGAGTGAGAAGGGTAATTGCATCCTACAGTCCCCAAGGCCAACCTTGCCCAGAGAGGGCTCTCTCCATGCTACAGGCCTTAGATAAACGGTTTTCAATTCTTGCAAACTTCCCAGATGT
The DNA here is from genome assembly GCF_030028045.1 of Hippopotamus amphibius kiboko. Lineage (NCBI taxonomy): Eukaryota > Metazoa > Chordata > Mammalia > Artiodactyla > Hippopotamidae > Hippopotamus > Hippopotamus amphibius. The sequence goes on along the minus strand of NC_080191.1, from coordinate 82,970,363 downwards.
CTCTTTTGGTTTCTATCTTTAAGGTGAGAAAACCAAGGCTCAGAGAGTTTAAAAGGTTTCCAAAGCCACACAGCTAAAGCTGACAAAGCCAAGGTTTGATTATAGATGACCTGGCCCCATCAGTCAGGCTCTTCCTCCAGGAAGAACTTTGCCACAGCCTTCACAGCAGCTCAGTGGAGAAATGGGCACATCCTACTCCATATTAGAGGTCAACACAGTAGGAAGAAGGGCAGAGAATGATGGTGGGGCCCTGGAGGATGGTGCTGGGAAAGAGGCCTAGTGTTTAAATTCAACTCACAATTCTAACATGAGCCAAGTTCCTTAGGCTCAAAGCTAACTCTGAAGACCCCACAGTAAAGCTCTACACTGCTCTGCTTTCCAGCTGGCCTGGGGCTTTCAGGCCTCTCTTGTGCCCTGTTCAAGGCTGGGAAGGATTTAGAGCACTCCTCAGACTGCAATCAGAGCAGGTCTGCTCACAAACCTTTACAATTTTCCATCACCTGAAGGCTTAATTCCAAACTCCCTAAAGTAGCAAAGTAACTTCTTACCTTTCCCTACTCCTCTCCCTTTTCCCCACCCCATCACCTATTCCACCTGAACCGAGTTATCTGGGGTCGCTTGATAACCCTTCCTTGCCCACGTCTCTAAGGTGCTGCATGTGCTCCTGCTTCTGGCAGGCACTTTCTCCCTCACTTGATTTATCCTTTATGCCACATCTATGTTCCAAAATTCAGTGACGTCAGAGTAACCTCCTCTCAGAAGCCCCCTCTGATTGATTACCTTTGTTTTCTCCCAAATTTTGTGTTCTTTCTTGGTTGCTCTAGCCTTCCATCTTGACCACTTTCAGCACACATCCTGCGGAGAGATTATTTTGTTTACTTGAATCCTCTCTGACTGGACTGTGGCCTCCTTGGTAACCTCTCTTGCCCAGCAGCACATACCAGACAGTAATAAATACTGAATACAAAGAAAGAGGCAAAGGTTAAGTTAGGTTCTCTGGAAATATCTAGAGTCTTACCTTCCTTGGTTCAGAGAGGTGAAGGATTCTGGATGACCACTTTCCCTGCAAAAGAATAATTAATTTAGAATCAATTCAACTTCAAATATTTATTGAACTTACACTGCAAAGTCCTCATGGAGTCCTATTTCTCAAAGGAAAATAGAAATACTGTTTATCAAAAAATGGGGCTTCAATAGACAATATTGTAAGCTAAAGTTTTTGAAAGAAGATTTTGCTTCATGTGGTGTGTACATACAATGGAATACCACTCAGCCATTAGAAAAAGAGTGAAATAATGCCATTTGCAGCAACATGGGTGGACCTAGAGTTGATCATACTAAGTGAAGTGTCAGACACAGAAAGACAAAAGACAAATATCATGTGATATCCCTTATATGTGAAATCTAAAATATGATACAAATGAACTTATTTACAAGACAGAAACAGACTCACAGATAGGGAAAACAAACTTATGGTTACCAAAGGGGAAAAAGGGGCAGGGATAAATTAAGAGTTTGGGATTAGCACATACACATCACATATATACAACATCGTAAATCAACTGTACTCCAATAAAATTTTAAAAAAAATTTTGCTTCAGATGAAGTGAAACATGTGCACCAAATGGATCTCATGCAGTGGTTTATAATATAAACTGAAGCCCTGAGTCAGTCTATAGACCGGCATCTCCTAGGATACCAGACACAAGGGGGGAAGCTGGTGTCCTTGGGAGGAATCAAATATCTACTTAAAATGAGACAAACATTGGAAAACAATTTGCTTTAGTTTGGCTTCGGATATGCTCTTTTTTATATTTTTGCTCTTTGTGGAGTTAGAGCAAGAATAAAGAATAGGATTTGTTTAATGAAAAAGATCAGGGGAGCCTGAAATTTTTGCATGTAAATATAGTCATTCAAGATGCCTAATTCACTGGCAATATTATTGCATCCTATCATAGGCTTAACTTAAGTGATTTAAAAAGCGGAGGGGCCACTGTATTATTTTATACATAAATATCAAATAGAAGTGGCTGAACTACAGAGAAAGTCTGGGTTTTCAGTGTGTGCAACTGCCAGACTCTGTGGTCCCCCAAAGGAATGCAGTGTAGACTCTCAGAGCAAAGATAAGAGCAGGAACAGAGCAAGTGTTTCTCATAAATTCACTGAGAGTCTGTTCATTCATCTAATTCACAGTGTTCTTTCCTTTACAAGAGTATTTTAGGGATGCCTCTTTTAAAATAAAGCAGCATAAGTCCTTAATGCAGAAAGGGATGAAGAGCATTGTATGCAATATTTTCATTTTCAGAATAATTTTTAAATGTTAACAGACTAAAGAAAAAATATATGGATTATTTGTACAAGTATTTCACGTTTGAGAGTTTTAAAAAAACAGAGTAGATAGAAGTGATCAGTGTGGTCAAAGAATAGGCAACCCTGACTAGAGTTAAGAAACTTCATTCTAAATGGCTTAACCTTTTAAAAACCATGCCCCACAGGACTAAATGGATTTTATACAGCTTAACTTCCTGCAGCTGGCATTAAGAGCTCAAGCTCCTTTTATTTGTTTCTCAAGTGTAACACTTTATTATTAGATATGCTTTTGCAAACTGAAGAGTACCCTCATTCTTGTACCTTAAAATTCACAAGTCAACTTCTGTATACAGGAAAATTCACCTCCCACTTAACCAACTACCAGACTTAAAAGATGCACTGTAAGCAGCTCTTGGCAAAAAAGAGCTCTCTACAAGAGGCCCCTTTCATCCTGTCACTAACTTTAAACCAGGTACCCGCATGTTCTAATCATCTCTGGCCTGGCCCTAGCATACATTTCAAATCTTTTGATCACACAATACCTTGCCTAACTTGTTGGTCCTTTCAGTATATCAAAGAAATAGAAATGAAGAATAACTAATTAACAGATGACCAGATCTCTTTCCTAGCTTCCCCTTCAGTAATCTCATGAACAAACTGTGAACAAGGTAGCATTTAGGAGGTGGATCAAAACAGATCTTGCTGTGATTTATGTCAAAGAATGTTCTGTCTATGTTTTCCTTTAAGAGTTTTATAATATCCAGCCTTATGTTGAGGCCTTTAATCCATTTTGAGTTTATTTTTGTGTATGGTTTTAGGGAGTGTTCTAATTTCATTTTTTTTTAACATGTAGCTCTCCAGTTTTCCCAGTACCAGTTATTGAAGAGACTGTCTTTCTTCATATTATTGTCTTCTTTGTCATAGATTAGTTGACCATAGGTGCGTGGGTTTATCTCTGGGCTTTCTATCCTGTCCCATTGATCTATATTTCTGTTTTTGTGTCAGTACCATACTGTTTTGATGACCATAGCTTTGTAGTATAGTCTGAAGTCAGAGACCCTTATTCTTCCAGCTCCATTTTTCTTTCTCAAGATTGCTTTGCTATTCAGGGCCTTTTGTGTTTTCATACATATTGTAAAATTTTTTCTTCTAATTCTGTGAAAATGCCCTTAGTAATTTGATAAGGATTGTATTGAATCTGCAGATTTCTTTAGGTAATATAGTCATTTTGACAATATTGATTCTTCCAATCCAAGAACATGGCATATCTCTCCATGTGACATCTTTGATTTCTTTCATCAGTATCTTATAGTTTTCTGAGTACAAGTCTTTTGCCTCCTTAGGCAGGTTTATTCCTAGATACTTATTCCTTTGATGAGATGGTAAATCCTCTTTTTTAATATCTTAAGAAATTAACTTCTCTTAATTTCTCTTTCTGATCTTTCATTGTCAGTGTATAGGAATGCAAGAGATTTCTATGTATTAATTTTGTATCCTCCAACTTTGGCAAGTTCATTGATGAGCTCTAGTAGCTTTCTGGTAGCATCTTTAGGATTTTCTATGCATAGCATCATGTCATCTGCAAATAGTGACAGTTTTACTTCTCTTCCAATTTGGATCTCTTTTATATATTTTTCTTCTCTGATCGTCATGGCTAGGACTTCCAAAACAATAAGTAGTAAAAACAAAACCAAAAATAAACAAATGGGATCTAATTACACTTGAAAGCTTTTTTACAGCAAAGGAAACAATAAACAAAACAAAGACAACCCTCAGAATGGGAGAAAATACTTGCAAATGAAGCAACCAATAAGGGATTTTTTCCAAAATATACAAACAGCTCATATGGCTCAATATCAAAAAAATAAACAACCTAATCAAAAAATGAGCAGAAGATCTAAAGAGGCATATCTCCAAAGAAGACATACAGATGGCCAGAAATCACATGAAAAGATGCTTAACATCACTATTAGAAAAATGCAAATCAAAACTACAATGAAGTATCACCTCACACTGGTCAGAATGGCCATCATCAAAAAATCTACAAACAACAAATGCTGGAGAGGGTGTGGAGAAAAGGGAACCTTCCTACATTTTTGGTGGGAATATAAATTGATACATCCACTATGGAGAACAGTATAGATGTTCCTTAAAAAAACTAAAAATAGAGCTACCATATGATCCAGCAATCCTACTCTTGGGCATATACCCAGAAAAAAACATAAGTCAAAAGAACACATTCAGCCCAATATTCATTGCAGCACTATTTACAATAGCTAAGACATGGAAGCAGCCTAAATATCCATCAATAGAGGAATGGATAAAGAAGATGTGGTACACATAAACAATGGAATATTATTCAGCAATAAAAAAGAACAAAATAATGCCATTTGCAGCAACATGGATGGATCTAGAGATTGTCATACTGAATGAAGTAAGTCAGACACAGAAAGACAAATATCATATGGTATTGCTTATATGTGGAATCTAAAAAGATGTTACAAATGAACTTATTTACAAAACAAAAGTAGATTTGCAGATGTAGAAAACAAACTTATGGTTACAAGGGGATGAGGTGGGGAGGGATAAACTGGGAGACTGGGAGATTGGGATTGACATAATACAGAGTACTATATATAAAATAGTTAACTATATATATATGACTATATGTAAAATAGATAATTAATAAGAACCTGCTGTATAGCATGGGGAACTCTATTCAATACTCTGTAATGGCCTATATGGGAAAAGAATCTAAAAAAAGAGTGGGTATTTGTATATGTATAACTGATTCACTTTGCTGTACATCTGAAACTAACACAACATTGTAAATCAACTATACTCCAATAAAAATTAAAACAAAACAAACAAACAAAACAAAACAAAACAAAAACAAGAAAGTACAAACATGTAAACAAAATTTTTTAATCCAGGTCTTTCCCTGCAGTGCCCACTTAATGTCAATATACAAAACCATATTCTTTTTCTTTTTTCATTTAATACAATTTTGTTGGCATGCCATATTTTCATATCAATAAATATAATCTCATATAATTTAAAATAAAAATAGTATTTACAGAAAAATCACAAGAAATTGACAAGCCTGCACACAAGCCTGCACACAGTGGGGGATGGTTACAACTCTGACTCCCTATCTCAATGATTAACTGAAATTACTTCCCTTTTTCTCTTTAAAGACTTTCATGGCCATACAGAATCTTTGGAGGTTGTTTTTAGGGAATGCTGAATCCATCATCTCCCCAGATTGCCAGCATTCTGATTAAAAGCAACTTTCCTTTCTACCAACATTTGCGAGTGTTGAATTTTTTAAGGGGCGAGTAGGTAGACCTGATTCAGTAACAATGCTTTGGAGGAGAAGGACTCTGATGGGGTGAGTTTCCACCCAGTCTCATCATGCAGTCCTGGTCAAAAGGCTTATTAAGGGAGGGGCACCCCTTCTGTAAGAAGGATTCATGGAGTGACTGACACCTCCAGAATGCACTCATGTTATATGTTTACTTGCTTAAAGGGAACTGGGCATAAATGTGATAAGATTGGGAAAGCACCCATTTATTGTACAATTATAGTTTCAGCTTTTTCCTTGAAATTCAAGAACTAATGCCTTGTCTCTATAAATGCACACATCAAGTCTTATGTTCATGTAAACCTTCACTTCTAAATATCACAAAACTGTCTTATGTAGTGTTTTTGAAAATAAAATATTAAAAAGAATTCATGCTCTGTACTTGAATTTATTTACATGAGGAAACTTCATTAAGCCTACCTTAGGTAGCTAATATTCATGATTAAACATTTGAAATTTGAACAGATGAAGCTTTTAGCCTTTTCCCCCCCTTGGGGCCTTTTAATTTGATAACCTGTTTACTGCTTCATTAGGTGAGCGTGTAATCAGATACCCATTGTAGCTATAGAAATTACTAAGTTTAATGATTCAGGAATTCCCCTGAAGAGAAAATAATAACTAAATGGAATAATATAAATTGATTAGTTTTGCATATATCATAACAGCTCTTGGAACCATAATATTAAACCTGTCACTTCAGTATCATCCATTAATTTATTTCATATACATATTCCAGTCTCCAAAAACAATTCCACAAATGCAGTTTACCATTTCATTTTTTTTTTTAATTGCTTTTGGCTTTGTCCTTGGGGACTTTTATCTTTGATAATGCAAAATCATTATGTAAATCTTGTAACAAAGTCGAGTCATTTTCAATACAAGGGCCATCTCTCTGATTCTTGAATTATACACTGAAGCACTGTACACATTGCACTGACTTTTGTCAGGGAGTCCACACCAGTCCTCTCATAAAGAATAAAGATGTTATGCATTGCAAAAGATATGAACACATGAGGCAGAAAAGTGTGTCCTTGAGGAGCTTATAATCTGTGATTTTAAGATAATGTATAAAATAATTTTTGAATAATATGTGGCAGGTTGTGGTCATTAAAGTACAAAATATAATTTATAGATTCAAAAGAATATTGTCATTCAAAGGACTACTTTGGCAAACTAAGTTTGTTGACATTGCCACAGCATTATAATTTTGGAATGTTGTCATTTGAATTTGCTTTCACAGTGAGTTACAAAAATATAAGAATAACTATCTCTTATTGACACACTTTTTAATAAACCCTGAAAATGCTATTGGCCAGTTTGATGGACAAGTTTCGCTAACTTTTGATGTTTTGAAATTACATTTCTCACCCTGAGAACATTACAATTTTATATCTGTCCAAGCACCTGAGAGCCATTTCAATAAAGACATTGCCAAGAGTTACTTCAACAAAAAATGTATGATTTTTAAAGGTGACAAATCAGTGTCTTAAAAGTGAAGACACTGATGACTTGTGTATTTGTTTAATGCAAATTTACAATATTTGCATAAAATGCACATTTATTTATACAATATGTGCAGATTTACATGACAGTGTACACTGCTATGGGATCTCAGATGAATGCAATCTGGATAGCAGAAGGAAGGGACAGGGCATTCCTGATACAGAGAAAAAATGAAAAAAGAAAATAGAGGAAGGAACTAAATGATGGGTCCAACCTCAGGGAAGAGACCAGTGAGCACTTCAAAAAGTGTCTGGAAATGATGGTGACACATTTGAGAATGATGGCAAAAAGAATGGAAAAAATAAAACAATTGAAAGATTTCTAGCTTCTAATTATGGAATGAAAGGTGTTGATTCTAAAGGAAAGATGGTGCTTTTGTATTTAGAAACATGGAATAACATAAACTTAAAGCTAGAAAAGACCTTTGATATCTCCTTAGAGCTCTCCTCCTTTTCAGCAAACAAATAGAGAAGGTTTCTGACCAAAACATGAAGCCCGCCAAAAGAGACAGACCCAACACTTGATATTTCCTCTTTGGAATAGGTGTGTGACTTTCAGAGGAGAGAAGACATTCTAGCAGAGGGAGTGGTGATTTGAGGTAAAATAAAAATTTGGATGAGAAAGGCCATATTCATAGAGAGGTGAAGGTAGAAACCCAGAACTCTGAGACTTTCCAAGGAAAGGAGAGTGAGTAACCAGGCAGAGACAGACCAAGAACTGCCAAGTCTACTGGAGAAGGTAGTTGGGGGTCAGAAATTGAACTTTCTTATTTTAAATTTTTAAAAAAGTGTAAAAAATTAAAAAAAAAATTACATACATTTAATAAAAATAAAAAATAAACTAAAAATATCAAAATAGTAATAATTCTGTAATATGAAGGAAATTGAATTTCTAATTTAAAAACTCCCAATAGAGAAACTTCCAGGCCCAGACCATTTTACTGGTGAATTCTATCAATGTTTAAAAAGGAATTAATACCAGTTCTACACAATCTGTTTCAGAAAATATGAGGAGGGGGCATATCCTAACTCATGTTATAAAGGTAGCATTTACCCTGATATCAAAACCAGACAGACACATTGAAAAATAGGAAAACTGAAGATCAATATCATTCATGAATAGAGAGGTAAAAGTTCTCAAATATTAACAAATAGAGTTCAGCACCATATAATATATAGTATATAATATTAATAATATAGTCTGTAATGAGAATTATTTACCACAAACAAGAGAGGTTTATCAAAGGTATGCAAGATTGCTCCAGTATCAAAGAATTGACCAATCAATGTAATCTATCATATCAACAGGCTAAAGAAGAAAAATCACATGATCATACAAATCAATAAAATTCAGTAAAAACATCTGACAAAATTCAACACAAATATGAGACAAAACTCTCAATAAAATAGCCATAGAGGAGAATTTCCTCAGTTTGACACAGAACATCTATAAAACCCTGCAGTTAACACCTACTTAATGGTGAAAGACTGAATGTTTTCCCCCTACAATCAAGAAGAAGGCAAGGTGTTCATGTTACACCCTTATTCAACATAATACTAGCAGATATGGCCAGTGCAATAACTTAAGAAAATTAAATAGAAGATATACAAATCAGAAAAAAAAGAAAGAAAACTGTCCCTATTTCCAGATAGCATGATTATCTATATAGGAAATCACAAAGAATGCACAAAAAGCTCCTAAATCTTGGCTGTAACTGTAAAAATTCATATAGATATGCAAAGTACTCAGAATGGTCAATACAATCTTGAAAAAGAACAAAGTTGGAGGACTCACACTTCCCATTTTGAACCTTATTACAAAGCTACAGTAATCAAGCCAGTGTGGTACTAGCATAAAGATAGAAATATAGATCAATAGAACAGATTTTAGAGTATAGAATTTTCCTTGAAAGTGTCAAGATAATTTAATGTGAAAAAAAATAGTCTTTTCAACAAATGGTGTTAGGACCTCAGGTTATGGTATACATATGCAAAAGTATGAATTTGTACTCCTACTTCACATCATATACAAAGATTAACTCAAAATATATGAGATAAAACTAAGTCATTTGAAGAAAGCATAGAAAGAAATCTTGTGACCTTGGATTAGGCAATAGTTTCATGGATATAATACTAAGAGCATCAATGACAAAAGAAAAAATAGATAAATTGAAATAAATAAAAATCAAAATGTTTCTGATTCAAAGGATACAATGAAGTAATTGAAAAAAACATAATGGGAGAAAATATATACAAATCATATTTCTGATAAGGGACTAGTATCCAAAATGCATAAAGAACTCTTACAACTCAAAAGTAAAAAAAAAATTAACCCAACTAATAAATGGGCCAAAGTTTAGAACAGAAATTTCTTCAAACAAAACATACAAATGGCTAACAAACACATGAAAAAATCCTTAGCATCATTAATTTTTAGAGAAAAGCAAATCAAAACTACAATGAAACACTACTGCACACCCTCTAAGATAGCTATAATAAAAAAGATGGACATTTGTATGAGTTAGCATATGGTGTTTGTTTTTCTCTTTCTGGCTTACTTCACTCCATATGACAGTCTCTAGATCCATCCACCTCACTACAAATAACTCAGTTTCATTCCTTTTTATGGCTGAGTAATAGTCCATTGTATATATGTGCGACATCTTCTTTATCCATTCATCTGTTGATGGGCATTTATGTTGTTTCCATGTTCTGGCTATTGTAAATAGTGATGCAATGAACATTGTGGTACATACTTCTTTTTGGCTTATGGTTTTCTCTGGGTGTATGCCCAGTTGTGGGATTGCTGGGTCATAAGGTAGTTCCATTTTTAGTTTATTTATTTATTTATTTATTTATTTATTTATTTATTTATTTATTATTTTTTGGGGGTACACCAAGTTCAATCATCTGTTTTTATACACATATCCCCGTATTCCCTCCCTCCCTCAACTCCCCCCCATTTTTAGTTTTTTAAGGAACCTCCATACTGTTTTCTATAGTGGCTATACCAATTTACATTCCCACCAGCAGTGAAGGAGGGTTTCCTTTTCTCCATACCCTTTCCAAAATTTACTTTTTCTAGATTTTTTGATGATGGCCATTCTGACAAGTGTGAGGTGATACCTCATTGTGTATGCTAACTCATATATATGGAACCTAAAAGAAATGGTTCTGATGAACCCAGTGACAGGGCAAGAATAAAGATGGAGATGTAGAGAACGGACTTGAGAACACGGGGTGGGTGGGACGGAGAAGCAAAGGGGAAGCTGGGACAAAGTGAGAGAGTAGCATTGACATATATATACTACCAAATGTAAAATAGATAGCTAGTGGGAAGTTGCTGCAGAACATAGGGAGATCAATTTGATGATGGGTGACGACTTAGAGGGCTGGGATAGGGAGGGAAGGAGGAAGTCACGGGAGGGAGGGCATATGGGGATATATGTCTAAATACAGCTGATTCACTTTGGTGTACAGAAAAAAACCTGACACAACAGTGTAAAGCAATTATATTCCAATAAAGAGCTTAAAAAAAAGATGGACAATAAGAAATATTGAAGGATATGGATAAATTGGAATGCTGTTTTTACATTATAGTTTATTCCAAGATATTGAATATATTTCCCTGTGCTATACAATAGGACATTTTTGTTTATCAATTTTATATATAGTAGTGTGTATCTGTTAATCCCAAACTCCTAATTTATCCCTAATCCACTTTCCCTTTTGGTAACCATGAGTTTGTTTCCTATATGAGTCTGTTTCTCTTTTGTAAATAAGTTCATTTGTATCATTTTTTAGATTCCACATGCAAATGTTGTCACATGATATTTGTCTTTGTCTGACTTAACTCACTTAGCATAATAATCTCTAGTTCCATACATGTTGCTGCAAATGGCATTATTTCATTCTGTGTTTTTTTTTTTTTTTTTTAGCTGAGTAATATCCATTGTATGTATGTTCCACATCTTCTTTATCCATTCATCTGTTGACAGACATTTAGGTTTCTCCCATGTCTTGGCTACTATAAATAGTGCTGCTATGAGCATTGGAATGCATGTATTTTTTCAAATAATAGTTTTCTCCAGATATATGCCCAGTAATGGGATTGCTGGGTCATATGATAGCTCTATTTTTAATTTTTTAAGGAACCTCCATACTGTTTTCTGTAGTGGCTGCACCAGTTTACATTCCCACCAAGAGAGTAGGTGGGTTTCCTTCTCTCCATGCCTTCTCCAGGATTTATTATTTGTAGACTTTCTAATAATGGCAATTGCGATGAGGAGGTACCTCACTGTAATTTTGATTTGTGTTTCTCTAATAATTAGCGATGTTGAGAAAGTGCCAATGAGAAACTGGAACTCTTAAACACTGCTGGTGGGAATGTAAAATGGTGGAGCCACTTAGGAAAATGGTTCAGCAGTTCTTCAAAAAGTGAAACATAGACCCACCAATTGCACTCCTATATATATACCCTAGAGAATTTAAAACATACACTCATGCAAAAATTTGTACACAATATTTATAATAGCATTATTCATGAGAGCCATACATGGAAACAACCCCAATGTCCATCAAGTAATGCATGGATAAACAAATGTGGTATGTTCATATAAAGGAATATTATTTGTTCATGAAAATAAATGAAGCATTGAGACAAGTTACAACATGGATGAACCATGAAATAAAAGGCCACATGTCATACAATTCCTTTCATATTAAATGTCTAGGAGTGGCGAATCAATGGAGGCAGAGAGTAGATTAGTGGATGCTAGGGACTAGGGGTACAGGAAGATGTGGGTGACTGCTGACTGAAAGGAGGTTTCATCTCAGAGTGGTGAAAATGTTCTGGAATTACACAGCAGTGAGGGTTGTACAACTTTGTGACTATACTAAAAACCACTAAAATTGACAATTTAACAGGGTGAACTTTGACATGTTAATTATATCACAAAAGTTTCATTAAAATAATAATAATAAACTCAGACATATCATGCCTTTAAAAATTGTCAAATTAAAAAATTTTACTTACATGTATTAGTGAAAAGACTGACATGAGCTGCCGGGATTTGAGACCCTTCCACTTCTAATTTCTCCACAGTAGAGAAAAGACATAGGTTGTTGAATTATATGACTGAAAACTTTGAATTAGACACATTAACTAATACAAAGTTCTGTTTAGATTAATCAAACAATTGCTACTGACTTTAGTTTTTAATACTTTATAGTAAAGTGAAAGCATTATGAATTTGGAACATGTCTTATTTACGTATGATTTTCAAATTCTCAAATTAACTGTAAACTAATCATAAAAATTCTGAACAATGTAGGTATTCTATCTTTTTAATATCAATGAGAATCTGGTAGGTCAAAAGGTATTATTATTTCAAATTTTCAATTAAGAAGTTTGAGTGTCTTTTTTTGGCAAGGGCGGACAAAGTGTTATGAAAGTTCAGTAATACATAAGCAATGAACAGATGCTATGAAAAATGCATACATCTATTCCAAATTGGATGAACTATTGTTGCCTCATTAAAAAGCCTTGTGCTGAGGTAATTCTATTTCTCATGGTGATAATCATATTGATAGATTGTATTAATCAAAACAAGCCTGCTGCGTGGTTCCTGATTTTTGTTTTTGCTGTTGGTAATTGGTATTATTGTCCATCATGTGAAAACAAGGAGGAGGGAAGGGACTGGAATAACTGAGCTGGGTCTATAGCATGTTTTGTTGCCAGAGACCTCGTGTTTGGAGGTCAGGAGAGACTCCTGCACGTCTGTCTTTACTGGCCTAGGCGATGTAACTAGGTTTGGATTTGTTTATTCTTTCTAGAAAGTTGAAGTCCTCCCTGGACAGCGAGATCTGCTCCTCACACCTTGCTTAACTCTCACAAGGTTACTGTGGGAGGGTGGACTGTTTTAAGGACTGGTCTCTTGCCCACCACTTCCAACGGATGATTCTACCTGCTGAAATATTGACCCTGCTAAAGCGTGGGTTAACCTTGAAAGCATGATGCTAAGTGAAAGAAGCCAGGCACACAAGACCAAGAAGTATAGAGTTTTGTTCATGTGAATGTCCTTAAAAGGCAAATCTACAGAGATAGAAAGCAGAGTAGTGCTTGTTTAGGGCTGTTGGGATAGGGGTGCAGGGCGGGAGATGATGGCTAAAGGATAAGGAATTTCTTTCTGAGATGATGAAAATGTCCTAAAATTGACTGTTCCACATGTCTGTGAATATGCTAAAAACTATTGAGTTGTGCAATTCAAATGGGTGAATTGTGAGATATGTGAATTATACCTCAATAAAGCTGCAATACAAAATAAAATAATCAAGAACAAGCAAACATGGAAAATATATTGGCCTCTATATGAACTAAGTCTGAAATTGCAACACTCCTTCATGGGATTCCTAATAAACCCTTGCACCTTTGTTCTCCCCTCTCCATGCCCTGCTACACACACACACACATACACACACACACACACACACACACACACAGTCTGAGCTAGCTCATTTTCTCTGATCTTCCTTATTCTGCATGGTCCCCAATTCCTTCCTTTCCCCCTGGTCCACTATTCTGGGAGGCATTGCACACCTGGCAGTTGAGTCCTTTAAGGGTTCTTTGGTTTGAGATGTTGTCCACACTCTCTCCAGCACTCCTCAGGAATTGTAGAGCATGTCTGCACAATGCCTAGTCAAGCTGAAGCCTGTGCAAGCTGAGATTGTGTCACATCATGAAGAAGCAGGGGCCCATTGGGACTTGATGGGTTTGCTCCATTCAGAGATGTGGAGAAGGGTGTGTACTCCAGCAGCAAAGGTCATGATGAAGGAATCCCCGGGTTGTTTTCCAGAAAAGCAAATTACCTTTTGCTAAAACCGGGGGTGGGTGAGCTGGACATTAGAAAAGAGGCAGGGACAAGAGTGTTGGGGGACTTGTACCCCACGCTGAGAAATGTGGAGAGGGGATCACCCTTAGGCAGTGGGGAATCTCCAAGTGAGTCAAATCCAAGAAGAACTTTTTTTCTCTCTAACCTTGGTGCTTCTTGATGGTTTCTAACTCTATTCAGAATTTGTAGCATATGGTCACACAAAACTAATTTTCTTCCCTTGAAATGATCATTTCATGTTCTAAAACCATCATTAATTTGATTTTTATACCAGTCTAAAGGTTATCATGAGTCACATTCCCTATGGTCATTTTTATCATATGATTCCAGTTAAATATTAACTAGGCTTTTAAAATGTCTGACTAAATATTTTACTGCAACCCTTAGATTTCATGCTAGATATTTTCTAGCCATGACTGAGCAACCATGAATGTTGCAAAATTTTTGGCATAAAGTTTGCATAGTTTAGAGATAAACAGCTTCTTTAAAAATGAAAAAGATTGACAATCTATAACACAATTTCTAAGTAAAACTAATATAAAACTCTTAGGGATCACATTGATTAGATTATCAGATTGATTAATTTGCAAATCACAGCCACACAAGCTAGGTGCCTTTTAGTCATGGGCTTCCTGTTATATTTTTCCTGACACTATTTTAGTAAGATTCTGACAGGATCTGGAGAATCAGTTTTGATCACTGTCACTCTATTTTCCCTTCAATCCGTTGGGGTAATTATTAGCTTAGCTATGCTAATTATCATCAGTCTATTTACAAGCAGCCTCTAGAACATTCTCAAGTGGAAACCATCTCTACCTCCTCTTAAGTCCCAGATGTCTCCATTGGCACTCACTACACCTTTCACTTCCTACTTTGTGTATAGTACACCTCACATGTACACCATATATCTTTAATTGTTGAGAAGCTACTTGAAGTCCAGAACCCTGTGGTTTATTCCACCACCCGCCTGGTGCCTAGCAGAGAACCAGCAAAGAGTGTCTTTGAATAAATGAATGAAGGCACATCATGCTCATGTTTTCCTCATTATCCCCTTTTATGCTCTTTTCTTTTTCTGCAACCTTGGCTAAAATTCTTTCTTTAAGCCATGCATTGAGATTCCTCTAGACATTATTAACATCTACCATATTTAAATGTAAATATTGAGTATCTACTTGGGAGAGAGCCTGTATTGAGAGGTTAAAAGGTGGACAGCATAGAAAAGACCCTCAAGGAGTCAATCTCTCTCCTCTATCTAAAATCAATTTTCAAAAGCCAAAAGATCAGAAATTGGAAATTGCCACAGTTATATTTTATATATCTTTGTTGCTAATTAAAAATAAAGAAATTTTTAAAGAAAGATTAGAAATCTATTACAAATAAGTAATCTGGGCTTGTCTATTCACAAAAAACAATGTCCTTTTATGCTACTTTATATTGACAACAGATGGGTTCCTTTAAGTTAAGGTCACAGATTGAATTTATTATGTGGCCTTTCTCCAATCAAAATTATGATTTTGGTTGAGAATTTAAGCAACCATTTATTTTTAACTTTTTCAAGACTGGCAAATGTAACTGCTTTTGAAACTCTCAATTTCTATATAAAATGTATGGTTTGATGTATCCAGGAGGTGTAATTATTTTAGTGCCTCATTTTCAAGTGACGCGAAGGAATTTAGTGGCAGGGTTTAGAGTTTAGTGGCAGGGTTTGGAATTCTTTTTCTGTGAATTGACAAATGATACATTCCAAAACAAAATATCTGATATACCCATAATTGGTAATGAATTGGGGATACACAGTATAATTGCTACCTTAGTGTTGCCCAACAGAAGGAAGCAACTTCTAGAACCTCTCCAATCTTCATCAAGATTTAGTAGGCAACTTGGTTGCCCCAAGGTGACCAACTTTGGCTGGTGGAAGAAGACTGCATTGAAATGCTGTGAATCACTTTCATAATTTACATTAGTCAAGGACAAGTAGTTTTTGAGGACCGAAGATAACACAATGAAGAAATGGAGTATTGTAGGGAAGAAAGACTCTTGTACCATACCAATACAAAACTTGAGCAGGTCAGGCAGGATGAACCCAAGTATTTGAGGATCTGAGATTTGAAATAAAAATGTAAAACAAAGGATACACCCTTTCTGAATGGTTAATCATAAAATAATTAAAAAAAAAACAAAAAACAAAAAACAACTAGCCAGAGTGGCTAAATTTGAAGTCACTGATGAAGTTAGGAAAATGTAATCTTTATTTGGGTTAAAATCTGTGGGAAATTATCATAACACTCAAAGAAGGTAGTAGTATTTTGGTGATGCTAAAATAAAGGGAGAATATTGAACAAGAGGAAGTACTTTTCAGAATTTAATTTTAAAGAGTTTGTTGTGTCATTGTAAACTTGCTGATTGTTGTGCCTTGGTGTTTTTATGCAAAAGAAAACTGATTAAACCAGAGAAATTAACATCATCTCCCCCAATATAGGATTTTTACAATAATTTCTAAAATGGCTTCCCATTTTGCATCAAAGTAAAATTCAGTTTTTTCTGCAGATAAAAACCTCAACATGATTTGGCTCTGCTCAGCTACCAAAGTTGAGGTTTATCAACAAGGTTATCTCCTGAGCAACGCCCCCCCCCTTACTTCCCTCATTGCCTTGACTATATTGGCTTCCCCTGCTATTCCTAGGACATGCCAAGCACCCTCCCATCTCAGAGATTTTGCACCTTCTGTGTCCTCATGCTGGACCTGGTCTTTTTTTCCCTACCTGTAGTTTTTGCATGGCCAGCTCTCTTACTGCCTTCTTGTCTGTTCAAAAGTCACTTTATCCAGGTGTTCTCCCTGATATCACTATATAAAATAGTACCCTCTTTATCGATTTCTATCCCCTCTACCTTGCTTCATTTTTGTGGCATTTAAGGTCTCGAACACTTATTTGCTTATTTGCTTCCCTTTATCTCCCCCTTAGGTTGAGGGCATAGACTTGGATTCATCACTGTATCTCTAGTACCTGAAACTGTGCTTGGAATACGGTGTGTCCTCAAGAAAATATTTCTCAAGTGAATGAATGATAAATGAAAATATATATTGATTCTTTACAATTAAAGTTTTAGAACTTCCATAAAATAAATTTTATAAATGAGGAAACTCACCTGGTTAGGCATGAGAACTTACAGAGGATGGAAGTGGGGCCATGTTTGTCTGCTTGCCTCTATAACTGATGCTGCAGGAAAGATGCAGAATGGTTCAGCAAGGGCAGACAGTTAAAAACAAAGGATCAGTGAATGACTGGAAGCAGCAGTGACACAGATAGCCCCAAAGATCAAGCAATCCCCAAACCTTTAAAGAGGTAGGTAGATAACTACACACACACAGGCACACACACACAATCACAGATACACACACACACAAACACATACATACGCACACTGCAAATCTTTCCCTTTTAAAGAATAGGGTCTCTGGTAGGGAGAAAAAGCTCTCCTTTTTCTTTGAGTTGTTGCAAATCCAGGATGGGAATTTTTTTAAAGCTCTTTATAGGAATATAATTGCTTTACACACTTGTACCAGCTTTTGAGGTACACCAAAGTGAATCAACTGTATTTATACATATACTCCCATAACCCCTCCCTCCCATGACTCCCTCCCACCCTCCCTGTCCTGGCCCTCTAAGGCATCACCCATCATCGGGTTAATCTCCTTTTGTTATACAGCAACTTCCCACTAGCTATCTATTTTACAGTTGGTAGTGTAAATATGTCTATGCTACTCTCTCACTTCGTCCCAGCTTCCCCTTTGCGCCCCACCCCCCCACCAAACCCCATGTCCTCCAGTCCATTCTCTGCATCTGCATCCTTATTCTTGTCCTGTCACTGGGTTCATTAGCACCATTTTTTTAGATTTCTTATATATGAGTTAGCATACAGTATTTGTTTTTCTCTTTCTGGCTTACTTCACTCTGCATGACAGTCTCTAAGTCTATCCACCTTATTACATATAGCTCCATTTCATTCCTTTTTATAGCTGAGTAATATTCCATTGTATATATGTGCCACATCTTTATCCATTCATCTGTTTATGGGTATTTAGGTTCCTTCCATGTCCTGGCTATTGTAAATAGTGCTGCAATAAACATTATGGTACATGTTTCTTTTCGGATTATGGTTTTCTCTGGGTATATGCCCAGTAGTGGGATTGCTGGATCATATGATAGTTCTATTTTTAGTTTTTTAAGGAACCTCCAAATTGTTTTCCATAGTGGCTGTACCAACTTACATTCCCACCAACAGTGCAGGAGAGTTCCCTTTTCTCCACACCCTCTCCAACATTTGTTGTTTCTAGATTTTTTGATGATGGCCATTCTGACTGGTGTGAGGTGATACCTCATTGTGGCTTTGACTTGCATTTCTCTAATGATTAGTGATGTTGAGCATCTTTCCATGTGTTTGTTGGCCATCTGTATGTCTTCTTTGGAGAAATGTCTATTTAGGCCTTCTGCCCATTTGTGGATTAGGTTATTTGTTTTTTTGGTATTAAGCTGCATGAGCTGCTTGTATATTTTGGAGATTAATCCTTTATCCATTGCTTCATTGGCAAGTATTTTCTCCCATTCGGAGTGTTGTCTTCTTGTATTGTTTATGGTTTTCTCTGCTGTGCAAAAGCTTTTAAGTTTCATTAGGTCCCATTTGTTTATTCTTGATTTTATTTCCATTATTCAAGGAGGCGGGTCAAAAAGTATCTTGCTTTGATGTATGTCATAGCATGTTCTGCCCATGTTCTCCTCTAGGAGTTTTATAGTGTCTGGCCTTACATTTAGGTGTTTCATCCATTTTGAGTTTATTTTTGTGTATGGTGTTAGAAAGTGTTCTAATTTCATTCTTTCACATGTAGCTGTCCAATTTTCCCAGCACCACTTATTGAAGAGGCTGTCTTTTTCCATTGTATATTCTTGCCTCCTTTGTCAAAGATAAGGTGCCCATATGTGCTTGGGTTTATCTCTGAGTTCTCTATACTGTTCCATTGATTGTCCTTACTATTTTTGTGCCAGTACCATACTGTCTTGATCACTGTGGCCTTATAGTATAGTTTGAAGTCAGGAAGCCTGATTCCACCAACTCCATCTTTCCTTCTCAAGATTGCTTTGGCTATTTGGGGTCTTTTGCGTTTCCATACAAATCGTAAAATTTCTTGTTCTGGTTCTGTGAAAAACGCCTTTGGTAATTTGATAGGGATTGCGTTGAATCTGTAAATAGCTTTGGGTAGTACAGTCATTTTCACAATGTTGATTCTTCCAATCCAAGAACATGGTATGTCTCTCCATCTGTTTGTATCATCTTTGATTTCTTTCATCAGTGTCTTATAGTTTTCTGCATACAGGTCTTTTGCCTCCTTAGGCAGGTTTATTCCTAGGTATTTTATTCTTTTTGTTGCAATGATAAATAGGAGAGTTTACTTAATGTCTCTTTCTGCTCTTTCATTGCTAGTGTATAGGAATGCAAGAGATTTCTAATTTTGTATCTTGCTACTTGACTAAATTCATCGATTAGTGCTAGCAGTTTTCTGGTAGAGTCTTTAGAGTTTTCTATGTATAATATCATGTCATCTGCAAAGAATGACAATTTTACTTCTTTTCCATTCTGGATTCCTTTTATTTCATTTTCTTCTCTGATTGCTGTGGCTAAAACTTCCAAAACTAGGTTGAATAATAGTGGTGAGAGTGGACACCCTTGTCTTGTTCCTGTCTTTAGAGGGAATTCTTTCAGTTTTTCACCATTTAGAATGATGTTGGCTTTTGGTTTCTCATATATGGCTTTTACTATGTTGAGGTAATTTGCTTCTATGCCCATTTTCTAGAGAGTTTTTATCATAAATGGATGTTGAATTTTGTCAAAAGCTTTTTCTGCATCTATTGAGATGATCATATGGTTTTTATCCTTCAATTTGTTCATATGATATATCACATTGATTGATTTGCATATATTGAAGAATCCTTGCATTCCAGGCATAAACTCCACTTGATCATGGCATATGATCTTTTGAATGTGCTGTTAGATTCTGTTAGCTAGTATTTTATTGAGGATTTTTGCAACTATATTCATCAGTGATATTGGTCTGTAATGTTCTTTTTTTGTGACATCTTTGCCTGGTTTTGGTATCAGGGTGATGGTGGCCTCGTAGAATGAGTTTCGGAGTGTTCCTCCTTCTGCTATATTTTGAAAGAGTTTGAGGATAGTTTTTAGCTCTTCTCTAAATGTTTGATAGAATTCGCCTGTGAGTCCATCTGGCCCAGTGTTTTTTTTTTTTGTTGGGAGATTTTTAATCACAGTCTCAATTTCTGTACTTGTGATTGGGCTGTTCATAGTTTCTATTTCTTCCTGGTTCAGTCTTGGAAGATTGTACTTCTCTAAGAATTTATCCATTTCTCCCAGGTTATCCAATTTATTGACATATAGTTGCTTGTGGTAGTCTCTCATGATCTTTTGTATTTCTGCGGTGTCAGTTGTTACTTCTCCTTTTTGATTTCTAATTCTGTTGATTTGCATCTTCTCCCTTTTTTTCCTGATAAATCTGGCTAACGGTTTATCAATTTTGTTAATTTCTCAAAGAAGCAGCTTTTAGTTTTATTGATCTTTGCTATTGCTTCCTTCATTTCTTTTTCATTTATTTCTGCTCTGATCTTTATGATTTCTTTCCTTCTGCTCACTTTGGGGTTTTTTTGTTCTTCGTTTTCTAATTGTTTTAGGTGTAAGGTTAGGTTGTTTATTCGATATTTTTCTTGTTTCTTGAGGTAGGACTGTATTGCTATATACTTCCCTCTTAAAACTGCTTTTGCTGCATCCCATAGGTTTTGGGTTGCTGTGTTTTCATTGTCATTTGTTTCTAGGTATTTTTTTATTTCTTCTTTGATTTCTTCCGTGATTTCTTGGTTGTTTAATAGCATATTGTTTAGCCTCCGTGTGTTTGTATTTTTTGCAGTTTTTTTCTCTTAATTGATATCTAATCTCATGGTGTTGTGGTCAGAGAACATGCTTGATATGATTTCAATTTTCTTGAACTTACCGAGGCTTGATTTGTGACCCAAGATATAACCTATCCTGGAGAATGTTCCATGTGCTCTTGAGAAGAAAGTGTATTCTGTCATTTTTGGATGGAATGTCCTATAAATATCAATGAAGTTGAGATGGTCTAATGTGTCATTTAAAGCTTGTATGTCCTTATTTATTTTCTGTTTGGATTATCTGTCCATTGATGTAAGTGGGCTGTTAAAGTCTCCTACTATTATTGTGTTACTGTAGATTTTCCCTTTTATGGCTGTTAGTGTTTGCCTAATGTATTGAGGTGCTCCTATGTTGGGAGCATAGATATTTACAATTGTTATACAGGATGGGAATTTTTATCTGGAACACGTGAAACAGTCAGGGAGACACCATACCTTTTTATTTACTGGTAATTACCTACAGAGTAAAATGTATATGCTCATTGATTTACAGCCATGACCCAACTCTAGTTTTCTTACAACTTTTGATTTAAAATGATTTCCATAGAATATGTTCTGCAGACACTAATCATTGTGAGATAACTATAGAAATAGATTCTCTGTTTAACTAATGTTGAAAAAGTCTGTGTTAAGCAAAGTTGAATAGGTTTCTGTATAAGAGGACTTCTCAAGTAAAATCAGGCATCTAGATTAGTACCACACAGCTGTAAACAAAAGAAGTGCTGCTCACCACCCAGATCTAGAAGGATTAAGTCATAACTCAGTGCAGTCATGACCAACGGTGCACTTGGAGAGGAAATAAAGACAATAAAAGGATGCTCTGTGCTGTGGACAGGCAGGCTCCTTAGATCTTTAATGAACCCACATCCTTGCATCTTCCATACATAGGAAATCACTAAAGTCATTACCTTGAGAAATCCATTCCTTGTGACTAGCAGTGATGTTTTACTGAGATGTATGTTTGACTATGCGTATCCCCAGCCAAAATCATATATAAACTGGTGTTTCCCCTATGTCTTCAGAGTAGCTCCCACAGAGCCACTGAGAGGCTGTCTCCCAGACTCTAGTCCTCAGGAAGGTTCCTGAATGAAGCCTAAACTCATAACCCTTACATTGCACATTTTCCTTTCAGTTGACACAGCCAAGGCTTTCAGTCTTTCCATGTTTGCAGTCTATAGGTAAAAAATTAGAATGTCCTTTTACTATAACCAGCACATGTATAGTTGAGTCAGCTCTGAGCAACCTTACCCTCTATATCATGTGTTTTTATTTGCTTGTTTTGGGTAGAACTTATTCAAAATTAAAAAAAAAATGTATTTGGGAAGTATGTTACTGTATTATACTTTTTTTCATTCAAGAAAGGATGGTCTTTTTTGGTTTATTCTTTACTGGGAGAAGATAAAATTTCATGGGACTTTTGGGTCAATTCTGCCAGGTCTTAAATCAGGGCTAGTGGTCTTCCTTCCAAGCACCTCCTTCCCATAGTAGGACAGGAGGCAGTGTGGGGAGGGCAGCTGCTGGGGAGTGCTCCTTTGACACTGTGTGCAGTGGCCTCCATGAGGTTGACAGTCCTGTCCTCTACCTGCACCCTTTACTCATTCTTTCCCACGAGGAAGGCATATGTTCTCTCTTTGCTGGGTCACAGACGTTGATCCATTCCTCCACTGTGGGGGGGGAGGGGATGTGATAATCTACTGAATAGCCATCCTTTGGCAATTGCCTTTCTCTTCTTCCCTCTCCACTCCAGACTCATGCGAGGTGAAGATCCTGGGTCTGCTTTGCTGACTCATACGTGTCCTCAAGTGACCAATCTCAATACCTCTACAGAAATTACAAATTCCTATTGAGAAGTGGGAGATATGTGACCCTGTTCAATTTTTAAAAATAAACTTTGTGAAACAGTTTTAGATTTATAGAAAAATTGCAATAGTACAGAGAGTTCCCACATACCCTACATCCAGTTTCCCCTATTATTGTCTTCTTATTTTAGCATATCTGTACATCTGTACACCTGTTACAATTAACTAATAATGATACATTGTTATTAAATGAAGTGTATACTTGATTCATATTTCCATACTTTTAATCCAATTTCCTTTTTTTCTGTTCTGGGATCCTGTTCAGGACACCACATGACATGTAGTCATCACTTATCCTTAGGCTCCTCTTGGCTCTGACATTTTCTCAAACTTTCCGTGGTTTTGATGACCTTGGCAGTTCTGAGGAGTCCTGGTCAGGTAGTTTGTAGAATGTCTCTCAGTGGAGTTTGCTTATATTTCTCTCATGACCGGGGCTATGTTTTGGGAGGAGGATCACAGAGGTGAGGTGCCATTATTATCATGTCATATACAGGGACATATAACCAAAGTGACTTTTCACCATTGCTGTTGATCTTGGCCACCTGGCTGAGGTAGCGTCTGTCAAGTGTCTCCACTGAAAAGTTGCTCTTTCTGTCCCCTTTCCCTGATAATTACTTGGGAGAAGGTCCTTGTGCACAGCACACACTTAGGGACTGGGGAGTGGTGCTCTCCTTGAGGACCAACTGTATAGTCTTTTTGGTTCTAACGTTAAGGCTTTGATACGTGTATCTGTTGCTGTGTATCTTCTACAAGGGAGATGCATGTTCAGTTACTGAAGACACTTAGTAATTCATAAGGCAATGGGCAGAGTATTGTGACTTGGGTAAAGGTGCAGAACTGGGTAAAAATGTGTTCCTTCATTCATTGGACACTTTCTGATCAGTGTGATCCTGGCCTTAAACTTGATGCTTTGAGTGTTAAAGACTTGTTCTCAGGAAGGTTATAATTGAGCATGACAAAAAAAAAAAAGTACTTAAAAAGAGAGCAAATCTGCAGTCAGATATGTGGGCAAGAATTTAAAATAAAACATTTTTTGCTGCCTGAACACAAATTTCTACAGGATAGTGCAGCATTTCCCGGAACTGACTTGGAATTTAGTGCAAATAGATGCAAAATGGTGTGGCTACTTTCAATTAGCCACACTGTGACCCTGTTGGTGTCCTACAGAAGAGGATGATGTGTAACTCCTCAGTCTTCACTGGGGAGTCCCCTACAGGGCCTCAGGGGAACATGAACCCCTGTGGGATAAACAACAAAACAACCAGGCCAGTGAAAATAGGTCTCCTGTCCTATCCACATGGATTCTTCACAAGTTGCTAAGTGTATTCATTTTATTTACCTTTGGAATAAAATAGCAATTTTACTTCACTTTTTAAACATCACTTAGGCCTGAGAGTGTCACCTTGCAGCCTGGACAAGAAGTTCCCAAAGAATACTCTAGGATATTCCAGAATATTCAGAAAGAATATCGCCAGGTCACAGGATGTCAATAGACATATACACATACAACTGTCAATCTTGGAATTCACTGGACCTGGTGAAGTCTAAGGTTTGTTTTCACTCTTTTCTTTTTCATTAATTAGATCTAAAATAAACATGCTTGGAACCAAGAGTCTTGTGAGTTTTATTCATTTTCCTCTTTCAGGTTGAGAGAACCCTGCATTTGTGTGTGTCCAGCTTTGCCCAGAGTGGCTTCTGAGTAAATTCTGATTGTTATAAACTTGCTCAGTGTTCCTACTCTTCTTCTAGAGGTTAGTTTAGTGTGAGATCTGCCCCATGTCTGACTGAGACTTGGGAAGTTCTACTAAGAGTAGGGGGCTTTGGGAAAGAGTTTACATCACTCCTTGAGTTAGATGAACAAGGAAGAGACTTCGTGTGTTGATTGATTTTTTTGTGGATTGGTTCCATGGTGTGCTGTGGCCATTCATGTGTATGAAGGGTGCTAGCTTGGGAGAGTTAGGCCCACTAAAGATGGCAGAAAGGAAAGATGGAAAGACTTTAGTGTCATAATGTCATTGGACAACTGAGTTTATAAACCCTGGACCATTTGTTTGTGAGATGACAAGTTTATGTCCTTGTGGTTTAAGCCAATTGAATCAAGGTTATTCACTGTTTGCAACCAAAGCATTCCATAGTATACTAGGGTTATATACAAAAAAACCACTGTATGAAGGATTTAGGGCTTTTTAAGATATTTCAAAGATAATTTTGTCCCTAAGTGGTTTTTCAACTTGTGCTAAGTTTAGAGCTTCAGCCCTGCTAAGGGACAACTTCACAGAATATGCCTATTGATGAAAGTTGGTAACTACTTCTTGGTCTAGAATGTTTCTTGCTGTCTTAGATATATTTTGCATTTATGGCCTAACTCATGTTTCCATCATCTAGGAATGCTTCTCCCCCTCATTGGGTGAACCTCTTTGCACCTCAGTATCCTTAACCTCTAGCTATCTGTTGACTAGGATAGACTCCTGGCCTAAGCTGGGCCCTTAGACACCCCCTTTAGGGTGTTTGGATTTGGGTCTCTGAGTCATGGGTCATTCTATATTAGCTTGTGAACTGAAAAAGGATGCAAACTAGGAACTGGGCCAGCCATGATTAGCCTGGTGCATGCCAAAGTAGAGACAGCAATTTGGCAGAGAAAGAGAAAAATAAAGGGAGAGAAGCAGGAATAAGAGACCATACCAATCCAGAGAGACACAGAGAGTAATTCTCGTGTTTTTATTATCCAGTTTCTGGATCCATTTTCTCCAGAGGGTTGGCCTAGGGTTCCATGAAATTCATATGTTACTTGCATCTTCCTAATACTTGACTTCCTAATGCTTTTACTTGTGAACTAAAAGAGACTTACTTGATAGGATTTAAGTTTTCCTTTTTTGGTAATGCCACAGCAATTCACATTATTTTATGACACTAATTTCAATCTGCCTTGTATTAGAGCAGCTTGGTGACTTGCATAAGCTACTTTATTAGTGTGAGTTTAAGAGCAAGGATTAGCCTTATTCATTTTTAAATCTATTAAATCATGAAGTGTTATCCTTTGCCTATATTAGGAACTGGAAATATTTGTTGAGAGGGAACTATAGCATGAAAAAGAGAAAACGAAAATTTTCACCCATCCAAAATAAATGTTTATTTTAGGCATTTTATGAATACCTTCAATCACTGAATGAAGCTATACCCAAATAAAACTCATTTAGTTTATTCTCAATTATTTAATACAATTCAATCCTTTTCAGCACTAAACAACATTGTCACCCTTCAAAATCACAACAAATGCCATTCTACAGTTTTTGCAAATTTTTGGAGATTAAGTAGGTTCTTTTAAAAAACAAACCTGGGACTTCCCTGGTGGTGCAGTGGTTAAGAATCTACCTGCCACTGCAGGAGACATGGGTTCAATCCCTGGTCTGGAAAGATCCCACATGCCACAGAGCAATTAAGCCTGTGTGCCACAACTACTGAGCCTGTGTGCTGAAACTACTGAAGCCTGTGTGCTTAGAGACTGTGCTCTGCAACAAGAGAAGCCACCACAATGAGAAGCCCACAAACCACAACGGAGAGTAGCCCCCATTTGCCACAACTAGAGAAAACCCAAGCACAGCAACAAAGACACAACATGGCCAATAAAAATGAATGAATTAATTAATTAAAAAACAAACAAACAGTATTATCATTTAAAAAAAAACTGTTTCTTTTTAATTAATTTGAAGACAATGGATTCCAAATGGGATTTCATTGACAATAATCTTAAAATTTTCACTAAAAGGAGCTTAGCTGTAGGGTTGGCATTGCTGTAATGACCCTTCTTTTAAATAGTGCAAGAATTATCCTCTTTAAATAATGAAAGTCAAAGAAACCCTGTAAATACTGTGACTGAGGTAGCTCAACTCTAAGCCGCAGACCTCCCTTTTCTTAGAGCATTTACTTTGGAAAATTGTAATTGCAAATTCTTTCCCTGCCCCCTTGAAATGTATATAAATCCTTCCCTGGCCTCTTGCCTGAATTACACCCCAGGAATGTCTTTCTCAAGGACCTGGGAGCCATCCCTTTGAAGCATAATCATAAGGAAGATAGTGCTGGTATTATTGGCATCAGATAGCAGCAATCTCCCAGGACCCTGGGAAGGGAGGATCTCACTTCCTTAGGTGCTTAACTCCAAGTTATAAAACTACCTCCTGGCATGAAGATTTGAGAAAGTAAGGCAAAAACTCTCCAGCCACTGGTTTACAGCAGAGTTTAGGTGGAGTTCTAATCTCTCTCTCTTACTGCAATAGTCTTGAATAGTCTTATTTTCTGTTTAACAGTGTGGTGAAGTTTTGCTATGACTGTTTCCATAAAAGAAAAAAAAAGGTAATTTCCCTCAGTAGTATTTATAAAATGAAGGACTTGGGGGTCATATTCCCTGATTTTTCATCCCAGCTCCATCTTCCCGAGGGGAGGAGGGATTTCTGTCCTTATTTAGCTTTTATCAGAAGTGTCATGGCATCCGGCGCATGATGGGTACTTCTTATCTGTAAGACTAATTTTATTGTAATGAGAGCTTAATGAGCAATGGGTTAAGTTCAGAAGCAGGAGATTCCCACCTTTAGTCACCTTTCTTTTTCTGTCTCCAGGACACTTATCACCCAAAATATGTGGTTTCCTGTCAGTCTGGAGGTTCCTGCTTTCCTTTGTCTGCCCATGGACCCCCACTGTTTACAAGATGCATGATTTCCTGTCGCCTGGACCCTGGCCCTCTTTCTCTGCTCATATCTAGCTACCTGCCTGCTGTAGCGCTAGGAAACTACCAGTAATGACATGAATTTGATGTCAAGGTAGTTAATTGCTCTACACATTTTATTCATAAAATAATGATAGATTGCCCTTAAATTAGGAGATGCTGGTAGACTTTGCATCAGGAACTGTCAGAGAAAATATTTTTTTGTGTTCAGTTGCGTGGGGTGGGGTGGGGTAGATTGCCCCAACTCCCTGTTAATTCTGAGGAGTCTGGAGATTCTGGAGTCATTCACTTCCAAGACTCAGGGTGCACTTAGAGAGATTACTTTTGTAATAAGTAAGGGTTTTCCTATTGAAGGTTGCCTTTCCAAGCTTTCTGATATTTACTGCTTCTAACACTTTCCTCCTAATGCTTAGTGCTATAATAACTCTTGATAACAGACATTTCCAGCTTGTGTCAATTATTTCCCCTGCTTTGGCAAGAGCATCTTTTCGGGTAAGCACACTCATGTTAGAGAACAAATGCCAGGTAAATAACTGAACTGCTTTCAGTGTGTTGCCGAGAAAAACCTGACCTCTGTTCACCGATGCCAAATAGAAATACAGAGACAGAGCTTTGGAGGGGTAGAAAGGAATCACTTTATTACTTTGCCAGGCAAAGGGGGAACACAGTGGCTAGCGCCTCAAGAACTGTGCTCCCCTCTCTGGGGAATAGGGAGAGGTCATATAGTTCAGGGTAGGCAATAAGGATCAAGGCAGTAACAGTCTTGTACTCTTCTGATGGGTCGGTGGTGAGCTAAGTAGGAGTCAGCATCATCCACCTTCAAGTCCAACTGGTCTGGGGTCTGCATGTTTGTGGGCAGCATATCATCGTTAATCATTAACTTCTCGCACCTGGAGGGGGTTTCAACTTCTGCAAAATAGTTCAAAGATATTGTTGTGTGTATTGTTGCTGAGGAAACAGGACCTGCCCCAAGGCTGCTCTTGACTGTTTCTCCCAGGTCTTGTGCACAACCCCTCCCTTCGTTAATTAACAACTACTTGAATCTGCCCACTAGAACTCAGGGAAGGTCTTGGAGGCTGAAAGAAGTCTGTTTTCCTATAATCAAAGAAATAGGGGACACAGAAAGGCTTTGTGCCCAGGGCCCCACAGGACCCTGTTTGGTATCAAATGCTCTTCGCTTGCCTCCCAGCTCTGCTCACCTCCCCAGGCACCTGGCCCCTGCAGGTGGTCCCCTTGTACTGGAATTTTCAAGGACTGGCCTGGAGGACCTCTCACAGATGAGGGGCAGGAAGAGGAAGGAGAGATTTGGCAAAGGAGAGCCTGGAAAGTGGAAGGAAGAAAGTTATTGCATGTCACAGAAGAAAATGATGGGTTGGTGGAAGGGATCTTTGATTTACCCCAAAATGGTTAAGAAAATAAAGAATTTTGAAAAGAAACATGAAGGGAAATAAGACAGCCATGCATGCTTTTACCACTCAAGATTACCATCAGTGAACATTGGATCACATTTTTTGCATATACAGCTGCCCTCAAGAAGGGAATTAAGTTGAATAAGTTCATTAAATAGTAAACATACCCCATTTCTTCCTGTGACACAGTTATTCTATAGTCTATTAAAGAAGAAGTCTTAGTCTTACAAGTCTAGGACAGGAATAATGGGATTATTAAAATTAGAAAATAGCTCTTAAATAACATGAATCCATCCTTTTTAGAATATTTAGACTTTGTTAAAAGTTTACACTGAATTTTAAAAACTATTTTTTATTTAGAATCTCCAAATATCAGAAGTGAATTATTTTCTACCTGTCATCAGCCTTATTTTAACTAATTGCTACTTCATGAGAAATTTTAGACAAATGGAGATGACGGTATTTTTATTTACTTGAAGGTGACCTGTCTGCTGTGGTCCATTCAGACAGGAGAGGCTAGCTAAGTGTGGACCAGATGTAGGGCTATGCATTTGGGAGTCAAGGGCATCTGTGTGCAAAGTGTCTGGAAGGTGCTGGTTGGCAGAGCACAAGGCCATTGGGCTGATGGAAGGTCAGAGGAGGTGGTATGAATCCTGGGTAGTAGTGGGGCAGAAGAATGACTGGCGGAGGGACAGACACATGGAATGTCAAGTATCAATAAGTTAAGTGATTGATGTGGTGTGTGCATAACTGTCTCTATTTTCCCTCCAAATCCCCAGTAAACCTGTTGAAAACAATCTTTGGGACCAATCTGTTTTCTTGCTGTTGCTTTTGATGAGAGAGGATTCTTTATAGTGAATAGAGAGAGACTAACATTGGCATCAAATAGGCTCATTTGGGGCCCATCAGGCTCAGCCCCATCAAGGTTACCTCTAGGAGACTTTATGCAAAACTCCTTCATGTGCAAATGGAAGAGCAAATCAACTGGTGATGTTTAATGAACACTCACACTGTGTGGATCTTGCACTAAAATGTTAACTGAATTTTATGTCTGATGAGAATTAACATATACTATTAACATTGCCCATCTTACACATTGAGTAAGATGGTTTGTTTCATTGCTTTTATACAGCGTGGCTAGACTTAACTATGTAAGCCTGGTTTTATTATTCCTTTGTTGTGGAATTACTCATTTCCTTAGCTAGCATTTACTAGACTGTATTATTCTAGAGGCAACAACACCAGAGATGGCTTTCTCAAGTTACTTGTGACTGAGGAGCTAAAACAGATGTCTAAACAGATGATTATGACATAACATAACCTACGCAATAATAGAGGAATTTTTAAAAGGTTATTTAAGCATGGAGAAGGAGTCAATAATATCCGATGCAGAGCAGGTGAAGAAAGATGCTAGACAGAGTACCTGCATTTTCTAGTGTTCTCAGGTGGCCTTGGCCTGCAGCAGCTTGAAGCAGGGTTTCCGTTCCCAGCCAGTGATTAAGGTCGGGTCATGGCAGTGAGAGTACCGAATCCTAGCCACTGGACTAGTTGTCAGTGACAAGGCCCTGGCCCTACAGCTTTGCAGAAAAGAATTCCCACAAAGACGGAAAGTAGTGAAACAAGTAAAGTATTTATTAGGAAAAAAAAAAAAAAGCAGAATATGTGTAGTTAGACACATGGGTGTGCTCAGAGAAAGAGTCGTGCACTCGTGGCAGTTTAAATCACTTATATGGGGCATTTCTTCCATGTTTCCTTTGACCAATCGTTTTGATTTGCCTGGTTCAAAGTCCATATTTGGTGTATCTCAGGATTTTCCCATGCGTGTGCACGCATCTCTTAGCCAAGATGCATTCCACCAAAGAGGCCTATGGGTAGATTTGGCCACTTGGCATCACTCCACTTTTGACCTCCAAGGAGGCTTTCTGCACATGTGTAGTCAGAGGAGGTCTCCTGACTTTGGGAATGAGGAATATGTGGTCTTTTATCTTCTACCTGGGCAAGCCCCAGCCTCCTTTCCCAATTATCCTGTTATTTCTGTCTCAGAGTATCGGTCCACAGGGAAAGAACTCAGACAGTTTGCCTTGGGGGCCCATCTGTCTCCTGCCTCACTAGTATCTTCCACTATAGAACTTTCCTATGGACCATTATGAGGGCTCTCCAATTATGGGTTAGAAATGAGAGCTGTTCTAAAAACACAGATATAGTTTACTAGAATGTGACTTTTTTTTGTTTTCTGGTCAGTTAACAAACATTGGCATTAATGTGCTAGTTATAGAGCCTGGCACCCACATTTTGGAATGGGGGAAAAAAATCAAAGCAATCTGCTCCAAAATGAAGCCAACAAGATATGTCTGCCAAGAGATGATGGCAGTGTTCTAGATAGAATCATTTTGTGATGGTAGACCTGTTTTCCATTTTCCTTTCCTTTGTAGCCTGTCTTGTTTACAGTTGGTTAATAAACGCAAATGCAGTTGCAACCATAGAGCAGGCCACTTTGAAGAAGTTATGTTTCCAGACAATTTCATTGAGGCTATGCTGAGCCACGTTTGTCTACGGAATGCCATCCTTGTGTTACCTACTCTGAGTGCATTTAGGTAGCACTGAGTAACAGGACCCACTGAGCACATATTTGAGTTTTACATGAGGCATATGTTCATTTAGGCAGCCATGACGCTCTCAGATAGCTTCTGTGCTATCAGCGGAAGTCTGTAAAGTAATCAAGGCAGCGTGTACAAACCCCCAAACCTGAAAACCAGTAGTAATAGCTCTCCTTTCTCACTTGAGACAGAGGAAATCTTCTTAGGTAAGGGGGATGCACAGTGAGGCAAAGATTTGAAATTTAATAGTAGTAGTTAACATTTTTATTTAGAAAAAAGGTTTAGGGAAGATGGTGGCGTACGTAGGTTAGAAGACACCTACTACTGGAACATACAAGGAATCTTGGATCCAAGACAAGGGATAAAGAGGGGACTGTCCTCTCAGTAGGACTCCATCTCCACGTGTGGTTGGTTTTTTGGTGGTGTTTTTATTATTGGTGTGGTGGTGATGTTTGCTTTCTGAAGGTAGTGCCTACTAAACACTGGCACTTGCCATCTGTCTTTATAAGGATGAAGTCACTGGCCACTGCAGCTGCTGACCTTCAACACCCCCTGAAAGGAGTTCAGGGTGGAGATCAGGAGCGAGGCCCTCTGTGCTCTGGGAAAAACCGGCAGAACAGGTTTTCAGATAGTTCGATATTTTCAGGAGAAGATGTTATGAGCCCGATTCTTGCATCTCCTCATCTCTAGAAAAGCACTAACATCATCAACGGTGGCGTCTGCTCCTCCTGACTAGCAGCAAACCTCTGCCAAAACGTGGGCCTGACCGCGGGTACCCCCTCCACTAAAATCACGTACATGCTGCCCTTCCCCTACCTCTTTGGAGCAGTTCCTCAGAGTTACCTGAGGGGCTGTCTCCGGGGCTCTGGTCCTCATTTTTCCCCAAATAAAACTTAACTCAGAGCTCTCACTTTGTGCATCTCTTTTAGTCGACAGTATATTGGTTCCTACTACAGAGAATTTAAAGTTTAGCTTCCTGCGTAGGATTATTTGTTATCTTAATTTAGTTAGACTCTGAGCAAGTATAAATTCCTAAATACTGGGGGACCCAAACTTTAGTAGGCTCTAGAAATATTTTGGGAGTGTTTAACTGAAAATGCTGATTCCCAAGCTTCCCCTTCAAAATCCCCTGTTGGTATACCAGAGTGGGGCTTCGGAAGCTGTGTTCCTGTTAATATCCCTAGGTGATTTTATCTTTAGTTACTGTTAGTATTTTTGGTGTACATTTATATACTTGTATTTTGTAGATTGCTACATTGTGTCCTTTGCCAATGTTTTCCATTACTATTTTTATTACTGCTTTATAACAAATCCTGATATGTTCTTGTATATATAAA
This sequence comes from Hippopotamus amphibius kiboko, assembly GCF_030028045.1. NCBI lineage: Eukaryota > Metazoa > Chordata > Mammalia > Artiodactyla > Hippopotamidae > Hippopotamus > Hippopotamus amphibius. The sequence goes on along the minus strand of NC_080191.1, from coordinate 82,937,383 downwards.
TATTTGACATGTATCTTACTAGGTATCTATCTTGATCTAGATAGATAGAAACTTTGATCTCTTATGGGTATTACACAAATGTTCCCTTGTGCTGTTGGCATTTTAACTGTGTTTGCGTGCTGGGGGTGTGTGTAGAATAAGCAATGTGTACCATAATGCACACCGATTCTTGGTACCGTGATCTTCGGTGTGTTCCACTGATAAGAGACGGATAGCTTAAGTAATTGTTTTCAGTGGCATTATGTGTTCGAAATAGTAACCAAATTTTAAGCAATATCACCTGCATTTCCTGTTCCACTTTGTTCCTCTATTCCCAATTCAAGGCAACAGGTTATTCTGGACTCATTGCTTTAGGGAAAAGATATTTGGGCAAAAAACAGCAGAGGAGGTATTACTTCTGGCTTTTAAATTCGAAGAGCTCAGACTCTGTGATTAATAGATAAAGGGGAGCAAACAATAGGCTTGAGAGAAAAATATGATGTCAGTCCAAGTCTTTCTTGGAATTTTAGGGGAAAAACAATGTTCCTTTGACCAGAGGGAGGAAATCGATGGGCTCTGAGAGAGCAGGAGGCCCCCTGTGAGGGGTGGGCTTCTTCCCTTCCTCCCCAAGGTATATGTATGGGAACAGACCCTGAAGGGTGTGTGGGCCCTGGGAAAAGAGGGAACCTGCCCCCACTTCCTGGTGGATCCCTCAGTAGTTTCCTGGGGTGTGGCAAGTCCCAGGAAACAATATGATTTAACCCAGAACCCAGATGGCCTCGTAAAGTTTCTAGTTCTCCAGCATGGTGGGGAGACAGAATGAATTCTTTATGCCCAAGAATTGAGGAAAATAGAGAGACTGTAGGGAATTTGCAGATGGAATAAGAAGTGACTCAGCGGCTACCTGTGGGAACCAATAGTGGGGAACTTAGTCCTCTGCACTCCCTTGACCCCATTTCTTATCTATGTGCACTGGATGCTCTGGTTGGATGCAGATGTGATCTCAGGGAAAAGGCAGAAGGAGGCAGAAACCAATTTAATGTGAATTAAATTGGTTTCTAAAAAACAGAGCAAGGTACCCTTTGAGCATGCCCATCCTGTGCAGTGTATGCCCTGGTGAGGCGCCACCGTGGAGATCTATCCATTGTTTAAGGGAAATGTAAGTATCCTCTCTCCATGGCTGCTCTGGACAAAGGCCACAGCCAGGCAGGTGCAGACAAGTGTGCTGTGTCTGAGAAATGCTCTGGAACCTGGGACACTTGCCTTTGCTCTGGATCATTCCAGCCTATGGACAGAGTGGCATCAGTGGCACTGGGAGAGCCCCATCCTTATCTGGATGAGCAGGGTGGCAGAGGAGACCGAGGTTGGCAGGACAGGTGGCATCACTCCCTGCAGTCAGGTTCTGCCAGTCCCCAGCAGGTGGTGATCTTCGCAGGTGAGCTTCTGGGTCAGTCTCTTCCTCCCCTTTCCTTTAACTTGCTCATCTTCTTGAGTGTCTTTTTATCGGGTCTGTAATTCTACAGGGCAGATTCAATTTGAATTCAAGAAAAAGCCTTGGCTTTTTCACCAGCAGGCTAGCTTTCCAGTTTCTAAGCTCAGGCTACATTTTATAACATCAGATGGAGCGTTGGCAAACATTTTTTTCAAAGGGCCAGACAGTAAATATTTTAAAGCTCTGCAGGCTGGATGGTCTCCATTGCAACTACTCAACTTGGCTACTGCAGCACAAAAGCAGCCATCCACTACGTAAGAGTAAGCAGTGGGCATGGCTGCGTGCCCGTAAAACCTTACAGAGCAAGCAACTGGTCATAATGGCCATCCCCCGAAAGCCTACAAATAACAAACGCTGGAGAGGGTGTGGAGGAAAGGGAGCCCTCCCAGCTGTTGGTGGGAATGTAAATAGGCGCAGCCACTATGGAGAACAGTATGGAGGTTCCCTAAAAAACTAAAAATAGAGCTACCATATGATCCAGCAATCCCACTCCTGGGTACACATACGGAAAAGAGGAAAACTAATTCCAAAAGATACATGCACCCCAATGTTCATAGCAGCACTATTTACAGTAACCAAGACACGGAAGCAACTTAAGTGTCCATTGACAGGGGAATGGATAAAGAAGATGTGGTACATATATACAGTGGAATACTACTCAGCCATAAAAAGAATGAAATAATGCCATTTGCAGCACCATGAATGGACATAGAGATTATCATACTAAGTGAAGTAAGTCAGACAGAGAAAGACAAACATCACATGATATTACTTACATGTGGAATCTAAAAAAATGATACAAATGAACTTATTTACATAACGGAAACAGACTCACAGACATAGAAAACAAAATTATAGTTACCAAACGGGAAAGTGGGAGAAGGGATAAATTAGGAGTTTGCGATTAACAAACACACACTATTATATATAAAATAAACAACAAGAACATACTGTATAGCATAGGGAACTAAATTCAATATCTTGCAATAACCTATAATGGAACAGAATATATATATATACACACAAATACACATACATATATATCTGAATCACTTTGCTGTGCACCTGAAACTGACACAACAGTATAAATCAAGTATATTTCAATTAAAAACAAAAAGAAAAACAAACTAAGCAGCTGGCCAGAATTTGCCAATGAGCCTAGTTTGCCAACACCTGCTTCAGATGGTGCTGCACCCCTCTTTTTATCTAAGAATCTGCTCATTGGAAATCAGGATTTGGATTAAGGTGTGAGGGATATTTAAGCCTAATCTTCTGTTTGTCTCTCCAAACAGGGTACTGGAGGGAGCTTGTGTAACAGTATGTGAACTGGACAGCTGGTGTTATCTAAGATGAACTAACCCAAACTGTGCGACGTGGGCGGTGAGCTCTGGTCCCAGGTATAGCAGTCCGACAAACACATTGGAAGGGATAAGATCACCAAACATGTCATGGATTTTTTCCCAGTCAGCCTGGGCATGGAGGCCAGTGTCTTGTCTCTTGGGCTGTGAGCCCACGGGTGGTGCGCTGGGGTCCTACCTCATTTCTGAGGCGTGAAGTGTCTTGTGGGTAAGGGTGCAGGACCACCATGTGCGATTCCGTTGGGGGCCTGGAAGGTCTGAGACCTGGGTTGGGACACTCGGCTTGGCCCCGTCTGGCAGTTGCAATCCGCTGCCTTCTGGGCTGAGCTTCCCTTCTTTCCCAGCTCGGGAAGCGACTTGATCACTGTCACAGTTCTGAGTTGGTTGGAGGGATAGAAGAGGCAGCGTCTCCTCCTTGAGGCCAGAGAGGACTCCTCCACGGTCAACACCAGTCGGGGGAGGGCCGCCTGCAGCTCTGAGAGGGCCTGGGAGGAAGCCGAGGGGATGGCCTGGAGCATGTGTGAGCTGGTGGCCTCAGAAACTCCCAGAACAGCTGCCAGCGAGGCTGCAAGCATGGCAGCCTTCTGACAAATGCACCCGTAGGGACCAGAGTTAAGATAGAACTTAGAGGGAAATATAAGCTCATTTCCCATTCAGCAGCTTGGGAGGCCACTGAGATAACTTATGTCTGATTTCTAACCCCCATTTATGAATATGCATGTATTATATTCTAAGGCTGCTTTGTGGTGTACACCTCACGGTCAGTTTCATTGTGGAATTTCTTCCAGATAGGAAGATTCAGACTTTCTCCTGTTATAAATAATTTTTATAATTATCTTTGGGAATAAAGTGTTGTCTGTGATTTTCAAATGATTTCCTTGAGATAGATTCCTAGAAAGAGATTTGCTGAGTCAAATCCACCCGCCTTTTTAAGGTTCGGGGTGCAGGCTGACACACTGTTTCCAACAGAGTATGAAAGTGCCTCTCTCATTTAACCATCACCAACACTAGGTATGTGGGAGATCATTTCCTCATTTGACAGGTATTTTATTTATTTGATGACCCATTAAGTTACACATTTTTGTGTTTATTAGCCATTTTTATGTTGTTTATCTTTTGAATTGGGATCTTTTTTTCATCTTCCAGGTGAGGAAGCTGAGACTCAGAAATCTTCTGGGGTGACTTTCTGGGGGTCAAACACCTAGGAAGTTGCAGACAGGGGAATTCATTCCAAATTCTGGTTCTCATCCAGTGCCTATTCCATTGTATCAAATACCCTGAAAAAAGAGAAATAAAGCTTTCTCAATTTCTATTTATGATTGTCTCAAAGAATCCTTTTTTAAAAATTAATTCCTGGAAAACGCAACTGATGCCGAAAATCTCAGGAGAAATTTTTTAAGAGCTTAAGAAGCCTCATTCAAAGAAGAAGGTCAACAGAGACAAAGAAGACACAATTCCAATCTGTTTTAATGAATCAGAGCTGATGGAATGAATTCCCTTTTGTGAAGGAAAAAAAAAAAAAAAAAGACTGTTGCTGTGGTTTGCTTTCAAAAGATTTTATTCAGTCTTTGAGTAGACCAAGCAGAACATAATATTTCAAGGACAGAATTCACCTTTTTGCAGTTGTAGAAATGCCTTCTTATTTGGAATCCATTTTTATTTTTAATAAGAATTAAATTTGTGGAAAGTAGGATTGGGGTTACATCAAAATGGTGGAAGTAAAGACTAAAAAGTCCTTCAACAAAAGCCAGGTGAAGACTTTGTTCCAGTTGAGAATCTCTGCTGAGTCTTCTCCTTCCTCGGCCATCAAGTTCCATGTCCCTGGACCCTGGTCTCTTCCTCTGCCTCATCCTCTGATATTCCTGAAATCTGTATTTCTTGCTTCCCACTTTGAATTTTCCCTTATTTTCACATTTCCTCCCTTAGGTATGCTTCTCTAAGGTTTCTGACCTGCAGTAGCTGCTTGGGTGTTTTCCCAGCCTGCTCGCCCGAGGCTGTGACAAATACTCTTTTGGATTAAAATTTCCAAGTAGTGAGCCTCTGGGTTTTCTGGGTAACGTTCCTTTTTCCAGTTTCGGCTCATCATCTTTTTGGTCCTGGATCTTTTCCTGAAACCATCCTTCCAGTGCAGGGATGAAGGCTAAAGGGAGGGTGGGTGGAACTTCTCTGTAGATATGACTTGGAATTGCAGGACTTGGGTCCTAACAAGGAGAAAGTAATTAGAGTAGCACCTAGGGGCTCAGGGCAAGGACTTCTGGGTCTGGTTTGAGCCTGGCACTAAAACAGCCAAAGATCTCAGAGGTTCATGTGTGGGCTTTTTGAAAAAAAAAAAAAAAAACAACAAAAAACAGGAAACCAGATGGAGATTTGGAGCCAGGCCTAAAATAGTGATAAACAGTGACTTCACAACCTAATGCATGGGGCTTTGGCCATACAAGGAAGCTGTTGAAGACCTAGATTTCTGAAAAGAGGATGATCTCTTCCTCCTGAACATGATTAACCTTTGCTATAAGCAATTATGTCACTTTCTTGACCTGAGGATGTTGGCAGCACTTTGCACTGGGCTTAAGGAGGTTATGACATGGAACATGTTTAAGACCAATATGTATTTATGGGACAAGTTATCTTCTATTTACTATTGAATATTATCCTTAAGTACCAATATGACAGAAGTTCTTCAAAAGACATTGTAAATAAAAATAAGTTCAAATCCTAAATTATTACCCAGAAGATTTGGTCAATATTTTCATGATTTTGTGCTTTCTTGATTTGTAAGCTGAAACTCTTAAGTTCTTAATGTGAATTGTCTGACCCTTTTTTACTTTAAAATATTGAAAATGTTTGAATTAAAATTAAAACAATTAATTAAAATAATTGAAATATTCCCAAATTCCAACTTGTGATGCACATTAGTTTTTTTTAATTTCTCCACTGTTTCTTTTTTCTCTGTAATATATACGTATACATAGTCAAATTTTACTTTAAAGAAAAAATTTAAATAGTCTATCTAGACAGATTAAATTATTTCCTTGAATATATTTCTCTTTCCTCAGTAGCAGAATTTTAATAGTAAAGACATCAAAGTGCATGAAAATAAAGATTACATTTAGGATAAGAAGTGACTTTAGCATTGAGGCTAAAATTAGTGGCCCTGTGAATCTAATTTTTAGTGTTTATAAACAGAAGACTCTCAAGATAGGTATTACTTCCCTGTGTCACTTCCAGCAAGAAAAATAACAGTCCCAAAAACTTTTGAAAACAAAGTTTTCTTTCAATTCAAACACCATATTGAAAAGTGTTTGCTCTGGTTTATTATTTGTGATATCTTTAAGATTAAAGTGTTTAATGTAACATTAATATTCTTTAACTGAAATAATAAATGTATATATTTTAAATGTTTGTGGAGAGAAATCTAGAACTTGTCATTGCATGCATTAAAAACATCTATAATTAAATGTTATTCAAACATAACGCTCTCCTGGGGAAGAAGCTGCTGGAGTATATTTTTCATTGTTGAAGTTAATAGAACTATGCAATCTTGTTTTAATTGAAATTTTATTAACAAAGTTCTCCCTGGATGATGAGATTTCTTAATTTAGCAACATCCAACCTCAATTTAAGAACTTCCAATGACTTTCCATTTATCAGTCCTTTGCCTTGTTCTTTAAGTTAAACAACAAATATTGATTTATAATTAAGGAAACAAGTTCCGAATGTTTCAATGGGTAATGAGAAAACAGGAAATAATTCCTTGTCTGTTTAATAGAAAACAGTAAGGAAATATTCTTTTTTCTTTCTTTTAAAAATTGTTATTCAAATACAGTTGATTTATAATGTGTTAGTTTCAGATGTACAGCAAAGTGATTCAGTTATATGTATATACACACACACACACGCATATATACACATATATATATTCTTTTTTTACATTCTCTTCCCTTATAGGTTATTACAAGATATTGATCAGAGTTCTCTGTGCTATACAGCAGGTCCTTGTTGATTATCTATTTTATATACAGCAGTGAGAATTTGTTAATCCCCAAATCCTTAGGAAAATGGAGGTGTTGCAGCAGCGAGGGGCTTCGTGGCCTGGGAGTTATGTGTATAGACTTGGTCCCTCTGTCCCTCATCAGCCCTGGCATCTTAGGAACTAACTCTCTGAGATTCTGTTTCTCCATCTGTAAAATGGAGACAATGTCTCCCCCTCGAGGGATTCTCATGAATGGTAACTGAGATCATGAACATGAAGATTTACCACTGGCCTGAAGTCAGTGCTGAATTCGACAGAGGTTGGTTTCATTTTTATCATTCTATGATTATTATTATTGAGTCGATCTCTTTCATTTTATTAGATGAGAATGTTGAGCTCCAGCAAAGTAAAATGATAAGACTAAGGTACTCTAGCTTATCTTTCTATTCCTAAATTGTTACATTTATAGACTCTAATCTGATTATTCAATAGCAATAAGAAATGCAATCTGGACACTGGGGTCTCCAACATTCCTTACATCCATCTCTCCAGAAACATAAGGATGAGACCACTAAACACCCACAGGGGGCAAATCCAAATAACACCTCCCAGGATGCAAAATGGAGCAAACGCCTGCTGGAATGCAGAGAAAGAAGCTGTACATAGTGTTTATTTGTCACATTTGTCATGTCACCTTGGAACCCTAATCCCTGAAGGCTGAGGGAACATTTCCAAGTTCATTGTTGCGAAAGTCCTGCTCTACAGACATCTGTGGGATGGGCAAAGACAGCCATTGTCCAGGCCTTAGAACATTTGCCTTTAGTTCTGCTGCCCCTTCTAGGATACATGACATGAATAAGAAAACCAGCCTTTCTGAGCCCCTTTCTGTACTTTCCGTCCTCATCTATGGATAGAGAAAGATGATGTTTATCTCCTGTTGTTGTGGTGAAGTTCACCATTTTTAGGGTTGTAAACGTAGATTTCAAGCTCTAAACACTACACAACTAAGGGGGATTACTGAACAAGCTTAAAAACCCAGTGGGTGGCAGGAAATTATGAAATTTTATATGAAAGCACATTTTTGTTAACAAGATGAAAGGAAAGCGTAGATTTTAGAGCTAAGGGGAAAAAATGTATCAATAGAATTTGGAAATTTTATTTTAGCCTGACCTACCTTGCTAGTGGAATGATTTAGACTAAATTTTTTTGTAGTTTTATGCTGTTTTATTTGCACTTATGGTCTTCTAAATCGCATTGTTTTGGTTTGAACACAACAGCACCACTTATAATTAAAAATTAACCTATTTGAAAGAAATTTGTTATATATAAGCACTAATTCATAATTTATCTGTAAGCTAATAGTTTAACTTTTTAAAAAGTTTATTGAAGTATATTTGATTTAAGCTTATAGTTTTGAAGACAAAGAAGGGGTAAAATGGTAAAATTATACCACACGTAAGCACAGAGTGAATGAGTAACACAGATCAGAAAAATGAGTATAAAAAAGGACAAATGATGTCCCTAATCTTGTGATGTTGAACTTGAGTTTTTCATTAGTCACTAGGATGAAGTCAGTTTAATATTGAGATCCAAAATGTTGTGATTATTTACAGCATGATGTAAATATTCAAAATGTGATTAAGATGAAATCACCTTAAGAGAAAGTAAGGAGAGTAACAAAGGGCAGAGACTGAGGAAAAGAAACATCAATGTTATTTCCAAACAATAATGAGATATGTGAGAAGGGAATCAGCAGATAACGTGACCACTAAATCCAGGGTCATAGCAGGAGTGTGGAAGCTGAAGGATTAAAGGAAGAAGAAGAAACGGGCCAAGTGAGAGGAGGTGAGAGAAAGATGCACTATGTATGGACAACATGTTCCAAGAGTAGAAATGTAGATAGTTTGTAGAACTGTTTCAATTTAAAATCAGAAAGAAGGTTCTCATTGGAAAGCAGATACAAACAAGGCAGGGGAGCAGGATGTAAAAGACATTCCAAGACAGGTTTTAAAATTCTCTTCCATTTGGTTAATTTGGGTAATATTTATTAGTATGTGTGAGAAATTACTAATACCCAGAAAACAAAAGTTTTGTCTGCAATTATTTTCCCATCATCTTCTAAAGGTATCTTTTGAATATATTTAAACATTACCCTGTGTGTTTATGTGAGGGTATCTCTAACACTATTAACATTTGTATAAGGGCTACAATATTAACAAGAATGTGCTAAAACAAGTTCATCAAAATATTTTACATAAAATAGAAACAGATTATTAAATAGTGTCAGGCCTAATGGAAATAAGAAGTGCCTTGTGTTTTCAAGGTGTTAATTGATATATTCAGAAAAATCACAGCATTTAATTTCGGGATAATTTCCAATTAGATTATTAAAAACTGACCTACAGGAAAATGGCTCCCAAATAGCAAAGATTATCTATTTCAATATAAAACATTTATACCAACAGTTAAGTTTCTAGAAGACATTAATATATGAAACATAATGTTGGTAAAAACAAAACAAAAGGTAATGGAATTTACAAGATGAACTCCATACTTTGTTCTTTTTGTTTGTTTGTTTTGTTTTATTTTGAGCAGTGAAAGGTTTATTGCAGGACCAAGCAAGGATAACAAGTGGCTCATGCTGAAAACAACCTTAATTTCTATATTTTGTTAAATACTATAACAAAATATTAATCTCATTACCTGCTTGAAACAAAGGAGCCTATTGAAAACATTGATTTTCAATCAAGAGTGAACACAGTCAAAAACTATGAAATTTGTATAGTTATTAAAAAGATAAAGTGGTTACTGGCAAACAGCCATTCACTGATTCACTCCTAACTTTAATGCACATGGACCGAAGCATCTCCTGGGATCAGGCACTGGTCCACATCCTGGCCAAGCAGTGGACAAAACAGACTCCATCACTGGTCTTGTGTTGCAAACATGCTGGTGGAGGACACAGACAACACACACACACACACACACACACACACATATGTTGGTGGCTATGGTGACTGTGGGAAGTTCAGCAGCAAAAAGAAGGATAGGAGTGGGAAGTAGCATTTTAAACAGGTGGTTGGGGAAGCCTCTCTGATGGGAGGAATTTGAAGAGGAGCATGAAGGAAAAGAGAGACAAGCCACATGGTCATCCGGCGGGGATCACGCCAGCCAGAGGGAGAAGGGCGTGCATGGAACTTTTGGGACGTGTAGGGGACAGAGAAAGTGGAACACAGTGTGGGGTGGAAAAGGTGGTGGAGAGTTTTTGGTGGGCTAGATCAGGTAGGGGCTTACAGACAACTGCAGGGGCTTAAGACTCACTCAGAGGGAGACCAGATGCTATTGGAGGGTTCTAAGCAGAGGAGTGATGTGACCTGACTTATGTTTTAAAAGAGATTATTTTGTCTCTTGTGTGTAGAACAGACTGCAGGGGAGAAGGTGGAAGTAAGGAGACCAGTGTAGCTACAAGTAGAAAATGGTGGTTTGGAGTAGGAGGGTAGCATAAATGTGATAATAAGTGGTCCTAGTCAAGATATGTTTTGGACATAGAGCCTATGGGATTTCCAAATTGATTGGCTAAGGGGCAGGAAAGAAAGAGAAGGGTCAAGGACAATTTCAACGTTTAGAGGCTGAGGAACTGGTAAAGTGTAGGATCAAATACTGATCTAGGAAAAACCCATGTAAGAAGCAAGTTTTGGGGTGGTGGTGTCACTGATGAGGGGGTTGAGAGTATAGTTCGGGATGTACTAAGTTTGAGATGCCTGCTGGGCATATGTGACTCTAGACTTCAGGTAAAATGTTTTGAATAGAGAGCTAATTTTTGGAGTATTTGGCATTAGAGATGGTATTTAAAGCCATGGAACTGGGTGTACCTTCTAGTGATGTGTGGTTGAAGAAGGTAAGAGGTCTCAAAGATACACATGATCCCAAAGAGGATCTCCAGCAGTTAAAAGTCAGGAAGGTAAGGAGGATCGAGTAGAGGGGAACAAGTGGGAACAGCCAGAATGTCGGGAGGTGAAGAGAGTCGGTTAAGGTGTAAGTGGTGACCTCTACCAGATACTGAGTGACCATTGCATTTGGCAGCATGGGGGTAATTGCAGACATTGACAAGAGGAGATTAGACAGAGCAATGGGGACAAGTGACTTACTGAAGAGTGTTCAAGGGAGGACAGAAGTGCAGAGAGAAAGCAAAGTCAACTCTTTCCAGAGTTTTGCTGCATACAAAGGCAGAAAAAGGAGAGCAGATTTTTAAGAACCTAGGTTTAAATAACAGTTCAAAACACTTTTCATCATTCAGATAATACAGACGGTGGGGAGTGGTAATAGAAGAAACACAGCGGTATTATTTTCAGTTATTACAGCTGTTTCATTTGCATTTCTGAAAATAAATTTATGTTTTTACGCACACAATTATACTTAAAATTCACTGTGGAAAACTTGCCCAAAGCACCGACATTATTCCTACCTTCTTTCATCCAAATGCGTCATGATCTTTGTATCTAAATATTATAAGTGCATATATTCTTATATGCTTTCAGCTTGCTGCAGGTAGTGATTTTAATTGCCTTCAAAATGATAGAACATTTTTAAAACATGAAAATTCTGTCAGACACTGTTAGCTGCCTGCCCAGGAGCCAGACCCCTTCTTCCTTTTTAATAGAATTCCAGTTTTGTATATAGTCCAGAGGCCTATTTAGCTCTTACCAATAACACTTCACTCCCCTCAGCCAGGGGATTTTATGTGTGTGGCTATGGCAGCCCTGCTGTGATCATGAGGCAATAAGCTGAGGATAGCAGATAAGAAGGATAAGAATATCCTTGTTTTTTTATAATATTTTGACCTCCTGCATCAAATCAGTAACCCTTTATCACTATTCTTATCATATATAATACAATTAAATGTCTTTATTAATTAAGCCTTGGTTATTCAGGTATGCTGTTACTTGCAGCTGGAAATATTTCTGATATACTTTTGATTTTAATTGATCACTAGAAATCACAGGTGAAAGCACCTTAGATTTCTCACTATCACCTTTTATTCCCATTTTGGTGTTTTTATCTAAAGGGCTATAAATCTATTGATAATAGTAATAACTAACACATATAGCGATTACTATGATCCAAAGACTGTTCAAAACATCTTACTTATATTACTTCATTTAACCCAGTGTGACATGTACTACTAGGTTTTGCATTTTGACAGATGAGAATCTGAGCACAGGGAGGATGATAACTTCCTTGAGGTGGCACAAGTGACTATTAGCCCAGTTGGGATTAGATCCTGCAATGTCGTCCTCCCAGGGTCAAGGCTCCCAGGACTGAGTTAGGAGGAGGGCCTCCACTTGCTCCTGCATTTCCCTTCTTTCCTGCTGTGCCCCATTGTCCCCCTACAGTCAGATGTCCCTTCCTAGTTTACTCCTTTCCTTGTTAATGTGTCTTCATCCCCTCATTCTAATTGTGGGGTCAAGCAAAGCCTTTATCTTCCAGAAAGAAGGAGACCCTCTTGATATTTTCAGTTACTCCGCAACATGCTATTGGACTCTCTTTCCACCCAGTAATTTTGTGTGATTATCAGGGTTAATTACTCTTCCTTTTTCTTAGTGAAAGTCTTGTTTCCTGGAGTTATACCAATTCTCCTTGTTCACCTGCACTGCTTACATAGGTTGTGAGAAACACATAGATATGGACACAGCACAGAAAAAAATAGAACATCTCCATATATTCACAGCAACTAATACCCCAATTCATGTACAATTACTAAATAGGATATTTAATTGGACATGTACCAGGATGAGTCAAAAATTATCCACACTCTGACTGTAGAATTTATTTTAATTAATTTTTAGAAAAGACAAATACATCATTTTTTGACATAATCTCCTAGCTTTTCTTTTGCCTTTTTTTTAATATGGGGTGGTTAATTCTTTTTTAAGATTTTATTATGTATTTATTTATTTAATTTTTATTTTTGGCTGCATTGGGTCTTTTTTTTTGATTTTTGATTTTTTTACAATAAACTGCGTATATTTAGAGTGTACAATTTGATATCCCAATCTCCCAATTCACGGTAGACAGGACCAGCCCCACGGTGGCTGTGATGCTCATGGCTCCCTTCTGGGGATACCTGCACTTTTGCCAACAAGGGCACCATTCCCAGGCAGGTCCTAAATCATAAGTTGCCCAAGTGGTACTGCGTGAGCTCAGCTTTGATCACATGTGATGGAATTGGGTGGGGTTATTAATGTTAAGAAACATATAGTAATAGGATGGACAAGGAGCTTTGAGGCCAGGTGACCCTTGGATTATCTCAGGAAGTTTAAATGAAAGATATTAGAGAAAACTGAGGATGTTAGGAGTAGAAGCAGGTGCTGGAAAGACAGCACAGCAGTAGGCAGAAGTCACGAAACAAAGGGGATTTGCAAGAGTATATTTTTGTAGCTGATGTATCTGTATGAAAAATGGAAACATCAAGGCATGCAGGTCTAACTGGTCTAATGTCCTGGGAAAGAATTTTTCCTGTTTATATGCTAAGACACAGTCTATATAAAATCACGCCAATTGTTACAATACCTTATTTCACACATTACTTTTAATAAGTTCCCTGGTATTTTCCAAGATATGAAATTAAATTCACATTTTTTGTAATTTCCAGGTTTGTCTATCTTTACTTTTCTAACAGTTAGTTGCTGCTGGATTTGTGGTCTCTAGAAAACACATCACCTGTTTATAGAGTCCCAGAATTCTCTGTGTACAGTTCCCAGGGTGTTCTACAAGTAATGATACCAAATGTTTAAATTGGTCAACAATGACAAAGGATGTGGGATACTCAAGGAAATGGAATTCTAACTTAAAAGATGCAGTACCTCCTATAGGAAGAGAAGATGATCATTGATTAGGTGTTGGATGAATGTAGTAATGACTTGGGTAAGTGGGAGTTGTTAATTTTCTGTCTTGAGTAAATATACGAAAAAGGAGCCTCAGTTAGGTGGTTGTCAGTCAGCATTTCTGTTACTGATGTGCCTGAGACACACTGATTTGGCTGTGACTGTAAGCCTCCAATACACGCAGTATGGCCCCATGACTGGGCTCTTAACAGGATACACTTGGCATGACTCAACCTCAGTAGGAAGCAGTAAGAGTATATTAGACAGCTCAACCCAATCTGCTGTCTTTTACAATCAGCAGTATCATTATTACTTTGATTCTCTTATTAATATAAGGAGATAGTTAAAATTTTGAATTGAATATATTTTTATTTGATGCTAATCATGCCAATTTCTAGTATTTCCTAATTTTTATTTTGTTTTTCTAATACATTTCTCAAGCTTATTTGATTGGCTTGCTCATTTTGTTTGTGGTTCTGGTCTGGTCCTTTCCATTACTTATGATTTTCATTATCTTTGATTAAATTTTTTCATTAAAAGGAAACAGATTTTTATTGTAGAAATTTGGAAAATGCAAAAAAGCATGAACGTGAAAATCAGAATTCCTGAACATCCAAAGACTTTTATTTTTAGCAGTATTTTATCCTATACATAATAAATTATCATCCTATAATACTTGAAAGAGAAAGGATGAATTTAGGTGTTGTAGAGCATTTATTTTATTTTCACGTTCAATTAAGAGAACTTAAATTAGTAGAGTAATCATATATTTTAACTATAAGATACAAATAAAAATTTGTGTCAACCCCCTTATTTTGAATACTGATTGGCTACGTTTACAACTAAACAAGTGAGAAACAAGAATAATCTCAATTTGTGTAGCTGGAAAGACAATGAATATGGAGCAAAATCAGAAAATTCACATGTGATAATGAAATCAATGTTGCAGGGACTATTTGCTTTCCTTGTTCTATTCTGTTCTGTTCTGTTCTATTCTATTCTATTCTATTCTATTCTATTCTTTTATTCTATTTTCTTTCTCCTTTTATCTTTGTAGCAGCCAATATTCATGTGGGCACATGGGGGCCCAGCATAATAACTACAGTTGCAGCTGGGTGCAGCTGTGGGAATAGGTTTTGTTCAATATAAGTTAGTGAGCATGTTTTGGGGAAGCTTTTGGGAATCTTCCTTAAAGCTACTAGATGTTCTTTGATTACTTATTTATCTCCTATTTTACTTATCTATCTCCTATTTTGGGCCCTGAGGACAAGGTGAAATGATGTACTGGAAAGATCTTGATTCCTTAAGATCTTCTTGAGCAGAGCTGCTCTGTGACCTGGAGAGCACTATGTGAGATAGAAAAAATTCTATATTTATTAAACCACAGTGATTTGGAATTTCCCTGTTACTGTCATCTAAAACTAACCCTACCTGATAAAATCAATAAAGTCAAAGTATGGTTCTTTGAAAACTTAATAGTATTTAAAAATGTCTAGGTAGACTTACCCCTGTCCCTCCCCAAAAGAGGAAAAACATTGAGAAAGAAAGAAGACCCAAATCTGTAATATGAGAGAATAGAAAATGGGGCATAAGTTCTGTGGAATTAGAAAGATAAAAAGAAACTAGTATAAAAAATTACATCAATAGTTTAAAAATATATATGAAATTCTAAGCATTCTATAACTTATCAAATTGACTTAAGAAAAGATAGAACTTCTGAATTGTCTTATAACCATTCAGGACATTTAATCAGTACTTTAAAAAAATCTTGCCACAAAGAAAATACCTGGACTGGTTTTATCAGTAAATTCTACAAAATATTTAAGGCTTAGAATACACACTGATTTTTGAAAGGTTATGCTATAGCTTTGCCATACATAGTGTACATGTATTTGCTGTTCACATTATGTTATATTCTTTTTTCTTGCCTTAACTTTTCTGTAGCTCTTCTCCAGATGTGCGTTGGGATCACGTTTTCTAATTCATGCCTCCTAATTCTGGGACTCAGATGGAAATGGCTACTCCTTTCCTGGATGTGCCTTTCTCACCAGAGGGGAAACAAGAGCAAGAAAGACCCTGCATAAGCATCCAATTGCACGATGGCTTCTGCCTGGCTGTGGCATGTATCATGATCACATTCCATAGCTGAACCAGGTCACGTGGCCAAGTCTACATCAATGGGATCAGAAAGTACACTGCTTCCAGAAAGTATAGGCTTTGGGAGCAGACATATTTGTGAATAATAGAATAATATGCTATATATAGTAAATCCCAATCTTTACAGAAGCTCAGTGTAGAAAGGAGAATGAAAACCCTTCAACTCATTTTAAGAAAATATTACAAAATCAGAACCGAAAAGCAAGTTAGAGCAGTATGAGAAAGAAAAATGATAGCCAATACCACTCAAGAATGCAGATCCAAAAGTTCCAAACAAGAAAATAAACAAATCAGCAGTGTTTAAAAATATATTTACTGTCAAGGTTATTTTATCCCATGAGTGCAGGTTTTAATTTGCACTTGCATTGGAAAAATCAAATAATGTAGTATAACATATTCACTTATTCAAGAAAAATATCATCATAATAAATGTAAAGAATCATTGAATAAAATCCAATATTCATCGCACTTGGTGTCCATATATTTGTTCTTCAGGTGGGATGAATTGGGAGATTGGGATTGCCATATATACATTACTAATGAGAAAAAAATCAAATGTACACTTCAAATATATTCAGTTTATTGTATGTCAATTGTATCTCAATAAAAGCTCTTAAAGAAAAAAAAATCCAACATTCAGGCACTTCCCTAGTGGTCCGGTAGTTAAGACTTCGTCTTCCAATGCAGGGGGTACGGGTTTGATCCCGGGTCAGGGAGCTAAGATCCCAGCATGCCTCAGGGACAAAAAACCAAAACATAAAACAGAAGCAATATTGTAACAAAATTCAATAAAAACTTAAAAAATGGCCCACATAAAAAAATCTTAAAAAATCCAATATTCAATATTTTAATAAAACATTATTAGCAAGTGTAGAATACATGGAAATTTCTAAATTTTTTAAAAATTTACTTCATTCTGAAACAAGCTCAGACTTACAAAATCTGACAAAAATAATACAGAGAAACCTATATACACTTTCTCAGCTTACCCAGGTGTTAAGGTCTAACCTAATAAGAGCACAGATATCAAAACCCAGAAATTACCATGAACATAGCACTATTAGATTATCTACAGACCTTATCCAAATTTCATTAATTTTCCCACTAATTTACTTTTTCTGAACCAGAATTCAATCAAGATTAGATGTTGAATTAATAGTCATATCTCCTTAGTCTCTTTTAATCTCAGATAATTTTTCACCTTTTTTTTTTTTTGGTTCATAATACTCTTGAAGAGTACTAGCAAGTTATTTTGCATTATATTCTTTAATTTATGTTTGTTTTATGTCCGCTAATGATTAAATTTGAGTTATACATTTTTGGCAGGAATAGCAGAGAAGTGATGTGCGATCCCTGTGCGTCATCTCAGGAAAGGTTTGCTATCACTACATCTCATTGATGAGGATGCTCTCCTTTACCAGCTTGTTAAGGTGGTGTCTGCTTGGTCCTTCCTTTGCAAAGATCCTATTTTTTCCCCTTTGTGAATAAATAGTTATCTTGTGGAGAGATTCTTTGTCACTGTGTAAATATCCCAAATTTCACACTAATTTTAATATCATTGATGATGTTTTACTGCAAGATTTATTACTATGTTTTTTGCTAAAATGGTGATGTATTTGTACAATTCTTTCTTTTTTAATCATTGAATTTCTACTGCGAGGAAGAGCTCTCCTTTCTCCCTCTTTCATTTCTTCAATTATTTATTTATATCACCAAGAACTTATGAATAATTGTTTTACTCTGAGTTATAACTCATCACTCTTATTATTTCTTCTATTGTTCACACTGTCCTAGCTTTGGCCACTGGGAGCCACTTCCAGTTTGCTTCTACTCTGACACATCCCCATCACTTTTTGAATAGTTTCTTGTTTTCTGAATTGAAAAGATGTTTCAAGCTTATTTTGTACTTGCCCTGTTCTAGCCCCAGAATCAGACATTTCTCCAAGGGGCTCTGGTTCTTTCTGTTGAAGAACAAGCCTTGAAAATGAAAATCTGGGTGTTGGATGTGCTCACTGCTACTGGGTATTATTGCTTTTAGACCCCATCAGCAAACAAAGCTAGGAAATATCAATATTGACATAAGGTTAATAAATATTCATACATACACACATCTATTTATAAATGTATATAACAAATAATGAATTCACAGTGACACCACAGATTTTGATCCCACTTCAGAATCCATCTAGCTTCTGTCTTTCCTACTTGTAAATGCCCTTCTTTGACAATGAGTAGCGTGGTTCTTGTCATCCACACACCTTTACTTATTACTCAGCCCCGGGATGCACATCAATTAGTCTCAGAACTGCTAACTCCTACCTCTGTGAGAAACAAGTTCACTAGCTGCAGCATCATATTTGTGTACAACTCTTTTGGTTTCAGCCTTAGAATATGTTGCCAACATGCTTTCCCCATAGTTACTTATGTTTGTTCTTTTTTTCCCACCATTTCAGTGTCATTATGTTATCCTTTTGCAATACAGGTATATTCGATTTGTAAATATTTATTTTCCACTTGGGTTTCCTCATGCATCCCACTTGATTTTAATCATATATTATTTTTGAAACATATTTCAAAAAGTCAGAATTATAGAAAAAGATGTGCTCACAGGAGGTCTGCTCACTTCTCCTCATCCCTTCTACCCCATTCCCATTTTCTTTTCTTTCCACCTCATTCCAACCCACCTCTGTAGGTAACTGTATCTGTTTCCTTGTGCTACTGTAGGAAATGACCACAATTTTGGTAATGGTTTAACACAGCAGAAACTTACTCTTTCCCAGCTCTAGGGGCCAGAAGTCCAAAGTCAAGATGTCAGCAGGACTGCACTTCCTCTGGAGGATCTGTGAGATTTTGAACTTCCTTTCCTTGCTGCTTCCAGCTTCATTGGCTGCCAGCATCCTTAGAGTTACTTGACTTGTACTGCATCCCTCCAAGCAATGCCTCTGTCTCCCCCTTGTCCTGTCCTCTGTGTGCCTGTGTTAAACCTCCCTTTGCCTCTCTCTTAGAGAGACCCTTGTGGTCGCATTTAGGGCACACCTGAATAATCCAGGATCATCTGCCCACCTCAGGATTCTTCTCCCATCTGTAAGACCCTTCTTCCAAATAAGGTAACATTCACAGGACCTGGGGAGCAGGACATGGACACATTTTCTGGACCCCTTCACAGCTTCCCGCAGTAACCACTGTCACTAGTGTCCAGTTAATCTTTCCTGTGATTTTTTTTCACAAATGGACAAATACATATACCTTTTTCTTATTTCTCTTCCTTTTTTTAGGCAAAAGATAGCATATATTAGATAATCTTTTGCACTTTGCTTTTTAAATTTAACAATGTATCTTGGAAATATATCTGTATCCATTCCTAGAGATCATTTCATTTTCTTACAGCTTCATAGAACTCCACTCTGTGGATTGGCTATCATTTATCCATCCATTCTCATATATATGGATATTTAGATTGTTACTCATAACGTGCAATTTCAAACAGTGCTGCATACATATTTTTGTTTCCTTGAAAGTTGATCTTCAGGGTAAATTCAGTGTATAAATAATATTGTTGGTATTTGCAAATTCCCCTCTGCCTTAGTCTGTTCAGGCTGCTATAACAAATTATCATAGGCTGGGCAACTTACACAACAAACATTTATTTCTCCCAGTTCTGGAGGCTGGAAGCCTGAGATCAGGGTGTCATCAGGTCCTGGTGGGAGCCTTCTTCTGGTTGCAGATGGCCACCATTTCGTACCCTCAAGTGGTAGAAAAGAGAGCGAGAGAGCTCTCTGGGGTCCCTTTGATAAGGACATCAATCCTTCCATGAGTGCCCTGCCCTCATGACCTAATCACCTCCCAAAGCCCTGCCGCCTAACACCATCACACTAGGGGTCAGAGTTTCCCATATGAATCTGGGGAAGACACTTCCTGCCCAACACGCCTCCAAAAAGGGTTTGCATTCTCAGCAGCAATGCATGGCAATTCCTGTTTCCCAATAGGCTCACTACAAATTACATTGTAACATTTTTTTAATATTCATGCATCTGATAGATAAGAAATGTTCTAATTTTCATTTCTCTAATCGTGAGGAAGGTTAAAAGTACTTTCATATGTTTAAGGGCCATTGTAAAATCTTTTTTATTCTAAATTGTCTTTTTTGTGCATAAGGAACTTCCTTAGCCAGATAAATCGTATCTCTAAATAAATCTGCAGACATATCAAATTAATAAAGAATTGTTTAAAGTATTCTTTAAACAATTTTAGATTAGAAACACGGAAAGAATAACCGCCATCATTACTTTTATTCAACATTGAATTAAATGCCCTAGCTAGTGAAGTGAGGCATGAAAGTAAATGAAAAGTAAAAGGGTTGGGAAGGAAGAAACAAAACCACCATTACTCACAGTTAACGTGATTGTAGAAAAATCAAAAGAATCCCATAATTAACATATTAGAACTACTGAGATAGTTCAACAGTGTTCCTGGTTACAAAATTAAAGATAACTGCATTTCTAAACACCAAAAAATATAATTTATAAAAATACTCATGTCTTCCTTGGAGAAACGTCTATTTAGGTCTTCTGCCCATTTTTGGATTGGGTTGTTTGTTTTTTGCTATTGAGCTGTGTGAGCTGCTTGTGTATTTTGGAGATTAATCCTTTGTCAGTTGCTCCATTTACAAATATTTTCTCCCATTCTGAGGGTTGTCTTTTTCTCTTGTTTATGGTTTCTTTTGCTGTGCAAAAGCTTTTGTTTCATTAGGTCCCATTTGTTTATTTATTTTTTTATTTCCGTTATTCTGGGAGATGGGTCAAGAAGGATCTTGCTATGATTTGTGTCGTAGAGTGTTCTGCCTATATTTTCCGCTAAGCGTTTTATAATGTCCAGTCTTACATTTAGGTCTTTAATCCATTTTGAGTTTATTTTTGTGTATGATGTTAGGTTGTGTTCTAGTTTCATTCTCTTACATGTAGCTGTCCAGTTTTCCCAGCACCACTTATTGAAGAGGCTTCTTTGCTCTATTGTATGTTCTTATCTCCTTTGTCATATTTTAGGTGACCGTATGTGTGTGGGTTTATCTCTGGGCTTTCTATCCTGTACCATTGATCTATATTTCTGTTTTTGTGCCAGTACCAGACTGATTACTGTAGCCTTGCAGTATAGTCTGAAACTGGGGAGCCTGATTCCTCCAGCTCCATTTTTCCTTCTCAAGATTGCTTTGGCCAACAGACACATGAAAAGATGCTCAACATTACTAGTCATTAGAGAAATGCAAATCAAAACCACAGTGAGGTATCACCTTACACCAGTCAGAATGGTCATCATCAAAAAATCTAGAAACAATAAATGATTGAGAGGGTGTGGAAAAAAGGGAATAATCCTGCACTGTTGGTGGGAATGTAAATTGATACAGCCACTATGGAAAGCAGCATGGAGGTTCCTTAAAAAACTAAAACTAGAACTACCACATGACCCAGCAATCCCACTACTAGGCATATACGCAGAGAAAACCATAATTCAAAAAGATACATGTACCACAATGTTCACTGAAGTATTATTTACAATAGTCAGGACACGGAAGCAACCTGAATGTCCATCAACAGATGAATGGATAAAGATGTGGCACATATATACATTGGAATATTACTCAGCCATAAAAAGGAATGAAACTGAGCTATTCATAGTGAGGTGGATGAACCTAGAGTCTGTCATACAGAATGAGGTAAATCAGAAAGAGAAAAACAAATACCGTATACTAACACATATATATGGAATCTAAAAAAATGGTACCGATGAACCTAGTGGTAGGGTAGGACTAGAGACGCAGATGTAGAGAACGGACTTGAGGACACCGGGGGGAGAGGTAGCTGGGACATAGTGAGAGAGTAGCATTGACATATATACACTACCAAATGTAAAATGCATGGCTAGTGGGAAGCTACTGCAGAGCACAGGGAGATCAGCTTGATGCTCTGTGAAGACTTAAAGGGGTGGGATAGGGAGGTTGGGAGGGAGGCTCCAGAGGGAGGGGATATGGGGATATATGCACACATCTGGCTGATTCACTTTGTTGTATAACAGAAATTGACACAATACTGTAAAGCAATTACACTCCAATAAAGACAAAAAAAAAAAAAAACCTGCCACAAAAATATAATAAAGTGTGAAATATCTAGAAAATCTTGAACCAAAACATTCAAGGCATTTACAGAGAAAATTATAAATTTTATATTTTATTGAAAGATATTAAAGAAGATCTAATAAATGGAGAGAGATGTTTATGGATAAAAAGACACACAGTTATGAAATGTAACAGGTTGAATTATAGGTCCAGAATGATTCCATTCAAAATCCCAACAGGTCATTGCACTGGAAATTGCAATGCTGAGTCTAAAATCTACATAGAAGAATCAAATCATTCCTGAAGGAGTAAGAGCGAGATTGGAGCACGTGGCCCATGAATCACAAAAAAAATGGCAGAAGAGAAAATCTGAATGGTTAATAAGCACAGAAAAAGAAGCTCAATCACTCAGGATACCATTTCACATTTATGTAGTTAGCAAAAATCATAAAGATGGACAAGTATTGCCATAAATAGAAAGCAAGTGGACACTTTATACCTTACTGGTGGGAATATTAAATTTAAAAATATATTCTAAAGCATTTAGTTGTATTCCCCCAAAACGTTTAAAATGAACACGTTTTTACTGTAGAAATTCCATTTTTGAGATGTATGTCCTAAAGAAGCTGTTTGATATATATACCCAGAGAGAAATACAACAACGTTCATAACAGCAACATTTATAAGAACAAAACGTTGGTAAGGACCCAAATTTCCATCCACCAGGGAATAAATAAACCATAGTATGTCAGACAATAAAAAATCTGTATAGCAGTGAAAACGGATGACCTTCAGCTGCGTGTGTCAATGAGAATAATTTTCAAGAACTGTGCTGAGCGAAAACCACGCTGCAGAAGAATATATATGTGTTCTCTAAAGCTTATAAATAGATAAAGCTAAACAATGTATTGTTTAGAGATGCATGGCTCGGGATACACAGTAGAACTCTTTTACAGATACTGTAGGATAGTGGCTGACTCAGATGTTGGGGAAGATCAGGAAAGGTCACACAAGAAGATTTAAAAGCCCTGGAATGTTTGATTGCTTAAAAAGGACATATTCTCCATATCTCATACGTATGGCAAAATACTTTTGTAAATATACAGAAACTTCAAGAAAAGATATCAATTTAAAACATCAACATGACTCATAATTTTTGAGAAAGTAGTTACTTGTGTGCTTTGTTATGAGAGTTCTAACAGCCCCGCTGTCCCCTGCCCCACCTAACCTGTACATGTGCACTTGTTCACCTCTAGCTGAAGAATTTGGTGGAGAATATTATTCTCCATTACAAACCAAAAACCAAAACAAACAAATAAAAAAAAGAGTACCTGATTCCATATCTTGGGACATAAAAAAGTCCAGATGAGCAGTGGTGTCATTAGCAGAAAGCAAGAAACTTTCAGCTGGATGGAGGGACAAGTGGGTGTCCCTGTTAGACAAGGTAAAGTGATGCACAGGGAGGGAATGCTGCTAGTTGCCTAAACTGAACTTCTGAGCATCTAAAGGAAAACAATGACTATAGTTCATTTGAACCAAGGGAGCTTGGGAAAGGACATGAGTCCATAAAAATGCTCTAAAAGAGTAAATTGATGTAAGTTGCTAGAGAAGATTGTATACATCCATGTGAGTTAATTTAACATGAGCCCAGTTCTCCCAGATGGAAGAAGGGATGAAGTCATCTAATTTAAAGGAAAATGGACTACTTTGGTTTAATTAGAACAATCCTCTCAGTGAGTCATTCAAGTAGTTATTGAAGCTTTGAAGCATTGGTGAGGGGCGCTGGTTCTACTTTGGCTGAGATGTGAGGAATGTCTTACTGTGACAAGGAGAGATGAGCCTGCTAAGTTAATACTGTGGGATATTGATTTGAGGAGAGTGGCTGGGTTGCAAAAGTGGCATAGCAGAAGGATGGACACCTGGGTACCGAACCTTCAGGACTGAGCCACAAATATCTCCAGGTATGTGCCCCTCACCTGAGAAGCAGGCAGACATAGAGTCAGTGTGCAGAAAGGTTGAGGAGGGAGCCTCTCAGGGCTTCCTGAAACCCTCATTCCAATCAGGTGGAATTATTGATACCTGGCCCTTTTATATGGCTGTATCCCTGTTCTGTGGAGATATCTATTATGTCTTTCTCTTAAAGCACTCATATTCTGGGCCTGGGTATACCTTTTCATCAATCACTGAAGCTATTGTGACAGCTACAGATGTTCCCAAAACACTAGTTCTCAGGCACTTTAAAAAGTGTCATTAAAAATAAAAAGTATTAGGAATTCCCTGGTTGCCTAGTGGTTAGGATTCTAGGCTTTCACTGCTGTGGCCTGGGTTCAATCCCAGGTTGGGAAACTCAGATCCTGCAAATCATATGGACAAAAATTTTTTTTAAAATAAGGATTGTGAGGTCAAATAAAACTGGGGAATTCAGTGTCAATCAGAGTTAAACAAAAGTCTTCCAAAGTGTTTAATAGGCATTAAGAATCTCCATCAAAGAGGTTGCATTCAGGCAAGGTCTTCTGTCCTGATTTTACTATGAATCCCTTATTTCAAGCAGCCTCCCTTCTTCTCAGTTAATATGCAGAGCAATGTATTATGAGAATCCTCTGTTAGACCATCCACTATAAGGGTGGTTCCTGCCCTTCCACTACCCACATTCCTGGCCTGATGAAGCATAGCATCCCATCCAATTGCATGAGTCAAGTGGAAAATTTGTCTTTCTAAGCCTCCTCCCTGCACTTCACTCTACTTAATCATCTTTTTCCTGGACCACAGGGAAATAGCTGTTCTTCTTATTATCATATTTGAAATTTGAATTTCTTGATAACGTTACTATTAACATTATACATACATGACAGGAAAAAGCAATCAACAATAAATTATTGGGGACGTTGGAGAAGACCACAGATATCTTCAGAGAAGATGCTTTTCTAATAGAGAATGGAATCTTCAGATAGAGATATGATAAGCTAAAGGGCAAAGCACCAAAACATTCATTGAATCACTGAGTAGTTTTTGGGCTACTACTTCCGGCTGGGCATTGAGTCTTTCCTAGGGATACAAAGATGTTCTCCAGGACCTCACCCAGATTAGTGGGGCCTGAGTAATTTGTGCACTCATCACAGGACAGGGTGATGGGTGATGAATATACCCAAGATGCTACTGGCGTAAAAAGGAAGACACACAAACTTGGGAGGAATTGACTGTCATTCCCACTTGGAAAACTTCTGTGAACTTGGAGCATGTTGATATCAGGTCTAATAGGCAGCTCAAAAATACACCCAAATGGAGCTCAGCATCTCTATCTTCCAACAGCCTCCAAACCAAATTCCTCTCTCATTTTTTACCATCTAGTGGAGTAAGTGGCACCTCCATCCACCTCAACCCTTGATCAGAAAATCTAGGAGGCATCCTTGAAAGTTCTCCTTTGAGGAGAAATTTCATGTCATCTCTTCAATCTTATGCAAGTCTTAGTATTCTAGGAAGAATGTGTATCTTTAAGCTGTCAGCCATTCCTCTCATCCTGGATTTATCCTCCAATCTCTCCCCAGGATGTGAAATAATCTTACAGTCCCTCTGACTTTACTTTTGCCAACCCATCCTTTCTTAGCTTCTAGACCCAAATCTATTCCCTTGCAGCCATCATCTTATAAAAGATGTTTATAAAACAAGTTATCTTTGAATGCTATGATTTAATGTTTCCTTGCTGTTTTTAGAGTAACACCCTTGGTGTTGACACAGGGTCCAGAGGTCCCCTGCCCCCATCTTCAGCATCATCTCATACCACCTGCCCCGTTGCATCCCAGTCTGTGCTCAAGAAGATGCCTTTCCGTTTCTCAAGGATGCCATGCTCTGTCCTGCCTTGGTTTGTTTACCTTTGCTGTACACTTGTCTGGCTCAGAGCAATTCTTTAGGTGACAGCTGAAATGTGACTCCTTAGCTGCCCACCTTGGCCACCAACTACTCATTGTCACACTGCCTTATTTCCTTCAGAGCACTAATTACAATCTAAAATAATAGTGTTTATTTATGTGTGCTCATTTTTCTTTTTTTCTTTTTCTTTTTCTGGATAAGAAGTGTTTTAATAGAATAGGATGCTTGTGAGGCTTGTGTTTTTGTTTTTCGTCTGTTCCTTTTTGTCTACCTCCCCCTACTAGAATGTAAGCTCCACTAAGGAGGCACTGTGTCTGTTTTCTTCCTTTTATATCCCTAGTACCTTGCAGAGGATAAATAGATGCTCAATGAATTCTTGGAGAACGAATGCGGAAGAACTGAGAGATGTAAGGGCATCAGCCCGTTGGGAAGACTGGTCAATACAGTAAAGCAGGAGAAATAAAAACATGTAGAGCAGCCATTATTTATTGAATGCAGTTTTAAGCCATGTATGATTCTAGCCACTTTGTATTCATGATATCATTTAATCTTTACAACAGCCCCGTGAGTAAAATCATACTCATTCCGTGAACATTAGTGGGCTCTGCTGTTTCAGGGACTATTGTGCAATTTGGTTGAATAATATTAACTCCTCTTTCGCAAATAGAACCTGATTGATTTTCCCTCTGTCAGATAGTGAGAGACAAAATTTCTTGAGGATGTTATGGCTTTGATGCTAGTCACAGGTTTTGCCTATTATTTGTTTTGTCTTGTTCCTGATAGGATTAGCTAGTGTTGTCCTTATTGTGAATTTGGGACAGTTAATGAAAATTTAGAATTCTCAAGCTATTAATAGGTGAAGCAAGCATTTTAAACACAACCTCTGTTGTCATGAGTCTGCTTGTTTTTAGTTAACTTCTTGTTTATTTTTGAGACTATGTGGGGGTTACTGTTGCTTCCTCTCATTCCTTATAGAAGTTTATGATTCATCTCATTTCCCTCCTCCCTCTACAGGAAAAGAGAAAGCAGCCCTTCAGGGAATTAGAACTGTTATCAGTCTCAAAACATTTAATTAAACAATACATTTGGTTACTTCTAATCATGTTGAATGAATCTCCTTAGTTTTGCCCTTATATTAGTCAGGAAAGGCTAGGCTATGTTGTAGTAATAAATAAAGACTCAGGGGCTAAACACAGTGAAGTGTATTTCTCATCAATGTCTGCAACCTTCCATCACCAGGTTCCTATGTATAGATTTGTTCTGAAGTGTGGCTAATCTTTCACTTTGGGGTCTCTAAGCGTGCCCGGCAGCAGAAGGGAGTTTTGTTATTTGAATGCACCAATTCTTAGGAGGCCTTGGTTTATTTGTCTTTCTCTTTCTGATGTACTTCACTTTAGTATGATGATCTAAAGAATATATTTAAAAAAAAGAATGCATATATATGTGTGTGTATAACTATCACTTTGGTATACAGCAGTAGTTAATACAACATTGTAAATCAACTATACTTCAATAAAAAAGTAAAGTTGTATCATTTTTGAAATGTCAAAAAAAATGCCTTGGTTTAAAGTAACACTTGTCGTATCTCCTTATATAGCAGTCGCATGGCCCCTAATTTCACTGGAGCTGGGAAATCGGGAGGATTACATGTGTATTCAGTGAGAAGTAAATGTCTCTACCACAGAACCCCAAATCCTAATATCTAATTTTACAAAGAAGCTTATATGAAAGGAGAAATTTCCAGTGGAAGTTTAAGGACAACAAATGCTTTCAGGTGTACTTTGTCATAGGTACCACTTAGGTTGGCTGCATAAACAATTGGATATCAGTCATTTTTTTAAAAATCTCAATCACAATGTAGTAAAGCAAGAAATTACTAATAAATGTAAAAGTAGATCTGAGGTTTCGTTAGGAGACAGCAGAGCACATGCATATCTGGAAGGAGCACTAGGTGAGAAACTGTTTCTTTTCCTAGTTCTGTGCATACCGTGTTCCATAAATAATTGAACGAATGAATGAACAAACTCGCGCTGTAACCGGGTAAAGCCTCTCTATGCCTGCATCCTCATCTATAAAACGAGGAGCTTTATCACTTTTTCAGCGTCTAAACTACTAGGTGCAGAATTTTAGTAACAAACTTCAAAGTGGATATCCATTTATTTAAAGCAATCATTCTCAGCCCTCACTGGAGATCCCTGAAACCCTTTCAGGGTCTTTATTGATATTGTGATGATGGGTATTTGTCATTATACATTTGTTCAAACCCATGGAATGTACAACATCAAGAGTGAGCCCTGCTGTGTCAATGCAGGCTCATCCTTGGTAAAAAATGTACCATTTGGTGAGTCATGTTGATAATGGGGGAGGCTATGCCCGTGTGGGGGTAGGGGCTATATGGGAAATCTCTATACCTGCCTCTCAATTTTGTTATAAATCTAAAACTGCTTCGAAACATGATCTTAAAAGTAATGGACACCATTCGTATTGAATTAAGACCCAACCATATGATCTCATTTTTACTTGATCATTTCTATAAAAATTCAGTCTCCAAACAAGGTCACATTCTTAGAGATTGTCATACTGACTGAAGGAAGTCAGACAGAGAAAGACAAATGTCATATAATACTTCTTATATGAGGAATCTTTAAAAAATGATACAAATGAACTTATTTATGAAACGGAAGCAGACTCACAGACTCAGAGAAGGAACTTAGGGTTTCCGGGGGGAAGGGGGAGGGGGAGGGATAGTCAGGGAGTATGGGATTGACATGTAAGCACTGCTATATTTAAAGCGGTTAACCAACAAGGACCTGCTGTATAGAACACGGGACTCTCCTCAAGATTATGTAATAACCTAAATGGGAAAATAATTTGAAAAAGAATAGACACATGAATATGCATAACTGAATCACTTTGTTGTACACAAACTAACACAACATTGTTAATCAACTATACTCCAATATAAAATAAAAAGTTAAATAAAACGAGTAAGGTCACATGCTGAGTTACTGGGGGTTAGGGCTCCAACATAGGTTTTGACAGCGTTTTTTTGGGAGGGAGGGGGCACTATTCAACCTATAACAGCGTGCAAAGCTGCAAAGACACACAGCCATCAGTTGGCAGGATTCTGTACTCTGATTTTCTAACTTTCAGCCCAACACATTTTCTGCTAAAATGGTGTTTCTTAAAAATATGGACCATCTTTGTCAGAACCACTAAAATTCATGTATATGTGTATGTGCTAAAATGCAGCTTCCTAGGTTCCACCTCAGACCTCTGGAATAAAATGCTTTGAGGTTCTGGAATTTTTAAAAATATGCAATAACATAGGGTTTTCTTGGGTGTAGAGTGCTGTAAATTTTAACACATGTATAGATTCATATAAGCATAACTACAAAAAACAGTTCTATCACCCCCAAAATGCCCCTCATGCCTTTTGTGGTTGCATTGCCACCTGTACCCCTGCAACCGCTGGTCTAGTCTCTATTGCTATTGTTTTGCTTTTTGTCAAGACTGTAAATAAATGGGAGAATTTAGCATGCTATGTTTTGAGACTGTGTCCTTTATCTCCTCACAATGGCTTTGAGATTCATACCATTGTTGCACCAATCTACAGTTCTGCCCTCTCACTGCTGAGCAGTCCTCCACCGTCTGGATGCAACAGGGTTAGCTTATCCATTCACTCATTACAGGGCATTTAGGTTGTTTCCAGGTTTTGGTATTTATGAACAAATTCACTGTATATGTTTGTGTACAGGTTTCCATACGAACATAAATTTTTATGTCCCCAGGATAAATACCTAAGGGTTGGATTACTGGGTTATATGGACAGCGTATGTCTAATTTTATGAGAAACTGACAAATTGTTTTCCCAAGAGGCTGTGCCGTTTTGCTCTTAAATCTGATTTTTTACCATGCCTCCTGGGTAATTCTTAGACACAGAATTGTTTGAAAACTGCCCAATGTCTCCAGTTGTTCATTCAGAAAGCAAATCTGTTACCTATAATGATAAGATATATGGTGAAATGTGATTTTTTTTCCCTAAGGGAATATTCACTGTGCATGTCAAGTAAGTTATAAGCTATGTACAAAGTTCTATTAGCTGAAAATTTCACTAATTTAAAGCATGTTCCTCCAAAGACAAGAATATTCATAGACAATATGTCTTCACATCTAATAATAACTTGTACTTTATTGCCAAAATGCTTATTAAAGCAATTTTAAAATGTACTGCCTTAAATACGCACAGGGAGAGGAGATTATGTATAAATAGTTGTGTTGAATAATTAATCCAGATTTCTCTCTAGAAGTATATATTATTTATAAAAGCTGTCTCAAGTATGTTTTTAATTTTTAGGATTTCCTTAAGCAAACCAATAAAAACTGATTTGAGACCTACACCAATAACACATGTAAACTCACACTGATCTTTTGTGTTCAAAAATCTCTTACAGACTGAAATGTGTCTCTTCGTTCTGTGGGATGCTGTCAATCAATATTGCATAGCAACAATGCGAATTGCCCAGTAAAATCATAGCAAACATTTCAAACCCTCTACATAGTATTAGAGTATCATTGACCTCAATCAATATCACATACCAAAATGCAATTTGGTTAGCTAAAATCGTTAAAAGAAAATAAAGCCTCTGTGTGTGCTATTTGGGTTACATTGATTTCTACCTCCATTATCAGAATCAATTTAGTACCATATATCTTTTGCAATCTAATTAGATAATTGTTAGGGGCATGCAGCTGACTGAACTTTTCATATATAGCATAGCAATCAAGAAGTATAACATGAAAAATTGATTTCTGACAGAAACTTATTCTGGAATGAACCATATGGGGGATTCTAATGTGGCGAAAATATTAGTAATACTAACAACAGACTGCTGTCCTTTCAGGTGTGTGTTTTGCAAATCTCCTTACTCCTTGCAGGAGCCAAATTACTTTGATCCTTGCCCCTTATCCCCAAATTTGAAACCAACCAACATGATTGAAAATTGCTCAAAACATCTCTCTTGTTGGGTTTTTACAGGAATAATTAATGAATATAAAGTGCTTTGGCAATTTAATATGCTATTTAAGTACTAAAAAAAAAAAAGTCCTTTGTTACTCAACAAAAAGATCTAATTGTTGCATTAGACTAAAATTCCGTTTTCCTTTGTTGAATTGTATTTTTGCAAAGGCACAATATGATTGAATATTGATGGGGTCTTCTATCCTAAAGATTTCAATTTTAGTAAACTTTTGTCATGCATGTTTGAAGGGTAAGCCTTCAGTAACTACTAGCTTCCATAAGAAGTGTTTTTAAATGTGTTTGATGACAAACTTTAATACTATGAAAAAGTGCACATCATCTTTGTCATTTTAAAAGCATTGCATATGGTGGGTGATTTGTTTGCTTATATGCTGTTCCTACATTGTTGGTGTACATAGAATATCAGCAAATGACCCAGTTTATGTATGTTTTATTAGTGTATCAGAGCTGGACATATTGATTGCTGGTCTGCTACTAATATATATTTCATCTTTCTAAGCCTCAATTTCCTATACATAATGTGAAGATTTATATATTGCTTAATAGAGGTATTGAAAAGGTTAATTGGTGTTGCAAAATTCAGTTCACCTCATCTTATAAAACTTTCCTCTGGGAGGCTATTTAAGAAAGACTAAAATAGACCACTCAAATTTTCACCAATCTGTTATTTACTATAATTTTCAGAGGCAATATATTAAAATATTTTGTATTTGTTAAAAAATGTAATTAAATAACTCTTCCCTAAAAAATCTCTGAATGCCAGTTCAGTTTGCATTAGTTTCTTAAGGGCCAAGCACAGAAACCTATAAGTCCAGAGCAAGACGCATAAATGGTGCTCAATAGATGTGTTAGTAAATGAATGAAGAAACTTAAAATAACTGAGATTCAACATTAAGCCCAGCAAAGTAATGCATCTTCATGTTTTCAAGTGATATGAAACAATGAAATTTTACTATAAGCAAATTGAAATCCCCCAGCCACACTGAAATTATGTCTGAAATGGAAGTGACCAGAATAATAAAATATATCGTATTTATCACTGTTCTAATCATACACAGTTTTGCCTCTCAAAGAATGGCCTTAGAATTGACATTAGGAAGTTAAGAGCACTTAAATCATAAAAAATAGCTGAAAAAATAAAGAAATGACTATTGCTGATAACCTCATATCTGGGTACAAATTCTTTGTCTTAGATGAATGACTGTTCATTTGAATAACCAATAGAGAGAAAAACTAATGTGTGTACAGCAAATAGAAAATAGTAAACAACAACAACCTCTGAAGAAATGACCCTGTAAAATTTCAAAGCTCAACTGGGCAACAGTGCTCAAAATGGAAAAGAATACCCTGGAAACTTGTTCATTATTGCTCAGCAATTAAATTGATTTAATCTAAGATGCCATTGATTGAAAGGCACATTACTATTTTGCATACGACTAAAGCAAAAAAAAGCTTCTAATAATCATTGTAAGATGTTACTCGTTGTACCAATTTCAGAGATAAAAAAACGTGCATTATAGAATGAACATAAAACAGTATGTAGAGTGTCAGTTGAGGATAACAGATAAAATAACCATAATATCAGGATCTAAGCTGTTTAGAAACATGTCCATACTAGCTTGCTAGGGCTGCTGTAACAAAGTCCCACAGACTGAGTGGCTCAAACAATAGCAAGTTATTTTCTCTCAGTTATTGAGGCTACAAGTCCAAGATCAGGGTGCCAGCAGGTTGGTTCCTCCTGAGGCCTCCCTCTTTGGCTCATAGACTTCTCCGTGTGTCCTCACATCATCTCCTTTTGTGTGTCTCTGTGTCTCAATTTCCTCTTCTTATAAGGACACCTAGATTGGATCAGGGCCACCAAATGACCTTAATTTAAATTAATGACCTCTTTAAAGACCATACCTCCAAGTACAGTTACATTCTAAGGCACTGAGAGTTAGGAAATCAACATTTGAATTTGGAAGGGGCCACAATTCAGCCCATAAAAGTGTCTAAGTTGGTCTCCCAGCCCCTTACCCCTGCCCCAGTGATTGAGGACTGATTCTAATCCAGGTCTATATTACTCCAAAGCCTATGTTAATTTCTTTATAGTATCAGCAGGATCGCTAGCCATGGTTTATTTATGACTCCCATGATGCTTCAATCAGTGCAAGCTGAATTCATCCAGCTTTAAAAATTTTAGTATATTAATAAATAGTGAATATCAAATACAAACTGCATATGAATATTCATAAGTGAATACTTAGAAGTGGGAGTTAGTGCTATATTGGTACAATAGATTCTAATCAGACACACTTAAATTTAGGTATTTATTCTTCTACTCTAGAACTGTGCAACCTTCTTCGTAAGATTATAAGGAACGTTAAAAGAGATTACACCAAGAAAAACTTGGCTTGACATTAACAATGAAAGATTATAAAGAGAAATCAAGGAAATGATCCCATTCACCACCACATCAAAAAGAATGAAATACCTAGGAATAAACATACATAAGGAGGCAAAAGACTGGTACTCAGAAAACTATACTATACTGATGAAAGAAATCAAAGATGGCACAAACAGATGGAGAGATATATCACGTTCTTGGATGGGAAGAATCAATATTGTCAAAATGACTGTACTACCCAAAGTAATCTGCAGATTCAATGCAATCCCTATCAAATTACCAATGGCATTTTTCATAGAATTAGAACAAAAAATTTTACAATTTGTGTGGAAACACAAAAGGCAAAGCAATCTTGAGAAAGAAAAACAAAGCTGGAGGAATCAGGTTCCCTGACTTCAGACTATACTACAAAGCTACAGTAATCAAGACAGTATAATATTGGCACAAAAACAGAAATATAGATCAGTGGTACAACATAGAAAGTCCAGAGATAAACCCACATGCCTATGGTCAACTAATCTATGACAAAGGAGGAAAGAATATACATTGGAGAAAAGAGAGTCTCTTCGATAAGTGGTACTGGGAAAACTGGACAGCTACATGCAAAAAAATGAAATTAGAACACTCCCTAACATCATACACAAAAATAAACTCAAAATGGATTAAAAACCTAAACGTAAGTTTGGAAACTATAAAACCTTTAGAGGAAAACATAGGCAGAACGCACTTTGACATAAATTGCAGCAAGATCTTTTTTTGACCCACCTCCTAGAGTAATAAAAATAAAAACAAAAATAAACAAATGGGACCTAATTAAACTTAAAAGCTTTTGCACAGCAAAGGAAACAATAAACAAAATGAAAAGACGACCTCCAGGATGGGAGAAAATGTTTGCAAACAAAGCAGCTGACAAGGGATTAATCTCCAAAATATACAAACAGCTCATGCAGCTCAATATCAAAAAAAAACAAACAACCTAATCAAAAAATGGATGGAATATCTAAATAGGCATATCTCCAAAAAAGACACACAGATAGCCAAAAAGCACATAAAAATATGTTCAACATCACTAATTATTAGAGAAATGCAAATCAAAACTACAATGAGTTATCATCTCATACCAGTCAGACAGGACATTATCAAAAAATCTAGAAACAGAAAGTGCTGGAGAGGGTATGGAGAAAAGGGCACCCTCTTGCACTGTTGGTGGGGACGTAAACTGGTACAACCACTATAGAGAACAATATGGATGTCCCTTAAAAAACTAAAAGAAGAGCTACCATATGATCCAGCAATCACACTCCTGGGTATATATCTGGAAATAAAACATAATTCAAAAAGATACATACATGCCATTGTTCATTGCAGTAATATTTACAATAGCCAAGACAGGGAAACAACTTAAATGTCCAATGACAGATTAATGGATGAAGATATGTACATATAAGAAAGGAATATTAGCCATAAAAAAGAATGAAATAATGCCATTTGCAGCAACATGGATGGACATATAGATTATCATACTGAGTGAAGTAAGTCACAAAGACAAATATCATATTATATCACTTATATGCGGAATCTAAAAAAAATAGGGTACAAATGAACTTACCTATAAAACAGAAATAGAGTTACAGATGTAGAAAACAAACTTACATTTACCAGAGGGTGAGGGGGGCGAGGGATAAACTGCAAGATTGGGATTGACATATACTCACCACTATATATAAAATAGATAACTAATAAGGACCTACTGTATAGCACAGGGAACTCTACTCAATACTCTGTAATGGCATATATGGGAAAATAATTTAAAAGAGAGTGGATTACATAATGCTGTCTAAGCTGTCAACCCATTTAGTGAACGTGACACTTCTAGGCATTTACAGTTTTCATTGACTTATTTTTGTCTTTACTGCTTTTCTTTTTAAATGATTAAAGGCTGAATTCCATAAAAAAAATAAAAATTAAAAAAAATTTTTAAAGAAAGAGAGTGTATGTGGATATGCATATAACTGAATCACTTTGCTGTACACCTGAAACTAACACAACACTGTAAATCAACTATACTCCAATAAAAAATTTTAAAAATTTTGGCTTAAAACAAAACATTATCAGCATTGCCCTTATTTAAAGTGAATGGTATTGTAGCGATTCTACAACATATTTACTAGTAAATTTAGTAAATATATGAGGACCAGAGTGTTCTTCAAGAATTCAGATGTAAGAGAAACACAATTTCCTTTTGTGAATTAAGCTTCACAATCATCACATAATGGATAAAAATTGTCTCTTTTAGAAGCAGGAATTGATGTAATATGATTGGAACTATTAACACAGCTCACGGAAAGATGCGTCACACATGGGATTAGACAGCTCAGGGGGCTATCACAAAGACAAATGTCAACAGCACCTGGGCACTTTCAGGAAACAAGGAATTTAAGCCAGTAGATTTTTTAAAGTATTAAGGTCCTATAGCCAAGCTCCCAACTAAGCCTGTCTTAGTCTTAAACCATAAGGCATTCACTTACTCTAATGTGCACTTTATGCCTGAAAATCAATTTAACCTGAACAAACATGGTGTCAATCAACGCACTTGTAGAGATCCTGTAAACCTATCATCCTAATTTGGGTGTTCAGTGACCTCTTATTTGTTTTGTTTGTTTGTTTTTGTTTTTTTATTTGTTTTTTAATGTAAGTGAATAGGCTTTGATCAATTTAGTTAATGTGATCCCATATCCAATATGTCTGGTTTCTGTCTCTGAAAGTCTGTGGACCTAATTCTACCACATAGTAAATTTAACCTATAAAGTCCAATATTTAGAATTGCCAGATCTAGTAAATAAATATGTAGAAAGCCCAGTTAAATTTGAATTTCAGAGAAATCATAATTAACAATATTTTTTAGTATTGATATAAGTATGTCCCATGCAATATAAAAAGTATTCATTGTTCATCTGAAATGCAAATTTAACCAGCCATTCAGCATCTTAGCTGGCAACTCTAGAAAGACCTCTTTTAACACAGCTCCTAGTTTCAATACTTACTTACATCTTATCAGAGATTCTGGCACACAAACACTATAGATGTTAGCACATTCAAGTTTTTTGTAAAAGGTGTTACATTGATTGAAAAGTAATCACATTTTTTGATAGTTAACTAAAGAGAAAATCCACAAATCTTTGTCCTTTTACTCCAAAAAAGGAAAGCCTCAAAAGTCAGTTAATAATCATGTGTTCAAGCAAGATCATATTGCTTCTGTTTTGTCTAGGAAGTGTCCAAATAAGAGAGGATATTTAAGAAATGGCCCCTAATTTTTGCTTCCCCTCTAAGCCTGAATGATTACAAAATGGTCTATACTCCTGAGGGTTTCCTAATGGCTGGGATGGACTTCTGGTTGACATTAACCTGGGAGAACCAGTGTTTAAAAGTTCTGCCTTTCAGTCCAGCCCCACATCTGATCACCTCCTTTTTTTCTTCCGTTTTTTTCTAATTGAAATACAGTAGATTTACAATGTTGTGTTCATTTCAGGTGTACAGCAAAGTGACTCAGATATATATATATATATAAAACATCTTTTAGATTCTTTTTCCCTTATAGGTTATTACAAAATATTGAATAGAGATCCCTGTGCTATACAGTAGGTCCTTGTCTATCTATTTTATATATAGTGGTGTGTATATGTTAATTCCGATCTCCTAATTTATCCCACCCCCTTTCACCTTTGGTAACCATAAGTTTGTTTCTGTGTCCATGGGTCTGTTTCCGATCACTTCCTATCAGCTCAATGCGAACAGATCAAGGGAGCAATTGACAGAAACTGGTCTAAAATTTTGTAGGCAAGAAGCAGTTGACATAAGGGTGGCGGAACGTCCAAAAAGTAAGTGAAGCTTAGGACAAGAAAGCTGTTACTGTCAGGGCTACACAAAGTCTTCAGAGACCTTTAAAAGAAAAAAAAAGAAAATCTTTGTGGGTAATTTAAAAAATTCTTTTCTTACCACATTTGTCTATAAAACCAAAAATGTTCATAAAATTAAAAGCCAATAACTTCTGTTTTCAATTACTTGGTGGATTGCTTTCTCCAGATGATTTGCATCAAGCTAATCAATACATTCTTTCTTTTCTTTGTCCTTCTCATTCCTGGGCTGTCCTTGAAGGAGACCCCTAAAGTCATGACATAGACCATGTGCTTCACTCCCTGCTGGAAAGAACCCACTTAACACAGGCCATACATGGAAGAAATCTGACCCTCTAGAGAAACACTCCATGTGATTCCTGACTTGGACATGTGTGACTACATAGAAATGACCAGTGAAACTTTATGATTGTTTCACTCGTGTTGGGGAAATACTTTGGTACTTTTTCCTTGAGTCTGGTTTTGATATCTCTTTATTTCTGTCTTGAGATGACAATAGCATCAATAAAATTAAATGAGAAAAACACATTAAAAGAAATACAAATAAGCTCTTACAGTGTCACTCAGCATTCTACTTTCATGCGTGCCTTGATTTTAATAGGACAATAATAATTTGAAATGAATATAATTGTAAGGCAAACTTTCATGTGTGGGAATTTTATGTAAAAGTTCTGGACTTCCTTTTTCAGCCTGTTTTTAAAGAAGCATTTAAAATAATCTCTCCTCTTGTGATTTAATTTCAACAAATAAGAAAAAATGGAGGTTTAAATTACATGTCTTGTGGAGTGATTTGGTTGGCAAAGCCAAAGTGTGTGCATTCTTTAGCAAATAATTACCCTAACAACAACAAGCATTTACTTGGCTTCTTTTCTGAAGACTCACAGGATGCCTTATAATTAAAACACAGCAAGCCGACCTACTTTTTTAAGGGTATTCAGGAAGTGGAATGAACAGATATTTCTTTAGTTTTAAGTGTCCAGACAGAAGAGTGCTATGAATAGAATCTGGAAAGAAATTCTGGGGCTTCAAAAGCCTGCAGCTCAGGAGTGGGATAAAACAAATAGCCCGCTGACTCTGACCTTAATGATCAACCAGGGACATATGGTCTTCACAAAAGATCTAACAAATTTCCTGAGCCTCAGCCATTAACCAGCTCATCAGTGAGCGATACACCGTTAAAGTCAGTGCTAGGTTTCAGTTCTGGAATGTGCAGTCTGAGGGCCCAGCCACCTGAGCCCTGCAGCCAACAGAGCTAACTGAGGACTACCTCATCTTATGTACTAGGGCCTAGTAGGTTACCTATCACCAGTGACCAAGGCTGAGGCTGCACTCTGAAGCAGGGGTGGGGGAAGGAGAGGTTTCCCCAGCAGAAGCACTGATAGAGAAGAATTCCTGGGGTCAGCAGTAGAAACATCCAGCTGAAGCTTGTGGCACCAAGAGTTCCAAAGGCTTCATCTAACTTTTCAAGCCAATGCAGCAAGAGCAAAGTTGCTTAGCTGTCCACTCTGGATTTTAAGGAGCATTTATCATCTCTGTTTGTCCTTCCTTACAGTTAGGGCCTTCTGAGCAGGAAGAAATTTGGGATCAACTCTGGTGGCCTTCTCAGAGGCTCCAGGCCCCCAAAGGGTGTGATCATCTTCAGACACATGCAAATGACCAGCCTGTATCATTTCAGTATGGGAAGTGTGGTCCATGAAATCAAGTGTCACATCTAAATTTACTTTTTAATAATAAGTGTAAAAATATATTCCAACATCAGTGTAGATCAGTGGTTCTCAACCAAGGGTAAGGTTGCCCTCACCCCCACACCGGCAGATATTTGGCAGTGTCTGGGGACGTTATTGATCATCATAACTGGAGGATGCTACTAGATCTAGGGTGTAGACCCAAGAATGATGCTAAATGCCCCACCTCCAAAAAAATATCTAGCCCTAAATGTCAATCGTGCCACAGTTGAGAAACCCCAGATTAGATTATGTTGCATGTATACACACTACTATATATAAAATAGATAGCTAATAAGGACCTACTATATAGCACAGGGAACTCTTCTCAATACTCTGTAATAACCTATATGGGAAAATAATCTAAAAAAGAGTGGATGCATGTGTATGTGTAACTGATTCACTTTCTTTTGCACCTGAAACTAACCTAACATTGTAAATCAACTATAATGTAAATTTAAAAAAATTATCTTGGTCTAGTTGGGGATGCATACAGAAAATTTGAGAAAGTTTCAAAATAGTAAAATTGTGCCCTAAATTATGATATAGTCATAAATCCTGCAGGATTTGAGGGAAGAGTGCACTCAGGGTGACATGGAGCAGGTGGGAAGGGTTTGAGGAGGAAGTTAGGCTTCAGGCAGACCTAACAGTTACAAAAGCAGAAAGGAGCCATTGGTGGAAGGAGAAATGGCACATCAAAACTGGAGAGAAGTGCTTAAAAGTACAGCATGAGCATCTCATATCTCCAACTCCAGGTGAATCTACACAAGATTGGAAAGCCTCAGGGACTTTCAGTGGGACTGAGAGCCTCCTTCCCTTTTATTTCCCCCTACCACATCTGAGGAAGTTCCCCTAAAGATGAGGCTTGGAGAAGAGGCAGGTACCAGGTCAGAATCATGAGATACTTTGCCAATTGCATAGTAGTTGCCTACACAGTGGTTGTTACAGTGGCCGTGCCAATGTCCATGCAGGCTTTTGGTCCATGAGAGGACTTAAGTGCCAGGGCATTGAGAATCTTACTGATTAATGCACACTTCAAACTTCTCATGCTTTTACATTCCCTATGTTCACGGATAACGGGCTCTGCCTCACTCACACAGGCTTTATCGACAGCTTCTGCCATATATTCCTTGTCCTGCACAGCAGAAGTCATGTGACTCTCAACCATGCTAGCATTTCAATTGGCCTGAAGATAGAAGACCTTCGCCCTTTATCAGTGCATGGGCACAGTAATGTAGGAACAAGCTCAGGAAAGGTGACTCTGAAGTTGAAAGCAGTAATGGATGAGGTTACCCTTTTGCAGAAGGAACTCACTGTACTGAATGGTGACAGTGGTGACAATTTGTATCTCCATTTGACAGGATAGAATATATTTTCAAGTAGGGTGGTTTCACTTTAACAAATATGATGAGATTGTTACCTACAACTGTATTGGACTGCATGACTAATATCAAGTACTGATAAGTTGTGCTAGTGGTAACTGATAGTGACACAGGTAATAGTCAGAGGATCTGGTTGGCAATTTGCTACCAGGGAGTGAGTGATCTGTATGAATTCTATGAAAAAGAAAGCCAAAGAACAGGAATTTTGTAATCCTGACTCACTGTTCAGGAACAGAATGTTCTGATACCCATTTACCCATTCTTGATTTCAACAGAAACATCCCTCCTACATAAGGTGGGTTATTTCTCAGACACTTTGTGATTATCCTTTCCCACTTTGTTCTGATGCTATTTTATTTAGTGATCCTCTGATTTTGAATTTGTTCCCTTCACCAGCCTTGCCTATTACCAGGAAATGCCCTGCATAGTAAGTGAGTTTCAGTTCTCAAGCTAAGGACTTCTACCAAAACATTCCACTTGTAAAATACTTGAAATTTCACATAAACTTGTGGTATCTGGATCCAATCCTCGTGAGGTCAAGAAAATAGAGATTTTTTATCACTGCGTTATATAGAAAAGGAAAAGAAAGGTCAGTTGGTTTGTCAAAGTTCTGTCAGTGGGTATGTTCCAGAGCTGAGACTCAAAAGAAAGCCAGCGAACTCTTTCCATGATACTCACATCCTAGTAAAGTTAATAATGCAAAGATCAGGAGGTGAGAGAATGAGCTCTATGCACCAAAATAATGTGAATATTTCTCCTGACAATTCTTTCCACCTATTCTCCTCCCAGTTCTGCTGCCTCCCTCTCTCTGTGGCTTTGTGGCTTTGGTTTCCTTTCAGGAGCCCATTGGATGACCCACATTCCTCTCTCACATCCTGGAGGCATT
Organism: Hippopotamus amphibius kiboko; assembly: GCF_030028045.1. Lineage (NCBI taxonomy): Eukaryota > Metazoa > Chordata > Mammalia > Artiodactyla > Hippopotamidae > Hippopotamus > Hippopotamus amphibius. Next base: position 82,896,234 of record NC_080191.1, on the reverse strand, counting down.
GGGATGACATCAGAGATGAGGGAGAGACTGTGGCATCTCTGGAGACAAGTGCAGAACAGGAGAGACTCCATGTGCACAGCCTGTGAAAGGAAGTGACAGTTACAGAGGTGAATGCTAGAAGTGCCTTGGGAGGAAGATATTTTGAATTCTAAACTTACCACGTCCTTCTTGATTTTTAGATAATTAGACAAATTGCTGCATCTGTCTGCTTCAATATTGTTTGTAATTCTAGAACAAGAGTGAAAAACGACTTGCTAAAAAAAAAAAAAAAATCAGGTCCTTTAAAGATACCAAGCTAACAAGTAAATGTGTTGTAATGAATTAGATTTCACAAATCATTTTGAGATTTTTACCAATTATTTCCTAGTCTCACTACATTTAATCAACCAGGCATACTAATAACATTTTCTGCCTTTTTTGTTTGTTTCTTAATAGTTTACCAATGCAATTCCTTTGAGAAGGGGATATACATGAGGCCTTTCTTGGAGTATAGATTTCTTTTCTATTTTTAACAACCCATATTTACTTATTGCCAAAAAGACTATATTAAGAAATTCTCAAAAAGAAAATGTTTAAAGACATATTGATGTAAGAAGAATTGTGAACAAATTCAATCATACTGGACCATACCTAATGATAAAAACAATTCAATAAAATATTAAAATGGAATTTAACATTAACTTTTATATTTATGTTTAAAAGGCAGACTAGAAGTTTGAGAAGTTGAACTATTAAAATGCTGCAGAGTCTGTGGTACAGAGATACAAACCTCAGGAAAGATAATCCCATCCAGTAACAAGCTAATTATTCTTTCTTGCTTTCAACTACAAGTTATAAGGAAACACTTTCCTTAAATGACGTGTTAGATCAGGTGAACTTAATAGATATATACAGAATATTTTATCCAAGAGCAGCAGACCATATTCTTTTCAAGTGCACATAGAATATTCTCCAGGATAGATCACATCCTAGGCCATAAAACAAGTCTCAATAAATTTAAAAAGACTGGAATCATATCAAGCATTTTTTCTGACCACAATGTTGTGAGACTAAAAGTCACATATAAGAAAATATTCTGGAAAAACCAGAAACACATGGAAGCTAAACAATATGCTACTAAACAGCCAATGGGTCACTGAAGAAATCAAAAAGGAAATAAAAAAAATACCAGGAGACAAATGAAAATGGAAACATACAATAAGCCAAAAATTTATAGGATAGAGCAAAAGCAGTTCTAAGAGAAATGCTTCAGAAAACAATAAAATTTAAATAAACAATGTAATCTTACATCTAGAGGAACTAGAAAAAGTAAAACAAATAAAACCCAAAGTGAGTAGAAGGAAAGAAATTATGTAGATCAAGGCAGAAATAAATGAAATGGAGACAAAAAAAAAAAAAAAAGAAAGAAAGAAAATACCAATGAAAATAAGAGCTGGTTTTTTGAAAAGATAAACAAAATTGTTTAACCAGATTCATCCAGAAAAAACAGAGAAGGCACAAATGAATAAAATCAGAAGTGAAAGAGGAGAATTTGCAACTGACACCACAGAAATAGAAAAGAATATAAGAGATTACTATGAACAATGATAGGTCAATAAAATGGAAAAGCTAGAAGAAAAAGATAAATTCCTAGAAATGTACAATCTCCCAAGACTGAGTCAGGAAAAAATAGAAAAAAATGAAAGGGACAATTATCAGTAATGAAATTGAATCAGCAATAAAGAGAAAAACCCCCAACAAAGAAAAGTCAGGACCAAACAGCTTTATAGGTGAATTCTACCAAACATTTAAGAGTTAACACCCATCCTTCTAAAATGATTCCAAAAGTATTTCAGCTGAAGGAATGCTACCAAACTCATTCTATGAAGCCAGCCTCACCTTGATACCAAAACTAGACAAAGACACTACAAAAAGAAAATTACAGGCCAATATCCTTGATGAAGATACATGAAAAAAATCCTCAAAAAATTAGCAAGTTGAATTCAACAATCAAAAGGATGTTTCAACATCTGCAAATCAATCAACGTGATACATCACATTAACAAATTAAAGAATAAAAATCATATGATCATCTTAATAAGGTGTGGAAAAATATTGTGACAAAATTCAACATCCATCTATCTGTCTATCTATCCATCTATATCTAATGGAATATTACTCAGCCATAAAAAGTGAAATCTTGCCATTTGCAGCAACGTGGATGGAGTTATAGGATATTACACTAAGCACAATGTCAAGCGGAAAGAGATAAATACCATATGATTTCACTTATATGTGCAATCTAAAAAACTAACAAACATAAAACAGAAGCAGACTCATAGACACAGAGAACAAACAGGCAGTTGACAGAGAGGAGGGGGTTGGGGTGATGAGTGAAATAGATGAGAAAGATTAAGAGATGCAAACCAACTTCCAGTTATGAAATAAAGTCACAGGGATGTGATGTACAGGGAATAAAATCAATAATTATATGGTGGCAGATGGTAACTCTACCACATGGTGATCATTTTGTAACATATGAAAACATCAACTCACTATGTTGCATACCTGAAACTAATATAATATTGTAAGCCACTTGCACTTCAATAAAAATAAATAAATAAATAAATATACTGTTAGTTATCAGGTTCCAAAGCTCCAAATTTACTTAGTATCTAAAGGAGAAGCATACTTGTTTATACTTATATATCTGCAGATGCAAAGATTTGTCACCTAGTTTCAGCTCAAATTGATTCCTTTCAGCTTAGTCATTTTTCTTGTCAGAGGAACAACTGTGTGAAATACCAAAACTTCCATTACATTTTTTTCATGAAGTGCCACATGCCTCTGCCTGGGTTCTGTGATTATGTACTGTGTGTTCTGACAATTTTGATTCATTCTTATTCCTTATGAAAACTCTGTACCAGAAAATTTGGGAGTGAAAAGATTTTCAACAATAACACATGAACACACAAACCTGCTGCTGCCTGTTGTTTTTATCTCCCTGATGGAAAGAAGAAAAATGTTCTAAAATTCTGTGCTGTAAGGCTCCCAAAGAACTTCTCCCTGTATCAAGACCAAAACATAAAACCCTCAAACTGAAAATTAAAACTTTAAAATACCCCTGATTAGTGTTTATCATCTAAATTTAGCTGCAGTACATGGATAGGTTTTTAATTAGGAAAGTGTGAAAACAAATAGTATCCTAAGCAAATTTCTTATTTGGGAGTATTGTTGTGACTCTGGGGCTGAAAAATTGCAAGAGCACTCCTTAGTTTTGTAAAATTTTTTCTAATAGGGAAGAATTAGGGAGCAATAGATTTCTATTTTTTTTTCACAAAAGTGCGTGTGTTTTAATATCACCAAGCAGATTCCCCACTTGCTGATTGGCAAGTAGATTCTTCTCTCTGTGAATCTGTTTCCTGAGACCTTTTGCTTCAGTTAAAGTTTCATGCTAGGTAAATAGTGAAATCCACTTTTTCTTCAAGTGAGGTCAATCGACAAGCAAAACCACATTGTCACAGTATAAAAAAATTTAGAGAAGTGGATGTGAAGATATTCAGTAGCTTATACATTTTGAAAATGACTTGTTTGGATGTTTTAGATGCAATAGGGTGTACTTTGTTAATGTCTCCAATGAAGAGAAAACCTAAGGAGATATGGTTCCTATTCCCTTGGATAGAATCTCAAAATCTTAGAAATGGTAAGAGAAGTTCCTAGTAATCTGTTTTTCAATTCTAAGAAATTTCTTTCTCAGTCACACTTGGGAGCATTCAAATGAGTTCAACAGAATTGAGTTGAAAGCACATAATAAAGATAGTGGAGGACACAAAAATTAAGGAAGACCGTGTTTTTTCTGCTCACTGAGTTCAAATCACGGAACACCAACATCAGGCTTCTCCAAGAGGACTCACATTTAACCTCACTGTGACGCTTTCTCCTCTCTGTCAGACTGCAAGTTCCTGGAGTCTGCGGGCAGGCCCCTGCCTATCTCTATTACCATCAGGTAGCACAGTGCCAGGAACATCAGGGACCATAGAGTGTTTATAGAGAAAATGATTAATTTTATTTTGTAATAGGAAAAGAAATAGTATCTAATGCTAATACATTTCTGTGTAGTTCCTTCTGTTGACCTGGTTGTGCTGGGCCTGCTGGATTAAAATAACAGAGGAAACGGCTCCCAGCCTTCCTTCTTATTAATCTGAGATCTACCGTGTTTACGAAAAGCAATGATTGACACGTCTATTTTACTCTGCTTTCATGACTGTGAATGTCACCCACATTGGCCCAGAGCCATCTTTTGGGGGAAGGAAATGGGATCGAGACACTAAAACAAGATAAATATAAAGAGAAAATACAGGTAATATACAATTTTGGACAAAGTAGGAAAATAACTTTTCGAGCTATACTATTTTTCTGGAAAAGGATTTTCCAAATTCCTTTCACTCCTATTTAGCGCATTAAGGATATAAGTTGGCTTTGGAGGCAGACAGGAGGAGGATTTCATATGGGGGAAGTAAAAGGAAACTCAGGCTCTTCCCAATGCCTGGGGATCATGGCACACGGAGGAGGGAGCTGACCAGTTGTATATGTCTGAGGTTTTTTCCCTATGGGTTTATCTTACTAAAAGTTGATCAGCAAGGGTCTCAAGATAGGTGGTGGGGTGGGGAGGAATTTTTGCCTGTGCTCTTAGTTTTGGACCCTGAAAAGGAATAGTTTCTTTAGCTTCTATTAAACAACCTGGGGCTTGGCAGTGTCAACTTGAAGACTCAGTGAGCAATTAAAGGCATGAGTTGTTTTAACTTCTCCAAGCTGCCCAGAATTACCATGGAACATAGATCCTGAGTTGAGCTGTGGAGGGTTAGCCATCAGGTCCTCTGTGGCAACAGAGCCTGAAGGTAACTGAACAGTACAGGACACTGAAAGGAGGACATGTGCAGAGTCAAAGGTCTTCAGGCAGTAGAGTTGAGAAGAGACCCAGACAACCAAGCAGCTGCACCCAGCTCTGACCAAGCCAAGGCCAGACTATACCTCCCACCAGTCATGAATTCCACCAGCCATGAATGACCACAGGTGACAAGTAGCTGAATAAGACACATGATCCCCTGAGACAGCATGGCTAAATCGGAGAGCCAGTAAGCAAGCACTTGTGAAGAATATCTAATCTTACGTGAATGAACGGTTACCTCTGTCCGCACATCTAAATTGTAATTAAATTCTGCAAGCCCAATCATGAGGGCAGCGGTGATTTGCCAGAATCTGTGTGCAGAATGGTCTTGTTTCAACTTGTTAACGATCAGGCAGTATTAGTACAAGGCGAGGTCTCTCTTCGAGACACTTGGAGATATGCACTGGGAATTCCTCAACCAAAAAATATTCCTGAGAGGAGAGCCTCTCCCTGCTTAGAGCCTCTGGATTTGTCATTCCAGGTCACAGTATAAACACGGCTGAGGACATTTATTTTGAGGGTCAGGAAAGGGACCCTCAAAATAAATAAGTGCTTTCAATTCACTCTAGAATATCTACAATAATAATAACTTTTACTCAAAAACATAGATTCGTAGTTGGAAATGCTTGTTCTATTGTTTCCTATGCAGTAGCAGAAATAACAATTTATTGTATATTAAATTTGATTTACACATATAATGGTTTTTAATTTTTACAGTCACTCTGAGGATAGAAATTTTATCCCATACTTACGGGAAACTGACTCTCCAACTCTGCAAGAGTATGTGTATATTGCCAAGTAATACAGCTAATAAGAGGAAGTGGTCTGTATTTATTGGATGAGTGATCATCATGGGTCAGGAGCTTTTCATAAATTCTTTGAAATAATCTTCAAGACATTAATATCAATGTCTTGTTAATGTGTATGTTATTGATGAGAAAGGTAAGTCATTTGCGCAGGATTGCACAGCAAGATTAGAACTCAGTTCTGACCTGATATAAATGCTGTTGTAATTTCCATCTTCGGTCTTTCCTCGTAATTGTATCTGTTTGAAGATCAATTTGAACAACTATAAAATTCATAATATATTTTTGAGCCTCATGCATTATTTGTAACTTCATATATTATTTGAAGGATGAAAGGGCAAATCAAAATATAACAGACTGAAATACAGTCAATTTTCTGAGTCCTTATTGTCCTGTGTTAAATTCTCTTATCTTTCAGGGGTTAAATAAGGTAATATATTAATAGTGCAAGACATAGGCCTTGCCCATAGTAGACTTTTAAGCCATTTTACTTATTTCTTTCCCTATAAGCTCAGAATATATATACATATACACATATGTGTGTGTGTATATATATATATACACATACATATACACATCTCTCATGTAATACATATATACCTTTATATAAGATATATAATTTCATTGGTACTATAAAACTATAAAAGCCATAGATAAAATATTTGAGCAATTTTGCACTGGTTTTTTTTTGGGGGGATTAATAGATGCAAAAGAATTGTAGAATAAATTCTCATAAAAAATACCTAACTGAACACTTAAATGAGGAGACACATCACAGTTTGATCAAGCCTAAAAATTTTAAATTAATATTATTAAAATTATAAAACTTTATTTTGATAATAAAACTTTATTCAAGGCCATATATTGTTTCTATTTTTGCTGTTCAAAGTAATGGCATTGGGTATATTCAGGGGAAGAGCTTAAATGTATTTTGAAAACTAAAATGTTTTAAAATAATATACCAAATTATTGGTCTAAGTGAATTGTAATTAGGGGAAACACACCTTGGTAAATACATGAAGCAGAGATGCTTTGCGATGCTGGGCAGTGGAAGGCCAACGTCACCCTCTTGCTTCCTGGGATTTCAGCCAGTCCATCTGGTCATCTAACAGGGGGCCTGAAGATGGTGGGTGATCTCACAGACCATATGTGCATCAATATCTAGGAACCACTGGAGCTTGGCTAATGACGTGGCTAAGACCTAAATTTGGGTTTAATTTGTTTTTATTGAGCAGAATCCAAACCTACTGTTATTTCTGCACATTTCTTGCTTTGTATTTTATTAACTTTGAAATGGGATTGCAGCGATAACCCTGTTTTAATGAAGATGTGTTTCAAGTGACCTGTTTAACCAATATCATGCCTCTCCTCCTATGGAAAATTTTTAAAAGCTGGGAGAAAAAAATTTTGCAATTCTCTGTGTACTGAGGGATATTAAGACTGGAACTGCCAGTGGGTTGGCATCCGTATTGCAGCTGTGAATGAGTGATGGGGTTACTTCTCTGAGCCAAGATTGTCCTTTGATCACATGGAGCCATGGAGACAGTGGTGCAAGCCCAAGGAGGGTGGTTAAACCCAGGAAGGGCAAGACGAGTCCAAATAGGTGAGAATAAAGATCTGGAAAGGCGATCATCAAAATCATGGGATGATGGAGTCCTCCCTAAATCTTCACCTTGTAGTCTGTCCCTACATGAGCATCCTCCTCTGTGAGAGGCCACCTCATTTAAATAGTTCACCAGGAATAGGCATGGAGATAGAGGAGGGTAGGGAGCATTCGAGAGAATGATATATTCTGAACTGGGTTTCCTGGTTTAAATCACCAAATATTTATTTGCTCCCTCTCCAATTTCACAAGGATCACCAGACCCAGCAAATAAAAGTCGATGATTATTGAGAAGCTCATTCTTAATTCAAGATTAGTGCAAAATACATTACAAAATGAAGAAAAATTCTTTTGCACAAAAGATAAGCAGGGAAATGTGTTTAAGTTGACTGATGCATTTATTTTGCAGAAATTCTGCACCTGCAAAGAGGAAGATGGCGTGTTTTCCCCTGCAGACTACTTTCCCACCTCAGTATCTTTGTGAACAATTTGCACAGGATTAAGAAGCATTAACTCTGATTCCCCTTCTTAGGTTTCACATATCAAAGACTTCATCTGATGTTTAGAAGCAAATTAAAAGTCCAATTAAGCTTTACATAAATGCCAACTTCTATTTAATTTATTTTTACAGGTTAGAAATCAGAGCAGTGTGGGGCTCTCTCTTACTTTGTATGGTGTTGCTTTAAATTCCAGTTTGTTCTGATTTAAAAACTGGTAAATATGCCAGGGAGATGCCACATTTAATTCAGCAATGTGTTGTTAGACTGTTCGGAAGCAATTTTTTTTTTTTTTGAACCCAAATGAAATCATTTGGGTAATATTAACTTTTATGTTCAAATTGTTCTTGGATTATTCTCAATATCACATTTAATGAAAGATTAAAAAAAGGGAAAACTCATGCTTAGGTGTGTGGAAGGTTCTGAAGAGCTTAAGCGCTAAATTCTCTCTGCTAATTTATTTATCAGCAGGCTATATGATTACCACTAAGTAACAAAATTTATTCTGTATTTGTGGTCATTGATATAGAAAGTGATACTGAACATAGTGGCTTATCTGTGTAGCAGTGGTGTCACAAGGATAAGAAGTGTATTTCTGTTATTGGTTCTAGACTGTGGTGCTGACTTTGTATGGAACAGAAACTCCCATTTAGTTTAGGTAAGCAACTGTAGTTAAGAAGACAGCATAATACTTTCCTCCAACATAGAGATAATCAAAAATAAGAATAATAAGGAAGTGAATCCGTGAGATTATGGTCACCGAGTTAGATCTAAAAATGAAACAAGACTCCGGATGATAAGAGTTTCCAGACTAAGAGTCCTGTGGGCATTTGTTCTGAAAAGTGTATGGGAGAGTCCTGGTAGGAACACATTTACCTATCCATTCAACAAATATTTATTATGTGCATCAACCAAAGCCTGGTCTGGAGACAGAAGTTACATCGGTTATATGAACAGAAAGGATTTAGTGTGAAGAATCATTAGCTAGAGGATGAAATGATAATATTTTACTGAAAAGGGTCAAAGCAAAATTTTGAGTACCATGGTAACAGCAGCTGTAGAGAGTAACTACCATCCCTTGGGCTGAAGGAACAAGGGAAAAGGTTAGAATAACTAAAACTTAGAAACTTTGAGAAGTTCCACAAAGCTGCAACTCATACCTCTGAGGAGTTGTGGTGGTCCTGATGGTGACGCCACTGAGCTTAGAGAGTGACCTTGTGAGGGTGAGACACAAACCTTAGGAGAAGGACCACTAGGAAGCTGTGCGGGTCTCTTGATCAGGAGCAACGTTGTCTGGAATGCCCTATTGGTAAGTAAGACATCCTATTACCCTACAGATTGTAGTGCTGCCACATGCACAATGGACAACGGAGGCAGAACCGAATCCAGAACAGGTTTCCGCGAAGATTGTTTCCCCTTCCGTGATGGAACAGGTGAAATATAACCTACTTGCCATCAAGGGGCTGCCTGGTTACCAGGGTACTGGAACGTATTAGGGTCTCAGTGTTTGTTCCTGCTGTTGGTGGGTAGGGTGCTCTCCCCACAGTGGGAGCCAGGTCAGGCTTAATGAGGGTCACTTTATACATGACCCACTGGAAAAGGACTGAGTGTGGAAAGGGAATGGCTTACACAAAACATATTTTTTGTCTGTCTTATCATGGAAAGCTTTCTCTGTAGTAAATGCCCTTTAGTGAAGATTCGTATGGAACAGAAAAGTCCTCACCTCCTGTGCCTGTTCTGAGATGTCCCTCTACTTGTCTCTTCCCAGGATTTTCTCGTTTACCACGTTTTGATGCTGCTCTTTCCAAATTCCTGACCATGCAGCCAACTCAGTAGTTGATACCCATAAATCCATGCAGGTATGTACTCATGATCATTCATTTCCAGACATAGTGGAAAACCAAATGCATGCTCAAAGTTCCTCCCGCTGAAAGATTTCCCTTCAGTGTTCTCCCTCAGACCATCTGTGAGTGGGGTTTTAATGATAAAGATATCCATTCTTATTTGGTGCCAGCATTTAAAGAACAACCATCTGGAAACCAGTCCCATTAATTTTCCTCCTCCATTAAGTGGTCATAAGAAACTGCCCCCAATGGAACATAAGTGTCAGTTGTAGGAGGGATTCAATGAAGCAGGAATCAGAGACTTGTGCTTATACAACCTACTTGTGTCTTCTGGACTTGCCCAAGCCTGTGCAAGATGCTACAGCCGATCTTCTACATGAGAAGGCACATTTCAATGAGCTCACTGATTTGGTTCATGCCCACATTTGTGTGTGGTTTATCTCCAATGCTTCACATGTCATACCAAGGCATTTGGTGGTGTATTTTAGCTGTATATGGTCATGATTAGGCTTGGAGGGTCAGATAACGTTCAGTGTAGAATAGTCAATTGATGTCACATGATTAGGTGCTCTGTCACTATGAGAACCAAATAGTAAGGTGGAAGTTGTTTCCCAAAAAGAATGGTTAGATGCAGAAGAGAGCCCAGATTTGATAAGCCCCCCTAGAGATCTGATTCTTTTATAGCTGCTTGTGAGAGGGTCTGTACAGCACCCCTATTTACCATGCATTTTGAATATCATCGGATTTGCTGTGTCATGAGGCCCAGGTGCTTGCACTGCCTTTTAGACTTACTACAAAGTTTCTCTTGCTCTACTTTTCACTCCAAATTGGAAGACTCATGAGTTACTTGATAGATGTGTCAAGTTGGCACATTTGAACACGGAATGCGTTGCCTCCCCAGCTCAAAAAAGTACATTAAGCATCATGCTTCCCTTCTTTGGTGGGCAGTGCAAGATGATACAGCTTGTCTTTCATGTTAGAAGAAATATCTCAACATGTTCTAGATCACTACAATGAGGTGGTTCGTGCCTAAATTTGTGTGTGATTTAACTCTGATGCTTCAAGTATGTTATATTAAAGCATTTAAAATACTTTTTTACATCAGCTAATAGGGTCCAATTGGCATATTTTAATCCTGGAGGGAGCTAATGAAATATTGGCTGTAACGTCAAGAGGGTCAAGATCTCCTGTATGTTACATTACAGTATGTGAATGAACTCACTCCCGGTGTCAGACTGTGAAGGGTAAAGCAAACTGCTTCTGGTCTTCCTCAAATATATGTATGGAAGAAAAACATTTTTCTAGGTCATGTCTGCATAATAGATGCCAGAGTCTGTGTTGATTTGCTCTGAAACATATACTGCATCTGGGATACCAGATGCAACTGGAGTCAGCAATTGATTAATTTTATGATAATCCACAGTCACTCTCCAAAACCCACCCACTTTCTGCATGGGCAAAACAGGGGCGTTAAATGAGAATGGGATGGATATCACCACACTTGCATTTGCAAGTCTTTGATGGTGGCACTAATTTGCATTTTTTTCTAGGGCTATGAACATTACCGTTTAATATGCTGATAAAGAGGGGCCATTTCTAGGAAGTTCCACTTTGGTCTTTCTACCATAATGATCTTTATTCTTGTAAGAGATACAATAGTGAATATGAGAAATTCATGCTAGCAGATGCTGTATTGATGCCCAGATGCTTTTCAAGACTGAGGAACTCATTTCCTGAGCTGCTGGAAATGTTAGCTGCAGACAGCTCACAGCTGTGTCATTTTCCAGAAGTTTCTGTCAGCAGAAGCAGCTTCGCCTAAAGTTGCAACTACTCCCCCCAAACATCCCACATTCAATGACTAGTAGACACAGGGGATAAAGGGGCACAAAGGCCCACCTGCCTTGCCCTGACTTGGGACATCTGTGAACAGTCATTCCATCTTGGAGCTTCATGTAGGATTAACTGCGAGGTGCTGTCACTGCAGTGCAGCCCAGGGTCTCTTCCTGCCTAGTTCTGCTTCCCTTTCTCCCTCCACGTATTACTCCACAGAGCACTCACAATAAGCTCCCCCTGAGTAAGTATTTCAAAACCTCAGAGCCAGTTTCCTGGGGACTTGAGAAATGTCAGTTGGAATCCTAGTTAGCTGATTTTGGAGTTGGTAATCAGCAGTCTGACTGGCAAGGAAGACCTTACCCCTAGTGATGATGATGGATAGCCCCACACATGCAGTTCAACATTCCTCCAGTGGAGACCTGCGATGAGGTACCAGTGTGGGGGACTGCACTGCAGGTGCAGCTTCTCAAGTGTTTGAGAGGTAAAGGATAAACAGCAATTATAAGGACTATAGAATTAAATATCTATGGCTCGTGGTCAATAAATGTATTGGAGAAAGACAAAGAAAGGATCATTACAATTAACCAAACATTTAATGCAAAGTGTGAAAGCCAAAGGGCCTCTTTGGCAGCCTATATTTTCATCAATTGCAGTCTGAAAGCAGAAAAAAAGCTGAGAGACATCATGTCCAAAACTTAATTATGAGGGTAGTAACAATCAAAAAGATGTTGAATCGTCAACTTCAACAAATCTGTTACATGAAAGCGAAGGTCCCGATTTAAATGAGGTGGGAATCTGAGCCATCGAAAGGGACAATTGGCTATAAGTACTTGAAAATATTAAATCCCTGAACCCATTGGGATGTTTCTACACTCTTTGTTGAGACGGTCCACTCCTCAGCCATTTCTTGAAGACAATCCAAAGGTCTCTGCCTTGCAGGGCATCCATGCCCTCTCAAGATGTACCCCCACTTCCCCTACTAACTACCAGAGCAATAACTAAGTCACAACGTATACGTAGCTGGGAAAGTGCTAAGTCTGGTAATAGAGGAAAAAACATTACATCCTGAGAGGACAGCAGGACTCAGCCAGCATATCCTAGAAGAAGCTGGAGAGTATATAGGTGCCTGGATTCTGTGCATTGTAAATTAGAAGAGACAGAACAGAAGTTGGATGAGAGTGAGTTGACTCATATGGAGGTAATCGCGCACTACACGGGATTTAACACTCTAGGGAGGACCTCAGGAGTTGGTGCTGTCATGTTATAGGATGGAAATCCTGGAAGCCTGGAGAAAGCAAATATCTATGCTAACAGAATTAGAAATACAGGAATTGCCATGGCAGGAATGGAAATCAAAAGGCTTGTTGAAGTGGGCATGCTTGGGGGCTAAACACCTGCAAGCTGGCTGTGCAGTGCAGGAAGCTCAGACAACCTGCTCACCTAAGTGATAAGGGACCCATTGGTGAGAGTCATGGGCGTCACTGAGAGCTCAAGGGAGCATGCTTCCTGTGGCCAGGTCTGACCCTAGGATCGACAGAACTGTGACCCTGGATAGCAGAGGGGAAAATAGGGTCTGGAATACTAGAGTCCAGGTAGTGGTTCTTACCTTTCAAAAGCAAGGTAAGCACAATTGCACAATCACTGTAATAAGCACAAGCACAGAGTGCCATCAAGAGAGTCTGATTTACACAAAGCTATGGAGATGTTTAAGAAAATACGATAATCCCAGAAATAAGATAGACAGGAACCAAACAAGGATTTTGTTTAATCTAAGCAAACCAAAGGAATCCAGGACAGATGTTTAAGGGCCAAGCCAGCCACCCAATAAAACATTACAATCCCATGGCCAGTTTCTGGACTTGATCCAGTTTTCAGATATAGATGCCACACCTGAAGGAGAGGCTGGGTTTATAGAAGGAAAAACCCTGCCAATACCATGGCCACTGTGCATAGTAATTATTCCTGTTTTCCTTTTCCCCAGAAGACCTGCAGCCCTGTACTCAAGTTACCACAGATTAATGAAGAGATACTGTTATCATCTGGAGGACTATTGAATAGTGGATTTGATTTGACACTTATTTTCAGAGACCTGCCCAAACTTCGTCATCCTGTTTCTCCTGTTAGCGTAGGAGGTGCATGGACAACAGGTAATGAACGGAATATTGTCTCAAGTCCAGCTCACCATGGGCTCCATGTGTCCCCTCATCCACCCAACAATCATTTCCTTGGTTTCTCAATGTATAGTTAGAAGGCACAGATTTTGTGTTTTCCAGAAACCCCCACATTGATTCCTTGACCTGTGGAGTAAGAGCTACCATGGAAGTCAAGTAGAAACTTCTGATCACACCACCAACCCACCCCATCTACAAGTTAAGACAGTGTATCAAACATAATATTGCATCCCGAAAAAAATGGCAGAAATCCGTGCAACTTGTAAGGACCTTAAAATGCAAGGGGCAGGGAGTTGCCACAACATCTTCATTTCATTCATTATCTCAACCCTGTATACATCACACAGATCCTGGAGGGCAACAGTGAATTACCACAAACCTAGCTAAGTAAATAGCAGACCCATTTATAGCTGCTGTGCCAGTTACGATGTCTTTGCTACAACAGGTTAACACAGCTTCAGTTTTATCTATCTATTTATTTAGCCCATTTATTTATTTATATATATCTTTTATCGAAGTACACTTGATTTACAATATCGTGTTAATTTCTGCTGTACAGCAAAATGATTCAGTTATACATATACATATATACTCTTTTTAAAAATATTCTTTTCCATTATGGTTTATCATAGGATATTGTATATAGTTCCCCATGCTATACAGTAGGACCTTGTTGTTTATCTAATCTATATATAACAGCCTACATCTACAGCTTCAGTTTTAAATATGGCAGTTGGATTAGAACAGTGGTCCTCAGCTGGGGGTGGGTGACATTTTTATTGTCAGGACTGGGGTGGAGCTATGGGCATCTAGTAGGTAGAAGCTAAAGGTACTGGTAGCATCATGTAAAGTACAGTACAGACATCCACAATGAAGATGGGATGTCTGGTCCAAAATGTCAGTAGTGCCAAAACTGGAAACCCGTGACTTAGTGAGTGCATTTTTTCCCATCTCTATCAGGAGGGAAGGCCAGGGGCAGCTCACATTCACGTGTCATAGAAAAGAATATACACTTACACCTACAGTCTTGCCCTTGTTACTTCTCCCATCCTCTGTCAAAATACAGTTCAAGGGCACCTGGACCATCTGGACATCCCATTGAATGTCTGCCAGTCCATTACATTGATGACCTCATGTCAGTGAAAACAGATGAACCAGAACTGGCAAGTATGTTGAAGGCATTGATAAGACTTGTTGGAGATAAAGTCTTCAAAGTGTCAGAAGCCCACGGTATCAGTGAAATGTATGGTCTTCCGTGGTCTGTGGCATGCAGAGACTTTCGCCTACAAATTAAAAACATATTGTTATGTATAAATACAGCTGATTGACTTTGGTGTACCTCAAAAGCTGGTACAAGAGTGTAAAGCAATTATATTCCAATAAAGAGCTAAAAAAAAAAACATATTGTTGAACTTTTCACTTCCCATACCTAAGACAGTAGGATAACATGCAGTAGGTTTCCTTGGGTTCTCAAACTCTGGAGGGAGCAGATTTCTCATTTAGGAATGGTGTTCAGACCCATTTATTGAGTGACATGGAAAGTTTACAGCTTTAGTGGGCCCAGAGGAGGAAAAGACCTCTGTCACTGGAACCACGGGACCCAGCAGACTCCATTCTGTTAGAGATACCTTTGTGGGAAGGATGCCATGAGGAGTTTATGTCAGGCCCCAGATAGTAGGATCCTAACATAGACCCCTAGGGTTTTAGAGAAATACCATGCTATCTCCAGTAGAAAATTTCAAAGCATTCAAAAAACAGCTCTTAGCATGCTGTTGCATCCTGACAGAAGCAGAGTGCCTGACCCTGGGACCAGTGACCATGTGATCATAGCTATGCATTGGGTTCTGTAAGGTTGTGTGTGCCTAGCAGCAATCAGTCAAAAACAGAAGCATTGTATCTATTATTGGGCATAAATAAGGTAAGAGAGTACAGAGTGTGAAGCTCTTTGTATCACATATTAATAAACATCAAAGACACTTAATCTCTAAAAAGACAGAATGACTCAGTTTGTCGTCATTGCACAGCCTCTCTCACCCTGGTATTAGCACCACAGGAACATGAAGAGAGTACCCTGGTACAGGCGTAGAGGCTACTCAACCTCGCGGACTTTCACACTGAAGCTGACACAGCATTTCTGATGCTAAGCCAACAGCACTGACCACTGGGCACCTGATGGGAGCATCATCCCTTGAGAACACCAACTAGCCACCTGGTGGAAAGTTGATGACATTGAACCCCTTTTGTCCTTCTACAGGCAGCAATTCATCATGACTAAAATTGATGGGTATATCAGATATCCGTTTGCCTTTCTTGCCTTCCAGGTGCAGATAGCACCAAGATTACAGTGTTCTGTCTAACAATATGGGAAATTGCTTGACATTGCATGAGACCATAAGACCCACTTTATAACAAAGAGGGTGAACATGGGCAAATGACCATGGGGTCCACTAGCTCCATTACATGGTGCACGGTGCAGAAGCTGCTGGCCTGACAGAGTGATGGCTTTCGAAAGTGTGGCCGAGGTTCCAGCTTAGTGACTATAGGATGGAGCAAGCATAGACATGTATATATATTACCAACTGTAAAATAGATAGCCAGTGGGAAGATGCTGTATAACAAAGGGAGATCAACTCGAGGATGGATGATGCCTTAGAGGGCTGGGACGGAGAGGCTGGGGAGGAGTCCAGGGAGGGAGGGAATACGGGGATATGTGTATAAAAACAGATGATTGAACTTGGTGTACCCCCAAAAATATACTAAATGAATAAATAAAATGGAAATAATAAATAAATAAAATGTCTTACAAATATAAAACAAAAATAAAATTTAAAAAAAATGGGGCTCCATCCCCCAAGATGGAGTAACCACTCTAAATCATTGAGCATCTAATGGTGCTGTGTTCCCCGTGTGTAGAATACATGGGTCTGAGACCCAAGGGGTGAGATGGGGCTCCACTTGCCATTTCTCTTTAACCATTTTGGAAACTCTCTGCCTCCTCACTCTGCAATCCTGGGCACCAAAGGCCTAGAGGTTGTGGTGCTCATAGGAGGAATTCTTCTTCTAAGGACACAGCAAGAGGTATTTTAAACTTTAAGCCAGTACAGCCACCCAATCGCTTCAGGTACCTCGGGTCAATAAGCTAGCAATCGAGGCCAGGAGTCACCATCATGTTAGGGAGAGTAGACCTTCATAGTTAGGATGAAATAAGGCTTTTGTTTGACAACCGGGCCAGTGAATGATGTGTTTGACACTGGGGTATTTCACTGGCAATGATCTTGGTAGTCCTCTGACCAGTTTTGTTGACAAATGGAAAAATGCAGCAACCAGAAACTCCTTAGGGCCTGTTGGTTAAGGGCTCAGACCCCTCAGGGATGAGGTGTGGATCACCTTACCATGTAGCTCAGTAGCAGCACTGGCCATAGGTGAACAGAACCTAGAAATAGGTAGTGAAAATGGTGAATGTTGAACATCAGTTGTAACCCTGAGGTCAGCTGCTGTGCGAGGGACTGTTAGCATGTCCTACTAACTTTCTTTTTTTAAGTTTTTACTGGAAGAGACCAATTAGAATACCGGAAGTCTTTTTTTCAGGTGCAGTAAGCATAGTATTTGAAATAAGGAATTTGTGTACCACAAGGAGTGAACTCCAGTGGACTCCAGTGGAGAGTACTATCTAGATCCCCTTTGGATGGGGGAGCTCATCCCCCTGACTTCTGGGATGTTGGCTGCTGAGGCTTCCTCAGCTGTTTTCCTGTATGAGAACTGCCTTTGTCCTCACCCAAGGTTATCCAATCACTGATCAATGCAAATATGAAGTTCTGGTCCTCTTGCCTTCATTTGAGACATTTTTGAAGGTCAACCCAACTGCATGGGATCAACTGCACCATAGTTCAAGTTCTCCCTCTGCCAAATTTTGCTTTCTTTGGTTCCCATAGATGTTCCAAAGGGCAACCCTCAGTAAGCCCTCTGTATACAAATCTCAGAGTTTCGTAGTCTGTTTCCTAGGGAAGCTGACCTATGGAGGCCACTAATTTCAGGCTTATAATTGATTTCAATATTAAGGGGGTATGGATAATAAACATGTAAACAAACAATGAAATAAAATAATTTTAGAAGATGATACAAATCATAAAAGGGTACTGAAATAGAGTAGTTGATGGTAGAAATATAGTAGGTGATGGTAGAAGGGGAAATTTGTCTGTTGTAAAGGGTATATCCCTGAGATCCTATCTAAAACTTCACCCTTATTTCTCTCCACCTTTTCCAGTATTTTATATCCCTCTTTCTCTGCTTTATTTTCTTCTTAATGCTTATCACTAAAGCACTGTATACGTTACTTCTTTATCTGGTGTGTTGTCCAGCTCCTGACTAAAACGTAAGCTCCTCTAGGAAAGGATTTGTATTTGTTTTGGTCATTAGCGCAGCCCCAAGAACAGAGAGTACTTATTGCTATCACATAGTACATTCAACATAAATATGTATTAAATGGATGAATAAATGTGAAAATGGTTGTTATGTATTGGGTTGGCCACAAAGTTTGTTTGGGTTTTTCTGTACATAAAACCTGAACGAACTTTGTGGCCAGTCAGCAGTTTATGGGCTTGGGAAGAGATGGGCAAGGTGAAAGCCTGGAGCAGTGGTCCACATGAGAGAAGGTGGTAGCATGGACTGAAGCTTAATGGTGGAGAAAAAGACACCTTTGCTCATTTCAGTTACATTTGAGAGTAGAGAACGTGGTGATGAATTGGGTGTTGGAATTATATCTGAGAGAAAGAAATCAAGGATGACTTCAGCCGCTGAGTAGCTGTTGACATTATCCACAGAGATGGGAGAGATCAGAGGAAGAGAAGGTTTGCAGTTCATAGATGTGGCTGGAGAAGTTGTCTCCATAAAAGGACAGGGAAGTGGCACCTCTGTTTTTGTGCTCACAGTAGATTGGGAATTACAAGACTTGAGGAAATGAACTTGAGCATGAAGGACTTCTTAAGCAGAATTTATGAGTCCTCATTCTTTAGTGCCCTGCTTGGTTATTAAAATGTTGGAATATTGGGTAAGGGAGTAGGGGAGGTGGGGATTCTTAATTTCAGTGGCTTAACTAGAGAGGTGAATGATAGAATGACCACTTGTTGCTATTTCTGTGACCTTATTGAATCTCTGAGCTGCACTGGTCAGTGAATATCTGTTAATAATCCAATCTCTGTCTTTTGTAGCAGTGTGATGGATTTATACTCAAGCATGTTGGTCCCTCAAGCAATAAAACTCCTGGATCATCTGCAGGTTTTGAATGCTATATGGCTTTAGACATGAAAGTGTAGCAGGAATCAATCAAACTATCAAAATCCCATTATCAACAATATTAAATGCATCTGATAGGTCTAAATATAAGAGAAGTGGCATCCAGTGCAGGCCACTAGAAAGAGTGTCATCAATTGTTGAAATTGCAGTGTTCTCCTTTCCAAACTAGAGAAACCCTTTTATAACTCATGTCATGAAACATAATGGTATTCTCAAAGATGCTGCAAGGTGATTGTTCACACAGCCTCAGCAGCAACAACAACAAAACCCCATCTCCTTCCTTCTGCAGAGTGCAGAGGTTCTCAACTTTGCCTGCATATCAGTCACATAGGGAGACTTTAAAAATCCTGATGTCTGTGCCACATATCATACCAATTAAGTCAGAATATCTGGGGGTCAGACCCTGGCATCAGAATTCCTAAAAAAATCCCTGAGTGATTTTCTTTTAAATTTTTTTAAATTTTTTTTATTTTTTGGGGGTATACCAGGTTCAATCATCTGTTTCTATACACATATCCCCGTATTCCCTCCCTTCCTTGACTCCCCCCACCTCGAGTCCCCCCCACCCTCCCCGCCCCAGTCCTCTAAGGCATCTTCCATCCTCGAGTTGGACACCCTTTGTTATACAATAACTTCCCACTGACTATTTTACATTTGGTAGTATATATATGTCTGTGCTACTCTCTCGCTTCATCTCAGTTTCCCCTTCACCCCCCGCCCCCTCCCATACCTCAAGTTCTCCAGTCCATTCTCTGTATCTGCATCCTTGTTCTTGTCACTGAGTTCATCAGTACCATTTTTAGATTCCGTATATGTGAGTTAGCATACAATATTTGTCCTTCTCTTTCTGACTTACTTCACTCTGTATGACAGATTGTAGTTCTATCCACCTCATTACAGATAGCTCCATCTCATCCCTTTTTATAGCTGAGTAATATTCCATTGTATATATATGCCACATCTTCTTTATCCATTCATTTGTTGATGGGCATTTAGGTTGCTTCCATGTCCTGGCTATTGTAAAGAGTGCTGCAATCAACATTATGGTACAAGTTTCTTTTGGGATTATGGTTTTCTTTGGGTATATGCCCAGGAGTGGGATTACTGGATCATATGGAAGTTCTATTTGTAGTTTTTGAAGGAACCTCCAAATTGTTTTCCATAGTGGCTGTACCAACTTACAGTCCCACCAACAGTGCAGGAGAGTTCCCTTTTCTCCACACCCTCTCCAACATTTGTTGTTTCCAGATTTTGTGATGATGGCCATTCTGACTGGTGTGAGGTGATACCTCATTGTGGCTTTGACTTGCATTTCTCTGATGATGAGTGATGCTGAGCATCTTTTCATGTGTTTGTTGGCCATCTGTATGTCTTCTTTGGAGAAATGTCTATTTAGGTCTTCTGCCCATTTGTGGATTGGGTTATTTGCTTTTTTGGTATGAAGCTTCATGAGCTGCTTGTATATTTTGGAGGTTAATCCTTTGTCCGTTGTTTCATAGGCAATTATTTTTCCCCATTCTGAGGGTTGCCTTTTAGTTTTGTTTATGGTTTCTTTCACTGTGCAAAAGCTTTTAAGTTTCATGAGGTCCCATTTGTTTATTCTTGATTTTATTTCCATGATTCTAGGAGGTGGGTCAAAAAGGATCTTGCTTTGATGGATGTCAAAGAGTGTTCTGCCTATGTTTTCCTCTAGGAGTTTTATATTGTCTGGCCTTACATGTAGATCTTTAATCCATTTGGAGTTTATTTTTGTGTATGGTGTTAGGAAGTGTTCTAATTTCATTCTTTTACATGTTGCTGTCCAATTTTCCCAGCACCACTTATTGAAGAGGCTGTCTTTTTCCATTGTATATTTGTGCCTCCTTTGTCAAAGATAAGGTGCCCATATGTGTTTCGGCTTACTTCTGAGTTCTCTAATCTATTCCATTGGTCTTCCTTTCTATTTTTGTGCCAATACCATACTGTCTTGATCACTATGGCCTTGTAGTATAGTTTGAAGTCAGGAAGCCTGATTCCACCAACTCCATTTCTCCTTCTCAAGATTGCTTTGGCTATTCAGGGTCTTTTGCGTTTCCATACAAATCGTAAGCTTTCTTGTTCTGGTTCTGTGAAAAATGCCATTGGTAATTTGATCGGGATGGCATTGAATCTGTAAATTGCTTTGGGTAGTACAGACATTTTCACGATGTTGATTCTTCCAATCCAGGAACATGGTATGTCCCTCCATCTGTTTGTGTCGTCTTTGATTTCTTTCATCAATGTCTTAAAGTTTTCTGCATACAGATCTTTTGCCTCCTTAGGCAGGTTTATTCCTAGGTATTTTATTCTTTTGGTTGCAATGGGGAATGGGAGAGTTTCCTTAATTTCTCTTTCTGCTCTTCCGTTGTTAGTGTATAGGAATGCAAGAGATTTCTGTGCATTAATTTTGTATCCTGCTACTTTACTAAACTCTTCAATTAGTGCTAGCAGTTTTCTGGTAGAGTCTTTAGGGTTTTCTATATATAATATCATGTCATCTGCAAAGAGTGACAATTTGACTTCTTCTTTTCCAATTTGGATTCCTTTGATTTCTTTTTCTTCTCTGATTGCTGTGGCTAAAACTTCCAAAACTAGGTTGAATAATAGTGGTGAGAGTGGCCACCCTTGTCTTGTTCCTGTTCTTAGAGGGAATTCTTCCAGTTTTTCCCCATTGAGAATGATGTTGGCTTTTGGTTTTTCATATATGGCTTTTATGATGTTGAGGTAATTTCCCTCTATGCCCATTTTCTGGAGAGCTTTTATCATAAATGGATGTTGAACTTTGTCCAAAGCTTTTTCTGCATCTATTGAAATTATCATATGGTATTTATCCTTCAATTTGTTGATATGATGTATCACGTTGATTGATTTGCGTATATTGAAGAATCCTTGCATCCCAGGGATAAACCCCACTTGATCATGGTGTATGACCTTTTTAATGTGCTGTTGGAGTCTGTTAGCTAGTATTTTGTTGAGGATTTTTGCATCTATATTCATCAGTGATATTGGTCTGTAGTTTTCTTTTTTTGTGACATCTTTGCCTGGTTTTGGTATCAGGGTGATGGTAGCCTCGTAGAATGAGTTTGGGAGTGTTCCGCCTTCTGCAATATTTTGGAAGAGTTTGAGAAGGATAGGTGTTAACTCTTCTCGAAATGTTTGATAGAATTCGCCCGTGAACCCATCTGGTCCTGGGCTTTTGTGTGTTGGGAGATTTTTAATCACTGCCTCAATTTCCATACTTGTGATTGGTCTGTTCATGGTTTCTCTTTCTTCCTGGTTCGGTCTTGGAAGATTGTATTTTTCTAAGAATGTATCCATTTCTTCCAGGTTATCCAATTGATTGGCATATAGTTGCTTGTAGTAGTCTCTCATGATGTTTTGTATTTCTGAGGTGTCTGTTGTGACTTCTCCTTTTTCATTTCTAATTCTGTTGATTTGCATCTTCTCCCTTTTTTTCTTGATGAGTCTGGCTAATGGTTTATCAATTTTGTTAATCTTCTCAAAGAACCAGCTTTTAGTTTTATTTATTTTTCTTATGGTTTCTTTCCTTTCTTTTTCATTTATTTCTGTTCTGATCTTTATGATTTCTTTCCTTCTGCTCACTTTGGGGTTTCTTTGTTCTTCTTTCTCTAGTTGTTTGAGGTGTAAGGTTAGGTTGTTTATTCGATCATTTTCTTGTTTCTTAAGGTAGGACTGTATTGCTATAAACTTCCCTCTTAGAACTGCTTTTGCTGCGTCCCATAGGTTTTGGGTTGTTGTGTTTTCGTTGTCATTTGTTTCTAGATATTTTTTGATTTCCTCTTTGATTTCTGTAGTGATTCCTTGGTTGTTTAGGAGTGAATTGTTTAGCCTCCATGTGTTTGTATTTTTTACAGTTTTTTTCCTGTAATTGATATCTAGTCTCATGGCATTGTGGTCTGAGAAGATGCTTGATATGATTTCAATTTTCTTGAATTTGCTGAGGTTTGATTTGTGACCCAAGATGTGATCTATCCTGGAAAATGTTCCGTGTGCACTTGAGAAGAAAGTGCAGTCTGTCGTTTTTGGATGGAATGTCCTATAAATATCAATTAATTCGAGACTGTCTGATTTGTCATTTAAAGCTTGTGTGTCTTTGTTAATTTTCTGTTTGGATGATGTGTCCATTGATGTAAGTGGGGTGTTCAAGTCTCCCACTATTATTGTGTTACTGTTGATGTCCCCTTTTATAGCTGTTAGCATTTGCCTTATGTATTGAGGTGCTCCTATATTGGGGGCATAGATATTTACCATTGTGATATGTTCTTCTTGAATGGATCCCTTGATCATTATGTAGTGTCATTCCTTGTCTCTTGTAATATTCTTTACTTTCAAGTCTAATTTGTCCAATATGAGTATTGCTACTCCAACTTTCTTTTGACTTCCATTTGCATGGAATATCTTTTTCCATCCCTTTACTTTCAGTCTATATGTATCCCTTGGTCTGAAGTGGGTTTCTTGTAGGCAGCATATAAAAGGATCTTGTTTTTGTATGCATTCAGCCAGTCTATGTCTTTTGGTTGGAGCATTGAATCCATTTACATTTAAAGTGATTATTGACATGTGTGTTCCAATTACCATTTTCTTAATTGTTTTGGGTTTGTATTTGTATGTGTTTTCCTTTTCTTGTGTGTCCTACTTAGAGAAGTTCCTTTAGCACTTGTTGTAAGGCTGGTTTGGTGGTGTTGAATTCTCTTAACTTTTGCTTGTCTGGAAAGCTTTTGATTTCTCCCTCAAATCTGAATGAGATTCTTGCTGGTAGAGTATTCTTGGCTGTAGGTTTCTCTCTTTCAGGACTTTCAGTATATCCTGCCATTCCCTTCTGGCCTTCAGAGTTTCTGTAGAAAGATCAGCTATTATCCTTATGGGTTTTCCCTTATATGTTGTTTGTTGCTTTTCTCTTGCTGCTTTTAATATTTTTTCTTTGTGTTTAATTGTCATTAGTTTGATTAATATGTGTCTTGGTGTATTTCTCCTTGGGTTTATTCTGTATGGGACTCTCTGTGCTTCTTGGACTTGGTGAATTATTTCCTTTCCCATATTGGGGAAGTTTTCCACTATAACCTCTTCAAATATTTTCTCAGACCCTTTCTTGTTTTCTTCTTCTTCTGGGATGCCTATAATTCGAATGTTGGTACACTTAATGTTATCACTGAGGTCTCTGAGACTGTCTTCTAATCTTTTTATTCTTTTTTCTTTTTCCTGCTCTGTGGCGTTTATTTCCCCCATTCTATCTTCCAACTCACTTATTCGTTCTTCTGCCTCAGTCATTCTGCTGGTTATAGCATCTAGAGTATTTTTAATTTCAGTTATTTTGTTATCCATGGCTGTTTGTTTTTCTGAGTTCTTATGAACTTTTTCTTGTACTTTCTCTATTTTGTTATTGAGATTTTGTATCATTTTTACTATCATTACTCTAAATTCTTTTTCAGGCATTTTTCCTATTTCCTCCTCATTTATTTGGTCTTGTGGGTTTTTTTCCTGCTCCTTTGCCTGCATGGTGTTTCTTTGTTTCCTCATGGTTGTCCAAACTTTTGGGGTTGCTTGTCCTGGCGATAGAGGTGTTTATAGAAGACTGTCCAAGCCTCAGACTAATGTCCAAGTATTGGATTAAACGAATATTAAGTCTAGGAAACACATACATGTACAAGACACACAATTACTGAATCCGTTAGGACATAAGGCTCTAGAAAGACCTGACAGAACCCCAGTGTGCTATCAGATATTCAAAGAGAAACCCAACAGAAATTGACAACTGAAACAGAACAAATCAGAGACAAAAGCAAAAGCAAACACACAAACAAATAAGCCCTTACACATACAAACATTAATCCAGGGAGATTTTGTAAGCTAGGATCAAATATAGAAAAGAGCCAGAGTACCACCAGAGAGAATGGAGATTCTCAGAATGTAATTAGACAACTGTACTAAGAACTAAGATAAAGACAAAAGCCTAATATTAAATACCAAGGCAGTGCATCATCTGCAGAATAGATCAAGGAGTCTGAGCAGACCGATAGTGTTGCTTATAAGTATGTTAAGATAAAATCAACTTAAAATGTCTGGAAGAAAGGGGAACAGAAGAGCGTAATGTGGTTGGAAATATGCAAATAAAAAGAAAAGAATAGAAATGTATAAAAGATAGGGATGAAAGGAAAGTATGAGAGATATATTGTCCATACTACCAAAAACTTAGCTAGATATAGAAGTATATAAAAAGGCAAAAAAAAAAAAAGAATAAGAAATATCATTAAAAAGTTATGTTATAAAACTTGTAGATCCCTTAGGGCTAAGATCGTATTTAATAAAGAGAAAAAAAAAAAAAAGAGAAAAAGAAAAAGAAAAAGAAAAAAAAAATCTAGAACTGATCCCAGAATGGACCAGTTCAATAGATATTAATACTACTATTTCTGTTTCCTTAGCATCTCAGCTGTAAGTGTCCTTCTCCTTGCCTTGGGTTTTTTTGCATTATTCTGTGACCAGCAGAGGTTCCTTTATTGTTCGTCTGTAAGCGTCGGTGTGTGGGGAGGGAGAGGGTACAATAGTGGCTCCTTCTTCTGGGAGTGAGTGAGCAGTGGCGCACTGTTGTTTCAGTCGGGCTTGGAGGTGCCTGTTGCAGAGGGACGCTGGTGGCTCAGGCGTAAACAGAAAGTCTTAGAGTTGGGCCTCTCTCGGTTTTTTTTTGTTATTGCTGTTGTTGTTATTTTTTTTCTCTCGGCAGCCTCCCTGATGCTGGCATTGCAAGGGGTTTTAATCTAGCCCCGCCCGAGTGCCTGAGGGTGCTTGTTATTCCTGAGCACCTTAGGTGGCCAGCAGGGCGTCTCTCCACTGCCTGTTGCAGAGGCGCCAAAAGAGAGAGAGAGGCTATGCGCGCAGCTCCTCCCCCCCCGCCTGAGAGCCTGCAGCCTCCAGCCGCCATCATGGCCGGGAAGCTCTCAGGGACGGGCACTCCTCTCCGCGGACCTCCTCCCTCCTGTCCTCTCAGTCCGTCACCCTACCGGCAACAATGTTTCTCACCCTGAACCAGCTCTCCGGTTCCCACGCTCCCGCTCCCGGACCCTCCGTTCAGCCGCAGATCGATGTCTCGGTCCGGGAACGCTGAGCTGCACTGTGGACCCTCCGTATGTTTCTCACTCCCTCCCGTCTGCCACAGCTCCACCGCTTCACCCTCTTTGAGCCCTCGTAGATGCCTCCCTACCGGCTATGTCGGGCTCCCCGCAGTCCTTTCTGGTGTCTGAGGCCGTCTGCTGGTGTTCAGCTGGTTCTCTGTGGGAATTACTGCGTCCTTCCGTGCATTCCCAATGCATCTGTGGAGAGGGATGCACTCCACGTCTCTCTACTTCGCCGCCATCTTTTTTCCCCCCTCCCTGAGTGATTTTAATGTGTAGTTAATACTGATAACCACTGCTTTAGAGATGCTTAAAGCCCACTAGTGGATAAAAACTCTGAGAAGCAGTGCAGTAAAAATACCTGTTTTCTTTGTATAATTTATAGTTTGCAAAATAAAATTTCGTGTGGTTGTGAATCATTTTTAATATTTCAAGGGACACAATGGGCTTCCTAGGTGGCGCAGTGGTTAAGAATCCACCTGCCAATGCAGGGGACACGGGTTCGATCCCTGCTCCGGGAGGATCCCACATGCCACGGAGCAACTAAGCCCGTGCGCCAAAAAAACAAACAAACAAACAAGGGACACTACTATAATGCTGTTATATTCTGAAAATACTTATGTTGATAAAGTAGACATAACCTGCACCTTCCAACTAG
Source organism: Hippopotamus amphibius kiboko (assembly GCF_030028045.1). Taxonomy (NCBI): domain Eukaryota; kingdom Metazoa; phylum Chordata; class Mammalia; order Artiodactyla; family Hippopotamidae; genus Hippopotamus; species Hippopotamus amphibius. The sequence continues at coordinate 82,869,458 of NC_080191.1, read as the reverse complement.
GCAAATCTGAAGGGTTAAAAGATTGTATCTCATTGTTTTCTTTTTTCCCATTTGCATTTCCTTGTTTATTAGTGGGGTGAACATCTGTGCAGATGTTTATTTAAAACTCAGAAAGCTTTCTGGGTTTCTGTTTGTGGTTGTGGATAATTCAAACAAGGGATTAGGGGAAGAAGCTCCAGAATAAGCAGGAGAGGGAAGGCAGCGTTCTGGGACCCGGTCACTGGAAGCAGAGCCCTTGGGGTTCCACTGCCATCAGCATGGCATCACGTGAAAATTGCACAAAAATTACAAGGATGGTAACATTGAAGGGCTTGTTCTCATGTTCACCTATGTAGCCTGAAAACTCAGCAAGGTGCATGTCAAAGCCTTAGAAAACATTTGTTGAATAAAGGATCAAGTGTTAGCTGAGCTGGTTTCTCCTAAGGCCTTTCTCCTTGGCTGGTAGATGGTTCTTCTCCGTGTGTCTTTACATGGTTTTCTTTCTGTGCTTATCTGTGTCTTAACCTCCTACTTATATAAGAGCACCAGTCATATTGCATTAGGGCCCACCCCAATTGCCTCCTTAAAGATGCTACTTACAAATACACTCACATCCTGAGGGCCTGGGAATAGGACCTCAACACATGAATCTGGCGGGAGGAACACAACCTAGCCTGTAACACTCTACAGACAAGTGTATTTCCAAGTGGTCTACAGATTTGGGACTGCCTACAAATTATCTTGAGTCCTGAATTCTTTCTCCAGCCTGAACTTTTGTGGATCTAGCAAACTTTTTTTCTTCCTCCATATCAGTGTTTTCTGGGGTGTGTATCTGTGTGTGTGTGTGAGAGAGAGAGAGAGAGAGAGTTCTAAATGTCAGGCTATGAGGAATATTCTACCAGGCAAGCCCTGTACAAGGTCTTAATGAGGGTAAGAGACTGATCATCTTTCTCCTCTTCTGTTTAGTTTTCTTGGGGGTCTACATCTTTGCCTGAGAGTTCAGAACCGTTCAAAGGGTTTTGGGAGATGCCTGGCCAATAGTTATCTAGCCCCAAGATTGAGAACAGATATATTTCTCTCTTAATATTGATTATTTATATCATTAGAGAGAGTTAAAATTCACATTAAATTAGGCAAGAAGAGTTTTAAAACACTGTGATAAATTCCTTACAAAGTAGAGACTATCTATAATACCCAATTATATAGAGACCTACTGTTTACTTATCGAAGAGTTCCAGTAGTGTTTACTCACATAATAAGGTTTCTAATCCTTTCTATTACTGACTTTTTTTGTTTTTTACCATTGTTTCTATTTTAAGTAATGCAGTTGAAGATAGACTATAAGGGAAATGTGTTAGAATAATATTTGGAATAATTCTTTCCTTATGTATTTATATTTCTGTACATTGGGAAAACATGCTAAATTCTTAATGTCCTCTTTTCATGGGATTAAGTGATCTAGGACCTATAAATATTAGCAGGTATTTTACATTTTATTCTGTAATTTTCAGTCACTTGAAGAAAAATACCTGTATCTTTTTTTTTTCACTGATAAGGGGTGGAGGAGGCAAAAATCAGCCCATTTCCTCATCCCACCATGTTGGACTAAACTTCATGCCACAATAAAGAGATGGCAATTGCAATGCTTCATTAAATTTGATATAGCACAATTACTGAATTTATTTCCTAGGATCTTTTTAAAAAAATTATTTACTTATTTATTTATTTGGCTGCATTGGGTCTTTGTTGCTGTACGCAGGCTTTCTTTAGTTGTGGTGAGCAGAGGCTACTCTTCATTGCGGTGCACAGGCTTCTCATCTCAGTGGTTTCTTTTGTTGCAGAGCACAGGCTTTAGGGCCATGGGGTTCATTAGTTTTGGTGCACAGGCTCAGTAGTTGTGACTTGAAGGCTCTAGAGCGCAGGCTCAGTAGTTGTGGCACCCAGGCTTAGTTGCTCTGCAGCATGTGGGATCTTCCCAGAGACCAGGGATCAATCCTGTGTACCCAGCATTGGCAGGTGGATTCTTAACCACTGCCCCACTAAGGATCTTAAAACTGTCATATTTAAGAAAATTTAGTTGGTTATATATAATATTTCATGAATGTCTATGTGACCAAAAAGCAATAAAGATATTTAAGCTAAAGACTGCATAAAACAACATCCTGCTTAGGAAAATTGATTAGAGAAGAAAACTAGTGTTTGTGTGATCTTGTTTTTCTGTCTAAATCCAACCTACATAACAATAATTTACCTTACTGTACAATAAGTACAATTTCACTTCCTCTGTAATGTATATTTCTTTAACAACAAATAGAGGTCCAGTGAAGGCAGATGATATACCAGTTTTATGTACCATTTACTTGTATATTTTAGTCACTAGTTTAGCAAATTCTGCCTCATCTGTTTTAATATGTGATTAGAAGCTATAGCGCATTTTCTGGGGCTCTTTAGAGAACAATTTCACTTCTGGCTCAGTGTCACAACAGGAGGATGTTTGGTAAAATGATTTGGGCTGTAAAATGGGTGTAACAACTGCATCTTGAGATTGTTGTGACAATTAAGTGAAATAAGTCATGTACTAATAAAACATGTACAACACAATAAAGGCTTGCTAACTGATATAATATTAGAGTATAGAGAAAGATTGTTTCAGGACTCCTAAAGGAGAGCTAAACAGGGAAATAGAATGTAACTAAAGTAAGAAGGAGCCTAGGCTTCTGGTGGCATTGCAGCAAACAGCCTTATCATTCCAGTATATCTGTGCCCTGCAAAATTCCACTTACCCTCTGCAGGGTAGACCTCTCAACCACAGCCCCTGCTAGCCCTATTGTTTTTTTTTTTTTTTTTTTTTTGGTTTTTTGCTTTCTCTCTTTTTTTTAAGCTCTTTATTGGAATATAATTGCTTTACAGTCTTGTAGCAGCTTTTGAGGTACACCAAAGTGAATCAGTTGTATTTATACACATATCCCCATATACCCTCCCTCCCATGACTCCCCCCCACCCTCCCCGTCCTGGCCCTCTAAGTCATCACCCATCATTGAGCTGATCTCCCTTTGTTATAAAGAAACTTCCCACTAGCTATCTATTTTACAGTTGGTAGTATATATATGTCTATGCCACTCTCTCACTTCGTCCCAGCTTCCCCTTCACCCCCCGCCCCCCCAACCTTGTGTCCTCCAGTCCATTCTCTGCATCTGCATCCATGTTCTTGTCCTGTCACTGGGTTCATCAATACATTTTTTTTTTTTTTTTTTTTTTTTTAGATTCCGTATATATGAGTTAGCATACAATATTTGATTTTTTCTTTCTGGCTTACTTCACTCTATATGACAGACTCTAGGTCTATCCACCTCATTACATATAGCTCCATTTCATTCCTTTTTATGGCTGAGTAATATTCCATTGTATATATGTGCCACATCTTCTTTATCCATTCATTTGTTGATGGGCATTTAGGTTGCTTCCATGTCCTGGCTATTGTAAATAGTGCTGCAATAAATGTTACAATAAATGTTTCCTTTGGGATTATGGTTTTCTCTGGGTATATGCCCAGGAGTGGGATTACTGGATCATATGGTAGTTCTATTTTCATTTTTTTAAGGAACCTTCAAACTGTTTTCCACAGTGGCTGTATCAACTTACATTTGCACCAACAGTGCAGGATAGTTCCCTTTTCTCCACACCCTCTCCAACATTTGTTGTTTCCAGATTTTGTTATGATGGCCATTCTGACCAGTGTGAGGTGATACCTCATTGTGGCTCTGATTTGCATTTCTCTGATGATTAGTGATGTTGAGCATCTTTTCATGTGTTTGTTGGCCATCTCTATGTCTTCTTTGGAGAAATGTCTATTTAGGTCTTCCGCCCATTTGTGGATTAGGTTATTTGTTTTTTGGTATTAAGCTGCATGAGCTGCTTGTATATTTTGGAGATTAATCCTTTGTCTGTTGCTTCATTGGCAAGTATTTCCTCCGATTCTGAGGGTTGCCTTCTTGCCTTGTTTATGGTTTCTTGCTGCGAAAAAGCTTTTATGTTTCATTAGGTCCCATTTGTTTATTCTTAATTTTATTTCCATTATTCTAGGAGGTGGGTCAAAAAGTATCTTGCTTTGATGTATGTCATAGCATGTTCTGCCTGTGTTTTCCTCTAGCAGTTTTAGTGTCTGGTCTTACATTTAGGTCTTTCATCCATTTTGAGATTATTTTTGTGTATGGTGTTAGAAAGTGTTCTAATTTCATTCTTTTACATGTTGCTGTCCAATTTTCCCAGCACCATTTATTGAAGAGGCTATCTTTTTACCATTGTGTATCCTTGCCTCCTTTGTCAAAGATAAGGTACCCATATGTGCTTGGGTTTACCTCTGAGTTCTCTATTCTGTTGCATTGATCGTCCTTTCTATTTTTGTGCCAGTATGATACTGTCTTGATCACTGTGACCTTGTAGTATAGTTTGAAGTCAGGAAGCCTGATTCCACCAACTCCATTTTGCCTTCTCAAGATTGCTTTGGCTATTCAGGGTCTTTTGCATTTCCATACAAATCGTAAGATTTCTTGTTCTGGTTCTGTGAAAAATGCCATCGGTAATTTGATCGGAATTTCATTGAATCTGTAAATTGCTTTGGGTAGTACAGTCATTTTCACAATGTTGACTCTTCCAATCCAAGAACATGGTATGTCTCTCCATCTGTTGTTGCATCTTTGATTTCTTTCATCAGTGTCTAATAGTTTTCTGCATACAGGCCGTTTGCCTCCTTAGGCAGGTTTATTCCTAGGTATTTTATTCTTTTGGTTGCAGTGGTAAATAGGAGAGTTTCCTTAATTTCTCTTTCTGCTTTTTTGTTATTAGTGTATAGGAATGCAAGAGATTTCTGTGTGTTAATTTGTATCCTGCTACTTTACTAAATTCATCAATTATTGCTAGCAGTTCTCTGGTAGAGTCTTTAGGGTTTTATGTATAATATCATGTCATCTGCAAATAGTGACAATTTTACTTCTTTTCCCATTTGGATTCCTTTTATTTCTTTTTTCTTCTCTGATTGCTGTGGCTAAAACTTCCAAAACTATGTTGAATAATAATGGTGAGAGTGGACATCCTTGTCTTGTTCCTGTTCTTAGAGGGAATTCATTCAGCTTTCCCCATTTAGAATGCAGTTGGATTTTGGTTTCTCACATACAGCTTTTATTATGTTGAGGTAATTTCCTTCTATGCTCATTTTCTGGAGAGCTTTTATCATAAATGGATGTTGAACTTTGTCAAAAGCTTTTTCTGCATCTATTGAGATGATCATATGGTTTTTATCCTTCAATTTGTTGATATGATGTATCACGTTGATGGATTTGCATATATTGAAGAATCCTTGCATCCCAGGGATAAACCCCACTTGCTCATGGTGTATGATTTTTGAATGTGCTGTTGGAGTCTGTTAGCTAGTATTTTGTTGAGGATTTTTGCGTCTATATTCATCAGCGATATTGGCCTGTAATTTTCTTGTTTTGTGACATCTGTGCCTGGGTTTGATATCAGCGTGATGGTAGCCTCATAGAATGGGATTGGGAGTGTTCCTCCTTCTACTATATTTTGGAAGAGTTTGAGAAGGATAGGTGTTAGCTCTCCTCTAAATGTTTGATAGAATTTGCCTGTGAATCCATCTGGCCCTTGGCTTTTGTTTGTTGGAAGATTTTTAATCACAGTTTCAATCTCCGTACTTATGATTGGTCTGTTCATGGTTTCTATTTCTTCCTGGTTCAGTCTTGGAAGATTGTATTTTTCTAAGAATCTATCCATTTCTTCCAGGTTATCCAATTTATTGGCACATAGTTGCTTGTAGTAGTCTCTCATGATGTTTTGTATTTCTGAGGTGTCCGCTGTTACTTCTCCTTTTTCATTTCTAATTCTGTTAATTTGCATCTTTTCCTTTTTTTTCTTGATGAGTCTGGCTAATGGTTTATCAATTTTGTTAATCTTCTCAAAGAACTAGCTTTTAGTTTCATTGATCTTTGCTATTGTTTCCTTCCTTTCTTTTTCATTTTTTTTCTGGTCTGATCTTTCTGATTTCTTTCCTTTGGCTCATTTTGGGGTTTCTTTGTTCTTGTTTTTCTAATTATTTTAGGTGTAAATTTAGGTTGTTTATTTGATATTTTTCTTGTTTCTTAAGGTAGGACTATATTGCCATAACCTTCCCTCTTAGAACTGCTTTTTGCTGCATCCCATAGGTTTTGGGTTGTTGTGTTTTCTTTGTCATTTGTTTCTAGATTTTTTTGACATCCTCTTTGATTTCTTTAGTGATTTCTTGGTTTTAATAACATATTGTTTAGCCTCCATGTGTTTGTATTTTTTACAGTTTTTTTCTCTTAATTGATATCTAGTCTCATGGCATTGTGGTCAGAGAAGATGCTTGATATGATTTCTATTTTCTTGAATTTACAAGGCTTGATTCGTGACTGAAGATATGATCTATCCTGGAAAATGTTCCATATGCACTTGAGAAGAAAGTGTATTCTGTAGTTTTTGGATGGAATATCCTATAAATATCAATGAAATCAGGATGGTCTAATCTGTCATTTAAAGCTTGTGTCATTATTTATTTCTGTTTGGATGATCTGTCCATTGATGTAAGTGGGGTATTAAAGTCTTCTACAATTATTGTGTTACTGTTGATGTCCCTTTTTATGGCTGTTAGCATTTGCCTTATGTATTGAGGTGCTCCTATGTTGGGGGCATAGATATTTACCATTGTGATATGTTCTTCTTGGGTTAATACCTTGATCATTATGTAGTGTCCTTTCTTGTCTCTTATAATAGCCTTTACTTTAAAGTCTAAGTTGTCTGATATGAGTATTGCTACTCCAGCTTTCTTTTGACTTCTATTTGCATGGAATATCTTTTCCCATCCCCTTTCTTTCAGTCTATATGTATCCCTTGGTCTGAAGTGGGTTTCTTGTAGGCAGCATATAGAAGGATCTTGTTTTTGTATGCATTCAGCCAGTCTGTGTCTTTTGGTTGGAGCATTGAATCCATTTACATTTAAGGTGACTATTCACGTGTGTGTTCCTATCACCATTTTCTTAATTGTTTTGAGTTTGTTTTTGTAGGTGTTTTGCTTCTCTTGTGTTTCCTACTTAGAGAAGTTCCTTTAGCACTTGTTGTAAGGCTTGTTTGGTGGTGCTGATTTCTCTTAACTTTTGCTTGTCTGGAAAGCTTTTGATTTCTCCATCGAATCTGAATGAGATTCTTGCTGGGTAGAGTATTCTTGGCTGTAGGTTTTTCTCTTCCATGACTTTCAGTATATCCTGCCATTCCCTTCTGGCCTGCAGAGTTTCTGCAGAAAGATCAGCTATTATCCTTATGGGTTTTCCCTTATATGTTATTTGTTGCTTTTCTTTTGCTGCTTTTAATATTTTTTCTTTGTGTTTAATTGTCATTAGTTTGATTAATATGTACCTTGGTGTATTTCTCCTTGGGTTTATTCTGTATGGGACTCTCTGTGCTTCCTGGACTTGCTTAATTATTTCCTTTCCCATGTTGGGGAAGTTTTCCACTATAACCTCTTCGAATATTTTCTCAGACCCTTTCTTGTTTTCTTCTTCTTCTGGGATGCCTATGATTTGAATGTTGGTGCCCTTAATGTTGTTACCAAGGTCTCTGAGACTGTCTTCCATTCTTTTTATTCTTTTTTCTCTTTCCTGCTCTGTGGCAGTTATTTCCCCCATTCTATCCTCCAACTCATTTATTCGTTCTTCTGCCTCAGTTATTTTGCTTTTTATACCATCTAGAGTATTTTTAACTTCAGTTATTTTGTTATCCATTACTGTTTCTTTGCTCTTTATTTCTTCTGAGTCCTTATTAACTGTTTCTTGTATTTTCTGTGTTTTGTTGTTGAGATTTTGGATCATGTTTACTATCATTACTCTGAATTCTTTTTCAGGCTATTTTCCTATTTCCTCTTCATTTATTTGGTCTTGTGGGGTTTTTTCCTGCTCCTTTGCTTGCATGGTGTTTGTTTGTTTTCTCATAGTAGTCCAAACTTCAGAGGTTGCTTGTCCCGGCAATAAAGCAGTTTAAAGAAGACTGTCCAAGCCCCAGCCTCATGGTACAATGTTGAGTCAAACAAATACTAAGTCAAGGAAACACACACATGTATAAGACACACAAATATCGAATCCAATAGAACATAAGGCACTATGTAGACCTGACAGATGAACCCCAGTATGTTATCAGACAAAGAGAAAACCAACAGAAATTCAAAACCAAAACATAACAAAACAAAAATAAAAACAAAAACATAAACATAAAAAAACAAAGAAACAAAAAAGCACCACACACTCACAAACACAAATCCAGGGAGATTTTGAAAGCTAGGGTCAAATATAATAAAGAGCAAGAGTACCACCAGGCAGACTGAAGATTCTCAGAATGGAATCAGACAATTATACTTAGAACTAAGATAAAGACAAAACCTAATAATAAATACCAAAGCAGTGTGTCATCTGGACAATAAAGCAAGGAAACAGAGCAGATGGATAATATTGCTTATAAGTATATTAAGATAAAATAAACTAAAAAAGGATAGAAGACAGGGCAACAGAAGAGCATAGTGTGACTGGAAATATACAAAGAAAAAGAAAGAAACAGAAATGTATAAAAGATAGGGATGAAAGGAAGGTAGGAGAGATACAGTCAGCACTATAAAAAACTTAGTTAGAAAAGATAAATATAAAAAGGCTAAAAATGAAAATAGAATAAAAATAGAATACAATAATATGTTATAAAATGCATAGATCCCTTAGGACTAACATCATAATTAATTAAAAAAAAAAAACAAAAAAGCTAGAATTGACCCCAGAATGGACCAGATCAATAAAGTTAATACTAATATTTCTGTTTCCTTGGGGTCTCAGTTGTAAGTGTCCTTCTACCTGCCTTGGGCTTTTTGTATTATTCTGCGACCAGCAAAGCTTCCTTTATTGTTCATTTGTAAGTGCTAGTATGTGGGGAGAGAGGGGGTACAATAGTGGCTCCTTCCCCTGGGAGTGAGTGAGCAGTGGCACCCTGCCTGGGTCACAGTGGCTTGGGCGGCTCAGGCCGAGAGAATGACTCAAACCATGGCTTCTATCCCTTGCTATGACTCTGCTGGGGCACCCTGCCTGGGTCGCGGCAGCTCAGTCAGCCATGGCAGTGCCTGTTGCAGAGGGACACTGGCGACTCAGGTGTAAACAGAATGTCTCCAGAGCTGGGCCACTCTGAGGGCTTTTGGCTGTCAGATGCAGGAACTCTAGGCCAGCCCTGACTGGGGGCCTTTGTTATCCCTGAGTGCATTAGCTAGGCCCACAGGGGTCCTTCCTTTGTCCATTGCAGGTGCCGAGAGAGAGGCTACCCCCGTGGCTCTTCCCTGCTGCTTGTGAGTCAGCAGTATCTAGCTGCCACTACGGCCACACAGCTTTCTGCAGTAGGCACTCTCTGCTGTGGATTTCTTCCCTCCTGTCCTCTCAGTCCATCTCCCCACTGCCAACAATGTTTCTCACCCTGAATCAATTCTCCGGTTCCTATGTTCCAGCTCCCAGAACCCCGGTTCAGTTGTGAATCGACACCTCTGTCTGGACACGCTGAGCTGTGGTGCGGACCCTCTGTGTGTTTTTCACTCACTCCTGTCTGCCACAGCTCAGCTGCTTCATCCTCTTTAAACAGTCCCAAATGCCTCCCTTCTGACCCAGGAAAATTCCCCCTTGAAGAAGGAGTTTCCCCGTCAGATAAGATGTTTCCCTGAATTCGGCAATCTCCCCTCTGTTTCAGATCCCCCTGTCCTAGGGTGTGGGGCCTGTACCTTTCCTTTCTTCTCCTCCTCTTTCTCCTTTTTTTTTTTTTTTCCCTCTGTCTTACCTGGTTATGTCCGGATCTTTGCAGTCCTTTCTGGTGTCTGAGGTCATTTGCTGGTGTTCAGCTATTCTCTGTGGGAATTATTGCATCTTTTGGTGTATTCCTGATGTATCTGTGGAGAGGGATGCATTCTACATCCTTCTACTTCACCACCATCTTTCTTCCTCCCCTATTATTTTTTAAAATTTATTTTATTGAAGTATAGTTGATTTACAATGTGTCAATTTCTGCTGTACAACAATGATTCATATATATATATTATTTTTCATATTCTTTTCCATTATGGTTTATCACAGGATATTGACTATAGTTCCCTGTGCTCTACAGTAGGTCCTTGTTGTTTATCCACCCTGTATGTACTAGTTTGTATCTGCTAATCCCAAACTCCCAATTCATCACTCCCCCTTGGCAACCACAAGTCTGTTCTCTATGTCTGTGAGTCTGTTTCTGTTCATAGATAAGTTGATTTGTGTCATATTTTAGATTTCACTTATAAATGATATCATATGGTATTTGTTTTTCTGTCAGACTTCATTTAGTATGATAATCTCTAGGTCCATCCATGATGCTGCAAATGGCATTATTTCATTCTTTTTAATGGTTAATATTGCACTATATATATATATACACACACCACATCTTCTTTTTCCATTCATCTGTCAATGGACATTTAGGTGTTTCCATGTCTTGGTTATTATAAATAGTGCTGCTATGAACATACCAACCCTATGATTTTCAGTCACTTTTAATTTTGTTCTTTTAGACACAAGACTCAGTTCTGTTTATTTAGAGAAGTGGTTGGTCATAATCTCCGTGATGCTCCTTGTTGATGGCCCCAAGATTTTTGACATCCAGAGAAGAAATATGTATATTTTATTATTTCTCTCCTCTATACAATGAAAGTGTTCAGTAATAAACATAAAATTAAATCATATTAATGGCCAGAAAAGAAATGTAGACAGTGACATTTTTCTTTTACTCAGTTTCATATATATAATATTCCAGTAAAATTATGTAATGAAAAATAAAATAACTGTAAAGTACAGAAAGGGAAAAACAAATTGTTTAATACTCTTCAATTACAATAGCAATTGTTTTGAAACAGAGGGTTAAACTTGTACTTACATAGTGGCCTGTCGCAGTAATGAGTAACAACATTACAATTTCTGTTTCAAGACTTATCTTTTGCAAATTTGTCAATGATCTTGTGACAATTGATTTTTTGCAAATTCATTTTAAACAAATGGTATAGGTAGATTTGTCAATCAATCTTCACTTACAGTTCATCAAAGAACACTTTTTATTAATTTTAATTTTAAAAAACTTCTTTCTCATAAAGTGACAGATAATTTATTAGGAAAAGTTTTATACATAAGGATACATTGACAGCAAATTGTAAAACCTCACTTCAGAGTAAATTTTAGAATTATCAACATTTTTCTCCCAAGGATTGATTTTAGCAGTGGAAAATAATTTAAACACAATTAACTGTAAATAGTCACATAGGAAGGCAGAACTGGAGTAATTCAAGTTCTGTTTCTCCATCTTTTACCATCATTGTGCTATTAACTATGTAAACACTGAGATACATAGTCCTTAATGGCCTGGAAATACAACTGCAGCCTGAACGAGATCAAACTATTCTAAACTGTTGCAAAATTACTTTTTAAATATAGACATATAACTGAGTCCCTATGTGTTGGGAGATTAGTTGTATAACTGGAATTTCCTCAAATTAACTTTGATATATATAATTTTTATTTAAGGATAAATAATAATATGTGCTAATTAGAGTGTTATATGATTAAAATTCAACTCTCAACTGTAATTGCAGCAAGTAGTTTCAGGAAAGAACATTTTATCAACGATACTATTTAGAATTGCTGGTTACCTTTACTGAATGCTACAGGTCAGACCTCTCCCATCTGTCCTGCTCTTGGTACTTCACTGTTAGGAGACATTTTTTTTTATGGTATCTCATATTTCTGACTGTTTTGTGAGCTAAGGTACTGATTGCCTTTGTTCTAGATTATTTTCCCAAAAATGTTTGCATTGAGAATGGTCTTAGAAGAAAAAGGTAGTGTCTTCCTCCAAATCAAAGGGCAGATTAGTTTACTGTCCACTATAATAAAGATAGTTTCCTTCTCCAGGGCAAAGGGCAGATACGCTTATTCTCAATTATAAAAATTTGGAGTTCCCTAACCTTGGGTTCTTTTCTATAATATAACCCAGCAGCATCACCTGGTTTTCTTCACATCACACTGTGGAATTGGAGCTCTGGAAACTGGCCTAATGCTGGTATTCTGGCTACTGCTATTGCTATGAATAATAAAGTCATTTGTCTCTGAACCAGGTTGTCCTCTGCCAGCATCCAGAAAACTGTGGCAGGCTATTTTGTTATCTTGCAAGTAGGGTAAAATCTCAGTGCATGACACAACTCTGTTACAAATATTTTGTAGATAAATGAATCTGCTAAAAATGCAAAGGAAAGTAGTAACATTAGAAAAAAAGGAATATGGAGGATTTCTTTGTTTCTTAGATGGGGTTATACACAGAATGCTCTAGTTTTTAAATGTTATCTTCATGATCCTTAGGTCATCTATGTGTTGCCCTGGTGACAAGAGGGCATGTCAGGACAAAACCATAACCATTCGAAAGCCATGCAGAGAGACAAAGAGTGGCCAAGTGGTAGAGTAGGCAGTGGCTTCCTGAAAGGGATGCAGCTAGAGTCTAATGTGAGTGCCTAACCAGGAAATGTCACATCCTGAGAGGCAGAGGACAGAAATTATGGACAAGTGGTGGCAGATGAAGATGAAGTAACTGAAGGCTGGCTTAGAAGAGGCAGCACTACAGCAACCTGTTGAACTTGGTCTTATCCCCCGCCCTTTTAACCAGCTTTGAGACATATGTTCTCCTCCACATCCTAAGATGCTGCCCCAGATCTGAAATCTGCAGGGATAGTATTAGTATAAATTGCATCATATCTCATTTCTCTATTTCTTTTCACTTTGGAGTACTTTTTTTAAGTCTGAACATTTAAAGAGAAAAATCAATTAAAGTTAGTTCCTCACACTTTCCCAACTCTAGATCTTATTATAAAAGGCTTTTGCTTGTTCCCCTGTCTTTATTTTCATTTATTGTTTGCGATCTCTATTACAGTTCATTTAGGGGCTACTTTTCCCTGGTTACTAATCCCTTTAGAGCTGATGACTGTATCACAAGTACTAACACTATCATTATTAGGCACTGACATGTTCTTAGGGAGATGGAGTGGGAAACAGAAAACATTTACATCTTCTCCCTGGAGGAGATGCTAAATGTACCCTGATAGAGGCTAGAGAGATTATATTAATGCCGTAGATGCTAGAGAACATATTACCCGCAGACATTTTGTCATCATACAGATGTTATAAGATTGATAGTTGATATTAAAGTTCCAAAAATTATAATTTAGACTGAAATTCCACTGCGACCATTAAAGTTTTAAAAATTACTTTTATGAAACCAAGTCGAAAATGTTTTCTTATTCCCTGGTATACAGAGTTAACTTTCCCTCCTAAGGGAAAGAGACTAGGTTTAATTAAACACCATTCTGTGCTTACTGAGCACACACTGGGTTCCAACCTGGGTGTCAGTGCTGGGATCAGAGATCAATTAAGACACAGGACTTGCCCTTTTGAAGCCATAATATAACTAAAAAAATTGATCATCAGGATGAGTTTCTCAGAAAGTAATTCTAATATTTTAGGTAGGAAAAAACAATTGAAAAAATAATTCTAAATAAAAGCTGTGAATAAAACTACCTCCTTTTAAAATGTGGAGATGTTTGTTTATTTTTGGCTACAGAGGTGCAGATTTTGACACTGGTTATAACCAGGCTAGCCTCTTTGAATAAAATAATGAGCTCTAGTTTTCTGAGGCTGTAAAGCAACATTATAGAGACAAGTTATGGAAATGACCAGTGGCTATCAATACACACTCAGAAAAAAAGCTCAGGATGGGGGAATCTCAAAAAGGAGGCAACTTAGTTTCTTGAGACTTTACCTAATCACATCTTTTCAGTCAAAGTTTTAGGTTTGAAGCTGGAGCAGGGAGTGAGAGCAGAGATGAAACTCCCCTCCAGGGAGCAGGTGAGCAACCAGAAGTGATCCTCAGGGACAGGGGCGGGGTCGATGCTGCCAGCCACTCCAACATTCCTGCTTCCAGAGTCCTTTTATTTTCTTTACCCCGCCTCATACTATTCTCAGGTATTTGCTTTAATTTTCTCTGTTGTGATATACCAGGTTTATCAAAAAGGAGAAAATCAGCACTTGCTTATAACAAATAGGGAAATGATTGGGTAAAATGAAGATTTAAAAATTAAGTTGGAAAAATCAACGGATACAGAAAAATAATTGAAAAAAGTGTGGAGATTCAGAACAAAATAGGGTAAATAGTGTCACTAAAGGATAATTTCCACCTTTAACTTCTCTCTTCATTTGAGTTATTCAGCATTTATCCAATTTATATTTGTTATGGATAGCTTTGTAATCATCGAATGTTGAGGCATTTGTACCATCTGCAAAGGAGCTAGCGTCCCTGTGGATGTCTTGATCTTGTCCATTCACTGGTTGTGTGATTCCCAAGGTCAGAGGCCATGATCTCCTTCACTGACCATCAAAGAAGGAATGTAATGCTAGTCTCTTGTAAACATATTACAGGTGCCTGCTGAATGGACTAGTGTGTATGTAAAGAAGTGAGAAGGAAAGTTTATAAAGAGATATTCTATAAAGAGTTTTCTAAATTTATCTTCTTTTATGTAATCCTACATTTGTTATATAACAATAATATATTTATATTTTTCCCTCAACTACTGGACCTGAAAATCTTTTCAGGATACTGACCACATCTTTTTCAGTTTTTTTAATCTCAATAACTAGCACAATACCAGAAACATCAGAGGAGCTAAATAAATGTGCCTTGTTTTATCTGGCTACTTATGACTATTTACCCTTGATGCAAGCAAATGGCCCTTCTCCCATACAAAATTAAAAGAAAAACACAAAGTCTTTACCAAGGAATATTAAAAAAAACCTAAAAACTTGAATAAATGAATGACATATTATGCTTACAATTTGGAGAGATTGAATATTTTAATGTTATTCTTCCAAAGTTAATTTACATTTAATGCAATTCAATAAAAATCTCAATGAGAAAATAGATGATAGGTAAGTAGATATATAGATACAGATAAATAGAGATATCAATATGTTTTTGAAACTTAGAAGATGAATTTATTCAAGTTTATTCTGACAAAAACAGCTAATAAATTTTGGAAAAAATTATTATGAATGGGAAATGTGCTACCAGATGTAAAAATAAAAAGCTGCAATAATTAGAAACATGTAGTTCTGAGAAAAAACTTAGCACCTCAAAGAGAGCAGACTTGATAGCCCTGAAATAGACAAGGAATGTATAGGAATTCAGTGTATCATAAAGATGACATCACAAAATATTTGGAGGAAACATTATTCAATAAATGACATTGGGGACAAATGTATGTAGTTGAATGACCACTCCTCATCAACTCTCCTCCATCAAAATTAATTCCAGAGGTATTAAAAAGTTAAATGGGAGAAATGAAACTATTTAAAAAAGGAAAATATCATGGAAGTTTATTTTGCTGATCTTGAGGTGGGAAATTAAATTCTATATACAAAGGCAATGCAAGAACACTCAAAGGAAATAATTTATATTTTTATAAGAAGTAAAGGATTCTGTGCATTATTACAATTTGAAGGCAAAAACATGATAAATTGGAAAACATGTTTGTAACACACACAGCAAATTTTTCATATATGAAGATTTTGTAGAGAAAACTCACTAAATTTCACAACTGAGGTGGGCAAAGGACATCATGGCAAAGACGGCCAGCTGTCCAACAAAATCCATCCTCTCTTTGATAGTGCCAGAATTGTACAGCGGAACTCATTCCCAGCCTGCTTCGTAGCCACGTAGCTAAGTTCTTGCAGGTGGACCAGGAGCAGAAATGATGGGCCCCTTTGAGGAGCAGGACATCTCTGAAAGTGAGTGTGCCTGCCCCTGCCCTGTCCCCACTCTGCCCGCTGAAGCCTGTGTGGCAGGACCCAGCCTCACAAGTACAGCTTTCGGGGGCGGCAGAGACAGAAGAGCAAAGGAGGAGCCTGGTCTCTCCATAACCATGTGGAAGATGCCCACCTGCCAGCTTTACACCAGCTGGAAAGGGTAACAAACAAGCCTCCACATATTTCAGCCTTTATATTAACCACGTGGCTTGTTATACACAATGCTTAAAAGAAGAAACACACTTGGCTAATAGCCAAATAAAATATATTCATGTTCATTAATAATCAAGAAAAATTAAAACACTGAGATACTATTTTCATTTATCAAATAATTATTTTGTAAATATCAAAAAACAACAAAACCCAAAATGTACATTTTTGGCAAGGGTTCAGGGAAACTGCCATTCTTATACAGTTACTGAGAATGTGTACTGCCCAAAGTCTTCAAAAATCATTTTACAATATACATTTATTGAAGAGTCTTGGAAAAACTACATATTTTAACCTAATAATTTGTCTTTAATAAATTTATTCTAAATAAGCAGTATTTAATAAACATTTATGTGCAAAGATGTTCATTGCAGTATTCTTTACAAAAACAAAACATTTGGAAGCAAATTAATGCTCTCAAATAATAAAATATAATTAAAATTGAGTGTATTATTACAATTAATTTCAGCCTTCATCCTACTCTTCTCTCTCCCATGCACTAGGCTCTTTCCCTGACTTTCTAGATTTTGAAGGAGGAGGACCTGCAAGAAACAGAAAAAAAAAAAAAAGGAAAGGAGTAATGACTTTTATTTAGCAACTGCAGCTTGAAATTCTTGGGGACCAGTATGTCATGACAGGTTCTTCCATGGGGCATCTTTCTAGACTTCCCTTCTGGGAACCCCTACACCTCATCCTTCTCCTGTGTGGATGGCTTCTCTGCAGCTAGTTGCCTAATCTTTCACCTTCATCTTGACCTTTTCTATTGAAGTCCTTTCTCTGACACAACAGGGTTTCCTGGGTGAGTCATTCCAAATGACTTGAGTCAAATTAAATGCTATGGCATCCACTTGAGCCTCAGAAAACTCATGCACTGTAAGTGGAAATCAGAGCCCTGTCCCTATCTATATATGTAGGCTTATTATTCCAGGGTGTGGATGTCAATGGCGCCCAGTACCCCTTGTGCCCCATCCAAACAGGTCAGCAGAATGAACATCCCATTTTCACAGCTCAGTTGCCCTTGAGTTGGGATTGTGGCAGTGGGGGCTTCTGCCCTGGAAGTAGATGATAAGGAAGAGCACTCTGTGTAGGAAGTTTAAAACAATAATATAACTGACCAAATGTCTGTTTTTAATTATCACATGATAACTAAAATAAAATATGATAAAATATTCCTTGTGAAAGAAAGCTTTTGTTGGTTTAAATTCTAAATAATACCTGCAGTTCCTTCTGAGTATTAATAATTCATTGGTAGGCTTCAGAATAGCACACCGTTATTACTTATGCTTTAGCAAACATTATATTCTATAAGGACATTCATTTGGGGAATTCCCATGTATATACAGTAGCCCCTGCCCAGACATAGATTCAGATGCATTGATTCACTTTGAGAGTAACGTCATAATAGTTTCGAGAAGTTTGAGTTTATTTCAAGTGTGGTTTGTGTCTCCAACTTCTTGTGTCTCCAACTTTTGTAGAACTGAATAGTTCTACAAAATTCAAAACTTCAAGATTCAGAAATAAACAATAACACAATGATCATAATGACAAAGGAACAGAACACGTTACTTTAATTCTGTCATTCGTTGTGATCATTTAATGTTTTCTGTGTTTAAAATGTAAAACAGTGAAACAGGTATAAGTTGCAAGGGGTTAATATCTTTGTTTGGTAAGTACAAATTTTAGTTCACATATGAAATGCTTTACTGACTTTTAATAATACTTTTAAAATTGAAATGTATTCTTTTAATATTGCTTTTCTTCTTATTTGTTATTTATTTGTGCTAATAGTAATGTAATTCATTACTGTGACAGATATGTAGATATGTTTTGCAAAATAAATATCTCAAAATATACATTAATTTAAAGTTGTTAATTGACTGTATTTTTCTTTTTGTACTATAATATTAATTTTATTTTTAATTTATTCTTTACTGGCATGATTATGCATGTGAAGCTCAATAAAAATTTTCACAGCATAACTTTATGTTTCTGGCTAATATTATTATTTTATGTTATGATCATGGGATGTTAAAAAATGACCCATTCTGTGTATCAAATATATAGCTTGTTATTAATCAAAGGACTAAAATAAACCAGTCTCTCTATTTTGTATGTAAACACCATTCTTAATCAATGTCTCCAAAGGGTTTTTTTGAAGTCCTCTTCTTTTGAAGCCATTGTTCCAAAAGGTTTAGAATTTGAGATTTAAGGGCAAGTCTGCAGTAACTAGGGTTTTACCTCATTTTTTTTAATATTAAAATTCCTTTCTGAAATTCCTGTACCCCATCATTAAGGACTGTGTATGTGAATGTGCACTTGGAGTATTAACTATTGGAGATCAAAAGGGTTTGGTGGGAAGAAAGGGGTATTTTCTGACCCTTTCCTTTTATCCTGGGCTTCTGATTACAGACAGGCTGGATAGTGGATCAGCAAATGCATTGTGGTTCTGACACAAGCCCTGCAGGAGGTTACCCACAGGGGAGACCTTCCACATTGGCCAAGGTGTTCCAGAGAGATCCTAGGCCAAAGATGGGGACCAAACTTCTGATTTCCTTGTCGGTTAGGAAATCTGGCACTTTTGAAAAGGGAGCAAGGGGCCCCAAAGTAGCTCCTAGGATACAACCATATTCTACAAGTGTTTGAAATTTATGGTGTGCCAGGAAAAGGACAGAGCTTGGTTCAAGGTAACAGATACTCCCTGGTGTGCTACGTTCCCCACAAGGAGACCATTCATTCTGGTTGCTTGGTGTCTGCAAGAATCTGCAGAGAGGTGACATTCAATTCTGGCACCTCTACTACTATAGCCTCAGCTCCAGTGACTCCTTACCAAATGCAACACGCATTATATTTCAACATTGTCATACCTTGCTGTTAAATGATGTGCATTTTCTAAGTTAGAGCTCAAATGCCACTTCCTTGATTAAATGTTCCTAAACCCCTAAAGTTAACTTCGTTTTCATCTGCCTACTCATGACACTCTGATTCCACTTCCTTTGTCATTTTTTATTTAATTTTGAATTGTAATTGACTTATTTTCACTACCGTTGCCCTCTTTGAAGTTAATGGTCTATACCTGCTCTTCTCTTCAGTGTTAAAGAAACACATCTAAAAAAAATTTCCTCAGTTATGTTACTGAATGCAAGTTCATGTGCCCTACCCACAGTGAGTCAAAACAAACCAAAACATCAGAGTTTGGAGCAGAGAAAGTTTTATTGCAGGCCCATGCAAGGAGATGGGTGGATCATTCCCCCTAAAACCCTGAACTTTCTGACAGTTTTCAGAAAAACATTTTTTAAAGGCCAGGTGAGGGAGGGCATGATTGCAAATTTCTTGGTGTCAGAATCCTTTGTTCTTGCAGCTATCCCATAACTCAGGTCAGGATGTTCCTGTAAATCTCCAACAAGACAAATGTTATTTTCTGTTCTGCAACTTTTTATCTCTATTTGAATGGAAAAGTGTTGTTATCCTTAAGGTCAGAGCCCCGAGAATGGGCTGTTTTGTATATTTCAGGCTACAAAGGCAACATTCTTAATTGGAAGCAAAAGCAATAGAATACAAAGGTTAAAGTAAAAGAAGCAACTCCAATATCAAGTCCGGTTTGTTCTTCCCTATTACAGTTATTCAATAAATAGGTTTAGAGAATAATTTAATTGAAAGTCAAAGTAATCACCACATTGACCATAGTGGTATTACCTAATAATGAAACATCAAATTTTTGGAAAAAATTCTAAACAGTTTTTATTGAATACCTATTATATTTTACATCCAATTCATAATACAACATGTGTTTCAATCAAAGAAGAAAATGCATAAAGCTGTGCCTAATTGCCTCTAGGATTGGAAAACTGATACTGACTTGAATTGGAGAAATCAGGAAAAGAGAGGTATCTTTTCTGATGAATCACTGGGATTGAGTTAATGAGTCTAGGAATAGGCCAAAATGAAGACTCCTCAAATCAATTTACTGTACAGAAGATGCAACTGGGATTTGAAATTTGATTACCATCCTGGGTTCAATAATCAAAGGCAGGGAGATTTGGGAGCAAAGGAACAAGAAAGAAAAATAAATAAATAGCATAAGCCAGAGAATGGATAAGGTGTGGAGCAGAGGTAATTTGGTTTAGCCCTTGTTGAAACAGGATGGGCTGGAAAATCAGATCATCATCAGGAAAGAACCTTTCAGGGATTTTAAACGTGGTGAAATCTAACATTGTTGTTTCTGTTTACCTTTAGATCCCTTTTATTCATTTTTTGCAGATTATAGTCTGTGTGCCTTGACCAGCTTTTATTAAGGAAGCTGATTAAGTTATAAGTTGAGGACAAAATAAATAAACATAGAAATAGTTAGACACTCAACTAATTACAATGAGACCATCTTCAAAGTAGGTGTACAGCTTTGATAGAGTCTCTTCAGTGTCTCATTCCTTATCTGAATGTTCTATTTATATTCATTCTCCAATTATACAGATGTGCCCCACTTTCATTACAGCAAACATGCAAGGATTCATATTTTCAGGATGAAAAGTGAGAATAATTATTTCAATTATGAAAGAAATATTTAAAGTGTTGACATTGCAAATAATGTATTATTTGATTCCACTAAAAGATCTTATTGGTTTTTTGTTTTTGTTTTTGTTTTGGTATAAATTCTGGCTAACAGAGGTTTTCCTGGAGAAAGGGCCAGAAAATTTAATGTAACAGATTGGAGACTACAAGCAACTGAACATTCTTTTAATCCCAGATCAAATTTCACCTCCTGGGTGAAGATTTACCAAGTTTTCCAGTCAGATCTCTCATGTCAACAGAAAGAAGACTGACTCACTAAAATCATTCAGAGAAGAATATTTCTTAATATATTACAAAAGCAATTATGAACAACTTCAGAAACTAATACATCACATAAGTTTGTATGCTGGTGTACTGTCTGCCAAGTAATGAAATACTAAATCTGTATCATTCAGTCTGACATAATGGAAATACCAGTATTTTTGATTTCCCAATTTAAATCTTACACTTATGTCCAACATTGTGGAAGCAAACAAGAGTAGGAGAATTCACTTCAATGTATGAAATGGGTTTCCATAGGGGTGGAATTCATCTGCTCTTACTAGGAAGAAATCAACTATGATTTAGTAAGAAATCTGTGAGCTAAAACACAGGAGATCTGGGTTTCAAACTGAACTTCATTTTTGAGGTAAATAAATTTGAGGAAGTTTCTCTACCATTCTGCAATTTAGTTTCCTCACCTGCTAGACAACGTGATGAGCCTACTTCACACAACTATTGTGAAAATTCATTGAGAGCATATATGCAAAACTGTTTTTTTATTAAGAACTTTAATGGAGATACAGTTAACATACAATAAACTGCATATATTTAGAGTGTACAATTTTTTTTTTTCTTACTGGTAATGTATATATGGCAATCCCAATATCCCAATTCATCTCACCCCAACCCTCCCCACTTTCCCCATTTGGTCTCTATATGTTTGTTCTCTATATCTGTGTCTCTATTTCTGCCTTGCAAACAGGTTGATTTGTACCATTTTTCTATATTCTGCATATATGTGTTAATATACGATATTTGTTCTTCTCTTTCTGACTCACTTCACTCTGTATGACAGTCTCTAGGGCCATCCATGTCTCTACAAATGTCCCCGTTTCATTCATTTTTACAGCTGAATAATATTCCGTTGTATATATGTACCACATCTTTTTTATCCATTCGTCTGTTGATGGACATTTGTTGCTTCCATGTCCTGACTATTGTGAATAGTGCTGCAATGAACATTGGAGTGCGTGTGTCTTTTTGAATTATGGTGTTCTCTGGGTATATGCCCAGTAGTGGGATTGCTGGGTCATATGGTAACTCTATTTTTAGTTTTTCAAAGAA
Organism: Hippopotamus amphibius kiboko; assembly: GCF_030028045.1. Taxonomy (NCBI): domain Eukaryota; kingdom Metazoa; phylum Chordata; class Mammalia; order Artiodactyla; family Hippopotamidae; genus Hippopotamus; species Hippopotamus amphibius. The sequence goes on along the minus strand of NC_080191.1, from coordinate 82,847,421 downwards.
CCTCCATATTGTTCTCCATAGTGGTTGTATCAATTTACATTCCCACCAACAGGGCAAGAGCGTTCCCTTTTCTCCACACCCTCTCCAGCATTTACTGTTTGTAGATTTTCTAATGATGCCCATTCTCACTGGTGTGAGGCAATACCTCATTGTAGTTTTGATTTGCATTTCTCTAATAATTAGTGAAGTTGAGCAGCTCTTCATGTGCCTCTTGGACACCCACATGTCCTCTTTGGAGAAATGCCTCTTTAGGTCTTCTGCCCATTTTTTAATTGGGTTGTTTGTTTTTCTGATATTGAGCTGGATGAACTGTTTATATATTTTGGAGATTAATCCTTTGTCTGTTGATTCATTTGCAAATATTTTCTCCCATTCTGAGGGTTGTCTTTTCATTTTACTTATAGTTTCCTTTGCTGTGCAGAAGCTTTGAAGTTTCATTAGGTCCCAATTGTTTATTTTTGTTTTTATTTCCATTACTCTAGGAGGTGGATCAAAAAAGATCTCACTGTGATTTATATCGAAGAATATTCTTCCTGTGTTTTCCTCTAGGAGTTTTATACTGTCTGGCCTTACATTTAGCTCTTTAATCCATTTTGAGTTTATTGTTGTGTATGGTGTTAGGGAGTGTTCTAATTTCATTCTTTTGCATGTAGCTGTCCAGTTTTCCCAGCACCACTTATTGAAGAGGCTGCCTTTTCTCCATTGTATATCCTTGCCTCCTTTGTCATAGATTAGTTGACCATAGTTTATCTCTGGGCTTTCTATCCTGTTCCATTGATCTATATTTCTGTTTTTGTGCCAGTACCATACTGTCTTGATCACTGTAGTGTTGTAGTATAGTTTGAAGTCAGGAAGCCTAATTCCACCAACTCGGTCTTTCCTTCTCAAGATTGCTTTGGCTATTCGAAGTCTTTTTCATTTCCATACAAATTGTAAAATTTCTTGCTCTAGTTCTGTGAAAAATGCCATTGGTAATTTGATCGGGATTGCGTTGAATCTGTAAATTGCTTTGGGTAGGATAGTCATTTTCACAATGTTGATTCTTCCAATCCAAAAACATGTATCTGCCACTGAGTCAAAGGTCTGTAAAGCCTCATTTATTTGGTTTTCACTTTTAACAGCATAAGGATAAATTGTCTGCTCTTTTGTTTATTTGCTACTTTTTAAAGAAATAAATAGAAGCACAAAGCAATGATAAGGGACAATGTAAACCAGAGAGATGTTTTTACAGTATGGCATCACAGAATTTTTGGTAACTGGATATTTTTCATAACAGCCATATGTGTGGATCTTGAAGGTACCTTGGCATATCTAGGCACTGCAGCTCCAGAGGGAAGTATGGCCTGTGGATGCCCACCGTGTAGTGGGGACAAGTTTGGAAGAATGACAACACATAGGTTTACTGTTGACATTGTTGTTGCTTTAAATTAAATTCAATTCCCCATATGCAGGGCATTCCTCCTCATTGTCGTATTTAACTTGGTATATCACACAATATGCAAGTTGCTGTGTGTTAATCCCTGACTGCATCTGAGTCACCGTCCCCCCCTACCTCTGTCCACAGCAGGTTGTCAAGAAAAGTAAGAGACTGGACCAGGGGAATGTAAGCAACTCCTTTGCCCCTTTTCTGTTTGTTCACCCCTGTTTTCCTCAGACCTTCATCTTAAAGATGAGATCATATGTAACATTTAACCTAGCTCCTGTTTTGCTTTACTGAGTATACACAGTGCCTTGCCTAACCTGTTGATTCTTTTCTTGGATTAGAAGGAGTAAGAATGGAGAATTAAGTAGCTAAAGAATGACTAAGGACTGACTTTTTACTCCTAGCTTCTCCTAAGCAAATTTGCAGGTGGACCCCACAGGTGCAAGGAGATCATGTGGGCAAGATAGCATCCTAAGGAAGATCAGGAGAAGTCAGCAGGTCTGCACACAGTGGAGGAATGAAGGATTGATCTGCCTTAATAGTTAACTGAGATTTTTTCCACTTTTTCCCTTTAAAATTTGTCATGACTGAGCAAAATCTTCAGAGTTGGTCTCTAGACACAAGTCCACCTTCGGTTGCTAGCTTTTCTGAATAAAGCATCTTTCCTTTCTACCAAAACTTGTGCCTCGATTATTGGCTTTTAAGCAGTGAGCAGCCAGACCTGAGTCTGGTAACAGAAACAGTTCTACATGGACAGAAAACCTGAGAGGCAACGTTCCAGCTCCATCTCTCCCATTTTGATCTCTGGATTTTCAGTTTCCTTACTTGTAAAACGTGAGGTTTGCTTAGCACCAGGTGATCTCTACAATCTCCCTTCATTCTAAGACTCTAAATTCTGGGCTTATTAAACTGAACTGGGTATTCTTTTTGCTATCATCACAATTCCTCTCTTCTTTCCTTTAAGGAAATAAAAAAACTTCTTCACTTAGGAGCCAATATTATCTGGCTTCAAAAAAAGGTCAATACACTTGTGTTTTATAGGTCCTATTTTGTTTAATAGAACTAATGCACTGCCAACCTGTGAACTCTCAAGGTTGTTGAAATGCAAAAACAAAGCAAAAGACCAAATCATTTGATTATTTTTCTTACACAACAAGGAATAAAAGTAACTTGTCTCTACTAGTATAGCCATTCCTGACAATTCGTTATATCAGGAAAAAAATGGGTCAGGTTTAAATATCCTGCTGTTTATAAAAATATATATTTAACCATAAAACAGTCTTTGTATGTATTCTTTTTGAGAGAAGAGATGCTTTAAATGACCAGGCTGGCTTTTGTGGACCAAGTTTTTTTTTTTTTTTTTTTTTTTCCAGGGCACTGCTGCTGGCAGGAGGCAGGGCAGGGTTGGGGGGGGGGGGTCATCTTGTGTCTCAGACAAGGGCAGATAGCAGCTGTGAGTCGGTCACTAAGAGCTGATGGTTAACCTTAGCAAGGATAACAAAAATTCTATTTTCTTTCAATTTTATTTTTACCCAATTCTCACCTTTAGTTCTGAAGGTGATTAGAGGGGCTCCCAGAGACAAAGACACACACCTCACATTGTGCTGCACACTGATTTGTAGTCTCAGCTTTATGAGCCTCTTCATCGAGTCCCATATCCATATATTAAAGAAAATCTGTCTCAATGCCACTTGTAGGATGATCAAATCACTTATTTTTATTGCATATTCTTTCCAGCACAACCATAAGAGCTATTTTCTTTTCATCTTATGCTAGGGAATGAGATTTCTTGAGTCTTTCATGTGCTCTTTTATTTTTGAGTGATCGCCATGATCTATTTCCAAGATGGAAATCTATTTAAATAGCATAAAGCTATCAACCTGATACCTAACTAAAAATGTACTTAGTTCTGCTTTTTAAAATTCATCTCTCTGATCTAGATTTCCACCCCTAAGAAGGTCATAGGGCAACTTACTTGGGGGTGGAGAGGGGTGAGGAGTGATTTACGGCTGCCTATAAATTGAAGGAGTAAGGCAGCAAGTGGCGAGAGAGGGAGATGTGAAGTCCCACAGACCTTGAAGAGGCCACTTGGGCCTGCTCTTGCTGCCAAATCATCAGTATTTATGACATCCTTTTTGAGGTTGTAAAATGTTGGCCCTGGGTATTCTGTGGTGGTAATATTACATGGGTCACCTATCTTGCTTCAGAATTTTTGCTCAAAATATTCCCTACAACTAGATTTGTTGCTCCCTGCTCCTTCAGTAAGTTTTACTTGTGTCTCAGCTTGATTCTAAACTCTAACCTTGGATCTTCAAGAAATCCTGTCTGAGTTGATGTGAAAAGCCCACCACTTTACCATGTTAAGCACTTTTCTTAATTTTTCAAAGATAATTATTTCTATTAAATTAAAAGAAATATTTAAATGCCCTCTACAAGACAAGCAGCACAGTAGTGAATTTTATATCCACATTTGCTGGTATCATCATAATATAAAAATCTCCGATTTGATGGGGACTGGGTAGGACCTTCTGACCCCAAACAACACTCCCATAAATCAGGACAGGAAATCCAGTCATCCTTGGCCACCTCTCTTGTTCTAAATTAAACATTCCACCCTGAGTGAGGTGACAACAGAATATGTCATTAACATTTGGAGGTGATAGGTTTACTCAGCACTTCAAAAGGAAGGGTCTGGAGAAAGCAAAGGATGCTTTCAAGGAGAATGGGCTGTAATTGTAGGGCAGTGCTGACCATCTGTGTGGAGCCTACAACATCTGCAGACACCAGAGCCAGGTGAGGAGCTGGTCAGTGACCCTCTCTGCAAGGCTTCTCTTCAGACAGCCAGTTCCCAAAGAGAGGAGAGAAGTGTGTCACACACTCAAAAATATTCTCTTTTTGGAAAGAAAAGCAAAGAGCTGAAAATAGTGAATTCCTGACTCTCAAGAAATATTGTTATCATATCATTTATGTGGGGCAGAATAACTGCCACCGTCTGGGCCCTTGCTCTCATGACCTGCCTCCCCATTACTTTGTGTGATGGTAAGAAGGTCTTTGTGGTATCCTTCTATCTCCAGTCAGGATGCTTACGGAGCAAGATTATTTGTATCAAACCCTGCTCTCCATTTCTACACATTTGAAACTAGGTCATGCTTTTCAGTTGAGGTGCCGGTGAGCCCCAGCCTCCTGCAGCCCAGCCCCAAACCTGTGGGTCAGACTATTGGTGTGGGTTCCCTGATGTACAACAGAAAATCTCAACAAGCAGCTTTGTTCGAGTTTAGTTAGAAAAGACAAGATCTCCAAGTGTTCCTCAGACTAAGTCTTCAGGGACCATGTGGCTAGTGGGCTTTTTGATTTAGCAATTGTGATAAATTCAAATTCTGTATGAAATATCAGTGGGTCACCATGGAGGAAACTCTCAGTATCCTTGAGGGCCCTGTAATCAATATTTGAAATGAAAGAAAGACAATTGAGTGTAGGCAAAATGAGGTGACTTCTCTGAGAACAAAAATCTTCCTTTTCCTCCCTCTCCCCTCCTCCTATCTGCCACACAGAACACCCATCCCCCTCCCAGAGATGACCTCACCCAGGATGATCTTATCAAAGCAGGTGACACAGAGAGGTTTAACTCATTCAATTAAGCTTTTTTTTAATTGGAGTATAGTTGATTTACGATGTTGTGTTAGTTTCAGGTGTACGGCAAAGTGATTCAGATATATATATATATATATATAAAATATAATATTCCAGATTCTTTTCCCTTATATGTTATGACAAGACATCGAGTAGTGTTCCTTGTGCTATACAGTAGGTCCTTGTGGTTTATCTATTTTTATATATAGTAATGTGTACATGAAATGCCAAACTCCTAATTTATTCCTAATTTATCCCTCCTGGCCCCTCCTTTCCCCTTTGGTAACCATACATTTGTTTTCTATGTCTGTGAGACTGTTTCTGTTTTGTAAATAAATTCATTTGTATCTTTTTTTTAATTCCACGTATAAGTGATATCATATAATATCATATGTCTTTCTCTGTCTGACTTCACTTAGTATGATAATCTCTTGTTGCTGCAAATGGCATTATTTCATTCTTTTTTATGTCTGAGTAATATCTAGAAAACCTTTTTTAAAACTGAAAGTCATTTAAAAAAGAATGAGAGGGAAAATGTGATACTTAGAGATATTAGAAATATATATATATATATATATATATATAACTGAATCACTTTGCTTGAAACTATCACAGCATTGTAAATTAACTATACTTTAAATTAAAAAATGGATTTTAAATGAAAAAGAAAAACAAAACAGTTTTTCGATGTTTGCCAAATGAATACCTACATGTAGCTTCACAAAACACTGTTTCCGAGACAGCAGGCTGGTGGTCCACCCTTGCCTTGTGTCCTGGTTCTGATGGTCAGAAGTAACCACACTCAACTCTTGTAGCTCTTCCTCTGACACTTACCTTCATATTTCTGCTTTTTTTATTCATTAGTGATGTTTAGCTATGACCTATTTATTTGAAAAGAGAAGAGGATATAAGTTTCTCACAACCTCTTGCCTGCATCCTGCTTTCCCAATAAGGGTAAATTAATATTCTGTGTTTAAATCACTCTGTCTATGCACATGCTGTTTGTACTCAGCCAAATATTTCATAAGGGTTTCTTTTCTTGTACCCATTTTTGTTAATTCTGAATACTTACCTTGTTTGATTTGATTAGTCTTGTAACGATCACTCATTCTTTCGTACCTTCTAACAACTTCTCAATGCAATTTGCCATAAAATTGAATGCTGCATTTAAAATTGTTTTTCTAGAGACTTCCCCTCCTGGAGGTCTGAGTCATCGGCCTCAGTGTGGATGGGTGGCTGTCCAGGCCTACTCACAGCTGTCACTCTGGTATGTCTCTCAACCAGCACCCAGAGCACCCCTCTACCTGGATTCTGTGTGGAACCTCTAGACACCTGGATCCTGGGTCTTCTTTTCTTGGTTAACTTCCTTATGTTGATAGCTCACACCCCCCGCTCCGAGATATTCCTGAGAAAGGATTCATGGGAGATAAGATCTTGATATCTCACACGTTGAAAAGTGTTTTTATTCTTCTTTGACATCCTTTAATTAATATTCTGATTGTGTACAGTAATCTAGTGTGAAAATTACTTCACTCAGAATTTTAAAAGCCTTTTGCTTCTCAATGTGGATTCAAAAAACTGATGTCATTCTAATTTGTATTCCTTTTTTATGTAACCCATGTTTGTTATACACTGGAGATTTTTGAGGATAAATTTCTTTACCCTTTGTGTTGTGAAATTCACGATACACTGCCTTGGTGTCTTTTCCTTCCTTCCTTCCTTTATTCCTTCCTTCCTTCTTTCCTCCCTATTTCCTGTCTTTCTTTTTCTCTTCCTCCCTTTCTTTCTTCTCTCTCTCTCTCTTTCTTTCTCATGCTTGGCTTGGCTTTGGTAGACCATTTTAACCCATTGACTCTAGGCTCATGTTCAGGAAATGTTTTGTATTACTATTTTAATACTCTACTGACAATCAAGGGGAGGTTTATTTTTAAGCAGGGATAAAGACATGTGTGATTTGCCTGGTTCATCTAGGATTGTCTCAATATAAACTCATGAGTTAAGGTGGTCAGTATCAGGCACTTATTCATCATACAAAATGCAATATGTGCCTTACATTCTACTATGTGCCATTACCGAGACCAGCTCGGCGACTCGAGGTGAGTGACGGGTGCTGCAAGCTTGAAGAAGACACAGACACAGACTGAAGAGAAAAGTGGGACGGGGGGGGGGGGGGGGGGGGGGGGCTCAAGACCTCTCAGATCAAGAGCTCTGCTGACTCATCCCAGGTTGCTTTTATTGAGTTCGTGGGCTAACATTCTCAGGTTACACCCATAAACAATCAAAGGCCTCACATGACTGAGGCAATTATCTTTGTTTACTTCCTGGGTCGGAGTTGAGCAGGTGTGGATTTGAGCTGGGGGTGGAGAGAAAAACAGCCCTGGGGGCAGGAGACCTCTCTCAGATATTAGGGGTCTGTGCCCCACCCGTGTTGGCCCCTCTGCGACTGTGCCTGTCTTAGGTTGTTCCTCCCTTGAGGAATCTTACCCGTCTCTGGCTAACCAGTCATCCTCCAGGGCCAAACAGGGTGATATAAGGAAGGCTCTATGCACCACCCCTGTTGGCCCCTCTGTGGCTGTGCCTGTCTTAGGTTGTTCCTCCTCTGAGGAATCTTACCCGTCTTTGGATAACCAGCCATCCTTCAGGGCCAAACAGGGTGATATTAATCTCCACGCCCCGCACTCTCAGCTCCTCCACTGCTCAAGCAGGACATTCTGAATCCCATCGCTCGGCCCACATACTTTAACATTTTCAAGGTTTCAGAAAGGTTCCTGAATGTCTTCCCACATGCCATGTCCTAAATAAGAGGAAAATAAGTAGAAACCTGCAGGGAAAAAGAGAACAAGGTGTGAAAGGCACAAGATGAAAAGAGTCCATAATTGAGAGGTTTCACAATTTGGAGCACAGAATGGATGGGGTTAGTGGAGAGGGATGCTGTTGGAGAGAATTGCAGGGTGGTCAGAGGTAACCTCTTAAGACACACTAATAATTTGGAATTTTAATCTAAGTAGAATAAGGAGCCATCCTTGTCTTTCTAAGGAGGGTAGTGACCAGATCAAATTTGTGTTTTAGAAAAGCAATTCTGGCTGTAGTATGGAAAGACTAGAGGCAAGAAGTTGCATCAGGAGAGTAGGAAAGAAATGGTCATAAAATAAGTATTGAAAGAGAAGTGTGTTTGGAGAATGTGTTGATCTTGTCAGTTATGGAAGTACTGAGTTTCCAGGGCCTGTGAGTCCAATATGACCAGCAGGCAGGTAGTCTGAAGCTCAGGAAGCCAGAGGAACTTTTAGGTGTAGAAGACAAGGAGGCTAATGAGTAGTCAGATTGGATGTGTAAAAAAGGGAAGAGCAGAAAGCCTGAGTGTCATCATTTGAGGGAAAGACAGAAAGAGCAGTCTCAGAGAAGTCTGAGAAGGAGAGCTTAGGAGGGAAGGAGGTAAACCAGTAGAGTATCTGCCATAGAGGTCAAGAATAATTTGCCTTTTAGGGGGAATGGTCAAGAGTGTCCACTGTGAAAGACATGCTTGTCAATTTAAGATTGAGGGATATTTATGAGTTAAAACTGCCAAAAATTAGGGACTGACTGGATGTGCAGGGTGAGGAAAATCTCCTAAGTTTTTGGCCTGGGTGCCTGCATTAACGATGATTCTGTTTCCTGAGATTAAAATCCCAAGGTGATGGCCAGGTTAGGCAGGAAAAGTGTTGGAGAATTTGAGTTCCCTCCCAAACATCCAAAATGAAGCATTCTTAAAGAAATTTTGTATGTGGGTCTCAGGCTTAGGAGAAGGAAAATTAGGATTGAGAAGAAAAGGGTTTCTGTGATAAAGGGGATCAGGCACCTTGGTGAAGCAGTTATAATAGTTTGGTGTAAGAGAGAAGGCAGATTGCTGTGACTTGAAGGAAACCAGAGCGGGTGAAGTGGGTCTAACACCAACTGTGTGAAACTTTCCCCCAAAACTCAATTCATTAGTCCTATCTGTTCCCCACCCCTCCCCACCCCTGCTCCTCCAAACTTATCCATACATTTCTGGTGTCATCTCCATGTTCATAAAAATTCTGGCATTTCTACTGCATTACCCAGCCAATCCCTAAGCCTAAATCAATACATCCTCTGTCTTTTCTGCTTTTAGACCCAAGCTGTTAAATAATGTAATTAAATGTGCATAATTGTGTGGTTTGTTTCCAGTAAAAATTGATGGTCATCAGCCCTATTGCAGCCTGGAAATCTTGAATAACTATTTACCTTCTCATAATTTCTCAGAATCATTTCAACCCTCTCAGATTCTCAGTAAAATGTGATACTAACAGGGTATCACTCTGCTTGCTGCCACAGGAGAATTCTGAGCCCACAGAGCAGGAGGAACGCCACTTCTCCACCTGTCCAAATATACAGTCCTGTCTAACTGTCCTTTCCTTCCTCTCATAAGGGATGCTGTGGTATATTTATCACCTAACTGCCACCACAGAGGAGACCACAGGCAATTTATAAAATGTTTTTATGGACATGCACTTGGCCAAACAAACTCCTCTCAAGCCTAGACTCATCTTTACAAAATGCAAATGAACTATGTCCCTGTCCAGCTTGACTTTCTTCAAAGACTCTCATTGCCTTCAGACGGAAATCCAAATGCCTTAGCATCTGTCAGAGACTTTATATGAAGCCATGGAATTGTGAACAAGTATGGTTCTTGGGGGTGGATAAAATATGGTTTGAGTCGTGACTGAAAAGGTAGGCAAGGGACAGATCATGAACTGTGCCCTGGTCACAGTGCCCGGACAAAATGATGTGTCAAGGTGCCAAGGTTGGTTTCTCCCACAATCATGATACAATGCCTTTAAGATGATCTTCTGGTGTTAGAGGGAGTTGCTTCCTATTTCATTAAAACTTAGGAGAATGTGACCATCACTAAACTAGTCTTGGCAGTGGTGGTGGTGGTGATGGGGAGTGTTCATAGCTCTAAGCATCTTCAATTGGTATGTTCACTTTTCCTCCTAAGGGAGTTCCTGGTCACATCTGCTATGCTTGCCTATTCTTGCCTGGATCTGATATGTAATCAACTGTACAACCCTAAATCTTAATCAGCTTTACACGCTGGCAATGAGAAAGTCCAATGTCTAGTCATTATTAATATTTTCTATTTGTTCCCAGGCAACTACTGATTTTTTCAGTATTTTTAAATTATTGCTCCACTGTCCTATCAACTTGAATTATTTCCAAAAAGAAATCTGCTGTGATCTTTATCTTCATTCATCTGTACACAGTGTGTCCATGTTATTACTGGTTTTGAGCAGTTTGATTAGATGGGCGTTGGTGCAATCTTCTTCATCTTGCCTGTCCTTAGGATCGTTCAGTTTCCTATACATATGGATTTATAATTTTTATCAACTATGGAAAATTTTTGGCCGTTATATCCTGGAGTATTTTTTCTGTTCCTCTTTCTCTCTCTTCTCCTTTGGAGACTCCAATTACACATATATTGCTCTGCTTTAAGTTGCCCCATAGCTCACTGATGCTCTTTTCATTTTGTAATTCTTTTTTCCTCTCACCATGTTTCATTTTGGATAGTTTCTTTTGCTAGGTATTTATGTTTAATAATCATTTCTTTTACAATGTCTAATTTTCCATTAATGTACTTTTCATCTCAGACATTGTAGTTTTATTACTACAAGTTTTACTTGCATTTTTTCATCATCCATATCCGTACTTAACTTTTAGAACATATGAAATATGTTTTAATGTCTTTTCCTGTCCTTTTCTGGCAGTCAAACATCTATGTCAGTTTTGAATCAGTTTCAGTTGATTGACTTTTCCCCTCATTATGGGTTATAGTCTCCTGCTTCTTTGTATATCTATTAACTTGAAATTGAATGCCAGAGATAGTGAGTTCTACATGGTTGGGTGCAGGGCACTTTTGTATACTTATAAATATTCTTAAGCTTTGTGCTGGGATGCAGCTAAGTTTCTTGCAAATAGATGTATCCTTTAATGCTGTATTTATAACATCATTAGATGTGAAGATGTCAATGGTTAGTCTCAAGCAAATTATTTTCCACTACTACACAAGACCATTCTGAGTTCTTGACTCAATGCCCCAAGAATTAGGAAGTAATCCAGTCTGCTGCTGAGAACAGGCAATTCTCAGCCCTGTGTGAACACAGATATTGTTTCCTTACATACATATATGGGCCAGTACTCAGCTGAATATTTGAAGGGGACCCTCTGCAGATCTCGAGTTTTCTCTGTGTGTAGTCTTCTCCTTTCCTGTATTTCTGCATGCTCTGTGTTGGTCTCCCTGGACTCTCAGTCCCAATTCTTCAACTCAGAGCATCTGTCTGACTCCACCTGTGCTAACCCTCCCTTCACTGCGTCCTGAAAACTCTTTCAAGAAAGTGAGCCTAGGGAATTATAGGACTCTTCCCAGTTGCTTCCTGTCTCTCAGGGACCATTTCTCTTTGTTGTTTGATGTCTGGTATCAAATTGAGAACTGTTTCTCAGATATTTTGGCTGGTGTTGGAGTCATTTCAGGTGGGAGGATAAGTCCAGTCCTTTTTATTCCATCTTGACTAGAAATAAAATACCTGATTCATTTATTTTTGAAGCTTGCTTTTAAATGATAGGACGACTCGGTCTTTGCTTCTACACACTTTTTCTCAGGTATATCATTTTAGCTTTCAGTGTATTTTTATAGTAGATAATAGCAGGTTCAATTTATGCTTTGTAAATCATTGATGTGATGTTTTTCTCTTGTTACTTCCCTGTACTCTTGTATTTAGACTTCCCAGTCAGATAGATTTCTGATTCACAGAAAAGTGTTTATGTCAATGATCATTTTGGCATGAAATTTCCTTAGAATTATCTACATTACCCACATTTTTAAAAATAGTTTTAGACATACTCCTTTTCTCAATTTTATAACACCTTTTATTGCTTTTAACTTTTCTTAAAACCAATATAACATTGTAATAAAAAAAGATGCTGAGTACTAGTTAAAAATAGCAGTGACCATTGATTTCTATATGTGTTCGAGTTAGGATTTTATCTTTATAAGTTGTAACAAAGTGAATTTTTTCATGAATAAATTGTAATTTTAATGCAGGTGCAGAGATTTTTAAAATGTAACATATACATATCTATGTGCTCCAAGCAAAAACACACCATGGCTTATATTATCTATTTATGAAAACAGTTATTTAAATAAAGTGTTTTGCTTTGCTCAGGCAAACATGACTCAGGAAGGATCTTCCCTGCAGCAGGCTATCAATATCCTTCTTGGCAACAGTCAAAATCATATTTATAAGGAGATATGTGATAGGTGAGTCTGATTTTTGTCACATTTAGAGCTTTTCTCTTCATTGATGTTTATTGGAGAGAAGCCCTAATAACACTTCTTACCTTTATTTTTACTTTTTTTGATGCAGACTCATTGTTTCAGTAAATTCTTACTTAGAAACCCAATGTGAAAACAGATGAAAACAGATTTTGCATCTTTGGGCTACTGGCACCTTGAAAACACTCATCCAGCAGATGTGTAACAGTCCAGGAGGCATTTATCCCTTTTGTATTCTTTCATTGATATCTTTTAGTGTTATCAAATTTTAGGTAAGGCATTATGCATTTTCTGAGAAAGACAGTGTTTAAAGTCTGAGCCCACTCCAGAGTTGGCATAGACTAAGCTCTCAGAATCGTGATTAGAGAGCTGACTCCTGTCTCTTCACATTGTCTTATAGAATATGAGCATTCTGGCTGCCAGGTGGAAGCTTTCAACAATCATCCTTGTGGTTTCAACTTTGCTATCTATATTCATTTACCCCACTATTTCTGAGCATCAATTAGGAGCCTAATATTGTTAAAAAAATGTTTAAGGGAGTGAGAACACCTATGTCGTTTGGCTTGAACACTGAGTTTATCTTAAGTTTCAATATCTTCATTCTTTATAAAAGGAGAGGATGAAGTGGCACGTCAGCATCCAATATGAGGTGATCATTTGAACAGATTGGAAAAGGTATGTTTTAATGTTTATCACTGCTCAATGCATAACCAACTAACCTTATGAAAAGATAATCTAGTGGTGACCATGTGGTATAATTTGTGACCCAAAGATAACATCACTGTTTTGCCATAACATCTTTTCTTCCCTCCTAGTTATTCATAGGTATAAAATCACTATTGCACTAATTCACACCCATCTTTTTGTCAAATTGGATCCCCTGCCAACCAAAAACTGGACTTGTATATTTCAGTGCAAATCTTGAATAAAACTTAGTAGGTGATAAAATGTACATGGCAAACTCCAGAATCCCATTTTTGTTTTCTTTTTCCTTTAAATATGTCCTCTAATCATGGTATCTGAATTTTCATGTTGATTTAAGATAACATAAAGAATTTTAGGACTGTTACTTAGGAGATGTGCATGTTAGTATTTGTTCTAGAACTAAGCACTGAGACCTCGGGTGTCAGCTTCCTTTTGTGTAAAATGGGGAGTTTGAGCAGTATGATTTGTAAAGTTCTTTACAGCTCCCAAGTTCTGGAATATTAAGCTCTCTATCATGGAGGAAAGGACTTATGTTCACATGAAATGTTAGTGACATTTGTCCACAAATTCTGGAAAAAATTGTATCTAAAAGAGAAATACAAGAGTTCCCCCTTACACATGGTTTCACTCTGCAGTGTTGGTTACTGGCAGTCAACTGCAGTCTGAAAATATTAAATGGAAAATTCCAGAAATAAACCATTCATAAGTTTTAAATTGTGTGCCATTCTGAATAGTAGCATGAGTAAACCTCATGTCATCCCCCTTGAGATCCTCAACCACTGACATCATTATGGTTCCAGGACCCAGGACCACCCAAAGCAGAAGGTCCTCCAGATATATCATCAGAAAGTCAGTGTTAGAGTAACACTGGGTCACAACACCTATGCCATTCATTCACCTTATCTCATTGTATTGGCATTTTATCCTCTCACACCATCACAAGGAGAACAGTAAGAAAAGTACAATGAGATATTTTGAGAAAGAGACCACGTTCACCTAACTTTTATTACAATATACTGTTATAATTGTTCTATTTTATTATTGTTGTTAATCTCTTTCTGTGCTTAATTTGTAAATTGAAGTTTACCATAGATATGTATGTATAGGGAAATACATGGTATATGTGGGGTTTGGTTTCAGGCATCCAGTGGGGGTCTTAGAACACAACCCCCATGAATAAGGGGGGATGGACACCTGTGTACTTGAAATGGATGTGTCAAGTGTTGAGAACATGGGAATTAGAGCTTCATTATTTTTGTTACACCATCATTCTGGGCCATCCAAATAAAAGCAGTTTCCATTAGGATATGCTTTTTGTTCACTTGTCTACTCCAAAAATACTTGTCATTTAATAAACACTCATTGAATGTCTACTATGGAGCAGTCACTATCCTAGGTACTTTGCAGATAGGTTTTACTTCAGATAATTTTCTTACATGCTAATATGAAGTTAGGAAAATTATGGGGTCTGGAGTGAGTGCTCTAGAAAATTATGAAAGACTGAAAAGTATATTGGAAGATGGTCTCCTCACCTCACAGAGCTGCCTCACTCCCTATACCCAACCCTGCCCATGTCCTGGACAATTGTTTGAATGTTCTTCCCAAATACTTTGAGTGAAAGGGGAAGAATAATGTTAATGGATAGGACAGGACTCCAAGGAGGTAGTATTAGGATAAAATATTTAGGCAAATATACTGTTTAAACAGAGGATGGAAAATAAAGTAGCCAGATGAGATAGTGGGGTCAAAATATATATTTTCTGCATAGACATGCATCCCAGAAATGACATTTCTTTTCATTTTTTGGTAAAGACACAGCTTGAATGTGTGTGTGTGTGTGTGTGTGTGTGTGTGTGTGTGTGAGTGTGTGCAGACACACAGGTTTTTTCTACATTATATGTATGTCTTAAATGACCAAAAGGTTTTGCTTTGTGCTTTTTACCTGGAGACATTCAAATTTCCAGTTTATTTTTAGCATATTTGCAATGTCTTCATTTTGAGAGAATATATCTGTACAGATCTATAATGAAAGACGACACATTAGAAATAAGTCTTGAGGATACACACACCTATGTGTGCTCAAGACTGAGTCCTTTGTGTCTAAACTGTAGCATTCATTTTTTAAGGTTTCTCCAACTCTCAGGCTGCACATTTGTCATCTTAATTTCATTGTTTACATGTTTATTTTGGGAAGGCAACATTTAGAAAAGTGGAATCTGCTTCAAGAAATAAGAAGTGAGAATTCCATCACAAAGTAAATACCAAAATCAAGTGGCATTTATTTTTCACACATCTTTTATTGAATTTTATATTTTTGGATATCACCTTTTAGAGAGCTTGCAATGAACAGGATATAAAACATGAACCAACTGTCAACTGAATTTCACATGTTAAATTATGGTAAAAGATTGAAAATTAGAATTGATTGTGAGGTAGTCTTTTCCTTTCAACTTCCGAAAGGTGAAGAACTAATTGTTGAGAAACGGAACAATTTTTAAGCTAGAACAGAAGCTCAGTATTCTAAAATATTGCTACTCAAAGGCTTCAGTGTATTTTCTGAAACCACGATTTCTTCAACAATTGCATGTTAAAAAACCTAATATGTGTCAACCATGGTGCTGGGAAAAGAATGGGAAGAGAGATAATTATAGAAAAGTATAAGGCACGGTGCTTACCCAAGTTTACAACAGAAAACAAAAATTACCTCTGCAACTCCAGTGACTTATTGATAAAATATATATGACACATTTTTTAAGCCTCTTTGGGAAAAAACAATGACTCATTCACCTCAAGGCTCCTAATGTTGTCATATGGAGCAGGACTGGTCTAGAAAAAAGTCCTTTAAATCCTTTATGAAGAATTCATCGTAACACAGAATCCCCATCTTAGAAGAAATTTACTGTTCCTGCCCTTTATTCAAACAGCTCTGACAGATCAGAAAATACTGACATCCACTTAGGGAACCCAGGGAGGTGGTCCATCCACAGCCACCAACACTACGTACCTGGCATTTCTTGCTTTCTAAACATGAATTAGTATGTTGCAAACCATCCTTGAGGTGACCTTCAGGTTTCTGGACCATCCGTGTCCACAATTCATGCTGTGAAAGTTTTCCAGAAGCAAAAGAAGACATGTGGGCATTGAAAGAAGGGGAAGTTTTGGGGGCCCCTGACTCCTCCTCAATCATTTTGTGGATTAACTCTCTTTGGGCATCCACCACCAAGGATAGAAACTCTGGGCCAGGAATACCACAAATTTAAACATGACTCCAACTCAGTTTATTTTAAAGTTTATCCCCTCTCTATCTGAATTACTCACCTTAAAGTAAATCCTGACATTAATTTACCACGTCCTCAGATATGAAGACAGATTTAGAAATCCTAAATCAGAATATTATAGGCTTGGATTACAATAATTCCCTGAATTTTTAGCATTCCTAAATCTAACCCTGAAATATATCATTCAAAGAGATAAGTGAATATTTAAAAAATATATTAAAAGGAACACAAAATGAAGTGAAGCTGAAAGTCAGATATGTGGAAAGTTAGTTTTCAGTATTAAAAAAATATACATTTCAAAACAATGCCAATTATACAACCGTTGTCTTGGTTCACAAGGATAGGAAAGAATTTATAGAAATTGAAGGAGGCTAAATAGGGAGAAACTATCTGAAGAGGTGGCATCTTCAACTTTCAAAAGTAACCTTGGGATGCTGGGAGCTGGAAGGAGCGTAGGGTCACTGGTTAGCAGGGAAAATATACAGGGAGTTACTCTAGCTCTGCTCATATCACTCTGTGGGGAAACTTACACAGAGTGTGTTCATTTTATTATTGTTTTCTTTTCAAAATACTTTTCTGTTTTATAGCCCTATGCTTTTATTGATTATGATCAAACCAATTCCTTTTTCTTTGAGCCAAAATTGCACGTATTTTTAAATACTGATAAGAGTTCTTTTAAGTTAAAATTCTTTGTGCACTAATTTTTTTTAATAAATCTATTTATTTTTTTATTTTTTGGCTGCGTTGGGTCTTCTCTGCTGTGCCCGGGCTTTCTCTAGTTGCGGTGAGTGGGGGCCTACACTTCATTGTGGTGCACAGTCTTCTCATTGCAGCAGGTTCTCTTGTTGCAGAGCAGGAGCTCTAGGCACACAGGCTTCAGTAGTTGTGATATGTGGGCTCAATAGTTGTGGCTCATGGGCTTTAGAGTCCAGGTTCAATAGTTGTAGCCCAGGCTTAGTTGCTCTGCGGCATGTGGGATCCTCTTAGAGCAGGGATCGAACACATGTCCCCTGCACTGGCAGACGGATTCTTAACCAGTGAGCCACCAGGGAAGCCCCTGTGCACTAATTTTTAAGTCCAATTACGTGAGATGCTAATCTGTTATGAGAATATGGATTTCATCTGAGGGGAAGAACAAAGAGACAAAAGGCTTCCATACAACATGAAAATGCCACATAGCATAGTGTTTTGACCATATTACCTTAAGTGAGGTATGGAGGGTCCAGACCCAGATCAAGAGAGAAGCCAGGAGAATGTCACAGTTCTGTTACTCACATTGCCTAGGAGAGCACAGCTTCTCAGGTTGCAGACCACTGGGGTTGGTCACAGGCAGAGGGAGAGGGATCTGTGGGAATGCACTTTTATTGCAGTTTCTATGGGAAGAACAGGATGCCACAGGGGAAACAGGCTTAGCATTGGCTAGTTTGACACATTTCAGCAGGAGCTTGGGTACATGGCCCTGACTGGGCTTTGGGGATGAGTGTAGCATGTCCTGAAATGCATGAGCCCTGAAAGGGGAGTGGGTGGGGCTGTGAAATTAACTGGCTGCTGAAGAAGGAGAACTGATCAACCTCTAGCAAGATCCTCACAACTGGGACATGACAGCATCGTAATATTACAAATGGTACCTGGCACTGGGTTATAATATTATGGGTGATCTGATTGTGAAGCCTTCCCCTTCTTGTCTGGGGATGACAATAAATACTGGATAATATAGACATATATTTGCAAATCTATCAATTTTATTATTGTTTCTAATTGCCTGCTAGAAAAACAAAATCAAAACTGCAGAAAAGCAGTGACTTGGCCTCTTTGATTAACTGCTGTATTCCTCCAACATGGAGCTCAAAAGTCATTAGATAAATAATTGCTGAATGAATGTATGAAGAAATTTCTCTATTGCATATATTTTGTCTATTACTGTTAAGTAGTAAGCAAATAGTTTAAAATTTGTATGTAAATGTTTATAGGTAAAATAATAATGCAATAAGGAAATGTCATTGTGTCCTCTGATAATCTTCAAACATGAAATACCTTCAATATATTTTTTAAATTTTAGCTTCTGTTTTGCCATATATTTTCAATATATTTAACTATATTTCATAAACTGAATATCTATTAAAATACTTAATGATTACTTTCTGTGTCTCTATTGTAAAAGAGAATTGTCTTTCAATTAAGAACAGTCAAGTATAAACAAAAAGCATAGCTAAAACCTAAGCCCTTATTGAAAATTCATATATCCAGAAAAAATGCAAACTCTAACTTGAAAAGGTACATGCAATGTTCATAGCAGCATTATTTATAATAACCAAGACATGGAAGCAACCTAAACATCCATCAACAAATGAATGGATAAAGAAGATGTGGTGTTAATATATACCATATATATATAGTAGAACATTATATATATAATAAAATATATACAATATAATAGGACATTACTCAGCCATAAAAAAGAAGGAAATAATGTCATTTGCAGTAACATGGATGGACCTAGAGAGTATTATACTATGTGAAGTTGTCAGACAGAGAAAAACAAATATCATGTGGTATTGCTTATATGTGGAATCTAAAAAATAATACAAATGAACTTCTTTACAGAACAGAAACAGACTCACAGGTATAGAAAAAAAACTTATTTTACTAAAGGGGAAAAGGGGGAGGGATAAATTAGGAGCTTGAGTAGTAGATATAAACTACTATATATAAAATAGATAAACAACAAGATCCTACAGTATAGCACAGGGAACTATATTCAATATTTTATAATAACCTATAATGGAAAAGAATCTGAAAATATATATATACACATATGTATATATATGTGTGTGCGTGTGTGTGTGTATACATGTATCTGAATCACTTTGCAGTACACTAAAACCTAACACAACATTGTTAACCAACTATACTTTAATGAAATTTTTTTAAAAAACAAAAGAAACTTCAACTCTTATGGAAGCTATAAAAAGTTAAATCTCTATGCACCTAATAACATAACTCCTAAATGAATAAAGTAAAATTTACAAAAAGCAAGAGGAAACAGTTAATTCCACAATCACAGTAGAGATTTTAATACAACTTTCTCAGGAATTGATAGATCAGGTAAATAAAAAATAAGTAAGGATTTGAAGACTGAATAGTATAATTTAAAACTTTCTCCTTTTGGACACACATGGGTGGGGGGTGGAATATAAAGGAATCTTGGACTCTAACAATTGTGTAACACATATTCTATCCCAGCACACATAGAATATTACATAGAATATTTAGGAAAACTTTATACTTTCTTGGCTCCAAAGAAAGTCAGAACGCATTTCAGAGAATTGATATCCTACAGGCCATTTCTCTGACTAAAACACAACCATAGTAGTAATAAATTAGATAAATATAACTGGAAAAGCTCTATATGTTATGACCTTAAGAAATACGCTTTTAAATAACTCATAGATCAAAGAAGAAGCCAGTGAAAATAGAAAATACTGAAAGTGATAGCAACTATTAAATAGCTAAATGTGTGTGTCCTGCTAAAATAGTATAGTATTTAGAGACATTTATATTGCATACATTAAAAATGAAGAAATGATGTAAATGAATGAACTTAAACATCTAATACAAGAAGTTAATAAAGAAAAATACAATAAATCCAAAGGAAATAGAAGGAAATAATACAGATAAAGGCAGAAGTTAACGTTATAGGAAATACAATAGAGAGAAACTATAAAACAAAAAGTTTGTAAAAAATGTTTTTTAAAAGTTGAAAAAAAGCCTAAAAATATCAAGTATCAAGGAGAATGTGGTGCTCAGGTTAGAGCGCTTATGTACTACACGTGCAAGTGTTACATGAAGTAGGGAGTATAATTTGGCAAATCTGCTGTAGTTAAAGATGCACATACCCTACAACCCTAGGTAGCTATAATATAGAAACTATTGAAACTGCACTTAGTAATAAACAGTGAAGGAATATTCATAGAAATACTCTCTGTGATAAAAAAGGTGTTAAATTTTTAAAAGGTACAAACAACACGAATGGCTTTGCAAGTAAAATGGACAAATTGTAGTATATTCATACAACAAAGTACTATAGGGTATTTAAGATTGACAATTACAGTTATATCGACTAACAATGAGAAATCTCAGGAATATAATATTGAGACCAAAAGTGCAATCCAGAGAACAATAAATATTATATTAATTAAGCAAACATGCAAAACTAAACAGTACAGTACTATGGATAAAAGAGGAGAACAAGGAAAGACTAGTAGAAATCATATCATCAGAGGGCAGGATGTTAAGAAATAGGTCACAGAGAAAGGAAATATCAAGAGTTGAGAGAGGAAAACAAAAATAAAGCTAAAAATACTTTCAGGTGTAGTGAACTTGGAGAACCAAGTAGAAGAACAGCAAAAAAATTGACAGGAATTCAAGTCCTATCACATTCTGTGCCTATTTAATTCTGTGTTTCACATTAATATTTTCTAAAATATACCCTCCCCTACACACAGCCTTAGCTGATTGGTGCCCACCAATTGGGATTTGCTGCCTTCTCCTTTTTTGCCTTTGTTCATGTTGTATCTTCCTCCCTGAATTCCTTCCTTCCCTCCCCCTCATCTTAGTCAAGGCAGGGCTAAAGTTTCACCTCCACAGGAAGTTTTCAGGGGCCATTCCCTATTTTAAAGTACTAGATAATTCTAATCTACAAGACTCAGTTCAGTACTTAATTATTTGTAGTCATGTTACCAATAACCTAGGAGTCAGACTTCAATTTTAAACATTCAGAATGAAACAAGGAATTTGGAAGCACATAAAAAAGGACAGATGACTTATAGAGAAAATAGCTGTATTAAAGCCCAAGTATGCATGAGTCAGTGTCACTTGAGCTCCTGTAATGGGACTCGAAGTGTACCAATACACCTTCTGGTCTCCCAAGAAGACACATATGGTTCAAGAACCCTGTTCTCTGAAGTCCTCTTACAATGTCAACCAAAATTCTGTTCATTTTTCAGTGTCTGAGAACCAAACTACCTAGACCCCTAAAAACCAACTTTGGATTAGCTTACTGCTGTGAAAAGCTACCAAGAAGCAGCTCACAGGATGAGCGATGCCACTGTTATCCCAAAGGGAAAGGCTTAGGTGAGAGGCTGCGTTAATTATGTCTAGGCTGATCTTGAGTTGGTAATTGTGAATGGAAACTCAGGATCATGGAAAACTGCCTATCGGGCAAGTCAGGTTGGAAGAACACTGAGTCCTAAAGGAAAGGAAGAATCTACACAGTATCGTGGAATTAAAGCAGCAGAACTTCATGCCCCTAATATAACGTCCAGCTCTGAGAGTTTGAGGTGAAATTCCAAATTATTCCAATGCAAAGTTTAGAGCTTACATCTTGCTCTTAGTCTTTCTTGTCTAACTTAGGTACCAAACCTCTATAACTGAAAAATCCCAGGGGCTTATTTACTGAGTTTTCAGTTTGGAGGAAACTGTCTTGGGCTCTAAAGGAATAGGACATATCTGATGAGTGAATAGCTGGAGGAAAATGAGGTAGTTGAGCTGCAGACCGTGGACTGAGATTCTGCTGCTTGAAAATTTCAGCAATGGCAGAGGGTGGGGGGCTGCCATCTGGGGAAGAGGACAGGTGCTCAAAATGAGAAAGGAATGGGGCAGAGCGACTTGCAGCTCACAGTGTTGCAGAAACACGTAGAGGAGCCAGGGTTAGGCTGCAAGTCATCCTTTACGGACCACTAACCTAAATCATGAACTTTGGAAAAAATATTTTTTATTGTGGCAAAAGTAACATAATATAAAGCATACTATTTATAACCATATTTAACTGTACAGTGCAGTGGCACTATGTACATACACATTGGTGTTCAACTCTCATCATCATCCACCTCCGAAATTTTTCACCTGCTTAGACTGAAACTCTGTCTCCATTAAACTCTAACTCCCCATTCCCCCTCCCGACCCCCCCACCCCCTAGCCCCTGGCATCTACCAATGTACTTTCTGACTCTATGAATTTGACTATGCTAGGCACTGTGTATAAGTGGAATCAAACAGTATTTGTCTGCACCTAATGTAATGGAAAAAAGAAGGTACAATCTCTTTGCAGGACACGTATTAAGTTAACCTTAAAACACATTCCAATGTACATGAACTTTTAAGAGAATAAATAGAGATAGTAAGAAAATTTACTTGTGAGCACTGCCCCACTGCCAATCATATTGCATCAAAAAGGTGTTATTATGTTGTTTTGCATTCCTATTTGCTTCCAGTTTGCTGGGACCTTTACTGTATCTGCTAATGCAAGTGCTTCTCAGAAATAAAACCCTGTAAACCAACAGAGACCAAGAATGCAAAAACAGGGGGCAAAACCTCTGCTTGTAGATTATTACTAGGAGTAATAATACTTCCACTTTGGTTCCTGGGTGTGTTTATTCTGGCCATTGAGGAACAGAGGATTAACTTGTTATTGATTCAAGGATTATACCATATTTGATGGTAAGGCATGACAACTCTGCAGGGTGTGATGTCCCAGCTGGGAGTATAACTGAGTCTTCTTCGGGTCATTCCATCTTTCTGCTGGACTGAGAAGTAGAATGAGAAGTGAGATCACTGAAATTCAAGACTGTTGGCTCAATTGTTACACTTTTCTTGTAGTGAAATGAATCCCTTGAGTAGAACAATGTTCAGTAGAATAATGGAAAAAGTGCATTGGACATTTGGAAAGTCCACGAATGGAGGTGCTAACAGAAAAATGGGGTAGCCAAGAAAGACAAATGCATGTCAAGAACATCAGTTGATGACTATGAAGAAGACAAATCTTTGCTCTTCTATGATCAAAGGTATCCAATGTCATCTACTGATTACAGTGGGGATACCAGGGGACAGCTGGACCCCCAGGGTGTGATAACTTATTGCAGACTTAGGACTGGCTTTTGATGCATGTGGGTGGGGCCCTTAGCAGTTGTGGTGGCTACATCACACATGGTGAGGAGGAGTCCCTGCTGTTCAGCCCATGCACAACCTCCATCACTGCCCTCACAGCCGCTGTATATAGTCCACTTAGGAAGCAGCAGTCAGCTGAGTAAAGAGTGACTAGCATTCACAGGATAGTTCATTAATCTCATTATTAAGAGCCTCACCTAATTGAATAATAGTCATTAATATTTTATGTACCATCATGGTGGTTTAACATATAAAGCAAATTCTTCTAGAAATTCATAATAAACTAAAAAATGACAAACATGGTGTCAGATTTTAATACATCTTTTTCAGAACTTAAAAATCAGACAAAAAGAAAAAACATAGGGATTTGGAGATTCAGTAAGCAAGTTCAATTTTATTAACATATGTGTGTGTGTGTGTGTATTCATGTGTATATATACATGAATATGTATGTACACATATATATGTGTGTGTACCTATACTCAGAACATTTTTATTGTATCCATGAACCAGTTCACAAAGCTGATCACATATTAGATTGTGTGATATGAAATAATCATTTTTATAGATCAAAAAGAATCAAATGTCAGTAATTTCATATGGTTCAATTTAATAATTGGTAATTTTTTAAAACATAAATTTTATAGATAACGACCTATAAGACAAAAAACAAACAATAAAAAGGTGGTCTTCCCCTGCAAAAAAGTTAGCCTTTTGAAAACTAACAATCGACACTAACGTTGCAGGATATACAGGATAGCTAAAAATTTAAGAGGACACAACATAAAAGCCTATGGCGTCCATGAGTGGAATTAAGATGGTGGAATAGGAGGACATGCACTCATTCACTCTTGCAAGAACACTGGAATTACAACTAACTGCTGAACAATCATTGACAGAAAGACACTGGAACTCACCACAAAAAAAACACCCTACATCCAGAAACAAAGGAGAAGACACAATGAGAT
The DNA here is from genome assembly GCF_030028045.1 of Hippopotamus amphibius kiboko. Classification (NCBI taxonomy): domain Eukaryota; kingdom Metazoa; phylum Chordata; class Mammalia; order Artiodactyla; family Hippopotamidae; genus Hippopotamus; species Hippopotamus amphibius. The sequence goes on along the minus strand of NC_080191.1, from coordinate 82,823,149 downwards.
GGTAGGAGGGGTACAAGTGCATTAAAATCAAATCCCATAAATACTGGATGGGTGACTCACAAGCTGGAGAACAGTTATACTGCAAAAGTCCACCCACTAAAGTGAGGGTTCTGAGCCCCATGTCAGGCTTCACAATCTGGGGGTCCAGCAATGGGAGGAGGAATCCCCAGAGAATAAGACTTTGAAAGCCAGCAGGATTTGATTGTAGGACCTCCACAGGACTGGGGGAAATGGAGACTCCACTCCACTGGATGCAAAGATCAAAAAGTTGCAAGAAAAGTTTACCAAAGACCTAGAAGAATTAAAGAACAAACAAACAAAGATATGCAACACAATAACTGAAATGAAAAATACACTAGAAGGAACCAATAGCAGATTAACTGAGGCAGAAGGGTGAATAAGTGAGCTGGAGGACAGAATGGTGATAATCACTGATGCAGAAAAGAATAAAAAAAAAAGAATGAAAAGAACTGAAGACAGCCTAAGAGACCTCTGGGACAATGTTAAATGCACCAACATTCACATTATAGGGGTCCCAGAAGGAGAAGAGGGAGAGAAAGGACCCAAGAAAATATTGGAAGAGATTATAGTTGAAAACTTGTCTAACATGGAAAAGGAAATACCCACCCAAGTCCAGGAAGCGCAGAGAGTTCCAGGCAGGATAAACCCAAGGAGAAACATGCCAAGACATATAGTAGTCAAATTGACAAAAATTAAAGACAGAGAAAACTTATTAAAAGCAACAAGGGAAAAATGAGAAATAACATACAAGGGAACTCCCGTAGGTTAACAGCTGATTTCTCAGCAGAAACTCTGCAAACCAGAAGAGAGTGGCATAATATATTTAAGGTGATGAAAGGGAAGAACCTACAACCAAGAATACTCTACCCAGCAAGGATCTCATTCAGATTCGATGGAGAAATCAAAAGCTTTACAGACAAGCAAAATTTAAGAGAATTCAGCACCACCAAACCAGCCCTACAACAAATGCTAAAGGAACTTCTCTAAGTGGGAAACATAAGAGAAGAAAAGGACCTACAAAAACAACAACAAAACAATTAAGAAAATGGTTATAGGAACATACATATCAATAATTACCTTGAATGTAAATGGACTAAATGCCCCAGCCAAAAGACACAGACTGGCTGAATGGATACAAAAACAGGACCCATATATATGCTGTCTACAAGAGACCCACTTCAGACCTAGGGACACATACAGACTGAAAGTGAGGGGATGGAAAAAGATATTCCATGCAAATGGAAATCAAAAGTAAGCTGGAGTAGCAATACTCATATCAGATAAAATAGACTTTAAAATAAAAAATGTTACAAGAGACAAGAAAGGACACTATATCAAGATCGAGGGATAAATCCAAGAAGAAGAGATAACAATTATAAATATATATGGACCCAATATAGGAGCACCTCCATACATGAGGCAAATACTAACAGCCATGAAAGAGGAAATGCAAGGCAGAAATAGAGACACAGGTGTAGAGAACAAACACATGGACACCAAGTGGGGAAAGTGGGGAGGGCTGGGGGGAATGAATTCGGAGACTGGGATACCAAATAGTACACTCTAAATATATGCAGTTTATTGTCTGTTAACTGTATCTCAATAAAAGTTCTTAAAAAAAAGCCTATGGCATCCATATAAACCAAATTCAAATGAAAATTTAAATCTTTAAATGCCTGTACCAGAAAGCTTTAAAACAAATGTACTAAGTGATCAAATTAAGAAACCAGAAAAAGAAGGAAAAATAATTGTAAAGGAAATCTTAAATAAGTGAAGTAACAAACCAAAAAAATAGACAGGGTGGTGAGGAAAAAGAAAAGCAAAATCCATCACATATATTAGAAATTGAATTCATCGTGGTATAATAACCTTGATTTCCATAACCTTGCTAAAGTTATTTATTAGTTAAGATAACTTTTTGTAGGTTCTAAGAATTTTATAGGTAGTTCTTCCTTTCCCATTCATATGCCCTATCTTCATTTTTCTGTCTTGTTGTACTAGCTAAGAACTCTATCACAATGCTGAATTTAGAATAGGAAAGTGTTCGGTCTATTACCATTTCATACGATGTAGGCTGTAGGTTTATACTAGGTTTCTTTAATCGACTTTTTGGACAAGTTCTCTTCATTACTAGTTTGCTAAGAGATTCGATCATGAGTTGATATTGAATTTTTGTCAGATGCCTTCTCTGGATCTGTTGAAATATGTTGTTTTTTTTTTATTCTATTGATTTGGTGAATTACGTTGGTTGATTTTAGACTGTTGAAACGTCTTCACATTTGGAGGAAAAATGCCACTTGGTCTTGATATATTATTGTTTTAGTGTATTATTGGGTTCAATATGTTAACATTTTGTTGAGGATGTTTACATCTGAGAGATGTGCTCTGTAGCTTTTTATCCTGTTTTTGTATCAGGATAATACTGGCCTCAAAAAAATGTACTGGACATGTTTTATCTCTTCTACTTTCTGGAAGAATTTCTGTAGAATTGGTATGATCTCTTCCTTACATGTTTGGTAGAATTTGCTAGTGAAGCCATCTGCGTCTGGAGTTTCCTTGGAGGGAAGGTTTTTAATGAATTCTATTTCTTTAATAAATATAGCGTGTTCGGGTCATCCATTTCTTCTAGTATGAACTTAGTTAATATATGTATTTCAAGGAATTCACTTCATTTTTCAAGCTTATTAGCATAAAGTTGCATTGTTACCGCTATGACCCACAATCTTCAGTCCCTCCACTGGTAAGCTGCTGACATCTTACGCTTCAAGAGAGACCGGGGCTACCAGCAGATGTTCATCAGTGTGGCCCCCAACCTCAGAGGTCATCAGGCCCCGCACACGTGTGCCCCCAAAGCCTGTTCTGTCCACCCTCCTGTAGTGGACTGCTGCTGCTGTTATCAGGTAGGGGCTCTCTGTGTGAGTGGACAGTAGGGGTGTTGACTCCTGCACTCCAGCCTTAGAAGTCCTTGTACCTGGGCTTCACAGGTAGGTGTCTCAGTGTTCCTGCCTCTCCATCAGTAGCAGATAACCTTTCTCTCCTACTCAGCACAAGGTTTAGAGTGTGGTTGGTTTCCTACTCTCACATTTTGCCGTGGCAACCAAACTCTGTCTGTGTCATTTGGGGTCACAAATGTCTTACTTTTCCCCAATAGCATATGGCTTTTGCCTGGTGTCAATGAATAGTGGGTCAGAGCAGCATTGCTGCTTTTCCCCCAGCCATAGCCTACCTTTGCATCTTTCCTATGAGACAATTGGAGGCTTTTCTGATCTTCCCACAGTGGCTGGCATCTTTTGGCTTGTGCCGGTGAAGAGTCTGAAGCTGGCCACCACGTACTCATGTGTGCCTGGGACATGGATGGGCTCCTCCGGGAGTTGCTGCTGCCCCTCCACCATTGCCTGACCCTGAGCACCTGAACCCGTGTGAGATTTTTCAGGTATTTCCCCCCAGGTGGAGGCCTGTGCAAAAGAGACAGAAAGTGGGTAAGAAGTCTCCTTTGTCTGAAGCTCCCAACGATTCTGAAGTATGATGCTAGCCCACTTTTAGCCTTTAAGAATTGTGAACAATGTAGTTGTTTTCTTCTTACCTGTTCTGAGGGATGTCACCTTCTCCTCCTATGTTCTATTGTTGGAAAACATGTTTGCCATCTCTCCCCAGAATCCTTTTGGAATTCAGTTCATCTGTTTTTTTTTTTTTTTTTTTTTTTTTTTTGACCTAAGCTCAGAGAGAGAGAAAAAAAGTGAGAAAACAAGATAAGTAAAAGAGGGGTTTTTAATGATGATTTTGAAATATATTCATTTTTTTTTTTCTTTCCTAGGCTCGGAGCAATGTTTTCTTAAGGTTTTCTATATCTGAAGTGGAAGCAGGATTCTGGATGCTTTCTTAAGTAGAAAACCTTGGAGACAGGATATCTTTAGCTGAATCATGAATAACACATTAAGGACAGGCTGCTTCATCCTACAAGCCCATCCCTACACACCTGAGGACTTTTAAGGCCTTCAGTGTTCTAGGATGTCATGGGAGGGGCATTGTTTCAGTGTATACCTCCCTGGCAGGATCCAGATTGACTAAGGTGAGACTTCAGAACTACATGCTTGGTGAGGAAATGAGGTGGTTGGATATTTAGAAGTCTGTTGGTATATCTTACCTCCCCTGGGATAGTCTGAACCAAAGCACTTAAAAGAGAAACTATCTGCTGAGAATATTTTACCCAGAACAATTGGCTCAATTCAGCTTCCTGCTGTACGTCTTCAATTCAGTAATTTGTTTTTTAACAGATATTTACTCAGTGCCTACTATATGCTAGGCTTTGTTCTGTGCCCTGAAAGTAATATAGTGAATAAGACAAGGACCTTGTCTTCACCATGCTCACGTTCTTAGGGACAAAACAGATAATATACAATAATTTAGTCGGGTGTATAACATAATTGCAGGTTTCAATAAGGAGAAAGAAGCAATATAAGGAAATAGAGAGTAAAAGTGACTGCTATAAAGGTAAAGTGATCAGAATTAAGTCCATATATGTTTATAAATGGCTAAGCCTTTACTGCCCAAGGTGCTGTGTTTGGGGTCAGAGCATAGGAAGTGAAGGGCTGCAAGGCTAATAGAACCAACAGGTCAGCAAGCTTAGAATTCTAGGGAGGAGTCATAGGGTTTGTGACGTGCTTTTGAGAAAAAGAGAGTGTATCAAGGATTGGAAATATAGGTATTAGTGAAAGTGAGTTGTCCAAGTGCAATATCGATATTTTCTAGGTCTGATACATTTGACAAGAGCTGGGGTTTTGTGGAAACCTAAATCCCAAAAAATATTTTGAAAATATAATTCATTAATTTCAAGTGCATATATGAAATTGAACTAAACTGACCTACCTTATTAAATAAGAATTTTTTACAATTAGAACATCAACATTTTTCTAATTGAGTGCTTATAGAATGCTTCTGAAATTGGTTCCAAGTCATTAACATAGGTTCTCTTGCATAGTGTTTATACATAGTATTAATAATTCATTTAGCAGATCTGTCTCCAAAAATGTGGATTAAAAACCCTACATCTTGATCTTAAAGATCACACGTTTTTATGAGACTATGCTGATTGAGGTTAGTCTAAATTTATGAAATTTTCTTGTTTCTATTTTGGTCACTTCCTTGAACCACAGTCTGTCAGGAGCCATATCAGGAACTCCAGATGCTCACAGCAGCCCAGAAACAGAAAAGTGTAATGCATGCCAACATTTTGAGCTTAAAAACCACCAGAAGTGATGTTTGCATACTGTGGGATACAGAGAGAATATTACAGAGTCCCCATACATCAAGCAGAGATTCATCTACTGTATGTTCACCTTGTCAAAGTCCAATTTTTAATAAAATTACTTTGTAAATCTACTAAAATGAGAAATTTTCTTTATGGCTACTGTTTTCTATTTGACACAGCACATAAAGGAAAAACTTTTACTAACTTTTAATTTTTCTTTTGTAGGATGCACAGTGTTATGATTTAATATATGTATACATGGTCAAATGATGATCACAGTCAAGTCAATTATTTCATCCATCACCTCACATAGCCACCATTTGTGTGTGTGGTGAGAACACTTATGATCTACTCTCTCAGCAAATATCAAGTCTACAACAGGGTATTATTAACTATAGTCAACATGCTGTACATTAGGTCTCCAGAACTTATTCATTCTGCATGACTGAAACTTTGTACCCTTTGACCAACTTCTCCCCATTTCCCCATCCACCAGCCTCTGGCAACCACCAATCTACTCCCTGTTTCTGTGATTTTGACTTTTTTAGATTCCACATATAAGTGAGATCATAGAGTAATTGTCTTTCTGTGTCTGGCTTATTTCACTAAGTATTATACCCTCCAAATTTATCCATGTTGTCAAAAATGGCAAGATTTCTTTCTTTTTTTGTGGCTGTGTGTGTGTACACATTTCTTTATCCATTCATCTGTTGATGGACATTGAGGTTGTTCCCATAGCTTGGCAATTGTAAATAATGCTACAATGAATATGGGTGGGGGCAGTGGTTACATATCTCTTTGAGATAATGATTTAATATCCTTTGGATATATACCCAGAAGTGGAATTGCTGGATCATATGGTAGTTCTAATTTTTTTTTCATTACTTTTTGAGAACCCTCCACAGTGTTTTCCACAGTGGCTACATAAATTTACATTCCCACCAACGGCGAACAACGGTTCCCATTTCTCCACACCCTCTCCAACACTTGTTATCTGGTGGAAATTTTAAGGGTTCTGACCTTTTAAATTTTGAGATCTTTCTGGGAAATGGGGGAGGCCATTTTCTAGGGACCGCAAAGGGAAGAGACAGTCTGACTAAAGACCAAGAAGAAACATTGAGAACTACAGGAAAATTGGGAATAATTTTGCATTCTATTAGTTGATTTTATTAAAAACAAACAAAAAAAACATGTTTAGCTGCTTTAAATGAGTTCAAGTTTTCAGGCTTTGATGACTTTCATTCCAAGGTACTAAAAATAATTGCAGATATAATTATATAATCAATGCTGGTAATTCTATGGAGTTACAGATCAGGGAAGAATTGGTGGAATATGAGATGAAAAAAAATTTAGGAAGACAGTGAATTCCAAAATAATGTAAAACATAAATTCTCAATAAAATTCTAGAACTGTTTATTGGGCAGATGGCTTGTGAATATTGGTAAAAAGTATTCACTAGAACTATCATGAATTTTCCAAGAGCAAGTCATATTAACCAAATTAACTGTATTTCCTCTTAAAAAATTGAAAATGTAGTGTATTTTGAAGCATTTGGAAAGTTCTCTTAGGAATACATTGTGGACATAAGGAAATAAATTGTGAAGATGGTTCCTGGCCTTGATTAGAGGGTTCAGGTAACTCTGTCTTGAGATCTGTGTATTTACTATTTCATCAACTTAATTGAAGATAAACATGCCATGTTTAGCACATCAGAACGCAGTAGAATTTGGAGGGTGGTTAACATGTTAAGTGGCAAAATCAGAAATTTAGGAAAATGCAATAAATAGAAATAATGAGTTAAAATATCTCAGCAAAATAACATAAAATTCTACATTGAACTAATAAAAAATCAATCCTAGAGCATATACCTAAATTAATTTGGAGCTTAAAAACTATCTAGTCACTGCTTTTAGCATTAGTTCATACTGACAGGCAGGCTGAGAACATTGCTTCTTTTTCCTTTTCATTTTGCTTATTCATCTAATAAGTCTGTCTCTATTAAGGAATTGCTCTTTAAAGGGAACAGTGCTTGTGACAGGGCACAGTGGTGCTGGCTTGGCAGGAATGGCCAGTCTGGTTTAGGCTGATCCAGGGACCCAGGCTGTGGTTGGAAAGGAAATGGTAAAAGATTTACAAAATAAGATGTTTATCCAAGTCCTGAGGTTCAATCTTTGAAGCAAGAGTCAATAAAATCAGGCCTGAAGGTCAAATCCAGCCCACCAGACTTTTGTACGCTGGTGAGCTAAGAAGGGTTTTTACATGTTTAAATGGTTGAAAAAATGAAAAAAATAGTATTTTATGACCCTTAAAAATTATGTAAAATTCAAGTGCAAGTATCATAAATAAAGGTTTATTGGAACACAATTGCCACGTTTCCACTAACTATTCTTCTACTTGTTTCCTAATGACTCCACAGCATTCTCTCTCTTTTTTTTTACAATATATTTGATGAATCCATCAAGTACACTTGTGCTTAAAAAATTTTTTTTGAGATGATTTTAACCCATGCCACTATTAAATTTTATCACAATAAACTTCTCATGTCCAACAAAATAACTGGGCACAGAGAGAAAATTCCCTGAATTTCTATGTCTTACAAAACATTAAAGCTTTGTTGGGTATAATCATAATAATTTGTGATTCCAGAGTTTACATTTTAATCATAAACTACTGCTTTATTTTGAAGAATATTGTGAGTGAAAATCTTCAGTTCTTTACATATATAATGTAAAATTTTGTGTCAAAAATTGAGTTTTGCCCATATGGTAACTGTGTCTATAACTATTAAAGAGAAAAAGAACCCAAATTGTATTTTTAAGAGTTTAATCAACTTATAAAATCACTAAACATATAAAGGATATAATAGGGAAATATCATAAAAGCAAGTATTTTCCATCTATCTTTGATATTTTAGCAACTAAAATTATAATCCTCAATCAGAAAGCTTTACTCCCTCCTCAGGGGTTTAAAAAAAAAAGGTTGGGCTTAATTTATTTCCCCATCAAACACTGAACTTTCATGATTAAGATGGTATTCTGAAATCCTTTGCTGAAAATCGGAAGATGTGTCCATCCCTGACAATTTTTCTTCGGGCAAACTTTCCGTACATACACATTAGTGAAAACCACTGACGTCAGCTTTCAGAGTCAGGTGAGAGCTACATGCAAATTATTGAAGGATAGAGAACTGCCTGAGGTGGTCAGGAAGAGGCAGAGATCTCCATTCTTTGGGATATCCACCCAGGAGCAAAATTGCTGGATCACATGCTAGTTGTATGTTGAACTTTTTGTGGAACTGCCAAATTATTTTCCATAGTATCTGTACAATTTTACATTTCCACCAGCAATGCACAAGGGTTCCAATTTCTTCACATCCTTGCCAACACTTATTTTCCTTTTTTTTTGTTTTGTTCTATTTTATTCCGGTAGGTGTGAAGTGGTATCTTGTGGTTTGATTTGCATTTCACTAATGATTAATGATGTTGAGCATCTTTTCATGTGTTTATTAGCTATTTGTATTTCTTCTTTGAAAAAATGTCTATTCAAGTCTTTGGCCGATAAAAAAAAAAGTGACAACAGATTTTATTAGTTAGAGTGGTTTTCGGTTAAGAGGAAAATTGAGAGGAAGGTACAGAGATTTCCCATAAGCCCATCACACCCACATACACACACTCTTCCCCATTATCAAATTTCACAGCAGAGGGGTGCATCCATTATAGTCAGTGGACCAACATTCATCGTTACTACTCAAAGAACATAGTTTACATGAGGGTTCATACTTGGTGATCTACATTTTATGGGTTTTGATAAATGTACAATGGCATGTAGTATCATACAGAATAGTTTTACTGCCCTTAAAATCCTCTGCGCTTTGCCTATTGATCCCTTTCCCCTAACAACCACAGATATTTTTATTGTCCCCAGAGTTTTGCCTTTCCCAGAATGTCATATAATTGGAATCATACTATGTGATATCAGATTGGTTTCTTTCACTTAGTAACATGCATTAAATGTTCATCCAAGCCTTTTCATAAGTTGATAGCTCATTTCCTTTTAGCACAGAGGATTTGATTGCCTGGATGTATGCAGATTATTTACCCATTCACCTACTGAAGGACAACTTGGTTGCTTCCAGATTTTAGCAATTATCAATAAAGTTCCATCCGTGTGCTTCTTTTCATGAGGACATACTCTTTCGGGTAAATACCAAGAAGCACAATTGCTGGATCATATGATCAGAGCATGTTTGGTCTTCTAAAGTGGCTGTACCATTTTGCATCCACACAAGTTCATATAGATCTTACATGTATTTTGTTAACATTTCATTTTGGAGGATGCTTAATGTAAATGATTTTGTATTTGTATTTCAAATTCCACTTGTTCATTGATGGTGTATAGGAAAATGATTGATTTTTGTATATTAACTCTGTATCCTGAAACCTTGCTATATAATTGCTAATTAGTTTCAGGAGTTTTCATTTCATTTTGGTTTGATTTGGTTTGGATTGATTTGGTTTTTTTGTTGTTGTTTGTTTGTTTTGGTCAGTTCTTTCAGATTTTCTACATAGATGACTATGTCATCTTCAGAGAAATTTTATATCTTTCTTCCCAACCTATATATCCTCTATTTTGTTTTCTTATCTTATCACATTAGCTAGGACTAACAGTGTGATATTGAAAGGGAGTGGTGAGATGGGACTTCTTTGCTTTGTTCCTGGTCTTAGAGGGAAAGCTTCTAATTTCTCAAAATTAAGTATAACGTTTGCTGTAAGTTTTATTTATAGATGTTCTTGTTAGATATCTGAAGTTATTCATTTCATACTTTAAAAATAAACCCAGTAAGTTTTTTACAGTCACGTTTATTCTAAGACTATTTTTGTCTATTCAGTAGTATTACAAATAACTTTGAGGTGTGGTTTGCTATTAAAAAACCAGATTCCTACCAGCCCTGCCCCCAACTGCCTATTCTCTCCTCACTGTTCCATGGAATAATACCAGGGTGTCCCTTCCAACAAGTTTATCCTGACTTTCTGTTTCCTTGTAACCAAACCCCCATCTCCCTGAGAGTAAATTGTCACACTAATGTTTTCTTTAGAGTATCTGACTTATTAAAGCTTACAAGCTTGCAGTATGTTAAAACAATTATTATTCGTGAACACCAACATCCCATGCAAACAGCAACACTTCACCTGCATTGGCAGTGGTGTACTCATTGGGAAAAAAGCAGATTTTAGGTGTCAGATCTATTGGCCTCATTCAGAATTTCAAGCAGTGCTGCAAAACACCTGTTCGTGTTTGTGCATGACAATCTCAGAAGAGTGGGATTTTTTTTTGAGCCAGCATAATTATAATGTGTATATCAGAGTATAAGAGAAATAAATGGCTAAGTTGCAAAAGAGAGGAAACATAGTCATGTATGACATGGTCTTAGTGTCTCTTTATCTCTTTTCCCGTTTTAAAGAATGAGTATTTGCCTGCTTTTTTTTATAGGTATAGCATGTAAGAAAAAAAAAGATCATAATTGAGAATAAAAAATCAGTACGTGAAAGAAATGTGAGAATTATATTAATGCATTAAATTCCATGATGACAAGGCTCATAGTAAATGGTTTGGCATCAAGACTATTCTGAGCGGGGCCTGCAGAGAGCTGCGAGAGGGAAATATTGGGAACACACCACCCAGCTGAACAGAAGTAAAGAGAACCATATCCATGCTGACTGGTCTCTCTTTAAATTGATGGTCACTAACCTCAAGACAAGCAACCCCAAAAGTTTGGACAACCACGAGGAAACAAAGAAACACCATGCAGGCAAAGGAGCACGAAAAAAACCCACAAGACCAAATAAATGAGGAGGAAATAGGAAAAATGCATGAAAAAGAATGTAGAGTAATGATAGTAAAAATGATACAAAATCTCGATAACAAAATAGAGAAAGTACAAGAAAAAGTTCATAAGAACTCAGAAAAACAAACAGCCATGGATAACAAAATAACTGAAATTAAAAATACTCTAGATGCTATAACCAGCAGAATGACTGAGGCAGAAGGACGAATAAATGAGTTGGAAGATAGAATGGGGGAAATAAATGCCACAGAGCAGGAAAGAGAAAAAAGAATAAAAAGAATAGAAGACAGTCTCAGAGACCTCAGTGATAACATTAAGTGTACCAACATTCGAATTATAGGCATCCCAGAAGAAGAAGAAAACAAGAAAGGGTCTGAGAAAATATTTGAAGAGGTTATAGTGGAAAACTTCCCCAACATGGGAAAGGAAATAATTCACCAAGTCCAAGAAGCACAGAGAGTCCCATACACAATAAACCCAAGGAGAAATACACCAAGACACATATTAATCAAACTAATGACAATTAAACACAAAGAAAAAATATTAAAGGCAGCAAGAGAAAAGCAACAAACAACATATAAGGGAAAACCCATAAGGATAACAGCTGACCTTTCTACAGAAACTCTGCAGGCCAGAAGGGAGTGGCAGGATATACTGAAAGTCCTGAAAGAGAGAAACCTACAGCCAAGAATACTCTACCAGCAAGAATCTCATTCAGATTTGATGGAGAAATCAAAAGCTTTCCAGACAAGCAAAAGTTAAGAGAATTCAGCACCACCAAACCAGCCTTACAACAAGTGCTAAAGGAACTTCTCTAAGTAGGAAACACAAGAAAAGGAAAACACATACAAATACAAACCCAAAACAATTAAGAAAATGGTAATTGGAACACACATGTCAATAATCACCTTAAATGTAAATGGATTCAATGCTCCAACCAAAAGACACAGACGGGCTGAATGGATACAAAAACAAGATCCTTCTGTATGCTGCCTACAAGAAACCTACTTCAGACCAAGGGATACATATAGACTGAAAGGAAAGGGATGGAAAAAGATATTCCATGCACATGGAAGCCAAAAGAAAGCTGGAGTAGCAATACTCATATCAGACAAATTAGACTTGAAAGTAAAGACTATTACAAGAGACAAGGAAGGACACTACATAATGATCAAGGGATCCATTCAAGAAGAACATATCACAATGGTAAATATCTATGCCCCCAATATAGGAGCACCATAATACATAACGCAAATGCTAACAGCTATAAAAGGGGACATCGACAGGAGCACAATAATAGTGGGAGACTTGAACACCCCACTTACATCAATGGACACATCATCCAAAGAGAAAATAAACAAAGACACATGAGCTTTAAATGACACATTAGACCATCTCGACTTAATTGATATTTATAGGACATTCCATCCAAAAACGACAGACTACACTTTCTTCTCAAGTGCACACGGAACATTTTCCAGGATAGATGGCATCTTGGGTCACAAATCAAACCTCGGCAAATTCCAGAAAATTGAAATCATATCAAGCATCTTCTCAGACCACAACGCCATGAGACTAGATATCAATTACAGGAAAAAAACTGCAAAAAACACAAACACATGGAGGCTAAACAATTCACTCTTAAGCAACCAAGGAATCACTAAAGAAATCAAAGAGGAAATCAAAAAATATCTAGAAACAAATAACAACGAAAACACAACAACCCAAAACTTTTGGGACGCAGCAAAAGCAGTTCTAAGAGGGAAGTTTATAGCAATACAGTCCTACCTTAAGAAACAAGAAAAGTATCGAATAAACAACCTAACCTTACACCTCAAACAACTAGAGAAAGAAGAACAAAGAAACCCCAAAGTGAGCAGAAGGAAAGAAATCATAAAGATCAGAGCAGAAATAAATGAAAAAGAAAGGAAGGAAACCATAGCAAAAATAAATAAAATTAAAAGCTGGTTCTTTGAGAAGATTAACAAAATTGATAAACCATTAGCCAGACTCATCAAGAAAAAAAGGGAGAAGATACAAATCAACAGAATTAGAAATGAAAAAGAAGTAACAACGGACACCTCAGAAATACAAAACATCATGAGAGACTACTACAAGCAGCTATATGCCAATAAATTGGATAACCTGGAAGAAATGGATACATTCTTAGAAAAATACAATCTTCCAAGACTGAATCAGGAAGAAATAGAAACCATGAACAGACCAATCACAAGTACGGAAATTGAGGCAGTGATTAAAAATCTCCCAACACACAAAAGCCCAGGACCAGATGGGTTCATGGGCGAATTCTATCAAACATTTCGAGAAGAGTTAACACCTATCCTTCTCAAACTCTTCCAAAATATTGCAGAAGGAGGAACACTCCCAAACCCATTCTATGAGGCCACCATCACCCTGATACCAAAACCAAGCAAAGATATCACAAAAAAAGAAAATTACAGACCAATATCACTGATGAATATAGATGCAAAAATCCTCAACAAAATACTAGCTAACAGACTCCAACAGCACATGAAAAAATCATACACCGTGATCAAGTGGGGTTTATCCCTGGGATGCAAGGATTCTTCAATATACACAAATCAATCAATGTGATACATCATATCAACAAATTGAAGGATAAAAACCATATGATCATCTCAATAGATGCAGAAAAAGCTTTTGACAAAGTTCAACATCCATTTATGATAAAAGCTCTCCACAAAATGGGCATAGAGGGAAATTACCTCAACATAATAAAAGCCATGTATGAGAAACCAAAAGCCAACATCGTTCTCAATGGGGAAAAACTGAAAGAATTCCCTCTAGGAACAGGAACAAGACAAGGGTGTCCACTCTCACCACTATTATTCAACCTAGTTTTAGAAGTTTTAGCCACAGCAATCAGACAAGAAAAAGAAATCAAAGGAATCCAAATTGGAAAAGAAGAAGTAAAATTGTCACTCTTTGCAGATGACATGATATTATATATTGAAAACCCTAAAGACTCTACCAGAAAACTGCTAGCACTAATTGAAGAGTTTAGTAAAGTAGCAGGATACAAAATTAATGCACAGAAATCTCTTGCATTCCTATACACTAACAACAGAAGAGCAGAAAGAGAAATTAAGGAAACTCTCCCATTCACCACTGCAACCCAAAGACTAAAATACCTAGGAATAAACCTGCCTAAGGAGGCAAAAGATCTGTATGCAGAAAACTTTAAGACATTGATAAAGAAATCAAAGACGACACAAACAGATGGAGGGACATACCACGTTCCTGGACTGGAAAAATCAACATCGTGAAAATGAGTGTGCTACTCAAAGCAATTTACAGATTCAATTCAATTCCGATCAAATTACCAATGGCATTTTTCAGAGAACTAGAGCAAGAAATCTTACGATTTGTATGGAAACGCAAAAGACCCCGAATGGCCAAAGCAATCTTGAGAAGGAAAAATGGAGTTGGTGGAATCAGGCTTCCTGACTTCAAACTATACTACAAGGCCATAGTGATCAAGACAGTATGGTGCTGGCACAAAAATAGAAAGCAAGATCAATGGAATAGAATAGAGAACTCAGAAGTAAGCCCAAACACATATGGGCACCTTATCTTTGACAAAGGAGGCACGAGTATACAATGGAAAAAAGACAGCCTCTTCAATAAGTGGTGCTGGGAAAATTGGACAGATACATGTATAAGAATGAAATTAGAACACTTCGTAACACCATACACAAAAATAAACTCCAAATGGATAAAGACCTACATGTAAGGCCAGACACTATAAAACTCCTAGAGGAAAACATAGGCAGAACACTCTTTGACATACATCAAAGCAAGATCCTTTTGGACCCACCTCCTAGAATCATGGAAATCAAATCAAGAATAAACAAATGGGACCTCATGAAACTTAAAAGCTTTTGCACAGCAAAAGAAACCATAAACAAGACTAAAAGGCAACCCTCAGAATGGGAAAAAATAATTGCCTATGAAACAACGGACAAAGGATTAACCTCCAAAATATACAAGCAGCTCATGAAGCTTAATACCAAAAAAGCAAATAACCCAATCCACAAATGGGCAGAAGACCTAAATAGACATTTCTCCAAAGAAGACATACAGATGGCCAACAGTCACATGAAAAGATGCTCAACATCACTCATCATCAGAGAAATGCAAGTGAAAGCCACAATGAGGTATCACCTCACACCGATCAGAATGGCCATCATCACAAAATCTGGAAACAACAAATGTTGGAGAGGGTGTGGAGAAAAGGGAGCTCTCCTGCACTGTTGGTGGGACTGTAGTTTAGTACAGCCACTATGGAAAACAATTTGGAGGTTCCTTAAAAAACTACAAATAGAACTTCCATATGATCCAGTAATCCCACTACTGGGCATATACCCAAAGAAAACCATAATCCCAAGAGACACATGTACCATAATGTTGATTGCAGCACTATTTACAATAGCCAGGACATGGAAGCAACCTAAATGCCCATCAACAAATGAATGGATAAAGAAGATGTGGCATATATATACAATGGAATATTACTCAGCTATAAAAAGGGATGAGATGGAGCTATATGTAATGAGGTGGATAGAACTACAATCTGTCATACAGAGTGAAGTAAGTCAGAAAGAGAAGGACAAATATTGTATGCTAACTCACATATACAGAATCTACAAATGGTACTGATGAACTCAGTGACAAGAACAAGGACGCAGATACAGAGAATGGACTGGAGAACTCGAGGTATGGGAGGGGGCAGGGGGTGAAGGGGAAGCTGAGACGAAGCGAGAGAGTAGCACAGACATATATATACTACCAACTGTAAAATAGATAGTCAGTGGGAAGTTGTTTTATAACAAAGGGAGTCCAACTCGAGGAAGGAAGAAGCCTTAGAGGACTGGTGTGGGGAAGGTGGGGGGGACTCGAAGGGGGGGGAGTCAAGGAAGGGGGGGAATACGGGGGTATGTGTATAAAAACAGATGATTGAAACTGGTGTACCCCCAAAAAATAAAAAAAATGAAAAAAAAAAAAGACTATTCTGAGTTGAAGTCTTAGAACAGCTAACCTTTCAACTAACACCTCAGGGTACATATTTAAGCAACTGAATCTTGGTACTAGGTCTTCTGAGAATATTGCCTCCAAAGGCTTCCCCAAGGAGGCCCCTCTCCTACTCCACCTTCTCCGATCCTGATGATGCCTTCAGTCTCAGGGGCCTTATGTTTTGCTTGCAGGGCTCTGGGCCTCTCACTGCCTAAGGAACTCACCCTTACCTTCAGCACCAGGCTTGCCAGAATTGGAGCTGTGCCACCTTTTTAAGGAATAAGCCCCTTTCCTGTCTTGACATTTGGTTATCTTGCTGTGACTATATCATGAAATAAATCAAGATAAAACATGCTAATAAGCATGAATTTAAAAATAAACTATAATAGTATAACTATTACTGAACTGTTGTTTAAATTATTCCTACATCAAATACAAAAACTATGGCAGTTAACTGTAAGGCATAATAATTTCCAGTTTCTTCTGAAAAGGAGCATATTCAAGCTGTCATTATATGCTAAGGACCATTTCCCTAAAAATTGGGTGAATGCTGTGCTGCTTGTCTGTAATTATGCGGCTTCCACAAAACATTTCTCCATAGATCCAAGAAGTTGTACTCCATCTGGAAACCTAGTCATTTCACATTCAGTGTATCTGCTAATCATTATGGTATAGACCTTCCAGATATAGTTTTAGAGATTCCAAAAAGCATTTTGCTAGTGATTAACTGTGAACATTTGTCTTCATTATGTGTTGTTGAATCGTGCCGTCTCTATCTTTTAATCTTGTAATTACTTGGATTAATATATTACTTAAATACAGGTGAGTCTTGATTTAAGCAAGCAACATAAAAATAAAGATTTATATAAGAATAAATTGGAGTGTGACTACTCATTTTATAGAGAAGAAATAAACAAAACCTTAGCTTAGATAGGGGGTTGCTAAACTATCACCATAGACTAAGTCCAGCCCACCACCTGTTTTTGTAAATAAAGTTTTATTGGAACACAGTCATGTCCATTCATTTGCATTTTGTCTGCGGCTGCTTTCCTAATACAAGGGCAGAATTAAGTAGTTGCAACAGAGACAACAAGGCCTTCAAAGCCTAAAGATTTTACCATCCAGATCTTGACATAAACAGTTTGCCCATCTCTGGCTTAGGTATTCTAGTAAAAGTGTTTTCAATAATAGGCATTTTGGATGAATTAGGGGTTTTTCTGGATAAAATGAAGCTTGCTTATAATTTCTTGGGAATACATCTGTTATTTATGGGAAGATCCACCCACACTTTCAGGCTTTGTTGTTTCCTTTCTATGAAGAAGGTCATTGGCTAGTATTCTATTAAGTGATGGGAGAAGATGGATCACCCTTCTATTCTCTCTATATGTTAAAGATAGAACTGTTTGTCCTTAAGCAGAAACCTGTGTTTACATTTCATATCAATGGAATGGTGGGTGCAGTGCAAAGAATAAAGTGACCTTGGTTTTTAACATTTGTCAATACCCACTACTTTCTTGCCCCTTATCTTTACAAAATACAGATGCACTACACTGAGGTAGAACATCTCAGCCTTGGGTCAGTGCAATCCTCTACATATGCTGCTCCTGCAACCATCCTGCTTAGTGCTATTGGAAGAAACTCACTTCAAATTTGGGCACCAGACCCTCATGGCCTGTAACTTTGGCCAAGCTTTTCCAGGATCCTTGCCCACATCTCCACCATAACCATTTCCCATTCCCACAAGAGTCATGTAATGTCATGACTTTTCTTCTCTCATGAATTACTCTCAAGAGAGTACCTTCACCTCCTCTGTTATCAAACAGGAATTTCCTCAATGTCCAGCTCCAAGATGAACTAAACCTCTAAATCAGTTATTACATTCTTTTCTTCAACTTTGGGATACCACAGACGATCACACTGTCCAATCAAAATTGCGCTCTTGTCAAGAGGTAAGATACAACTTTCTCAAAATTTCAAAGATACAAGTAGTCAGGAGGCATAGATGGAACAGAAGGAGGTTGAAGACCACCAACTTTGCTTCCTATCTCCAGCCTTCCTGCCTGAACCACCTGCCCCTAAGCCTTGTCCCTGATTCCTCCCCAAACTTTCTTAGGAACCACTCTCCCCCAGTTCAGATGATGCCTTCTCATTTGTCACAACTCAATTTAGATGCTGCTTCTTTCAGTGAGGCTCCCCTGAATCCCTGTCTGGGAGGATTTGCTCAATCTATATGCTCTGCTGAATCACGACCCTCTTCTGGTTGTATTGTAACCATTTTACTGTCTCTTTCCTGCATGGTAAGCGACTTGTAAGTGGAAATTTTTTTCTTTCTCTTTTTTTCTGTATCTCTAGCTATTAGCATGGTGCCTGCATCAAATTAGGTGTTTAATAAAAGCTTATTAAAGGATGAAAATATTAGGGGTATCTGCCCTCTGATATAATATAGATTTAAAGTGGGAAAAGGAATATAGGAAGAAGTGGTGAAAAATGCAATGAGTTATTACAGTTGCAAAAAGCTTTAGAAACATCAGAGGGACCACTGACTCTGCTCCAGGGAGTCCTGGAGAATTTCACAAAGGCAGAGGAGAAATAAAGCTGCATCCTAGGAGAGAAGAGTTCTTCCAGGCAGAGATGAGGGGGAAGGTTGTGTGGGGCAGAGAGAATCATGGCTCTGAAGTTATCATTAACATTCTGCAATACTCAAATACAACGATGGAAATTAGGTAGCTCATGTGATAAATTATTCAAATTTTATGCTTTTGTTTAGTTATAGAAAGCATCTGGTATTTCAGTATTTACAGAGGAAGTGAATTTAGCCTAACATTTGTATTGTTGGATGATGGAAGTATTTTTAAAATCAGTGCATAACCTGAAGAGAGATTTTTTTTTTTTGTGGATCGTTATGCAGTGATTATTACAGATGTACTGTGAATTATTGAATTAGCAAGCAATTGAATTTTAAAACTGCTAAAACTAAACTTATAAGCATTTTATTTTTTATGATCTATGCATCTGAGTATACAAGCCAGTTATTTATATTTGGAAGAAAAACAAATATTGTTATCAATCAAATGTTCAAATAAGACAGGAAAGTGCTCCATCAATTGCCCTAAAGTTCATAATGATTTAAGAACTTAAGGTGAAATTCTTACTATGAAAATGGATTGGAAAGACAGTGAGGAAAAGTGGCCAATGACATATTCTGGGTTTAAGGGTAAATATTGCTATGGTTTGAATGTTTTGTCCTGCTGAATTCATAGGCTGAAATCCTAACACCCAAGGTGATAGCATTAGGAGGCAGGGTCTTTGGGAGATGATTAGATCATGTGGGCTCTGCCCTCATGAGTGGGATTAGTGCCCTTATAGAAGAGGCCTGAGAGGGCTCCCTTGCCCCGTGCACCATATGAGGACACAGAAAGAAAGCACCATATATCTGCTTGTCCCTGATCTTGGACTTCCCAGCCTTCAGAAATGTGAGAAATAAGTTTCTGTTGTTTATAAGCCACACTGTTTATGTCATTTTACTACAGAAGTCCAAAGTAGCCGAGGCAAGTACTATGTACAGCAGTTGATATATATGTACATATATAAATTTCAAAGTTGCATGTAGTGAATTGTAATTTGTGACAAGAACTGCATTCCTTACTGATTGTTGACATTATTGATATGATTTAATATTCATCACTGACCAAGTGTGGCAAATACGTGGGCTGGGAGAAGGCACAGGAAACACCTAGAAATGGTGAGCATTTCTGTGCTCTAAGAATTTATGTGGACCATTGTTTGCAGATTATAAGGCTCTGAAGGAGCCCACTGTGGTGCCTACAGAGACCTTTACATACCGGGGTCTCCAGGCCCTGTCATATCCCACATCTACAAGGAAATGAAAGAGACAAAGATGTACAAGGGAAATAGTGTAGAAGGGATGTAGAAGGAAACACCAGAATGCTGGTTCCAAACAGAGGTGATTTTCTTCCCCCTACTCCCACCCCAGGGAGTATTTGGCAATGTCTGGAGATATTTTTAATTGTCACGAGTGAAGGAGGCTACTGGCATTTAGCAGGTAGAGGCCAAGAATGCTGCTAAACATCGTGCAATGCAAAGGACAGACCCGCAAATAGAATTATCCAGCCCCAAATGTCAATCTTACTGAGATTCAGAAACTCTGCACTAGACCATTATTGATGGCAGATTTCTTTTGAATGTTAAGAAGCAAAAGAAATATGGGTAAGAAATGAATTGGCATTACTTTCTAGATTACAAATGCAAAACATAGTTTTAGAAGCTGTACAGTGTGGGAAATTTATTTGGCATATGCAAAACAATATAAAGAAAGTAATAAAATTCACTTGTCCTGCCATCCAGAGGTAACCACTGTTTAACTTTTAATGTTTTCCTAGTAATTTGTGTGCAAATAGGTTGGAAAATCACGATGAATCAGATGGGGAATCTGTAGCACTGGAGAAGGTAAGCTATGAAGGTTAATTGGTAGAAATAACATGAGAGAAGTTAGTGAATGTAAAGGAGAAATGTACAGGTTAATGAGAACTTAGGAAGAGACAAACAAGGAAACCAAGACCATACTTTGAATGAAGTAGGGAAGCCTCTGTAGTGACTAAAACATACTCCCCCACTTCCTGAGGCCCTAGCAATGGATCTAGGATCTTATAACTGTGTTCAACGAGAAGATGAAAACAGAACAAAACAACCACTTGCAAGTGAAATAAATAGTAGAAGCAGACAGCATCTTGGCTGGCAGGGAGGCATCTGTGCTGGTCAGAGTCTGAGATCTTTGGGGGAAGATTTTTCATTGTGTATAGGTTGGTTTGACTAGACCTGCCTGTCAGAGAACTTTGGTGTATGGCATGCACTAGTTTCTCCCAGTGGCTGTCTCAATGGCAGCCAATTACCCCAGCAATGAAAAATTCACATATTTTATCTGTTATATTCACTGCCATTGATGCCTAGAAGACTTTGTACTAGGAAATGGCAGGGTGTTTTCTCTTGGTGCCCAGTGTCAATTTTCTTAGAATTAGTACAATGGAAACCATCATTAGCGCAGACTCTTCCTACTGTCCAGATCCGCGAGAGGAATAACGGGAATAATCCAAGGGGTGAACAATGCACAGTATGTGTGAAGACATGTGTTATAATTACACCATTTAAAAGCTTGGAGTTATATGGCATAGAGATGTCACTATCCATTTTTTCATTTGGCAATATGCCACGAGCACTCTCTCATTTCATTAATCTTCTAAACATGATTTTATCATCTTCTATACACAGGACTCCTCACATAGCTCTACCATAATTTAACTAATTCCTATTGTTGAATATTTAAGCTACTTATTACTCTTCTCTCTTATAGAGCACTTCACACCAATCATCATTCTACAATTTTTTTTTTGATGAAGTGTATTTAGATATCAGTGTTGGGTAGATAAGCAATCCATTGGGATTTTCTGTTAATAACAGCTTTATTGAAGTATAATTTATAAATTATAAACTTCACCCATTTAAAATATGCAATTCAGTGATTTTTAGTGTATTTATAGAGCTGGGCAGTCATCACCACAATCTAATTTTAGAACATTTTCATGACTCCAAAAGGAATTCTTGTGCCATCATTCCCACTCCCACCCCCAGCCTTAAGCAAATGTTAATATATTTTCTCTCTGTATAAATTTAACCTTTTTTTGGACATTGCATGTAAATAGAATTATACAGTATGTGTTCTTTTGGGTCTGACTTCTTTCACTAATCCTAATGCTTTCAAGGTCCGTCCATGCCACCTAGTATGTCCATACTTCAAGCCACAGTGGACTCTTATCCACCAAAAGCATCTACACATTTCCAGGTAATTAGACTGAGAAGCTTCTGATGTGTCTCATCATCCAGTGTGCAGGGTTGATGGAGGGTCTTGGCCGAGTGCACACAAGCTCCTTAGGGACCAGGATGTGTGGTGAGTGACCTTTATTTTAACATCTAGATACAGGTTAGGGCCAAAGAATTTCTCCGTTCTTCCCAGTTGGAATACACACAATTATTTCCTACATTCCTTTTTTCTAGATGAGTATTTCGGGCATAATATGGTTGTGCTAGGTGTAAACATGACCGATCAAAAGACAAAAGATAAAATGCAACTTTAAACTAACTAAAGTCACTTTGATGGTAATTAGCCATGGATGTGATTTTCCAGGCTAATACACCAAGAGACATATGTTTTAAAGAAATCATTTTTAAAAAGCCAACACTCAAGAGTGCTTACACACAAACTTATTGGAGGACAGTTGACTAAAAGTTTATAACCAAGAGTAGGGAAACAGTAAGATGGCCCAGGATGTGTCCTAAGATGTCTGAGGGAAAAGATAATTTGGGGAAATATTATTAAATGTCAAATTAAATGTAAAATGTTTCCAAAAACAAACACTAAGACTACAACTAAGGCAGACTGTGGTAGGCAGAATCATGCCTCCCCTAAGAGGTGTGATCCCACAAATCTGTGACTCTGTTACATTCCTTGGCAGGATGAATTTGGCAGACATGATTACGTTAAGGATCTTGAGATGATTATCTAGGTAAACCCAACGTAATCACAAGTGTCCTTATAATGGAAAGAAGGAGATGAGAGAGTAAGAGAAGAAAATATAATAATGGAAGCAGATGCTGGAGTTGTAAGAAACATGGACCAAGGGATGAGAAGGCCTCCAGAAGCTGGACAGACGGACAGGGGGACAAATTCTACTCCAGAGCCTCCAGAGGGAACACACACTGCTGACACTTTGATTTCAGCTAAGGGCAAGCCATTTGGGGTTTCCATGCTTCTGAACTGTGAGAGAATATGTCTGTTGTTTGAAGCCACTAAGTTTTTGGCACTTTGCTCCAACATCAGTGCGAAACTAATATACAGAAGCTTGCCATAACAATAAAGAGATGGGAGTCCGACCCACTCCCAGGATGGGAAACATGAGGCCAGGGAGGAAGGTGGGCCAGCCCCGAGTGGAACAGCTTCTCCCATTTATCCTTGTTACCACCCTTCCTCCCCAGCCCCAGCACTGACCCCGGACTAGGGCCTGACTTGTCCTCTGCAAGCTCTGAACTGGAGCATCTCACATCCTTGTATTGTCTTTTCCCCCAATGAACAGATTACCCCATAATGGCTAATTCCAGTTTACCTTCAATTCAGGGCTCATCTAAAATATAAGTGGCCCTTGGTCCTCCAGCTATGTTTTAATTTTGTCTTCTGCTATGTGATTAAAATTGCAATGACGAGACATATCCAGTTTTGCATATGGCTTCTCCTACTTTCCAGTGGTCATGGTGGGCAAGTAACAGGACCTATTGAAATAAATGAGGAAATGTTGCCAGCTAACCTCCTGAGTCTCTGAACAGATCAAATGAAGCACAATATCTCGTTCTCGACAGCCATCAATATTGGGAGACATTACTGTTACCACCACTGTCTCATCAGGGACCATCACTAGCACCTGGTGCACAATAAGTCGTATAAGTGTTTGTATGTAAATAAAAACAAATCAGAAATCAGGCAGGGCCTGGAAACAGGTGATTCTGAAGACAAACTCCATGACGTCACAGACTTACTGATGATTGGCTTAACGTTTTTGCAGATTTTCTGTGACAGATAAAAGATAAACACAGAGTATTCCAACCTGCTTATAGCTGTACAACTTACTCTACCAGCTTTAAATGAAGTGTGACAATTTTAGACAGCACTTCTGGAGTTTACTTAATGGAATTAATGATAATTTAATGCTTTCTCTCTTCCTGCCTTCTATCTTTGTAATTACGGAAAATTTTAAGAAAAAAAATTGCTCTGCAAATAAACCAAAAATTATATGCCTGTGCATAGCTTTTTTCCCTGTAAAATGTCTCTGTATTTTCCCATGTTACTTATATTTTGTTTCTTATTAATATACACAGTCATATTATATTGTGCACTTACACTTCATTTGCCACAGTAGTGTATATCTTCAATATCGTATATGCAGCGGCAAATAACTTTTCCACAGGACAATGTCAGCGCACTTTCCAGAGTAGATGCATTGGTGTAATCATTTGACTTGGTGGCAAGAGCCAGAGCCTGCTCCCTCAGAAAGTTCGTAATGCACTTGTCATGTTTGTCTACACAGCTCCCTCCGTTCCCTCCTTCAGATCCTGTTCAGAAGCATCTTCTCAGGAAGACTTATTATCTAACAACCACTTTAACATTTCACTACTCACTCTTCCTTTTTTCAATATTCACTCTCTACTCTTCAGAGCATTTTTCTCAGAGATACAATCTCTGACATACTTGTACTTGTGTGTTTACTTTCTGTCTCATCTCTCTAAATATACTCCATGAAGGCATGATTTTTGCCTGTTTTGTTTACTTCCATGTCACCAGCCTCTATAACAGTGCCAGCCAAATTGCATTCAAGAAACATTTCATTAATTGATGAACACATTAATGACTGTGGTTGCACGATGTCTTGCTCTGTTTCTAGTAGGGTGAAGTACAACTGCCGAGTACTCAAATCTTTTTGACATATTTAGTGCATCTTGCAGAAGGTTATAAGAGAAAGCCTGGTTCTGGAGTTAGGACATACTCCTTGTCATCCTAAAATGTTAAAGATCACAGGTTGCTGTCAGGGATTTGGGGGACAATGTTTTTGTTGGGCCCCCTCAGCTCAGGTGTAGGAGAATGTAGAATGAATTTGATTCATAGACACTGTTCTATATGCCCTCCCTCTGAAGGGTCTTCACCTGTAACAAATATGTCCCAATGGTCTGTATGGCAGGCAGGGTGAAGCCCAGGTGAGACAGTAGTCAGGCATAGAGATCAGCCCCTTGCTTGGGGACCCCCCACCCCCCCTTCATAATAAAGTAGATCCGGATCGCTAGTGAGGAGACTTTCAGCACCACTATAGGGAAGTGGACAAATGACCACTTATGTCTTTTTTCCTACTCTACCCGAGAGAACTGTGCACCCAAGCTATCCATAAACAAAGCATTTTCAGGGTCTTCCACAACCTGAGTAAAAACAAACCTAGTGATGCCTCGTGCCCTGATCCAATTGCAAGCTGTGATGCACCTACTTCAGAAGATTTCCCTACCAGAAGTAGAGAGCACTTTTCTACTTCTTACCCAGTCATCCTGAATTGTTAATTAACAAGGTGTCATTTCAGATGGCTATGTTTATTTAGCTTTGTAAGAAACTATCAAACTATCTTCCAAAATGGCTGCACTTCTTTTTATTTCCACCACCAAAGGATGAGAATTCTGGTTGTTCTGCACTCTTGCCATCATTTTCAAGGTTTTTGTTTGTTTGTTTTTGTTTTTGGATTGCAGCCTTTCTCATAGCTCTGCAGTGTATCTCATTGTTGTTTTAAGTTATTATTCCTTAATGATTCATCATGTTAGTCACATGCTGTTTTGTTATCTGCATATCTTCTTTGATGAGGTGTCTGTTTTAAGCCTCTGCCCATTTTTTAATTGGGTTGTTGTTTTCTTATTGATGAGTTTTAAGAGTTGTACATGTGTTTTGGATACAATTCATTTATCAGATATGTTTTGCAAATATTTTCTCCCAGCCTGTGTCTTTTCATTCTCTTAGCAGTGTCTTTCATTGCAAGTAAGTTTTTCATTTTGAAAAGGTCTAACATTAATATTTTCTTTCATTGATCATGCTTTTAATGATATCTAAACACTCATCATCAAACCCAAGAGTCTAAGATTTTCTTGTATGTGTTATTCTAGAAGTTTTATAGTTTTGCATTGAGCATTTATCCACCTTGAGTTAATATGTTTGAAAAGTAAGATTAATATCTAGTTCATTTTTTTATATGAATGTCCAAGTGTTCCAGAACTATTTCTTTATGACTCTTCCTCCTTTATTGAATTGACTTTGCTCCTTTGTCAAAGATTAGCTGGCTGTATTGTGAAACATTAGGTTTGTCAAACATTAGCTGGGCCCCATGTTCATTTTCTTCTATTTACGTTTCTATTCTTTTTGCAATACCATGCTGGCTTGATTACTGTAGCTTTCTAGTAAGTCTTAAAGTTGGGTAGTCTGGGTCTTGCAGATTTTTCTTTTCAGTACTGTTTTGGCTCTTCTAGGTCTTTTGCCTTTCCATATAAACTTCAGAATCAGTTTGTAGATATCTATAAAACACCTTGATGAATATCAATTCCTTGTTGGTCATATCACTTACAAACATTTTCTCCCATCCCATAGGTTGCCTTTCATTTTGTCAATAGTTTCCTTTGCTGTGAAAAAAATCTTTTAAGTTTAATTAAGTTCCATTTGTTTATTTTTGCTTTTATTTCTTTTGTTATAGGAGACATCTAAAAAATATTGCTAAGATTCATGTCAAAGAGTGTGCTGCATATGTTCTCTTCTAGGAGATTTATGGTTTTAGGTCTTACATTCTTTAATCTGTTTTGAATTTATTTTTGTATAAGATGTGAAGAAATGTTCTAATTTCACTTTTTAACATCTAGCTGTCCAGTTTTCCCCACACCATTTGTTGAAGAGACTTTCTCCTCTCCATTGTATATTCTTGACTCCTTTTTTGTGGATTAATCGATGAGAGGTATGTGTGTTTATTTCTGGGCTCTCTCTTCTGTCCCATTGATCTGAGTACCTGTTTCTGTGTCAGTACTATGCTGTTTTAATTACTGTAGCTTTGCAGTATAGTCTGAAGCCTGGGCAGGTGATATCTCCTTCTCTGTTCTTTTATATCAAAATTACTTTGACAATTTCTGGTCTTTCCTGGTTTCATAAACATTTTAGGATTATGTTTTTCTGTTTTGTGAAAAATGTTGTGGGTATTTTGACAGGGATTTGGATTAAATCTGTAGATTTCTTTGGGTAGTGTGGCCATTTTAACAATACTAATTCTTGTAAACCAAGCGTTTGGTGTGTCTTTCCATTTCTTTGTATCATCTTCAATTTCCTTTGTCAATGTTTTATAGTTTTCAGAGTATAGGTCTTTCATCTCTTTGGTTAGGTTTATTCTTAGGTATTTTATTCTTTTTGATGGGATTTAAATTTTCTTTTTCTGAAAGTTCATTACTAGTGGATAGAACAGTAACATATTTCTGTATATTAACCTCATATCCTGAAACTTTACTGAATTCATTTCTTAGTTCTAATAGTTTTTTACTGGCTATCTAAAGGCTTTTTAATGGTATCCAAAGGGGTTTATACCCAAAATAAGTAAACAGCTCATCCAACTCAATATCAAAAAAGCAAACAACCCAATCAAAAAATGAGCAGAAGACCTAAACAGACATTTTTTTCAAATAAGACACACAGATGTCTAACAGGCACAAGAAAAGATGCTCAAAATTGCTAATTATTAGAGAAATGCAAACCAAAACAACAATAAGATATTACCTCACCTTTTTTTTTTTTTTTTTTTTTTTTTGCATTCTTCTTATTTTTTTTTTTTATTATTATTATTTTATTTTATTTTTTGGGGGGGTACACCAGGTTCAATCAACTGTTTTTATACACATATCCCCATATTCCCTCCCTTCCTTGACGCCCCCCCCGATTCCCCCCCACCCTCCCTGCCCCAGTCCTCTAAGGCATCTTCCATCCTCGAGTTGGACTCCCTTTGTTATACAACAACTTCCCACTGACTATTATACAGTTGGTAGTATATATATGTCTGTACTACTCTCCCGCTTCTTCTCAGTTTCCCCTTCACCCCCAGCCCCCTCCCATACCTCGAGTTCTCCAGTCCATTCCCTGTATCTGCTTCCCTGTTCTTGTCACTGAGTTCATCAGTACCATTTTTAGATTCCGTATATGTGAGTTAGCATACAATATTTGTCTTTCTCTTTCTGACTTACTTCACTCTGTATGACAGATTGTAGTTCTATCCACCTCATTACATATAGCTCCATCTCATCCCTTTTTATAGCTGAGTAATATTCCATTGTATATATATGTCACATCTTCTGTATCCATTCATTTGTTGATGGGCATTTAGGTTGCTTCCATGTCCTGGCTATTGTAAAGAGTGCTGCAATAAACATTATGGTACAAGTTTCTTTTGGGATTATGGTTTTCTTTGGGTATATGCCCAGGAGTGGGATTACTGGATCATATGGTAGTTCTATTTGTAGTTTTTTAAGGAACCTCCAAATTGTTTTCCATAGTGGCTGTACCAACTTACAGTCCCACCAACAGTGCAGGAGAGTTCCCTTTTCTCCACACCCTCTCCAACATTTGTTGTTTCCAGACTTTGTGATGATGGCCATTCTGATTGGTGTGAGGTGATACCTCATTGTGGCTTTGACTTGCATTTCTCTGATGATGAGTGATGTTGAGCATCTTTTCATGTGTTTGTTGGCCATCTGTATGTCTTCTTTGGAGAAATGTCTATTTAGGTCTTCTGCCCATTTGTGGATTGGGTTATTTGCTTTTTTGGTATGTAGCTGCATGAGCTGCTTGTATATTTTGGAGGTTAATCCTTTGTCCGTTGTTTCATAGGCAATTATTTTTTCCCATTCTGAGGGTTGCCTTTTAGTCTTGTTTATGGTTTCTTTTGCTGTGCAAAAGCTTTTAAGTTTCATGAGGTCCCATTCGTTTATTCTTGATTTTATTTCCATGATTCTAGGAGGTGGGTCAAAAAGGATGTTGCTTTGATGTATGTCAAAGAGTGTTCTGCCTATGTTTTCCTCGAGGAGTTTGATAGTGTCTGGCCTTATATGTAGGTCTTTAATCCATTTGGAGTTTATTTTTGTGTATGGTGTTAGGAAGTGTTCGAATTTCATTCTTTTACATGTTGCTGTCCAGTTTTCCCAGCACAACTTATTGAAGAGGCTGTCTTTTTTCCATTGTATACTCGTGCCTCCTTTGTCAAAGATAAGGTGCCCATATGTGTTTGGGCTTACTTCTGAGTTCTCTATTCTGTTCCATTGATCTTCCTTTCTATTTTTGTGCCAGTACCATACTGTCTTGATCACTATGGCCTTGTAGTATAGTTTGAAGTCAGGAAGCCTGATTCCACCAACTCCATTTTTCCTTCTCAAGATTGCTTTGGCTATTCGGGGTCTTTTGCGTTTCCATACAAATCGTAAGATTTCTTGCTCTAGTTCTGTGAAAAATGCCATTGGTAATTTGATCGGGATTGCATTAAATCTGTAAATTGCTTTGGGTAGTACAGTCATTTTCACGATGTTGATTCTTCCAATCCAGGAACATGGTATATCCCTCCATCTGTTTATGTCATCTTTGATTTCTTTCATCAATGTCTTAAAGTTTTCTGCATACAGATCTTTTGCCTCCTTAGGCAGGTTTATTCCTAGGTATTTTATTCTTTTGGTTGCAATGGTGAATGGGAGAGTTTCCTTAATTTCTCTTTCTGCTCTTCCATTGTTAGTGTATAGGAATGCAAGAGATTTCTGTGCATTAATTTTGTATCCTGCTACTTTACTAAACTCATCAATGAGTGCTAGCAGTTTTCTGGTAGAGTCTTTAGGGTTTTCTATATATAGTATCATGTCATCTGCAAAGAGTGACAATTTTACTTCTTCTTTTCCAATTTGGATTCCTTTAATTTCTTTTTCTTCTCTGATTGCTGTGGCTAACACTTCCAAAACTATGTTGAATAATAATGGTGAGAGTGGACACCCTTGTCTTGTTCCTGTTCTTAGAGGGAATTCTTCCAGTTTTTCTCCATTGAGAACAATGTTGGCTTTTGGTTTTTCATATATGGCTTTTATGATGTTGAGGTAATTTCCTTCTATGCCCATTTTCTGGAGAGCTTTTATCATAAATGGATGTTGAACTTTGTCAAAAGCTTTTTCTGCATCTATTGAAATGATCATATGGTTTTTATCCTTCCATTTGTTGATATGATGTATCACGTTGATTGATTTGCGTATATTGAAGAATCCTTGCATCCCAGGGATAAACCCCACTTGATTGTGGTGTATGATTTTTTTAATGTGCTGTTGCAGTCTGTTAGCTAGTATTTTGTTGAGGATTTTTGCATCTATATTCATCAGTGATATTGGTCTGTAGTTTTCTTTTTTTGTGACATCTTTGCCTGGTTTTGGTATCAGGGTGATGGTAGCCTCATAGAATGAGTTTGGGAGTGCTCCGCCTTCTGCAATATTTTGGAAGAGTTTGAGAAGGATAGGTGTTAACTCTTCTCGAAATGTTTGATAGAATTCGCCCGTGAATCCATCTGGTCCTGGGCTTTTGTGTGTTGGGAGATTTTTAATCACTGCCTCAATTTCTGTACTTGTGATTGGTCTGTTCATGGTTTCTATTTCTTCCTGGTTCAGTCTTGGAAGATTGTATTTTTCTAAGAATGTATCCATTTCTTCCAGGTTATCCAATTGATTGGCATATAGTTGCTTGTAGTAGTCTCTCATGATGTTTTGTATTTCTGAGGTGTCCGTTGTGACTTCTCCTTTTTCATTTCTAATTCTGTTGATTTGCATCTTCTCCCTTTTTTTCTTGATGAGTCTGGCTAATGGTTTATCAATTTTGTTAATCTTCTCAAAGAACCAGCTTTTAGTTTTATTTATTTTTCTTATGGTTTCTTTCCTTTCTTTTTCATTTATTTCTGCTCTGATCTTTATGATTTCTTTCCTTCTGCTCACTTTGGGGTTTCTTTGTTCTTCTTTCTCTAGTTGTTTGAGGTGTAAGGTTAGGTTGTTTATTCGATCATTTTCTTGTTTCTTAAGGTAGGACTGTATTGCTATAAACTTCCCTCTTAGAACTGCTTTTGCTGCGTCCCATAGGTTTTGGGTTGTTGTGTTTCCGTTGTCATTTGTTTCTAGATATTTTTTGATTTCCTCTTTGATTTCTGTAGTGATTCCTTGGTTGTTTAAGAGTGAATTGTTTAGCCTCCATGTGTTTGTATTTTTTGCAGTTTTTTTCCTGTAATTGATATCTAGTCTCATGGCGTTGTGGTCTGAGAAGATGCTTGATATGATTTCAATTTTCTTGAATTTGCTGAGGTTTGATTTGTGACCCAAGATGTGATCTATCCTGGAAAATGTTCCGTGTGCACTTGAGAAGAAAGTGTAGTCTGTCGTTTTTGGATGGAATGTCCTATAAATATCAATTAAGTCGAGATGGTCTAATGTGTCATTTAAAGCTTGTGTGTCTTTATTTATTTTCTGTTTGGATGATCTGTCCATTGATGTAAGTGGGGTGTTCAAGTCTCCCACTATAATTGTGTTCCTGTCGATGTCCCCTTTTATAGCTGTTAGCATTTGCCTTATGTATTGAGGTGCTCCTATATTGGGGGCATAGATATTTACCATTGTGATATGTTCTTCTTGGATGGATCCCTTGATCATTATGTAGTGCCCTTCCTTGTCTCTTTTAATAGTCTTTACTTTCAAGTCTAATTTGTCTGATATGAGTATTGCTACTCCAGCTTTCTTTTGACTTCCATTTGCATGGAATATCTTTTTCCATCCCTTCACTTTCAGTCTATATGTATCCCTTGGTCTGAAGTGGGTTTCTTGTAGGCAGCATATAGAAGGGTCTTGTTTTTGTATCCATTCAGCCAGTCTATGTCTTTTGGTTGGAGCATTTAGTCCATTTACATTTAAAGTGATTATTGACATGTGTGTTCCAATTACCATTTTCTGAATTGTTTTGGGTTTGTATTTGTATGTGTTTTCCTTTTCTTGTGTTTCCTACTTAGAGAAGTTCCTTTAGCACTTGTTGTAAGGCTGGTTTGGTGGTGCTGAATTCTCTTAACTTTTGCTTGTCTGGAAAGCTTTTGATTTCTCCCTCAAATCTGAATGAGATTCTTGCTGGTAGAGTATTCTTGGCTGTAGGTTTCTCTCTTTCAGGACTTTCAGTATATCCTGCCATTCCCTTCTGGCCTGCAGAGTTTCTGTAGAAAGGTCAGCTGTTATCCTGATGGGTTTTCCCTTATATGTTGTTTGTTGCTTTTCTCTTGCTGCTTTTAATATTTTTTCTTTGTGTTGAATTGTCGTTAGTTTGATTAATATGTGTCTTGGTGTATTTCTCCTTGGGTTTATTCTGTATGGGACTCTCTGTGCTTCTTGGACTTGGTTCATTATTTCCTTTCCCATGTTGGGGAAGTTTTCCACTAGAACCTCTTCAAATATTTTCACAGACCCTTTCTTGTTTTCTGCTTCTTCTGGGATGCCTATAATTCGAATATTGGTACGTTTAAGGTTATCACTGAGGTCTCTGAGGCTGTCTTCTAGTCTTTTTATTTTTTTATCTTTTTCCTGCTCTGTGGCGTTTATTTCTTCCATTCTATCTTCCAACTCACTTATTCGTTCTTCTGCCTCAGTCATTCTGCTGGTTAGAGCATCTAGAGTATTTTTAATTTCAGTTATTTTGTTATCCATGGCTGTTTGTTTTTCTGAGTTCTTATGAACTGTTTCTTGTACTTTCTCTAATTTGTTATCGAGATTTTGTATCATTTTTACTATCATTACTCTAAATTCTTTTTCAGGCATTTTTCCTATTTCCTCCTCATTTATTTGGTCTTGTGGGTTTTTTTCCTGCTCCTTTGCCTGCATGGGGTTTCTTTGTTTCCTCATGGTTGTCCAAGCTTTTGGGGTTGCTTGTCCTGGTGATAGAGGTGTTTATAGAAGACTGTCCAAGCCTCAGACTAATGTCCAAGTATTGGATTAGACGAATATTCAGTCTAGGAAACACATACATGTATAAGACACACAATTATTGAATCCGTTAGGACATAAGGCTCTAGAAAGACCTGACAGAACACCAGTGTGCTATCAGATATTCAGAGAGAAACCCAGCAGAAATTGACAACTGAAACAGAACAAATCAGAGACAAAAGCAAAAGCAAACAAACAACAAATAACACCCTACACATACAAACATCAATCCAGGGAGATTTTGTAAGCTAGGATCAAATATAGAAATGAGCTGGAGTACCACCAGAGAGAATGGAGATTCTCAGAATGTAATTAGACAACTGTACTAAGAACTAAGATAAAGACAAAAGCCTAATATTAATACCAAGGCAGTGCGTCATCTGGAGAATAGAGCAAGGAGTCTGAGCAGACCGATAGTGTTGCTTATAAGTATGTTAAGATAAAATACACTTAAAATGGCTGGAAGAAAGGGGAACAGAAGAGCGTAATGTGGTTGGAAATATGCAAAGAAAAAGAAAGGAATAGAAGTGTATAAAAGAAAGGGATGAAAGGAAAGTATGAAAGATATTTTGTCCGTACTACCAAAAACTTAGCTAGATATAGAAGTATTTTAAAAGGGAAAAAAAAAAAAAAAAAAGAGTAAAAAATATCCTTATAAAATTATGTTGTAAAACTTGTAGATCCCTTAGGGTTAAGATCGTATTTAATAAATCAAAAAAAAAAAAAAAAAAAAAAAGAGAGAAAGGAAAAAAAAAAAAAAAAATCCAGAACTGATCCCCGAATGGACCAGTTCAATAGGTATTGATACTACTATTTCTGTTTCCTTAGCGTCTCAGCTGTAAGTGTCCTTTTCCTTGCCTTGGGTTTTTTTTTTTTTTTTTTTTGCGTTATTCTGTGACCAGCAGAGGTTCCTTTATTGTTCGTCTGTAAGCCTCGGTGTGTGGGGAGGGAGAGGGTGCAATAGTGGCTCCTTCTCCTGGGAGGGAGTGAGCAGTGGCGCACTGTTGCTTCAGTCAGGCTTGGAGGTGCCTGTTGCAGAGGGCGATGGTGGCTCAGGCGTACACAGAAAGTCTTAGAGTTGGGCCTCTCTCGGGGTTTTTTCTTTTTGATGCTGGTTTTTTTTTTTTTTTTTTCTCTCGGCAGCCTCCCTGCTGCTGGAGTTGCAAGGAGTTTTAATCTAGCCCCGCCCGAGCGCCTGAGGGTGCTTGTTATCCCTGAGCGCCTTATGTGGCCCCGCAGGGCGTCTCTCCGCTGCCTGTTGCAGAGGCGCAGAAAGAGAGAGAGAGGCTATGCGCGCGGCTCCTCCCCCCCGCCCGGGAGCCTGCAGCCTCCAGCCGCCATCATGGCCGGGCAGCTCTCAGGGATCGGCACTCCTCTCCGCGGACCTCCTCCCTCCTGTCCTCTCGGTCCGTCACCCCACCGGCAACAATGTTTCTCCCCCTGAACCAGCTCTCCGGTTCCCACGCTCCTGCTCCTGGACCCTCCGTTCAGCCGCGGATCGATGTCTCGGTCCGGGAACGCTGAGCTGCGCTGCGGACCCTCCGTATGTTTCTCACTCCCTCCCGTCTGCCACAGCTCCGCCGCTTCACCCTCTTTGAGCCCTCGTAGATGCCTCCCTACCGGCTATGTCAGGTTCTCCGCAGCCCTTTCCGGTGTCCGAGGCAGTCTGCTGGTGTTCAGCTGGTTCTCTGTGGGAATGACTGTGTCCTTCCGTGCATTCCCAATGCATCTATTTTATAGCACAGGAAACTGTACTCAATATCTAGTAATAACCCATGCAGGTCTGCCGGGATCAACTTGGCGACTCGAGGTGAGTGACGGGTGCCGCAAGCTTGAAGAACACACAGACACAGACTGAAGAGAAAGATGGGACCGGGGGACTCAAGACCTCTAGGATCAAGAGCTCACCTCACCTTAATAATGGCTATTATCAAAAAGTCTACAATAACAAATGGTGGTGAAAATGTGGAGAAAACAGAGCCCTCCTATTTTTTGTAAGAGTGTAAACTGGTGCAGCCACTATGGCAAATAGTATGGTGATGCCTCAAAAAACTAAAAATAGAGCTACAATATGATCCAGCAATTCCACTCTTGAGTATATATCTGGAAAAGTCAAAATCACTAATACGAAAAGATACAGACACCCCAATGTTCACAGCAGCACTATCTACAATAGCCAAGATATGGAAACAACCTAAGTTTCCATCAACAGATGAATACACAAAGAGAATGTGATTATATACATATATATATATGTATTTATATATATATATATATATATAAAATATTCCATTATATAATGGGATATTACTCAGCCATTAAAAATAATGAAATGGTGTCATTTGCAACAATGTAGATGAATCTAGAGAATATTACGCTTAGTGAAATAAGACAGAGAAAGGAAAATACTGTATTATACCATTTACATGTGGAATCTAAGAAATTAAACAAATGAATGTAGATAGCAAACCAGAAACAGACTCACAGATATAGAAAACAAATTAGTTGTTACCAGTGGGGAGAAGGAATGGGGAAGAGACAAGAAAGAGGTATGAGATAAGAGATACAAAGCACTCTGTATAAAACAGATAAGTGACAAAGATACAGGAAATTATGACCATTATTTTGTAATAACTTTTAGTAGAGTATAATTTGTAAAAATATTGAATCACTAGGCTGTACACCCAAAACTAATATCATATTGTAAATCAAGAATACTTCAATAAAATAAAAATAAAGCCCGCGTTCAACAGCAGAAGAATACACATTCTTCTCAGGCTCATATGGAACACTGAAAACTAAAGAGTATATTCTTTTGCAAAAAACACATCTTAATGATTTCAAGTGAGTAGAAATAATACAAAGAAAGTCCTCATATAATGATGGAATTAAATGAGAAACCAATACTATGCAGAGAACTGGAAAATCCCTCGTTATTTGAGCATTAACACTACTAAATATCACATGGATCCAAAAAGAAGTCTCAAGGAAGATTAAGAAATATTTTGTACATGATAAAAATGAAAATATACCTTATTAGAATTTGTGGAGAATGCAACAAAACAGCGCTTAGAGGAAAATTATAGCATTACATTTATATATTAGAAAAGAAGAAAGATCTAATGTCAATAATCTAAGCCTTTACTTTATGAAACTAGAGAAGGAAGAGTAATTTAAGCCTAAATCAAGCAGAACAAAAGAAATAAAAATTAGAACAGGAATCAATAAAATATTAAATAGTGGAGAAAACAGTAAAGAAATAGTAGAGAAAATCAAGGAACTCCAAATTTTTATTCTTAGAGATGGTCAACAAAGTTGATAAAGGCTCTATGCAAGCTAATCAAAATTAAGAGAGAGAGAGAGAGAGAGAGAGGACAAAGATGACCAACATCATAAATGAAATAGTCATCATTACTTAAGTCATAAAACTTAAAAGGATAGTGAATGATATGAATAAATTCATGCTCACAAATTTGATACCTTAAATGAAATGGACCAATTCAATGAGAGTCAAAAACTGCTAAAACTCATACAAAGAGGGATTCATAATGTAGATAGGCCTATACCTATTAAATGAAATGAATCAATAATTAATCACCTTCCAAGAAAGAAAGCACCAGGCCCAAATGATTTTACTGATTTCAATTCTATCGAACATTTGAGAAAGATGTTGTATCATACCAATTCTTTACATTTTATTTCAGAAAAAAAGAAGCTAAGGGACTGCTTCCTAACTCACTCAATGAAGCCAGCATTACCCTAATACCAAAACTAGACAAGGCATTACAAGAAAGGAAAACTGCAGACCAGTATCTCTTATGTACACAGATGCAAAGATCCTCAAGAAAATATCAGCAAATTAAGTTTAATGCATAAAAAGAATTATACTAAGTGAGATTCATTCTAGGTATGTGAGCTGAATCAATACCCAAAAATCAGATAATGAATCTATCACATCAACAAAACAAAAAGGATCAGTGATATGACTGTATCAAGTAATGCAGAAAAAAAAATACTATAAATGCTTTTGGAATTTTAACAATACCAAAAGCTTAATCTATGAAAGAAATACTGATAAGTTGGACTTTTTAAAAATCTTGTGATTAAAAACTCTGACAAAATTAGAAATAAAGGGGAACCTACTCAACTTCATAAAGAATGTCTACAAAAAAACCTACTTAATGATGAAAAGCAGGACACTTTCCTTCACTCTAAGATTGGGACCAAGGCAAGGGTATACTTACACACCATTCCTACCCAATCTCACACTGGCAGTCCTAACTTGTGAAATAAGGCTAGAACATAAAATAAAACATATACAGATTAGGAAGTAAGAAACAACTGTCTTTACTCGTGGATGACATGATTGTCTGTGTGGAAAATCTCAAAGAACAGGCTGAGAACCACTGAAACTAATAAGTGATAATACTGAGATCACAGGATCCAATTCCTTCCTGTATACAAGCAATAAATAATTGGAACCTGAAATTTGAAAACACAGCACTATTTACAATAGCGCTACAAAAAAATGAAATACTTCGGTATAAATCTTACAAAATACTTCCAGAATCTATATGCAGAAAATCACAAAATACTGATAAAAGTCAAAATATAAAAGAGAGATATTCCACGTTCATAGGTGGACTCAATATTGTCAAGATGTCAACTCTTCCCAAATTGATCTATAGATTTAATTCAATTCCAATCAATACCACACCAAGCTGTTATTTTTTATTTAAGATGGATTTTGCATTTTAATTTTTACTTTTTATGTAAGCATAGTTGATTTATAGTATTATATTAGTTTTGGGTGTACAGCACACTAATCAGTATTTTTACAAATTATACTCCACTAAAAGCTATTAGAAAATAATGGCTATGATTTTCTGTGCTGTACAATATATCCGTTTTGCTTATTTACTTTATACAGAGTACTTTGTATCTCTTAATCCCACACCCCATTTTACCCCTCACCCCTTCCCTCTCTCTAGTGGTAATGTCTAGTTTGTTTTCTATATCTGTGAGTCTGTTTCTGTTTTGCTAAATACATTTGTTTCTTTTATTTTTTAGAATCCACACATAAGTGATACCATACAGTATTCATCTTTCTGTGTCTGACATTTCACTAAGCATAATAATCCCTGGGTCCACCTACATTGCTGCAAATGACAGAATTTTATTCATTTTAATGGCTGAGTAATATTCCATTGTGTATTTTCTTTATCCATTTTCTTTATCCATTCATTTGTCGGTAGACACTTAGGTTACTTTCAAACTTGGCTATTGTAAATAGTGCTATTATGAACATTAAGGTGTGTGTATCTTTTTGAATTAGTGTTTTCATTTTTTCCAGATGTATGCCCAAGAATGGAATTGCTGGATCATATGGTAGTTCTACTTTTAGTTTTTTGAGAAAGCTCCATACTGTCTTCCATAGTGGTTGTACCAATTTACATTCCTACCAACAGTGTACAGAGATTACAATTTCTCCATATCTTGCCAATTTAACATTTGTTACTGTATGCTTTTTGATGATGGGCATTCTGAAGGTGTGAGGTGATATTTAATTCTTGTTTTGATTTGCATTTTTCTAATAATTAACAATGTTGAGCATCTTTTCTTGTGCCTGTTAGCCATTTGTGTGTCTTCTTTGGAAAAATGTCTATTTAGATCTTTTTGCCATTTTTTGATTATGCTGTTTGCTTTTTTTATATTGATTTGGATGAGCTGTTTATATATTTTGAATATCAACATCTTAACAGTCATATAATTTGCAAATATTTTCTCTTATTCCTTAGGTTGTGCTTTTGTTTTGTCTATGTTTTCCTTTGCTGTGTGAAAGCTTTTATCTTTAACTAGGTCCTGGACTGGACAGCTTTAAAGGGGTGTTCTACCAACATATAAAAAGAGCTAATACCTAGCCTTTTCAGACCATTCCAAAAAACTGAAGATGTGGTCTTTAAATGCTAGTTTTATCAAGTTGATTGGTAGTGCTGTTCAGGTTAACTCTATCCTTACTCATTTTCTGCCTCCTGGATCTATCAATTACTGAAAGAGGGTGTTTAAGTCTCCAAATATAATAGCAGAAGGTCTATGTCTCCTTGAAGTTCTACCAGTTTTTTGTAGTGAATTTTGATGCTCTGATGTTAGATTCATGCAGTTAAGAATTGTTATGTCTTGGAAAATTGACCTTTTATTGTTGCCCCTCTTTATCCCTGATAAATTTCCCTGATCTGAAGTCCCCTTTGCCTGAAATTAATATGGCTATTCCAGCTTTCTTTTGATTGATTAGTGTTAGCATGGTATAGCTTTTTCATTTCTTTTACTTTAACCTAGTAACTCTGTATTTAAAGTGAATTTCTTATAGAGAACATAGGTGTTGTTTTTATTCACTCT
The DNA here is from genome assembly GCF_030028045.1 of Hippopotamus amphibius kiboko. Classification (NCBI taxonomy): domain Eukaryota; kingdom Metazoa; phylum Chordata; class Mammalia; order Artiodactyla; family Hippopotamidae; genus Hippopotamus; species Hippopotamus amphibius. Next base: position 82,783,944 of record NC_080191.1, on the reverse strand, counting down.
GACAATCTTCTGACCTAATTTGGTATATCAGGGTCATTCACATTTTAAAAGATTTTTGGTAGAGTTATATTAATATCTACCATATTAATAGAAAACAGATACCATATCCGTTTTCCACTGGTTGCATTTGTTCTTTGTTGCTTTTATTTTCTTCCTTTCTTGCCTTTTACGATGATTTGTAACTTTTTGTTAAAAGCAGATATGACATATTTGTAATAGGAAACAAAATGAAAGACCTTTAGTGTGAGGTTTTGTGTTCATCTGACTAGGAGGTGGACTGTGTTTAATGCTTTCTGTAGCTGAAGCTGTCAGAAGTTTCAAATTCCTCTGGGGCCCTTGTTTTAATTTCTGCTTTTGTGTCTGGGCTCCCCTAGAAACTCCTCCTTAAATAATGTATTTTCTTGCAGCTCTTGCATCAGTAATCCACTCTTATTATATTGAAACTCTGTTAATTTGGTGATAAATTGTGGAGGAGGGGGTACTCTATAATCTTGATTAAACTCATTCTTTTACTGAGTCGGTTTCCCTAGGCAGTGACCCTAACAAGTTTTTTTTTTTTAACTTTTCCCTTCCCCTTCAGTGAGACAGCAAGGATAAAAGATTCTACAGTTGAGCAAATATGCTTCTCCCTAGGTGGGATAAGGCTATGGTAAAATCTTTTTCTTGGAGTGTAGCCCTTTGTAATGGAGAACACTCAGGATGTATTTCAAAATGGCCTTTCTTTCTCCTCTTCTAGAGCCAAGAGAGGATTTTTCTCATCTCCTCACTGTGAGAACCCAGTGGGTTCCTTAAAGTAATGTTGGTGAAGCATGGGGGATTCCCTTAAGACTGCAGCTCCCAGGAGATTCTCATTCTCACACTAGCCTACACTCATCTCCAGCAGTTTCTCAAAATTACCATTTAAGTGTTCCTACCAGTTACTGGTTATGCTCCCAGTGAGCTGTGGTCTCAGCTGTGAGTCTCTGTATCTTCCTGTATCTCCAGATTTTGGCGTGGCAGTTTGCTCTGTGACCTCAATTCTCTGATGGATCTAAGAAGATTTGTTATCATTCAATTTGTTCTTTTTTATTTTCCTTGTTGTGAGGTTGGGAGTGACAACTTCCAAGTTCTTTACATGGCAAAGCTGAATTTGGATGTTCCCATGTAGTTTTTAATCTTTCATTTCCTACCACCATAAATTATCTGCCCAGTGACCACCAGGGTCTCAGTACATAGTGATCCAATCAAGCCAGGGACTACTGATTACTTCTGCAGTTAAAATGGTGATGCTTATCCACACAGTTGCATAGTACCCCAATTTTTCCTCATGAACACGGCACCATGACAAGGAACTGTTTTCATTTTCAGTGCATCAGGTCAAGTTGACCTTTGTCAAAATGGTCACATTTATCAGCATTTGTTTCAATATATGATTCTACTTTGATGAAGTCCTATATAAGGATGATCAAAGAGGAAAAGGGGAAAATTGCCTAAACTCATCTTGACATTAAAATATGAGTTTCTTTATAGTTCCTAGAAAATATTTGGATCACAACAGGGGTGATTCATCTCCTAGTTTGAGAAAAAAAAGTCTATTCTATTATTATAAATATATGAAAGAAAAATGTCAGTTATTTTCTTGGAAATAATGATATTTAAGTAAATTCTACCATATTTTTCAATTGCTGGGTCTGAACACATTACCAAAAAAGTAATATTTAGGCTTTTGTTGTCTAGACAGATGGTTTAAGAATTTTCCTTGATACAAGTAAATATTCTACAAAATGTATTTTTTGTAATTTAAGTGTAACAACTCGAGGTGATGTATTTATTTGAAAAATATCAGTGATGGGTTCTGATATCCAAGTAGTTAATTCCTATTTTAGGAAGTAAAGGCATTATTATAATTAGAGTTTACAAATAGAAAAATATGCAAATTTGAGGCAGAAACTGAGCATAAAGGAGGGAGGGGAGAGAAAGGAGAGAGAGAGATGTTTTGGGAAATTTTGGATCATAGAGAAAAGGTGAGATATCAAAAAGTGGAAGCTTTGTAATATACAATTATGTTGAGAAGGTCACCTGAACACAGGTGACACTTAGAGGCTAGAGATCCACAGCAGTGAGTCAATACCAGGCTGTTGCTTAGACCCAGGGAATAAGTAGAAGCCAAAGGCTTAGGAAGTCCCTCAGGTAAGCCAGACCAATGAGACTGTTGAAGCAAGTACAAGGGCCTAGAGGGCAGAGACACCACAACTAAATCCAAGTTTGCTTTTACCAGCTCATTTTCCCTCCTTTTCCTCAATGTGGCCAGACAACTTGATGAGGTTGGTCAGCTTCCTCATCTGCCCAATTCATTCTGGCAACTCAAGAGTTTGGTGCCAACCCTCATAAAATAAAAAAGGGAAAATATGAAAATAATTTAAGGGTCATGGTGAGGAGTGAGGAGTCTCAACACTAGTATTTGGGAGTCAAAGAGAAGTAAAGTCATCTCAGACTTTAGAAGATGCCTATTCAGCCAAAGACAGTGATGACAATGACTGAAATGTTGACAAATTACCCCAGAACAGTTCATTCTGGGATAAACATCTGAACCCATTTTGCTGCCTCAGTCTGCTTCACTAAGCATGTGACAACTTTTATCAATCCATCCACGTGGTCCAGCTGCCTCTGCCCAAACTGCATAGAGTAATCTGTACAGTGCACTCTGACCACGTCATCCTTGCCTAAAATTCTCTATGATTTCCTCTCCCCTTATGATAACGGCCAGAATTCTTCATGATACCTGCAAGGTGCTCACATGATCTGACCGTAACTATCTTCCTGTCTTATCTCACACTTACTATTCTTTAGAGAAGCAATGTCCAACAGAACTCTCTGTGACAATGGCCATTTCAATATCTATATCTTTGGTATCTAACACACTAGTCACTTGTCACCATTAAATTTAATTAATGTTAAACAAAATGTAAAAGTTAATCCCCCAGTTACACTAGACACATTTAAAGTGCTCCACAACCACGTGTGGCCTGTCACTACTGTGATGGGCAGTTCAGATACAGAATGTTTCTATCAAGACATGAGGTTCTTTGGGGCAGTGCTGGTCAGCATAGACTGGCCTTACTTCAGTTCCTTTAAATACTTTCTCACTTGAAAGCTTTTCCGACATCCCCTCTGTTCCCATCTCTCTGCCTAGCTGTTTGTTATAATTTCTTACGTTTCTTTGTCTTATTTCATTTGGAAGGAGACTTAAAACACAACCTAGGTTAGATTCTTGTGTACTATCTCTCATTCATAGAGCTGTTAATAATTGTAATTAATGATTGATTTGTTGATTCTCTCTTGCCAGGTTGTAATCTTTATTATGACAGACATTGTATTTGTGCTCCCATTTCTGCATGTAGTCTGACACTTAGTGGGTGCTCTTTAAAAGTTTATTTAGTAAAAGAGACATTAATAAATAAGTGAGTAAAGGAAAGATAACTCTGTGGGACTAAAAATATTCCCATTAAGGAAATGCTTGAATGGGGGAGTCAAGAAAGGAAGATAGTTTTGGTAAAAAGTTTATTATTATTTTAATATTAGACAAATCACCTTTGAGATGATGGTGAGCTATGGCCATTTGGCCATTGGAAATATGGAACTGAGGCTGGGAGAGGAAATGTGAGAGTCATCTGCAGGAACACAAGAGTTGAAGTCTTGGCAGTCAGTGAGATCTGTAAAATAGTATAGGCAGAGACCACGTGATAAATCATGCCACCCACGGATGAGAAGAGAGAAGATAAATTATTGGTTAAACCAGGCAAAAGAAAGCCAGTGAGACTGAAAGAGCTCCAAATTGTCTAATGTCATGGAAGTTCAGGAAGTTGGGCTGTGGAAGGAGGGCAGCCAGCAATGTCTTATAACAGGCCCATCCAAATACAAATCTCCTCATTCAATATCCTGCTAAAGAAAGTCAAAGTCAACCAGGGTTAGGCATACACAGTTAACACTGTAGGAGGAAAAGGTGGCAAAATAGTCTATGTGTGAGGACTTCATCCAAGCAAAAGATCCTGGAGCCCAGGCTGGTCAGCTGTCATTCCATCCACAGAGGGAGGAGTAGATGGGGCTCTTGGGGAGGTGGAGGGATCCAGAGACTGAAGAGGCTGATGGGAGTGAATGGGCATGAGACTTTGGGACTGTGATGCACATGTGTTCTCGGTCAGGTCCTCCAGGAAATATGGTGAACTCTGATATTTTTGTGCAGAAAGAGTTTGTCATGAAGTGTTCTTGGGATTATCACTGGAATAGAATACAGGAAAGAGGACTGGGCAGCGTGCAAAGTTGAACAGTGACGGAAGGAATTCTAACAGAGTTTTCAGTGGATGCCCAGAAGGGACTCCAAAACTAAGAAGGGCCCTCAGAAATGTCACTAGTAGAAGCAAGAGGAACAGACCCTTGAATGCCTACATTGGACAGTTATTGGGTGTGAGCTCCCCCAAGGAGATAGTATGATCTTGGGTGAGGCAGAATCCTTAGGTCAATGGCAATTCCAAGTGAGAGATGCTGCTGTGAGCCATCGGCAGCCAATAATCCCGGCAAATGGGACATGTGTGCCTCAGTCCAGAAGTGAGACCTAGGGGGACACCCTGGAATCCACTCCAATCAACTTCTTTTGCTGCTTGAATCCACTTGTTTTGTATAGTGTGTTTGTTCCACTTGGGAATTAACATCCTGGTTAGTCTACAAGGGTGAGTTTACAAGAGTAAGGTTAGTGATCTAGAAGCTATAACTGATACTCATCATCTCCTTCTTCTACTACTCAGTTCACATCATCCTTGGTGAGTGAGCACCTCTGCTTGTCTAGCAGCTGATCTGGTAGGATGACTTAGACCATTATCCCTAAAAGTTCTGGTCTCTTGATCACCATACCTTTCTGAGGCTTTGGCTAATGACCTTGCCAATTTTCCATTAAAATGGACAGGAGAGTCCGAAGAGACATTCCAGCACACCATCTTAGTGTCAAAAATGTCACTATGATTCCTGACCCCTACTGTGTACTTTCCTGCTTATGACCAGAGTTAATGATACCTGCTAGCATAGATTCCTTTCTTTGCTGGTTTCTTGGCACAAAGAGTTGGAAGTAACCAAGAGGCACCCATAGCCTAAAGTTTGGTGGGAATATTTCTGTGTCCCTGAAAGGAAATCTTGAACCTCTAAACATGCAGGGCCTAGACATAGGGGGACAGGAAGCACAAATTCTCCATGGGGGCCACTAGAATTGAGTGGGGGTGGTCACTTGGACCTCTTGGTGTCTAGACTCATATTCTGATTATAAGAGATACTTCATGATCTCTTAAGATTTTATAGTCATTGACTTTAGGGTGCATATTGTATTTTGGAATATTGCACTCCATTCTTTATTGTGTTATTTCCACACTGGAGTCTTAGAAGCACATACAAATGGCTCTTCTGTCATTCTATCAGGGCTGTAGTTCAGAGGTGGTACAGTATGTAACAGGACCAGTAGATCCCAAGACCATATGTCCATTCTCTTTGCTATAAAGTGGATCTCTTAGTCTATTTGGATGTATGTGGGATCCTGTGTCAGTGGTTCAGAAACTCTATAAGCTATCGGTTGGTGTACTTGCTGGACTTTGGTGAGCAGGAAAGACAAACCCATAACCAGAATATATGTTGATCCCATCCCAGTGAATTGCTGCCCATTCCAGGATGCAAAGAGTTCAATACCATCAACTTGCATCCAAGTGGCTGGCTGTTATTCTCAAAAGATGGTGCTATATTGGAGGCTCAGCACTTACCTCTGTTTCTGGTAGATTGGATATTTGGCAGCAGGAGGCCAGATCAGACCTGCTGAGTGGGAAAAATACATTTGGGTCCATGCATACCTGTCATCTCAACCCCATGATTGCTCTGTTCCTGGGCCTATTGTGCCAGCCTTGGGATCATCAACAACACAGGATGACAGACACCAACCACCTCAATCACTCTGGCTACTCAGCTATTTAGTACTGATGGGTGCTCTCTGGTGGTCATGAACATGAGACACAAACACCTTCATATCTGTGCCAGCCTTCACAGTTCAATCTACATATATCTTATCCAGATCTCCTTTTCCCCAGTATTCCAATATTTCTCCTTCCAGGCAACTAACCAAAATACCAAGCCATTCAACTTCCCATGATACTCTATATTTTCTTACCTTGAGCCAATCTTTTTCCACATAGAGTCAACAAATAATGCACTACCCAAATCTCTGACTACTAAGAGGTTTTTCCCTTAATGCAATCTTTCAAGGTCACTCTTGAGACCTACAAGGATGCAAGGAAGACCTACATTTGAGCCTGTCCAGCCTTTTTATTCCTTGTTCAGCTGGCCATAAGGGACTTTTCATGCAGCCATGTTCATGAACTCATAGATGACATGGTATCTGGGGCCATTTGCTCATGCAGCATATTTATGCCCTTGGGTCCTGCATATGTCTAATAACAGATAGAGAGTTTATGTCTTAGAAGTATTACTTCTGGACCCTCTGATCTTATGACCCAATAGGACTAGTTTAACCCAGTTCGTGCATGGTCACTTAGTATCCCATGGTCAATGTGCTCCATTTCTACCAGGGCCCTGAGCCATGCAAAGAGTTGTTTTTTGCTGGCTTATTTTCAAATAGTGTATAATTTGCTGCTTCAGATAGGATGGCCTTAGTCAAGCACCAGAGATCCATACCGTGATTCTCCTGTTGGAGGGTGAGACATGGCATCCTTTCCCTGAAGATACTGTACCGTTCACTAGATACACTAATCCTAGGGTCTGCAGGGTCATGTGGCCCAAATGGAAAGAATACTGAGCCATAACCTAAACTTAATCGACAGAATTCTCCTGCTTTAATCCTCTCTCAAAACTTTTTGTGTCATCTAGTATTTGACTTGGAGCAGTAGTTCCAAGTTTGGAACAAGTTGTCTCCAGGACCTAAAGAGGCCCATCAGTTGTGGAAGATGAAAGATGCTGTAAATTTTCCTTTACATAGATTGGAGTGTTCTAGCTTTCTCTGGACCACGAGACCCTAAAAACTTCACTGGTGTGTCAAGTCCCAGAACCTTAGTAGAGTTTAGTGTATCTTCCAAACTCTGAAGCACATGTGTTTTACAATGGGTTCCAATGTATTTGTGATTTCTTGCTCATTCAGTTTGATCAGCATGATGTTACCAATGTCATGGACAGATGTGATGTTCTATGGGATGGCTTCACAGTCAGGGCATCTTTGAAACCTATTATGAGAGAGGTGAGTGGAGTCAACACAACCCTGTTGTGTGGTGTAAATGGATACTCTTGTCCACTGCATTTTTTGTACATTTTTTATTGAGGTAGACTTGATTTACAACGTTGTGTTAGTTTCAGGTGTACAGCAAAATGATATATGTATATCTTAATATCTATATTAATATGTAAACCTGAATATCTAAGTGATATGCATATATGATATATGATATGATATATGTGATATATGTATAATGATATATCTGATATGTATATCTGAATATACATATGAAACTATATTCTTTTTCAGCCTCTTTACCATTATTTGTTCTTACAAGATATTGAATATAGTTCCTTCTGCTATACAGTAGGGCCTTGTTAGTTACCTATTTTATATATGGTAGTGTGTATATGTTAATCGCAAACTCCTAATTTATCCCTCCCTTCTTTCCCCATTGGTAACCATAAGTTTGTTTTCTATGTCTGTGGGTCTATTTCTGTTTTGTAAATAAGTTCATTTATATCATTTTTTTCAGATTCTACGTATGTGATATCATATGGTATTTGTCTTTCCCTGTCCAACTTACTTCACTTGGTATGATAATCTCTAGATCCATCCATGTTGGTGCAAATGGCATTATTTCATTATTTTTATGGCTGACTAATATTCCACATACATATGCACCACATCTTCTTTATCCATTCATCCATTGATGGACATTTAGTTTGTTTCCGATTCTTGGTAATTGTAAATAGTTCTGCTATGAACATTGGGGTGCATTTATCTTTTTTAATTATAGTTTTGTCTGGATATGTACCCAGAAGTGGGATTGCAGGATCACATGGTAACTGTATTTTTAGTTTTTTAAGGAACCGCCATACTCTTCTCCATAGTGGCTTTGCCAATTTACATTCCCACCAACAGTGTAAGAAAATTCCCTTTTCTCCACATGCTCCCCAGCATTCATTATTCGCAGGCTTTTCAATGATGGCCATTCTGACCTCACTGTAGTTTTGATTTGCATTTTTCTGATAAGTAGCAATTTGAGAATCTTTGTATGTGCCTTTTGGCCATGTGTATGTCTTCTTTGGAGATAAACTCTTCCTTCCCAGAAGAGTAATGGAAAAGAATATATTCACTAGATCAATGTCCACAGACAATGAACTTGAAGTTATGTTAACTTGTTCTAGCAAAGTTACTGTATCTGACAAAGCAGCTAAAATTGGTGCTACTTTTTGATTTAGTTTGGGCAAGACCACAGTCATTCTCTAGGATTTTGTGAATTAAATGAGTACATGAGAGGACCAATCAATCTCATATCCTTAAGTGTTTTTTTTTTTCTTTTCCATTATGGTTTATTACAGGATATTGAATATAATTTCCTGTGCTGTACAGTAGGACCTTGTTGTTTATCCATCCTATACATAATAGTTTGCCTTTAACATTTTATAGAGCCACTCTGTGCCATTCTTCCTCACTGTGCAATATTGTTTTCATTCACTATCTGGGTCTAGTGGGAGACTGTTGAAGAAGTTTCCACTTGACTTTCTCTACTACAGTAGCTCTTATCTCACAGACCAAGGAACTAAGTGGGGATTCTGCCAACTACCAATTATGTCTATTTTAATTATATTCAGAAACCAAGGAAATGACTAAGGGGAACCACAGTAAGCCAGCTCCAGTGGATGGAATATAAGCCAGACCTGTGTCAGGACTTCTTCTTTTAAATTAAGACTTTATGCAATAAATAAATAAATAGATTTATTTATTTAAAAAAAAGGAACTAGGGACAGAAAGGGCAAGATTTCCTAGCAAAACTGGAATTTCTGCCAAACATCTAGACTGCCATATGCAGGTCCTACATTAGGCAGGATTCGAGGGGGAGAGGGGGAGGTAGGGAGCAGGGGAAGATGGAAGAAGGAAAATTAACACCTCTGCTGTCAAGAATCCTAGTGGAGGGGAGGGATAAATTAGGAGGTTGGGATTAACATATACACACTAGTATATATAAGACAGATAACCAACAAGGACCCACTGCATAGTACAGGGAACTATACTCAATATTCTGTAATAACCTATAAGGAAAAAGAAGCTGAAAAAGAATATATATGTGTATATTCTGTACACCCGACATTGTAGATCAACTATACTTCAATAATTTTTTTTAAAAAGGAAAAAAAAAGACTTTATGCATCCCTACTTTAATTTAAATTTTATTTTTTTAATTTTTTAAAGATTTATTTTGATGTGGACCATTTTAAAAGTCTTTATGAATTTGTTACAATATTGCTTCTGTTTTATGTTTTGGTATTTATTTTTTCCACAAAACATGTGGGGTCTTATCTCCTTGACCAGGGATAGAACCCACACCCCCTGCATTGGAAGGCAAAGTCTTAAGAGCTGGACCACCAAGGAAGATCTCTACATCCCTACTTTTAAAAAGAGGCCATTAAGATACTTAAAAGTTCTGAAAAATTATAGTTTTTGTGCACAAGTACCTGAGAAGATGAGCATAGGACATTTGGAGAATTATTACCATTATAGACTTGTCAGGGTTTTGCAGTCTTCAAACCTGTGGATGTGGGCTTTTTTAACCAATGGATTCCAAGTTTTAAAACTCACCCAGGGAAGCTACCCTTTGTCTCCTGATTGTCTTTTATTTCTTGTGATTATATAGATGGAGAAAATCCTTATTTTATGTATTCATATAGATGGAGCAAAAAGCCATCTCCATAGCGCTGCCTCTCCAACCATGTTGCTTCTTTTAATGAGTATCTACTTTGTTTCTGATGGTGAAACACCACCTGACCTCTATAATTTTGGGATCCTCTCATTTCTGTCAGGGAGCCTAGACCTATGATACATCTCCTACCCTCACCTCTGGCCTGGGGAAGACAGCCACCATCAAGTTTTTTTATAGATACTAGCACCCTTTCCACCACCTTATTGGTTATTGTTTTTTTTAAATTAATTAATTAATTAATTTTTTGGGGGGTACACCAAGTTCAATCATCTGTTTTTATACACATACCCCATATTCCCTCCCTCCCTTGACTCCCCCCCCCACCCTCCCTCGAGTCCCCTGCATCCTCCCCATCCTAGTCCTCTAAGACTTCTTCCATCCTTGAGTTGAACTCCCTTTGTGGCATATATATACAATGGAATATTACTCAGCTGTAAAAAGGGATGAGATGGAGCTATATGTCATGAGGTGGATAGACCTAGAGTCTGCCATACAGAGTGAAGTAAGTTGGTTATTGTTTTGATAAATGGACTGTCCTCTAGGGTCTTGTTCAGAAGATATTTGGCTGTTGGTTTTTATGACTTTATATGGTATACCCACACTAGCAAGCTCCCTTTCTCTGTGTCTTTTGATCCACCATCTGCCCCAGCAATTCTGGTGTTTCTAACCCACTTATTGTGGACTTTCACTTTCTCAATGTTTCAAAAAGCCATCCAGGACTATGTCAGTACTGCCCCCAAAACCCACTTGCCAGGGTGTTTTGTCCTGTATAATGAGAAAGTGTGTCTGTATCCATGTCAATAAGCTCTCTGTTTTCTGACTTTATTCCAGCCCCACTTGATCCAGCAGAGTCAGGGTTCAGCCCCCTATAGACTTCCCTGGCTCTTCCTGGTGCCTAGTTGCCAGTCCGGTAGCTCCTTCAGGTTGTGGTCCCTGTTCTCTCTGAGTGGGCCCAGCATGACCAGCTGGGTTATGTAGTGACTGTTATTGGTCTGGTGGCCAAGAAGGGAGGCTAAGTAACATCTTACAGGAGATACTACATGTGTCTTCAGGTAAGAGGTAGCTCTAGCACTTAACACAAGGGACTAAGTCACTTTGGCTGGCTCAGAGAGTTTAAGGTTCTCTGGGCATTCAATCTTTCTGAGTGCATAGACCCAGATGTTTTCATCTCATGTCTCAGAGACCCAAGCTTTCCCAATTCAGGCTCTGAATTTTGTGTAGTGGACTTATTGAATTTGAGAATTTAACCGCTTAGGGAGTTCTGCTACTCTCATGATTAAGTCTTGGGTCTGAATATCATCTTTTCCTATTTTCTAGCAGCAGGAGATGCGACTCCTTTTATATGCTTCCAAGGAAGCCTTTGACTTTCACACCTGATCTTTAATTGATGATTAATCACCCTCAGTCATTTAACGTCTTTATCCAGTGAATCAATTGCACCCAGCAGCAGCCATCCAATTCCACAGTCTTTGTAATTATAATTTTTTCATGTCTCTCAAATGTCAGGGATATCGCACTTGTCAGAGTCATCTTGTGCATTGGTGTCCCAGCCCAGCTCACGCCCTGTGAAAGTTTGAACAATTGTATATTGTATTGCTGTTAATGGAGACTATATGCATTCTACCTGCCACTGATGGGTCTTTATCGCCAGCTGGCCAGCAGGTGAGTCAGGGTCAAAATCCCATTTTAAAGTCTGCTTCCCTGGCCCACTCCTTATAGCAAATGCTATGGTTCAGGTTCTCAGGGAAACAAGCTCAAAAACTCCAGGATTAGCATGCAAGAGGTTTATCGTGCTGTAGTTTTGAGAATACCTGTGAGGGAGCAAGGGAGAGTGGTTTGGGTGGGAAGAAAATTTTGACCAGCCACACAGGTGCAAAAGTGAACGCTACCAATTACACAGGGATCTCTAAAGATGTCCCCTTTTTTATATCAAGTAAACAGGTTGGATCTTTGTACACTGCAGCATTCCAGTTATTGAATGAGGGCTTCCTCTAAGAAGGGAATATAAGGTGAGGCAGCTTTCTTAATCTAAGTATCTGTTAGCAACCACACTCCCAGCATGAGGGGTAATAAGTGCCTCAGTTCTGAAGGAGGATTTCAGTGAAACTTGACAATATCCACTAGAGTACAGATTCCAGTTCCCAAAACAGGGAGTACTATATTCAAGTTGTCTGAAGTAGAGTCTGTTGAAGAATAACTTGGTGAATTGAAGAAAACATGTAGGAACTTAAGTCTTTAAGGAAATGGGGAGGACATTGTCATCATGGATATTAGAATTCCCCAGGATGTAAGGGGACCAGTGATGTCACAACTCAATGATTCCATAATTCTTTTATGCCCACCTTGACCATGAAAAAGGATCACTATCTTTAAACATTGTGTGGAGGAAATATTTTCCAACATAGTTGTATAGTTTATCCCTTCTCTGTTACAGTACTACAACATATGGAAGGACTATAGTCTAAATACAGTGATCCTTTTTCATGTACTATTTTCAACATAACTCCATAAAATTTGTCTACCTATCAAGGATCACATGCCAACTCCTGAGTCAGTCCCTGTGGCCAAAGTAATGCTATGCCCTGTGGCAAAGAGAAAGGAAGTTTGCCCCTTGGTTTAGGTAACTTAGCCCCAACTCTGAAGCTGGGATCAATCCCTAAAGCCATAGTTTTGTAGGAGTGAAATAATAGATGCAGATGGGAACACCATTTGAGATAGATAAGATAAACATTGTCACCAGCTTTCTTAGGTTTTATTTTGAAATATTTATGGAGTCACAGAGGATCACAGAAATAGTAGATAGAGTCTCATGTACCTCATCCGTCTTCTCTCAATGGTAACATCTTATATAACTGTAGTGAATTATCAAAGCCAGGAAATTGACATTGGTACAATATTAACTGGACCTTAATCCATTTTCAAGAGACGTGGATGGACTTAGAGACTGTCATACAGGGTGAAGCAAGTCAGAAAGAGGAAAACAAATACCATATGTAAATGCTTATATGTGGAATCTAGAAAAATGGTACAGATGAACTTATTTGCAAAGCAGAAATAGAGACATATGTAGAGAACAAACATATGGGTACCAAGGAGGGAAGGGAGGGTGGGATGAAGTGGGAGATTGGGATTGACATATATACACTACTATGTATAAAATGGATAACTAATGAGAACATGCTCTATAGCACAAGGAACCCTACTCAATGCTCTGCGATGACCTAAAAGGAAGGAAATACAAAAGAGAGGGGATATATGTATACATATGACTGATTCATTTTGCTGTACAGAAGAAACTGGCACAGCAGTGTAAAGCAACTATACCCCAATAAAAATTAAAAAAAAATAAAACAAAATATACGTTCATGTATGTTTGTATGTGTATGTTTCACACCGAGCCTACTCCCTCATCCTTACCCCCTGGAAACCACTAAACTATTCTCCATCTCTATAATTTTATCATTTCTAGAATGTTATTAAATGGAACCATACCACATGTGACCATTCTGGAATTATCTCTTCCCTTACCGTAACTCCCCCAAGATCCATCTGAGTTGTTGCATGTATTAACAGTTAACTCCTTTTTATTGCTTAGTATTCCATAAGAAAGGACGTACCAGTTTCTTTAACCATTCACCCAGAGAAAAACTTTTGGGTTTCTCCCAACTTTTTGTTATTATTAATAAAGCCTCAATAAACATTTGCATGCAGTTTTTTGTATGAACATATGTCTTTATTTCTCTGGGAATAACTCTCAAGATTGTGATTGCTGGGTCTTATGGTGAGTGTATGTTTAGTTTTAGAACAAACATCCAAAATGTTTTCTAAAGTGACTGCAATATTTTACATTTCCACCAGCAATGTGTGAGAGATCTATTTTCTCTACATCCTTGCCAGCATTTGGTATTATCACTTTTTATTTTAGATGTACTAATAAATATATAGTGATAGCTCATCATGCCTTTAATTTGCATTTATCTAATAGCTAATGAGGTTGATAAATTGATAGGTATGACAAGTAATTTCTCTAGGTTAATGTTTCTAACTTTCTTGCATACATTTTTCCATCATAATGATATTCCTATTTCACGAAAAATTCTTCAACTATTAATTAAATATTGCCTGCTATATATTCTTTACTGCCTTTTTGTGCTTTGTAATGTTAGAGATAGCTACCCTTAAAAATACTGGTAGAATCCTCAATTTTACATAGTAGGAAACTCAGGTCTAGAAATATTAAGTAGTTTGTTCAAGATTGCATGATCAGAGCTGGAACCAGAATCCAGGTGAACAGTGTCTTGGTTCAGCCCCTTTTTTGATACCATTATATCTTGATGTTTGATCTCCCCACTGAACCAGATGTGTGTATTGGCCAGGAAGGGGTGCGTGCGGGCACGTGCATGTGTTTCTTTTCACCTCCTTCTTCATCAAGCATATTCCCTTGAACATAGCAAGCCCTCAAAATACGGTTATTTGTTTATTAATAGACTGAGAGTTACAAGCGTCTCTCATCCAGCTCCATTTTTCAAACCTGTTTCTGGTCATATGACTATCTTTTGAATACCCAGATCTTGCTTGATTTTTTACTCCAGTTAAATTCTTCACTGTAGTGATGGGTATGTGCTTGCATGTGTGTGTGGTTGATGAATGCTTTTAGGTTTACTACTTTCTCTAGCACCCTGACCTTCTGGTACCCTTAAGCAGAGGATAATCAAATGTTACGTATTCATCTTTAACTTCACAAAGCATCACAAGGTCTATCTAGCTGGATTCCTTGGGACATGTGCAGTTGAAGGGGTGGTCATAGCTGGGATGACGAGGGATGAATAAAAGTAGATACAAAATTCAGTTGGTAGAAAGGTGGGTGGAGATCTGAGCTGCTAAGAAGAAGGAGAGAGAAGTGGAGAGACACATACACAAGGGCAAGAGAACACGTTTAGAAATGAAATGGATACTCCCATGAGGAAATGAACCGGGAAGAATTTAACTGCTTGATAGTTTTTCTCTTGAACTAAAATAAAATCATATATAGCATTAGGTTTAATTCCTTCCCTTATACTTTGTGATTTGCTTTGGCTCCTCCCATTATTTTGATGAAGACTGATAAACCCACAAATATCTGTGTGCGTGGAGAAGGGAAGAAAGAGTTGGAATTATTTCCCAAGTCCATTTTCCACTTAAGATGTTTTTAGCTTTGTAGGTAGGTTAAAGTTAACATTCCTTTTCAGACAATGCAATTTGTCATTCTTTCCAATAAAGAGATTGATCGTATATAGTGGAGGAATTCACTCACACAGCAGGTAGGATGGCACTAAGATTTTGGCGCTTCAATTCAACTGGTATGGACTCTCAGAAGGCACTCTCAGAAAACAAAGCTAATAAATAGTTAAGGCATCTGAGACGGACACTCTTCATATCACATACAATCACAATGGAAGAATTCTCAAGAAATTACTCAACGCAAAGGAGAACATCGGAAGAGAACAGAAGGTAGAGAAATTATTCTTCAACAGTGTCAGTTAAACATTCTAAGTTTGACTAATATGGAAGATGATCCATTTCAGAAGAATGCAAAAGAGTCCATGAACTCTGATTTTTTTAAATCAGGAGACAAGCATTGAAATAACTCAAAGAAAGAACAGTTAAGAATTTTAACTGCTTTAAAGGAATATGTCCAAGGCTGGTATGACCCACCAGGAGAGAATAGAATGATGTCCCTTCTTCTAGGTCCAAGGACAAAGACATTCCCACATACTCAATTCCTTGTGAAGTAAATGACAATAGTGGAAGCTTACCAAAAGTCAGATTAAAATAGGTATTTGGCTGAATTTGAGACAAAATCTGGTATCTAATTTCAGTCAAATACTTTGAGTGAAATCACTTGAGAGCCAAATGTTCTTTGAAGCCAGAAAGATGACATTTTTGCAGATTATTATAACCATGTATAAATAGGGTGACCATATAATTTGTCATCCAAACTAGGACACTTTTAACTGAAAGAAGATGCTGTTGATAATAATGCCAGTACAGGAAGCATTGTCTCAGATGGTCTTGAATAAACCTGGACACATGATCACTTCTTACAGAAACTGTTCTCATGTGATAGATTATGGTGGTGCCCATGACAATGGTGTGAATATTACATAGGTGGAGGTGGTGATCACTTATATCAAAATTCAACGTTGCAGTTCACTGGTTACGCAAGACTGCATCTCAATAGGTGTTGAAGATATTCCTAATTTATTTCAAAATTTTCCAGAAATTAAAGCCCTTCAATAATTATAACTGGAGTTACCCAGAATCCTGACATCACAAAAGACCCACTTGCTTATTCCTTGGAGTAGAAATTCACTGTAGGAGCTCATCTCCTGTGTTTTCTCCTCTCCTCGCAGTGATCCAGCCTCCCCTCTCCACCTCCTGTTTCTCCAGGGCTCTGCCCATTCCTGACTCAGGGCTGTGTGTCAACTGCCTTCCTCACCTTGGAATAGCCCTCCTTGGGCAATTCCTTCTTCTTCTTCAAATCTCTGCTTACAGGACCCCTCCTTAGGACACCATGACTGCCCACTCCCCACAGTTTATTCTATCCAGCAAGTTATTTTCTAGAACAATTATCAAAGTCCAACTGTTCTTGTGTGTTTATTAATTTATGCCTCTCTCCTCCAACCACATTGTTAGCAGCTGGAGCAGAGGTCAACAAATCTCTTTCTGCAACAAGAACAGATAGTAAATATTTTAGGCTTTGCTGGACATATGTTCTCCGTGGCTTCCACTCTACCATCATAGCATGAAGACAGCTACAGATAATACATCAATCAATGGATGTGGCTGTGTTCCAATAAAACTTTATTCATAAAAACAGGCTTTGGTAAATAGTCAGTGGGAAGTTGTTGTATAACAAAGGGAGTCCAACTCGAGGATGGAAGATGCCTTAGAGGACTGGGGTGGGGAGGGTGGGGGGACTCGAGGGAGGGTGGGGGGGAGTCAAGAGAGGGAGGGAATACGGGAATATGTGTATAAAAACAGTTGATTGAATTTGATGTACCCCCCCAAAAATAATAAATAAATAAAATTTTTAAAAAATGAGTTTTTAAATAAAAAACAAACAAACAAACAAACAAACAAAAAACAGGCTTTGGGTGGTACTTTGTAAGTCCCTCTAGGGCCATTATCTTATATTTGACATTCACTCCCACAGCCTCAGTGCCCAGCTTTCAACCTTACCAAAACCCTGGAGGGTCGATGGTGTTATTTCCATTTTATAGATGATCAAATAAGGCTCAGGAAGGGGTACTTTGTTCAAACTCAGGTAAATATTATATCAGCTTTCTAGGGCTTCTGTAACATTGTACCACAAGTTACAAAACTGCTTGAAACAACAGAGATTCAGTCTCCCACAGCTGTGGAGGCTAGAAGTGCAAAATCTAGGTGTCCGCAGGCCCACACTTTCCCTGAAGTCTCCAGAGGAGAATCCTTCCTCCCTCTTCCAGCTTCCGTGGCTCCTGGGGTTCCTCGCTCTGGGGGTGCCTCGCTTCCTCCTCTGCCTCTGTTTCCACAAGGCCTTCCCCTCTGTGTGTCTGTGTCTCTGTATGCTCTCCCTCTCTGCGTTTGTGCCTCTCTCCTCTTATAAGGACAAGAGTCATTGGATTTAGCACCCATCCTAATACAATATAATCAATTTTAACTAATTTTGTCTGTAAAGACCCATTTACAAATACAGTCACATTCTGAGGTTCTGAGTGGACGTGAACTTTTTGGGGAGGAGGCACAGTTTTAAGCCACTACATCTGTCAAATGGTAGAGTAAGGATTTGAATGTGACCCCATTTCAATAATTTTCTACTTTGAAGTTGTAATCTTAGCTATTAAGTTAAATTAGCAGTTAACAATGATGTCCAATCGTAGACATATTTTGAGAGCTGATTTGAGAATATCAGTAGAAAAGAGAACTAAGAATTTTACCTGAGAGGAGCTTTGTCTAAGTCATCACTTCTGCCTTGTACCCTGAACATAAAATAAGGTTAGTGTTGATCTGAGGGCATCCGATACGTATCTTATGAAAATAGATTTAAGATATTTTTACGTAGACTTCAATGGTTGTGCAAGGGACATCACAGGAGAAGTTTTAGGGTCTCTGGAGTCAATATCTCTGGATACCAAGTTCAAGTTGAGGTTTCTCCCAATACTTGTCTAAAGCATGTTTCCTCCCTTAGGGGAGTGGGCAGTTTTATGACCATCCAAATACATTTAGGAAATGCCAGGCTGAACCAAGTAAAACACATTTCATTACTTCAGTCCATAATTGCTTCTTCGAACCTTTTATTTGTTAAGGTGACTTGTAAGTTTCTAAGAGGGAAGCATTGTGCACATTTTTCTAAGTTTCTTGGGTATTTTTTGTAGAATATCTTCAGGAACTAATCATCTGTGCCACACACTTTGGTGCCTCTACTTTGGGTGTTTATTTGCTTACTTAAGTGCACATAAGTTTTGCTTTCTGGAGGCAAGTGTGTAGAAGTATACTTCTCTTAGATTTGAACCCCTGCATAATGGATGAGATCCCTGACAGAAGGGGAGACACCGATGGATGCACCATGGCATCTACTAATTTATTGGTCAATTCATTCACTATTTTATGCATTTACTCACCGATTTCATACATAACTATCAAGCAGCAAGGAAGGAGTTATAAACATATAGATGATTGAGACCAGACTTCGTTTCATTAAATCATCTAGATAATACACATCAAGCACCGTTTCCCAAAGCAGATCTAATAAATGGAAACCACTTGTAACTGACTGAATTGTGTGCCCCCCTAAAATTCATAGGTCAAAGCCCTAATCCCTAGTACCTAGGGATTAGGTGACTGTATTTGGAGGCAGGACCTTTGAAGAGGTGATTGGGGTTAAATAAGGTTGTAAGAGTGGGGGCTCTAACCCAACAGGAATGATGTCTTTATAAGCAGAGGGAGAGATGCCAGGGATGGGCATGCACAGAGAACAGGCCATGTGAGGACACAGCAAGAAGGTGGCTAAGGAGAGAGGCCTCAGGAAAAATCAATCCTGCCAGCACCTTGATGGTGGATTTCTAGGCTCCAAGCCTGTGAGAAAATACATTTCTATCGTTTAAGCCACCCAGACTGTGGTACAGCAGCCCCAGCAGAAGAAAACAACACTGTTAATTGTTCATTAAGCCCCTGCCTTCAAGAACTTTATTCATGTAGTTCTAATGTCTACTGAGGGTTTCTCGTTACTTTATTTGCATCGTAGAGGAATTTCACGAGGAACAACTTGATTGTCTGCCTTGTGAGGACAAGGCCTTTGTTGTGTCACCACATTGACCAGCAGAGATGCAGGTGTCTGATAGAATGAATGTATCATCTGCATTTCTCCTCCCCTCTGGGCATTAATCAAGGAGAGATGGCCTGAAGCATCCCTTAGAGAGAGCAAGAAAAAAAGAAAAAGAGAATTAGAAAGTATGAAGCACATAGCTAGATACTTCAAATATGCCTTCTCATTCAATATCCCTCTTCTATATTGAGGTAATAAAACTGCCCACTCTTTTTAGATGAAGAGACAGAAGTTCAAAGAGGATAAATGATTTGGCCAAGAACATGAAATCACTGGTTAGAGCCAGAATTCAAACTCACTTTTCCCTCCTGAAAATATGCTGGTCTGAGAGAAATAAGGACAATTTTTTTTTTTAAATGAAGAAAAGATGCTGATTAGAGTGTTTTTATCAATTGCTTAATTAGAGGGAAAAGGAAATCTGGCTAGGCAGCAGCACTTAAGAAAAAGGACTGGAAATTTCAGTGGACTATGTGTTTATTTCAGTGACATCCTCATAACCCACATGGCTACCGAAAAGCTAAGCCAATGTTAAGTTGTGCAAATAAAAATAATGATTATAAGGCAGTTACTAAGTGCCAGGCACTGTTCTCTGTTCTCTCCCTGTATTCTTGATAACACTATTCAGGAAAGCTAGTGAAAAAACACCAATGTATCTAAAGGCAGGTGACAAGAATGACCAGAATTTGAAATCATGCCACAAGGTTACTGGTTGGGAAAACTGGGAAGGTTTACTCTGGAGAAAATTGAAGATGATGTGATGGCCGTTTCAAGGAGTTGAAAGATTTTCAGGTAGAAGGGGATTTAGACATAAGGATGAAATTAAGAGATAGTGAGCCTTCCATTACTGACATTATTCAAATGGGTGTGTCCAGGTAGAAGCAACACCCACATTCATGAGGAGATCAAGTAATTAAACTCTTAAATTTCTTAAATTTGAAGATTTGAGGAAATCTTAGGTCATAAATATCATCACCCTTATCTTCTTTATTAACAAAGTTAGGTTTTGAGGAAAATAAAATAATGCTAGATCCCTTCTGGAACTATAGAAGGAATTCCGCACGTGAGAAACATATCAATTCTTCTCATCACCGTGGCGAAGAGAAATTGTTGTTCAGTTTGAACTCTTCTCTATATTGATTCTTTAATAAATATATTAGCAAAATTCAGTGTCCAGGTTTGAAAGCCAATAACATTAACTGTTTTTGAAGGGCTTGTCTATTTATTTTTGCCTTTATCAGCAAGAGGCATCGTCATTAATAATTATCAGTGGGCCAGGCATTGAGCAGAAGCTTCTTAGAGTAGGCTGTGGTGGGGTGTTTTCCTTATCTGGGATCCGTGTTTCTTGAGAAGCACCTTCAAAGGCTAAGAAGTGAGTGCCTGGTGACAGCAAGCACCATTGGAGGACTCAGAGTAGATAGCCCATTTGCAAGCCGCGGAGATGCGCGGTTCTGTGATGGGATGGGTGACTCAGAGCCCAAAGTCAGCAATTAAAGATGTGCCATGGTGTGGGGCCTTTGGAGGAACAATTCAGATACATTGCAGAACAGTCCTACTGAGGATGGGTCAAGAAAGACTGGGTAAAATGGACCCAGATAGTCCAGGCTGTTGGGGGCGGGGGGGCGGGGTGTATCAAAATTATCTTAAAAACCACATTGTTGCGGCCATGAACCCTGGACCAGTAAATGAGAAAGATACGGTGGAAGGGGAAAAACGCATGCCGAGGGTGTTCTGTCCTGTTCAGAACACCGTGGTTGCTCCGCTAATACTAACGTTCCACGATGAAGATGGAGCGAGGATATGATGATGCTTAATGCAAGCCGTGGAAAAACAGGGCTGGAGAGGATCGCAGAGACCAGGGACGGGGAGAGGCAGGATGAGTCACGGGTGAGAGTACCTGGGCTGGAGCGCGGAGTGGGGGGCGGCGACAGGGCGCGGGGCTGGGACCGGGAGTGGGCGGGTGGGCGCCGTGGGCGGAGCGGCTCCGGGCCAAGCGGCTGCCGGCCGTGTCTGCGAGCGCAGCAGCATCACCGGAGCCAAGCCGCGGAGACTCCGCCTAACTGACACCCAAACTCTCCTCCCGCGCCGCGGACGGAGGCGGCAGAGCCGGAGCATCCTCGGCGAGCCGCGAGCATCCTCGCCCCCCGCGCGCTCGCGCCCCCGCCCCCGCCCGGGAGGCTGGGCTGCGGGAGGCGGCCGGGCACCCGCGCCCCGCCAGGGCCACCAAAACAAAGGCAGCATCCGGGGCTGGGTGGAGGCGGAGGACCATGACAGCCCCGGCTCGCGCTCTCCCTGGCCCCGCCGCCGCCGCCGCCGCCGCCGCCGCCGCCGCCGCCGCCGGGAGGGCTCCGCGGTGAGCCGAGCAGGGGCGCAGCCGCCGGGCGTGGATCGGAAGGTGCGCCCGCGCCCAGCCCAGGCCAGCCGAGGGGCGGGCAGGCCGCGAAGATGTCCTCGGCCGTGGGGCCCCGCGGTCCCCGCCCGCCCACCGTGCCTCCCCCGATGCCCGAGCTGCCCGACCTGAGCCACCTGACAGAGGAGGAGAGGAACATCATCATGGCAGTGATGGACCGGCAGAAGGAGGAGGAGGAGAAAGAAGAAGCCATGCTCAAGTAAGCCAGCGCGGCCGCGCCATCCGTGCCTCCAGCGGGCCATTCACCGCTGTCACCCGGTCCTCCCGGCTGAGTGTGGGGGAGGGGCGGGCCGGGTGCTGGGTGCGGGCGGAGGCGCCCGCCGGGGGGCCGGGGGCACGGGGCCGGGGCAGGCAGAAGGGTGGGGGACAGGTGGCAGGCGGGATGCGCTGAGCCCTGAGCCGAGGAGTCCTGAGAGGTTGGCTGGGGACCGAGGTGCAGGGGAAGACTGGGTGCACGGGGCCACCGAGGGGTGGGATGTGCAAGGCTGCGAAGAGCCGATTCCGCCCAAGGGGAAGGAAGGGCCCTGGACCCGGGGCAGGTGTTGGGCAGGGGCTGAGCGGCAGGCAGGGGAGGTGGGCGAAGAGCTGCTGACAAGAGCTCTTCTTTCCTTGGAGTTGTCGAGCAGGTTGGGGTTACCCCAGTCAATGGTGCCAGTATTTATGTAAGAAAAATGCTTATTTTGAGTGTTCATTTTGTTACTCATTCATCTCACAGCTCGAGGTTGGGTCTTTTTTTGGGCAGTTGCCATCTTTGGTAACCTGCTTCCCTGGCTTCTCTTTAACCTTTGATTCACGGTCTTCTACACGGAAGACTTGTGTGAAGACACATGTTCCTACCCGTATATAATGCCATTGGCAATGCAAAGTTTTCCATAATGGGAGAAGCTGATGGGGACTCTGGTCTGAATAAAATAGAGATTCCTCTTTACTGGTTTCCAAGGGACCTCCAGGGCCTGCTCGGTTCCTGGTGCAAGCCATACAGTAGGGGACTGAATATTTGCACACGTTCCTCCTACTTTGAAGCCCATCAACCCTTCAAGGGATGCCGATCCAGCGCCTGGTTTTCCTGGGTCTAGGGAGGGAACGGGTCTGCTGGCTGGAGAGGCAGGAGTGTGTGACACTGCCCTGATGCTTGCCTTAGTCTCAGGCGAAACCACTCACAAGGTGCTGGCCTCCAGTACTTCTTTCCCATCACTGTGCAGTGGCACTGAGGGCAACGTGAACCCTGCCTTCCCCAAGAGGTCTTCCAGCATTTGGGAAAGTTTTCAACTTGGCAGTGAGGGAATCCAGAGACCCTGATGGGGACTAGTTCCCTGGCACCCCGTGTTAAAGCCAAAAGGTGTATCTGGGGCAGAAGGTTGGCGTGAAGAGCCAAAGGTAGCCTGTTGCATGTGGAGTTATCAGAGAGCAAAGGAGGGTGGCAAAGGGACGACACCCTGCCAACCCCTCCCAGGGCCCAGGGCACACCCACCAGCCTCTCCCCCACCCCAGGGATGGCTTCCTGAAGGGAAGATGCTGCCACAGGAGGGAGGGTTCCCCTCCTCCCCGCTCAGTGCAGGAGAGAACTGGAGGGGGCTGTAGCCCCAGCCTGCTGGGTCTCCGCTAGCACAGCTGCCGCCCAGATGGGAGAAGGGGAAGTTGAGGGAGCACTGTGAGGGCCGGTCACAGCACAAGAGGAGAAATTCAGTCATCCCTGGCTTTTTATTGTAGACTCCGAGAGGGGCCATTAACTTGGAAGGCCAGAGCTGGCCTGATTCTATGAAGAGCAGCAGGTTTCTGAATTCCCTGCTCCTTCTTATCCAAAAAACAAAGCCTTTAAGCCTGCCGGCTTGCGGGAGGCAGAACCTTGTTAATCTGCTGCCTGTCCCTGGTGGAAGGTCCCTGGCGCTGCAGGCTTCCCCTCTTCTGAGACTGGAAGTAATGGATGGTGTCTGCTGGTGCTGCTGTCTGTCTGTCTGGTTGTCAGTCCGTCTGTCCTCACTGATTTCAGCCCCTGCCACCTGTCCCCGGACACCTCTTCTGCTGGTCAAGATGCACAGTTTTGCTCCCGTTCCTTTCAGTGTTCACTGCAGACAGCAGGTGGATGGAGGCCTCCAACAGCCAGTGGAAAACACGGGCTGCTGCCTGACCGGTCCGACCGGGAAGGGAAGGCACAGGGCATCACACCTCTTCATTGGCTGCTTCAGAGCTGGTAGAGAGAGGGGTTCTAACTGGGGAAGGGTGAGTTCTGGGAGCAGTCAGACCCTATGGGCTTCTATGGACAAATAAAAATGAAGGACACCTTCCAAGTCCTCACGGCGAAAGCATCTTTCACACTGCCGTACCCATGACTGCTCTCCCTGGCATGCACGTGGTGTTCCTTTATTGCAAAGATGCTCTAAATATCGCAGTGTGCGATGCTGTCACACCACAGCCTCTATAATCCCGGCTTCGGTCATAACTTTATCAATCAGCCTCTGCTGCTAAGGTCTTGGCCTTCCGAGCAGTGGCAGACTAGGGAGGTTTTGGAACCCCAGTTTGCTGCCATGTAAGTCTGTCATGTTGTCCACAAATTAGTGGAACAGAGCTGTACTTTTTTCTTGAGGGCACTTTATGTCTTAAAAACTGAGGATCTTAGGGGTTATTCAGATGACACACCTGTATGGCAACTTAATGACACAGAGTCATAGGTGGTGTCCCTTTCTAAACTTTGCATAAAAATAGATTGGAAAACAGGAGGCTTTTCACAAGGCTTTGAAATAGTTGTCAAATTGGAGATAAGTTTTTGTACTAATTCGAGGTCATCATTGCACATTTCTGAGAAATTAGTATCACAACAGGCCCTACTAAGCTACCTGGTAACACAGAATTCAGGCTTAAAATTCACTTTGGTCATTACTGCAGAGTCCCTGCCTTGAGTTCCCTACCTACTGTGTGTGCTCTCTGTTCACGCTTTGTAAAAACAGGCATTAGTAGAGAGAAGGGTGAAAACCAATGGGTGACTACGCCAAAGAAACATTATAAAATACCAATTAAAATATATTTGTGTAGTTTCATCACCCTTGACTGTATATTACTGCTTGAATTTGGTCTTGATGATGTCTTT
The DNA here is from genome assembly GCF_030028045.1 of Hippopotamus amphibius kiboko. NCBI lineage: Eukaryota > Metazoa > Chordata > Mammalia > Artiodactyla > Hippopotamidae > Hippopotamus > Hippopotamus amphibius. Next base: position 82,759,129 of record NC_080191.1, on the reverse strand, counting down.
AAAGATGTTTAAATGGAAAAGAATAATGAAACTACTTTCACTTCAAGGGTTCAGAAAATTTTTTCCTTGAAATTATAAGAACTTTGCCATACAAATAATTCATTTTGTTGGCAATGTGCACTAACTTTAAATACCATTGCCATAGAACTAGAAACAGTTGACTCCTGCAAATAATTTCTAATGGTTGATTTAATTCCCTGCCAATAGAAGGTCTTTCTTAATCTTAGTAGGGTTTTGGGGTGTGTGTGTAAGTGTATGTGGATGTGGGTGTGAGTGTGTGTTCTAGAAGTTTTTTGAAAGCTAACTTCCTCAATGAATACTCCTTCAAGTAACTGTCACCAGACACCAAGAGCCAATATATTACATGGGTTGAGAACTGCTTTATCTGGGACCTAAATCAGAGAAGATTTCATTAGATCTAAAATCTTATTCCCTTTTTATAAAAGCTTCACAGAGGAAGGAGCGACAGAGAAGCAAGGCAAGAGAAACAATATTGAAGCAGAGAGTGAAAACGATGGCTAGAGGCTGGGAACTGAGAACTGTGTGGGAATATTTAATAGAACTACTAACATTTATTGAGCATTTACCCCATGCTGGCCATTATTCTAAGTGGTTATTGAATCAAATGCCAAAAAGTTGAACTGTGTTCAAGTTCAATATATGTATATTTAGATTCTCACAAACGACCTGTGCAAAAGGTAAACAGGGTCGTATAATGTCCTCATCCTGCACTCAGAGGGTTCCTATAATACCTTGAACCTACTCACATAATATGGCCCAACCAGGATTCAAACCCAGACCTTTTATTCTAAGTCTAAGTATCTTCTCCACATGCTGCACTCTCCTTCTACCAAGAAGAAGCCTGTATTTCATCTACTGCTTCCTTAAATTAATGTCAGTTCTTCCCTCAGTTTCAGAAAAGGGGGTTGGCGGGTTAGGCTGACTCAGAAGATCAGCTACTGATTATAGGAGACCCTGGAGCTGCACCCACACTCTTAATAGAGTTTCCCAGCAAATGGAGGGCAAGGGCATTGTCTCCAGTTTGAAGATAATAAAAAGCATGATGGAAAGTCCATTAACATTGGATCCAAGCATTTGGAGTTCAAATCTAGTTCTGTCTCTTAAATTGTATAAATGTGGGCAAGAAAATTAAATTGGTATTCTAGGAAGTTCTATTTTTCTTATAAATCCTGCAATTCATTGTGTGAATTGATTTATAAAGAATATTGACTTTGGACTTACACCCACTAATTCTTCAAACAAATGTAATATCTACTTCCTTTGTGAGAGGAGAGACAAAGTAGAGGGGTAGAAACCTTGTACCTTCAGCTTTTCTTTCTCTTTTTTCTCCTTCCAACCAATATTGTGACCCAAAATGTATCCAGAAAGCTCAATTAGCAACTGGGAAAAGAAGGAAAGGTAGCCGGGGGTAGCTTGGGTGAAGTGAGGACAGAGTCCCCAGGAATGCAGGTGTCATGTTTTCATTGAGGTTTGCAAAGATTTTCATATCTTACACCCCAAAATATTCTCTCATTTTGCTGAGGCAGATATTAGTAAGAAGGAACAAGAAAAAAAGGAGATAGTAATTTGAGAAAGCTGCTAAAGCATGAGCAGATGTCTACATGATCCCAGATGCTGTGTTAAGTAGGAAAGTCTAGGAGAGGAAATGTACCCTATCACCCAGAGTCTAGTCTCCTTCACATCCCTGGTGGAGAAGGTGAAATTTAGGGAAGGTTATCCCTGAACTATTGCAGTTTTCTGCTTCAACAAAAATCTATCTTAGTATATGTGCATGCCCAAAAGCTCATGGAGAAAATTTAGAAACGGAAGGCCTAAAAAACTGAAAGAAGTAAGCCATTATCCAAAGAAAATAAAGGGTAAGAAACATAACATTTAGTTCACATTTTCGCCAACCTTTCTTGACTCTCTTTTACCTCTGTGTATTTCTTGTTAACCAGAAGTGAGGGGCACCATTGCTGAAAGTAAATAGATTGCTAAGTCTGGAGTAGAATATGGAAACCAGTGTGGGCTCTAGGCACCCTTGCAGACTTGAATAGAAACACAGCATCTTGGGAGTGTTACTTGCTCAACTGGTTAGATGAGGAAGTGGTCTGAGTTTAACCTGTGCAGTAAGAGCCAGCTTCCTGCTAAGATATCAAGTAGCAATTCCTGCAATAACATTACTGTCTTCCTACATCTGTAATACCCAGGTAGGTAAGCTTGCTGTACCATGGATTATAAAGTCCATTGTAATGCATTTCATTAATCTTTATGGACTATTTTATATTTTTAAACAACTTTCTACATTTTGCCCTGTGATGGGAGTTGGATATCTTAGAGCTGGTGCTGAGAGTTGAACTTAGTTGGCCCGAGGCACATGGCAACTAAAGTAATAAGAGCCCAGAACCCACCCACATGGACTCCAGATCTATAGTGTCCTTGTAAGTCTTTTCAAAAGTGCATCAGGCTGTGGGTCTTGTGGGGTTTGTTTCCCTCTTCTGTTGGGGAAGGAGCTTAAAATTTGGCATGTGGTTGGATACATTACATACTTTACTCTGCCTCATGCTGACCTCTTAAGAGGTCTACTCTGTGACTATATTATTCATTTCTGTTAGTGAAATTCCCAGAACTAGCTCTATGCCTTCACATTTGATCGGAAAATAAACTTAAAAGGGGCAAGAAAGATGCCATGTGACTCGTGGCATTTCTTAGCCTTTTCTGAGGCCTCCTGTCTCTGAGCTCTGGATCTGGCCATGTGTGACTGGCTAACCTCGAGAACACCTGGGCTCTCTGGTCTAGCTTGTCTTCTCACAGTGTCCTCAAATGCCTTCCCTTTTCCCACCATGTTCCTCAACTACAAGGTCCTCTCTTCTTCCCACTGTTGTTCTGAATTTTATGTGTTAAGTAGGCTCTTTCTAACAAAGTATCATGTGATATTCAATTCAACAATAAGACCATTGTGTAAGGTATGAGAGTTGGGTCAGGCATTGGGCTGTTGGGTAGAGTAAAGAGAAAGTCTGTTTTAGCCTGATGTTGGCTTAGTTCCTATCGTTTCAAAACTGCCCTGGCCAGAAAGGGAGGTGAGCATCAGATAGTTAGAGCAGTAGACTAGATTCTGCTCTTAACACTGTCACTTTCTGTAGGTGTCAGCATCACTAAGTTAACTCATCTGAGCCCCAGTTTCTTCCTGTGTAAAGTGTAAGTGATAATGTCTGCCCTTCTAACTTATGAGGCTTTAACATGATAGTACAGGCAACCCTAAACTTCCAATTGCTGCACCACAAAAAGGTGATATTTTTATCTTTACTCTTTAAAACTATAGAAGAATCCCAAGAGCATCTATTCCTGTGATGATTGCAGCTACCAGAGGTCCCATGGAGGTGGGTTCTTGTGGAAGAATCCATGCATCCTTTCATGCTAACAAGGAGGGGGTGGCCAGGGCTGCAGCCTCCAGGGTGAGAATTTGCAAAGAGATCAAAGGTAAAATGAGTCCAGAGTTTGACCTGAGGTTATATTTACCTTCCTTCTATTCTTCTTTCTTTCTCATTAAATAGCACATAAATGTCTTTAGCACAAAGAGCAATGTGGGCAAAATGGTAAAGTTTGAAATAGTTAAAATGCAACCTTAATTCAAAAATGAGAAAAATTAGCTTATGGTCATTCCGTCATCTTTTGCTAGAAAAAATTTTGAAGAAATAGACTGATGGTTTTAATGTTACTGGATTTAATAAATTATTCACTTTAAATTCGTTGAATAAGGGGCCATATATTTGTCAAGTAGTAGTTCCTCTTTCATGTCAGTCTACTGTTGGGTATGGGACAGATTGAATAGATTGTATGTGTTGAAGAACTTTTTAAGATTCTGTGCTGGATGTCTCAGGTTTTCTGTATATATATTCTTACATTTTTACATCAGGTTTATGTACAATTATTTGATCAGTGTTCTGTGGATGGTGAGGGGGAATATACTGCAGAATTGACTTTAATTTTTTAAAATTTATCTTATTGAAGTACAGTTGATTTACAGTGTTGTGTTAGTTAATGTTGTACAGCAAAGTGATTAAGTTCTTTTTCATATTCTTTTCTATTATGATTTATCACAGGATATTGAATATAGCTCCCTGTGCTATACAGTAGGACCTTGTTGTTTGTCCATTGTATATATAATAGTTTATGTCTGTGACTCCCAAACTCCCAATCCATCCCTCCCCCACCCTCCTTCCCCTTGGCAACCACAAAGTCTGTTCTCTCTGTCTTTGAGTCTGCTTCTGCTTTGTGAATAGTTCATTTATATAATATTTTAGATTTAACACATAAGTAATACCATATGATATGTCTTTCTCCTTCTGACTTACTTTACTTAGTATGATAACGTTTAGGTCCATCCGTGTCTCTATAAATGACCCAATTTCATTCCTTTTTATGGCTGAGTAATATTCCACTGTATATATGTACCACATCTTCTTTATTCATTCCTCTGTTAGTGGACATTTAGGTTGTTTCCATGTCTTGGCTATTGTAAATAATGCTGCTATGAATATTGGGGTGTATGTATCTTTTTGAATTAGTGTTTTATCTGGATATATGCCCATGAGTGGGATTGCTGGATCATGTGGTAGCTCTGTTTTTAGTTTTTTGAGGAACCTCTATACTGTGATCCATAGTGGCTGCATTAATTTCCATTCCCACCAACAGTGAATGAGGGTTCATTTTTCCCCACACCCTCTCCAGCATTTATTATTTGTAGACTTTAAAATGATGGCCATTCTGACCAGTGTGAGGTGATACCTCATTGTGGTTTCGAATTACATTGCTCTAATAATTGGTGATGTCAAACATCTTTCCGTGTTCCTATTGGGCATCTGTATGTCTTTTTTGGAGAAATGTCCACTTAGGTCTGCAGAATTGACTTTAGATATTCCTTCATCTACTGCTAACTTGTAAAATCTTTTCATACACATAAACATTTATTTAAATATAAAATAGAATGGTTAAAAGGAAAGTGACTGTACATGTTGGTTTGCCCAGAACAGTATCTGTTGATGCCAAATTCATGCTATAATTATGGCTAGTACCCCTTTCCCTCAATTTTGAATTTCAATCAAGATGATAAATTAAATTATCTCCCTCTTTATAAATTTTGCTTTCCCTGAATGAAATTATTCATTCAAAACTTCAGAAAGTCAAATAATTAATCATCATAAAATATAGCAATAAATAATTATCGATAAGTAACACAAACAAGTTGTAGATGTAGAATCTTGAAAATCATTGTTTGGCAAATGGAAGGGCTTTTGCTGAGAATCAGGTGTTATCTTTAATCGATTCTCAGTGGAATCCTACCTTTTATGGCAAAGTTGAATTTAAAAGTTCAAAACACTTCAAATAACAGTAACTAGGATTGCAACCGCGTGCAGCACTCTCTCTATTAAGATTTTTCTTCAGGCCTTGCAAAAGAGCAGCTGTGGTTTAGAGAAGACATTTAACTGGATTTTAGGATGCAATATTTTGATCATTCTTCTAAAGTTTAGGTAGTAAAATAAGATAATATTATAGAAAGTAATTTCATGCAGTTTGAAAGTGCTTAATTAGATATTAAGGAATCGTAATGAACTAAGATATATTTATGTAATATAAAAGATAATACCTTGCTGATGATTTACATCCTATTTAGTGTATATTTTTTATATTTCCTGTCATCACATCATATAATTATTGTTTGGGAGATGCTGTTATGTTTACATAGAGAAGGGATTTGAATTGAAAACCAGTTAATATATCTGTGCTATCATGTAACTGTCTTACATAGCTTACCTTCTTTTCATGGGCTCTCATTTATGATCTGAATATCCACAAATGGGAACTAGTGTAGTAGTGGTTATTGATGGAGTTTTCTGTCTGTACTTGCTTGACTTTATGTAATCTATTTGATTAGCTCCCAAATTACGTTTCTGCACACAAAGAATTCTTGATCGATATGTGAGTTGTGTTCTTAATCTCAAGAATATCAAGTTATTTTAAAGTTATAAGTGATCAGTGCACATGTCACGTGACACATTATTGTTCTTGTCATTTAAACATAGTTCTTAACATGCAAGGAGAAGCTCTTTATCTGGGTGGCTAGCTGTTCTGTTTTCGATGTATGGGGTTTACATTTGAGAAAAAATAGGCAGATGGTATACAAAATATCTGAGGAATGCATAAATCAATGTAACAGGTTTCTTCAAATATAGGATAGTGTATATATATCCACATTCAGAAGTTCTATCCAGGTCAGAAAGATTAGTTAGTCTTTTAGTAGAAAGAGATGAAAACAAAAGTAAAGTAACCCAATGGCTTTCCTTTTTTTTTCACACAGCTTAGCAGATTTATCTGCCTTAGCTATCTCTATCTTGTAATATATTGGAGCTTAAGTCTTCTTTCCTAACCCTATTTTTATGGAGAAAAAAAAGATATATTTTATATCCTGGTATCTGAAATAAAGGGATATAGATATGAGCTGGCTGAAATATTTTAGATATTACATTTTTGGTAAGAGTAAAAATTATAAAAAGAGTTTCCTTTGATATTCTTCACAATGATCATAACAGTTGTCATCAAATGTAATTTGGGAAAATAAAATAACAGAAAATCTTATAATTAGGCTGAATATTTTAATTTACAGATGTCTGTGTCCCCTAGGCCAAATACAGTGACCTATTATATAGCAACCTGGAGTAAAAACTTGATGCTAGTCTGAAAAAGATAGTATCCTCTGAGTATTGTTCCAGACACAGGTGTTAGAAAGGGATTTTGTGGTATTTGGAGCTTCAAAAGCCTGAGCTGTAATAGTCACTGTTGAGTAGAACTATGATAGACAATCAGTCGGATGGCTTTCTAGTCCTGCCCTCTATAAAGACAGCAAGGTGGAAGTTTCCTTTGTTCCTTTAATGTGCAGTGAAAAAAAACACAGGCCAGATGGTTAAACAATAAGGTCCTACTGTATAGCACAGGGAACTATATTCAATATCCTGTAATAAACCATAATGGAAAAGGGTACGAAAAAGAATGTATGTAAATACACACACACACACACACACACACACACACGCGCGTACATACAGTAGAAATTAACACAACATTGTAAATCAACTATATTTCAATAAAATAAATATTTTTAAAAAAGTGAAAAAAGAAAAGTGCAGTCCTGGCCATAAGAGGCAGATATGGTAAGGTAGTGCACATTTTAGAAAATATTTAGAAAATGTACTTTGGAAAAGACTAGTTAGCAAGAAAAATGAGTGGTGATTATAATAAGAGCTGGAGGACTTTTTGAAGCTCTTCTTGCCCTTCTTTCTGTAATTCCATTTCCTTTTGATTTGCCTTTTTCTATGTGGTTTCTGGTCACGGACTCCGTCACACTTATGTAATAATGATCCCAAGACTCTATTACTACATTGGAATTCTCTACCAATTTCTGGGTTCCTGTACCTGACCAGGAGGTCATATCTCCTTCTGGAGGTCCCATAGGTGCTTCAAACTGAGTGTTAGCCATCATCCATTTCATGACTTTCTGCCTAAACACGATGCTTTTCTGGAATCCCTGTTTCTGTGGGTAGATCACCATTGCAACCCCTTATTCATTCTGCTGTCAAATCCTTCAGATTCCATCTCCTTTGAATTTCTCCTTTCTTTCCCAATTCCATTGCCTTTACTTTCAAGCAGACTCTCATGCCTGCTCCCCTGGATGACTGCAATAACCTTCTAATTTCCTTCCCTGACGCCAGCCAGACCTCCTCCCATCTCCACGCTGCTGTCAGGGGAACCTTTCTAAAATCCATGTGATCACGTCCCATCAGGAAAAGCCCTTTGCTTTCAGTGTAAAGCTTAAACTTTCACTGCACCCTGCATCTCCTCTCAGAGGTCCACGCACAGCCTCCTGCCAGCACCACCACTGCCTCACATCTTGGTGGCTCTACTTGTGCTTGTTGCTCTGTCAGGAATTTCCTTCTTCTTCATCTACCTTATGTTTACGTAGCCTTTCAAATTAGCTCATTAACCCCTTCACCTGGCATATCTTCCCCGACTTCCCCGATTAAGTTTTATATTTGTCCTCTGTGCACATCTTTCCTGTAACCGTGCTCCCCTGACACTATCACCTCAGCATCAGCCCCTGAAAGCAGGGTCATACTCATTTGTATCTCTCACATAAGCACAGTGCTTGCCATGTGATAGGTGCCTGGATTTTATAAACTGTGTGTGTGAATGAATGACTCCATCCAGAGGCCGTGGAGCAGAGCAGTCATCTGAGGCTGCTGGATGGACTCACAGGGTATGAGTAGGTGGCTGGAGTGGGAAGTTTATTCCAACCAGGAGAGTTCTATCAGCAGATTCTGAAAGCAAAAAATGAGCTGAGCGTTTTGGCTATTGAGAGAAACATGTTGGCCAGAATTTATGAAGAGAACATACTGGTTGTTAGATATTACAAGGTGAAATTGAAATAGGATTCTCAGGTGATCTGCTGTACTCTTAATTTATCATTCATGACTTTTTGAAGGACAGCATTCTGAAAGTATTTGAATGTCAGTGTCAGAGGATGTAAACAATACATTTTAAATAGTAATCCTTTAGATGGACAAGCTTAATGGAAACATTTCCTTTGAATTAAAACATCAGTGACTTCAGTAAGAGTTCAAAGCATAATATGTGTTCTCTGATTTCATATTTAGAATTAGATCAGATGCTTATGACCATAAAGTATTGCACTGATTATATTTTTAATTAAAAAATGCTCTCTAGTTAAGTAATCTTCTAAACATTTTTTTAATTGAAGTATAGTTGATTTACAATGTTGTGTTAGTTTCAGGTGTACAGCAAAGTGATTCAGTTACATCTATCCATTCTTTTTCAGATTCTTTTCCCTTATAGGTTATTACAAAGTATTGAGTATAGTTCCCTGTGCTATACACTAGGTCTTTATTGTTTATCTATTTTATATATATATAGTAGTGTGTATATGTTAAACCCAGACTCGTAATACATCCCCCCCTTCCCTTTGGTAACAATAAGTTTGTTTTCTATGTCTGTGGATCAATTTTTTTTGGAAATAAGTTCATTTATATTAATTTTTAGATTTTCCACATATAAGTGATATCATATGATACTTGTCTTTCTGTGTCTGACTTACTTCACTTAGTATGATAATCTCTAGGTCTCTCCGTGTTGCTGCAAATGGCATTATTTCATTCTTCTTACGGCCGAGTAATATTCCATTGTATATATGTACCACATCATCTTTATCCATCTTCTTCCAAACTTAAACTCCTTGAATCATGTGTCTTCTCTTACTCATCTTTGAATTTCCATGGCCTAACCTGGGCTGATACACAGTGGGGCCTCAGTAAGGGCTGGCTGAGCTGAGCTGCACAGTCTGCATGCCCAGGACACAGAAGCACTGGTCTTTGACACAAGAGAGCTGGACCGAGTTGAGATGGGGATGGGAGCTTGGAGGCTGCCTGGTCCAGGGCTGGCAAATACTCAGAATGCACGGGTGACTTCCTCAAGCTGGAATAGCATTGCTGATAAATGCCAGATGCCTAAGAATCTTTCTGAATGGAGTGCTCCAGGCCATCAACTGACGAGAGCTGCAATCAAGAAACCACTTTTAAGACACTGGAGACTTATTCCAACTCTATAAACTCTATAAACATACTGATAGAAGAGAAAACTGAAGCCCAGAGGTCCTTCAGCTTTTCTTTATTAATTAGTGAGAGAGCTAGGTGTAAGACTTGGGGTCTTCTTTCTCCTGGTCCAGTGTTTTTTCCACGGTCACACTCTTTCCTCATGGTTTTATTTTAACTAGCATCAAATTCAAACAATTAATTTGTTTTCAATTTTGGCTTGATTTGCCTGCTCTATAAGATTACATCCTGTTACAGAAAACTCAAAGGGAACCTCTAATTATTTTGTTGATTCTGAATTTGGTTATATTTAATGTTATTCAAAGTAAGTAGGTCACTTACAGGGACCAAGAAATCCTTTATTTAAAGATTCCATTTGCAATGTTATTTGTTGCAATTATATCTAAGTTGTATCAATACCTCTTAACTGTGGTCATTTTATTTTTAATTTTTAATACATCTCTGAAAGAGACAGTGTTTTCTATATGCAGTAATTTATTTATGATTACAAATAGCTTTTCCTACTCATCTCGGAGAGACAGCAGTGAGCGGTCCTGAAGAGAGATCTTAGTTCCCTGACCAGGAATTGAACCTGGGTAGCTTGGATGAAAGCCAGGAATCCTAACCACTAGTCCACCAGGGTCCAGGGGCTAGAAGCAAAGTGGCCCTAGCTCTTTCCTCCTCATTGGAAAGCAAAGAATGTTTAAAGGAGGCAAAAACCGTAAAAACAGGTACAAAGTTTATGATTAGAGACACAGCACAGTGCATGGAAGAGCACACAGAGAAACAGTTTATTTATATAAGACAAAAGGAGGCAGAAATATACACCCAGAGAGAAAGGGTATGGGCGTCCTCTCTAATGAGGAAGAGTACAGCAAGTCAGGAACTAGGCAGAGATACACACCTAGAGGAGTGTGGGAGTCCTCAGGGAGGGGCACAGTAAGTCACTTTTATAGGACAGTCCTTTGGGGTCTTTGTTTACCTTTGGCCAATTATCTTGTCTCTTTTTTCACAACTGAGTGGTCTTAGGACCCTCCCTAGATGGGTGTGCAACTTTTGCTAAGATGGATCCCACCACTGAGGCCTGTGGGTGCATGTCCACACTTATTATGGCGTGGCACCCCTTCCCTTTGTGACCCCCAAGGAGCCTTCCTACACATGTGCAGACAGAGAAGTTTTCCTTGACCTCAGGAGTGGGCACCTTGTCTCTTTACTTTAGCAGAGCTCAGCTTCTGCCACTAGCTTTGTGCTTGCAGTGTCTGGGTGAGAACAAAGCTTCAGTTTTACTCCACTTGACAAACACCAGCTGTCCAGCCCAGGGGCCCATCTATCTCCTACCTCACTACTATGCATTTGAATTATGTGCAGATTAAAATCTTGTTTTGTTTTTTCACTTAGAAAAGCCAGTTGATCTTTGTTCATTGTGAGAAGAGCTTTCCTTGGTTGTCCCTCATTTGGAGGTTTGACTTCAGCTAGACTGTTGGTCAGTGACCCAAAGAAAGAATAAGTGGGATGGGGAGGCAATGGCACCCCACATACAGATCTATGAACACTCCCATCTCACCCACCCACCTGCACATATAAATCTTACACCCACACACCTGAAAACTTAAAGTATTCTTTCTATAAAGTCTTTTTTAAGGAAGTTAATTTTATCTCATGTAGAGAATTTGTGTGATCTAGACATGCCTCACTTTTTGTAACCTCAACCCTTTCTGTGAATTTTGCCCCCGTGGCTGTTCTGGAAGAAGCAGCCCTATATCCATAGATGCCCACCTGGCCATGCTGATTGGACTAAAGATGGACACGATCTAAGTCCAGATGATCCATTGGCCAGCCAAAGACTAGTAAGGTTCTCTTCCAAAATGAAAATGAGAAACAATCGGGGGTCAGGAGAGTGAATGATACCCATTCATTTTTTCCTTGGAACAAAAATGGATTGAGCATTTATGATGTGTCAGGTATTGTGATGAAGTTAGTAGAATTATCCATAGCTCCTGCCCTTTGCAGGAGGAGGTGCATTTTACTTATACAAAGTTAAAGTTAAATGTGAAATTAATATCTATGATAAATGCAATACGGGACAGTATATTATCCTTTGATATGATAATATAAACCAGGAATTCTGATTGAGATCAGGCTGGCCAGGAGTGGCTCCCCATGGAAACAGCAGTGGGATTGAGCTAAGGTCTGAGGATGAGGAGGAGTTAGGCAAATAAGGACTGAGGTACCCGGCAGGTGGGGAGAACAAGGGGTCTGTGGTGGGAGAGGAAAGCGTGAGTCTGAGAACATGGACAGAAGCCAGTGTTGTGGAAGAGCAGAAAGGGAGATGGCTTGAGAGTGTCTTGGAGAGATAGGCAGAAGCCTGACAATGTGAGTTCTTCCAGGTCATGTAATAGAGTTTTATTTTTATCCAAAGAACGAAAAGTTTTGGAAGAGAGATGTGATATAAGCCTATTAGTATTTTTAAAAATATTTATTTATTTATCTATTTGGTTGCACTGGGTCTTAGTTGTGGTTGGTGGGCTCCTTAGTCGTGGCTCATCAGCTCCTTAGTTGTGGTATGTGAACTCTTAGTTGTGGCACACATGTGGGATCTAGTTCCCTGACCAGGGATTAAACCCAGGCCCCCTGCATTGGGAGCGTGGAGTCTTAAACACTGTGCCACCAGGGAAGTCCCTAGTATTTTTAAAAGACCATTCTGGCTCCACTATCAAGAACTGGTTGGATGAAGGTACAGGTGTGTGTACAGACCAGGGGGAGGCTATTGCAGAAAATCCAGGTGAGAGATGCTAGGAGCAAGGGCTTCCGTGGGGCTGGCAAAATGTTAGGATTGGAGAGAGATTTGGGAAACAAAAGCCACACGTTTTTCCTTGTAACGGGTTAAATATAAGTTGACTTCTGATTTGTGCCACCAAATTTGGAGAGTATCTGGAGGAAAGGAAGAGAGATCCTAAGTCTCATCTTGGTCATTTGGCATCTGCAGGCTATAGGATAGGAACTCAGAAGAGAGGATGGTTGGAAGTGTACACTCCCAGTGAGTCATCTCTGCACAGGTGGCAATGAGGTTACAGGTGAGGATGAGTGATTAGATCCAGGGAAAGTGAAAGCCCAGGAAAGAGCCTTAAGGAAACTTCACTTTTCAAAGTTGAAAGAGGACAGTAACCTTGCAAAGACATTAAAGAGAACGGAAGGTAGGATAAAACCCTGGCGACATCTTGTTACACCAAATAAAAGGGAAGAGAGTATTTCAAGAAGGATAAGGCATTTTCACTAGGATGCTTAAAATAAAAAAGACTGGCAGCATCAAATGTGGGGGAAAGTAATGAGTAACTAGAATTCTTGTACCTTGTCTATGGGAGCAGAGTATGGTGCAACCACCTTAGAAAACCGTTTGGTGATTTCTTTAAAAGTGAAACATGTTTCTACATTATGACCTAGCAATTCTATTTATAGAGGTTTATAGAAGAGAAACGAAAACATTCTTATACAAGAATGTTTATAGCAGCCTTCTTCATAATAGCTCTAAGTTGGAAATAGCCCCGGTGTACGTCAGCCGAAGAATGAACTAAAAAACTGGTATATTCATACAATGAAATACTATCTAGTGATGAACAGGAGTAAACCGGAGGTACGTGAACACATACATGAATCTCCAATCCATGGTGTTAGAAACCAGACTGGTTTTCTGCTTTATGGTAGGAGGGGTGAGGGGTTGACAGGCAAGGAATTTTCTGGAGGGATAGAAATGTTCTATATTTTGATAGGACTGTATATTATACATGTGTATGCATTTCTCAAAACTGATCAAACTGTACATTTAAGATCTGTGCATTTCACTGTGTGTAAATTATATCTGAATTAATAAAAAATGGATTCTGCTGAAGCATCCGATGAGAGGAGAACTGTAAATAGCTATGGGATTCAGTAACAAGGAGATATCACTAGTGACTTCATAAAAATACATACACATAGGGCTTCCTAGGTGGTGCAGTGGTTAAGAATCGGCCTGCCAATGCAGAGGACATGGGTTCGATCCCTGCTCTAGGAAGATCCCACATGCCGCAGAGCAACTAAGCTTATGTGCCCCCCCCCCAAAATACACATAGTTGATAAATGCATGTAATTAAAATGGGCAGATCTTTCCAGAAGCTTGGGAAGAGGGACATGGGGAGATAGCAGGAGAGGTATAGGAGGTAGCTCCAAGGTGGGACTCTTTTAAATGGTATTTAAATAGAATAAGAGTATTTAAAAGTTGGTGCAGAGAATATAGCAAACAAGATAGTTTGAATAAAACCCAGGGCACACATTTGTGACTGGGAAGATAAGGGACCTCATGTCTGATGGTTTCCTTTTTTCTGGGAAGTAGGATTTGAGCCATCTTCTGAGAGGGATGGGAATTGGAGAGTTGAGGATGAGGAAGAAAGTCTGAAATCGCTGAGGTGGGAAGCAGGAGTGTGGTTGTACTAGAGGATTCTAGACAAAGCCACATGCAAGAGGAGTCCGCGGGAGGGAGATTTTCAGATAAGAGACATGCAGATAAGAGAGGCCTTTTTGCCCTTAATACACCAAGCAAAGGGATTTTGATCCTGACCTCTGGGCTGAGTCACAGTGAGGCTGTCTGAACACTTGGCTGTGTCATCTTGATTGAGTTTGAGTGGGTTTCTGATTCTTCCAGCCGAAAGAGAGCCTTGATTAGGACTTTGTAGTTCTTGTTTTTCTCTACACTAGAGATACTAGATAGTCTCAAGTCTGCATCTTCTGTTTTCATGTTCAGAAAGAATATTTTTCAATTAATAAGTACATGTATTCATATTGGTATGTATATATGTGAGTGCAGATATGCAAATGCATATGAAGTCTCTGTAAATTAACACTGCATTATCAAGATACGTTGTCCTCCTCCTTTTTCACACACTTCTCTTCAGTTCAAGTTCTGTCCTCTCTCTCGGGATGCTCCTGTTTATTTTGACTTGAAAGCATTTGGGGATATAGAATAGAGAATGACATGATTTGCTTCACATCCTTTACTGTGAGGGACAGCCTGGGACACACGATGTGATGGGAAAAGCTCTGACCACTCCAGTTTGACTTGTTTCCCATCCTCGTGGTTAGAGAGTAATTTAGATTTGCTGTCGGTCAGGTTCCCTAGAAACAAACTGAGATGGAGATTCTTGTGCAAGAAGTTCCTTAGGCAGTGCTTTCAGGATTAACATCTATGAGGCAAGGGCAGCAAGCAGCAAGTTGGAAAGTGGGAGAAGCTGGGCTGCAGTGCAGTTCCAATAAGACCTTGGTCAGTGCCTTGGGATCTGTGAAAATAGTTATAATATTCTTGCATTGACCGGCCACCAGATTCATGCTGCCTGGGGCATAGGACCTGGCCTTGGGAAAGCTGGCTCTCATTAGCAGAGGACAATTCAAAGGGAGAGTTGAGGGCTAAGAGCATCCCCTCCATGTTGGGCAGTAAGTCCTTCCCCCACCTTGAACAGGGCATCTGAGCAGCTTTGACCAGCATCACTTAATAATTTTAGCTGAAAATGAAAATAAGAAATTTGGTAACGTTAAATATTTCTTAACTGCCTAAAAACTTAAAGAAGCCAAAGGTTAAATATGAAGTCCATTAGTAAGATAAACCTATGATTTATGAGCAAAATTGAATATTTAAACCAATCGTTAAGAGTGTCCAGATTGTACGAGTCTTTTGGGGCATTTACAATATCACCCAAATCTTAAATTATAACTCTATCTAGAATATTTGGGAATGCCTGTGAGGCAATGAATACAAATGGAGGGTGGTGACTTCATTTGGGAACTGATTTCTCTGTTGTTGTTGTTGTTTTTCTGTATTTAGTTGGAAAGGTGTGCCTTCATGAAACCTTTAGCTCTATAATATTTCTTCCCACCAATTTTCTGTAAACAAGGCAATCTGCCTGGAACCTCAAACAATATGGAAGGTATGCAATGATGGGATTTTCAATCAGTGACATAAGTTTGGGGTCAACTATGGCACATAGTTCTTGGAAAATCCCCTCCTCCTCTTCAGACCATTGTTCCCCAACCATCTTTGCCTTCCATAAGCACTCCACTCTGTGAACTCCTTGTTATATAGGAGAACAGAGAAGTGAATTTTAGAAGATCTGTTCAGTGTTCAGTCTACATATCCCCATTAAATTAAAATTATGTATTTGTGAGAAAAAAATAATGCAAGCAACTTTCAAATGTTCATGGCTTAACACAGTAGAACTTTCTTTCTCACTTGGGCAGCTCCTTGTGGGTTGGGTGGTCTCTTCCATCAGGAGGTAGTGAGCTCTACAACACATGGCCACAGCCAGGGAAGGGGTGGATGGGGGAGATTGATTGAACACATGTCACTACTGCTCACTACCACTGGCCAGGGCCAGGCAGCTGCAAGAGGAGAGGAAATGTGGGAGAGCATGTGGATGTTGGGTAAACAATTTAGAATGATTTAAACATCAATATTTTATCAATTAAGCTACTTGATTCTAAAAAGGAAATAGTTTACTTTCCTTTTGGTATAGAAATATTAACCCATTGAAGATAGAAATCAACATGTAGACTCATGGAGTCAAAAGGGGCTTCAGTGTCCAAATCACTGGTTTTCACACTGTGTCTGGTGGGTTTTCCCCAGAGTTTTGGGCAGTGATAGTGACCAGACAGGGAGAAGGGTGGGGGGCAGGATATGGACACATAGGTACTATAGTGCTATAGCTGCTGCTTCATCCCCAGATCCTGGCCTTAGCTGCTTTATGTTTTGCGATTTGGGGATCTCACTGAAGATAAAAAGAGTTCTGCAGCAAAAGGAAATATCTGAAAACTCCTCCCCCTTTCCAGTACACCCCTTTTGTAGCTCTGGAGGTTTATTCAGCCACTTAAACAATATGTTTGAGCACTTCCTATGCATCAGCCCCTGACGTAGGCTGTGGGGACAAAGCCCCTGTGCTGCTCAAGAGGACACTTTGGTGTATCCCAGAGAGCACCAGTGCCTCCTCAGCATCCAAGTAAACTCTAGAACCCATTTCCCTAACTCTCTGCCCTGCCTGAGATGACAATGCGACTGTGAACTGAGAACATTCTGAAGACATCTAGAAAATCCAGGAGTGGGCATGACTAGCTTGGGAGTGTCCACACTTCCCATGGAACATGGCTTCTGTCTTGGAAAAAAGAACATTAACCTCCTTGAAGTTTTTTTTTAAATCCAAGATATGGGCATTGTTGGGACTTCCTTTTTTCTCAACTCTAATATCTAGTTGGCCAAGAAATTTCCCTCTCAGAGTCCAGTATGCTTCTTTTATGACCAAGTATTATTATCAACAACTAACATTTGCACCTCGAGCAGAAAGTGCTTGCATGCACACTCCTTGTTTGTTCTTACTCTGGCTCTGTGAAGTCAGCAAGTAAGACAGTTATTACTATATCCCTGCTTACATAAAAGAAAATAGAGGAAAAATGATTTAGGTCAAGATTACACAGCATGAGCAGTGAATGCTCCAGGAACTGGGCAATAAACTTCATTGTTATGTTATTACAGAAAGATGCTGAATGCAGGTCATAAAGAAGAGGCTCTCTGATGTGCACTCTTACCACTACTAGTAGTAGGAATTATTATGGGGTGCAGGGGAGGGAAAGCCTGAATGTGTGAATTTCAGAATCAAAGAAGCCTGGGTGTGCATCCTCAGCTCCAGGATTCACTGTGTGATCCGAATCAATCCTGTATCCCTCCAGGGTATCATCTGTGGTACAGGGCTGGGTGGAGGAGTAACCAAGAGAATAGTGGTTATGTAGTGCACTTAGTACAGCCCTTCATCCATGGGCAGCGTTAACAACTTTGGGCTATAATAATTGTTATTTATAATAGCGTCAATGTAAATAGTCCTATGCACCCAGTATTCACATCTCTTTGAATATAAAGACAGGTGCAAATGTGCTGTGTGAGCCCTATTTCAGCTCAGAAGTACAAAACTTGCTGTGTTGATGCTGTATAAAGGAATGTTAAATCACAATTGGAGCCCCAGTTCAGACTGTGTGCTGAGCCCAGTACCCCTATACATTGGTGTGGTTTTAGCACAATGCAGTTACCTGAGCTTTAGGAACACACAGAAGAAGGTGGGTGCTTTTTTCTGTCCAACTAGGGTAATATCCTTATTTTAGCAGCAGTTTGGAATAGGTTTACCGAGTGTTATGCCCACAGGTTTAATTCTTCCCTTTTGTTGTTTCACTAAATAGACATTTTGATTCACCTATTTAGTTTATAATCTCAGATGAATGCCTAGGGATTTACATACATAATTCATATGGTCTGTATCCAGTGAGACAGTTTGAAACTCATATATCCTATTTCCAACAGGAAATAATCTTTGTACAAGACTGCCTTATTTCAAAAATTAACAGATTTCCACATTGAATCAAAGTTATTCCTGAGTAAACACTCATAATAAAATCTGAATAAAATATAAGAAATGGTCTTCAAAAACATTGTTTAAATGAAAGGTAGTATGAGCTTATACTGGTGAATAATTGGAATAATGTTATATTTTTCTACAAAATTAGGAGTAATGGAATAATTTTCTAATATTTTCTGCACCTTTGCTGAGATTTATATATAATAAAACATCTAACCATCACTACCAAGTTCTAGCTCATAGCATGTGTGTGTACATATATATATATATTTATATATATATACATATATAACACCACATACATCAAATGCATGCTTTTAGCTCATGAGAAAATCAAGTGCACATAATAATGGCCTGTGTTTTGTTGGTGAAACTCTGGTAATTTGAATTTAGTGCAAATTTTCTCAAAGATAAAGCTCTTTCTAGAATTTTCTTTATACTTAATATAGCAGTGACTTAAAAGAATCAGTGTAAGTTTGAGAATTAATCCTTACTTTTGTCTCCTTCAAATTTGAAATTAAGAGGCTAATGTGTCTACCTTTATCCCACCAGGCATCACTAAATCTTTCACACTGCAGGTTGATAGGAGCAGTGGGCAATGTGAAGGCGGACGATTCTGTGTCCATTTACCCTATGGACTCTTGATTCCAGTGGGCTGGTATTCCTGCCCCTCCACCCCCAAAGAGGGCATTCTTGGGCTTTCGGTTTCTGTTTTTATTGCTTTAGGGAAGAAATAATGGGTAATTTGGGCAGGAACTTAGGCACTATCTCCCTCTTCCTTTCTTTGCTCTCTCCTCCTCCTCATTACAGGAGACAGAAATCTGAGAGCCTCAGTGGGGAGTTTTCCCAGAAGAGAGAGATGAAGTATCTGTTCCCCTCTAATGCCAGTCATATCCGGGGAGGAGTGAGTTTACTTGTTTGGCCCTTGGGCTCTCCCCTGCTGGGTAAATCCAACTCTTTGAGCCTTCCTTTCAGGGCTGCTGGAAGGGAGGCCTTTTTTGGAGAGAAGCTGGCAGATAGGAGTGAGCTCCTTCTGGGAGAGTCAGCCTCCCAGGGTGAAATCAGCATCTTTGGCTCTATGGGCGGCTGCCTGTGGGGTACTTAATTTACTGGTAGCCAAAACAGAAACTGAGGATGAGGTAGAAGGGCACATTTAGAAAGGAAGAGGATGCTGTGTTGGCTGCACAGTTGTTGGTGAAGTTTGGGCAACCCCCTAT
This sequence comes from Hippopotamus amphibius kiboko, assembly GCF_030028045.1. Taxonomy (NCBI): domain Eukaryota; kingdom Metazoa; phylum Chordata; class Mammalia; order Artiodactyla; family Hippopotamidae; genus Hippopotamus; species Hippopotamus amphibius. Next base: position 82,739,833 of record NC_080191.1, on the reverse strand, counting down.
TATTTTGCCTTCAGCGTGATGTTACAATATGTTTTGTTCAAGCCTAAATGAACTTTTTATCTGGTAATTAACATTTTTACAGTGTTTCTCCTACCACCATATATTTTTGTTTAGAAAATTAAGACCCAGAGCCAGAGTCAGTGTTTGTTTTGCAGAGTATGTATTAAACCCGAACGAGATGATTAGAGGGTAAAATGAGAAAGTTAAAACTCATTTAATCTCCACTTCCTTGATTGCCCTATATACCAATATTTTGATCCTACTGTCTTTGGGGTTTATGTCTTATTTACATTCACTAAACATGTTTCTGAATTTGTCTTTTCCTAACATGACGTGACTGAAACAACCACGAGTGAGTTTAGTGGCCTCCATTTGAGGACCTTCACCTTGACAAACACAAAAGCCTGACTCTGACTTTGTGAAATCTGTGGGGAAGCCCACAGCTCCGTCACAGCTAAGCTCAGGAAATCCTGAGTTCCAGACCTGATTCCACTATCTCTAATCTAACCCTCCAGGGTCTCTGATTTTTCAAGATTGTTTCATTCATTTTAATTCATTAATTGCTTAATTAAAATAATGTTCCAGCTCTGGCTTACATAGATGTACTAAAATGAACAAAAATTACATTGTAAGTTACTGCCAATCTTAATAAACTTTCAGGAAGCTCTGTTTTTTACATACATGTCAGAGTGATTTTTTAATTTATCTGAAGTGGTTTGTAATTATAGGTAATGGTGATCATAGAACGTATGCTGTTCGGATCAGAAAAAAATTGTATGGACTCAGCCTTTGAGTCAATGCAGTTTGAACTCTAAACTGTACTTCCTGACACCCCCCCCACCCCCATGTTGTAGGCATCCTGCCCTCTGCCCTCCTCTCACAGAACACAAAAGCCACCTGGATGTGGAGTCAGCCCACCTCTTTCTCAACATTGATTATTTGCTCTGAGCGGGGTGGTCTGAGACTTCCCTTCAGGTTTCTGTTGAGAGATCTAAGCTGCAGCAGAGGAGAGTTAATTTACACATGGGAAAGAGCTTTTTAGTGCTAGACGGTCTGGAAAAGCTCTGGAAATCAGACAGAGAGAGAGGCATTTCTCTGCACACACTTGTTCCCAGATCAGGAGAAAATGAAGGATAACTGCCCATTTGTTAGACTCTCAGCTAAGCTGACAGTCCAAGGCTTCAGGGTGATATCAGAATAGTCCATATTTTTAATACATGTAACTTTAGGAGGATGGAGAACAAAGGAAAACAAAGGTTTCAGTGTATTTATCTGACTATGGAAGCTTTGGCACACAGGGAAATATTATATATTTTTGGACTGGACATACTTTGGTGGCTATGCTGTCTGTGAGGTCCCTGGACTGACCTCAGGGTCTGGCATAGCTGCTGGTGGCTAGTTGGTACATGACACCCAGTCCATGGTTACACACTGGGCCACATTATGCTTACCAAACCCTTGGAATAATATGATTTTTTAACCAGGCATGAAATCTCATATTCTATATTGATAATTTGCAATTACCAATGTTTTGTAATTTTCATACACATTTGGGTGTTTTATAAAACAGATTTTGAAGACTATGAAGTGAGAGATTTATATTTCTGAGGGCCATACTGGCAGAAGTTGACTAAATGCCTGCTTCTGCTACTCTGAATAATTGTCCAGATTGTATGACTTGAATTTATTTTTTCCTGCTCACTTTCTTGGTCTCATCAAGGAACATGGCCCCTTGCTCTGTTCTGTATCCTTTGTGATCCAGGATTACTTTTAGACATACTTCATACATGTTTTGGGTGATGTGTGGTACACACAATGTCATTTGGGGGGTACCTTTGCATGTATGCCCTGTGCCTTCGGTAGAGTGAAGACACAGGGGACAAAGGAAGTTACTGGGGGTTATTTCTAAGTAAATTTGGACATTCCAAGGAAAGTGTGTAAACGGTACCATCCGATAGCTCCAAAGTTTGCTCCAAGCCAAAGGTTAAATAATGTTTTCCAATCCTTCATTCTAGTAAACAACAAAAAGAACCTGAGAGGACTTACAGCTCCAAAGAATGAGAGGCGTCTGTGAGTCTGGCTCCAGGAGGGAGACTGGTTTAGAAGAGATTGCAAGTGTGACAATGATGGTGCAGTCAAATCTAATTTGGGGCTTCGGTTCCCAAGGCAATGCAGTAGGTCAGGCCAAGCTTGAGTAGAGTAAGTCCCCTACATACAAACAAGTTCTGTTCCAAGAATGTATTCATAAGTCCAATTTGTTCATAAGTCAAACAAAGTTAGCCTAGGTACCCCACTAACACAATCAGCTATATAACACTGTACTGTAATAGGTTTGTAATACCAATACTTTTCACACAAATAATATATAAAAAACAAACACAAAAAATAAAGAAAACATTTTTAATCTTACAGTACAGTACCTTGAAGGGTACAGCAGTACAGTACAACAACTGGCATAAAGGGGCTGGCATTGAGTGAACGGGAAAGAAGTGTTACTGACTGGAGTAGGAAGAGGAGGTGGGAGATGGTAGAGTACTACTGTACTCTATGCAGTACTGTACAGTAATGTATACAAGAGCACAACCACTTGTAGAGTATGCACGCACGTGACAACGTATGTCAGACGTGTGAACTACCTTACATGACTGGACATGCAAACGCATGTTTTCATCTTTGAAAATTTGCAACTTGAAGGTGTGTATGTAGGGGACTTATTGTATGGTTGAAATTACTTTTGAAAATTCCTCCAGAAGGAGCCACATTGAAGGCAGACACATCCTGTCTGTCACATCCACACAGGTGTTCACCCTCCGGCCCTGGAGGAGGCAGTTCTGTCAAGCACCAGATGATGTAGTTGGCTTATGCTTTAAGGTCCATGTTGGATAAAATATGTCTTTGTGTCGCTGAATTCATTGACCACTAGTGTCACTCAGTTGGAGAGATCTTTTGTGAATGAGAGCCACCTAGGAGCTGAGCCTGCCCTTGGGTGGAAAACTCTCATGCTCACTCAGGGTAAATACTTATGGAGAGAATTGGAACAGTGAAGGGATTCTTCTCCACTATTTAAACAACTCTTGTCTAAATCTCTGTCACATACATGTGATTAAATTCTCATAAGTTAAATGCTTGTAGGATGCAAATGCACTTTTTTTTTTTTTTTTTTTGTAGTCAACTGGCCACAGCAAAGGAAAGACACTTCCCCCAGGTCCTCATACTGTCTCTTGGTGGGTTTAGCCCCGGAAATAAAAATGTCCATTGGTAAAGATTCCTCTCTTGTGTGTCCATTGGATGGATCACCTCTAGAGAAACTGGCCAGATTTGTTCTCACTAAATTGTGTTCGCCAGAGACTTGAAACATGCAAAACTTTTGAAACCTTTGCCTCCTTACCACACATCAGTCTAATGGTGGAGGATTGAAGGGCATTTATTTGTCAAAAATCTGGTGGTGCTTGCAAAGTTTGAGGTATCATCTGGCCCTGAAGCATCAGTATATGGAAGAAACACATATTGCAGCCCTTATAGGGCTTCCATTTGAACTTGGCCTTGCTGTTTCTCTTACACTTGACCGCATCACATCTCCTTTTAAGACCTCGGAGGGTGGACTCCTCTCAGTAGTGCATCTCCCGAATGGAAGAAACAGTTTCTCCTCACCAGGGCCAGCAGGCGTACTCATTGTTGGAGTGACCTTACATTCTCAAATTCCTGCTGCCCCCCCTCCCCCAAAGAAGATTTTTTATTAAATCTTCAAGTTCATATACTGAAACTAGTCATTCAAGTCCACAGGAGAATTTGGAATTAGGTATAGAAAAAAATCTGAGGATGAGGAAATAGGCTTAAAAACTGGCACTCAGCCTTGCATTTTTTGTAGTCTATGAACTTATATCAGAAGGGAGTACAAGAACATTTTTCAAAGAGCCAGGGCCAGTTCTTTTGTTGTTTTAGGTAATAGGTTTTTCACTTAGTCAAAATATGTTTTGTTATGAAACATTTGGAAACAAAATCTCTGACCCTCAAATTAATTACTTCTTACCATTCATTCCTTCCCTGGGTTCTTTATTTCTTGGAACATTGTGTCTTCTGTAAAAGACTGGTACATAAAATACTGAATGGAATTTAAATACCCTACCTTTTTATTGTTGTTGTTTATCATAATTTCTATTAATTTATTAGAAATATATTTATTTTTATGACTCTTAGCTTTAATGACCTTCTTTCCTATGCTAACATATGTATTTAAAATTTCACAGCATTATTCCCAAGGCTGGTTCCATAGTCTTCCCCAAACAATGACTTCTTGTAATGACAGGGAACCTTTTTAATGAAAAAAAAAAAAAAATGGTGCTCAGAGGTCTTGTCAAATATTAGCCGTTAGAAATGAACACAAGCTTAAACATTCAATTTAATTGAACAAATATTTATTGAGTAAGTATTATGTGTCAGGTACTGAATCATACTGCCTAACTGAAAAATCTATTATTAAAATAAATAGAACTTTAAGGGAGAGAAGGATTTGCTGTTTTCTGTGAACCCAGTGGCATGAGAAAGAAGGAGGTGGTGTTTTGGTTATTATTTTGTAAACAAAAGACAAATACCTTTATTACAAAATCCTTGGTAAAAATAAATGAGAAAAACAGACTTCGTGCAAGCTTCTTGAATTTCATGCACTGTCTTTTGCTCTGAAAACAGCTAACTGAAATCAGATACAGTTTGAACTTTAGAGGAACCGAACTCAGACTTATTTTTTTTATTTAACCAAAAGCCACTTTGATCTGATTATTAAATCTGTGTGCTAATGCCTTAACATAGTCACAGCATTTTGGAATTCTAAGTTGTGTGGTTTGCATTAAAAGACTTATTATACTTATTTGAAATAGGTAATATATTTTATGTCGTTTAAATGATTAGGAATGTAATTTTGTATTTCAGAATATTTGTAAACAGGGTCTTATGGTAAAATGTTCCTGGGAGGTAGTTCTGATTGGTTTATCCATCAATAGGACAAATTTTCATGAATGCTTGTGGGTGGGGTGGGGGAGGCTGGAAGGACAGGCTGGTTGGTAGACCACCAAGTAGATTTTGACAGACAGTGCTGTTTTTTAGACTACAACGTTGTCTTGGGGAAATCAGTTTATCTTTTTATAAATTTTATAATTTTCTTTAAATGTGTTTGAAGAATATATTCTATATACCTACCCAGTGTGCTTCTATTTATACTGGGATTTTTATAATGTAGCACCCTTAAATAGAGAACAGTTGCATCTAATCCTATTTAAAATGGTTGCTAAGGGACTATTCAAAAGAGCTTAGAAATGACTCCAGGTCTCCCTTTAAGGAGTAAAGGAGAAAAAGTAAAGAAAAGAACACTTATAGAAAGAATTCTGAAATATGGGTTTGCGTCCTGTGGTTTCTGGTATCAGGATGTAGGACTCCTTTCCCAGTCTGTGAAGCTCCAGGCCTTCCACTGAGCCCTAAGCCTTCCCTTATCTGCTGATCCCCTGGACTCCTGAGGATTCCCTGAGGGCACACAGGTTCACACAGTGCAGAGTGGGCAGATATGAACTCCAGGGCTCACCATAGTCCAGGTGGAGTGTGTTTCTACTATAAACATGGTCTTTTTTTTTTGGCCTGTTTCAAATGTTCAGAAGGAACTTTGAATGCCAACTAAACATTTCTTCCGACAAACAGAAAGTTAGAGCTCTTGTAGCCCACGAAACATTTAAGAGTGGATATAGGGGCTTTTTAAAAATCAAAACCTGGCCAGAGGTTTTAGAGCAAAGAATATAGTGAAAAAGTTCTAAGTGAAAAGGTTAGGATGAATTAGTTCCCCAAGACTAAAGGTGGAACTAAGCTGAGATTAAATATGAACCTTAAATAATAAAGGTGTCAATTTGTTTTTAGATATTTCTATTTAAAGTAAGAGCTACATAGATGTGTTCATATACCAATGCTGGCTGATATATATTGATTATAAAATATAGATTGCTCACTCTATACAAGGACCAAAATCAGGTTGGAAATTGTTACAGTCTCTGTCTCATTTTGCCAAACAACTTTGAGATCTATCCAAGGCACCGTAATTCATTTTTTACTCTTTATTGAGCAAACATAACTCTTTAGGGAGAAATGACCTCTGATTGCTAACCTCTCAAGTCCAAACAAATCCAATATTAGTAAATATAAAACATGCCACAAATATAGGCCCTCTTTTGCTGGATTTAGGTTTTATGAAGGTCAGGGTCATCCTAATTTGATGACCTTTGTGTTTCCTGCAGCGTACCTGGAGCACCTAAAATACAGTGACACTCAGCAAGTCGTTCCTGTTCTAGTGAATTTAAGTATCTGAGCATCTACACTGCTTTGATTTAATCCTGTTTGAGAAGCTTGGTTTTCATAATCATAATACCAGTTACAGAAATATTGCTAAATTATGCCTACAGACCCAAGGCTTCCTGTTCTATGAGTGGATTATTTGGTTTTTCCCTATCATCTGAACACCTGTCCACCTATAGATAGACAACTTTTCTACTTACAAAATATCCTGACTAATGTTATCTATATGGACCTACTTTTTCCCTTCCCAGGTCTTGTCACATAGGCTTTTCATCTTTGCCTCAACTTTCTCTCCAGCTAATGGCCAGGCTGCTCCAGAAGAAATCGTCTAGTGGCCTATGAGGTCATCTGCCTTTCTTTAAACAACAGTTCTGAAAGTAAAAGGCCAGCAGCATAGGATACGTTTGCTCTGTGTAGGTGGTCAAGCTATTTTCCAATTGTCCACATGCCTCATCTTCAAACAGCTGTGTCTCCCTTGCTGTCCTTGGCTCTGTCTCCCTCACATCCCAGAACAGGGGGTGCTCATGGAGGATGGTGGAGCCTCGGTAAGTCACTCAGCTCTCTGTCCTGTTCTCACGGGGGTTATTTGGAGGAATCAATCAGATAATATTTGTGAAGCACTTAAAGCAGCCAAGCACGGAGTAAACATTGAATCATTTGGTAAATAAAATAAATGAAAATGGGCATGGAGGAAAACTGGTGGTGAGAACAACTGGTATTTGGGAAGTAGGAATTCCTTACTTCCAATGCAGACGGTTTCCAAGTTCTGTGGCTTGGTGGTTAGAGAAGCTGGAATGAACACCAGGAAGAGCTTTGCAACCTGATGGGTCAAAGTCACTCCAGTAAAAGCCACCTAAAGCCGCTGGCATTCAAGAAGATCGTTTTATGGATTAGTGTGTTTGAGGGAGAGCTTATAACAGTTTCCAAGGTTACAGAGCATTTTCAGCAGACTCCTTAGCTAAATCCATTGTCCCACTGAGCAATGATGAAATTTTACTTTTCTATAATTCCCTCTAAAAATTCGCTGTCTGTTCCTCTTTCAGAGGTTGATGACTTACCTGCACCAACTCGTATTTGCATTGGTGAGAATTCACCCTATCTTTGAGGATTCTAAATTGATTTTTAAGTTAACCTTATAAGATTATTATTGCTCTAGATTTCTGAGTGCAATATTAATTCGCCAATCTGGAAGTCATCCCTTTTGAGCACCGTAAGGAATAAGCCACATGTTCTTTTAATGTCTTGAGGATCCAAAAGCGGTGTTACTCAGCAAATTGTGTCTCAAGGACTTTACTCACAAGCAAACCCTCCTAGTCTCATACTTAGCCTTTTTATTTTAACTTGTTTTGGTAGTAATTAAATGAATTAATTTAATTAGTTAATTAGTTACTTCTTGCCAATTAGAAGGGGAAGGGAGACAACCATTTTTTCACCCATTCAGTACTTAGCTACAGACTGCCTACAGTCCAGGGACTATTATGATACAGTGAAAACCAGACAAAGTCCCTGCCCTCGTGGAGTTTACCTTCTAGTGGAGCAAATACTGATGTGGTGGAGTAGGAACCACTTATATTCCAGTGTTTGTTAAAAGTGCTACTTACTATATGACCATGCCAAGAGTTTCAACCTCTCTCTAACTCAATGTCTCTATATGTGAAGTGAGAATAATAAAATCAATTACTTCTTAGGGTTGTTTTGAAGATTAAATGAGTTAATAAATGTAAAGTGCTTAAAACAATGCCAGACACGCCATAAGTGCTATGTAAACATTAGCTACTATTATTAAGAAGTTATATAACATGTATCAAAGAAGGACGTAAATGGTGGAGATGAACTGGGTAAAAGAGACCATCCAGCAGTCTACTGCAGGAATTCTGATAAGATGATTACAGCTTGAACTAGAGGATGGGTTGCTGAGTAGACTGAGTGTGAGGTATCTACCAAAGGTGGAGTTGACAAGGATTTTGTGTAGATTTTATTGGGTATGTGTAAAAGAGAGGCATCAAAAATGATTCCAGTTTTGTGCCTGACCACCGGAATGATGTAGGTGCCATTGACTGAGTTGGTGTATATTCGGAGATGAGGTCTAATTGGACCTAAAGTCCAGTTTGGGACATGATAACACTGAGATGCTGATTAGATACACAGTTGGAGATACTGAGTATGTAGTTGAGTATTCATATTTGGGGTACTGGGAGGTGTTGGGGTGGGGATATGAATTCAGAGTGGCTAGGTTATAGATATTTTGGAAAGCCTGGAACTTGGATTTGATCACCAAGACCAAGGATAGGCAGAGAAGAGAGGAGGGCTGAGGACTGAGCTGTGGGGTTGCTAGTTTTTAGATGTAGAGAAGAGGAGACAGAGACAGTAAAGGAGACAGAAAAGAGGTGAGCGGTGAAATAGGGAGAAGGCTAACAAAGTGTGGAATCATGGAAGCTAAGTGAAGAAATGGTTTTAGGAAGGGGAGAGTGACCAAATCCTGCCATGTGTTCCTGAGGAACAGAGTAAAAATGAGAAGAATAAAAAAGACTCTTATTGGATTAGTCAATATGAAGGTCACTGGTGCCCTTGTCAAGAGCAGGCATCTTGGAATACTTAAGACTAAAACATAATTTGAGTAGATTCAAGAGAGAATGAGAAGTGGATAACTCATTCAAGGACTGGATAACCCTTTTGAAGAGTTTTGACTAAAAGGAGAAGAGAGATGTGGTATAGTTTGGAGAAGATGCAGAGGTATCCTTTTCTTTTTTAAAAGGAGATGTTATCGCAAGTGTATGTGCTGTTGAGAATGGGCCAGTCAGGGGTTTAAAAGAAAAAATCTTGATGGTGCAGAGAAGAGAGGGGATAATTGAAGGGTCGAAGTCCTTGAATAGGCAGGAAAGGAGGAGGGGCAGGTGGGGGAAAGAAGTAACTGAGCAGAGGAGCATTAAATGGGCACAGACCCAGAAGGCGACAGACGTGAAAGTTACACGAAAATGTGGAAATTCTCACTTGACCACTTCTCTTCTCTGAAATATAAGGATCAACTGAGAACAATGAGAAGGTAAGGATGTTCAGGGAGAAAGGAAAAAAGGCAAAACAGTAGCCTTGGAAAGTAGGTGAATAAAATCATCAGAAAAATGCAGAGTTGCAAGCAGTCCTGAGAATTTATTGAAGGTTTCAGATCATAAATTTAATTTGAATTCAGTTAACATGCTGTGTGGGTTTTCTCCAGTCATGTTCAGCTGTTTGGATGTAAGCAGGGGGTGAGTGGAGAGCTGGATTTAGCCAGGGTTAGAGTTTCATCAAATGAGTCTGAACACTCAGTGAAAGGGCAGATGCTCTGAGGGTGTATGTCACAGTGTGGTTATAGGAGATCATAGCCTGTGAAATCTGTGTGGATAAGGGAGTAGAGTTCATGAATTGTAGGTACCTCTGGGCTAGAGAACTGTGAAGAGGGATTTCTAACATGAGTAGGCAGAAGAGGAGAAAATGATCTTGAGAGAACAGAGTGTTTGGTGTCGAGAACTGGTCCTAGCAAGGTCCAGCATGTGATTGTGTCAGTGGGCAGCTGAGTCACGGCAGGGAACCAGGTCACTGGAAAGAGGCTTAGCCCCTGAGAGGCCAGTGGTTGGATGAATTATCTACCTGGGCCTTGAATGACTAAGACTCAGGTCTTAGTTCAAGCTGCTTTAACAAAGCACCATAGACTGAGTAGTTTATAAACAACAGAAATGTATTTCTCCCAGTTCTGGAGGCTACAAGCCCAAGATTAGGGTGCCAGCATGGTCAGGTCTTGGTGGGAGCCCTCTTCCTGGCTGCAGACATCCACCTGTTCTTTGCATCCTTACATGGTAGAGAGGACTAGAGAGCTCCCTGAGGTCCCTTTGATAAGGGCACTAATCCTATTCATGGGGACACCATCTAATTACCCCCATCACACTGGGGATGAGGATTTCAATGTAAGAATTTGGAGGGGGGGACACAAATGATCAGTCTGTTACAACTGGTGACAGTAGTGATAAAGAAAAAGACAATAAGTCACACTGCAAAAATCTTAGGTGACCCGGGCTTTGTTTCCAGGAAGCTACAAAGGAGATTGGTGTTTCTATAGGTTCATGTCATGTGCTTTGCCTTTTTTAGGGTCTTTTCTAGGGATGAGACAGTTTAGTACCTATGATATGCAGGCACTTAGGGAGATCAAAAGATGCATCAGATAATCATCTTAAGGAGTTTAAAGTCATTTTGTAGGCAAGATGAGAACCCTGCATGAGTGATTTAGAAGCAGGGCAAAATCTGATACAAGAAACCATAGCGGTCTAGCTAAAACACGGAGGGGGTTAGAAGGAGCCTCTCCTCTCAGATGAGGAGGAATCCAGGGGGAGCTTTTTGGAAGAAGTGCCTTTCAGGAGGACTTTGAAGGCTGGAAAGGATTTGAGCACAGACAAAGGAAAGAGGGAGCTTCACACACAAGGGAGAGTGGAAGCAAAGGCATGGAAATAAGGAATTACAGGGAAGCAGCAGGTGGTCCATTTGCTTCCAGGGTGCTTGAGGGGGATGAAAAAGGGAGAGTTGGAGGGTCTGAATGGGACCTGATGAAAGAATTCTAATGCCAAACAAAAGCCTTTGATTCTGTAAGCAGCAAGAAGGGAAGAGAGACTTCAAGGCACATAGATAACTCCATTGGTGTGGGCTTTGGAAAGAGAAATGATGCAGCTCTGGGTCCAAGGGAGAGGAGGAAGAGTCTAGGAAGGAAACAAATTAATAGCACAGACAGACGTCAATTTATATTCATTTCATAACTTACAAAACCCACCTTGGTTGGGAAATAGTAATAGTGGCATTGGAAAAGGATTGGTGGGGACAAATTGATAAAATCTAGCAGAGATTCAGTCAATAAATGTTGACACCTGATTGGATGCACATAGTATTGAGAAGAAGAAAAAGGAAAGTCAGAAAATGATGAAGTTGGTGATATTTATGATATCATAAATAGAGGACGGAGGAAGAAAAGGTCCAAGGATGGGCAGGAAGATCAGACCGGTTTCAGTGTATCCAGTAGACAATCTGAAGTGTAAGTCTGATGCATGGTGGTCACCAGTGCTGATGGTAGGAGTTGTGAGCCCAGGTGAGGATGTCGAGGAAAGGGTGGGTGTGAGAAAGAAATAAATAATACCAGTGAAGGTCTTCATGGCACTCTTTTATTGTGGGGGAAGAATTAGGGAAAACACCCCGAGATTAAGGGAAATAATGAGTAGTGAGGTCACCACAGAGCAAGCGCAGGAGGCTGTAATGTCCCTGAATCCAAGGAAAAAACATTTTTAAAAAAAATAAAAGTGATGTTTAATTACATCAAAGGATCCAAAGAGGTTATAAACAAGAATTGAAAATTCTTAGGTTTTTATAACTAAGAAATCACAATTGACAGACGATTGCAAAACATCAGTGACGGTAACAACCGTCAAAACAGCTTCAACTTTGCAAACAATTCAACAGCAGCATTTTATCACCAGCGGAGAAAACAAACAGTCCAAACACCATAAAATGAGAAGGTACTCAAATTTATTGGTGACTGGGGCCAGTTAGTGTGATATTCAAAGAGTATAACTCATTTCAGCAAACCCTGAAGGAATCAGTAAATTACGGTATAGTATAATCGATGTTTATAATATTGAAACATGAGTCTTTAAGAAAAGATCAATTCACATTAAAAATATTGGTTTCAAAATCAGGGATGCTGAATGCACTCTGGACCCCAAATTGGCTCTTGGAATAGTAAAAGAATCCTAGTGGAAATACTGGTGAAATGCAAATCGAGTCTGCAGTTTAGTTAATAGTCATGCACCAGCGCTAATTTCTGAGTATAATATTCCGTGTACAGTAGAGCACTGAGGGAGGCTGAGTGAAGCATAATGAAAACTCTTTACCATCTTTGAAACTTTTCTGTAAACCTAAAGTTGTTCCAAATTTAAAAGTTTATTGTAAAACATATGACCCCCAAATTTATAGGTGTGTGTAATATAAAGATTTTTTAACCCAAATAGTTAAATGAATAAACCCTTGGTACTTACACAGGTAAATTTTAGTTAATGGAAATTTTATTTTTGAGAATTAACTCAGTCTCAAAACAATGCCTCATTTATACAAAATTACTAAATAGTAGAACTGAATAAAATATCCTTCAGGTCACCTCCTTTCTCCAGCTGACTTTTTGATCTATCGCCTAAATAGCCAGCACCACACTAGCCTATTTACACCATGAAATTGGATGCCAGATCCAGATGGCAGAGAGCAGGTCATGGAGCTCACTGTCTCCCACAAAAACATTAAAACACAATGAAATCAACTGTAGTTTTGTATTTGTATTTGGTATTTCTTCATAAAAATAATTCATATTTATGTTTTTCCTAGCTAAAAACTAAGATCGGAAAGAGACATGGCTGCTGTTTACAAATAAATAAATACCGTTGACCCTTAAACCAGGGATTTAAACTGCCGGGGTCCACTTGTATGTGGGTCTTTTTCAATAGTAAATACAATAGTAATTACTATTTACTAGTATTTCCTATTTACTAATCTGTGGATGGTTAAACCCACGGATGCAGAACCTCAGATGGGAGGGTTGACTATGAGTTACACACAGATTAACCACATCCCCTACCCCCTGAGTTGTTCAAGGGTCAATTGTGAAGTGTTCTAACTAAAAAAAGGACTTATTTGCTTTCTCTGAGACATAATTCAGCTTAGTGGGTGATGATGTGTGTATAATCCACAGTAGCCCAAAGCACAGCCATCCTCCTTCTGGTCCTGGAGAAATGTCCATCCCTGAAGCCTATGCATAAGCAACTCCTTCTGGCCTCATTGAAGCCAGTGAGGTTGTAACCAAACCCCTGGTCTGGAATATTTACTGTTCTTCAGCCACTTGCTTGCAAAGGGAAGTTCACATTTCCAACTTTTATTTTTTAATACGGTGCATTAAACTTCCCAGATAATTAGATAGCTAGTGGAAAGCTACTGCATAGCACAGGGAGATCGACTCAATGCTTGGTGATGACCTAGAGGGGTGGGGTGGGGAGTGTGGGAGGGAATAGCGGGAGGGAGGGGATATGGGGATATATGTGTAAATACAGCTGATTCACTTTGTTGTACAGTGGAAACTGGAACAACACTGTAAAGCAATTATACTCCAATAAAGATCTGAAGAAAAAAATAAAATTAAATAAAAAATAAATAAAAATAAAAACACTCAAAAAAATTTCCAGGTTATACCAACCACCTTTACACCCGTTTTTGTGCTATGACTTGGCTGAGCATAGTTACATGCAAATGTGGACTCTACAATGTGGGGCTGTGGTAGAGTCCCATTCATTGTCCTGCATTTTGACCATAAAAGAAGTCTGCCTGCTACGTTGGCAAGCGTAGAAACCAAAACTGCTCATGAGAAAGAAATGGCAAATTATAGAAAGCTTTTTCCTACACAGTTATTGAATCATTCAAAATCTAAAAAAAATTGCTTGCATAATACATTTTCTCTAGAGGGACCCATGAATATAAAAAATAGTCATTTTATACAAATACCAACAAAAAAGGAACCTATTTTGGTTTCTATTATGCAAATGCAGTTAAAAAAACCAGCCACCACAATCACAAGGTATTTCCTTTATGAGAATCCCTGGTGACTTTTCTCTGGTTTCTTTACCAGTACTTTCCCCAAACAGCTGCTTTGTTTGTTATGTTATGGATATTGTAAATTTTTGTTTTGGTTATTAAGAAAATCAGAACAAAATTTGCATCTTATCTTTAACCACTATGTTGGCATATAGCATGTGTACTTAGCCATTTTCACCTATTTTCTTGTCTTATTTTTACTTAGTTCCACTTTTCTTATACATGCACACACACACACACGTGTTGTTGTATGCAGCTCACTTCTCCCTCAAATTCTTTTACTTGTGGTAAAATACACATATCCATCTTTACCCTTTATCATTTTAACCATTCATAAGTGTACAATTCAATGGCATTAAATACCTTTACAAAGTTGAAGTAATCATCACCACTGTCTACATCCAGAGCTTTTTCTTCACCCCTAACAAAAACTCTGTATCCATTAAACAATAACTCTCCCCTTTACCCCTTCCTTCCATCCCCTGGTAACCTCTGTTCTAGTTTTTTGTCTCTACGAATTTGCCAATTTTAGGCACCTCCTATAAGTAGAATCCTACAATATCAGTCCTTCGTTGTCTGGCTTATTTCAGGACCATTCACATTGTAGCATGTATTAAAATGTCATTCCTTTTTGTGGCGGGATAATATTCTCTCAAATCCATTTTGAAAGAAGGCATATTACCAAGTCCCAGCTTGTACTGCTCCCCACGCTCTAAGGGAAACAGGCCCTGCTGATCCAGTAACCAGTTGGGTAACATCATCTTCAAAGGTGTATTTTTTGTTGTTGTTGTTGAAACACCTTGTTTAACTTGTTGACATATGGTCTGTAAATTAGACAAACACCAAGCTCTACAACTTACATAGTATCAACGTGGGAAAATACCACCCTTACCATTGCACGTACTGATATATAAATACATTTGCACCAGAATACCAAAGAGTTCCCATGAGGGAACTTTATTAGAAGTCAATAAAATATAAAGGTTTGTTCCTGTCTCTGCATTACCCTCTCCCTTCATTTGTCTTATACACAAGAAAATATTGTGAGAAATGTCTTTTGAGTGTGTTGCCTTCATCAGTGATACACCACCTCTTATTTTTAGATGTTTGGTATCCTCCTGTTGAAGGATATTCTGTAACAGCCTGAGGGTCTAAGTGACAGGGACTGTGCAGGGCAGTCTTGGCAGGTGAAACCTGGTGGATGCTTCCTGAATACTCTTGTGTGTGTTTATCAATACATGATAACTGCTTATAGAAGATGGCAACATGCAATATGTTTTTTACAGTGCTAATGGGTAATTGGGAATAATTTTGGAAGAGTATTAATTCCACTTTTGAGGTTTTTTCCTGTCATCACTCATTTGGATGTGAAAATACCTTTCAACAACTAGATTTGTCAATTTGGGCAACTGAAAGGCCCTCTTTTTGAACGAGTCCACGCCTTGCCTTGCCTCTCTAGCTGTAAGAGGGTGAAAGCAATGTGATGATGTCTAAGTCACAGCTCCACTCATCATTTGTAAAATAGAGATAATATGACTTCATAGAGTACTTACGAGAAAAGTTAAGAAAAGGTCAGGCATCTGATGTTATTTAATGTTATTTCCTTTCTCTCGTGTTTGAATCAAGAGTTGTGGGGGAAGACAGATGGGACAAATAGTTGTCAAAAGGCTGCAAAGCAGGAATTTAAGTATAAATGCAGTTGAGAAAAATGATTTAATAGCGAACATATACAGTACTAAGAAAAAAATCAAATTGTACACTTTAAATATATGCAGTTTATTGTATGTCAATTATATCTCAATAAAAGTCCTTAAAAATAGACAACTGGTGTCCTGTTAAGTTGGAATATTTGTTTGATATGGTTTGTGAAAAATGACTACTTAGGTGAAACACTTAACAATGTCGGCTGATGTTATAAGTTATAACATCCTACAACAGAATTTGTGAGTGATGCAAAGGCACGAAATAGTCCAGTTGTTGCAGATAATAACTGCTTTTCTACTTAATCTAATTTGAAGAAATGGAGAAAAATTTAGATGCCAAAATAAGGTTAGGTCTTTGTAAAAACACTCAAAATTGAGAATTAGCATTAGTCTGAGTGGTTATGACCTCAGATAGCCATGCTTTCATCTTACCTACCATATTATTTTACAGATTTTATTCCTGTGATTTTCAAGCTGATGTTTCTGGTGCTTCTTTATAGTAGCCAGAGATGCTGTTATATGTTTAATCAGATGGAAAACTGGTAAATTTTAATTGATTCAGTCAGTTTAGACATTAACTTTAGGATATTCAAATCAAAATATACTTCTCTAAGGAACTTTTCCATATATATTGATACAGGTGTCTTCTAGCTCAATTTCACATTGATAATGTAGACATGAGTTTAAAGATTCGATATTATCATGTATGAAAGGATATAACACATGTTCAAAACACAATCACAGAATGCATACATGACACTACTGCAGTCTTTACATGTGCCCATCCATCTCTGCTTAGCATTGAACCAACCTTAAACATTTTCTCATGTCATCAGTGGAATCAAAGACCAAATATTGCCAGCATGTGAATGGGATAGTTGATGTCCCTCAACTAAGTTAATGAGTCAACTTTTACAGAATTCAAGATATCAGTACAACAGTAGCCCAAGTCCTTTTCCTTGTTAACATCAGCCTGGTAACTTTGATCTTAGTAATAACATGAACTTTAACTACAAAGATACATTTCATGGCATGACTTTACAAAAGCAGTGTATTAGTGTTAATTACTTACCACTGGGATCCCCACAGATCATAGGCACCATGCTGGAACATGGTGAGGAAGGTATTATTAAATTCACTTCACATATTAGAAAACTGAGGGAAGCACATACACCCACTAACTGGAAAACCAAGGTATATCCTAAGGCTGTCTTTTTTTTTGGCGATATTGCCACTTCAAGTTGCTGCCATTTCAAGATGAAATTTAGGGAATTCCCTGGCAGTCCAGTGGTTAGGACTCCACACTTTCACTGCTAAAGGTCTGGGTTCAATCTATGGTCAGGGAACTAAGATTCCACAAGCAGCCCAACACAGACCAAAAAAAAAAAAAAAAAAAAAAAAGGATGACCCTTATCTGAACTGATTAAGGTGGAGAAAGAAAGCAGAAGAAATGTGAAAATGAATGAATGGCAATTACTAATTTCTTTTCCTCACACATTTTTACTCTAAGATAGAGCAATGGGGGAAGATGAGAATACCCCTTAACCCCTGTGCACGGCTCAACCCTGACCGTCATCAACCATGCCCTTTACACCTGTGGAGCCTGGCTCTTCTGTATAAGCCAAGCAGAGTTGTCCTGTCGGATAAAAACATCTGGCATATTTAGACCTGACTGACTCATAGGTTTCATACTTGTTATTGTGCAGTTCTGTGCAGTGGTTTGTAACATTACTGCGGCTAACCGCATAACATAATAAACTCAAACAATGCCGAATATGTATTAGTGTGTCCTGTGATGAATAGACAGTCACAGTGAATTAGAATTGAAAGACTAGTTTTGGCCAAATAAAGGCAGGTGTTATTAATTGACTAGACAAAATTCAGCAAAGTTCTTAAGGACCCGCAGTTGACATATACGACTGTGAATTTGGGTGTGTGGATATCTGGTAGGTTTTTCTCTTTGATTACATAGTAGGGGAACATATTATTGAATGCTATTAAAGGATATTGTTTAATTGCTAGAGAAATCTACACTCCATAATATTCTGGCCATATACCAAGTAATGGTTAACTCTTATTTGGGGGATAATCGAGGAATATCTTGGCATCACTATCACAAAACCTCACATCATAAAATAAAAGTTATACACCAATTTATAACATCTGAAGAATGATATATTAAATTTCCAGGTAAGTAGAAGGCATTTGTAAATTGCCATTTGGCCAATTTTCTTCTGAAACTACACGCTTTTATATAAAATTCTACAGTGGTTTTATAACAATATGAAGATTCTTCATGTTCTTTATAAGCTTGTTATTGTGCTCTGTAGAAATTATGGAAATCAAAACCTAGTGTTTTCCGATGAATGCATGCTTATTCCTTTAAGAAGCTGAGCCATGTGTAAGTGTAACAAAGAAAAGGGAAACTCTTCACTCAGCTGTAACCACTTTCTGCAGTGTGTGATTCCAGATGTCACTCTTTGTATTTATAAATAGATTTATCGAGATTTATATGGGCACCCCTATATACACATACAACACAAAAGAGAAATGCTTTCATTCAAACAGTTCTGAAATCTGTTTTTTTTTTTTTTATTCATTTAACAGTGTATCCTGGACGTCTTTTCCTTCAGAATGTGTGGAATGACCTTGTTAATTTTACTGTTATCCCACTGTATCATGTAACAATATTTATTTAACCAATTCTTCATTAATAGCATCTCCTTTTCATTATTTCAAGTAATGCTCAAAGAATATCTTTCAACATCTATTCCCTAAAGTAATTAAATTTGAATTGTTTTCTCCAACTTAAATATGATTATATTATATAAATATGATTATATGTACTATAACATAATCATATTTATATATATTGAAATCAGTATGAATCACTCAATTACAGAAAATTAGGAGAAAGAAAACGTGTAAACTAAAACTTCACCCATGAATAATGTTTATATCTGTATATTCTTTGTTTACCAATCATATATATAATGAACTAGCTAATATAATTTTTTCCTTCACCAGGTCGTTGCATTTGTAGAAAGCACTGCATACAGCCATACTTATTAGTCTTGGCTGTGCATTAGATTTTTAAAATCATGATTCCCAGGCTGTATCAATTAAATCTCTAGCGGGTGAGTTTTTGCAAAGTCCTCCAGATGATCCCAGTGTGAGCCGATGTTGAAGACCACTGACTTAGAAAGAGTAGCCTGTTTTGAATGAGATGCTTCCTGGAAAGAAACAGAGAGGAAGCAAGAAAAATATTCCAATAAACTAGTCTATCATCAAACATTTGATATATGTGAAAAATGTGTCCACATAATGTTATTTTTTTGCACAAGACTGAAAGTCTCCTTTTTCTGGTTTAATCAGCTTAGTGGAAGTAAAGTGAGAAATTGCAGCATCTCGCCGGGCCCAGAACTGAGCTTGTTACCAGCTGTAATTACACATCGCACCCCTCCTCCATAGCATTTGTCTGGGTTGCAATTCTTTTTTCTATTTATTGTCTTCAACTGGTCCTTCTCTCTCCTTGAGAGCAGGGTCCCCTCCCCAGGTTCAAGGGTAGAGCTGACACAGCTGGTACTTGATCAGCATTGGCTGGTGAATGAATGACCTTTGTCCTTCAAAGGAAGGTAAAGGGTAGTTAGAGAATAGAGGTGACCACCATGAGAACAGATTGGTTTTGTTTTCACTCTTTGTAAAATCCTTGTAAGCCAAATTGAGACCAAAGCACATTTAATTTGGAGAGACATCAGAATGTATTTCACTTCCGAATGGATTTTCTGATTTTGCATCATATACAAATGGGGGAAGTGTGAGAAAAAGATAGTAAAGAAGATTACTAGGAAGAAAAAAGATTTTATTTAAATGGTAGTAAGTACATTCTTCAGGAAGGCAGAGAACTATTATGTTCTTGTATTTAAGCAGGGAATAATTTTAAGGAAACTTGCTTCTGTGAAAGTCCATTTTCATGAGAATGGAGTAGTTTCCTATGGAGTGAAGATGGCTTCTAAAGGAAACTGGAAGGGTCAGATCAGCTCTGGAAGGAGGTTTGGAAACTATAAGAAAACTATAAGAAAATATTCTAAAAGTTCAACTGAGCTAAAGATATGAACATTATTGTGTTTATTGTCTAATATTAAAGTTACTGGGACAGGCATGGTTCAGGAAAGAATAAGAATGATTCTGCCATCCTCCAGGACTCTAAGACCTTGGTGTGAAACATCCAACTCAATTGCAGGAGAAAGAACAGAGTGTGAAACATTCAACTCAATTACAGGAGAAAGAAAAGAATATTTCAGGATATCTTTGCAAATTTGTGTTTTTATATATGTCGAACTTAAAAATAATATTTTAATGGCGCAAGACATGATGTAGCTGATGACAGACATTGTCAGATTAGGATAGACTTGATGTCACTACTGTGTAAATTCAGAAATAGGAAAGTCCCAAGTATGTGGGAATAAAGGTGTGAGTAGATGAAGACATGGATGTGTGAAAAGGGAAAATATTTTTGTCACGCTTACAATCATAATAATCTTCAATAAATAATTTCTGTGTATTTACATCTTAAACTTTTATATCCATACTTCCAAAACAGTTTTAAATTTGTCATCATAAGAAATGTAAGGGTGAAATGAGTTTGTTTTTATACTTTTACCATGATCTTTTGTCCCGAAAGATAAAGCCAGGCCACTTCATACAGTTTTTATTCTCCAGTTTATTATTTTGTCCTGAACATCTTAAGTCATCCCTGTGTTATATTTTTATCATTAACGGTGTTAGTTATAGGCCTCACTAAGAATGTCTCTAATTCACACACATAAAGGGATCTAATTCACACACATAGAGGGATCTAGTATTTGTGGCTTCAAGTGGCCACTTTAAAACAGAATTTTAGGGCAACACTGGCTTGTTAAAACTAATTGTCTTAATAAAAGAAAATAAACTCGATGGACTGTGGAAATGTATGTAATTCATTATTTTGTAGTATTTTCATTTCTATTAACACTATTTCTCACTTTGTGTCTGCTGAGGACTAAGGTGTAGGTTTTAATAATATTAAGTGATGGCATTAAGAAAAGTTCTAGTTACTACTTAGAGATATATTTTGAGACTACTTAAATATATCTTCCATCTTAATTTATTTTAGAGTATTTTGCAAATAAAGAGAACGTGTATGTTTACCACATGACAAGGTTATTATAATAAAACCTGAAACCCAGTGAAACTTGGTACCACATTAACTATGATAGTATCCCAGATTTTAGGATGTATGAACATTTTATAGAATCAGAATTATATTGGAGGTGAACAGACCCTAGAGATTAGTCAGTCCATTACCCTGTCTTGCAAATGAAAAACCAAGGCCCAAAAGGTAGTTACTTAGGTAATGATGAGCCATGAGTACAATCCTAACTACCTTGATTCCTAGTTTACTGCTTTTCTGTGTCACATTTTACTGATTTTTAAGTGAATCAGGCCCAAGTATTTGTCCTCTGCAACCCCCCTTTTCATTTGCATTCCTTTTTGTCACAAATAAAATATAAATTATCCTCTTCCTTCACTTTAAAGCTTGCCTGAAGATGCACAAATGGAAATGATGTTAGCAGAGCCGGAACCGGAAGATATCTGGTCTAAGTGTTTAGATTATATTAAGTAAAAGGTCAGGTTGGAAAAATCAGCATGGATTAAGGGCAAAATCAGCCTGAGCACTAAGACCAGTATCCACTAAAAATATAAAGCAAAGATTGGCAACACGTTGACCCTTTTTTATTATGAAGCCACTAAAAATATAAATAGATCCTTATATAAATAATTATGTAGTGTTGACACTAATTTTTTTGACTTTGGAATAGATTTTTATAATTATAATTTCATGTATTTGTGCATAACTCTGATTGAAAACAGCAAACTCAAATCCATTGACCCTAAGGAACTTAATTCTCTCAGTTCAAAAATAGGACTTTCTGAATAATTTCATCAGGAAGTTATTATGAGGGTCATTTAAGAGGGTCATGTAAGACCTCAGGAAAAATACTTACATAATGTTTTGTATTTAAACACAAGACATTTATATCAAGACTAATTTAAATATGCTTATGAAATGTAAAAGAAAGAGCAGAAAGAAAGTCTGATGGGAATATCTTAAGAACTGACCCAAAGAAATATAACCTTACTTTGCAATGAGTAGGCTCTACCATGTGTAAAGGAATTTAAGGATAGCCATTCGTAGACAAATTAGAAAATCTGTCCTCTTCTGATAATGGTGAATTTATCACTAGTGGTGATTAGTGGATGCCATTCTAGGATACGTATCTTGATATACAAATGTTCTACAACATATCTTGGATTTTTTTCATTTTTATGGATGGGAAGATCCACAAATAAGCTGTTATGGAGTGTGATCGGGGAAGTATATAAATTTAGGGGAATACACTTGATAGAAGTGACATATCTGAATAAAATTATGAAAAGGACAGAGGAAGGGAACATAAATCAACGGGTCTTTATTGGGCTCCTAATCCTTTTTTAAAAAATATTTATGGAGCACATACTTACGTGGTAGGCACTGTTCTACTCATTGGAGTGTATAACAAGGATCCTCAAATGGACCATAATCCGCCCTAGTGATGCATGCTTTTTACTGTCAAAGGCGTATCATCAGTGCTTTGAATGCTTACAAAAAAGGGGATGCTGGGGGATAAGTTGGAGGATGGAGAGAAGGTGGATAGAACAGGGATCCTTGAAGAGCATAAACACAGTGGGAAGGAAGTAGGCTGAGTTCTAGGGCTGCATCCATTGTAGAGCCACCTCTGATGCAGCCTCTGCGTGGGGTCCTCTCGTGGACCCTAGTAGGTCTGTCTGTTTCCACCTCTGCAGTAATTGTCTCACTCTGTTCACCTCTATGTTTTCCTGCCTTTTCTCACCTCTTGACTCTGAGGTGCTTTGAGCCATGAAGCCTAGCATCCGAGATCCAGCCCTGATGCCTGGAGCAGGGCGGGTGCTCTGTGGCGTTTGCTTAATACATATGATACCAGTTATCTGACAAAGTGTTCAGTGGGGAAGAAAGAGCATCCCTGTGTTTGACTGCCTGCGCTACCTTGGAAACAAATGGACTTTTTTGACTGGAAAATAATGATTGGAAATATCTTTCCCTTTGAATTTTTCTAAGGCCAAATACCAGCGGCGGGGAAGAGAGGTCTGTCGGGGGAGACGATTTTAGCTGCCCTACTTTCTCCAAATAATGTCTGTCAGCTCTTCCTCAATCACAAGTAGACACAACTGGATTTAAAGAAAGGTAGGAATTTACCCTCAGAACAGTGCCATAGCTCTATGTTCCAATCGGATTTCCACTCCAACGTGGTGATTCCAGAGCTGCTTCCGTCATGTTGCTGGCTATTAGACGTCATTTCAAATAACTGTTTAATAATGTTATAAAGATAATCTGTGAAACAAAAACCCAACCCAACCCCCATCCAGTAAGTGGGCCTTAGTGGATGCTACAGGGAAACCCATGCCTTCCAGCGAAAATGGCAAGTGAAAATGTACTTGAATTAGCGCCTGGGGAGCACCACCCCCACCCCCACCCCCACCTCCTCAAGTGTCCATGAGGAGTACTGTTTTAGGTTCTCTCTCGAAACTGCGCAGGAGCTCTGGGCTGTGGGAGTAAAAGCGTGAGCATCGGTGCGTGCTTAGTTGACACAGTTAAAATTAAATTCCAAGAGTTCCTTAGAAGAACTGTCTATCGACCTGACCCAGCATTACCTCTGATATTTGCTTCAGCAAACCGTGTGAAACACATAACTGTTGTCTTTGGTTTCAAGTTTATAGCCAGAGCGGTTTGAGATCCATTGGCACTGAACCTAGAAGTCAAAGATGAAAATGGAACATATTAACACTGAACATAGGTAGTGATGAATCACAGTTTGTCAGCTTTCAAGTATTACAATTATCTACCTTAAAATACCCTACTGTACCCTGTCCCCTTCCCTACTGTTTACGCTGTTTGCCACTTGAAAAACGAGAGCCGTTATATGTTTGCTTTCAGGTTGTAATGTTAGCACTCTTCAATATTTTTTACTTACCAATTATCTTTTAATTGCCATATATTCATCTTTTGAGATACATATAGCAGCTCACTAATCACACTAGTTGTGGGTGGGCATTGGTAGCATTACTGGGATTTAAAGATTAGTCACTGCTGGAGGAGGGGGTGTCGATGTCAGCTGGATTATATCAGTACTGCTAATTGAAGAGAAAAACAACCACCACAAAAACTTACTGAAGACTTTGATCCTGGACTCTGAGCTATAGGGGAAGGTGTCACATGATGTCAGATTCCTACTGCTTATTATTAAAGATCTCAAACATGGGGCTGTTTACTAGCCCCCCTGTTTGATTATTGGAGCTCAGAAAACCTCTGCCATTATTATGCTTATCCACAACAGCCTTGAATTTGTAGAAAGACCACCTTTTCCTCTAGAATTGATGTGTCTGTGTTTTCCCCTCAAAAAAGGGATGAGATGGAACTCAAAATTAAAGGTTTATAAAATTCAACTGTTATAACATTAAGACCAGTGATAAAGCAAGCATATTGAATAAAAAAGAGAAAGTAAAGTAAATGCAGCTAAGGTAGGGAGAAAAAAAGAAAAGAAAAGAATATATAGCAAGAAAGAAGCAGAAGATAGCCAGATGGTTTGGTTTCCTGGGAGGTTTCCATGCAGTTCTGGGTGAGACAAGAGAATAATTGGGAGAATTAACTCTTTCGCCTCACTTTTAGATAAACACTTAATTTAGTATTATACTGAAGGCTCTTGAATTCAAACACAGGTGAGGGATGAATATTTTATTAAGTCAAATGGATTTCCTCTCTGCCAACTCCACCTTTTATTCTGTAAACTAGAAAAGATAATTTATGTACCAATTTAAAATGTGTCAGAACAAATCTTACCTGATTTAAGTGCTATGGATTACATTTTTAAAACCATATATTTTCACATATGTGCTGTCATTATTGTAATAAGAAAAAATCAATAAAAATGTGTAGTCACATAATTAGCCTTTGGAAAAAAAATTTTTTAAACAGCAGAAGTTTCTTTCTGTGACATGCACTTTGGTCTAGACATACATGGTAAGTGGGTGAACGATGGGAGCAAAGTAGCCTGCTCATCCTGGGAAAGAAGAGGCTGTCAGGAGAGCACAGGTTGCCTTGCGGCCCATTTGCTTTTTGACTTTTTCCCAGTTCATTGCTCTCAGCATCCTTTCTGCCTGAGCCCAGCCCGATATGCCTTTAAAAATGTGAATGTTCACATTGTACCTGGGGCCACAGGGACTGGCTGGACTTTCTGCTGCCCTGTCAAAGCCAGGATTCCTAAAATTTAACGTAGATTCCATGAACATGACTTTGAAATCTCCCTCTCATGATTTTTGCCCTCCTGTCTGAAATACGGCAGATGTGAGTTTCTTGTGAAGTGCTTTTTCTTTGTGAGCATCAAGAAATCAAGATGTAAAGTGGGAAATAAACTGAATAATGAATCATGGTTGTTGAAGCTAGAGGCCAACCTGGCAACATCTCCAACTCTCATCTCAGGAAGGAAATATGGAGAATATGGGCTCTGATGGAACACAATCCCGCACTTGCAGGAAAGAAAATTGTGAGGGATGGTGATGGGAGGCTAAAACTGCAAAAGTGTGTGGACGGATTCTGCAGGAATGAATGAGCCAGCTGCCTACCTGCACCGCCAGAGGCAGATATAGTCAACAAGGAAGGTGGTACAATGCCCACCTGAGTTCGCTTCTCCCATTTGGCAACAGTGAGCTAAAACCATGAGCTGAGTTACCCTGAGAAGGAGAGTAGATCTTCCTCTGTGGACCCTGCCCTAGGTTGTGCACTTCGGTTTAAGCACACGGACAGCTGAATTTAGAGAATTTTCTGGCAGATGCTAGAAGTTGTGAAATGGTGTCTTTGACTTTGGGGAATAAAAGGCCCTTCAGGGCTACCCTTCTTTTGCCAGTGATGTGTCCATGTCACAAGACTGACTCAGAATAGGAAGACTCGGAGAGCCCCCCTTTGCTGAAGAGGAGCTGCTGTGTGTTCAGCAGAATCAGAAGCGACTGCTTAAACCCCTTTCACTTCTTTGACTCTCAGCTGAACTTGGTCCCCAAGTGTTGGCTCCCAAGCCCGTGTGGGAGGGTTTTCTACACACATCCAAGCAATGCTTCCGCACCAGCTGGGTGTCCTGCTGTCAACTCAGCTCTGACACTGTGGACCTGGGGGCAGGTCACATCCCACAGGTCAAGGGCTCAGTCCCAAGTCTAGGTTGTCACTTAGGCTTCTGACCAGCCCTACAGTTGTAAGGTTCCAATGCTATAAGGTTTTATAGCTATAGCTCAGAGGTCCCAGTGACCCCCTCCTTGGGCTCAATTAATTTTCTAGAGCAGCTTACAGAACTCAGAGAAGGATTTTGCAGGCACACCTCAGAGCTATTGCAGGTGGGATTCCAGACCACTACAATAAAGCAAATACTGCAATAAAGCTAGCCACACAGCTTTTGTGGTCTCCCAGGGCATATAAAAGCTATGTTTACACTATGCCATGGTCTATGAAGTATGAAATAGCATTATGTCTAAAAAGAAAAGGTACATACCTTAATTTAAAATTACTTGACTACTAAGAAATGCTAACCATCCCGAGCCTTCAGTGAGTTATGATCTTTGTGCTGGTGGAGGGTCTTGCCTCCATGCCGACGTCTGCTAAAGGTTGGGGTGGCTGCAGCAATTTCTTAAAATGAGAAAGCCATGAAGTTTGCCACATGGACTGACTCTTTCTTTCATGCACCATTTCTCTGCAGCCTGCAGTGCTGTTGGATTTTACCCACAGTAGAACTTATTTCAAAATTGGAGTCACCCCTCTCAAATACTACCACTGCTTTATCAACTAAGTTTTTGTAATAATCTAAATCCTTTGCTGTCATTTCAACAATCAGTTCAGTTTGCCACCTTATGTGGGCGCCAATTCGTGGTGCCCCAAAATAATTACAATAGGAACATCACTGATCACAGATGAACCATGACAAATATAATAATAATTTAAAAGTTTGAAATATGGCAAGAATTGCCAAAATGTGACACAATGATGCGAAGTGAGTAAACTCTTGGAAAAATGGTGGAACGCAGGGTTGCCACAAAACTTCAATTTGCAAAAGGAAAAAATGCAATATCTGTGAAACTCAACAAAATGAGTTGTATCTGTATTTCCTAGATCACAGTTGCAAACATGTAACCCACGAACAGCCAGAGAGAAGAGGAGCACAGGGCAAGGCACAGGGCAAGGGTTCAGAGGCTCCATGTCCTCTCCAAGCACATCAGTGTCCCAAACCTCCACGCGTTCACCAACCCTGAAACGCTCGGAACACCGTCCTTTGGGGTTTTTATGGAGGCTTGCAGTGGGGGAGAGAGATTGGGCTCAAGTCCTATTACAGCACAGACAAATGGGAATTTAGAGCCAAGGAACCGCATGGGGGTTGATGAAAGGAAAATTACTAAGAGGAAACCTCAGGGGTGATGTAGGTTCTGGATAAACTGACCTAACAGGATTCTTGCTGAAGATGGGCCAGGGGGCCCCGACATCATTTGGAGATGTGGAGGTTGGGGAACTCCACTGAATATGAGTGATGATTGGATGTGGAGAATGGGAGATTTTGGCTATATTGACATAGTAGGATTCTGGCTGAATTTGGATAATGCAGAAACGAACACAGAAGTCCAAAAGTCTGGGCCAAGTTGGGAGAGGATTCAGGAGAGCCTGAGTAGAGTTTTATCAAGCAGAAAATCTTTGTCATTACCCACTATTTTTATAAATGTGTATGTGGCAGGGGTGGGGGTATCCTATAAACCAGAGTTTACCTGGACGTCTTGCAAAGTACCCTCTAGGGGTTTAACCCAGAGCATTTGTGTGGTCTGTCTACAGGTTATAGACCATAGACTTTCTTTTTTTTTTTTTCTTTTTTTTTTTCTTTAAGAACTTTTATTGAGATACAGTTAACAGACAATGAACAGAATATATTTAGAGTGTACAATTTGGTGTCCCAATCTCCCAATTCATCACCCCCCAACCCTCCCCACTTTCCCCACTTGGTGTCCATGTGTTTGTTCTCTACACCTGTGTCTCTATTTCTGCCTTGCATTTCCTCTTTCATAGTTGTTAGCATTTGCCTTATGTATTGAGGTGCTCCTATATTGGGTGCATATATATTTATAATTGTTATTTCCTCTTCTTGGATTGATCCCTTGATCTTTATGTAATGTCCTTTCTTGTCTCTAGTAACATTTTTTATTTTAAAGTCTATTTTATCTGATATGAGTGTTGCTACTCCAGCTTTCTTTTGATTTTCATTTGCATGGAATATCTTTTTCCATCCCCTCACTTTCAGTCTGTGGTGTCCCTAGGTCTGAAGTGGGTCTCTTGTAGACAGCATATATATGGGTCTTGTTTTTGTATCCATTCAGCCAGTCTGTGTCTTCTGGTTGAGGCATTTAGTCCATTTACATTCAAGGTAATTGTTGATATGTATGTTCCTATTACCATTTTCTTAATTGTTTTGTTTTTGTTTTTGTAGGTCCTTTTCTTCTCTTATGTTTCCCGCTTAGAGAAGTTCCTTTAGCATTTGTTGTAGGGCTGGTTTGATAGTGCTGAATTCTATTAGCTGTTGCTTGTCTGTAAAGCTTTTGATTTCTCCATCAAATCTGAATGAGATCCTTGCTGGGTAACGTATTCTTGGTTGTAGTTTCTTCCCTTTCATCACTTGAAATATATCATGCCACTCCCTTCTGGCTTGCAGAGTTTCTGCTGAGAAATCAGCTGTTACCCTTATGGGAGTTCCCTTGTATGTTATTTGTCATTTTTCCCTTGTTGCTTTTAATAACATTTCTCTGCCTTTAATTTTTGTCAATTTGACTACTCTATGTCTTGGTGTGTTTCTCCTTGGGTTTATCCTGCCTGGGACTCTCTGCACTTCCTGGACTTGGGTAGCTATTTCCTTTCCCATGGTAGGGAAGTTTTCAACTAGAATCTCTTCCAATATTTTCTTGGGTCCTTTCTCTCTCTCTCTTCTCCTTCTGGGACCCCTATAATGTGAATGTTGGTGTGTTTAACATTGTCCCAGAGGTCTCTTAGGCTGTCTTCAGTTCTTTTCATTCTTTTTTCTTTATTCTTTTCTGCATCCGTGATTATCACCATTCTGTCTTCTAGGTCACTTATTCGCCCTTCTGCCTCAGTTAATCTGCTTTGGTTCCTTCTAGTGTATTTTTCATTTCAGTTATGATGTTGCATATCTCTGTTTGTTTGCTCTTTAATTCTTCTAGGTCTTTGGTAAACTTTTTGATCTTTGCATCCAGTCTTTTTTCAAAGTCCTGGATCATCTTCACTATCATTATTTTGAATTCTTTTTCTGTAAGGGTGCCTATCTCCTCTTCATTTAGTTGTTTTTCTGGGGCTTTATCCTGTCCCTCCATCTGGTACAAAGTCCTCTGCTTTTTCATTTTCTCTATCTTTCTGTGGCTGTGGTTTTCAGTTCCACAAGATGAAATACTGCTGATACTGCTGTCTGCCCTCTTATGGAGGAAGCTATCTAGGAGCCTCCTGTGTGCTTCCTGTTGGGAGGGACTGATGGTGGGTACGGCTCCATAGACTTTCAAATTTAAGGTAAATCCTCATGCTGGGAACACAGACAAATTTGAATTTTTGTGAGGGGGTCTGATTTGTAGGGGTTTTTAAAGTCCTCTCTTGAGCTCCCTCCTTCTTGTCTCTGTTTCTTGTAACATAGAAGTCAGCCCTTTGGTTTCCTGCTTCTTCACTGTCTCTTACCCATGGATGGAGCCTTTTTGCTCCATATTATATATCTGTGCTGACTCCATTTTCCACACCCCAAATTGTTGCTTCTCTGCCCAGACTCTTCTGATTAAAACCTGGGTTGAGGGCTTTCCTGGTGGCACAGTGGTTAAGAATCTGCCTGCCAATGCAGGGGACATGGGTTCAAGCCCTGGTCTGGGAAGATCCCACATGCCACGGAGCAACCAAGCCCATGAGCCACAACTACTGATCCTGTGCTCTAGAGCCCATGAGCCACAAGTATTGAGCCCGTGTGATGCAACTACTGAAGCCCCCACACCTAGAGCCCATTCTCCACAACAAGAGAGGCCACTGTAATAAGAAGCCTGTGCACCACAACGAAGAGCAGCCCCCACTTGCTGCAAGTAGAGAAAGCCCGCACGGAGCAACAGACCCAATGTAGCCAATAAAATAAGTAAATAAATAAATAAAAATTTAAAAGAGCTCTATGTATCATTATTTAAAAACAAAAATGAACAAACAAATGAAAAACCTTGGTTGAGCTGTCTGCTTGGCTTTTGAGGGATATTGCACTGTCTTTTGTATCTTGTGCTTCATGCATTTGACCTGGTGCTGCCTGAATCTGAGGCCAGGCCAGGCATTCGGATCCAGAACAGGGGCCCTGTGTCCAGGGAGGAAATCCACAGGCATTTCCGGCCACTACTCTCCTAAGTGTGATGCCAGTTCCACAGGACCACCTTTTCTACCACTGACACCTAACCTTTGAAAAATGAATCCTTGGTAGATTATGTGTGGGCACTGATTCCTTGAGTTCTCTTTCCTTCCTTTCCTTGGGTCCTTGCTGGGACAGTGCTTTAGGTGCTGTGGAGGGACGGCCTCACCGCCATGGTGTCAGGTGGATGAGGTTTCCTGGTAGCAGGTCTTTGTGGCATCCCTGTCATAGCTATCGTCACAGCACAGGGCCATGTCCTACTCCACCTGTGTGTAAGGCCTACTCAGGTACCTCCACATCCACTCAGAGCTGAGTCAGACAGGCAAACAATTCTGTGTTTATTGCTCTGTTATTAATATGAGGATTAAAAGTAAACCCATAAATCCTCCCTTGTGGCTAGACTCCACAAGCAGGTCGTAAATGACGCGTAAAATTGATCACTCTAGATGTCGTTACCTATTTTTTTAATAGGTGTCACTTTCCTTAGTTTAAATACATAATACATATATTCTGCATTTTTTATTTGGATGTCAAAGGGTTCAAACTTGTATAGTAAAATACTTGTTACTTTTCTGCAACGTATTTTTTTATATTATGTATTTTAACGTTTTAGTTTTGTGCTAAATTTATTTGTAACAAACAAATTTATCAAACAACAAACAGGTACAGGTAGCTTTCTTAGAGCCCTGGAGGAATTTTTTGAATGTATTATCTGTTGCTATATCACCAGAAATTGCTTGGTATTTTATGAAATAACATTAAAAGTGACAAAAATATAACTTGAAATCAAAGATTCTAAACAGTACTAGAAATAAAAATTAGATGTTTATATACTATAATTTTTCTGAGTCTCTGTATGAATATTAACAATTATTCATGCACAATTTAACTAAATGTACTTGCACTAATTTAGAGCACCACTTTCAAATGAGAAAGATGTGCAAATATTAAATGTAAATTTAGGTAAATATTAAAACTAACCATAGGTATTTAAAGACATGTATTAAAATGGAAAATGTGGGGACTTCCCTGGTGGTCCAGTGGTAAAGAATCTGCCTTCCAACGCAGGGGACATGGGTTCAACCCCTGGTCTGGGAACTAAGATCCCACATGGGCAAGTAAGACTGTGTGCCGAGTAAGCCTGAGGAGCTTGTGTGCCTCAACAAGAGAGACTACGTGCCACAAACTACAGAGCTCAGGCGCTCTGGAGCCTACACTGCACAACTGCAGAGAGAAAACCGGCACGCCACAACTAGAGAGAAGCCTGAGGACCACAACGAAGAGTCCGTACGCTGCAATGAAAATATCCCACGTGCCTCAACAAAGATCCTGCGTGCCCTGGCTGAGACCTGACACAGCAAAAAGATAAAGGAAAAAAAAATGGAAAATGTGTACTAAAAGGAAAAGATGTGTTAAAATCAGAGGCAAGTTCAAATCTTGACTCAAAAAATAAATATAACTAATATTTGAAAGAGTCACCATAAAGTCTAGGTTACTTGTACATGTTCTTACATCCTGTAGTTACTCCTAAGATAGTATTGATGTCTTTATTAAACAAAACAAAACAAAAACTTTATCTACTACTGAGCTGTAAATAATTAATATTCATTTCTAGCTTGAGCTATTTAGAGGTGAAATTTCACCCTCAAATTTCAACTATAAATTCTGAATTTGGTTTTATTTTCTGGCTATGCTTAGCTATTTGAAACCTGTGATATTTGTGGCCAAGCTGAACGAGATTCTTTAGGAACGATGCTGTTGACTTATATTCACGTAGCAGGGATCACTTTATACATTTCCCACTGGATGTCTCCAGACATTTTTTTGCCCACAGACTCAGCACTCTTGGAGGGGTAAGAGTTTGCAATTTCTGTGGGAAAAAAATTTGTTTCACAAGGGTTAGGAGCCAGCCACTCTTTGAAAAGGACAAAACTTCCCCTTTAATTTGTTGAATTTAACCTGTGCTCAAAATTGGTCCTGCTTTCTAATCGTGCACTGATTCTGTGCACTTTCAAAGCCTGACTGGTAATGTGGATGTAGCACAATAGAGGCTGGTTATTTCAGGGCAGCTCAACTCTGTGCAGCACATACCATGTAACATAGGCAATAAGCAATTTCTCCTTCTCGAAAGCAACACCTAATTATTATAAATGTCAAAATTGTAGCTGTCATGGTTAGTTCCCTCCCAGACTGTTTGAGCGTATCAACCTTCCGATGGAGTATTTGAATGCCAAAGTTGTGACCCATTCTTTGAGTTGCAACCCTCAAATGTAAAATTGCCAATCCAAGTTTTAAAATGGCTTAAACCTATTAAGTGGTAGGAAGTTGCAAACTGGTAGACTCAAAATATTTTATATTGTTCAACACATGAAAATAGACTATTTTGTGACTCGTTTTAATGTACAATAAAGGAAAGTGAATTTCTCTAAAGCATTTTTAATTAAAATGTTTTTCTTAATTTTCTTGAAACACCTGCTTTCATAAAATACAATGCATAAAATAAATGATGCCACTCAATCCTTTAGGCATTCTTTATATTACTTTGCAAAATCATATTATGATTAATATAAATCCATAGAGACATTTGGATTTATTTTCATGTTTACAATGTCTTATTACAAAAATATTTGCATTAGGCAAATATTTAATACTTAAAATAGGTTATAAATGTGAGTCTGCATTGAGTTTTAAGTGAATACTGTGTACATATTTTTTAAAAGAAAAGGTTGCTAGAAAGTTGATGTATAAATATAGAACTGTGCTGCTACAAAGAGGCACCTCTTACTCCTGGGAATGTGGAAGGCATGGGGGGCGTGGCGTGGGGGGAGCCAGCTCTCACCCCATGACTGGTGCTTCAGGCAGGCAGGCAGCCTGCTCAGCTGTGCTGGGAGCCTGGCTTATTTTGAACATGAGGGAGGGTAGGGTTTGAAGATGCTGTGAAGAATGGAGTGGTATTAGAAAATGTGCAGTTGGATTGAGGTAGATGTCAGAGGGAAGAGGGGAAAGGGAGGCCCCTTTGTGCAGGCAGAAAGATCAATGAGACAGTTAGAAGGGCTTTATGTGGAGGAAATAGTGGAAAATGAGGCTGGAAAGTTTTTCTGAGTCGTAGGCTAAAGGTTTTGCAAAAATAGCAATAAGAACTATCCCTCACATTGTATGCGGACTTTACCTATGTGAGCAGTGAGGACAGGGAGGATCTGAAGAGCAAGACAAAAGGTGTCCAGCCACACGCATCCCCAACCTGCCAGTCACTCTTCACAAAACCGGCTTTATCATTTTTTCTGAGTATTTATTACTTAGAATAATCTAATTTATTTATGTATCTGATGCTTATTTTCTATCCTTTCTCTCTGCTCACAAGAGCAAGGACTTCATATACCTTGCTCTCCCTCTACCTCCAGTTCTTAGAGCAGTGCATTGTTTACCATGGGCGCTCAATAATTTCTTGACTGAATAAAGGGGAGATGTATTAAACACGTACATTCACAGGTGTACACACATATATTATGTATATAATAGATATACATATGTTAATTATATATATGTATAGTTTGCATGTTTGTGTAAATACTCTTATTAGAGAGACATTATGTTTTATAACAGTTTAAGTGTAAATAATATCTAACACCATAAAGTAGCCTCATTAAAAACTTATTAAAGAAGTATAAGTATATGTATTCAAGATGGATTAATGAATGTATTCAAGATATTATAGAAAATAATGAGATTAATTTCATGACATCAGTTGAAACCAATATTATCAGCATATGGTCACAATAGGTGATTTTTTTTTATACATAATAGGTTAAAAATACCCATTTAGTTCATTTATTCAGTATTCATCAACTAGGCTACATATATATTGCTAAGTCCTGAGAATATCAAATGAGGTCGTCGTGACTGTTCATCAGCTATGTCCGGTTTGCCTTCTTCTAGGCACTTGCTGGGATTATACTTCACTCCCCTAAGCTAGGGATGCTCATGACACTTGCTTTGGCCAATGAAATAGGAAGGAAAGTGACATTCTGTACTTCTGAGCACAGGTACTTCAGAGCCCGTGTTCAGTTTGCTGCTTTCCCTCCAAGTGCCTTGCAGCCTCCAGGAATGAGAACAACATGGACATGGAACAGAGCCCCACCTGCCTGAGATAAGGCAAAATCTGTGGGACATCAGTCTTCATGATCTCCAACCACTAACATTTGGGAGCTGCTTGTCATTCAGCATAACTTGGTTGCTGTGGAATCATACAGCAAGGCAAATGAGAGTGGTTTTCGGCTCTCAAGGATTTCATGGTTTGATGAAGGAGATAGTCTTAAGAGCAAGTTACAATAAAGCATCTCAGAAAGTTCTAGCAGGAGGTATCAGAGACACAGGAACACAGAACATGAGACTTCTACATGAGTTAGGAAAGAATTCAGGAGGTGACACAGAATTTGGGCTTGATGAAAATATAAAGGGTCCTCAGGCAGGAAAGAGTTAGAGGAGCATTGCAAGGTGAGGACCAGCCCATGCCCTGATTTGGGACACATGTTTATACCCACAACAGACACTTGGACCAACTCTAGAGCCTTGGACACAGCTTAGTGAAGTGGGGGAAAGCATGGCTTCTGGAGTAACGTTACCTGGATTTGAATCCTACTTTGGTATTGGTGTCATTTTGGCATGCTGCATAGCTTCCTAAGACTCACTTTCCCCCAGTGTAAATTAGAGACAGGAAGGATGCTATAAAGGTGATTTTTGATGCATTTAATGAAGTGCTTGACATGTAATAAGTGTGCAAAATATGTTTCATAATTATTACTAGTAATATTTTATGGGCCATAATAGTTTCACGAATGGAGATGGGAGAAGGCAGGGTAGGAGGGATGGGCAGTGCTGGCCTGAGGGAAGGTGGGAAAGAACACTGAAGGCTGAGGTGACCTGGGAACTTCTCTGGGCGCTCAGAGCAGGGATGCCCTGGGGACGTGTAAAGATGCTAGAGTGCTGACCTAGCCAAATCATATCCACTTCTGTGTTTAGTCTTTATGCATTAAAAGAGTCTAAGTTTACTCATCAAACCTATAAATAGTGTGAGGGCATAGCTAATTCAGGCCTGCAAAGCAGAGGCAGGGGGCAATTAGCAGGGCACTGAGTACACCCATCATCTGGTCCCTGATGATTCGACAAGTGTATTTCAAACTGTGCTGAGGACATTTTTGTAGTATGAGAATTGGTCCCTCTAAGTGCTTATGGGTGTATTTTTATGCCTTTCAATGCAATATTTTAATGCAGATTCAGGGTGTATATGGAATAGGAGCAGACATGACTTGCAAATGTGATGTCAGTATTCTTTATTAGGATGTAAGCTTCTTTGGGAATGTCACCTCCTAGATCCTGGGTCTGGACATAGCAGGGCCCTTTATGTCATGTAGTATGCTTTCTTTTTTGTCCAAAAGTCAGGAGGAAAACAGTGAGAGAAAAAAACTCTATGCTCTCATTTCCCTGTATCATTAAATATATTGTTATAGGCAACCTCCAGGTGTTTGCTACACACTGCAATGGTCTTTGGAATCGGATAACATTCCAAATCTGTCTCTTGTTTCATGGGTAAATTAGCCACTCTAAGCTTCAGTGTTCTCACCTGAAAAATGAAGATACTAAATATTGTCTCCTCATGGTGATACAAGAAGATAATGAAATGAGACAGGCAAACTCATAACCTCCATAAATGTTAGACTAACCTAACTCAAATGGCCATGAATTGTCAAGTCATCCTGTGGTCTTATACACAATGATTAATTATAATGTTTCCATTCAATGGTTAAGGAAATGGAACTGTCCTGTGCTGCTGGCAGGAATATAAAATAGTGTAGCCACTTTGGAGAACAGCGTAGCAGTTTCCTCCAAATTTAACATACACTTGCCACATAATCCTCCAGTTACACTCCTAGGTGTATCCCTAGGATAAATGAAGAAATAAACCTTCTCAAAATCATAGCAGTTTTATTCATAAAAGAAAAACTGGACACAATAAAATGACCATCAACAGCTGAGTGATTAGGCAAGCTGTGTTATACCCATAATATAAGGAACACTTCTCAGGTCTACAAAACTCTACAAAGGACCCAAATAGTGATGCATGGAATAGCACAGTGGATCTCAGAAACCTCACGCTAAGCAAAGTCAGGCAAAGAAGATTACATATTGGATGATTCTAGAAATGGCAAAACTAGAGATAAAAAAGACATCCATGGCTGTCATGGAGTAGAGGGGAGCAGAGAGGAAACCAGGGGAGGAGATAGACAATAGGATATAGGAAAGAACTTTTGGGGGGGATAGAGCTGTTCCGTTTTGACTATGGTGGTTGGCAGAAGGTTGTGCACATTTGTCAAAGCATATATAACCTTAAACTTTGAGTGAATTTTATTGTATGTAGGCTATATGTCAATTTTTAAAACTTAAGGAAGTAGTTATCATGGAAATTCCTGAAGAGGGAGAACATCACATACTAGTCATGAATTTGCAACCCAAGAAATCATTCTAGAAATGAGAAATCAAGAGCTTGAATATTGGACATTCAACCTCCCTGACAGTGGAGACTTGTACATTTGAGTCTCTAATTAGGATCTGGTGATAGTGAACTGAGTCAAAATGTGAATTCAAAAACAGTAACTTCTTAGAAAACCTGCAGTTGCAAGTTTATTAGAATAATTTTCGAAGTCCCTGACAAAATTTGTGTATGAGTGTTTGAGAACTATGACTTGTCCAAGAGTTTCAAGATTTATTTTGAAAAATAACTTGCTATTTAAGCTTTCTTCCAAAAACATTTTTTTTCCTACTAAGAGAAATCTTCTACCTTTAAAGCCAGTTTTTAAGTGCTATAGTCTGATGCACTTTATCCAGAATGATGAAATAGTATAAACTTCCTCTTTAAAAAAAAAAAAGGAAGAAAACTCAAAAGAAAGAATGCCTGAAGCATGCCTTTTGTGCATGCTTGTTTTTCATGTTTACATATTTAATTGGGCTGCCTTTACCCAGAAAGCCAGAAATCTAAGACAAGGTAATATTTAAAGTGTGAAATCATACTGTAAGTAGCTATAATACTTGGCATTTAAATTTGTTCATAAAATCAGCGTGCAAGACTGAAATATACTGTTGGTTAGTTGACTGGGAAGATTGGAAAACATGAGAAATCAAAATAAGCACACACAAAGATTAGGACACTGCTTTTGTACTCTGTTCCCCAGCCTGATTTTTGATGGGTTGTTTAGATTGTGTTTCCTTTAGTGGATTGATAACATGGTAAGTGCAGATTTTTCCTTTTTTTTCCTACCTTGGTCCTATTTTAGCTTCAGCTTGGTTAGCTCCTTATTGCAGGAGGTTTCTCCCTTTCTTTCTTTCTTCCTTTCTTTCTTTCTTTCTTTCTTTCTTTCTTTCTTTCTTTCTTTCTTTCTTTTTTCTTTCTTTCATCTTTCTTTCTTTTTTTTCTTTCTTTCTTTCTCTTTCTTTCTTTCCTTGATCTCAGAACCACCTGTCACTGACCACACAACTCTATTTGTAATGTTATTAGTAAACATGATGACATGTATTCAACTACAGTCTCACATACAACAATTTTGGAGTGCCTCTATTTGCAATGTAATATCTCAACTGGGGTAAAAGAATGCTTTTTAAGACAAAACTGTACAATTTGCTAATGCTTGAGTTTCTTTAAGGCAATTTAGACACAGTACTTCATTTGCTGCTCCTATAGACCCTCAGATGCAGTCCAGAAATGTTATTATGCTCACTGTGTCCAACAATAAGGAGACACAGAAAGTTGTTCACCTAACATTTTCTAGTCCGTAAGTAGCCAGCACACCTAGAACTCAGTTGTTCTGACTTCTTGCCCTGATGCTCTACCATACTGCCTTTCTACAATAACCTTCTTCCTCCCTCATAAAATACAAATTGGGCAACTGGATTTAGGTGTGTAGTTGTTGTTTTTCCACCCAGGTCTCGTGGGATGAGAGCTGATGGAGGTCCAGATTGGTGGCCAAGTGCAGTTCTTCCACGCCCAGGCCTGACCCTGACTTACACAGAGTCGTGACAATGCACAGTGTCACGGGCTATTACATGGAGTTGATGGGAGAACTTAGTGGGATATTTATAAACCTCCAGGAAAAGCATTGTGACCATACCAGCTTTTCCCCCCTTGCTTTCCAGAATTCTCTAATTCTGTCCTTTGAGTGAATGTACTAAAGCTTTACTATAGTCATCATCCAAGTAGAAAAAAGTTCCAAAGGATTTATTAATTTATTCAACAGATATGTCTTGAGCACCTATCAGTCATGTGCCAGACAGTTTTCTAGGGTCAAGAGATGCAACAATGCATAAAATGAACAAAGTCCTGACCTTCATGGAGATTTTGATTATTCTCATGGGTGTTATTATGAGTTAGCTTCAGCTAAAATCAGGACATTTTTGAGGACATTGGGAAACCATATTGAATGAGTTGTCAGTGGTTGATGGGGAAGATGGGGCCCTATCCCTAGAGAATAGGCCTCTGGGTGGGCTCTACTAGGAAACACCCTGACACCTGGGTATCGTGAGAATGTTCCAGGCAGAAGTTGGACCTACCACAGTAGGGAAAGACAGGAATCTATCTGGAAACTGTGTACATGGGCATCTCCCATGGGGACTGGCAGTCATTCTGGAGGAAAGAGGAGAAACCAGCCATAGAACCCTCAGGGCCTGAGCACTTATCTCTCAAATGTCTGTGGGATGGCTGGAGTGCCACAGCCAGTAATGCTTCTGCAGGTTGTCTGGATGGAAGCAACCTAGGTGGGCTTGATAAGGGGCTGGCTTCAAGCTCCAGATTTCCTCCACATGTCTCAGACTTATCTGATCATAATGGTGTTCCAGAGGGCAAGCCCCAGTGTTTGGATGCACAAGCAGATTTGGAGCCCTTTTTGACATATCTTGCCTATCCACCAACATTGTGTGGCCAAAGCTAGTCACATGGCCATGCCCAAAACCAAGGGACAGGAAGTACACTTCATCTGCCATGGTGCTGAAGCAAGTGGCATAGCTAAACCCAATAAAAGGAAGTGTGGAAGGGCTATGGGAGTGAGAGGGAGAACAGTAATTTAATCAATCACAGAGGAGAAAAGAACTTTAAGAGTGAAGGAGTAAATCCACTGATGCAAAATTGTCTATGAAATCATGAGAACATTCTG
Source organism: Hippopotamus amphibius kiboko (assembly GCF_030028045.1). Taxonomy (NCBI): domain Eukaryota; kingdom Metazoa; phylum Chordata; class Mammalia; order Artiodactyla; family Hippopotamidae; genus Hippopotamus; species Hippopotamus amphibius. The sequence continues at coordinate 82,700,389 of NC_080191.1, read as the reverse complement.
ACTTATTTCTCATTATTTTTTCCATTATTTCATACCCTCCCATTACCACTGTTCTTTTCCATTTCAAAATCAGTTTATTCCTTTAATAAAAAAAACATAGAAAAAGCATTCTCTTAGAATAAAGGTACATTGAAGTAGCTTAACATAGTGACTGCCAGCTGACTCTCCTGCATTCTCAAACCACTTAGAGCTGAGTTTTCAGTAGGAAGAAAGCAAAGCAAATGCACCTGCTCTTCTATTGAGATGATTGACTTGCAGCAGCTCTAATAAGACCCAAGAATTCCAGCTCTGAGACCATCTCATGCTTCTCCTCCACCAAACATACTGGAGTTATAGGATTGCTCTGTTCACAGTATTGCCTTTAGAGGCACGTCTATAGAAGAGATCGTGAAAGAGTTTTGGAATATAGTGATGGCTGACTTTTGCTTATTTATATAACCTTAAAGTAATAGGAATTGATGAGATTTTCATGACTTTTTGCATTTTTCAGTATTTTTCTAACAAAAAATATGGTCTACACATTTGGTATAAGATGTTACTCTTAGAAATTGCAGCTAATACTCAGAATTGCTTAGAAAAGAAATGTCATTTGCCTTATCATCAGGCATATGGCATAAGACATTTTCAGTTCTACATAAAATGTAGGCTGAGTCTTCCAAGATACCAATTTTAGGATTTTTTTCTAGCCATAAGTTCTTGTACAGTCTTAAGTAATATTTTGTATGAAATACTGGGAGCAAATTTACCTTTTAAATAATTTACATATAATGTATGCCAGGTAATGTTCTGAATATGGTTTTAAAACCATGGTACCATGTTTGTCCTTTTCCTGAATTCTATTTTAAAAGCTCCTTTAAGTTCTTCAAATATATGTAATAATTGATCTTGATGAAAACTATTGCTGCACAAAAAACAGATTCCTTAGCTTTAACTATATTTATATCTATCATTCTGATTCTGTCAAGTTATAAAGGAATAAACTGTTTACTTTGAAAAAGCGTATTGTTTGACTTCCATAGTCATTTATTGGAATACTGTTTTCCAAAGCACCTTAAATTATATTCTACTTACATGAAAAGTGACATATCCTTAAATTATGAGACTTTTGCCTTCTTTCTTTGGGCTATTGGTTATTTTTATTATTTATTTGTTACTTTTTAAATTAAGGTGTAAATTACATACAATGAAACATTGAGATCTGAAGTATTCGTTTGGATGAATGATGACATTTGTATACATCCGTGTCACAACATGGTAAAACAAGGAATAAAGCATTCCCATTACTCCACACACCCCACCCAGGGGCAACTTCTTTTGTATTCTTGTCACCATGAAGTACTTTTCACCTCTTCTTGAACTTTATAAAAATTGAATCCTATGGTAAGAAATTTTACCTCTTATGGCTTCTTTGCTCAACAAAATATTTTTGAGATTTATCCACAGTGTTGCACACATCAGGAGTAGCTTCCTTTGTATGAATATACCAACATTCTTGTCAATAAATTCTTCTATTGATGGGTCGTTTCGTTTTAGGCTATGAATATTCTTGTACAGGTCATTTTGTAGACATATGTTGTCATTTCTCTTGAGTTGTCATTTGTAGACATATGTTGTCATACCTCAGAATAGATCTCTGGGTCATAGAATAGGTTGCTTTTCTATTGATTTATAAGAATATGTATTCTAGATACAAGTCATGTATATGTATATACACTTAGTATATAAGTAAGGTATATAATGTGACTATTTTCTCTCAGTCTGTGATTTGCATATTTATTATTTTAAGAGTGTCTTTTGGGAGACAGATTTTTTAGTATTAATGAAGTCAAATATTAAGATTGTTATCATTGGTGAAGCATCAGTAATTTTTACTTAGTGTCAAAACCTATAATGTTTATTCCAAAGTCATTCTGAGTTACAGAACAATAAAATTATGGGTAATTTGAATACATGAAGTCAGTCTTACCAATGTCACATCTTTGGGATTAATGTACTACCCAATTTTATACATAAGAGAAAAAAATGGAAAATTTTTCAATAAGTGTGGTTTTAGAAAAAATGTCTCGTCGTACCTTGAAATTTCTCCACAGGTAAAATAAGATATACAGTTAATTTGCCTGAAAAGTAGATGTTTAAAATGCATGTATGAACAGTAAAAATGTTAAGAGTTTGTAATATTTCTTCTCTTCTAATAGGGCGATAGATATTCCTTACCTACTGAAATGATTACATTGTTTTAAAATTAGTTGTACTTTTTAAATTTATTTTTAAATTTATTTATTTATTTATTTACTTATTTATTTATTTATATTTTATTTGCTGGCTGCTGTGTGCAGGCTTTCTGTAGTTGCGGAGAGCAGGGGGCTACTCTTCATTGCCGTGCATGGGTTTCTTATTGTGGTGGCTTCTCTTGTTGCGGAGCACAGGCTCTAGACATGTGGGCTTCAGTAGTTGCGGCAACTAAACACGGGCTTTGTTGCTCTGAGGTATGTGGGATCTTCCCAGAGCAGGGCTCGAACCCATGTCCCCTGCATTGGCAGGCACATTCTTAACCACTGCACCACCAGGGAAGCCCCAAATGATTACATTTTTATTCCCCACACATCTTACTTAGGAATTGCAAAGAAGTATGTTAGGATTTGTATACCTTTTTAGTTATTTATTTTGAAGTTTACATAACTATATTGGTTGCTACCTGTGTAAAAAACCAACCAACTCACATATAAAAACTCTAGGCTTTGCACAAAGAATTGCTGTTTTAGGTCAAAATCTGTCCCTTCAATGAGTTGATATTGAATACTTAATCATGAAATAATTTATTACATAACTTCTGATCTCATCTCTCTGTGAAATTAATAAGAATAGAGAAAAATATGCCCTCTAAAACAATTCTATGTTGTCTTACTTGGAAGATGAACTTTCTAAGAGTTGGGTAATACATTTATTCAGTGAACCAAAATATGAGGCCATTGCCTATGTTCAGGTAGACTTAGCAATGCTTTTAGGCTAAGAAGTGGCCCCACTGAAAATATTCCCTACTGAAGTTCAGTGCCATGTATTATTATTCTGTGTTCCATCTGAAACAACTTACCAGGCATTGATCCTACCCCTTGGTGAATACTTATTTCTCAGGTTGCAATTACTAAGTGTCACTTCATCACTTCCCAACCTGGATACTATTTCTTGGAAAATACTACACATCACGTTCCTGTTTTCAGAAAACAATGAGCACTAGCGTTTTGAAGATTCTGAAAATTTATGGAATAAGAAAATCTGCTCAACTTGTTTAACTTAATGTTTCCCTAATTTATTTGACCACGAAACCATTTCCTTTCTGTGTGGTAACACTCGATTCCTAGGGAATGTTTCCCTGAAGCAAAAAACTTTCTGAAATGCTAATTTTGTATAACAAGTCAATTTTAGTGTGGTGTCATCATCATGATTATGATTGTATATGTGTTATACATATTAGATTTATATACACATATATACATATATGCATATGTGTGTATATATATATATTAGATGCCAGGTATGCTCTTTAAGATATATTAGAGTTTTCAAATTTTAAAAAAATTGAAATTTTAATTTTTCCTGTAAAAGTTTTAACCTTTTTTCTGTCTCTGATTCCTTTTTGCTTTTCTCAAAAGGATTTCAACATAAAACATTAGTGATATAGAAATTGAAACTTTACAAGGAAAAAAAGGAGGTTGTAAATACGCTTACCATGACAACAGAGTTGCTATGATAAGTTTTAAGTTTTTCTCTGAACTTCCTTGTAACCCTGACCAAAAGAAATTATGATAGGTATTTGTGAAAAACAAGAAATGATATCTTTCTTGGTGCTAAATTTTGGGGAAAAAAACAAGAATGTGGGATGAATGTAGAGTTTTATGAAAAGGACTTAAACCGATGTAACAGACATTGACCTCACCAGTATTTTACAGTAAAGGCAGAAACTGACTTCATACAGCTATTTCTCGTATCGACCTGTCATAAAACTGAGGGTATAACATTAAAATGTAGTTCAGGAAAAGCCATTTTATGAGGGACTGTGATAACGTGGTCCAGGTTATGGAGAGGACTTGTGGGTTAGCTCCACGTAAGGTAAGGGCTCCCTCCAGTGCAGCAACTGAATGGCTCATTCATCAGCAGTTTCCCAACGCCTGTCTGGATGTGTTAGAATCACCCAGGGAAGCTAATCGCTTGCCGATCCCTGGACCCAAACTTCAGCTCTGTAGCCCTTGGCTGGGACTCAAAGAATTCATCTCTTTAGAAACCTCTTTAAATGGTTCTAATGCATGACCAGCTGTCGGAAGCCACACACTGATAATTTCCCCTGAATCTCACTTCTGTCAGCTGGACTTTGTGCAGGACCTGCTTATTAGAGGGGGTTATAAAATTAGAGTTTGTGTTCCTTCCTGTGGCCCTAGAGTGAAAATATTGCACAAAAAAGGGAGCCAACTTTGAAGAGAGTTGTTAACCAAAAGGAGTACAGCTAGAGTGGGCAGGTCCCCAGAGCTCATGCCTCAGGAGAGGTAATTGAGGGGCTGATGAGAAAGAAGTGAAGAGATTGAGTTCAAATACATGGAGAGATGGTCTTTTTGAAGGCAGCAAACTTGTTCCACACAGCTTTTCAAGGGCTGGGTTAGGACTGATGTGTGGAAGCTAACAGGGGTGGATTGCAATAAACATTTTAAAAAGAATACTCCAATAGTCAGAAATCTTTAACAATAGAGTTAGCTACCTCAAGGCTAGTGAGTTCTCTACGGCTTCAGGTTTGCCTGCAACAGAAGCATAAGAGCTATAGAGGAAATCAGTGACTTGGATGGAAGGGGTGACAAATTTCAGTCTTAGAGTTTGAGACCCTCTAATGTTTTTCTTGACCCATGGATTTGTAAATAAGAGGTGTATTACGAGGAAACTCCAGGAGTGAGTAGCTGGGACTCTGGAAGAGCAGTGGCAGAAGAGCTAGGTGAACATTACTTATATGTGATAATGGAATTAAAATTATTTTATGACCTTTGAGAACACTAAGTGACATGACAGTATACATATATGTTAAAAGTATAATAGACTACAGTTTTATTCTTCAAAATAAATATACTTTATATTTAACATTTTGGGGGGGAAGAGGCAGGCTTTATTGCATTATTAGTCTGCATTCCTACACGATCTTGTTTTTACTTACTTGAAGGTAATATTTTATTTAATAAAAATTTTAATAAGAGGAGGAATTTAAGCAATTTCTTTTTTAAATTAATTAATTTATTTATTGGCTGTGTTGGGTCTTCGTTGCTGCATGCAGGCTTTCTCTAGTTGCAGAGACCGGGGGATACTCTTTGCTGCAATGCACGGGCTTCTCATTGCAGTGGCTTCTCTTGTTGCAGAGCACAGGCTCTAGGCATGTGGGATTCAGTCGTTGCAGCACATGGGCTCAATAGTTGTGACTCACGGGCTCTAAAGCACTGGCTCAGTAGCTGTGGCACACAGGCTTAGTTATTCCGCGGCATGTGGGATCTTCCTGGAGCAGGGATCGAACCTGTGTCCCCCGCATTGGCAGGTGGATTCTTTTTTTTTTTTTTTTTTCCCCCCACCCTCCCTGCCCCAGTCCTCTAAGGCATCTTCCATCCTCGAGTTGGACTCCCTTTGTTATACAACAACTTCCCACTGACTATTTTACAGTTGGTAGTATATATATGTCTGTACTACTCTCCCGCTTCTTCTCAGTTTCCCCTTCACCCCCCGCCCCCTCCCATACCTCGAGTTCTCCAGTCCATTCCCTGTATCTGCTTCCCTGTTCTTGTCACTGAGTTCATCAGTACCATTTTTAGATTCCGTATATGTGAGTTAGCATACAATATTTGTCTTTCTCTTTCTGACTCACTTCACTCTGTATGACAGATTGTAGTTCTATCCACCTCATTACATATAGCTCCATCTCATCCCTTTTTATAGCTGAGTAATATTCCATTGTATATATATGCCACATCTTCTGTATCCATTCATTTGTTGATGGGCATTTAGGTTGCTTCCATGTCCTGGCTATTGTAAAGAGTGCTGCAATAAACATTATGGTACAAGTTTCTTTTGGGATTATGGTTTTCTTTGGGTATATGCCCAGGAGTGGGATGACTGGATCATATGGTAGTTCTATTTGTAGTTTTTTAAGGAACCTCCAAATTGTTTTCCATAGTGGCTGTACCAACTTACAGTCCCACCAACAGTGCAGGAGAGTTCCCTTTTCTCCACACCCTCTCCAACATTTGTTGTTTCCAGACTTTGTGATGATGGCCATTCTGATTGGTGTGAGGTGATACCTCATTGTGGCTTTCACTTGCATTTCTCTGATGATGAGTGATGTTGAGCATCTTTTCATGTGTTTGTTGGCCATCTGTATGTCTTCTTTGGAGAAATGTCTATTTAGGTCTTCTGCCCATTTGTGGATTGGGTTATTTGCTTTTTTGGTATGAAGCTGCATGAGCTGCTTGTATATTTTGGAGGTTAATCCTTTGTCCGTTGTTTCATAGGCAATTATTTTTTCCCATTCTGAGGGTTGCCTTTTAGTCTTGTTTATGGTTTCTTTTGCTGTGCAAAAGCTTTTAAGTTTCATGAGGTCCCATTCGTTTATTCTTGATTTTATTTCCATGATTCTAGGAGGTGGGTCAAAAAGGATGTTGCTTTGATGTATGTCAAAGAGTGTTCTGCCTATGTTTTCCTCGAGGAGTTTGATAGTGTCTGGCCTTATATGTAGGTCTTTAATCCATTTGGAGTTTATTTTTGTGTATGGTGTTAGGAAGTGTTCGAATTTCATTCTTTTACATGTTGCTGTCCAGTTTTCCCAGCACAACTTATTGAAGAGGCTGTCTTTTTTCCATTGTATACTCGTGCCTCCTTTGTCAAAGATAAGGTGCCCATATGTGTTTGGGCTTACTTCTGAGTTCTCTATTCTGTTCCATTGATCTTCCTTTCTATTTTTGTGCCAGTACCATACTGTCTTGATCACTATGGCCTTGTAGTATAGTTTGAAGTCAGGAAGCCTGATTCCACCAACTCCATTTTTCCTTCTCAAGATTGCTTTGGCTATTCGGGGTCTTTTGCGATTCCATACAAATCTTAAGATTTCTTGCTCTAGTTCTGTGAAAAATGCCATTGGTAATCTGATCGGGATTGCATTAAATCTGTAAATTGCTTTGGGTAGTACAGTCATTTTCACGATGTTGATTCTTCCAATCCAGGAACATGGTATATCCCTCCATCTGTTTATGTCATCTTTGATTTCTTTCATCAATGTCTTAAAGTTTTCTGCATACAGATCTTTTGCCTCCTTAGGCAGGTTTATTCCTAGGTATTTTATTCTTTTGGTTGCAATGGTGAATGGGAGAGTTTCCTTAATTTCTCTTTCTGCTCTTCCGCTGTTAGTGTATAGGAATGCAAGAGATTTCTGTGCATTAATTTTGTATCCTGCTACTTTACTAAACTCATCAATGAGTGCTAGCAGTTTTCTGGTCGAGACTTTAGGGTTTTCTATATATAGTATCATGTCATCTGCAAAGAGTGATAATTTTACTTCTTCTTTTCCAATTTGGATTCCTTTAATTTCTTTTTCTTCTCTGATTGCTGTGGCTAACACTTCCAAAACTATGTTGAATAACAGTGGTGAGAGTGGACACCCTTGTCTTGTTCCTGTTCTTAGAGGGAATTCTTCCAGTTTTTCTCCATTGAGAACAATGTTGGCTTTTGGTTTGTCATATATGGCTTTTATGATGTTGAGGTAATTTCCTTCTATGCCCATTTTCTGGAGAGCTTTTATCATAAATGGATGTTGAACTTTGTCAAAAGCTTTTTCTGCATCTATTGAAATGATCATATGGTTTTTATCCTTCCATTTGTTGATATGATGTATCACGTTGATTGATTTGCGTATATTGAAGAATCCTTGCATCCCAGGGATAAACCCCACTTGATCGTGGTGTATGATTTTTTTAATGTGCTGTTGCAGTCTGTTAGCTAGTATTTTGTTGAGGATTTTTGCATCTATATTCATCAGTGATATTGGTCTGTAGTTTTCTTTTTTTTGACATCTTTGCCTGGTTTTGGTATCAGGGTGATGGTAGCCTCATAGAATGAGTTTGGGAGTGCTCCGCCTTCTGCAATATTTTGGAAGAGTTTGAGAAGGATAGGTGTTAACTCTTCTCGAAATGTTTGATAGAATTCGCCTGTGAATCCATCTGGTCCTGGGCTTTTGTGTGTTGGGAGATTTTTAATCACTGCCTCAATTTCTGTACTTGTGATTGGTCTGTTCATGGTTTCTATTTCTTCCTGGTTCAGTCTTGGAAGATTGTATTTTTCTAAGAATGTATCCATTTCTTCCAGGTTATCCAATTGATTGGCATATAGTTGCTTGTAGTAGTCTCTCATGATGTTTTGTATTTCTGAGGTGTCCGTTGTGACTTCTCCTTTTTCATTTCTAATTCTGTTGATTTGCATCTTCTCCCTTTTTTTCTTGATGAGTCTGGCTAATGGTTTATCAATTTTGTTAATCTTCTCAAAGAACCAGCTTTTAGTTTTATTTATTTTTCTTATGGTTTCTTTCCTTTCTTTTTCATTTATGTCTGCTCTGATCTTTACGATTTCTTTCCTTCTGCTCACTTTGGGGTTTCTTTGTTCTTCTTTCTCTAGTTGTTTTAGGTGTAAGGTTAGGTTGTTTATTCGATCATTTTCTTGTTTCTTAAGGTAGAACTGTATTGCTATCAACTTCCCTCTTAGAACTGCTTTTGCTGCGTCCCATAGGTTTTGGGTTGTTGTGTTTTCGTTGTCATTTGTTTCTAGATATTTTTTGATTTCCTCTTTGATTTCTTTAGTGATTCCTTGGTTGTTTAAGAGTGAATTGTTTAGCCTCCATGTGTTTGTATTTTTTGCAGTTTTTTTCCTGTAATTGATATCTAGTCTCATGGCGTTGTGGTCTGAGAAGATGCTTGATATGATTTCAATTTTCTTGAATTTGCTGAGGTTTGATTTGTGACCCAAGATGTGATCTATCCTGGAAAATGTTCCATGTGCACTTGAGAAGAAAGTGTAGTCTGTCGTTTTTGGATGGAATGTCCTATAAATATCAATTAAGTCGAGATGGTCTAATGTGTCATTTAAAGCTTGTGTATCTTTATTTATTTTCTGTTTGGATGATCTGTCCATTGATGTAAGTGGGGTGTTCAAGTCTCCCACTATAATTGTGTTACTGTCGATGTCCCTTTTTATAGCTGTTAGCATTTGCCTTATGTATTGAGGCGCTCCTATATTGGGGGCATAGATATTTACCATTGTGATATGTTCTTCTTGAATGGATCCCTTGATCATTATGTAGTGTCCTTCCTTGTCTCTTGTAATAGTCTTTACTTTCAAGTCTAATTTGTCTGATATGAGTATTGCTACTCCAGCTTTCTTTTGACTTCCATTTGCATGGAATATCTTTTTCCATCCCTTCACTTTCAGTCTATATGTATCCCTTGGTCTGAAGTGGGTTTCTTGTAGGCAGCATATAGAAGGGTCTTGTTTTTGTATCCATTCAGCCAGTCTGTGTCTTTTGGTTGGAGCATTTAATCCATTTACATTTAAAGTGATTATTGACATGTGTGTTCCAATGACCATTTTCTTAATTGTTTTGGGTTTGTATTTGTAGGTGTTTTCCTTTTCTTGTGTTTCCTACTTAGAGAAGTTCCTTTAGCACTTGTTGTAAGGCTGGTTTGGTGGTGCTGAATTCTCTTAACTTTTGCTTGTCTGGAAAGCTTTTGATTTCTCCCTCAAATCTGAATGAGATTCTTGCTGGGTAAAGTATTCTTGGCTGTAGGTTTCTCTCTTTCAGGACTTTCAGTATATCCTGCCATTCCCTTCTGGCCTGCAGAGTTTCTGTAGAAAGGTCAGCTGTTATCCTGATGGGTTTTCCCTTATATGTTGTTTGTTGCTTTTCTCTTGCTGCTTTTAATATTTTTTCTTTGTGTTGAATTGTTGTTAGTTTGATTAATATGTGTCTTGGTGTATTTCTCCTTGGGTTTATTCTGTATGGGACTCTCTGTGCTTCTTGGACTTGGTTCATTATTTCCTTTCCCATGTTGGGGAAGTTTTCCACTAGAACCTCTTCAAATATTTTCACAGACCCTTTCTTGTTTTCTTCTTCTTCTGGGATGCCTATAATTCGAATGTTGGTACGTTTAAGGTTATCACTGAGGTCTCTGAGGCTGTCTTCTAGTCTTTTTATTTTTTTATCTTTTTCCTGCTCTGTGGCATTTATTTCTTCCATTCTATCTTCCAACTCACTTATTCGTTCTTCTGCCTCCGTCATTCTGCTGGTTAGAGCATCTAGAGTATTTTTAATTTCAGTTATTTTGTTATCCATTGCTGTTTGTTTTTCTGAGTTCTTATGAACTGTTTCTTGTACTTTCTCTAATTTGTTATCGAGATTTTGTATCATTTTTACTATCATTACTCTAAATTCTTTTTCAGGCATTTTTCCTATTTCCTCCTCATTTATTTGGTCTTGTGGGTTTTTTTCCTGCTCCTTTGCCTGCATGGTGTTTCTTTGTTTCCTCATGGTTGTCCAAGCTTTTGGGGTTGCTTGTCCTGGTGATAGAGGTGTTTATAGAAGACTGTCCAAGCCTCAGACTAATGTCCAAGTATTGGAGTAGACGAATATTCAGTCGGCTATGTCAGGTTCTCCGCAGCCCTTTCCGGTGTCCGAGGCCGTCTGCTGGTGTTCAGCTGGTTCTCTGTGGGAATGACTGTGTCCTTCCGTGCATTCCCAATGCATCTGTGGAGAGGGATGCACTCCACGTCTCTCTACTTCGCCGCCATCTTTTTTTCCTCGGCAGGTGGATTCTTAACCACTGCGCCACCAGGGAAGCCCTTAAGCAATTTCAAAGAATTAAAATGGCATACTAATAGAATTCAGCTGTAGAATGCATCTTGTTGCGACTTACACATGGCAAGGTTTTGTAAATGCTACGTCAGGTGGTCATTTAACCTGCCCACCACGTGGAGTTGTTCTGAGGACGATATGAGTTCATGCACATAAGGAGATTAAAAGAGCCCATGCAATAAATGCTCAATAAATGTAAGTTATTATTATTATTACTGCTGTTATTGATGAACAGACTGACTTGCTTTCAGGTTATGGTGTAGCATTGGGTACAGTTCATTGCATAGAGCAGGTGTCCGGTGTTTCTTCATTGATTGCAAAGGCATCATGATCATTAGAGCTTCCCAGCCAGGTCTATGGAACATGCTTCCATGCTGTGTCCTATTTCTAAAGCACACATTTCCTGAATGTCTTCCCAGCACTTAGGCTGCAGCTATTAAACAATATTTCTCATCCCTACATAAGAACCAATTTTTCTAGAAAAATGCTGGTGAAGCATTAATGAGAGTCCTTAGCCTTGAAGGCTTCCTAGTGTTCAGCACATCTGAGTTGAATTTTGAAAGAACTAAAAATGAATGGAGAGGAAAAAGGAAGCAGATCATTTTAAGTAAGAAGTGTGGCATGTGGAGTGGAGAAGTAAGTGACAAAATGATGTTCCAGAATATTGAGATAGACGTGCCTGACTTGAGAAACAGGCTCTGTTAGGAATTAAGAGGAAGAGATTAGTGAACGATGGCATGTGAATGAGGGACCCTGGAAGTAGATGGTGGTGTGTGTATTTGATGTGGTTGGGGATGGGAAGCCCTTTGTAGAATCTGTGAGCAGGAGAAAATGGCACTTGAGGAAGATTGTCTCAAGCGATAACACCAAGTTAAATGGGAATAGTAACATTCTCCGAGTCAGGAAAAGTCAAGTGAAAAGTGTCTTCATTAATTAGTTCATTCAAGAGAGAAAATGACTTTGGAAGCAGTAGACGTACATAAGAACGGGCAATTTCTAGATACGCTTCAAAGGAATAGTCAGAGGACTCAATGCCTTATTGGCATTTAGGGAAACTAAGCAGTCATAGGGCTCCAAGATTGTGACCATCAGTAATGGGAAGATTTAACTGACTACCAGGTAGACTTTGGGAGGTGTTTCAGTCTGAGAGGAGGGGGAATATTGAGTTTAGTGTTTTAGTTTGATCTGGCTCAGTTGTTAGGAAGGTTTTTAGGTAGATACAGATTTCAGACTTGATAGATAGTGGGAAGTGAAGTCTGGAAATGACAATTCAGGAACCATCAGCACACTTGTAGCTGCAAGAATACAGTCCTATCAAGTCAAAAAGGCTGGGAGGATGTTCACCCTTGTCAGTGATAATTGGGAGGAAAAGTTTATTTATAAATTTTTTTTATGTTTTCACTCTAAATGCCAAAAATATTTAGACCAAGAAGCAATGAAGTAAGTCAGAAAGATAAAAACAAATATCATATATCAACACATATATGTGGAATCTGAAAAAAATTGGTATAGACCATCTTATTTACAAAGCAGAAATAGGGACACAGACATAGAGAACAAAGGTATAGATACCAAAGAGGGGTGAGATGAATTGGGAGATTGGATCGACACATATACACTATTGATACTATGTATAAAATAGATAACTGACGAGAGCATACTGTATAACACAGGGAACTCTTCTCAAAGCTCTGTGGTAACCTTAATGAGAAGGAAATCCAAAAAAGAGGGGATATATGTATACGTATGACTGATTCACTTTGCTGTACAGTATAAACTAACACAATATTGTGAAGCAACTATACTCCAATTAAAAATTAAATAAAACCAATGAAAAAAAAAGAAGCTGTCATATTCAGGTATTCAAGTTTCCGTTGATGTGTCCAGAATGATTTGGTCTCATCCTTTTGTCATATTTTAGGTAAAAGAAGCATCATGGCCTCTTGACAAAATAAAGAAACATTCATTTACAATAGGAAAGGAATAGTACATATTTCTTATATAGAACTTTCATATTTATAATAGTCCATGGACAATATATTTTCATGTCTGATTGACTCCAGCTTCTCTCTAACTTTCCAGGCAGGTGAATCAGTTGAGAAAGTAGTTATAATTAATTGAAAGCAATACCTGGAATATTTCATTAATGCTTTTCCAAGTTTCATTTTCCCATTTTATTTTATGTATTTAAAATCCACTTAAACCCCACCAAGGAACTATTATGGACCTCTTAGTAGATATTTATTTAGCTATTTGGCTCCCCATGAGCAAGGAGAATGTATGCTTGTGGAGAAAAGGGATACACGGAACAACCCTAAAATCGTTATCTATAGAGCTATGGTTTGGTATTACAGATAAAAAGCAGAAAAATCATTAGTTGTAAGGAAGCTCTGGAGATAATCCTTGCAAATACCATTCATCCCTCTGCTGTCTTTACCCTGGACATTTAACTATACATGACCATGATCAGACAGCCCTCTATTCTTCTAGGACTCTGAAATGTAGCAAGGGGGTGTGAGGTGCTTAAAACTTGAAGTATTCAATTATAATCGTGTGCCTCGTGCTAAAACATGAATGACAACGAAATCATTTATTTGCTCAAAACAAAGTATTGCAGAGGTAGCATGTGGTGTTTGAAATGATGAGTTGTGTTTTTAAGAAGAAATGATATTGTACAAGTAAATGTGTAACTTGGGTAACACCAAGTGCCATATATGACCTGTGACCAGATGACAGGACTAAAGGCATGTGGAATGCTTACCTCAGCTCCTGGCCCAAGGCAGCCACTCAGAAATGTTAGCTGATATGACTCAGCGTCCTTTTCCTGTTCCGTTATTGTAGAATTTTCATTTCTGTTTAGGTTTCCATTTCTTGAAATTCATCTTGTTTTACTGAATTGTTTTTTTAATTTAATGAAGACACTGTTCACTTACCTGACTCTCCCTGAGTGTTACCATTCCCGTTCAACTTGGTGTTACTGCTGATCCGACAGTCTTTCTCATCTCAGGCGTTGAAGTCAGTGGCTGTTTGTTTAGGTGGAGGGACCACCCTCATCCAGGCTTGGGATGGAGCCACAGTTCAGAGCAGTGGTCCCCAACTGGACTGTAAGGCACAGGAGTTGGCTGTGACGGGTATTAGGACCTATTTATGAATGGAATTAAAGTGCTAAGAGCAGTAAACAATTTCCCCTTTAAGATAACCTTATGTTAGTTCCAAGATTTTCCCTTAACACTATCATTCTCACTCACTTTTAGACGAATATGCTTTCTTTAATGGAAAAGAAATGTGTGGGGCTCTTGTTTGTCCAAACTGGACAGAAGCACCATCACGGGGGCAAGAGAAGCAAAACAGGCTGCATTTCCTGATTCAAATGATGCTGCCTCTCTTGCTAGAGAAAATCAGACATCATTGAGTTTTTCTGGTGTTCTCTCTAATTACTGTGAATTGTCATTCCCAGTTGAGGCGGTGGTTGTTGTTTTGCTTCTGCTTTTTTAACTCACTCTAAAATCTAAAGGACTAAGTTTTCTGAGCAGGCTTCAGATGTGTTTACCTAAATAGTTTGAGTAGACCTGGCTTAGCGGGAAAGAGAAGCAGATGGAGTTAGAAACACATGGATGGATGAAGTTAGCCTGCCCCTCCCAGACCAGGCTGCTTCTTACAGGATGGCTGGACTCTCAGGGAGAAGTGAAAGGAGGTCCCTCCAGGCTCCACTCAACAACTGGAGGAGGAAACGGCCAACTTATTCCTGCTTGGAAAACATGGTATCCCTTCTCACTAGTGAAAACGTAAATGCTGGTGCCTGGTTGCTCAGAGAAGGGTGCTCCCTTGAGACTTCCTCCCACCCCTGGCATAGGTAGGGGTGAGGACAGAGTTCTGAGCAGAAGTTTCTGCCTCTAGGCAAAGAGTTAAAAATAGGAGGAGAGGTGGAGAGACAGATGGTTTTCGCTCTCTAGAACCTTTTCAAAATGAATCTCATGGAGTTTATCCTTTTGGGAGAAATCATTTTGGAAGGAAACGGAGATGGCAGTTATGGTCCAATGCAAGGTGACAGTCTGGAAACACATCCCCTACCTGTTTGGTTGCCATCCCTCTCCTTCTCCAGGCAACTTTGCTTCCTCTCTAAACCTCTGCCTGCTCCCCCTCCCCCCAATCCCTCCTACCTTCTCCTCTGCCCCTCCCCCCAATCCCTTTAACTTCTCTTTCCCAGATCAAGTTCCCTCACCTAGAACTGTGCCCATAGGTATTAAAAATATCTTCCCTTCCCAACACCTCTTTTCTCAACCCGCCTTTTGTCTACATTTGAGCAGTCATCTTCACTCTCTATTTTCGCATCACCCTCTTTCCCCTCAGCCACCCACCTTTCCGTCTCTCTTTAGTCTTGGAGGGTTCAGAACGGGGCTCAGGCCTCACCTGATTGATGCTTTGCTGCCTTGACTCTGTGGATAGCTTCTTCCCTCTGGAAGTCCCTTACTTCTTACTAGATTTACTTAGATACAGAGTCCGCCCCCCTGCCCCCCGCCATGGAATGCACAAAAGTTGTTCTCTCTTGCAGGTTTAGTGGCAGGAATTTTCCCGTAATCTTTATTTTTCTAAAGTTATGTTGTGTTTTGCAGGCAGTGGGGGGCTTTTGGAGAATGCACACAAATTAGTAAGTAGGACAATGTCAGCTGGACGGCAGGTGGGGGGTGGTAGCAGATATAAATCCAAAGGTCTGTGTAACACTTCCAGAATTGGTGAATAGAGAAAGAAACTGATTGTGTTAACAGAAAATAGTAGCTTGGGTAAAAAGAGGTTAATTGCCCTATTGCTGCCATGTTGGAGACAATATTAAGACCTTGTAGAACCAAGCCTGTTAGCATTCTGGAGACATAGGGATGATAAACAGACAGGTGTGAATAAGCCAGAAAACCAAGGACTTGTCTTCTTACCTATTACTTTCCTTCTTATCAGTCTTTGAAAATTTTGTTTTTCTGAACTTTAAAATCACTCATTAATTTCGTAGTGAATCTGTATCTTGTTATCACCTTTATTTTAGAATCCTATACTTTTTTGTCTGGTTTTGTGAATAACCTCCTGGCCTGGTAAAGGAAGTTTTAACAGCTCTCACCACTCACTGTGAAAAATGGCCAGCAGGGTTCCCTTTTCTAATAATTAGAAATCTCCCTTGCCTCTCCTCCATGTCTTTTTTAAAATAAAAATCATTCTCACATAGCTCCTGAGGGTTCCCTGAATGTACATCAGAGGTAGACCAGGCCCTGATGATCTGTGATTAGTACATCTGGCTTTTCAAAATACTGACATCCACTTTCCCTCCTGGTGTAGAATTTTCAGTGTCTCATCTTCATGCTAAGTGTAACAGTCATCATACTGATCAGTTCACTACGAAGTTGACATGAGTATGCAATTTTAAAACTTCATTTTGTAAGATAATATTATTCAGTTTTTCTTCTTTTAGTATTTTGTAAAATGGAGTTGCGAAGATCACTTTTGAAGACCTCCTTTGAAAAAATATTTTTGAAGTCATTTTATCAATTGAATTATATCTGTCTTGCAAATGATTTTTTAAATCTTTTTCGCTTTCTTGATTCTTTTCGTTATATAAACTATTTTCTCTATACCAGACGACCTACCTTGCATTTTACATTCCATTTGGTCTCAAGGTCACTCTATGTTTCTAATTTAGCCAACTTGACACTCTGCTATCACCATTGTTCTGCTGATATATTTGGAGAATATGGTCTTGGAAAACTAGAATACTATTTCAAGAACACTCAATTACGTGAGATTATTTGAATAGTTTCAATAATGTACCTATATCATGAAATCAGTGATATTGAAATGTATCAGAGGATACTGGACTCTGTAACTTCATGATTGATTTTTATTAGTTTCCATTTATCTTTTAAGTATTAATGTCAGAAGACTACTTGGAATGATGGGAAGGACATTAGCTTTGGTCCGAAACAAATCTGGATACAAATCTTGGCTTCTTAAAATATCAACATTTGCCAATTATCATTGGAAAAATAAATTTAGTCCCTTAGATCTGCAGTTTCTTCATCTGTTAAATGAGACAGTTGTATCTCCTTGCAGGGCAGTGTGAAGATTAAAAAAGATATTACTTAAATATATGTGGACATTTTAGTATATAATAGATGACAGTAAAAGAAACTTTTCTTATTTTTCTACCCTGTTTAGAAAAATCAGAAGACGGGAATAATTTTCTATCTTTACTATTAAGGAATTATCTCATACTATTAGTTTAAAGTTTTATTGTTAAAATAGCAGTATACTAGATGTTAGATAGTGTCTCATTAGTTCAAAGCAACAATGTAACACTGAAGAGTCTTTTCCACTAAATAAGTCACTTTTTTTCATGTTTGGAAAGAGAATGAACCTTAGTCAAACCATATAAAAACAAGTTTAGTGGATTATTCAAATCATAAAATCATAAAATTTGTTGGCTGTGAATTAATTTATATTTTGAAGATATTTTATGGACATATGCTATAATCTTGCAACAAAAGCATTATCTAAATCTATTGTAAACCACTGAGTTTTAGCATATTAGTTACTCAAGCTGGAACTCTACAGCTTATTATCTTTTTATTTTATTCATTCATTTAACACATATGTAGTGAGTGACTATTATGTCTTGCCCAGTTCTAGGCTCTGGACATTTGTCAGTGAAGCAGAGATTGTCCTCCTGAGTGGCTAGTATTTCAGCCCGGGTGGGGGCAGTGGGGTGCGGGGCATATTTAGTACGTAGTGGAGCAAGGTGAAGGCCACTGGGAGTCTGGTGAGGGCAGACTTTAGTCATAAGAGGATAATCAGAATAGGAACCACCAAACACTAATGTTTGAGCCAAGGCTGGAAAGAGGTGAGGGGGTTAGTCTTACCCGTATCAGGGAGGAGCATCCCCGATGGAAGGAATGATTGCTGCAAAGACCCTGAGCAAGACCACCACCAAGCCTGCTGCCTCTCAGGAAGACCAGGAAGAAGGCCACTGCAGCTGGGGTAGAGTGAATGGGATGGGGGTGCTGGGGAGGGGACAATAGGAGGGCTCTGGGAGTTATGTGAGGCCAGGTTACATTCCAAGGACTCTGGCATTTTTTGTGAGTAAATGGGACACCGTTGCAAGACCTTGAGCAGAGGAGTCACAATCTGATTTATCTTTCCAAAGCATATCTGCCAGGCAGTCAGGGAGAAGTCCATTGTGGGAATCTAAGGAAAATACCATATTGGCCCCATCGGGGTGGCTCTAGGGGAGGGAGGGGGAATGGACAGACTCTGCACATATTTTGAAAGGATTACCAATATGATGGATTGGACACAGGTGTGAGAGAAACAGGGCTTTGGGTCTAAAGCTTTTGGCCTGAACAGCTAGAGGACCCTATTTAAATCAGCCAAGATGTCACTGGCCGTGGAGGGTCAGCTGTGTGGGGAAAAGTGGATTCCAGTTGGAAATGTTGATTTTGAGAGGCCTACTGGAAACTCAAGCAAAAGTGTTGGGGAGGCGGTTGGATATCTGGAGTTAAGAGAGGGTCAAGCTGGAGACAGGAATTTTGCATTTATTTGGGTCCTTTTGGCTAATGTCTCATGGAAGACAGGTCGGAAGTGCTGAATGGGAGGTTTAGAAGAAAGTGGCTGGTTACAGAGCCACTTTCTTGCCTGTTTTTCCTTGTTCCTGTGTATTTTTGATCAGTGATCAGCAAATTAGAAGATTGTGTATTTGAAAAGTGTTTCATTTTCTCAATGTAATGTCATTTTCACTGCCTCTAAGGTCTCTCAGGACACATGCAGACGAGTGCAATCCCACCTGGGGACCATGCACAGACACACGTTCCCCCAACACTGTTTATTGTCTCCATCAATGACAGGAGAAACCTGCACAAAATCCAAAAGGCAAAAGATTGAGAACAGAAATGCAAAGGTGGCATCATCTATGTGACAGCTCATTGCCTAGTCACTAGACTCCTGACATTGTCATCAAGTTCAGCTAAGTTAAAATTTCATAAAAGAATGAGATAATTTTTTGTTTTTTAGTTTTTTTTGCAGGGAGGGGGAGGCAGAAGGGGGCCTGGTGACTGCAGGCACCAAAATGGAAACTCAAAAGAGAGAAAGTAATTATGTAAATTGTGCTTTTTGAAGGCATTGAGAATTTTTCATTCACATACTCTAAGTCTCTGGAAGCACATTTAGTTCCTGTTTGGGGTGATGAAAGCCTTACCACAGCCTCATCTGCGGGCTTGCGGCCGGGCGGTTCTCTGTGTGTACATGCAGGGAAGAGTGGGCAGTTGGCAGCAGTTCAGCATTGATTGCAGTCATTCATAAAACCCAGCCGCTCGGAGGGCGGAGTCAGGGGGAGCTTCCCTGAGATGCTTGCAGGATGCCTCATTTGCATACATCCTCAGTGGTGCTTGAGTGGTGAGGGATGCTCGCAAGCACTTCTGAGACCGTGAAGAGTCCACCTCTGATAGCCCCCTGAGTAAATGAAGAGTTTGCAGGAATAAGAGGTCACACCCCTTGGGCTGCTGGTCTCTCTATCCATAGCAGTTCTGGGAAGTCAGCATTGTGGCCTGTCTGTGGCCTCCTGTGTCTGGCTGGAGGAATAAATCACATGTAAGGGAGACTCTTGATCGCTGCAACCTGCTGACATATCACTGTTGTTTTTCTTAAAGTATGAGGGGTTCATGTTATTATAACAAGTCTAACACTTGGGAGAAAATGGAAGGTGCTGGGGCTGAACAGTTTCCACACATTACAACTGGCAACACCGTTCTGGTTTATCCCTCAAACTGCAATAGGCCAGACACAACAATTCAATTATTACTTTAAAGAAATGCTACTCCATTCACACTGACAAAAATCTCAGGAGTGCATTGTATTATTTTACGTATCTTGTTCTGAGTGTAAGGTTTCTTTTCTCTGTCTCTAGAAGCAATTTCAGCTAAAAGAAGTCAAATTAGAAGATGTAGGAGTACATATTACCATTGTTTAGAGGTCCCTCAAATTGGTTGAATAACTAGCAATCTGAAACAAATAGTTTTCTCCCTTAAAACAGATTCAATAGCTAGCTACTTCACTCTAGACCTGAGGTTAGGATTATAGGTTAGTATGAAAAATATGTTTCCTTATTTTTTTAAATAAAGTATATCAATTAATTTAAGTAAGTATATTTAAAATTAATTAAGTATATTTAAATTCTAAATATATTGTTTTTGAGTATTGCTGTGTTTATTCTCATTATCCAATAAAACTTGAAAGTTCAGAAATTCAGATGAAGTTTTTACTTAAAAGATTCTATAGCATATGCAAACAAACACATGAAGTATGCCAGTTATTATAGTTTTAAACCAAAAGCACTAAGTACTTGAGATTAGGTGAAAATTTCCTTACAAAGACGTGATTTTACACACACACACACACACACACACACACACACACACACACACGTGTTTTGCTTAGATACCTACCCTTTGTGCTGGCTGCTACCCCACACTTGGTAGAAAAGAGTTACTTAAAAGCACAGTGAAGGAAAACTCTAAGTGAGAGATTTGTTTTTTTCCCAAAGCTTTGACTAATTACCTGAATCTTTAGGGGGGAAAAAAACAAGAATAGAACTAAGACAGAAGGTTGCATATGGTTTCTCATAGATACAATTCTTCAAAAATTTTTCCAAAGTTGGTGATATTTCCGATATTTTCACAAACCAGTGCATGTAGATTCAATATGCCGCGTGGGCTATTTTTAGTTGAGTGAGACTTACTAAAGATTCCCCAGTGCTGTGAAATGTAACTTCCTGAGCGCTATACTGGGTATAAGTTATATTCACATATCAGAGCTCAGAAACCCTGGGGTATTATTTCTCCCTGGCAACTGCTTCCTTGAGTGTTCTCTGAACCCTGCTGCCTGAGTGGCCTTCTCCGCTGACTGGTGACCAGTCCATTAAGAGTTTAGCATTTGCTCTAGACAAACACTGCACATCTTTCCTTTGAGCCCAGGAGGGAAGGCTTTGAAGTGGCACCGTTTTCTTTTCTCATCACGTTACACATTGATTTCTAAGTCTCACTTGATCTTGTTTGGAATGATCTGTGTGTGTGTGTGTGTGTGTGTGTGTGTGTGTGCACGTTTCTGTGTGTTGTGTCCACGTTTCCCTGTATCATCTCTTCAGAAGTGGAGAATTTTGCCATGCAGCTTAGAGCTCTGGGAAAGCAATTTATCTGCCACTGCCTCACCACTGATCAGCTTCTGGAATAGCATGACTGGCCTTAAATATCAGCAGCGTAGTCAAACCTCTAAGGGCAATCAAAGCTGCCATGAAAGTTAAGAACCAGATTCATGGTTGAGAATCCTGGGTCCTAAGGGGCTTTTCCACGTAGCAAAGTCTGAGATGTGGGGCCTTAGCTTTATAACCAGGGCTTCCCTATTCAAAGCAAGGCTTGTTTCAAGGCTTTTGAGGTGAAGGAATATCTGAGCCATCCAAGGACAGCCTCAGAGGGGGATGTTTTCTGGTTTATGCCAATGAATCCAATGCTCTGTAAGCCTTGTTGACGCAAGGCTAAAGGCATCTCCCCCTGCTGCCCTTTGGAGCTGTGATCCATCCTCTGCATTTATTTATTTATTTATGTGATGGAGAATTTAAGACACAAAGATGTTTTCCTGCTTATTTTCACACTGTGCAGGTATCTTCTCTATTTATTTTACACACTTTATGTATGCACATTTCTTTCTGACTCTTCCTCTTTTCTTAGCTTGAAGGAACTTTGAACATGGGGATGTCTTGAAGGCTTCCAGATCTCTTTTTGCGAAAAGAGAAAGACCTGTATGTGATAAAGGGTGTGAAACAAGAGTCCGTGTCTTTTAGTGAAATAACCAAAGCCACGGAAAGTCCTGCTCATTTTAAACACAATGACTGCTCCTATGTTTAAGCTTTCAGATGTCCTCATCTGTGAGGCCAAAGCTTTTGGCAGCCTTGCTCATGTAGGGAAGGCCGCAGACGATCATTTTATTGGTACTAAAAGGGAAATCCAATACCGAGGCCAGCACGGACTTCATTTGGGTGCAGCTGAGCTCTTGGAAGCCTGAGTTGAAGGTTCCCAACCCCCAGAACTTTCCAGGGTCTCCAGGTTAATGTTAAGGGGTTTGCAAAGAGTTTCCCTTAGACTTGTTTTCAGTACCGTGTTTAATTTCCAGATGTTTCTCCCCGTTTTATAATTAATAGTGCGTTGTGCTGTCTATCATGCGCCCCAGGTGTGTGGTCAGGGACATGGTGAAGCCTGCTGCCTGCAAACCCCCAAGAAATGTTGAACACCAGCCCCACCAGCCTTCACCGTGAGTATGGCATTGGTTTTATTGACTGAAAATGTCGTCTCTTACACAGATCACTGGTTACAGATGTATTAATTCACACTGCATGCGGGAGTACAAACTCTGGCTCCTCTGGGGTCTCTGGGATAAAAAGGCTACTACTGAATTAGATAAAATGATCTGGAAACAGGAGCTCTGTGTACCAAGCATCTTTACTAACTGATGTTTCTAATGTCGTATGTGAAATATAAAGCTAATTAGAAGAAAGAGACATTTTTTAGGGCTCTAGGGTGTCAGAAATTCTGTACATTTTGGATTTAGAATGTATGTGGGTTGGAGCCTAAGAATCTAGGAAAGTGGAGAAAAGATACAGAGAAGGGGTGCTTTCCTTGTTGTGAATAAGGGAAGTGCATAGGTAGTTCATGACCACCCTCGCACTGTGTCATTTAAAGGTAAGGGACAATCTAAAAGAGGCATGGCCCATCGGATTTATTTTTGTAACTGTAACCCATCGGATTTATTTTGTAACTGTGGATACTCCTGAAGGGTTATAGCACCAACCAAAGGGTACTAGAGGAGAAACCAAATAAGTAAACTCTGCTGCAAATGTGGATTTTGATGAAATGAAATGTAAAGAGATTTAAAATTCTGCAGAGTAGCAAGATATACTCAATCTTCTGAATAGAATTATGCTCCTGGTAAGAAAAATTAAACATTTCCTTAAAATGTCTCAGCAGTGGCAATACTGTCAGCAAAACCATTCCAGCCAAGTAGTTTCTACCAGGGAAATGCCTCCTTCCAAGTTTTCTTTTTTTTTTTTTTTTTTTTTTGCAAAAGCCATTGAAGAAATATGTCTTGAGAGTGATTTTCTATAGGTTTCTTTAGCTATCTGAGAATTCCTTGAATTGAAACCAATTTAAAGTAATAAGATTGTCAAAAAGCTATGAGAAAAAAAGGAAATTCTGGTAATTCTTTTGCTATGTCAAGTTTTTATTCCCACTGGCAAAGACTGAAATTAAACAAAATGTTTAAATGGTTATACTTTGTACGCTACATACAGTTACACATTCAAAATTATATATGTTTTAGGATATAAAATTTTAGTAAAAAACTTTCAAGAGGCTCCATAGGTGGGTTATAGATTTTATCTCAATAAGTATACTCAAATATTGTCTTCTACATTTGGTCAGTATTTTCAAGGAATACAAATAACTCTGATTTAACCATAGTAAAAATGATTTATATTTACATTTTTAAAAGTTCTAAGTTGGAAGAAGCACTCTTTTTTTAAAGCTTTTTGTTGGAATATAATTACTTTATACTCTTGTACCAGCTTTTGAGGTACACCAAAGTGAATCAGCTGTATTTATACATCTACCCCCATATCCCCTCCCTCCCGTGACTCCCGCCCACCCTCCCTGTCCTGGCCCTCTAAGGCATCACCCATCATCGAGTTGATCTCCCTTTGTTATACAGCAACTTCCCACTAGCTATCTATTTTACAGTTGGTAGTGTATCTATGTCTATGCTACTCTCTCACTGGAAGAAGTACTCTTAACGATGTTGCCATTTTTTTCTATACATGTTCTAGCTGTAAAGCTGTTTTCCTGACAGTGGAACTTTTCTGGATAACTCATAGAATTATCCCCACTTCCCATCTTATGTTTGAGGCATTAAAAAACATTTTACTTATATTAGGATTCGAGCAAATTTGGGGAAAGTTCTTTGAGGAATTAACATTGATTTTAAGGTGTGTTATATTCCATATACTGAGGTCCCATTTTAATTGCTCCCCCCACTTATTCCAATGTCCACTTAAAATTGGAATTATTAGGTATGAAACAGCAATTGGCATCCTTGCCAACAAGACTTTAGATAACTTTTTTTCTTACTTTGATTTTGCTTTCCATGGACTTGTAGCTGTGGAAATCTGTTGTAATGTACCGTGCACCTGGTAGAACTTTCCTGGTGGCCCCTCTGAGAAGAGTGGCTGAGAAGCAGCAGCTGTCATATCGTTGGGTCCTCTTTTTTGACAATCCCTTCGCTCACTCCATACTTTTCTAATCACAGTAGTGAACCTCTCTTTAGGTGACGTGAGAATTTAAAGTTTGCAGTTCATTCCTTATTTCTACTGATTCTCTCTAGAGAGTGTTGCTTGTACATTGAACTCCCCATATGAGTACCATTCTATGCTGATGTGAAAAGAGGAACAGTAATTTGGGGAGGAGGATACTAAGGATGGTCTTTAGCCCTTAGATCAGTGATTTTAAATATGTGAGTTATAACTTATCAGTGGGTCTGAGAATCAATAAAGGCTAGGTTTTTCTGGGGGGTGGGAGGAGGATTGTTTTCAAATTTTGAATGGAATAGAAAAGAATAGAAAATATAAGAATGCATCCCAGGTTAATATTGTAGGATGAGCTTAGATTTCTGTATATGATAATTGGGTTAAAATATAAAATTTAATAAATACAACATTCACTTATAATGATACATTGATGGATTCTAATTAGTCAGATTTGCACTGTGTGTGTGTGTGTGTGAGTGTGTGTGTGTGTGTACAAAAGTACTTACTTTGGCAAAAATAGAGATAATGGAATATGAACTGGATATGGACAAAGCTGGAGACAAGCAAGTCAATTAATAGATTACTGCAACAGTCCAGAGAAGGATGAGAAGGTCTTGACCTACGGGAGTAGCAGAGGGTGTGGGAAGGAAACATTTCAAGAACTTAGTAAGAAGGCAAATGGCCAGTGCTTGGTTGTCAATTGAATATGGTTTGTAAGGAAAGAGTTTAGGGGGACTCTCATATCAATGGTCTGGGTGATTGAGGACCACCAGCTGAGATGGGAAGATAAAGAAGCAAATTGGACCTAAGGGTCGCTGGGCAGTAAGGAGTTCCCATTGTGATATGATGATTTGGGGCACCTGTGCATTACCCAAGAGTACCTATGCAAGAAAGAGTTGGGTACACAAACCTGAAGCAGTCAGCTGGGGAAGTAGATGACATCACCAGAAGGTATAGATTTAGAAAAAAACAACAGAGCACCCTGGGTAAAACCAATGCTTAAGGATTGGGTAGAATAAGAGGCTCCCCTGACTTAACTGAGAAATAATGGTCAAAGAAGCAGGAGAACCCAAGGTGGTACAAGGACTCAGGAGGGATGCCCAACAGAAGCAAATGCTGCAGAAAATCAATAATTTAAGAGATTAAAAAATGTGCACTGGATTTGACCACATAGGGGTCATTGGTGGCATTTGCCATAAAAGTTTTAGTATATAAGTGGTTGGAAATACTCTATTTCTATAGGTGTGAACAGAAAATGAGGAGTCAGGAACAGGAGATGGCAATAGTGCATAGAGAGTAGGGGAAAAGAGATAGGTTATTAGTAGGTGGATAGGGAGTAGGATAGTTGTACTCATATCACTTGGTACCTTCTATTTTGCAAGTTTAGGTTGATGGCTGCACATGTCAACATAGTCTATATTTTGACAACTCTGTATGTAAACTATCTAAAAATTCTTTTTTCTGTTATTATTAAAATGTCACTCAGTCACATTTTAAGCACGCTGCCTAAGTTGTCATCACTTAATCAAAGTAATAACTATATCAAAAACATTAGTGGAGTTCAACAAATTGAGTCTGTTGGCTGCTATTCCTCAGGTATAAGATATATAGATATAGGAGTTCCCTCTCAAGTTGGGGGTGGTATTTGCATAACCCAGTTGATTGTATTACTACATGATAACTGCAACACTAGAAGTATGTTTGAAAAAGAGAAAAACATTCATTCTCTTTGGGGTTGGTGGGGTCAGAGAAGGACTTTCAGAGGCTGGAACCGTTTATATGAATTTTGAAGGATGAGTAGTTGAGTAGAGAGCAGTTTTAGAATACGGTCTCCAGAAGGGGGAAACAGTTGCCCAGAGGCCCCAAAACATCAGATTGTGGGGGGTAATTTAAAACATGTACTCATTGCTGGAGACTGTGAGTGTACACTTGTGTGTATCTGTGTGTTGTGTGATTACATGGGTGAAAGTGTATATGTGTGAGAAAGAGAAAGAAAGGATTCAGGAGGTGCAGCATCTGCATCTCTAAAGAAGAGGGCACTGGTCTAACTTGGAGGACATAAGCTACATGTTGGGTCTTGTCTATGGTTTTATTTATTTATTTATTTATTTATTTATTTATTTATTTATTTTCAATTTTACCAAGAACTTTATTGAAAAATGTATCCACCATTTTGTTTCACTACCTTGTGCCATTTTTCAGGCAACTTCATAATTCCATCTTCCCAAAACTTTTTATCTTTTTGAGCAAAGAACTGTTTACCGTGTTTGAAAGTTGACGTAAGATTATGGGGTTTTTGAGTTTTTCAAAGTGATAATGGATTTTAGAACCCTGAGAAACATTTGTTTATTCATTAGTTCCAGCCATGGATGGAAGCAGGTCCAAGCAGGAGAGATAGGAGGTAGGGCAGATTTGAGAATGTTTCCTGGGTGGTGTAATTAGAGTAAAATGTTTCATCAGCAAAGTGAAGAGGAAATAACTCACTTTGTCTCAAGACATTAAGTGAATGTGATTATATCAAGAAGAGTTAATTTAGGCACTAAAACAAGTTTAGATTTAGCATTACATGTATGTATTAGTGGTCAAAGATATCTCTGATTGAAACATCCAGAAGATGGTTGGCTATTCATATCTCAAACTCAGAAGAGACTTAGATGAGTTATACTAATTTGTGAACAATTACTTTATAATAAAACCATTAACACAAATGAAATAACACAGAGAACTATACTCAATATTTTTAATAACCTGTAAGGGAAAAGAAACCTAATATATGTATATATTATGTGTGTGTGTGTGTATATATATATATATATATATATATATATATATGAATCATTTTTCTGTACACCTGAAACTAACACAACATTGTGAATCAAGTATACTTCAATAGAAAATAAAATTAAAAAACATTATTTAATAGAAAATAGTTTATGATAAATTTAATTTCAAAGTTGTTTTACAGAGCTTAAAATGTACGGCTTTTATAAGACTAATTTTATATCACTAAAAAGTGAATTTTAGAAATAACTTCATTATTAAAGTACTTCAAGATTTAAAAAAAGAAATAGCACAGGAGAAGGTTTCAGTTTGAAGGAAAGAAAGGGAAGGGCAGGATGGAGAACATCGCAGGACTTAGACTAAGAGAAGAGGAATTATGTAAACTATACAAAATCAGGCAGGAACAAACTTGTCTCAGTTTTCCTGGAACTTTCCATGTTTTAGTGCTGAAAGTCTCATGTCCCAGGAACTCTGCTTGGTCCTGGGAAAACTGGGATGGTTGGTCACATTAGAACCAGTAAAATTGGAATGTGAAAGTAGAAATGCAAAAAAAGAGCATACAGCCAAGGAAAAACTCTGTTTAGACAAGCAATGTTTACATTCCTGTGGATGGTGACATGATCTGGAATAACTCAAATCCAGAGAGGTACACAGCTTGTATTTCAGTTCAGCCTTTTTGTTTTCCTTTGTTTTTGTTGGAATTGACTGACAGTTGATTGACTGCTTTTCAAAATTAAGAAAAAATTAACATGCCATACATACAGTTCAACTTTTCAAATTGTAAATCTTAGTAGATTTTACAGAGTTGTGCAAATGACACCACTATGTAATTTCAGAACATTTTGATCACTCCAGAAGGAAACCTAATATCCATTAGCATTATTCCCTATTCCCCTCAAAACCCAGCTTCTAGAAATCACTAACCTGTTTTCTGTCTCTATGGATTTGCCTTTTCTGGACATTTCATATAAATGGAATCACATAATATGTGATTATTTATGTCTGTTTTTTAATCATTTAGCATGTTTTCAGGATTCATCTATGTTGTAGCATGTATCAGTACATCATTTCTTATATTGCCAAATAGTATTCCATTGTATGTATATGCCACTTTTTTGTTTGTCCATCTGTTAATGGACATTTAGATTGTTTCCAATATTTATGCTGTATAAAGCAGCTTTTAACATTTATGTACAAGGTTTTGAGTGGACATATGTTCTCAGTTCTCTTTAATATAAACCCAGGAATGAAATTTCTGGGTCATTTGGTAACTATATGTTTATATTTTTTAGGAACTGTCAAACTGTTTCAAAATACTCCAACATTTTACATTTTTACCAGCAATGTGAGAGGATTCCAGTTTCTCTACATCCTCATCAACACTTGTTATAGTCAGTCTTTTTAGTTATAACCATCTTTGTAAGTGTGAAGTGTGTGGATAGTTATTGTGGTTTTGATTTGTATTTCTCTAATGAATAATGATGTTTAGCATCTTTTCATGTGCGCTTTGGCTATTCATATAGTTTCTTTGGAGAAATATTGATTGAATGTTTTGTCCATTTTAAATTGGTTTACTTGTCTTTATTGTTGAGTTGTAAGAATTTTTTGTGTATAATGGATACTATATCCTTGCCAGATAAATGATTGCAAATATTTCTCTTTATTGAATTGTGCTTACATTTTCTAGATAGTATCTTGAAGTACAATTTTTAGTTTTGATGAAGTTGAATAGTTATATTTTCCATTGGTTACTTGTAGTCTTAGTGTTTTATCTAAGAAATTATTGTCAAATTCAAGGTCATAAAGACTTACCCCTAGGTTTTCTTTTAAGAGTTTTATAGTTTTAGCTCCTACATTTAGGTATTTGATCCATTTTGAGTTACTTTCCACATATGGTGTGAGGTAGGGATCCAATTTCATTGCTTTGCATGTGGACATCCAGTTGTCAAAAAGTGGTGATTGCACACATAACTGTCTTGCTGCTGATACTACAGGGAAAGCTTTCAGTCTATCCCCATTAAATATGATCTTAGTTGTGGGGTTTTAGTATATGTTCTTTATCAAGTTTAGGAAGTTTCCTTCCATTTTTGGTGTGTTGCGTGTTCATATCATGAAAGGATGTTGAATTTTCTCAAATGATTTTTCTGCACCTATTGATGATGTGCTTTTTGTCTTTTACCCTATTAATATGGTGTACTGCTTTGCTTTATTTTCATATGTTGAGACAATTTTGTATTCCTGGGATAAACCCCACTTGGCTATCCATTTTATTTGTTGATTTATTTGATTTGCTAGTGTTTTTGATGATGTTGGGGTATGTATTTATAAGGGGTATTGGTCTGTAGTTTTCCTGTGATGTCTTTGATTTTGGTATCAGGGTAATACTGGCTTCATAGAATGAATTTGGAAGTATTCCCTACTATTCTATTTAGGAAAAGTGTGTGAAAAATTACTGTAAGTTTTTCATCAGATGTTTGGTAGACTTTACCAATGGTACCATCAGCTTTTCTTTGTAGTAATTTCTTTTATTGCTTATTAAGTTCCTTCTCATTTGAACATTTGTAATGGTTCTGCATAAATGTGTATGTATGTGTAGGTAAATATATCGTATGTAATCCCCACATCTTCAGAACAACTTACATTCAAAAGTCAGTTCTATTTATCTCTTGAAACTTTCATGACTCAGGGTTATTTCTAATTTGCAGAAAATAAACTTAACTCTGTGTGTGTGTGTGTGTGTGTGTGTGTGTGTGTCTAGGACTGATTTAATCATATAAAAATTATGAGTGTAACCTCAGGGTCTGGGTTAAGTGTAGTTAAAGACCTGTCAGAATCAATTAGTATCTAAAAGACCTTGTAGTTATAAGTTATTGAATACTTTTGAGATTCTTTGGTTTGAGTTTCTCTGATTACCTTTGGAAAAATTGAGAAACTGGTTTTGATATACTGTTTTTTTTAATTTTTATTTTTACTTGTTTTTCCTTTGTTTTATTAGATGTTTGTAAGTCCTGTAATTAATTATCAATTTCATTCATTTAACACAAAATGAATGTAGGATCTGAGTAAAAATTCAGATTATTTAGTCTCAGGATGTTATTTGGCCACTCTGTCTTTGTCCTCTCTACTTCCACTTTTCCAGAACTAATCTCTCTGTTCAATGGTAACTCACATCCTTAACAGGATCTTGGATAACATCTGCATTGAGGCTTTTGACATGGGCATGTGTGTCACACGCACTGTTCTTTTCCCTTCTCACAGCTTCAGATGAGTCAGCCTTGAATTGACAGGGAGACTGCATCCATATTTTTCTTTTGATAGACATACTTTTTCAGATCTCAAGGGCATGACTTTTTTCAGCAAAAACAATCTTTGCTCTCATTAGATTATAACACAGTGACTTCTAAGGATCAACATGTATGGGACTAGAATGAATTTAATCATAGAAATGTGGCAACTTATAGTTAACCTAATTTTAAAATAGTCAACCTTGAGGACCAAAAATATAACTGAGAAAAATATGTATTAATATATTTACTTTTCCCATAACAGTATGGGAAATCTGCATATATGTTTATACTTAAAAATATGCTTTTTTCATTTAAAACCACATATCTAACAGAAAATTATATACCAATATTATAGTAGATAACAGATTGAACAAAAATATCTTTGAAGTTGTAAACGGTTGGACAGCAGCCCTTGTCATTGTATCACTGTGCTTTTAAGGTCCGCTTACCACATGTGATCTTCAGGCTGTATGTACTGATGATCAGAACTTTGTGTGTTGCAACATGGAAGAAGGTCCACGGCTAACGGAGAAAATTGTCAACCCCCTGGCAGACCATCACCACCTCAGACACACCTCCGTTATGAATCCAAGGGTTCCTCTCAGTAGCCTGGGAGAGACCCTGTGGATGCTGGAATCTAGTCTGCTGTCAAATCAGCTTTGGATGAGAAGGTGCCATTGAGCAAAGGGGACTTGAACAGCTTCAGCTGGTGGAAGAGTGTGTGGTGGGGAAGCAGTGTGCTGTGGGCTCTGCAGTGAGTGCAGCTAGTCCTTCTTCCTTCAATAAATATTTATTTACTCTGTGCCATGCACAGAGCCTGGCACTGGAAGTGATGAAAAACAAACCAGTTTTTGTCTTTGTAAAACTTAGCATGTGAGAGGAGAAGACCTAAACAACAAACTAATGTATATGTTAAAAATCTTCCTTTTCAATCAGGGCCTAGATGAAGTGCAGGGATGGAGATCATAGGGGAAGCTCTTCAGGGAGCAGACTCAAGGTCAAGGAAGGTTCTGGGAAGAGACAATGTTTAAGGAGAGATTTGAAAAATAAGCAGTCAGCCTGGAGAAGAGCCAGCAGAAGGCAGACAGGATGCTACATGCAGTGGATTTTATCAGGAAACCAGTGTAGTGTGGTTGGGGAACAAAAAGAAGGGCAGAAAAAAGTAAAGAGGAGGTGGATAGTGGAGAAGATAAGCAAAGGTTCTATCCAGGTCTTTGGATTTTATGTAAGACTGTGGAGAAGCCCTTGAAACCTTTCAAAGTAGGGAGGACCATGATCCAATGTAGTGTGGCCAGTGGGTGGGAAGAAGATGAGGGACCTTGGGAGGCAGTTGTGATGGTTTTGGCAAAACATAACAGGGCTGTGGACTCTGCTGTTGGCCATAGATGTGGAGCAAATGGAATTCAGTGAAGTTTAGTGTAATTTAAGAAAGTTTTGGAAGCAATGAAAGAGAAGAGGAATTTCTGGTGGGTACTGGTGGGAGGGAGCTTCAAGTCATGTGTATAATCCCCAGTATACTTGATCGGTCCTGTGTTCATTACATGCATAGTGGGTAGGAACATTTTCTGATAAAGTCTTAAGCATCCAGTTACCTATCTTCAATGTATCTTCTATGGCGTATATAAGTGACAAATTTAGAAATCTCTGTCTTTATCACTTTAGGTAAATTTACAAAGACCTTCAAGTATTGAAGGTAAAAAATGATGAAAAGTAAAATTGAGTAATAATTGAAACATGATTAGACTTTACCATTTTAAATAAATTTGTTTTTGTGTGATTTTTTCCTCTCTGATATTCTGTTGGGATAGGTGTTTGGATACACTAGAGGAAATGAACATTTTGAGGTGTTTGGATACCCTAGAGGAAATGAGTACTTAAAAATACATATTCCCTTTACAAATATTGCTCCTTTTTGGAAAAGTGTCTCATTTTCCTGAGTAAAATTCAGCCAAGAAGAAAGGGAACATGTTTTCATTTGCAAAGGATCTTTTAGCTATGTATTTTATAATGAATGAAGGTACTATTCAGAGGCAAGCAGCCATTTCTGTACTATTTTTAACCACATGTTTACATCAAAATGTGATGTTTTATTTTTTGCTAAATTCATATTTTTTTCTTATATTATAAGAGGTGTTCAATGTCATAGTCTGTAGTTCTATTACTGTAGTAGGGATCGTATTGAGCAGGTGAAAACAGAAAAAAGTTCCAACTAAAAAACATGCTTTTGTCTTCTAGAATAAAGTCAGTACAGCCAGTAACTTGAAAATAGAGAATACTGGGAACACTGACATTTCCAATGCATGGTTATAATTAGGAAGTGACAGAATTTTTTCTTTTAATTGTGTGGTCTTTTATAGACTTCATTCTCTTTGTATGATTTGCTGGTTTCTGCAAGTCATTCTATGCTAGTTTACAAAGTCTTACAAAGCTCCTCTTTCTGCTATAACTATTTTAAGATGATATTGCGTTTATCTCTGTCTGAATGCTCAGAGGAAAAGATGCCATCTTCAACTTCTCGGGAATTAAAAGAGTTTAGTTCTTTAGGAGTAGGGCTGTAGTAGTTTTACACGTAAGTTATGTTTTATGAAACTTTACTAGTCATTGATTACTTTCACCAGTTATCCCTTGTTGACTGAACTAGGTGCTCGTTTATTGATACTCTGAGCAGTTCCTATGTTGATGACCCTGATGTTGGAGGACCTTGTCCCTTGTACACTCTTCCTGTCCTTTGTTCCTGTAAATAGAGTATGTTTGAGCTAAATGCAATCTTTTTGCCTCCTGTGCAGAGCATCTGACTTGAATCCTATTCTTTATCATCTTGTTGATTCTATCTGGAGGCCCAAAGGTCGTGTTTACCTTAAGCCTACGGCCAGCCCCAGGCTGCCAGCTCAGTGGATCTTCCTCCCTTCCACTTTCTTGGGCTAAGTGATATTTGTCCATAAGAGCAAAGAATTATTTTTAAAAGATGTCCTGAGGAAACCAAGGTTGTACAAGCCCCAGTAATGCCAGCTTTATGTGGAGCCACGTGATGTGGGCAACAACCAAGCCCGTAGGGTGCGTGGACTTGACCTGCACATGGCAGACACCTCACAGACCTGGCAAGTGGCTTGCCCTGCATGATTTAGCAGGGAAGGGGCGTGTCTAAGTCTAGAATTCAGGCTATCTGGGTTCATAGTAGAGGATGGATTCAAAATAGGCATGTAATCCGCATTACTACCAAGGAGAAGAATTTCACTGTTCTTCGAGGAATAATGAGTAAATTCTGTGTATTTTTAGTCCTTGCTCTGCTACTCATTTGCTGGATGACATTGGCCCACTTGTTTTAACTTCCTAAATCCTTAGTTTTCTCATCTGGAAATATGAAGAAAATTGTTCCTAGTTATCTCATTGGGAGTTTTTGAGGATGAAATGAGATAAAGTACATAAGAGAGTGGTGTATAAAGTACTATATAAATATTCTTCTATGAAAGTAGAAGTCAATAACCTCTACGTTATTCACTACTTTATCCATTTAACAAATAGTCACTAAGTCCTTACAGTGTGCCCATGTTGACATGATTTGGAAAATGTATTATATAGGCTAATCCTGTCAAAACATATACTGTGTCTTTTCTTATCTATTACTGTTTCTTATTGAGAGAAGGCATCTGGGGACTTTTAAAAACCATACACACCACCCCATCATGTATCCAATGCTCCCTGCTGTGCATGAGTAGGGAGGCCAGGAAATGTATATTTGGGTCCTTTACCCAAGTTACCCTGATGTATGCTCTGGATTGAAAACCACTGGTATGTACCACTGAGATGCTCAGTAAAAATGAGCATTAGCTAGGATGAGTGATCATTTCATAAATTAAAATTAATGTGAATATCACTGAATTATACCTCTCTTCTAAAATTCATGTAGAGAGGAAATAAATACTGGCAATATTATTATTAGAAGGTCTCTGTGCCTCAGGGGCCAGCCTGGTTACTTTGTGAATCACTGCTATTTCCTCTGCTCTTCTACAGAGACTTTTGTCTGGGATGAGAACGGTCTGCCTGTGCCAAGAAAATAGATGGTCGTTGTGCAAAAACAGGGAGCTTACAGCCAAAGGAGAATTTGTACCTGTGGCTACTTCTGCTGGTATTAGAAGGAAGGTATTAAATAAAAGGAAAAGATTATGCCTAGAACTTGGCAATCTGCACAACAAATGAGTGTTTATTTAGGGAAAATGATTTGGGTAAATAAATAAATACACTCATTGATTATTCATGTAACAAATATTAAACCTGGTGAATGTGTCTAGCTATCTTTAATGATTTCAGGTAGCATCACTAGTGACCTATAATTGAGGTCATTGGTAGACAAATTCAGAACATGACAGGCTGAAGCAAACCTTTTAAATCTTATTTAACTCTGGGTAATGTTAAATAAGATTTTCATCAGTTCAGATGACCCAAATACATAGCATGTATTTTGACATTAATTCATTCATTTTACTCATTTATTCAACAAATATGAGAGACTCATACAGCTATTAAGAAGATATAACTTTGTTAGGCTGACAGACAGGTAGACAAATAATTTCAAAGAAGTATGAGGATAAGACTTTGAAAAGGCTTACAGATTGCCATGAGAGCACAGAGGATCCTAACTCAAAACGGGAAGTGAGGAAAAATTTTTAGAATCAGTAATACTTAGCATTTTATCTTATTTATACTAATATTTAATTACATGCTATCTGATAGTTTTCTGTAATTCTTTAAAAAATGTTTATTGAGCCCAAGCTATGTTCTAAATACAGTACTAAATTAGAGGATGAGGGAGGAAGCATCCCAAAATAGTCAGGTAATAGGATCTGCCCTCAAGTAGTTTATAATTTAATTGTAGGAGATGAGGGAGGGATGGACGGATGGACAGATGGATAGATGGATGGATGAGTGGATGGATGGATGGATGGATGGATGGATGGATGGATGGACAGGTGGATGGATAAGTTGGCAGCTATGTAGTATAAAAGATACCCTACAAAAATCAAGTGAAATACTTAAAATGTGTATGGAATTTTTTCAAAAGGGGGATATATATATATATATATGTGTGTGTGTGTGTGTGTGTGTGTATACATATAATTGTAGCTAACGTGATGTGGCATCAGGAAAAGCTACAGGGGGAAAGGAAGTACTTTAGCTTTCCATCAACAATGAGTAGTAATTAGATAGAAAGGAGAGTTTAGCACATCTCAGACCAAGAAAATGACTTGGGTAACAGTTCAGAGTGTGAATGAAGCAGTCAGGCAAAGGGGGCATTGACTATATAATTAGGTTCAAGAAGCATGTTTGGCAAAGGAGTTGGGGATATAAACCTGTAAAGGAAGTCTGGGCCAATTTACAAACATCCTTACAATCCTGGATCAGGAACATGGTTTTACTCTGAAGGAAGACATGAAAATATCTGACTGTGGAGCTACCCAGTCGAAAGGAAAGTTTCAGCATAATGAATTTTTCAGAAGTATGCATGATGGATGACAATAGGGCATTCCTGGAGAGAAGGAGACCAATTAGTAGATGATTAAAATAGACCAGACATAGTTAATAATAGTAAGGACCATGATCGCGGTTAAGAAGAAATGGATGAGAGAGAGAGAGAGGCATCTGGAAGGAAAATGCAGCAGCTTTGGTGGAACAGGGAGAGGAAAGACTCAAAAAATGTCTAAGAACTTGAGCCTGGGAGTTCCTTAGGAAAGTTAATGAAAAACCAAGGGAATGGAAAAGGCATGTAGCTCTAGGGAATTGCATTCCCTAAAATAAGCACTTTTTTTCTAATGACTTAGGGAGATCCATTGGAAAGAAGTCTCTCTGGCACAATAGAGAGAACTATTTTATATGGTAGCATCAGAAAGGAAAAAATACACATGTAATTTTCAGAACCTCTCATCAACCTAAGTTATGCATAAGGTTAGGGCAGAAGAAAGTCTACTTTTAGCTCTTGGCTGGTTCTCTATCCACTGGGGTAACAATAACTGCAATCGTATAGTCTTCTGTCTTAGGCGCTTCATGTGCACTTAACCCTTGCAAAATTTTATAAAGTTCTATGATTATCTTCATTTCATAAAGAGGAAACTGAAGTGCAGAGATGTAAATGACTTACTTGTACACCTACACCCACTGAGAGGGAAGCAGGATTTGAAGCCAGGCAGTTGGATGCCAGAGCCCAAGCTCCAGGCTTGCTCAGAGGCAGGCACAGCTGGTAATTCATTTCAGGATGCACATGAAAATCCTTTGATGGCCCCTTTCCTGCTCAATTGTGGGCTGTGCTCTAGGAGGTTAGAAGACAAGAATGCCATAGTGTCCTTTTTTTAAAACTGAAGCATAGTTCATGTACAATATTGTGTTAGTTTCAGGTGTATGGCATAGTGATTCAGGTTTTTTTACAATTCTTTTCCATTATAGGTTATTGCAAGATATTGGGTGTAATTCCCTGTGCTGTACAATATATCCTTGCTGCTTATCTATTTTATGTAGAGCAGTTTGTATATGTTAATCCCAAACTCCTAATTTGTCCCCCTCCTTTGGCAACCATACATTTGTTTTCTATGTCTGTGAGTCTGTGTTTGTTTTGTATATACATTCATTTGTATTATTTTTTAGATTTCACATATAAGTGATATCAAATAGTAAATCTTTCTTTTCTGACATTTCACTAAGCATAATATTCTCTAGGACCACCCACATTGCTGCAAATGGCACTATTGCATTCTTTCTCATGGCTGAGTAATATTCCATTGTATACATGTACCACATTTTCTTTATCCATTCATCTGTTGATGGAGACTTAGGTTGTTTCCATGTTTTGGCTACTATAAATAGTGCTGCTGTGAACATTGGGGTGCATATATCTTTTTGAATTAAAGTTTTTGTTTTTCCAAGATATATACCCAGGAGTAGAATTGCTGCATCATATGGTAGTTCTATTTTTAGTTTTTTGAGGAACCTCCATAGTGTTCTTCATAGTGGCTGCACCAGTTTACATTCCCACCAGTGTAGGAGGGCTCCCTTTTCTCCACACCATCTCCAGCATTTGTTATTTGTAGACATTTTAATGATGGTAATTCTTACTGGTGTGAGGTGATACCTCATTGTAGTTTTGATTTGCATTTCTCTAATAATTAGTGATGTTGAGCATCTTTTCATGTGCCTGTTGGTCATCTATATGCCTTCTTTAGAGAAATGTCTATTCAGTTCTTCTGCCCATTTTTAATTGAGTTGTTTGTTTGATATTGAGTTGTATTAGCTGTTCATATGTTTTGGATATTATCTCTGTGTCGGTCTCATCATTTGCAAATATTTTCTCCCATTACATAAATTGTCTTTTCCTTTTGTTGATGGTTTCCTTTGCTGTGATGTCAGTGTTCCTGATTCAGAGAATTCACACTAGTTGGGAGTGTGGTGGGCATAATATATATATATATATATATATATATATATATAGATATATATATGTATATATATATATAATCAGTTAGTAAGTCACATTTTGCGTGGCATTCACCCCAAATTGATGGAGGTTATAAAATTTGATAGATCTAGAAAAATGAACAGAATTGCTCTCCTGAGTTTTTGCACCTAAGTTTCCTCATAGATGAAGTAAGCGGACTCATTTGTTTTGCTTGCAGAAAGGAAGGTTGAAATTAAATTAAAGATGAGCTTCTGCAGTATTTTAAAAGTACACCAGTCATTTGTTGATAAATTCTGTGCTGCCTTGGGACATGTTTTCTTGGGTTGCCTTAGTTGATTTTCAAAAAAATTCTTCATTAACTTTTATAATTTTTTTTTTTATTTTGTCTCCCCACCTGCAGTGTTCACTTCTTGAAGGTGGAATTTGTATTTTATGAAAGTCCTTGGTCTACTCTGATGTGTAATACTGTGCTATACCATTGCAACTTGATATAAGTTGCTTTCTTTTCATTTGAACTATGATTTGGTTTGATTTGAATAGTGGGTTTCAATTGACAAATGATTCCAAAATAATCCCATTCTCCCCCTTATTGTGAACAGTAAACTGAGCTGATAAACATGAAAAATTAGAGGATACATATGGAGAATTGGGGAGGAGGATGAAAATCTCTTTCATTTCTTCCTTTGATTTTTCTAGCTCTGCCTTTCCATGCGATGCTAGAGAACTATTTCCACCATCTGTTATCCTTTGAAGCATTAAGAGCGTTAAAATACTTGAGGTGGTCCTTTGCAGTGTAATTTACTATGAGAGCTCAGGGGATAGTTTTGGGCCATATTTATGAGAAAATTTCACACTTGAAAAAATTGTGACTTTGCGTTATATTTAATTGTGTGTTTGTGTGTGTATATCTCTCTATGTGTAGATTAAATTTAGATTTTTCTTTGCAATTATGGTTAATGGGGATCTCATGTACTCTCTGCAGCAGCCAACACAGCACCTTACACATAAGGGCACTCAAATACCATATTATTTGGTTTGAGTAAAACAAAACCGAGCTCCACATCTCCTTCCACATTGTCTCCCCCACCTTACATGAGCATCCTTCTCCACCTTCCCTCTTCTCTTCTTGCCATCCTCCAAGTCATCTGGACAGGAACCCCCAGTCATTTTCAATCCCCCTACCTTAGGATCCCTGGTGTGGTCTGTTACTAGGTCCCGTCAGCTCCTGTTCTGAATCGGCTCTCACATTTTCTCCTTCTTTCCATCCTCACCTCCATCCTCTGATTCCAGGCTCTCCTTCTCTTTTACGTGGACTTGGAAACCTACTTGACCTTTCTGTCTCTTATCCTTTCTCCAATCTACACCATCCCACCCAGCTTTGGACAGAGCAGCTGCCCTGTGAATAAGCCCAACTCCTGCCCCACCCAGTGCCTGGCTCGCTCTCCTCCCACGAGGCCTTCTCCCATTCAGATATTTCACAAAATTGCATTATTCCCTCCTCACTGAAGATGCTCTCGATGCCTGTCTTCGCCCTAGCCTTTACCCCTACTGGTTTCAGTACCTAATCTGACATTAAAATATGAAATTTGGGGGTTATATTATACAGGGAAAGGCTCCGTATTGTATTAACAGGACAAAATAAATTTTGTTGTTATTGACATGAACTTGATTTTTTCTTTCAACATCGGCATAGGAACTGTGATTTTTATTTTGATTACTCTGCAAATTGTAAGGCTAGCTCAAAAAATACTCAGTTACAAGTAAACAATGTTTTGGATATGGTTACCAGACGAGTGAAGTTGCAAAATATACAAGAAAAATGGCTACTTGCTAGGTACTTCGTATTTTCTTCCTAGACTCTATTTTGAATGTTCAGATTTGGGCCAAATGAACTGATTTATATTTTTACTGCACAAATTTTATATTTTATGAACTCAACAAAATTTGGGGGCAGTAGATTGTATATCAATTTAAAGTACCAATATGAAGCCACTATTTACATAGCAAAACATCCTATGTACGCTTTTAAGATATTCTTTCCTAAATCCCACTTTCATCATATTACTTTCTGATTTCAAAAATGTATTTTGGTTTGCTGTTGCCTATCAAGTTCAGCATAAAATCCTGTCTGGATTTCCTGGCTTTCCTTATCTTTATTCATTTCTGTTATGTTTTTCTTGCTCACATGTTTCTGCATACTTTCAGCAACATGCCAAAACTCATAAAATATGTTATTTTTTTACTTATTCATTGATTTATTATGTTTCTATTGTTGATCATTTTAACAGCTGTCACCAGAATATACTAGAAATAAGGAGACTGTTTATAATCTGATTTCTGCATTGTGTTTACATCTGAGATTGAGAAGACAAAAGGCTTGAGAAACATCTCTCTACTCTGAAACTCTAAGTAATTCTTGGATGACATAGAGGGAGACCCAGATGGAAAAATGAGAGGTAAAGGTTTCAAACATGCCCAGGAGGACTCCAAGCAATAAGAGGATGATCTTTGAGAGAATAAGAAGGGAAAAAGAAAGAAAAGCTATACCGCTGCAGCCACACTGTAAGAAAGAAGGGTGTGTCTCTACCTTATACAGAAGCAGCAAATGTATATTCACTTGGAAAGATACGTGGGATCCACAGTGATAGTAACTTGGACTTTCTTCTGGCAATTTTTGGTTTACAGAGCCCTTGCCACATTAGAGCTCCATTTATTTTCTCTCTCCTTGGAGGAAGGCATTATTTTCAACTTTTGTGCTTTGAGAAAACTGATGCTGAAGCTGCCTGCGAGTAAAGGATGGAGTTACTATTCAGACCACTGACTCCCGTCCTCCTTTTATTTCATTGCACAGGGGTGTGTAGGACACTCTGCAAGTTGAGTCCTGTAAGTTGAGGTCGTAAACCTTCAGTATTCTGTCTGTCTGTCTATCTATATCTATCTATCATCTATCTATCTATCTATCATCTATCTATCTATTTATCATCTATCTATCATCTATCTATCCATATCTAACTATCATCTATCAATATCATCACCATCATCATCATCATCTTTCTGTTTCTATCACCTATCTGTCCATATACAGCTTGATGGGGTTGTATAAAAGGCATCTCTGACAATGGACACTGCCAGCATTCCCCTGCTCCGTTCGTCTTCGTTCCCGCCCTCATCCTCCTTCACATGGACACCTTATACTCCACCAGTAGAGACTTTACCTGCAGCTCACAACACACAGGGCTGTGCTTAGAGATGCCTCACTAGCTCATGAGAGCCACCTGTTACATGTTCCAAAATTTCACAAGCTGGTTGTTTAAAGAGAGCTAGTATTAAAAGTTAAATTATATAAATTTTCAATTGGGAAAATTACATTAAAGCAAAGGTAGTAAATACTCAAAATTCACAATTCCTAATTATGTTGCTACCTGTGACTCTTCGTGCTCTTGAGTTGCTCACATCCATTGTATCCACAGGATGGAAATACTATGTGATGGAGATATGGCAGGAGTACATCCTTTACCAACTCAATGGCAAAGTGACACACATTTGTTTGCTTGGAATCTGCCCTGGGGGGAGAATTTACACCATGGAAACTGACAAACTTTATAAATCAGCTCTTTTCTTTGTTGCAAACACACTCTGTCAAATCTCCCTTTCCTGCCTTTGTAGATGCTATCTCCTCTACCTGAAATATCCCTCATGCTGTCTGACACACGTATGTATGTGCATGGACACACACACACACACATACACACACATTAGACACCCAATTAACCACTTCTCTTCACTTCAACTGGTGCACTCCTTTCTAAAGACTTCTCAGGCCCTCCAGACAGAGTTCGTTTTTCTCCTTTGTAGTAGATCTGTTTTTTGGCTAACTTTACTATAGCATACATCATGAGTTAGTGCACTTAGGGTTTCTAGATTTAGAAAATAAAATTTTGAATTTCAGGTAAACAATATTTTTACTGTAAGTATGCCCCATGCAATACTTGGAATGTACTTACAATAAAAGATTATTCATTGTTCATCAAAAATTCAACATTAATGGGACATCTTTTATCTGGTAACACTAACTACTACGATTAGGTATTTTT
Source organism: Hippopotamus amphibius kiboko (assembly GCF_030028045.1). Classification (NCBI taxonomy): domain Eukaryota; kingdom Metazoa; phylum Chordata; class Mammalia; order Artiodactyla; family Hippopotamidae; genus Hippopotamus; species Hippopotamus amphibius. Next base: position 82,658,496 of record NC_080191.1, on the reverse strand, counting down.
AATGTTTCACCTTATGATTACCAAAGGGGAAAGGCAGGGGAGGGATAAATTAGGGATTTAGGATTAATATATGCATACTACTGAATATAAAATAAACAACAGGACCTACTATATAACACCTAGAACTATATTCAATACCTTATAATAATCTATAAGAGAAAATAATCTGAAAAAACTTATGTATACGTATATAACTGAATCACTTTGCTATACAACAGAAGCATGGTAAATCAACTACACTTCAATTAAAACAAAAACCTAGCTCCGGAAAGCACCTGTTGACCAAGAGCAGTCAGTCACTTGCTGCTTCAGCTCTGGACAAACCCATCAGGTGCTTTGACACAGTTAAGAAGCAGATATATGGCATTTTTCAGGAGATAGCATGGTCCTCAAGTGAGTTATTGGTATTTTACATCAGCAAAATAACTTTACAGGTTACAAACAAAAAACTTTTTGCATTTTATTCTTTTAGAATAAAAGAAGTACATGCTGCTGTAATAAAATTGCTTTTAATCACTTAACAAGCCTAACTTTGACTCAAGCAGTGAATGCCTGTAAACATAAGTGAACAAAACTAGCGTTTTTATAACATAAAACAGTATCATTTATAGCTTGTCAGTTGCCTATTGTCATCCAGCAAAAATAAAAAGCCCAGTAGAGAATTAAGTTATCTTCCTACCTGCAAATGATGGAGGCTATTTTTGTTAAGACTGTTGGAATTTTCTAACCACAATTATGACATATGGTCCAAAGAATGCAGTAACCTCCTTATCATGTTAATTAATTGTTCTCTTTTGGAGAGCTATTGTGTCGACTAATTGAACAATAATTCAAGTACAGTGTCCCAGAGAAAAAGCACTTGGGCTCCCTCTTTGGAGTCTGGCTGGCAGCTCTGAGTATAGCCAGTGGCCCGGACTCACCCTGACTTTGTGTGCTCATTTAGAAACCTGGTCTTCTGCACACGGCTTCATTACCAGTGGACTGGAAATGATCTGGGGTTGTGTTTTGTTTGGGAGTTGTTTGGCCAGGGCCTTTTGAACAGTAGTGGCCCAATGAGGTGCTAGATATTATTTATATAAGAATGAGCTTTTCTTTTTTCAACAATAAAAACCTTTCAGAAATATCTAACTACTTTGTAACTGCATGACTTAGCCTGGTGATAAAAGCAGTTGTTAAAAAGACTACCTTTTCCAAAGCTTAGAAAAGAAAATTAAAAAAATAAAAGAAAAGAAATTACACACACACACATACAGACTCACACACACAAAAGATTATAATAGCATCTACAGGGACATTGAGAAATTTCTTTTTTATTTTATTTTCCAATATAACTTGTATAAGTTTAGGGTTTTATGTTCACTGAAGCTTTAGCAATTCTTATTAATAAAAATAGTCTGACCCAGGGGAAAAACATTCAACTTTAATGGAGTGTCTTACATTTTACTACAGTTAGGTTTTTTAGTGTTTCATCCTCCTCACTGAGTGGTGTTAGGTCTTTTTTTCACAGTGTTCATAATGTCTAACACAGAGAATGGCTCATAATAAGAAGGTTTTTTAAAAATGATATCTGTACTTATTCCTTATCTAGCATATATTTTTGTGGGATTTGAAATTATATAATAAGGCTTGTGTCTTCTGAAGACAACTTTAGATTTTAGATGAGAAATGGTTTAGAAACTGGAGATGGTGGAATAAGAGCAACCAGAGAGGAGACCAAGGCAAGAGGCCAGATGAGTGATGACAACATGTGAACCTAGGACTTTACAGTGCCTGGCAATGGGGAGAATCTAGAGAGAGAATAGCCAGATGTGGTCACTCGATACAGATGCTAAATAAGGAAAAAGTAGCAGTGACTCTGAAGTTTCTTGCTTGGGCAGTGGAGCTGATGGTGATGTCGTTAGCTGGGGAAGAAATGTACGATGTACAGCAGTCTGGGAGGAGCGAGAATAACTGCGGAGGTCCGTATGGTGCATGTTTACTTTGATGTGCTGTGGCCAAGGGTAACATGAAAAACATTTAGGCACCACTACAGTATGGGCACTGACAATTAAAGTGAGATACCAATCAATGGAATCAATGGACAATAGCCATTACCGTCAGGCATTGACAGTGCTGGGTGACAGTGCTTTCAACTCAGCAATGATGCTCAACCCATAATTCTGGGTCTGGGACTCAGGAGAGAATTTAGATCTGAAGATTTCAGAGTCCTTGACTCAGAGGTGATACTGATGCTCTGGGAGTAGGTGAGATCATCTACAGAGTATTTGAAAAACAGGGTAAATGATACATCCATAGAGTATATTAATATTTACTAGACAAGCAGAAGTAAAAATAGTACAGAAGAAAAAGATGGAGTGGTTAGATTTTGTGTATGGCGGAAATGATGCGTTATCTTGCTTCTGCTTTGACTCTGCATTTTTTTCTGATGGACCAATTGTTATATTAGACGTGAAGTTATGTAAACCAAAGGGCTTCTGTATGATACCAAGCACTGCAGAGATTGGAGGCTTGACCTTTTGTGTAGTGGGAAGACCACCCCTGAGTTGGACCGATTGGTGGACCAGGGTTGCAGAATATCATTATCCCTCCAGGAGAACCTACTAGGACTGAAAACAAAGGTCTTCAGACAAGGAGGGGAGAGGGGCTATCAGGCAGGGTCTCAAAGGTGACTGCCCAGCAGGCTCTCTGGCTCCAGCCAGTGACGGGAGAAAGGGCTGGGAATGAGAAATGGCCTGTGGTGTGTCACTGATTGTGTCCTCAGCGCGCTTTTGCTGTTGAGATGTTTCTCAAACTTGATAATAGGAGAAATTTTGAGATGATGCGAAACCATTTGCATCTGAACAGTGAGTTGTTCTAGCTCTGTTATCCAAGGAGTTCCTGAGGAAACCAGGGCTGCCAGAGTCCATATGGTCTGGAAAAGAACACCATGCTTAGGCTCAAATGCGTGTGGGTCAGCAGACTGCTAGGGTTTTTTCCTTACAGTTCTGAAAGGTTGCTTAATCATTTGTCTTGTTATTGCAAATGTTACCATAATAATTATAAATTCCTTTGTTTCCTAGAGTGGCAAACCTAAATGTTTCCAGCTGAGATCAAGATCTAGGCTAGTCTACCTGCAGTAACCCCCTCCCACATCTGAGTGCCCTCAAATTATACCACCAGCTTTACTTTCAAGGCTCTGAGTCCCTGATTGTCACATGGGTAGATCAGGTTGTCTCCTGCTGCCGTATCTTTATTTTATTTCTTTCTTCAAAATTCCATCCAATTTCTGCTTTACCTATCTAAGCTGTTTGGGCTCTATGAGACCTAAGTTCATATATCCCAGAATCGCTTGTTAGGAAAAACTTTGAAACAACGGTGTATACCCTGGTCTTGACCTGGTGATCCCATTTATGGGAATATTTCTGACAGAAATACCGTGCCTGTATATAGGGATATATCTTCAAAGATATTTAATGCAACAAACTGGATTAACTTGAAGACCCACTGATAGGAAAATGACGAAATAAATTACAGTGCTGTGTGTGGAGTCCAGTTGTTAATACAATAGCAATGTCACATGTCTGTGCCTAAACTGAACCGATTCTAACAATTACACAATCATTAAACAACTTGTAAAGCACAGGCACAAGCCTAGCAAAAGGGGTCTTGGCTCTGAGCAGCTAAATGGCTGGCCAGCTTGTAACCAGCTCAGCATAAGCCCCGTACCTCAGGGTGTGTACAAGCAGTGGAAGATGTATGCAGGGCTGCACACCAAGGTTGATAGTGGTTCTTTACACAGGTGGGACTGGAGCAGGGGCAGGCTGTCCTACTTGAACACTGTTCCTGTTTGAATTGTCCTAATAAACAAGTATTACTTTTGTCATTAAAACGACTGAAGTTTAAAGTAGTGCTTTTCTAGTACAGAGACCGGTGCATAACACATAGCTCACTATTTGGTAACTATTGTGGTCAGTAAACTCTAGAAACAACATTTATCCTCTCCAAGTTTGGGCCGTGGAAACACTGGTGTGCACTGTTTGTTTATCATACATGTCATTGCATGGACAAGGCTTCATTCCCTATGGCCTTCCCGGTATGGAAGCTTTGTTTTGTTCCAAGAAGAGTATTTTTAAGGTGGAGACACCTTTTATGCTTAGCTTACTTTATCATGTAGTATCAGAATACTCAATTGCAAACAAAATATTGACACGTAATTGCAATTGGTTTTTCTAAATGAAAAAGCATTTATGAGCCACAGGCTCATATGAGCCTTAGTTGGTGGTGATCATTGATGGATTCACTCATTCAACAGGGATATGTGAGCATCTGCTGTAGACCAGCCACCTTTGTTAGGTCCAGGAAGACAACAGTGAACAGGACAGATGAGGGCCCTTCTGCCATGGAATTTGTATTCTAGTTGCGGAGACACTCCAATAAACTCATATCAATATAGGTTTGCAAATAGGTATAAATAAATAGATCAAACAATTAGAGATTGCGATAGGAGCTAGGGATTTAATGAGTAGGGTGCTGTCATAGAGGATAACAGAAGGAGATACATTAACAGAGCAGTCAGAGATGGCCTCTGTAGAGACCCACAAATGAGAAGCAGCATGTGAGAAACTGGGACCTGTGTGTCCCCTGGAAGACGTGCACAAGTTCCCAGATGCGAAGGACTGTATTCTCTGGCCCAGGATGGCTGGAGTAGCCTGAGTGCTGTTGGAGGAGCAGACCTCAGTGAGGGCACAATAAGGACTGGGCTTATTCCAACTTTGATGTTAACATTCTAAAATAATAGCATCTATTAATAATATCAGGCCATATTCTTAGAAATATTCATGAAACATATTTTAAATAGTTAATAACAGTGTTGTCATATTTAAGAAAGTGTATCTCAGAATACTATAAGGTATTTTTCTGGGTATAATGTTAGATGTTGATTATAAATAATATTTAAAGAACTAAAATGAATATAGAAAAACCAGTGAATCTCTTACAGGGTGAAAATTACCAGCTTCGACTCAATTCTATTCCTTTTATTTAGAGCTCCATTCTCTAAGCTACACTGAAAGGAATATAGTAACTGCTTTATTTTTATAAATGACTTCCTTTAAATTGCAGACTTTATTTTTGAAATTGCCTAAGACTCTGTGAGTCACTTGTCTTTTTATATTAAAGAAACATTCAACTTTTAACAGCATTTTATGTCAATTTACTCAGATCATCTAAATGTGTTTTTTAAAGTGTCTAACGTTGTGCATTTATTTTACCATTTGCTTAACCATGTCCTAAAACCCAGATCCTTCGTATTTTTTTAAGGTTATATAAATGGCTATATCTTTAACAAATACCCCCAAAGTTGAGTGTAGTTTACTCAGCATTTATTTACTCACCAAACGTAAGCATGTGCTGTGTACACAACGTACTTACATGAAGGAACCAGAGTTGAATTCAGATCTGCTCCCTACCTTCAAGGATATTCCATTTAGTAGCAGAGTTACAGTTTAACACTCAGGTAAAAAGTAGAGCATATTATATGTTACATGCCAAAAAAGGGACAAGAAAGTACTGTAGGAATTTAGGGAAGTCACAGATGGAGTGGAAACTACAAATACATGATAAGAGGAGTTTACAGAGTTTAAGTAATTATTTCCAGACACCAGAACTCACGCACAGGTGTGCTAACCTGTCTGTTTCTCCTTTACTCTGAAAATCATATCAAGTAGAAAAATCAGATTTTAGAGCTGAAAGGGGTTTACAGGATCATCCAATCTACATGCTTGCTTGAGACAAGACACTCAGGTTCAAAGGTCAAATGAGCACACTGCCCAATATCACCCAGGGAGATGGGGGTAAAGCCGGGTGGTTCCCCAGAGGCCAGGCTGCCTGCTTTCCACCAAGGGGGAGAAAGGTACCAGTTTTCCAGTGGAATGTGATGCCAAGGAGCAAGGCTTATCCCCAGAATGTGCTGAAGAGTTCTGTTTTTTTGTTTGTTTGTTTTATTTTCAAATAATCACATTTTATTTTGAGTGGACTGCTAATTGGAATTTAAATGAGCAAGTGCATTTCAATCAGATTCTTATCTAAATACACGGAAGACAGTTAAGGAGAAATTGGATTTAATAAAATCAGTTGAGGTGTCGATTAGTCATAGGTGAAGCTGCTTCTTGATGTTCAGGTGGTCACCACACGAGCATGCTCTGTAGAGAAAGGCTTTTGAGTCTTAGACCCAACATTTTAAAGAAGAAAGAAGACGATTTTGCCTACGGTTCTCAGATATTAACTTGTCACAAGGTCTGTCAGGACCTCTTTTTTCTGTGACTTTATTTTGTTGTTTCCAGTGCTATGAGGAAAGAGAAGGAAAGTTCCAGGTGGAATCTGCTGACATCTGTCTGTTTTTAAGCCCAAAGTGCATGACAGCAGAATAGAAACATAAACAGGAACTTTGCTATTTTGGTGTGATTGGCATCTTGACTAATTGTTGAATAGTTTTTAAATGGGAAGACTTCCTGGGTAGAAGTCAATCATGGTGTAAAAGACCTCTTCTTCTACTTCCTGTCTTTGGTGTATAAGGACAAAACAATCACAAATGAGTCCAGCCAACCATGTCCACTTAGAACTTCTAAAGAGTGAAAGTTTTTTATAAGTTGCAGGTTGAACCCATATGGACATTATCATTTATCATTAGTTTCAAATTATCATTATTTTCAAATTATAAACTTTACACTGGTTCATAAGGAATTCTATCTAAATTTTCACATAATCGGGGTGGGTGGTGGAGGATATTTCCTTAGAATTTTAAAAATTGGATTTCATTGGAAAATTATGGCTAAAATATGCACATTACATATTATTTCAGTTAAATAGTCACAAACTGACTTTTTTACATCATCGTGGATTGAATGAAGAGTGTTCAAGAAATTTTGAAACATCTTTATGTGAGTTTTGAAAGTGCTTTATTTTCTGAAAATGGTCCTCATGACTGCATTTCAAGGGCATTAAACCCTAAGGCAGTGAGAGTGGAGAATGATTAGTTACTCTGTTTTATCCAGACAGCTTCTGGAAGATAGTAACTGGAATTCCCCAGCTCCTTTTGTTTATTTTTTCCTCCCTTGTCATTTCTAATGTAGAGGATTTATGTGGGGAATTCAGTGTTATTACTTTAAACTTGATCTTCAAAAAAGATAAACTCAAACCATTTGGGGTTTAGTAAAACATTTTATTAGAGAGAAAGAGAAAATGTTTCCATCAAATACATGTAGTAGAAACTCTCTGCTTCTTTACCCTGCCATTTGTGGACATGCCAATAAATCAACTGTTCAAGTAATGGCTGGAAGGATAAATGTGCTGGTAGTGAGTGGCTGCCTCTGAGAAGCATCAAATACAAGATGCTCCATGGATAAAACATTCCGATGGACTCTGGACAAGTCAGTTGACAATGTCATGGGAACTTTTGGTCATGGTATAAATAGAGATTTTTAATCACTCAAGGAATGGGCTTAACCATTCCTTCACTCACTCTCTGAGTCTCCCGCCATCCCTGAGCTTTATCCCAATGGTGTGTTTTGGACTTAGCTATATCGTAATGCTCCACCCAAAAGGCTCGTTGGTGTCACCAGCCATGCTTTCAAGAAAGGAAAATAAAATGAACCGGAAGCAACAGTCCTAATTTTGTCAGTGGAATGGATGGAGACTGTGTTTTAAACATATTTAAATGATGTATGATAATTTCTCCCTTAAACTGTTTTATTTGGCGTGCTTCCTTCTCCAAAGCTGAGCTGCGATACTTAGTGCTCAGGAAAGGTGTGTATACTGCTGCTACGAAAATTTCATCATTCTGCTCCTGTGTCTCAACAGAAAAGAAGTGATTCTGAAATATAGACTTTGTGAGAAAGAAGTCGATTTTCTGAATTGTGTTAGATCCATTAACATACCAAGAACTAGGCTAAGGTCACAGAATTCTTCATAGTAAAGAACTGATGCTCTTTCTGCCATGCAAGCTGAGCCATGGTTCTCTGCTCCTTGGATGAAAGTTCATGTGATGTAGGGGAAGCCCAATGAACCATTCCCCTGGTGTTCTTTCTTTTTTAATTTTTTAATATTTATTTATTTATTTATTTATTTGGCTGTGCCAGGTCTTAGTTGCAGCATGCAGGGTTTTCATTGCAGGATTTTTAGTTGCAGCATGCAGGAACTTTAGTTGTGGCATGCAGGCTCTATTATATTTCTTATAAAAAGAGAGAGAAGATGAGCCAGAACTCTGTAAGACTGAGCTACCTAAAAGGCACTGTTGGAAATTAAAATAAAATAATTTAGAAATGACTGCTTCTAAATAGAATTTCCAAGTTTAAATTAGTTCCTTCACCATTTCTGCCTCAGACTACATTTTCTCTGTGCTTCAAAGGATGAAAGTATAAAATTATAAAATCCTACTCCGTTTTACAGTAATGCAATATGAACTTAAAGAACTCTAAGTTGTCTATCTCTGATTTTAAGTTTTTTGATTTGTAACGTAATGTGTGCATGTGAGTGTGTGCAGGGTGTACTACATGATCCCTTGTGTACAGACACACCTCAGAGATATTGTGATTTCACCTCCAGACCACTGCAATAAAATAAATATTGTAATAAAGAAAGTCCATTGAACTTTTTGGTGCATATAGAAGTTATGTTTATACTGTACTATAGTCTATTAAGTGTACAATAGCATTATGTCTAAAAAAATGAACATACCTTAATTTAAAAAATACTTTATTGATAAAAAATGCCAAAACATTTACAATACTAACATCAAAGACCACTGATCACAGCTCACCATAACAAATAATAATGAAAACATTTGAAATATGGCAAGAATTACCAAAACGTGACAAGAGACACAAAGTGAGAGAATGCTGTTGGAAAAATGGCAATGATAGACTTGCTCAAACGCAAGGTTGCCAGGGATCTTCAATTTTTAAAATAAAAAGCAATATCTGTGAAACATAATAAAGCAAAATACAATAAAACGAGGTCTGCCTGTATTCATTTGCTTGTATTGGCATAATAAAATGGCATAGACTGAGGAGGGTGTAGCAGGAATTTATTTTCTAGCAGTTTTGGAGGCCGGGAGTCCTAGGTTAGGGTTCCAGCATGGTCGGTTTCCAGCAAGGTCTCTTTTCCTGGCTTGTAGATGGCTGTATTCTCACCGTGTGCTAAATGGCCTCCCCTTGGTCCTGGAGGATGGAGAGAGAAAACAAGCTCTCTGATGTCTCTTCTTATAAGGACACTAATCCTATCGGATCAGGGCCCCAATCTTATGAATTTACTTAATCTTAATCTTTGGAGGCCCTACCTCCAGTTATAACCACACTGGGAATTAGAGCTTTAACATATGAATTTGGGGGGATACATACAGTTCATAACACCTTCAAACCTAAAATTTTGTCTTCAATATATACTATTATGTTGTCAGCCCCATTTAACGAGGTCAGTTCTAAAGAACATCATGAGTAAATTCAAAGCTATATTAAAAATATTAAAACCTTGCCTCCCAACGAATGCAAAGGGCTTTTATTTTATACCTTTAGGTTCTATATGCTTTCATTATTATGTTTTTCAAATTTACAGTTGGCAGAATTAGAATGGTTTAAGAAAAAATATACTGGGCTTGGGGGTTCAGGAATAGCTCAAGAAGTACCATCAGATTCTAAGGCTCGTCTTCGTAATCTGTGCTTCACTCTCTTCTCTTTCACTGGCTGTGTTTTCTCCACTGCTGTGAGTAACTATGGCAGAAAGTGGCAAACTCATCCGTGATACATAGTACCTCCCAGCCATAGTGCCTCTGATCACCTGGCTTGTACAGAGCACCTGTGAAGGTACTTAACAAGGGCCCAGCCTATCACAAAGCTCTGTGTGGACAGAGAAGAAATAAAATAGTATGAACTGACCTCCATGCTTTTGGAGGGAGATTCTCAGGAGAAAATGAATGTCTGTGCAAAGCTACTTCATAATCTGCCTAGTAAAATTGCACTGGGTTTGATAGTTATACAGAGTTCAAATTAATAATGAAATTAATGTGTCAATCTAATATTTGCTAGGCAGTAACCAATCAGAGGTACCAACTGGTCAGTTCCCACAAATAAAGTTAAAGTTTGCATGTGGAATGACAGATCAACTTGCTTCAATGTAGTTTTATTGGAATTTTACATTTGTTTTGATAAATCACTTTTTCCTTAGTACAATAGCAACATTTTGTCTGAAAGAGCAACATTTTCCCAGTGACTGTTCGGCATAGAAAGTATGATACTGAAATAAATTAATTACTTTTGGAGGGAGGCAGAGTTCACTTTCATATAATTTTAGAAAATAGATGAAATATACTTTTTCATATTAATGAGGAGTTCCATTACCTGCCCCTAAAATGATTAAACCTTGACATGAGTTTTCAAATTTAGCTTCATTTTAGAATAATAGAAAATAGAAAAAAAGAATAATATACGTATAAGCCAGGTGATACTTATGTGTAGCAAGGTTTCTTTGGAGAAAGAGTCAAAATTCCTGGTTATAAAAAGCAAGCCACCTAAAATTCAGAGGGAATGCAAAAGCCATAAAATAAAATAGCCATTTAAAATATTTAATGAAGTGTGAACAAAGCTCTTGTGCTTTAAATGCATGTCCCTTTCATTAATTTCCTCTTTAAAACCCCAACAATTAGGCTGGAATGTTAGAATCATTGCAAAACTTAAATAGCACTTCTGGGAATAAGATGTTTTGAAGGAGGCGTTATTGCATAAGAACTGCAAACATGAAAATAATTTTATCTCATCCCAGAAATCAAGGTGTGTTTCCTATGTGGGATGGGTGAAAAGAAGGAAATTTTATCATAATTATGGGCATCAGCACTCTTACAATATGCAGGAGAGAGACTAGCTAATGTAGGCTACTATTCTAGAAACAGTCTTTTTCTAATGCTAAATCAAACTTGATAGGAAATCAAAATGAGTAAAATATCCAAACATTGATGGTTAGTAGTGTGCCACTCTACTCTAGAATACATGTAAAATAACTGGCTCTTCCCAGAAACTTCTAATGGTGAAATAATACTATAATGTAAGAAAAAAATGTATAGGGATTGAAAGAAGATGCCACTTGTTGATGTCCAGAATTATCTGTGGAAAATAGGACATCTACAGTGTGGAATGATTGCTGAGAAAATTGAGAGGGGCAGCTCTCAGCATGAGATCTCTTGGTGCCCTGGGCTCCCCTTTTCAATTTGACATCCATACGTTGAGCATTCTTCTACTATGTTATTTAGAGATGTTCACCTACATTGTTTGGGGTTTTAATATTTTTGTTCCTTAAATTTGGAATATTTACTGTGATCCAGGCTTCAGTGGCCTTTTGTTTACTGCCCCCTGGATGGGGGCTATCACTGGGACTCCAGCGTTCTGTGCTTTCGTCACTTGCTTAACAAGCTCTCTCCTGGTGCCTTCCTCCCTGTGCTGTTTTATTCTCCTTAAGGGCACAGGACACATCCCTAACCTCACTAAGTGGTGTATGTATTTGTGATGTGTTTATGCCTGTCTCTGCCAATAGGATGCAAACTCCGAGAGAGCAGGGGGCTCGGAGCTCTTTACTGCTGCTTCCCTCATAGCCATCAACATCATACATGGGAAACAGCCCTTGCTCAAGGGAAAGCCAAATCAATCAATCAATATTTTCCCATTGCTTTGGAAGTCCACATTTTTATCACGTATCTAGTTGTATGTTGATATACTTTAGAGTCTCTTTCCATTTTGGGTCTATTTTCTGTGTGTACCATATTGTTTTCATTACTATAACTTTAAAATATACTTTCCTACTTAAAAAAGCAAACACTCTCTCACTCCTTTACTGTTTCAAATATATTCTGACGATTGTACATGTATTTTTCTAGGGTGAGCTTTAGAACACTTCTATCAGATTCCAGTGAAAATACCATTAGATTAATACTAAATTTGTAAGTGAATTCACCTCTTTAAATATTGAGGCTTTTTAATTCCATATCAAGGATAGCATTCCACTCAATTCTTATTTATTTAATATGTATTGAATTAGTTCTACAGTTTTTTTAAAAATATACATCCTTAACAATTTAAGTTATTTGTGGTCTTTTTCTCCCCATTTTCAATAGGACCCTTTTTACAATATTTTTCCCTGACCATAAAAATGCTTTCAATTTTTTATATCTTATAACTGATCACCTAATCAAAATCTAATTTAGATATGTAATTTCATTTTAATTTGGTGTGATTTCAAGACAATCATGGCAAATGTCAGTAACTTTATTTCCTCTTTAAGTTTTAGATCTCTTATTCCTTATTGAAATCCACTGGAAAGGACTTCCAGAACAATACCAGATAGTAATAATGATGCTGATGATCTTTGGTTTACTCCTGACTTGAATGCTACACTACTAATTTTACAATATGGGTGGCCCTGGCTGTTAGTGGTGAAAAGGACAAATAGAGACACAGAGATTCAGACAGAAATATGGTTAAAATATGTATATCTTTTGTTATATAAATTGTATGTAAGTTCTATGCTACCTTTGTTAAATTTTGCTAGTAAGATTCTGTTCTTCTGTAAAATAAATTGGCAAGAATCTCAACCCCCTTGGATGGTTTAATCATGTAGAAACATTTTGACAGCTTAAAACAATCTGAGTCTGGCATTTTGAGACACAGAAGCGTAGTTTTTGGTAACTTAAAATTTCTCCACGTTTATTAATATGTTTAAGCATTATACCTCTTTTAAATTAATGCTAGTAAAACATGATATTTACTAGCATGGCATCAAGCAAGCAGGGCTGCCAGAATTTTCTGCCAGCCTCAACACTGCTGTCCGTCAGTAGTGGGATAAGATGATTTTGGTGGAATATTTCTGTCTTTCATAGTTAGTTGGGACTTCCAGGCTTCCTTTTTCATAATTGATGTTGTGATTTAAAAATAATAATTTTCTCCACTACCTGTGACTTGTTACTACTATAAAAAAGGATAGTTGAATGTCAACTTTCAGTATCTCATTACAATTTGGATTGAAATACTGTATCTGGCAGACACTTCTCAAATTTGAGATAGTAAGTCACTATTTTTAGCATTGATAAAGTTTTTTGAACCTATTTGTCTTTTTTTTTTTCATTTCAATGGAGTTTCTGAGAACTGGGGAAGGAGGTGAAAAAGGAGCAGTGTGAACTTGCACTTTTTTTCTGTCTTCATCTTGGATATCAATACATCACATGGCTTCTTATAAGTCAAGGGACAAAAATGTCCTGACTCATAAGTAAAGCAAAACACCAAAATTCTTAGGATATAATTTGAAATAACAATCCAAACTTTATGCTATAAATCATTTATTTTTCATTGCTGGAGTTCAAGATACAGAAAATTTTCAAGTTACAAAATTGTATTGTATTAATAACACTACATAAATATAATTTGGAAAACTGATGCTTAATGAGTCCATTGCTTCTGAGACTTGGTATAATGGTTTCCATTACATTCTTTATTTATTTTCAGTTTCTCATCTTTGCAGGTCTTCTTTTCTTCAGCTTATAGTCACACTTAAAGTTGACCCAACTAAATAATCCCTCCACAAGCAAACAAACAACAAACCTTCCCCTAATGCATCTACTGGGCTTACACCACTGCTCCGTCTTCTCCTTCCTCTTTACTACTGAACGTCATCAAAGGAAATGGCTTTTTCTAAGCTATAGTAGTTCGGCTGCTGCCCTTGCCAATAGGTTGGAACCTGCCCACTTTGGCCACAGATAATTTCCAACTGCCAAATTCAATTGTTTTGCTTTCATTTTTGAACTGCTTGTTCACCTTTGTGCATTTGGCACTGTTGCTACCTCTCTCCTCTATGAAATTCTCTCCACTTTACTTGCACAGGTACTAATCTACCCATATCCTCTTCAGCAGTCCTTTCAAGGGCTTCTTTCATCAACTCCCCTCTACCATTTCTTTACTGATTTTCAACCACCACTGTGATGCACACACATACAGACACACATGAGAGACAGGTTATGTTGTGTGTTCTATCGACTGAATATCGCTATCTGTATATTCCTCAGTCATCCCAAATGTAAAACACCCAAACAAAACGCAAGTACTCTGCTTACGATCAGTGCATTTCCCAATGTCCATTTATGTCATCAATTCCACTCTTTCACTGAAGCCAGACATTTCATTCAACCTGAAGGAGGAATCTCGGCCTCCCTAGCTGACCATGAAGACCCCTGGCAGGCTGACCGCATGCTCCATTTCTAGTCAGTCCACCACCCAGCCTCACTCCACACCTTTTTGTGCTCTTTTGGGCTTAAACATCATGCTGTCTTGCGTGTCTGTACATTTCACTTCACTTCTCTTGTCCTGAAAAACGTTTTCCATCCTCTGTGTCTGAAAAAGAATTACTCAAACATCCGAACACAGTTCAAATACAGTCTCAGCCCCATAATGAGCACTTCTTGCTCTACGATCATAGTACTGGGTTAATTTGCTATTTTAGAGCCATTTTTATTAGTATTTATTGTTATTTATGACTGTTTATCCTCTCCCTACCCTCACCCACCTATGTTCTTAAAGGTAGGAGTAATATCCTATGTTATTATATTACATAAAGAACAAAGTGTTGCTAAATAATAAGAGCTCAATAAAGGATAGGGAAAGAGGCAAGCTTTCATTCCCATGGAGATCACGAATCTGTTTCCCTAGACGGATTTCACGGACTTCAGATAGATACAGTCTAAAACTTTGACTAACTTAATACTCATTTCTATTGTATATTTGGATACAAATTCTAGACATTATGTTTGTCTACACCCAAATAAATGGTTTTCTAGGGCTACATTATTATAAATTTGTATTTCTTGAGAGTTCACGGCTGTCAGTTACAAGAGACATCTTGTTGGTATTTGGGTAGTAAAAACGGTCTTATTCTGCCCAAAATGTGGTGCAGAAAATTCCGCAAAATAGAGGAATGGATGATGAGGACATGGCCATTCTCAAAAGAGCTCAAAATGCTCATTTTATTATCTTCACATCCCTATTATGTAACCGAGTCAAATGACTTTTAAAAATAATTTAAAGTTAAAACTAAAGACACAGTAGGGGAGAATTTTGTTAAATTTTACCAATGTGTCAGCAAGAGACCTGAGAGTTAGCACGATGCTCTGTTCTGCCCTTCAGTCCATCTTGCTGCTACACATAGTTTCACTTGTCAATTTTCCCAGAAGGGGCAGTGGGTTAAGAACACAGAGAAGAACATTTTCAAGAAATGTGTACATTTTAAAAAGCTGCTTGAACTCCCTACTGAGAGAAGCTGCTGCTAAGGCTGCAGCTGGAGGATAAATACTGTTATTAGCAAAGAGATGTTCTAAAACATATAGAATATGAAGAGTGATATACCACCTCTGGCATCATTATAGTCAGACTTAGCACTAATACCCTCAACATCTGGGAAGATAATTTTTTAAAAAAAGGTTGAAAATAGTATCCTAAAGGTAAATGTTTAAAAACATCTCAGTAGGACTGGTGAGAACAAAGAACCAAAGTTGCATGGGGTGGCAGGGCACAGAAAGTCCCAGAGGCCACAGAGGCACAGCTTTGCAGGCAGGGAACATGCATGGAGGGCTGAGGAGGGGCAGTGATGGAGTCAGATTTCACTAAGCAAAGGAAAACCGCTTGTGTATCCAGAAAAAAGATCACCAGTAATGCCCGTGGACCCTAGTGTAAACAGATAACCAGGGCAGAATCAGGCAGGATGCAACAAAAATAGGATTGAGCGGGATAAGAGTGGTTAGCAGATGAAGAAGTTGAAACTCAAGAACACAGGAAAAAATGGAAGTCACCTAGGGTGCTGTTTACCCTTTCATCTGCTGAAAGAAGATAGCTAAATCCATGTCAGGACTCCCATAAAGGGAGAACGACCCGTGGAGTAATTGTCCTTGTTCATAGCCGAGCCCACGAGCCTCAGGATGCTGGTCTCCACATCCCCATCCTCAGGGTCACAGGTGTGCTTTCTAGCCCCTAATGAGGCATCTGCTTTTATGCTGTCTCCACAGCAGTCAGCCTACAGGGTGGGCAGATCACAAGCGACTTATCACGACTCAGTGACTGAAGTAGGGGCAGAGATGAGGGAGGACTCAAAAATAGCTCGGGAGGTGATGATGGGGGTGCCCGTATGGTAGGCTGGATGTGCGGGGGACCATCCGTCACCACACGATGTTCTCAGGGAACTTTTCACTGTCAGACCTTGAAGCCTTTAGAGTGTCTCAGTTTCCTGAGTATTTCTGTAGCTCTCGGCCCCCGTACCTAGATAATTCCTGTCCTATCTTCTATGGCATCAAATCATAAGTTCCCTAAGGGCAGTGTTCATAGTCCTCTCTCAGCACTTTCTAGAACACTTCCCTGCTTGCCTGCTCGAGTGGGTGCATAAGTGGATAATGAATGAAGCTTTTCAGCCCCCTCCCTGACTATCTCCTTCTATTTCCACTGACTCCTGATATTACACTTACTTAAAATGATGAGATATGCCATTTTGCTTGTGGGTATAAATGTATAGTATATATGTCATCAGAATTCATCTGGGTTCTCTACCTAAGTTATCATTGCTCCACAGCTGTGTCCCACGTGGGTGTCTGAAACAAAGAGGTCAAATATCAATTCGCTATATCAGCTGACTATGGACAGGCTTGTACTTTGAATGAACTGTCCACCATGGTGTTTCTCCTTCTTCAATTAGACTCTCAGTAATTTGAAGACTAGGTCCACAGCTCCTCCTTTTCCTGCCCTGGAGGAACTAATACTGAACTCAGCAGTGAGTTTTGCTGATGAATCAATTGCTAGGAAGTAGTTTATTGCTTCCAGCTTTTCAAAAAATCATTTATCATCTGAGAAATTAGTTTTCTTTTCCTTAGATTCAAGTAAGTAAGTGGACTTAGAACAATCATCTGCTACAGAAAAGCCAGTGAGTAATACATTTCTCTGACTGGCCTCTGTTACAAGTACCTCTGAAATTCAAAGCCTGCTGTGTTCATGAACAAAGCTCTTCTGAGCAACATTTACTTACTCATTATTCATCTAAAAAACATTTATTGACTCTCTGCTCTGAGCTTCATACTGGGGATACAAAAGTGAGCTGGATAGATAGATTTGGTCTCTGCTGACATGTAACAGGTAGATTAGTGGAAGGCAAAAAAAAATAGGAAAACAGTAAATGAGAAATTTTTAGAAATTCAGTTCTGTGAAGAACACAGGATATAGTAAATGGGAGGATGGAGTGAAGCTGGTCAGTTCACACCTATTTGAGAAGGAAACACTTACATTGAGATTTGAAAGGTGAATAACTAGCTGTTTAAAAAAGACAGAAGTGGAGCCTTGAGGAAAAGGAAGCAATGTAGCTGCACATTCTGAGGAATGGAAGAGCCAGGACCTGAGAGGAAGCTTGTCTATTTGATGTACAGACAACACTTCAGAGAGACTGCACAGGTTCAATTCCAGACCACTGCAATAAAGTGAGTGCTACAATAAAGCAACACAAATTTCTGGTTTCCCAGTGTGTCAAAAAGCTGTGTTTACACTATAGTTTACTAAGTATACAATAGCATTATTTCTAAAAATACACTGTACGTACTTTAATTTAAAAATCTGTTATTGCTAAAAAATGCTAACTACCACTGCCTTCAGTGAGTTGGAATATTTTTGTTGGTGGAGGTTTTTGCCTTGAGGTTGACTGACCAGAGTGGTGGTTGCTGAAGGTTGGGGTGTCTGTGACAATTTCGAAACTAAGATGACAATGAAGTTTGCCACATTAGCAGACGTTTCCTTTCAGCAGCAATTTCTCTGTAGCGTGCAATGCTGTTTGATAGCAAACTGTTTTCCAAAATGTTTTCACCATTTTTTAATCCCACAGGCAATGAATGAGCTTTCTGGTTTCTCCACATGCTTGCCTTATGATTGTACATCTTTTTATTTTTTTATGTATCCTAGTTGGTATGGAGTGTTATAGCCTTGTGGTTTTGGTGGGCAAATCTCTAAAGAATAATTAAATTGAGCCTCATGTGCTCATTGGCCATTGTATATCTTCTTTGGAAAAAAAGTCTAATCAAACTATCTGCCCATTTTTATATTGGGTTATTTCTTTTTCTGTTGTTGTTTTTGAACCTGATGTTTTATTGCTACAGTACAGAAATACAATTGACTTTTGTATATTGATTTTGCATCCTGCCCCATTGTTCAGATCATTTATTAGTGCCAGTGATTTTTTTATGGCTTTCTCAGGATTTTATGTATAGAAGATCATATCTCTGCTAATAGAATTAGTTTTACATATTCTTTTCATCCTTTTTGAATGTTATTTATTTCTTTTTCTTCCCTAATTGCCCAGACCAGATCCTCCAACACAATTTTGAACAGATATGTTAAGAGAAGACATCCTTGTCTTCATATCTTGAGGGAAGAGCTCAGTCTTCATTCTTGAAATATGGTATTAGTTGTGAGTTTTTCACAGATGGCATTTATCAGATTGAGAAAGTTATCTTCTATTTCAAATTTATTGAGTGATTTTTTACAATGAAATTTTTTGAATTCTGTCAAATGCTATATCTGCATCTTTTTGGATGACCATGTGTTTTTTGTCCTTTGTTATATTTATATGGTATATTACATTAATTGACTTACCAACATTAAACCAACCTTATATTCCTGTGATGTTACACTTAGTCTTGGTATATAATCTTTTTGCTATGTTGCTTGGATTCACTTTGTTAGTAATTTGTCAGTGACTTTTGCATTAATATTCATAAGGGATTTTGGTTTGTAGTTTTCTCTTTGGGTAATATTTGTTGTTGATATCAGGGCAATATTATCTTTCTGGTCTCTATTTCCAGCCTTATTTTCATTATTTCCTTCCTTCTGTTTATTTTCAGTTTCATTTGCTTTTCTTTTTCTAGTTAAGAAACTAAGTCCTAGGCTCCTGATTTTCATGGATACCTTGGTTCCAGGGCAGTTGGTTTTGGAGGCTACTGTGAAGCTAGATGGAGATGGATGGGAATAGGGCAAGTGAAAATGTTATAAAGCACACTGTCCTTACCAAGATTCAGTCATTTTTTCTTGAATAAGTGCTCCCTGGATTGTTGCAAGCTGTCTTAATTTCCAGAGTTCTGAAAAAAATTGATTTTGACAAGTTTTGCCAGTGTCCTCATTTTATGGAGGATAGGATTTGGGGAGGTCCTAACTCTCCCCTTCTGGAAATGATTCTCTCCACAGTTATTTAACCATATTTGAAAGGAGAATGGTCCTCAAAGTTTTGGAGAGGCATTAGTTGTACAAGTGTGAACACAAAGTAGATGATATGATGTGGATGATAATTAAAATCCTTCTCAAATGCTTATTATGGGGAAAATAAAAATGCTTGACTGTCACTTGGCAAGTATGTGCCGATGACATGGGACCCTGACAGTTGTCGTACACTAGGAGTCCTGATTATTTCTCCTCTGGTGAGGAAATGCTAAGGTGTTCATGGACTTAAGTAAAATATTTGGTTTTATTAACTGAGTTGAGTCCATTAAATCTTAACAATTTGCCCTTTGAGAAAAGTGCACATGGCAACACACCCTCTAGAGTGTAGTCACGATGGCCCAGTTTCTAGACCTGAGCAGTGATGTGCACGCAGTCACCATGACTGTGGTAAGAGTCTTCTCCTTCTGTTAGTGTTTATCACTCATTCTTAGCCCTGCTCAGTATTAGTATTCAAATATTTGATTAAATTATTAACACCTAATTTCATTCTAATACAGTCACATTAAGGCTGAGATATATTTCCGGTCAGAACAGTCTTGGTGGTAATCATTTGGTTTTTGTGATTGGGCAATGTACGGTTGCCATTATGGTGTTCTGCTAACTGTGCTTTGCTTCTTGAGATGATACATAGTGCCTCTCTAGATGCAATTCTTTCCACCTTTTCAATCATGTGTGAAAAATCCAGAAGGGACATGACCAGAGGTGCATTTTAACCAGATCACTCTGGCTGCTGTACTGAGCATGACCATACGGGGTGCAGTGATGGGAACAAGGGCATCACCAGGGCCCTATTGCAGTAACATCCCAGAGAAGCAATGACTTTGGTAATGGGAGCAGTCTAGGTTTTAAAAACCTGTTGGATTCTTTATCTCACAAGTAGAGCTGAAAGGATGCCCTTACAGATAAAATATAGAGCATGAGAACAGAAAGAGTCAATGCCGATGAATTTTTTTTTTTCTGTTTTGTTTTTGTTTGGCTTGAACAAATGTAAAATTAAGTTTTCTTTTACTGAGGTAGGGGAATCTTTTAAAGGGACAGATTTTGTATGTTGTGGGGGGAGGTTGGAATATCAGGAGCTTCTTGTTAGACTTTCAAACTCTGAGATGCTTTTTAGGCATCCTAGATGGAGATATAGGTTAAGCAGCTATTTACACAGATCTAGAGTTTAAGGAGACGTCGGAGCTGGAGATATATTTTGAGAGTTACAAGTGTACAGATGGCATTTAAAGGATAAGAACCCTGGTAGAAAAGAGTAGGATCCCAGGTGTAAGCCTTAGGGCACTCCACTATTTGGAGCCTAGAAAACAATGAGGAAACAGAGTGTGGTATCCTAGAATCCAAGTAAAGTGTGTCTCAAGGAAGACAGTGAGCAGATAAGAACTGAAAACTGACCATTTGGTTTAGCAATATAGAGATCATTGTTCAGTCTCCCAAATGAAGAGTTTATCATTTCAACAGGAATTCTGCTCTGAATTTCAGAATGCTGGTAAATGAGTCAATGGATGATAGAAAGTGTCACAGTCACAGTCTTTGGGCATTAAGTCCTCTGCTGGATCATTAGGTGACCTACCTGATGAGATGAGATGGTAGCTAGAAGTATCAGCCTGAGTCATGCCCTGTGTGGATACACTGTGGAGCTCTGGGGTGAGATGTACAAACTTCGTGGCTCTTATAATCTCATGTCAAAAGTTCTATTTGTTGGATTCATTCATCTTTGAGGTGTGAGAATTCTTTGAACTCATAGAATGAAAATATTTATAAATTTGGAGTAGATCGGATTTATGAGTGTTTGTGCAGTACATATGTTCACTCAGAAAAATATTCTTGGCCTTTAATTTAGAATTTGATTTACATATTAAACTATTATTATATTGGAAATTTCTTTATAATTTGCAGTCTACACAAACTTTGGTCAACAAATGAAATCACTAATGTAAATATTTACTATTTTTACTTAACATTTCTTTAAAAAGTATGGATCAGATAAAAATTGAAAAGAGGAAAAACAGATGAAATTATTATGTCATATGTAAATACCTGTGCACATGTTAGGTCGATTATTACAGAAAACCCTTTTACATTTTTTTTTATTTGAGGGAATCTGTGATATAGGTAATGCAAAACAGGGAATAATCAAAATGTTAATTTTGGATTTTGTAATGTAATTTGAATGGCTTTAAATCTAATATTCTGGAAAGTTATTTCATCTTAATAATTTGACAAAGAAGCTGAGCATTTACTTAAATCTACCTTCCTTTTCTTGTTCTCATTGGTTTCTGTGTTCCTGGCTCTCTGGAAGAGTATAAGTTTTATGTCTTTGTACGTAGATGAGAATGGTGGCATTTTATCAGGTTAGTCTTTTAAATCACATTTGTTGAAGTTTTTCCCACATAGATATGCAAATTTGCATGTACTGTATTTCCCAGGATCTTGGTCCTGATGTGATGCTACCCATTGTCTTATAAGGTTGTTGAAGTCGGGGGCTTGACCTAGTTCGATTTGTTCTTTCATGTACTCTGTGTGCTGAGCTGTACAAGATCGACTGTAAATTTGAGAGCTGATGAAACAAACTCCTAAAGAGCTTAGGCTTTAGAGACTGAAAACTAGTGTTCACATTCTGGCTTCATCACTTCCATGACAAGTCTCTTCACTTTTCAGAGCCTGTGTTCTTACTTGAAAATAACAGTAATTATATTTATTTGAAACACTGTTTCAAAGTAAGTTCAGTATATAATTATAACACTTTTTAATATAATATGCCAATCAGTTAATAATTACTACTACTAATATAGTGATATTCTGTGATGCAAGTTGTGCTCTCAGAAGACCAAGTCGATGGATGATAGAAAGTATCATCCTGATTTCTTTGGAGGCACTGGAAATAATAAAATGTCTGTATGGCAAAGTCCTTCTTAAATTGTCTGTACAATAGCCAGAGTAAACTTTTAAAATCACAAAACTAAGTTTTCATTGCTTAAAACCTATCAGTGGTTTCTTTAGGGGAAAATCCTTCAGTTGTTCAGATAGTCTATAAGACAGTCTACAAACCCTGGCCTTGACCTGCTCAGCCTCCTCAATGCTCTAGCCTTCCCTCTGCTGCCTTAATAAGCTGATTCCTTCCTGCCTCTGGGGCTATAGCACCACTAGGGACCCTGTCACAATCCTCTCCAGTCTCCATACAATTGTCAACTCCAACTTTTCTTTGCAGGCAAAGTGTGCACTTGACACTTAAACAGTGCTTGATGGGATGTCAGGAATGGGGAAGTCAGGAATGCTGGAATCCTTTTCTCATGAATTTCCCAAGCATCAATAAGACATGACCAAGGACTTCATTCCCTTTAGTGGGCTAGTTCTGGGTACCCCCCAAAAGGACATTGATAATGCAAGTTGCAGAACATGAGTTAGATGAAAAAAGACAGTGGAAGTAAGATCCCAGACTCCAGTAGGGATTCTGACTCAGTTTATCCATCCCTCCAAAAGAAATAAGAGCCTCAGGGATTCTGACCTCTTAACTTCTCATCATATATGACAGATCTCTCACTAGAGTTTATTCACTGGGCTGAAGTGAGGTCAAAGTAAAACATAAAACCAAACAATAAAAAAATAAAAATAAAAACAAAACAAAACAAAAATAAAAGTCCCACCAGAGTTGCCAAAAATACTTAAAGCAATAAGGTGAGAGATTCTTTGTGCATGGGACCTGATCAGTGCCATACAATGAAGCTATTGGTTTCAAATTTCCTCTTTTATAATCTAATGATAAAGAGGATAGGTAGACAGGCAGACATTTTTCTCTTCCTTCCACCACCCTAATGGAAATCTCCTGCTCCCCTGCTTCCCCAAACACTGGAATCTGTCTGCTTATTCAGCAGGCCTTGCTATATAAATCTTACTGTCTCTCAGAGGAGCAGGTGTCAACACAGCTTATGGAAGTCTTCAAGAGGTTAAGTCCCCTTGAAGGTTCCTACTCTTCTCTCCATTAGACAAGTTGAACCAATGCCCACATTCTGAGCTCATCCCGCCAATGGTGATGCAGTGGGTCCTGAAGTACCCCAGCTTTTCTCTCAGGCTTCCTCTTCTCCCTGGGCATCCTGGGAATGGCAGAAGTGCTCTCCCTTATCACCAGGGAATTAGTCTGACTCCTCTCCCCAAGAACTCCCAAAAGAACTAACTTATCAAAACCAACTGATTGGAATAGAGAAGAACTAACTTTTCCATTCCTGAAGAAGCAGATGCCGAAAGGGATGCACGGATTCTATTAGGGGAAATGCCCAGGGTGAGAAAAGATAGAGTCAGAAAAGGCTGGGAGACTCATTGAATGCAAATTCCACCCTGGTGAAGTGTGGAAAGAGGAGGGAGGGGAGGTTAGATGGAAATGTCCTAGATTGCTGTGTGGTTTAAGGAAGGTTCCACAGGCTCTGAGAGTATTTTAAACCAACATCAGTGATGAGGTGAGTGAGTACCTTTTCTCCTGGGAACAAAATTAGCCTTTGCATTCCTGCCTGGGGGAATGATGGCCTGGGAGCAGCCCTTGAGGGTGTGGTCTCCAAGCAGCAGTGATGGGTTTTTAGAGCACTGAAGATGGGCTGGGTCAGTTACACCTCCTGCTCCAGCCGTTCCCATGAGTGACAACATGGCCCAGTGGTCAGGAGTGGAGCTCTGGATTCCTACCTTGTGTTGTTTTAATCCCAGCTGTGCCACTCATTGGCCATTGATGCTGGACAAGTGAATTACCTTCACCACCTCTCTTTGTCAACACCTGTGAAGGGAGGATACTAACCCTCTCTAGTTAGAAGCAGTGGTGTGATGTTTATACACTCAGCAGACTGCTTAGCACCCAGGGAGTGCTCAAAAGCACACTAGTAACAGGACGGACTTGTGCACAGGTACACAATCTCACATCCCATTGTCCTCATCCCATGATAACCCTGCAAATGTCCTGTAGCTCTTGGTGAGATGAGAGGAGACGGTTTTATGTAAAGCTCCAGGGGTGATGCGAGACATGGGATGAGCACTGAATAAGCAGTATATGTAACATTGATTGCTATCATTATCAGAAGCAGAAGCAGTGAAGCAGCATCCTCACATAGCTTCTTTTTTCACACAATCCATTCTTCTCTAAAAGTCAGACCTATTAGATGAAGAACCACTCTTTCAGTGTGCTGTTGCCGAGGACCCCATGTACGTGTATGGCTGTTCTAGGGACAGAAGCTCTTTTTGTCTCATTCCAAGCTATTCCAGATCCACTTTCTAATTAAAGTGGTAGTGAGTATGACAGAGTAGGTGATTTAGTCCCCCCTAATTTGGCTACACTTGTAAAAACATGTCCATAGATACATAGAAGTTAATGATCTTCCCCCTTTTCACATCTTAAACAGCTGGCTCATGTTGGGTTGGAAATGTCTCTTCATTCTTCACCCAGGAAGGCTCTAAATGTGAGACCATCTTTTAAAATAACCTTAAGAACTGTGTTTTCTTCTACTGAAATGAAAGCACTCAAATATGTATGTCTAAAGAAAATCTTTTTTAATAAAAATTTGTTGTTATGGGGCATTTAGGATTGAAACTGACAAGTTTTGATGAACAGGACTTGCTACTGATATACTCAATATAGTGTATAAGGAGGCTTTTTAAACATTCCTTAAGTCTATACTATTTTCCAGGTCCTTGGAGAATACAAAGATGGCATAGTGTCTACCTTTGAGGTACTTATCCAGACTAATAGATAAGCACAATAGCCTGCAATAAGCTCTATGCTAAGCTTAAACCCAGGATGTCTGGTGCACAAAGAAAGGACACAGTGTCATTTGGGATTAGAATTGCCTAAGAGTATTAATAAAAACAAAATACCCCAAATAACAAGATCAAAGTTTATTTCTCTCTCAAGTTCAAAAAGGGTGCAGTAATCAATCTAGGAGGTGTACAGTGCCTTGCAATGTCAGGAGTTCAGGCTTCTCCTTTCCTGTTACTCTTCTATGTCCAGCCTTCTTTCCCTACATCCCTCATGGTCCAAGTTGGCTGCTGATATACAGTTATTGTATCTGCACTGAGCCAGCAGGAAAAAGGAAGGACATCTGCATGCATCCCCTTGACCAGAAAATGGAGTGTGTACAAAGGGAGTTTGTAAATATAATCTTTACTCCAAGCCATCCTGTACCCAGGTGAAAGGACAAATTATTTTTTCTTACAATGTAAGATAGAAAGAATGGCTATTAGGGAACAAGTAGCAATTCTGCCGTAAAACCCAACCCAGCTAGGAGTGGGAGTAGAGGAAACTGTCAAGTGTTATTAATAAAATAATATTATTAGCACCTGACATTTTAACTTATAAGCTATATTGACTTTCAAAAAAACATTTACAGAAAATTCACAGTCTAATTGAAAACCTACTGTAACCAATTCGCATCCATTGACAGCAAAAGGTTTAAGTTGTTTGCAAGTGAAGATGGAAGGGTATGGAGTGTGCTGTATGTGTAGGTTAGCGTTCTCCCAGGAGGATGGAGTCCACACTTACCTTGTTCAATCTTGCAGGGCCTTATCATGATGACTGTCTCCAAATTACACATGAAAATGCTTACGTGAAAATGGGAAAGCTTGGGAGGAAAGTAGGCCATCTGTCTTTCTAATATATTCCAATATTTTATGTACATCTACATTACAGCACATATTTTTTGCAATATATTTAGAAGAAAACTAAGCACTCGATGCTTTAGTGAGTGTTGCTAACTTCAAGCAAAATACTCATTAGTAGTAATGAGTTCAGTAAGCATTAAAAAGTTAGGTAGCATCCTGAATGCTTTACACTATGCGGGCATCCTTGGCAGGTTTTTTTTTTGTTTTTTTTTTGTTTTTTTTTTTGTTTTTTTTTTGTTTTTTAGTATGTTTAAGAGGGGTTTACTCATATTTGGTGAAGTTGGTTAGGTTTTTTGGAGGGATAGGAATGCTTTATTACTTTTTCCCATTTAAAATATTGGAAGATAGGTTCATACTGGAAGGTCACAACCCATCGCATCTTAAGGCACGTATTAGGTGCACATAAAGAGGAATACCTCTAATCAACAAATCCTTAAAACAGGAAACCAGAGTGGAAAGGAAATGACTAGGAGGGCAGAGACTTCTTTTTCAATAATCTGTTCCCAGTGTAATAGGAACCACTGAGAGACAAACACACACACACCCAGACACATGTAAGTGTGTAAATGTTAGCTCCTACATCCATCATGAGTTCTCCCTCTGTGAGAACAGGGTGGGGGCTGGTCACAGGCTGTTTCTTAAAAGCACAGCTCTGAGTTTGGAGTGCTTTTGAATTGGTATTTTGCTTTTAGCAGAAAAATTCAGCAACAAAAACAGAAAACAGTAGTTTAGTCCTATTTAGAGAGTTTCCAGTGTTATTTCAGTTATCTAAATCATTTAAAAGACTCTTACATCCTAAAAGAGTGAGCCAGTGTTATTGCATGCTTGGTGTTGATAGCTGACATGAATTTTAGGTCTAATTTATAATATAGATCAGCCTAATATTTATGTGCTGTATTTAACACATACATTAGCACAATGTGTTTCTAATGTAATCAAAGTTTTTCAAGCATTTTATAGTTTTATATAATCATGTATAATTTCAGTCACTCTTATTGCAGTCTTTTGTAGTTGTGGGGGTTTTTTGTTATTATGTTAATGTGGCTAGAATTAGCACTTTAAAAAACCTAAATGTAGAATATGTTTTCTGTAGGAAAATACGATGTGGTTTGATGAAATATCTTTTCTAGTTGTTGTTTTAAAAAAGCAGAACAGAAACACTTCCAGTGATGATTACGTTATTTAAAATATATATTGTTATTTAAATATGTAGATATAGATAAAACTTTGCAATTTTTTTATTTTATAAAGCTTTTCATTTCCTTGCTATTTGTATCTTAGTGAGTCAAGGATTTCAGTGATTTGTCTCAGATAGAATTGTTATATTGCATACTTTGTAGGTATCTTGTTTGTGTGAAATTCTGAAACCAAAATTATTTGTGTGAAATTTTTACATATATATGTGTATGTATATGTAAATAATTATATATGTAAATTTACTGCATAGATATACTGAAATAAATACACCTAAAGTTGTATTTAATAAGAAACAAGTTTCAGGCCCTATACTGAAAGTTTTAGGTAACTTGTTAAAGGTGGAACCCTTCATAGATCTCCATTTTACTGATGAGAAAACTGTCTTAGTGCGGCTAAGCTACTTGTTCAATGACACATCTTAGAAGTTTCAGTAGGTTACTTATCACAAAAATCAGGATATAAAACAAGATTTTTATGTATTAATCAGCTTTAAAGGAAATGTATTGGTAAGTTTGTGGAGATTTCCTTAAATTGCCTCTCAGTTGTTTCTCTTGCTATGTCTCTCTTTCTCCCTGCACATTTCTGATGACTTTTTAAAAAAATTTTGAGGTATAGTTAATTTACAATGTTGTGTTAGTTGCAAAACAAGCAAAGTGATTTAGCTATACACACACACACATACATATATATATATATATATATATATACATACATATATATGTGTATATATATACTTCTTTACATTCTCTTCTATTATAGGTCATTACAAGATGTTGAGTACAGTGCCCTGTGCTCTACAGCAGGCCCTTGGTGGTTTTCTTCCCCTCTGGTAGCCATAAGTTTGTTTTCTATGTCTGTGAGTATATTTCTGTTTTGTAGATAAGTTATTTTGTTTCATATTTTAGGTTCCACGTGTAAGTGATATTATATGATATTTATTTTTCTCTGTCTTTTTGCACTTAGTATAGTAATACTAAGTCCATCCATCATTTCTGATTTTTTATCTTCCTTCTTGACGACTTTGTCCTCATTTCAGTGTAGGTCCGTCCTCTTCTGTTTCATGTGATTTCTTTACAACTTCTTTTTACCTGTGTTCTAGCAGTTTTGTCTAGTAAAATGCACTCCCGATTCTGAGTTCATCAGACTTGGGTTTTTATCCCAATTTGGACATCCTGTTCAGTCTCAGAAACACACGCTGAGCTTGACCTCTTAGGGTAATTGCGAAACAAAAGACATCAATTCATATACATGAAATGATGCATGTAAAATGCCTGATGTTGAATGTCAAATGGCATTTGTTTTTTGTATTAATGTTTTAATTCCTGTGACTTCAGCTGTCTTTGTCAGTATATCCAATCAGAAATGGGTTCCTCAAACATACTCACTTTCCATGGTCTGCTGGTCCCCTCTCCCTGGTAGTGGATGCCTCCACCGGCTTCCAGCTTCAGAGAAGGAAAGTAGCTTGGAGTCAAATGACAGGCTCTGAAAGGCTGCTCTGCACCAGGCAGTGTGCTGGTCACCATCACGTACACTGTCTCCTTTAAGCCTGACAACCATTCCCCATTTCTCTGAAGAGAGAAAAAATAAACTAAAATTTCAAAAGAGTGAATCCCCCATGTCACATAAATATAGTAAGTAGCAGAGCTAAGATTTGAACCCCGGTTTCTTAAATTCCCTGTTCTTTTCAGTGTATCCTCTTTACATTTATTTTAGGCTTTTATGCATACTTCCACCCTTAAATTTGGTTACAGCCAGGGATCTAGTATGATGGTACGTAGGGCAGCTGTATCATCCACCCCCAGTGTACAGAAGTGACACAACTTACCCATATAGACGGCAGGGTTGATATTCAAAAACAGCTTAATGAACTTTTATGTCCTGAGGCTGCTACTTCTCTAAAGCAAAGCTAATATTTTCTGATAATTTTTTTTCTATATCTTCAGATGATAGTCCAACTAAAATGTGGTGCAAGTACTCTGTCCTACATCATGACCTTACCTATACATAGAGACATAGCTGCTTTCATTTTCTAAAACAATATTGTGTCCAGTAGAAGTTCCCCTTGAGTGGGTGGCTAGGACCTCTTTGTATTAGTTGCCTATTACTTCACTCACATAAATTCCCCAAAACAGAGTGACTTGAAACGGCTATAATTAGTTGTGATCTCTCCGGGCTCCTCTGCCTCTGGGGTCTGGGGTCAGAGTGAGAGGGTGTGTGCAACAGGGGAGCAGCAATATGAGAGTGGTTCAGGCTTGGATTCTCTCGTGGAGTCGTAATGGGACATCGCCAGCTGTGAGACATTCAACTATGGCTTGACTGCAGCCGTAAGACCCACTAGTGTTGTGGCTTCTTTCCATGCTGGCAAGTTGGTGCTGAGCGTTGGTTTCTCTGCAGATGCTCTGTCCACAGGGCTGTGTGACTATCCTCCCAACATGGCAGCCAGCCTCCACCTGGGCAGGCGATCTGAGAAATCTAGATAGGTGCCACAGTGCCTCTAGGACCTAGACTTGGAAATCAATTCCTTCCTCTTCTTCAGGCCACACAGGCCAGCCCTCAGATCCAATGTGCAAGGGACTACGTAGGGCCTGAATACCTGATTTTTGGTGGTCATCTTGGAGGCTGGCTACCACATTTTTCATGGAAAAAAGCAGTGTTTTCTTATTATCCAAAATAGAGCGGCAGTGTATTGTGTGTGAAAAGGCACAGATATGCTCTGATAGGACCTCTTTTACAAAACTGTGATGACTCTTCATTGACAGCTAAACAAAGTACAAACACCTGGGCTTGGCATTAGAAGCTCATGAAAATTCTGTCCCTAATCTTCTTTGCTCCCTGTATTTTCCACTGTTCTTTTTATCTAAGGAATAATCTACCCATTTGAGGGTAACTATAGGTTTCAGGAAGTCCTCAAACCTCAGAAATTATGTAAAATAGTGTACATAGTAGTATACATGCATTTTGCTTTTGCAGAGAAATTTGCCCAGATTTTCTACTGTTCCTTCCTTCCAAGAATATTTTAAATGACAAATTCTACATAAAATCTTATCTAATCCATGGAAAGATCATTCCCACCCTCACTCCACCCTACTCCTCAAAAAACAATACAGTATTTGGTGGATTTATTTTAGCATTTCTTTCTTTTTTAATTTAATTTAATTTGTATTGAAGTATATTTGATTTACAATGTTGTGTTAGTTTCAAGTGTACAGCAAAGTGATTCAGTTTTATATATAGATATAGCTAGAGATAGATATATATTCTTTTTCAAATATTTTCCTGTTACAGGTTATTATAAAATACTGAGTAGAGTTCCCTGTGCCATACAGTATGTTCTCATTAGTTATCTTTTTTATACATAGTAGTGTATATATGTCAATCCCAATCTCCCAATTCATCTCACCCCCACTTTCCCCCCTTGGTGTCCATATGTTTGTTCTCTACATCTGTGTCTCTATTTCTGCTTTGTAAATAAGATCATCTATACCAATTTTTTCAGATTCTACATGTATGTGTTAATATACAATATTTGTTTTCCTCTTTCGGACTTACTTCACTCTCTATGACAGTCTTTAGGTCCTTCCATGTCTCTACAAATGACCCAATTTCATTCCTTTTTATGGCTGAGTAATATGCACAGTTTAGATTTTGAGATACTTATTTCACAGATGCTCAAGGTAGTATCGATACAAGTTGTCTTGATTTTTATCTCTTGCTGTGCTATTGAAGCAGTAAGTAGGCCGGAGACATTAATTTTCATTTCCATGTGTATTTGTCTTTGCTTAGTGAGAACAATATGCAGAATTATTTACCTTTAGAATTCAGATTAAAGAAGAGGTTAAATAATCAAACAGATGCACATCAGATCAGGTTGTATAGGCTGTCAAACTGTTATAAAACAAAGGAAAACATATTCTGGATTCCGCCTGGATGTGTTAATTGCAATAATCATTTAATGTAGCTAAGTAGTCACCACTTGTTGATCTTATCTAGTCCCGCAATTTCAATTTAGTAAACAAACTTACAGCCTAGTGCAATTCTTTAATCTCTTGGCTGTGACATTTCTACTGTAATGTTTCTAAAAGGACATTTAATAAGAAGTACATTTAAACACACTTGTTGAACTATTAAATATACTGACTATGTATATATATGCACATAAAGTTATTTGATTGCTTTACCTTAATCATGCAACAATTTCTTTGAAATGTCTTATTTTCATATTGCACCTTCATAGAATGTTGAAAATATAATTTGTGATTTGGAACTTCATATACAATTGGGGATTCGATACAGTCTTCTATACGGGCCAACAGTGGAAGCTGAGTAATGTTTCACAGGCTTGTCCTAAATCAATACCGTTTTCAATGTGATGGAAAATGAAATGCTTTCTCTCTTAGCTTCATTGTCATACTGGTCATGAGTCAACACAACTCTTTGTCAAATCCCCTCCTAACAAGCCAAATGAAAGCATGAATATTTTTCAGTTATTTTATTTGAGTTTGCATGTATTAAAATAGGATATTTCTCAAAATATTTTAGTGATTAAAAGTATTCGGGATACATATTTCTTTCATCAGACATACAGACTCTTTAGAGTTATCTGAATTCTGAAAGAAGGGTCTAAGTAAAAATGGAGATTCAGTAAATATCCACTTAGTGTCCAGCTTCTTGTATCTGCCCCTCTGCGAGAATCAGCAGGACCCACCCAAGGTGCCACGTGAAGGAAACCGACAATGAGTGGTTAGTTTACTAACATTATTTTACTTGACCCCAAAAGATCTTTCTCTCTATTGGTTACTAAAGAGACTTTGACTGTGACTTCCACAGAATATACTTGTGACTTTTTTATTTTTACCTAAACTGTTATGCTGTTAGTATTAGCATAGTGGATGCTTGAAACTAACCTATGAAAATGTAGTGGAAGAAGTGTAAGTTATGCATGCTCTGTAAATGTTTACAACTGTAATGACATTTTTCCACAATCTTTTTTTGCTATAATTTGCAGATATTGGGCCATCATTTCTATAATTGTAAAATACTATGAATTTTAAAAGACACAGTTATATTTGAGTTATTTCAATAAATGTGTGATTCAGTTTTTAAATGAAAATTTTAATATGGTTTATTTATTTTTCTTAACATATTCCGTGATGTAGAAAAAGCCTTCGAATTCAAAATACATATGATTGATTTAAACACAACTACACCATATAGCTAGAAAAGCAAAATTAAAGAGATGTTGCTTTCAATTGCTTACCTCTGTTCTATCCTTATTTTCACCAAAGTAGATCACCGATCAAAGAAAGGAGATTTGATTCAAACTCTCCTTATCTAACTCTTCTATTGTTGAGATAGGAAAAAGCACAGAAACAGTTTAAATATAATTCCTGTGGATTTGTAACTTTGGATCTAGTATTTATCTACTATTCTTTTCTAACAAATCTCACATGAAGTCTTTGAGATCTTGTTTGAATTGAAACAAATAAGTAAAATAAATATGTCATTGCGTGATCATTTTAGTAATTTTATATCTTGTGATCATGCAACCTTTCCTTGCAAACCTTTAGGTTATCTGTGATCACTCCATGTGACCAAAGATTACACAGATGGCCTAAACAGAAATAAGAACAAACTACAAGATGACAGCTTGAAGCTACATTAAAAGAAGTGCTAAAAGGAGAGGTCTCACTGCACATTTTCTGTCTGGTGGAGGTGTCCACTGCTTCCTCCATATATTTAGCAGTATATAAATGATTAAATTCTGCTTCTGTCAGAGACCAAATATTCTTTATTCCCCAGCTCATCCTCCCAACAAAGTATTTTCATTTATGGCCTAGAATAGCAGTCTATCTATATGTGAGTATAATTTTCCAGCGATTCTAAATAAGGAAGTGTTATTCTTGAAACTGAGATTAAAAATAGAGAAAATCTTCTCCAATATGGAAAAGTAATTATAGAATTCAGATTCTCTTGAAATGATGTAAACTAAAATCTGAGGGAAATAACTGGACAGGCAAAAGCTTCATATGGGTAAACATTCAGGAAGCAATAAACACAAATCTGCCTCCTGATGGTCTAGCTTCGAGGTATGTGGTGGTTATTGCCAGGCAGAGGTGAAACCTGCTTTAAAGACCAAGATGAAGCACTTGTGGTGAAATCCTGAAATCTTTAAACTTTAACAGTACTTATTTCACTTCAGTCATTCATTACTCAAATGCTTACTACTTGAGCATTTACTAGTTACACAGCAATTTGATTTGTTATTAAAGGTGGGAAAAAAAGCAGCATAGAAGAGAAAGGCTTTGCCTTTGAAGTTATAACAGTAAAGACAGAAAGAAGAATAGCACTTATACAATAATGAGAATCCATGAGCAAATGTTTGATGATACTATTGAAAGTATCGGCTTCCAGAGAAAACGTTGAGGGATGTGTTCAAGGAAATCTTCTGTAAGGGGTCCATTGGAGACCATGCGTATTGGAGTAGAGGAAGTGAGAAGAACCCTAGGTCTAGAGAGCAGTGCAAGCACAGGTGTAGAGTTATGTCAGAGGGAGGGGGAGGAGGTAGAGAGAGGGCGGGTCAGGGAGAGGAAAAGGGAAGGAAAGGGGGAGGGAAAGGATGGGGTTGTACAGTGGTGTGTGTTCATTGGAAGTTTGTTAGGGTATTTCTGTATGGTCTTAAAAAGCAACTAATCATCCTGAATTAAGCAGAAAGAACAGACTATATGGGAAACTAAGAGTAAAGCACAGAACTGACTGTCACTCAGAGTATGTGATGACTGACTCAGGATCTTCCTCGGCTGTTTCATGGGTGTGTATCGAGACCCTCCAGTGGACCCCAGCTCCCCAGAGTTCTCCCTGGAGAACCCATGTTGTCCCCGCAGGTATGGGTTTGGAGTCTGCTTGTCCTCTTTCATTTTAGCTCGAAATGATATCTGGAAAGAGAAGACAGGATATCCCTGGAACATCGTGGGTTTACATTTATTCATGAGGGTTTGTTTGAGAGGAGTTCTATTGGTATAAATCCTCTGTGAGTAGAAATGCTTTATCGCATTTTTGTTAGATTTCATCCCAACTCCTTAAGAATAAAATTAGAATTTTTAAAGATGAAATGTGCAAAATAGATTCCTAATGTGAAGCAGCAGAGTGGAGGAGAGGTGAATCTGAAATAAGCATCTTGTGTATCAGTTTCTGTGATCCATGTCTTAGATTATTTCTTTCCTCTCTCATATGACCACTTATATTCTCATGCATTCGTTCAGAAGGGTCTAGGGATGCTCATGAGGGGCATAGCTCCTTTTCTCAAATCGTTCTTACCTTTTAGGGGAAAACAGGCATGTCAATTCCCAACTCCATCTGATGATACAACACAAGCTATTTGGGCTCATTGTTGGGTAAATAAAAAGTCCTATGGAGTCCTAACGAAGAACCAGCTGTCCAGGACTGTGGGAATCTGTGCAGATAGACAGACAAAAGGCTAAGAGAGATTTCCAGAGAGACATGGGGTTTGGGTCCTATGAGATAAGTGGGCATTTTCCAGGAAGTAAAGCAGGAAAAGACCCTAGTGTACTGCTGTTGGAAATGTAAATTGGTGTAGCCACTATGGAAAACAGCATGGAAGTTTCTCAGAAAACTGAAAATAAAACTACCACATGACCCAGGAATTCCACCCATGAGTATATATCTGAAAAAAAACAAAAACTCTAATTTGAAAAGATACATGTACCCCAGTGTTCATAGCAGCACTACTTACAATAGCCAAGATATGGAAACAACCTAAGTGTCCATTGACAGATGAATGGATAAATAAGATGTGGTGTATATATATAATGGAATATTAGTCATAAAAAAGAATGAGATTCTGTCATTTGAAACAATGTAGATTGACCTACAGAATATTATGCTTAGTGAAATAAGTCAGAGAAAGACAAATACTCTATGATATCACTTACATGTGGAATTTAAAAAATAAAACAAATTAGTGAATATAACAAAACAGAAACATGCTCACAGATATAGGGAACAAATTAGTGGTTACCAGTGGAGAGAGGGAAAGGGGGGAGCGGCAGGATAGGGACAGGAGATAAAGAGATACAAACTATTATGTACAAAATAAGCTACAAGGATATTTTGTACAACAGGGAGAATATAGCCAATATTTTATAGCTGTAAATGGACTATAACCTTTAAACATTGTGCTTCACTGTGTTGTACACCTGTAACATACATTATTGTACATCAACTATACTTCAATCAAGATGAATTTTTTTTTAAATGAAGAAAAGGAACATTCCAAGCAGGCTTAACTTCCTGTTTCTTGGTAACTGGCTCTTGCTTTTTCCAGGCTGCTACTTTTTACCTCATTCAATGTAGATTCACAGCTTTTTTTGTCACTGGTGCCTAGCTACCCTCCAGTAACCAACTATTCAGATTAAAGTTGTGTGTATTATGCTGCATTCAGCAGGCAAGATGGGGCTTTGCGTGGACACCAGTTTCCTTTTCCCCCAAATGCCTGTTGCTCCCCTTACCCCAGGAATGTAATGTGTTAATTACCTAGTTATATGAGCTGGATTCTTAACTATCTTTCAAGCCTAGACTTAGTGCTTTGGTCCTTGTATCAAATGTCTCTTTTCAATAACAAATCCCATGGGCTGTCTCTTTCCCCCAAAACAGCCAGATGCTTTTGATTTTGCCTTTCATGGACACTTCCTTTCTACTAGTATTCTCATCATTAAAGAAAACCACTCAGGGCATTAAAGAACAGCAACTCTGTGAGGGCTGATTTATAGAAAATGATTTTTTAGAAGATTCTACTGCCTGTAGCATGTTTGAATAGTAACCAGAAATGCAATTTAGTCTTTCTCTATGTAAATGATAATTTGGTATTGGGTAGGCACGGAAATTCAAGGAACGAGAAAAATAGTCTGGTACCTTAGGCTAGAATTTCTCACTCAGATGCACACTAGTGGTTCATAAGTTCTAATTATTTTCTTTGGGTTTCATGTTTTCACCTCAATTAAGCAAGTCATATACCAGTAGAGTTGCCAGATAAAATACAGGTGCCCAGTTTAATTCAAATTTCAGATAAACAACTGAGGTAGGAGATAGATGGGCTTCAGGCTAGGCATTTACAACTGGCCTGTTCACACCTATGGAGTGAGAAGAAGATGAGCTGCAGGCTGGACATCCATTACCAGCTCCCTGTTTACATTTCCTAAGGCAAGAGACAACTGGGCTCTGGATTACATATTTATGACTGGACTCTTGTCTATAATTTGAGATTGTACCTCGATATAAGAAACAACAACAGAAATAGGGTAAATAACTGGACATTTGGACACTTTTATGGTAGGGACAGAGAGTGGCTAAACCCTATTAAGAGATCAAGAGGTCATACCCTCCCCATCTTGGGAACAAGGGAGACACTACACATGCATAAAAGCCTTCATGGGGTCAAAAAGGCAGGGGATGCCAGACCATAATAAGTCTTGCTATCTCTCTCCCAGAGGCCTTTGCGATAGGATCCATCTTAATTGAGGGGTGCGTGCGCACCCAGGGAAGGGTCCAGAGGCAAATAAACCCTGGGGTTGAAACAACATGATTGGCCAAGAAGAAGGCAAAGACCCAGAAGACTACCCCTTTATAAAGAATTTAAACCCCCAAAGGTGCGACTCTGGGGACTCTCTCCCTGAGCTTGCCCGTTCGTCTTTCCACATGTACTTTGCTTTTCCAATAAACTTTTTTACTTTTCTCTTTACCTTCTGCCTCCTCCCTGAATTCATTCTTGACAAGGCAGGCAAGAACTAGAGACCCAGGCCCTAGCCACTGGCCCTTGTGGCCCAGTGGTTAGGACTCCTGGTCTGGGAACTAAGAATCAAGATCTTGCTTCTAGCAACTGCTCGCTGCTGCCTTCTACAGGCTGCCAGTTACTGCTGCCTGCATCCAAAATCACAACAAATAATTTGTTAGTATGCCTCTAGATTTTAGTACTTCCCCAAACATTTTAGTATAATTCATCTTTATATTAAAATTCATGTCCCTCAATAGGATATACTAAAAGGTTAGCCATTGTTTATCTATGGCTAGTGGGAAGCAACTACGTAACACAGGGAGATCAACTCAATGATTGGTGATGACCTAGAAGGGTGGGATAGGGAGGCTGGGAGGGAAGCTCAAGAGGGAGGAAATATGGGGATATATGTATAAATACAACTGATTCACTTTGCTGTGCAGCCGAAACTAGCACAACAGTGTAAAGCAATTATTCTCCGATAAAGATCTGGAAAAATAAATAAACAAAATTCCAATTGAAATGGGTGGTTGTCCTCTATATTTGCTAAATCTGATAGGTCTGTTTATTAGTAATAAAGATTAAATTTCCCTTCTTCAGAGATGATTCACAATTAAAGATTTTTATAGTACAAAACGAGTTTTTTGAATCAGTGTTTCTCAGACTGGGTAATTGTGGAAATATTTTTGTTGGTTCTCGGCTATAACATTTTCCTTGAACGAGTGTCTATTCCTTATTCAGGTTTTTAAAAAGCTCCTTTACTTGGGGTGGGGGAGGGGAAGGGGAGACTAGGACATAGTGAGAGATTAACATTGACATGTGTACACTACCAAATGTAAAATAGATGGCTAGTGGGAAGCTGCTGCATAACACAGAGAGATTAGCTTGGTGCTTTGTGACAATCTAGAGGGGTGGGATAGGAAACATGGGAGGGAGGCTCAAGAGGGAGGGGATATGAGGATATATGTATACATATAGCTGATTCACACTGTTGTACAGCAGAAACTAACACAACATTGTAAAGCAATTATACTCCAATATAGATGTATTTTTTTTAAAAAGCCCCTTTAATACTGGGAAACTCTCTTTGTAAAATTATTCTTTACTATCAGATAGAACAAATATCAAGAGATTGCAGAATTCTAGGAATTTGGAGCTCAAGGGATATTAAAGATCGCTTAGTTAAATAATCTTTGTTATAGTTAAGGAATGTTAAGTGACTTTTAATGTTAAGTGACTTACTGATAAGTTAAAAAGTTAACAAATTAATGAGCTGAAACCGATCTCAAGTCTTCCAGCTCTTGGCCCTATACTAAGACATGTGTGAATATGAGGGTATATGCTTTCTCTCCTATGAGGCAATTAAGATGCATAACTGTTAAGTAATTAAGAGGAGAAAATTAATTGAATGCAATATTTTTTTTAATGCACAGCTTAGATGTTATCGACCATAACTAACAACTTCCAATAGCACTAATTAGTTACTGTATCTAACCAGTCATCCTTTGCCAGTTGTTAAGAGTCAAGAGCCATGCTGCCTAGTTTAAATCCTTGTCTCACCATCAACTGGCTCGTTTACTTTAGACAGGCAACCTCTCTGTGCCTTGGTGTCTTCATTTGTAGAAAGGGGTCATGGTGATGATAGTGCTATCAAAAACTGGGGTGGGAATTCCATGGGAATATCTGTAGGGCACTTCTAACAGTGCCTGACCCAGGGCAGGGTCTTGTAAGGGTTACTTATTGTTGACTTGTTACATTGTCGTTGGTACTGTTAGCTCCTCAGATACCCACAAATGGTGAGGTTAATGTCCCAACCCCTGTCAGAGTAGATGTGGTTAAGAATGGGATTAAAGGCTTCAGTTTAGATGTAGATTCTTAGTGATTTTATAAGAGATTCAAGGGTATAATGCTCAGCATTTTATAAGCTGTTGCTTTAATAATTTTTAAAAAGCAATGGTTCTCTCTCCTCAATTTCACCAACCAAAGACGATCCAAATTCCTCTCCTATTGCTTTCCATGATACCGCATCTGAGATTCAGCCCCAATTTTCTTTCTTTTCAAGATTAATTAGAAAAATGAGCCCCCTCACTAGGAAATTAATATTTGAATTCATGAGGTTTTATAATTCTTTTAGAGATTCAACGAGAAAAAAAAAAAAGAAAAGGAAAAAGCATTGTAAGCATTCAGGTTCCTCAGTGATGTCCCAAGAGGCTCAATTATTCACTTGTGGGAAGGAGAGAAAAAGTATCCTCCCACTATGGTCCTGATAATTCCAATTAGAGGTTTATAACCAGAAAAGTTTGGGTAAGTTTCCAAAATTAGTGGCTGCAGTGTGTTAAATTCCAGAAGAGCCACAGAAGAGACCGACTATATTTAGTTCAGTAACACTTTGGGGTAGAAAAGACAAAGTCATACTTTTGGGTAGAAAAAGTTATTTTTTAAATAAAGTAAGACTTCACATCCTTGAGAGTTAGCTAAACAAGTAGGTAGCTGTTATTCTGTACATTCAAACCCAATATAATCCACCAAGAGGCAAGGAAGAGCTTGCATTTGTGTTCCTGAAATACCCAAATTCACAAAATTCTGCTAACAATTTATGACAGCAAGTTCCAGATGAACTTCCTCCATGTTGGTCTTCGAGCATAGCTGTGTTCCTCTGTGAGGCCTGTGGTCCAAGCCAGAGGGTCACAAGTGGTTTCAGATGTGAAGTCCCAAGTTCACAGTTAGGAAAGCCTATTGATTACTTGTTGCCAATGCAAGAGTTTGAATTTAGATAATTTGTTTTTTATCAAAATTTGTTGATACAGAGGAGTTGACTGGAGCAATAGAGAAAGGAACAGCTTCTTGGTGCGCAGTGATGCCAAGAGTGTCTGCTGTGGGAAATCCTTCCCATTCATTTGCTCACAGATGTGTTTGTGTCTTGTACATGCATTTCTGATTACACCTGAACTGAAGACCATGCTCTTTGCTAGATGGGAAGGTACAAAGAAAAGTGAGCATGGTTCTTGAGCTCAAGGCTCTGTTTGCAACTCACATGAGAGCCTACAATCAGGTTTCCCTACAGCTTCTGTTCTGTGAGTCTGGGACTGAAAGAAATCCAATGAAACCATGGACAATGCTATCACTTGATAATTGGGCATCTGAGCAAATTATAGTCTCCCTATTAGCAGTGATCACATCTTTAACACAGTTCAGACTGTATAGTAGGTAAATAGTCATTTAAAGAGTAGGTAATACCTAGATATACTCTTCCAAAAGCATTGTGTCTTGTAGATACAAACAGGCTGAAACTATCTGAAAATGTCACTCATGTAAAAAGCTTTTCTCAGGCTAAAAATTGAAGTAACCAACATGGGGATTTCTAATGGGGTAAGGGAATGGTGTATCCTCCATGTCTGCTTTTAGATCAATAAATCCATCTTAGCCTAACTGTCTCCTGGCAACCAGTGTCTCTGAGTAAGTGTCATGTGCAGACCTGAAACAATGACTGGGATTCTTAGGAAGCAGCCTATTAGGACAATGAAGTACTTCCCAGCTTTTTGGTCCATAATCCTAGACCATCATAAGCCCCTTTGTAGCCTGAGGTCTGTGTGTTTTTATTTCCTTATTCCAAAGGCAGTTTAGAGGTTAGAGGGTGGGGATGCAGGCAGCCTTCTATGTTGGCATGTGGATGAGGTGACAGGAGGATTTTAGCAGCCTGTGGGTGGGTGTGCAGGGAGCAGGTGGCATTGGGAGAAGGAAGTGACTGTCAGGATTCGGTGGCATTTGGAGGCGGGTATAGGCAGGCATAAAAAAAGAGTCAGGGATTCTAAAAACACTTTGATATTCTCGTCACGAGAAATGTAATCCAGGGCTTCTGACGTTCTAAAGCGCAGTGTTTAATTTGTCACTCTGAGCAGAGTTTGAGGAAAAGAGCCCCAAGAGTTAAACATAATAAGAGCAGTAACCTATTTACATAGTGTATTAGCAAAGCCTGCGTGACAGTTTGAGTTTTGAGGCAATGTTTTGGCAGGTCAACAGTGGGCCTTTTCATGTTCTTCTTTTCTGAGGGAGGAAACAGTTTTCACCCCAGCATTTCTGTGGTGGGTAGGTTTGAGAGACCTCAGTTGCCTCAATTAACACGAAATTGTTTCAGCATGTTGATTGGAGCCACATGGCCAACTGGTTACCTTTACCCTTGGCCTCACGCACATCCATGTTCTGAGCTGCACCCAGAGGTGCTCTTCTCTTAAGAAATCCAGGTTCTCTGCCATGATAGAAGAGCTCCTTCTGTTATTGATGTGACAATGTGATTCCAGCCTCTTCTGGGAGGTGGAGCAAATATGTTTTGATTCAGTCCACGGTTGAACAAATAAAATATTACCTTCTCCCCTCCCAGTTTCCAAAAAGACACTCTGGAAACCTTCAGGAAATAAGGTTAAAGGAGAGACAGGGAAAACCTTGGTACATGAACCACAATAACATGACAAAGATAGCTCTAAAAATGAATAGTAGGTCTCTTTTTCAAATAGGCTTTTAATAAGCTGTGGTCATTTGTAAACATTGTCACATCAGAACCATAGAAAGGACAGTATCCAAAACCTTTGCGAAACCAGTTTTTCATAATTCAGGATAATGTTTAAAGAAAATATCCTTCAAATGCTCCTTTAAAGACCTGATAGGGCTTACCTACATTATAAGTTCAAGTTGAAATAGTGTACATTTGTAAGCTCCCATTGAAACAAAAAAAGTGGGGATTTAAAAATAAGCGTTTAGTTTTTGAACATTTGTGAATCACGGCCCTGCAAAGGGAGAGAATGGAGGTCAGATGAGGGCAAGTCAGCAGTTGCGTTGCAGCCACGGTGGGAGAGAGAGGCTGAGCTGCATATTTTGCTACTCAGAGGAATAGTGTTGGGAGTGCAAATGCGTTGGAAATAAGGAGGGCATCTCTCACTGCTCTGAGTTTTGCAGGAACCTCCTGGGAATGAGATGCATGTAGGGCTCTGATATCATTTGTGTTGGGATTTCTTCAAGTTCCCATAGTGAGGTGTTTCCCTATTGCCTGGAACTGGCTGCTGTATAAGATAATTCTTATGCAATGATTGTTTAAAGCTCTACCTATCTCTTGGGTGTCTCCTCATATATTTACATTTTATAACTTGAAATAATGGTTTCTTTTAATTAGCAATGACATTCTAAAAGTAAGTTGAAAGAGCATTTCACTGAGATTTCAACATAAAAATCATCTTCTTTTAACTTTTCCTAACAGTGTCTACATGGTTTAGGAAAGCTCTTTTGTTTGCCATCATTTCTTCCCCAGAAATCACCATTCATGAAATGCTTTCCAATAGGGAGAAATGTTGGTACATTTTAGAAGTAACAGCATGTGTTAGCAGCTTACCTATTTTGAATAATGTCTATTGTGAAACATTATACTTTTATCAGTGTATGTAATAGAGAGATCAGCTTAATGATTCTTACATAGTTTTTGGCAACAAAACAAAACATAAAAGCTATAAAGCATAATTCTCTTAATCTGGCAAATTTGGAGAGAAAATGTTAATTTCTTTTTCTAAAGTGGATCTTCCTTTCTACCTGACGTTCATTTTGACAGTATGGGGAAACTGCTGATGGTCTGATCAAAGTATATTGACGTTTCTGAATGATTCAAATGATCTCCAGTATTCAGCAGAGCTGATAACTTCATATTCAAGTCAGCCATGTGGGTAAAATATGGAAACACTTCTCTACTTCTGGGATAAGGATCCCCTTTACTAAGTGCCCCAAAGTGCCTCTCCCTCCCAGCCACTAGGACCCTCTGTGTTGTAGCCTCTCAAAGAGTTTAGAACAATATATCTTTGTATCAGGCATGCTAACTGGTTCTGTGATTTGAGCAGAGATTTTGCATTTTTAATTTATATTTAAAAATACCAGTGGATTATGGCTCATCTTAACAGCGCAAATGAAGTTTTAACCCAATGTGTATTGTGTCAAATAGATTTGTATATATACAGTGGTTCAAAGCATTCACAACACTTTAAAAAACACTGGTATAACTAAAAAGATATTCTTTGATAGCCAAACTTAATGAACCCACCAATAAGGAAGGAAAAATAAATACTGGCTCATACAATTACCATCATCCTTCCCCTAATTTTTTTTCCATTCTTTTTTGCATAACCAAAGAATATAAGCCAGAATTGGTCACTTTATATTCATAGAGGCTGCAAATTAGCATTGCTCACAGCACGTAGCTTTGATGCTAACACGAGAAGTATTTCGAAGTAGTATTTTGGATTTTCTAAACAGGCTCTGTGATGTGGGATAGAAGGTGCTCAATATCCATGAATTTTAGTTTTTCATCTGCAAAATAAAGAGTAGAAGTAGGTTATCTCTGCAGTTCTACAAACTGTATTCCCTTCCTATGCCTTGTTTACCTTTCATGTGGTTATTCCATCAGAAGAGGAGTGAAGATGCACCCTGGTATCTGGTTACTGTTTCCAACCATCCGCTATTTGGAGCAAAGTGAGAGCAATAACAGGACTTAATGAATAATAGACTTTTCTGGGCAACATGACAATAACGTGATGTTAGGAAATGCTTGTCTAGAATTTGAATCCTAGCATCGAGGCCAATGCCCATGTTTTGCAGGTTAGAAGTACTCAAACTTGAGAGGTATACTTGGAGACAAGTCAGAGAGTTTCTCAAACTAAAATGTAGAGCTCTTGGCTAGTATATTGGGGGGAAATAGGTAAATAGTTTAAAAATAAGATTTGTAATTATTATTATTATTATTATCCTATGAAGTACATGGGTCCTTTTGAGATGGGATGCCTCAGCAAGCTGCAGAACCTACCAAGTAAAGAATATCAGTGCCTAATCATCAAACACATTCCAGGAAGCTAAAATAAATTTAATAAATATTCCCAATTTCCACTGATCCATTCTTTATTTTTGGTATTGCTTTAACCCACTTATCCCATTAAATAATAATTTTGGTTCAATTATGTATTTTTAAACATAGGTGATTTGACTTGTTCTTCGTGGCTCTTACTCACAGCCTGTTGGCAATGCTGTCCCAAGGAGTTTACTATGTATCCAGTAATACTTAGGTGCAGCTTTGGAACCTAAACATTTTAGCATTTTCTTAACTCTAGATCAGAAGATTGTTAAGTAAAAGACTATTTTATTGTCTCACCTTACTTTATTCACTCCTAATGTTGCCAACCAAATTAGTAATTTAAATGTAATCTTTACTTTTA
The DNA here is from genome assembly GCF_030028045.1 of Hippopotamus amphibius kiboko. NCBI lineage: Eukaryota > Metazoa > Chordata > Mammalia > Artiodactyla > Hippopotamidae > Hippopotamus > Hippopotamus amphibius. Next base: position 82,614,337 of record NC_080191.1, on the reverse strand, counting down.
GAAGTTTTTTTAGATATTGCAAAAGTAGGATTAATTTTATTATTAATAATATATATTTAAATGCTACTATCCCCCTTCTTGAATGTCTATTTGTATTTTGTTGGCCAATGATCACTCCATGTGTTCTTTTTTGTCCTGCTCACCTTAGAGTCAGTACAAATAGACCTCAAACACACTTTTCTAGAGTGCATTGACTACCTTCATGGTAGGCATGTGTGTGTGCACAGACACACACTTTACATTTAATTCCTCTTTTTATGTATGATATCAACCAATCTTCCTAGATTTTTATTTATTTCTGGATAATTCAGAGAGGTTTTGAAAATGTATCTTGCTTCATAAGAAAGTAGTATGCCTCTTCAGTAAGTGGTGCTGGGAAAATTGGACAGCTACATGTAAAAGAATGAAATTAGAACACTTCCTAACAACATACACAAAAATAAACTCAACACGGATTAAAGACCTACATGTAAGGCCAGACACTATAAAACTCCTAGAGGAAAACATAGGCAGAACACTCTATGATATACATCAAAGCAAGATCCTTTTTGACCCGGCTCCTAGAATAATGGAAATCAAATCAAGACTAAACAAATGGGATCTAATGAAACTTAAAAGCTTTTGCACAGCGAAAGACTCCATAATCAAGACAAGAAGAAAACCCTCAGAATGGGAGAAAATACTTGCCAATGAAGCAACGGACAAAGGATTAATGTCCAAAATATACAAGCAGCTCATACAGCTTAATACCAAAGAAGCAAATAACCCAATCCACAAATGCGCAGAAGACCTAAATAGACATTTCTCCAAAGAAGACATACAGATGGCCAACAAACACGTGAAAAGATGCTCAACATCACTAATTATTAGAGAAATGCAGGTCAAAGCCACAATGAGGTATCACCTCACACCCGTCAGAATGGCCATTATCAAAGAATCTAGAGACAGTAAATGTTGGAGAGGATGTGGAAAAAAGGGAACTCTCCTGCACTGTTGGTGGGATTGTAAGCTGGTACAGCCACTATGGAAAACAGTTTGGAGGTTCCTTAAAAACCTAAAAATAGAACTACCATATGATCCAGTAATCCCACTACTGGGCATATACCCAGAGAAAACCATAATCCCAAAAGAAACATGTACCATAATGTTTATTGCAGCACTATGTACAAAAATGCCCATCAACAGATGAATGGATAAAGAAGATGTGGCACATATATATAATGGAATATTACTCAGCCATAAAAAGGAATGAAATTGAACTATATGTCATGAGGTGGATAGACCTAGAGTCTGTCATACAGAGTGAAGTAAGCCGGAAAGGGAAAAACAAATACTGTATGCTAACACATATATATGGAATCTGAAGAAATGGTACTGATGAAACCAGTGACAGGCAAGAGTGGAGATACAGAAGTAGAGGATGGACTTGAGGACACGGGGCTGGGGTGAGGGGCAAAGGGGAAGTTGGGACGAGGTGAGAGAGTAGCATAGGCACATTTACACTACCAGCTGTAAAATAGATAGCTAGTGGGAGGTTGCTGTATAACAAAAGGAGATCAACTTCACTGGAGATGCCTTGGAGAGCTAGGATGGGGAGGGTGGGGGGAGTCATGGGAGGGAGGGGATATGGGGATATGTGTGTAGATGCAGCTGATTCACTATGGTGTACCTCAGAGATGGGCACAAGAGTGTAAAGCAAATATACCCCAATAAAGAGTTTAAAAAAAATAAAGTAGTATGGTATGAAATCCCCAAAAGTGTTAAGATATGCATTCCAAATAGTATCAAAAGTAATCGTTTTTGTCTTAATGACTTAAAATGCAAGGAGAATGCTTATGGTTTGATGAAGCAACACATTTTAAAGTATATTGTTACTGTTATTAATTTTTCTTGTCTTATAAGGCAGAATCCCACTCCCTGCAACATGGTTTCCCTTCAATACATTGGCCGAAAAAATAACTAGGGGCTGTGCATGAATTATCAGGGAGTGAGATACCTAGCATGTGTGTATTTTTATTACTTACTGAGCACACACTGTGTACTATACCAGCACAAAACACACACCTTTGTTTTTCATCATTTAATCTTCATGACGACTTTGTAGGGTAGGTCCTTTCATCATTTCGATGTGACAGATGAAGCAACTAAGGCTTGGTAAGTTAAACAATTTGTCCAAATCAACAAAACTGATAATTGCAGAGCAAGGACTCACACCAAGGCTTACTTGACCCTGAAGTCCAGCTTTAAACTATTCTGGCAGTCTACTCCACCCATGAAAGGAAAATTTCATTCATGCCACTTGTAACTGGAATTCCCAAATTTGCTTTACATTATATTTTTCTCTTCCTATAGTTACAGTGTTTTGGGATATCATAAAAATTCCTTTCTTCTGGAGAAAACTCTAATTTGAAAAGATGCATGCACCTCAGTGTTCATAACACTATTTAGAATAGCCAAGACATGGAAGGAACCTAAGTGTCTATGGACAGATGAATGGATAAAGAAAATGTGGCATATACATATGTGTGTGTATATATATTTTATAAAATATAAAATATTTATATAAAATATAAAAAATATACAATATAAATATATATATAATATAAAATATAATATATATGTATAACTGAACCACTTTGCTGTACACCTGAAACTAACACAATATTGTAAATCAACTATACAATTTTAAAAATGGTTAAAACAATCCTTTCCATATGAGCATGTTTTAATACAGTGACATATACAATATTGTTATTAGTTTTATCAAAATTTTACTAAACTCTCACCCTATCAATGCAGAGCAGATACTATATAAAGCTAAAGAGTCTTAACACAGTAGAAAGAGGTCAAACTTGGGTCGTCTCCACGGCACATTTCTAATAATTTAAACAGGAAATCCTGCTAGCAGGAGCTGCCCTCTGATGAAGAAAGCCTCTGTCATTTAAGTATTTTTCAAAAATATCTTTCATTCCAATAGTTGTGCCTTAAGGTTCTGATGAGTTTCTACTAATGTTATATACAAAGATTTTTTTAATCTAAATAAATAAAACAAAAAATTTAAAAATTACTCCTGTTCTCACCACCCATATATAAATCAATTGTTAAAATGTATATAAAACATATTTTATGTCAATGAGTATTCTTCTACCACCTTATAGTTAATATTTGGAGAGCATATCACTATTCAGGTGTGCTGTAATTTATTTCAATAATTTTTTATGAACAGACACTTAAGTTGTCTCCAGTTTCCCAAAATTATTAGCAATGCTCTGTAAAACACTCTTGTGCATCCTTTACTGCATTTTTTGATTCCTTCTTCCTTAATTGAGGCTAGCATGCTATGCTTAGGGATTGCAGATAAATAACAATCCAATCTAGTACCTCAAAGAACATTTCTAATGGAGTTGCCTTTCCTTTTCACATTATAAAGGTTTTAACATGTGGAACATGGTAAAATACTTAAAAATGGGTTCAGGAGTCTCCAAGTGAGTGTAGTAGAAGGGTTAAAGAAGCAAAGTAGAAAGCTGAAATTGATTTTCATATCCAATTCAGCTGTTGTCTGAAGCTTATTCTTAAGGTGATTCCTGATTGTTAAAACTGTATTACTTTTGAATATTTGAATATTAAAAGAATATTACCTTTTCCACTCATTAATCTCATAGATTACCCTTCAGACCAAGTTTATTTTGGGTCATCACTTTATATCTTACTCTAATACCACTGGGGGAAACCATTTTTAAGTAGTTTACTATATTCTGCATGTTAAGAAACTATAATGTGAAAGAGAAAGGTATCTCTATTACAAATATTCTTTGAGATACACTAGATTGGACTGTTTATCTGTAATCTTGAAACACAACATACTAACCTCAGTTTAGGAATAAGGAACAAAGAAACACAGCACACAGGGCACACAGGAGTGTTTCATAAAGCATTGTTAATCATTTGGAAAATTTGGAGACAATTTAAGTGTTTGAACAATCAGAAATCACCTGCAAGCATGCTTCAGACAGCACCTGAATTAAATGTGAAAACGAATTTCAGCTTTCCTACTTTGCTTTTTTAGCTCTTACACTACACCCACTTGGTACTAATTATAATTTTTGCCATGTTTCAGTTTTTCTTAGAATCATGGTGTCTAATGCCATAGTCATAGAACATATTCATACACACACACTCACACACTTGCAGGATTATTTGCATCACTGATACTGTGAATGTAAAATAAGAAATTCCTGAAAAGGCAAGTTCCGCTCTGCCAAAACCATCTCTTATGAAAGAAGAAAGGGGAATGATAAAAAAAAAAGTGTTAATAGTTGTCATTTTTATCTTCCTACCTTAAAATCTAGGGGAAAAAATGTCTTAAAAAATATCAAACCATTATGTTTTGCATACATTCTGGTTCCAGCAGAAATTCCCTCATGGTCAGTGAGTGTGAAGGGAGTGTCAACATTAAAATTGGGTGTGATTGCATAATGGAATTTTGTGTTTAAATCATTCATTGATTTATTTTTCTTTTTAAGGATATATTTTGTTAGGAACATTTGGTTTAACTCTAAAATTCTGAGTCTTTTCCTTTGAGAACATTCAATTTAACCATGAAACTGTCAAATATAATCTGACGTTACTTTTAGAAAATTGTAAGGTATTTTAATTAGAATATTTTCCCTTTCCTGTTGATTTACTACAACTCAACTTGATTTATTGATGTGATTATTGCTTCTAATTATAGCATTAAAGAAAGATATAACTCTGAAGAATCTCTGAATCAAAAATTTTAATAAGTAAACTTTCAAAATTCTTATAATTTACATGTTCATTTAAAAAGGAAAATGTAATTAAGCATAAAAAGAAAAGTAAAATTACCCATTATATAATCAAACCTCTGTGCATATATTTTGACATATTAAGCTCCAGATATGCGTACATACTTTCGCTTTTCCAGCTTTTTTTTTCACACAACAATGTGTCATTTTAATATATTATCAAATAATCTTTTATAAAAGCCCTTACCCAAAAGGTAGTCTGTATTTCTGTGACATAATAATTAATGCTCAAAAATAATTATGTTTTGTCATTAAATAAAGTCTGGGAAACTTTTCAAAGGTGACAAGTTAATTCAGTGGGAAACAACAAACAGTGCTAAAATAGCTGGAAATACATGTGCAAATGAAAAGATTTAGACCTTTACCTCACAACATATATACAAAAATTCACTCAGAATGGATCACAGTCTTAAGTGTAAGAGGTAGAACTAGGAAATTATTAGAAGCAAACATAGATTACTTTCTTTCTTAAAAAAAATTACTACTGCTAATATGAAAGCAAAACAAAATATTCTGGTTCACAGGTAAGTGGTTTGATAATTGGACCAATAGTAACTGATTGGTGGTTATGTGTCTGTTGAACTCTCAAGAAGTTGTTGAACTCTGGGGACCAGCCTGGGTGCTATGATCCTTAATTTCAGGTTCTGAGTTTACATAACCATCAGGACTGTTTGAAAAGTGGTCCTGATGGTGTCCTCATCTGTCTTTGTGAGTCTGTGAGTCAGGGAGTGGGGTGGGGGTGAGACAGGGTGCAGGTTCTATTGTTGGGGGGCTGTGGACAGGAAAGAAACGACCATGTTTAGAGGCTAGAATCCATAGTTCTGGAAAAGTGTGAAGATACAGAGAAGGAGGACAGCTGATGAACTAGGATTTCTGAGAATGCTGCAGGGTATCCAAGTATATTCAGAGAGATTAGCCTGGCTTAGGAAGAAGTTATTACCTACAGGGGTGAGAAGGAAGGATGAGAACAGGAATAGGCATATTTACAAACAAGACAGAAGGACTTTGAGGGGAATCCTACCCAATTGTGTTTATTCATATTTTTATTTATTATGCTTAGCAAGGTTATGTGTTATAAATTGGGATATGGAAACGGTGGCAAACGAATGCTTTAGAAAAGTCATGCTGAGAAATGAAATTTTAGATTGCATTTTTGCAAACTTGGAGTTCTGGTAGAATTTTACTTTTGTAGAATGTTTGCCTGGAATATCAAATAGATATTTTAGACCATTTTAACAATTTCTGCTGTGGTAGTTATCCTCCCCTCTTCTTTAACTATAAGCTATAATATTCTGCTGTCCTCCTGTGACTTGAGTCTTTGCATAAAATAGATACTTTTATAAAAAGCTTTAGATTTAGGAAATAAATTTTTAAGCCATCTGACTTGAGAAAGTAAATGCTATTTATATGAATTACTCAAATATTTCTGTTCATTATAGGAAGATTACGATATGCAGTTACCCCCCAAAAATTTTTTTAGCATAAAATAATACACTTTGTAATTGGAAGGGACCCTTGTAAAGAAGCAGTAGATATTTTTTTAAAGCAACTCCAGGTTTCTCCTTTTAGCTGTTTACAGCTTTCTTGTGTGACCCTGCACACTGCAGAGATTGATTTTCCCTTTGTGCTCCTCATTGCAGTTTTGAGATTCTTTGAATAAGCTTATCAGACTTAACTACTTACTAGAGCTTTATTTCTCAGAAGCAGCGTTATGGCAGTCCACAATTCCAAATTAAATCTAAATGCAAACCATGGAATTTTCAGTTTCACAATTTCTTTGAAAGTCTGGTAAATACTACAGAGGAGGGATTCTGTGCTGGAGTAATTCTGGAAATGATGACCACATAAGATGTTGCCGGGCTACCATATTTTAAATCCCAGCTACCAGCTTTAAGCAGTTTGTTAATCTGCCTAAATTAAATGCTTTGTAATTCCAAGTATAAATAAATGAACATAATATATGAGAGGCAGGAGGCTAATGGAACCAAAAAAACAGCTTTCAAAGTTTACCTGCCATGTCCGTAAGCTATGGAGGCTACTTTACAGCTACTCTGACCTAGCTGGCAATGCAGAGGGAGTAAGCTAGAGGAAGTACAAACTTAATCCAAATTCTCCTCCCATAAAGTTCACACTAGGCCTCTAAAAAAACATGTTAGTATTAATTACATTGTTGTATTAGGTGGCTTTTGACATTGTCTTCCTAATGAAGAAGTATTCATTAAATCTGTGTTCTTTTATGTAGGTTGTACTAAAAAACAACAACAACAACAACAAAAAACTGCATACTGAATGGAACTATTATCCAAAACCTTTCAGTTTATTGGGCAGTTACTTTTGAATTGCTTCCCATTTCCATTATCCCAGGTTACAAGCAAATTATGGTGGACTCAAACCCAATACTACTACTAGCAAAACAACTTATTCATTCAACAACTATGAGAGGTTGCCACTTTTCAAGGTTTTGGGGATACAGGCTGAATAATACAAGCAAAACTCTCTCTCGTGGAGCTTATATTATATTGGGGAGAGACCAAAAATAAATAAGTGAATTTTGTATTATATTAGAAGATGATAAATGGCAAAGAAAGGAGAGAGAGAAGGGATCGGAAGTCTCACAGGGCAGATTGTATCTGTATATTCGCATAGCATAGTTGGGGCTGCCTTGATGAGAAAATGACATTTGAGCAAGGACTTGGGAAGGATGTGAGCATGAGCCAAACAGAGTAGGGGAAGGTTTGCAGCCCTGGTAAATTTTTGTAAAATTAGGGTTTTGCTTCCCTTTTGGAAAGGCTGATCTGCTTTTTCAGCAGTCAAATTAGAATGTTGGCAGTAAAAGCACACATTTTAGAAAATGAGAGAAGTTACCATATAAAAATGTGAAATTACTTAGACAACTCAATCTGAATTTTTGCCATTTATATTTAATACAGTGGCTTTCACTTTCTGTAGTCTCATCCCCATCAGTGTGAGTTCTTCTAATCCTTTCCAATGCCACCGAGTCCAGTTCAGTTCTTGGAACCAGACAAGATCTATATGTTTTAGTGGAAGTTAACCTGTAAGTACAAGTCATCAGCTGTCTATAAAAGGAGGGCAGGTATGACAGGTGCCTTTCGACTGCAGTTTCCAAGCAGCACCCAGATGACCCATGATGATGCTTCTGCCTGAAAGAGAGCTGCCAGGATTACCTCAGTTCTCCTCTACAAAGGAATGGCATCCTCGCTTGTTGGTAATACCTTTATCACTTCACAGTGGGCCTCCCAGGACAGCCCCGGCTCACAGGTGCCAGGAAGACCTCCAAGTCATTATTCAGAGCCCAGGATGTCAGTTATCCTAAGCTGCCAGTCACCTCAGCCTCTGCTCATCTGAAAGGTCTGCGGAGCTCATGATAAAGCCACCCCAAATCTCAAATAGAAACTTCATTAAATGTTCTATTTCAGAATATTTTCTTTCCAGATATTAGTTTTAAGAGTGAATTTTGAGGCCCTAGGAAATTAGGAGTAACATGGAAAAACATAAGCTGAAGGAAAAATCTTGATCTGTATTTTGTTGCTCGGGATACAAATTCTAGTTTTAGAAATCAGGAAAGTAGGAAAAAGAAATGAGATCTTTCAGAGACAGGTGGTATTAATCTTACTTAAAAGATTTTTTTTTCAAAAAATTAAGGTTTCCTTACTCGCCAAATCTTTTAATATTCCTCTGCAATAGGGTACAATTCAGAGTTAGACTTATAAGCCATTCTAAGCTTGAAGGGGAAAGTGTTATGTAAAGCCTGTATTTCACTGTTACATTACTTAAATGAAGCTGCAGTTCTTTTTTGGATATTGTTTGGATCAGAGGGATTCCAAAGAAAGAAAGGAATTATCATCCTTTATGTTGGCCTTGAATGTAGCCTGAATTGCTCCCTCTGGATTTGCCTTATGGTCCTCGTGAGGTGAGGGAAGATTGGCCATTAAATTTCCGTCTGCCACCCTTTGGTTAAAATAGCATATTTGTTGAGACACCGAAAATCCGTGATGATCCATCCACAGTGGTGAAAATATATGCATAACCTTAGGTGTGGTAATGATTTTAAGTAGGAATGGTGGACAAGGGAGCACTAAATAAGTATTAAAAATATCTTCACTTGCCATATTACAACAGGAGTTATTTTGGGTCACGGTGTAAAAACCTAGCCCTGCACCAGGGAATGGTTCAGAGGCTCTTGCATCCAAAATAAGAGGGTTTCCCAGAGAAACATGGGGCTCATTTAACATAGCCTCTGTGCTCCTGCTCAGCCCTTCTCCTGAGCCCCGTTGTCCCGTAAAGATGCAGGAAAGCTTTTCCTTTCATGGGGGACTGGCAACAAAATGTGTCCTCGGTGTTGCTTTCTCAAGAGTTACATGATACATTTTGCTGGATTATGTCTACAGGATGTAGAAACAAAACAAAAGATAAAATTAAAAGTTTGAGAAGGAACAAACTATATTTATAGCAGCGGGTAATAGTATCATAATGGAGGATCTGGGCCTGGTGGGTGAAGTGTTTCATCCACGGCCTGCTGGGAAAGAGGATTAAATATAAAAATGTTAATGAAAAAGGTGATTATCACATAAAAAGTTATTTCCTTACCTTCAAACTTTAATTATGAGAAACAGATTGAGAACAGGGAATATACATTCATGACACTCGCCTGGAATTAAGCTACTGAAGGAGGGCTGACAGTGGTCTGTATAAACTCAGCATATGTGACCTTCTAGCCCTTGACCTGCTGACAGCTTCTTGCCCTGGAGGTGCATGTGATCTGGGTGTCGGCAGATGAAACAGGAGAGGAAGGCAGGGCTGCAGGCAAAGATGAGGCAAAGATGGACCCAAGACCCAGGGGAGCAGATGGAGAGATGCTGCCCTGTGGGTGAGTTCAGGGCAGGCCAGAAGGACCAGGAGCCCAAGAGCAGGACAGTGGGAACATCAAAGGCCAAGTGCAGGGGACCTGGGCTGAGGACAAGCTATCGAGAAAGCAAGAGTATCTGAACCTTGGCAGCCGAGGCCCCGGGAAAGCACACAAGAACTGGGAAACTGTAGTCTTTCCCTGAGGGGACTTTTGTTTGTTTGTTTTGTTTTTTCTTGTCTGTTTGCTGATGAGGTAGGAACCAGCCTCAAGAGTTTAGAGCTTGGAATTAGGGAACTCATCACTTATGACTATTTGGCAGTGAAGGCAGATGACTAAGAATCTTTTAACGCAGAAGAATCCACAAGTTACAACATCTAATTGGAGTTTATAGAGTCTAGATCTTCTAATTGTCATTACAAAGCCAAGTTCTATAGCAGTAGGACAGTGGGCATTCGGATAGCATGTACTGCCCATCTGGAAGTCAGGAAGTGAGAAGGTAAGTGTCATTGTGCAACTTAACCAGCAAGGGAAGAACAAGCCCCAGATGGCTTTGTCCCCGTAAACTGAGGGACAGGGTCAGGTAGCCAGATGGCATGAAACATGCTGGGGCCTCACCCACAGCCCCTAATAGGGCTTTGGGTATCAGTTTTCTGTGTAGACATATGTTCTTTGGGGAGAGATAGTATAGATAACGTAGGGAAAAAGTAAGTGTAACATTTCTTCACACTTCTGGTATTGATCCTTGCTACCTATTTTTAGAAGGTTATTCTAATACTTTTATAATTTTTTCCCAAGAGAAATCACTCATTTACTATTGTAGCTATAAACTTAGATGTAGTTACATGTATACAATAGATGTACATAAACATATGTACATTTATGTGACAATCACCTTGCTTATTGGAGCCAAATCACATTTTTCAGTGTGAAGTCAAAGAATCCATGCTGAAGGCATGGACAGAAAAGTTAAAAACTTAGAGAATCCAGAAAAAGGAAAAGCGATTTTTAAGAGGCCTATGGGTTAACTAGAGATCAGGAGTTTGCACACTCCCCTGGTTCTGTGAAGGGACAGCACCGCTGTGTGTGTGGTGACTTGACTGTGTCAAAAGTGGCAATGGCTGGCTTTTTAAAAGAAATATTTTGATTGAGAACTCTCAACCCAAGTGGTGTAGGCATCAAATGATTCCTCGTTTTTCAGTAGAAACTACCTCCTTGGGGCGCCACAAGGCTCTCCTCTCCACAAGGCGCCACTGCTGTGAATCAGTCTCTCTTAAAGCCATCTTGGTCCAATTCTGTCACGTCCAGTCACAGTCACTTAACAGGAGTGAACTGGTGTTCGAAGTGAGATGGTCCATCCTCTTTTATATGGCAGCCTCACCTTTGACATGCAGTGGCTGCCTTCCACGCCTTCTCTTCCCTCACTCCTGGGGGTCAAGAACTTGGGGTGCATTCCCGCAGTGGGTAGCCTGGGCTTTAGGGCGTGGGGTGTGGTCTGCACTCACATGCCTGCTCCCTCTTCCCTGCTCTGGACTTTGGTGCTGGGCCTTAGCAGTGAGAGAGGGAAGAGGCCATCCTCAGGACCTCCAGAATGCATCTGACCTCCCCCCGAGCCATCACGGTGTCTCCGCTTCCCACTGCCCATCCCAGGCTCCCTGCTGTGGATGGATGTCCAAGTGCCTGCCTTCCCCTGGGCTTCTGTGGTGGGAAGGTTCTCAGGGAAGCTGCGTACTTACAGTGCTCCAGTGGGGATATCAGGAAGGGCTCTGTTTATCCTCACTCTCGCCACTTCTCCCTGCCAGGTGATGGGCGTGCAGCTTCGGTGCCAGTGGCATTGGGTCCACCTTGGGGCCCAGAGGTGATTACCAGTCCCTACCTTGCTGGGTGGCAGCCTCAGGCTCCCTGATCTTGGAGGAATGGAACGTGACTAGCAGAGGAGGGTAAAGAGGAAGCCTCCACCGTCTCTGCTCAGCGACTCCTCCACAAGACCCCTCTTTCTTCCCCCAGCCCTCTTCACTACCTCACTCTGACAAAGGCCAGAAGCCAGTGGACCTTCTTTGGTCTTTGAGAGTATGAACCATAGGACCTGCTTTGAACTTGACTCCGGAGATTTTAGTTTCTTTTCTCGACAAGGCTCCATCTTTGCAATAATCTTGCTCTGTGTTATAAGGGATGGGGAGAGAAGGAAGGACTTCATGGCATTCTGAGCAGTGTTGAAAGTTTACTGTGTGCTTGGGGCACTGTTGTAACTCATTGGAAGCTGAGGTCCAGGAAAGTTAAGGGACTTGTCAAAGGTCACCAAGCTAAGAAGCGGCAAAGCCAGAATTTAAATCTGGGCAGTCTTGCAACAGAGGCTGTGTTCTAACCACTGCCTCTCAAGGCTTGTAGGACATGATGCCTGGCCATGCTTATGGGTTTGTGGGGCAGGATCCTGAGAAAAGTGGCTGTGAATGTAGGGGACAAGCCTGGGAAAACTCCTCTTGTGGTGAGAAGTTGAGAATCCCCAGTCATAACACTGTGGAGCTTGGTGCCGGCTTCAAGACAGTAGCAGCCACTGACCCCTAGATCCTGGTAAATTTAAATGTACTTTCCTTTAGAATAAAAAGCGTATTGAAACAAATTATAATTATTTTAGTGCACTCTCCTTTTATAGTCTAATTAGCATGTTATTTTGCAAAGTGTTAGAAAATTTAGTAGCCATTTAGCTTTCTTTTTTTTTTAAATTGAATGCACCCTAAGGTGATCAACAATAGATTTCTTAGATGACCAAAGAAATTTAAAAACATGATGCTGACAGACTAGTGGTCATACAAGCAAGATGGGGGGGGGGAATCATTTTTATGTACTCTTCATGATACATTCAGCTTTGCTAAAATTTTACCATCTATAGTAGATCTCCCAGAATTCTTCAGCTATTTATCAGGAGGACAGCAATGCCCATAAAGCTTCAAGTGGTTAAAACTGTTGAATTGCCCTCCAGCCCAGCTGCATGTTCTGAAGTGGAATTTTGGTCTGTGTGGCTCAGTGTGGTCCTTACAACAAGAGAGCCTTCGAGCACCCCCAGTGGCTGCTGCAGTGGCGCACGTGAGGAGCAGCCTGTTTGTGTATGTGTGTGTGAGTCAGAGAACCCCATCTGGGTTGCCTAAGAGATACTGGATTGTATTCCAGAATCTCGGGAAGAAGGATAAAGAAGAACCAGAGTAACAGTGAGAAATAGGGTCTGCGGTCCCCAAGGGAACCCTGGACATGTCACTTCTAGCCTCTCTTCTCTATAGACCTGCTTCTTTTACTGGCCACTCAGTGATCTGCTTTCACTTCCTTTGCATCTATTCAAATGAGAAAACATCCATCATTTAGATTTCTTTGGGGAGTGAGCATGGTAAACTACACAGATAGTCGACTTTGAGATCCGTCTTACCTGGATTTCGTATTTTACTTTTGCCCCTCGATGGTTCTGCCACTTTGGAGGGCTCATTTAATCTCAGTTTCCTCAAGTGTAAAAGTAATGTGCAAGCTACCGGGTGGCAATGAGGACTGGATAGATGCTCTATGTAAAGCAGCTGTATTTTTTGAACATGTATTATTCTCTTCCCTGTTGATTACATGGTCGCTTGACTAATAATGTAACACAAATGTAGCCGTGCATGACAGTTCATTTACTTAGATATTTGTAAATGTTCACCCTTGCTGTGAAAAGGGAAACCACAAGGTTGCATCCACCAACTGGTAGGAATTGGCTTCTGTGAGGTTGCTGCTGTGGTTACCCCACCTGCTGGGCTAGACCATGCGATACATCTGATGAGCCCACTTGAGACGGCCAGCTGGCTGCAGAGACAAGACGAGATGACCTTAGGCTCTTCCTGAAAGATCACTGCCTACTTCGAGGAGCAGGCTCCAGGTTTAGTTAAGTCCAGGGACCAGGGCTCTAGTCTGCACGTTACTTTGCAGATGGAGCCTGAAACCCATCCAGCCTTATCAGGTCTGGCTTCCCTCCCTGAGCAGCCCCATCCCTTGGTCCTCGCAGGAGCAGAGGATCTCGGGACTCCTCCCCTCTCTGCCCATGACTCACGCGCCTGTTTGTCACTCTGTTTCACGCAAAAATCTTTGCCCCATCCTCTCCTTTGATCTGATGTGCTAGATATGATATCTGTTGCCTTTCTGTGTATATGATATTTCGAAGAAAGAAAAAACCCAGAGGATCAGTAGATCCTTGGATTTTGTGGTTTAATACCTATTAGCTTCAGTCTTTATGAGTCACCAAACGAGCCCTGGGGTACCTTGTCACCTTGTGAGCACAGATTTGGGTTGCTTACACAATGAGAAGACCTGGGCAGGAATAAAGATTGAACAATAAGGGAACCTTACCATCTACCCTGAGTCTTCTTAGCATCTCACTGAAAACTCAAGAATTTTGCTCATAGAGGCGTTGTAATTAGTCTCCTAAAGGGAAGTAAATTTCATTCCTTTGTGAAGAACAGTCCTGGAAATTGAGCAAACTCTAATGTCTGCTGTTGGAAGAGAAAAGAACAGGAAGAGGTCTAAGAAAATAATGCCTCTGAACCAGGAAAGAAATCCAGGTTTGCAAAACTTAGTGGAGATACCAGATCTCATGGTGGTTGATATACACAATATGAATAAGTGTATTACTTTCTGCAAAGGCAGTGAATCCTTGGTGATTCATGAAAGGATTTCAGTATTGAAGCCAGTCCCCAAGTGTTACTTTCTGCATGATATAATAGAGGGGCATTTGAGAATTGGGGAATTCACAGAGATCTTGGGATGTAGTTTTTGTGATTGTTAAGGAGCTGCTTTCCTTTCATCTTTAAAATAAGAAGAATAGTTGCCACTTAATGAGCATCTGCTCTCAGGCACACCCCTAGGTGCTCCTTCTATATAATTATATTTCATTCTCACAAAAGGTACATGAAGGAAATGCTAACCCTATTTTAAAGATGAAGAATCTGAGAATCAGGGAAGTAAATTTTCTTGTCCAAAGTCCCACAGTCTGTTCTTCCATGAGTAGCCCAAAGTCATTTTCCAAAGAACTGTAAAGGGAATCTCTGTGCATTATTGTGCAAAACTGAGACAGTTGCTGTGATTCTTTTCTGCTCGGAACCAGCATGACAAGTGACTTTTTCCGTTCATATTTTGACTTCAGAAAAAGACTGACTCTTTTGTCCATCAGCTTCATTCCACCATGCCAGCCTTCTGAGTTCTAACTGTGTCCTCTGCACACAAAGATGGTCGTTATTTCTAGGGTGAAAGGAGGACTTAGAATATTTATTTGAAATCTTAATTTTTATATTTAGTTAGTATTTTTAAGTTTACAAAGAAGTTGAAGTGGCTTTTCAGTTAAATATAACAGAAAGTAAGAAAACAAATGTTAAATAAGTAAATAGATTAGCTAAAATATTATAGAGTAGATGGTAAAGTATACTTAAGAAAAGTCGATTATACACCTAGATTCTAAAATTATTCTCAGTTTGATGGCAGTGAAAACAAGGCAAATACTGTTTATAATCTACATTACCTTTCCTAATAACAAAACATGCAGAATAGTCTGTCAATAGTTTCCTAAAGCTTTTTTGAGAAACAAATATTCATATACACAGATTCAGGGATGGCCCCTTAAGTTGGTGGATTTCAGGTGCTGCTGAGGTGACATGGTTTGAGGTCACTGTTTTCTGCCCCTCTGGCCATAGAACCAATAGACGAACAAAATACAGGGGAACATAAATTACCCACCAACAAGATTGTTGAAAACATTGTTGAATTGGTGTAGAGTCTTTAGCAGTGCTTGAATCCAGGAAATTCAGGCTCAGATCCTTTGACACGTGGCTGTTATGCAGATAATCGCAGCTGTTGAAGGTTCTGTGTTTATATAATTTATTGTCCAGACTGGGGCACTTGGTAGAGAGAAAAAAAAAGAACAGGTCACATTATACCAAGACACGAACCATCATCAGAGACCATCCCAGGCATGTGGAACTGTGGTAGCCTCAAGTAACAGCCCTAAGTCAGAGTGCTTCCTGTGACAGCTGAGAACCATACTTTACTCCTCCCCTGTGCGGATGCCGACCTACTCAGGAGGTTGCATGGATGCCTAAGAAATAAATCAAGATTCCTTTACAAAATATGTCCAACAACCTCATGGACTTTTAAAGGACTTGCTTGATTTTCCTGAAGTTTGGATAAGAAGTTAGTAGGGAAATTCACTGTTTCTCTTTTTAAAATTTAAAAAATCAAACCCTGAATTTGTAAAATGACTTTCTGACCTTGGTCCTGATTCCCGAGAGTCCCCTCCTCAGTGGGGATTTCTCACTCTTCCACACTGAAACCCTCAGTCTGGCCTCAGAGAAGCTCTGTGAAGGCAGACTTTTCCCAGGAGCCCCCCTTTCAGAGTGGACTCCCATCTTTATCATTTGAACAAAATTTTGTAAAAGGCTCAGAGATGACAGGTGAGTAGCACATGCACAGGGACAAGCGTCCTGGTGACCTGGTTTACACGGTGGGTGGGACTGACTCACCATTTTGGAAGCTCCTCTGGGCTTGGACTGGCTGCCAGGGGCTTGGAACACCTCCACCTGCAGAGCCCATCTTGTTCCAGCTGTGCCTCGTAGGAAGAGGCGCTTTCTGGAGTGTGTGACCTCCAGACACGCGGGCAGAGTGTCGGTCTCCCGCTCTAGGCTCAGGTTTCTCCCTGAAAGCTTCTTTCCTACCTAATTGAGAGCAAGACCATGGACATTCAGAGGCTCCTTTATCTTAATTCTTGCCAGATGTGTCCCTCATTCTATGAGCATTGCTTATTAAAAACTTCATGTGAGCACAAGAGACACAGAGAGTTACAGGAAGACGATTTGGCTTCATATAATCCATGGAAGGCATTCTATTAGTCTGAAAATACTATTAAAATAGTACCCACTGCCCTCTTTGTCTGTGTAATAAGTGTTGAAAATATTTGCATTATTAACACTAGCTGTGGGAGAAAAGCAGCCTTCTGATTAGATGTTTAAAGGATTAAAATAGAGGTCTTAATTTAATCAATCATTTTAATATATTACTAGTAATAGTAAGTGAATCTTCATTCAGAACCACATAGCTACTGCCCGTACTGACTTCTCAAATTTGTTTCAAATTTGAACTTCATAATTTTCATTGGGGACATATCTATGATTTGATCTAATTATGACATGATTCCATTAGGTTTTTTTCACTCAAGCTGTAAATTTCTTTTTTTTTTAATTATTTTTATTTGACTCAGTTGACAAATAAATACAAGAGAATAGTTGTGAAACCACTGGCCCTATAGTAAACTTTAAATACTTTATTTAGACTTGACCCACTTATGTTTCTCAGAATAGGAAAATATACACTGCTCAACAGTGCTTAGTGCTTTAAATTTACAATTACCTTATTTGAAGAAACTTGGAAACCATTCCAATTAAATGGGAAAAAAGTACAAAAAGTTCTTATAATTCAGGATATATTTAAAGTAACGTTTTTACAGCAGCCAAAACCTTTAACCAAAAGTTATATGTGACGTGACATGCTTCCATCGGGTAATTTTAAATTCCTTCTAACTCATGTTGCCTTAAATTTGTCAACCACTATGTATTAAAAGCTAATTTACCAATGTATTAAACTGTAAGAAAAATGGTTACACATGTAATAATGTCGCCACCCTGTGCTTTGAGGCCTTAGCAATTCATGCTGAGACATTCTAACACCCTGTTACTTGTGGACCCACTGAAAGCTGTCAGCACAGGGATTGAATTCAGCTTTCAACCATCAGTCAATCAATCAATCAATCTATCAGTCAATAGAAATCCCTTTGTTAACTATTTGACAAGCAGGAATTAGGAAAGTTCACATCAAAATCTGGGGTTCCACTTGTTCTGAAGGAACGGGGTTTCTGGCAGACTTGCACCCGCGGAGTTTCCCATGGGCTAGAACCGCGTAGTTCCCCAAGGCTGCCTGCACAGGCTCTGCTTGGCCTGATGTGCACCTGAGTTGGCCAGCCCTGACCGAGACACTCACAGTCCAGTGCAGCCTACTCTCTGCCTCCAGATGAAACTTGTGGGTGCAGCACAGTAAACGTGCCACATACCACTACAATCTTTCCCAGGCTCCTTCCATGGACTGCGATTTATACTCTGGCTGAATACTCTGATATTAACCACCGGGTACCATTGTTCTGGTCAAGTGGGGCTGGCTGTTCCCAGATGCCAGCTTGTACTTTTACACATCTTCACTTTTTTGATGCTTTTCTTCTCCCTCGGATTCCTTCTCATCCATATTCATGTATGAAAACCAGACCCATTGTTTTTGATCCAGTTACAAGTTTGTGTCTCAAATTGTATCCCCCTGAGTAGCCAAGCCGGGTCATGATTCTTTTCCCTCTACACTCACAGCACAGATTTGTCTGACTTTCAAATTCCTAAATGTGTACCACTTTGTGTTGAAATTACATGTGACCAAGACTTATCTCAACCACTAGGTAGGGTCTAAATCTTGTTCAGTTTGATCCCACAGATACTTGGCACAATTCCTTACACTTATTTGAGACTCAGTAGTTATTTGTTGAATGAGAAAATTGTTTTCTTTGTTCCAATATTCTCTATGTAACTAATATCCTATGAGGCGCAGATGTTGATATTTATATTTGCATTCTCATTATGTGGATGATAGATGTGTGTATGTAAAATACTGATTTTTGTGAGATATGTGAATAGTTGGAGCTCTAGAGCCTTTTGTATAATCAAATATTTGACCTTGTTTAATCTTTTATTTCCATGATGTAGCTTGATTCTTTATAGCTCTCTCCTCTGAAAATAATTCAGAAGTAATTATGAAATACCAATGGTATATCTTTCTTGACAGTATAATAGTATCATGTCCAAACTATAAGAAAAATTATTACTCCTAAACTGTAGTGTGGTACTAAATTTTAGGTTAGCGGGATTAAATATGAAGCTTGAAGTTTGGCTGGGAATTTGTGGCTCATGGAAGTCCTTTAAAACAAAATATTATAATATTCCTTTTGGTTACACAGTTTATTAGACTAGTCATTGCTCCCTGTTACTAACTCGGAAGGGTGTGCTTATGCTTAGAATATGTTACATATGAGTGTATGCTGACAGCTTCTTTTGTGTCCATTGATAGACTCATCCATTTCTAAGAACTTACTTAGCAGCCAGATGTTTCCAGCTCTCTGCCTTCTGATTTTCTTTTCAGTTTCTTCTCTTTCTTCCTAAAGCTGGGTCCTGGCAATCATCCACTTCTGCCCTCCTATGGTGAGGAAAGTGTAGATGAGACAGGGAGTGGGGAGGGGGGGTAGAAGGAGATCGTGGAGACCAGCTTTGGCTCCCAGGGTCGCCCCAAGTCTGGCTCAGCATCTCAGAGAGAACAGCAAAGTGAAGAGCCGCCCATGTCAGGCAACGTGTACCTTCATAAACAAGTGAAAGTATTTTTATTTTAATATTTTAATCTGTTACAAATCATTTTAGAAAATATTCACAACACAATAACATTTTCACATTTCCCCCAGAGGGAATCTTTCCTTACCTTGAAAGACAGAAACAATTGCATTCTCACAAATGTAGTCACCACAGTGTGCGTAAATGTAATTATTCCACACATCTCTGTCAGCAGAGCTATAGGCATGACTTGTGCTTGACCTTGAATCAGAGTGGAAATGTCATCAGTTTTTGGTGGCCCTTTAAACTTCTCAGTGGACCTTTGCAGTGGAGGAGTCACCCACAATGAATGGCATTTAAACTTATGCAATATCTAATAAGACTCTGAAAATGCCCAGACATTATTCTATCAAGGATTTAGCTTTTTTTTGTTGTTAATTTCTTATTTTATTAAAGGGAAATAAGTAATGAGATGACCAATTATGACAATCCTGTCCTTTTGAAGTGACCATGATCCAGCTTGTTCCAAACAGTAATTCCACTTGTTTGATTATTTCTTCACTTATCTGTGTTTACATGCGACAAACCATTTGCTTCCTAAGAGCCCTTTTGTTTTATTGCTTCCTCCTTCCTTCTTTCTTTAACCTCTACTTAATTCTCTTCTTCCTTTCCTTTTTTTTTTTTTTTGTTCTTTATTTTTGATGTCCTATTTTTCCTACCCCTCCACCCCTCACCTGTCACAACCACCAGTCTTGTTTCTGTGTCTATGAGTTTGGTTCATTAAGATTTCTCAAATAAGTGAGATCATACAGTATTTGTCTTTCTCTGATATTGCATTTAGCATAATGCCCTCAAGGTCCATCCATGTTGTCCCAACTGGGAGGATGTCCTTCTTTCTCATGGCTGAAATACACACACACACACACAAACACACACACAAGGGTGAGTCAAAAATTATCCACGCTCTAGCTGTAGAATTTACTTTAGCTAATTTTTAGAAAAGCCAAATGCATCACTTTTTGACGTAATCTCCTTTCTTTTCAATACACTTTGTGCATCTGTCAGCAAGTTTTCACATTCCCTCATTAAAAAATGTTTTAGGCTGAGCTGTGAGCCACGAATGTACGGTGTCTTCACTTCTTCATCAGAAGTGAATCCGGCTCCTTCTTGATGGCTAACACTTGTGCAAACTTCCTTGACCTTCTTTATCCATTTATACACACTTCAAGACAAAACACTTTCTCCATACTGCACACAAAGGCTTCGATAAATAATGGCACCAGGTACACCCTCAAACCACAAAAAACGAATCACTGCACACTGATCTTCTTTCATGCAAATCACAAGTGGGGCATCCATTTTTGCTCGCACCGCAGTTACAAGTAAACTAATGTAACACGTTCACACCTGCACAGCAGTGACTGGGGAGACAGTAGCCTTGAATGGAAAGTGCTGATAAGACAGTGCGGCCAACAACAGTTTTAATATAATCAGAATGCAGATAACTTTTGACTCATCCTCGTACATTTATATATATTATTTATATATATGTATATATAATATATATATATCACATTTTCTTTATCCATTCATCTATAAACACTTAGGTTGTTTCTCTCATCCTTTTCAAACCTTTATTAAACCCTAAGTCTTTGGAGAATATTTTGCTAGTTATCAGAAGAATTAGAAAGAGTAGAATGGTCAATATGTTTTCTAAAGTATCTCACAATCTAATCAGGGAAATGCACCTTAGCCAATCAGATCCTAAGATAAAAATTCACGTACAAATATTTATTTGGGGGGAAGACACCAGCAGTGGGGGAGGTGGAAGTGGGAAAACAGGCGTGCTCATTTCCTAGGGCTGCCATCACAAAGCACCAAAGCCTGAGCAGTGCAGAGCTGCAGAAACATATTACCCGAGGGCAGACATCAGGACTGGAGGTGCTGGCAGGGCTGCACTCCCTCTGGCGATGCTGGGAGAGGACCGTCACGTGCCTTTCTCTCTAGCCTCAGGTGTTCTTGGCTTGTAGACGCCTTTCCCTGCCCTCTGTCTTTACGCCATCTTTCCTCCCTACGGGGTCTGTCTCTGTGGCCAGGTCCCCCCTTTTATACATCCCATTGGATTAGACCCCAGGGTAAATGAGATCATTTTCACTGGATGACTCTGTAAAGGCCCTGTTTCCAAGTCAGGCCCTATTCCTGAGGCGCAAGGATCAGGACTCCATCAGGACTTCTTGGGGGACACAACTCATAACAAGTAAGAGGAGAAAAACAAAGGGCGAGATTAATTCTAGTAAAGAAACAACGGCAACAGGTATGAAGACACAGGCCATAGGGTTCTCTCCCTAAATGGAATGAGGAGCAGGAGCCCCCATTGGTTACGGGGCGGGGGCATTCCTCCCCTCACCTGGGCAGAGGAAGCCCCCAGGCAACGAATGAAGTGCTTGGAGTTGGAAATCGTGGCCACCCTAAAGTGGTTGTGGTGGGGCACGTGGGGGGGCACCCTCCACCTGTGTGACAATAATGAGAGGTCGTGTCGCCCAGTCTGTGCTAAGGACTCATGAAGCAGGTTAAAAACCAGGAGTCAAGGTTAACCAGGGCAGCACTTGGGACGTATCTTCAGGCCCTGAAGGAACTGATAAATGTCATCCGCTGGGTCCACTGGTGAGAAGCTGACCAAGGATGCAGCAAAGCCCAAAGGCCCCATCAAGGAGGAGCGGATCTGTTTGCAGCAGATCAGAGGAGGGACCGCGCACCCACTGTGGTACCTGCTCACAGGCGGGGACTCACTTGTGCTGGGAGAGGGGGAGAGTCCACATTTCATCCGGTGCTTTCTAAGACTCAGCCACTGCCTGCTTCTCAGAGCTGGCCCAGCTGTAATTTTGTATCGGTTTTACCTATAAAAACTAAACTCTGTTTCAGTTTGCCAGGGCTGCCATAACAAAGTACTGCAGGTGGAGTGGCTTCAAGAAGAGAAATGTATCTTCTTAGTTATGGAGGCTGGGATCCCAGTTACAGATCAAAGAGTTGGCGGGTTTGTTTCCTTCTAAGAAAGGACTGTCCCAGGTCCCATCCAGGGCTTGTAGATGCTGTCTTCTCACTGTTTCTTCCCTGTGTACGTGTCTGTGTCCACATTTTCTCTTTCTGTAAGGACACCGATCACACTGGATTACAGCTCCCCCTCATGGCTGCGTTTTAACTTAATTACCTCTGTAAAGACCCTCTCACCCCATATGGTCACATTCAGAGGTACTGAGACTTAGGATTTCAACACATGAATTTCTGAGGGGACACAATTCAGCCCATGACACTTTGTCCACATGCCCCCCCCCCAAATTCATGCCTTCTCACATGCAAAAAAACATTTACCCCCTCCCAGCAACAGCAAAGTCATAATCCCATCCAGCATCAATTCTAAACATGAACTCTTACCTAAATCTCACCTAAATCTCACCTAAATTAGACATGGGTGAAACTATTCCCTCTTCCCAGGGCACTCATTCTCTTCTCTTAGGTTTGTTTTGTTTTGTTTTCCCCTGTTCATCCATTAAGCAGATGCCTACCTGGCATTTGCTCCCAGGTGACTGCCCTCCATTTCCATCAGGATCCCTCTTGCTTGCTTCTTCCTTCAGGGTCCTGTTTTCCCCTGTGATGGTATGCATCACACTCAAGTTCAGGGTTAAACGCTCTCATCACTCTCTAAGACAAGAACCTGTAAAAGAGGAAGGAGTGTTCCCAAGGCATTTGACTTACCATTAGAGCTGTGGAATGGTGCTAGGAACATAGGAAGAGCTTGGTAAATTAGTGAAAAGAAAGAGGGGGGAATGAGGAGAGAGAGAGGCATGGAGGGAGCAAGGAAGGAAAGAAAGAAGGAAGAAAGAAAAAGAAAGAAAGAAAGAAAGAAAGAAAGAGAAAGAGAGAGAGAAAGAAAGAAAGAAAGGAAGGAAGGAAGGAAGGAAGGAAGGAAGGAAGGAAGGAAGAAGAAAGAGAAAGAAAAAGAAAGAAAGGGAAGAAAGAAAGAAAGAAAGAAAGAAAGAAAGAGAAAGAAAGAAAAAAAAGAAAAAAAAAGAAAGAAAGAAAAAGAAGGAAGGAAGGGAGAGAGAGAAAAGAAAGGAAGAGAGAAAAAGAGTGAAGGAAGGATGGAATGAAGGGAGAAAGAAAAAGGAAGAAAGGAAGGAAGGAAGAAAGAAGATTAAAGGGAAGATGAGCTCACTTGATTGGAAGCTGTGAATGCAGGCTGTGACAACGTGGTTCCCATCACAGCTAGGTGTGTCACCTTGTTCAAGCAATTTAACCTCACTGGGCTTTATCTGGCAAACAAAACAGCTAATTTTCTTCATCTCCTTTATGATGAAGTTTAAAGAACTTTATTTTCAGTAGCTGTGAGTGGGTTTAAGCTGTGTTGGGAGGCACCGGGCCCTGAAGGACCACCTAGGAGTCTCTTCTATAAATACAGGTGTGAGGTTCTGTTTGAAAGAAAGTTAAAATGATGAATCTGAGTTGGGGATAGGGTTTAGATGTTCACCACCTGCATTATGTTGCTGTTTGTACCAGCATCTGCCTCTGGGAGACATGTGTTTGCTGTAACGTAGACATGGAGTGTGTTATACAAAAGTCACCTCTTAACAGCATAATCAGTGTTATTGATGTTCAATATATGAAAGTTATGGAGGTATTTCTCTGAAGTCTGTTTAAAATATTTGTATTGTTCATCTGAATTATGCTGGTATCATCAGTAATTCATCATCTGTGATTAGAGACACACCCTGGTGAAAAGGTCCAGGGAAGCCTTCTGTGGATTAACACGAAGGAGAGAGAGAGCTCTTTGGGGCTGAATGGGTCTCACTCCAAACCCAAGCCTGACCGCAAGGCTGTGGAACCTAATGGATACCGCACTCTTGCCAAGGCGCGCCTCTCATCTGTACCCAGGATCACTGTGAACTGGCAAAAGGAATTATTTTATGACATGTTGGATCATAATATCCCACTGAGGTCTCCAGAAGACATATATGAAAGAATAACTCTGCCTTATTTTACTAACGGAAATTGCAAAAGATTGCTAAAAATTTTTTTAATGTTAAAAACGATTGAAAAAGTGACTGTTGTTGGTAGTTACTTTTTTGAAGTATTTATCTTTTGTTAATTGTTTCTTCCTCTCCTAGAGAAAAGGGGATAAGGGGCACATGTAAAAATAATAGCAGTAATAAAAATAACAGCAACAATAATGCAAACCTTTATTGATTCCTTACTTTCGCCAGGTACTTTATCAAGGATTTTACTGAGAGTATCTTATTTAATCCTCTGAGTTACCCGCTGAGGTAGGTTCAGTTATCATCTCTGCTTGACAGGTAAGAGCTTCCGTGAGGCACAGAGAGGTTATAGGACTTGCCCTTGACCGCATACCTGGTTAGTGGCGGAGCTGAGATTTAAATCCAGGCTCTCTGGAAACTATGCTTTTAACCAAACATGCTGTAGCTGCAGTAGTTGCTACATAATCGCTTACTGAACACAGATCAGAAACTATGTCCAGAGAGAAACAATAGAATTAGGAGCTGAGGAAGGGGAATGTTGGATCCCAGTCATGCAACTGCCTTTATGTTGTGCTGGGAATACACCGAGTTGATGTACAGGAAGAAGTGGATTTTCTGTTTGATTCAACTCCTTTTCAAAGAGAATATGCAAGTTAAGAGCATGGAAGAATTCAGATTACTCTAAGGGCTTAGACAACCTCCTTTCTTGAGATATTTAGGTGCAGTTTAGAGACACACAAGTGATAAATGACTCATCATCATCTTCTTACATATTTATAGATTACAATGTTCCCTTTAAATCGGCAGTGAGCCAAGATAAAAATATTTGGCTTCTTTAATTTTATTCATTGCTTTCCAGGTACACACTTGGCAAATTGGGCCTATTCTATATCTGCGACTTAATGAAATGTCCTTACATTTCACTGACTGTATACCTGGAGTCTTCTTTTTGAGGTCATTCAGTATTGTAATTAATGCTGTACTTACATCTCAGCCAGTAACCAAGTTTGTGTTGATATCGTACATGTTCTGATTTTTTTCTCTGAACAAGTACAGTTAATTTATCCCCTCAACCAACCCAGATATGAGCCCAGCTATTTATAAACTATTTAGATCCTTCTCTTTTTTCTTCAATTGTAATCTTTCTCTATGCTCAGAAGCAAATTCTGTAGTTTCTCGAAGCCTGTATTCTCATCTATAAAATGAGATCATAATAATAGTTTCCATCTCTAGCCTAAACCACTTTCCTGAGGTCTAGAATTTCGTATATAATTGCTCATTCAGCATCTTCACTCAGATATCTAGGAGGCATCTCAAACTTGACATGACAAACACTAAAGTTTCTCCCTCAAATAAGCTCCTTCCCTGACTTTCTAGTCTTTGTAATTGACCCAGTTCCTCAGGCCTTAAATTTAGGACTCACCCTTAAATCTTATTCATTCATACCTTGCAGCCAATCTACCAGTAGATTCTGTGAGCTCCTCCTTCAAAAGAAGCCCTGACTCTGTCCATCTTCAGTAACTTCCTTGCTAATATCCTAGTATGAGCCATCCTCCTCCTCCCCAGAGCAATTGCAGTAACTTCCTGACGGGACTCCCTGCCTCCAGTGCTGGCCCTACACAGATTTCTCCCCTCCCAACAGGAGCCAGAGTGATTCTGTCAGCCTTTAAAATAGGACATATCTCCCCCCTGCTTGAGGTCCGTTCCCATCCTACTCGGAATAAAATCCATGCAATTTATCAGGGATGATAGGACCCAGGTCCTGGACCTGCATTCATCTTCCTACCATCTGGAATATTCTCCCTTAGATATTTACATGATCGCTTCCCCACCTTATTTAATCTCTATTCAAATTACATTTTCTCATGGAGGGGCTGGGTCAAGGCTTTTTAGGGTAATTTATCTAAAATGTCCCTCCTACTTTCCTGGTCACTCTCTAACCTCTTCCTCAGCAATCGTGGCACCTTTTGTTTATCATGGGATATGTTTATCCATCTATGTGTTTCTCATCTAGGATGAAAACCCCTTGAGTTCAGGAACTTGTCTTATTCAACACTATATTTCCAGCACCCATAACAGATCTGGCAGCTGGTACATTTTCAATATAGATTTGTCAAAAAAGAAAACAAAACAGTTAAGGAGTAGAAAGCACATGCAATCTGGAGCATATGGAATCCTCCTAAATGTTAGCTGTTATCCCTCTATCCTTTTCTAATGAGACACATTACAATGTCAGAACCTCTTCTATTCTCCATTAATGTGAGTTCTGCACTTTTACTTACATTTACTTAGCTATTCCTCATGAAATCTGTTAGGTCAATGTTTTCATTTCACAGATGGGGTAACTGAGGGTTCTGTGGATAACTGGCCCAGAATGACATAATCATTAGAAGTTCAGAGCTGTCCCAAACTCATATTTCTATGTCCAGGGATCATGCAGCAGAAGGTGGTTTAAATGAAGGGTCACCACTGTTGATAGCATTTGGCTTGGCTAATGTCACTGCTGGGCCAGGGCGGTGTCTTCATTTACCGCAGAATGTTCATGCCTGGGAGAAGATAGACTGGGGACCATTTTTGGATTCATGGTATCTAAGGTTCTAGAGCCAGACTTGTCCTAACCCCCAACATTGTGGTACATACCTTCAATCTGCGTCCCAGATCACTGCCAAGAAACCACCTTCAACTCTTTCTCTTTTGACCTTTGTTTGTAGGCTCTAAACTTTTTCAACTAATTTTTATTCTCTACACCAAGGGTGGTTGTTACACAAGCCAATTTGGAACAGGTTTGCTTACAAAAGTCCACCATGCTTCAGCCCTGGAGAAAATCTTTGCTGTATTCTTAGGCACTAGTTGTGGGTCTGCTTCACTGTCTTCAAAGGCAGAAGGCAGGTGTGGGAGAGAAAGCAGATGGCAATAAAGCTGGCAGAGGTAAAGGGGTTGGGGGACAGTAAAGGAGAGAGAAACAGTCGGGAGGAATGAAAACACTGAAGGGAGATGGCTAGATCTGCGGCACAGGTAAACCGGGCGTGAACCTATGAGGTTCCAGGCGTGGAGGGGAGCGCGGAGGAGAACAGAACAGAAGCAAGCGGAGGAAGAAGAAAGACCAGAATCGAAGACA
This sequence comes from Hippopotamus amphibius kiboko, assembly GCF_030028045.1. Taxonomy (NCBI): domain Eukaryota; kingdom Metazoa; phylum Chordata; class Mammalia; order Artiodactyla; family Hippopotamidae; genus Hippopotamus; species Hippopotamus amphibius. The sequence goes on along the minus strand of NC_080191.1, from coordinate 82,587,083 downwards.
GATACAGAGAGTGGCCCAGGGTTAGGGTTAGGGTTAGGGGACGGCGAGGGGTCTGGGAATGGTGCAGTGACTGAAGTACCACGGAGGTTCACACTGGCTGTGACCCTCGGGATGAGACTGGCATATTCGTGTGACATCAGGGATTTAGACTGGGCTGAGTTGATGGAGAAACAGGAGGCTAGACCTAGCTTTCCCTGCTGCTGATGTGAGCGCACTAGGTGATGCCAGGCCACCCAGGTGCCTCGCTGCTCTTAGGGCTGCTGTCCAGGGGAAGCTGGACCAAGGGCAGCTCCCTCTGCTTGAAGGCAGTACAGGCAGGGAAAGCAGCCCCCAACCCAGAGCCCACAGACCCAGTTCTCTGATTGAGGTCTCTGCTGATTTGTTGAGCCCGTAGGACAAATTAAAAGTGTTTGTGAAAAATATCAGATTGAAATTATTTGAGGAAGCTCTATTTCTGCAGGTTAGTGTGGTTGCAAAGGGAAAATGAAAAATATATGTTTGGGGATTTTTCAAAAAGAGGCCATTGTTTCTGTTTCTTTTGCATATGCAAAGCGATCTTTATTTCCTGAGCCCTTGCCCCCTGACGTCTGCACCCTGTGACTGCTGCTGTAAACCTTCCTTCTTCCCGATGCTCCAGAGAGAAAAAGCTCTTTCATTATTCCCACAGTGTATTTGAGCCTGGGCCCCCGTCACGTGATTTCCATTTTTCACCAGCAAACTGAGGCAGGATATTGAAAAGTTTATCTTAGACCAGGAGAGCAGCCATCCAAGCACACTTGCTTTTGTTTTTTGACCCATAGTTGGTTTAGTTTGGTTTCATTTGTGTGTGTTGGGGCATAATCGGGGGGGGGGGGGGGGCCGGCGGGGGCAGGGAGATGTGGGGCTGAGAGTAATTACATGAATTGTTGCCCCCCTGGAAAATCTGTACCGCACCTAGATTCTATTTTCTACGTTTTCGGTATAAGTTTTAATGTGACATGTTCCTTTTGTTTATCGTAACTTCCTGTTTGTTTTCTCCTTTAGCACCTCACATATAATTTTTTCTACGTTTATCCAGTTCACATACTTGAACACCCACTGTGTGTTAGGCAAGGTTCTAGGTATTAGGAATATAGTGGTGAACAACATAGTGCAGAAAAATTCATACACACAGACGTTTTATAAAATAGATTGAAATCTGCCACTTTAAAAAAGACAAAAAGAAAGAGCATGTGAATTATTTTTAATATCATTTTATTCATTAGTTCTTAATGATCTCTGATTATTGATGACACAGTCTTATCAGCCCTAAGGCGGTTTTAGTTGACTGGGTTAAAGGCATTGTAATAAATGATTTCTACAAAATATACTTCTGTAATGAAGTCTATAAGGGTAGGTACTGTGCCTATCTTTTTTTTTAAAAACTGCTATTTGACAATTTTCTTCTTTTAAATTATTTATTTATTTATGTATTTTTATTGGCTGCAATGGGTCTTTGTTGCTGCGCATGGCCTTTCCCTAGTTGCAAGGACCAAAGGCTACTCTTCATTGTGGTGCGTGAGCTTCTCATTGCGGTGGCTTCTCTCGTTGTGGAGCATGGACTCTAGGCGTGTCAGCTTCAGTAGTTGTGGCACGTGGGCTCAATAGTTGTGGCTCATGGGCTCTAGAGTGCAGGCTCAGCCGTTGTGGTGCACGGGCTTAGTCGCTCCATGACATGTGGGATCTTCCCGGACCAGGACTCGAACCCATGTCCCCTGCATGGCAGGCAGATTCTTAACCACCACGCCACCAGGGAAGTCCAACTGTGCCTATCTTGCTTACCATTATATTTTAAGTACTTTGTGAGAAAAATCAATAGAGGTACTCTTCAAAAGAAAATCAAAACCTCTTGTTAACAACAACAGAATCCAGTTTAGAATGTGTACCGCACGAAGAAACATCCAGAGCATTTTCAGGACACACAGCCCTGAGCTTCTCTCCTGAACCTCAGAACCTCAGCTTTGGGGAACTGGACCTCAGCTTTTGTATTTCTAACCACTCTTCATTCGGTTTCACCACTGACCTCTAGTCGTGAAGGACACACATGGAGAGAGGGTCCTAGGTGCCTGTCACTGGGCTCTGACAGAGGCCCTGTCAGTCACATCGCTTCTAGTAATGGTTTAGCTCAGGAATCAGCCAACGGCTTGTGAGGCAAAAATGGCCTTTACATTTTTAAAAGATTGAAGAGAATCAAAATAAGAATAATACTTTGTAACCCATGACACTTACATGAAAGTTGAGTTCCAGTGTGTAAAAATAAAGTCTTACTGGATCACAGTTGCCCTCATCTGTTTTGTATTGTCAATTGCCACTTTCTCACTGCTGCACTACATTATCTAGACAGAGGCTGTATCTGTATTCAGTATTTTGCTCTTTACAGAAAAGGTTTGCCTACAACTGCAATGGGAAGAAAATATGCACGATATATTTCAGAAGATATGATTCTGGAAGAAATAGTAACTTAGACATTTACAGTCCAAAAGGTTCTCGACACCATGGAGACCTAGGCAAAGTATAGTAAAATAAAATAGAATAGATAAGATAGTAAAGTCCTACAATGGCCTAAGTAAAACAACCATGCAATTTCAAGCAATTTAACTTTTGGACATGTAAAAATGACATCAGAGCCTTAGTTGATGTAACTTCAAATAGATGTCAGTTGTGGGATGATGGCCAGTAAAAATCGAATGTGATGTAGACCTATAAATAGAAGTTCAGTATATAAAACAAGGGATGCTAAGATTACATCTAAATAATCTATTTCAGTTTGGAGTTCGGGGTGCCCTACTTTCAGAATGGAAGAGACTTCTGAAGAATTTTCAGGGGCTCTACTAGGATGGGAAAGGGATACAAAATCACACCAAATGATGTCATTTAGCCTGAGGTAAAGAAGACTCTGAGGGGTTACACAGACAATGTACTTCAAATATTTGGACCAATTTCATGTGGAGGAAGGATTAGGTTTCTTCTGTGTGAGCCCAAGGGGTAAAGCCAGTGATGGAGGGGCAGAGTGCAGGCATCTTAGGATCAATATAAGCAAATACTCACACGAATTATTGTTCAAATGTGAGATTATATGCCTCAGAAGGCATCTCCCTGGGAGGTGTGGACAGAGCCTGGAAGAACTCTGAGTCAGGGTGTTGTTGATGGCATCAGAGGATCAGAAGGAAATTGAGATTAAATGACATGTAAGATCTCTCTCAACACTGAGCGTCCCAGAGAGTAATTGTCACGCATGCATTTTGGTATTCCTTGTGCATTGACTGTTTGCAGAACATTCTGTTTATAATTGTGAATGACACAAAGGGAATCCATGATGTGGATTCAAAGGGAGACAAAGGAACTTTGCAAATAAGACATAAACACATCAAATGTCAGGATGAGTGATGCGTAGGCTGAAATTCCATGGTCGTTCAAAGAGCAGTGAAGATTTCAGGAAGGAAGTGGGCTCTGAACAGAGCTTTGAAGATTGGTTTTAGTTTGTGTAGGTGGTGGTAAGAACACAGAGGCTGTAGGTGATGGGATCAGCAGGAGCAAATATGAGTCAAGGAGGGTAACATAAGATATATGGATAGTGGGGAGAAAAGACGTTTGTTGGAGCAATTATTCATTCAACATGTAAGGAGCACCCAGTATGGGAAACCACAATGCAAGAGGTTACAAAGCTGAGGACAGTGAAGGTTCCTGCCCTCAAGGAACCCCCAGCCCAGTAACAGGAAAATCAATGTCGACACCTCTCTACAGTAGCTTCATCCCTAGGTGATTCAGCCACAAGGTAAGTTACTGGAGATTTCTTGGATAAGCTTCCTCCAGCTTAAAACACTCACCGATGCTCATTGAACAAATACGTGTTGAACTTCAGCATCATCCTAGCCGCTGGAGATGGAGTGGTGAACAGAGCAGACAGAACCCTCGTGACCAGGGTGTAAGCTAAACATATTTTTTGTTACTCTCTGGGCCTTCAAGAAACATAACATTATTTATTGTTTTGCAAACTTTGAGAAGGAAAAATCAATAGAGAAATACCTTCTGGGGCTTTCAGAAGGATATTTACAGCCCTGTCTGTGAAATACTCAGCAGTGTCTCTTGAAACCTATGCTTCTTTCTTGAACAGCATTTGTATTTTCGTCATCCATTCCATTATGGTTTGGGTTTTGTTTTTTAGCACCTGCAAGATTTGAACTGGAAATTTCATCCTTTATGTCTCAGCTCTTGTCACTCTAAACATCTCTCATTGGGTGAATCCGTATTGGCTCTTCATACAAATAAAATGCAAATCGTATCCTTGCCAGAGCTAAACACTTATCTCAATGAAATCAGAACAAATATTTGAAGGTTCAAACTGAGATGCATTGCTTAGCAGAATAAAGAGAAAAACACTGAATGCAACATGAATTTTCCTCTGAGATGAATTCAGAAGACAAGCCAAAAACTCAGTAGAGATAAAAATACTTCTCGTACCAAATGATGGAATTTGATATCCAAAGCCAAATAGCACACTTATTTCCCAGCTGTTTCTCTTTCACATGAAATTTAATGTTGAGTATCTGATTGCTTTTCACTGTTGAAAATGCCATATTAGATTTTACAAAGGAAAGCGAATTAACTCTGGGGCCCAGGTCAAATGATTGTCCAAAGGTAGTGGCTTCCCTGGTCACCACGCAGAACCCAGTGTCTACCCACTGGGGAGCACAGAGGTTCTGCCTTTTCCTCTGTAACTCGCTTCCTCCCTGGCTCCTGGTCTTTTCACCTGTCAACTCTGTGAGTCTGTGGCTATCACCCTCCAGGCAGTGGCTTTGACGCATAAAATAAACATCAGTATATTCTATTCTATTTTTTAATTTTTATAGATATTCTTCCTTATGTGTCCAAGAACTTAAAGTGACCACACATAGTACATTGTAAATGTGTTCTTTTAATACTCAGATAACTTTTTAAATATAATTAGTTTCCTTTATAATTCTACCTATTTTACAGTCTGTGCTTAAAAGCATCAAACTGAGAAGGGATCCACAGATTGCCAATGAGGTCCATAACCCCCAAATGGTGCAGAACTCCAAGTCCTGTACTTGGCTGTGAAAGTATAGTCCCGTGGTTTCTTATGTTGTCTGTGTAAGAGAGAGGCAAGGCCCCAGCCAGGTTTACTAAAAAGATTCATGGGAAAAAGCACCTACAAAGCAATACTCATTCATGTAAATGGATTGCTTTACATAGCTGGTATTCATAGTTATTTTTATTTGCACCATATATCTTTTGCTTGAAATCTAGGCAAAATCAAAAACAAAATTATTGTTAAAAATCATCATTCAAGTGAAATGTTGTGTCTTCTGGCAGGTCAGCCTCTCGAAGATGATTGAACTGGGGTAATAAAAATATGCATATAGTTTCTGCAGTTTCCATAGCTACCAGGTGTAACCAATCAGCACTTTCCAAGGCAGCAAGCTGAGTTCTGGCACTAAATAGCATGAGCCGACTGCCCATCACTGATGCTGCAGACACCAGGTTTGAAGCTTAGTGGACACTGGGATGCTGTAGGCAACCCCCCTCTGTTCTCATAAAGGGAAAGCCTGTGTGTGTAGGGGAGGGGATCTTTCCAAAGGGTGAAGCCCACCCATTCAGGAATGATCTTGAGAGAAAACTCAGGCTGTCCTTTGGAACAAGAGATGCCACTTTATGTCATGTGCTGGCGATGGTGAGTTTCAGTTTTCACATCTATATGGACTCTGACATGAAGGAATTTCATCCTGGCATTCATGCTTCATGAGGTTAAATGTTATTATTCTGCTTAACTAATAATAGAAGAATAAAAACAGGATGTTTACAAGCCCTAGATCTACAAATTCTCTAGAAATCCTTTCCTCAAGTGTCTAAATAAGCACAAGATCCAAACAAATTATAAGTTTATACCTGTCTAATAATGGTGAATGAGTTTTTTTTTAATTAATAAGGATTTTTAACAGAATTCTACCTTGAAGTCTCTTCGTAGACTAGTCTTTTAAAATATCCACTCAAATAAGCAAAAAAGTAAAACATTTCTTTATGAAAAGGTAACCAATGGTTTGAAAAATTAGAATTAAGCGTGCTTATGCTCAAAGTTTTAACTGCAGATAAACTTTTACAGTCACACATCTGAGTTTCTTCTGAATATGTGACCTGTTTTTTCATGTGCGATTACATGTGACCTACGTTTCTTGTCGTGTTAAATATTCACTGGGACACTTTAAGGGGTTTCAAAATGATTATTCCTAGGCATTGACCCTTATATGAACGATATGACTTGAGGAAATTTTAAACCACATTAATTATTGCTGACATCGACTAAGCATGTTAACATGGGCCAGACATTAGGCTTTACCCAGCTTCTTCCACGGAGGTGCCACAGCCACCCCACAGAGCGGATAGTGCTATCCCTCCACTGACAGATGAGGACACTCAGTGTCTAGGTGAGCTCAGGCTGCCGTAACAAAATGCCATCGACTACGTGGGTTACCTGACAGGAGCTCAGTCCTCACAGGTCTGGAGGCTGAAGGTCCAAGATCAAGGTGCTGACGGATTCGTTCCCTCCAAGGACTCTCCTTCCGGAGCTGCAGACGGCTGCTTCTCACTGTGCCTTCCCGTGATGGAGGGTCCCAAGCTCCGGCCTCTTCCCCTTCTTGTGGGGGCACTGACCCCATCATGAGACCCCCACCCTCACGACCTCGTCCACACTTCGCCACCTCCCAAAGCCCTACCTCCGAACACCACCGCAGGGGAGGTAGGGCTTCACTATGTGAATTTAGGGGAGTCACATACATTACACCCCTCAAACTGTGTTCATACCTGCCTCCCTCAGTTGAATTCACGTTTCCTGTGAACGGGGATGTAGTCATTTTTATATTTAAACTACCAGCACCTCTAACACCACCCGGCACATAGTAGATACCCATGATTTGCTGAATTTACAGATTAATGAACGATGACTCTAAGTGGTCCGAGTTTATCGCTCCTATGAAGATAAAGAAGCCTGGCTCAGAGGTTCTGAGGGCTGTGTCTGGAAATTCCCCCAGATGAGAGAAGCAAACCGGGTCTGAAACCCACATCTTCTTCCTTTACTGGTCCTTCCATCACCCACTCCTGCCCTTCCCTGTAGGAGCACAGAGTAAGGAGCAAATGTCCTGATGAGAAAGAGGGACATGGAAAAGCACTGTGGATCCGCTGAGGGTCGGGTCTGCATAAGATATACACTAGGTCATCCCTCTACAATCCTGAGGGGTAACAGTAGCCTCACTTTACAGACAGACTCTATCACTGGTTGACACCACTCAGCAGGTCTCTGGCAGAGCCTTTGCTCAAACCCTGGCTCTGATCTGGTGGTTCAACCCCTACTCAGGAGATGCTGCTCAGGGACCTTGGATGAAACACTTCTCCCGGCTTCATTAACTCAGTTTTAAAGAAGACGGCTTCACCTTAGATCATGGCCACGTTTTCTAGAATTTATCAAACTCCTTGCCTCATACCCTCATGCTTCTGTTTGCCATGAGGGTATTTAAAACTCGAACGAAAACCAGAAACCTCTGGGTCTTGAAAGCAATCTGTTAAAAAACTACGTAAAATGCCAAGTATTGTTGAAGCCAAAAGTATTTACACATGAAGGCTGTGATCTGATCCCTTGGACGAGCTGGGATGGTGTGGTAAAAACAGCCTTTCTAGTGTCATTTTACACAGATTCTAGGGAAAGGTGAGCTACAGGTGCACACAGAGACAAATTAGCAGTGCTCCTAGCCAGGCTGTTTAAATTATTTTTAGGCAGGAGACATGCTGTACACCCCGGGCTTTAGATGTGAATAATCAACATAAAAAGCTTCCTCCCTTTTTGCCTGTAGTCACTCTGAGCTGGATTCCTCTCTCCCTCTTCCCAGGTCCCTTGCTTGGTTTCTCATGTACTGTTCATCCCACAGATTGCCCTGTTACTGAGGAAAATGTTCTGTCATCTTGGCAAGGATGGCTCTTTTGTAAAACCAGTGGTGGTGATGGCAGCCACGCCCAGAGCCCACGATGCAGAGGCCCCGTGGCTTCCTTGGTGCCATCGCCGGGGACCTCGGCTCCCCCGTCTGTGATGGACTAAAGGCATTTGTTTAGATTCACTAGTGTCTGCTCGGGGTTGTACCGGTTTATTTAGTTCACTGCCTGTCTGCTGAGACCCTCCCTTTGTTAGAAGCTTTCTCCTAGACATAGGAGAAACCAAAGCAAAAACAGAGCAAAACAAAATAAAACCAAAACCAAAACCAACAAAAGAAACAAACCAAAACCAAAACAAAACAGAAGCTGATATGAGGAATTATTTGAAGAAGCATCTCCTTGGCATCTGAACCAATTTCCCATTCCTTCCTCCTGTGTCTATATTTACAGCATCACCTGAGGTGAACTCATTAAAATGAAGACCCTGAGACCTGTGATTTCCTGGGTCATCTAACAAGAGTGACCACACACACACTACACCCCCCGACACACATACACCCCCACACACACTGCATACTGAGGCATTTAAAGTGTTTAAAGAAGTTAACTTTCTCAGAGCACCACAGTTTAAGTTTCTATAAATAACCCAAGGGAAGGTGGAATCCATTACAAAAACCAGAAAAAAAAAGCATATTTTAAAAAGTGTTTAAAATTAGAGCTGTTTTTTCTTTTGTTTCCACAGGGAACCTACATTCTAAGGATGATTTAGTATAAGATGGACTTCCATTCGTGCCAGGGACACGAAAGCTGGGACCATGGGGCTTGACCCCGGAAAGGACACTGAGGGAACAGTATTAACATGACATTTCCAGACATGAGATTCCTGTGTAGTGACATTGCCTACACAATACCAATAACACATACAAAATAAGTGAAATTTCTTGTCATTTTAAAGTGAGTCAGTGTATCCATTCAGATCTACCTAGATGCCTCAGTAATTGCCAGGTTTGACAAGCTGGCTGGGTGCTGGGTCGTCCTTCACCCCTGATGCCAGCGGGGCATCTAATCAGGTTGGGTGTTTGTAATCGTGAGATGATATGTCATCATACTTCTGCATCTCCTTCTGAGCATGCAGGAATTCCTTCAGAGACAATTTCCTTGGGTGTAGTTCAGTCTCAGAAAGCCAAACGCTCCCCACTTGTGATTCTGCAATAATTGTCATCGATGCTGGGAAAAGCTGTACAGCACAAAGTAGAAAATGCAACCCGAGAACCAGTTTTGAAAGAAAAAGAAACTACTTTATGGTCAAGAAAATAACCTCTACCTTTGTATCATTTCCTTTAAGATTTCACATATAAGCAATATCACGTGATAATTGTCTTTCTCTGTCTGACTTACTTCACTTAGTGTGATAATCTCAGGTCCATTCGTGTTGCTGCAAATGGCATTATTTCATTCTTTTTATGGCTGAGTAATATTCCATTGTATATGTGTATCACATCTTGTTCAGCCCTTCCTCTGTCAGTGGACATTTAGGTTGTCTCCATGTCTTGGATATTGTGAATAGCGCTGCAGTAAACGTTGGGGGACATGTGTCTTTTCAAATCAGAGTTTTCTCTGGATATATGCTCAGGAGTAGCATCACTGGATTATATGGTAACTCTAGAGTTATTTACAAAACAAAAATAGACCCACAGACATAGAAAACAAATTGATGGTTACCAAAGAGGATGGGGGAGGGATAAATTAGGAATTTGGGATTAACAGATACGCTTCTATATATAAAATAGATAAATAAGCAAAAAGGATCTGCTGTAGAGCACAGGGAACTGTTCTCAATATCTTGTAATAATCTATAAGGTAAAAGAATCTAAAAAAAATGTTTAGATATATATTCTTTACATACATATACATCTATATATACGTGTATATACATATACATCTATGCATATATATATACATACACACACATCTATATGTATATAGGTAACTGAATCACTTTGCCGGACACCTGAAACTAACGCAACACTGTAAATCAACTATACTTCAATAAATAAAGAATTGAAGCAAATTAGAACAAACTCTGCCTCCCTGCACGGGCTCTGGGAATATTTGAAGCCAGACAAAAGGGAGAAGCAGCATCTGAGCTCAGCCACGCCCACTCCCCAAGCTGAGGCCCAGACTTCCGTGCCTCTAACCCAGACCCTGAGGCCTCATTAGGAACAGAGGAGCCACCAGGTGCTGCGAAAACCTACGTCCATTCCTCTGGTGCCTCCAGGGGTTTCCCTTCACCCAGAGGAAACTCCAGCTGCTTATGGGACCCAGGCGATGGACACAGCCTGGCCCGGCCCAGCCCCCTCTGCTGCCCAGGGCCCTCCAGCCACACCAGCCTCACTGGCTCGCTGGCTTTCCCTCCCCCTCAGGCCTGCTCCCTGCTGTTCCTCCACCATGTCCACCCTTTGGGACATGTCCCCTTACCTCCTGCAGGTCCTCACACAGTGTCCGCCCTCTCAGTCAAGCCTTTCCCGACTTCCCCATCTATACTTTAAGATGCAGGGAATCAACAGGAACCAACACTACTTAGCATTGAGAGACCAGATGATGGTAAAATATGAATTTCACAGTGCAGAGCTACAATATTTTCAGTTATGACTCTGGGTTTACCCCTAAGGGGAGCACAGGGTAATACAATTTAAAGAGAAGGAAAGGAGTGGATTTCTCTGTAGAATGACAAGGTGATATTCTGGCCCACTCCACTGAATAGCTCCCAGGTCAGTTAAACTCTAAATATTTACTGATTTTCGGTTCTGTGGGACTTGATGCAGGGGTTACTGTGTAGGTCAGAGAGCATGGGACCCCGGTTTTAAGTTTGAGATGCTCACTGGAGGAAATTAAATACTCAAGAGGAATGACCCAAAAAGGTATAAAATAAGGTGTTACTCATCAGTGAAGTCTAGCAAAGCATTCTCTGCAATATTGATGTGGTGGTTGAGCTGGTTAGATGATGCTTAATCTGATGGATAGCTGCAGTGACAAAAACTGCAAGATTTTCTGTCCATATTCTTTTGAGTTAAATACAGTTCAAATTTAAAGTACCTTGATACTATGTGAAGTTTTTCATAGGGAATGCAATACTATGAAGGGTAAAATGGACTGTTTCTAGCTTTGTGTGCACTGTGATTAATGAAAGCTGATTATGACACATTTTTAGCTTCTAAATATAACATAAGATGGTAAGTTTTAAAAATAGACTTGATTATTCCTAGGCAGTGACTGGTGAGGGTAGATGTCTGGAGTTGATTAAATAGTGGTCGGGGTTCTAAGTTACGTGGGAGAGATGTAGAGCCTATATACATTCGGATAGATTAAAAGTTCTTCTGATATTCTCTGGAATTTTAGCTTCTGCATTTGCAAAATCATGTGAACAATCGACTTTATGATCTTCATTTCATGGGTATAAAAGAACTTAAGTTATTTACAACACGTGTTATATTATTTAGACGATCATTAAGTCTTAAATGCATATTAACAATGTATTTTAATTAAAGGATGAAAACAGATGTCACCATTAGCAAATATAATAGGGAGGAAATTACATCTTGTCACTTGTCTTGAAATGCACTCCAGAATAGCTTAGAAAATATGGTACCCAATGATGGCTGACTAATTCAGTATACTGTGCAAACAGAATCCAGGAAGCTTGTATTGATATTTCCATGCTTTAAAAAAAGTGCAAAAAAAGGAAGCCTTTTCTTGAATAAATGTTTTAGTCCTCAGATATTCCACTTAAGCTCTAAAAGTAGGGTATTTGCTGGTGCTGATTTTAAAAATCTGAACCCATCCTAGATCCTTTATTTTATTATTCTAAATCCTGCTTACCTGCTGCAGTCCATTAAAAAATAGTGTTAGGTGTCACAGAACAAAAACAGATGTTTTATCTGATTTGTGTTCACTATTTTTTCTGTACGTAATAAAAAAGCCAATATTTTACAGAGTATTTACTTGCTAATGTCCATATCTCCCTAAGTACCCTACATATGTTAGCTGTTTTAATCCTCAACCCTATAAGTAGGTAGGCATTATCAACCCCATGTTATAGATGAAAAAGTGAGGTCTTAGCATGTTAGATAACTTACCAGGCCACAGAGTTGGTAAAAGGAAGAGACCAGGAAAGATTTGCACCCAGGAATGTGGCCCCAGGAGCTCTGGGCTCTGCTGTTTACTCAGGTATTAGCTCACACCCACGTGTGCCAAATTCAAAGCCAGAGAAATATGTTGGTGTCCTCACTTCCTGAGGCAAGAAGCAGGGAATCCATTTCCCTTCTAGACCCAGAGGAGGGTTGGCACGACTTCATCACCCCTTTTCTAGGATGAGACAGAACATCTGACCAGACAAGAAAGGTGAGTTACTGGTGGCCAAACAGAGACCTGGTAACCAGTGGGTGAGCTCTAACCTTGACCATCAGGAGGACTTACTCACGGAGGCATTCATTAGACGTCTGCAAATCAGAGCATGCTGCCCATCTCACTTACTCCTGTGGCTCTTTGGTTTCTAGGAAACAAAGAAGTTTACAGATCTTTGTGGGTCCACTGACATTTTAAAGGAATTATTCTGATCGCATATTACAAATGTAAGGTAATATTTGACCAAGTTACATTGAAAGGTTGTCCTTAGTTATCCTATCTCAGATCATATTTTATCATTCAAAAGAACAAGCAGCAAAGCTTGGTTAACTCACTAATAAGAAGGATACATCCAGTGTGCGTAGATTTATCAGATATTAAGCACAAAAGGGGACATGACTTTTGATGTGTTAGGAGTTTTCTATGTATCATTCATTCATTCACCATTTCAGAGCATTGGAGATACTTGTGATCTGGACAATCTGTATTCCTCAGCTCCAATAGCCCCATGTAATAGCCCTTTTTAAAAATATCAGATTTTAGAATCTCTTTTCTCTTTTCCTATTTGTGTGAGTTACCAATGAACATTTTTAAAAAGTGCTCAAAAAGATTTCAGGCAAAATTATGTGTGCTTTCTCCAGTGGTTGTATATCCTGGACTTTTCATACACACAAAAGTTACACTGGTGGGCTCTCCTTTTTCTTTGACTTTTATGACCTTTTTGCCCCTTATTAGTGGGTATATGGATAGATGATCTTAAGTCACTCATACTAGTCCCCATGTAACAGGAAATCTTGCAGGAAATAGCTGCTTCCCAAAGCAATCAGCTAAGTGTGCTCAGAAACTTCAGGGCGAGGTGGTTTCTTCCCTGTGTATGACCCGTGTCTATGTGTAATAATAACCGCTGACATTTACTGAGCTCACACCACCTGCTACACCATGCTCAGCACTTTATATGGAGGATCTCAACTAACCCTCCCCATGGTCATATGAGGTTGTTATTATTGCCAGTTCATAGATGAGAAAACTGAGGAGTAGAGAGTTTATGTAACTTCTTCATGGTCAGGAAGCTAAGGACTAGGTTTGACCCTGAGCAGGCTAGCCTTAGACTTATGCTTTAACTGTGATTCTGAATCCCTTCCAAAAAGCATTCAGTTGCGGAGTAAAGTTGGTTCATCTTTGCCCTCCCTACACTAGTAAACCAGAGCCAGTCAGGTGGAGATGGTCAGGACACAGCAGAGGCAATGCTGAAGGGGCTGTGCTTCCTGGGAGATGCAGGCGTGAATGGAGGGCCCAGCACTTGGGCTTTATCATAGGTTAGACCCCCCGCCTTCTGAACTGTCCACACGTGGAGTTTGCCCTTGCTGTCTCAGGTGGATTAGCATCAAATGACATGGTCCCGAAAATTCACGTGGAATGTAATTAGATGTCTTTAATATTGATCAATCACATTTTTATCACATAGATGGCACCAACGTTACCTATTTGATTATTTTCTTAAAAATTAGTCTCATCCCCAGTTACTATAGTACTTTAGGGTTCCTCTTCCCCGTTTCACTTGATTTTCTTCTCTTGAACTCTGCTGTGAATGAGTAACCTGTTTATCAAATTATTAAAATGATTCCTTCTTGGGCCAGATTTTTAGCTTTAGGCCTCTGGTCTATCTCAAGTGTTAGAAAGCAGTGATATTATCCCATCTAAGTCGTAAGCTTCCACACATGCAGGGACTCAACATTCAGGAACCACGGGGTGGGGTGTGAGGGGGGAGGTGTTTCTTGAGAGATGAAGTGGAACAAAATTTTTAAAGTGTGTAAGGGGGCCTCTGTGTCCTGAGATGCTCACTTAATGATTACTCAGGAGTGGCCTCCTGTGGTAAATTGAAAACGGAATTAAAAATAAATGCTTGACTGAAGTTACAGGCTATAAAACACTCACAGCTCATCAGCAGCACTGCTCTTCCTTCTCCTAAGTGTCATCTCTGGGCTTTCAGAACCCCATGGGATGCTGATTAGGTGAACTACATCTTTAACAGTGCTAAATGGAGGACAAACAAACAAAACAAAGCAAAACAAACAAGGAAGAAAAATATAGGACAAACCCTTAATACATAATTTCTAGAAGGGCATGTAGAATGAGGGTCCTCCATGAAAAAGCAGAAATTGACACACTTTATACGTTTCTCTTTTGTTCTTTTTCAGCCACCTCTGAAAACACATTTTTTTTCCTAACAGTTTACACCTCCTGCTGATTGGTCTAGTTTGATTTTAATACGTTAAATATTTTCAAGAAAAACAGTTTCAATAACTAAGAATTAAATGTATTGATAAAAATAAAAATCTTTAGTGCCATCTGCTGGACATTGGCAATAAGTAAAACGCATACTCATTGTCAAGACAATAGGGTTTTAAACACAAACTGAAAAATATTTTTTTTCACCTGTAGTAATTTGTTAAATCACTCAACAATATGTGGGATAAATTTCTGAATTACTGAAATGTTTAGAATATGTATAGTATTATATGTATATAAATGTATTATAGATTCATTTTATATATAATACAGATTATTATAACCTTTCTTTGATAGTAAATTTTTTATAGATTGTATTTTGTAGAGCAGTTTTAGATTGACAGCAAATCAAGGGGAAGGTGCAGAAATTTCCCATGTACCCCCTTCCCCTACACGTGCACAGACTCCCTCCGCCCCCATCATCAACATCCCCCACCAGGTGTGTTTTTCACAAGCGATGTCCTACAATCACACATCCAGGGTCCACAGTTTACCTTAGGGTTCACCCTTAGTGCTGTTCGTTCTATGGGTTTGAACAAACGTATGAAGATATGTATCCACCATTATAATATGCAGAGTAGTTTGACTGCCCTAAAAATCCTCTATGCTCTGCCTATTCATCCCTTCCTCCCCACAACCTCTACCATGATTATTTTTAAAACGTACAAATCCTAATATGTACATATCTGTTACTCATAAAATTGTAAGTTTTAAACAATGGTGGGTATCACATTAAATTATATAACATAATATTTACATTTTCAGTATATCTTCACACAGGCAGTCCCCCAAGTTTTGCATTTATAATTAAAACTTAATTATGTGATGATTATTTTTAACAAGTGATGTGACAGATGTATGAAAAAATGCCTTCATTTTCTAATTTAACCTTAATGTAAGGATCTCTACTATGTTATAGTCCTTAGAAAATCTGCACCAGGATCACCTGGGTCTGACAATCAAAAATGCGGTTTCCTGGGATAAATGTGTGGGTTAAAACCCACACTTACTGACTCAGAAGCATCTGAGGTTAAGGTGCATTTTAATAAGCCCGTTAGATAATTTTGATACCTACTATGTTTGAAAACACCAAGGATGTTTTGTCCCTCATGAATTGATAAATTTCCTTTGCTTCAGCCAATTCAAATAAGCATCTGAAGATAGGAAAGTGTAGAGGAAAGTTGGAAATACAGGGCCTAATTATGACAAACCAGTTTTGAGACCTTATGCAAGTAACTCAAAGTGTGGGCCTAGATTTTCCATTCATAAAATGAGAAACTTGTCCCCAGAGATCTTCAGAGTCCCTCCTATGTCTCTATTTTCCTAAATATCAATATTTCCACTTAAAACCAAGTTTTCAAATCTTTCCTTTATCTCTTCTCACTCTGAAAATGGGGTTTATATGATTCCAAAGTTGTGAACCCCAAGTCCTGGCTAAGAAGCAAGAGCCTTGGTTCAAATTTGTACGATTGGTTTTTTTCTTGTTTTTTGGGGGGGGCTATTTTTGACCATGCCACGTTGCTTGTGGGATCTTAATTCCCCAACCAGGGATTGAACCCAGGCCCTCTGCAATGAAAGTGTGGAGTCCTAACCACTGGACCCCCAGGGAATTCCTCACAACTGGATTTTTTAAATATCAAGAACAATTCACAAGAGTTGAAGAAGAAAACAAAGGTGAAATGTAGAATAATTCAAATTTGTATCAAAGAAAGCTAACATGATCATATAGAAAATTAGTAAATTGTATTCCTACAGATCAGTGAAAAATTAACCTAAGTAAATTTAGATTAACAAGTTATTGATAAGTTAAAGGTTTATAATACTTGGTAAGGGTTCAAGTTGCAAAAGGAAGTTCAAGGCTAGAAGGAAAATACACTGCTGTAAAAGTAATCTCTCGAATTATATGAATTTGCAATTGTAATCATTTCCTTTTGAAGAATATTATATGTATATATGTGTATGTGCTAAACACCTGTAAACTTGTTACATTATATATGTTTAATACAATCTGAAAACTTTGCAAAAATACATTTACACATTTTAACCAAGACCAATTTTTCCTTTGAATAACAAAAAAACTACTTAATTTAGTCAAGAATAATAGCAAACCATAAACCTTTCTTAATTTTGTGAATAGAGCCTAAAGTTTACATTTTGTTAAAATAAATCATTTTCTTCTCATGATCAAATTATAATTTTTTCAGATTTCAGCATGTCTTTTTTTAACTGAAGTATAGTTGATTTACAATATTATTTTTATGCTTACTTATATGATATTTCAGGGGAACACCATAGTGACTAAATATTTTTATAGATTATACTTCGTTTAAAGTTTTTACAAAATAATGGCTATATTTCCCTGTGCTGCACAATATATCTTTGTCGGTTGTTTATTTTATTCATGGTAGTTTGTATCTTGCCCCTCCCCCATCTCTCCTCCCACTGGTTACCACTAGTTTGTTTTCTATATCTGTGTCTGTTTCTGTTTTGTTATATTCACTAATTTGTTTTATTTTTCAGATTCCATATATGTTATATCATATAGTATTTGTCTTTGACTTATTTCATTAAGGATAATACACTCTAGGTCCATCTACCTTGTTGCAAATGACAGAATTTCATTCTTTTTTTATGACTAATATTCCATTAGATAGATGATAGATGGATAGATGATAGATAGACAGATGATAGAAGTGACATATATCACTTCTTATTTATCCAGATGGACACCTAGGTTGCTTCCATATCTTGGCTATTACAAATAGTGCAGCAATGAACATTGGGTGTATGTATCTTTTCAAATTAGTGTTTTTGTACTTTTTGGATATGTAAACCCATGAGTGGGATTGCTGGATCATGTGGTAGCTTTATTTTTAGTTTTCTGAGAAACCTCCATACTGTTTTCCACAGTGGCTGCACCAATTTACATTCCCACCAACAGTGTACATTAGGCTTTGAAGAGAAAAAAAATAATCTCTAATATAGGGAGGATGAGCTCCCTGTACAAAAGAAAAGAACCATTTTCTGATATTTATCAAAAAGCCTTAAATAAGGTAAGAAAATAAGTGAAACTCATATCTTCCTATGTTGTTTTATGTTGTGTTTGTTTGTTTGTTTGTATTTTGGTACCCCCAGGGACTCATGCAGTGCTTGTTGCACAGTTAGAGCTCAATAAAGGTTTGTTGAATTGTGTTTGTAAGATTTTACTGTGTTTGGTGACTAGGGAGAACGTCTGATGTAATAGTAGGTGTAAGGTGTATGAGAAGGGTTTGTGAGAGATGTTGATAGATACTCGGAACTAGGGAGCATCACCTTGGACCCCAGGATAAGGAATGGACTATCTTAGAAATGATATTTTAGCCACGGATTGATGTGATTGGTTCAGTTTATTAGGAAGATCATTCAGTATGAAAGATGAACCAGAGTGAGGGATCCTATTGGCCAGAGCCTAGTTAAAAAGTTGATGAAATAATCCAAGCTAAAGATAGAGAAGGTCTTCATCACCGGTGGTAGGTTTGGGCTGTGCATCTCATCATCACAGAAGGAAGGTTTTGTGTATTTGTTTGATTTTATTCAAGTCTGAGTTTCACCTTGATTTGCAGTCCTTGTGGCTTGTTTACTATATGAAACGCACTGGACAGACACAAGTATACATCTATGTATGTGAGTTTCTTAGGGGACAGCATCTATCAAAAGAAAATTCTTGGTGGAGGGTAAATGCTTCACATAGTAGGCAGTAGAGATGCTTAGTATATGGGGAGAGAGAGAAAGACAGATAGAGAGAGACAGAGAGA
Source organism: Hippopotamus amphibius kiboko (assembly GCF_030028045.1). NCBI lineage: Eukaryota > Metazoa > Chordata > Mammalia > Artiodactyla > Hippopotamidae > Hippopotamus > Hippopotamus amphibius. Next base: position 82,568,640 of record NC_080191.1, on the reverse strand, counting down.
GAGAGAGAGAGAAAGGATGAAGATGAATGAGAATTCCTAGACTCAGCTATTGCTCACATCAGGTGCAGGGGAAGGAATTAAGAAACTTGACCTAAATCAGAGGATTTTAGGTAAAATAGAAGACTGACCCTCACAACATCTGTTCCAGAATCCTTCCAGGGAGTATTATGAAGAAGCCAGAAACCTAACAACTAAATTCCACAGATTCTCTAGCAGCTGGAATCTCAGATGTGATTTAGGCTCCCCCAGTCAGATGTAGGTGCCTGAGACTTGAACTGAAGCTGAGTTGATGGAGGGCCATGTGGCACCTGGGCATTGATTTTGCTGGTCTCTCTAGTGGCTCAGTGTGGCTCTGGTGGAGGAATCCGCACAAGAGCATCTCAGCCGAGGATGTGGGAGGTCCAGCACCAACCATTTGGACAGTGGCTTTCTGATTCTACATCTTCCTGTCTGTGGAACTTTTAGTAGCTGGTTTTATGCTTTTTTTTTTTTTTTTTTTGGGGGGGGGGGTCGTTCCTGGAGATCAGGCCAAAAACCCACTTCTATCCCCCTTTCAACAATTAACCTTATTGCTTAAAAGACTGTGATGTTTGTTATTTTCAAATCAACTTTGATACACAGGGCCATTATTTCCAAGCATCTTTTTGTTTTTTTTTTTAATTAGTCACCACAGAAATGCAGTCGGATTATACTGCCTCCCTGTTATGAGTAACAAAGAGACAGCTTCACTAAAAGGGGGTTAATAGTGTTTGGTGGCCAAGAAACCATTTTTTAGCTGCACCTGTGTTTTGACTTCACGATCACTTATGCACTATTACTGGGCTGTCATTCATTAGAACATACGTACTTGATGCTTGTTTGCTGATACACAAAGCCTCGGAAAGGTGATTTGGTTTCAACTACACTTCTGAGAAGTTTGAGAGCATTCAGAATGACTTTATTATTATCTTAGCATGCTTTCCTATTTCTTTGCCTAAGTACTTCTATTCATACCACCATTAGCCAGATTTTTCTTGTTTCAGAGAATAGTCCAATTTCAAATCATCTAGGAAAATGTTTTTGATTCACTAAGCCAAATAAATCTTCCTGATCGTTTCACCTAGAATCATTACTCTCTACTGAACAGTGTCCTTCCATTCTTTGTCACTTGGTATATGTTGCCATACACTGGTAATTTCAATTTGTGTATAACTTACTTTCTAAATAGAATATATTCCTTGGAGTCAAGAAATGTGCTTTAGAGTTGAGGTTAGTGTGAGTTTTTTGACAATAGATTTTGATGTCAAAAATGTCTAAAGCAAGCCTTCAGCATATCAGACTAGCAGATGTTTAATTTTGGTCTACATCAGAGCTCCTTCCTAGACATCGCCCAGGTCTTCGGAGGCACTTAAGCAATCCAGCATTCTCAAAAGAATTTTCCTGGATTTAACCTCCCTGTCACTACCAGCACAGGGCCGTGATGGTACCCTGTTGTATGTGCTCTGTGCCAGGGTTGGGAACAGACCATGCTTGCTGTTCTCAGTACACCTGTATGTACATCCCAAAGCAGTTATCCATCTGGGATGCTATGTGCAAGCTGCTCTGGTCTCTGTCCTTTCCTTCATCTTGGGGAAAGCCCTCACTTTCCTTCAGGATCTGTAACCTTGGCTTTTGAAACTCTAAAGCACAGGTTCCCATCCACTCCTACTCTGGGGAAATCTAGCCTAGACTTCACAAAGCAAAGCCAGGAAGAAAGGTGGGATTGTGGTCCTGTGGCTTCTGACTGTCACTTCGGGGATGGAGGAAGGAGAAACACACAACAGGAGTAAATCAGGCGCCATGTTGATTACAGAGATTCCTCTTCATCCCCTCATCACCAGTCTCTCAACATCTGCCTATGTGCCCTATTTATAGTAAGCTATCAACAAACACCCATTAACTGGTAAGGATGTTATTAATAACTTCCTCTTTAAATGATTTATTTTGCATCATGGGATGATATTTATTTTGTAGATGTATAGAGAATGATATTTAGGGGGTTTTTTTAGGCATGCATCTTTATTTCCTTCAAATATGTGCTTTCAATCATGCAAACAACTTGCTTACAACTGGAATCTTGGAGTTTCTTGAACTGGATGCACATAAAATAAGGAAATGATTATTGCATAGTGAAACAATGGAAAACATCACATCCAGGGAGAAAACCAAGGTTTCTATATCACTATTTTTCTTCTGATAGCATTGCATATTTTTGAACACTCTCCAGTTTCTTTGTAGAAAATTTATATCAGAGATTTGTAGTCACATATTTTGTCAACCTTGCTAATCAATAAGAATATAGTTTAATTCTAAAATTGAAATGTAAAAATAAATTTCACAAAAAGATTCTACATTTGCAGTCCTGCATTTACTATAATACCATATAATCAAATACGAATTTACATGCATTATTCATAATAGAACACTGTCACATATTTGATATGGATTAAAGCATTAAAACATCAGATACAAAAAATAAATATACTGTTTATGGTTTCACTACCAGTATCCTGATTCCAAAAGCATATTTTATTATGAGGACAACATCTTGACAGTGAGCGATATCAGAGTGATGTGAGGGGAATAAGAATTGAGTAAAGGGCATTAAGGTTGGTTTTTAAGAGACAGTTTAGTAGAGCATTGCAGAGGGTTATGGAATAAGTAGATTTTGAAGAAGTGGGAATCATGAAGACTGCTCCTCCCTCCCTCCCTGCCTGCCTTCTCTCCTGCTTTTCTTTTATAATTTCTGCTGGTAAAAAAAGGAGGAGTACACTGGAAAATTAGCCAGAGAGGTTGATGGGGACTTGGGTTGGGATTTTTCTTTCAGTGCAGAATAAAGGAGCCCTGTCTGTAAGTAGAGGAAGAAGCCCAAGAAGAAAAAGATGTGAGGATGTAACTGAGTTCTGTGCTGAGAAACAGCACGACCTTGCTTCTTTCGTTCTGCTCCCCGTCGTGATGCCCAAACCAGTCATGTAAACATGGCCCATTGCTGGAACCAAGAAAGAATTTTAAATGCACGTAAGAAGAGGGCACACATGTGTCCAGGCCACCAAGGTGTGGTATCCAGGAGGGTGTGAGTCCTGGCCAGATCTGGAGTGATAACTGGGGGTGAGGCACTTGGGTACGTCCTTCTGGGAGAAGAGCTCTGCCCCCTGTTGGCTCTTGTCCATAGAAACTACTTTGTGGGCTGGATTTTCTTCCCTACTTTTGGTGAGATTGGAAGAGAGAGGCCCTCTAAGGCATCCCATGGAGAAAATGAGAACCCAGAGACCTCATCCTCAGACCCCAATCAAGAAGCCTCATCTTACCAACCCTCTGCTGTGGCCTCTGGGGAAAGGATCATTGCTTCCTGCCCACCTAGCATGGCCTGGAAGACCCCTCAGTCTAAGATGCACCAGCACTTGGGGGACCAGCACTGGATTCCCAAGTCACCAAAATAGCTTTTTGAGTCTTTCAGAAGGACAGAGTCGCTCAAAGTCAATTTTGGGAATAAATACCATAGAGGACTTGAGAAAGGAGTGGAGGTAGACTTGAGCAGGAGTATAGGGTCTGTAGAAGCATCAAGGTTGAGCTCCTCAGCAGAACTTTTGCTTTTCTATAGTCAGATATGTTCACATACCATCAATCAGCCAGATCAAAAGTGGACATTTCCTCCCCGTGAACACTTTCCTAAGTCCAGGAACCTTCCATTTGCAGGTTGAGTCCACATTTATTCTCATGCTTTGTGTGACCTCAGTATAAGATCTGAAGTATGTGAAGTTATTCATTAATTGATTTTTTATTTTTTTATCCTCATACAATTTTAAAGATTACTTTCCACTTACAGTAATTACAAAATATTGGCTATATCCCCCGTGCTGTACAGTGCATCTTTGTAGCCCATTTTGCACCCAATAGTCTGTACCTCCCACTCCTCCACCCCTATTTGCCCCTCCCCCTGCTCACTGGTAAACACTAGTTTGTTCTCTATATCTGTGAATCTGCTTCTTTTATGTCATATTCACTAGTTTGCTTTATTTCTTAGATTGCATATATAACTTATATCACACAGTATTTGTCTTTCTTTGTCTGACTTATTTCACTTATCATAATGGCCTCCAAGTCCATTCACATTGCTGCAAATGGCAACATTTCATTCCTTTTTTATCACTAATATTCCATTGTATATATGTACCACATTTTCTTTCCCCATTCATCTGTTGATGGACATTTAGGTTGCTTCCATATCTTGGCTATTATAAATAATGCTGCAATGAACATTGGGGTGAATGTATCTTTTCAAATTAGTTTTTGTTTTTTTTTTTTTTTTTTTTTTTCAGATATATACCCAGAAGTGGGATTGCTGGGTCACATGGTAGTTATATTTTTAGTTTTTTGAGAGACATTCATACTGTTCTCCACAGTGGCTGCACCAATTTACATTCCCACCAACACTGAACAAGGGTTCCCTTTTCTGCATTTCCTTGACAACATTTGTTATTTGTGTGCTTTTTGATTATGGCCATCTGGACAGGTGTGAGCTAATAGCTCAACCTGGTTTTGATTTGCATTTCCCTGGTGTTAGAGATGTTTAGGACCTTTTCATGTAACTGTTGGCCAGCTGTATATCTTCTTTGGAAAAATGTCTTTTCAGTTCTTCTACCCATTCTTTAATGGGGTTGTTTGTTTGCTTGTTTGCTGTTGAGTTTATATACTTTGGATAATAACCCCTTATCAGTCATATCATTTGCAGGTATTTTCTCCCACCCAGTAGGTTGTCTTTTCATTTTGTCTATGGTTTCCTTTGTTGTGCAAAAGCTTTTAAGTTTAATTAGGTCCCATTTGTTTATTTTTGCTTTTATTTATGTTACTTTAGGAGATGGATCCAAAAAAATATTGCTTCGATTTATGTCAAAGAGAATTCTGCCTATGTTTTCCTCTAAGAGTTTTATAGTATTTGGTCTTACATTCAGGTCTTTAATCCATTTTGGGTTTATTTTTGTATATGATGTTAGAGAATGTTCTAATTTTACTTTTTTAATGAATTTTGCGAACTTAGAATGATAGATTCAGGCAGAATAAAAAGGCAAGGCTCCAAACAAGAATTAGTTTCTTCATCAATAAAATGGGGTTAATAATACTGCCTGCTTAATAAAGTCATTATGTGGTTGAATATATGCATTTCTTCTTAAAATTAATTAGATTCCATAAATAGTCAATTATTTTGTATATTTTAATGCTATCAAATACATTCACTTTTTCAGTTCTTTACAGCACTCACTTGTTAGTCAGTGATACCTAACGATATATAACTAAATTTTTCCTTTTTTAATATAAAATATTTCATACATACAGGAGTATTATGTAACATATATGTAAAGCATAAAGAAAAAGAACAAAACATACATCATGCATCCACCATGCAGCTTAAGATATAAAAATTTCCAATATTTCTGAGGCCCAGAGTGGGAAAATTTTCATATCTCCATGAAAAAATATTTATTTGCTGAGTACACATTGTTGAGTATATTTACCGCACTCAGCAAGTTAATACAAGTTTAGTTTACTGGGCAGATATATGCATATACATATATAAACTTGTTCCATGTGTGGTTCAAATCTCCCCTATCATTATTTGTTTTTGATTTGTCTGATCTGTCAACTACATAGAGAGAGGTGTGTAAAATTATCCTACTAGAACAGTAGATTTCTCTGTCCTCATAGTTTTTTATCAGTTTTTTGGCTTTACATGTTTTTATATGCAATCAAGTTTAGAATTGCCACCTACAGCATGGAATGAACACTTCTTTACTAGCAGGTGAGCCTCTGTATCTTAAGTAATGCTTTTGGCCTTACGTATGAGACCAGTTTTGTTTTATTTTTGTTGCTGTTAGTGTTGTTCATCTTTCACCGGGTGTATTTTTCCATTTTCTTATTTCAAACATTCTGTGCTTTCATGGTTTGGGTATTTCTCTTATAAAGCTCATTTAGCTGAATTTTTAAAATCTTATGTGGTGATCTCTGTCTTTTAATATGGCTGTGGTCCATTACACTTACTGTGACTCCTGCCATGTTAGAGTGTTTCTACCATCCCTCCCGGTATTTCTAATTGTCTATGTTTGTTTCAGTTCTTATCTTCTTTGGATTGACCTTTTTTTCGTTCCCTGTTTTTGTATATCCCCTAAACTGAAGTTCTTGGTCACAGAGCCTCCATCCATGTCCCCAGGGCAGCTGTTGGTTCAAAGCTATCTTATCTCTCAATTACTACTCCCATTTCATGTTTCTTCTTTGAGGATCTCCATACTCTTTCCTCAGCTCGAACGTGAATTAAAAGTTATCCTTTTAAATATTTTATCCAGCATTTCTAGCATTTTGTGGCAGTAAGATTTTCCAGGATATTTAGTCTTCAGATAAACTCGTTTGTAAGCTTTTTTTTTTTTTCTCTAAATGGACTAATATATATATATATACATAAAAAATGACTTTTCCATTCAGCAAAGATGTATTCGCTGCTACTAAGGGGATGTATGTCTTTATTATCTGGCTGAATTATGCATTTCTAACACTATTTACTGTTTGGTAGAAGAGAGGTGTCATGTATAGAAACAGTAATAATATATGGTAGAAATAATATCAATTAGCCTGTGAGGGATCAAAGGAAATGCTATGTGATTGCAGTAGAGTAAGGTTTCATCTCAGTGGTCAAGGCCCTGCACAAATATATTGTACAAAGTTTTCCTGAAACAGATGCCTCTTGATTGGCCCTTATAGGATGGATAAACGTCCTTTATGTTTGAATTTTAAAAAGTCGGAAAAACTTTGATTTTTCAAAGCATCATGCCTTAGTATAAATCGTACACTAAATCAGGAGTTGACAACCTAGTACCTTGGCTAAATCTGGCCTACCATCTTTTTTTGTAAATAGAGTTTTATTGGAATACAGCCATGTTTACAAGTTACCTATTGTTTGTGCTACTTTCCTGCTACAACAGTAGAGCTGAGCAGCTGCAACTGAGATTATCTGGCCTACAAAGTCTGAAATATTTACAAACTGACCTTTTACCATAAAGTTTGCCAGCACCCAAACTAAAACATGTTCTGTATCATTATATGTTTATAGAGAAGCTTTTTCCTTAACCTAGCTTTCCCCTTCTCATATATATATATATATATATATATATACACATGTAATTCATATATATATATATATATATGTAATTTAAATATATCTGACTTGGTGGTTCTCACAATATTTATTCATGCACTCCTTGTCTGCTCAGCGTTTTGGAATGGGTCAAATAGCTCTTCAATAAATTGATCAGATATTCTTGCATTCATTAAATAAAATATCACAATATTCTTCTCTGAACTGAAACTAGCTGGCCTTTAAACTGCAAAAGGTTTCAGATTCTAAACCTCTTTATGTGCTAGTGCAACTATGTTTGCTTTAATTATGGGAATTAAATAGAAAAAGTATCAGTTGGCAAACAAGAAAGCGATGTCAGAATTTTTAAAGTAATCATTAAAGTTCTGCTCAATAGCTGCTGATGTTAAAAGGAAAATATAATGAAATCCCAGTACGTCAAACACTACAGTGCTTGGACTTAATTTATTCGATTCACTTTCCAGGGAGTCCTAGTTCCCCCACAGTTACAATAGACATGTAGCATCACGCTAACTGCCTTAATTGACAATAGCGTGTGGGTTCTCTGATCCTGGGAAAACGCAGCAAACGAGCTCAGATACACAGGCACATCTCTTTAGACATTTCCCATGAGTTTCTCTTTTGGTGTAAGAGCCAATGACTATTAGGTCTGGGATAACTCTCTCAGTTCTCATTTACAGAAGGAAGGCATCCTTCCTCTGGAGAATCTCCAGGTGTCACAGTGCTCTGTACAGAACAGGGAACCATTTCTGCTTGTAGCAGTTTGAGAGAGAGGGGTTTGGACTGATGGGGAGGGGAGGAAACCTCAATCATATTAAATGTGAATGTTCTTGAGGAAATGCTTTGCCTCAACAAATGCAGTTGCCCCATGTCCAGTACTTATTAATAAAGAGTAACAGCAGCTCTCAGGCATGTGACCTGGGAGAGATCAAGCAAAACCGGGGCATGTAAAAATCTGAATATTGGCAAGGGATGGTTTAGAACTTGCAGTGTGATGTGGCAGATCTAAGTGAGCTCAACTATAGCATAAACATATATATGTTTACATATATGTAACGAGTCCAGTCTGTGTACTGCAGACTGGACTGCATGGAATACTGGATGCCACACAACACCTCCAGGAATGAAGGTGAAGGGAGATAATTTGTGGAAGACAGTTTACCTAGCAATGCAGTTTAAAATAGTCATTTCCCAAGTATGCAGCATGCTTCAACCATCCGTTATGGGATTTGTCACAATTTACTGCCACAGTTTTTTTTTAAAGCAGTAATCAATCTTAAACTTCAAACAGAATAAGACAAAATATCAGAGCACATTCTATAGAGTTAGGCTAAGAATCTTGTATAACTTTTGCTTAGTTATATACACACATGAGTGTGGTTGTAAGATGTTGCGTCCCAGTAAAATACTTTGAAAATCACCTGTCAACGAAGCAGAGGCTCAGAGTATATACAGGAATTCCACTGTTGGGAAATCATATACAGTGATTATATAGAGTCTATTTATATATGGTTCAGTGCTAGTAAACAACACTGGAACTAAAAGAAGACAGGTTAATACATTTCTTACCTCTGTTGGTAAGGTTAGTGTGGAAAGTGGCTTTGTATGTTTTGCTTTAGTTCAAAAGTTAGATGTCTCTTCTGCTATGAAAAAGTGTTTTTGTTCCCGTCTCCATCATTTACGTAGTTGGCTCCCATTTTCTCTTCTGCCCAGGAGATTGCATCAACAATTCGAAAGCTATAAGGAACAAGTGAGAAAAATAGGAGAAGAAGCACGGCGTTACCAGGGTGAGCACAAAGACGATGCCCCGACCTGCGGGATTTGCCACAAGACCAAGTTCGCCGACGGCTGCGGCCACCTGTGCTCTTACTGTCGCACCAAGTTCTGCGCGCGCTGCGGGGGCCGCGTGTCCCTGCGGTCCAACAACGTGAGTACAGCCACCCGTGAGCATCCGTGCGCAAGGTGGATGCGCCCTGCCCCTGCCGTGACCAGAGCGGGGGACGAGTGATGCAACTAATTCATAAAAGATGCTCTCTGTATGTGTATCTCGATAAATGATTCCCATTCAAAACCAACAGATTACCTGTGGGAGTTAGTTCATTTTCTGAAGAAGGTAGTGAATGTAGATTTAGTATCATGAATTATGAAACTCTTGAAGCATGTTACTGCCAATTCTTCTTGTACAGAGAAAACAAAACAACCTACCTTTAGTTTCTACAACATGTGTTTCAGATTGAATGAACCTACAATCAGGTTACATCGTGTGGCAGTAAATTTAACCCAATGCAATCATGAATAAAGCAACAATTAGCCTCTGTGAGAATAACTTAAAATTTGCTATTGTGTTAAAAAAAAAAAAGTGCTAAGTTTTATCTCATGAAAATTGTTTGGCTAAAGTGTGTCAAAATTTTAATTTCAGGTGGAGGGGAGGTTACACTTATGTTTTCCTAATTTGGAAAATCACAGTTAAAATTAAAGTGAACCTACCAATCAACATTGTATTCTTTGATAGTGTATTTGAGTTGTAAGTAGGGTATTGTTCAAAAATCTTTTCCAGGGGAATCAAGACATTCTGTAAAATAGATACATCATTATATTTAAGATGGGCCTGCTATTATCTTTGTAACCTTAACTTCTTTGAACAACGGCTTCTTATCTATGAAACTGGATGGTAATAATTACTGTATATGGTTGTTATGAGAATTAAAACCATTGAAATCTATGCACATTTAATTGGGGGGAGGTCATTCTTATGGCCACGTAAGTTTTCTTTTTTCCTCCTAAAAGTTATGTTCTTTAATCCTCACCTGCCACCTTAAAGCCTTTCTAGGACAACCTTGGATTGAGAGCGTGTCTGGTACGTAAACAGTGCACAGGACCTATTTGTTAAATTCCCCTTCTTTAGTTCTTGAACATACTATGTTGGAATGTATTCTCACAAATGAGACCTGTGATGATATTCAAAATATTTAACCACTCATGCAGTAAGGGTACTGTCCAATCTGAAAGGGTGCTGGCCCTGAGTGGTAGGACGCAAATGGGCAGAGTGTCCATAGCTGTTGAATGATTTTAACTTCACATTACAGGTTTGAGGCAAGCCAATAACAGGGTCAAATTCATATTTTAAACAGGAGAGAGGTTTAAAGGAAACTGAGCTAAGACATACCTATGCTTTTGAGCCTAATGTCAGTCATTCATCTTTACTAAATCTATCCAATCTTGGAAAAAAAATATTCAGAAAACAAAATAAAAGAAAGCAGAACTTACAATATTTAATCTTGGGCAAAATACAAAAAAAAATGTATAAGGTTGGTTTTTCCTGTGATGTAAATGTTAAAATGCATGTTACAAATAGATCTTCCTTGTGGAATGATTTATGGCTAAAATAGTTAACACATTTCTTTTCTCATTTTTATTTACTGAAAACACTTTCCATTTTTAGATTTTTCCAATTTGTAACTATAAATATTTTAAGAGTAATTTCATACAATTATTCATTCAAATTTTATGCATTTTGTCTTTTCAATAATAGGTGGAGTAAATATGGTAGTAAATTTTCTTTCTGAAGAATGTTTTAAATGTAGATTTAATAATCCAAGTTCTCACAAATTCTGAATTTTATAGTGCCCAACTCTTGTACCTAGCATATAGCAGAATCAATATATGTGCATTTTCAATGAAAGATTGAACAATGACTATTTTTTGGTAAGAATAAACATTTACTTTTCAAAGTACCTGTGTTTTTACACTTTAAAGTAACACATAATTGTTTTCTTAAAATCTGTTGATAAATATATGGCTTATTTTTGTTTTTCTCTTCTTTTCCCTCTCTTTTTACTCCGCTTCGTTGGATGCTTGCCCAAAGGAGGACAAAGTGGTTAGAATTCATGATTTCTTTTCTATCATTTGTTATGACAATGTTGTGAACTTTGTTAAGTGAATGTTTCACCTAGTGTTGTTAATCACTATATTTCACAAAGAAATTACATGCTAGGAAGAGCCCAATCGCAGTCCTTATGGAAAAATAAAATGAACATCTAGGAGCTTTACAGAGTTTTGTATTAATAGATCAAGTCTGGGTAGTTTGAGTTCACGAGAATAGTGATACTTTAATATAATTTAAATTATTACGAAACTCATTTGTCCTCTTAGCACCCTGACTTTTGAAGATGACCCATCTTTCTTCAGGAATAATGAAGTCTGAGGGGCCTTACCCTTCTCATCTCCCATTGGATGCATGGGCAGATGGTTTGAAACTTCATGGCAGAAGGAATGGAATGTACTGATTTAGTGGAAAGAATGGATCCAATTAAAATCAAAAGCTCAGGATAAAATAATTGTTCTATAGAACACAGCTAGCAGAGTTGTCATATTGAACCACAGTTTTGCTCTCTTCTTTTCCATCATGCATTGAAATCACCCCCTAGGGGAGTAGAAGGTCACCTTTAACACTTCTTGGCCTCAGAAACCACAGAGACAAGTGGAATCTTCCATCAGCCTGTCTTTTGCAGATAGATATGTTATACACTTTCATTTGGTGTAAATTGACATTTCCCAATATAAGACTGAGGTAATGAGTATCTCGGGTTCAATATAGCAACTCAGCTGCCTCTATTCAACTGTTTTAAAGTTTAAATTACGTACTGCAGTGTGTAGGTAGCAAGCCGACATTAAATTGAATGTTAATTTGTGTTTTTCAACTCGATGCAAGTATTTGTCAGTTTTTCTATGAAAAAGAAATCAGGTTGAAAATCATATAAGGTAGTTATTTACACTGTGTGTTTGCCTGTACTATTGGTGGTGTGTGAGATAATTTTAGGGGCTATTATTTTAATGCAATACAGATTTCCCCCACTATCTAAAAATAGAGCTTTTCTACAAAAACTTTTGTAAGTCCAAAATGCATAAAGGAAAGAAACAATTACTTCTGGACATATCTTACTAACCAATGCACAGAATAAGTCAGATAAAACACAGATGCTCACAGACATGGTTCAAAGCTTTGGTGGCTAGATGCTGAGTGTGATTCCCGGGAAGGATCTTGGTGGGGTTCCTCTCTCTGCTAAGGGTGTGCACTGCCTCTATAAGAGCTCACTCCAAAACAAACACAGAATGCTATTTTCACACCTCACCTTTTTTTTCCTTAAAAGTGAGAATCTTCTTTGCATTTCTTTCATTTAGTGAAAACAGGAACTAGCATAGGTCTTTCGTAAAAGTAACGTGAAGTCAACTTTCAAAAAGCGGGGGATACCTATAATGTTTCATATTAGAAAAAATATAATTAGAAAACACTTTGGTTTCATGAATACTATTCCTTTGGATGAGTCCACATTTGAAATGCAGATAATTTTAAAATCCTTTAAAGAATAAAAGTTTAAGTACATAAATAATGCTGGTATTGTGCAGACTTGGGCTACTCCCATAGGACTGGCCAGATTGATTGTTCCCATAATAGTAAGATATTAATGCTTGTTATGATTACTGACTCCATAATAAGAATTCAGGTGGATTTTGTGGTTCTCAGGCTAAAAATAGAATGAAAAGACCTGTAAAATACAATCACTTTCAATCACTTTCTTCACTTTGATTAGAATGCATGTATCTACAATTTATCTTTAAGTACCTTATCATAAATTCATTAAAACCCTTCTTAGCCAATTGAGTTGTTCAATGAATTACCTTTTTCATCCAAGGAAAATGAAGTTGGGTTTGTCTTAGTTGTGTTAAAGAGAATGGCTGAGTATTAAGCAAAGCACTCGATTGCTTTTTCATTCCCTATTCCTCTGAGATCATTTATTTTTCATAGAGAAATTATAATTTAACAGATGTGTATGTGTGGGAGGGGTTGGTATGAGAGGAAAGCAAAGAGTAGTAAGGATGAATAACACTTTCCTAAAAGCCATCTGCATCTTGATCAATAGAATAATAATGAAATCTACTTAGTTTGTTAAATTGGTGAATAAAGTGACTCAAATACTAGTGTATATGATATGAAAACTTAAGGATGGCTAAGACATGAATATTTCTTTATTGAGTCCAGTGAAAAGTATTAATGATCATATTTTTTGCAGCCTGGCAATGTTTTATTTTAAAACTTCACTCTTAGCCTAAACCACCTCTAGTAATTTGGGAGATTGCGTACTTGCTTATAAAGAAAATGGCTTGTCATGTAGCATCACTTTGCACTTGACACGTGTATAAAGTAATCTCTTATTATAAACTGTTACATGTATCAGGTGCAAAGTGCACACTCTCAGAGGTCAAATGATAACTTTTGCTACATCGAAAACCCTCTCTTAAGCCTAAATATATAGGGATACTGCGGATTTCCCCACAGCCTGTTTAAATTGTTTTGTCTTTGTTTTATCACCTGTTTGGTGGCAGGGTATTGAATTTAGATAACTAATTTGTTAAATTAACACCTTGCTCTTACTAAGTCAGCTGAAATGATTCCTCTAAACTCAATTCCTTTGGAATTTCCCATAAATTTTCATCAGTATTTCTTGTTTCGTGGGAGTGATTAGCTGATGAATAAAGCAACTAAAAATGAACTTGCTACCTTTCTAGTTAACCTTTATTCTCATGCAAAAAAAAAGGGTCAGTGTTGTAAGTTAAGAGTATTTTATAATAAATGTCATCAATATTCTGAAAAACAGAAAATGAACATTTTCTTATTTTTTTAGTGTGAAATCTGCACATATCTACATTTTAAACATCGTGTACAAAGTCACGATTTTTTTAAACTGGCTCCTCATACATTTTCATTGGTGTTTGTTTATAGAAATCATGCTGATATACTGATAAAGTATGTTTGTATAGGAAAAACTCAAAATGTAAGAGTTGGGTGAAATGGGACAGCGCCGAGTTTGGAACTGTCCTCAATCCAGGGTGTTATCTGTGGGGTGACTGATTCTTGGCAGCATAAAGAACTTTGCTGTCACAGACTTTATTCGTAAATACTAAAACTGTTTTGTTTTGTTTTTTTCTCTCACTAGGGTTAGATAAAGATAGGCAATTTAGTAGAAACATATCCATTTTTAAAAATGATTTGCATGATTGCATTAAATACTTATTCTCATTATGAAAAAATCTCTCAGAATTATCCATATTTAGTCCATGGTATGATGAGTCATCTAATCAAAATTTTCAAACTTCAATCTTTTGAAAAAAATGACTGTAAGTGTTTGCCTGGACCCACTTTCATGTTTCTCTCTCTCTCTCTGTCTCTTGTAACTAGATGCTTTGATGATGAATTTCTTTGTAAGACTGTTCTCTTAGAGATTCTGCCCAGAGAGAGAGTATGGGCCTAAGCAGAAAAGCTTAAAAATATAGATAAACATATTAATAAGGAAATGGTAAGGTGCATTGAAAGGATACATTTATTAGACAATTTAATTAACTAGAGTTTTCAAGGTTTCTCTAATTGTCTTGTGCTTATCTGAGAGAGGAGTAAAACATCAAGTTGTAAAAACTTTCATTAGACACTGAAAATAATAAAATAATCAAAATTTTATTCCAAATCAGTTTTAGGGATTTGCTACACTTTCCTTTCAGGGCCATGGAATTTTAACCTTTTGAATTTAGTATTACTATTCTGGAAACATTTGCTAATATTAATAATCTCTATGAAGTTTATAGTCCTGGTTTTGTCCCCACTCCCCAGTCTGCAAATTATTGTTTCAAACCTTTATATAATCTGCCTCCAGAAATTACAACTTCACAAGCCAGTGTTCAATACCGATGCATCTTAGGGTGTAGTGAAAACCGTTCCAGTTTAAGGACAGAGACTGCAGGAGGCAGAGCTTTCACAAAGCTAAAGAGTAACCCATGGCAAACTCCCTGGTTTTTCATGAATCTAAGTGGTCAAATCTCTTGTCCATTTAACTAGGAGTGGAATTACTGGGTCATGTGATAGCCTTATATTTAACAATTTGAGGAACTGAAAGTTTTCCCAAGCAGCTGCATAGTAGTATTATGGGTTCCAATTTCTCCACATTCTTATCAATATTACTGCCTGGTTTTGTTTATACTAGAGCCAACATGTTGCATGGGAAGTGATGTGGTGTCCCATTGTGCTTTTCACAAAGCTGTTTTTAGACCAAAATCATCAAACCAGTTTGATATCTCCAAGGATTCACTTTTTGTGGATTTATATTCTTATATGAAAATGTTTCTAAGTTAGTGATTTCTTGAGAATGAATTGACTTTGGTGTACCTCAAAAATTGGTACAAGAGTATGAAGCAATTATATTCCAATAAAGAGCTTAAAAAAAAAGCTATCATATTCAAAGCATTAGAAGTTTGGTTTCTTCTCTGGTGATTCTTTATGTCTCATGTTACAATTACATAAGTACTTATTAATCTATGTAAATTAATCAGGACAGGAGCTCTGTTGAGTTTAGAGTAACTTGGAATCTAATATCTGTCTGTATAGACCAGCTGTCCCTAGGGTGCACACAAAGTAAGAGACTTTCAGTACCAAATGAAAAGATTATTTTTTAAACGTG
Source organism: Hippopotamus amphibius kiboko (assembly GCF_030028045.1). Taxonomy (NCBI): domain Eukaryota; kingdom Metazoa; phylum Chordata; class Mammalia; order Artiodactyla; family Hippopotamidae; genus Hippopotamus; species Hippopotamus amphibius. The sequence continues at coordinate 82,552,971 of NC_080191.1, read as the reverse complement.
CAGAGAGAACTAGCCGCTTCTGTTTTACCATTCAGCCACAGGACAAAAATTAACACAGAAACTTAAGCCCAGATTTTAAAAGACTATTCTTTCTTTTTAAACGTGTGCAAGATATTTTCTTGTGTGAAGAGAGGTTTCAGCAGTACACAAACAGACCCACACTGAGACTCAGTAACAACCAGATTTTCTGTCATCTGCCATCCAACTTTCTGTACCTTCCTGAGGTCTTCCTCCAATAGATTTTAGCAGTAAGTAGATTCCCATCATTGCTGCCACTAGTGGGGAATAAATTATTAGTCTCAAACAGAGCCTATTTTATCTGATATTACTATAGCTATCCCAGCTTTGTTATGGTTCCTATTTACTTAGTATATCCTTTTCAATTTCTTTTAATTTAATCATACATTTATTTTTGAATCTTAAGTGTGTCTCATATAAACAACATATTCTTAGGTTTGGGTTTTTTTTTTTTTTAATCCAGCCTGACAATCTCTGCCTTTTGATTAGATTTTTAATCCATTCATATTTAATGTTATTATTGATATGATTGTATTTTTGTCTCCTAGTTTACATATTGCTTTTTATCTCTTTTTCCCCCCTCTGTTCCTCCTTTACTGCTTTCTTTTGTATTAAATGAGTATTTTCTAGGCATGTTTTAATTATTTCAGTGATTTTTTAACTGTATTTTCTGATTTATTTTCTCAGTGACTCTAGGGTTTCCAGTATACATCTTTTTTTCCAGCTTTATTGAGATACAATTGACATGTAATATTGTTTAAATATAAGGTATACAATGTGATGATTTAATCCATGTATCTATTGCATCCATCTTGTCAGAATTTACTTCACATTTATACTACCTTAATTCCAGTGAAAGATATAAATGTGAATTTTACATAGCTCTATTCACCATTCTCCATTTTTTGTGCTTTTATTTTTATGTATTTTACATCCATATATAAGTCCAACAATACATTGTTGTAACTATCACTTTATATAGTTTTGTCTTTTAGTGAAGCTGAGAGAAGAAATAAGAGCAAGTATATATTTACAGAATCTGTTATATAACGTTCTTATTTACTATTTTTGGTTCTCTTAACTTCTTCCTGTGGATTCAAGTTACCATCTGGTGTTATTTCCTAACTCCAATTCAAAGTTGCTTCCATCCATCTCTTTTGCGATGTTATTGCCAAATATATGTGATTTCTTTATGTTATAGGCTTAACAATACTAGTGTATTAATACTATTTTATACTATGTTTTAAATAATTTAATATAACAAAGAACAAATGTGAAATAATGCTTTTATAATCACCCCTATAATCACCTTTATCAGAGTTCTTTCTTTTTTAATGTGAATTCATATTACTGTCTAGCCTAGAGAATTTCTTTTAGTATTTCTTAAAGGTGAGTCTTCTAGCAATGAATTCTGTCAGATTTTATTTACCTAGGGATGTATTTCATCTTCATTTTTGAAAGGTAGTTTTGCTGGTTGCGGGATTCTTGATTAATGGTTTCTGTTTCCTTCTTTCAGCATTTCAAATACATCATCCCACGACCTCTGACCTCCACTGTCTTTGATGAGACATCAACTCTTAATCTTACTAAAAGCTCCTGTGCGTGTTGAGCCTATTTTCTCTTGTTTCAAGAATTCTCTTTGCCTTTTGCTTTGTGTTTACTCTGTCCTTCCTAGTTGGGTTCACTTAGTTTCTTAGACATGCAGATTAATGTTTTCCATCAAATTTGGAAAGGTTTCAGCACTTAACACTTTGATTTTTTTTTTTCTGTCTTTCTCTCTCTTCTCACTATGACAGCTCCTATTAAACATATGTTGGTGAAGCTATTGGTTTCCTGTATTTCTCCCAGGTTCTATTCATTTTTCTTCATTCTTTTTTCTCTCTTTTCATCAAGTCACATAATCACTATTGATCTATCTTTAAGTCCATGGATTCTTTCTTCTGCCAGCTCAAATCTAATGTTAAGCTCCTCTAGTGAATTTTTCATTTTGGTTACTGTTTTGTTCAATTCCAGAATCATTTTATTTCTTTAATAAGTTATATCTCTTTATCTTCTCTATTTGATGAGAAGCTATCATAACACTTTATTCTTTGAACATGGTTCCTTCAGCTCTTTGAAAATATTTACAACTTTTTTAATGTCTTTGTCAAATATGTCCAACATCTGGGCCCTCTCTGAGATGGGTTCTTGCTTTTTTGTTTTTCTTTGTTTGCTTGTTTGTTTTTCTGTAAATAAATCAGATGTTGCTGTTTCTTTGCATGCCTCATAATTTGTAATTGAATACTGGCCATTTTAGATAATATATTTAACAAATTTGGATATGGGTCCCAGTTCCCACTCCTGGGGCCTGTTTTTGCTTGTTTGCTTCTTTTTTTGTTTAGTGAGTTGGCTGTACTATTTCAGTGAAACCTATTTCCCCTGCAGTGTGAAGCCTCTGATGTTGCTACTCATGGGCACAGCTTTGGCATATACACATCATTCTAGCCTCCCCACCATGGATGCTGGTGTTTTTAACCAGGCTGTCTTTAACCATCACTCTCTTTTCTTGATCTCCTAGTTAAGATTTAATATTCTGCTTGTATTGAAGCCAGTCTTTAAAGCCTGCTTCAATTCCAAGCTCTTCTTGTTTCCCTGGTTCTGTTAAGATTCTTGCTGTCTTTTGTTTCTCTTGTTACTTTCATGGCACTGTCAGTATTCTCCTTATGGTTCAGCACCAAAATCTGCATTGTTTTTGACAGTGCTGCTATGCTTGTGTGCTCCCAGCCTCTGTTCCCAATAAAATCAATTCCCTTAGAGAAAAATATAGAACTCTTTCTTACTAGGACTGACTGTCTCTTCCCCTAGTTGGAACTCTGTGCCACTGCTCTGGAGCTGAGGTTAGGGACAGCAGCTGCTACTCTCAGATAGACACTCCTGCTCCACGAGTGTTGCACTGGATGGGGTCAGTAATCCCTGGTATTCTTGATGTACTTTTCCTGATGTGGAACTTCCACCCTATGAGCAAGCTGGAACAAGGGTGCTTTGGGTCCAGAAATCTGGGCCTGCCACAGCAGGGGTAGAGCTTTAACCCAGGATTGGCAGATGGGTGGATGAAGGGAAACTTGAGGACTCAACAGCACTTGCCTGGAATAGAACTTCTACAACCTAGAGCTGGAAGTGGGGATGAGAAGTGCTGCTGGCCTTCCCAGATGGGGCAGATACTATAACCCTTGACTGGCGGTTGGGATAAGAGGGAGCCCATGTGCTTAGCTTCATACACCCAGGTGGAACATTCACCTTGTTCAGCTTGGAAGGGAGAAGAAAGGGAGTGAGTTGTTGCTCAAATGCCACAGACCCTCACTGTTCTTTTGGATATTTAGTAAAGTTTCTTGCGTATATGTTTCTGCATTTGCTCTATGCCCTTTGAACAACTTCTAGGGACATTAAGTGGTTAATATTTTTTTTAATTTTATTTATTTATTTATTATTTTTGGGGGGTACACCAAGTTCAATCATCTGTTTTTATACACATATCCCTGTATTCCCTCCCTCTCTCGACTCCCCACCCACCCTCCCTTGAGTCCCCCCCACACTCCCTGTCCCAGTCCTCTAAGGCATCTTCCATCCTCGAGTTGAACACCCTTTGTTATACAACAACTTCCCACTGGCTATCTATTTTACAGTTGGTAGTATGTATATGTCTGTGCTACTCTCTCACTTCGTCTCAGCTTCCCCTTCACCCCCTGCCTCCTCCCAAACCTCGAGTTCTCCAGTCCATTCTCTGCATTTGAGTCCTTGTTTTTGTCACTGAGTTCATCAGTACCATTTTTAGATTCCGTATATGCGAGTTAGCATACAATATTTGTCTTTCTCTTTCTGACTTACTTCACTCTGTATGACAGTCTCTAGGTCTATCCACCTCATTACATATAGCTCCATCTCATCCCTTTTTATAGCTGAGTAATATTCCATTGTATATATATGCCACATCTTCTGTATCCATTCATTTGTTGATGGGCATTTCGGTTGCTTCCATGTCCTGGCTATTGTAAATAGTGCCGCAATAAACATTATGGTGCATGTTTCTTTTGGGATTATGGTTTTCTTTGGGTATATGCCCAGTAGTGGGATTACTGGATCATATGGTAGTTCTATTTGTAGTTTTTGAAGGAACCTGCAAATTGTTTTCCATAGTGGCTGTACCAGCTTACATTCCCACCAACAGTGCAGGAGAGTTCCCTTTTCTCCACACCCTCTCCAACATTTGTTGTTTCCAGATTTTGTGATGATGGCCATTCTGATCGGTGTGAGGTGATACCTCATTGTGGCTTTGACTTGCATTTCTCTGATGAGTAGTGATGTGGAGCATCTTTTCATGTGTGTGTTGGCCATCTGTATGTCTTCTTTGGAGAAATGTCTATTTAGGTCTTCAGCCCATTTGTGGATTGAGTTATTTGCTTTTTTGGTATTAAGCTGCATGAGCTGCTTGTATACTTTGGAGGTTAATCCTTTGTCTGTTGTTTCATAGGCAACTACTTTTTTCCCATTCTGAGGGTTGCCTTTTAGTCTTGTTTACGGTTTCTTTCGCTGTGCAAAAGCTTTTAAGTTTCATTAGGTCCCATTTGTTTATTCTTGGTTTTATTTCCATGATTCTAGGAGGTGGGTCCAAAAGGATCTTGCTTTCATGGATGTCATAGAGTGTTCTGCCTATGTTTTCCTCTAGGAGTGTGATAGTGTCTGCCCTTACATGTAGGTCTTTAATCCATTTGGAGTTTATTTTTGTGTATGGTGTTAGGAAGTGTTCTAATTTCATTCTTTTACATGTTGCTGTCCAATTTTCCCAGCACCACTTATTGAAGAGGCTGTCTTTTTTCCATTGTATATTCGTGCCTCCTTTGTCAAAGATAAGGTGCCCATAGGTGCTTGGGCTTACTTCTGAGTTCTCTATTCTGTTCCATTGATCTTCCTTTCTGTTTTTGTGCCAGTAACATACCATCTTGATCACTATGGCCCGGTAGTATAGTTTGAAGTCAGGAAGCCTGATTCCACCAACTCCATTTTTCCTTCTCAAGATTGCTTTGGCTATTCGGGGTCTTTTGCGTTTCCATACAAATCGTAAGATTTCTTGCTCTAGTTCTCTGAAAAATGCCATTGGTAATTTGATCGGGATTGCATTGAATCTGTAAATTGCTTTAGGTAGTACAGTCATTTTCACGATGTTGATTCTTCCAATCCAGGAACATGGTATGTCCCTCCATCAGTTTGTGTCGTCTTTGATTTCTTTCATCAATGTCTTAAAGTTGTCTGCATACAGATCTTTTGCCTCCTTAGGCAGGTTTATTCCTAGGTATTTTATTCTTTTGGTTGCAATGGTGAATGGGAGAGTTTCCTTAATTTGTCTTTCTGTTCTTCCATTGTTAGTGTATAGGAATGCAAGAGATTTCTGTGCACTAATTTTGTATCCTGCTACTTTACTAAACTCATCAATGAGTGCTAGCAGTTTTCTGGTAGAGTCTATAGGGTTTGCTATATATAATATCATGTCATCTGCAAAGAGTGACAATTTTACTTCTTCTTTTCCAATTTGTATTGCTTTTCTTTCTTTTTCTTCTCTGATTGCTGTGGCTAAAACTTCCAAAACTAGGTTGAACAACAATGGTGAGAGTGGACACCCTTGTCTTGTTCCTGTTCTTAGAGGGAATTCGTTCAGTTTTTCCCCATTTAGAATGATGTTGGCTTTTGGTTTCTCATATATGGCTTTTATTATGTTGAGGTAATTTCCTTCTATGCCCATTTTCTGGAGAGCTTTTATCATAAATGGATGTTGAACTTTGTCAAAAGCTTTTTCTGCATCTATTGAGATGATCATATGGTTTTTATCCTTCAATTTGTTGAAATGACGTATCATGTTGATTGATTTGCATATATTGAAGAATCCTTGCATCCCAGGGATAAACCCCACTTGATCATGGTGTATGATTTTTTTAATGTGCTGTTGGATTCTGTTAGCTAGTATTTTGTTGAGGATTTTTGCATCTATATTCATCAGTGATATTGGTCTGTAATTTTCTTTTTTTGTGACATCTTTGCCTGGTTTTGGTATCTGGGTGATGGTGGCCTCGTAAAATGAGTTTGGAAGTGTTCCACTTTCTGCAATATTTTGGAAGAGTTTGAGAAGGATAGGTGTTAGCTCTCCTCTAAATGTTTGATAGAATTTGCCCGTGAACCCATCTGGTCCTGGGCTTTTGTGTGTTGGGAGATTTTTAATCACTGCCTCAATTTCTGTACTTGTGATTGGTCTGTTCATAATTTCTCTCTCTTCCTGGTTCAGTCTTGGAAGATTGTACTTTTCTAAGAATGTATCCATTTCTTCCAGGTTATCCAATTTATAGGCATATAGTTGCTTGTAGTAGTATCTCATGATCTTTTGTATTTCTGAGGTGTCCATTGTTACTTCTCCTTTTTCATTTCTAATTCTGTTGATTTGCATCTTCTCCCTTTTTTTCTTGATGAGTCTGGCTAATGGTTTATCAATTTTGTTAATCTTCTCAAAGAACCAGCTTTTACTTTTATTTATTTTTGCTATTGCTTCCTTCCTTTCTTTTTCATTTATTTCTGCTCTGATCTTTATGATTTCTTTCCTTCTGCTCACTTTGGGGTTTCTTTGTTCTTCTTTTTCTAATTGTTTTAGGTGTAAGGTTAGGTTGTTTATTCAATAATTTTCTTGTTTCTTAAGGTAGGACTGTATTGCTATAAACTTCCCTCTTAAAACTGCTTTTGCTGCGTCCCATAGGTTTTGGGTTGTTGTGTTTTCATTGTCATTTGTTTCTAGATATTTTTTGATTTCCTCTTTGATTTCTTTAGTGATTTCTTGGTTGTTTAAGAGTGAATTGTTTAGCCTCCATGTGTTTGTATTTTTTGCATTTTTTTTTTCCTGTAATTGATATCTAGTCTCATGGTGTTGTGGTCACAGAACATGCTTGATATGATTTCAATTTTCTTGAATTTGCTGAGGTTTGATTTGTGACCCAAGATGTGATCTATCCTAGAAAATGTTCCGTGTGCACTTAAGAAGAAAGTGTAGTCTGTCGTTTTTGGATGGAATGTCCTATAAATATCAATTAAGTCAAGATGGTCTAATGTGTCATTTAAAGCTTGTTTGTCTTTATTGATTTTCTGTTTGGATGATCTGTCCATTGATGTAAGTGGGGTGTTCAAGTCTCCCACTATTATTGTGTTGCTGTCGATGTCCCCTTTTAGAGCTGTTAGCATTTGCCTTATGTATTGAGGTGCTCCTATGTTTGGGGCATAGATATTTACCATTGTGATATGTTCTTCTTGAATGGATCCCTTGATCATTATGTAGTGTCCTTCCTTGTCTCTTGTAATAGTCTTTACTTTCAAGTCTAATTTGTCTGATATGAGTATTGTTACTCCAGCTTTCTTTTGGCTTCCATGTGCATGGAATATCTTTTTCCATCCCTTTCCTTTCAGTCTATATGTATCCCTTGGTCTGAAGTGGGTTTCTTGTAGGCAGCATATAGAAGGGTCTTGTTTTTGTATCCATTCAGCCAGTCTGTGTCTTTTGGTTGGAGCATTGAATCCATTTACATTTAAGGTGATTATTGACATGTGTGTTCCAATTACCATTTTCTGAATTGTTTTGGGTTTATATTTGTAGGTGTTTTCCTTTTCTTGTGTTTCCTACTTAGAGAAGTTCCTTTAGCACTTGTTGTAAGGCTGGTTTGGTGGTGCTGAATTCTCTTCACTTTTGCTTGTCTGGAAAGCTTTTGATTTCTCCCTCAAATCTGAATGAGATTCTTGCTGGGTAGAGTATTCTTGGCTGTAGGTTTCTCTCTTTCAGGACTTTCAGTATATCCTGCCAGTCCCTTCTGGCCTGCAGAGTTTCTGCAGAAAGGTCAGCTGTTATCCTTATGGGTTTTCCCTTATATATTATTTGCTGCTTTTCTCTTGCTGCTTTTAATATTTTTTCTTTGTGTTTAATTGTCATTAGTTTGATTAATATGTGCCTTGGTGTATTTCTCCTTGGGTTTATTCTGTATGGGACTCTCTGTGCTTCTTGGACTTGGTGAATTATTTCCTTTCCCATGTTGGGGAAGTTTTCCACTAGAACCTCTTCAAATATTTTCTCAGACCCTTTCTTGCTTTCTTCTTCTTCTGGGATGCCTATAATTCAAATGTTGGTACGTTTAATGTTGTCACTGAAGTCTCTGAGACTGTCTTCTATTCTTTTTATTCTTTTTTCTTTTTCATGCTCTGTGGCAGTTATTTCTCCCATTCTATCTTCCAACTCACTTATTCGTTCTTCTGCCTCAGTCATTCTGCTGGTTATAGCATCTAGAGTATTTTTAATTTCAGTTATTTTGTTATCCATTTCTGTTTGTTTTTCTGAGTTCTTATGAACTGTTTCTTGTACTTTCTCTATTTTGTTATCGAGATTTTGTATCATTTTTACTATCATTACTCTGAATTCTTTTTCAGGCATTTTTCCCATTTCCTCCTCATTTATTTGGTCTTGTGGGTTTTTTTTTTTTTTTTTTTCCTGTTCCTTTGGCTGCATGGTGTTTCTTTGTTTCCTCATGGTTGTCCAAACTTTTGGGGTTGCTTGTCCTGGTGATAGAGGTGTTTATAGAAGACTGTCCAAGCCTCAGACTAATGTCCAAGTGTTGGGTTAAACAGATACTAAGTCTAGGAAACACATACATGTATAAGACACACAATTACTGAATTCATTAGGACATAAGGCTCTGGAAAGACCTGGCAGAACCCCAGTATGCTATCAGATATTCAAAGAGAAACCCAACAGAAATTGACAACTGAAACAGAACAAATCAGAGACAAAAGCAAACAAACAAACAAACAAATAACACCTTACACATATAAACACTAATCCAGGGAGATTTTATAAGCTAGAATCAAATATAGGAAAGAGCTAGAGTACCACCAGACAGAATGGAGATTATCAGAATGAAATTAGGCAATTGTACTAAAAACTGAGATAAAGACAAAAACCTAATATTAAATACCAAGGCAGTGCATCATCTGGAGAATAGAGCAAGGAGTCTGAGCAGATCGATAGTGTTGCTTATAACTATGTTAAGATAAAATAAACTAAAAATGGATGGAAGAAAGGGGAACAGAAGAGTGTAGTGTGATTGGAAATATGGAAATAAAAAGAAAGGAATAGAAATGTATAAAAGATAGAGATGAAAGGAAAGTATGAGTGATATATTGTCTGTACTACCAAAAACTTAGCTAGAAATAGAAGTATATAAAAAGGCAAAAAAAAAAATAGAATAAAAAATAGCATTAAAAATTATGTTATAAAACTTGTAGATCCCTTAGGACTAAGATCATAATTATTAAAGGAAAAAACAAATCCAGAACTGATCCCAGAATGGATCAGTTCAATAGGATTGATACTAATATTTTTGTTTCCTTAGAGTCTCAGCTGTAAGTGTCCTTCTACTCGCCTTGGGTTTTTTTGCATTATTCTGTGACCAGCAGAGCTTCCTTTATTGTTCATCTGTAAGCAACGGTGTGTGGGGAGGGAGAGGGTACAACAGTGGCTCCTTTCCCTGGGAGTGAGTGAGCAGTGGTGCACTGTTGTTTCAGTAGGGCTTGGTGGTGCCTGTTGCAGAGGGACGCTGGTGGCTCAGGTGTAAACAGAAAGTCTCAAAGTTGGGCCTCTCTCAGGTTTTTTTTTTTTTTTTTTTTTCTTGGCAGCCTCTCTGCTGCTGGAGTTCCAAGGGGTTTTAATCTAGCCCCGCCCAAGTGCCTGAGGGTGCTTGTTATCCCTGAGCGCCTTAAGTGGCCCACAGGGTGTCTCTCCACTGCCTGTTGCAGAGGTGCCGAAAGAGAGAGGCTATGCCTGCAGCTCTTCCCCCCCCCCCCGCCCTTGAGCCTGCAGCCTCCAGCCATCATCATGGCCGGGCAGCTCTCAGGGGTGGGTACTCCTCGCCCAGGACCTCTTCTCTCCTGTCCTCTCAGTCCGTCACCTTACTGGCAACAATGTTTCTCACCCTGAACCAGCTCTCCGGTTCCCACGCTCCCACTCCCGGACCCTCTGTTCAGCTGTGAATCGACGTCTCGGTCTGGGAACGCTGAGCTGCGGTGCAGACCCTCCCTATGTTTCTCACTCCCTCCCGTCTGCCACGGCTCCGCCGCTTCACCCATTTTGAGCCCTTGTAGCTACCTCCCTACTAGTTATGTCTGCCTCCTTGCGGTCCTTTCTGGTGTCCGAGGTCGTCTGCTGGTGTTCTGCTGGTTCTCTGTGGGAATTATTGTGTCCTTCGGTGCATTCCCAATGCATCTGTGGAGAGGGATGCATTCCACATCCCTCTACTTCACCGCCATCTTTTTTTTTTAAGTGGTTATTTTTAAAAAGTAATTTTCACCAGTTATGGAGTGGAAGTCTACAAAGCTCCTCACATAACTATTCTAGAAGTGCCTTTCAAACAGAGGCTCAATGGTTCAATGTTAACGTTCATCTATCCACTTATTAATTCATTTTTATTTTTTTCATTCATTATTTTATGTTTTCCCCATGAGGATGTCTATATATAATTTTGTTCTTTTAGAACCAACTACTAATTGCCTCAACAAATGCAACTTTTATGGTGATACATGGCAAGATTCACTTTTTCTGTTTAATTTCACATAAAATTCTTTCTGGGAGCTTATTATTTAATAGTTTCAGATTAAAATGTGTGTGTGTTGTTTTTGGTGCATAATAATATTTATGGAACACCACATTAAAGAAAATAAGATTCACAAAAGCTTCCTCTTAGTGTATAGGATGACAAGTATCTGGTAATTCTGTAAACATCCCTACTCAAAATTTTTAGTGCCAAAATATCTTGTGCCTGTTTGTTTAAAAGCCACAAGTCTAATAGACTATGATCATTTCCCATATTCTATTTATTAGAGCAGTTTTGGAGAGATCTTTAAAAGTTTATAAAATATGTTCTAAATTTATTAGAGTAGTTTTGCAGACACTTAAAAATTTTTAATACATTCTAAATCTTGTAGTCATAATTGAAGTTAGGAGCGTTGATCTTAAGAAGTCATTGTTTTCATGCATTTCTTTACTATGGCATTTAATAAATGTATTCATTGAGTATTTTTGTTGCTATGTAATATGTACATGCAATGGATACTTAACATAAATATCAACAGAAAACATTTTGTTTCCAAAATTCCATTCGAATTGTTTCATAATGGAGGGTAAAAAAAAACTTTGTGCATTTAATTTCTAAACATCCGTGTTGTCAAAAATTTAATTTTCATAAAAATCAATCAAGTGTTTTTACTGACCAATAAAATACTGTTGTAGCAAAGAATATGGGTAAAAGTAGAAGATTCATCTTCCTTGGGGAAAATACTATACCTTTGAACTCTTCAGTTACTTCCAGGGAATTTGAAAATGTCTGTGTCTTTTAAATGACATATAAACACAGAAGACCAAGCATGCCAGCCACCAAGTAGAGTATACAGTTATGTTTTTTTGGTACAAGCTGTCCCAGATATGATCACCTCAGGGACATGGGGCACTTGGGGTAGTAAGTAAATCCTCAGATTGGTGATTAGAATAGATCACAAAGATTTCTTGTTTACTCACATTCTTTGATGTTTTCCTTGTTTTGTTTTTTGTTGTTTACTTTTAGACATGGTTAAAATTTTTATTACTCATTACAATTATTTTGTTGGTGTATCATAAGAATATATCTTCTTATATCTGTATATTTTAGTTCTTAAAATTTAGAGTTGTTAGAGATGCCTAAATTGTTACTAGATATCAAAGAACCATTTATTGGGGGTTTTGTCAAGATTCCTCCGTCAAATGCAGTTTGGATTAAGGTATTAGTTAACAATGCTGTTAATTTATTTTTATATATCTTGCTCTTTTATATTTTTATACCTTTGTTTTTTTCAGTACCAAAATAACCTTGCTCGATTTTTCTATTTGAGGAAGAGCAGTTTATGTATCTAATTGACGAATGCCAGGAGCAACTCAAATATCATCCCCCACATAACCCCCTACACACACACACCAATCGTCTCAGGCAGAGTCAGCTCCTTCTGCAGTTTTTACACGTCTTCATTATAATATATTCGGCTTTGATTTGTGTTTCTTGTAGGTATGAACATAATAAATACTGCTTTGAATACTCAATGATGTGGACACTGCTTGACACACATTAGGTACCCAATTCATATTTGTTGAAAAAACATGAATTCAATGAGATAACAGGTAGTTTCTCTTCAACACTGATATTTTCTGTTTCTTTGAAATGTTAGTATCAGTAGCTGCAGCAAATCCTTCCTAGAAACTAACTAGTGCTTACCGGACCTGTCTTTCTCAAACGCTGGATCACAGCCCTAATTCCTGTGCAGTTTATATCAGACATTTCACAGCAGTGTTAGTGTTTTTTGGTGTCAACCGAGTTCAGTCTTTAATTAATCATCTTTGGACCACAGCATCATCACAATCACTGAACTATTTTAGTGAACATATCAACACTGCCTCCCAATTCAGCCTTTTCTTTCTATTTACCAGGATAGTAGGTTCTCTTCTTATTTTTCTTTGAGTTCTCTATTCTCTTGGAGATTAAAGAACAAAGGACTATCCTTCTGTTTTTCTTGTGGGTTAAGTAAAAGTGGAGAAGTCTCATTTTGCCCTGTGTCTGACTCACTTGTTTTCTCTGTCTTTGCTTTATTTTCAGGTTTTAGTAAAAAGTAAAGTTGGGGTGGTAAGATGAATTATGGGACATGGTGTAAAGAAGATAGTAAGGATTGTATAAAATAAATTAACAAGTTATACAATGAACACATCTTGTGTTTCTACCGCAAAATTATTCTTTAAAAACAAACAATTTTGATGATGTCTTAAGTCGTTTTATCATCAAAATGAAAGCAAAAATTTTACAAAGACATGGACAATTGTTTGTATCTTGTTGATATTGCTTAGTTCCTTATGTGTGTTTTTGATCTTAAGGCGTATGTCTTTCTTCAGCTGATTACACTGACTACTTCCTTGGTCATTGTTTTTCAGCTATCTGCTTTGCCCTCTCTTTTCTGTTATATGCATATTAAATTTCCTGTACCTATCTTCTCCTGCTTTTTCTCATCATCTTCACCACCTTCCGTTACTGTTTTCAGAATCTGAAAGCTTTTCTTATATAATAATCCTTCCACTGAATTTCAAATTATCTGAAAGCAAAATTTTCTGTATCAGGTTGTCCTGTTTCTATGCAAGAAATGGTTTCTCAAAACTCCTTAACAACACGGATTGTGGGTTTTCTTTTTTATGTCAGTTCCCCCCAACTCTTGCAATATATAATATGGTGGTTTCTTATGGAAACATTTGCTCCAATTCCTCACAAAAATCCCACTTTTCTCAAATGAAAATTTCATCCATTGCTTCACCCTCAAAATTTGAGATTGAGCCCTTTTCTAAATTTTAGTTTTAGATGAAGAAGCAAGCTTTCATTTTCTAAGAGTCCCATCTGTCAGTTTTGGGGAAGGTGTGAGTGTGGTGCTGTGGGGGGAAGCCGTGCAGCAGGAAATTTGGGCAAGTTCCTTGGTTCCACTCACCACTCTCTGCCACTCAGACTTGAGCACCTGGTGGCCCTCTTTCCTTTAGTAGTATCCTCAGTATTGTTCAAGATGGAATTTCTTTCTCTCCAATTCTTCTGTTTCTCATACTTGTCTCCGACCACTGTAGACTCCTCTGAGCTTCCTAGTGTCTGTGACAGGTCAGAGTTCCTAATGAACAGGGAGGAGGCCTCCAGGTGGGGGAGGCCTCACCTTGGCAGTCAGGTGCATCTGCAGATGTTCAATAAGCATCTCAAACCTAACACAGGCAAAATGCAGCTCCCGTTTTCAACTTCCAAACTAGCTTACCACACAGTCTTCACCGCAGGACACAGCAACTCCATTATTGAAGGAGCACAAACCTAAGACCCAGGAATCCTCCTGACCTGTTTTTTTTTTTTTTTTTTTTTTTTTCCTTTCCTCTCTCATATCTCATATCCAGCCTATCAGGAAATCCTGTTGGCTCTGTCTTCAAAATATATCCAGAATGCAACCTCTTCTCACCACCTACATTTCTCCAGCCTGCCCCAAGACACCAGCTCGTCTGAGTTACTGCATTGGTCTACTAACCGACCTCTCCTTTCTGCCCCCAAAATGCCACTCTCCAAGCCCAGTCTTAGCTAGAACGATGATATTAAGATGTAGAGCAGACCATGTCACATCTCTGCTCAAAACCCCATGATGGCTTTTCATCTCATTCAAAGTAAAAGCAAAGCCCCTCAGAGTGGTACCCAAACTCTATGTGATGTGTACCCACACACACAGGCACTATCTCCCACCATCTCCCACCTGCCCACTGCCTTTGCTGGTTGCCTTCTTCCTGCCCCTACTGCACATGGAGCAAAAACCTGCCTAGGTCCTAGCATAGCTTGCTGCTACTTCTGAAGCACTCTTCCAATACCTCAGTCCTGAACTCTGTTCTGGTCTTTGCTCCAATACTACCTCTCTAATCACCCCATATAAAATTGCACCCACCTCTCCTATCACACTGTCCTTTCCCATTTGTCATGTTTGATTTTTCTCTGCAGTACTTTTCCCTCCTGTTTCTTTGTTCAATATGAGCTCTGTGAAGAGGGGGCTTTATTTCATTCTGTGTAGTATTCCCAGTGCCAACAGCAGTGCCTGACTTAGCTAGGCACCTTACAAATCATGTGATAGTGGTAGGGTTTCTTAGAGAAACAGAACTAATATGTATGACTTATTATAAGGAATTGGCTTATGCAACTACAGAGGCTGAGAAGCTCCAGGACCTGCTGTCTGCCCTAGGGAGGCCCAAGAAAGCCGGTGGTTACTTCCAGTCAGGCTGGATGGCCTGAGAACCAGAGAGGCCAGCAGTTGAGTCCTGACCTCAGTGGAGGAGGAGACTGAAGCCCCAGCTCAAACAGTCAGGCAGAAGGCAATTCTCCCTTTCTCCACCTTTTTGTTCCATCTAGGCCCTCAAGGAATTAGATGCGACCCACCCACACCAGGGAGGGCTGTCTTCTTTACTCAGTCTCCCAGTTCAGATGCTCATCTCATCTGGAAACACTCACAGACACACCCAGAAATAATACTTAACCCAGTATCTGGGTACCCTGTGGCCTGGTCAAGTTGACAGGTAACATTACCCACGGCAGTGATGAAGTGAGTAGTGCGAGCTGCATGTCAGCAGAGCTGAGAACCTCTTCTCCACTCAGCACCACCTTCCTGCCTTGAGCATGTCGCTGGCAAAGCCCCGCTGTACTTCGTATGCTGTGTTTGCTTGGTAAAGTGGGGAGTGAAATATGCAGCCCCAGGGCAGCGTGCAAAGTGATGACACAGTCTGAGAGCCCTTTTCTGCCCTCTCCCGCTGCACCCTGGCCCATCTTGCTCTGCAACCACGTGCTCCTTAGCTTAGGCACCTCTGGGAACCTGTCCACATCCCAGCCTTCCCTTTGTTTCTATCGGCTCACCCACGTCCTACTCAGTTTGATTCTTATCTGGACCGTGTCTTCCAACAGTTTCTC
Source organism: Hippopotamus amphibius kiboko (assembly GCF_030028045.1). Lineage (NCBI taxonomy): Eukaryota > Metazoa > Chordata > Mammalia > Artiodactyla > Hippopotamidae > Hippopotamus > Hippopotamus amphibius. The sequence goes on along the minus strand of NC_080191.1, from coordinate 82,537,372 downwards.
AAAGTTTCTAACCTGTTCATGGTAGCTATGCTTGTGTCACAGAACATATTCAGATGCCATTCTTACTTTTGTATTTTTATAGCCTTTGGAGGATTTAGGTAATCATCTTCAAGAATTGAAATTTTATCTAGTAATTTTGATAAGGCTGAACTTTTACATAAATAAGATAAGAAGTTAAATAGAATCATAAACGCTCACCCAGTTTATAAATTATGAGTCTTTATGCTGACATTTGACATGAATAATGTTTAAAGTTAATTTTATTCTGGAATAGTCAACAGAAAAGATTTTTGAAATACTCTTTTTGGTGAATATTTTCAAAAATTTAGTACATTTACTTTTTTCTTATATAACCCTGAATAGTTTTTCTTCTTGAATTCTTGTCACCTGCAACTTTTACTGGGTTGATTGGCCCATTAGGGAAGTCCAGTAATGTGTTTGGGTCCTAGTTACTGCAGTGAGATGATACACATCAAAAGTGCAATGATATTATAATATCACAGAAAAATTTTAAGTGGCTCATGCTATATAAATAAGTGCTTAATGCAAGACACATTTTGATCATTTTATTCTGTGCCCTAAAACACATATACAGACACAAAATAATGTAATCTGTAGTATTTTTGTAATAATGAAAATATTTTATGAAATATTATTATATCAAACATCATATGAACAGTTGAAGTAATTGTTCTCTGATGTATCTTGAAATTCTTTTAAAAAGAAAAATGTTTGGATTATGTAAACTCATTGTTGACCTGAAACTTTCTCATTAATTAAAGTATTGTGATAGCTAGAAAAAATGAGAGAGTTAGAATCTGACTTTGCACAATTTAGCAAATGCAAATGAACCAAAATATACTTTATAATTTGTCTTTTAATTAGCTTAGCATTCATTCAAATGTTCTGCAAAGTAATCTCCAACTTGTATTACTTCATGGAATTATGACCACACTGATAGTCACAGTAGTTCTTTACAGGTAGAGATGAAAACTGTGGCCAAAAAAGTTTAGTGATTTTTCTCTACATCAAAATGTTGATAGGATGTGGTTGGAAGTCCAAGGTACCTGCTTCAGAGCTCGTGATTTTTATGGCAAGATGACGTGATTAATTTCTTCCAAGACAAATTCTCTGGTTATAAACAGTCTCTACTGTTTATAACAGATTTTAAAGGGAAGAGTAAATCTCACATTTTATTCGTGGACACGTTTTACCTCCTTCACTTTGCTCTAACTGCTTGGATGACATGGACCATATTTTATTTTTCTGGGAGATACTTGAGTTGAAAAAAATCAAAGGAGGCTCCCCATAAGCTTTTTGCCTTATCCAAGTACAAATCTGAACCAACCTCAGTAGTAAAAGGTACATGCATGAGGAATGGGCACTGATAGATTTTTCTGTTTTGGACTATTCATTCAAAATTTGCAAGTCATCTAGTTTGCATCTCATGAATGCTTCTTAATCATGCATTTCTCGATTGGTACTTTATTATTAATTGGAATAAATTACTTTGATTTGTATCTTTGGTAGGCATATGAATTTGGTTGAAAGTCAAATACTTACTATAGGCATTGATTTTCTTAGATATGCATAGAATAAATAACATGTTATTGGAAAAGTATGGTATTATTAGAAGCTGATTTCATCTGTTCTCCAAATTTACTCTTTTGTTGTAAGGAGCTTATTTTTAGAAGTATGTGACCCAAATACATAATGCAAATAGTATTTTTGTCATCCTTCATAAGCCAATTAAAACAAACAATATCAAGTTAGATTTATAAAGTGATTTATATTTATTCCAGACATTTGAGATCGTCTTTATTTAGACTTGTCAGTGTTCTGAAAAAGCTTTTCCCTACTTACATTTTTGGTTAATGCATTGGGAAATATTTAAGCAAAAAATAGAGTATTGTGCTAATATAGTACCCCTCCATAATAAGTTGCTGCATGTTTTTATGATTTTTAAGAATTTTTGTAGGTGCTATTTCTTTTTAATTTTATTTCAGAAAGCTAAAACTGTGTAACTAATTCTACTACTTAAGTAGTTGGCTATGAAAATAGCTAATTTTCTCCTCTTTAGTCAACTGTGTCGTCAGTGTCATTTAATTTATATTATGCAACGCAAATAACTTTCTATGACTTCAGCAAGAAGATCATTCATATTCTTAACTGATTGTATTAAGATGTTTTCTCCTGTACCTGATTTTTTGTTTGCATTCCCAACAAAACATCTGCTGATTTCCACACTCCCACTCCATCCTTTTCCCCAACCTCAGCAACCACAAGTCTGTTCTCTGCGTCTGTGAGTCTGTTTCTGTTTCGTAGATAAGTTCATTTGTGTCATATTTTAGATTCCACCTAGAAGCAATATCATATGGTATTTATCTTTGTCTGGTTTACTTCACTTAGTAACATAATCTCTAGGTCCATCCATGTTGCTGCAAAGGAGTGATTCTTAATGACAGAATGTAAATATATAATTGCTTCATATTTTTGTTTAGGGAGCAGATGAATCTTTTTCTAATCCCACTTAATATATTTCCTGAGGCATTGCTGAGAAGACCACTGGGCAGTCTGGACTAGCGCGAGGAGCACAAGAGTGAAGGCTAGAGAGTCTGAGTTTAGGCAAAAATCCAACCTATCTTCTAGTAGGTACAACCACCTGAACTCCACCTGCCTTCAGGTATAGTACTCACGGAGGCAGTGGGCTGTCCCAGGACCTGTCCACTCACTGCTTAGCGTGGACTGTGGAGTCCTGCTTAGGTTGCTAATAGGAGTCAACAAGATGTGTCAGTACGAATGTTGATGAGGGCCGTGTCACATCAGAATCTGTAATCCGAAGTGTAGGCTGAAATTTCATTAAAAGCAGAGGAATGAGGATTCCATCAAGAGATCATTGTCAGAACCAAGAGAGCTGGAAGTAGATTGAAGACAGTTTTACTGTGTTGTACTCAGATGAGGTAACACAGAATGCATTTCTAAGGACTCATAGCCACAGGATTTCTTGTTTCAAAACCTCCTTATAATTACATTTTTGATAATTACCTAATTCTCAGAATTTTCATATGCTATAAGGGTCAGAGAACTTTTTTTGTAAAGGACCAGATAGTAAACATTGTAGGTGTCTCACAGCGACTCAAATCTATGTAAGTGAGTCGACGCGGCTTGATGTGGTCTAACTTTTCTGAAACACTATATAGTTGTCACATGTCACAAAATATTCTTATTTTGATTTTTTTTCTTGCCATTAAAAAATGTAATTGTTATTCTTGGCTCCCAGGACATTCAAATAGAGGCAGCAGGCAGGATTCAAACTGCAGGCTGCTGACATTGGGTTAGGACCATCTTTTGATCAGTACTACAGACCAGCCCTGAGTGGACCAAAAGGAGCAATTAGTTTCACTGCATTATTAATTTTATCGACTATTTCTCTTATTTCTAATAGGGTGTATTTGTATATGTGTGTGTGAGAGAGAGAGATACATTTTTCATTGGCTCATGAATATTAAATAAGAGGATTATAAGTCAAAGATTTAGCAAAATATCTGGTGAATAATAAATGTTAACAAACTAATAACATGTTACACACATATAACAATAAATAACATTGATGTATAATATATAGTTAAGTAAATTTTTTTTTGGTCACACCGCGAGGCATGTGGGATCTTAGTTCCCTAACCAAGGATTGAACCCACGTCCCCTGCCTTGGAAGTGTGGAGTCTTAACCACTGGACCTCCAAGGAAGTTCCAGTAATTTTTAATATAATGCATTTTATGTATGTGTATGTATATATATATATATCTATGTATCTATGATTGTTTTTGTTAAATCATGGATTCTTGAATATACGGGCCAACTGGAATCCCTTTCTATTAGTAATAGAAATTATCCTAAGAAGCTTGGTGTATAAATTTTTAAAACTAAATGTATGATTAGCATTTTAAACTTTTTATTGTGATAAGTAAGATATCTACATTTTATCACAAAACAAAACAGAAACCTATTTCCTTGACAATATACTCATTATAATGCATATCCCTGGTTTTGCTCTTAAATTATTAACATTGCATTAAAATTGATAAATTGTGACATATCAAGTTAAAAAAGATAAGACGGAGTTCTCAGGTGCATTTAGGAAGAATCTTCTTTTTACAGTTACAAGCATTATGAAACTATGAATGCTAAAGATCACTTCTTCCTTTTCTAAGTGTGAGAGAGTTGCTTTTCAATAGTGGAAAATTATAAAAACTGTATATAAATAATCAGATTTCCTTATTTTCTTTTTTCTAACAAGTTTCATTTATATGTAGCCTTCTTGCTTAAAGCAATATTCTGATATTTAATAGGAACATGATTCTGGATCTTTTTTGCCAGCTTGTATAATTTTGAGGATGAAGATCCAAAATTCCTTCTCAAAACTTCTCTGCTTTCATGTCTTGAAACTGCCCTCCTCGCAGAGAGGAGGCACACAGCCCAATGCATAACACCCCTAGACCAGAAATATTTTTCCCAGATATTTCGATGCTTATGGCATTATTAACATTAATACTTTATATTTGCTTCCTGTCAACAAAAAGAAAAGACATCAGGCCACATTTAATATATGCACTTGGGCTAATACCAGCACATGTTGTGAAGGTTTTCTTTCCCCTTAATTTGTGTGTATTATCTTGCATGCAAATATTCTGCTCAACTGCATTTGATTTCCCAAATTTTAGTGATATTAACTGTGCAGTAAGAACATGGAGTCACTTGAATCATCTTAACTTCCCTTAATTCTGACTGCTTTAAAAAAAGTAGAAGAGGGGAAGTCTCTTCCCTTATTTTCAGCAGGAAGAACTATGCCTCTTTTTGTTTGTTTGTTTGTTTTTTTTCCTAAATGTATATTTGCCCTTACACATCCTCCCTGGACCCACACACAGCCACCCCCTTAAAGGTTTTGCCGTATGCCCAGCCCAGGGCCTCACTAGTCAACCAGCCCTGAGTAAGTCTCTGCTACCCTACACCCACCCCCATGGCTGCCAGGCAACCTCCTGTCTTCTGGAATCTTGCAGGATTCCTCTCTGAAAATCTAGTGTGTTTCTTTATCTTATTAAAAAACAAAACAAAACCCAAGAAAAGGAAACAGAGAAGAGTTAGCCTGATTTGAAGATGGCTATGAAATCCAGAGACAAAAACACAGAATAATCACGCTATTATCATCATTTTCACTCCTTATTTTTTGAAGTGAACTGGACTGACCAGATTATATTGATCTCAAGATGTGTGTGTGTGTGTGTGTGTGTGTGTGTGTGTGTGTGTGGTGTAAATATTCATCCCTTCTTTAGCCTTAGCACCTTACGCATAATCAAGGTCATCACTTCCTTTGTGAGTATAATGTTCTCTCTTCAGCATTCCTACATGGCATGTGATAATTCCAAATCATCTTATGACATTAAAGTAACTCATTAGGGTCAGTACTATTGCATAATTGTTGCTCCCATTTCATTACTGCCACTGAAAAAATTTACGGATGTTTCCTCCACATTTAAAATTTCTCCAGAATTGTATTCATTATTCTCCACTCACCCTCTCTTGACTCCAAGAATCTCTAAAGTGATCTTTGATGAATTAAACTTACCGATGGCAAGTTCACATGTGGTTAAGGAACCATTTATATTGATGTGCCATTATAATATGTTATCTGTGAAGCATCACAGTATTTCATAAATAAATCAGTAACATGTGAACATGTATTCACAAATGGCCTATGAATTCACTGTATGATAGAACAAATGATTTTCATTCCTTGTGAGAAATGGCCATGTTTGGGGTGACAGTAACAGAGGCCACTGGGATTCAGGTCATCTTGGTCTGAGTTGCCGCCCTATGACCTGGAAAAAAAATCACAGCTTCTCTGGCTTTAGTTTTCTGCTAGTAATATGGAAATAATATTATTACACATTACCTGCTGCTCAGAGCTATTGAATAAAAAACATACTAGGAAACTTCTGGCATTGGAAAATTATACAAGTATAAGTCTTTTTTATTCATGTTTTTTACATAAGATGGGTTGTAAATAGAAGAGAGAGAGTTAGGTGAGCATTCATGTTTACTGCTGATTAAATGCAGTTGGGTCTCTATTTGATTTTTTTCTCTCAAAATTAATTAAACTATATTTCTTTTTTTTATTTTATTTATTTATTTATTTATTATTTTTTAGGGGTACACGAAGTTCAATCAACTGTTTTTATACACATATCCCTGTATTCCCCCCCTTCCTTGACTCCCCCCCCGACCCCCCCACCCTCCCTGCCCCGAAGATGTGGCATATATATAACAATGGAATATTACTCAGCTATAAAAAGGGATGAGATGGAGCTATATGTAATGAGGTGGATAGACCTAGAGTCTGTCATACAGAGTGAAGTAAGTCAGAAAGAGAAAGACAAATACTGTATGCTAACTCACATATACGGAATCTAAACTATATTTCTTTTACTCATTGCAAACTGCTGAAAAGTCTATCTCTATTTGCTTGTGATGTCTGTAGTAAAATGGTAACTGCATCCAATCTCTACGTTATAGGTGCCTACTCACACAGTCTCAAGAAACATCCATGAATCGTTATAAATCAAACATGGCCTGGCCGTTCGTGCTAGAAGAGCCTTAACTAGACTGTTTGTTACCTATGGTTCCTGTTCAGATATTTTAAGATATGACTTTTCCATGACCCTCCATTACAAGTTTTCTCTTCTACCCACATTATTTCTTATCCTATAGGATAAGATCATTTTGAGTCTTGCAAAATAATTAGAAAGAATGAAAAACTATTTCAACCAGTTGGTTTTAGTTATTAGGAATTTCCCACATTTTATTTCAGTTGTCCTCAAAAGTATTCCATTTTTTTTATTCATTTTTTCTCTTGCTTGCTGTTTTGAATTTAAAATTATTTTTTTCTCTCTCTTTGTCAATTATGTGTGCCAGCCCAAATTCTCTGACTAGGTGATTACCACAGTAACTTTATTATTTAATATGCTTGGATAACATTTCCTTTTATGTGGTATAAGTTATTCCCAACTACTTATTTTTCTGAATTTATTTTGTACACCAGCTTTATTTTCCAGATAAAAGCATATTTTACTTTATTCATATATTCATTCCTTTGCTGTGAGGTTTGATTATTTTTAGGTCAATACTTGATCGATGCTGCTACAGCAGTTAAGCATAAATTGTGTATATTCCACATCCATTTTTAAAGTAAAATATCAAGGTAGAGCCTGATTATGGAAGTAAGTCATAATGATGGATAATCTTCTTAGAGACATGTGTTTGGGGATATTGTGTAGTTTGATCTACCAAGTACTCCAACAGAAGCATCAACATAATTCTGCTATTGTACATTCATTTTTTTATCCTAGTGTTTTTATTATTTAGTGATCATTTATTCTTCCACAGATAGCACATTGTTTTTAAACATATTTTGGACCACGTACCTGATACCATTTATCTTGAAGCGGCAAAATTCTGTCCCATTGACTATGGGAAGCTGTAAAAAAGGTCAAAGGATTGAAATTTTGATATTCCTTGAGGAAAATGCACCAAAACACTGGAAAAGAATTTCCAAGCCCATGCTAATCCATGAAAAGAAGACCAGGCAATTCTTTTTAAAACAAGGAAATTGGCAAAATATTAAAAAATAACCTTGCGGGACTCCCCCAAATTATGAACATTTCCACACCATTATTCCAGAGAAATTTGACAGTCCTGAAAGCACAAAATTAAAAAGGAGAAAGGGTTCTAAGAAGGAAATAGGAATTGATCAGTTTGGTCTCTCGGGCATTGATTAATTACCTATCGTGTTCTCAATACATCTTTTTGACTCTGTTGCTTTCTTCTAATAGAGAGACCTGTTCCCTACATCTGCTGGTTACACAAACTGTGATTAGCAGGGAGAGTGTCATCAATCTGCATTCTCAAATGTGACAGGGGTTAGAATCCTCCTGTACTGAGGGAAGTGACCCGTTTCTCCCTGAAGATAGAATAGGAAGAGGATGGCCCAAATGTGACCCAATTAGCATTAGTGACAGCAATAATATTATAATCAGAGTTGATTTGCAGGACATAGCATTTGAAAATATCACCAGCTGTAGAGGCAGACACTTGGGGTTAATTTGGGGTTCATATTGTTGCAGTCAGGGTTCTGGTGTTCTCAGGGGTGTGTGTGTGTGTGTGTGTGTGTGTACTACATTCATATATTTTATTTGATCATCTAGACAATGTTAGTCCTATCTTCATGGGACTGGTAAGGAAGATGAATCACAGCTCAAGGTCATGCTTACCTGCTCCATGCTTCAGCTGGAGAAGGCTGCTACTCAAATCTGTGGACTTTAAAATCTAAGCCAATGCTTCAAAAACAAACTTATGGTTACCAAAGGGGAAAGGTCAGGGGAGGGATAAATTAGGAATTTGGGATCAATGGATACATACTACCCTGTATATAAACAACAAGGTCCTACAGCGTAGCACAAAGTACACTCAATATTTTGAAATAACCTGTGAGGGAAAAGAAACTGTATAACTGAATCACTTTGCTGTATACCTGAAACTAACACAACATTGTAAATCAACTATAATATAAAATAAAAATTACATTGAAAAACATTTAATAAAAAAATAAAATCTAGGCCAATGCAAAAATCTAAGCAAATGAATCACTCAAGGAGCAGCCTTAAATGAAGATTTCTGGGCCCTATCCCCAGACATTTTAATTCAGCAGGTTTGGGAGGAGGACCACAAATCTGCATCTCTAACCATCTCTCAGGAGACACCTACCCGTGGACTTTGAGTAGCACTGGTCCAGGTAACACTGTTAAGCATTGCTGTGGGACTTCCTTGGAGGCACAGTTGTTAAGAATCTGCCTGCCAACGCAGGTGACACAGGTTCGATCTCTGGTGGGGGAAGATCCCACATGCCGGGGAGCAACTCCTGAGCCTGCACTCCAGAGCCCGAGAGCCACAACTACTGAGGCTGTGTGCGACAACTACTGAAGCCCACATGCCTAGAGCCTGTGCTCCGCAACAAGAGAAGCCGCAGCCATGAGAAGTCTGCGCACCACAACAAAGACTAGCCCCCACTTGCTGCAACTAGAGAAAGCCCATGTGTAGCAATGAAGACCCAACACAGCCAATAAAAATTAATTAATTAAAAATAAAAAATAAACATTGCTGTGCACTATCATATTATATCCTAAACACAACATGAGGTTTAGTAATACAGTAACACCTCGTTCATCTACATCTCAGTCTTCTAACAACTTCAGCTTCCCGAAAAGCAGATAAGAACCAGGGAGGAAGCAACAAGGTAATGTGGAATTTCACAAATGATTTTACCACGTGCAAACAATTAAACCCATGTTATGGATTCATAAGAGAACTTAGCGTCTCTTTGTTTATTCAGAGCTCTTAAAAGCTGTATTTGCTTTTTACTCTTCAAGTTTGCAAAACTGGATTTGAAGGAAAAAGAAAGCCTACTCCAGTGTAGCAGGTGCCCTGGTGAGAAGTGTGTAGCAGCTTCAGCAGTCACTGAATACTGGAATGACAGACACAAGAATCCCAATGGACAACATAATCCAGCTGGCCTGCCCATTGCAATTGGACTTGACTATGATTCTCACTGGTTACATCACGAGTAAGTCCACCTGTCCTTATAGTGACAGCTTGTAGGATAGGAAAGAACATGGAGTTTGGAGTCAAATGGAGGAGTTACAAATCCCAGCTCCCTCACTTCCTGGCTGTGGATGAGACTAAATTTTCTGCAACCAGATTTTCTCATCTGTGAGGCGGTCATAGCAACTGCCTCCCCAGCTGCAGTCATAAAGTAGATGGGCAAGTTCCTAGCAGGATGCCTAGTGAACAGTAGGGGCCTAGGTCCTTGCTCTGCCATCCTCCAAGGGGATGAAGGATGGAGTGAGTAGGAGGTGGGGCCAGGCAGACCAGGGCTCAGATGCTGGCCGCCCATCGATCAGCTGGGTGACAGGCAGGCTACTTGAACTCTCAGTGCCTCGGTTTTCCCATTTGCAAAATAGAGTCATCTAATGTCTTTTTTTCTTGAGTAGTATAAGCATTATCAACAATGTAGCATTTTGCTTATATTAGACCTTCAGTAAATGATAATTATAACAATTATATGTGTCTCTCTCTCAGTACCTTCCTTTTAAGACAATATTGCAAGTAGGTTAGACAATTTGGAAAAACTTGTACCCTACATGGCAAACATTAATATGTAACTAACAAAAACAAAACAAATATGATCCAAAGAAGAAATCATCAGTAGTTCAACATAATTTATTCATTAAGGTTCTGGTTGTTTATAGTTTCACTTGATAGGCTAATATTTAAGCTTTACCTTCACATAGGAAAACAAATACATACTTAATATTTTGAATTTTTCTCATGACATATGTATACACACAAATATATAAATATATGTCTGTGTACAGGAAAACCTCATTTCATTTCACTTTGCTTTATTGTGTTTCACAGATATTGCTTTTTTTTACAAAATTGAAGGTCCATGGGAACCCTGCGTGGAGCAAGTCTGTCAAGGCCATTTTTTCCAACAGCATTTGCTCACTTCATGTGTCCGTTTCACTTTTTGGTAATTCTGATAATATTTCCAAATTTGTCATTGTTATATTTAATATATTATATTTCATGATCTGTGAGCAGTCATCTGTGATGGTGCTATTTTAATGATTTTGGGGTACCACGAACAGTACCATATAAGATGCTGAACTTAATCAGTAATGTTGTGTGAGTTCTGATTGCTCCACAGACCAGCTGTCTCTCTCCCTCTCCTCCAGCATCCTTGTTCCCTGAGACATAAATAATACTGAAATTAGACCAATTAATATTCCTACCATGGCCCGTAGGTGTTCAAGTGAAGGGAAGGATTGCACATCTCTCACTTTAAATCAAGAGGTAGAAAGGAGTAAGCTTAGAGACGAAGGCACGTTTAAAGCTGAGGCAGAAAACTAGACCTCTTGTGCCAAACTTTTAGGCGAGCTGTGGATGCAAAGGAAAAGTTCTTGAAGGAAATTAAAAGTGCTGCCCCAGTGAACACATGAATGATAAGAAAGCAAAACAGCCTTAGTGCTGATATGGAGGAAGTTTTATTGGTCTGGAGAGAAGATCAAACCAGCCACAGCATTCGTTCTGCAGCCTATAGATCAAGGAGCAATTTACACTTTCAAGTCTTATGATTTAAGAAATACATTTTGTAAGGCTATAGCTGCCATAGGTAGTGATTCCTCTGATGGATCGGTAAGAAATCAGCTGAAAACCTTCTGGAAAGGATTAACCATAATAGATAGCATTAAGAATATTCGTGATTCATGGGAAGAGATCAAAATAGCACCATTAACAGGTGTTTGGAAGAAGTTGGTTCCAGTCCTCATGGAAGACTTGGAGGGGTTCAGACTTCCATGGAGGAAGTAACTGCAGATGTGCTAGAAACAGGAAGAGAAAAAGGATGCAAAGTGGAGCCTGAAGATGTGACTGAATTATTTCAATCTCACGATAAAACTTGAATGGATAAGAAGTCACTTCTTATGGATGAACAGACAGTGGTTTCTTGAAATGAAATCTACTCCTGGTGAGGATGCTGTGAAGATCGTTGGATGACAGCAAAGGATTTAGAATAGTACATAAATTTAGTTGATAAAGCAGCACAAGGTTTTGAGAGGAATGACTCCAATTTTGAAAAAAATTATCCTGCGGGTAAAGTACTATCAAATAACATTGCAGGCTACAGATAAATTGTTCATGAAAGGAAGAGTCAATTTCTGCGGTAAACGTTATTGTTTTTGTATTTTAAGAAATTGCCCTAACTGCCCCAGACTTCAGCAACCACCACCCTGATCAATCAGCAGCAAGACATCTGGGCAAGACCCTCCACCTGCAAAAACGATTATGATTCAATGAAGGTTCAGATGAGGGTAATCATTTTTAGCAGTAAAGTAGTTTTCAATTTAGGTATGTGCATTATATTTTTAGATATAATGCGACTGAATCTGGGTCCATGAATTCTGAACTTAAATTACCAGGTTAGGACTGCTCCCTCAAAAAAGGGGGTGCTGTTCAATATTATCAGGCCCCCAAATATCCATCACATTGCCTGTAGTTCCCAAGACACATCAACAAACACAATTCCTTGACAAAAATAATAATAATAATGCTATTGCACACATAACAGATTACAGTATAGTGTAGAGATAACTTTTATATGCATTGGGAAACCAAAACATTCATGTGACTTGCTTATTGCCACATTCACTTTGTTGTGGTGGTCTGGAAGCAGAAGCCCAAAAGAATTAATTAACAGAAGCAAACAATATGCCAGCCCAAAACATAAGCAATAGAAAATTATTACCAACATAAAAAGCAGAGAGTTAATTATTGTGTTCCATAGTATCCAATAAAAATATAAAAATGGGGGAAACATCAGTGCAGTTAGTCGAGGTTATCATTCAGAATGTCCAGGACTTTTGGGTCTACCTCAACTCCTAGCTCTGCTCCTATACACGTGCACTTAACAAAACAAGGCAGTGGCATCGCTGGCTCTTAAGCTCAAGTCCTCTAATATGGGAGGACTTGTCAGCACTCTAAGAAAATGTATTTATTTATTTGAGGAAGATGTCTAGTAGAGGTGTCAGGGTCTGAGAGGGAATCAGACAGAGCCTGAAGTAACTTGGTGTACAAAGTTGACATGAATAGGAGTAGAGCATCTACAGCAGAGGGAAATTAATAAAGTCAACTTCCTTTTATAAGTGAAATATTGAAGGTATTGAGGTAATGAAAATCAAGCCAGTCAATCAACACACTCACCCACTTGCACCAAACCCAGAGTGAACTCTCCTGTTTAGAAGATGGGGAAATACCTTGTGACCTGCACAATGACAGAAGAATGTCACTCCAGAAGGACCTGAGAGGATTAAGTGAGATTTGATAAAACTCAGAGAGAGATTTGTGTACATGAATGAAAACACTTTGCCATGGAAAGGAGCTGTAAGTGGAAAAGAATGAGTTAGGAATCAAAACATGTTTGGAAACATTGTTTTTAAAAGTCAATAGAGGGCTTCCCTGGCAGCGCAGTGGTTAAGAATCCACCTGCCAATGCAGGGGACATGGGTTCGAGCCCTGGTCCAGGAAGATTCCACATGCTGTGGAGCAACCAAGCCCATGTGCCACAACAACTGAGCCTGCACTCTAGAGCCCACGAGCCACAACTACTGAAGCATGCGTGCCTAGAGACTGTGCTCAACAACAAGAGAAGCCACTGCAATGAGAAGCCCGCACACTGCAATGAAGAGCAGCCCCCACTCGCCGCAACTAAAGAAAGCCCAAGTGCAGCAACAAAGACCCAACGCAGCCAATAAAATAAATAAATAAATAAATTTATTTTAAAAAGTCAATAAAGCTGATAAATACAGCAGACAGAGCTGAAGACTGAATCAGTGACCTGTAATATAAACCAGGTAATATTTCACCTAATGAAGAGCGAAAGACGAATAGAAAGTACGTTAGAAGAGTTAATCATAGGTACTTAATCAAGGAAGTCTAATGACAATTAACAGGGGCTCCAGAAGATAAGAAAAGAGAAAATGGAGGACATAAATAGGAAAACTGAAGAAACTCTTCCCAAATTACTGGAAGACTCGAATCTTGATATTGAAAGGATAAATATCAAGTATTAAGCAAAATTATTGAAAAAAAGATTTACACAAAGACACCCCAGGTGAAATTTCATTACTCCAAAGATGAAGATAAAAATCCTAGAAGAATTCAGGAAAGAATGAAAAAGTTTATATACAAAAAAAATGATAATCAGATTGTCATCTGACTTGACATCAATATCTTCAATGTTCTGAAACAAATTTTCTGAACCTAGAAATCTATATATAACTAATTGTGAGTATAAAATTAACACATTTGGGATATAAAAATATTCAGAAAGTTTACCTTTTACAAACACGTTCTAAAATAATCACTCTAGGGTTTGGTGTATCAAAATGACCAGGTAACATCCACTGTAGGAATAGAAGAGTGGCTTACTATCAGGAAATCTAACGTAACTCAGTGTATCAAACAAGTAAAGGAGAAAATCATATAATCATATCAACAGATTCTTCAAAAGCATTTGATAACATTGACAACCATTTCTAATTAAACCCTAAGAAAGCTAGAAGTATAATAAGGTCTCCTAAATATGAATATGAATTTTTACCAGAAACTAACAACAATTATTATTTTTATAGATGAAACATTAAAGCCATATCAATAAATGTCAGAACTCAGGACAATTACCATTGTTATTTTAGTCTTAGACATTTTGGTGAATATCATAAGACAAGAAAATAAAATCACTTGTATAAAAATAAAAAGAAAAAAAGTAAGGAGGTATCTTTTGGCTTAGATTGTATACCAAAATGGAAATGAGACATTCAGTAAGGTACCTAAATGTAAAATAAATATGCAAGACAATATGTATATATCATAACTTATTCTATATTCTTATTGTTTCAAAGTTTTTTCACACTAAGAATAATACTATAGTGAATATCCTTTTGCATATAGTCTTACTTTTTAGTGTTTTATATTTTAGGGATAGATTCAAAAAAATTCGTTTTACAAACTGCTTTCAAAAAATGTTTTAATAATTAAGAAATGTTTGAGAGTACATTTCCCCCACATATCCACCAGTAATAAATGTTGACATTCTTCTTGATTCCTGTCAACACAATGCATATAAGTAATCATTTAATTATTAATTCAATTATTTGTATTACTTAGACTTTTGTTAAGCTTACAATTTATTTCATATATTTTGGGCCATTTGGGTTTGATTTTCTGAGAATTGTTCATTCATAACTTTTGCTTATTTTTATTTTGGTGTGTCTTTTTCTTATCAGTTTGTTAGCACTCTGTGTGTTAAAGATATTAGCACTCTATCTGTTAAACGCAGTGTAAATATATATAGGTATATTTATTTTCTGAATTGATGTCTTGTTTACTGATTTTGTTTTGCTTTCAAGGCTTTGTTGTTTTGCTCTTCTGTGCTAAAAGTAAGGTGCAAATATGTCTGCAAAATTACATACATATAAAACCCATCTCATTCAAATGTACAGCTGAATGATTCTTAGTACCCGTACTGAGTGGTGAAACCATCATCACAAATCAGTTTTAAACATTTTAATCCCCCCAATAAGATCCCTCATTCCCATTTGCAATTAACCCCTGTGCCTGACCCCTGTCCCAGCCAACCACTAATCTACTTTTTGTCTCCATAAATTGCCTTTTCTGGTCTTTTCAAATAAATGAAACCAAACAACTATATATGCTTGAAAGTAGACTTGCATATGTTTATACGAACAGGGAGAAAGCTGAGAAGTGATGCACATCTGGGTGTTGACATTTGTTAAAAATCAGAGGTTTGGGGTGAGAGCAAGGGAGGCAGAACAAAGACAACCAAATAAGCAATTTTTGACACAAAAGAAGTACAACCCAGGGAGGGAGGGAATACGGGGATATGTGTATAAAAACAGACGATAGAACTTGGTGTAACCCCCAAAAAATAATAAATAAAAAAAAAGAAGTACAACCCAACAAAATATATGTAAACATGAAATTCACATAAGGCATATTACAAATAACATAGAAGTACAATAAGAAAAATCATTGAATTATTGTTTTTGCTATTAGATTGACAAATAATCCTTAAACAGATGACACCCAGTATTGTTGGGGATTTTGAGCAATGGCCATTCTCATATTTTGCTGGTGGGAAAGTAAATTAGTACAGCCTGTTTTGAAGGGCAATTTGTTAGCATCTGTGAACATTTAAAAGAAATTTACTATGAGTTACTTTTATATTTTTATTTTTTAATTTGTTTTATTGACATAGAGTTGATTTACAATGTTGTGTTAGTTTCTGGTGTACAGCAAATGATTCAGCTATACATATATAATAGTTTGCATCTGCTAATTCCAAACTCCCAATCCATCCCTTCCCTAGCCCCCTCCCCCTTCAATCCTAGGGAAATTGCATATGAGCACTGTTGTAATTTGTAATAGCTAAATAAAAATGCCTATATGCAGGAACATATATGTGTATGCATGTATGTGTGTATACACACATACACACTCTATCTATCTATCTATCTATCTATCTATCTATCTATCTATCTCACCTAGACACATGGCATGTACTGTCAGTGTGTCCTTTATCCTCTGCTTCTTCCTACTTCCATAGAAGCCTCATGATGATGGGGACTTCTTGCTCCCCTAAGGCTGGACTAATACCTGGTACAAGATAGACACTGAAATATGTGTTGAATGTTGAATGAATGACCTAGATTGTAATAGTTATCAGATAGTGTATGAAAGGAAAATTTCAAGTCTCAATTATAACCTTTATCTTTACTTTTAATTCTTTATTTTTAGTGGTGTTTTTTTTAGAAAGAATGTATTTCCCTCGTGTGTGCACTGCTGTCTTAAGTTATTTTTAAAATTACAGATTAAATCTCTCACCTTTCCGAATCTCTCACCCTTTCAAATTTACCCAGGAAATGTATTTTTAGTTACATTCTTCAAATTATCTAAACAAGTCCAAGCTTAAAATAAATTAAAGGCCTTTGTTTTAAATAAGGTAAGAAATTGGAACGTTAAGGTTTTACATGAACATTCATGAAGAACACAGCAAGTTCATGTCTGTATTTAACTTTGTATTGAACTAAGTAAGGCATTGGTCCAGGCAGTCTGGGGACAGCTTCCCTTCTTTCTATGCTAGAAGAAAAATGTTCCTCATTCTTATGGACAGGCGATTGCAGAGTAAATGGAGCTGTATTGGTTTAGCAAACTCTTCTAATCTGTGATCTACAATAATCAATAATTATTTCTACAGTAATGTTTATCGATCTACAATAAATAATAATTATGCAACATTCTGACGTAAAAAATCATGTAGACATAACATTTCTTCTTAAAAGATTTTTTCTTCTCTTTATATTATTGTCTTTAAATTTATAATTTAAAGGCAGCAAGAAACACTATTGTTCTAGTTTATGTGTAATCCTACCTGCCTGATGGTGACACAGTAAGAATCAGAAATTCTGTGGGTAGTGCGGATAAACAAAGACAGAGCAGTCTGCAACGAGGAAATGTAGAAATCTAACAAGTTTAAAGTATTTCAGCACACCTAGAATTTTTTAAGAATTTTTTTATTATTTTGCCTGGCAGAAGAGCATTGGGAAGAAGACATATCCCTTTCACCTAGTATTATACCTTATGCTTTAATATTTCCATCTGGTCTGCTTATTATATTTAAAAATTAATGCCTTAAGTTCCTTACGATCATTATTTTTATTTTGTTTGAGTTTATGAGAAAAGTCACCCTCATTTCTCCAACAGGAAAGTAGACTCCTGTTATATGTGTGTGTTATCAGACCCCTCAGAGACCAGAGAAGTTCAGACCAAGAATTAAGGCATCTAGAGTTGCATTTCCCTTCTTCATGGTATCAAAGATTAAGTCACCATCTTAGTTCATATGTGTATCCCCATCCTTAAGAGACATCAACACATATAATATATAAAGTAAAAACTTCATGAGCTTGTTTTTCCTATTGTCACATAGATGAAAAAGTATACCTTTCAGTAAAACCGAATACTCCTCCCAAGGGTGTTGGGGTGAGAAAAGAAAGTTGGGAACAAGTCTAAAAGGGACATTCCTTAGGGTGGAGCTGTTCCTTGAAGACGGCAGTAAAAACAGTAATTTACTAATTTTCCCAGTCGCTGAGCAGTAAGTTACAAATGTCTCATACTCGGGGGTTGATGCAAATTCCAATATTGCCAACACCATATTGATGGGACCATTCTACACAACCTCTAGGAACAGATAATTTCTCAGTGATGTTTTCCAAATTAGTTTAATAAACTATTTGAAACAGTTATAAAGTTAGCCATCAAATAACACAATTATGGAGTTTGGATAATGATTCTCTGAGAAGCGATGTGGTCTAAGATACACAGGCCAGGAATGATGTGAGTGAAGTGCTAATCCCTCCTCTGACCAGTGATGTCCAGCAGGTCACCTGTGCATGGCGGCCGTCCAGCTCCTTTGGGACTTTTATGCTATTAATGATTCCCAATCACCCCCCTCCAAAAAAAGTATTTAAATATACTTTCAATCTTTGTGTGCTTAAGTCAAACGACTAGTAGTTGTTAGAAACCATAATTGCTACACTTGGTAAATTGGAGGCTGTATTTTGTGGCAAAAATATTATTAGACAGTTACATTTTCTCAAATAATGATCATATTGAATGAGGACCAGTAAGCTTAGTATTCAAAAGGAATTTTGTATTAATTTCCTTCAAATGAAGGGGATTAAAGAGGGTCCCAATTAATTTTTCCTCACATTTTGACATTTTATGAAGTTACTTAAATTTTACCACACAATTTAAATAACCCATGGCAGAGTAAAGACTGACATTCTAAATTTTTCAATAGGCATTTAAGGATAAGGATTCTTGGTCTTATATTTTAAACACACACACACACACACACACACACACACACACACATATATATATATATCTCAGAATTTAATGTGCTTAGAGCTTAGAGTACTGCTGGCATAAGGCTGGTGATAAAAATGATAAATCGCTAGACTTTGATTAAAGTGGTCTGTTCTCATCTCAGCTGAGCTGTTAATCAAAATGTATCACTGTGGGCAAGTGGTCTAAATGTAGTTTCCTTTCCTGGGAAGTGTTGGGTGTTGACTTAGGTGGCCTATAAACTTCCTTCAAGTTCTCACATCGGGTACTAAAATATTTACAGTTTGCATTCTTTTGAGGAAATATATCATGCTTTTTAAACAGTTATTAAAAGTGAAATTCTGCATTTGCCTTATTTGTTAGTGGGTCTCTTAAATTTTTATGATGTTTTATAAGAGATTACTATCTTAAAATTTGTAAACTGAGTTTGTGAGAGGGAATGAACTTAATTCAGCCTGCTTCTAATATCAAGCATTGTGCTAGCCACATTACAGAAATTCTCTTTTCCAGCCCCCGCCCCAAATTTAGCAAGTTGAGTATTATTGTCCTCAGTTAACAAGGGAGGAAACTTAAGTCTATAAATGAAAATTGACTTCCTGTATTTCAAAGAGCACAATATCCGGTACACCTAACTCCAAAGACGATTTTTATTCCCCCACTGTAACATTTTAAATGAAAACACCTCCTTGACTCCACAGAACAAAATATGAGATACTTGGTTATCATTTTAAGGGTAATTTTCTAACAGAAAGTGGCAGAACATTAAAAATAATCAGTATGTATTTTAACAGGTTAGACAGTAAATTCCTCCTCTGTAATATATCTTTCCGTTAACTGATGAAAATGGATAACTGTTGGTATTTTTTTCTAATATCCATCAGAATTTACTCCAAGATCATATAAAATAATAAGGAAAAACACTTTTTAATGAGTGGTTGCAGACGTCTGTCAATGTGAAATCTGAGTCAAGTCACATTTTTCCATTATGTATACAGAAATGAGGTTAACTCCAGCTTAAAATTAAGCAGGAATCATCTTGCAATGACAGGTGTTTCTGCTCTGTTATGACATCATTTCCAAGGTAACTAAACAGAGCATCATAAAGGAAGGATTATGTTAGCAGGTGTGAAATAAACAGCAGGAGAACACTTTACAGGAACTTTATAAAACCTTGAAAGTAGATGACATTTTTGGTAAACGTTGCCGCCAGGAATAATACATACAGAGTTAGGAGGAGATCAAAAATCACCTAGAACATGAAATACGTGGTGAAAACTAGTTCAATGTTAATTATTAGAAATAAGAGAATTTATGCAAACAGCTTTCTCCATGGTGACTTGGTATATCTGTGTTTTTCTTTTTGTTTTATTGGAAGCTGTTTCAATCTGTTTCTAATATGTAGACCAGTCATAAAATGCTCTTGAATATGTTTATCTCAAAACAATGAGCAGAAAGAATTGTAATTCCTGGTCGGTAGTGGTTTTTCAGAGGAAGGAAGATAATTTAGAAAAACTGGTAGTAGAGTTGGTCCTGTTTCACTTTCAATGAATAAAGCATATCAAAATAGGGAATTATTTAAGTGCATAGTTTTGGGGGAGAAATTGGTTTTAATTGTTTCATGGAAATTGGAATCACAAAGGGATTCCAGAGGAAAATACTGGGTTAACAAAGCCTCTACCGTGAGGCCCTGGTGTTTGGGAAGAGTGGCCAGTTTTAGAGAGTGTAAAGTGAAGGGATGGAGTCCAGAGGCTGCCAACACTGGGTTGTAGATGTGTGTGCAGAACTTCACAGCTTCCATGGACTTGGGTTATGACTCTAGGCGCAGGGGAGCAAGGCATTACACTGAAACCTGGGTGATGATCCCAGGACCTGGCCTTCCTTCCATCAGGCTGTGTGGATGCTCAGCTGATATGCAGGGCTGCCTGTGAGGACCAAATCCCGTTTTGAGCAGCGTAAGCCTCCAGAATATAACAAAGGGACATAAATGATTCTACAAGGCAGTAAACACCTCTTCTACATGATCACGTTTCTACTTCTTTCCTGCTAGAAGTGTGACACCTCAGCAACACCTGAAGCATCATTGGATAAGGCCCTATGACTTAAATGACGATTCTGAGCCATCCACAGCTTGACAATGAAAGGAAAACATTATTGCATGGATCCCGGAAAGAGTGAAAAAGGGATGGGGAAAGTGAAGAAAGGAAAAGTCAGAAATAACTAAGAGTAAACGTGAGCTAAATGATACATACAGAGAATGGTTAAACAAGGTCCTACCGTATAGCACAGAGAACTATATTCAGTATCCTGTAATAAACCATAGTGGAAAAGACTATGAAAAAGAATCACTTTGTTCTGCAGCAGAAATTAGCACATCATTGTAAATCAACGATATTTCAATAAGATAAATTTTTAAAGTAGAGTAAACGTGGGCTGGGGACACATTCATGAGAGCCTGGTGTCTTCCCCTGCTGATGTTCCTGAAGCTGCAAATCATTAGCTGAGAAACAATTAACAAAGCTTCCTTGTATTACCATCCACCGTGCCTTCATTAAGTGTTATTTAAGTGGTTGGCCATTAATATGATGGTTTAGTTTAAAGCCATGTATGTTCTTACAAAGGTTAATAACTCAATGACTTCTCGCCAGTGCAGTAATGGTCCCGAATTCCAGTAAAGGAGCTGATTGCTCTCTGCCCGGGATTAACAAGGCAGAGTGTGCTTCTACTGAACTCTTTCCTGGGCAGAGAAGGAGTTTGAGATTCTACCTCTAAAGGAGATGCCTCCTGTTCTAATCACATGTCGGGATGTGAGATAATAAAACTTTGGAAGCTGAGACATGAAGATTTTTCTCTTATTTATGAGTAAAGATATTAAAGACTATTTGACCTTCTCACAAATCACAAGTATGTCTTATTGCATAGAAATCTCTCAAGCTAGCATAGCCAGAATTGTTCACTTTACAAGAATTCTAATGTCTCCACCATAGTTTTGCAGGAATTGACATAGACAGAAACAGGAGGTAATTCTCTGTTTGTTTTGTTTGCTCTTCACCATTCATACGTCTTCTCCTAAGGCTGAACTTTTGTTTTTGTTCCATTCTACTTCTCAGGCTTCCATGTGGGGCCTTGGCCCTCAAATTAATGACAGCTGCTCTGCAGTGACAGGCCACAGGGTCCAGGTTGTATCGTTGCCCTCCGAGACTTTTTTTCTTCTTCCCAAGGTTTTGCAACCTCATAATGACAGCCAGGATTATTGTTATATTGGGTTCAGGTTGACCTTGGTGACAGTCATAAATGCAGTGAACAGTCGCTCTGGGCTATGGTTTCTGAATGAACTTAAAGTTGGAAAGGCATATATTCTATTTTAATTGAGAAAGTAGTCGGCTGAATCAGGATAAATGTTGAAAGAAGTGGTATCAGAGTTTAAAAATTACAAAGAAGGGATCTTGAGGTTTTCTAATTTTCTCTGGACTTCATCACAACCTGCTCAGATTAGCAGCTGAAACTATGTTCATGGGGGAGAAAACATGCCATCCTGATGATCTGGGCTAGATTTGGCTTCTCTTACTGTCAATAAATTCTCCCTTGTATCAGATGCTAATCCTGGGCATCGCAATATGTGTTTGTTGCCTCTAATGCCCTCTTCTGGAGCCAAGAAGAGCATCACAATCTCTCTCTCTCCTCCTACCTCTCTCTCTCTTTCCTGTGTCATAATATGACATTACATATAAGACAGGCCCTAGGTATAAGGGAAGACAGTGTGAATTGGGTGGCAAATGGTCTTTTTTAAACCCCACAATTATTTGTTTACCAAACATTTTTTATAACACTGGCTGTATGTCAGGCATTACTCCTAGTGCTTCACAAATGTTAATTCATTTACTACCCTCACAACAAGCCCAAGGGGAGGCACCGTTACTGAGCCAATGATTCAGACGAGGAACCTGAGGCACAGAGTGGGTGGGTAGCCTGCCCGGGTCACAAGGACTGACAAGCGACCAAGGTGGTTCTCAGTCACTGTACTGTGTTCCTCTCCGTGAAACCTTCTGTGTGATTTTTTTCTGACATCTTTCGTGTGTTGACTGTGTTCTATCCCCAACAGTATCACTTACTACCGATATCCTAAGGTGCTCACGCAGTGTGTGTCTGCCCTTGTTACCAAACCAAACTTGGGTCTGCTCACTGGCGCCCAGCAAAGCCAATCTACTGACACCGGGTTATGGTGAAGGAAAGTAGAATTTACTGCAGGGCACCAAGGAAGGAGCTGATGCTCAAAAGTCTCAAACTCCCCGAAAGCTTTCAGGAAGGGGTTTTAACGGCAGTGGGAGGGAAGGGGCTGCAGGGTGTCTGAGCAGCTGGTACACATTCATGGATTGGTTGACATCAAGGTGAGGTTTCAAGCATCATCAACCTCCTGGTTTCAACTAGCCCAGTGTCTGTGTGCTTGCGGTCAGCAGCTTTCATCCAGTTGGGGTCTGCTTCCTATGACAACAACTTAGGAATACGTCAGGACTTTATATCTTTCAGAGAGCTGGGAGTTTGGCGATTCTGCTATGTGGATGGTTTATAGTCTAAATTGTTACCAGTTCCCCAGCCCAATAGCTATTCTTTCTGTCTACATCTTCAAGTTCCTAATCATTAACTCTTTTTTTAAGCAAATTTATTTATTTATTTATTTTATTGGCTGTGTTGGGTCTTTTTGGCTGTGCGTGGGCTTTTAGTTGTGGTGAGTGGGGGCTACTCTTCGTTGTGGTGTGCAGACTACTCATTGCCGCAGCTTCTCTTGTTGCGGAGCATGAGCTCTAGGTGCATGGGCTTCAGTAGTTGCAGCACATGGGCTCAATAGTTGTGGCTCACGGGCTCTAAAGTGCACTCTCAGTAGTTGTGGCACACAGGCTTAGTTGTTCCGCGGCATGTGGGATCTTCCTGGAGCAGGGATCGAACTTGTGTCCCCTGTATTGGCAGGCAGATTCTCAACCACTGAGCCACCTAGGAAGCCCCCTAATCATTAACTCTTGAACCAGCCTTTAGAGACTCAGGGGAGGCCTGGGATACTAAGACAACAGCCTTTTACTTCAAAGGACAGGGACACAGGGGCTTGTACACGGGTTCAGTCTGGGTGTGTGCAGCTGTATGTGTGCAGGAGTGTGGGCATGTGTGCACTTGTTGGTTGTGTGTTGTTATCATCACATCACTTGTGGAGATGCTGGCACTGGGAAACCTTAAATTAGGAAGCAAGGAATATATAACAACTTCCCCCTCAAACACACAAACTCCTAACTAATTGCATTGTGAGACCTTGAGCAACCACTCTGAGTCAGTTTCCTCGTTAGCAAAATAAGGGATTTGGACTTGATTTTTTTTTTATCTTTAAATTCTAGACCTGGAACAGGATATGTATTGATTTCTAAAGCAGCCAATAAGGACATTTCTCTTCAGGATCGAGCTGATTTTGACATTTGAAAGAACAATAACTCAAGACCTCAATAAAACCCTAAGTTTGCAAAAACCACAATAGCATCTGACTCTCATAACAAAATATACTAAAAAATAAGTGAAATTTTTACATGACCACTTTCTAGTCTCTATTAGCTCTAAAAATACTGAAATAAATAACTTACACATTTATTACAAAAAAATATGTAACAAAACTAAACTTACACTGTTATATAACCAAACAGATAAAACCAGCAGCAACACACCTGCAGTCAAACAAAATTGGGTTTACACATTTGCTGCCCTGAAAGAGAAAGTTCTAGAGGAGACTTAGGAAAGATCCTGAGGAGGGGGTGGGGAAAACAGAGCTAATGTGATGGACCTGTTTTTTGATCTGATGTGACGCTTATTTTGACGTCATATTATTATGTGACGAGGTTACTGAGGATTATAGATGGGTCCTGCCAATCTGTGATGCTATCTCCTTAAATGTATTGTTTTGGGAAATATGTTGTGTTAAGCTGTTGCATTTTTGTGTTTGCTTGTACAGGTGGTTGTAATGCTACAGATACTTTTTTTTTCATTTCAATATGATCAAATCTCTAAATGTACAAGGCATAATAAAAGGGACAGAATTTATTTGCATGCAACAATAGGCATGAAGGATGCAGGAGGAAACTGTTGAGAACATAACTCTTATCTAATGAAGGCACAGAATTAATTATAAGCTTGAATATGCAAGTGATTATACTGCTTCATAATATCTTTGCTGTTCGGTGAGATGAGTTATCTCTGCTTGGCACACTGCCTGATTCCCGGAAAGAAATATATATGTATATACACATACATATATATTTCTATAACAGCTATAAATTTGCAAGCTGGGAGGATAATTACATGTGGAAAGAGTTACACATTTTTACAAAAAGCAGAATCTTTTTCTTTTGCTTGAAGTTTTTGTTTCCCACTAAGCAGCAGCATGTCACTGTGCTTACTGACAACTGACCGATGGATGGATGTATCAATTGTACAAGTTTGTAGAATGAAAAGGAAGCAAACAATTCAACAGAAATTGATTGAGCATCAATTTTGCCTAGAGCATATGATGGTCACCCTATAGGATGAAAAGAAAAGAAAAAAGACCCAGCTTTCAAGGAGCTGCAGTTTAATAGAGATGATAACAGCAAAAAGCTAGAGTCGTATGAATGCAAAAATGTATCCACAACATGTGAGAAGTTAAGGAAAATAAAACTGGTCAATTGACTAATGTGAAAATTCTTACAAACGCATAATCATTTGTCTACTTGTAATTAACATTTTATTAATCTACCTTTACTGAAATCATTAAAGTACATGAATACAAGACTATCAGAAAATCCAAGACATACGGTCATTGTGAATCTTTTACAGAAACAGCTATATATAACTGTTTCAGCTAATCCATACCCAGTGTGGTGGCTGGACCTGTCCTTGTGATTCTTATTATGATTGAAAGATGCCCTGGGAAATGACCATCAGGAAACACACACACAAAAAAAAAGGTTTATTACTTACAGGTCCTGGAAATTACATGACACACCTGGGGCCACACAGTGTGGTCTCGGGTAGACAGGTAGACAGCAAGATTGCTTGGCCTCAGGTTCTGATTTTATTGGGGTTGGGGTGGGGGCATAGGGTTTCCCAAGCTGCTCTTTATTGGTGAATTTAAAACAGAAGAGGGAGAATTTGAAGCATGGGAAGAGAAAAAACAAGGAGCCCACAAGGTCAGGTATCAAATCAACCAAGATCTCTAAACCAGAGGAGTCTTAGTTGGAAGAGGTGGCCTGGCTCTTTTACCTTGCCTTGTGGCTGGCTAGGTGTTTATTTGAGACAGCTGCTTTTGAAGTGGATGCCTCCTTAATCAAAGCTTAATTCAGGCATTTTCATTGTAAAAAATTTTAAAACACCTGTTGGGGCTTACACTACAGGTATCTTATATTGATTTTTTTTGAATAGGTAAGAATCGTCTGCCTAAATAGTAAAGAAAGAACCCTGCAATTGGCCTTATGACACTGATGCTTTAAAAAAAAAAAAAAGCAGTCACCTGATATTTGGGATAATGGAGTAGAAAGAGTCTAAATCTGAAATTTTTCTTCTTCTTCAGGACTGTCTTGGTTCTTCTTGGCCTTTAGTAGTCTACAATAATTTTAGAATCTCCTTATGCATTTCCAGAAAAACTTGGTGGGAGTTTTTGTGTGCTAGGGATAGGATTGTATCAGATACATAGAGCATTTCTAGACCTACACATTTACGCATTTGTGATTCTGCAGTCAATGAGCACACTTCTGCTTGTATGTAACAGTGAGGCCAAATTTTGTTCAACTTTTTATACCCTTACTGATTTTTATTCTATGTGTTCTGTCACTTACTTAGAGATGTGTTTATTTCTGTCATTATACTTGAGATTTGCCTATTTTTCTTTATTTGTCACGTTCTGCTTTATATGTTGAGACTATATTGTTAATACATATAAAATTTGAGATTAGTATCTTTGGATGGATTAATCTTTTACTATAATGAAATGCACCTTTTTTTATCTATAATAAGATTTCTTACATCAAGTCTACTTTGTCTGGTGTTAGTATAACTACACTAGCTCTCTTCTGGTCAATGTTTGCATGATATTTCTTTTACTTTCTCTTCATTTAATCTCTCCGTATTGCTTCTAACTAGCAAATAGTTGGATTAGTTTGTTTACAAAATCTAATCTGATGATTTTCTTCTTTCAATTGGAACATTTAATTTGTTTACACTCTATGTAGTGGCACTGTATTTGTGTTTAAACTTACCCTCCTGATTTGTATTTTCTATTTACCTCATTATTACCTACTTTTAAATTAATTATATTTAGCATTTTATTCTTCCATTAGCTTGCTAGTAGCATATTCTTTTGCTATTCTTTTATTTGTTATCCATAAAATCTTATATTATTATTATATTATTAGTGCTTAATGTATATTAATATATTTACCACTTCCTGGAAAATACAAAGACCTTATACCACATTAATGTAATGTATCACCTCCAACATTTATGCTATTATTGTGATTTATTCTAAGATAAATATTTTAAATGGTTCTTGCTTGCCATCGATATTTATATAGATTTAGCACTTGTTGCTCTCCATTATTTCCCGTATCTTGGTTTTCATCCGGCCTCATTCTCCTTCTCCTAAAAACCTCTCCTTAGTATTTCCTTTTCTGTTCTTCAGCTGGTAACACATTCCCTTTTAACAGAATCAGAATGGCTTTATTTTGGGGAATTCTCTAGAGATCCTGTGGTTAGGACTCCATGCTTTCACTGTGGGGGCATCATGGGTTCAATCCCTGATTGGGGAACTAATATCCCGCATGCACTGTAAAAAAAAAAAAAGAATCGCTTTATCGTTTAAGGACATTTTCCACTATTATAGAATTCCATTTGTCATTTATTTTCTTTCATTACCAAAATGTAATTGTACTTCCTTCTAACTCTTCTGTTGAGAGGTCAGTTATCAATCTTACACATTCTCCTTTGAAAATAATATTTCTTTTTTCCCCAGCTGCTTTAAAAAGTTTGTCTTTTGTTTTCTGTAGTAGTGTTATGATGTGCTTAAGTGTTGTTTTCTTTGTGTTTATTCTGCATAGGGTTTGCAGCAGTTCTTGACTCTGTGGCATGATGTCTCTCATTGGTGTCTTAGTTCCAGCTATTATAACAAAATACCATGGACTGGGTGGCTTAAACAGCAGACAATTATTTCTCACAGTTCTAGAGACTGGACATTTCAAAATCAAGGTGCCTACCTCCAAATACCATCACATTAGGGATTAGGGCTTCAACACATGTATATAGAGGGAACACAGGCACTCAGTCCATAGCAGTTGGTTTTGGAAAATTATGGTCTAAAGTGTTGCTTCTGCTCCATACTTTATATTCCCTCCTTCTAGGTCTCCAATTACACATATGCTAAACCATTTTACCATGGTTCATATCTCTCTTATGATTATACCTATTTTATAATTCAGTATCTTTACTTCTCCCCTATTTCACCCTGCATATTTTATCCTAATTTGAGTTCACTAATCCTATTTTCTAATTTTTCTAATTTGAAAGTATACCAATCTACTGAGTTCTTAATTAAGTTCACATTTTTTCAGTTCTAGAAATTCATTTCTTCTTGTATAGTTTCCAGTTCTCTATTTAGATTCTTCATCTTGTCATCTAACTTATGGAACATAATATACACCATATGGGAGTATCTGTCTTAAAACTCCAGTATTGAGATCTCCTGTTTCCATTATGTGTTTCCATTATGTGTTTCTCCTTTTTCTTCTCTCTCTCTCTCTACCTGTCTCTGTCTCTGAATTCATCTCTTTCTCCTGATATATGTCGTAATTTTTGGATAGATGCTTTAGATTTTTCATGAAAAAATTATAGATAAAATTTAAAGCTTTTATGATGTTATAATACATCAGAATCAAATACTTTTGCTTCTTCCAGGAAGTAAGGGTAGAGGCAGATAGCTTTCATCCAATCAGATATTGAGCTGGCTTGAAGTTGGAAAGCCATGAACACATTTATGTCTAGAGGAGTCAGGGGAAGAAACGATGCTACTAGGATCCTGGGAGGGGAGTATAATGAGGGGGCCACCATGGGGACCCAAAGAGGGATGAAGTCATTGTCCAAACTACCAGAGAAAATAAATATCCAAACTTCTCTCTCCTGACCTCTGGTCTCCCACTCATGCTTCTTATTTGGGAGAGATAGCATCTTAACAATGTGGAGTTTTTCAATCATTAATATGATGTATGTCTCCACTTATTAGTCTGCTTGAACTATCATAACAAACTACCACAGACTGGGTGGCTTAAACAGCAGATATTTATTTATCATGAGGCTGAGAAGTCCAAGGTTAAGTTGTCAGCAGGGTCAGGGTCTGGTGAGAGCTCTCTTCCTGGCTTCCAGATAGCACTTTCTTGCCATATCCCCTCTAGCCTTCTCTCTATGCTTCCAGGAGCAGGAGCTGGGGGGAAGCTCTCTGATCTCTTTTCTTATAAGGACACTAATCCTAGCCTTTGGGGATCAGGGTCCCACCCTTGTGATCTCATTCTTACAGGCCCCTATCATCAAATACAGTCACATTAGGGGTCAGGACTTCAATACATGGTTTGAGAGGGATGGGGAGAGGACACAGTCCAGCCCGTAGCAGTCTTCATAAATTTTTCTCAGCAATGTTTTATAAATTTTAGTGTAGAGCTTTTACACATATTGTTGCTAAATTTATTCTTAAGTATTAAAATTTATTTTTGTATATTGCATCTGTGTCCTGTTACAAGATATTAGTTCTAGTAGTGTTTTGTAGATTCTTTAGGAATTCCTGTATATAGTATTATGACTTCTGACAATAAGGATAGATTTACTTTTCCCTTTCTAAATTTATGTCTTATTTCTTTTTGTTGCCTTATTATATTTGCTATGATCTCTGTTACAATGGTTAATAGTGGTGTTTAGAACAGAAATACTTGCTTTGCTCCTGATCTTAGGTAGGAAATATTTGACTTTTGCAATAAATATACTGTTTGTGGTAGGTTTTCTGTATATTTGATAAACTTTTTCTTAAATTTTTTGCTTCTATGTTTTTGAGTGATAGTGGTTTTTAACTTTATTTTCCTACAGGAAGGTTTTCTTGTATCAGGAATTTAATTTCAATGCTAAGCTGACCTGATAAAATGAGTTCAGAAGTGCAAGTGGTCCATCTTCCTCTTTTTTAGTAAAAAAAAAGTCCATATTATGTTGATATAATTTACTCTTTAAATATGTTTAAAAGAGTTTTCCAGTAAAGATATCTGGTTTTGACATTTTCATTGTAAATTGTCTATTAATTATGAATTCAACCTTTTTACTAGTTATGTAGCTATTCGGGTTTTCTATTTCTTTATGTGTCAGCTTCAGTAATTTGAATCTTTAATGAAATTTCTCTTTCCAATCCAAGTTAATTAATTTATGGACATAAGTTGTTCATAATATTTCCTTATTTATCTTCTTAATGAATCTAAGATCTGTGGCACTTTACCTTCTTTCATAATTCTATTTACTGTTATTTTTCTTAGTCAAGTGGGATGTTCATCAATTTTATTGGTCCCTCCAAAGAGCCAGTTTCTTTTTTTTAAGTGTTTAACTGGGTCTCAGTACAATTCATTTTGTTTCCCTTACATGAAAATAGTCCACATTTTAAATGCATAACTATCCATTTAGACACATTTGAAATAGGAGTTGGTCCCTGAAATGAATGTTACAGCTTTCCTCTTTTTTTTAAATTTAATTTAATTTAATTTCAAAAGTTTTTTTTTTCTATTATTTTTCAAATTCTCTTTCCATTTAGGTTTTTACAGAGTATTGAGCAGATTTCCCTGTTCTATACAGTAGATCCTTGTTTGCTATCCATTTTAAATATAGCAGTGTGTACATATCAATCCCAAACTCCCAGTATAGCCTACCCCCCACACTTTTCCCCCTGATAACCATAAGTTCATTCTCTAAGTCTGTGAGTCTGTTTCTGTTTTGTAAATAAGTTCATTTGCATGATTTTTAAAAAAGATTCTGAATATAAGTGATATCATAAGCCAGTTTCTGATTTCATTGATTTTCTCTAGGTTTTATTGATGTTTAAATTTTATGTTTAACTGATTTCCACTCCAGTCTCTATTGTTTTCTTCTTTATTCTATATTTCATTATTCTTGTTAACTTTATTAATTTTGTTCTTTTCAATGTGTAAACTCAGATCATTGATTTTATAATTGTTTCTTTTGGAATAGATCTTTTAAAGCTATAATTTTCTAGGGCTTCCTAGGTGGTGCAGTGGTTAAGAATCCGCCTGCCAATGCAGAGGACATGGGTTTGATCCATGCTCCAGGAAGATCCCACATGCCGTGGAGCAACTAAGCCCATGCGCCAAAAGAAATAAAAATAAAAATAAAGCTATAATTTTCTAGAAAGTAGTTTAGCCACATCTCAGAAACTTAAGTTGTATTTTAGTATTATTCAGATAAAAAATGGATTTTAATTTCTCTTGTGATTTCTTCTTTGACCTTGTCATATCTAAATACATGTTGCTTAATTTCCAAAATTAGGCTATTCCCAGAATTTTTGTTATTACTTCTAATTTTATTATTTTCTTATTATTTTCTAATTTTGTACAATATAAATTTTATATTCTATTTTAGTTTTATCTCATTCATTTAAATTTATATTTTTCATGTTTTATAATGCAAATCCTGTGTTAATCTAGTATGCATGAGTACAATTTATTAAACAAATACCTATTTACTGTACAGGCTTTAAAAATATTTTGTTAAAGGAGTTGTGATCAGAATGTATGGAGATCTTTTTACATCTCTTATGGAGCCTATTGAAATAAGAGATGCAAAGGAGCAAGAATTCAGGCAGGTCTATGAGTTTAGGAATAAAACTCACAAACAGAAAGAATACTTTGCCAAAGAGATGGAAACTTTAGAAAAGAACCAAACAGAAATTTGGGAGCTGAAGACCTCAATAAAGGAAATAAAGAATGCATTAAAAGCATTAGAAATAGAGCAGACCGTATGGAAGAATTAGCAAGCTCAAAGATAGAAATCTAGAAATGATATGTGTAGAAGAGGAAAGAGAATTAAGATTTTTAAAAGAGAAGAAATTCTGCAAGAATTATCCAACTCTATTAGAAAGTGCATTATTAGGGTAATGGGTATCCCACAAGGAGAAGAAAGAAAGAAGAAAGAAAGAAAAAAAGAAAGAAAGAAAGAAAGAAAGAAAGAAAGAAAAGAAGGAAAGCAAGTAGAGAGCTTATTTAAAGAAATAATAGCTGAGAATTTCCCAAACTGGAGGAAGGAATTGGATAAAGTCCATGAATCTAAGAGAACAACTAATAATCTCAATGTAAAAGGATCTTTTCCAAGACACATTATATTAAAAATATTGACAGTCAATAACAAAGAAAGAATTTTAAAGCAGCCAGGTAAAAAAGGATGGTCACCTACAAAGGAACACCCTCCCTGCAAGGCTACCAGCAGATTTCTCAGCAGAAACTCTACAGGCCAAAATAGTGGAGTGACATTCTCAAAATACTGAAAGATAAAAACTGTCAGCCAAGAATACTCTATTGAGGAAAGTTACCCTTCAGATATGAAGGAGAAATAAAGGCTTTCCCAGACCGACAAAAGCTGAGGGAGTTCATCACCATCAGACCTGCCTTACAAGAAATGTTGGAAGAAGTTCCTCTACCAGAAACAAAATTCAAAAGTACACAAAACTTTGAGTAAGATGATAAATCAACACATATAATCAGAAAATTACAACTCTATATCAGTATAGGTCGTTAAACAATTTATTATAGCATAAAGGTTAAAGGGAAAAAACAATAAATGTAACTATAGCTACTTCAATTTGCTAACAAACTTACAACATATAAAGGGATAATTTGAGACAACAAAAACATAAAAAAGGAGGAAGAAAGTATGGAATCCATATAGGCACATGAAAATAAGATGCTATCAGCAGAAAAAATTACTATCTTATCTATTACACAAAACATACATCCAGAGCAGAGAGAAAACATTGAAAAAGGGGAAACCAAAAAAAAAAAAAAAAAACACAGAAAATCACCAAATTAAAATGGCAGACAAAAACAGAAGGCAAAAGAATCAATGAAGATAGAGTAACCAGAAAACAAAAAATAAAATGGCAGTACTAAGTTCTCACTTATCAATAGTCATGCTAAATATAAATGGATTGAATTCACCAGTCAAAAGACACAGAGTGGCTGGATGGATTCAAAAACAAGACCAAACTATGTATTGCCTCCAGGAGATTCATCTTAGCTCTAAAGACAAACATAAGCTTAAAGAGAAGGGATGAAAGACTATATGCTAAGCAAATGGTAGCCAAAAGAAAGTGCGTGAAGCCACACTCACATCAGAGAAAATACTCTTCAAGCCAAAAAATGTAAGAAGAGACAAAGATGGACATTACATAATGATAAAGGGGACAGTTCACCAAGAAGATGTAACAGTTACTAATATATATGCACCTAATATAGGATCACCAGTACATCAGTGGATAGACCATCCAGACAGAAAGTTAACAAGGAGACAGAGGGCTAAAATGAAACATTAGACAGGATGGACTTGATAGATGTATACAGAACATTCCATTCAAATGGAACAGAATTCACATTTCTTTCATGAGCTCGTGGAACATTCTTAGGGATAGACCATATTTTTGGACACAAAACAAGTCTCAATACATTTAAGAAGATTCAAACTATATCCAGAATCTTTTCTAATCACAAGGGTATGAAAAGAGATCAGCTACAAGAAGAAAGCTGGAAAATCACAAAAATATGCAGGCCAAACAACATGCTACTGAACAATTATTGGGTCAACAAAGAAATCAAAGCATGTAGGCAAAAGGGAACCCTCATGCACACTGCTAGTGACAATGTAAATTGTTGCAACCATTGTGGAGAACAGTATAGAAGTTCCCCACCAAAAATTAAGAATAGAAATGCCATATGATCTGGCTATTCCACTTCTGTTCTTTTCATGGTGTTCAATGTTCATGACATGCCATGACCTACACAGAATCAAGATAATAAAAATGTTTGACTTTTATAGACAAGAGCAGTGAGAGTCACACCACCAACTAGCCCATGTGAAAGCAACTCAAGATGTAGGGACTGTGTAATGTAATGCGACTGATGTGGTTGGATTAATAAGTGCACATTTATATGTCTTTATCTCTGTAGGAACAAAATTTATCTTGCTAGCTTTGTATGAAGCTGAGAGCCCTCCCCCAAAATTATATATGTATGATTAAAAAAGTAATGATGATGGTAATGATTAGATATTAGTAATAATTAGGCATTATCATGGTATTAGTGCCTCATAAGCACTACCTATCTGTTAGGCTCTATGCCGAGTGATTCAGATAAATTATGTCATTAATGCCCAAAACATCTCAGTGACTTTGGAACTGTTAGCATCCTCAGTTTACTGATGATGGCACTGAGTTAGGGAGGTGGCCTGAGTAAATAGCAAATAAGTGGTGGATCTAAGCTGTTTAGCTCTAGATACCATAGTCTTCTTTGAAAGTTGGTGATGAGATGAAAGATTATCCAGTAAATCATGTTGAGATAGTTAGCTATGAGGGAAAAAATCACTTTGGATCCCTATCTCTTGTCACACATCAAAATAAATTCTGAGGGACCAAGAGTAAATTCATATAGTCAATGAAATAAAAATGGATATTTTTCAAAGCATTTTCTGAGCTAAAGTACAATAGAAGAATTGCAAAGGAAGAGAACAATAAATTAGACTATATAAAATGAAAAACCATCTTTGTGACAAAGAGGAAAATAACTGATATGACAAGTAACAATATGAAAATTCTTTCTATCAAAGAGATCAATTAAAATGGGTAGGAAAATACTATTAATTCAATTGATAAATGCACAAAAGGCTGGGTCATTTAATATCCTAATGAATATGTGGAAAACACTGGGGAAAACATTCATTCTCATTAGTACAACCGGAATGGACAAAAGTGATAAAATTATCAATAAATGACAGTAAATGGTCATGGTATGCCATTCTACTTTTTTTGACATTCTACTTTTAATCATATGTTATAAACATAGTTGAGGAGTAAATACACCACTAGACATAAAACCACATGTAACTGTCTATGTAACTATGTATATGTGGATAAAAATGAAACAAAAAGAAGAAAGTATTATATCAATAATAAAAATAAGAATTCTCTGCAAGTCTATTCTTCCCCATCTGCAAGTCTATTCATGAGAGACAAAGCATGACCAAGCATTCAAGTTTAGGGCATGGAAACACTGCTCCCAGCTGTATACTCTTGCTGTGACAGAGAAGGACAAGGTTCATTTAGACCCCTCTCTGTCCTTCCACCCCAATCATTAATTCATTTCCTCCACAGGGCACTTCTGTGACTTGAAATAATCCAGTTCTTACCCACCATAGAGCTGAGTGGTGGGCTTAGATTATACATGATATTCTAGGGGACCAAAATGTTGTTCCACTTGGTGGAGAATGTTCCTACCTTCAAATGCAAATGGGTTCTTCTTTTATCCAGCTAAGTTTCTTTATGTCTAAACTACACTGTGCATTCCACGAGGTTCCTTTGTTGTTGTTCTCTTGTTTTCTCATATATTTGATTCTTACTCCTGGAATCCCATTCCTAGAGCTTCATCCTCTTGCTCCAAGTTTATCTTTAAGCTCCCAGAAGAGGCTGTCCATCCTGGGACTTTCCTTAACTGCTCTTCTGAAAAAGACTATTTGCTCTTAGATCCCATTTCCTCCTCTTTCTTGGCAGACTTTGTTTTGCTAAGGAAGGCTATATGAGTGGTACATTTTCCAAGATCTTCGAAATGCTGAAAATATGGCTTACTGCTTTTACACTTGATTGATGAATTGCTTCTCTACAGAATTGCAGGCTCCCCTGTTTTCTGCAAGAACACTGAAGGTATTTCTCCTTGTCTTCAAACATTCAGTATTGCTGATGAGAAGTCTGGTCTGTTATATTTGAAGGGGATCTGATTTTTTCTTTCTGGAATCTTTTATGATCTTCTCTTTATCTTTGGTGTATTGAAATTTTATAGAGACTTTGTGTCTTTGTGGTTTCTTTTTCCATTCTTTTTGTTAAAATGCAGTGACTATACCATATGTTAACACACATATATATGGAATCTAAAAATGTGGTACTGATGAACAC
The DNA here is from genome assembly GCF_030028045.1 of Hippopotamus amphibius kiboko. Lineage (NCBI taxonomy): Eukaryota > Metazoa > Chordata > Mammalia > Artiodactyla > Hippopotamidae > Hippopotamus > Hippopotamus amphibius. The sequence continues at coordinate 82,501,532 of NC_080191.1, read as the reverse complement.
AGTGACAGAGGAAGAATAAAAACGCAGGTGTAAAAAACAGATTTGAGGACATGGGGAGGGGGGAAGGAGAAGCTGGGACAAACTGAAAGAGTAGTATTGACATTTATACACTACCAAATGTGAAATGGATAGCTAGTGGGAAGCAACTGCATAACACAGGGAGATCAACTCCATGCTTGGTAATGACCTAGAGGGGTGGGATAGGGAAGGTGGGAGGGAGGCTCAAGAGGGAGGGGATATGGTGATATATGTATAAATACAGCTGAGTCACTTTATTGCACAGTGGAAATAAAAAATGAGGTGAATTTTTCCACTCTGGGATTTTGCCTTCTATTATTTTTGTAACATTCATTCTTTGCCCTGTTCTGTTCTCTCTTTTTGGAACTAGTTGGACTTTGTCTCATATTTTTTTTATCTCTTGACTTTTTAATAAATCCCTTCTTTTAAATTCCTTTTTTATTGTGACAATCTGATTATTGTTTTTCAAGAGCTCTTTTTGTTCTGGTATCTGAATACTAATTAGAGACTATTTTGAGCTTTCTTTTCTATTCTTGGAATTATCTCTTACTTTTCTAGCATCAGTTCTCCTTTACATTTATCTAGGCCTTTCTCTTTAATGCTCTAGGCTTTCTTTTGTTTTGTTTTGTTAATGATTTAGTGCCCCATGATTAACTATCTGTAAGGGGGAAAAGGCACAAAGACGAAAACAAGGCATCAGAAAGGGTGATTGGGACTTAGTGTGTGTTTGTATATGCTTACATGGGGGTGTTTTTGAGTGTACAGTTATGACTGTTAGATGCCTTTTGGCAATTATTTAGGTGAGATCTCATTATGTTGCCTGAAATCTGAAACACTGATGAGAGTGAGAGTACAGGGTCTGGGGGCATTATTAAATCATCAGATTTTAAAATCCAGAGCTGATATTGTCACGTTTTTGGTTACAATTTTTGGTAAAACCCTTTTGGGAGGCAATTTTGCAAAATAAAGTGTCCTAACTATTGTACAGTGCTTACAGCAGAAGAACCTTACATGTGCTCTAAAATTACTCAGTAATTTGATTTTTCTGTTACATTCTAAAAAATAAATGACTTTACGTAGGAAAACAGTTTCATCAACAGTGTTTTACTGCAGAGTTCTGTATTAATGTGAAAGAATGTAACCAGTTTAAGGGTTAGACTAATGATATACACTGTCTATAAAATATTTTGTAATATTAAAATGTTTTAGAAACATTTAGAATGCATGGAAAATATATGTGCTCTAATATTAATTGCATAAATAGAAAGCCAATTTAGTGGAATTTATTCTAAATATGCATAGAAAAACTAAACTGAAATCTTAATAGTGGGACAGTAGGATTGGGGTGCTTTACTCTTTAAAAAGAAGCAATTTATATCATATTTTATATTTCATAAATCCACATTATGTATTTAATAAACTTCCAAAAGGAAAAAATAAGCCTATGAAATAGCAAAAACAGTAACAAAAGACTAGAAGAAACATATACACATCACACACACACACACACACACACAGACACACACACACACACATCAAAACAAGCACCAAAGAAAACATTCATTATCATCTCCTCTGTTAGCAACTGTTTTCTACTTCCTCATCTACTATTGTCATCAAAGTTAAAATATCATCTTGTTAATTTTGTCCCCAGTTTCTGCTAGAGTGAGTTCTTTTACCGAATAGAGGAAGTAAGGAAAATGAGTAAAAGTATTAAGAAAATGCAGAATGAAATGGAATATCTCCCATTTTCTTTGTCATGTTTTTCAAAATGGTAGCATAACAATTTTTGAGAAACAGTACTGGATTAAACGAAAGTCAATTTCAAAACTAACTGTAAAAATACAGAATGGAAATTTAATCACAAGATATCTTTTTTGTTTTTTTTATTCATGCTTATATTTATTATTTATGTTAAAATATTAAATACCTCAGATGGATAAGTGAAACATTTGTGTTAATATAAGAATTCTATACCTCATTGCCATGAATCACCTTAGTAATACCATCCAAAGTAAATCTAAGGTAGATATCTTCTGCTCTGTGTCTGGGTCTGTAAACATTTCATGTGAAGGCAAATGTAAAGTATTTCTTCTTATAATGTTTATATATATATATTTCACGTAAATTATAGCACTCCCTACTACCCATATAGTAGGGAGTGTTGTAATTTTTATTTTTCTGGGTAAAATATTCCTGTGGGTTTTACAAAATGACCTACTTACTGTATTTCTTAAAGCTTCATTAAGTGGAAGAGATGAAATGTAAAATGCTATTAGAGTAACAGGTCAGAATACAATTTTCAAATATTCTTCATATATCTGATGTATGGTATGGAGTTTCAGAAGCCAAGTAACTTCACAATAACCTTTCATTCTAGTTCATATTTGGTTGCTTAACATTGTAAGTTGTTAAGATAAATTATTACACATGGACTTGCTTTAGATTAGCTTGGGTATTTAATCGGGATGTAATCCTGTATGGTGCAATCTCTAAAAGGTATGTGTAAATAAATAGCACTAAATAAATAGCATTTTTTTGGTAGAAATAGGTATGTCTTATCCTCTTTGAAAAAAATAAGTTAAGAAAGCTCCTCAATCTACTTGTGAATTTTCTACAGTTCCAAGCAAGCATAATACTTAATATTAAATTCAAAACCAGAATCTTTAAGCACACATAACTGTGTTGCTTTTTAGCAACTAATTGGCTCATTTATATACATCTGCAATGTTTTATATGAACTCCATTGAAAGGTATACCTAATATTCTATTGTAATCTCATATAATTTTTTTACAACTCATAAGCAATTTCTTTTTCATTTGTAAAGAGTAATTTTATAACTAATAATGGATATTGGGAGATAGTACTTCAATAAAAATATTTTAACTTTTTTACAGTTAATTTTGCTTTCAACTTGGAGGATAGGTTGACCACACTTACAATTAATTTTTAAATACAAATCTAAAAATACTGTGGTGCCCAAGAAAATAAGACACAGGAAAATTTGGAATTAAACAATAGTTTTCCTAACTGTTAAAATTTGACAACAATTAATGAAATATCACAGATTTAAAAGAATGAATAACATTAAAATATTAATTAAAGCAGCTGCTTCTACTTAACCACTGATTGTAACCTTTTGAATAAATTAAAAATGAAATTTAGTGAATTGTAAAATTTAACTCAAATTTAATTAATGTAATTTAATTACAATTTAATTGTAATTTTAACTTATTAAAATTCATTATAAATATATTTTGTTTTTATCAATCCTGTAGCAATTTTGCACATATTCGAAACTTGGAAACTGCCCCAATCTGGTAATTATTTTCTACTGATCCATTTTTATAACACTTAAAAATGTGAAACAATCAAGCTAAGATTGTGATAACAACTTTCTAGAAAATATGCAGATGTGCAATGAAGTGAAGAGTCTCCTTTCTGCTTTTTTCAGCCTCTTTTTTTTAAGAACTTTTATTGAGATATGATTGACATACAATAAACTGGATATATTCAAAGTGTACAAGTTGATATTTTTTCTTATTAGTAATGTGTATATGGCAATCCCAATCTCCGAATTCATCCCATCCCAACCCCCCCTCCCTTTTCCCCACTTGGTGTTCATATGTTTGTTCTCTACATCTGTGTCTCTATTTCTGCCTTGCAAACCTATTGATCTGTACCATTTTTCTATATTCCGCATATATGTGTTAATATATGATATTTCTTTTCCTCTTTCTGACTTACTTCATTCTGTATGATAGTCTCTATTCAGCTTAATTCCATTTTGGAACTTTTGTAATCATTGTAAATTTTATTGTGTTCTGTATGGTTTTAAAGGAAATTCATATTTATCCACCTTAGTATTTTTGTAGAAAAGGACTTAATTAGATGATGAGTAATATTTTGCTTATTATTAGCGTGATAAATACAAATTTAATTTCTACCTATTGTTATAAAATAGTCAAAGTTTCATACCAATCTCCTTGAATTCCATGAATTCAGACCTTCTCATCACTGTCTTGTCAACCAAAGAGACAGCCAAAGAGAAAGCACATCACCTGTCCCCATCCAGGGTCTGGGCAGAGGACACTCAGTGTCACTACTGATGAATGTCCTGTCTGAGGGTATTGCTATCTTTGATATGTCCACGTTCAGTCCATCTGGACTTCTGAGGGACTTTATTAATGACATCTAAGAGATGGTGGTATTAATACATTGTGCACAGTATAGCCGTATTTGGCAAGCATGTTAAATTGAAGTTCCATTCCATAGTTCCTTTATTCTGATACAGGCCTATACAATGCATCGTTCATCTTTTCTGGCTTCTTAGTAGATGGGAAGTCTGTGATATAATACATTGTGCAGATGCTATAATTAACTGCTTTTGTGGACCAAGTTTTCTTCGTTTTATGACCCAAGAAAGTGTAGAGGAATGAGTTAAGCACCGTCGAGCTTAAACATTTTATAGCAAATATCTCTGCTAATTCTTAGTTTTCAAAATTCACTTGATTTTTTTTGCTTGGAAAGGAGCAGTTTTAGCAGTTCATCTGCAGTATTTTCCTTTTTTTAAAATATATTCCTTTTCTCCCTCCTTTTCTTATTCTCACTTTAGCTTTTACTTTCTCTTACAAACAAGAACAAGTGATAGTTTTCCTCGTATCCATCTGAATGTTTTCAGTGGTACATTTTCTTCTTTTTGCCGACTAAACAATGCTTCTTCTTTTACTCTCTTATATTGTTTCTCACTTAATGTATCTAGGATTTATTCATCCTTAGGTGATATGTTTGAGTAATTTGTTGACTGAGTCAGTATTAGTGAAAATGAGGTAATCAGCCTTTCCTGGAGGTGCTGTTTCTGAAATACAAAGAAAAAACTGAAGTGCGTTCCAAGAAAAGTCACTGAGGCAGGCATTGCTGTTATTAGTGTATTATCCATTATTTTTATTATAATGTCCCCATTATTACATTCATTGTAAGCTTCACCACGAGGAGAGCTGCTATACAGATTTATTTTAAGTGGTGATATATCTTATAATTTATCAGCGGATGTGTTTCCAAATGATGGCTCCAAAATAGCTCTCCTAGCTGAAGTTAGTTGATGCTAGTAAACTAGATAAAATATACAGCCTGAACTTTTCTTTAGCACCTACATTTTATTGTTTGTTCCTCATGAATATGTTGTAATATTGATTTTAATGATGGATGGTTTTTGAGAAGACTGATATCTTCTAAATCCTCTGACACACTGAGGTTTATGTACATAAATATTAATTCTCTGGTGCCCTACATTTTCCTAATCAATCAGCTACTCTGCTTAGACCATTTTTACTAAGCTTTTTTAAATGAAACTTCAGAGTCAGTCATTCAAAATGTGATGGATACATGGTCATAGGAAACTCAGAATCAGAGAATTATAAATATCAAGCAAAACTCTATTCCGGTTACCAGAAGTCTACGATTTCAGATGGGTCTCAGTTTAGGCATTTGTATACTTGACAGGCACTTGTGCAAGGATAATTTTCATAATAGATGTACAAGGATAAATATGAAAATCACAACTGTTCTTTTTTCCTTAAGGTATATTTTAGTGTGATGAAAATATATTACTTCCAAATAGCACAGAAAACTTATATCATTGTCTCTTCTTCAAATAGGTGATGTGGGTATGCAATTTGTGCCGAAAGCAACAAGAAATCTTAACCAAATCTGGGGCATGGTTCTTCGGAAGCGGCCCTCAGCAGCCAAGTCAGGATGGAACCCTCAGCGATACAGCTACAGGTGCTGGTTCTGAGGTCCAGAGAGAAAAGAAAGCCCGGCTTCAGGAGCGATCGCGGTCTCAGACCCCACTGAGCACAGCCGCTGCCTCCTCCCAGGACCAGGCTCCCCCCAGTGCACAGCTGGACAGGAGCAAGGGGGCTGAGCCCTCTCAGCAAGGCGGGGGTGCAGAGCAGAAGCAGGCTTCCTCCAGGTCTAGAAGTGAGCCTCCCAGAGACAGGTAAGAGGTCTTCAGCCCATAAGCAAAAGGCAAAGTCTTAAACAGAGAGCAAATCCATCTTCAGGAATTTACCTGCTAAGATCTGTGGAAGGGGTACTTCTCAGGCCCCATGAGGAAGGCAACATTGGGCCTGGGCTGTCTCTGTCTAGAATGTATCCTTCCTTGGGAGACCTTTGCTGAGAAGATTGTCTTTCATATCGTACACGGATGTAAACAAGGCATCTGACTCATCCATCACCCAACTGCACTAACTTCCAACCCTGAACTGAGAACAGCTCTGGGACCATTTATTTACTGTTTGAGTGAGTCCTAGAATTGAAAGTGTGCTCTGGGAGAAGAGGATGGGGAACCAACCCCTGGGGGGGTGTGTGGGTGCATCAATGAAGTCTTCCCGGAGGACATTTCTTTAACACTGAGCTTTTAAGGTGACTAGGGATAAGCCAGGTGAAGGGTGGGATGCGTGCTCCAGGTAAGGGCACTGGCACCTGGCAGGAAGGAACAAGGCCATGGGACAACCCAAAGGATGCTATGGGCTCGAGGGTGAGTAGCAGAGATGGGGAGTGAGTGAGGGAGAGGTGATCAGTGAGGTTTGAGCGCCTGGGTCACACTGGGTCTTTTAGCCAGGTTAAATTTTGTAGACTTTATCCTAGAAATAATGGAGGGCCACAGAGGATTATAAGCCTGGGCTAACAGGATCAGATTATTTATTTCAACTTGTTGACTGAGTCATTCATTTGAAACAGTGTATTTATGGCCAGACAGCATGCCGTGCACTAGGGGACAGTGCTAACAAGGAGGGCGTGGCTCTTTTCTTCCTAAGGCTGGGAGTCTGGCGGACCTGATGGTTAGCACTAGGTGTGGCTGCTTTTTGCCTGTGTGACCTTTATGTATTCCACTGGATGCGAGGGTAGGATCCAAAGGCAGGATCCAAGGAAGACTTCTGCTCTCCTTTTCAAACAAAACCCACTCAATAAGATAAAAGATATTGAAGCTGAACAGATCTGGATTCCAGGCCTGGCTCTGCCACCAGGAGTTGTTACAAGCACCCTGCAGGGATTGAACGAGCACCTGTGCTCAGCAGCTGACCCATGGGCGGCCTCTGGCGGATGCAGCCAGTAGCTACTGCGTTTACCATCTGCGAACACTCCCAGGAGCCATACGGCATAAGCATGCTTTGTACAGGGTCCCTTTTCTCACAGATCCTGGGGAAGAGATCACACCATCTCCGAGGGAAGGCAGAGCCCTGGGCAGTGAACTGGCCCAGAAGGCTGATGTGATCAGAACTAGGAAATACAAATATGAGTCCTTTGGGAGCCACAGAAAAGAGAAATGCCTTCTGAATTCAATTTATAGGACATCCAGGAGTTGTGGGGTGGGCAGATGGAACAGGAGAGGCCATGACAGGAAGAACACCAGAGCCACCTCGGTGGTGGCAGGACTCACGGCACTGGTGACAAACTGTTGCAACTTAAGAGGTAAAGATATCGAAGGGGCAGTTAAGGATTGTCAGAAAATGATCTCTTTTAAAGAAGAGAAAGAATGTGGAGCTGTAAAGTTTCTAAAAAGAAAATATGAGTCCTGTTTAAAAAAACTACAAAGAATTCAGGAGTAAGGACTGGTAAGAGGTTTCTGATGAAATTTGAAAAAGACTGATAAGGGCAAATAGGCTTTCTGATTATATAAATGACTTATTATATAAATACTTAAGAAAACAATGAGACTCTGGGAGGTAGAGGAGAAGGAAAAAGGAGAGCCGGGTAGCAGTCAGGATTGGGCCTCTTCAGAGAGAGAAGGAAGATGGAAGGAATGGCTGTCTGTTTAAACTACTGAAGAACTCTTGATCCTATTTTGAACACTCATCAGGAGCTAGTAGGAATGGAACAATTGAGGTAGAGGTGAGAAAAGGCCAGTTCAGTGAAGCAAAGACTCAGAGAGACTGGAGAAATCCCATCTGCATAATACCCTATCCTTTCATAAAGCATTTTCACAGATGGTGTCTCCTTTCATCCTCACACAAGCTCTGCAAGGTAAGCATCATTTATCAGCATTTCCAAAAAAAAAAAAAAAAGTAAATTGACTCAATAGAAGCTTCCAACAAATACAACTATGCCTTAATGAGCTACTAAATGTCTGCAGTACATTCATCAGTCTTATGAAAACTCTATCTGATGATAGGTTGTATTCATAGCAGATCCCTTACATTGCAACACGGCAATGCTACCTTTGCTGTTCCTCCCTCCCTGAAAATCCCTTGCACTTCAAAGGACCCAGTGATCTAAATGCCTCAATCAGAATCGGCCATGCTTCTATCTTGCATTTTTGCGTCACTGGAAACCCTTTACTTTTTCATCATCACCAGACTCTCCTCAAATTGACCCCACAACTTATCTTAGCAACTACTACTTTGGAAAACCACAATAGAAACTGCCCTACTTTTCCCCATCTTGCATACTACTCTCAACGTCTGTTCATGATATCTGATTTTGGACTTTCGATCAAACGATGTTCTCTCTGGAAAGCACTTTCTATGGACCTCGGGACTCCAAAAAGAGCCTTGGTTGCCCCCGTTTTAATTGTATAGTAGAGGATACAGTGTCTGAATGCTTAGCTGAGGCATCCTCTTCTTATAATTTCTGGTGTGGTTGCTGGAACGTTCCCAAATCAGATGGACTCCAGTGTACATACAGAAAGGGCTGGAAGGGACATCTTAAACAATACGTCTTAAAGATTCACACAGCAAAACACTTTCCCTTTACTTTACCTTTGCCAATGCCTCCCACAGGATGGAGAGAAAAGTAGAACACAAAACTGTTTTTTTTTTTTCTTTTTTCTTTCCGTGTGATTTATTACAGGATACGGAATATAGTTCCCTGTGCTATACATTTTGGACTGTTTTCTGAAATGAGGGGAGAAAGCCCAGGAGGGGGGAAGGGAGGAAAAATGAATAATAATTTCAAAAATGTCAACATTTCTATTATTTTTGCCTAGGGAAGGTAAAATGAAGGCTAAGGTTCAGCCATATTTTTTCCTAACCAATTCCCTAAAAAGCGTTGGGGTTGGGGTGCACATGATCTCATAAAAAGTACTTTCGTTCTACTATTGAAGAAATGTTCTTATAGTTGATTTCTGAAATGCACACACCTGTATGCATGTTGCTTTAAAAGTTTTACTTACGATATTAATACACCGTTGCCCAAATATATATCAGATACATATTTAGTTTTGAGATATACGTATACATCAGATATATATATTTGCCCAAATACATCAGATATTATATTTAGTTTTATTTATATTATCGTTTGCTCCTCGATTATTACCTATATTATTTGTATCGAGAACATTTTAAGGTCTGATTCACAAACAGAGGTTAGCATAAAATCTGTTAATTTACTGAGTTAATTGATTTTTTACATGATCTAGTTAATTTATAGAGAATTTAAAATCTGAAAGCCAGTTGTGAAGGCCCTGAATATGCAGTGATGCAAAGGAGCCTTATTTAGAAAGCTACTCAGATATACAGGTTTGATGTGGTTCTTTATCACCTCTCTTTTTAATTAGACATCGAAGTATAACTATTTCCAAGGATGCTTCTAGGGTCTGGTCTTCGCCTTGCGCTTTACACACTGCTGTCCTTCTCAACGTTCCTTTGTGCATCACAGGAAGAAGACCCCAGGGCTCCCGGAGCAGAATGGCAAAAGCGCCCCGAAGGGCGAGCGGAAACGCGCGCCCAGGTCCTCGGTGCAGCCCGCGGAGGGCCCCGCGGAAGAACGGGAGAGGAAGGAAAGGCGGGAAAGCCGAAGGCTCGAGAAAGGCCGGTCCCAGGACTACCCAGACGTGCCGGAGAAACGCGAGGGCGGCCCGGCGGCGGAGGGCGAGAAGCAGAGGAAGGAGGAGGAGTACCAGACCCGGTACCGCAGCGACCCGAACCTGGCGCGGTACCCGGTCAAACCGCCGCCCGAGGAGCAGCAGATGCGCATGCACGCGCGGGTGTCCCGCGCCAGGCACGAGCGGCGCCACAGCGACGTGGCCCTGCCGCGCACCGAGGCGGCCGCGGGGCCCGAGGGCAGGTCCGGCCCGCGCGCGCCCAACGCCGCCCGGGGCTCGCCGCCCGCCTCGCCGCGCGCCTACTCGGCAGAGAGGACCGCGGAGGCCCGGGCGCCCGGCGCCCAGCCACTCGCCGAGCCCAGCCCACCGACTCCCCGGCCCGGCCCGGGCCCCGCCGACGCCCCGGAGCCCAGGGCCCCGGAGCAGCTTCGGAAGCAGAGCCGCCTGGACCCCGGCGCGGCCGTCCTCGTGCGCAAGGCCAAGCGTGAGAAGGTGGAGACCATGCTGCGCAACGACTCGCTCAGCTCAGACCAGTCCGAGTCCGTGCGGCCGTCGCCGCCCAAGCCGCACCGCGCCAAGAGGGGCGGCAAGCGGCGCCAGATGTCGGTGAGCAGCTCCGAGGAGGAGGGCGTGTCCACGCCGGAGTACACGAGCTGCGAGGACGTGGAGCTGGAGAGCGAGAGCGTCAGCGAGAAGGGTAAGCGGCGGTGCTGGGGCTCGGGTGCGTGCGGGGCTGGAAGCGCGAGTGTGGGGCTCCGAGGTGCGAGCGCAGGGCCGAGGGCGCGTGTGCCAGGATCCGAGGCGCGAGCGCGGGGCTCGGGGGCGCGTGTGCCGGCATCTGAGGCGCGCGCGCGCGGGGCTGGAAGCGCGCGTGTGGGGACCCGCGGTGTGAACGCGGGGCTCGGGGGCGCGTGTGCTGCGGTCCGAGGCGCGCGCGCGGGGCGGAGAGAGTGTGGGGATCCTAGGTTCGAGCGGGGGGCTCGGGGGCGTGTGTGCCGGGATCCGACGTGTGCGTGCAGGGCTCGGAGGCTTGTGCGCAGAGATGCCAGGTGCGCGCGTGCAGGATTTAGAAGCGCAGCTGGTAATGTCCAACACGGTGACTTTGACTGTAGCTAACGCTGCTCTACGGTATTTTAAAAACTCGCTAAGGAAGTAAATCCCAAAAGTCCTCGTCAAAGAAAATTAGGTAGGCTTTTTTGGTGGGGTTCTTTTTTCTTTTTCTTTCTTTCTTTTTTTTTTTGTAAGTGGATGATGCCGTGGATGTTAACTAAACTTACTGTGGTAGTCATTTGGCATGCTGTGTATGTCAAGTCGTTAGGGCTACACCTTAAACTTGCACAGACTTTTGTGTAAATTATGTCTCAATAAAAGTGGGGTGGGGAGCAGGACCTGAATGCTCCAGCTAGCCTCGCATGGGATGGAAGGTTGTCCCTTGTTTTGTTTTCTTTTTGGATGTGGGATTTAAAAACATAACCATTATGCACCAAATTGGGGTTACAAGAGTTCTTCATGGTTTTGGTTCCTGTCATTCTGGGAAATTCAGTACACAGTCTTGTGTTTTTAAGTGATTATTCAAGGGTGGGTTTATTTGCCTGGCAAAAGGATAATGTATTTTCTTTTACGCTTCAGTGGTGTGATGCTCCAGTTACAGAGGTAGCATTTTTCAACTTTCAAATGAATCTTTCTTACACTTTTTGAAGAAGTTACAAATTTCTATCATGCAGATGTTATATATCGTGTTTTGGTAGTAACTTTGGAGTGCAAATTTCGTTTTACCTATTACAGTCCAAAAGATTTTGGAACGTTTCGTGTTGGGCTGACTTTCTTTTCTGTCTAAACCTGCACTGAGCAATACCATAGCTATATGTAGATATTTAAATTAATTAAAATTAAAGTTAAAAATTCAATTCCCCACTCCCAATAGTGCTCAAGAGCGATCATTGTAGAAAATGTCCTTAGATGACACTGGTCTAGAAAATGTTTCAATTTAATGTTAAAATGAATTGTTTATTTTGAAGATTCTCCTCATTTTACTGCTGTTCACTTAGATTTTAAAGGGCCACTGCTGTAAATTCAGTGGTTGTGGTTATAGTGCTGGAGTTCTTTTTGTCTTTCTTAATGAGTTTATATGTTGAGCTGACTATTTTTACAGTTTTTTGGCTTGCTTTAGAAGTGGTAAATTATATAATTAATATTATGTTTTATAAAAAACAATCATTTCCTCATCTTCTATATACATACATATATAAATATGTGTGTATGTGTGTATATGTATATATCCCCAACAATCTTATACTATATTGGGGAACAATTAAGAAAGCTCATTCCATCGCCATTATTATTATGACTCAAGTGGAAATAGATGTCTTTAGAATGTGTGTGTGTCTGGGATGAGTTTGGTTTTTTCAACTCAGCTTCTCATCGCTGATGTTTATAAGTTGCCTATTGTCTACAGGTTTTTTAAAAGTCAGATGGTGAGTAGACTCTTGCTGCCTTCCATGCCTTAGAATTGTTTTGTGAACACATATTGTTTTTTCTCTTAAGTCGTAAGGTAAGTGTAAAATAAAAATGTACATGGATATGCCTAATGGATGTGCAGATAACCCCCAATGGGAATGGTACAGATATAGTTATATGTGTGTATTTTTCCTCTCCTTAAAAGAAGGGTCTACCCCAGCTCCTCTTGAATATGTGTAATGAATCACAAGCGGCATGGAATTAGAATTGAAACTCAAAATTATTCATGGTAGCAACAGATTATGAAAGAAACAGGACCAGTGGTGTTGCTGAGAGGAGGGATGGGGCTGGTGTGATGTGAGGATCTTACCGCCTTTCTCGGGAATTATCATTCTGGGCACTTGAGTGACCACTTGGGGATTACATACCTTTGAAGCTGGGGTTCAGTCTTCGCATCTGGAAACAGAGGAGCCATCATCGGATACAAACTGCCCGGTTTTCTCTTCATGTATACACAGTCTCATTCTTAATGTCTATGAGTGTACCAGAGAGGTTTTCCTGTTTCAGCCTTTATTAGAAATTCTATCATCTGTAGTATTAACTAAAGACTTTATTGCCAAGCCCCACCATTGACAACCAAGGGCTCACTTGGGGACCAGCCATGATCATCTCCAGCACCCTGTGACCCTGCACAAGTGTTTTAACCTCCTTAAGTCTCAGTTTTCTTATTGGTACAGTGAAGATAGGAGTTTCTACTTTGTCAGGTTATTGAGTGGTCTGAATGAGCTCATGTGTCTACAACAGGATGCTAAGTTAGCATTCTTGCTGTGTTGATGTGCCTGTGGCATCTATATGTAGATCTAATACTGCAGAGAAAGTGAAATCATCACCCACATATAAATATACAAGGAAGAGGTAAAAGAACCCATTTTCTACCTTATAGGCTCCAGTGGGGTGAGGATAGGAAGAGTGATCGGGGTAGAGCTGTCTTCCCAGGAGGGGGTGGACACCGTGCTGTGATCTTCAGGGTCAGAAAAGGTTATCCCCATGGAGTAAATGTACAGAGCAGTAGGAGACAAAAGCTGCATTTCACCTATATCCCATGCATTTGCTTGTTCAGTTTATCAGTTACACGTATAAAGTAAATATTTAACACATGTCTGGCTCTCTTAATCTGCTTGGGCTGCTATAACAAAATTCCACAGACTAGGTAGCTTATACAAGGCACAAATTTAATTTCTCACAGTCTCAGAGGCTGGAAAGCCCAGAGTCCAGATGCCAGCATGGTCTTGTTCTGGTGAAGGCCCTCTTCCTGACTCATGTGAAGTCAGCACCTTCTTGCTGTGCCCTCACATGGGGGGAGGGGGGAAGGGCTGGGGAGCTCTGCAGCTTCTCTTTTATAAGAGCACTAATCCCATTCATGAGGGCTTCACCCGTGTGACCTAAGCACCTCTCAAAGGCCTCACCTCTTAATGCGATCATTTGGGGGGTTAAGATGTAAACATATGAATTTTGGGGGGATACAAACATTCAGACTGTAGCACTGGCACAAGACATCTATTTAACATATGTATACTGTTCTTGCCACTCATATTTTTATCCTTGTTATTATGCTGAGTTGGTTTGCATGTTTATTAGCAAATATGGAATAACACTTTCAGTAGATGTACTGATGTCAAAAATAAAGAAATATGCTTCATGCCCTTATGGAGCTTACATTCTGTTGAGAGAAATAAACAATAAAGAATAATTACACAATGAAGTACAGTTGAATAAATGCCTCAAAGGAACACTCCTTTGTTGATATGCTGATTTATCAACAAGATATATTGATAAGGTTTTGCTTTGTGTCCAGACATTCAACCAAAAAAGGTTCCCTGGACAAATGGCATCTGAAAGACAACACAGCATTGATAGTCAATATGATGCTTTGTGTGTAGTGTAAGTATACACACACACACACACACACACACACACACACACACACACAGATTAGCAGTGAGCTCTATCTGGTGGGGTTCTTTAAAACTGAAGTCAGCTACCATATGTTTCAAAGTGAATGCTCTTTGTTCAATGTTCATACTGCTCTTGGCCAACTGGGAAAATTGGGCATTTCTCATTTCTTAGATTGTAAGTATTACCTAATATAAATCTCTGTACATAGAAGAATAACAGTGAACCAAATCTTACTTGTAATAAGATAGCAATTGAATTACATGAAATATGTAATAAGATCCATTGGGACAAAGTCTAGTGAAGATCTGTGCCCTTAAGGAATTGAGTCAAGGGGCTTGAGGGAGAAGAAAGAGACCTAGACTGTGCTGATGTGGATGAGAGAAGGAAACAGCACCAGTGCTGAGAATAAACAGAGCATTGCTGCCTGGATCAGTTTAATCCACTTAAACTTACAAGGGACTTGAAGTATAAGTTCTTGGAAGAAGAGCCTAGCATTGGATAACAGGATTTCCTTCCCTTTTAATTCTCTCCTTCTTGCTGACTTGGAGTAAGTGGGAGAAATACAATCCAAATTAATGCTGCCTTTGAACTTGTAAAGCACTCTGTGAATGGCTTCTGAGGTCAACCTGTGTAACAAAGGGCTAAATGGTTTGTTTGTAACTGTTACTGCTGAGCATCCTTTAGCAGTCCTTGTAGGAGGATTTGTTACCAGGGTGACTCTTAAGAAATGATACCTGCAAGGATAGCAAACAATGAGTGGTTGACAAGTGAGACTGAAGACCCTTAATCACAGGGTTGAATTTTCCCCCAAAGACAAAGACAGTTTCAGGGGACCAGGGCATAGGTTGTGGGCAGTGTGAACTATTCACTATTAAGTTTGGGTACCTGACAAGTTGAACATGGGGGAATCAGGAGCAAGAGTTGAGAACCTTTGCAACAATCAGGTACTAACTTATTTAAATGTAAATAATTCATGCAACAGTTTACATTATTCTTTAATCATTAAACTAAAACTATTGAGAGTTTCCTCTTTGGGCACCAGCAGTATAATGCCTACTGTTCACATAGCACTTTTTAATTCTGCCCAGAAGTTGTAGGTTTACTTCGGTTTCTTGAGAGCAGAAAATGCATTTTATATTCCTTTAATGTTCCTAGTGCTTTTTCATGTAATTTTAAGGGGATCTGCAATTAAAGAAGGTGGCCATCATTTATTTCATCATGCTTTAATTTCTATGTGACATTACATAAATATTCCATGATTTGTTTGATATTAAGCAAGTTATGTATAAGGAATTGCGACATTCCAGGCACACAGTGCTAGGTTGTAGAGGTACAGTGATTAAATAAATACAGACATAAACATGGATACATGTAGTTATAGCCATCGTTCCTTCCCCCAAGACATTTTTATGCACTATCCAGAGGACTCTTATTGGGGACTTTACATACAGGACATCCCAAGATAAAATCAGGTTCCGTGGTAAGAATTTGGCTATAGGCGCTAAAAAAATTATAACCTTTAAACAATTACAACCTAAAAGGGCTTCCTCTTTAAATGGCTGCTGAAACGTAAGCATTTATTTTTCTTACCCCATGATAACAGTGAAGAAGGAAGGAAGTGAAATATGAAGAGTTGATGGGAAGAGAGAGTAGCCTGCTTTGGGACAGAGGAGTTTACCAAGGAGGCGAGAGGGGTTGGGGTGGAGGGAGGACCACCGGCCATAAGGCCCCCTTGCGGAGACTTCAGGCTCAGACCTGAGAGTCAGTGGACCTGGGAGTGAGAAGCAGAGCTTCAGATCATAGACTTATTCAATATTTGTTGACAGAACTCCTGCAACACACTCTTTATCCTTCTTACCGTTCCCTCCTCCTCTTACCCCCTGACACATAGCCAGAGCAGCCCAGCATCCAATTCCCAGGGAAAATCAAGAAGAAATTCAGGAAACTGTCCCAGCAAAACCAGAGATCCTGGAGGAGGTGCTCCCCATTCTGGGACCTCCACCCTTACCAGGTCCTGCTGAGCTCACGCCTCATTCACTGTAGAGGGAGGGCTGCCAGCTCACGGGCTCCATCCTTCACAGAATCAGAGGCGGCATCAGTGTCCACGGAAGCAGCCCAGCTGAAAAGACCTGCATGGACACCCACCACGAAAGTCTACCCAGGACTCTGTCTTACACAAAGGAACACCAAAGGCTGTGAGATATGAGGATAAACAAGGTGACAAGTTGACCCTAGAAGTAAGCGATAACTGAAGAGCAGAGGTGTGCTTGAAAACCAAATGGAACCCGTCAAGTTCAGTACATCCTGAAATGCCCAGCCTCCACCTCCAGGGCAACATCCCTACCCAGACGTACAGATGTTCTGTGCAAAAATATTTTTGATATTAAAAATAAATTAATAAATAATTAACTTAAAAATTAATAATATTATTAACAAAACTCAAAGAGGAAGCTCTGGGTACCCAAACACATTGCATTGTCATACTTGGACAGAGATATTTGGACAAAATACAAGATTGTGCAGCCAGACTCAAAATAAGATGCTTGCCTGCAATTATGCGTTAATTCTAACCAGGAAGTACAATATCTTGATCTGAGACCTTAAGATAAAAGCTGGTATAAAATCTGTAAGAACCTGTAGGGAAGCCCGTACACCCTGGGGATGCTCAGAGAATGAGTCCAGACGTCAGTTGTGAAACATAAGAGGGAATTCAACAACAGTAAACATGCCAAGGAAAAAGGGGAAAATCTATAAACTTTCAAAGATTAAAAAATAAACCAGATTGTATACAAAACAATAAGAGTTAACCTGTCTTTACACTTCTCATCAGTAATGGATTCTAGATTGACCAATGCCTTCAAAGTTTGGAGCAAAACCATTTTGAGACTACAGTTCTATTCATATCTAAACCATCAATCAACCCCCGATTCTCAGAAAACCTACTCTGCAATCTCAAAGGAATTCTGAGAAAACTATTTAAAGATGTATGCACTCAAGAAAACCAAGAAGAGTAGTCATGACAGTGGGGCAAATGAGAAAGAAGAAATAGTGGAGCTGACCCAGGAACTCAATGCAAAGAAATCCCCGAATGGCGCTACGCGCAGAGAGCAATCTGTAGAAATTAAAATTGGAGATCATTTCCAGGAAGCTCCAAAAAGAATATCTTTATTGAGAAGAATATCATGGATTCCAAGAACTATCTAATGAGTAATGAGTTATGTGATGTTATTGACCCGATAAAGAAAGGCTGTCTCTTTTTCAACGATAAAGAGGAGCAACCAAAAATTGAGTGGAAAAAATCTGTAAGGAAAATCATGGTCCAAACACGGAGCAAACAAGAATGTGACATTATTTTATTAATTCATACAGCCCATTTGACTGTTACCCTAGGTAATGTTTCCTCTGAGTGAACAGGAAGCCTGACAGTTTATCTGTAGAAAAGGAAATTTAACCTCTGCCTATTATTGGTTTTACTTGGTCTTAGAGTATTTACATGTAATAATATTGTAAATGCCACTTACTGGTTTTCAATTTTTAGAATAAACCCTCTTCCACATTGAATATATGTATATATATTTTTGTTTGTTTTAAATATTTTGTCCATGTTAAAATAAAGGTAAAACTGACAGATATGAGAGATGAAAGAATTTTGAGAGCAGAGAGTTGGAGGTAAGCGTATGCATATTCTCATCTAAAATGTTCAAGGTCCTGTTCAAATTTTAGGCCAAGAAATAGAGGATTAAGACTACTTAAATATAGAAATATATAAGGAGAAATAAAACTTGACTTTTGAAAGCAAAACAGTATCAGTATAACGTGAGCTAAAGTCTCTTTCATTGATTTTTACTGTAGATAATATCATAAAATTAGAAATAAATGGATAATATCCTAAACAAAGCAGTCAATGGATAGATGAAAATTATTTAAAAATTGGAGTGCTTTCCATTAGAAAGACTAAGAAAATAAACACTTTAAAATCAGCTTGGGAAGTGGAGTTGACAGTGTGGACAGAAAGACCACTAGGGAAAATGAGTTATTGTAGCTGCATCGCAAGGCCTTGTTTATTTTAGTTTTCATCATGTACACGCATTCACTTGATATCCATTAAAACAGGAAAACAGAACATTGCTGTCTAACGCTCCCTTTGTTAAGTTGCAAATGACCAGTTTTGGTGTCTTCTGGGGCCTCTCACAATTCTACCCCAGAACCTCAGAACAGTGGTGGATCTACGTGGAACTCTGACAGCCTTGGCTTCTCTTTGACCTTTGGTACACTAATCTTTCCCTGATTCCTACTGTTGCAGTGGGGAAGAGAAATTTAATTCTCTCTTTCAACTGCCCAAAACCCCACGATTTAGAGCATTAGATGCTTCGGTTTAGATGCCTTAGAGGGAGTCTGAGAACTCATTCCTTCTTACAATGGGTATGAAATGGACACTGGCTGTTTTAACTATCTGTGTAATTTTATATCTTAGAAAGAGACTGAGGGGACACAGAAAACTGTGTGTTGGGGGATCTGAGCTAACGTGCTAATTCCTAATAGTCTAAGAATATGCGATAAGAAAATTTGGGGAAGCATCATGGGGTGAGGAGCTGGGTTTTTCAGAGTTACAACTTCTGCCAACTATGTAAACGACTGGAAAAACTCCTTGATTTTAAACAGGATCTCTGACTAAAAAGAAGTTCTATAAAAAGAAAAGAAATTAAGTCTGTAAATCTAACCTGATAATACTCAATAATGTTTCACCCAAATTTATCCATGCCTAGAAATATTAGTCATTTAGTTACATCTGAAAGAGATTTCTATTCTGGAATCAGGAGCAACTCAATTAAGATCTGGGTTACATCTCATTTTCGAAACTAATCATACAAATTTGACATGTATGCTTAGCAATTTTAAAATTGGAGTGTTTGAATGGATGTCTAATTGAAGGACATTTTAAGGGGAAACATTTTTACTTCAAAGTGTGTTTAGGAAGAGATTTGATATTGAAGATTTCAGTGCCACAAATTGTATCTCATAGATTTGTGCTTCAGTATCCTTTTAAAACGCAGAATCATACTGCAGTGTTTGTGACCCATTTTATCCGGTAAATGAAAAGGTTGTCCTTACTTTAGGTTCAGTTGCACAGAATAACAGAATCTTAGGCCTGGGAGAGACTTCTGAAGCAATCAAACAAGAAAAGCTCTCCTTTCACACACTGCTGAACAGAGAAGTGGATGTGGTGGGTGTTAAGTCACTTGAATCCCTGCCCCTAGTGCCATTTTCCATTAGCAGCTGGGAGAACTTGGAATGCCTCCTTACCCCGTACCATCCCGCCAGACCTCTGAGGACGAACAGTTAGTCCTGCTGCTGTGCTGTCCTCAGTGGAGGCCTAGCCCTAGCAATCTGGCTTCTAGTGTCCTCCTGAGACCAGGCCCCCGGTTTGTGCCGAGATTTGGTTACTAGATCCACATCCCTGGATCCTTGTGGCTGAGTCCAAATCTGTTGCCCAAGTCCCTCTGGAACGAACACTTTGCCCTCACCAATCCCCTTCTAGGAATTAGGAGCTGGATACCCGGATGCTGACTCCCCGATGCTAACTTCCAGATTGGAAACCCGGATGTTACCTTGTGTATGATTCTTCTTCCTATGTTACGGGTTATCTGACTCTTACTGCTGTTCTGCATTGAATAGTTACTGCCTGTGGCCATCTTCTTTGAATGTCTTGTTCTACCTCCTGAGCTGAACTTCTTCATTTGGGCCTTTTTAAAAGCACCTGTTCCATACCAGGGGGCAGATCTAATTTTAATTCTGATAAATTCTTCTGAGGCTGGCGTGTGCAAGATAATCGTTATATCAGTTTCCTAGGGATGCTGTAACAAGGCGCCACAGACTGGGTGATCTAAACAACGGAAGTTTGCTTTCTCCCAGTTCTGGAGTCTGGGACTGCCGCGTCTAAAGTGTTGGCAGGGTTGGTTCATTCCGAGGGCCGTAGAAGGACCTGTCCAGGCCTCTGTAGTTGGCTTGTGTGTGTCTGTCTTCTGCCTGAGTCTTCACCTTGTCTTTTCTCTGTGTGTTTCCATGTTTCCTCTTCTTACAAGGAGAGCAGGCATATTGGATTGGGGGTCATCCTAATGAAATCCTTTTAAATTGATCATCTCTTTAAAGATCCTGTCTCCAAATATGGTTGCACTGTGAGGTACTTGGGGTGAGAACTTCAACTTGTGAATTTTAGTGGGAACACGATTCAGTTCGTAGTAACAGTTTTTGCAGGAGGGAAGAGACCAAGGCATCCACATGCCTGTACATGCATGGTAAATACTCACGTTTGGTGTCGGTCTCCCTTGGTTTCCATCTCTGAAAAATGGAAGAGCATCAAGAATCTTAGTGGGTAGTTCCTTTGTGAAGAGGATTGCTGTCCAAGATCAGGAAGACACAGTCAGTCTGAGGCACTACCAGAGACTAACCCCCTTGGCCCTGTTTCTTAGCCTCGGTTAGCCTCAAGTTCATCCTTTCAGGAACTTGGAGTAAGTGACTGTACACATCCCACGGAGTCCTTGTAAAGATTAAATGAGATGATGTGTATGGCTCTATGTCCCTGATACACAGCAAGTGCTCAATAAGTGTTTCTGCTTCCGTGACACCAAATAGAATGTGTAGATAATACATGTTACAGGAACTAGGAGGAAAGCTGGGATGCCGAGGCTTTGTGTTGGACCTGGGGTAGAATTTGTCAGGAAGAATTAATGTGGCATTTGAGCCCGAGAGGTGGGCCTTAGCAATGGGAGATGGGAAGACACCCATGTCTGGGAGCAGCAAGCTTCCAGACCCATGGAAGGAAGAGCCCAGAGGCCACCTATCAGGGGAACAGCTTTGATCCCAGTTTTAAGGACTGGATTACCTTGGGCAGCAGAATGAGAGGGATAGAGTACATCAGGTATCCTCATCCTTGGATGCACTTTAGAATCTCCTGGGGAATTTAGAGATGGTCATACTAAGTGAAATGAGTCAGACAGAGAAAGGCAAATGACATATGACATCACTTATATGTGGAATCTAAAATATGACACAGATGAACTTGCCTATGAAACAGAAACAGACTCACAGACACAGAGAACAGATTTGTGGTTACCAAGGGGGAGGCAGCGGGGGAGGAAAGGATTGGGAGTCTGGGATTAGCAGATGCAAACTATTTTGTATAGAATGGGTAAACAACAAGGTCCTACTGTATAGCACAGGGAACTGTATCCAATCTCCTGGGATAAATCATAATGGAAAAGAATAGAAAAAAGAATGCATATACATGTACAACTGAATCACTTGGCTGTACAGTAGAAATTAATACAATGCTGTAAATCAACTATACTTCAGTAAAGAAAAACAAAGTGTTGAGGCAGCACCGAAAGGGATTCTGATTTGGTGAGTGCGGGGCCGGGCCCTGATCTATTTTATTAAAGCATGTAGCTGAACTGAGAACTGTAGGATTAGTTCAGAGCACATTATAATCACTTGAGGAGCTTCCTACAAAAGATACCAGTGTTCAGTCCCCAAGTCAGAGCTCCTGATTTGATGGTTCTGGGCTGAGGCCCAAGCATCATCATTGTTTTTAGCCTCTCTTTGGTGATTCCAGTGAGAGGTCAAGGTTATGACTACAGAGCCTCATCATCTTCAAGGACCTTTCCAAGTCTCAAACCTGACCCTTCATAAATGATGAAGTGCTGGTGCTTCCGTGAAAATTGTTATTTTGTATCACATGAGCTTCCCGTGAAAAAAGTTGCTTATTCATACCGGGACACAATTGACTGGAATAGCATCCAAAATGACTCCACTTATGTTTAGGAGATGGAATAAAGAGTTGGCTGTGTCCAGGTGTACTTCGAAGCTTCAACCGAGGTAGAGTTGACCCTGGAATAACAGGTTTGAACTGTACAGGTCCATTTGTACACAGATTTCTTTCACTAAAAGCACACTGCAGTGCTACACAAGCCGGGAAATCTGGGGATTCCCCGGATGTTTACTTTATGTTTAGTTTGTAAAATCTGATTGCATCTCAAAAAGTATCTTGGCACAGTAAACAGTTTACGATAGATATGGGTAAATATTTCTTATTATAACCCTGTTTATAATATACAAATTGGAAGCCACATCAATTTTCAGGTTAAGAGGCACTGATGAAAAGAATGCTTAGTAACCATACAAATTATGTTGTACAAGGGTGAGTCAAAAATTATCCGCACTCCAGTTATATTAAAACTTGTGTTGACTGCACTGTCTTATCAGCACTTTCTGTTCAAGGCTACTGTCTCCCAAGTCACTGCTGTGCAGGTGTGAATGTGTTACATCAGTTCATTTGTAACGGTGGTGCAAGCAAAAATGGATGCCCCACTTGTGATTTGCACCAAAGAAGAGCAGTGTGCAGTGATTTGTTTTTTTGTGGTCTGACGGTATGCACGTCCGCACACTTCTGTCCACACTGTCGACACTCTATAAAAACTTTGTTTTGAGGTGTTAAGGCATCCTCCCTATAGTCCTGATCTTGCTCCATCAGACTTACACCTATTTGGGCCCCTGAAAGCAGCCCTACGAGGACAAAGATTCACTTCGGATGAAGAAGTGAAGACAGCGGTGCATTTGTAGCTTGCAGCTCAGCCTAAAACATTTTTTAATGAGGGACTATGAAAGCTTGTTGACAGATGGACAAAGTGTATTGAAAAGCAAGGAGGTTATGTTGAAAAATGATGTATTTGTCTTTTCTAAAAGTTAATTAAAGTAAATTCTACAGCCAGAGTGCGGACAATTTTTGACTCATCCTCGTATATTCTTTTATTGATGAATAAAATGTTTATGATAGTTGAGAGAAAGGCATTCCTGGTTGTATGTATACTATATGGTATGTTTTTGAAAAAAGTTTACATAGTATGTGTAAAGAAAACTGAAAGGATGTACATCAAAGTGTTGAGTATACTTATATCCAGACGATGAAACAGCACACATTCTTTGTTTTTCCTTTTGCCTTCTTTGTATTTTTAAACTCCTACCATAAATATATTCCTTTGTATGACCTTGATTTGAGTTTTCTGTTTACCATTCATTCCTTTGCTTTGCTTTCTCTCTCTATGCCTTCCATTAGGTTGATCAGGTTGTTTTATATGCTTTTTTCACTTATTTTAGAGCTTAGGGCGTCATGCATTCCTTTGGTATTCTTTAATACAAAGCTGAACTTTTCTGTGCAATACTTAGTTTTATATATTTTTTAGCAAAATGCAAAGTTAAATTATCTTCATGAAAAATGACTGTAGCACGCTTTCACTTGCCTCTAAAATTTACTGTTTTTTCTATTGTCGATGTTATTTTTATCTAAATAGGTTCAGATGGTCCTTACACATTCTTATAAATAGATGTTAATATTATTTTTGTAGTTAATGCTTATTTAGATTGACCAGTGCATTTAACATGTTTAACTGATTTCATGTTCATCATTAACTTTTACATCTCGCCTTCATTTTTCTTCTTGTCAGAGCCCATCTTTTATTCATTCTTCCAGCAAGAGTCTAGGAGTGGTAAAATGCCATTTGTTTTTTATCATTTCTTGCAGGATGCCCCAGCTGGGCATACAGCATAGGCTTTTTCTCTCCCACAGAGATAAGAGGTAGTAAAAATACTATTTATTTTTTGAGTAAATATTTTATTACATTTACAGCAGAGAAGGGAGGATTATAAGTGTGTTTTATCTTGACCTGAAGCACATATAACATGTTTTAAGAAGAAATTTTTTTTAATTAATCAAGGGAGAACTAAACAAACCAAAATTTCTGTGGCCCTTTAGGCATAGTATAAAGCAGAGAAAATATTGGCCTTTTGTGTGATTTGGTTAGAAACTCAACTGAAGTAGAACTTAAGGAACCTCCTATTCTGGGAAATCACTGGTTCTGAAATGTTTTGTTTTGTTTAGTTCCTAAAAGGGTTTGAAAAGTTCTAACAAAAATAGAAAAAGGACAACAAGTGGAATAAAAATAAACAGAAGAGGAAATGGGGTTTAGGAATAATGAAGTAAAACTATACGTTTTTAAGCAACATTTAGTTAATTAGCTTTAAGAAGCATTTAGTTAATTAGCAACCTCTCCTTAATGATGTGCTTTCTTTAATAACTTGCCATATGAAGTCTTGTCATTCCTAACATTTCTACTCAGCCCTTTGCATTACTTGTTTTCTTACTGGAGAAATAACTCATGTCCATGACTGCAGGAAGCTAGGTATTTGGGCCACAGGTTAACAGAAAAAGCTATCATTACTCACCAGGTAGCATTGCTTGAATTGTAGTCCTATACAGACAAATAAATATACCCCCTTAATGAATCTTGAACTTACCAATCAGATTTTAAACTGCCATCACATCAAAGTGAAAAAGCCAAACAGCACACCACTTGAAACTATTTCATTTCTGGCCACAAGGCTGCCTAAGCTAAATAAATTAAAAACAAACAGAACCAACCTGCACTGGCAAAACCTATAAATGGGGGATCTAGATAACATTTATTTAAAAAGGCATCACTGAGTTTGCATAAAAGAGAAACATCTAAATGCCAGAAATGAAATGAAAAAACCATATACATAAGAATGTGGGGTGATGCTTCAGCAAAGCCCCTGGTTGAATGAAGCCTCCTGGTGTGTGGGGCTTTGAGCAGCCTGGGGCCTTGAGGGTCACTGGTGCCCTGCAGGAGGTAGGTAATTGGAACTGGGGTCTCTGCATGAGGCTACGACCCTCAGAGAGCTTCCCCCACAATGAAAAGAAGATTAATATGAAACTTCACACAGCTCAGATAAATGAGGAACCTGTTTTTGTCTGAACCCGAGATAAAAAACCAGTAAATCTCTTGTAAGAAATAGAAATTTCATTCTGCTCCTGAGGTGGATTTTGTAGACTGAGTTGATATCACCTACATTGTGATTTAATCTCAAGGCAAGAAATTAACAGTATATTTAGCCCTGTCAGTGATAGCTTAGCTTCAGGCTCAAAAGCCTTCCATTCCTTTGCAATCAATGGCTTACGTTCCGAAGAACAGACAAGTGCTAAGAAATGGCCCTCAGAGAACCAATATTTTGGCTTTAACATTTGGATTTCTTTTTCTTTTGACATGTTTTCTGTCTTTTGCAGAGCAAGGCAGTAATGGCTAAAGCATCTACGCCAGGCTTTAGGCTGAAATGGTCAACTTCTGATTATCCTTTAAAATATCTCAGCACCATGAAAAACACTCAATTTCCTTTTATTTTGTTAATGTATTTTATTGAAGTATGGTTGATTTACAATGTTGTGTTAATTTTTGCTGTACAACAAAGTGATTGAGTTATATACATATATACATTCTTTTTCACGTTCTTTTCCATTATGATTTATCACAGGATATTGAATATAATTCCCTATGCTATACAGTAGCATCTTATTATTTATCCATCCTATATATAATAGTTTTCATCAGGGAATCCCAAACTCCCAATCCAACCCTCCCCCAGCCCCCACCTGCTTGGCAACCACAAGTCTGTTCTCTATGTCTGTGAGTCTGTTTCTGTTTCATAGGTAAGTTCATTTATGTCATAGTTTAGATTCCACATATAAGCAATATCGTATGGTGTTTGTCTTTCTCTCTCTGACCTGCTTCACTTAGTATGAGAATCTCCAGGTCCATCCATGTTGCTGCAGATGGCATTAGCACTCAATTTCCAATCGTCCTACTTTTCTAGGTCTCCTCTAGGAATTGAGTAGGATCGGTCAGAGGGTATGAATGGGAGAAGCATTCCGTGGTGGGTGACTTTGGCTTACAAAGTCATCACTGTCCATAACATCGATTTACCTTTTCTTTCCCTCTTGACTCTCCCTTTTATAACCCAGTCATCTTTTCTCCTAGTCTCCTTAAAGAGATCCTCTCTGAAGTGTTCCCAGGCCATGCTGGCCCATTTCCTGCCACCACCTGACATATTGGCATATTTGTTATTCTGGTCCCCTTTGTTCTAGGCCCAAATAAAGGTATGGATGGTGGTCTGGGAGGCCTAAGACTGCCAGCTTAGAAGACAACACAGATCAGGGAAGGCTGTGTGACCAGTTCTCCCTGGAAGATCCCTTTCACACACACACACGGTGACAGAACAGTGATGTTCCTAGGGGGCCCGGATTCATTTATATGGCAAATAGTTTCATTAGAACAACTTGAAAACAATAATTCCCATACCTGCATTTCAGAATTTCAGAGCGATTTGGGATCCAGAGATCCTTACTAGCATCAGATTCTTCCAGTGTTTTTTTTTTTTTTTTTTTTTTACTTTTTAAACTTTCTCAGGCTGGACAGTTTATAGACAGAGTTGCTTCTTGAATCCAACACACCCTTGTGGGAAACCTATGAATCCTGATACAAGATAGGTTGCAGCCTTATGATTCAGGAAGTGGCAAGTATGAAAGAAGCTCTCAGTCCTGGAAAAAAATTGAATTAGATATGTGATTTCCCCACATCCTAACATTTTGTTCACTCTCATGGCTGTAGAACTAACCTTGCCTGCTGTGATGCTCCTGTTACTCCACAAAGGCCCCTAGCTGTATTCTGAGTGTTGATTTATTGATTTATTATACATACAATTAGGATTTCCCTGAAGACATCGTTTGAACTTTGTGTTATGTTTTGTTTGTTTGTTTCATTGTAGCTTAGACTCCCCCAGGACAGTGGTCTCCCTGTGGTATGTAGATCTAAGTAAATGGAAGACCTTGATACAGTAGTGTATGCACGTGGGCCAAGAAGCAGGTGTCTGAGCTGGTGCTTTGTGACAGCAGAGTCACAGACATCCCGGTGACAAAGCAGGACATGGGACAGTGCCTGTCGCTGCAGAAACTGCCCAAAAGATCTATATGGTTCTGGACCTGAGCTCTGAATCTACAAAGTAGAATCCAGCACTTCCCTCCTTTGCTTTTTACTTAGGGTGTCTTAACAAATCAAAATAAGCAGTATTTATAACATAGCATTTCTCCAACTAGTATTTCTGCAAAGCAGTGACAGGTTTTGTAAGTGTGGTGACAAAAATAAGTGTTTGTGCTCAAATATCAAGAAGTATGGCAGGTGCTCACTTCGGATAAAAGTTTCCTTCATGTAGGACTTCTCACCCCCTTTCAAGGATGCGGTGTGTCCTGAATACATTTAATAGGGGTCCCTTTCATCGTGCACCGTCTGTTAACATCTCCATAAACTGGTGTTCTGAGGTCAAGGCATGGAACAAGGCCAGGGCCTCGTGAAGGACCTCAGCCTATAGCATCCTGTGCCTTTCACCTGGGGTAGCTTCAATGGCCTTAATCACAAACCACCCACCAAGAGCACAGTCTTGATACTAGGGAAAGATGCTAGGGAAAGTTAGTTTCCAAACTTAAGGATGTTGTGTTCTAAGGCAAGATTAAATTTGATTATTATTGTTATTCAAATTCTTACTCTGCAACTGATGAGATGAATCACTCATATGTAAACCTGTTTCCTCCTCTGTAATATGGGAACAATAATAGCATTCACCTTTCAAGACAAAGACCTGGCTTATTTCTTCTCTTTACTTTAGTGCTTAGTATACTCAATGTTCAGAATTTTTGCTGGATGGAAGAAATTCTGAATGTATGCATGCAAGGATCAATGAAACTTGGGAAGAATAACAAGATAAAGTCCAACATAGACTCTCCTTTTAAGACCTACAGGGAGATGAAAAACAACGAAGAGATCCATGTGAATTCGGTTTAGTCGATGGAAATATCTCAGAGCCTGAACTTGTGTTTACGGCATAACCTTTCACAGAGAGTGTATTCTGCTGCTGGTAAAGATTAAGAAGCTTCATGTTACTAAGAGGGTATGGGGCTTACGCATGTATAAATGACATTACAGGCAATATATATACCCTCTCATGCCCAAAGTTTGTCTTGCTATTGATTCCTAAGTGCTGATGCAGTAAAACAATATCATGTGGCTCACAAAACAGGTGAATGGAGAGAGTGCCAAGGTCCAGTGCCAAGATCACCTGGATGGTCTTCAGTCTGTACCCCATACAGAAGTAGATGCTTTACTTACATCCCATCAGTTGCAATGTAGTTTATAACTTCATTATTTAAAATTACTTTCTGTATTTGTGTATGTGGAAGTATACCTTGTTTTTTCTCTAAGATATGATTGTGAGCAGCCATGGACGTTGCATAGACAAGTCTGTTGGGAAATAATATATACATTTACTGTGCAGTATTTCAGTACTCCTTTCCTTAATATGCTAGTATTACAAGGAACTTAGAAATTCAATACATATGACACGTATTACTTCCAGGTGCACTAGTAAGAGGTTTGGATTGGAAATCACTTTTTTTTGTATTAATTACTAGGACTGTGTGTGTTTGGGGCGGGGATGGGGTGGGCAGAAACCACCTAATTTCCAGGGTACTGTATATGATTAATATTTCAACACTAACAATATTGGCATTTGATTCTAATAATTTTTGTCTCTGTTTTCTAGCTGTTATATTAGTACTGAAGTTTAGCCTGAATATAAAAGTTTGGCGAAGTGGAAGCATTGGGGCGCTGATTTAGAAGTTTGGTTTCCAGGGCAGACCAGGCTTGGTATTTGTTCCATATCTGTGTCTATAAGTGGCTGATCCTCTTGTAATGCTCTCTATCCTGGTCACCTCTCAGATTTGTTTTACAGCCCGTGTCCATGCTTTAGGAAGTATGAAATACCTGCTTATACATTGTTTTTGCATGTTTTACAACATTATCTATATTAAAATCCAAAAAAAGGAATGATTACCTGCACATTAGTATGATGAAATTAAAATTGTATGGCCCTGTTGTTCTGGTTATGGTAGAGGAAAACATAATCCTTTAATTCCTTTTTTTCCCCCAAAAGTAGGAGTTTACATCTTATCTAAGAGACACACACACGCATATATATATTTGCCTCTGCTAGGAAAATACAGGAATTGGAAGAGGGAATCTAGCTTTAAAAGTTTATGTAATAAGAGGAAAACGTTATATAAAGAATATATAATATATACAAAAATAGCCTAACAAATATTTCTTCAGGAAGAAACGAAAAATATCTTTCTTCACAAATCAGAGCTATGATAATAAGGAATGCTTTCATTTAATTAATTTTAATAGTACTGCCCAAAAGCAGAAGAATTATGCCGTAAGAAGTCATCCTATGGGCTACAGGCCATTTGGTTTTCATAAAAACCCTTTATTTAGCCCTCTGCACAAATAAGCGCACAGCAGGAGAAAGGACACTAGTTAGAGTGATGGGGGGCGGTAAGTAAACAGAAGGAATGGCTGGGAGCAGAGTGTCATCTGGCAGAGAGCTTATTTCCTGAATCCCGCAGATCTGGTTAAAACCCAACAGAGATGCCAATATGCTTCTGCTCAGTAAATGCTACCAGGCTCCAGGCCACCAGGCCACCGAGGCCGTGCGCGGCGTCCTGTCCAGGCAGTGCCTGCATAGCTGCTCAGTGCCTGCGATGACCTGAGTCAGTCATGCAGTGAGACTTTCTCCTGCTCTCATCAACATCCCTTCGTTTCCATCTTCTGCTGCTCCTGACCTCCTTGTGGTTCAGCGGCCTAAGCTGAGGGCTGGAGGGGCCACCGTGTGCGCTTCTTGGATGAGATCTTGAACTTGTTTCAAAGCCAGGCTGACAGTCTCCAGGCTGGATTTCTCCACAAGTTGCTGTCATGTGTGCTCCCGGGATACCTGTGTCTTCAGAAGGGTGGGCAGATGTGAGGGCTGCAGACCCCGAAGAGGGGACCAGGGAGGCCCCGAGACCAGGTGCCGGTAAGCTGGACCCGAATCTGGGGCATGGGAATCCCACCTCGTTGTTTCCTCTGGTTGTTCACAAGTCTGTATTTAACAAGCTCTCTATATCTGTCTTTCCTGTGTAAATATTCCCAGTGTATGTCAGGTAAGATGTGATTTTGTTCCATTTTCTCAGCAGAGCAAAGTTTCCAGCTACCAACTTGATCTCAGTCTTTTTCTCTGAAGACGTGATGAGGCTTACAGGCTAGCCCTAAAGATTTTAAGATGATTAATCAAATTTGTGATTTGTTTTCTTATGTAATAGCTAAGTCAAGAAACTTGTAAATATTATGTGTCAATGTTCTCTGAAAATAAGGAAAAACAATAGCTAGTCGTTTAATTGTGCATGAGTTTTGTTTGTAGTCCATGTTTTCTGTGCTTTGTGATCACATGTTCAAAGAATGAGAAAGACATAAGTTGGAGTCCTTATTAGTGGGAAATCAGTCCCCAAATAGGAAGTTTGTGTCACTTTTTCCAAGTAATGGATCCTGAGTGGTTGTGAAAGAGCTGAAGCCTTTCCACAAATACAGGGCTGGACGCTGACTGCAGTACCATAAGTCGATGGTGAATGTGAAGCAAGTTCAACATTGCAGTTGATGTTAGGTCTTATGTGTTCTCTCCTAAGAGAAATCGGTCTGCTGGTCTTTGGAGTGGCTGTGGTGTCACAGCTGAGTGGGAGGCTACGAAACACATAGCCCCAGAGAGGGATACGCATGGCTCCAAGTGGATAGAGTGGTAGAAATGTTTTCAATAAGTAAATATGGTTGACATAAATTTCTGAATTGACAGATGAAAATAGGATTCTTTTTCCTCCTTACACGTGGACAGTGGCCTCCATGAAGGACACTCGTTACCATTCGTGAGATCTCGGAGTATGTGGTACCCAGATATGAGTGAAACGGTCTTTTAAAATAAGGTCAACCTTAGCCCTTCCTAATGTTGATTTTCTGTTTTGAGCTGTGTGTACCATTTCAGAGACCGCCCTTGATTTATCAAATGTCTTTGGTTAGAAATACAATTTGTTACCATGTAGGGAATTCAAGATCATTACATGAAATTAACATAAACCTATAAGATGGAATGAGGGGTAGATATTAGGTGACTAGTATTGAAATGATCTTATTATTTGAAACAAGCCCATTCCAAGTGCTAAATGAGGAAAAAAGAAATAGAAGAAGAGAACTATAAAAAAGGAATATCTCAAAAGTCAGGCACAATGATAGCCATGTGTGGTGTAGGAAAGTGTTTTGAATTCAGTAGGTTGAGCTTACATAGGCCTATAAGATCCACAGACTCTTATATTTCGGTCAAATCAAACTCTGCGGTACCAGGCTCAGCTGGCGGACGTGAGTACGTTGGCTGTTGAAGGTTTTGACTCTCCTTCCACTGGTTCTCCTTGGTATACTTGTGGGGCCAGCAGCTCTGTCCCTAGACCCTGATGGTCGTGTGTCTTTCTACAGAGCCGTGGTGAAAGAAACAAATCCAAGCCCCATAAGTTTAGCCCCGTAAACCTGACTGGAGAATTGTCCCCAGCTCCACATCCCCAGTTCCACACGGGGGACACAGAGGTGGAGCAAGGTGGGCTCCTCCTGCCTCACCAGTTTCCACACCAAATCACTGGCACTTTACCAGAAACTGCCACGAGTTTGAGGTGATCTGTGGAAATAATCACAGCAGCTCCTACCTACCAGGGGTCATGAAAAGCCGGGCCTCCCGGTCACAGGAAGCCAAGTTCAAATCCCAGCTCTGCTAGTCATAAGCCACGTGACCTTGGGCAAGTTAACTGGCTTCTCTGAGCCTCGTCTGCAATATGGGGTAAGTAATACTGACTTTGCCGTATGCCCGTGAACAATAAATGAATTAAATACAATTAACATGCCCATTTATCACAAGATTTGACAAAGAATCATTCAGCGAATGCTTATTTCCCTTTCTCTTTTCAATCAGCAACCATGTGGCCAATTTTTTATGCATGCCAGTTTATTAAGGCATACCTGGAAGTTTGGGGCAAAGAAAAAAAATAAAGATTCTGAGTAGAGACCCAAAATATCTGTTTTTAAGAGGAGAGAACAACATGTAGATTAGTCCATTTGTTTCAGGCTGATATGTTGCATTTACTTTGGTGATGATCCGTGAGCCATAGTTCAGTATTGACTTTTAACTTATCCGGTATTTTTGACAAGTATCTATAATTTAGGTAAACACAGTACATTTAGTTTAAATAAATGAAACCTGGGCCTTGGTTCTCCCTATATTATCATTTGACCATTTCATTTTCTAAAACAAACTAGAAGCAATCTGCCCTGACTTTTCAATAATATTCCCCAGTAGATTAGATTAGAGAAGTTCATTGTTTCCGGAAACTGAATGGTATACCACATTAAACATGACATTGGAGGGGTGACATCATTTCAACACAGCTAGTTTTGTTGTTATCATTGCGGTTCTGTAATACATGGTCTGGGGGGATCAAGAAATGTAGGGGGTTTAGTGAGAATATGGTGATCTTGTCTCAGTGAGAAAAGTCTAGTGGACCATGAGTTGTGACTCTGAAGTCTTCAGAGACCTGCATCTTTAAAAATACCAGAGCTGTGAGCCCACCCCATCCCCCAGAACTCCGGGCTACACCAGTTTGGGTTGCCCTTTTGCCCCCTGGAGACGAGCCCCAGGAGCGCCTGGCTGGCCGTCCGTCCGTCCGGCACAGCGGGACAAGGCGCTGCATTGTGCTCCCGGCACTCCTGGTTTACGCTTCCTCCTGCCAGTTGTCCTTGGGCTGAGTAAGGTCTCAGGTAGGGAGACTGCAGAGGAAACGATGGATTCCACTGGGCTTGGCAGGACCACAGCTAGGGATTGAGAATGGGACCACATCATCTCAGGTGAGTGTTCCGGGGTCCACCAGCCAGCAAGGGGCTGCTGGCCTTTGTCATCCTAGCTCCTGGGTGTCTCAGTGTAATGTCCCTGGGGGGATGAGAGGAGGGGCTTTTCAAGCTCCTTCCTGAGTCTTCTCTCCAGTGCTGGCTTTAAGGGACCACAGCGTTTCAAGTGTCTGCCTGCAGGAAGGTAGCATCTTCTGTGCATTGTTTCAGGAAATAGTTAATCACAGACCTACCGGAGCTTTGGTGTTTGCTACAGTGGGGGCCTCTTTAGCATAGCACAGAGCACTATAGATCAGTAATGAGGAAATCAATGAGAATCAGTACACTGCAGAGATCTGTTTTGATGACAGCAATACTTATGCCTTGTTTAGTGTCACCATTGTGTAATGTTGGACACTGCAGGTTTTTTTTTTTTTTTTTTTGGTTTAGAATGCAAGGACCTCAGGGGATGTTATTTAGCACTTCTTTTGCATTTTGGTGGATTCTTATTGTGTTGTGGATTTGCTGCCATTACTAGCTAGAATTTAGTGATCTGATGCCAGCAGCCTCTGTTTAACCCCTCTGATGCTGCTGGTATGTTTGCTGGGTTTCTGCAGCTTGTCTTCCTTCATACGTTGCACTCAAGAACAGGTAAACTAAGCTCTCATATTAATCTTATGCATAAACGTAAAATTAATGGAATATTTGTTTAATTATCCAATTAAGATATTAAAATGCTTCATTTAGATTCTGTCAGTAGAGAATAAGGAATAGTTGCTTTGACCATGGAGATTACCCAAATAATCATTTTGGAATGCAGTGATAATCATCTGATTGCATTGTATGAAGTTATTTCCATGTTTCATGTTTTAAGTGAATATCTGAAGTGTGCATTAAGAGGTCTACAATTTACAGTTTAACTCTCAACTTGATGTATGTATAATATACAGTTAATTCAGAAAGTATGCATTTTCCTTTTCTGATTGACCCGAGGCAGTTGTTTTCCCTGTTTACCTACTTTTTACTGAAATCAGAAGGCATCATAGCTTAATCTTCTTGAAGCAGAAAGGTGTCAGTTTATCTATAGATTGTTATTTTGAAGCATTTAGGCAAAGGCTGTTGAGTTTCCTGTGACTGACAGCCCTGATTTTAGAGCACATCATGGAAATGCCGTGTTTTTGTGTGACGTTAAACTGTGGACTGAAGGGAAACCTGCTTAGATAAGGGGACCAGAGAGCCCAGACAGAAAGAAGGAAAGGGCAAGGCAGTGCTTTGGGTCAGGCATTTGGGTGTGTGTCCTTGGACGACAGAGTAACCCCTCCTGGCCCGTTTCCATCTGCCAGTTTCATAAGGACTCTGCTGCTCTTTTGTAGGGATGGCATCACATTTTGCAGGTGCTCAAGATAGTCTGATGGGGATGTCTGTGCAGAAAAAGACCCTACTCTAAAGTTTTTAAACGTGTACAGTTTTCATAATAAAGGCGGGCATAGAGCTCTTTGAGTCTTTCCTTCCCTTCACAGTGTTTTAGCGGTGGAGGCTTTTCCGAAAGGGAGCTTATTTGGCTCTTTTCTATTGAACTGGTAAATCTCTCGGCTGCATTGTAAAATAAGTCTTTTGCCAAATAGGCGTTGAGGGGTTTGCGGTGTCCTGAGGGTACCTGCTGGCAGACCGCTGCCGGGGAGGGGCAGGAGGCGCCGCGGACCCACTGCAGCAGTGCGGCGCTGGTGCAGAGGCGCTGGTTCCCAGGACGCCTGCCAGGGATGCGGCCCCCACCCCCACCCCCACCCCTGGCAGAGCACGTGCTCGGAGGGCAGCTGAGGGCAGCTTCCACCTGCTCTTCTCAGCAGAGGACTTTCAAGTGGTCCCCCTTCCGCTGAGGGCAAGCTTAGGATCCAAAGACCAGAGGCAACTGGAAGAGAAGCTTCCAGCTACCTCCGCCTTGAGAAAGTGTGAATCGGATTGTTGCCTGTCCAGGGCTGGCTCCCATCCATGCGTCTAGACACAGTCGGTGTTGCTCTGGGGAGAACAGGAGGATTTGATTGTAAATGGAGCCACGTGCGTGCAGCGTGGCTGATCATCCCTTGCTGACGAGGATGGGGAATGCTGTGTTCCTGATCATCATTACTGGGTCTGCGTGACAGACAGTCACCCTTAGGGGAGGGCTGAGGCCAGGGGTGGTTCCTGCTCCCACATGTGTGCATGAGTGATAAAGGGTGAGCAGCGTGGTGGACTCCTCTGTCCAGCTCCGAGGAGCCCATCTGTGTGATCTATAATCTCTACATGTGCACTCAGGAGGGCAGTGCCTTTCATGGTAAAGTGAGTCTCCATCAGGCAGAAGATGGTCCACTCAGGTCTCTTCTGACTTTTTGATTTTACCTGGGCTGTTAGCCATTGCTTGTGGTTGGAAAGCTCTTCAGGAGAAGGAGATGTTCTCATTTTTAAGTACTGTCTGGGACTGTTCCTGAGCAGAACTCTGTCAGAGGAGTGAAGGAAGGCATTTGGGAAACAAAGATGAAAATCTCAGTGAACAGCAAGTATATATTCTTAGCTGTACTTCTCCAGGTAATCCACAGACACGTTCAATAAGTAAAAGAAATACTTTCTGTTCTTCTCAATTTTCTAAGGCCAGGGAGATTGGGAAGAAAACATGTCAAATTATTACACAGAGGAATCAATGAAATAATTTGTAATTATAAGTATAAAAACATCAATAATAAAGGATCCTACCTGTAAATTGCAGGCTAATGAAATGGATGTAGGTTTTGGACAGCCTGCTTCAAGCAGGCCATAAAGAAGGGAATTGTAATTGTATAATGAGTTGGTCAATTTGTTGCAGAAACGCAGCCAAGAATTTTGAATGCCTAGTTAATTTAAACTGGTTGTTTAAGAGAAGGTTTTAAACAAATTTTAAAGCTGACTTCAGAAAAAGGGGGCATATTAATAGTAATATGAGTGTGGGTCAAAAATTTTCCTCACTCTGGCTGTATGGCCAACTGAAGATTGAATATAACTGGGTGTGGATAATTTTTGACTCTCCCTTGTAGATGGTGTTTTTTTGTTTGTTTGTTTGTTTGTAGCAAGAAGCTGTTAGCCTTGCATTGTTATTTTTCTTTCTTTCTTTTTTTTTCTCTAAAGAATGCTTAGTCCTTGAAGTTTTCTCTTAACTTCTAAGCAGGTCCAAATTGGAATGATTTTTATCCACTTTGAAGTTTTACTTTTATTTTCAGATTATGTTTTCTAATAACATTTAGATTATATAAAGTTTAATATTTCTTCTGTACTTTCCCTTTTAGCAAATGTCTTTGAAATCAAGGCACTCATCAGGGCTTATCGGTGTACAGTATTTCTCCTGCCTGTCAATATTGAAGGTTTTTAAAATATGTTCTATTAGAGTCTTGATAGCTCACAAAAGTGCCTTCTGATGTGAATTGCCTCGCCCTCTGTAGGTAACCACAAAGCTCATTTTCCCTGAGTACGGTTTCTGGATTTCCTGAGTGTCTAGCTTAAATGTGGATCTTGATGAAAGCCTCCCACGGAGGCTGGGGCCCTGCAGGAGAGGATCATCCCAGGAGCTAGAGGTGAGGCACCCGGCCAGTATAGCAGGTCCCAGGCTGAGTCACTCCTTCATCCAGACGCGTGAATCCTTTACTTTTAATTTGGATACAGATCATGGGCCCTTCAGAGAAGTAGAGGATGCGACGGGCTCTCTCCAGAAAAATACTGCTGCACACAAAATTTTACACACAATCTTAGGGAGCACATTGACCCCCTGAGTCTAATCAGAGACCATGTAAAAAGGCTCACAAAACCCAGGTTATACACCTTGCCTTAAAGATCACAAAAACAAAGTACTTGACGTTTGGTGGTAGAAAAAGTCCTGCCTACGTGAAGTGCACCCATTTCTGTTATGCCATTAGTAGTTAAACGCAAGGTCCTCCAACCATGGTGGAGCAGCAGGGAAAGGGGGCAGGGTCCCCACCCATGGGTGCTAGCTGGGGCGAGCAGAGACCCTGACCTGCTGGGGGTGGGCGCCAGGCCCCAAGCGCCGCCTGGGAAGACCTGCTTCAGAATGCTATTGCTTTAAAAAAAACAAGGCAAAATAACAAAAAACAAAAACTGAATTACCATTTGATATTTTTGTGAGCTACGTTATCGCAGGTCATAGTGAGAAAATCCTGCCCAAGCTCAACTCTAAAAAGTGAATAAATGATTAGATACATTGAGGTAGGTAAATAGATTAGGAATGACTGAAAATTCAACTATAACAAAGCGTGCCAACATTATTTCACTGTACCTAGAGGGCTGGCCAGGGCTTGTTTCTGTTCAGTATGACTTGACAGAGACTACTTTTTCCTGACAAGTAGGTCTCTTTGACCGATATGCTGTGATGCCCCGACTTGAGAGGCTAGTCTTGTTCTAGCTCAGACACAGTTACAGAAATCTCTGTAAGGTTTGCTTTGGTCTAGGAGATTTTACTGTAATCAACTATTCAGTGAAGGCATGAAAATGATACAACAATTGAACACAAACTAAAAGTCTCCAAAATGTCGGTTTAATCTGAAAGGCCCTTAGAGGATTGATGAGAAACCCATGTTTTATCCTGAGACGGATCCCTCTTTGGATTTTTTGCTTGAAGTCGTGCCTGTTGAGTTTGCTGTACAGAATCTCTGAACACACTGTGTTTAGTCTCCACCAGTGCTGGCTGCTTTTTACAAAGGTCACTTGCAGTGGGTACATTTTTTGTGTCTGTAAACTAAAAGCACACCTGGATATTTGATCTCAAATGTATTGCAATGATAATTACATCAAACAGAGATGATAGCAAGCCCAAAGATGTGTGTGTGTGTGTGTGTGTGTAATTTTTTGTCATCGAAACTGTTAGTACATCGCTTTGGAAAACAAACAGAGCTGCAAAAATTCTTGGTAAAAAGTAAACTTGTAAATGCTAGCAAATTGTTGTCTTTAAATGTTTTGGCCACTTTCTACAGTAGAAGATGCAAACTAGCCAAGCAAGACTAACAGAGAGTTTCTCATTTGAAAAATAAGTATTTAGCCATTAAAATACAGTTGCAACAACTACCTGAATCCAAGTTCTTTAAAACATATATTTCAGATATGAATAACAAGCC
This sequence comes from Hippopotamus amphibius kiboko, assembly GCF_030028045.1. Taxonomy (NCBI): domain Eukaryota; kingdom Metazoa; phylum Chordata; class Mammalia; order Artiodactyla; family Hippopotamidae; genus Hippopotamus; species Hippopotamus amphibius. Next base: position 82,463,462 of record NC_080191.1, on the reverse strand, counting down.
GTTTTTAACCTGAAACTAAATGCAACTTACCGTCTTGTCAGGTAGAAAGAAAATGAGGTTGAATTTGGGAGATGCTACTGACTCATTTTAAAATGGAGATTAGCCTTTAATTTGATTTAAAGTGTGTATAAAATAAACATCTGTATATTTGGGGAAAGTTTAAGGTAAACTCTGATTTTTTTCTTAGCACTGGAAGTATTATAATCAAAACAGTAATTTGGTATTTTTTGTAGATTCTGTTCATTTCTCCAGCTCCTTCTTGCTGTGATCAGTAAGGCATATTAGCTGAAATTTAGATTTCTTTATATAGAAATCAGGTGCAGTATAATGGTCTTATGTTGTTAAGATCATTGAGTTATCTGATCAATCTTAGATGGGCTCATATTTATTGGGAGAAATTACTTAAAGATTTTTTATGGGTTTATAAAATTTGCATTAGAAAACACGTGAAAAATTATTAATTTTAACCTCATTGAAGTAACATTCAACTTAACCATTTTTATGAAAGTGTTAAAGGTAATTTCAATTTTCAGATTTGGTATCACTGAAAATTTTAGGTATCAGTGCTAACAGTATATAGTTTCAATTTTTTCACCAAATATCTGTTAATTTCATAATTTAATTCTGTTACCTAATCAGTCCCCAAGAAAAGATAGCTTTGTTTGCTTTGCTTTGTTCTTACTTGAGAGACATCAATTTTGGTAAGAAGCTTCAGAGGACGATTCAGCCACTCTGGGTATAGGACATAATACAAAAAGCATTTAATCCTGTATTTCCAGTTTGTTTTTTTTTTTTGTACTACATTCACAAAATGTCAAAATATAACATTCAAAGAGAGAAAAATAATATTAATAGTGCATGAATCCTTACTTTAATACACCATAAGTCTAAAATAGTATTTGATAAAGTTACTACATGTTTCTGTTTTTCCTGGTATTGATGAGTAATGACTTAATTTTCAAATTGTAGAAACTTAGCCTCCAGTCCCTGGATGGCTGAGTTTTCAAATATGCTCACTATTTGCCAGCCACCTTGTTATTGATGCTATTCATTTATATTATTTTAATTAAAATATTTCTCATCAGAATTGCAGCTTACTGTCCTTTTTGTTGATTTAGAGCAGGAAGCTGGAAAAGAGGGTTTCATCTTGTTTTCCTAAAAGTTTATACACACCATAAAGTAAATTTTTTAGTTGCTGCCTAATGGATATTGTTTTAGCATTGGTTTATTATGTTGCCTGATAATACGGTTGTGTTCTCAGAGCTCCCCACACTATCAAAGTGTTGAGTGTTTACCAATTTGTTTAATTTGTTTTTGTGCTTTTTTTTTTTACGTTTCTCTGTCCCTTTCTCTGCGAATTCTTTTCGCTGCCCATGTGTTCATCTGTAGCAACCCTCTTACTCTTTTACAAGGTGCATCTTCAGTGGTTCTTTGGGGTCAAATGCCAGAGAAACTGTCTTATGATTGTGACTGTAAAATTATGAGTGAAGATGCACTGGGTTTTTGAAGGTATTAAGTCCAGGAGCTCAGATTTATGACATTGGTTTTTGCCAGAAGAGAAGCCTTTTTCACTTGCTCTCCATTCTTTGGCAAGATCCCCAAGTAAGGTACAATAATTTGCTGTTTACGGAATGCTGTGGTTTCAGCTCCGAATAAACTAACATCTGTATATCAATTGCATTTTAGTTATTTCTCACGGCAGCAAAGATATTTTGAGATTGATGGATGGAAAAATCTATATTTTAATGAAAGTAGGGTTTACAGTACATATATTACATAATGTTTTGTGCATATTCTTTCAATTTTATTTTAATTCCCACTTTAAAGTCTACCTTTGTACCAAAAGTGACTTGACATTTCTACCAAATGTTAAAATATGGCCACATGGAATCAGTGAAAAGCATGTAGAAAAAATTGGCGAGAGAGAGTAAGGGTAGACATTTCACCTGTAGATTTAACCATAAAAAGCCTAACATGTGCTTTGAGAAAAATGTCATTAGTTAAAAATGTACAGCATCCATAACAGGAAAATAAACTAGTTGCTGAAGTGCTCACTGATCTGTCCTGATACGGACACGAGAGAGACAGGTCTTCCGTGTGGTTTCATGGAGAAGAGGGTCAGTAGCAGCAGTGCGGTCTGGGTGATAATCTGTAGAATATATAAGAGGTTGCAGGACAGCACGGTAAAAGAACAGTGGGGTCGAGGAGGGAATCAGTGCAGCCCAGGCGCGTGGCTGGTGGTCTGGGTTAAAGCACGGCTAGATTTTAGAACAGCTAAATGGATTTCCCTCACCAAGACCTCTGTCCACATTATTGCTTTGAATTAAACATTTCAGAAATATTCAAGAATGGGGTGTTCCAGAATATGTCCTCCCTGAGCTGCGCTTGGGTCCGTGCAGCTGGGTGGCTGCGGAGTTCTGGCTTTAAACAGCCAGCGCCCTGGGCAGAGGCTGCCTGGGGTCCTGAGGGGGACCCAGTCCTCCTCAAGACGGCACCTGACCTGTAAGCAGCCAAGAAACCACCTTGAGCACTTCAAAGGCCAGCGAGGCATCCTGATGTTTTAAAGTAACAGGGTTTGGTATGAAGGTTTAATCTAAGAGGAATATATTTTGTAATTATTATGTTGGAAATGTAATTCTGGACTCATTTATCCAGACTTTAAGTATTTAGGGCCTCTGGGAGAGAATTCCTTTCCTGTGTCAGTGGGTTTGTCTCTGACCAACCTGAACTGAGCTGTCTCTGTACTTAGAAGTACGTATCCTGTTTTGTGAGTAGCCTCTTCCCTACGTTTGCTTTGTGCTTTCTGTTACTTGTCTTGCTTCCTCCTACCACCTGGAGTGGGAGCCCAGGTGAGAGGTCTTGCCTTTGGACAGCTTGACCACTTTGGCGCCGCAGCAGAGATCTAGCCAGTGACCTTGCAGTGTCTTGCAAGCTGGTTTCTCGTGGCTGTAATTTTGAAAGTGTATGACTGTTGTTACTTAACAGTTTTCTCTAGAATAACATGGAGGCATAAAATGTTCTCCAAATTACTATGCCTAGTGATTTTCCACTGCCAGTCAAGAAATTTCCAACTTAAGAAAAGTCCTGTCATAGATAGATCTAGAAGTTATTTGCTTGCATAGCCAAAATAAAAACAAAGAACAAGAAACAACAAAAAACCAAACAAACGAACAACAGAAGAAAAGAAAAAAAGAAAGGAGGAGCAAGGCAGAAATTGAGATATAAATGTAGAGAACAAACATATGGACACCAAAGGGAGAAAGTTGGGGCGGGGGGTGAGATGAATTGGAAGATTGGGATTGCCATATATACATTAATAATAAGAAAAAATATATCCAATTGTACACTTTCAATATAGGCAGTTTATTGTATGTCAATTATATCTTAATAAAAGTTTGAAAAAAAGTAGGAAAAAGCCCAATATTTATGGTAACTTACTTGGCGGGAGGGAGCTCTGGTTTCAAAACATCTGTTTCTATTACCAAAATGTTTACTAGGGTGAATTTATTTTCTACTTTTTTATAGCTTCACAATATATTTTTATTTAAAAAAATTTATTGGAGTGTAGTTGCTTTACCATGTTGTGTTAGTTTCTGCTGTATAGCAACTGAATCAGTTATACATGTACATATATCCCCTCTTTTTTGGATTTCCTTCCCATTTAGGTCACCACCGAGCACTGAGTAGAGCTCCCTGTGCTGTACAGTAGGTTTTCATTAGTTATCTACTTTATACATAGTCGAGTGTATATGTCAATCCCAGTCTCCCACTTCATCCCACCTTCCCTTCCCGCTTTGGTGTCCGTAAATTGGTTCTCTGCAGTGGTGTCTCTATTTCTGCTTTGCAAATAGCTTCACAATATATTTCTAAACGGTGAGCAGCATCAGACCCTCATAAGAACTTTTGGTTTGTTCTGCACACCCTCAAAATTCATTTCTGTCATCGTTTGAGTATTATTCTTGTTACTTATTTCATTAAAACCAGGATAGTGTATTGATCTCCATTGATCTCCCTAATTTTCATTTCTGAGTCTTTGGGATGTAAAGGCAGGTGGAAATAGATTGTGCAATCAGGGTTATCGCAGGTTAATACTGTTTTACTAGTGTTGCCTGGGTGTGAGGTCTGGATAAAGACTAGTGTTTCCCTTGATCAGGGACATTAGCATCCAGAGTTCTTTCTTGTAACGTCTGTGCTATGACCTCGCCCAGCGCTACAGCTTCTGAAACCTGCGGGTAACACCCAGTGCCCAGACAATGAAAACAAATAAACCCCGATTTTTTCCACAGGGTTTCCTGGCTGGTTATTCCGAGACTTTGCACGTGACAGCCGGTCTGCCCGTGAATGGAGTGCTCAGTGTCACAGAGGAAGCCTGGTCAGTTAGAAAGTGGCAGGGACACCTCCCTCTCGTAGGCAGCACCCCACCGCGTCCAACTGTGAAGTGTCCTTGCACTGGGAGAAGGGAAGCAGGGTCCCTACGGTTGTGAATTTGGGGATCTGCTCCCCAGTGGTGCTTCACTATTTTTCTGTGCGTAGATTCTGGGGAAGAAGTGGCTCAGTCCTGGGGCCTCAAGCCATGTTTACACACGAAATTTATTCTTCTCTAAACTATTCTGTGTGGACATCTTTGTGCCCTGTCATCAGTGACCTCAGACCTTTCTTCAGATACATTTTTATTTTTATTCAATGTGAATAATAAATACAGTCTGCTCTGGATTTCCTGAAGACTGTAAACATCCTTATTTTATTATCAATATTCTAAGGCACAAAGTGTGTATGTCTCTGTGTTTTCTGTTGTTGTTGTTGCTCAAAACTTTCAGAAAATTTAATTTACTGACTTCTTTGGAGGCCTGTGGCATCAGACCTATGTGGAGGTCAAGGGTACAGATAATACTGTTGAGGGAGTATTTCTGAGCCCTAAAACTTCACATAGTCTCAAAAATATAAATTTAAGTGACTTTTAAAACTAGGAAGATCAAACCACTTACTATTTGAAATAGCTTTTTATTTCTCCATGCCTTTTAGCCCATTTAAATTAAACCACAAAATTTTCTATGCTTTCCCGAAGCCCCAGCATCCAGAGTGACCCTGTTACAGATTTAAATTTACAGGTTTTTTTCTTAAGGTCATCAATCTTGTTATGATTTAGATTATTTTGTTAGGAATATAAGCTTAAAAAAAAGAAATATTAGAAAGTTAGGAATCTTATAACCTATTAGAATATAAATATTAAAATATATTCCATAACTAATGTCTGTACTAAATAATTTTTAAATAATACAGGCTGGTTTAAAAAAAAAAACATTTTCAGGGATATCTTTGAGTCATCAGAAAAAAATGTGAAGGGATGAAATAGCCTGCTTGTTTTGTGATATGGAAGATTTCAGTAACAAATATGTTGCTTATACACCAAAAGTGTTTTATTTCCTCACATGAAAATATGATCATACAAAGAAGAAATGACAAAATGCTTATTTTCAGATTAAGGATCCATTGTGCAACCTGGCCAAATTAGTTACTTCAGATATTTGGGCTTAGGTTAATCTAAATACATCTCAACATATAGACAACCTCACTGAAAAAGTAACCATCTTCTCAATCCCCTGGGCTCCCACTGGCTTTGTGGAAATTAGCAGGAAGATTCATGCCACTGGTTCTGTGTGTGTTGATTCCTTTTCTTACCCTGTAGCAATCGCGGTTAAAGAAATATTCCTTCCTTCAGGACAATTGAGTACCTGTTGTATACTAGGCCAATTAATAGTTTTTATTAGCAGAGTGACTTTAACATTCTTCTAAGCCCATTTCAAGTCATCTTTTGGAAAGATTACTGATATTACATGTATTTTAGCTATGATGACTATCTAACTATCAATCTGGTCTCTAACACTGTAATTTCACATTCCTAATCTTGATTGTGTAATTAGACAATAAAATCTATTTCTAAAGTCCTTTACAGTTTACAAAACTGGTATATCTCATGTAAGCCCCATGGAACTTTTGTGAGGAAGTGGCATCATCCCCATTTTACAGAAGAGGACAAAGATTATAGAAATGAAGGGATGCTATCAAGATACTGCACCTAAAATGCCAGAGTTAAAATGAGAGTCACAGGTCTCCAGCTTCGAGGGCAGTGTTCTTTTTACACCACAGCTGGTTTTTATATGTTTTATAAAAACAACATAATTTTAAATATTAGGTAAGATGATACTGTTAACAGGGAAATTAAAATATAGGGAGGTTCTCTGATGAGTCAAGGTTTCAAAACAGTAAACTCTGGGGCAGAAAAAAATTATTATATGATGTTAGAATCGACAGAAATACTTACCAGGATTATTATTGGAAATACTTTTCAGTGTATATTTTTACACTCTAATGACCCGTGGCATTTTTGGGTGCTTTACAGTTTATACAGCATTTCATGTGCATTATCTCATCCTATCCTTGAAAGAACACTGGGATCTACAGGAATTATTATCTCCAAAGTTGAGGGATTAATCAAAATGATGCAGCTCAGAGTTCAGCCAGAAATGTTGATTCCAAAGTTGCACATAACTGCTTTGTACAATTGTGTGGTGGTCAGGTTGACATTCCCAAAATTAGCTCTCAAATTCACCAAGCAATACATATAGCTAGAAAAGTACCACCTCTACCAAATATGCTTACAAAATTCTCCTTTTCCACATCAGCTACCAGCCTTCTTGCCTGTGCCCTAAGATTATAAATCACAGAGACAGCATCACAGGGCCTCAAGCCAATATTTCATCTTTCTCTAGAGGTAATTCAACTCTGGAGGTTCTATTGAGTGTAAATAATTTGTGAATGCAAACATCTTTCACACCTCATTAACTTAATAACTAATACTTGATGCATTTACTTGAACTGTCAAATTAATAAACCAAAGAGAGAGAGAGAGAGGTGGTACTATTGGTTCTATGGTAGCAACAGAGCACACTGTGAACAAATGGGGGCTTTGAAAGCGAAATTTCTAAGGTACATTTGGAGAACCGCCACTTTTAAAGAACTCCAAAGCTGGAGATAATGTATCCGTAATTATTCCAAGGAATGACAGTTTATCCTGGACCAACACCAGAAACTGGAATTTCAGTTCCTTAGAATTATTGAAGAGGTTTTTGCTGAAGACCAAATAGATTGGAGATGCCCCCAGCCTTGCCTAAGGCTTTGTGTTCAAAGGACACAAATCTGCTACTTAATTACACAGCATTTGCCATCAAATCGTGGAGTGGACACTGGTGTGGATTTTGAATGAAATCACCACAAAGTATTTGAGGGCCAATGCTTTTACTCTACTAGGAACTTAGACTGACCAGAGTTCGATTGTGAATGACAAGTTACCGAGTTTGCATCCAGACACATAGCATTTATTATTTCTCAGATTACATGGATAATCATTAAATTTAACAAGGGTGTGTTCCCATTTTATTTTAATGCCTTGATACTAAGTCCTATTAAATACTATGTGTTTCTTATCCCTGACTGTTAAATGAACTTCGGTTAATTATTATACAGCTCCATTATTAGACATACTTTAGGGGTGGGAGTGAAGACACTTGCCTTTGGCAGACATAGAACTCTCTAAAATAAACTTCTAAAACATGAGGAAACTATGTCAAAATGGTATTTTCATTATATCAATCAGAAGTTAAGATTTTATCTCAGTCTTAGACTTCACATTTTATTTCCTGTCTGTGAAAAGACTGCCCTTGCAAAGTATTTAAATGAATTAAAATGGATAAATGTTTTTCTTATGTTATAACCAAAGTGGTGTTTATTAACTTGTGCGCTGACCATGGTACATGGTGTTAACAATACCCAACTTTGTCTCAAATTAAAACCTCATTCTTAGCACTTTAGTGTATGCACTGTGTATAAACATACAATAAACATTTTTTTTGCCCAATATTTTAATTTGTCTAGTGCCGTGCTTTTATAAAACACCTTAGGATTCATTAATTTTATTGTCTCAACCTGTATCCTGCTATCAACAAAAAAAAAAGAATAAAAATTTAAAGAAGTGTACAAAACCTCTGGGAAGGGTAAATCTTCTGATTTTGGGTCCATAACTTTTATAACTGTTCTGAATGATGATGATCTGTTCTGTGTAGGAAGATAAATTTATTTTTTGAGATGACAAGCTGCAATATTATGGATAAGTATTAGAAATGATTCAGAGTTACTGTGAATCGGTCTTGGAATTGGTTTGAGTCCTATCTTTTATCATCATTATAATGACATTAAAAATACGAGGGTGAGTCAAAACTTATCCACACTCCAGCTGTACGAATTCTACAGTCAGAGTGCGGACAATTTTTGACTAACCCTCGTATACTGTATATGTCTTCTGGTGATGGAGAAGTCCAGGTTTTTTAATACTTCAAGGCTTTGGTGTCCATAACCTTTCCTTTACTACTTGCACATTAGGTATACATTCCACATGGTCAAGTGTGGTTATGTAAACTGTTAAATAGATATTTAATGTGTGAAATCAGGTTTTTTCCTTACAGTTTTAATATACCCATACACACTCAACCATGCATCTGTATTCTTTAGAAGGTATTTTTGTTCATTACTTTGATTGCTCTTATTGGAATCCAGTGTGCTTTGATGTTAGCCATCACAAGGTACAAAAACTTAAGTCATAGAGATGCGTGTTTATGCATTGTTATACGTATTCTTACCATAGCCACCTGGATTTAAGAAAAGCTAGTTCTCTTTACAGAAAGCTCATGTGTCATTAGCTGGCTTTTATTTGTGCCATGAACGCTGTGTGCTTACTTACGAAGTTTCATTAACCTGCTTTTTTACGAGGGATAGGATAAAAGTCTGTTTTTTAATGGTTTCCCCCCAAAAAATGATGCTCAAATGATAACACTTCATTGGACTTGGATATTTATGAACTTGAGCCATTTTAGTAGAGTGAAACATCTATTTCCTGGATCTAAGTTAATGATAGTAGTAACTTTGCTCTTTTATGGTTATATTGAACATTAGAACCAACACGCTTTTGCATCAATTCCATGAGCAAGGACCGTGAATTTATCATTTTGTAGCTATGCCACCTGGCAATCAACATCTTTAATCACTTATTAGGAAATCAAAGAAAATGTTTCATATTAATGAAATATTAGAGTCTGAATATTTTAGGAGGGAGTTTGTTGAGCATCACTTCTATTAATAATAGAGAAACGTGTCTTATAAAGACAAATTAGAGCGCTTAAAAACTCAATATCTTTACAACTTAATAGTACATGGAAAGAAACAGCGCATATAGTTTAGAACTACATATTTAGATTTTAGGGTGTATTTTTTGTAATCTTTAAGCAAAAATGTTATATTTTAATAGATGGTGATGAAACTACTAAGAAAGCTGTTAAACACTGTTCAGAATGTGAGGGAAGGGTAATTATGTACTAAAATATATGCCAGTATTAGTGTATGCTGAAGTATTTAATTTCTTTTTTAGATTTACTTTTATTAGTCATTTTTAGTAGACTTCCAAAATCACAAAACAGAGTTTTTAAAGTTGCAAGATCTATTCCATCCACATGAGCACTAATGTAAGAAATAGTTTTGGCTGCACGCCTGAATGGCCTGGCTAGCTGCGTGTATACCCATACACATGTGTATCTCCTGTCTTAAGCCAATTTAATTAGACTCTCCATTCGCAATCTTTATCCTACGCAGCTTCTCAATGATAGAATACCATTGCCTGAAAGCAGTCTTTTCAAAATAAAGTATGCTCAGTATCACTACCAAATTGTACCAGAAACACTAGCTTTTGGCTCTTTGTATATAAGAGCCCTTTTTGTACAGCAGACATTCACCAGATACCGATATCTCGATTTTCTCAGGAAAAGGTGACTGAAACAAGGTTGCACCCCCAACAAGCCGTTGGAGGATAAGCAGGAGAAGGACCCCAAAGAATCCAGTTTCTAAGTCAGTTCCTGAAGGACGCGATGAATTGTCTCCTTGCAGCCTTTAAAATAGGAAGGATTTTTGTCATTTCTTTAACCTTAAAAAGACTCTCAAAAAAGCTTCCAACTTAAAGGCTAATTTTCTTCTTCAAGCCCCACAAGTATCGCAGTGGGTCTATTAATTCATTACAGTATTTCAGAATGAATCAACATTGAAGGAGTCATCAGCCTTATTACTAGGTATTTGAAATTTTAGGGAGAAAGCTTTATGAATTGTGATAATCTTTTGAATAATATTTGTAGTTATTACTGGGTAGTAATTTTAATTTTATTATTATTATAAATGTTTCTTTCAAGAGGAATGGTGTCATAATATTAAAAACGAAACAGCTTTAAAAATAAGCAGATGAAGTTTCACAAACAGTAAAAATAAAGGAGGAAAAAAAAACCTTTCCTTTTACAACTTTCCTTATGTTCCATTAACTAAGATTAGAAATCTATAGTTGCAAAGCCACATATACCTTTTAAAGTATGTGATTTTGAGACGGATATGGCGTCCATGTGGAGTAAATTTTAACAGAATAGGGTTTTATAGAATATACGGCTGTTATCCACATGCCTTATTTGAAGGGCATTTTAGTATTTATTGTAGTAGATATAACATTCTACTAAGAAATTGAAGTATATGGATTTTTTGTTGTGTGCCTGCAGGTTTTAAACTTTTTTTTTTCATTTTCTATGATATTTCTTTTATGGTGCCTGCATTTGCCATGCCTGTCATCTGTATAAAATTCTTTACTTATGACCTTCACAGATAGCATCCAAACCAATTTTCCTAACAGTGAGCTAGACATCTCACTGTTAGCTGGCATGCTTTACTCACTCCTAATATCTTTCTCTTTCAAGATCCACAGGGAGAACTTTTTTCATTGATTTAATCTGATATTTAAAATGTAAAAGGTCATTTATTCTCATGCAGTTACCCACTCTGGCCTTTCTTCCTATGCAAATACTAACAGCACTGCTGCTTTCCTTTTTTTTTTCTTTTTTCTTTTTTTTTGTCAAATGCTTTCTTTCGCATTATATTTTTAAGCCAAAAAAATGAAAAGAAAAGGTTCATAAGCTGATGTGTACAAAGTTAGGATTTTTAAAGTCTTTTTTTATGACTTTAGTAAAAGTGAATACTCTGTCACTTGTATGTCCTCTTTTGCTAAACGTTATTCTAGATATTTAACTTTCAACACCATGTCCTAAAAAATGTGTGTCCAGTTGTAGAAACCAGAGAATAATTTTGAAAGATATGATGAAGTTCAGAAGAGTCGAAGAGGAGGCACAAAATTTTAATACTTAGTTCAGTGAATATCATTTTAGCCAATATCACTAATGTCAGTCTGTGCCTTGGCATGGATAGTCCTTTGAGGGGTGGGGAGTGGGAGAACCTAGTTCTTCCTGTACTCTTTGTGTGTTTCTAGACTAGAAGATAACCCTACCCTCGTATGGCGTGCATTTGTGACACACATTCATTCTGGGGGTTCGGGTCACAGCCTTTGCAGTGCAGGTCTGTATCATCCTGAGATGTACACGCTCAAGATTATGATATTCATAACCCTTTACTTTGTGGATTGAAGAAGTGGCGTGTGAAGTACGCCTTCTCCACGTGAAAGCCATTACGCTTTTCCTTCTCTGCCTTCTGTGCAGGTGACTTGGATTATTACTGGCTGGATCCCGCCACGTGGCATAGCAGGGAAACATCACCTATTAGCTCGGTAAGCATCCTGGGAGGCAGATGTGGGATTTCAGGGAGTACGTGTGCCGTTTGTCGTCCTTTGCTGGTATGTGATAGACAGGAATCTAATTCTGCTCCATTATACGTTTTCTGAGAAAATATTGATTTCATTTAAGACAGTACAGTTTTGAAGAAAAAAAAAGTTATTACTGAATAACTATTTACAAATTTTAAAGTAAGTAAAATCAAGTGTTAAATAATGGCTATAGGTAAATGAGGTGTTATTTGGTTAATGATGTCGACATTAAGGACAACTCAAAATATAGAATTGATTTATGTAAGCAGATATATTTTAAAATTTCAATTCATTTCATTTCAGAACCGTCTTTTAGAGATGTACTTAGTTGCTGACTACTTTTAGAACGATTTAGTATAGTAAGTACCTACTGCAAAGAAAATATAGGTGTAAAAGGAAATTGCTATAAGTCAAGAATAGAACCCACCAAGAATGAAGAATTCCCTCAGAGTGTCCTTAAGTGAGGAGAGCGTACCTTGCTTCAACCAATAGTTATGTGTCTGTAGGAAAGAAAACAGCTGGTTTATCTTTTTTAACTTTGTTCCTGTTTTAATAGCATCCTGTAACGTGGCAGCCATCTAAAGAGGGGGACCGATTAATTGGACGTGTTATTCTTAACAAGAGAACAACCATGCCCAAAGAATCAGGTGCATTACTGGGTCTGAAAGTAAGTATACTGCTTTATAATGTTTCTTAAAAGTTGAATTACAGCGTGGACTGCATTCAACAAATGCAGTTTTGACAATGATTTTTAAGTATCTTCTCTTCCAAATAAAGTTCTTCTAGTGAATATGTCTTGTTAATATATTGATCTCTTACAGTCTATTTAGTACTTTTATCTGGGTAGTATTTTAAAATCACTTTGCTAAAGTGGCATACAGGTGTCTTAGGAAGCAGCGAAAATATAGGAAAATTAAAGAATTTTTCTCTGAATATAAAGTTCAAGGACAATTTTTACCTTAAAATGGCTTTAATGGAAAGTAGTAAAATTAAATAACATGGACCTTACAATTTTATTATATCCTGACAAGCAACATCAAACATCATTAAAGAGACTGTTTCCTAAGTGCAATAGAATTTATGGTGATACCAAAAGAGTAACATGTATCTTTTAAAAATATTAACTGACTTCTAACAGATATAATTTTTAAGCAGATATAATTTTTAAAAAACTAATAAATTACAAAGATTATGATTTTGGTAAGAGGAAAACATATATACGTTCTGTTTTATTATGTGTGTGCGTGTGTATGAGTATCGTCATGTGGTTTTGCTTTCGTAAACGTAAACAGATGTTGCTTTAAATTATTATTTACCAAGAGATTGTATTAATCGAACTAAACTTTGTTATTCAGTTAATGCCACCATGGTGATTATTATCATTAGTTGCTCTTGCTGTGAAATAGTTCTGACCACCTCCACTACTGGGTGTCCCTGAGAATACAGATCAACCTCAACTTTTGACAACATCCCTCCCATTTTTAATTATACACACTGAGCCCCTGCATTGAGAGAAATTAAAGTTCGAAACTTTCAGATGTGTTTCATTTAGGTATGGAGGAAAATCCAGGTGAGCATGTTAATTACTTAGCGATCTAACTCAGATTGGAGAGTTAGGTTGAATCCTGTATGTACTGATATTTCAGAGGAGGGGGTCTTTCAGGTGGTCAGGAGCTGGGATAGACTTAGGCTATTACTCCAGAACATGGTGAACTGCCTCCCCAAAGTGACCTGTTCTTGGTTTAAATGTGCAGTCTTTGTGTTAGACCTACATCCTACTAAAAATATACAAAGAGATCAGCACCTCCTGTCACAGTGGGGCACGATCTGGATGTAGACGTCCAAGTGAAGTTAGAGGGTAAGGAAAAATAAACCCCAATTAGTAAACAGTATCAAACACCTGCTGTCTGATGGTGAGGGGGAAAGACCTTGTCTTTTTGGTGTATGTTGTCCTTGGTCCCCTTCTGTGTGAGGTTGGGGTGAGGAACAAATACATAAACTTCTTCGGACACATCATCTCACATGTAATGAGATGTGTTCTTACCACTACTGTACCGCAGGTTTCTTAACCAAAAATGGATTTTACTTCATTTTTGTCCCTTCCCTCAATCCTAAACACTTCACAAAAGCTGTAGGGTTAATTCCTCAAACTAAGAAACTTATGTTTCAGTGTGAGTCTTGGAACTCATAAATTTATAATTTTCCAGGTTGTTGGAGGAAAAATGACTGACGTAGGACGCCTCGGTGCCTTCATCACCAAAGTAAAGAAGGGTAGCCTTGCAGATGTAGTTGGACACTTGAGAGCAGGTAAAGTTTCTCTTTTAACATTTAAATGATGTGTGCTCTATGCGTGAGTTGGTGATTTTCAGTTTTGGGTAAGTTACGTATAAGTCCATTCAGTAAATTTTAATGCATGCATAAAGATATTTTTCCTGATGTGGATACTTAACTGATTGTAAAAATAGGTGATTATACATTGGTAGCCATTTGGAGAGAATGAGTAGGAACCTTTGTATTTATATAAAAATAAGTAGATGCAAAATGATGAAGGACTAATAATTTTTGTAGATGGCTTCATAATGTTGCTACAAAAATCCAAAACAGTTTAGCCTGTGGAAAAAAATCACTGTTTAGCCCTTTAGTTTATTTTATAAGCCATAGTAATGTTGAAAGTTTTTCACAGTGGTCCCAAAACACTTACTCAGTACTGGTGTTTTTAATAAAATATAATCATAATCTCATTTCGTACACAGATTATGTAGTATATTATTTGTTATTTGTTAATTTAAATGTGACATATATTGTATTCCTGTAGATGTGCTAGCTCTTGGTATTTGGAAATTTACATTACGTTACTTTGTAACCTTAATATGACATAGTAAAATCGTTTACTATATTGAAATGTGCTATATGGTAGCAATATACTTTAAAATTTATTTTTGATAAATTACTTATTTTTCTTCTTAGTAAAACTCACATTAACATATTGTTTTCAGTTTGCTGTACTTCAGAGTTTAGTAGAAATCTTTTGGTGAGAGTGTCTGCTTACCCATTTGCCAATTATAGAGAAAACAGAGTAGGCTGACTTGTCAAAGTGAGGATTAATAACCCTTAGCAAGTGGAAAGAAAAATAAACTGTGTTTTCAGGCTTTATACCTTAAGGTTATAATTTTCAGAACTTTAGAAAAATATTCTATGACTGTTAAGGACATTTTTATTGTAATTGATGATCAGATATTAGTTCAAAGTCATTTCGATTTTTTCTTTAATAGGGACGTGCTCTCCAGATATTGTGTGGGGAGAAAAAGCAAATGAGGGATTTTTCTCCATCTTCTATACACACAGCTTTGAAAATGTGTACTGTACGCTATTGTTTCTTATCAGGGACTAGTTATGATTCCGTAAAAAAATAACTATCAGGAGTAACTATGTCAATAAACTGAGTCTTTGCTTGTTTAATGACTTGAAAAGAAGCCTTGAAAATTATAAGAATCCCTTGTTGTTTACTCAAGTGTAAGATGACTTTAACGACAGAAATCTGAATTTGCAGATCAGATTATAAACATGATACCTTTTGATTTTTGTCTATGTGTTTTAATAGACGATTACTTAAAGTCAGTGACGGGGTTTTTCTATATTACATATACCTTAGTGATTAATTTCATTTATTTAACACCCTTATGTGCCTAGAGACTGATAAACTTAAAACTAAAATGTTAGAAGCTCAACTTAAATAACTATTAAACATATAAGCAATTGATGTACTTGAAAAACAGATTTTTAAAAATTAGGTAATATATTCTGTTTGATTTACATTATTATTTAGGAACTATTTTCCTTCTCTTGCATATAAGCAGCATTGACCTGCAAAACTACAGTTTTTTTTTTATTCATTTGTTTTGTTTTTTATTAGTGTGACCTTTGTCCAGCATTTGCAGTCTTGCTTTAATCTTGTGGTAGCTTTTTTCTACGCCTGTTCCCTTAAGTCCATGCCCTGCCCCACTACCTGACTTAATTATCAAACCAGTGTGTCTCAGGCATCATCTGCTCAGGCCAAAGCTCTGTAGTCTGCCCCTAACAATTCCAGCCACCGCCTTACCATTCACCTCACCCCAAGCCGTGGTGGTCCACCTGGGTGTCTCTGGGAAGCTCTTTCCACCTGCAGGACCTGCCTCTCGTGTCCACGGTGGCTTTGCTGCTCCCGCACTCTGCCTGTTGAAGTCATTGCCATCCTTCAAAGCTCATGTAAAGTTGCCTTGCTCTCAAGTGTTTCCTGACATCTCCCCTGAGTGGTAACTAATGACATCCTCCCTGGAGCTCCCTGGCACTTCTTCTGTTCCTCAGATGAATTCCTATCCTTGCATATAACATGTTATTAAAGGTAGCCATTTCTGTATTTCTCCTCCACCAAATTTAAGGACAGGAAGAAAGTCTCTTTTCATCTTTGTATCCTCATAATCTACATCCCTGTCTGAAAAGAGTATCCCCAAATATAAATAAATATCATTAAGGAGACCACCTTCTAGTTTGAGTTCTTGATTTGTAAATAAGTAACTACGTTGCATTCAGTTAATTTGATATTAAAAGTTACGCTTCCAGGTTGCTGTCTCTTTATAATGCAGTGTTTTTGCAAAATGTTGATTGCTGCACATTACTGGGTAGCAAAGTTTATTTAATGAGTTGCATCCATTATTTAAAAAAAATGAAATAGAACATGATAGAATAGGAAATATCAGGGTAAGTGTTGTTTTAGACAATATTTTTTCATACACACACGTATACATTCACATGGTGGAAACTGTATTTCTTTTCTTTGTCAATAAATTTAAAAGACTCCAAATATGTTTTCAATTTGCATTATGATTTTTTTAATATAGTGAAGTGTATTCATTGCCTGTTTGAAAACCTGCTAGGAAACATCTTAGGTCACAGGATCAGAAGTGATTTAACTATTGGTACTAACCATGCTTTTCTGTCATACCAAAGCAGCATTATATGCTTTTCAAATATTTGCTTTTTTTACTTTTGAGTAAGCAAACAACACTTGGGGAGGGGAAGAATTACTTTAAATAATTCCAACAAAACTTTTCTACTTTTTTTTAAAGGCATAACCAAAAACTAAAAAAATCCATATTTATTGTTAGCTTTAAAGTGTTTAATGATGATATTGATCCATTAGTTCGACACATATTTGTTTTGCTACTAAACTATTTATAGGCACTGAGAACAACAAAATAAGCAGAAACATTAAAAAAAATCTAAAACACCTCAAAGTATCACTGAGGCTGGGATATTTCAGCTGAGCCTCCGTTGTCAAGTGAAGGGTACTGGGCAGAGGCATTTAAGACTTAAAGCTGCTCTAAGTATTTATGGAAATAAGTAATGTTTTCCCAAATGTTCTTTGGTGAAAACTCAAGTTCATGTAACATTGTTAGCCCATGTAATTTAACAGCGCGTTACTCTTCTTGATGAATCTTCCGTTATTGAACAACCTAATAAGTACTATACTTTTTATTATTTTAAAACTATTTTCTAATTTCACTTTAATGCTCACAGTATGTATTATGTATAGAGCGTGTGTGTTATGAACATCTGGAAGTGGGTTAACTGTCATGCAACAGTTTTACATCTGCTTGCTTTGTAACTTCGCCATAGCTCCCCGCGTTACCCCTCTGGGTGTGAATTCAAATCCTTCCATGCATTTTTATTCTGTTGTGCATCTGGAGAAAGCAATGAAGCATGACTTATAGTTGGAAAATTCATGCTAACAAATGTGAATTGCTCTTTCTACCAAAAATGAAGCAGGATTTATGCAGCGTTTAATAATCTTTCACGTATAGAGCCGCCTACATTTATTATGTGGAGGGCATGCTGCTAATTATTATTTTTTAATGTTTCCAAATGAGCTGTGCTAATTCCATCCCATAGCATGAGATGATTTTTACATTATTTCTGGTATTTCTCAAAAGATAAAAGTAGTTTGTATTGTACTGTTTCCAGTGACCAGTGATATTCTATTCGGGAAAGAAAAAGAAAAAAAAAAAAAAAGAAGAAAAGAAAAAAGTGTTTAGAAGAACCATTTAGCTGACATTATATGGCAATCAATTTGCTTTGGAGAGCAGAGCCTAGACAATTAAACTATTTGTATATGTTTTGCATTTCTTTGTTAAAAAAAAGCAAGAAAAGATAAGAAAAATAAACAGAATATATAAGGTAAAAAAATACCCTTTTTTTTAAATTCAAGGGGATGAAGTTCTAGAATGGAATGGTAAACCCCTGCCGGGAGCTACAAATGAAGAAGTTTACAACATTATTTTAGAATCAAAATCAGAACCTCAAGTTGAAATTATTGTTTCAAGGCCTATTGGGTAAGGCTAAAAAAACTTACTTCTTAAGTTTAGTAAATTACATGTATTAGCAAGGTTTTTTAAAAGAAGTTTATACATTCATACAGTACATGTTAACATGGATAGTTTTTTCTTCAAATATGGGCATACATTTTAGATTTTTAAAATCTCTTAATTTTTAAACTTGAAAACTGAATTTTCTTCACTACATTTTAGAAGCTCCACAATTTAACAATTGTAGTATCAAAAAGCATTGCTATGTATTTTTCAGAAGTGGACTATATAGTAAAAATATTTTGTTTTAATGGTAGAACTATTTATTTTTATTAATTCTAAATTATTATAGTATTTCCTTAAAGGGAGTCACTAACAAACTCATCTTCTTGTGACATTTAAAATAATAATCATTTCATACGTCTACATGAACTTTTTACTATTCTACTAAGAATGGAATATTTTTTCTATGTCTTTACCCATGGGTAGTTCCAAATTTTATGTAAAATCAAGCAAGTGTGAAATATTTAAACATTTTAATTGGCCGTAATAATTGGTATGATATTTCTGAAACTCAAGTTTTCATCATAATTTAATTATTTACAGCCAGTGGGATATTTTCTTTATCTGAGAAAATATCTACATATGGTATATAGAGTTCCCATATTGGTAGATTTTCTTAACAAATCCACAAAGTCCAGAACATTCGTTTTGCCTGTCTGTAATTTTTTTGGAAGGCATTTTGAACTGTCTCATTATAGTTGGCATAATATTTGAATATATTTTTGGAAATTATTCCCTTTTTTGTATTCTCTGAAAAATTACAGAGCCATTAATTCAAGACTTTTTATGTTGGAAGAGTAGTAACCTTAAATCTTTGTTGTTCTCATGAATATATGTCAATGCAAAACATACAAGAAAATATAATTATCCTAATTCTCAAAGAACTGAAACTGTATGATTATATATTCCATAGAATAATATATATATATATATAAAATTCTAAAATAAAGGCAAACTTATAACCAATTTTAAGTGGTGATTATTAAGAGTAAATATTGCAGACATTTGCAGAAGTATTGTACATTTCCATGCAGTTTTTTAAAAATAGCAACACTATATAATGCTAGTTTTACATGACGTGTTCTAGTGCTGAGGTAAATATGAGGCTGGAAAAGAGGTAAGTAAATTGGAAAATGCATCAAAAGTATAAAAAACAAAATTTAAAATCAAGCATTGTGCACATTGCCAAATACTTACAAATATATAGTGGTTTTAAAAGTAATCAGCTGAAATACCATTGATTCTTGATGACTAAAAAAAAAGAAAAACTAACAGACAATTAAAGTGGACTGGAATAACATTTTCATTGTATTTACTTTTGTGAGAAATTAATTTTAAATTGTTATTTGCATAGCCACACCTAAGCTGTCATGGGTTGTGGAATTCAAAGGAATATGGGAAAACAAAGATTGTATTTAAATAAAAATCAAATCTGTCATCAACTTTCCAGTTAAGAGGGAAATTATTAGAATCCTGGAAGAATAATTATAGCTATATTTAATAATTGTTTAATGTAGTTCTATAATTTTTAAAGCAGAAAGCAGATATGTATTCATAGTTTCATGGGATAGAGATTCCAAGAATCCTTCCAAATGTAACTTATGTGCACATTGACCAGCCTGGTGGAACAGACAGCAGCTGTCTTGAGGCACTGCCCATTTTTGTCAACCTACCAAATGTAAATTCTTTACCTTTATGCTTATAATTGTTATTAAAACTATTTTACCACCTTATTTGTTAGCAGAACAATATAAGAAGGCTTGTGTATTTGTCAGAGGACATTTATGCAGGAAAATATTACTGAAGCAATTGACATTAAATACATTTTAATTCAAAATCACTGAAACATTTTCTTTTACAACTTCTCCACAATTCTTCTTTCACAGATGCATAAAATTCAAAGCTTGTATCCGGTTTTGGAGTTCCAAATTTAATTTTCATAGCTGACTTTGAGGCTGATTTTCAAAGAAGTTGTACTATCTAAAAAAATATTGTTTCTAGATTTTTAAGAATTGACTTTTATTTGCCTTGATGAATTCAGAATAAGGTAGCAGAAGATAAATAGTTGGTTTCTTGTGTCTTGGGTATTGAAAATTAGTCTAATTATCACATAATGTATATTTCAATCAAATTGTTAGTTGTACATAAATATACAATAAAATGTATTTATAAAATACATAATACAGGATGAACTGTCATTTGTAAGAAGTATAAATTGTAGGTGGTTAGGAGAATTACTTTGCACAAAAAAGTAAAAATGAAGAGTCAGGAAAATTATCAAACAGAAAACTGTTTTTGTTTCAATCCTCCCCAAAAGTGCAAAGAAAATCAAAGTGAAGTTAGTTCACAAGGTAAGTGGTTAGAAATTCTTAAATAATATTCTGATAATTTTGTTGGGACTAGCTAACTCCAGTCTGCTTTAATTTGTCCTGTTAATACTTGCATATTGTTAATCTTCTAAATTGATACTAAAATATCGTGGGAAACCAAGGTTAAATAGTTTAATACAGTATAATTCCCAAACCAAGCTGGTCCAGGGTTCTAAGGCCACAGTGGGTAATGGATGAAGCTGAGGTCATATTAAATATTTATTCAGAATAATTTGTGAGTGTGTCAGGAGTGGGTGTTCTCACAAGTCACTTTCTAATCATTTAGTAAGTGGCCATATATTTAGCTAACTTCAGCATAGCGATATGAATCTCTGTATAGGGTTATATATGTGTATATGAATTATATATTCACATATATAAAATGTTTTGGCTTTTTTGTTGCAAGCTTGAACCATTTTTAATTTCCAAAGCAATCCATCCTTTTCATTTTATTAACTTTGCCCATGATATTCACCATATTATTTTATATCAAGAGATGTTTCCATCCCTTTCATTCAGTAAACTCTTTCAGATGTGTTTGTAAAGCATATTACTGATTTGTAAAATATGTGTCATTTTGATTTTCTAGAATTGAAATACAATATTGCCTTTAACATTTTTTATTTCCAAAACCTGCTGTTTTGGTAGTAAAAATATTGTGGTGATTTTAGCCACAATATTATTCTGATTGTTGTCATGTTAAAGTGTTTTGCTATTAAATATATGAAAACTTATTTTTACTGCAGTTTTTTTTGTGTGGTGTTTTACATTCATGCACATTAGAAATTGCCTTAATGGTAACTCCCGTCCATTTCCACACCTGCAAAGACCCAAAAGGATTTTTCACACCACTGAGATAAAGGGTGGCTGTGATTGCCTCAGGCAGGGTGGCTTAGCTAATGGGATTTTCACCATACCCTGTTTCTTTTAGTGACATTCCACGGATTCCTGAGAGCTCCCATCCTCCACTGGAATCCAGTAAGTATAAGATTTACTGTCCTCTTTAGTTATTTGATATAAATGAGTTGGCAAGCATGGGAAATCCAAAGATATTCTGCTTTAAGATTTTTCTCTTTGTGTCTGTGGAGGGTGGGTATCAAAAGTTCAAAAGTCTATTGGCAATACCCTTCTGTCTAATGGCAATCAGGGCGCCCCGAGCTAAAATAATATACCAGTAACAGTTCTATTTGCTGTACATAAACGTGTGCTGTGATACTGGATTATTCCCTTTGACGGGAAATTGGCTCAGTGTCATGAGCAGTGAAGGAAACAGGCACATAAATATTTTTAATACAGTGTAACAGTGTTGAATATGATCATGGAAGAGGGTGGGTGGAGTAGAGGGGGATTTCAGTGGAAATAAAGTGTCAGAGGACTGAGGCTGGAGGGTTGAATTGTCTACATGGGCATTAAAGGGACTCGGGTGAAAGAAGATGATGATGTGTGTAATGACATTTCCAAGCACAATGTGGAAGTGACTCAGATATTTACTTTGCAATGGATCGATGTTAAATTAATTATAATTGGGCTTGATCACCAAGTGGTATTATGTAACCTAGTTTAGGAATAAAAAAATGCAAGGTGATTTAAGGGGAAAACAAGGGATGGTTATAAGAAGGTAGAAAGTATATGGGTGGGAAGTGGAGATTAGGTTAGTAAATCAAATGCATAGCATCATATTCTGCATACCTGCTAGACATGAGCCCAGATTTGGTTTTGAGTTTTCTAATATAAAGAGAGAAATGGGACCAATTGCATAATTTATAGTGTTGATGTTATTAAAAAAAAACAGGTATAATATTAGAAATGTACTATCAGAAGCATTAGTGTCATTGTACTGAGACCCAAGAAAAAATTATCCTAAGAATATTGCATAAAAGAGACATAGTAACAGAAAATTTTATAGCACTGTTTTATATAGTTAAAAGTCTTTGGAGGGTACAGAATGACGCTATGTGATTTTTTAAACATAATTTGCATGTATGGAAAAAATGTGGATGATATACTCTTGGGAAATGGTCCATACATAGTGTTTTCTCAATAAAGCCAAATTTTGAATGGCTGTGGGGTCAAGGTCATACTTACTGGGGTAATAGTGTTCTACAGATATCCATACTGCTGGCTGTGGACACTTTATCAGCGACCCAGGAAGAAAAGACTTCCATTTAAAAAGGGGGGAGAAGAGCCTCACTGAGGGGCTGAGTGGGGAACCAGCCTCCCTCATCCATGTGTGAATCTCTAGACAGCATCCTCAGACAGGAGATTGGTCTGTAAGATCAAAACAGAAAGAGATGTAAATCGTATTTTAAAACAGTGATGAATTCTATCTAGGCTTAGATGCAGCTCATAAATTATATGATACATGCATTCATTTTAATTTCAGTGAGGACAGTTCATCATAGATGTTCCTAAGATAATTAACAGAACGGGTACCATCTTTCTTATCACTAAAAGCCTTTAACTGTATGTGAGGCTGTACAAGAGCATACTGGGAGCAATGCCTCTAGAAATGTAGAAAATCAATACTTACAGGGTGAAGTAAATAAATAGTGTTTTATTATATCACTTTTAAAGATCTTTAAAATAGACAATTAACCAAAGAAAGCACGATGGTAGCTTTCTAGAACTATCCCACTGAGAGCGGGTCCTACATTTATGGATGGTACCAAATTATGGTTTTATACCAGTAGCAGATGCATGTAATATTTCATTAAAAATATGTATTCTTCACACATAAGTTACAAATATGTTACTAAAAAATTACTTGAATTTTTCCTCATTTTAGGTTCCAGTTCCTTTGAATCTCAGAAGATGGAAAGGCCTTCCATTTCTGTAATTTCTCCAACAAGCCCTGGAGCTCTCAAAGATGCCCCACAAGTCTTACCAGGACAACTTTCTGTATGTGTCTTTGGTACATGTTGGAGACCATTAGTATCAGCTCCCTGTTCTGAGTCTGTCTTTAAAATATGTGGCTTTCTTTGAAGCCTGTGATACAGTCAGAGTCATTTAAAAGCATAACCTACTTCATCAGTTTTTCACTAATTTATTAGATTGTTCCTTTACTCATATTTATGTGAAAACATTTATTGAGTGCCTACAGTGTGCCAGGTGTGCTGAACACTAAATGATAAATAACATAAGAAAAGAAAGTATCAATTATTTTTTGTGTGCGGTATAAAAGTTTCTAAGGTAAGTAGTTGGTTAGATGTAACAAACCCAGAGAGTCGTCTTCTGTTTACTTAACAACCTCATGAACCTGGATCTTGAGACATTTAAATTTAAAATATTTTTTAACTTCTTAAGACATTTGATGAAATTCTTCATTGCTGATATTAGTGTGAAAAAGCTACAGTTTTCTTCACTGTTGTTGTATGTGTGATCTGGGAAAAGGTGGAGTAAAGAAGACATGGCTAATTATTAGGAAAAGCTACATTTCTTCAGATTATGGTAGAATACAGGATGTGTATTAATAAGTAAAAGAAAATCTTGCTTCACATCATTCTGTAAATAGTTGATCTTTTGCTACTTTGGTAACATGTGGATTTCTATAGTCTGTTTTTGCTGCTCTTCTCTTAGTTTTAATTAAACAAAGAAGGTAATGGTATTAAAACCTTCCCTGGTTTAGCTTCTATTTTTAGTAGGTTGAAGATCTCAGTCTCGTCCCTGTGCTATTTTATCTGCCCTGCCATTTTTTTATTTCAGTGTATGTGGGACTCACTCATGCATTCCACCTGTGTTTTAAGAGGGATAAAAATCCATTTCAGGTTTAGGAAAAATGCACCTCTGGTATTAATTGGGAGCAGAGGGATGGATTGATACAGATCTAGGTTTGAATTCTTAATTGCCCCTTACTACTCCCATGTTAAATTAGTTTATTTTGTTATGACTCAAATATATTTTGATGTGTACCTATTAAACAGTGCATGATCAGCATTCTTATTTAACCACACACCCCAAACTGAATTCTAAATTAAAAAAATTTAAGTTAATATCATCACCTGCCAGCACATAGACTGCACTGGCTGCATTAGGAGTTCGCCTGTAATATTTCCATGTGCCATTTTCCTGGGTTTCTTTATTCATACCACCATCAGTTAATAGAAATATCATTCAGTCTTCACTTGGTTTAAAGGCATCATTTATGCACTGTACCTTCCTTTGTTCCTTTCCCCGTCTCTCATGAAAATTAACCTTTAATAGGTTAATTGTAAAAATTAAATTAAAAAAATAGCAGAAAACAGCAGTACCTGATATAGAGGAGGCCTGCAGTAAATGTGTTTCCTGATCTCTTCCAAGTTGCTTGAATATATTGTTCCTAACACCAGGCATTTTGTTTCAACTGCAAGTGGAACTACAGAGTGCATTTAGTCATGCTGTAATCATTCTTAAGATACTTATAATCACCAAACACTTGCATGTAGCATTTAAAAACAAGGATAATTATTTCAATATCCCCCCTCTTCCCTTAATATTTTCTAAAAATTGTATCATTCGTTTTATTTCATCCCATGATATAAGAGGGTATAAATCGACGCTGCAGGCCTGCCTATTGCAAGTCACATTTAAAACGCGCGAAAAGTCAAGTTCTAAAGTGGTAATGCTTTCAAGTTGGTATTCTTTGCAGAAATAGTATCTATAATTCAGTTGTATTTTGCAATTTGAAATTTCCTTCTTCAAAACTAATTTAGTGTTTTTTGTGAAATTATAAGACCTCATGATTTTTGCAAACACTAATTTCTTTCTCCATTGCTCTTAGGTAAAGCTGTGGTATGACAAAGTGGGCCACCAGCTGATTGTAAATGTCCTGCAAGCAACAGATCTACCCCTGAGAGTAGATGGGCGTCCCAGGAATCCCTATGTAAAAATGTATTTTCTTCCAGATAGAAGGTATGGAATAATTTTAGTAACAATATGCAAAAATCTTTCCTAATAGAAAAAGTAGAATTTCCTCTCCTGGGATATAGTTTCATGTATGCTTTACAACTTTATTGAGGTATAATTGATATATCAAAAATTCAACAGACATATATATATATATATATATATATTTTGAGGAGCTGGCACATAGGCATACACCTGTGACATAGTTTTAAGAGATACTCCTCTGTGAGGAGGACAGAAAGACATTGGAACTCACCAAAAAGGACACCCCACAGCCAGAGACAAAGGAGAAGCCACAATGAGATGGTAGGAGGGGCACAATCGCATTAAAATCAAATCCCATCACTGCTGGGTGAGTGACTCACAAGCTAGAGAACTGTTATACTGCAGAATTCCACCCACTAAAGTGAGGGTTCTGAGCCCCACATCAGGCTTCCCAACCTGGGAGTCCAGCAACAGGAGGAGGAATCCCCAGAGAATCAGACTTTGAAAGCCAGTGGGATTTGATTGCAGGATCTCCACAGGACTGGGGGAAGCAGAGACTCCACGCTTTGAGGGCACACAAAACAGTGTGCTCACCAGGACCCGGGGGAAGGAGCAGTGACCCTATAGGAGACTGAATCAGACCTACCTGCTGGTGTTGGATGGTTGCCTGCAGAGGGGGAGGGCAGCTGTGGCTCACCGAGGAGACAGGGGCACTGGTGGCAAGGGTTCTGAGAAGTGCTCATTGGCGTGAGCCCTCCCAGAGTATGCCATTAGCCCCACCAAAGAGCCTGTGGGCTCCAGTGCTCCATGGCCTCAAGCCAAATGACCAACAGAGTGGGAATACAGCCCCACCCATTGGCAAACAAGCAGATTAAAGTCTTACTGAGCTCCGCCCACCCAGCCCTACCCACCATCAATCCCTCCCATCAGGAAGCATGTACCAGCCTCCCAGATAGCTTCCTCCACAAGAGGGCAGACAGCAGAATCAAGCAGTATCAGCAGTATTTCATCTTGTGGAACTGAAAACCATAGCCATAGAAAGATAGAGAAAATGAAAAAGCAGAGGACTTTGTACCGGATGAAGGGACAGGATAAAACCCCAGAAAAACAACTAAATGAAGAGGAGATAGGCACCCTTACAGGAAAAGAATTCAGAATAATGATGGTGAAGATGATCCAGGACTTTGAAAAAAGACTGGATGCAAAGATTGAAAAGTTTACCAAAGACCTAGAAGAATTAAAGAGCAAACAAACAGAGATATGCAACGCAATAACTGAAATGAAAAATACACTAGAAGGAACCAATAGCAGATTAACAGAGGCAGAAGGGCGAATAAGTGACCTGGAAGACAGAATGGTGATAATCACTGATGCAGAAAAGAATAAAGAAAAAAGAATGAAAAGAACTCAAGACAGCCTAAGAGACCTCTGGGACAACATTAAACGCACCAACATTCACATTATAGGGGTCCCAGAACGAGACGAGAAAGAGAAAGGACCTGAGAAAATATTGGAAGAAATTATAGTTGAAAACTTCCCTAACATGGGAAAGGAAATAGCCACCCAAGTCCAGGAAGTGCAGAGAATCCCAGGCAGGATAAATCCAAGGAGAAACACGCCAAGACACATAGTAGTCAAATTGACAAAAATTAAAGACAGAGAAATGTTTTTAAAAGCAACAAGGGAAAAACGACAAATAACATACAAGGGAACTCCCATAAGCTTAACAGATGATTTCTCAGCAGAAACTCTGCAAGCCAGAAGGGAGAGGCATGATATATTTAGAGTGATGAAAGGAAAGAACCTACAACCAAGAACACTCTACCCAGCAAGGATCTCATTCAGAGTGGATGGAGAAATCAAAAGCTTTACAGACAAACAACAGCTAAGAGAATTCAGCACCACCAATCCAGCCCCACAACAAATGCTAAAGGAACTTCTCTAAGTGGGAAACATAAGAGCAGAAAAGGACCTACAAAAACAAAAACAAAACAATTAAGAAAATGGTAATAGGAACATACATATTAATAATTACCTTGAAAGTAAATGGACTCAGTGCACCAACCAAAAGACACAAACTGGCTGAATGGATACAAAAACAACACCCATATATATGCTGTCTAAAGAGACCCACTTCAGACCTAGGGACACATACAGACTGAAAGTGAGGGGATGGAAAAAGATATTCCATGCAAATGGAAATCAAAAGAAAGCTGGAGTAGCAACACTCATATCAGATAAAATAGACTTTAAAATGAAAAATGAGACAAGAAAGGACATTACATAAAGATCAAGGGATCAATCCAAGAGGAGGAAATAACAATTATAAATATGTATGCACCCAATATAGGAGCGCCTCAATACATAAGGCAAATGCTAACAACTATGAAAGAGGAAATTGACAGTAACACAATCATAGTGGGGGACTTTATCACCCCACTTACACCAATAGACAGATCATCCACACAGAAAATTAATAAGGAAACACAAGCTTTAAATGACACAATAAATCAGCTTGATTTAATAGATATCTATAGGACATTACATCCAAAAACAGCAGATTACACATTCTTCTCAAGTGCACATGGGACATTCTCCAGGACAGATCACATTTTTGGGTCATAAATCAAGCCTTGGTAAATTCAAGAAAATTGAAATTGTATCAAGCATCTTTTCCGACCACAACTCTATGAGATTAGAAATCAGTTACTTGAAGAGAACTGTACAAAACACAAACACATGGAGGCTAAACAATACGCTATTAAGTAACCAAGAGATCACTGAAGAAATCAAAGAGGAAATCAAAAAACACCTAGAGACAAATGCCAATGAAAACACAATGATCCAAAATGTATGGGATGCAACAAAGGCAGTTCTAAGAGGGAAGTTTATAGCAATACAATCCTACCTCAAGAAACAAGAAAAATCCCAAATAAACAATCTAACCTTACACCTCAAGAAACTAGAGAAAGAAGAACAAACAAAACCCAGTTAGTAGACAAACTGGGACATTTGTAGAGACATGGATGGACCTAGAGACTGTCATACAGAGTGAAATGAGTCAGAAAGAGAAAAACAAATATCGTATATTAACACATATATGTGGACTATAGAAAAATGGTATAAATCAACTGGTCTGCAAGGCAGAAATAGAGACACAGATGTAGAGAACAAACATATGGACACCAAGTGGGGAAAGCGGGGAGGATTGGGGGGGGAATTAACTGGGAGATTGGGATACCAAATTGTACACTCTAAATATATGCTGTTTATTGTCTGTTAACTGTATCTCAATAAAAGTTCTTAAAAAAAAAAGATACTTCTCTATGAGGGAATAAACTACATTATCCCCCCAAAAATTCCCTCAAGCCTTGTATTTCTTTAAAATAACCTGCCAATTAAAAAAGTTTTATTACCTTGTTTGTACATCTATTGGTCTTTGACAGCTACATCATTTAGAATGTACTTTTGTGTTTGTGTTTCTATAATCGTAACTACTGCTTACATTGTAGTTAAAACTAGAATTGTATTAAACTCCACAGTTTTTTCAGACTTTTATATTAAAAGTTGTGAATTAAAAAGAGTGAACATCCCAAGAGCAGTACTGCATGTAAGTACAGTAGGTGGCAGCATGTACTTGCATTTGCTTTTCATTTAAAAAACATACTTATTTTTCAGTGATAAAAGTAAAAGAAGAACCAAAACAGTAAAGAAAGTACTAGAACCAAAATGGAATCAGACTTTTGTCTATTCACACGTGCATCGTAGAGATTTTAGAGAACGGATGTTGGAAATAACCGTGTGGGACCAGCCCAGGGTGCAAGAAGAGGAGAGTGAATTCCTTGGAGAGGTAAGGTTGTCATAGAGATCTGAATCAGACGCCTCGTGAAACTTCTGTGATGTGTATTTTTGTGACTGATTTTATTACATCTGGGGAAAGGCGCTTGATCTAACCTGAGAGCTGCCCTTTCAGATCCTCATAGAGCTGGAGACGGCACTTCTAGATGATGAGCCGCACTGGTATAAACTTCAGACTCACGATGAATCCTCACTACCTCTGCCTCAGCCATCACCCTTCATGCCACGGCGACACGTGCACGGGGAGAGCGCCAGCAAAAAACTGCAAAGTAGGTTAAGGCTCTTTTCAGTTACAGAGGTGATTGTGTCGTCATGGTCAAATCTGAGATTAACATTCAACGTGTTTTTTCAAATGTTCGTTAGAGATCAAAATATTGAAAAATTAATCACCTATATAAAGAGACTTGGCAAAACCATTTTCTGCATATTCCCAATGAAAATAATATATACAATATAGTGGAATAATTCCAGAGCTGAAAGCTTAAAAACTCTCAAGTATAATTCTTTGCCCAATACTGATGAAGTTGTTCGTTGGATGACTGATGGAGTAATTTTCATCATTAATGGTGATTTGCTACATAGAACATCTTAATAACTGTATAATTCCTGCATATTTTTAGTATTATTATTCATAAAAAACATTTTTTTTCAAAAGTGTTGTAAAGTTTGTTTGCTGTTGTCCATCTGTTGATTGGGGAAAAGAGTATTTTTTCTGTAATTATTCATTAATTTTTGAATTATGACTAAATCTCTCATTGAACAGGAGAAACTTAGAAGCTTTATTTTGGTAACCTGGAACCAAATTGTTTTCCTCGTATAATTAAATATTTCATGTTACTGCTTCTCTGATCAATCATTTCCTCAAAATTAATGTTTCATGCAGTATAATGGCTAATTTTGAAGGCTAAACATAATTATTTTATAAAGGGCCCTGATGCCCTTTCAATAATATGAACTCAATAAAGTTCCAGCCAAGGAAGGTCTCTTTGAACCTTTCCACTCAGCCCCATCCTCCCTGAACTGCAGAGGAGCACGTGTAATTGGGTAGAAAACAGTATACACTTTGCTATAGACCTTATAAAAATAATTTGAAAAGTCAAAATACTCTTCTATGAAATCCCCTTCTTTCTATGAGTCTTGGTGATTATAAGGATACCGAGAACATTGTTATCCTTGGAGAACAAGTATTTCTTTAAAACTCAGCTCTATATTCACTTGGTAGTATATGTATGTATAACTGAATCACTTTGCTGTACACCTGAAACATTGTAAATCAACTATACTTCACTAAAAATGAAAGTGTTTAGTAATAAAGTAATTAGCTTTAAAAAAAATTGACCGTGTCCTCCACGTTTCCTGACCCGAGCGGACACAGAGGTATCTGTTTGCCTTCCTGTCGTGCAGGGTCCCAGCGAATCAGTGACAGTGACATATCAGACTATGAGGTTGATGATGCCATTGGAGTGGTCCCTCCAGGTGCGTTGGGGAGGGCGGGGCCGGCTTCACTGTGCTTCCGTGCTTGCTTTCCTGCCAGCTTCCAGACTTCCTCGGGTCCCACGCTGGAGATTTAGAGCACAGAGAAGTCTGGGTTATGCTATTCCATGGTGACTTGTCTTCCAAATTAAGAAAGTTTGAGATGGACTAGTAACTACTCATTAACATCCCCACTTAAATTAGTCAGGGTCCCCCTTAGAAGCTAGCGAGGTTAAAACCATCATTTCACGATGCTTGGAGCAGAAGTGAAAATACGAATCTTGAAAGGATATAAAGGTTTTAATAAAAAATTCCACTGTCCTATGTTTTATATTGTATGTCTATGACTTCCCTTCCTCTGTTTCTGAAAATAATGTAGCCTTCCATGGAATATACCGAGAAACGTGCATGGCAGGGCTTAAAGTTGCATGTGGCATGGCTTAGCTTTTAATGCTTTTGTGAAATACGCAGCACTGATTATACCTAGAATGTGTCTGTATGTTTTAAAATAAGGAAATGCTTTAGAAAGATTCGATATTAGTAAGTCAGCGCCTGTTTTTCATTGAATATATTAGTAAAATCTTTGTAAATATTTGTAAAATACTGACATTGTTTCTCATCTGACTCTAGTCAGAAAGCAAGTAAAACCAAGCAGTAAAGACTTATTTTGTTGTCACTAATCCTGTTCCTTTTATTTACTAATGAAGAGTAGGGAGATACTCAGTTAAGAAATTAAAGAAAAAATCTTGGGATATATAAATATGAGTTATTAAAGACATTTCTTGAGGACAGTATTGACAGATGTCCCCTTAATTTACATAATTTATATGATGGGGATGCACTTAATTTGAAGGCAATGATTTTGGTAAAATTAATAGACTTTACCGAATCTAGTGACGGAGGTCACCATTTAGAGAGATACATATGACTTCATTAAACCTGGGAGAAAAGTATGGAGAATTCCCTAAAATTAGGCTTCATTTGCCCCCTGTATCTCAGAGAAAATATAGTCTTTGATCACTTTACGAAAGTAGTGGACATCCTTAAAAACAATAAATCTGGTTCTGTGCATATCTGTGTACTTAGATATAACTCCTTGATATCAGACCCTCAGGGAGAGTTTGAAATAATAGTGGATAATTGTGGATAACAGTTCATGTTTTCTTTTCTGAGTTTGTTGATTTCTAAAAGGATCAGAATAATTAGACCCACTCTACATAGAAACTTTCACACAAAGTTTAATAGAATATTATTTTTTTCATCAATTGAAAGGGGGAAGGTACATGGTATCCATTGGCATATTTAAATAGAATTCAGATGATTCCTCATAAGGAAAGGGATCTTGTCATCAAACCTTTCTAACAAGAGTCTTGGCTGTTAATTATCCTTCATGTTGTCATTTCTAGCTCATCTAAATAGATTTTACTTCTGTGGGTGGTTCTCACATTTTATTCACCTAAAATTTCATACTTTTATGATGTGGCAGGATAGTGAATGAATTTATGAATGAATGAACAGCTAATTCAATAAATACTTACATACACAATGAGTTGATTGTTCTTCATGTGGATAACAGCCAAAATGGGAGTTATAGGACCGCCCCCAGTGGTGATAGTGCCTGGAACCACCCAAGAACACTAATTCTAGATATATCTATATTCCATCCTGATATATACCATATCTTGGTATTTGCAAACAGATATAATCCCTTTTACCATACAGAAGCAGTGTCTAAATGGTCATTTCAAATGATATCCATTTTCATTTAGCATTTAAAATGTGATGAGATGAATGTTTAATAGAATAGAACTAATAAAGTACATAAGCCAATCAGTAATATTTTATGTTCCAGAGATTTCTTCATAAATTAATAAAGGAGATAATGGAATTGACTTATATTTTAGGGGTACTCTTCATTGATCCAAAATGTGTATATGGTAGCTTCTAAGGATACATATGTGTGGCAAATACAGTATAGCAAGACACACCGTCATAAGCAATACTTTTTAAATAAAGAGGAAAGACAGTAAAATAAGGGCAAGAAGCTAAAATAAAGTGAGGGGATAAGTTAATAAACAAGTGTGTTGATGCATTACTGTATAATCTAAGAGGCTCATTACAGAATTCCTAGCATCCAGTATGGAGAAGACTTTTGTTCACCCATGGATACCAGTTAGTTCTACGTATGTTTAACACACTCAGTGAAGCTTCTGGTTGTATGTTTCCTGAAGAAGCTGGACAGTGTCATTTAGTTGTTCTATCGCAGCTGAGCCTTGAACTTCCTAATACTTGGCTTCTCTAGGACCATGGGGTTCTATGTTCTTCATTAATGTATTACCACCTTTAAGCAGCTGAGACCTGCAGAGCTACATCTTATTACCTTTATGGTTATCATAGCCTTATTGTTATTTAAAATAAATAATCTCCGCTGCTTTAGAAGAATAAAAATAACCACACAGAGAATGCCCTCATCTGAGGCCAGGCATCTGGCAACCTCAGCTTTCAGGCCATTACTGCAAATTCAGAAAATGAAAACAAAAACAAAACCAACCCTATAACTTTGAGCTAACTGAAACATTGAAATGAGCATTAAATAGCAGCTCCCTCTTACCTTTTTATGAAGGCAAAGTGCATGTTATCAACAATAAATTAAACGT
This sequence comes from Hippopotamus amphibius kiboko, assembly GCF_030028045.1. Taxonomy (NCBI): domain Eukaryota; kingdom Metazoa; phylum Chordata; class Mammalia; order Artiodactyla; family Hippopotamidae; genus Hippopotamus; species Hippopotamus amphibius. The sequence continues at coordinate 82,430,104 of NC_080191.1, read as the reverse complement.
AATATGAAAAAAACAAATTAGAAAAAGCAGACAAAGGACTATGAGTGCATATTAGGATAGGATAAAAAAGACACTAATCTCTATGTAAATACAGACAACCCCAAGAAAAAAAATAATTATACCCTTTTACAGAAGATGTCTAAATTCTCTAAAAGTTGCTTCATGATAACTAATTATTCCAAATCTAAAAGCTCCATTTATATACCTTGAATATTCATTGAAATCTTGAAATGGTGCTCCCAGTTCAATACTGATCTTCCATAATTATAATATAATTGATACCAGATGTTTTCAAATGATACCAAATGGTAATTTGAAATCTTTAAGTAATTCAGTCTTTGGATTAATTATCTTTAAAAACAGCCACCATTTTTTAATATTGAACTATTAAATAAATTCACTACATGTAAATTTAGTTGGTATCTTTCTAGACTTAATATTACAATTTGTATGTCTGAACAACAAAGAACCTTTCTACATGAAATTCAAAATAGTACCTGAATTGCTCTTATTTTGGTCATAAAATGAAATTATAAATTATAACCTTTATGTTTAATATTGTTTGGTCCTTTACTGATGCTTTTAGAGAGTGACAAAATGGCTGAGCTTCTTTGGTGTCAATATTGTCAAATTGGCCTTTATGAAATGTTTAAAGACCTTCCGTATACTCGAAGCTTAGTCGAAAGATTATACAATCACAACAAATAAAATGGGAACTTAGTCTGCCTTTAATGATGTTACATGGCATATTTTAAAACTAATGTGGGAGTTTTCAGGTAAATACATGAGCAACAATTCAAGCAGCCCAATTAACTTTAATGTTTTCATGGTTCATGTACATTTCATGTAGTTGTAAAAATAATTATTTTTCCTTTGGCCGCAGAATTTTTTATTTTCCTTCCAATAATAGCAACAGTGACCCTTGTGAAAAAATTTAATTAGCTGTTACTGTGGATTTGAGAGTGCTGTTTTATCTTAACTAAATCAGAGATCATAGAGACCTTTTGGTTTCAAGGTAGAATGACTTTTAGAATTTATTTTTAATTTTATTTAACTATTAATTATGTTAGGTCACTAACACATTTGTGGAATAGTTTCAGATGTTTGGGGTAGGTTCAATAATTGTTTCTTTAGGAGGGTTAATTTGTTCTGCATTATTTCATAGTTATCTCCACCCATACCTTATTTTCATTTGAAAATTGCAATATTATCTGTGGTTCTCAAAATTCACAATCAGCATTTGTAATAGTAAAGACCTTCTACTCTTCTTTGAAAATTAAAATTGGTATGATACCATTTTTATTTTCTTATTAGCGAAGCCATCTGAAATCCCAATAATATAATTTATGCTTTGAAAGAAAAATTCAAATACCATTTCAAGAGACACCAGATTTCTAAGCATTGACTTGTATATGAGTAACAGTTCGCTGTCAACTGCTTGGTTTGTGTTGTTGAAAAATCACTAACTCATTCATTCTTCAAAGTAAACTAGTATCCCAACTCATCCTGATATCTGAGGCATCAGCTATTGTATTCATGTCAGTATCTCCATGGTAACCTTTCAGCCAAACTGTACCCAGTCCTCATGCATGTGTATGTTAGTTACCCTCTGTACATATATTGAGTAGTTTTGAAGATAAGGCTGGTAATACTGATTGCATGGCGGTTGTCCTCATAGGTCAATGTCTGCTTTCTGCATAATTTGATGTCTCCACATTGGCATTGATGCTATAGAAGAATACTGACTTGTTCCTTGTGTGTACTCTTGCCAGTAGGTTATAGGTCTAGTGCTAGAGAAAGCAAACCTTCAACATTAACTGTGCCAGAGCAGCAGAGAACAACGCATCACCGCTCACGGTCTGTGTCTCCTCATCGCGCCGATGATCAGGGAAGGCCACGTTCACGTTTACCAAATGTGCCATTACAGAGGTAGGCTTCCAGAAGAGGTTAGCATCCTTGACAGTACTTTATTATAATACAGTGCAAACTGCCACGAGACTCTTAACGGAAATGAAATAACGGTTTGGTCAACTTATTTTTTTCAGAATCCCTTGTAGGCAAAATGCCTTTTTGTTCATTACCCAACCTATGCATCATTCTGTTTTCTAATCTCAGGAAATCTCCCAGGGAGTGTAAGAAGTTTATGTTGCAAGCACAGTTTTTGGATAACTGTCTTGTATTTTGTTTGCTAGTTTTTTCTGCGGTTTGGAGAAATTGTGTGGTAATAAATCAGCTTGTGGAGAGAAGAGACAGAGAAGATAAGGTCAAGGGCCAAAATGTATTTTTTAGAAATTTAAGATTGTCTCTTTGAAGCATTTTAAATGTTTGGAAAAGCATATAAAACATCTGTAATGTCATGCTCTATTTCATCTTACCCTGAAATACACTTCTGTATTTCATGCAGATGAAAATTGTGGTCCTTTTTTGATAGAAGTGAAAAAAAGGAGATTGGAGAAATACAGCTCAGGCAAAGCAATGGTAGAGAATAAATACATTTAAAACAGGTATTTGGTGATGAGGGCAGCATTTTTCAAAGCATGTCAGTTGTTTGCCAATTACTGTCAATTCTTGCCTGTTAGTCTGTCCACGATTTGGGGAAAGATGATGCATTTTGATGTATATGAATTTTTGTAATCATTTTAGGAGTTTAGATGAAATTCATCCAACAAGAAGGTCACGTTCTCCAACCAGACACCACGATGCCTCTCGCAGCCCCATTGATCACAGATCCAGAGATGTGGACAGTCAGTGTCTATCAGAACAAGACAGGTATTTGTTCACATTATGATCTCAACACTGTACGTTTTCTTTGCTCTGTTTTCGAATGTGATAGATATCTTGGCATAGTGCAAAAGACAGTAAAAGTATTTCATCATTCAAAACTGATCTCCCAAGGAACGTCTTTTAAGGTATTCTAATAGGAATGCAAATCTAAGAAATATTTGACTTATATATTGTTATAAAATGTGCATTCTTTTTACAAAATCAGAATTTATGTTAAGCCGGTTTTAAATGTACAGTTTGTTATTAACTTAGATACTCACCTAAATTATGGAAGGGAACCAACATAAGCAATTTCCAAATATTTTATTTTTTGTGAGTTGCAGTCTTTGGGGTATTACATATGTAATTATAAAATTATGTTTCTTCTATAATAAAAAGTTTTGGGGTACAGGTCATCTGAAAGACAGTTACTATCGCAGAGTTTCTGTAAAAACTTCAGTAGTAATATTTTTTAGTATACCTACTTCTCATAAAATGTAGTTACCCAAAATGTCTATAAATTATAAAATATTGGAATGGATTCTTTCTTCTATGGATGTGTACCTAGGCTTAGTTCTGAATTTATTTATGAACAAGGTACTTCCTGGACAGTTACTAAAAATCATTATGACTCCATGGTTCTACGTGCCCACGAACTCGCTCCTTCAGACCAACCCCCTTCCTGTATGATGTGCCTGCCCACAAGCTCAGCATCTGATTTAGGCTGTTAGAACTCCCAGCTGGTTCAATAGTGTCTTCTGGCTTTTCGAAGTGTAGGAACTTTTAGGAAAGGGTAAAGAATGAGGGTGGTACTCAGTGATTGATTTTTGCTGTGTAGTCAAGGACACAGAACTCAAGGAGAGCCTCTTAGCTCCCTGTCATCCTGCCATAGGGGAGGTGGAGCCATGACCTTCAGAAGATGGGGTCGTGGTACTTACTGGGACAGAGCACTGCTCAGAGGAGTGGGGTCCCTGCTGCTCAGATGGAGTGGAGTCGGGTGAGGGGCCCTTTGTCGACATTGATTGGAGCCACCATGAATTTAGGTGAAGAGGGGGAAAAAAGGGCTTCTTGACCAGGGCACTCAATAGAGTGAAATTAATTTGAGTGTAGAAAAAGTATCAATTTGAAGATAAAATATTCCTAATTCTTAAGATAAAACGTTCTTATTTGGTAAAGGAGAAACAGAATATGTGATATTGCACTTATAGTGGCTATGAAAGCTAAGAAAACTGTCATGCTTTGAGTTGCTACAAAGAATTAAAAAACTTAGTGTTCACATTTAGTATCAGAAAAGCTGGATTTATAGGGCTTTTAAAAGTTATTAAAATACCCAAATGTCTAGAATTGGAAGTAGATTTCTATGTCTTATTTGGGGAAAGTTCAGTTTAGTTTAGTTTTGTCCCTATACTCCTTGAAAGCACTTTGAAATTCAATAGCAAATCAGCAACAGCTAGGACTTTGACCATAATGTTTGTACTTTATTGTTTAAATTTTTTAAAATACTGTCATGTTTATTTTTTGTTTAATCTCTTGAGCAAATATGCTAGTGCAGACAATCTGGTTTCTTCCCTTTTCGTGTTGTCATCGGCATACCATTGGCATAACCCATGTCATTTAATGCCTCATAACTTATCTGTTTCACTCACCACCCATCCTGTCTGTGCAGTGAGCTTCTCATGCTTCCCAGAGCAAAACGAGGACGAAGTGCAGAATGCCTACACACCACCAGGTAAATACAGGAATTTGGTGACGGTAACTGTGTGTGATGACTCTTTCCATTCTACTCTGCTTCCGTCTCCCTCTCAGTTGTATTATTACGAATACATGAAATTAATTGCCCCAGTATTCAAAATTGGTTTTGTTTTATATGGAGGTTGTGGAAAAGGTTCCAAAGATATTTGAATTCTGATCCAGGCAAACTGCTTTTTTATCAAAATATTCAAAATCCAGAGGCTGCTGAGTCTCTGTGGGACTCATTTCTAAAACTGAGGAACCAATTTCTGCAATTAAAATTCTATAACCTCGCTGTGAGCCCAGCCCCGCCACACGCACACACCCATCTAGATACAGAGGTCTGATCTGCTGTGCGTGGCAGTGTTACTGTTTTCATGATTGTAAGTTTACTTTGTTTTAGCCCTTTTTTATTTTTATTTTTATTTTTTGATTCTACTATTGTTTTCTTTCTGTTTGCTTTTAATAAACTCTTCACCAGTTCATTTTTAATAGCTGAGCTTCAGTTTCCTTCTTGATAAAGAGTGAGGATATTTGACCTATTAAATTCTAAGCCCTCCCCTCCTTCATGCCCCCACCAGGTCAGAAATGCTACACTACAAGTTTTCCCATAAAGGCACATAATGGTATGATGCCTCTTTAAAGATGAGAAGAAAAGGGGACATAGTATTGTCCTCTAAATTGGAGCTTGGAACCTAGTGCTTTATTTTCCTCTCATTACATCTTAGATCTCATATCCCAAATAAATCCTCTTATAGATTACTCACAGAATACAGTCTGTACCTATTTCTTGTCAATATGGAATTAAAAGAAGGTAAAGAAGTAAAAACTAGGTGAAACAAACAAACCAACACACAAACTGTTTCAAATATTTTGGCCAGTAAAGAGTAAATAGGAAAGAGAAGGAAAGAGCTATACCTGGAAAACCCACGATGCAAGCACAAATGTGGGTTTATTGTGTCTGTGTTGACATGGGCTTCCACTCAGGAATTGAACATGATCATATGGATAAGAACTAACTTTTTACAGGTATAAAGCTCTCCTAGTGATAACTACTGCCTGTGTGCAGTGCCACAGGGAAAAATGAGGGATGTTAGTTCTGTTTAATGTAAAATCATGACTATTGTAAAAATCAGCTCCAATTCTTTGTAATTTGAAAGTCTCCAGCCTTACTGTTGGTTGTCCTGGCAAATAGTTTAATAGGAATGATTTCTTTACAGATTCAGAAAGTTTTCTCATAGTTCCATTGACGTGACTACAACTGTAACACAAAAACAAAAGTTTCATACTTATTAGGCACGTGGTGTGTGTCTGGGCCCCAACATGTGGGTATTTTTAACACACTTGCACCAATAAAGCCAGTGTGGACCTTCGTACTAAAAACTGTATGCCACTTTTCATTCTGTCTCCGTTCTCTGCTGACCCCTGTTAGAGTGTACCCCCCAAAACATCACTTTTGAACCAACTGCTTAGAAAATAGTAACCTGTTACTAAAGATAGTCGCCTAAGGTTTAGGAGTCAAAAAGAAGATGCTATTGTCTGTGAAGCAGGCTGAATCCTTTGCTTCAGTAAAAGTGTCCTCTATCTGTGCTCGAATGTGGTACTTTAATACATCTTTAAACCAATGCTTTAAGAGATTTCCTAATTCAACCATTAGGATAAACACCATAGGGGTGTTTGATATTTAATATGTCCTCAGCAAATGTTTATTCCATTCCTGGTTTATTATTTTTAATGTAAGCCAAAAAGAACAATAGATTTTCATAGGCAACAGTTAAATTTATAGAAACATTATTAAATTATCAAAAAATTAATTGACAGGACCTAGTTTGCCCTTGGTGGTATAGACAGTCCAGAAGCCCTCATAGGCTTTAAAGGAATTCAGATGATGTTGGGCCTTCTTCCTGCCAAATTTTCTGCCAAATCAGAATTCATATTCTGGTTGTAGCTAATACCCATCTAACCCAATTTCCAGGCATAAATGTAACCTATGGTTGGGTTTGTATCCAGAAGCTGATAAATGGAAAGGACTTGCCCACTGCAGTCACCTCTTGATCTTCTTTCCTTTACTGCCTTCAGTACTGTGACCAGCCTTGTCCCTGCAATGCTGATCAGCAGTTTGCTTGTTATTAGAATATTAACTTTTAGTCATATTAATTCCCAAATTTCCTAAATTATTTGATTAGTACTTTTAGCTATGAGTTGTTATTTCCATAGAAGCATGTATAACATTAAATCAGGGATTAAATAGTAAGTTTCATGTTGGTTACTTCATAGAATGTAGTTTGCCAATCTTTTTCAAATAAGGCTTTTAAACTATAATGTCGAGCCTTTATCTTAATTATGAAGACAGATGTCTATGACTCCATATTTAATAGTTCTATTTATACCTTCAAATAGTTATTGTGGTTCTTCTGAGAAAAACAAAGGATCCATCTGTGTTTGTAGCTTTCTAGGCCTCCTACTTTTTTCATAACCTAATAAAATTCACTTCATATATATTTTTCTGTTTCCTGTGTGTCTGCATTGCCACGTTCCAGACATCTTGTTAGGCACTATAAAACATTACCACCCAAGATGCCCTTGTTAGAGAACTGTTCTCACTGGAATATTTACAGGTAAGAGTCATAGCAGTGAGTCTCAGTTATAAACTAATCCCTAATCCCTCGCTTACTAAAAATAGCAAACTTACTTTCTAATAAAGCACTAGCATTTCCTCTTAAAATTAATTATATACAAAGAAAACTCATCATATCTAAAAATAGCTTTGGGGGGGAGGGGGGAGGGACAAAATGGGAGATTCAGATTGACATATACACATTACTACATATAAAATGTATAATTAATAAAGACCTACTGTATAGCACAAAGAACTCTACAATAATCTACATGGGAATAGAATCTAAAAAAGTGGATATACGTATATGTATAACTGATTCACTTTGCTGTACAACAGAAACTAACTCGACATTGTAAATCAACTATACTCCAATAAAAACTAATTAAAACTACAAATAAAAAAATAAAAATAGCTTTAATTATGAAACCGATGCTAGAATATTTCTTCAAATGAAATCTACTTTCTCAAATGTCAGATTTCTAATTGTGTTCTTTGTCATTTATTTGTTGTTTTACTTGTTGATTTCCATTATGAGAATTAATTTTACATTATTTTATTTTTGGATAATTTTACTTTGTGGAGCTCAATTCTGCCTGCACGTTCTAAAACCAAACCCCTTCACCATGAATGCTTTCACTCAAGAGCACTGAGGTTTACTGATAAGATTCTGGTTAGGTAAGGACGTTTGGACGTCATACCTTCCACCTCCCTTGTCTGGTGTTTGAACCAAAATAGCTGAGTTGTAAAATTTTCCTCCTCTGCTGTCCTTCATTTTGTTTTGGTGTGGCATCTGTCCTTGGTAACGAAGCGTTAGGCATTTTGTTTCAGTGCTTTCTGTATCCAGTTTTTTCATGAGTAGGTGTGACTTAGTCTCATTTGTTTTCAGTCTGAGACCCTTTTCTTAAAAAAAATTATGCAAAGCAATTCAAGCATAATCTTTGTTTAGTGTCATTTTCTAAACAAAATTGTGCACGGCCATCCTGTCAGCGCTCACACCCTTATAAACCCACGCGCAGTGATTCTGCACTTTGTGTAAAGGGGACAGGACTCGATGCTTTCTTCTCTAACTGGTCTTCCTCTCTCTGTTTTCTCTGTCTTTCTCCTCCACCCTGGATGCAATGCACTGGCACTAGTGACCTGCAGCCCTCCCTTGACAGGGCGAGGAGTGCTAGTACCAACTGCTTGAGACCAGATGCTAGTTTGCATTCACCAGAACGAGAAAGGTATACAGTAAAGACTTTCTTAATTTCCTATCATTTTGTACTGTCATTTTCTTTCCCCATCACTTTGTTTTGTGTCATTGAGTCTCACAGGTTATTCATCCACGTTCACTTGCTGACTGTGTGCATTTCCCCTCCCTTCTGTACACGTCTGTGTGGAGATGTGTGTATGTGGTGGAGCCCGAGGTCACACATACACATATTTCCGTGAATGTTGTTGCAAATGGCGTGATGTGATTTGTAACCGCTTCTTGCTGCTGCTTTTCCCCTTTTGTTGCTGTTCAGTGGTTTTCTTTACACCTGCTCAGGGCGTCTTCAGTACGCTGATATGCTTGTGAGGGCCAGAGAGTTATGTGAAGGGGGAGGTCACCTTCCTAGTACTTCTGCTGATAAATAGTGTTTATAGGTTCAACAGCAATCTCCCATAAATGCAAAACAAGAATCTTATTTAGATAGAATACTTTCCTTGTGCATCTACATTCATTTTTTAAAATCAACTTGGTCTTTGATATAGATGGTTTTGCATTAATTATATTTCAACAAAAAATAGTATGTTTATCACAGATTTCTTGGTGGCTTACAAAAATAAAGGCACATTATATACACACATGTAATTCTGCTTAACATTTTTAATTGATTGATTAATAAATAATTCTGATTTTAACTTAAAGGTATTCAGTGATCATGTATGACACTGTCCCCAGTAAACTTGGTTATAATTGATAGTCTTGGTTATACTTGTTACCTCTTTTCAATTAGAGGTCATTCACTGGAAATTTTCATACTACCTCTTCACGAATCCTGAAGAAAAATGTTTAGTTGTGCTAATGTAACCCACTTTTCCTCTTGAGAGGCTGCTTAAAGCCTTCCTTTAGCAATCTTTCTAGTCTGATTCTATTCATTTCTTTATGAGATGTTTATTTCTGGAATTGAATGATAGGTATAGGTAGATATATTCATTTTTTAGTGTCTTCATAAGACTGTACTAAAAAAATCTACATTTTAATTTTGTATTCTTTTATATTTGCAAAATTTGTAATAGAAAACAATGGAATCTAAGTTTTTGTATTTCTTTACATTTGTAGAAGAAATTTTAGTTGAAATGACTGTGGACTCTTCTAAAATCACATTTGAAATTGTTGCATTATTCTTGTTTGTTATATATTACCCCCCCAAATAAATACAAGAGTAGCAAGAAAAATATTTTTATATTCTTTACTTATTATTATTTCCTCACATGTTTCTGGTTAGTGTTAAAACAAGGAGAGAATAAAGTCAGTGGAATCTTCTGACTACAACAACACCCTAACATCTTAGATATCATCTATACTGGTTCTGTCTAATAGAAATACAACTTGAGCCACGTGCATAATTTAAAATTTTCTGCTTGCCATATGAAAAATGTAAAATTAACTTTAATACTTTGGTATATATCTGAAATAATATCATGTTAACATAGAATCAACTAAAAACTATTAGTGAGATATTTTTCATTCCTTTTTTCACAGTGCTCCATGGCCACTTGTGGCGACTGCATGGGACAATGCAGTTTTATTCTTTTGCTGGAGCCTGTCTAGCACATGTTTTCTTGTTGTGCTGAAGCTGCAGAGTTCACAAATCCATGTATTGGTGAATTTAATCTCTGATTATACTGTTAGAACAGGCCAACCTGTAGACCAATAATCTGGCCACGATTCTTTTACAAATCATAGTGAAATCTGAGTGCACTCACTATAGTACTTTTGATAGACGAAGAGAAAGTATGATTGAAACCTCCATTCTCTGTATCTATTGAATAAAAGGGCATTACCCATTAAAAAAATGAAAGGGGACAGGAATTGGTATTATAGATGATCTTTAATTTATTGGAGTCAACTTCTTGTCAAGAATAAAATAAAATGAGTTTTCCCCAGGAAAACTACAGATGCTGTAGATGCATCTTTGTGTGGAGGCAGCTGTGCTTCTGTGCACAGACCTCTGAGCAGCTCTGAGACAGCACAGAACAGGACCAGCAGTGGAGGCTTTGTGCTTTTTGGAAGATGCACCTTAGAGTCCCCAGACAGAACTTGAGGACAGTGGGAACTGGGGAAGCTTTGAGGGTTTTCCAGGTTGCTTAGTTCTTGTAATTGACCAGAGAGCTGATTATTGCCTCATATATGCATAGTAGATAAAATATTATCGAAAAGGTGTTAAAGACATACTTCATATTTTTGAGATAGTGACATATCAATATTTCCGCAGCCTTGTAACCTGTTGAAGTCAAACAATTTGCTGATTCTAAACCATCTTGAGGAACATGTATATACTGTTATATCTATTTAATGCCCTTTTCTGAAGTATCCTCATTAACCCTGAAAGCAAAGGAAGTTCTGTGTTAGGACAAAGGATGAAATTGTTGAAGCAGACTTAGTATCCCACACCACACTTCACTGATGATTGCAAGATAAAGGAGCACCAGGCCCAGCTAGTATGTTCTTTTCCCGAAGGACCCCAAAACCATCAGGCCAACCTTTTCTCCTTTATGAGGGTGGTTTGGCCCAGGTTAACGGAATTTTGAGACAGGCATGTGGAAACATTGTTTGCAAAGGAAGTCATTTCCATGTTTGAGCCTCCATTATATAATGTATTCTGTTGATTACACAACTAGCAAAAATTCGTACAGGTTACCCCATTGCCCCATCCAGTCATGACCCATAAGTCAACAAACTTGTGGTTTATTTACAGTGAAGGATCTAGAGAGATCCTGCTGAAGATGTCAAGTAGATAAGGACTCTCTTTTATCTTTTCTGTAGCAAATACCACTCACTGCATGCTTACAAGGAAGCCTGGTCAAGGGCACTGTATTTTCCTTCATCTATGTCAAGGTCAGCTTGAGGTCATCAGTTCCCCCTTGTTCCCTGATCTGGAAGGAGTGACTTACAGGTCTGCATTAACCTTTCCTTTCCCGAGTTTTACAAAAGACTGCTGCTTGCACTGATTTTTAGAGCCACTGGAGAATGATTCTTTTCCTTGGATGTTTTATCTTCTTCCTCCACACTTTGTAGAAGTCATTGCCTTACTAAAGGCCATCGGAGGATAGTCTATACTTATCTCCTTTTTTTTTACCTCCCCGGGGGACTTCTGCAATCCTGCCGCTGTGCTGAAACCCCACTGTGGGTTACCTCGGTCCTTACTTAGTCCAGCAGCATTTTACAACGTCTTACATTCACTGCCCTGCCCCTTGAACCTCTGCTTTCCTCAGTGTCCTCTACAAATTCCCTAAGGCCTCTGTGCTAAGACGGTCTCCTTTACAGGCTGCTTTTCCTCCCTGCCTCCCTCTCAGCTTTCCTCTTCTGCCCCATCCCTCTCATTCCTAAAATTATACTTCTATCGAAAGTTTCCACATTAATACACGTGAAGACAACACTCCACTGTAACTAGTCAGGACAGACTTCCCCTGCATTCGAGCCCTAATTTCTCAGTGTTTGCCAGACCTTGAGTGCATCAAAAGTCTAAATCAAATGCACTCTCTCCCTCACATCCTTTGCCAGCAAAATGCTTTTTCTTCCGAAACACTTTGGCGGCTTTGACATATAACCAGCCACGTAATCTGGAAATACTTCTCCTGCTGCTTTGTCTCATTCAATGAGACAGTAAATCCTATCCATTCTCCTCCGAGAATCCCCAAAATAGCTCCCCCCCTTCATTATACTATAGCCCTTCCCCACTTCCGATGTCATTATTGCCCCGCTAATTTCTCATAAGCTCTATTAATTGTTCTGTTAGTTTTTGTCCCCAGACTTCTTTCCATTAAAATTAAAATGGCCTTTTTCCTTTGTTGGCTGCCTAAAAATTCTCCTCATTCTTCAAAAGAAGAGATTGGATAGCCATTTCTTCTGTAAAACTTCTCTCCCCCTCTCCCCCAACCTGCTTCTCTTTCTTTGCCAGGCAGAATTATTAACTCTCTTTTCTGAGCCCACATAATATTACATACACCCTTATTTCACTTAGTCCTGTTTTTGTTTCTTCCACTACATTGTACTTCTGGAGGGCAGGGATCATATTTGGCCTTGCCATCCCTTGCAATAGCATTATTATTTTTTACTTAGTAAACGTTCCAATTGGGGACTTGGGGGAACTTAAAAAACACTCCTTATTTTCTGCTCCCAAACTTGTGTCAAATTGTGAGCTAGACCCAAGGACGGCAAGGTGGGAGATCTAATTATCACCATAAATACAGTGAACAAGTTCAGGAGCTAGACTTCAGGCTAAAGGCTTGCTGATGACTCACCAAGAGGCTGCCATGCTTTCTGAACCACTGGAGGCTTTGCAGTCTGAAGGCTGCTGTGTGGGTTTGTTTGTTGTGGTGTCTGCTGTTTGCAGGCAGACTGATTTGGAAGGAGGAATGCAGAAAGGGCTGAGTCAGCAGTGCCTGATTCTTTAGCACAAAGTCACCCCTCCTCCCTCTTTGGGGTGGAGAGAGACCCAAAGCAGGACTTGAAGGAATTTCCCTCCACATGGAAACATGAGGCCTAAGAGAAAGGAAGTTCCTACTTAAAACTTAACAACTGTAACTTGAATTGAAATAAGACAATTCCAAAATACAAGTACCTATATTAATTTTAATTTTAAATAGTATTGTGGAAAATGTTTTAGATGACTAAGTCAACAATGAGAATAGATAATAAAAATACATACTGTATGATCAGTTCTCTCCTCTGTTCAGGTTTGGTTTCTAATATTACAGGACTTCACAGATTTTTTTTATGTGTGCTATTTATGGAACGAATGGTTTACATTTCCATATAATTTCTCTTTTAGATAATTAAGCTGCCAAGAGATGTGCACCATTGAACGACGTGTACCTGTGCAAGCATATATGCTAATTGCACATTTAAACACACGCACATGTGTTGTAAGGTATATCCCTGCTGGGGGAAAAGCCCCAACGTAAGAACTGCTTCATCGCTTATTGAGGACTGTCAGTTGTAAGTCCTTGTGTCTTCTCAGTGGGTCCGCTCACCACTGTTGAATTCTCAGTTAAGTTTCTCATGATGTCTTACCAGTATTACACCCAAACCTCAAATCGTATCCTCTTATTATCTACTTAAATATTTGCAAATATTTATTCATTACTTATTCTGTGCCGGGCTTCGTTGATGTAACTGCCCAAACAAAGCAAAACAAAGCAAAACAAGACACTGCAGCCCCTTATTTGGGGACCCCCCAGCTTGTGCCTTCAGTCCCAGAGCCACCAGAGTGACCTTTGCCCTCCTGCTCTGAGCACAGTGAAACAGCTAATAGGGTGGGCTCCCAACAAATAGATGCTCCTGAACTGATGAGTTTCGAATACCTGAGGTTAAAGCACTAATAATGCAACGAATGTAACTTGCAGGCAAGACGGTTTGGAAAGAGCAATCAAGAAGGGGCTGTTTTAGTTCCGTTTCTAGCATGGAAATGGACGTGCAAGGTGTGTGTTTTGCTCAGTAATAAGAGAATAAAGATTCTAATTTTGGTCCCTTTCTTCTGTGTGATAGGAGAAACAGAGAAAGAAGTCACACGCATTTTAAAAACATAAAACATTAGTATATTTAAAGCTCACAAATGCATGATAGTAAAACAGGTAAAATCTGTTCTTTGGACAAAAATTGGGTATAAGTTGATCCTACTCTCATCATATCCAAGATATGAGGGAAAGCAAACAATTCTGTTATTGGGACTCCATATCAGCATATTTAGAAGGACTTTGAGTGCACAGGTCTACATGTATGATGCTAAATATTTCTTCAACGTTTACCTTTTCATAGCTTGCGTTCACAGTGCCTTGTTGCTAAATGTGCACCTCTCTTTCTCATGGCTTTCACTGCATGTTTCATATTTATAGCATTTTTCTTTAATTTTTGTGTTTAAATAAACACAAGGACTGGAATTTTGCCCCAGGAAGCAAGGTTATTCATAATCTTGTCAAGTGAATATTCCTTATTTCTTCAAAAATGTTTAAAGGAAAATATATCGACTCTATTTGTATTTTTAAAGAACACCTTATATTTTCTTACAACTTAGTACAATTTCATGTAGAAAACACTGTAGCTCTAATTGTTTTCAACTATTTTAGAAATATTTTTCTGTATTGTGTCTGCAGAACAAAAGCCGGTAAAGTGACAAGATGACATTTTCAAGCATTCCAATTGGAAGGACCAACTATATAATCATTTAAAATAATTAAATAATTTGAAGTGAATGCAGATTGTTTTTAATTTCACAAACACGTCATGCATTTCAGAGGACATGCCCCACAGTTTTCTCTTCTGCCCAAATTCTTCTCTCAAGTATCTTTGTTTGCTTCATGGCTTCCTCAGAGCCCTCCTTCCATCCATCCAAGGCTGAGTGATGGCCAACAGGCTTCCAGGGGCTTCCAGAGATGAGTACTGCTGACCAAAGGTATTCTGGTCACATGTTGATAGCCCTCTGATGCTTTTGTCCAGGTTGTCTAATAAATCCATGAAGCCAAATTATTAATGGCAAAAAAAATCTGGCTTTTAAAAAGATGTTAGGATGGTCTTCTTTGGATTATTATAAAATCGTATAGTTAGATGACTCTTAAAAACCATTCAGTGATCCTTTGTTGCATGTGAGAAAGCCAATATGCAGAGAAATCATTCTGCTTAAAATGTTCATATCTAATGTATTAAAATTTCAAAATTTGGGCTGTTCAGTCCCTTACTGCCTCTTTTCAGGATTTGCCTGGATGTTTGTAATTTGTGGTTAATGTAGAGATAGAATCTCGAGATAGTTTAACAAAAGAATGAACCAAGTTTCAAACATTTATTTAACTGTCAATCGTAAGACAGTATTCTTGTAAGTGCAGAAATAAGAAAACAACCGTTTAACCCATTGAGAGATACTTTTGCAAGTAAAGATAAGGAAGGTAATGCTATTTTACCATGGCTATCTGTATTTTCCACTTTTATCTATCAGTGGCTTTTGCTCCCAATATTTTTTCATTTCAGTTATTAACCCTGCAGTTTTCATCAAGAAAACTTGTTAAGACTTCACTGGTAGCATTTCCATGAATTATTTCTTCACATTATTGTTTCCACGCTAGAGAATAGTTTTATTTCTTCCACTTAAAACTATGCTTTTCCTTTGTATTAAATTCACACACCTCATACTTGACACTTTATCCAGTAATTTCAAGATATTGTATCAAATGATCATTGGTAGCTTCTTAAATCTATTTTATTCAGACATCTGTCAGATTCTTAAGGATGCATCTTTGTAAAGTTATATATAAATATAAATGTATTTTTGTGTATGTATACATATACAGACACACACAAGCACATTTCAAAGAATAAAATTACACTTAATATATTTCAAACATCTTGCCAAATAATTTGTTTCTCTCTTCACATATAAGGCTACAAGTTTTATTTTCTTACAATATTATCACTTATCTTTCCAAGGCTTGTAAAAATGAAGAGTAAATTATGGAGCAAAGAAGCTACACTTTGCCTTTTTGGGGTGCTTTTCCAGTCCTCTTATTCCATATATTCTTTTATTTTAGGAGTTACTAAATGTCCTGTTTTTTCCTGTCTTGTTCATTGGGCAAACAGGGGTAGATGGTCCCCCTCTCTAGATAGGAGACGGCCTCCTAGCCCCAGGATTCAAATCCAGCATGCATCTCCGGAGAATGACAGGTACTAGTCACCTCCTCCTCACAGACAAGTGGCTTCCAGAGGCTGGCAGGCCACCAAGTGGAGGGTAGCCAAGAGCCATGTGGTTACGACGCCTTCCTTTCAGGGGCCAGAGCCAAAGAGGTGGTGATTCCAAAACTAAATGCATCCACCTCTGATAAAGCACCTCAGAATGTTTCCTGAAGTGAAGCCAGCATACCCAGGGCATTGTTTAAACAGTAAAGTCGGGTCCAATGGGAGAGTTCTCTCTCACTGAGCGTTTGTTTCAGGGTTTTGATTTTCTAGAAACATCTTTATTGATTTTGTTTACACGTGACTAAATTAAAATTCTCAGGTGCTTTAAAATATATTAAAATCTGTCACAGAGCTTATTCTTTTGTTATACTGGTTGATGGTTTGATCTTTGTCATCTTGTTTTGTGAATAATGAAGTTTAGGCTTTGGGGCATATTCCCTGATTTACAATAGAATACCTTGTTATTATCTATTTAATGAATATTGTGTTTTTAAGCCAAATATTGTCAAGGGCTAGGGTCAGTCAACAAGGTAGGTTTTTAAAAATAATATCAGTGCTTTGAATCCACTTCGTGCTGTGATGTGAGAAGTGCTACAATGTGTATTTCCATTGCTGCGTTTTCCTTCTTGGGCATAGTTCACCCAGGTCTCCTGTTTTGTGATGGTGGTTATATACAGGCCGTATATACTCCCACCTGGCCACCAAAGTGGGTGTTCTGGCTGCTTCTCTTCTGGTGAAGCAGCAATTCAGTCAACACGCGAATAACATTTATTAAGTAGATAAGTATTTAGATGCAGTATCTCAGAAATGGAGCACCTAGTCATGCCGGCATACAGGTTTTTATTAATTTAATTTTTAGTGTGTGTGTAAAGGAATTGTACCCTAGGTTAAGAGTGATATAATCTGATTTTCTGTGTCTGTAAATTGTCAAGATATCTTCAGGATTTCAATTGGAAAGAAAAACTAAACCCCATCACTCAGAAAAAATTAATTAATGTCATCTTACAAATGTTGGACCCCAAGGTGGTATTTTATGGAGGCTTTTTGAATACTTTATTATGTTTTAATCTTTAAGACCTTTACCTCTTAATATGACTTACATATTTGGAATTTAATTCCTTCTTCTGCTAACTGGTTTCTAGAATAGATTTTACGGGACTAGAAAAATTAGTAAAATATCCAATCTAAACATTATTATAAACTTAAAGTCTTTTCAAAGAAAAATATAATAGTGTAAATTAAATTTTAAAATGTGCAACCACATTGCTACTAATTCATTCAGCAAAAATTTATTGAGCACTTACCGTGTGCACTATTCTAATGGCTAGAGTCACAACAGTGTTTAAGAAAAATAGTGTCATGGCCATCAAGGAACTTAGAATTTCCTTTTATGAAAGACTGTTCTGGATTTCATCGTATGTAATAACTGCTAGAGTATAAGATAATTAAGTATGATGGTCTTTGTAGTGAATATAAACGTAAGTTTCTCTGGGTTTAGAATAAGCAACGTGGAAATCCAAATAATAGTTCTTACATATGTGAGATAAAGATTAGTTGAAGATTAGTTGTCTTTTAATAATGTGTGAATTAATTACATCATTTGATTTCATAGATTATATGTATAATTTTAAAGGTAGATTTTAGAAGCAGAAATAGTCCTTTTAGATAAGATTATTAAAGGGAACTCTTCCTAATACATAATTCTAAACATATATTGTACTTTTTGTTATGATTTATTTGTAAGTAAATTCTGTGTTCAACAAAAGGAAATACATTTTAAATGGCTTACTACTATGATTTATTACTGTCAAGAACAGAATATTATTTACAATAAGCTGTTATTAGAATATATGAGTAATATTTGCCCATGAAAATGAGAAATTAGCCTCAGCTGATGCTCTATTCATAGGTAACCATGGCAACCACTGGGGAATACAACACTTGAATTTCAGCTTCTATTAGCTTTATTTACTCATTCGGAAGTTTCTACCAATTCACAAGTAAGGTGAACATGGCATCAGATTTGGAGACAGTGAATGTTCATAAGAATTTTGCCTTCAGGTGACTTTTACCCTAGGTCACTGGTTGCTAAAAATATGCTTTAAAATCAATGACAATTTATATGATCAGACTTTGGATGTCCTGTATCAAGTCATATTTGATTATTTTGAAAATAGCGTAGTAATACAATAAGTAAATATTTGCTTAAGAGAGCTCGCTAGTAAGTTGGAAAGTATTGAGTTGCAGTCATTTCACATAGTACATGTGTACACACACACACACACACACACAATTTTTAATGTACCATTTCTCCATAATGTAATTTCAACAGTAAGAAATCTTCATGTCATCTCAAGTGGTACAATAGATTTATTTGGAATTAACATGGAAGCATGTTTATCTTGATGGAAGAATTTTCCTAAGAAGTTGTAGGATTTTCTAAAACAATGACAAGGAAAAAATATGTAAATTTATATTCCCAAGGCATGTTTATGACTTTAAAATTCTAGTGAAAATTCTCTTGCAATTTTATTGCTAAAAACAATGAAAAATTTAAGAATCATCACTCCAATAACAAAGTATTTCTTTGTAAATGGCATTATTTTAATATATAAATAGTAACTTTTATGAACCTGTGTGTGCATAATTCTGTTATGAATCTTAATAAAATTGAGAGCTACTTGTGGCTTCAAGTTAACCAAAATTTGTGAGTAGCAAGTTAGAAAAAATGTATTTTAATAGACCCCTGAAGCATCAAGGTTCTGAGTTTAGTGCTTACAATTGAACCAATCATCCTTATGCATGAAAGGCAAGTATAAGTTACCGTTATTATTACTATTTTTATCATCATCTAATTCAAATTTTTGGTAAATGTTTTTTCAAGAAAACACAACATATTCTTTTTAAATTAAAAAAAATTGATAGTGACCATTTCTAGTAAATGTGAGGTGATCGTTCTTACTTGATACATTTTGAAATGTATGTTAATACTTCATCAGCTTGAAGTTACTGACTCCAGTGTTCTGATTAAGAATGTTTTTGCATCAGTGTACATTGTATTTTTAAGGATACAATGTATCAATGTGACAAATAAAATGGAAAATATTTGATAAAATAACATTATTTTCCAGGAGTTTAAATTATTAGAGCAAGTAAAGTATCCCACTGTGTTTAAAATTGTCTTGAATTATTCTGCTAATCTAGTTCTAATTTCTTTTGCAAGTTATCAGATTTGTATAGTTTCCCACACTTGCAGCTTGGAAGCAGCTACTTGCTTATAGGAATCTTTATCCTTAAATATCAAGTGGTTTCTTCTACTCAACGTGGACAAATCTTCTTTCTCCATTGAAAATATTTCTGAGATAAATTACCCACTTTTTCACTTCCAAAATTCATGATACTTGCCACGTAGATGCAGAGTTTTTGTAGAACCTCTTATAAATTCAGAATGTTACTAATCATTTTGTTTGCTGTGTAACAGCCTTCATTATCTATGCTTTTCAAAAATGCCTTTCATTTAAATGAATGAAATATACCCGTGTACTGAAATACTTAGTGAGTTATTTAATGATTATAGTCATATATGTAAATATCTGTAAACAAAAGGGTAAATATTTTTATTTTTTTTAATTTTTAAATGTTTTTTTTTGGGGGGGGTAAACATATTTTGGTTGTATGCATCCATCTTCACTGCATGTGAACATTTCTTATTTAGGTAGGTTCTGTTTACATTTAATTTTTTATTCCCAAAATTATGAGGAAACAAGATGATGGAGATTTGCATTTCACATTAAAACATCGGGGTAGTCAACTAGAATATATACAGAAATATTCTTATGATATCAGTGTTAATTATAATTAAAACATTATATGGTAGAGTTTATTACATTTTCCCCAAAACGGAACATACTATATTTTCATTTTATTAACATGTTAATTTTACACTTTGATAGAATTGTAATATCTTCAGAAAAGTTCTATTTATTAATGTCTTCAGGGAGTTGCCCTAACTGAATTTAGTTATAGATGAGGAAAGGAAAGGGTCACAGAAACAGATTTTAACGATTGCCTTTCTTTTCAGTAGTACATTTTATAATGCTTCACACTTAATCTAATAAAGAATAATAATTAAAAATGGAACTTCCAGAAAAGTGATTTAATTAGGATCACCCCCCACTTTTTGATTATTACTTTTGCCTCCATTTAATAATACAAGAACTGTTATACCTTACATTTGAATATACCTTTATAGCTTTTAAGGAACTTAATTTGTGCCCTGTGAACTGGGAGACATCAAGCCAAAATCATACAACTGTAAGTTGTGAAGTAAAACAAACAAACAAAAACAAACAAACAAAAAAAAAACAAAAAAGACTCAGTAGCTCTGATTCTTGCACATCTATACCAAAGAAAAGAAACACTCTTTTTTTTAAATTAACTTTTTTAAAATTAATTAATTAATTTATTGGCTGCATAGGTCTTCGTTGCTGCGTGCAGGCTTTCTCTAGTTGTGGCGAGCGGGAGCTACTCTCTGTTTTGGTGCTTAGGTTTCTCATTACGGTGGCTTCTCTTGTTGCGGAGCACAGGCTCTGGGCACTTGGGCTTCAGTAGTTGTGGCTCACGGGCTTAGTTGCTCTGAGGCATGTGGGATCTTCCCGGACCAGGGATCGAACCCATGTCCCCTGCTTTGGCTGGTGGATTCTTAACCACTGCACCACCAGGGAAGTCCCCAAAGAAACATTCTTTACGAGTAATAAAATAATGATAACAAATTTTAATACAACAGAACACATGTTAAAACTCCCAAATAACTAAGACATGATGGAGACACTGTCACTGTTTTGTTTGCTTTTATTGAGGGATCCCTCCAAGGAACATCAACTCATTCAAAGTCACTGGTGGCAGAGGGGGTGGGAACCCAGGGCCATGGGCCGTGGCAGTGGTGTCCTCACCAGCTATGGCCCATATTCCCTTGGACAAGTCACTTAACCATCCTGGGACTCATTTTCCTCATCTGTAGATGTAGGACATTGTAGATGGACTAGCTGAATTGTGATGTCCCTCGAGACTCTAAAACTGAGTCCATGCTGCCTGTTGCCTCTTGATGAACATGCATTGGGCCACTAGTGATGACTGACACCTCGTAATGCATAAGTCAATAACCAGGGGGCATTTCTTATTTATGGTATCTATGTTTTACCAAAGATCAGAAAACAATGCCAAGTTTTATGTCTGAATGTATTTGATTTGATGTAAACTGAATTGTATAACCCTAGTTAGGTTTTTACTTGTTATAACTTTTTAGACTCTCAAATTCCAGTAGAATACTCAAAATATTACTTTTTAACCACCTATTCAACATATATTTATTGAGAAACTATTATGTCCTGGGTGTTGATGTTACAGTAATAACTCAAACAGACACAGTTCCTGCCCAGGAGGAACTTAGGAAAGAGTAGTGAAAGATAGTTCCTTTCACTGTGGTCCGTTTTTTTGTTTTTTTTTTAAGCTCTTTATTGCAATATAATTGCTTTACACTCTTACTGTGGTCCGTTTTATAGTCATGCTCAATAGTTTCAGGAAAATAGTACATGAATATAAATAGATGGGTTTAACCTCTCCTTTTTACATATTACAGGACTCTCTTCCAAGAAGAAGCTGTGTCTAAAACATACAATATATTCACAGCTGTGACTTAGGATTTGGGGTGGAAAAGAAAGTAGGATTTTCTATTTTCTTCTCTATTCTTGCTTTACAGTGAATTATTGCAATCGAGTGTATGTCATTTTAACTCAACTTGAGGATTCTTGTAAGTGGTTAGAAGAATTATAAAGACATGTCCTTTATAGAAATCTTTAGAAGTATCTTCAATAAAGTAAGTTTCTATGGCATTTGAAGAGAGAAGAAAAGGGCATCCTTGACAAGAGGGTTAAAAACTAAAAATAAAAGTTAGATGCATGCACCTCTGCCTGAATATTTGACATCCAGTTATGGGGCATTGACTCTGAGTTTGATACTCTCGTGGATGAATGAGTCTTTATCTTCAAGAAACAAATATATATTATTATCATTTTAAATAATACTTTTATAACATTGATCTCTTCCTATTCTAAGTAATGCTAAAAGCACTTCAAATCCTTGTTCTATGTAATACTACAAAAAACTACAAATACTACAATACAAATACTCGGTAATACTGAAATATTTAGAATTAGTAAGTCTGTAAGGTGATAGTATTATTACTGCCATTTTGCAGGTGGAAAAAAACTAAGGCACAGAGAGGTTAATTAACTTGCCTGAAATCACCCAGCCCTTCAGAAACAGAGTGGAGATCAAACCCAGTTTGGCTCTGGAGTCTGTACTTTTAGCTGCTATGACCCGGTGTCGTGTATGCCACAGATGCACCATATTCATGGATACTGAGATTATAGACTCTTAGTTTACCTCATCGTTTGACGTGTAAGGACTGCATGAGTGAGAGCAAATGACCGAACCCCTCCAAGTGTCAGTCTCCTTATTCTTAAAAAGGATGGAAGCGTAGTGCATCCTCGTTGGATTGGTGAGCTTAGGTGAGATAGTGCAGCAAGTTCTTATTAAATGTGAGATGCTGTCCGTATCATCACGGGTGTCATCATCACCGTCACCAGGCACTCTGATGACCAAGCTTGCATCTGAACCCAGTAAGTTTAGGGATGAGAAGGGGAAGAGTTGGAAGTTTTATAGAAGAAATAAGATCTCAGTTGGGTCTAGACAGACTTATAGCAATTATTAGGGATGGAAGAAAAGGAGAGAAATTCTGAAGCATGCCTATCACCTTTTTGCTACAGGGAGGTAGACAGTTGGTACAAAGGCCGACAGGTGCTTCTCGTCCCTGCCCTCAACCCACAAACGCTTCTCTCTCAGCACTCTCCTTTGTGGTCCACTTACTGCCACCTGAACATTTCAGAGCATCTTCCTTCAAACTGTAGCCTGCACCTGTCCCCAGACCCCCCACCCCTCCCCCACGTCTCTGAACCCCCTGCCCTGGCTGACTTTTTCTTGTTGCTGTTGTTAGTTAGCATCGATCCCCTTCTGACATGTTATACAGTTTACTTGTTCCAGGGATTTTTGCTTTTGTTTTTGTTTTGCTTTTTGTTTGTCTCCTACCAATAAAACACAAATTGCTTGAAGGCAGAAATTTTGTCTGCTCTGTGCACAGACATATTCCAAGCAGCTAGAGCAGTGCCTGACATATACACACACGCAGCAAATATTTGTCGATGAATGAGTGAGTGAGTGAGTGAGTGAAAACCCTCAGTGACAGTGAGTTTCCTGATTGGCCTGAAACTCCAGGTTCTCACGTGGCTCTCGCTCTTCTGAGAGGGGACAAGGGACTCTGGCCCTCCCCATCCCTGGGCACTCCTGGGGCCAAGCGTAAATTTCCCCAGGTGCTCCAGGGACGTTTTGTTTTGAGCTCAGGCCCCTGGGTCTGCAGACCTTCTTCCCATGCCGCCCCCGCCCCCAGTGCCTCCAGCCCTGCACCTGCTCCTTCCCTTTGCCCCTTTGCTTCCGGAACAGCTTCCCTTCTCTCCCCCCATTGCGTGCAGGCGTGTGCTCAGGACCCCTCTGCTCCCCTGCACCCTGCGGTCCCCTTTCCCAACCATGCTGTCAACAAGGTAGCTAAGAACTACCCCCTAGTGTCGGAGGAAGTGCCTGCATGCCCCAGCCTGTGCCGAGCGTCAGGGTCTCTTCCCTTTGTGAACAAGGGCGCACCCCGAGGGCATGCGTCAGAGTCAGCCCCTGCACCCTCTTTGCTGGACAGCGTGTGACAGAAGCCGCTTAGGAGCCGGACTTAGATTCTATCCCTCAGCTCTGCCGCCCGCCGTGTGGCCTGCACTGAGCCTGTTTCCTCCTCTGTGAGGCGGACACCTTCCCGAAAGATGGTCGTGATGTGTGAGTAAAGCAGTGCCTCGCTCAGCGCCTGGCACAGCGTTTTCCTGGAGAAGAGCCTGATTGCCGGCTAGTCCAGGGACGTGGTAAGCGAGAGATGCTCCTCTTCTGTCACGTGCCTTTGTCTCCTCCTCAGAAGTGAGACATCAGAGTCACGAAAGCCTCAAGGACACACAGCTGGGACCCAGATTCTAAACCCGGAATCTGAGGTTGAGGGCAAATTCGTGTGAGCTGAGTGTGTGGCAGTAGTGAGAGAGGAGGGGCGGGGTGAGCATCTCCAGACGCGCGTGCGCCCTGGGACGCGGACCTGGCTCTGATGTGCGTCCCTGTGCTTGAAGGGACTGCGGCTTTGCTGGACATGAGAGCACCTGGCAGTAATAAGTAAAAACAGTAGAGATAGACTAGATCTTAAAAGTTCTCATCACAAGAAGAGAACATTTCTAACGAGTGGTGAAGCATGCTGACTAGGCTTATTGTGGTGGTCATTTTGCCTTATTTACAAATATTGAATCATTACCTCATACACCTGAAGCTAATATAATGGTATATGTCAATAATGTCTCAAAAAAAGACAGTTTTCTTAACATTGTTGCAATGAAGGGATGCCAGAAATAAAAATGAGGATAAATTGTAGAAACAATCAGTTATCAAGATAAAGTATATTGTTTTTTGTGGTTTCTCTGTTTTTTTGTTTGTTAAATGAGTTTCTTGACCACAGTATTTTTTTTTTTTAATTTTCTTTCAAATATATTGTAGTCTAGAAACATTTTAGGTTGAATAGATATATGTAAGCTGCCTTGGGGAGGTAAACTCTAGGTATAAACATTATTCCTATGGGAAAATGCATTTCAAGTTTGAAATGTTCGATGTACACACGTATTTTTGGAACACAGAGTAAATCGGGAACTTTAGTAGTTCTTTGATTTGTGATGTATGATTAGCTTTTTAAAATGCTATGTGATTGTAAAAGTATCTTTATAATAATTTTAAAAGTAATTTGAGTAGTTGATTTTTTAATACTTTTGTCTATGCCAAACACGTTTCCCTAGAGCACTTTTCTTCTCTTTTCTTCATAATTTTGGGGGAGAAAAAAAGGCAAAGGAAAACATCTTTGTAGCACCAAGTTTCAGCCTGTCAGAGCGGAGGGCACTCCCCCGTGTGTGGTCTTTCAGTGCCTGGACCACGACTGTCATCCCGTTTACCATCACTGTGTTTCACCATTGAGTTTGTTTCCTCCTCAGGGAGGCACAGTTGCCAGCAGGAGTCCCCATGACATCAGGACTGTAGACCACTCGTTACCCTGATGGGATGTCAGCTTCTGTGTCTCCTGTTGGGAAACTTGTGTCTTCCACACAGCACCAGTTCTGGTTTTTATTTTTGTTTTATTTTTAAAAGTACAGACTAACAAAATCATTTAGGTAAAACAGTTGCCATTTTTCATGTCTATTGCCTTTATCATTGTATGAGATGACCGTAGCTTGATTCATCATATATTTTGTATTTCTTTAACATTTCATTCCACAGGCACTCCAGAAAGTCTGAAAGATCTAGCATCCAAAAACAGACTAGGAAAGGCACTGCCTCTGATGCAGAAAGGTAGGCTTGGTGTTGTGCTGTGCGGCATCTTCTGTTTCACTAAGATGTTCTGGGGCACCTTCGCTCTCATTTGATATGATTGTTGCTGAAACACAATTGTGATGCTTAAAGACATTCATGTAAAGAGATCTCCTGTTGGGTAGAGCCTCATTCGAAAAACAAGAGACGGGTAATTTGAAGGCAGCTCTTAAGTCTGGGCTAAGAAAAATCTCATGCATTTCTCTTAGTGATCATTCTGATTACTAAAGAGGATTAAACTCAGTGCATTCCAATATACATATTAAGACATTAATATTTTGTTTCTGAGATTGTTGAAATATTGGTGATGAATATATTACCTGAAATACACAAATATGTTGAGTATCTGTTATTTATCTGAATGACACCATCTTCTTAAAAATCTCTTTTCTACAAGTGGATAATCTAAGAGTTTACTTGTAATTACTACCTAAGCTATTTGCTGAGATAATGTAGAAATCAAGGGATTACTGATCTTTTGTTTGCAATTCATTCATTTCCACAAACTTTTAAAATACTTTTAGGTATGAGATACTGACAGATTTTTTACATAGCTGTAAAGAAACACCAAAAATCCAATTAACATGTACCCACTCATCCAGCCAGTATTGAGAGTACTCAGGGTGGCGTAGATGTAAGCGAATGCATCCATTCACGTGTCAGAGCTGCCATAGAGGCGCGCACAAGGTACAGTGAGAACGCAGGGAGAAGAGGGGTCTGCAGGTGAGGTTAGGAAATAGTTATAAAGGGTGGCACTTGAGCTAGTCCAGGTGCGTGAAATACATGTGAAGAGTAGTGTGTTTTATGAGAAAGGAGTAGTATGAGAGAACACAGGTTTGAAATATCCTCTTGAGTTTGGGGAAACCATACCCGTTTGGGGAGGACTCAGGAGATGGGAGAGAGGGTTGAAAACAAAATGGGAGAAACCTTTACAGAGTGTAATAAATGACCTCGTGTGCCATGGTGTAGAATTTCAACTTCTACCTTATTTATCCATGAGTCACGGGCAGGCTTTAAACGTGGGGGTGGATGATTGGCTTTGAGTTCCAGATAGATCACTTTAACAACACCTTTTTTGGGGGGGAAGGGGGAGGGGCTGTGCCTCACGGAATGTGGGATCTTAGTCCTGGACCAGGGATCGAACCTGTGCCCCCTGCACTGGGAGTGCGGTGTCTTAACCACTAGATCACCAGGGGTTTCCCTTTAACAACACTTTGGAAGGGGGCTTGAAAGATCCAGGTGTAGATGTGAGACACCAGCTAGGCTGTCACAATAGGGTTGGTCGAGAGGGAATCTGTACAATTCAGTGATTCATGCAGTTAACAAATATGTGCCCAGCTAATGTGTTAAGTTCAAGGAATAAAATAGGGAGCAGCAAAAAATAGGGGAGGTTCCCAGAGGATGTTACTTCTGAGCTGAGGTCAGAAAACGGCGTGGTATTAGTCACATCAAGGGTTGTGGGTGAAGGGGAGATGGATTGCTTCCTGGCTAATGGTTTATAGAGATATAGACTACTTAGGGAACTTGACTTACAAGGGAACAAGGATTCTGGGAACCAAAAAAAGGGTTGAGTAGAAATTCAGTTTTACAGAGGACTTGGATAGATACAGATGGAGAGAGAGAGAGATGGATAGATAGATGATAGATAGATAGATAGATAGATAGATAGATAGATAGATAGATAGTAATAGATGGATAGATACGTACATACATACACACACACATATACATACATAGATGGACAGATACATGGACAGACAGATGGATAGACAGATGACAGCTAGATAGACAGCTAGACAGCTAGATGAGAAGCATGTAATGAAACAATACTGCTTATGTCACTGTTTACATATTCCTTACTGTCAGCCCAGCTAATTGCAGTCTCTTTACCAGCATGTAAATGACTTAAGTTCCTTAGACACATTTTAAATCTTCAGCCATCATTCACACCCTCCAGTTGTATGCACACACCATTCCAATTATTTTGATAAGATTGAAAATTTTCCTCAAAGCTTCATACTCTTTATATTCCATTCAGATTTCTTTAATTCATTTAACAATTACTAGTTGAGTGGCTACTGGGTGCAGTTTAACAGTTTCAATGAACAAGGTTTTTGACAGTAAGGTACTGTTTTACAAAATGTTAGATGACTCTAGAATCAGCTGATCATGCTTCCCTCCAAATGAGAGACATTTGAACAACTTCCCCTGCCACACTGAACATGTCTGTAGATAAACACAAATCTTCCCCTCACTAAGAACAGCAGGGATTCAACTGACTCCCAGCTTCAAATGTTTGCTAAGGACCGTATTCACATGGCTGTTAACATTACTTACTTTGCTTGTAGGTTTAATGTAGAAAACGCAAACCTTTTAAGTGTGCAGATTTGTTTGATTATAATTAAAGCTCTTCGTTGATTTTTATTAGCGTGTAAATCACATGCTTAGCTTGTGAGTGACTTGTTGAATAGCTAGTTACAAAGGCATAATTGGCCTGGATTTTCTAGGCTTGCATTAGCTCTCATTTCTTTAGAAGATACCTTGAGCTGACGTATAGCTACAGGTGAACTGAGGCCACAGTACCAATGCGTTGCCTGCTGATTCTTGGCCTTCAGGAGCTGAAGCCTCCCCCAGAGGAGCCCCTGTCCACAGACACACCTTGGTACCCCTGGCAAAATGTGCTGTGTGATAATCAAAGTTTGAGGTGTTTGGCCTCAAAAATTTTGACCTTTTGAGAAATAGGCTTGTAAGAAAATATTTTGAAAGATATGATGACCAGTTCTAGATAGAAGGAAGGCAGAACTAC
The DNA here is from genome assembly GCF_030028045.1 of Hippopotamus amphibius kiboko. Taxonomy (NCBI): domain Eukaryota; kingdom Metazoa; phylum Chordata; class Mammalia; order Artiodactyla; family Hippopotamidae; genus Hippopotamus; species Hippopotamus amphibius. The sequence continues at coordinate 82,401,730 of NC_080191.1, read as the reverse complement.
TTCTGACTTTGGTACCTCGCCATTGAAATAGAGCTTCAGACCCTCTGAAGAAGATTCTTAGTAAATAAAAGTGTAACTTTTAACCCTCGCGTGAGTTGAGCTTTGTGGACTGCTAGTACCACTGTGTCATCCTCCTCTGGGGACTTTTCTTCTTGTGGAACCTGCTGTCTGCATCCTAACTGAGGGATGTTGGGTCAGGACTGGTATTTAGAATTGCTTGAATATGCATTTTATTTTGTGCTTGTGCTCCTGAAAAAAGTCCGTGTATGCCTGAAATGGCCACGATGGAACGAACCATGGTGATCTTAAATATCACATACATGTCTATCCTTTAACAAGTAATTAAAAAAAATAACAGAACTCTATTTTTAAGCTGCAAGAGAAGCAGTTTACTACAAGTCTTCTTGCAGCAACAGAACAACCTAAGGTTTTGGTGGGAAATGTGTAAGTTCGAGTCACAACACATAAGACTTTAGGTGAAGAGAGAAGGTGTAGGTTGAACTCAGTGGTAAACATTTAGAAATGGGTTTGGCTGTGAACTGGAGTCACTCGTGGTTAGGCTGGAATTCATGTTTTTCTCTAGAACCCTCATTATTTTTGTTCCAAAAATATATTACGTATAGACATATAAAGCAGAGTAGATAATCATTAAATACCCTTTTTCATATGTTTTGTGCCTATAAACTCTCAGAAAACAATTCTGTTAAATCTCATCAAACAATTTGATACCTGGACATATATTTATATTTTGCTTTACAAGATTAACAGTGCCTCTGGGGATGTGAAATTACCATGTTCCTCTCAAGATGTAGAAACCAATCCCGTCTCAAAGGCAGAAAAGGGAGCAGTGTTGGAGCTTCATAGACCCACGTGGGTCCTGCCTTTATCACGTTAGCTCTTCATCTTTTTGCAAGTCACTCTGTGACCCCCATTTTTCCATCTATAACATAGGAGTAATAACACTTCTCAGAGCGGTTGTGAGCATGCCAAAAAAAAAAAAAGACACGTATGTATGTGTGTAGCATGCACGCACACGTGTATACACGCACACACACACCAGTGGCTGGCGTGTGTAGATGGCACCGTGTGGTTGCCCAGTGAGGACACTTGTTACCCTCGTTCTCCTTCTCCCTCACTCACTCCCCGTTCCATTCTCTAACGTTCTTGATCTCTCTCCCCCTTGCTACATCCTTAGCACAACCCATTTCATCAGAAAGCCTGGATTCTCTCACATTTCACTCCTGGACATCAGCATTTCTTGACTAACTCTCCTCTTTTCTCCCCTGAAACAATCTCTGCTTGGTCCCACCATCTCTTTCTCCAACGCTTGCTTGTCTCACTCCAGCCTCTGCATTTTCACTCTCCTCCGTTTCCCCTCCCGTGGTCCAGCCTGGCTGCCACCCCCCTCGCAGTTTCCTCAGGCAGAGACATTTCTATGCCTCCCCCTGGGTCCGTGCTTTCATACTGGTCATAGTTGGGCTGGTGGCAGGAATTGTTTTGTTATTGAAGGACTTTTAGTTCCTATCAAAGGAAAAACAGCCCTCGTGCTAAAGGACTAACTCCCAACAGGACACACTGTTCTCGGGCCCTGGAAGTTTGTGGCTTGAGAAGATCTGTGTAACGTGCATCTAGAAGGCCACATTTTTACCCCTGAAATTTCTTTTTATATTTTTGCCATTTGGGGGCCACATATGGCCCACCTAAGTTAGTCACATTTCAAGTCATGGTTAAGAAGTCTTTTCAGTGCTTATGAATTGCATTTAAGAAATGAAGCAAGATTTTAGTGAAATTGCAAGATCCATGAAATGTCACAGGACCGGGGTAAAAACTGCATTATTCAACTTTTAGACCACATTTAGAGTGTCTTTTGTACAAAGAGTGTTGAAATTTATTCTTATGATAATAGCCTTTAAAGAGTAATAGATAAAACCTCATTCTTTATCATTGGAAAGGATGTGATCATACTTTGGTCTTTCTCATATAAATTAATTCTGTAGAGTTGAGTTCACGTGAGAAGTCAATCCAGAATGAATGAACAGTTTTGATGTGTACTGTCAGTGCTTTCTTCTTTTAATTTGGAAATTGATGTGACCGTCCAGATTTCAGGATCTGCCTTCAGGTCTGATGAAACATTAATCCAGAGCTCAAGAAGATACGATGCACATTAATAATAGACCTAAGCATACCTTTTTATGCTCTAAAAATCTGACATTGTCCCATTTTATTTTTGGAAATAGAGGAGATATCTTGAATCAAAATAATTATAGCTGCGAAAATCATTATGCTTCAAAAAATTGTCAATCCGAACAGAAGTCGAATAAAGCACTCAATAATTAACGTACTTCCTGTGATCAATATGGATTCTTGACTCTCCCACACTTTAAATTACTTAAATGAATTTTCCAGCATTGTTTTCAAAAGGATGAAGTGTTGTTTTGTGGTTTCTGTCACTGTAAAAAGTAATACAGGTTAGGTATCTTAAAAGTGCATTTTATTTAAAATACATACTGAAAAATGATTAAAACAAAAACGTGTCTGTTTTAAACAAGCATGCATATATATATGTATACATTCACATATAAACATCAGTTTTTAATTATCAATCCTTAATTCAGAAATTAGCTTTGTAATAATTTTGAACATTATATTAAGATAACGCTGAATACATGGACAAATATCCTTTCAGATCCTTTTATACATTAGAGGACATTTTTATTCATATATTAGCCATTTGCATTTAGTTCAAAAATGAAGCATTCCCTATCTTACCACATCATTTTAATTTGTTGGTCTACTTAAATTAACCTCAGAAGACAGCTTCCCTTTGCTACCTATTTGGTATGGACTGCCTTGTTACAGAAATAAAGTATGAACATTGTAAAAGTACACACAGAGCTCACCGGTGCATTGCTTCTTCTTGAAGGCAAGTGCTTGAAGTGTCCCTGAGTTCAATGTCCCGACTGTGTTCACTCGTTCAATCCAGTTCTCTCTATTGAGCTCTTGTTCTGTGTGCTGCTGTGTTCTACGCACCAGAGATACAGCTCAGTAAGAAACAAGAGACAGCAGTCTCTGCCCCTGTGGGACTTGCGAGACTTGTTATGCTGGAGGAGCCTAGATGGGCCCGCTCAGGACCACTGGGCGTGCACATTTGCGATGATGCGTCAATTTGTTGTGAAGTCCATTTCAGTAATTGTGTGATGGGTTTGCTCCTGGGTTTTAAAATCACTGTCTTGTAAGAGTAACCAGGTTTTCCTTGGACAGATGTGCTGGTATCAAAGTGGATGTGACCTGCTGACTGAAGATCTTTTCTGACCCTAATGTTTTAGGGTTCTCCCACCATGTCTTTCTAGAAGGGGATACGCAGCCCCGAGAGCGACTGATCAGCCAGTCCTTAGGGGAAAACATCCCGCTCGCTCCCGCTCGAGTGAGCACCCTAGTGTCAGAACACTGTGTTCTATGCACCACCTTGCCCCGGGAGGGTCGGCGCCACCTTCTCCGCTCCTGACAAGGTCGCTGTTCCATGTCTGCCTCCGGGTGTCGGTGTGGTGTTGTGCCTTCCTAAGCTCTCGACACTGTCACTCATCACAACACCATAGTTCTTAATCCTTTCTTTGTGACACTTAACCTCCCCATATCCTCCCTTACCTACATCTACCTTCACTGTGCTGGTAGCATTCTCTTCTATACTTCTTGCCAACCAGCCATCACTGATAATTAACTTTGCTTGTGTTGTGTCCTTCCATCTGTTTGTGGCATATTCATTTATAATTTTTTAAATTATGTGAAATTCTTTATAAGAAATGACCTGGAATTAAATATGTATTTGCTTTAAAAAGTGTAAGAGGAATTAGAAAAAAAAATCTTTCATCTTTGTTCAGTGAAAGCTGAGAGTGTTTTAAAGTTCTTAAGTTAAAAAAAAAAAGTTTAAATGCCAGCAGATGGAGGGCAGCTTAGTCCTGTATAGTAGTAATGTATCTGCACACTTCTTATTGGTATTTGTAATTTTGATCTCTTCACCAGTATATTTCATAGCATGCATGCAAGGTTATTTTTATAAATATCTTTTCAGATTTTTCCTATTTAAAAATAAAGTACAAGTGAGTGATAATTTATGAAAGTCTGCAGCTAGAGCTATTCTTATAACTTATATGGATTTAATTTTAGCAATTTAGGCAACAGCCTTTCTTAAATAACTTTACCCATATCTTTAAGATTCGTAGGCTGTGAGTTGATGTATTTGGTCCAGCACTACCAAAAATGGATAACTTAACAGAAAGTCACAACTTCATAGAAAGTTAATAAAAAAAGTACATTTGAGTCTGCCTAGTTCAGGAATTCATACTGTGGAACTATATGTGGCAGACATTTTCCTGTCTCTTTTAGCCCCCTTTTTGTAATATTCCTTTTACACACGTCATATAAAGTATTTGATTTTGCTTCCAAAGGCCCAGTTAGGGGTTTTATGTGCGTTTTAATAGTAGGAGGAAGAAGGAAGAGGATTGTGTCAGGCCCTTTGGGATTTCTCCGTTTCATTGGCCCTACTTTGTTTTCTCCCCACAGAACGCACCGGCAGGCCAGCCCGGCACAGTCCCCGCCCGCAGACTCAGCCTTCGGCGGCCGCCGGGGAAGGCAGCTCCCACAGGTGCCAGTGAGGAGCGGCAGTATAGAACAAGGTATCTGCAGAGAGAGCATTGCCAAAATCTGGGGTTTGAGAGTCACCTCTTTTTAGACCCCTTCTATTAAAAGAGGCCTATTTTGATTATATGTAGTTTGATGAATCCTAAGAATTCAAGTTTCTCGGTTTTATTCCCAGCACCGACTTACAACAGTGTGTGGCCTATATGCTGTTTTTGATGAGTGAGTGAATGAATGAATTTTAGATGGTCAGTTGGAAGAACAGATTGAGCTCTAGAGATGCTTTCTCCAAAGGTGCAAAGGAAGAAAATACAACTTTAAAAACCTCAGTACAATATGGTATTTTATGTGTTAAAGGAAGACTTATTTAACCTTGTTTTAAAAATATTTTTAGATGAAACAATCATATTGAAGGCTTTGCTTTGCTAGTGGTTTTTTTATTTAAATGTATTGCAATATCTTGTATTTTTAATATAAGTTTGACAATGAAAAACTGAGAACACACATTTTAGTGTTTTTAACAGTTAACATCACTTAAATATCCCTTATTTTAAGCATATATACATTGTGTTTTACCTTCCTAGAAAGACAGAGGGTCAGGGTCGGGGCCAGGGATGGTGGGGGGTTGGGGGGGCGGGTTTCTAGTGGAAATTAAATTCACTAAGCTACCTGGCCCAAAAGATTTAAATACGCGGTTAAAAGAGTCACTGTTTTCTTCATATGACCCAAGGTGCTATCCCATTTCTCAGTAAGTGAAGTGATTTGTTATCAGTAAATGTTATCATATAAATCTTACCAGAGACTTGTTAAGCATTTGACTGAAATCATGTTTAATTTGGGGGTGGAATATGAATGCAGTGGACTTATATTTAAAACGTATTGAAAATCTCCATCCCTATGAAACAACTGAAAGGTTAACATTTTGAATATTTTTTTCAACAGTGTTGGTTGTTGCTGATGTAAAACTTGTATATTTCCATCTATGTTGAGGGTGCTGGGTATGTGTTTTATTCACTCAAAGCGCTTTACTGAATGTACCACCAAAATGTTAGCCATCTAAGAAGATAAATACATTGTTTCAAAGGCTGATATGGCAGAGTTTGTACACAGAGTACTTGGTGATAGAAAAATTAGTGTAGATTTTAAGAAATATTAGCTTATTGACAGAAAAATGCTGCTACAATAAATTCTGGATTTGTATCAATTTTTAAAATCGTACATCCTGTTGATATATCATGCTTTAGTATTGAGACATTATAAGGGTGTTCGTTTAGTTAATCAGGAAAATATGAGGCTATGTGAAACTCTGACTTTCTTTTCTAAAAATAACAATTAATTCATTGGAATCCTCAATTCATGTGTGTAACAAATTTTCTCTTATCTGGGAACATTTTGAGAAGATAATTCATAAGTAATGTTATTAAGACTGTAATTAGCAGTAGCCTAGATGAAATTGTTTTAAAATTTATTTTTTTAAATGTGGTATTTATTTAAATTATCCATTTGTAAACTCCTGTTGCACAACTAAAAGAACTACAGGTTCTAGTGTTCAGCTATAAACTCAGTGTTACTGGCCATAGTGTGCTAAAGATTGATATCCAAAAAGTCATTTGTTCCTAAAATTCTTTGCATTTCCTCCAGTTGCTAAAATACTTCCGGTTCAAAAGTATATAAGGGTATTGCATATAATGCTCATATAGTGAGATTATAGTTTTGTTATTTTGTGGAAATAAGAATTGCTTCTACAAAGTCAGATGGATTGTGTGCTGGACTTTGGTTCTTATAAAAGCTCATGTTCTGCCATTTATATCAGTCAACATTACTGATATTCATATTCACAGTTGTCTTTCAGAGAAATCACCAATTTGTAAGGATTGAATTGAGGTGGGAAGAAAGGAGTGACTGAGGATGAAATTGGTGGAGTTATTTTGATAGTTAATGTCACAAATACATTCCTAAACTTTTGCTGCTTGAGGTTCCTGAAGTTTATCACCTTAAGAGTCATATAGATACAATCTTTTAAAAAGATGACAACAAACGTATGATTGTATCTATGTATTCGTCTATAATTAAAATGGATATTGTTCACTGTATGATGTTACCATGTGCTTTGGAACGTTTGGTAAATGATGATACTGTCCTCCTTCATCTTATTATGAATCTATTTCAAACTGAACAGTTTACATCACATCTTTGTGTGTCCTAGAATGTGTTTTTAAAAGTCAACTTCTAATTTGATTCAGGAATTAGACAGAATTTAGCTCGTTCTGTTTAAAATGGATTTCATTGATATTCTTAGGGCTGTAGAATCATGTCATGTTTTTCTTTTCATATTACATGTTAAAATTGACTTCTGTCTTCTCTGAAGATTGATGCAGAATGCAGTTTATTTGCAGTCTATGAAAGTTCTGCCGCACTTGACTTCTTTCTTTCCAGTTTTCTTTTATGTTTGTGTTTTCTTATTTTTAACAAAGGATAATTTTCTCTAAAAAGAAAAAAAACTGAGTTTATAAGCAGTTGTTGGTTAAGAACAAACATTTCAAATGGTTTAGATTCCTGAACAGTGATATAACTTGCTGCTGAACTTATAAAATAATTGTATTCATACATAGTCTGGATACAATTATCTACATTGTTTTGTTTGGGATCCGTAGATTGTTTGGATGCTTTTTTTGTTTGCTTTTTGTTTTTTTCTTATAATTCAGTTTTACTACTCTTTCTCTGTACGATAAAACAATATATATTATGTTAAAAGTTAACATATAATTTGAAAAAATACATTTAATTTTTGAAAAAGTATTTTACAGTTTCTTTTAAAAATTAGGAATGCTAGCCTATTTGCTGCATGAAATCTGATTATATTAAAGTATAGTTAGGGGAAAAGAAGGGGTGTGATTACAATTCAGATTTTGAGATAAAGTAGCTGAAAAAGTAGCCTTAAAATTTAGGTAACTGTAATGGTACGTGATAATTGAGAGCAAAAATTTCAGGAAGTTCCTCTGGGTATGTTCCAATGTTGTATTACAATGTCGCCCTTAGGTAGAGTGAGACTGAAAGCAATATAATCGGTTGCATAAAAATGTATGGTTTTCTGAAATCAACCAAGTGATTCTTGTGTGTGTGCAACTTGGTTGTCTTTTGAAGAAGACGTATTTAAAGATCATTGATAAACTAACACTTGATGTGCCAGTTACGTTTTATGTGTTCTGTTATTCTGCTACTTAAAAGTAAGGGCATTCCCCTTAAAATATCTAGATAGGCCATTATTTCTCAGTAAATGGTTTACCAACAAGGAGGTAGAGAAAAGCTTAGGAAATGTCTGAGAAATACAGTCTCCGAAGAACAATTTCACTTTGAGATATTTTAATATAATTACAGTAATTTGAGAAGGAAGAAAAGATTACTTAAATTATAATGTTTTTTTCCAGGTGGAAAATGTTCCAGAATATTTTCCACAGTGAAAAGAAAATGCCTACTATCTAGCAAAAAATGGAATTTATTTTTTTATTATATAATTTTTCAAATTATCTGAAATGCTATCATTTTTGAAATGAAAATGTCAATTATGAATATTAAATATGCTTTTAAATACATTTACAATAACAAAATCACAATGGATTAAGATTAAAATGTCTTAGTAAAGTGAGTGCTGATATATTTTGCAATTCTTCAAAGGCAAGAAAAAATAACACAAAATATACTTTTCAAATGCCAAATATACAATATTAATTTCCCAGTGTTTGTTTTTATTTAAAATCTTTAAATTGTTGTATTCATTCTTTCTTTGATTGATTTTAATACCATATTTGAGACTTCCTCATGGTTTCTCATTGCAATTTATCGTCACATTATATGTTATATATTTTTATTATTCATGCCATTGTGTTTATTCACATTCCCATGCCTAACTGTAAATTTGCTGATTTCTTTCTTTTGTTTCCATCATTATGTGCATTTAATTCATTGAAGAACAAGAAAAGTATAACTCATCCACAAAAGGTAAATATTAATGTAAGTTTTTAACAATTTAATATTGTTCCTTTTCTCTCATAGTATATGAGTTATATAACTGTACTTATTGAAATAATGAGCTAAATTATTTAACAGATAGCTTTTTCTCTGCAGTGATTTGGTAGGGCATTTGGTATTGATTTGTATTGTATCAAAGAGGAGAAGATTAAAATTAAGAATATTTTTACTTCAGAATTCTTTTATCTGAACTGACAACTAGAGAACGATTCTCTTTGGAAAAGAATAGCATATTTATTACATGTTTTTGTTTATTTGGATTCCCCTGTTCTCATAGATAAAGGGTCTAAGTCTTCCTTTCTGTGGTGTAAAGGAGTAGAAGAGCCCTGGGTTTTCCTTCTGCATAGCAGTGACCTTATGGACTATTTGGCCCCTTGCAATCATGCATCCGGGAAGTAGCTGCCAGGATGCTATTCCTCTTGGCCTCAGGAAGGTTAGCACACCCATCAGTTCTTTCTTCCTGGGAGACACAGTACAGAAACCGTTCAGTCTGCTGTGTCAGCACCTTGCTGACCTGTCTTGTGGTCCCGTGGATCACGTTTGATGTTGGGTCTTTGAACCAAACACGGTGATACAGACCTCCTCCCAGTGTCATGTGCCACCCTATTTGGTGTTACTGTTGGCTTGATAATTAATTATTTGAATATGAGTTTTCAGCTTAATGAAATAATATTATTAGCAATATTAAAATTATATAATGTATAATTTAATAAAAGTATTTACTCAATATTTATAGATTCACGATTGAATTAATTTGTTGTCTGAAGTAACCCTCAGAGTTAGTCCTGAGAGGACCATCATCCTTATTTTATGAAAGATGAAACTCAGACTGAGAGAGATTAAGAGATTTACCCGTTCACACTGGTGATGTGAACTAGACTACAAGCCCAGGTCTCTTACTTTGGGCCTCCTTTATCTATATTGTAGTGCATCCTGTTTTAATAGGCACAAATCCCAAATATATACCCCTATCGCCAAGTACATTGAGGTATGTATTTTGTCTCTCAATATCTTAGACTGAAAATGGGAGGTAATATTCAATTACTTATGTTCGTTTGAATTTATAAAAATATATTTATATTCTGGCACATAACATATTCTGGCAAAGTGTCTGCCATACTAGGCAATAAGTAGATATTAATAAAAATAAAATGTTATTCAGTGAGATCAAGATGCTCTGGTCCCTAGGTTTTGCATAGATTTTTGGCCATCTTGCATTTTTAATTCAGCTATCAGACGCACAATTTAGGTTCAGTAGTACAAAAATGGCCAATGCATTTGTACTTATATTCAGAAGAATTTATTTAGATTTGCAAGATAAATTTTAGTTTGCTGAAAGCATTAAGATTTTATGTTGGAGATGGGTCATGACCTCATTCATTTAGCCAAAAGGAAGAAAAGTGTAATAATTCTTCGTCTGCAGAGCTTTTCCATTTATATTATTACTAGCCCAAAGCTATAACTTGCTAATCACAACAAGACAAAATTCATGGGTTGTACAACCTCAAGCGCGTGAAGTGTGCACCATTACAGCCTCACTACAGAGCATGTCAGATTGTTACGTTTTAACAAGGTCACTGTGTCCTGGCTGAGGTGTGCTGTCACTCTGCTGAGTATTCCTTGGACACAAGATGTGGATAAACTTTACGGGATGGACCACGGGGCTGAAAACAACCAAAGAGGTGCATCCCAAAATGCCGCCAGGAAGGCAGAGACCAGCACAGGATGCTGTACCTCTCCCCTGGGATATAAGGGAGTACAGCTTAGCATGGAAAACTCAAGAAGCCTGGAAAAGATAGAAGCAAATTCAAGGGATTTCTTTAGAGTCAAATTTTAGGCTCACCTGCCCCATAGGAAAGAAAACGTCTTGTATGCATAGAAACCAGCTGTTGTGAGCTGATCTTTTCTGGAGTCGATCGTATTGGAGATTTGGATTATCTTGAGTGCTTCCTGGGTGATGAGGCCTGGCTCAGCCACGTGGAACTAAAAGCACAGGCTACCAGGCCGCTAGGGAGAGTTGGTTTTTGATGAATTGCAGACAGATTTGTAAGATGTTCCCAGTTTTTCAAGGATTAAGAAGTTTCACAAGATGCAAGATTTTCAGTGCTAAAACCAGGACAGCTCTGGGCAAACTGGGATGGTTGGTCACCCTAACTGTAAGGAACCAGCATATAAATTGTCCAGTGTATTTTGCAAAGCACATCCAGAGAGGTATAAAATACCATGAACATTTTAAATTGTGGATAGAATTTATAGGGCACTTCCTGTATGTCAGTGACTTGACTGACGGTGTCATGTATTCATCTCATCATATTTTTACAACCTGAGACATAACTGTTCACGTCCTCATTTGCCAACTGAGGAAGCTAAAGCTTATAGAGATGCAGAACCTGGTTCTGTGTCAGTCGTTCATTTGGGAAGTGGTAGGACAGGGGACTGGGCTCGAGCCTCACTCCAGAGATCTGGTTCTGAACCACTTTGCTCGGCGGCCTCTCCCACATTCAGCATTTACCGAGCACCCGTTGTGCCTCAGCACCACGTAATTACGGTAATAACACGGGCACACCCCTAAGGAAGGTGTAATGTCTCCTTTTATAGAAAGATGGCAAAGGGGTTACGAGGATGCCCACAGTAGCAAAGCTGCTATAGGATCGAGCTGGAGAGTGACCCCACGACCTTGTGCCGCTGTCACATCCTCCACTCACAGCACCAGGAGGCCCACTTAGGGGCCCTGACTCCCCCAGTGACCTGATTTGGGGCCACTCATCTAAATCTTCCAATCCTTGGCTTGCTCTTCAAATGAACCCTGTACCTTGAGAACAGGAAACCAGTATATTTGGATAAAGATAACACAATCTTGGGTTGAAAAGTTAACTGAGGGAATGTAAATGTTCATAGCAGGTTACTTACCTTTTACTCCCCCTTTTATGTTGGAAGCTGAGAGACTATCTTTTTAGGATTCACAAACTGTTTTATAGGCATATTTTAAATCATTCATTGTAAAAGTAAGCCAATTTTTCCCTCTCTGCTACATTTCTTGGACAGTTTTAAAGAGCCCATGAATGTAGTTTGGGGGCATCGAAATAATGATATAAGAAGATCAAAACAGAACCAGAAATTAAATGACTTCAAGGTGAGAAAAAATGTTATTATCATAATACATTTCTAATTTATATGCTTTTAAGATAGTATTTCTTAAGTGCATTAACTTTTCACCTTTTGGAAGCAATTTGGAATCATAACAAAACACATTATACTGTTTTTCTACAAATATGAATTCCCTTTATCATAAAAAATGTGTAATCTACACATACAGAATGAAAGGCGATTGGAGTTCAAGTGACTAAATGGTTTGAATAGGAATAAAGAGCAAAGAGCGTCTGTTGCATTTTGTTTTCTTGTTTCACTAATAAAATTTATAATAATTATCTTAACGAGGTCATAGGAGCCATTTAAGAATTATCTCTAGTCAACTGAATTTTTAAGATTCTATTAAAAAAATGCTCAAATAAATTACCTATATCTTTTTGAAATGTTGACAAAAGCGGTTTGAATGCTAAGTCATGCAAAATATAATTTTCATGGAAATATTAGCATGAAGCTTAATTAGGTGTAATTCATATTAAAAAGTGAAAAACATTATTTTAATAGTTTTCTGTTACACTATTTATTTAGGTAGTTGTACACTTACTAGTACATTGTGGTTGTGAAACACGTTAAAGAAAAAAATTACAAAACTTGACTTTTGTCAAAATAAGTAAACTAATTTGCATATGCTTTAGAGGCAGCATTATTTTCAGTGTCATTAAGTAGAAAAGGATTTCAAGTTTATCCACATTTTTCTTAGATGCGTATTGAGTAGGTGTATATTACCCAGGTGATTTATTCGTTACTGTGTATTAAGATTTCAGGCTCCTTAATCTTCTAGGGCTTTGCTTTTCCTGAACAATTATTATGAATATTCATGAATGTTTATTCATAAATGTTTAGAGCTGCATGAGTAAAAAAGTCTAATTGATCCATTTCTCTTTGTCACAAACCCATAACTGCAGTTGTCATTCTAGCCTTCTCTTTAAACATTAGGGACCTAGTGAAGCCGCCCATGTAAAACGGTTCCAGATTCTTGGTTTTGACCCTTTTTTGCCATTCTGCTAATTCAAATGTGATTATTTATAATAGTATTAAGGACTTTTGAAACTTCAATGTAATTAACACTTAGATCAACCAAGGATCAACTTGCCAACAGTGCCCCCTTGAGGGAGAACAGCATCACCTCTTCATCCCCAGGGTCTGTGGGTCGGGCAGGAGAGAGTGTTGAGAGAAGGCCGATGGCTAGACATCAATAGACTGTTGGGTTTTTCTGCTCTAAAGCTGTACATTTCCCCTAAATATTGTAAATTTTTTTGCAAACTAAAATTTGTAAACACTTTCTACAGGAAAAATACAAAGAGACATTGGCTTTAGTGGTTATGCCACATCAAGCCTTTCAAGATAGAGTCTGTTGCCATCAGTGTAATTGGAATAATGAAAAATGATGGATAAACATATTCAAGACATTGGGGATAATAAACAGGACCCCTTGGGGAGCGATCGTTATTCCCCAAAGAAGCCTTAATTCCATGGACTAATCTGCCTGCAGGGTGTGTTCTAAGCAATGCCCCAGAAGGAGGACAGTGCTCCCTCTCAAGATGGAATAAAATTTAAAAAGAAGTTTACTACATCTGTGACGCTATTTCTGTTTTGTAGATAAGTTAATGTGTACCCTTTTTATGGATTCCACATATAAGTGATATCACATGATATTTGTCTTTCTCTGTCTGACTTACTTTACTCAGTATGACAATCTTTAGGTCCATCCATGTTGTTGCAAATGGCATTATTTCGGGGAGGGATAAATTGGGAGATTGGGATTGATGCATACACACTGCTATATATAAAATAGGTAAGTAATGAGGACCTACTGTACGGCACAGGGAACACTACTCAGTACTCTATAATGACCTATATGGGAAAAGAATCTAAAAAAAAGTGGATATATGTGCATGTATAACTGATTCACTTTGCTGTGCACCTGAAACTAGCGCAGTATTGTAAATACTCCAATAGAAAAATTTTTAAATGAACAAAAATAAAAATAAAAACAAGCGGTATGAGGTTAAAAAAAAAATCGTGTGCCTAAAAGCAGCCATCGGTTAAGGGCAGAGAGATATTACAGTGAAGATTTAAACAGAAAAATTTTAAAGCCAGTTTTTAACACCTATGTTCTGTTTAAAACCACCATGAGCAAAAGTTTTGTTTTAGAAAAGGAACCTTTAGTTCAAAGACAGGATATAGGAAAATAATAAATAGTATAAAACATAAAACTCTTTAAGTCTAAAAATAAAAATTAAAAAAATAAAAATGGAGGATACGAGGTGGGGGGGGTGGGGGGCAAAGGGGAAGCTGGGACGAAGTGAGAGATTAGCATAGACATATATATACTACCAACTGTAAAATAGATAGCCAGTGGGACGTTGCTGTATAACAAAGGGAGATCAACTCGATGATGGGTGATGCCTTAGAGGGCCAGGACAGGGAGGGTGGATGGGAGTCACCAGAGGGAGGGGATATGGGGATATATGTATAAATACAGCTGATTCACTTTGGTGTACCTCAAAAACTGGTAAACGAGTATAAATCAATTATATTCCAATAAAGAGCTTAAAAAATAAATAAATAAAAATGAAAAGCTGTTTAACCCTGTGTAACACAAAAGGGCAAGGTAAAATAACAGTTTCGTCTGACTTCCTTATCTGCCCAGTATCCGATGAATATTTTTAGTGTTACTTTGGCGCTCGGCAGCTGTGACACTGAAAATGATATCTGGGGCTAGAAATCCTGAGCATTGTTTTAGACAGTTAAGTGAAAATCAGCTATAACAAGAGACAGCCTTGGGATTTGGGCTGCAGTAAGATTTGAGTAATGATACAAAGTACCTGTTTCCCCTATGTCAATATTCCATTTCAATTATCTATACTAAAACACAGGCTCTTTAAAGTTTCTTACAGGCGATGTGGTTTTTTCACTTAACCTGGTATTTTCTTGTTTTGTTCTATGTTTCTCATACTGGATAAATGTCATCTTTTATTTTATTATATTACTGTAGCATAATCCTTATCATCCAAGAGAATCATACAAGGGTGCAGGGAGACAGTTTTGTACATTTCTATCCTTGCAAATTGAAATGCATTTTACTCTAGGAAGATGATGGGGATTTCTGTATAGTCAACATATTTTAAACATTTAATCTTTAAGTATACATACTGTATATGTGGGGGGAGAGGAGATGATGTGTAAGTATTGTATCAAAGTTGCTTATTATACTTGTATGATTCCAAAGATAAGGATGAACATGAAAGGGCTACATTATCTTTTAACGGGAAAAAAAATGATAGAAATTAACAAAATATAACCAGTACATTTTTCCCCTTAACGTCTATGGTCTTGGTAAGTTGGCGAATAAAAAAAGTAAAAATGCTGGAAATTAGTTAATTGAGCAAGAGAGAGAATTGTAGTTTTTTTTTGAAAATGTGAAAAAAATATCAATACCCTATTGAAATACAGTCATAGATACAACAGCGGGAAGTTATTCTAAGTTACTTCCTCTTCCATTTAGAAATGGAAACTCTGTAATGGAGGATTTTAGGACTGATCAAGCCCACGGTGATGGATGCTGAGGCCTCTAAGGTGTCATCTCTGCGGAGTGTTTCCCAGTCCTGAGTTCTGACCATTTTCCTGCATTGCTTCCAGGTGTATGGAAAATGTTCATATATCTTAACAATCTGTATTCCTCTAAAGTCTAAAGAGCTGTGTATAGAGACTAGCATTGCAGTCTTGAATTTTCAAACATAAAACCATCTTTCTTTCTCTTCAGGCTGTGCATAGCTTCTAATGGTTACAGATTCAATCAGCTAATTTTTTTCATCTTTTATTACTTTATAATTTCCACGTTTCCTATTATATTGTTTCTTGTATTTGAGTGCCCACTAGTAGTGACTTTTGACAATAAGATGCTTCGGAGAAGGGATTTGGTTAGCACTGTCAGTAACTGAGGCATTGCAGGTGCTTCGTTCATATGTTTAGTGCTACCCGACAGCTACCAGGTGTGTGGCCATTTATCATCGCTCTTTCTGAGACACGCGCTGGGCCAAGGTTAGAGCTTGACTGTTGCCAAATTCGCATTGGATCACTAACAGCGAGGACGTGGAGGCATTAAGTTTTCTATTCGTAAAGTGTGATAGCACTTTGTAGTTAACTAGGCAAGCCTAGTTATCCTGTGCATATGTTACCGTGTTTCAACTTTGAAGCATATACCAGCTAAACTTGTTATAAAATAAAATACTTGTAATCTTTTTTTACTTTAATATACTTAATACTATAGAAATTTTCATTATTCCTTTTCTCTTCTACCCTCATATTTCACCTAAAAAACTTGAAAATATAGGTTTAACAATATGTCTTATGGATTACCTCTTTTGCCTATAAACACAAGCATTTGAAATTTCAGATTCATGTTAATTTCTAGATGCATAGGGAGAAAAGTGAAAGATTTAACGAATTTAAAGAGCAGAGCAAATTTGTATTTATATAATTGTAAATTTGTAAATAATATTTAAAATACATCTTTGAAAATTTAGTGTTTAAATTATAATCATCTTAAACAGAAAGATAACTTTCATATTTTAAAGCAAGTCACGAATGTCTGCTAAGTCAAAGGGGTTCCCCAGAAAATCACATTCACATTTCTCTTTAGAAGAGGAAATACTATAGAAATTTTTTCAGTGGTGGGTTAGGGGAGATTTATTAATGATTCTTATGCTTTTTTTTTTTTTAAGTCACAGGCCTTTTTAATAATCTTATGAAAGGGATCGATCTAGAAAAATACATATAGGCATAGACACAATATTTGCAAATGATTCAAGCTTCTTCATAGTTTCACCAAAGATCATCTATAATTACTAGATAAAAAATTTATAGCAAAACATGGGGCATGAAAAGAGAAGTAATTATTTTAAAATCTTTATTTTTAATAGTATCTAAAACTTTCCGTTAGAAAACTCTAATAAATTACTTTTAAAATTATATCTACTTTTCTCACCTTGCGTACTCCAGTTATTCTTGTTGAGTTTAGAAGACAAGAAATTATTTCATAAGTATTGTTAAAGAAAGTTCTAGTTTTGTACTTTCTTAATTGTAATGTTGAGTTATATTTGATATATGTACATTCATTGGATCAAAATGCCAGAGTTTAAAAATAACAGTGGATATAGAGTATGGTTGAGCTAAAGAGAATGGATTAAGTTCAATAAATATCTTTTAGGTAAATTAATATCTGCTTTTTCAAAATCACAATTTATTCATCAAATACATCAGTCAGCTTGTAGAAAGCATAGTGAAAAATTCCAGCTTTAAAAAAAAATCTTCTGTACAAAATTACAATGTTAATTACACTCTAGTGGATAGGAGAAATTAATTATGATACTGTCACTCTATGGGCAATTATAACTGAAATTACTATATGTAAACTATATTTTCATTAAAAGACAGTGAATTTACATGATAATTATATTTGTTATAGAAAATGAAAGGGTTTATTTAAATCTCTAGTATGTGGCCATTTTGAAATAAAAAAATAGTTCCCCAAATTTAAAATCTTTTTATACAGCAATAGTAACTGGTACTTTAATGATTTTGTTGTTGTCCAATGCAACCAGTATTCAGAATGCTTCTGAAATGTGAATTTAATGCTAGGATTTGTGGAAGAATTAGAAAATATTTTTTTCATATTTTAATTTTGCTATTGGCATTAAAATGGTTAATATAAAATTTTTTCATGATTAGTAATCACTCTTTTCAAAGTAAGATATTTGAGCTCTCTGGGCTGTGATTAATTTTACTTTTAGCCAGATACTCAACAGATAATCATATTTCAAGGATTCAATTCATTTCTAATCATTACCAAGTATCTATTATTTTCTCTATAAATCATGTACATTAATAATCATGTCTTCTGGGTCAAATTTGTGATAAATATTCTATTTTAGCTCATAAACTTTTCTTACTATTTAAATTGACACAACAATAATCCAGAAATTATTTCATTTTATTCCACAATATACACTTGAGAAATAAAATGCAAACAACAAAATCTGTAGAAAAGTTAAACTGCCAGATTCACACTGAAGCCTCTTCACTGATGTTTATGAAAAACAATTTTACTGAAACATGATCACATGTATAAACAATTATTTTAGAATATACACTAGTGTACACATCACTAGGAAATGAGAAATGTTGTTTAAAAATGTGAATTATATGTAATTATTTGGCTTTTTGATGTAAGTCAATGATAAGCTGTTTGTATTTTGCTTCTGATCTTGTAATCCGAAAGCAGGCAATGAGGACACAGCAGAGAAAGGACATTTCTGCTGGCAACTCAAGGGTGTCTCATCATGATTTTGAAAAAAAAACAAAAATTAATTTGGAGATTTTCTTTCTTTGACAGATTAGAAGATGTCAACTTTCACTTGTCTAGGAATAAAGATAGTATATTAATCATTTTTGGAAGGTAAAAGCGAAGTCATTTAAAACCATTTTAGGATTCAGTTTGTTGTTAGTATTTTTAAGGCTTTAAAAAATCTGCTACTGCTGCCATTTGTCTTTGGTATTGGCCTTGGTCCTGTCCTGCCAGTGCTTCAATACCCAGTGAGTTTACTCTGGAAGCAGAGTGACAGACAGCTGTCACCACCAGCAGGTCTTCTTAAGAGCAATGCGACACAGAGTGCCGCTTTGTCCAAGAGTTAAAAAAAAGACATAAAGGGAAAGAAAGAAATGGAATGAGAGTAAGAAAGAAAAGAAATCTCATTTGCTTTTGTAATCTTTAGAAGCATCTTCAGAATTGCTAGTCTGGATGGAGTTGGTTTTAGGAAAGAATAAAAGCAAAGTGTAACTAGTTTATGACAAAACAAGCTGCCAAGAGAGTCTTCCACGTTCATTAGATGGAAAGCCACCCTTAATTCTTGGAGATGAAAAACATGGTCTTCTCTAAGGGACAGCTGTAACCCACATGTACTTTGCTAATCATACAGGGCCTTGAAAAGAATCTAAATCCTCTTCCTTAATTTTGTCCTGGCTTCTTGGCCACCACCTGCTGTGTCCCTCAGGCTCACCCCAGGAATTCACCCCATTTCTTTCCTTAATAAGCTTTTTTTCCCAAGCTCAGGAAAAAAAAATTAGGATTCATTTAGTTAGACTACCACAGTGTTCTTATGATTTAGTTTTGATAAATTCAACCATGTCATAAGCTAAGTAATCCTCTTTAAAGAAATGAGGTGCTGTCCCCTGGCCAGGTAAAATCACCAGAACTGCTTTAGACTGCTTCAGGCAGTAGTTCTTGAGAGATCATCTTTTCAGTGTCAAGTAACTGTCCCCCTAAGAACTGCATGTTGCTAAATGTGAAAGTCACAAAGCTCTGGGCTAATCAACGTCAAACATTTCTTAAAATTAATGTCATTGCTGAGAATATTAAGTTAACATCATTTGTCTGTTTTTATCACAAGTAGAGATTATGTGGAATTGCTTTAAGCTTTAACTGTAGCGTACAGCTGATCACAGTTCATTTGCTTCCTCAAAGCTCGAGGTAGGTAACCCAAAAGATGCCACACATCACAGGCAGATGGCAGAGAGCAGACAGGTGTACATTTTCTCGTTTTGTGTATGACCTTCTATAAATACAACTCACATTTTTCAATAACTTGTCTCAATTCCTAATTACTCTCGAGCAACATTTTGCTTTATAATACTTATTATGACTATATATTGTCATCATTAATACATTTCTGAACGGCTTTTCTCAAGATTTCTATGAAAGCATCCTTTAATCATAATAGCCATCATTTATGATCTCAAGTCAACATTTTCAAAGCAAGTGTGAGTCATTGCTTCATTCATGTAACTGTCTAATTTACTGAATTTAAATAAAGCTAAACAGCTAATAACTTGGTGTGGAAAGTACGATTAAAACATTCACCCACACATTTCACACCATGAATTTATCTCATGGGCTATTAGCCTGTATTTGAATACACAGTAAAAGCTACATATTTATTGAATTTTTCTAATGACTGTCAGTATCTTTTATCAAGGATCACAGGCCATGTTTAATCATTGCAATGGAAAATATGTGTCAGCAAATGTCTTCATAAACTCCTTGTAAGGGAGAAAATCAAAAGTCACATCAATCAGGTGTATCAAAATGTCCACTGTCCTTTAAATCGTAGGGCCTCTTGGCAGAAGCCCCAGTACATGAATTACAAAAGTGTGGGGTTTTGGTCAGAGATATGTGTATATACACAACTTAAAAATAAATTGTAGCACTGATTACAGAGGTTGTAAAGTCTGGGATGTTTGCAAGAGATGAACTGTAAAAAATAAACATAGGTCTCATACAACACAGGTATATGTATACAACTGCATTCTTAGCTCTTCATTTGTAAGAATGCAAAAATTAAGGCAGGGTCTTAAAGCTCAGCTGCTTATGATGGATTCTGACTTAAAAAACTCATACCTTATTGAAAACTGTAGTTTTTCCCATCTAAGCAATCACACCTGCTACTTAGGAGATTAATAAAGGCTTAACTGGAATACATTTGTTTATTTACATCTTTAAATTAAAAAGCCAAAATTCTATGTCACATTTTCAAACAGTATGAATTTCATTTATGTGGTCAGACAGAGCCGTCAGAAATAGAAAACACATCTTTTCTCTTAGCAAGTCCATTTCTAAGACCGGCAAATATTCATGAAAAGTGGCTGGTAGAAATGAAGGATTTACTAAACATGCCTCAGAAAAGCAGACAGTCTTCCATCACAAGAGTTTTTAGGTGACGGCTGCAGCTGAGGATGTTACGTGGTGTGCGTGCGTGTAAATAAACACATGTGTCTCTGTGTTATGTGTTCTCTCTGTATGTACAAGCAACAACCAGTTCATTCAACAGGAAGCATATTTTCACAATTAAATTTGGTTTCACATAATCACTGGTGAATGAGATTATTTCATATCCGATAAAAACGTAGGGTCCTTAGCTTTTGTTACTAACCTTTGTGTCCCCCATTCTGTGTGATTTGTCATGTTCATCTTTAGAGCGACAGTTGCTAGCATGATATCTTCTGCCTTTTGTTTGTTAATCGTGTGTTTTCGAAATTTTATTTGATTGAAGTCATATCAGAAGCATTACAGTCTTAAACCATTCGGTTCCTCAGGGGTGCTTCGGTATTTTAACAGACTCCCGTTGTGTGTTTTTGCAGCAAGCTTAGTAGTGGAGGAGCGAACGAGACAGATGAAAATGAAAGTGCATCGATTTAAGCAGACAACAGGGTCTGGTTCTAGTCAAGAACTTGATCGCGAGCAATATTCCAAGGTAAAACCAGTAATAACCAACCAGTAGTTTCCCTGGTAAAAATAGTACAGTGTGTGTAGCAGGTAGAACCAGTGAGCACCAAGTTACAGGAGAGAAGTTACCCTTCAGATGATGGTCTTGCATCATGACCTCTCTCCTCTTGATATTTTCATAAGATGTAAGTTTAGTGACATATTATTTATTAACTTGGATTAAATGTTTTATCTAAAAAGAAAATGGAAATACCTGATATGAAAGTCACTTGATGATCAGTTGTCAGTAGTCAAATTCACATAAATAAGCAAGATATGTGAAGCCATTTTATTGCTTGAATATCATTTAATATTGGATTTTAAATATTAAGATATAGGTTTATACTCTTAAGTGCCATTTGAGGTTGATATTACTATGGAGATTTTTTAGTGAATGACAGAAATTATGTGATGTGAGATTTCTTATTGATCTGTCTTTAGTGAGAAAATAACTATTTCAAACTCTTAGAAACTGAAATTCACACAATTTCAAGTGCATAAAATCTAATTTACATTTCAATATTATTTTGTAAGAATGCAATAAGGAGTTTATAAACTGCTAACTAGAATCTGATCATTTTGATTAAAATATGTATAGAATTTGATACTGCATGAAGCAATTTTAAATATATTACCTGGTTTATTTTAAAACCTTTTTTTTAAAATACTACGAAAGTGGCAGCAGCCACTACAGGACAACCCGTGTTATAATTTGATGTCAAGAATACTTTTGGAAGTAATGACCTTTTAGGAACTCAAAGTAAAATTAAAACTATACTAAGTCAATGTTGTTAGCTTATTATATGAACCTAGAAAATCCTCATTTTTAAATATTGGATGTTGTTCATTATATAGCGAGATATTCAGAGACTAATACAAAAATATAAAACCTGATTTGTCACCAGCCCACCATAGAGCCACGTGTGTTGGACGCCCACTCATCAGTTTATATCTTAGTTTAGCTGCAGAAGGGTTCCAACTGGGCAATGTCCAAGGTCGCTGTGATCCAGTGGGGCTCAACTCCCTAGGAGTCTGAAACAATATTTTAAAAAGTAAAATCAATAAAGAAAAAAACTCAGAGAGCAAAATATCTTGATGTTGCACAGAGTTGCCGATTCCAGCTCCACATATTTTGTTCCTCCGGTTTGTTCTTTGTGATGTTATCACTTAATCAGCTATTCGTCTGTCTTTATGGCTATCATCACCATTTTTGCTTAGTGTTACCACAAATGCAGTAAGAATTAGGAAGCAGAGCAAGTTAGGTTTTCTCCTTCCACTGTTGCCCGTCCTTATTTGGAAAGGATCTTTAAAGCTGGAATGCTTTCTCCATGTCTTAGCATTATGTCAAAGGATGAGGTCAAATAGAACAGCAGGGAGAGGCAGAGCCAGTGTAGGAGACAAGAAAGAGGTAAATAAAGAATCAGCATAAAATACCGAAAGCCTTTCTGAACAAGGCCCTCTAATCATTAATCTGTTGATCAAAAAAGTTATAAAATGAAGTACCCTAGAAGTCTAAACCACCACTAACGCATATTCATAACGGATCAAAAGTAGGCTTATCTTCATTGGGAGATTCCAAATTTTCTGATGGGTAGAAATTTAAAACTTGAAAATACCTCAAAATGATCTATTCCAGCTCTCTTTATTTACACCCCCTGAAGGAAGGAGGTGCTTTCCCAATATTAGCAAACCCTTTCTGGGGAGTCGTGAGCCCGCCAGCTCCTGATCTGGAAGCTCAGTGCCCTGTGTTCCTTTTCTGACATCACTGAAATGTACACATGACTCCAGTTTGAATCAGAGTTTCTTCTGTGGCTTTTGATTTGCATGTAGTTAAATCATCATATTCTATCATTCCTTCCTTATTTGCACAGGCATCCTTTTCCCTTTTCTCTCTCATTGCATTTCAATATTAATTTAAAAACCATTACTTTCAAAGATATTACTATTGCTCTTACTGCATACATTGATACTGCTATATTACATAAATAAAATTATTATAAATTGTATCAATAAGTGTGAGATCGAAGATATGGTATCTTTAAAAACATAAAACTATAGGACAGGAAAAATATATGATAAAATAACAAATAATTAGCTTATTTTTAATTTTATGTAAGTAAAAGGTAAATACTCTCTGCAATTCTAGTATTCCCAGTGCTTACAATAAAGTTTTTAAATGGTTTCCAGTGGTAATTTCAGTTAAACCTCTCTCTTCTTAAATTTATCTTTTTACCTCATCTTTTTTTACGATTTACTTTACAAAGATCTATTTTTACTTATATAGTTGAGAATCAGTATTTTCATAAATTTAATTATACATTAAATTTTGAACTTTATTCCTTTACTGACTTATTTTTAGTGTTTTAATCCTTTTGGCATTTTGGATGAAGCAGTGCACCTTAGTTGAGATTCGGGCAAATTAGAAATTGGTTAACTGCTTTCAAAACATTATAACCAAACACCAACAGAACTAGATGTTCTTCAGGACAAAGAATTGCCAGGCAGATGTAGTATATATAATTCCTAAGATGTTTCAAACCTGGCACCTCCTTTAAAGTGTGAAATGAACCTAACTCCATCCTGAGTAAGGAATGAGTACTAACTTGGCTTTGGAGAAAACACAAAACTGCATGAGGACCCCTGAAATGTGACCCTGCGCTTTTTTCTCACTGATGTTAGGCAGAGTCGCATGCCTTGGTGATGGCGTGAAATTCATAACCTGAGAGTGAATTTGCATGTTGGCCTCCCATTTTAAAGAGTGCTTATGTTTCTGGAACCGAGGGACTTGCAGGGTTGACGTGATGGGTTTTGGAGGCAGCTGCTGAGGGTTTGTTATTACTTATGAAAATAGCAGCCCTGTTATTAGAGCTTCCCCTCACATCAAGGACGTCTTTCCCTGTGATGTGATCTGTGTAAGTTTTCCCTGAGGATGCTACATTTCTCAACATATAATTAACATATTTCCGTTAAAATATTTAATTGTTAAATAGGAAATGTCAAGAATCATGCATGATGAAATGTCAAAATGATTATTTAAACTTTTAACAGATTTGGCAAATAAGTAGACACAGTAGTATAAAGTGAGTATAAAAGCCTTTCCTTTCCTTCAAATAACCAGTGTGAAGAAGAGAACTGTGATATCATGTCAGAATGATAGATTATTCTTTACTCCAATATAAAAGATTTTTAATATGACAAACAATATTTTAAAATCCCCTTGTTTTATCTCTTGACTGGAATAGAAAAAGTCTACAGACAAAAAGGGGAAAAAGACATGACTGATAGAAAAGGAGGATTTCTTTAGTTGGAGAAATAATTCCAAGCACACTCCCATACCCTTATATTATAGTTGACCCTGCTCATTATTGGCATTTGCCAAATAAGGGGAGCATTTGTTCTGGGGTCACACCAGAAAATCTCCTACCGCTGGGTAAATTTTTACTGTATTAGAAGCCAACTCATTCATATTCTCTCATGAACAAGCTATCATTTCAATGTTTGGAAACATTACAATAATTACATAATATAGTCACATAGCAAAATAGCTTCAGAAACAGGTAATATAGGAATTATGTTTATACCCCAGTCACAGAATTAAATTCAGATTCCACTATGTGAGCATATTAAGTTTTTACGTCTATTCTGTAAATAAAAACACAGTTCTGATTGAAATGAATCCTGTCACTCAACGCCATGCTATCAGATATGACAGAAGTTGGTGGTAAAAATTCTCAAGTTACTTTGAATATATTGTCATAAATCCTGTTAACTTTAGATTATACACAAAGTTGTATAAATAGCTCCTTTCTGAACATAATTACATATATGCATTTTCTTTTGGATTATAATTTAGCATACGGCTTCCAAACACAAATCATGCAATTATGAAAAAATTCTTTGGAAAGATTATTTTATAGATATTCTATAAATTTGGAATTGTTTTCATGCTTTATGTGAAATTCTTTGCCCAATGCATACATGAGAGGTGGAAAATTAAAATTAACATTTAAATACCTTAGGCCTGAACTACTCTTATTTGAACAATTGTTAAACAAATGTGATCCTTACACTAGAAGATTTTAAAAATATGCTATTGTCTTATAGTTCTTTTTATTGATACAGATCCACATTTTAGCATAATTTTATTTAGTATTTTTTAGCAAGACAATTGTTTATATAAATTTTTAGAGATTGAGTGCTTGGATTATTTTGGAGTCATTAAAACTCATCTGATATGAAGCACAGAAGATGGATGAATTTTTCTACAAGTTTTACAAACATTTGATATTTTCACACCTTAGCGCATAAATGCAAAATTAAATTGCTTGACCGAAACTTAAACATACTCAATGTTTGGTCATGCGTCCCTTTAGTTTATGTGTTTGTTTATTTTATATAAGAAGTTATCTTACCTTCCAGTACCTAACAGTAGAAAATCTATTATATATTTCTTATTTTAAAATTGTATATACTTATATAACCTAATTATTATGATTAAAAACATATATAAAAACAAAAATATAGACTGTAAAATCTATTCACTGTATGATTTGTTGCAAGAAGGGAGTAAAGTAGAACAAAAAGAGTAACCACTTTGACACCTTCCCAAGTTTTAATCTTTTATCTAATGATTTCTAAGACCTTAGGTAATAAACACTAAAGACAAATATAAAGACACATTTAAATATGAGATGTAGTGTATATTGAAATTTTAATAGGATTCCATTTTTTACTTTCAACACTTAGTTGACAGCCTAAACCTGAAAATGACTAATTAAACCATAATAGCAAGAAAGTCAAAGTGCAGTCTCTGCCTTCATCGCTTTACTTGTCTTTGGCACGATCCCTCTGCTTTCATGTCAGCTCTTTTTTGTAAAGAGTTATATTTTTTGGTGAAATTTGAAAGAATGTGATGTCTTAGAACAAGGAAGATGTGTAGGTAAGCTGAATAGAAGTTTTAGAAGGACTCAAGAAGCACAGACAGACAGAAGCAGTCTATTCCATGGATAGAGTAGAAGCTGAGTAGGATTTGTAGGCAGCGATGAAAACCCAGGCAAGAAAAGAGAGATAGATGTACTAGAAAAAATAAATAATACGATTTTGAGGTCTTACGTATGTGCAAATCATTTACTCAATGAGTTTTGAATGAATTTTCCACCCAAGCATTGACACTTTTGATTATTTTATGGTTCAGTCCTTAAAAGTCACTTCCTACCATTCGAAGGAGGCAGGATTGTTATATTGGAAACCATATATCATGCTCGTGTTTGGGTTGTTTTAGATTCCACACCCATGTTTACGAAAGTGCACTTTTGCTTGATGTGGGCTGAGTAGTCCTTAGCCTCACCGTGTATGTCTCTGTTTCCCACCATCCGATGACAGAGCTCACACTCTCTTGTTTTAATCCTTAGTATAACGTACATACAGATCAGTACAGAAGCTGCGACAACGTCTCCGCCAGGTCCTCAGACAGTGATGTCAGCGACGTGTCCGCCGTCTCCAGAACCAGCAGTGCCTCCCGCCTCAGCAGCACCAGCTTCCTGTCCGAGCAGTCTGAGCGGCCCCGGGGTAGGATCAGGTGAGTGGACACCACTTGTACAAGCCATGTAAAAGTGTGCCTTGCTTCCTGAATATTCTTGCTTAGAGTTTAGGTCAAGTAGCAGAAACATCTCATTGAAACAACTGGAACTAGAGTAGGTTGAGCATTGATTGGCTGTTGTATAACCTTACCTGGACTCTTTGGTACTTACTATCAAATGGGGCTTGTAACCAGAGTTGTATTTCAGAGATTGCTCTAAAATTCCTTCTAATATCATTAAATCCACAAAGCATTCTTTAATCCAGTGTCAGAAAGCTCTCTCTGTAAAGGGCCCATAGTAAATATTTCAGGCTTTGCAGGATAGCCTCTGTCTCAATGTGTGACAATGCCATTGAGGCACAGAAGCTCTGCAAACCAGTGAACACAGTGAACCTATTCCAATAAAGTTTTATTTACAGAACAATGGAGAGCAAGCTGCATTTTCCCCTAGGCTGTGGTTTGCTGATCTCCTCTTTAATTGCATAGCGGTTGGTCTGCCTTCAGGTGGATGTGATAACAAAATACACATCCCTATTTTTACATTATCTTCGGAAAAATTTGGCTGCATGATTTTTGAGGAAGAAAGCAAAGAACAAGAGAAATTTTAGGTCGCTCAACAGCAAAGGACTAAGATTTTATACAAACGATGAGTAGGAACCACATTGTAGTGATTGGAGCCAAGGTTAAGTTACTCTGTGGGAAAACACCAGTTTATCAAATCACACTCACTGTATCTATATCACAACAAGAAGCAGAAGATAGAGGATTTTTTTTTACCTCCTTGACTGATATGACTTTTCTTATGTATTGAGAGTGGGAATGGGGTAGACCTAGAAAGAGTGCAAATAAATTTCTTAGTGACAAATCCATTTTCTCCAGGCAGTTGCCTGTTTTAAGCTTCCCTTTCCCTTCTCAGTGGTTTAGAGCACATTTGCGCTGAGTTATTATTATGTAAGTGGATTACTTCAATGCAGGCAGTTAAGCTAATGGCTTAACTGAAGTTAATGTGAAGAAGTATTTTCTTTTAGTCCCGTACTTTAGGTCAGGGATTTTTCATATGTGGTGCATGTTTGATTTCTTAGAACACTTTAGGAGAAATAAAGAAGGTAAGATGAGCTATGGGAGGAGCAGGTCTTCCTTCTGACACTCAGAGCCCAGTTATCTTTTCATGTGTGTTCTAACCCCTGAATATCCTCAAAGGTGCATGGACACACACATACACACACATACTCTCTCACACACACACATATACACACACACAGAGTGACTTTGTGTCCACCATCAGCCATGTGGTAAAAACCTGAGAGGAGGGTTTGTAATGAAAGAAAAAAAAAAAAAGGAACAAAATGACATCAAAGTGTTTCAGGCTCTTCAGCCTTAAACAGTCCCAATTCTTTTAATATTGTTAATAGTGATTTTTCTTAATATAGTACTGCTTTGCATTTCCTTTTTTTTTTTTTAGTAACTAACACCTGCATAGGTTTTAACATTCTGTTTATTCGAGTTCATGGATAAAAGATGAAAAATGTGGTCACTATGATAATAGATATATTTACATTTCATAATAGGTACCAGCAAACTTTTCAGTTCCTATCAAACATAAGGACTTTATTAATAATTTCCCAAGACTTCATGGAAGTATAATATCTAGGCTGCATACTCAAGGAGATTATAATTTATTTAAGAGTTTAAAATGTATTTTTATATCCTGGTTCCCTGCACAGCTGACCGTTGAACAACTGTTAGGATAGAATCAAGACTCAAACCCTAGTTCTTTTGATTCCACATGTTTTGATCTCTAACTGAACACAAATTTTTTCCCCACTGTTACTTTACAGATCTATGGAATGAATACACAAGTACTATATTGAAAAAAATCCTTACATAAGTGGACCTACACAGTACAAACCCGCGTTGTTCAGGGATATATGTCTTTGCTCAGATCTTCCTATGACACAAGGAATGATACTCTTTACATTGCCTTGGATGGGTTTTATTCTGGAAGTCATTAAAAGGATTTAGGAGACACTGTTGCAGCCCCTGAAGACAGTGCTCAGTATCTAAAAGTCAAACAAATGTCCAGTATCCTCCCGAAGGACCATAGCGAGAAACCACTGACTTGGTCTTATACGTATCATACAGAACCATAGTATGTAGGCACTTAAAATACCACATACTTTTTTTTTTTTTAATGTTAAACTATCATTTACTGAGCAAAGTAATTGCCCGAATACTACCTATAGTAAGATATATTTATTTATTGATTTTTGAGGTACACCAAGTTCAATCATCTGTATTTATACACATATTCCCGTATTCCCTCCCTCCCTCGACTCCCCCCCACCCTCCCCGTCCCAGTCCTCCAAGGCATCATCCATCCTCAATCACGTATGGTTTTGATTCCTTCTATCCAAGTATGCTGTGAACCAAGAAAATGTCAAGATAAGCACCTCTGAAATAAGCAGTGGTCTGCGCAGTGTGATATATAGGCCAGTGTTTCCCAAGCACTGCTTGCTACACTTTCCTGTTAACAATTGAGTACACATTATTGTTTTTAAGGTTTTGAGAAATTCTCTCTGGCAACAACTTGTTTATCTTTGTTTATTCCAGTATGTACCAAAGTTATTTCATTCTGGAGTGCCTGTTTCACAGGGACATCCATTCATGTGCCAGATAGTTTTTGAGTGAAGTTTGAAAAATTCTGATTTAGACAATCAGTATCCTTCTGCCTAAGAGATAAAAGGCTGTAAAGAAAGCTTTAAAAAAATGCCTGTTTGGGGGATGAATAAAATTAAACACTTATAAGAGGTGTATAGGTTGAAAAATATAAATATATTTGGATTAGCAATCTCTAAATCATCATTTTCAGAATGTTAGGAATTCATGGGCCGTATTCTGAATCTTTTGTGTTTGAGATGATAATTAGGCAGAAAATACCTTGATCGCTCAAGGATGGCACTAGCTAAACCATATTTTTCTGTGTGAATTGAAGAAAGGGCATCCCTCCCCCCAGATGCATTGTAAATGCTTCATTCAAAATAGCCCAAAACATACTTCATATTTTCAAAGTTTATTTTCAGCATTCACATTTGTGACAAAGGTTCGCCTTAATCTACAAGGTTGCCTTTCTATATCTAAGGGAATTATAGTAGAAAAACATACACTATAATGTTTATATTAGGGTAATTAACCTTTTGTAGATATAAATCATTAAAAGTTATTCTAAAATTGTTGTTATGGGTTAAAACTACTTAAAATCCCAGTAATTTCTAGGATGATTCTTACAGGACAAAATCAACACACTACTTCAAAATAATAAGCGTCAATAAAGATTTGAAGTTCCTAGTTTTTCAGATTTGTTCTATGTGTGAGTTACAAGTTTAATTTAGTATTGGCTTAAATATTCCTCAAAGAGTGTTTTCTCATCCAACCACAAAATATGCAAAGTATATTAGTAGAGGTGGCATAGTTGATGATAAAATGCACGTAACTGGAAGCCCAGAAGGAATATGTTGAGTTTCTGAGTTCTCTATGCTTTTCTTAACATCAAAGAAGTTCATCCCCAAAAGAGGCTGAATTTTCATGATATAGGTCTGATTTTTTTTCATCTGTATCATATAACAATTTCTTTCCAGGCAGACAAATTTCAGATGTTTTATACAAAATCAAGCTATAAAAGCAAACGCAAGCATAATCCTATAATTGCTCTCAGATGTTATACAATTTTAGAAGTTCTGTCAAAACCAACAATTTCCCAGCAGCATTCACATTTGTGACAAAGGTTCGCTTTAATCTACAAGGTTGCCTTTCTATATCTAAGTGAATTTTGATAAACAAACTTGAAGAGCAGATTTGATGCAAATAGTTTTCGGTCTTTTTATTATCTCCTTTTGAAAGCATATTTTCAAAAGCAGTTATGTTTTTCTATATTCACAGTTTGAAAGATTTGAGAACTTTTTAAGAGAAGTTATCTTCTCTATCCAAATAATCTTGCAACAGTAAATTTACTAAAATCTGGCAGCTGATGTCACTAAGCATAATAATTAGTAAGCATATACTGAAAGACACTTGCTTATATTTATTGGGCCATTTGAAAACATTGTAGGTTAAATTATTTGATATTTTAAATTGTGATAGAGAATGAGTGCCTAGGTCAATATCTTCCAGAAAATTAATCTTGATGTTGCAATTATGCTTGAAAAATATTACAGAAAATTTCAAATGTCCCTTTTCACGATAGTCCTTCAACTCAGCAAGGGAATACAGGATACCATTTTTAAATAATCTGGATTTTTTCACTGGACACAGTGAAAAACTGGATATTGAATATCTGAGAAAGAAATATATTTGGGCGATCTTCTAGTGGCTTCTTTTATGGCATTTCTTCATTTTGATTGTCCAAGGCTGATGAGTGGGCTATTATTATTTCCTGTGACTAGACTAAAGCTGTAGAGAGATGGAAAGACTGTGCCACGTGCCCTTTAAAAACACTCCACCTTCATGGTAAAATCACTAAACCATACTTATTAGTATACCATATGACTGAACACGCCATGCATCTGAATTGCTATCCCGTGCCATGTCCGTGACATGAACAAACTACTCTTGACCTATGACTGTAAGTAACATGATGGTCCTTAGAGTAGCCAGTTAGAGCTCTCGGGGCAAGTGAGTAGATTCTCCTGGTGAGGGCCTTCCTTGCCAACCTTTAAGATGACAGTTTGAAGGCAAGCAGCATTGGTCCGGTTTGAACAGCTCCAGCCTGCTTTGTTCTTACTGTTCTACTCTGTCAATTCATTTTAGATTTACTAAGATATGTTTAGTTAAATTCTGGGACGGTCAGCAGAATATTAGAGAAATGCTTCCTGTATAATAGACAATGAAAATGGTCAGTGATAATAAATGAAGTTTTCAAAATTTATAGAAACCCAGGATATCGTATAAAGATGGGAGTTATTTGTTGAAATGATCATTTGTAACTATATCTTAGAGACAATGTCTGTCTCTTGGGAAAAAGTAACTACACTGTACATGGAGTTTTAAAGTCTGTCATAACTTTTTGTTATTGTAGAAATCTACTTCCCTGTAGCTTTATTTCTTCTCTTAGGATTAAATTAGATCATTTTTAACATATAAAATATTTTAAAGAGCATGTTCAATGGAAATTGTAGATAATGGTAATTAGGAACTTTTCTTTAATGAGAAAAATAAGTCTTAGTGTGTGTTTGGAAGAGTCTATAAAAATGTATCTTAGTCAAGCTGAAATAAAATCTTTGAAAGCTCAAAATCAAACTATATTAATAACTTTACTTGTAATACAAGTTAGTCTTTTTGATGTTGGCTAAATCATATCTGGTGGTGTATAAATGAGTATAAATTTCCAATTTTATTTAATTATTCTAAAAGAAGCTACACATTTAGTTTAATATTCTGTCGTTAAGTAAAATAAG
Source organism: Hippopotamus amphibius kiboko (assembly GCF_030028045.1). Taxonomy (NCBI): domain Eukaryota; kingdom Metazoa; phylum Chordata; class Mammalia; order Artiodactyla; family Hippopotamidae; genus Hippopotamus; species Hippopotamus amphibius. Next base: position 82,369,569 of record NC_080191.1, on the reverse strand, counting down.
AAGGTAATTCTCCCTGCTTAGTTATTATTTTCCCCACAATATACAAGAAATTATCGATAACGTACATACTGCTAACAGCACATCTTCAGTGTAATAGATTATTAGAAAGGTATAAAGTTTATACATCTTTTAAGTGCAAGGAGAATAGCATAGATGATAAATCCTATAGTGAATTAACGATATTAAGGCAGCTCTCAAATACAACCAATTCATTCCCTAGGAATAGTTTTCAAAGAGAAAAACATTTCAACTTTGGGCTTCCAATCCTGTTCACTGTACGGGATCTGTTTGTAGCTGTGATCTTGGCTTTCGACACAGAGGCCAGGAGCTGTGCATTCACCCTGAGGTTATGACCGATGCCCACAAGTACCAGCTTTGGATTCAGACCAGGCTTGGATGTAAGAGAAGCACTCCTTGGCTAAGACGTTGACTAATTGTGCTTCAATGTTGTGTAATTTCCACAGCACGTGAGGGCTTCCTCAAGGGAAGCTCCTCTACCATCCCTCCACCATTTACATATTTTTTTGTTCAATGTTTTAATTATATGTTGTTTGCTTTCTCCCATTATAAGATGTTATTTTTTTAAATGCTTTAGAGTAACCCACATGTTTTCTAGTTCCTTTGCTAACCGTTTTTCTTTCATCTTAGATCTTTGGGGAGCATTTTCCATCTTCCAGAAATATATGCATTATATTTTTAAATTATTTATTCATTTATTTACTTATGCAAGTCAATGCCACCAGTGAAGGTCCCTTAGGACTTAGACCCAGACCCACATTTTTCTTTGTTCTCCAAGGGTCTTGGCTTGTGGAAGGGTTTCAGTTCTCACTCCCCTCTGTTCCTGGACCCAAGGCTCTAAATTTCTCATCTGCAAAACCTCCCAAGACATTCAAAACTCACTTAGCAACCTGTTTTCAGTCTTCTCTTGGTCTTTAGGCCACAAGGATTTGCCTTTCCTTCTTGTGAACTTAGGTTTGTATTTTAACAGGTATTTGTTGTCATTTTCCCATCATTTCTACGTATTGAGGAGAGAAAGGATTTTTCAGAATATATCATCTATCACTTTGCTAGAAATAGAAGTTCATATTCAGTGTGCTACTATTTTCTTAGTTTTTTAAAAAAATACTCACTTAAAAGGATAACATTTAAAACAAAATTAATAAATAATAATAAAGAATTTGTAGGTATACAAAGCAAGAAGAACTGTGGCAGGGACCTTATCCCAAGTTAGAGGGTGAATGCCAGGGCAGGGCAAAGAGAATTGCATCTTGAACTGGTGGTGCGATCTCAGGCACAGGAGGAAAAGTGATGGGCGTGGGGGGGAAGTGGAGGGAGCTGAGGACCAGGAAATAAGGAAGGGAAGGAAGGAAAGAACCAATGAGTGAAGGGAAGAAGGGAAGGACAGAGGGAGGAAGGGAAGAAGGAAGGAGGGAGAGAGCTCCAGCAGAGAAAGGCCCCTTGAATGGTAAGGAGAAACAGAAGCTGGGAATGCATAAATGATGTGGGAGGTGAAGGCAAATAACAGCCCAGATGGAGGCAGAGTTTCTGGGGATGTTGGAATTTAAGATGGGAGCCTGGGTGGGCCGTAGATTAAGGACAAGGTTAGTGATCTTGGAATAAAGAGGTCCTTAGAGGCTGCTTTGGACTTAGAGGCTAATCTTTGGCTCCGTCTGCTGTGGCCAAGGTGACAGGACACCAAGCACGTGAACCTGGGCGTGATGAATGCCTGGGGCCCCTTTATTCACATGGGAGCAGTGTGCCTAGGGAGCATGGCCCGTGCAGGATGCTGACAGGCAAACAAACCAACAAAGCAAAACAACAACAACAACAAAGCCCAAACCTTTAATATCAGGACTTCACACTCCATAGATTGATACACAACCATTTTGCTGCACCTAGAAGAATGATCACTGCACCAAAGTAATTAGAATTTTGTGGAGAGTATGGTACTGAGGACAGTAATAATAATACTGGACGCTACTATTTATTTTACTATTGAAGGTAGTTTTCAAAGGCGATTTCCCATTGTCCAACAAAGTAGATGTTTTTGTTTATTTTGTAAATGAGAAAATGAGATATCTGAGATTTGAAGAAAGTGTCCAGGGCTGTGAATAGCAGGTAATGATTCTGTCCCTGGAATCTAGGTCTTTCTTATCTTAAAGCTCATAGATTTGCTGTTGTTAATTTTATTTTTTATTCTGCACACGTATTTTTAAAAACTGGTGTTTTTGAAGGCAGAAATAGAAAAAGTAAGTTCAGTGCTGAAATGACTTCAATGATAAGACCTGTGAAACCAGGGTGTATTTAGAGTTCCCCTTCCAACATCTCTTCAGACAGATGAGAAATCCAGCAAATGCTGGAGCTTCATGTCTTCAGAAGGTTTTGTCCAATAGCCTTCCCCTCTCTAAGGTCCCTACTCTGCAGTGAGTGATGCTGAGAAACCCTGGATGTAAGTGTGTGAATTTGTGCAGGTGTCCAGTTGTTTCCACAGGTTCTAGGAAATACTGAAGTGAGCCTTTCCCCCCAAACCCCTGACTGGAGTGAGAGATCACCCAGACTTCAGTCTGTCCAGAGAGGAGCCAATCAAGGCTGCCTGGCCCTTTGTCAGGTGCATCCTGTTGTAACCCAGGATGGAAGCCTGGAGACAGCCACTTAGATCCTTGATCTGAAGTGCAAATTTAAGGTGTGGAGAAAACCTTGCTGGAAACGGGGATGGAAAGCCGATGGGGACAGCAGGTCATATAGATCTTATTCATTTATGATCGGGGTAGATGTATATAAGGAGGTGTTATGTATGACCACTGAAAATGATCAAGAAGAGGAGGCCTTATCCAGATTCAAGAATTCTCTGAAAGAGTGTGTTTTACAGACCCTTAGTGTTCTGGCCGGAGCACAGGTTGGAAAAGAATTTCCAGACACAAGGCAGAATGCAGGGAAGATAGAGTTTATTAGACAGAAGGTTGCTGTTTAGAACAGCGGGTCGACTTCTTGGAAGCCAGGGGAAGCTGACCCTGAGCATGGGTTGCTTGCCTGTTTTTATAGCCAGGGAACCTGCAGTTATATGCTGACTGGGCAGAGTATGTACACTTTTAGTGTGCTGAGCGGGAGAAGAACGGGGCAAATATCTTTCCTTATATGGGATGGGCAAGGGACATGGCATGCTGCTTGGGAAAGTTTGGGACATTGCAATTGTTGCATTGTACAGAGTTATAGGAGTCCTGTAACTCTTTATTCCGGCAGTATTGGCCCTTTGTGTCTGCCTTGTTCTTCGCCCTTGGAGCACACCAAACTTAGGAAAGATCACTCTTCTAGGCAGAGTTCTCTACGGGCCCCTTTAGAGTGGGACAGGGTTGACAGACCCTTGCGTGTCAGGCTCTGGTTAGAATGGATGGGAAGGTGCCTGCAGAACCTATCATGTCATTGTGAAACCAGAGTTCTGAGGAGAACTCTGATCGGTCATTAATTATCAACCAAATCATTGCAAAGAGATTTACCCTTATTTTTAAAACATTGTCAAGTACTATTTCCTTCTAAAACGTTTAACCAAATCTGGCCCAAATATGTTTCTCTATCTGTGCATAAACTCTTGATTTGATTTTATCATGATGTATAAAAAATAAAGCTATAAAAGATTCTTACTATTTACATTGACTTAAGTGATATAAAATACATGCTAAATATTAATTTTAGTGATTATGTTTCCTGTATGTTAAATAATAAAAATGATTTAGTTGTATTAATATTATCACACTTACAGCATTAGTTTAAACTATAGTTACTTATGTCATAATTTTATCTAATTGAAGTTTCTAGTTCTGGAAATTGGCCAGGTCTGAATATCAGATATGAAAAAAGAACATTGGGGAACATAGCCAGAGCAAGCGTGAGGAAGTTGAGGGATGCGAGAGGGTGTGAAAAATATGAAAACTAATATGATTATTTAGTAGGAAGTAAAGTAGTAAATTGAATATATATGCAGAAGTAAATAAAGAACTGAAAATATATGCAGGCACTATCTATCATCTATCTCTCTATCATCTGCCAACTTATCTATCTACTGGTCTTCCTAGGTGGCGCAGTGGTTGAGAATCCGCCTGCCAATGCAGGGAACACGGGTTTGATCCCTGCTCCAGGAAGATCCCACATGCCACGGAGCAACTAAGCCTGTGCGCCACAACTACTGAGCCTATCCTCTTAAAAAAAAAAAAAAAATGCTATCTACCTATCTATCTATCTACCTATTTATCCATCTCTCTATATATCTACCATCTACCTATCTTTCCAGCCATCTATCTACCTAGTATCTATCAATCATCTATCTATCCATCTATCTATATCTACTTTTATTCTATCACTAACCAGTACTGAGAGCTTCACCAAGTACACCGCTTCTGTAGAACTTAATTTTTTTTTCCTGTTTAGTCATTCGTTCTCTCACTGATCCATTCACCATTTATTTGGTGCCTTTTATATGGAGGTACCAAAACAGACATGATCCCTAGCTCTGTGCTTTTAAGTGACTCTTAATATATATGTAATATGAGTGTGTGTTTATTCATATGAGAAATGGGAGTTATACCAGCCACTCCTGCCTCACAGGACTGTGTGAGAATAAAATGATGGTGTATATCAGATACTCCAGAAGGGTAGTTATGCTGTATGATTATAGCTCAGCTACTGCATACAAGATGCAAAGGCTTCAATGAGTTACTTTGTACTTTTAAAAGTTATCCTTAGAAAGCCCACCCAACGCAGCCAAAAAGTAAATAATTTTTTTTTAATTTAAAAAAATGTTATCCTTACGTGTCTCACAGCCCAGGTGACTACCATAGGGTATGACACAACACCTTTCAAAATCTGCATTTTGATTATTAATATTTGATTTTTCCACTTGACTGTGATTTCCGATGAGCTGGATGAATGTGTGTTGGCTTGGTGAAGTTCAGTTTCATTAGTGTGGAGGTTTTTGGAGTCATGCCTTTGGACTGTTGGTGTCTTAAGGAACATTACTGTCTCTGCAAATTGCCAAGTACATGTTTGAAACAGGAGAAGAACTAAAGGATGAGGAGGAGACTTAGATAGCAGGACTCCAGGCTTTACCTTCCACAAGAGCTGTTTTACTAGTAATTATTTCATTAATTCAAGACCTATGAAGTATATTATTAAAAAATAAAGAGGAAGTATTGCTGCCTTAAAAGCATACTGTGAACCAAAGTGTGTGGCACGATAAATGCTGGTGCTGTGATTTGCAGGAAGAAAATGAAAATGTGATATCTGGTTCTAATTCTTTAGCTATTAAGTATTTTGTATTCAGATTATATCATGATTTTGGCCAAAGCTTTGTGTATTATGTTGTAAGTCTTTGGTGTATAATACTTTAAGAAAAAACTCAATTTCAAAGAAAAAAAGAAAACTTGCAGACATTTGGTCTATATTGAGCTTAGTTGATCTATTTTCCTACTGCATATTTTGTTTATTACTCATACACTTGATGTGTGCAGTAGAAGAAATACTTGGGATTGCTTTTTAGCACGTTAGCTTTACACAGTCTGTAACAGACTAACCAAAGGAATATATTTTGCTTTCAAATCCATTGCTTCACTGCGCATCGTCAACAGACTTCATACCACTCTTGGTATCTGTTAAATTTAAAACAATACAGTAAAAATTTAAAGGATTTTTTTTACTTCACCATTTTTAATTTTTAGAAAATTATCACTTAGAGCTATGTTTCTTTACTCATTTTAAATACAATTACCTTGTTTTCAACTAAACCATCTAAAAGCATAGACACAATAACCAAATTTGTATAAATCAGTGCTCACTGATTGAATACATACAGCATACCCAGCGTAGTGAATCAAAAACCGTAGACCTTGAAAGATTCTCATAAATGCTAGTTTCATATAATTAGTGAAAATGTTCTCTAAGTTATCTGAATCATCCAAAATAATTAGTGGTCTTCTTTGTTCCTTTGTAAACTAAAACAACAAATATATCAAGAAATCACTTTGTGTCTGTCTTCAGCTTTATGACTTTATCATTGTGTGACTCATTTATACTATTTTATGGTTCAGACATGATATTAGAGATTATTTTCTTTTTTAATATATTTTTATTGAAGTATAGTTGACTTACAACATTTCAGGTGTACAGCAAAGTGATTCAGTTATATATACACATATATCTATTCTTTTTCAGATTCTTCTCCATTATAGGTTAGTACAAGATATTGAATATAGTTCCCTGTGCTATATAGTAGTCCTTGTTATTTATCTATTTTTACATAGCAGTGTGTAATCCCAAACTCCTAATTTGTGCCTTCCTCCCCCTTTCCCCTTTGGTAACCATAAATTTGTTTTCTATGTCTGTGAGTCTATTTCTGTTTTGTAAATAATTTCATGTGTGTCATTTTTTTAGATTCCACATATAAGTGATGTCATATGATATTTGTCTTCTCTGTCTGACTTATTTCACTTAGTATGACAATCTCTAAGTCCATCCATGTTGCTGCAGATGGCATTATTACATTTTTTATGACTGAGTAACATTCCTCTGTGTGTGTGTGTGTGTGTGTGTGTGTGTGTGTGTATCTCACCACATCTTCTTTATCCATTCATCTGTCAATGAACATTTAGGTGCTTCCATGACCTGGCTGTTGTAAACAGTGCTGCAGTGAATATTGCGGTGCATGTATCTTTTCAAATTATGGTTTTTCTCTGGGTATGTGCCCCAGAGTGGCATTACTGGATCATGTGGTAGTTCTATTTTTGGTTTTTTAAGGAACCTCCATGCCATTCTCCATAGTGGCTGCACCAATTTACATTCCACTGACAGTGTAGGAGATATCCCTTGGGTCCCTTTTGAGAGATGGTTTTCTAATGTTTCAGTACTTACTGAATATTGTACACCAGCTTTTGTTGAATCATGTGTGTGTGTGTGTGTGTGTAAACATATATGTTTAATTGAATTTATAACAGATCGGAAATACATGGATCTACATTTTTAACTGATCATTTGTAGCCACTAAGGTCCCTGAAACATTTCTTAGAATAAATATAAGCAAATTGTTGGCTTATTTAATATTTGAACAGAGTAATTATATTTTTCTAACCCATTTTCCACTTAATTTCCAAATCAAAAAGCTGGAAGCCACCTTAGTTTTAACTCCCCCCAATCCTCCTTGTAATACCTTGTTTCTCAATCCTCATACCATTATCAGCCCCCAAGGAGACCTTTGGTTGTTCTTTTCCTAAAGCCTTCCCCACATGACATTTTAACCTCACAGCTACTCTGTGTCTGTACACTGACCCCTTAGAGGACCACAACCACTGTATTATCTGAGATCTTTCCATCCCTCTCACCTCCACCAAGAACCAGGGATCACCTTTGGGGGCTTATCACTCTCATTGAGCATTTGTGTTAAAATCAGTCATCAATCGTATTGATTTACATAGAACTCATGATCACAGACCAAAGATTACAAAGAACATATGTTTTTATTCTTCTCTAGTTGCCAACTGAAAACTACCCAAATAAGAAAAAGATTAAAAATTTCATCTAACATGAAACTAGGAGACAACTACATCCTTAAGTTATAAACTATAGAAAACAGCCTTCAAATTCAGTGAAATCTGGACTAAAATGAGGAGAAATACCAAGAGTAGACACTGACTTATTCAGCTACTGGATGTAATGTAGAGTCTCTAAAAAAAAAATGGCACAAACTTTAAAAGCCCAGCCAACAATGTGCACCTAGGATCTGTGAGAACTAGGGAAAGTTCTAGACCTGGGACATCCTGAAACAATTTCATACCTCAGAGAAGCAGCTGACATCTGCTCAGAGAAGAAGGCTCGCCAGTCGGCCAGGCTGTTGGACTGTAAATAGGAATCAATTTGGGAAACACTACTCAATGTAGTTTGCAAAGAGATAAATTGCTATAGCACCTTATAACACATACATCTTCATTACTAATCGTGGAGATTGTGATAACATCACTGGCGGGGATGATGCTAATCTTATTTGAAAATAAGCAGTAAAATGACACAGCCCTTCCAGTTGCAGGTGTGACAGGATAACTTGTATCAGATAGACAATCCCACCTGCAAAGCTACAAAAGCTAAACAAGAAAAAACAAACAAGTAGAAAACTGTTTGAGGGCACTTGGAAGCAACAAAGCAGACAGAGAAATTGGAGGGACTGCAACCCTTGGAGGAAGAGAAAGACACAAAGTGACTTTGCTATCCAGTAACACAGATATGGGAGCAAAGCAGAGAGCAGCATCTTCCCAGGCTGAGGAGACAGGTGTCACAGTTCAGGAACAGGCAGAGAAGCTGGAAGCTGTGTGTGGAGGGTCCAGAAATTTGCTACAGATTCCCAGAAAGTAATTTGTTGACTGCTGAGCTGTGCCTGCATGGAAATTAGCTAAGAAATTAACCAAACAGCAGCAGCTGGAAGATTAGCTTCTGAGCAGAGGTTCCAGCAGCTACCGGGTACGCTCTGTAAGTAATGGCATGCCTTCAAGCCCAGCTCTGAACAGGAACAGGATTAATTCTCTCTGCCAACCAAAAACAATTTCAGCCTTATTATTTTATTTTATTTTTTTGGGGGGTACACCAGGTTCAATCATCTGTTTTTATACACATATCCCCATATTCCCTCCCTTCCTTGACGCCCCCCCCCTCGAGTCCCCCCCACCCTCCCTGCCCCAGTCCTCTAAGGCATCTTCCATCCTCGAGTTGGACTCCCTTTGTTATACAACAACTTCCCACTGACCATTTTACAGTTGGTAGTATATATATGTCTGTGCTACTCTCTCGCTTCTTCTCAGTTTCCCCTTCACCCCCCGCCCCCTCCCATACCTCGAGTTCTCCAGTCCATTCTCTGTATCTGCTTCCTTGTTCTTGTCACTGAGTTCATCAGTACCATTTTTAGATTCCATATATGTGAGTTAGCATACAATATTTGTCCTTCTCTTTCTGACTTACTTCACTCTGTATGACAGATTGTAGTTCTATCCACCTCATTACATATAGCTCCATCTCATCCCTTTTTATAGCTGAGTAATATTCCATTGTATATATGTGCCACATCTTCTGTATCCATTCATTTGTTGATGGGCATTTAGGTTGCTTCCATGTCCTGGCTATTGTAAAGAGTGCTGCAATAAACATTATGGTACAAGTTTCTTTTGGGATTATGGTTTTCTTTGGGTATATGCCCAGGAGTGGGATGACTGGATCATATGGTAGTTCTATTTGTAGTTTTTTAAGGAACCTCCAAATTGTTTTCCATAGTGGCTGTACCAACTTACAGTCCCACCACCAGTGCAGGAGAGTTCCCTTTTCTCCACACCCTCTCCAACATTTGTTGTTTCCAGACTTTGTGATGATGGCCATTCTGATTGGTGTGAGGTGATACCTCATTGTGGCTTTGACTTGCATTTCTCTGATGATGAGTGATGTTGAGCATCTTTTCATGTGTTTGTTGGCCATCTGTATGTCTTCTTTGGAGAAATGTCTATTTAGGTCTTCTGCCCATTTGTGGATTGGGTTATTTGCTTTTTTGGTATGAAGCTCAATTTCAGCCTTATTGGAGGAAAATAATATCACCCAGAGCCTCCGTAGCTAGGTTTTCACCTACAATATCTGGCATCTAATTTAAATTTACAAGGCATGCTAAAAATTTTAAATTAATACATAAAGGACCAACCAACTAAAAACTGACAACAGAGTTATCAAAGAGGGACCTTAAAATATCCATAATTAATATGTTCTAGAAAACAAAGAAGTATGGATGCTTTCAGCAGAGACCTGCCATCCATTTTTTATAAATTGAGTGATAATTTTAAAACTAAAAAATACTGAAAAAAGTACCACATTTAATAGGTAGGTTTGATTAATTAATTAATGGCTTATTAGAAACAGCAGAACAGAGAATTAGTGAGCTGGTCAGTGGAAAGTGTGTAAGTTGAAGCACAGAGGGAAAAAGGAGGAAAGTTGCAGGAGAACAGGACAGACATGGGATGTGATGGAAAGGTATGAGTGTGTAACTGAGTCCTAGAAGGAGAGGAAATGACAGAAAAAATACTTGAATCCTGAAGGACTGGCTGAGAACTTTCCAAAAGTGGTGAAATACATCACAGTATAAATCCAACAACCTTTCAAATTTCGAGAAATATGAAAGAAATTCCTTTCAAACACGAAGAGAAAAATAAGTCTAGCAATATCATGATCAGAGTACTGAAAACTAAATTAAAAAAAAAAAAACTTTTCTGAAAAGAATCGTAAGGGGAAAAAAGGAGATTATCTTCAGGGAAGCAACAGCAGGACTTTGGCTGAAATTTCAACAGATATTATCCAAGCCCCACACGGATGGAATGACCAAAAGCAAGAATGCTACGGGAAAAAATAACAGCATCCAACTTACTGTTTGTGCTTAGTACATGCTACACAGCAGAAAAAATCCTTCAAACAGGGAATGGACACATGAATGAAACAGCTAAGAATTCATCACCAGCAGATCTGCTTTTCACATGGAAGGAAAACGTCCCCAGTCAGAAGCCCGGAGCTGGAGGAAGGGGTAGAGAAAGAGGACACCAGGGAGAGTTAGTAAGAATAAAAGTAACAACAACGGCAACCAGGGAAAGTTAGTAATAATAGCATTTACAACAAAAGTACCCAGTGGTGGTTAAGACGTGTGTAGAAGTAAAACCTATAAAATCCCTACCTGAAAGGTGGCAGGGGAGCAAGGGAACCAAGCTGCTGTGAAGTTCTTACATTATTCTAAAAGTGGTAACATTTCTAACTTAAGGAAGAATTCTGATAAGGCACATATTTTAACCTTTAGAGTAGCCACTAACAAATACTAGAAGAACACACAAATCAGATCCTAGTAGTGGAGGAAACTATACCTAACTAATCTAGCTAGGTGAAAAGGAGAGGTGAAAAAAACAAACAGATGTGATGATTAAAAATAAATAGCCAGGGGTCGACTTCACTCTGGCCGTGTCAGTAGTTGCCTCAAATGTAAGTGGACTGAATGAGTGAGTATCACCAATATCATGGAGTGAAAAGGGGAGATATCAGGGCAGGCAACCAAATATTTAAGCGATATGAACAATTTTATGCCAATAAGTTTTATACCTGAGATCAGCATCAGCGAACTGTGACCAAATCTGGCCCACTGCCTGCTTTTGTGAATGAAGGTTTATTTAGGACACATCTGTGCCCATTTGTTTATATACAGTCTGCGGCTTTTTTCCCACCACAATAGCAAAGTTGAGACTGTATGGCCCACAAAGCCTAAAATATTTACTATTTGGCACTTTACAAAATAAATTTACCTGACCCTGACTTAGAGGAAACGTACAAATTCCTTGAAAAGCACAACTTACTAAAACTAATGTAAGAAGGAATGAAAACTTGGAAGAGTCCTATATCTACGAGGGTGAGGCAAAAATTATCCACACTCTGACTGTAGAATTTATTTTAATTAACTTTTAGACAAGACAAATACATCATTTTTCGACATAATCACCTTGCTTTTCAATACACTTTGTCCATCTGCCAACAAGCTTTCGTCTTCCCCCATTAAAAAATGTTTTAGGCTGGACTGCAAGCCACAAATGCACTGCTTTCTTCACTTCTTATATATACTACCAACTGTAAAATAGTCAGTGGGAAGTTGTTGTATAACAAAGGGAGTCCAACTCGAGGATGGAAGATGCCTTAGAGGACTGGGGCGGGGAGGGTGGGGGGGACTCGAGGAGGGGGGAGTCAAGGAAGGGAGGGAATACGGGGATATGTGTATAAAAACAGATGATTGAACCTGGTGTACCCCCCAAAAAATAAAATAAATAAATAAAAGTGAATCTTTGTCCTTGTAGGGCTGCTTTCAGGGGACCAAACAGGTGAAAGTCTGATGGAGCAAGATCAGGACTATAGGCAGGATGCTGTAACACCTCAAAACAAAATTTTTGCAGAGTGTCGACAGTGTGGGCAGAAGTGTGAGGACATTCATTGTCATGCAAGATCACAAGGCCCTTGGATGGCAGTCCTCTGTCTTTTTTCTGAAGTTTAGGCTTCGGCTCTTCAATAGGCATCTCTATCCATTCATACACACTTCTTCGAGACAAAACACTTTCTCCATACTGCCCACAAAGTCTTTAAGAAGTAACAGCACCAGGTACACCCTCAGACCACAAAAAATGAATCACGAATCACTGCACCCTGCTTTTCTTTTGTGCAAATCACAAGTGGGACATCCATTTTTGCTCTCACCACAGTTAAAAATAAACTGATATAACATGTTCACACCTGCACAGCAGTGACTGGGGAGACTGTAGCCTTGAACGGAAAGCACTGGTAAGAGTGCAACCAACAGAAGTGTTAATATAACCAGAGTGCAGATAATTTTTGACTCACCCTCAAATTTTTAAAGATGATCCTATAATTGCTTCAAACCTCTTCACAAGGAAAACTGCTGACCCAGGTAGATGCACCAGTAAATTATTTCAAAAATTTAAAGAATAAATGCTCTTAGTCTTGCTCAGTATTTCCAGAGAGTAAAGAGGAGAAATACTTCAAACTCTCTCTGTGAGGCAAGCCTCTACCTGATAAATGTGTAAGGACCAGACAGGAAAATTGCAAGCCAAAATCTCTCATTAAAATAGACAAAAGGCCTCAAGCAAAATTTTAGCAAATTGAATCCAGATGCAGAAAGAGATCACTTTGTGAAATTCCATCTGTGGGATTTTTGGACATGTTTGAACATCGAGGGTTTCTTCTACCTCGGTGGGGCCTCTCCGGAGACTCCCTGTGGGGTGGGACCCAGCCAGGCTGGACATGGTCTTGGTCACCTCAGGCCAGTGTTACTAAGGTGGTTGCAGCTACTACAGTGTCTGGTTAAAGAGAGGCTACTGGTCTGTGGCACAGGGCGATCTGTCTATCGGTCTGTCTGTCTCTATCCATCTCTATGAGAGAGAGAGAAATCTTAAGAGAGAAAATGAGAATACATTATGAAGACAACAGTTTTGTTCTGTACGTGAAAGATTGGTTTACTATTATCTCTATGTAATTCATTGTAGAGTGAAAGAAAGAAATCCTATGATCTTATCATCTCAATAGATACAGAAAAAATTTTAATAAAGTTCATTACACATATATGATAAAATAGTGAGTAAAAAGAGAATTCTCTTAAAATGATACAAGTAATCTACACTAATCTTAAAACAAGCATCATATTTCATAGTGAAATACTGAACACTTTCCCCTGAGTTCATTGAGGCCACTTTCACAACTTCTGTTCAACATCATTTGGCTGGTCCTATTTGGATTCCTGGTGTTGGACCTGGCAGTGTGGCAATATAGCAAGAAAAATTTTTTTAAATCAATAAAGATTATAAATGAAGAATATGAAGTCATTTTTCACAGTCTATATGATTGTCCAAGTAAAAACTCAAAGGAATTTGCAACGTAATTATTAGAATTAATAAGTGAATTTAGCAGAGTCGCTAGATACAAGGTCAGTATACAGAAATCAATGGTATTTTTAGGTACCAGCAACAAACACTAGGACATGAAATTTATAAAATACATCAATATAGTATAATCAGAAACATGAAATACCTAGGAATAAATCTAATACCTAATTAAACTAAGTAGGTAAACTATTTAGAAGTAAACTAAATAAGTAGGAATAAGTTAACAATATGTAAGTCCTCGATATGAAGAGTACGTGCAGCCTCATAGGTAAGTCCACAGTTGTGTGTGAGTGAGATTCAATAAGAATTACACAGATGCAACTACTTCTGAAGGTCTGGCTATTTGAGGGGATCGAATATAAATGGTGATCTAACTTGAACACATCCCTTGGTTCTAAGTGATGCTGCTATCAGAATAGGTCTGCTAGACGCCCTTAGGAGGAATTTGCTGCCATCTTGGTTATCAGTCATCAGGCCCTGAATACTAACTTCTACTAATTATGAGCTAGATGCCTAGGGGTGGTCTCTTGATCAGCAAGTTCCTTTTGTATTGACCTTTTGTGATTAGTAACTTGTGAATTGATTCCAAATTAAGTGTAGAACTCAAATAACTTGAGTTGACGTATAGCAGTTTTGAAAACAGTACAGTGAATGTTTGTGTATTACAGCCCTCTTTTCATATGCCTTAGATTACCTGTCCCTTTTTGGACTTACTGTGGAGTAGTGGTAGATGTCTATGTTCTTTTGGTGTGTTGAAGATATAGAAATTGATTATAATTGGTTTTAAGCTAAATTTGTCATCTTTGCAGAGTGCCTCATAGACCTTTCCTGAAAGCATCCTTACTTCCTGAAAATGAGAAGGTATTTCAGGCCCATGTTCTTTCATTCTATTCCAAAATCGCATGCCAGTCACTTTACATTAGACTAAGGAACCAAAATCTGGCAATTAAAGATGTAGATTTAATTGCCTATGTGATTGATCCCTTGTGCGCTCTGGGTAATACAAAGTATTTTTTTGTCTATTTTAGGGAAAGTGAGCTCACAATGTTGCAATTTTATTTTATCAATCTTTAAAAGAATTCTAGTTTGAAATGGGTTTCTAAATTGTCTATTACTGTAATTTCACTGATCCTACAATGCACACTGGTCTTTACTTTACCATGTATGAAACCATATGTACTTTACAATTGCTGGCATGGCAGAGTTTAATTAAAAGTATGTTTCTTTCTTAAAAATACATAAAATAATGTTGTATCTTGATATTGATGGCATAATTGATTCAGTGCATATAGATTCTCCTCCCACCTTTGCCATATTATGGTGAGTTTCGTCCCACCAAGTTATATGTGTAATTTGTAATGTGAGCCAAAGTGATATCACCACCAGGCTGTATTTGCAGTACTTACCAATTCTGCTCAAGGTCAAGGTATGACCTTCCTTATTGCCTGTAGTTCTAGGATCCTGTAAGCCATCGAAAAAATACTAGACCAGTTCCCTATGCAGCCTTTGTATATATGGGGTCTGTGAATGAAGTACAGCTCTTGTCCCTTAATGGTGAGCTTGCCATCCCTGATGAAATGAAACTTGTTCTCAGGTAAATATTTAAGATCAAGTAGTCCTTTTAACAGGAAACCAAATTCTAATCTTGCATTAATGTAATATTTCTCAGTTAGTGATTCATAGACCTTTCCTATTATATTATGAATATTTGCATCAAATAGAACCAGTTAGTCAAAGTTCTGTTTTTTTGCTCCTTAGACTTACTGTTTACAACTACAATAAACCAGAGTAACTAATACACTTTTCCTCAAACCTTCTACAATTTAAAGTATTCACCCAAGTTCTGTCTTTGCTATCCTCATTCATATTCCACGTATTTTACTGTAAGAAACTATGTCCTTTTTCTTTAAGTAAAAACACGTCACATGTGTGACAAAAATGTCACATATTTTTGTCACTTTTGTTTCTAGTTTAGAATCAACCATCCATATTAATTGCAACTTTTATCATAAGCTTCTATTTCATAGAGAAAACTTGGAGGTGGATAATTGAGCATAACAGGCTGTCTGTCATATGCAAGCAATGAAGCAGCCTAGCAAGATACACAGCACACATAATAAAACATCCTACAAACAACCCAATCAAAAAATTGGGCAGAAGATCTAAATAGACATTTCTCCAAAGAAGACATACAGATGGCCAAAAAGCACATGAAAAGATGCTCAGCATCACTAATTATTAGAGAAATGCAAATCAAAACTACAATGAAGTATCACATCATACCTGTCAGAATGGCCATCATCAAAAAGTCTACAAACAATAAATGCTGGAGAGGGTATGGAGAAAAGGGAACCCTCTTACACCACTGGTGGAAATGTAAATTGGTGCAACCACTGTGGAGAACATTATGGAGGCTCCTGAAAAACTAAACGTAGAACTACATAAGATCTAGCAATTCCAGTCCTGGGCATCTATCCAGAGAAAACTCTAATTCAAAAAGATACATGCACCCTGATGTCATAGCAGCACTATTACAACAGCCAAGACATGGAAACAGCCTAAGTGTCCATTGACAGATTAATGGATAAAGATGTGGTACATATATACAATACAATGTTACTCAGCCATAAGAAAGAATGGAATAATTCCATTTGTGGCAACGTGGATGGACCTAGAGATTATCATACTTAAGTAAAGGAAGTCAGACAGAGAAAGACAAAAAGCATATAATATCACTCATGTGGAGTCTAACAAAAATGAGACAATTGAACTTATTTACAAAACAGAAATAGACTCACAGACTTAGAACACGTATGTATGGTTACCAAAGGGGAAAGGGGGGAGAGAGAAAAATTAGGAGTTTGGGATTAACGTATACACAGTAGTATATATATAAAATAGATAGGTAGCAAAGACTTACTGTATAGGACAGGAAACTATATTTAATATTTTGTAATACCCTGTGAGGGAAAAGAATATGAAAAAGAATATATGTGTCTATGACTGAATCACATTGCTGTGCACCTTAAACTAGCACAACATTGTAAATCAATTATAATTCAATTAAAATAATAAATAATAAAAAATAAAATAAAATGTCCTACACCCACTTCTGTAAAGTTTCAAAAATGAAGATAAACCTTTGCATCATCCAAAGGCAAAGCCACTGTATAATTAATTAATCACTCAGTTTATGTTTAAGCTGACACTCCAACCAACTTAGTAACTGTTGATATCAGAGTTTTTTGAGGTCAATTTAGTTATTATGTAATTTTACATTTTCACAATCTTAAATGTTACTGGAGAGATGTTAGCTTATCCAATAAGTAAAATCAATATTGGAAATATAGGAATTTCAGATTAACTAGGCTCTTCATAAGAAAACCAACCTAAATCTTATATAATAAATAAAATTCTGTGCTTGTCTTACATACCACACTGATAAAATCTGGAAGAAGACATAAAAGCTGTTTTTTTTTTAATTGAGATAAAATTCACATGCCATAAAATTCACCCTGTTCAACTGTACAGTTCACTGGCATTTTGTATTTTCACAATTAGTTGTGCAACCATCACCACTGTGTAATTCAAGAACATTTTTATCTTCCCCCCCAAAGAAACCTATAACCCTTAGCACCATGCCCCTCTCCTCTCCTGTAGCCCCTGGTGATCACTTATCTACATTTGTCTCTGGATTTGACATTTGATTCAAATGGAATCATACAGCCTTTGGTATCTGGCTTCTTTCATGTAGTATAATGTTTTCAACTTCATCCATGTTTGTAACATGAATCATTCCTTTTTATGGGTGACAGTACTCGTCATGTGGATAAAGCCCACTTTGTTTCCATTCATCAGTTGATGGACATTTGGGTTGTTTCCTCTTTTTAACTGTTATGAAAAATGCTGATCAGATCACTCCTATGTAAGTGTTTGCATGGATATATGTCTTCAATTCTCTTGCGTATGTACCTAGGAAAGAAATTACTGAGTAGTATGGCAACTCTAAGTTTAATTTAACTATGTTTATGTTTAACTAAACTGCCAAACTGTTTCCAAAGTGGCTACATTATTGCACACTCCCACAAGCAGTATTATGAAGAGTCCAATTTCTTCAGATTAGCATCAGTACTTGTTAGTGTCTCTTTGTTACTGTAGCTATCCTGTGCATACAAAGTGGCCTCTCGTGGTTTTCATAAAGCTTTTTAAGCCAAATTTATCAAACTAGTTTGATATGTCAAAGGATTCACTTTGATTGAGGATTTAGATTCTTATATTAAAATTCTTTGGGTTAGCAATTTCTTGAAAATGGATATTTCTTGAAAGACAAGCATATGCAAAGTATTAGAAGTTCAGTTACTTTTTTTCTCTGGGAATTCTTTAGTTAACTGTATGAGAATTATGTCTACATAGATCAATTAGAACAGGAGCTCTGTTCAATTAATATCTATCTGCCCAAACCACTATCCTAGGGTGCTCTGAGAGTAAGAGATTTTTATCACGAATTGGAAAGGCTATTTTTTTAAACAGGGAAGGAGAACTAGCAGTTTCTGTTTTATCACTTTGACATATACAGAAGTTGACACAGAAACCTAACCCCAGAATATAAAGGGCTGTTCTTTAGTGTGGACAAGACATTTTCTTGAATGATGTGAGCTTTTAGTAACATGCAAACAAACAGACATGCAAAAACACAAACAAACCAGATTTTCTGTCATCTGCCACCCAGCTCTCAATACATCCCTGAGGTCTGCCATCTGACAGATTTCATTCATAGATGTATTGTGAAGAGCCAAATTTACCAAGGACCAGAACCAGCAGCAAACCAAACAAAACCAGAGTCAAAAAAAGAAAAAGAAAACAGAGAAACAGAGACTGAAAGTAATATTCTGTTGCCTCTTGATATTAAATCCAGGAGCCAGGAAGAGGCATCCTTGGGCTCAGAGCCTTCATGGGGTGTCCTGCTCAAAGGTCCAGCAGAAGACCATCTGGGCATTTTGTTGGGACCTCCAATATTCTCAAAATGTAATTTTCAAACTTAACACCTTATTGCCAGAAAAATAGGATATTTCAAATTTTTAACTCATCAGTGAGAAAACTGACAGGATGACAAACTGGTTCCTAAGACGACGTACTTATAAACACACATATATAGTCACTGAAAAAAAAAAAAGGGAATGCTGAAACTTTATTCAGTTCAGTTCAAAACTGGATAATGTTCTCTAGGTCAATAAAACCCTAACCTTTGGGGCTACCCTCACTACTAAGGAGTGGTTATTTGGGCCTTATCAGTTATCTTCAAGTTAATATCTAACTTTTACAGAGTTGTAAAATTTTTGGATCAAATTATTATGAGTAAATAGTAAAAAGTAAGTCAAAAAAATGTTCCATTCTCCTAGAAAGTCAAATGTCCTTAGGCCCTTAGGGAGCTTATTATGTAATCTTTAAACATGGCGTTAACAGGTAAGGCAATTTTTTTCTTAATCTCAATTCCAAGTTTAGATTGTTTTTCCTTCTTCTTAACAGAAACGAGGCAGTTATTACTCTGAGCAACTGGGTGATTGGAGTGTGTTTAATGTGATACGAAGATTAGAGAAGGAGCAGTTTTTCCCTTGGGTTGAATGCATTTTTGAGAGCCTTACCAGATAAACCCAAGCAGTTCACAAGGAGATACATAAATCTAGAGTTGAGGGCTGAGACAAGGTGGAGAAAAGCCCTGGGATTCGGCAGCACATAGAATGTAAAGCTCAGGACCAGGTGACGCATCAAGGGAGCAGATCTCATGTGGGGAATAGAGGTCAGGGTTGGGGAGGCTGAAGAACTCCAGTGTTTAGTGGTGAAACAGAACAAAGGTCCTGCCAGGAGGCACTGGGTGGGAGAATCTGTGAGAACATAGTGCCTCAAGGTCAAAAGCATCAAGTGCTTTGTCACATGTGTGACGTATTGAGAGGTCAAGAGGATAAGGACTGAGAAATGACAGGATTTTGCTCAGAGGACTCATTGGTGACTTTGACGAATGGAAAAGGCGATTTGGGGGAGGTGGCAGGGTCAAAGCCCCATTATGATTAGTCCAGAAGAGAACAGAGGAGGTACAAACAACTCATGTTTTTCAGCAAAAAGGAAGTAGTTAGGAGAGAGGATATCAAAGAAGAAAGGTGGGGTTTTTGTTTGGTCTTTAAAGATGGATTATATCACAGTCTATTTGTGTAGTGAGGAATCAGTTTTTTAACTTCATCAATTCACTCAGCAATGGGAGGGACACTGCAAAGATTTAATGATGCGTAAGGTGTGTGCTGGTATAAACTCTCTGAATCTTAACGTTAACTGTTATAAAATATAAAACAGAGGACTTGGAGGCGGCAGTCATGACTCTGGAGAGAACCTGAAAAGCTTTATAGGACAGAAAGCCTTACAGTGAATCTTAAAGGATTCAGGCACATCTAAATGACAGAAATAGTCTTCCAGGCAATGGAAGCAGAACTAATAAAAGGCTAAGAAATAGGAGAATAGAAATATATTTGTGCAAAGACTGTGATCTTCACATTAATGTAATTAATCTGGCTGGTTAAACACCCCCCCGCCAACCTCTCCCCTCAATTTGGTAACAGAAGAATTGAAAACACCCTAACATGTTCCACTTAAAATACGGTGTTCTAGATTCTACAGGAAGCTATGCGCAACCCTCAGATCATGTAATAATGCTTTTGAGCTTCTCAACAAAATATTTTATTTTTTGAGGAAAAACTGTATCTTGCTTATTCACAAAATTACTTTTAACATAATTTCTTAATCTGCCCCCCAAGATGATAATCATTTACTCTACAGATTGCTCTTTTTCAGAATTTTTGTTTGTTGATATTGTGGAACATTTCATTGCTGTAATTAAATATCCATGAAAAAATTTTTGAAACTTCCTAGCTCATCTTGAATACATTTCATAATAGAACTAGCATAGAAAACATTTCCCTGTTATTTTGAAGTTCTCTATAACCTAAACAACACTGTCTAAAATTTCACAGTAGTATTTTGTGTGTGTGCAGTGATTTTTAAAATACAAATTGAGAGTTGTGAGGCAATTCTATTTTCATGGGAATATTGTGTAGAAAAAGAGTACGTGTTAGTTTATCCACACTTTACTGGAAAGGTGAAAACAAATCACCAGAAGAGAGGTTTTCAATAACCACTGTGGGGAGTGTGCTAAGGAGACTGATCAGAGATGAAAAACTATGGATTTCTCAGCCCCAGGTGTTTGATTGAAGACAGACATGATGATGGTGAAATTGACCAAATCCTTTTGGTTCTGTATATGCTTCAGCAGAATTGTGCACGTAAAGTAGTAGAAAAATCAGGTACTAAGAGTAGATTTAAGGAGGGTGGTAGAGTTAGGAAACGCATTCAAAGAAATTGGTGAGGACACGAAAGAAATTAATTGTAATATTTATCCAGAAAAAAAGTCCACCAGAGTTGGGAATATAAACCCCACAGGAATCAGTGTTGAATCGATCATAGGTAAAACTGTCATCATTAATGTTAGGAAAAAGACTGCATAAAATGCATAGCAAAGTTACCAGATTTGCAAATGGCTTTAAAAGCTTTTGAGTTAACAAAAAGATGACTAGAATAAATCCAAAGAATATGAATACTTTATTATTGTCAGGTGAATATTAATGTGGACCTATTAAAGAAACACAGCTAGGGATGAAACATTCCAAATTATTCCTGTCAAAGCAGGTCTCAGTTTCTGTTCACTGTCCCTGAAGAGATGCTGAGGTCCAAACAGTCCTCTGTTTTCCATGGACCCTGAGCCCCCACACCAATTTTCCTTTCTACTGAAACAGTGTGTACGTGGCCACAAACATGTTACGTGATCCCAAGACTTTCTGTTTTATCTTTTCTAATCATATTAGGGTTTATTCTGATTTGCGTATGAAATGTCATCTCTTAAAGATGCTATATTCGATGATATATTTCGTATTTCCAAACAAGAAATAGAAAATCAAGATGGTGGTGAAGGTCATGTAAGCCAGTTTTTACAAGTATTTTAAGGACATAAAATTAAGAGGGTCATTTCAGAGATATCAAACCACATCTGTATTGGACCAAAAAGGAGATAGTCTAGGTGGATAATAACTGCAGAGGCGGCGCAATCAAAAAGACTGGAAGAATCCTACCATCCCTGGCCCCCTCCCCTCTCGCCTGCCCTACCTGTAAGTCCAACTCACAGACACACATTTACTTTGGCAAATAGAGAGAATATTTTCCCTCCACCTTCTACGGTGCCTGAAATTTTCACCAGTAATTTATTCATTTGGAAGAGAAGTACAATGATCTATTCAGATAAACTGATGCAATCTTAGAACATAAACAAGTAAGTTTTGCAGAAAAGAGCACCAAAAAAAGGAACATCTGGACCAAGAGCCTGTGAGTTTGAAGAGTTGAAAGATGGAAATGAGAGGAAACTGGAGTGGAGGAGACAGAGCAGGAGGGGTGAGGAAAGAGGAGGGAGATGCAGGGGTTTTGCCTCATTAGCAGCGTTTCCTAGACTCCTTCAGCCTCAGGTAGCAAAAGAGATGCCTCTTAGTTGGAATCCCAAAGAGAAACCAGAGCAAACACTGTTTTCATCTTTTAAACTTTGTCATGTGGCAAATTCAGAGTATTCATTTTGTGAAGCTCTTTATTGGAGTATAATTGCTTTACAGAGTGAGTATCCATTGTTAACAATATTTTTTTCTCAGGAATGTATATGAACTTTTCTCACTGCCTGAAATGCTTTAGCTTTTCTCTGAAAGTAACAGAGGAGTTATTTACAAAATTGGTCAATAACACTTACCTCCCCATCTGTAGCATCGGTGGCATTTCTTTTAACCATCTTCAAAGAGTTTATAGATGACGCTGCCTTGAAATGCTGTTGTTTCAAGGCACACCTGGTGTATATTTGGGGGTGGTGATGTGACCCTAGGGTATTCATAGCTGTGGGACTACTACTCAACTGGCTTTTCCCCCTAAAATGTTGCCTGGATTATTTCAAAATAAGTTAGATTTGAAGTTTCAATTATGCTGACCTGTAATTTATGGATGTATATATGTTTTTACTTTGTAAATATAGTTCATTTACCCCTAAAATGCAAGGCAGACGGATGGGGACGTCAGGAAGAGCCATCACCAAGAGCACAAGTGTCAGTGGAGAGATGTATACACTGGAGCATAATGACGGCAGTCAGTCGGACACGGCTGTGGGCACCGTCGGAGCAGGTGGGAAGAAAAGGAGGTCCAGCCTCAGCGCCAAAGTGGTTGCCATAGTGTCTCGAAGGAGCAGAAGCACATCCCAACTAAGCCAAACAGGTGAGTGAAGTGAATTCAACTTACACATCTCAAGTTCTTGCCGAGGAGACAAAAGTCGACCTTCATGCTGTGGCTTGTGATGGGATGGTACAGGGTATGGATTCTTCTTTGCAAAGAATGTTTATCTCTCTGTTTCTGGAAACCTGTTCCATGTGTGGGTTAATTTTTTTTTTCTGTACAGCTGTCTAACAAGGTATCACTTGTCAATCCCTAAAGTGGTCAGATATTTTCTTTTAAGTGAAAAAAAAATTAAAGCCATGTTTACAAATATGCAAGGAAATGCAAAGAAGTGATAAAGAACCAAATTGATTGCAAGAAAAACCAAATGAAATGCAAGAAAAGCAACAGGATTCTCCTTTTCAAAATGTTCCATAATACAATTTCTTCTAATTGATGCTATCTCCGTATGGTTATAGAAAAGAAGGTCAGTTGTGCAACTTGAAATATAGTCTTCAAGGGACTGTGTGAATATAATAATTGAACTGTGATTGTTGTATTTTCAATGCAAGTAAAAAACCCAGCAGTTATTTTTACTTTAGAAAAATGGGTCAGTGGATTCATGCAAATAATAATATTTTAAAACGATTTTGAGTTTCAGATATTTTCTACGGCTTATAAATCTTAAAAGCTTTATATCCTCAAGGTATATAGAAAAAAGCAAACACAGAAGGGAGGATGGTTATTTATATATTGCAAAATATGAGAAACTGCCTAAAATTATATAACATTTGATCATACATGTTAGATCATTCATTACTAGGTTCAGCACTGAGGAAAACCAAAGGTAAGTGAAATATTGAACTGATTTCAATTGTCCGCACTTGTTTCTCCTGGAGTAATCTTAGTTCCATTTATTGTTCCCTAAAAGCAAAAGTCTTGTCACAAAATTTACTTAGACTAAAAAACTTTTATGAAATCCTTTTTATAGTTAACTTGGCATCCTGGAAAGTACATGTTTAAATCATGCGTTTTACTGGACAAAGTGACCAATAAATTAGAGGTAGGAAATTTTGAGCCATTCAAAAATTGAACTAGTGCACACAGCTGTTTATCAAACAGAGGTTTGTCTTTCTGAAAACCATAGGATTAGAATGGACCTTGATTAGCCTGCATTTCTGGTGGTACTTCCTCCGCCATCCCAGGGGATGAGCTGTTCATCTTGAAGGGGAATCTTTTGTCTCCTGGGGGTCAGCGTTCTTCCTTAGGAGTAGAAGATGGTTTTCATTTGTTTTGCTTGTCTTGCTTTTCACAGTGGTGCTTCTTGTTTGTAGTGTTAATGTAATAAATGACGCTTTCCAGTGTGGGGTGTGGATAGGCTTTCACCACCAGATGTCAGATTACTTTATCTCTTGGATGAAATGGAAATTCTCTCTGAAGTCCTTTTAGGGAACCAGGGTTTCCTGCAGGTTCAGAGATGGCTTATCTTCTTCCTCAGCCACCACAGTCTGTCTCTTCTCATTTTCTGCAGAGTTAGTTCCCTCTCTGTCATTTCCTGGTTGAGTAGAATTACATTTTCTTAAAACACAGCAATAATTAAACATAAGAACTATACCTGAGGCATAGCTTTGTAGGTAAGAGATTCAAATGTTTGTCATTGAAACACTCAGCCCCTTGCTTTATTAGTTTCAGTTTTATCCCAGCTATAGTCATTGCTCAATTTCAAATA
Source organism: Hippopotamus amphibius kiboko (assembly GCF_030028045.1). Taxonomy (NCBI): domain Eukaryota; kingdom Metazoa; phylum Chordata; class Mammalia; order Artiodactyla; family Hippopotamidae; genus Hippopotamus; species Hippopotamus amphibius. The sequence goes on along the minus strand of NC_080191.1, from coordinate 82,345,077 downwards.
ATATGCACCTTCCCAAAATTTGCATTGTTAGTGACTTCCACAGAATACCTTACTTTCAGAGATCAGGTTGCAATGTGTAGGGGCAAAAATGATGACAGAGCCAAAAACACAAAATAGTTCTATTCCAAAGTGACTCAAGGAATGAACTTTGACTTGCTCTCTGGGGCTCGGTTTGCTGTTTAATGGGTGGATTGGACTGAACACCCTCTTCTGAACTTCCCAGCTATAAGAGTTAATGTTTCTCTTTCTGCATCATAATTGTACCTTTCATTTTATTTTTTTTATTATTTTTGTATTTTATTTATTTGGGGGGGGGGCGGGGAGCCTTCATTGCTGTGCACAGGCATTCTCTAATTACAGCGAGCGGGGGACTACTCTTCGTTGTGCTGTGCTGGTTTCTCATTGTGGTGGCTTCCCTTGTTATGGAGTATGGGCTCTAGGTGCACAAGCTTCAGTAGTTGTGGCATGCAGGCTCAGTGGTTGTGGCTCACAGGTTCTAGAGCACAGACTCAGTAGTTGTGGCACACGAGCTTAGTTGCTCCGCAGCATGTGGGATCTTCCCGGACCAGGGATCGAATCTGTGTCCCCTGCATTGGCAGGCAGATTCTAAACCACTGCACCACCAGGGAAGCCCCTCTACCTTTTATTTGATGACCTGCTTTCTCCTTCTTGATCTTCCCAAAGCAAGTGACCAATGGTGACAAACTTCAGTTATCACTGCTCTTTGTTTCAGTGCATGGCCTGGTTTTTCTCCCTCTTCCCTCTTCTACAACTGATTTTTTCCCCTTTATCAATGATTATATTTCTCTCTCCTATAAAGAGTCACCAACATTTAGAATTCTCATTCTAAGAAATCATTTTTTATTGCTTCAGCTTCTGCATATTATCATCAAATCTTTGTTTCCAGATTCATCCTCACCCAAGAAATATTCCTTAACTTTAATTTCCTATAAGAAAGCCTCTTGGATGGTGTACTTTAAACAAGCATAGCATTTCCACAAATCCCAGCCCTTCTTTTCAGTAATACCACAGTTTTTATAGTTACAAACCCTTAGAAGAGTTTTCTACTTTTTAAAATTCTCCCTAAACTCTCTCTTCCCCAGGCCCATCATCCCAGAGAAAACTATGTGATATTCCAATTTTAAGAAACACTCGTATAATTGATTTAAATGTCTTTAGTATGAAGTGAATCCATTAGTCTCTGATTGGTGAGGTTTTTCAGGGGGCCTTCTAAATGCACAGATAATTAAGACAGATTTTTAAAAATTTGTTTTATTAAAGTGTAGTTGATTTACAATATTGTGTTAATTTCTGCTGTACAGCAAAATGATTCAGTTATACATATATATACATATTCTTTTTCATATTCCTTTCCACTATGGTTTATCACAGGATATTGAATACAGTAGGTCCTTGTTGTTTATCCATCCTGTATATAATAGTTCGCGTCTGCTAATCCCAAACTCCCAGTCCTTCCCTCCCCATTGGCAACCACAGGTTGCCTTCTCTATGTCTGTGAGTCTGTTTCTACTTTGTAAATTAGTTCATTTGTATCATTTTTTCAGGTTCCACATATAAGCGATATCATATGATATGTCTTTCTCTGTCTGACTTACTTCACTTACTAGGATAATCTCTAGGTCCATCTGTGTTGCTGTAAATGGCATTATTTCATTCTTGTTAATGGCTGAGTAGTATTCAGTTGTGCATATATAGATAATGCACACACACATCTCTTCTTTATCCTTTTGTCTAATACAGATTTTATAATGGTATCAAGTAATCAAAGATGGGAAGAAGAAGACAACATTGCTTACCTATTAAAACAAGCTGGGTATTCTATAGAATAGAATATTGTGTTTAATGTAAAGGTTTACTTGTGGTTAATGTAAAAAAAGACTTTAAGAGCTTCTCTGGCAGTTATTACATAAATATATATGTGATATATAAATATATTAAACTTGCTTTGCTCTTATATGTAGTTTACTGTGCGCTTCAAAATATTCACTATGCTTTTCAATGATATATAATTATTTATGTAGAATATTTAAGTGTAAATAACATTAATATTTTAAAATCACCTTTACCACACTATTTATTCATAATGAAAGTAGGAATACATTTTTTCATATATTTTTTAACTAGGAGAGTGACATAAACAGGAGAGTTTCCCAAAATGCTACTGCTGGTAAATGGCTTCAGGCAATCAGGCACAGAACTCAAAACCTGTTCCGTCCACAGCAGCTGAGTTAGATGGAAAAGGGCGTGAGGTGTGGAGGGAAAGGGAAGTGTTAAGAAGCGGCTCCTGATCCAGGAGTGTCTTGGGATTGAAGGAAGCTCTGGGTGAACGCACGGCCAGGCTCTGGGACGTGAGGGAGGTTCCAGCTCATGTAGGTGTAGATGCCCAACCTGTATGGTGTGAGGTTTTCCTCACTATGAAGGAAAGCATTATTGAGAAGGCTCATCCCTACATACGTCCTCGTAATTACCTGCAAGTGAAAACAATTATGATAATAAGTATCATAAGAATGATAAGCATTCGTGTGTCTAAGTGACCAAAGCCAATATTTTCGCATTTCCAGAGCTTTTTCTCAGCACCCCTAAGTTATACATGACACGTGTGTGTATAACTTCACTCTATGATTGATCACAAAAGAATTTTGACTAGAACTTTTAGACTTTTTGAAGAAAACACCTATAAATATAAAAGTATCATCAGCTTTATAGGCTAGAAATTACTTCGTTTATCTTCTATTGTTGAATAACTGTATCTCCAGGACTATACTAAGAACAGTGGGTGTTTCAAAATTAGAAGTGTCACCCCCAATGGGAGGAAATCATTTGCGCTTGAAAGAAACAAGAACCAAAGAACTAAATAAGAAAAAATGTAAAGCAAATGCCAAACATAATAAAACCCAGTGCCATTTATGTGTGTTACAAAAGACAAAAGACAAATTGGTCAAAGGTCTAAACTTCCCAGGATAAGAACACATGCAGAACTGGTAGCTAATTGTAGCCTAACCATTTAATATAGTCATTATTATATTATTAACAGCTGATGATACTTTGTTAACTAGATTAATATTTTTTCCTGCATACTGGTGGGTTTGAGTGATTTGCATTGATTAAATTATGGAAAATGTTGCAGGATTGTGTTAAATAGAGTCAATTATCATGTACTAAGAACATACTAAAAAATAATTTCTGTGTTTCTTTAAGAGTAGATATTTTGTACCTTTCCAACATTTCCCACTATTCACATTTCTTTTCCCCTGTGCAAATCCTTTCCTTCAAGACCTGCTCAAAATCTTCTGTCATCCCCTGTTATTTCAAGATTTTCTAGTGTTTCTTTTTCCTCTGAATTCCTGTAGATCCTGACTTCACTGTCAACTTGCTGCAAACACAGACATTTTGGGGCCACTGCCATGAGCAAATTAATAAAGATATAATGGTTAAGGAAATATATCTCACATGGACACAGATAAACAAATAAAAAAATCCAATGACCTGAAAGTGACTCACAGGCCCTCTGAGTAGAGGAATCTGAGTCTATATACAAAAATACCTTCCAGCCACGTTACGTTTCTGGTATATTCTTCCTCAAACCCTATGTTACACCAGGGTGCGTGAAGCAGGGCCCAGGTCCCTACAGGCTCCACCAGGTCCTTCTGTCCACCTGATCTTGCACACTTAGCATCACCTGTTCTAGGGTTTAGGCATTTACAAGACTGAAGATTTCCTGCTGCCTTCCTGCTGCCCTGTTTTCCTGCAAAAATCCCTGAAGCAAGGAAGCATAAAATAATTTTGTGGAAATTATTAAGAGGCTAATAATTTTGTGAAAAGGATAAGGAAAAATAGTGGGAGAAAAACACAAATAGGTATTTCAATAAATTACCTAGCCTATGAACATAGTTTGGCTAAAGCAAAAGTGTGTGGAACGGCTGTAGTGGGAAATATGTTGAGGAAAAAAGGTTGGGGCCAGGTCTTAAAAGCCCTGTAAGGGACTCTGCTCACTCTTTGATGGAGAACTTTGAATTGAGAGACTAGGAGAAACCAAGCTGTGTTCCCAGAAACTTAAGTGGAAGAGAGATGTGCACAATCAGGGAGGAAGCAGAAAGGTCAGGTGAAGCTGCTGGATGAAATGAGAAGATGTGCATGGAGACGGAGCCGTGGAGAGGCACAGGGATGCGCCTATTCAGAGAAAGGGGGGCCTGAATGAAGAGAGGACAAGGTGAGATGCCCACATTCAGGAATAATTGGTGAGGGAAGGGGGTGGGTGGGGAGGCAGGGGCAGGATCCAGGAAAAGAGGGAGTGAGCAGAGAGGAGCAGAAACAGATCCAAGCGGGGAGAGGATTTCCCAGAGTGGCTGCTTAATCCCCAGAAAAACGGAAGAGGCCAGGGAGTGAGAACAGGCCACTGGATTTGGGGCCTGCATGGTTGCTCCTGACTTCAGTCTGCTTGGACCAGTGAGGAAGGACAGGCGTGCCTCAGTGTGGACTACTCACCGGGGGTGGAGCCCGATCCTCTCTGCATTCTGTCCTCATTCCAGCTGGGACCATTGTCTCATAGATTTGGGGTGGGGCCCTTGTCCTGGGTAGGATCCCAAGAGGGTGGGGCTGGAGGGTCTACAGTGGGATGGAGGGGGTCCGCCGCCACCCATTCAGATGGATGGGTCTGGAAAGATGGATAGACAAGCAATTATTATGAACTTTCCTTCAGAAAGCATGATGAAGAAAATAACTCAATGTGAACAGTCTGTCTTTCATTCATTCTACCAGCATTTATTAAGTATATTTCATGTATCAGACTCTGTAATTGAGGGAGTATTAGAAATAAATAAGGGGTATGTGTGTGTGTCTCAGAACAAAGGGAATCCGAGTGTTTTCCCAGGATGACATGTGGAAGGAGCACTTCTAGGTGAAGAGATGGAATGATGCAAAGAATCTTAAATGATGGAGCAAAATCCCAAAGAGCAAAGAAGTTAATTCAAGGACACAAGGTTATTCTTGGAGAGGGGGAAAGATGACTTTTTCCCTGAGTTTGACAGAAAAGAGGAACTGTTGCGATCCAAGAAATATTGCAGTGGGAGTCCTGAGAGCCGAGGGAGCTTGTGTCCAGGGCGAATGCAGATGGGGAGAGAGGGTGCGGGGTGAAGAGTGTGGTGAGACTTTCATTCATGCGGATTAAAGTATAGCTGAGCCACGCCTGCATTTCACCTGAATTTGGATGATGCAAAATCTCTGAAAGTAGCTTTAGAAACATCTGCCAGGATCAGCGTCACCCTTGCAGGTGTCTGGTTCATCTTGGCTGATCTTAGGTCCTTCAAGTCATCCCCTGAGTTTTTGCATCTCCAAGTCCTCCCAGGATTTCTGAGATCACTGCAAAGTCTTTGAGATCATGGGTTCTGAGATGAGATTTGGTTAGATCTAGACTCTTGTGCTCATGTTGGAAGTTCACCTGTCCTGGGCTGGCATCTGCTCACTTTGACTCTTTCCATTGTGAAATTTAGTCTCTTTGCAGAAAACGGAAGCCCTGCTTTTTCTCGTATCTATTGTTATTCCCCCTTCCCAAGGCAGAGAGCAGATCTTTTTCTTATTCTTGCTCAGAACATGGGTCTAAAACACATTTTTTTATTCCATTTTAATCATGGGAATGACACATTTCAGAAGGGCCATAGAGTGTTAAAAATACTTAGTCCATTATCCTAGAAGATTATATAGGCAAAAACGTAAGTATTCTTAAGAAGTTCTAGCTACACTTATGGATATTTGATTTCAAAATAGCTTAGTAAGAGTTAACGAATTCCCAAGGCATATCACTAACGTCTCAAGATGAAGTCATAGATCGAAGCTAACCAAAGTGCCCTTGTTCCACTGTCAAGAAAAGAATAACATATATAAAACTCTGACTTTATACCTAAATGGATGGTGCTTGAATAAGCTAATTCTCCCATGAGTTCAAGATATTACTTTAAAATTTACATTGTCCTTAGGCAATAACCACTCCAAGAAAATGTCCAAGTTATTAACTGTTATTAAATCCTCTTCTGCTGATCTTTTTTTCAGTTTTCTTCCTCAAAGTCACGCAGTTAAGGCAAGTTCTCACATAAAGCAAGCGAGCACCAGCTTGGATGGGGTACTTTATTTACCTTGAGAAAATGATTGTTTTAATTTGCCTTGTTTTTAATCTTTTCAACCAATCCAGTTTACCAAACTATTCTTTGTATTCTAAATCTAGTGCTTCTTGGAGCAGGCTCTCTGCCTGTTCCTTTGCACAAGTAATTATACAGCTGCAGGGAAGGGGGGCCTACGAGGGTCTTTTTGAACATTTTAAGAAAAGTTTTGTTGGCTCCACTGATTTTAACAACAGAACAAAACATTTTCACAAAGGATGGGCGCCCTCCCCCCCCGAAAAAAAGTTTCAGAAACTGAGAGCTACTGTGGATGAAAATCTTGCTGAAATCGAAATTCCTTGTCTGTGCCTCATTTATTTGATTCATTTAATAGCACAAGGAAAACATTCTGAGGAACATCATGTTTCATGTTCTTTGTTTCCTGAACGCACAATTGTGGTGCCAGAAATGATTCTCGAGTCTGCAAAACCATCAAATGAATGTAAGCACGGCTTCTTTTATTTACCATTGCTGTCTGACTTAGGAATTCACTACTGTTAATAGAGATTTAATGCAGCTAGAGTAACTCATCTGCTGAAGAGATGCCCTAATAAGGATTAGTATTTTCAAACATATGCCAGCTGCTCTATTTTTGCTCTTTTCCTTGCTCTGAACTATAAATTTTGAGTGTGGCTAATATGTAGATATACTTTTAGCTTGGCAGGGTGGAAAAAATATTTATTTGAGTGGAATTAATTTTGATAATTAATTTGGATTTTAAGATTTGGAGGAAGAAAGGAAACTCGTGTTTATTAAGTAATTTCAAAGAACTATACTAAGAATTCAAATAATTATATATGGTGATAATTCTTGTTAACTGTACTGAGATAATGTTTAAGCATGAGATCAATCTCAGAATGAGTGTTATGAAACACTTCAGGTAGCTCACATGTAATAAGAAATGTGTCTGATTTTTTTTTCCAGCAGAGGACCAATTTCAGTGCATCCTTATTTAATGTAGACTGGTTTTCAATAAACATTTTTTGGTTGATTTATTTTACTAATGATTTTCTTCAGAGCTTTAAAGACAGAAAAACAAAAAGAATTCCCATCAAACTCCCGCAATACCACCACTTATTGCAAATTCACTGCAAAATATTAGTATATTATTAGCTAATCTTTCATGCATTTTTTACTACTATTGATAAAATCATTAGTAATTGAAGCTACCAGCTGGTGTTTTAATTGCTTTGCATGTATTAATTTATCCAGTTCACAAAACGGAGCCATGAGACACCTTTATTATTGTCGATTTACAGGTTCCACGGCTTGTCTGAGGCCACACAACCCTTAGAAGTTCAAGTGGAACTTGTGTTTGTAACCACTTCACTGTAATCTCATTCAACTGCATGGACACATGGAGAGATACCTTTCTTAGGTAGCTCTTTAAAAACAGTCATAGGTTCATAATATTAGGTTGGCCAGAAAGTTCAGATTTTTCTGTAAGATGCTGCTTTTTTATTTTACAAAAACATTCATTAGGATGACCACTTTGGACATCAATGCAGAAGGCTTATCTGGGATGGATTTGTAGAAAGGTGGGTGAACATAAAAGGAATCACAATGCTTCGTATCCAGAGGTCAGTGGGGAGGGGTGTCAGTCATGAGAGTGTGGGATGTTGCTGTTTACTGAGGAAGCAGTTGCCGAGAAAGGATGTTATTTGTCACTTCTGTCCCGGTTGAGGTGGGAATAGTGGTTGGAAGGATTTAAAGGCAATTGGGAATCATCAGCATATAAATGGCAACTGGGGTCAGTGACTTTGCCTAGCAAGGAGATGCAGAATACAAGCAAAGATGATCTAGAAAACGGAAGAAAACAAAAAGTGGAAGCCCTTTTTGAGTCTCAGTTTCCCCAACTATGAAATGGAATAACAAACAGTACCGACCTCAGAAGACTGTTGTGAGGATTAGATGAACATTTATAATAACAGTTGAGCACAGGACCTGGCATATAGAAAGGGCTCAATAATAATAATTAGCAATTTTATTAATTCTGAGAAACCAAATAAAAGGCAGTAGGCAGAGAATAGGTGTCAGTGGCACTGATCATGGTGTGGTGAGGGGACTTGAACTCTTGAGTTCTTCTAATCAGTGCTTCTAAAGCTCCTCCTGGCAGGTCCCCCTCTGAGGACCCGGTGATGTTGTCAGCCCTGGCCTCAGGGAACACGCCCACCACACTGTACACACACTAGACAACTGCGGGCAGGCTCCCTGAGCTATCCCAGCCTCGTGGGCCTGACCTACAAGGCCTGCTGCAGGGCCTCTTCCCTCTGCCCTGTTACCCAGCCTTTTCTATACAAGGTCTGGGTTCAGCAACTCTGGCCCAAAGCCTCTTGTTTTTTAATGAGCCATGAGCTAAATGTGCTTTTTATTTTTTTTTAAGAACTTTTGTTGAGATACAGTTAACAGACAATAAACAGCATATATTTAGAGTGTACAATTTGGTATCCCAGTCTCCCAATTCATTCCCCCCCAACCCTCCCCGCTTTCCCCACTTGGTGTCCATGTGTTTGTTCTCTACACCTGTGTCTCTATTTCTGCCTTGCATTTCCTCTTTCATAGTTGTTAGCATTTGCCTTACGTATTGAGGTGCTCCTATATTGGGTGCATATATATTTATAATTGTTATCTCCTCTTCTTGGATAGATCCCTTGATCTTTATGTAATGTCCTTTCTTGTCTCTTGGAATATTTTTTATTTTAAAGTCTATTTTATCTGATATGACTATTGCTACTGCAGCTTTCTTTTGATTTCCATTTGAATGGAATATCTTTTTCCACTCCCTCACTTTCAGTATGTATGTGTCCCTAGGTCTGAAGTGGGTCTCTTGTAGACAGCATATATATGGGTGTTGATTTTGTATCCATTCAGCCAGTCTGTGTCTTCTGGTTGGTGCATTTAGTCCATTTACATTCAGGGTAATTATTGATATGTATGTTCCTATTACCATTTTCTTAATTGTTTTGTTTTTGTTTCTGTAGGTCCTTTTCTTCTCTTATGTTTCCCACTTAGAGAAGTTCCTTTAGCATTTGTTGTAGGACTGGTTTGGTGGTGCTGAATTCTCTTAGCTGTTGCTTGTCTGTAAAGCTTTTGATTTCTCCATCAAATCTGAATGAGATCCTTGCTGGGTAGAGTATTCTTGGATGTAGGTTCTTCCCTTTCATCACTTGAAATATATCATGCCTCTCCCTTCTGGCTTGCAGAGTTTCTGCTGAGAAATCAGCTGTTACCCTTATGGGAGTTCCCTTGTATGTTATTTGTCGTTTTTCCCTTGTTGCTTTTAATAACATTTCTCTGTCTTTAATTTTTGTCAATTTGACTACTATATGTCTTGGCATGTTTCTCCTTGGATTTATCCTGCCTGGAACTCTCTGCGCTTCCTGGACTTGGGTGGCTATTTCCTTTCCCATGTTCGGGAAGTTTTCAACTATAATTTCTTCCCATGTTTTCTCAGGTCCTTTCTTTCTCTCGTCTCCTCACGGGACCCCTATAATGCGAATGCTGGTACGTTTAACATTGTCCCAAAGGTCTCTTAGGCTGTCTTGAGTTCTTTTCATTCTTTTTTCTTTATTCTTTTCTGCATCAGTGATTATCACCATTCTGTCTTCCAGGTCACTTATTCGCCCTTCTGCCTTGGTTAATCTGCTATTGGTTCCTTCTAGTGTATTTTTCATTTCAGTTATTGTGTTGCATATCTCTGTTTGTTTGTTCTTTAATTCTTCTAGGTCTTTGGTAAACTTTTCGATCTTTGCATCCAGTCTTTTTTCAAAGTCCTGGATCATCTTCACTATCATTATTCTGAATTCTTTTTCTGTAAGGGTGCCTATCTCCTCTTCATTTAGTTGTTTTTCTGGGGCTTTATCCTGTCCCTTCATCTGGTACAAAGTCCTCTGCTTTTTCATTTACTCTGTGTTTCTGTGGCTGTGGTTTTCAGTTCCACAAGACAAAATACTGCTGATACTGCTGTCTGCCCTCTTGTGGAGGAAGCTATCTAGGAGCCTCCTGTGTACTTCCTGATAGGAGGGACTGATGGTGGGTAGGGCTGGGTGGGCGGAGCTCAGTAAAGCTTTAATCCGATTTGGTGGGTAGAGCTCAGTAAAACTTTAATCCGCTTTTCTGCTAATGTATGGGGCTGTGTTCACACCTTGTTGGTTGTTTGGCCTGAGGCCACCTAGTGCTGGAGCCCACAGGCTCTTTGGTGGGGCTGATGGTGGACTCTGGGAGGGCTCATGCCAATAACCACTTCCCAAAACCCCTGCTGCCAGTGCCCCTGCATCCTCAGTGAGCCACAGCTGCCCCCCCCCACTTCTGCAGGCAACCCTCCAACACCAGCAGGTAGGTCTGGTTCAGTCTCCTATGGGGTCACTGCTCCTTCCCCTTGGGTCCTGGTGAGCACACTTTTTTGTGTGCCCTCCAAGAGTGGAGTCTCTGTTTCCACCAGTCCTGTGGAGATCCTGCAATCAAATCCTGCTGGCTTTCAAAGTCTGATTCTCTGGGGATTCCTCCTCCCGTTGCTGGACTCCCAGGTTGGGAAGCCTGATGTGGGGCTCAGAACCCTTGCTTTAGTGGGTAGACTTTTGCAATATAACTGTTCTCCAGTTTGTGAGTCACCCACCCAGCATTTATGGGATTTGATTTTAACATGATTGTGCCCCTCCTACCATCTCATTGCAGCTTCTCCTTTGTCTCTGGATGTGGGGTGTCTTTTTTGGTGAGTTCCAGTGTCTTTCTGTCGCTGATTGTCGAGCATGCTTTTTATGATTTTTCAAACCATTGGGAAAAATCATGATATTTTCTGACCCATGAAAATGATTCAATGTTGGTGTCCATAAATACAGTTTTATTGAAATACAGCCAGGCCCATTCACCTATATGTGGTCCATGGTGGCTTTGTTGCTACAAAGGCAGAGACCAGACCATTTGGCCCGCACAGCCCACATATTAACTCTCTGATCATTTAAAGAGAAAGTTTTGTGACTTTTGTTCAGGCCTGAGAATTTCATGCCTGCAGTGCAGAATGCAGATGTTTCTATTAGAGAACAGGGATCAGTCCTATAGGTCCCTAAACACTGTCTCTTCATCTCAGAGGCAGGGCTTAATTTACACTACTACCATGAGTTTGATTTTTTCCCTTATAAAGCCTGTAGAGTTTACATTTATACCATGGACTCATCGATAACATCTCTCATTAGGCAAAATGACTCTCCAGAATGATGGTGTATCCTGTCTCCCCGCACCAAGGATAAGAATCTTCAGATCTTCAACTTTGCCCTAAAAATCGATCCCTGATGTAGCTGTTGACACAGAGTAGTGAAAGCACTTACCCTCAAAAGCACTTCATTTTCCCAGTTGGGAGCTCAGGGACTTTTTTATTTCACTGGTGATTACATGCCCAACATTTAGCACAAGGCCTGGACTGAGTACACAGAATTGTCTGGAGTAAATGAAACTTTGGAAAGAGTTTTCTTTGTTCTGTCTCTTTCCTCACAAGCTGCTGAGTCCCCCTCCTACACCAGTCTGAATTACACCCACCCAGTTTCCCCAAACTGTTCTTGCTACAAGGTCATGGAAAGTCCATAGACATGAATTTGATTTGGATAAAATGTAACTAACAGTATAGGTCACAGGTATTCTGCAGATATAAACCAAGGAGTTGTGTATAACAGAAAAATATTGGTAAAGGTATTTATTTTTTATTTGACACAAATAAATGATTCTCTCATGTGTCACTTCATTTCTGGCCATGCTCCAGCCAGACTCACCTTCCTTGGGTTCATGAAATATGCCTTAAAGCTTCCTCCTTTGCACCTTTACAGGAGCTGGAAAGTTATTTTTTAATTAATTTTTATTGGAGTATAGTTGATTTACAATGTTGTGTTGGTTTCTGTTGTACAGCAAAGTGAATCAGTTATACATGTGCATATATCCACTCATTTTTAGATTCTTTTCCCATGTAAATTATTACAGAGTATTGAGTAAAGTTCCCTGTGCTATACAGTAGGTCCTTATTAGTTATCTATTTTATATATAGTAGTGTGTATATGTCAGTCCCAATCTCCCAATGTATCCCTCCCCGCTTTCCGCCCCTGGTACCCATAAGTTTGTTTTCTACATCTGTGACTCTGTTTCTGTTTTGTAAATAAGTTCATTGGTACCAATTTTTCAGCCTGTCAAAATTCTCAGCATTCAAGCCCTACCCAAATCCCAACTTCCTATAGGGCTAGAAGTGATCTCTGAACTCCTGCAAGACTTTTTTGGTTCTCCTGTGTTGCTGTTTAAATACTTTCTGCCCCTTATGTGTCTGTGGAAGTCTCATCACAAAATAAAACTTCAGAGCTGCCCCAGTGCAGTAATCATGCAGCAGGGATGTTTTGCTCTCACACAACCTCCTGCCTTTAATGCAGGAGGATCTTGGTAGACGTTTATTGGATGGACGTGATACTTTCTCAGCCAGAACATCATGTTCAGATGGTGACTAATGGATCCTTTAACATTGCAACCTGCCATTTTCAGTGGGTAAATTTCAAACGCAATTTTTCCTCTTTGTTGGGTTTTGTTATTTTTAGAAAATCCATACATCTTTTTTTAATAAATAGAAGTGCTTTTTCTATTATTTTTCTACCTCCCTTCCCCTTTCTTTCTTTTCTTGGCTTGTACATCACTTCAGAAGCACCTGGACATTGATCTGCATACATTTTACTGGGCAATTCCACATTTTTACTTTTAAGTTTTAGCCCTTCTATAAACAACAATAGATAATTATCATTTGAAGGTTTTGAGACAGTGAATGAATTGTTGTGATAGTAACTTCTTTACTGTAAAAGTCAAATAAAGTAGCATTTTATTAGAAAATTACTGAGGGACAGAAATTTGCATTGATAATTTGTAATGATGCTACAGTTTTCAACACCCCCTTGTGTATATCACTTCATTTAATAAAGGTCTGCCTATTAACCTTGTGAAAATACTTAGGTGAGAAATACAAAAATGTCCAATTTTTTTAGAAATCTATTGGGGATGGAAACAGAGGATCCTTCTGCATAATTGACCTACCATAACTACTTTGCAGGTCAGCTAGTGAATTCCTACGTGGAAAATAAAACTTCTGATATTGGGCCAGTACATTGTGATACTTATTATAAAATCATTTACATTGTAAGGATTCTTTTCTTATAACTAAAGAATGTGTACACGCAATGATTAGTCATAGTTGCAGTGAGGCTTAACAGACTTCATATTCTAGGACCGCAGGAGAAATAATAGTCAATATTCCAGATTCAAACTCAATACCATGGGATGTTTCTGTAAATGGAAACAGCACATTTCTTTAGCTCTTAATTTGAAACTCTAAAACCTCTGACAATTTATCAAATAGTAAGTAAATAATCACATTATACTTAGGAAAGTTTCAAATGAAAAAGGTTATAAATTGTATGTAATAACTAAGTAAATTTGTGTTTTTAGATAAGCATATAGGTGCATTGAAACAATATGCTATTTATTATCTGATGAAGTAGAGGTATGTTAATTGGGAAATACAGGCAAATTGATGAAGATGTTAGTTTAATATTTTTATGGCTCTGAGTTTGAAAGTGTAAGAAAGAATCCTTGATCTGCACCCCTGTATTCTGGAAACTGGAAATAGATGCAAAGCTGCTAATGAGAGAGTGTTCTTCAGAGAAAAACCTATTGATTAGAAGCCACAGGAAAATACATCCAAGAGATCCTAAATTGACTAGGCGATTCAACCTGCTGCTAAAAATGTCAGGAAGTTCCCTAAAACAATTATTCAGTTGTTTTTTAAAAGGGAAAAAAAAAGGAGAAGAAAACAGAAGGAAGGAAGGAAAGGAGGGAGGGAGAGAGGGAGGTTGGGGGGCAGGGAGGGAAGGAGGGAGAGAAAGAAAAAGAGAAAAAGTCATTTTAAGAAAGATTACATAAAATTTCATGGAGATTCTTAGATCTTCAGCAAATCATTGACCAAAAAATACCATTGACATGTATAAGGGTGAGTCAAAAATTATCCACACTCTGTTTGTAGAATAATTTTTGACTCACCCTCATATATTGGAGACTTATAGCAAGATCGGAGTAGGAAATTTTTACCTCCAAAGTAAAAATTTACTTTGAATTCTTCAGCTTCCTATAATGCTTAATAATAATTATGTCTTCTCATGGATTATTCTTTATTGTTTCTTTTGAAGTAAAACCTCAAAAGCATTATACTTTTGTGGGGAATACCCATCTACTCACATACATTATGTAAATAATCTTGAAAATTTAATCTGAATTTTATATACAGGAACATGAAGGAATAAAGGCTTAATTCAAATAGACTTCAGTGCTGCATTAAATGCATTGACCAGGATGATAAAGCATTTTTTTCCAGAGGTGCTTGAATTTAGCCTAAATGCAATTGCAAGTATTGATTTCCATTTCAAGGTGTATGTGGCCTGAATCCTGGGTGCCTTGGTGAAAGTGCCTGGATCCCAGTGGTAATAACTCAGTGAAGACCAGGGTCTGATGACTCCCTCTGCTCCCCGAGACCCCTGCCTGGGCTTTTTAATTCATATTCCACACGTCCTAGATTCTCTGGCCCAGATAGCACAGTCTGACAATTAGGTGCACATCTTTTCACTCTGTAAATGGCTTCATAACGCTATTCAAAGTAAATGCCGGTTGCCTTATTCTTTTGTTCTGCTTTTGTATTTTTAGAGTTGTCGTTCCTTGCATGCCCTTCAGCTAAGCATTTGAGAAAAGCCTCAGCCCTTTAGAATTCTGCACTGGGTATTCTTCTTGGTCCACAAGAAAGGGAAAGCACTTTCCTTGCCCTTGAGTTGTTTGCAAGCTCATTCACTAAGTAGTATATCAACAGACAAGGGACCGTCCTATCTGTTTATAAAATTTTACAGTTTATAAAGCCTTTCATGCTTATTGTCTCATGAGCCCAAAGTTTCCAAAAGCTTTTAGGATAAGAGCCTGATCGTGTGAGGAAAGATCAGAAATGTATTAATTGAAGAAGGATTCCTGAATAAAATGAGTTTTAAAGTGAAATGTAATAAAAATATGTTCTTCACCCCTCAAATTTTTCATAAGACGTAACAAATTCATAATAATTTTCCTTTCTTTCCATTCAGAAAATAATTGTGGGAATTAAATACAATTGCAAGGAGCATAAATATTTTGAACTTACATACCCATTACCTGAATTTTTTTCTTTTTACAAAATTTTTATTTTATATTGGAGTATAGTTGGTTAACAATGTTGTGTTACTTTCAGGTGCACAGCAAAGTGATTCAGTTATACATATACATGTATCTATTCTTTGCCAGATTCTTTAAGCTGTAGAAGAGTCTGTTTTTAGCAGCATACCATCCTAACAGTTGTCTTGTTCATTCTTGGCTACGCCATACTAACTTCCCCAGGGTAAAATGAAACCATCATTTGTGTGTTAAGCTTTACCTTTTTTCCCACCATTAAATCTTTAGGTCAGCAGTGCCTGAAACCAGCAATTGCTCCCCAGTGAGTTTAAGGGGCGACCGTTTTTATTCCCCCCTCAGCACTGTCGTGCTGTGTGAGGACAGATATTTCATTCACTTCACAGATATCTATCTCGAGGTTATCAATAGCTAATACGAATGGCAGTACTTGTTCAGGCCACGTCCCATGACTGGTCCTGCGCAACGCACATGGTGGGCATTATCACAATGAACTCTCTCAGCAATCCTGGGAGGTTGCTGTGACTTAGTACGGTGACTCTTTCTGGATTTTCAAGGGAAAAACAAAAGCTGAGAGAAGTGAAGTCACTTGCCCCAAGTCACACAGCTAGTAAGTGGCAGAGAGGATTTGAATCTTTGTGCCCAGAGCCTCAGTCCTTGCTATGGGATGAATATTCACATGAGTTGAAAGCTGATGCCCAAGGTGATGGTATTAGGAGATGGGGCTCTGGGGAGGTAATTAGCTCATAAGGGTGGAGGCCTCATGAGTGAGATTGGTGCCCATATAACAGAGACCCCAGAGACTAACGGCCCCTTCCCCGTTAAGAAGACAGCATCTTCAAGGAAGTGGGCTCTCATCAGAGACCAGATCTGCCTGCACCTTGATCTTGGACTTCACAGCCCCCAGAATGGTGAGAAATAAACATCTGTTGTTTATAAGACACTTAGTTTATGATATTTTTGTTGTAGCATCCTGAATGGACTAAGACAGTGCTTAACCACTATACTGCGTGGTCTGGGCATTTTTAAGTGGTTAGTTAAGTGTTTAATTATCTATAAATATCCAGAATGCCCACTGTTAATGGCTAGCATTTTGTCATTTCTATAGAAGTTTGTATAACTGGAAAAATATTTCATTCTGATTTCATTTTCCTTTATAGGGAGAAAATTATAAAATGTACATCGACTCTTACTTTCATATATATTACTTTGTTACTAGTCCCTTTTTACTCATGAGGAAAGGGAAACATAGGTTAAGTAATTTGCCCAGATTTACATTAGGAAGGGCAGAGGTGGACTTGAACCCAGCAGGGAGGCAGGAGTCCATGCTCTAGGTGGGGCTTGTGGTCCGACTTCCCCAGAGGGGATGGTGTCAGCCAGCTGGGTGGCTCTAGGGCCACCAGTGACCTGGCAGGCTCGTCCAGATAGTATTATCTTCAGATGTGCCAAGGTTCAACACGGTACCCTGTTTCTTGTTCATTTCAGAGAAACATGAATTTGCTGGACATCTTCAGACTTAGTAAATTCTACGAGATTTTTCTGTGGGGAGGGGAGTATATGAAGAAGAGGTCATATCTCAAATTATATAATCTTCTCTGAGAACAGTGAGTCATATTCAGAATGGTGCTGGCTTTTCTCTCGACAGTCACTGCTTTCTGAGCACTGATGGGGGTGGGTGAAGAAGAAAAGATTTCTTTGGGGTAGTGGGAAGGAGCTCACAAAGGGAAGGGAAGGGAGAAGGGAGTTCACAGACTGTCCTGTGTGGGGGTGCCCTGAGGTCCATGTCTAACCTGCCTGCAGTCAGGCTCCAGCAGAAGCGACGAAGCTGCTATGGGGGAGGGGTGTGGCCATAAGGCATCAGGTCATCATCTACAAGGTCCCCCACCAGAGTAAGTCAAGAACAAGACCGTTGTGTTTGGAGAAGATGGGAGGCACTATAAGCAAATCATTTGCACCTTGACGAGTGCCTCTGAGTACTTACAGGAAAGCTGGATTCCTTTGTTCTGTTTACTCAACTGATTCATTTATCTACAAGGATAAGATATTAATAAAGGCTGAGTTTACTGGATACATCAACTATGGTACATTCTAGCATTTAAACCAGGTACCATTCTTACCACCACTTTCTAGATGAGGAATCCCAAGCTCAGGAAGACTAAATAATTTGCCCAGGGTCACATAGCCAATAACTGGTCCATTCAGGATGCTAACATTTACATTCTTAGCTCTTGTACTGTGCTGTCATCCTCAAATAACTGGATACATTAGTTAAAATAATTCTACTTGCTATAAAAATTGACCCTAAAAGGCATAAAGCCTCAAATTCAATAAAATGCTGTTTATTGTTCATTCAACAACGTGAGCAGGTGCTCAGAACTGACATCACTCTCTTCCACACAGTGGCTCAGGTACCCGTGTCCTCCCATTTCATGCCATTGCGTCGTCTGAATCCAAATGGCAGAAGGATGAAAACAGATGGAGAAAGTACATCTGTTCTGAAAAGCCTCGCCCTAGAATGGCCACACGTCACAAACCACATGGCCATGCCTCCCTGAGAGGGGATGGGTCCTGGGAAGTAGGATTTTGGCTGAAGAGGCCTTAGCATCAGTTTCATGCAGTGGAAGGGGATCAGCCACTAGCTGGCTCTCACACACGTGTCTTCAGATACCTTCCGTTATAATCAGTGAAAACATTTGAGAGTTTAATTTTTTTTTTAAGTAGAGTCTGGAAATATTGGTGCTTTCTTACATTATTTGTGCACAGCCCATATGATCCAGGAGCCTCCTTCTCCCAGCTTCAAAGGTCCCAGCGTTTCTGTTCTTTCCTCAGTTTTACGTTTTCTTGGCCTCTTCTGACTCTTGGAGTCCAGCTTCCTCTGTCCTATTTTACATAGACCACTATGTGAAAAGCTCAGCCAATTCTTTCCTTTTTTTTTTTTAATTTTATGTTTTTATTGGAGTATAGTTGATTTACAATGTTGTGTTAGTTTCAGGTATACAGCATAGTGATTCAAATATATATATTTTTTATTTATTCTTTTTATTTTATATGTATAATATATATAGTATATTATATATATATTCTTTTTTCAGATTCTTTTCCCTTATAGGTTTTTACAGAATAGTGAATTGAGTTCCCTGTACTATACAGTAGGTCCTTGTTGGTTATCTGTTTCACATAGAGTAGTGTGTATATGTTAATCCCATTTCTTTGCTTTTTAAAACTAAACAAAACAGAAAACTGGCCTACGCCAGCATGCGTGAGTTTAGCATCCTTTGGTGAAGATGTTACTGGGAGAAGGGATTGGAGGAGAGGTGATGATGGGAAGTGGTCAGATCCCTAGACACACAGGATTTGCCACTTTTATCTCTTGGTCTTCTCTCTCTTGGCTTTGCTCCTCCATTATTTCTCCTGGAATCTGTCAAGTCAATATCTCTAAACAACAAGCATGTATATTTATATATCACTCTTCCAAGTTGCTTCATCATATCAATATCTATTTAATTTTTAAAACAGGCCTATGAGGTGGGCTTTGTTATCATCTTTCCTGTTTACCAGTGCGGACACTGCAATACAGGAGTAAGTGGTTAAGCTGGGACTTGAACCCCCACTGTTTGGCTGCACAATCTGCCCTCTTGGCCACAAGGTTATTCTGTCTGTCTTCAGGGACAGCTTCTCCCTAAGGAACATTCTGGTGCCAGCTCTTAAGGTCGAACTCTATTTTGTTAACTTTGTTTCTGATATGAAGCTGAGTTTTAACTGAGCTCTTAAACACTTGCTGTGGTTAATGTAATTGTAAGGACCACATAGCACTTCCTGCACTTTAGCCAAAAAGGAAACTGTGTTATGCCAGCCAGCAGGGATATTGTTACACTTTGTTCCTTATGTGCTCTGTAACCGGTGCTCAGTGTTAGTTCCTAAGAGTGAGGATTGCTATTGATCCTTTTAACCATACGGGGTTTCTTTGCAATTTTCCTAGTATTATTTTACGGTTTAGAATGAAGATTCTGATGGATGGGCTTAGTTTTGTGCACCTTGTGTATGTACCCCCTGTAAAGCATGTAGCCATAACCCTGCATAGTTGGCAAACCCTTTTGTTCTTTAGACCTTTTGGGGGCTTGTCACACAGTCAAGGACCAGAAGTGAGTCCAGACACCATCCGAGGTCTTTGTTGCTGCTACTTTGTGCATAGAACCCAGCTACCAATTTTGGCTTTCGTTCTTTTTTCTGAAAATCCACTTTTTGTGCGCTCAGTGGCATGCTCAAATAGTAAACATCTAAGGAAAGCTACATAACCAACTAGGAGGGAAAAAACTATTATATGTTGTGATTCTACCTCTGAAGTATCACCATTAAGTCCCAAGATAGTGCAGTATGGAGAGAAGAAGGAATATTTTCCCTTTGTAAGCTTAGCTAAAGTTTTCTTTTAAATTCTTAAATGATAGTTATGTGTCACTTTATAATTTTGACAGAATGCAGATACAAGGGTAAAGAAGAGTGAGATTCTTTTCTAGCCAATCTATGCTGGATTTTGTGCTCCTCATAAAGTTTACACAGTTATGCACTTATGAATAGATCCTTTAAGGATTACAGTTTACATGTCCTTTTTTGAACATTAGTTTATTATAGAGGATTTCACTTGGTGTAGCCATTACAATTAACCCTCAAAACAAGAGAATACAGTATATGTATTCATGCTTAAAGTACGTAAAGCAAAAATAACAGAAAAGCAATGCCATTATAATTGATTTGGGCTTGAAAAGATTTTTTAATTCTTAAAATTATTGTCCCCTGGTTGTTTCTCTTTCCTGTATATGCAAGAGCCTAATTCTGCCTCTCATCTTTTACGTGCATAAAGATGCCTGAAACCACCATTCTCATGAGCAGTTCATTTTTCATACTGATAAACAGTGCTGCAGTGATGTTCTAGGTTAGAGAACACCACGTCAAAAGACACTGGACATTCCCACTTCTCAGACTGCATGACATTTTGGTGAATATATATGTCTACCATCTGTGCTTTCCTGGTAGTTGATTGCTACAGTTAAATGAATCTTTGGGCTGTTTATAATTTTCTTATATCTCAAGTTCTATACCCATGATTTATATCCATTTCTCCTCCCCCCTCTCAAAAATTGAGTCATAATGAGCGTACCCTCATGTTTGCTGATAAAACACAGTGTTTTATTCAAGTAGAGCTGATTTACAATGTTGTATTAATTTCTGCTCTACAGCACAGTGATTCATATATTCATATATATATATATTCTTTTTTATAAATTTTTCCATTATGGTTTATCACAGGATATTGAATATAGCTCCCTGTGCTGTACAGTAGGACCTTGTTGTCGATCCATTCTATATATAATAGTTTGCTTCTGGGAATCCCAAACTCCCAGTCCATCCCTCCCTCAACCCCTCCCCCTTGGCAACCACAAGTCTGTTCTCTGTGTCTGTGAGTCTGTTTTGTAGATAAGTTCATTGGTATCATGTTTTTTAATATTTTAATTTTATTGGAGTATAGTTGATTTACAAAGTTGTATCAGTTTCAGGTGTACAGCAGTGATTCAGTTACATATATATACATATATTCATTCTCTTTTAGATTCTTCTCTCATATAGGTTGTCACAGAATATTGGGTACTGTTCCCTGTGCCCCTGTGCTATACAGTAGGTCCTTGTTGGTTGTCTATCTTATATATAGTAATGTGTGTGTGTGTGTTCATCCCAAGTTCCTGATTCATCCCTCCCCCACCCCACGTTTCCTCTTTGGTAACCATAAGTTTGTTTTCAATATCTAAAAGTCTGCTTCTGTTTTGTAAGTGAGTTCATTTGTATCATTTTTAATTGGATTCTGCATATGGGTGATATATGATATTTCGCTTTCTGAGTCTGACACTTCTCTTAGTATGATCATCTCTAGGTCCATCCACGTTGCTGCAAATAGCATTATTTCACTCTTCTTTATAGCTGAGTAGTATTCCATCGTATATATGTGCTACGTCTTCTTTATCCATTCCTCCATCAGTAGACATTTAGGTTACTTCCATGTCTTGGATATTGTAAATAGTGCTGCTGGGAACATTGGGGTGCATGTATCTTTTCAAATTAGAGTTTTCTCCAGATATATGCCCAGGAGTGGAATTGCTGGGTCATAAGGCAATGCGTTTTTAGCTTTAAAACACACTTTTGACATTCTTATCATATACATAAACGCCTGGTGGATTCCCAGAAGATTAGGTTGCTATGTACTAGATGGTTCTCAACGCACATAAAAGAGATTGGATATCATCACCGACCTAATTCTCCCACATAAACTGGAAGGTGATCCCAGCCCAGTGTATTAACCTGCCCTGTGATACCCCAGAGATGGGTTGACATTCTCCATTCAGTGAGTTGACTTGATATCTAAGATATGTCCATTTTGTGCTGATTCCAGACCTTACTGCTATCTTCAGGACATAATTCTTTCCTATCTGTGGAATGCATGAACTGAGAACTACTTTAATTCCAAATCACTAAGCTCCAAGAAGATTTGAAATTCTATCACATGCCATCAGGAATTCAGAAATGCACTGCTGGGGCAGATAAAGAAATGGTCCACGTTTCTCTAACTCTTCCCGGAAACGCCTCTAGTGGCAAAGGAAAGCTGTGGCCATCTTCAGAAGGACAGAGGCCAGAGCCTGAAACAGCAGTAAAGGAGGAAGATTATTTGAAGTCTTGAGTTTTAGCTTCAAAATTCATGAGACTTTAGCCTTCCACTTACTACATACTCATGTTTATTTTACGATAAAATTTACCCCAAGCTTCTAGTAAGTGTTGAAGAGGATGCTTCTCTAAATCCCATGCTTATTCTTTATCTTCAAATATCCTCTAAAACGCTGCTTACATCCCCCCAGGATCACTGGCCAGAATCTGAAGGCCAGACGTCCACACTGCAGGTTAAACAGCAGAGGTTTTCAGTGCCGTCCATGGCTGTAAAGTAAAGCACAACTAACTGGACAGCAGAGGTGACAAGCTGGGGACCATCCAGCACCACAGGCCACTTGTCCAAGCTAATTCGGTCATTCCCATTCAGTCAGGTTAGCCTGTAGCCTAAAGACTGAAGCTTCTTTTCCACGAATCTTCCTGAGAAAAGACTCCTCTTTGCCTTCCTGGTTCTCAGGAAGTCTCAAGGACTTTAATTCCAACCTGCTTTACTTGAGTTTTACAGGTTTGTACTATTCAACACTTAATATTTCTATAGCCTTGAACTAAATATGCTAATAACCATCTCAGGCATAATCCCATGTTTCTGAAATTGATAATTGACATTCCACTAAAGGTATTGTTGATTTTTTCTAAGCACAAAAATATATTGCATCAGATTATTTACAGAGATTGAAAAAAGAAGAAAACAAACCATTAGTGGTTTTTATGCCTGTGTGGTTCACTCTTGCGCTGCCCTAACCTTCACACGTCGTTCATTGACTCCCCAAAACACAGCTGCTGCCTGTGAGGGAGATTCATTTCCGGGGGTGTCACCCCCTTGGCTGCACAGCACAGTAAGTTACCAAAACAAGAGTGGGATTTGTGCAATTATAGGTATATGTTCTGCTCTTTTGCCCTTCATAGAAGTGAGTGAAGTTAGGGTTAGGGTCTAGGGTTAGGGTTAGGGTCAGGGAAAAATAGTGCTAATACAGATGATATGAAACGTAGGCTTCAGAAAATATAATTCAACAAAATATAATTAAAGACAGTGCCTCATAGGTGACGTGGAGTGATGAAAATGATGGAGAGATCTTTACAATTCTGGGTGACCATCATTGTCTCAGAAACCTTCCAGTGAGTGTTTCTAATGCAGAGCCATGTTGTATGTTTGCATGAGAACTGGAAGAAGTACCTCAAAGTGGTTGCTGAGATTCTAGAATTTCTGATTAGCCAAGGCTACTTTGATAAATTCAGGAGAAATTCTTGTTTGCAAGATATTAAACTTACCTAGAGATTATATGAAGATAGATAAAGGAAACATTTAAATGTAACTTCCTGAGATGTGAACACAGAAGAGAAGCTAGTTAAGTTTGTCAGGGAAAAGTATAGGTTTTGAAATACTTATATTCTAATGAAAGGAAAATTTTAAGATAAAAAGATGGAGAGAGAATGTACTTAACGAAGCTTTGTCCTGGAGAAGACAGGAGGGAGCAGCATCTGATCAGACAAGAGGAGACACCTTTGCCTTGTGCGAGGAGAGGAGGAGGAGAGAAGGAAGGAAAAGGTGAGCGTGGAGGTTGAGGGGCCCGTGAGCTTCTGGTCCAGCATGCTCTATCACGCTCTTGTATCCCATCTACATCCATAAATGGATCGTCAAAGAACATGGTAACTGCCCCTCCAGGTACATAACCCAGACTCAGCCATTAATATCAGACCAGATGATACATCTTCAACCTAATATGTTGCTTAACGCATTTAAGAAGCCACCTAAGTCGGGGTCCCCACCACTCATCTATCTGTGTTCTCTGAGCTGCATCTCCACTTTGTTACATCATTAGAAAGCAATTCACTTTTTTTTCTAAAAATGACTTTCCCAAATATCACATGGCCAGTTAAGCACATCTTCAATGGCCCTCCTTAATATTGAGTGTTTCAAGTAGTAACATAAATGGCAAAGTTTATTAAATTAACATTTAGCACCCATGGAGTCACCCGAACCTTTCTAGGACAAGGAAGTTATTATATTTTGACTTGTATTTCTTCTAATCTACGTGTAGAAAAACAAAGGTTACCTGTCTAGGTGACAGGAATTTTCCTTCAAGGGTCACGTGAAGTTAATAATTCTCTTAAGACATTAATTACAAAGGCAAAATACTTCCCAAGGTTGAGTTTCACATATATTGCCTTGTGTTTTTAAAGTAACCTTATTCCCATAGGTACATATCTGAAAAATTATTGTTAAAAATCATGACCCAACATAAAAAAAAAAAAACTTTATGGAAGCATCTTGTATTCTCTGTATTCAACCTTACAAAGAGACTTTTAATGTGTAATCATTTTCATGGGTTTTTACAGAAGTTGTATAAAATTTATCAAGCAGGTATATTAGCTTTAATGGGAGTGACTTGGCTAAAGCAGAACAATCTACACATCAGAGTTTTATTGACTTTTCAAATTCAAATGTTACAGCCCTTCAAGATTCCTAAACAGAGGGTTAGTAGTTCCTACTTAGTCACTTTCCTATATTTCATCCCACCCCTCACCATCCCTTCAAAGCAACAAATAGCATCTAGCCTTCCTAATATTTTAATTTTTGTCGAATAATGGGTTAGTAACATCCTTTCATAATACCAATTAATGCTAATTTGAAGTTCCCTTTTGTGTAAGGTTCATTTATGCTATATTTTATCACCTAGCCTCTGACCTGAGCACTATGTCTTTATCTTCCTTATGCAATAGTCTTCCTATTAACAACTGCTTTCAAGCATACATGGGAATGTTATTAGTCAAAATCCTTGTTTGTGAGAAAATACAGAGGGTCGACAGTACAATGTTATTCCATGAAAAATCCGTAAATACCAAGTTATTATTAACATAATATCTGCTTGCCTTGTAGATATCATCCTGCCCTAGGTACTTTACATATATCATTTCTACTTCTTCCAGAAAACCAAGCTGTTTCTGCTTTACACAAAAGGAAACAAGATAAACAACTTACCAAAAATTATAGCAGTGTTAGTGTTAGGATTTAAATGTAGGTTTCTGTAGTCTTAAGGGGAAATTGTGTGTGTGTGTGTGTGTGTGTGTGTATCCAAAGATAGGAGAAAAGGCAGTGTTTTATATTTGTGTACAGTTCTTTTTAGGAACTTAGTAAACATTTGACTAAATGAGCTCTAATTACAGATGACTCTACTTTCTATAAGTGTGAACTTAATAGCATTTATAGTAGATTATATTTCCTGTCCTAAGAAATCCTCCTTATAAATGTTAGTGTTTTCTAAATTATTTGGAAATCTTCTATAATTACTTTCAGGATTTGGATGATGAGATCATCTTATAGATGAAAGAAAATTTTAAGGAGGTCTCTTTTACAGAGTAATAACTTTCTGAGTAATCTCCTGGTAGGGGCAGTGTATTAATTTCTTTTCACTGCTGTAGCAAATGGCCACAAATTTAGTGGCTTAAAACAACAGAAATGTATTATCTTGGCTGTGTTCCTTCTGGAGGCTCCAGGGGAGAATCCACTTTCTTGCCTCTGAGAACCAAGGGGCTGCTGTCACTCCTTCACTCGCAGCCCTCCTCCATCTTCAAAGCCATCACGTCACTCTTACTCTGAACTGCATCTTCCTCTTATAAGGACCCTTAGGATTATACTGCCCTCCACTCTGAAGATCCAGGATAATCTCCTTATTTTAAGGTCAGTTGATTAGCAAACTTAATTTTGTCTGCAAATATAATTCCACCTCGCCATGTAATGGGGCATATGTTCTAGAGATTAGGACGCAAACATCTTTTGGGGGATGAGAAGGAGCATTATTCTACTTATCACAGGCATATTTAGATTTTATAGGGTCCAAATTTTATGGAAAGCCTTTTTTAAGAAAATGAACAAACAAAATTACAGGTGCAAAACTGGACACTACAGCACCTACTTATATATAATGAGAAAAAAATGACACCAAATACAAACCTTTTAAAAAAGCAAACTGCGTAAATATGCCCCAAACTTAACCTATACTATTTTTATCCTCAGTTGTTTTGTATATCCACATATCAGATAAAACAGCTACATGATAAAAATGCCTCATTCAAAATTTCCTTTTGTTTGGGGTGAATTAAAAATAAATAGGTAGATTCCTTGCCAAAATTATGACTTCAATAAGCAGGATGGATATCTCAGGATCTTACAGTGTGACAGACTGAGAGACAAACACAGAAGGTCATCTCAAGCACATCAGGTGTTAGGAAGGGTTGTAGGGCCCGAGGAGAGCCCTGCAAGGGGGCTGACTGGGCTGGGGGCAGTGAGGTTTCCTCCAGGACCTGCCGGATGAGACAGGGTGGTCCAGGCAGAGGGGAGCGGGGCAGGGGAAGGAGATTTCAGCAAAAGAAATATTATGGGTAAAGACCTATGATGGGAAAGCTGAGAGAGGAGGTGAAAGGTCAGGACCCTGTAGTCTAGGGAGGAAGGGAGAGAGTGGTTTGGGACCCTTCCTGAGAGCAGGTTGGGGCCAGGTCCGAAGGGGCCCCAGGACGACACTTAGGACCTTGGTTTCAACTTAAATGCATCAGAACACCATGGAAGGATTTTAAACAAAGATACGTAATGATCCAGTTAACAGATTGAAAGCTTTTCTTGTTTGTTTGGAACATGGGACCAGAAAGAGGGGAAAAGCAAGAGTAGATACAAGAAAATAGGTTAAAGACAAGTATTTGGATCTGAAATGAAGACTGATTAACTATCTTCTCTTCAAAAGGTTTCTGACATCTATGCCTTTTCATTGACAATGACTTTCTTTTTAAAAATGTTATTCATTAAGCACTATTTAAGGCATACAAAAAAGATAGAAAGTGTATGATTGATTGCTTTTATGCTGAGCGATGCATGTACACCTGGTTTCTTTGATCAGGTGTTTGCATTTTATTTCTAATTGTGTAATGAACACAGTTTCCTTAAATACAGGCAATTGGGGCATCAATGAACTGGTTAATGGGATAACTGGAGAGTTAGAAAGTTCCTTCTCAAATGGGACCAGGCCTTCTTTAGCTGATTGTAAAGGTTATCCGATTTCGGACTTGTGTTGTTGTCAATGTGGGGAGGACGCTCCTCTTACAGCCCCGGTTCTTGTGAGACTTGCTGGTCACTGGAGCTCCCGGCACCTCCCCACCATCTTCCAAGGAAACACACCTTGTCGTCAGTCAGGCATTGACTTCTCCCCTCCAAGCATCTCCCCTCCTGGTTCAAGCCTGGCCACAGGCCAACCACCCTCCCTGCTCCCATTAATATACCTCAGTCCTGGAGCCCCAATTTTTCTGCCCCAAGATTGCCAGAGGCATCGTTTATGTTTTCTGTGTGGTTTGTGCATATCTTTAACTTTGTCTCACCCTAGTTTCTCTTCTGATATAGTTTCTACTTCTGTCTGCTACATTATGACAAGGAAATCGACCATTGGCATATATTTCTCTGTTGACGGAAATATACTTACACCTTTAGAAACAGTCAAGATGGACAGCCTACAAGAATGTCCGTGCTGTAGAGGAAGAATATCTGATGGAAACTGTATGTGCATTTCTCACATGCTATCTGTGGAAAGTTTGTCATTCATAGTTTACATCAGGTAAAACATGTTATTCTGATCTTTATAAAATATTAACCAATCGGTTAAGAAAAAATTTTCCACATATTTCAAACATTGGCTAAACCACGTATCTCTCCAGCCTTGAAAAATAAAGTAAGCTTCTCTTTGGCAGCTGTGTGGGTTGGGTTTCCCTGCAAGCAGACCCTGAGACAAAGGTTTGAGTGCAAGTAGTTTATTGAGAGGTGACCCCAGGGCAATGAGACAGGAAAAGGAAGTTGGTGTGAGGTGTGTTATTCAGCGGATGAGTGCCTTAGGCAATTGGGGCTCCATCCCTTTGGGGTTCTCTTGAAGACAGCCTAGAGGCATCTCCCCTGAGGGTGAAGCCAATGGCATTTATCCAGCAAGGCACTGCTTCCAGGATCCTCAGCTTCCTGGAACTTTAAGCCTCTTTTCCAGGTGGGCCCAGCTGACTGCAGCCAGAGCCCTAGTAGAGAGTCACGTGTCCTGCAGGGAGAAAGCATCCTTGCAGACAGAAACAGGGACTGCTAAGGGGATGCGGGCAGGGCCCCCATGGACTCTGCTCCTGTGGGTCTCCCCCCAGAGTTGCAGGAAGGGCACCCAGCCTGTGGGTTCCCGCAGCAGCACCGGCACAGGCAGAGGCGGGCAACCGTGGCAGCTGCACGCTTGGTGAGGTCACTTCCACTGGTCCTGGTTCTCCCAGACATGCAGGGTTTGCTCGTGGAGGCCCCTTTTCTGCCTCCTCTCTCTGTGCCTTCCATTCCCCGCTGGGCTCAGGCCCGACTTCACTCTTGACGTTCCTTCATTGGCCAGATCATTCCACACGGATAATCCTCCCAGCATCTGTCGGCCCCCTCCACGTGCCACCGTGATGCATGCTGTTTTCAATAAGGCTCGTGCCAACCCATCTCCAAACCCCTTTGGTCACTTGTCTGTATACTCCTCATCTTGGCTCTCACAGGGAACACTTCTTATTAAGGAGATTCTCTAAACAGACATGTTACGTTGTCCAAAGTTGAATGACTTCGGATCATTCGTTTGAGGGCAGCTGCACTTGATCAAAGGGATCAAGTTCTCATGGCGGGATTTCAGCGGTCATGCATGGCCTGCCACCCCCAGCACCCCCTTAAGAACATCCAAGGAAGGAAAATAGCAGCTTGCGGGGTTCCACGCTGGTCAGGACAGACTGTCCGTGTGCCATTTTATCTTTGAAAGTTCTGTTATGATCTTGTCCCTTTTCAGTTACTCTGGCCCCAAGTTAACTGCTTCAGTTGTGCCAACAAAGGTGCCTCCGTCACGCGCAGTCACTGTTTCCTCGTGCAAGAGACCAGGTAAACACCGCAGGTTGCAGGAGGCAGATGCACGGTCCACCACGGAGCCACCAGGCTAAACTCTGGAGTTCCATGGGCTTCTGATCTTCTCCATTTCCATCCCTTGTCATTTTAATAACTGTCGAAATGAAATTCCAGAATATCTCATGGAACTGTTTTCAGATGGAGTTAGTTTAATTTAACTTGTTATTGCTCTACTTCTTATACATGAGAGTGAAAGGGGAGCATTATTAATAATATGCTACAGCATCAGGCATAAACAAGGATGGTCCTGAGTTACCAGCGAGTATAGTCACCCTGCTGCCTCTTACCTATTCACGCTCGTTTTGGAAGTGAGGAGGGACCATAGGAAAAAACACAGTCGTGGTGAAAAGAAGAAAAAGGGAAAGGAAACAAATAAAGCAGCTACATGTAGTCAATTTCATAGACCAGGATAATACATTTACTGCCTATGAAATAGTGTTAAGATATTATAGGAAATATACAATTGGGGAGATTGTGATAACAGCATTGTAAAGAATTTGGGGGGTATTTGGGGGGTTCTGGGGGGGTTTGTTTTGTTTACAATTTATCTCCAACTCTGAAATGGTTCTGCTAAAAAAAGTCATATTTTACAAGTAATTGTTGTTTCTTACCAAAAAAAAAACAAAAAAACAAAACCAACCAAACAAACAACATTGTCATGGTAAAATGGTTGTTGCTGCCATTTCTCCTTCTTCAAGAAAAAGGCTTAAAGAGCCACTTATGTTTAAAAGACACAGGACTTAGTTGGAATTTGCTTTTGTTTGGGGGTTTGGTTTTTGCTGCTGGTGGTAGTTTTCCCATATACTAAATGCTACTGAAGTCTGGATCCTGGGTTCTGATACTTCTAAAATACAGCAACCCTAGCAATACTGGCCAATCGTGATGAAGCTTAATGGAAATGTGTGTAAAGCACTGAGCATCGGGCTTGGTGTGTAAAAAACACTCAGCAAAATTTGGGCCCTTTTCCTTTTCTGCACTTTACCACCTCCCTTGCCCTAGCACTGTCTCCTGGCAGGGGGTGGGATGCAGAGGAAGCAGAGGAAACCTCTGAGTGCACCTTGAAGGTGATGATTTTGACAGCTTGAGTGTATTATACATGTATCACAAGTGCCAGGTGGGAGCAGGGGAAGACATCCAGATGGGACCTTCCTCTTGCCCCTGTAAAAGCCCTTTGAACAGGTTTACTCTGGAAATCATCTGTTAGCCCTGAGCTTTACTACTCTAATATTTCTTACATAACCAGAGAAGCTACACAGTATTTCATGAAGTAAGCGACAGATTTTCATTTCATTTGACTTAAATATGTCTTCATTATATAGTTTGTTTAAAATTTTGTGACTATGTAGAAGCTTTCAATTGCGGCTATTTATCAGCTTTTCAAATTTATGAGATGATGCATAGCAAATTTACTGAGTGATTTTTCACTTCATGGTCGTATGATATAATAGGCTCCAGAAAAAAATGCTGTTGGCAGAAGCAATTTAATCATCCTGTGTGTATGTGTGAGAAAGAGGAGCTGGGGGAGGGGGGAGGCGAGGGGGAGAGAGAGAGAAAGTAAAGGCTTTCCAGAGCTCCGATATTACTCCCCGAGGCAGCACAAGTTATTTAAACCAGGTCAGAGCTTCTTTGGCCTCAGTTTTCCTCTGAGAACAACTTAATGCTGATTCTTCATTTTTTCAAGACACACAAGGTAAGTCTATGTTCTGTATATGAGTTTGCTAAGTCCTAATAAGAGTTTATTAGTTAATGTGTAATATCTCATAAAAGTAAAGCCAAAAGCCAAGTTCTTGTTTGTCTGAAGCTTTTAAAAATGTGTGAACAGTTTGCAAACAAAGGTAGTATTATACTTGAGATTACTAATAATTGAATGAAAAAGAAAAAATGTAAAAATCAAGCAGTGGATGAAGTTCTTTTAGAAGGATGTTGCTACTCTAAGTATATGTATAAAATTATAATGTCTAAATATGATTAACTTTAAACCTAGGCTTATAGGATTTTAAAGCTGGATTTGAAATTGAGCAGTGCTTCAACTCAAACATACCTCTTAATGTGATCACAAAATTATATTTTTCTTTAAAGCAATTTCATTTGTATTTAAAATGGCATCAGCTGTTTTTCATATCACATAACCCTTTTACACACATTTAAATACAAATACTTTTATATGGACGTTTGTTTTGGAAATTTTGAAGTATATTTTCATTACCTTTTGAAATTATAAATCCTATAAGGCTCCAAAAATTTTGCCTTCTGTGTGTTACAGTCGGGCAAGGACCAGAGAAATGCAACTTTTTTGTGTGACTAACTTATGATGGACTCATAACTGTGTTATTTAAGGTAGTTTGTACTTTTTCTAAGACTACTTATTTATGAAGATCTTTCCCAGCAGTACTTCAGAGAAACTAATTAAAATTCTCAAATGATAAGTATGTATTAACTATCTTTAGATTAAAGGAAAACATGCATGTTAAGAGTTTAAAGAAGATTCAAAAATAGACTTATTTCTGCTTTCAGATAATTCACGTGGAGAAGTGTAATCTGTTAATTTTTTTTCCTAATTTATTTTTTTATTCACTCATATGCTGATGTCACAAAAGGTCTGGCTGAAATTGGAAATGTAGTATTGTCATTATGAGAGCTTGTGTCAAAGCCATTCTGAGAATCTTCTGGAAAAAGGGAGTCTTATTTATATATATATATTCAAAAACAGCGCTGCTCTCCAAAGACTAAGTGTATATAAGCTGTGTGGGAAAATCAGCACTTGTAACTTTCTCTCTTGCTTCTTGCTAAAAAAAAAAACCAAAAAAACAAACACTTCTAAATCAAAATCTGATGGCGGACACTGGCATATGAAGGGTTTTACATACTAGCAAAGTCTTCAACACACTGCTTGTGTCTTTGTTATATGTTTATTTTATGTTCTGAGGAACACTTGTGTGAACTAATTTCTAAGTGTAGTTTCAATTAACACTTCACACTTAACTTCAGAAGCGGGGCTCATGCCTGGAAAGAAGGCATAAATATGCTTAGGATGGCTGGAATACGTTGCGATTTATATTTTTCCCTCCCCTAATTCCCAATTTAGTTTGTCATTTATCTCAAAAGGAATCTTAGCATTTGTTTGGTTTCACGCCATCCTCACGTGTAACCAACGGAGTGAAATGTACTCTTGCTTCTTATCTGTACTTTATTATTAATGGCGACAAGAAGTTATTTTTCTACCCAAGTAAAAAAGTGTATTTTTTTCTTCACACTTTAAACTCGCTATAAGACCGGCAGTACAGAATCCATGTGGTCTGGAATATTTTTTTATCTGATTGGCCAGTTATTAGGAACCACTTTGGGCTTCTGTGAAGGTGTGCTCTAAGCTTTAGTTACTGAGATTCAGTCCGCAACTCACTCGGTAAACATTTTTGCGAGAGAGCGATGTCTCACAAAGCACTCTTACCAGCAGAATGCTGAGGGGAGAGATAGGAAAGCGTATCTATTCAGATGAAAAGTTATATATAAGTGAAAGATTTTATTAAAAGTCTATCACATTCATCTAAGTGTTTTCATAGAGTAGCTCACAGTCAATCACCAATCAGCTTACGGGGACACCATCAATGCAGGAGTCGAAAGAGCAGTGTCACCGCAGCTTAAGCTGGTCCGACTTGGTTGTAAGTGCAGATGCTTGAGGTGGTCTTAAAGGACAGGCAGGGAAGCCAGGAGGGGCATCTCAGGTAGGTGGGGTGGTGTAAGGAAAAGCTTGAAGGCAGAAAATGTTGATTCATAAATCAGGAACAGGCTGGAACCAGCCTGGTTGGAGCAGAAGGTTGCTACCTGGGAGTCAACAGAAGCAAATAAGGCAGAGTTGGTGGTGATAAAATATGGGGACATGGGCCAGTCACATGGGAGCAGGAGACTGACATCTTTATGAAAATTATTCTGCTGTGGTTGTACAAACTCAACTGAAATCTGAACATGAGGAGACTAAGTGAAGCAAGAAGGAAGGAACAGGTACAGGCGATAAGGGAGTGAGAAGCACAAAGATAACCATGTTTGATCTTGGGGAAATGGCAGTCCCTTTAACAGAAACAGGAAATCAGGAGAGAAGGCCACTTGGCATCTGTAAACCTCTACCTGCCCGGGCTCAACCAGAGGAGCAGAATCTGTAGGAGACATATATTGAGAGGTTTATTACCAGGAATTGGTATATATTATGTGTTTGCGGTGACAGATGTGAAATCCACAGGGCAGCCCTGAGGAAGGGCAGCGGGGCTGCAGGCACTGGCTGAAGCTGCAGCCTGCACGTGGGGCATCTCCGCCAGGGCAGCCTCACTTCTGCTCCCAAAGCCTTTCAATCATCCAGAGTATCTGAAATGATCTCCCTTATTTAAGGCAACTAATTATGGACTCTAACCGCACCCACAAGATACCTTCACAGCAACACCTACGTGTGTGTGATTGAATGACCAGGGACTTAGCCTAGCCAAGGGGACACATCATAAAACCATCAGAAACTTCCAACCTGTTATGAACTCTAAGGGGCTAGTGGGATTCCTTAGGTGAGAATGGGCAGAAATATATTGGAAATTCAGAATCAAAATTCAGGAAAGGTACTGAGATTGGAGAAACCACTGTGGGAGTCATCCACGTAGAGATGATATATCCATGTCAGTCCAGAGAGTTTGGGAGAGCCTCAGAGGAGGCTGGAGACGTCTACATCAAAGATGAATTCTTGGGAGAAACCATTTTTAAGGAGCAGAAGAAAGAAGAGGTGCCTAAAAGATACCAGAAAACAAAAAAGATTAAAGAGCCAAGAAGAAAACCATAGTAGCGTATGGCCCTGGCTGTCCATCTCTTTGCTATACTTTCTCACTAATTTCCCAAGATTTCCAAAGGAGCAGGGAACACTGTGGTCCCCTGATTTCCGCCTTGTATTGGGGGATCTTGCTGCCTGTGATCCAAACAGAATTTGCACTGAGAAAAGGCCAGTGTTTTTAACTGTGAACTTTGAAAGTACAATCGAAGTAACATAGAACATTCTGGATGGCAGGTATTAGACGTAAAGAATCAGATGCATATTCCAGGTAATGAAGAACTAAAGGCACAGTTCTTCTGGTTACTTAGCGGAGAGGCTTTCTGGAGACCCTCGCCCCCACAGTTTTGAGTACCCTATCTCTTGCCCATCTCTGCAACAGTTTCTTTAACCTTCAGTGCACAGCTCAGGGTCTCCTCCTCTGCGGGAAGTTCCTTAACTCACCCCAACAGGGGTGTTACCTCCATCCCTTGTCCTGTCACTCACATGGGCATATTCGCACTTCTTATCCTGCCAAATTAGAGTTGCTGATATGATTTCCTCCCTACCATATGGTAAGCTTCCTTCAATTTTGAGTCCACAGTCTGATAATAATGCCATTTAAGTGTTGATGTATATTTGGGAGATGAAGAATGACCAGGTATACGTGTATATGGGAGAAGAGTGTGTAGAAGCAGACCTGTATGTGTTTATAAACTGTTCATGGAACCAGAAACTTTGAGAGTTCTGAGGTTTAACGAGTAAAGGAGAGAGAGAATAAGATAGAGAAGCAGAGGAGGGAAAGTGAATGGCAGGAATGCTGCAAAGGGCGGGGTGGGTACCTTGGTCCTAACATGGAAAAGTGGGAGGAGGGGTTTGGCGGAGATCAGGATGGAGTCAGAAGAGAGGAAGGATGGGAGAAATCTGTCTTCCCAGAAAAATAAAAGGCAATTGAATGTGAGGGGAAATGTGCCTGCTTCTAAGTAAGAAGAGGACATTGTTCCTGATGTGAAAAACTTGAAATTTTTAAACTAGATTTGTCAATTTTACTTTGATCTAAAGCATTTAAAGGGCTTATAACAATGAAAGCTGCTAATCCCATGTGTGTGTGTGTGTGTGTGTGAGATCTGACAGTCTATTACAGGTTGTTCTTACACACTCTGTTTAACTGACATTTCACCTGTGTTTCCCCTGAGCCGTACGCTATCATTGTGTTGGTTACAAATGCTGGTAAGTCAAAATACGGTTCCCTCATCAACAAATTGAAAGTATTTTGCAAATAGTGGAATTGTGAATATAATTATTATGCTGTGGGTTGCTAGAAAACCGGAAAAATGACTTTCCATGTCAATGTTATATTGCAGTGCCCTTGAGGGGAATATAAATGTTCAAGAGAAATATCTCATTCTACAATTGAAATTGCTGGTCTCTATTTCTGCAGTATTTAACTTTTACAAAAGCAGGTGTCATTTATCATCAGAATTGTTTATTTATTCTTGAGATAATTATCTTTACCTCTTCACCAAAGTTTTTGCCTTTGACTTAACAAAAAGTAGATGAAGTTTTCAAATCTATAAAAATGGTGTTTTTCTCAGATGGATTTATAACTTGACTGCTTGTTCTCTTTCAAAAAATGTGAATTTACTGGTTTGTAGAGGAATACAGCAGAAATCAACTTACCACAAGTTTAGGGTACCAAGGACATACAGTACTTCTCTCCGTCTGTACTTTCTTTTAGGGGCAATTTTGAGAAGCATTATTGAGAGCTTTTTACTATAGTACTTCAGAATTAGCTTTGCAAACAAAATCCTCCTGCCTTAAAGAGAACTGCAGAACTGAGAGCCATCTCTGTGGACCGTGTCTAATCCGCTGTGATTTGGTTCCTGTCCACTATATACGGCTGTACCCAGGTGGCACTGCCTGTTAGGTAACAAATTATTGTACGAGAGATGCTCAAGTCTCTGGAGTTTGGACCTGGCCTGTTAAAGTGTGAGTAAATGGAGTGTGACAGTGTCTGCTCTTTCTAAAACAAACAATCCACTCACTGCCTCACTGCTTTCATGATGAGACTCCTTTTTTTTTTTCTTTACAAAATGGAAATTGAAGTTTCAACTACAGGAAAGACCAGAAGAGAGAGTTTGCAGCAGAAAGATTCAGGCTTTAATCTTCCCTGTGGCATTAGAAGCCGTGTGACCACCAGATAAGGATTTACTTACTATACCTTGGGTTCTTTGAACAAAGAGTTTAGATGAGATCACTTATTTTTAAAGTTCCGGTGCTAAGTTTCAGATCTATTCTATTCTAAAATGTACCAGTTTAATCCACGAATCATATCCATCTCAGGATTTCAGCTCAGTGTTTATTTTTAGTATTCTTTTACTCTTCATTTCTGTGGACTGAAAATAAGTATTGCCAATATGAAATTGTTTTACAGCTTTCATATCACATAAGCCTCATGATATATTAAGAAAAGTATTTAATATTCTTATAAAATTACTTTTGCTCTAATGAAAAAAATGTCAGGTTTGTATTCAGTTATATCAGGGTGTTTTCCTTCTGGAAAAGAGTTACCAGCTCTACAATCTTGGCTGTGTTCATCTGCTCCCACACGAAAAGGTGTAACGTCTCGGTCGATTTGAGCTGCTATAACGAAAATACCATAGATGGAGTGGCTTGTAAACAACAGAAACTTACTTCTCACAGTTCTGGAGTCCAGAAGTCCAAGGTCAGAGCACCAGCATGGTCTGCTTCCAGGTTCATAGATGACCATTTTTTTTGCTGTAACCACACATGGTAGAAGGAGCAAGCAAGCATTTTGGAGAATCTGTTGTAAGGGTACTGACCCCATTCATGCGGGCTTCAACCTCATGACCTAATCACCTCCCCAAAGCCCCATCTCCAAGTCCCACCACACTGTAGATTTTAATATATGAATTGAGGGGGAGGGGAGACACATTCAGTCTACAGCGTGTAGCTTAACCAAAATCAAACATTTGTGTGTCGTTAACACCTAACGCGTCTCTAACTGCTTAAACTCTCAGGACTGTCATTCTTTTACAATCAAGTTAGTCAGGACAGTGATTTGAGAATAATAAGCAATATTTGGAAAAATGAGAGGCAGATAGTAGTTGACTTTGCTAAGGATGTCAAATTAATACCAACAATATGTGCATAGCTCCTATCCCTCACCTGGTTAACGTTTCACTCTGTTAACGCTTAGATATCTGCTTAGGCACATGTGTTATTTTCCCACAGAATCTTTTTCTTTTTTTTTAATTTTTTTAAATCTTTATTGAAGTATAATTGCTTTACAATATTGTGTTAGTTTCTGCTGTACAGCAAAGTGAATCAGCTATGTGTATACATATATTCCCATATCCCCTCCATCTTGAGCCTCCCTCCACCCTCCCCATCCCACCCCTTTAGGTCTTCACAAAGCATCGAGCTGATCTCCCTGTGCTCTGTAGCAGCTTCCCACTAGCCACCTATTTTACATTTGGTAGTGTGTATATGTCAGTGCTAATGCATGTATATGGAATCTAGAAGAATGGTAACGATGAACCTAGTGGTAGGGCAGGAGTAGAGATGCAGACGTAGAGAACGGACTTGAGGACACCAGGGCAGGGTGTGGGGCGGGAAGGAGAAGCTGGGACGTAGTGAGAGAGTAGCATTGACATATACCCACAGAATCTTTAAATACTGTGCTTGACATAGTTCCGTAAACTCCTCATCTGCCCTAAGATATAGGAAACACTGTGCTGTAGATTGGTGAACCTTGGTCACCAGAGTTTCCCATCACCAGCACACATTTTAGGCTTTTATTGTATTGTGTATTTCAAGTTCTTGTTCATCTAATTTTCTAAAGGTGGATGGTAGAAGGGTGAAAATTGAAGATCCAAAATTTTTAGTATTCTGTTTTACCAATTTTTACCATCATACATTTTCTTTTTATTTCCTAAGGGTTTTCTTTTTCTCTTTGGATATGCAACTTTGTGTTTTACTTAACACATTCTTTTTTTATTGAAGTAGAGTTGATTTACAGTGTTGTGTTACAGCAAAGTGATTCAGTTATACATACTTACATGATTTTTCATATTCTTTTCCATTATGTTTTATCACAGGATATTGAATATAGTTCCCTGTGCTCTACAGTAAGACCTTGTTGTTTATCTATCTCTCCTATAGAATAGTTTGCATCTGCTAATCCCAACCTCTCAATCCACCCCTCTCCCCCTTCCCCCCTCCCCCTTGGCAACCAGAAGTCTGTTCTCTATGTTTGTGAATCTGTTTCTGTTTTGTAGATAAGGTCATTTGTGTCATATTTTAGATTCCACATATAAGTAATATCGTATGGTATTTATTTAACACATTCTAACCACAGTCAGTGGAGAAGCTGCCAGCCAGCAGGTTCTCAAATGGCCCACGTTGACCCTTTCGCACATAAGCAATGTCCCTGTCACTCATGGACCCTGCATCACTGGGGCAAAGCCAGCCCCCAAATTACTCCCAGGACCTGTGTGGCCAGGCCTCCAATTACCACTGTTTACTTAACTTGCCCGTTTTGCGGCTTGTTTTGTTCATCCTCTGAGGCGTGATTTGATCTCCCTGCCAGCCTGAAATGAAGTTGTCAGTGTGCTTTGCTTTACAAGGACCAGCTGCTCGGAATCCACTGTGCTGAAGGCCACCCTCACTGGTGTGGTCCTTTTTGCCCCAGGAAAATTGGTCTCTCTTCTCTGTCTCCCTCTGCCCTCTCTTAGTGAATAATTCACTCTCCTCTTTCCTCTCAGAATCTGAAAATTTTCTCTTGAATCAACAAACTTAACTCTTTCTGTACCTATTTGTAATCTTGATATACTTTACCTCCTCTTAAAACATAAATTACCTTTCTGATCACTCAGTAAACAGATATAACTACTTTTTAAAAAATTTTTATTCCCATCCTCTAGGTGTTAGAAATTAAGCTGTTAAACTAATTTGTACAATCAAATATAGTTAGTAAACAGAAATTCAAGTAAACCTCCAATTGTGATATAACAAACTGAATTGAAACATTTCCAGAGGCTAATATTTCAGGAAATTACAGCCACTTTGAGCAGTTCTTACTTTCTCACAGTTGGTTTTCCTTCCTCTGCAATGACACACAAAACCTCCGATGTTGGTGTGCAGGTCTCTGCAGTGGTGGGGCAAGGCTCGGGTAGGATACAGCAGTGAGTACAGATAGTTTTGTAGTGAAGTTACCACCTGTGTGAGATTCCTCCAGTGTTTTCTGGCCGCTGACCCCCTGGAAGTTTGCTAGTGAACACGTTTGTAATCTTTGCTACTGAATTGAAAGCATCCCTTGGACCGATGAAGCTCTGAATATCCTTATTAATAAAATGGAAGCTGGATTATTTTTAAAAGCCACTAGTAGGAAAGAGGTCTCTCTGACCACCTGTATTTCTTAGCTCTTAATTTTATAAATGAAAAAGAAAAGAGATGGCTGTTAGCACCTCTGAATTAACTTTCTCCTGAAAATTTTGGAGTTAAAAAAGACTATGATTTCCTATTTTATAGCTTCAAAAATATTGATCCCAGTACCCCAGTTTTCTTTGGATTCTCTGCTTAGTCAAATATTAGCGAATAATGCGCTCACATACTATTAAAAATCCATAGAGAAATACCAGAGTATATGAGGATCATAAACCAGACATTACAGTATGTGCTGGCACATCCCTTGTTATTCTGCAAAGTGTAAGTCCTGCTGCCCTGCTCTTATGCCACCCGTTTCCATGAGGAATGTTCTCTCTAGGTCTATAGTGTCCCAGCATCGTGGAGATCACCAGCCAGAGGGACAGAGTGGCGGGTCTCCAGAGAGACGCACGCCCAGTGATTGCTAACTGTAGTAACTGTTGTGATGCACGTCTCCTCCTTACTTTCCCCCGAAGTTTCCTGAACCGATGGGACAGAAAACCTTGAAAGAGAAGAGGATGTTGTGACACCCGTAGTCCTTCCCTGGGGGGGTTATCATCAAAATTTATTGCAGGTTTTCCAGAGTCTGATCAAAACTCCGTATAAAAATAGCCAGCAGATTTTTTTCTAATGATAATACTTCCAGTGGATCAAACTAAGGTTTTCCTTGTATTACGAAGCGTGAGACGGTTTTATCCATGAGAGACTCTAGGCTTGGGCCTGACCAAGAAACAGAAGCCCACATACCCTATGTCACGTAAAGGTTAAAAACCAAGTCAACAACGTGCTAAATAAAAGGCCTTTTAGTCTCCTACTTTGACAAAAGGATCTTTGTAATAACCGAGGAGGTCAAGTTTCAACTTAGAATTCTGACTGTGCGGAGTTCTGTGCTTGACCGTGGCGCACCCCCATCTCCTGCTGGGCGCGACCTGCCACCCACCCGCTTCTGTTCCCACCCGTTGGCCCTGCCCTGCGCCCTCCTGGACTTTGGGACACCCACATTAGTGGTGCTATCCATCCTCAGGAGGCCGGACCCCAGAAATACACGTGGGAAATTCTAGGCTCCCAAGGATCTGGAGGCTTAGTGTAGGGGGGACATGTGGGCAGGTGGGTGGCCACATCCTCTTGATCTTCAGTCAGGGGAGACCCCATCCTCTCTGAAGAAGCAGGGCCATAGGAGGGACTGAGCACTGTCCTGGAAGGCACAAGTGGAGGACTTTAGGGTCCTGCTGAGATGATCTTTTCTTAGTGCCTAGACTGTCATAGATTCTTATTAACTGTATTGATTAACTCATTTTGTAATTTGATCTTTATTAAATTTTGTTTTATATGCAGACCCTTTATATCCATCCCTTTCGTTAGGAAATCATAGCTAATGCTGATGTGATAAATGTGCCTGCATAACTAAAAAGGTGGGAGGGAACCACAGATTCCTCGTCACATGAACTCTGCCTTTAAGAGCTAGTCAAGCTCCTTGTATTCTGTCCTGTTTCTCTGGACAGTATTTACTCACTCCTTACAGTAATTGCCATGTCAGCTGTTCTAAGTTTATACATCTTTCCTTCTGTACAGAGATGCACAGACACACGTGCTACCTGACTCTCCTCTGTGGGTTGGGAAGACCCTAAGCCTGAATGCAGTGAATTCCCACTCTGTGGCCAGTTCAAGCTACACTGAGTCCCCCAGTAAGAAACAACCCAACTGCCCCATCACCCTCTGTTTAGGGAGACTTATGCTGTCATAAGTCACTGGCAGAGAGGGCCCCACCTTGAGTTTCAGTGTGGGGCCCTCTCTGTCAGTGTAACTCGTTACATAGGACAAGTCTCCCCAATATCAGCTGACCCCTAACTCAGACTCTCTCAAGAATTCCCGCCTGTCTCTTTAAGTTGCCCTCCTTGGTGTCTGAAATTCCCAACAAGAATTCCATACGTGCCACGTAGCTCATATTTCAAATCAGATTATCCTGATTTTGATGAAAATCTATCCAATTGGTTTGAAGGAACGTGGTCAGAAGCAGAGAACCTACTTCGTTTTACATAATATAGGAAAAAGTTCTCACGTCCTCTGTAATTTCAAACTCTCTTTTCTGCCCATAATAACCAGTACAGGACAGTCATCGCCACACAATAATTAGGAACTTCGTTTGTGCATGTTTGTTTAAGAATGTTAAGCTACTAGGAAAGGACCCCTCTATATAGTGTATCCTGCAGGGTACATGACACAATGATAATATTAACATTATGTATTGCTAGGTTCTCCCCCTCTAACCCCACATTCTCTGAAACCACACAGAGAGGAAAAATTCCTACTCACTCTGTTGTTAGAAGAGGAGCCTTATTTTTCTAGACTGTCGAAGATTAATTCAGTAACTCAAGTCTCAGATCTAAAGGTAGAGAATTCACAAAACTAGTTTTATTTTTTTTTAATCCACACTGAATTTGGTTTATAATACTATGTACTATGGTAAGGATGGGCTGCTGTAACTTGACACCCACAAACAGAGTGGTTTAATCAGGACCCTCACGTAATAGCGCAGGTGGGCTGGCGTCTGGGGCTGGCATAGCAACTCCATCACGTCAGGGGCCCAGGCTCTGCCACCTTCAACACGTGCTCCCATCCTGAGGTCCAGAGCGGCTGCTCCCTCTCTCTCCAACATGTCCCCATGCCATCGGGAGGGCAGAGGGGAGAGGGCAAGGAAAATGCGGCCGGCCCTTAGCTGGGAGGATGGGGGAAGTTCTATCCCTGGAGAGAAGGGTAAAGATGGATATTTGGGACACGAATAGTCTCTGTGACATGTTGCCACTTACTTAAGCTTCATTCTGAAGCATTTTGAGTTAAATATGTGACAGATACAGGGAAATGGGCTTTGAGTTGAGCACGGGGAATTAGCGCATTCAGCTTGGAGACCTAACCTATGCAGAATACCTTGATGTCTTACAATGTAAGAGGAGCTAACTTCAGTAGTGCTGGACGTGGACAGGAGAGCTTTACGTGATCGGCTCATTCACTGCTCAAGACAATCCCCCCATTTCATAGACCAGGAAAGCGAGGCACTGAGAGGCTAAATAAGCCACCTGCAGGCTCAGAGCTAGTATGGGGTGGGGCTGGGACCTGAAGCCATATGGTCCGATTCCACAGTTGCACCTCAAAACATTTCCTACCCAGCCAACACTGAGTGTATTAGGCTGCCTTTTGAAACTGAAAAAAAAAGGAAAGATCCCCTAAATAGTATTACTTTGAGTTTAAACAATTTTTTTTTTAAAAAGAGAAAACCTGAAACATGCAATGAAACATTTGCTTTTCTGTAGGTTTCAGTCTGAAGTATTGTTTTATTTTTACAGTCAGGATGCCAGATAGTTAAGGAGCTATTCTAGGGTTTACGCTCAGCAAGTGAAATCCAGCTTAAAATAAGGTGTTAATTTAGAACAAAGAAGAGTTTAAAAAAATATATTTGATCTAAATATGATATATTTTACTCCTGGGCAAATAAATCTGAGGTCTTATTTTCTGAATATAGAGGTTTTTTGTTTTTGCTTTTTGGTTATTTTGGGGGTGGGACGGAGGTTGGTTTTTTGTTTTGTTTTGTTTTGCTAGAATGACTTTGACTGTATTTTTAAATTTTTTTTAGTTTTTATTTTATGCTGGAGTATAGTTGATTTACAATGTTGTGTTAGTTTCAGGTTACAGCAAACTGATTCAGTTATATAAATACATGTATCAATTCTTTTTCAGATTCTTTTCCCATTTAGGTTATTACAGAATATTGAGTAGAGGTTCCTGTGCCATACAGTAGGTCCTTGTTGTTTATCTATCTTATATATAGTGGTGTGTATATGTTAATCCCAACCTCCTAATTTAAGCCTTCCTCTACCTTTCCCCCTTGGTAACCATAAGTTTGTTTTCTATGTCTGTGGGTCTTTTTCTTTCTGTTTTGTATATAAGTTCATTTGTAACCTTTTTTTAGATTCCACAATTAAGTGATATCATATGATATTTGTCTTTCTCTGTCTGGCTTACTTCACTTAGTGTGATAACCTCTAGGTCAACCCATGTTGCTGCAAATGGCATTATTTCATTCTTTTTTATGGCTGAGTAATATTCCATTAGATTGATAGATGATAGATATAGATAGATAGATAGATAGATAGATAGATAGATATAGATAGATGATAGACAGATAGATATATAGATAGCACATCTTCTTTATCCATTCATCTGTTGATGGACATTTAGGTTGCTTCCATGTCCTGACTATTGTAAATAGTGCTGCAATGAACATTGTGGTACATGTTTCATTTGGATTATGGTTTTCTCTGGGTATATGCCCAGGAGTGGGATTGTTTGGATCATATGGTAGCTCTATTTTTATTTTTTTAAGGAACCTCCATACTATTTTCTATAGTGGCTGCACCAATTTATATCCCCACAGTATAGGGATGTAAATTGGTGCACACTCTCTCCAGCATTTATTGTTTGTAGACTTTTTGATGATGGCCATTCTGTCCAATGAGGTGATACTTCATTGAAATTTTGCTTTGCATTTCTATAAAAATTAGTGGTGTTGAGAATCTTTTCATGTGCTTTATGGCCATCTGTGTGTCTCCTTTGGAGAAATGTCTGTTTAGATCTTCTGCCCATTTTTTTTATTGGGTTGTTTGTTTGATGTTGAGCCGCATGAGCTGTTTGTATATTTTGAAGATTAATCCCTTGTCAGTTGCAATAAATTTGAGGCTCTATTTTCTGAACATCAAGTTGTTAATAAGCAGTATAGGTATATCCATGTAACACTTTAGACAAGTTTTCAATCAAGACAACGTGAAATAAGTCCATCCCAGTATTGGGGGCTTGATCTCATCCTCAGACTACTTAGGTGATTATTTATCCCCAGGTACTTTAACTTGTATTTCAGTCATCTCATTTATTAAACAAGATGACTTTTTACAGTATCAACTCCCTAGATGCATTGGTTTGTTCCGGCTGCCATAACAAAATACTGAATGGTTCAAATAACAGAAATTTATACTCTCACTGTTCTAGGGGCTGGATGTCAAAGATCAAGGTGTGGTTTCCTCTGAGGTCTCTCTCCTAGGCTTGCAGGTGGCTGCTGTCCCTCTGCCTCTTCACATTGTGGTCTCTCTCTGTGTGCCCTGATCCCCTCTTCTTGTAAGGACCAGTCACATGGGAT
Source organism: Hippopotamus amphibius kiboko (assembly GCF_030028045.1). Lineage (NCBI taxonomy): Eukaryota > Metazoa > Chordata > Mammalia > Artiodactyla > Hippopotamidae > Hippopotamus > Hippopotamus amphibius. The sequence continues at coordinate 82,300,636 of NC_080191.1, read as the reverse complement.
TAGGGCCTCCTTAGGGGGCTTATTTTAACCTAATCATCTCTTTGAAAGTCCTATCTCCTAACACAGTCATATTGTAAGGTATTGAGGGTTAGGGCTTCAACCTATGAATTGGGGGGGCAGGGGGGACACAGTTCAGTCCAGGCCACGGCAAACTTTGGGCACATGGAGGCTGTGAAGTCAAGCAGTTTGCAGCAGCGAGGTGTCCAGCATGTGAATGCCCCTCCCTGATGGGTTTTGGCCAGAACAGGATGTGGGGCAAGTGGTGTGATTTAGTGACCATCCACCTCTTTACCTAAATATTTTGGGGGCAGCCTTATTAAGTTTAACATGCAGATTATTTAAGAGCCCATCTTGGACTTGTTCTTGCTCTCATTTTCACCAGCTGGGCAAGAGGAAATGTTGAGGTCACAGTAACAAACATTTTGCTGGAAGCTCAGTGTGGGTGAATGGACTGAGCCAGTCTGAGGGCAGGCATTCAGGGCGCTCAGAATGATGCCAGCTTCTCACCAGAGAACCGCTACTAGCCTCGGACGAGCTGAAAAGCAAAAGTCCGTGATCAGCACGGACCAGCCCCTTTTCTAAAGCCCTATCTGCAGAGAACTTAAGGTGCATTGCATCAAAGGACACACATTGCCTCTTTCGGGTTATAGAATAAGAGAACTTGGCTATATCACTGGGAAAGACTGGAAGAATTCTGAAAATATCATCAAGGGTGCTTACTCCATCCATCTCACAAAAAGATTCTGAATGATCCTATTTTTAGTTTCTCGACCACTGTGTATCTTTTATTATAAACCTCTTTGGAAAATGGGAAAAGGAAAGGGAAACAGTAGACTTTATGGCTTGTAGGATTAAACTGGAGAATGAATGAGGGAAACCATAAAAGTCCAAGAATCCTCATACGATGTTCTAAAAATATTCTTCAGACCTATGAAACTTTTACAAGTTGTACTTATCTGGCGTGGAATGAAATATATTCAGGAACCTTGGCCCAGCACAAAAGGAACATTTTTGTTTGTTTGTTTAAAAATTACCCCTAAACCCCACTGTGGCACTGTTGGAACCGACTGCCTAATAAAAGATTCCGACTGTGTGGTCACCACAACATTGAAAGCATCTGACACCAACAGGAGAACTGCTGGGTCTTTTCTTGTAAAGAATGGTCACTGGAGATCTGTGTTGTACATAATACAGAGTACACACAGCTGTGTGTGGTTAATATTGGCACTGGAAGAACCAAGACCTTGAGGTCAATAAGAACAGCATCAATAGTAATAAAGCAAAAGCCCCAATGGTACCTAATTGTGCGCCCTGAGAGCATCAGGTCAGAGGTCACATGGGAGCCTCTCTGTCTGCACCACCACTCACTGAACTTGGGTCACCCTGGAAATGCACCCGTCTCAAGGGGCCATGCTCCCCATCGCCTCAGAACCTTTATGTATGCTGCTTTCTTGGCCTGAAACAGAAATCCCCACCCCTCTCACCATCTGCATAGAGTTAAAATTTCCTTTGAAAATCCCTTGGTACCCCCCAAAAAATAATAAATAAATAAATAAAATTAAAAAAAAAAAAAAAAAGAAAGAAAATCCCTTGGATTCCAACCTGTATAGTCTCTCTGGGTGTCCAGACTGTCAGTTGGGCTGCCTTGCTGCTGCTTTGTTTGTACACCAGATGAAGTAGTTGGCTTGTGCTTAGGCAGCTGATTTTAGAGATCATCATAAACTCTGGAATTTTCTTGAGGAACTGAAACAAAGTGAAGGACGAGAAACTTTGCATTTCTCACTTCCTGATTCCACCAGGCTATCTGCTCATTCAGTAGCAGAGCAGGCAGCAGACCTCTCACTGTGTAAACTGTTCTCTCTCTTGCCTTCTCTCTCTGTATTATTGGGTTTATGTAAGATAAATGCCTAAAGCCAAATACATATAAAATAAATCCTCCGTGTTGCACTTACACTGAATCACAATTAAACATGTCCTTGCCAGTGTCCTGCGAGGCTATGAGCTACTAGGAATCAGCGCCTCTTTCCTTTCCATGTTTACATACACAGCACTGGCCCAAAGCGCTCAGGAAATAGTTCCTTGAATAAGTCAGTAAAGGAGTGAATGGACAAAACATATCAGATTAACCACGACAGCTTTTCTGTTTAAAAATAACTGAATTTTGTCACAGTACATATAAAAAATAAATCTCATCACTGATCTCAGTTGTTACTTTCAGGGTAACCAAAAGGTTGCACTTACTCTGTAGTTTCTCTGTGTGAGTTGATAGGACATTATTACATTTATCTTTTGGACTCCAATTGTTTAATCCATTAGGTGAGGTTCTTTTACTGATTTTTCCAGTTAATGAATGGAATTGACTCTTCGTTTGGCAATAGAGACTGCTTGGACTGAAAGAGGATTTATCAGACATGATCTATCTTTATCCATCTCTCCAACCAATAATATTAGCCCTGGAACTGTTGTGTTTCACCCTATATATTTATTAATTCCCATCTGCATAGAAACAAGCTCTATCACACATCTTAAAAAATAGACAACCTGCCCTCATCCTATGTGACTCTCCAGATACTCTCTCTCAATCACTGCAAACCTTTTGGAAATGGTCCTGGAGCTGCTCTGCATCCTCATCTCTCATTCTCTCTTCTGATTGGTCATTCCTTTCAGACCCCCATACCCCCTCGAAATCAGCAATGCCTATATGAAGGCAGACGCTGTCATCATGTCTAAGTGTCTGCTTTGTACTAAAATTCTAAGTAGTAATCAACACTTAATTATTTTACTTCCTGAAACATTTTATTCTTCTGATTTCTGCACCATGACAATTGCCCTTTTTTCTCTGAAACTTGAAAGGTCTTCCCTTGGAGACACCTTAACAGTCTTGATTTTCTTCTGGACTTTTAAATATGGATATATCCTGAGCTCCATTCTGGTTACTCTCTGTGCTCCCTCACTGTTAATAAACTAGTACCATAGATCTTTTTCGGGGGGGGGGTTCTTTTTTTTTCTTCAGATCTTTATTGGAATATAATTGCTTTACAATGTTGTGCCAGTTTCTGCTGTGCAACAAAGTGAATCAGCTGTATTTATACATAGATCCCTATATCCCTTCCCTCTTCCCATCTGCATGCCCAAGTGTCCTGTCTGTCTGTCTGTCTACCCACCTTCCCACCTCTCTGACCCTGACTTATCCTCATGTCCTGACTCATACATCTTCTTCCTGCTTTACTCTCTACATGGCTATTTCAGGTACCCCTCAAATGTCCACCAGAGAACTCAGAATTTCCACCACCCACGAGTTCTTCTCCCTTTCCAGTAAATGACAGTGCCATCCAACTAGTTATGCTGACTGAAAACCTAAAGATTCCTGATCCCTCTTTTTTTTCTGAACCAGAGTGCAGGCTGTCAGTTCCACTGCAAAACAAGCCCCTCCGGCCTTATCGCCTCTGCTGCTCCCCTAACCTCGGCCACCGTTTCTCTCTCCTTAGGGAGGAAAGCATCCCCGTCCTTCTCCTCTTCCACCTCTGCTCCTGCAGTCCATTCCCACACAGTAGCTCGAGTAACCCTTCGAGAGGGGAGATCAGATCGTGACCCTCCCCTTGGTTTCTCTTCACACTCATCACAGAGTCCAGGCAGCTGCCCAGCAGGGCTGCCCCACCAGCCTCTCCCCCTCCATCCTCTCCCTGTGCATCCTCTCACATTCACCAGGGGAGGTCAGGCCCTCCTCAGAATCTGCATCTTACTCCTCTGCCTGGAATGTCCTTCCTTCAGACCCTTGCATGGTGGCCTCCTTTTCTACAGGTGGTCTGCCCTGCCCAGATGATCAAAAGGAACTCCTCGACTTAGACAGGCTCTTCTTTATTTTTTATGATGATTACCAGTATCTAAAATTATCATTTTTAAAATTTATATTATCTTTATTTTTTTAATTGAAGCATAGTTGATTTATAATGTCATGTTAGTTTCAGGTGTACAGCAGAGTGATTCCGTTATACATATATCTATCTATCTACCTGTTATTTTTCAGATTCTTTTCCATTATACATTATTACAAGAAATGGAGTAGAGTTCCCTGTGCTATACAATAGGTCCTTGCTATTTATCTACTTTATAGTAGTGTGTATATGTTAATCCCAAACTCTTAATTTATGCCTTCCCCTCTTCTCCCTTTCGTAACCCTAAATTTGTTTTCTGTGTCTATGAGTCTGTTTCTGTTTTGTAAATAAGTTCATTTGTATCCTTTTTCAGAGTCTACATATAAGCGATATCACATGATATTTGTCGAAAATTATCATGTTACCTGACCTGTTCTAGTTGTTTACTTTATGTGCTGTCCTGTTTTATTACTAGTGTAGCTCCAACACCTAGAATGATGCCTATTAGATTATAGGCCCCTGGTGCTTATTGAGTATTTACAGAATGAATTAATAAGTCAATGGGTTATTTCTAAATATAGCATCTCTAAATATGAAAAGTGAGAGCTCATATATAAATAGGACACATTTTGGAACATTCTGTGAGAGTTCATGCTTCCAAAATATCCTCCCCACCCAATAATATGAATTTTACTAATTTTTGTGTATTTCTGAAAGTAGAATATTAAAATATGCTAGTTTTCTAATCCTTTTGTTCTTTGTGTGATACTTGGGACAGTGGTTTCAGGTCAAAATTTTCATGACATCATTTGATAGTAAACTTCATGTCTTTATCTGGTAATGATTCTTCAGTGGATACAAGTAATTATTAAAAACTGGTGGTATCTTTAACAGACATAATAGAATTTTCTAATATTTAATGGTTTAATACATTATATTAGTATTTAAAATGACATGTTACATATTTATGCTATAAATATAGCATAGAGAGATGAATACAGATAATTATATACACTTGTATAGAATATATGTGATTTTAACAATGTTTTCAAATGAACTTGTAAGCCCATATGAAAAGGCATACATGAAACTATCTGTGTAGCTAAACTACTGCTCTGTTTATAAAATCAATCAGATCAGATGCTGTGTTTTCCTAAACTGTGGTATGATGGAATGATCCCAGGACTGTGATTCAGAAAGTCAGGTTTCTCATCCAGCGTCTGGGCTGACGAGGGGGATGCTGAACAAGCCTTTGTTCCCACTAGAATGTAAGCTCCATCGGGCAGAGGTTTGTGTGGGTTGCATTCACTGCTGTATCATCAGCATCCAGAAAAGGCGGGAACCAGTGCAAGCGCAGGACAGATGCTTGCTTCTTGAGTTTCACTACTCCCAAGGTACAGTTTCCGCGTTCCTTCCAACCCTTACATTCTGGATAATACGCAAGCCCTTTGAATATGTCAGACAGATTCATGGCTGGAATTGTTTATCCAGCTGTTACCTGGGCCTTTATACAGTCGTTTAGTGCAGCAAAACTCTTGGTGATGAATATTTATGACCAAGAGTAAAACAAGAGATATCGGTCAGTGATTGCCATCTTCAGAAGGACTAAAACGTAAACTGTAAAATTAAAAACTATTACTCAAATCCACAAAATTAAATAAGTATAAAAGTTCAGTAATCGACCTCTTCAATGGTGTTTTTGCAAAGTGTGTAGCACTTACATTTTGAAAGCTATGAAGGTTTAAAACTTCTGTAATGATCTGGGGACACCCTGTAGATATGCATTTCTTTGAGAAAACTTGATATCACCATTAAAAATATAAGCTGATAAAGAACTCTTCATTTTTAATTTTTTTCTTTTCATTCATTAAACAAATATGTCATGACGACCACGTGTAACAGGTGTTAGAAAATGCAGGAGAAGCCAGGCTCTGACAGCCCCTCCCCATCATCTGGATGGCCAGGCACACAGAGCCTCCTGGACGGACTCAGCATCAGCACCGGAAACACTGCAGAGGAAACCTGAGGACTGGGGGCTGCTGACCAGACAGCGGCTCCTCCTGACTGCCTTCACAGCCTCCCCAGCATAACCACCAGGACCAACCCAGCCATGGGGGCCACCGTCCTGTCCCCTCACATCCTCCAGATGGATGTCAGATGACACTCTGACCCCTTTTTAATAAAATCATTGCTGCTCTGCCCCCGACACTCTCCATCCCCCTTCTCCTGCTTACTTTTATCCATAGCACTTATTACCAGGCCTGTTATATATTTGTTGATTTGTTCATTGCCTTTCTTGTATACACAAGATATGTAAGCTCCATGATGGCAGGAAATTTGTTACTCATCAGTATATCTCCAGCACCTGGAACAGTGTGGGACACCTGGTGCTTAGTAAATACTTGTTGGATGCATGGATGGATGGAAGGATGGATGGAAGGATGGACAAATGTATGGAAGGATGGATGGATGGAGAAATGGATGGATGGATGGATGGATGGAGAAATGGATGGATGAATGGAGAAATGGATGGATGGATGGATGGATGGATGGATGGATGGTTGGATAGATGAGTGAATTAGTTAAAAACTGAATGAACAGATACTCTAACCTGAACTCCTTGCAGTTGATCCTCTTAACTGTTTCTCTCCAGTTTCCAACATCCTTCCACCATTTTAAAGCTTGCCCTCACTTTTCTAGCTATGAACCTCATTATTTTCAATAGCATTTGGTGTTCTACCCTCATTTATTGACTCAGGCTGCCTGGGATAAACATTTGCTGTGATTCCAGTTGGCTCTCTTGAATAATATGCCCTGGGGGCTTGCCGCTTCCCCCCAGGTGGAATGCGGCCAATATGCGTGCAGGGATGGAATGTTACTCTACACAGTGGCTTCATACAGGAACTACATGTAAGAAGGAGGCACAGGACACACACAAATAAACACCCAAACTAAACTAAACGGCACCCAGAGTGGCCATAGGTGCAGTAAGTGTATACATTCTACGATGACAAGTCCAGTGGGTGAGACAGAGACCAGAAAGATGGCAAGCGGAGAATCCGGAGCCGTAGGTGGCAAAACAGCGGCATCCGTGTGAAGCCTGGTAGGAGTACAAATTGCTACAAGGTTTCTAAAGGGCAAGGTAGAAACGGCTAATAAGATCAAACAGATTCCTACCCTTTCACTAGCATTTCAACTTTTAGAAATTTATTCTATAAAAACTCCTGTAACAACTGGAAACATCCCAAATGCTCATCAGTAAGGAGATGGTTTAATCATGATACCACATGACCATACAATGAAACAGTACAATCTTTAAAAGAATAAACATAGATGTGTTTGTATTGTATTATAATTGTGTTAAGTGGGATGAGGAAAACGCACATTTGTATGAGAGCTGTGATTCACACCCCTGATCCAGATGCTAGGATAATGGATAGATGCTAGGATGATGGAGAGGAATGTTCCCCACATCCCTCTCCTCATAGAAGTTAAATTCAAAGTGGTGAAATGACAACAAACAAACAAATGAAGCTTTAGTAGCGGATGGAGCAGTGCCATGAAGAAATATAAAACATGGCAAGGGGGTAAAGAGTGATGAGGACCAGGAAACACTCTCTGCGGAGGTGATGTTAGGGCAGAGCCTCGAATAAACAGGACAGAAAGGGACGGCAAAGGGCCCAGAAGCAGCGTGCTTGGGGTGTCCAGGCACACGCAAGGAAGGCAGAGTGAGGGGAGGGCAGCCAGCACGTAGGATGGGGGTAGTTCTGAGCGGCAGCCAGGGGCCAGATTCTGTGGCATTTTGGAGCCATGATCATTTCTGTTAATTTTGATGATAAATCACAAGATAACATTCAAGGGAGTGACATATTCTGATTTACGCTTTTAAGAACTCGGCATAGCTGTTATATAGAGACTATTCTGCATTAGCATAACTCATGACATCTTTTATAGACAATTTTGATGAGTCGCAGTGACCCAAAATGAGAGGAAAATGTTCAGTTTTCATATGGTTTATTTAGGAGTGTTTTTAGGCATTTTCTTCAAAGGGGTTTTATGAGGATCGAGAAGTTTATGTGTATATACACATATCTGTATTTTATGTATATGGTTATGTACATAGAGCATTTTTCATGTATTGTTTATGGGTTAAATGATACTAAGTGAAAAAAAAACAGAAAGAAAAATAGAAATGCATATAGAATGTGTAGGTAGAAAAAGCATGGCACTTTATAAAAGTCTGAAAGTTTGTCTAACCTTTCCATATTGCTCTAATCAAATAAATGTTTTAGAATTCCATAACCTTGATATCATTAGGATGCTGGCTAGTGCACTTCCAAGGGACTCGAGGAGGTTGCTCTGAACTTAGAGTTTATCAAGAAAATTATCAGCTAGTATGATTCACAGGGCAAAGATATCCAGCCCCATACTGCGGTCAGAGGGCTGCAGCTGAGTCAAAAGGCCATGCATAGCTGTGAAGCTTGGAATTAGTCATTGGAGTTGGATAGTGCCTGTTCTACCTAGACAAGAGACCTCTGTGTCATGTCAAATGAGATCATGTAAGTTAAGGTGCTGCAAAAATCATTAAATAAAATACTGCTGTTTCTCTTTATAAGCATTGCAGATAGCTGGCAGTTCCAAAACAGTGGTATTTTTCATGTTGGGTTCCAAGTGCTTCTTCTCCTTTAAAGGACATGGTCCATTCATTTAGGTCTGTCCCCATGCAGTTGGAGCATTCCAGATTAGGAGAAACCTATAGTTTCCACAGAACAGTTCAGTGCAAAATCCAGTTTTTCATTGAAGTCGATAACATTGGCAGCAGTAATACAAGGGGTGCATTTTGGCTCATTGGGATTCAGACAGTCTGTGGAACTGGCCAGTGGTCTGCCTTCTGCTGCTACCCCCTTGGCCAAAGCATCCTTTGGCAGAGAGATCTAATTAATCAACATATTCTTCTAGGCATTATTTTTCTGAGTAAACTTTTGCATAATTAACTATTGTGCTTACAGAATCAATCAGTATTCGGGGGGAACCGTCTAAAACAAACTTAGAGTTTCTTTTACTCTCTCCTGTCAGAGTCAGGCCACAAGAAGTTAAAAAGCACCATCCAGAGAAGCACAGAGACGGGAATGGCAGCCGAGATGCGGAAGATGGTGAGGCAGCCGAGCCGGGAGTCCACGGACGGCAGCATCAACAGCTACAGCTCCGAGGGAAAGTAAGTGGCCTCTGCACAGCCGCGTGTCCCGGAGCCAAGGGCCCTGCGGTCACAAGGCAAATAACAAGGCCCCCAGGGTTATCCTGCAGCTTCTTTATACAACCAGGAGGTCAGCCATCTGTTTTAAAACAGCCTGACCTCTTAGGACACACACAGGGGGACACACCTCTGCACCTGGTCACCCAGAACTTTCAAAGGGATGACGAAATGGCGGCTTAATGTGAATAAACTGATTTCTTTCATCCAGAAAAGCTCAGAGTAGTCCATGACCTGAGGCTTATTGTAGAAATGCTACATTTAATGAATTATTTCATATGGGAAATTCATTGTCTGGCCCAGTTGCCAAAATCTGAATTAAAACTTCGAAGTGTGGAACTAATTGTCCGTATTCCTACTTTTCTCCAAACTATTTTGGGCTCTAAGTTGTTGTAAGTCTAACATTCTCATAATTACAACTTAAATTTTGTTTTTAAAACATCACAAATTCATTTTTACCTTAGGAAAAAAGCCCAGGATCTATCTACTTCATTATTTTTCTGATGGAAGAGTTTTAGTTAATCCTGAAATTAATTAATTTTGGAAAAATATAACTAATTTTTTTGTTAACTTGGTGTGATTTTTACTATTTCATATAGCTCCTTCACAAAACCTGCATCTTCCTATGCTTGAGAATTTTTCTGATAAAATTGAACTTTTACTGAGGTGATAGATATTACTAATAAGTAATTATTATCCTATAGTGGGTTACTTGGGAATTGACCATGTACAAGTTTTCCATAATTATTTATTACCATTCAAATATATTTTACCAATCTAATATTAATAATTTATTTTAGTTTACTGGCATTTTTCCATTTTGTTCAGAAAATGAAATAAATTCTGCCAACTTATGTTCACAATACGCTTTCCCATTCCTGAAAGTAGTGAGTCACTTTATTTGATCCAATGAATTGGTGTGCATACTCCCAGCAAGAGACAGCCAAGAACAAAAGTCAGCAGGGATTTCATGGAGTTAAACTTGCTGACAAAATACCAATATTTGCTGAAGTATTATGAAGCAATGTGCAAATAAAAAACTGGAGACATTTTCTGATATAAAAATTAACAAATCTAGATTGGGATTGACATATACACACTACTATATATACAGTAGATAACTAATAAGGACCTACTGTATAGCACAGGGAACTCTACTCAGTACTCTATAATGACCTATATGGGAGAAGAATCTAAAAAAGAGTGGATATATGTTTATGTATAACTGATTCTTTGCGGTACACCTGAAACTAACAGAACATTGTAAATCAACTATGCTCCAATAAATTTTAAAAAATAAATAAAAATTAACAAATCTAATAATATTTACCTCCACCATGGAGGAGCCACTTAACCTCTCATAGATTTATTTTATAGTCTCTGGATGGGATCATGATTGACACCCTAATTCCTTTGATTGTGAAGAAATAATATGTATGAAAGCACATTGGAAACCACCAATCTTTATAGGACCTTTTTATTCCAAAAAATACTTATTGAAGTCCAACAATGTAACAAGCCTGGTTCTTGTTACCCAGGAGACATCAGTAAATAAGAGCACAGGCACTGCTCTTGGGAAGCATGAAGCCTGGGGCTTCAGGCCTTTGTGGTGTAGTGAGAAATTAACATACTTTAACCAATTCACTTCCATTTGAATTAAATAAAAATCTCAGATAATATGAAATTTTAACGCATTCAAAAATGAAGAAATTAAACATTTTGATTTGTAAATAAGAATTTGTACTATGCTATAATAGTTATTCAAGAAATTATTAGCGATTTCTTAACACTTAGCATTAATGCTGCTTAATGTTCATGAGCAATTATTTATGTAGTTCATGACATGAAATTTTGCATCTTGTATCTTATGTCAGTGACACATTTATGTAGGGATTTGTACATATAAAGTGTGCAAGAAACTTACTACATTAAAAACTATGACTGAGCCCTCCTGAATAGAGCATGAGGTCTTTTTTTTAACTTTTTATTTTATATTGGAGTGTAGTTGATTAACAATGTTGTGTTAGTTTCAGGTGAACTTATGGTTTCGGAGTGGGGGAAATGGTGGAGGAGGAGGGATAGTGAGGGAGCTTGGAACTGACATGTACACACTGCTTTATTTAAAATGGATAATCAACAAGGACCCTACTGCATAGCACAGGGAAGTCTGTTCAATATTATGTAACAACATCAGGTCTTCATTTGAACCTTCAGACCTTTTCTCAATCAGCGCTGAGCCTCATATGCTTGGTTCAGGGGAAATGCAAAGAATCAGTAAGTAAACCAGTTGCCTAAGTACTGTTTGATTCATGACTAGAACCAGTCATCTAATGGAAACTAATGAAAAGAATTCTAGAAGATCTAATGTTTTGATGTTTGTCCTTTTGCTAATAGCTTAATATTTCCTGGAGTGAGACTAGGAGCAGATAGTCAATTCAGTGATTTTCTCGATGGACTGGGTCCGGCCCAGCTTGTTGGACGCCAAACCCTCGCCACCCCTGCGATGGGTAAGAATAATTTTTTTCTGCAGGAAAACTAATGTTTCATGGTTGATAAGACCATTTAAAATAGCATAATAGTAATACTAGTGAGAAGCAATGTTTTAGCTCAGGTGTTGCTGGTTTCAAATGACTTCTAATTTCTAATGCATTTTTCTAACTTCAGATATTATGCAAAATGAATAGTCATTAATCTTTGAATTATCAAAATTCTGTTAAGATAGAGAGCCTACAGTAGATCCAAATGTAGGAGAAGGATAGCATTTTATAGCATGGAAAAAACGATGGATTATTCAGTAAAGGAGATTGGCATAAGTGTCTAACTATGCCAAAAAAATTTAATGAAATTGCCTCCCTACTTCAAAACTTAAAAAAAATAATATTTTGGACTTTATTGTAAAATAGAAGCAGGGGGTGGAGAAAGACACTAGAAAATACTGAAAAACCCTTAAGTTAATGTTTCTACACTCTTGTAGTAGGAAAGAACTTCCAAACCAAAGTCAGATAAATCGAAAACTTCTGTTAGCAAAATATGCCATATATAAAGTTAAACAAGATCATAAATGGAGAAAATTATATGTAACATGTGAAATAGATATTTCCTGGAGGACATGAGATTCCAGCTTGAAAGGACCCATGGAGTAGTCAGCAAAATGCATGAGAACAGGTCAAAACAAAGACATCGTCGTGCAATTTTACAGCACCAGAGCTTGATAGAAAACCCGACAAGTTTGCTAAGAGGAAAAATAACTTTATGCAAACTATCAAAAATCTGATTCTCATTGGACTCTTCAATAATAATACTGGAATCCAGAAGATGAGCATTGCTCATCTTACTTCAAAATTCTGAGTATAAATTGATTTCCAGTGAAGAGTACAACAGGCAGCCAAATTATCAAGTAAGTTTGAGGCTAGAATAAATACATATTCAGACAGGCAGGGTCTCAAAAGATTTTCCTTATCCCCAGCATCAATCGGAAAACTATTGGAGGATATACTTCAACAAAAATGAACTAAGTGAACTTAAACATTTTGAACTAAACAAAGAGGAATATGAGATCCAGTAAATAAATGCTTCAAAACAAGGGAGAAATGGATGTAAGAAAACAGCTGCAGAGAGCTTTAAAAGTAACCTGTCCAAATTGTAGCATGTCAGATTCGTAGGATGAAATCTATAGAAAACCTAATGTGTTTGATTTTATGGAAGAGGTAGACAACCAGGAGAGAGTGAGGGGTTGAATTAGTGATAAGTCCATAAGAATGTCAGCAAATGCTTTTTAAAGAGAGTTAGTGAGTGTAGGGAAAAGGAAGAGTGTCCAAGAAATGAGAAGTAATCATAGTATTTCTATTCGCTCAGTTACAAATAATGTTATGTAGTCGTAAATATTAATATTGGCAGAACAAAATAGAAAATTCAGGTGTATGGTGGGGGCAGAAAGGCAGTGAGAGAGAGTGAAATTAGGGGTCAATAATAATATCTAAAACTGAAAAAAAAAAGAATAGAATATATGTATGGTATTTAGAGATAGGGATGTAAATACCAAAAAGTAAAAAATAAATCAGTAAAAGTATTGAGAATTTTTAAAGCAGCGACCTTTGGAAGGCAAGAGGTTGAGAGAGAAGCTGGGAAAATTGTATACTAATAACAAACCTTAGAAAACAGTTTGACTCTTTAAACTATGTGTGCATGTGATTAAAACAAAAACAAAAAGCTGAGCCCCCAGGAGCTAAGGTTTGAAACAAGAATTATTATAAAACTAATAAACAATCCAGAATCACAACATTGATCAATGGGCCAGGCAAATAAAAGGAATTCACAACTGAGAAAATGGAGATGATTCAACCAACAAAAAATAACTTAGAAATAATTACATTTAACATTTTCAGAGATAAAGTATCATATCATTCAGAAAAAAGTTGAACATCTTATAAAAAATGGGTAGAGGGCATGGACAGGCAATACAAAAGAAGGAATACAAACTGAAAATATTTAGAAATGTGTTCAACCTCCCAAATAATCAAAGAAATGCTAATTATTACCTTTTGAACATCAGATTGGCAAAAAGTAGACATTGCTAATAGCAGTATTAGTGGGCTGTGGAAAATGGGAAGACAAATTCTTCTGGTCACAGTGCAAACTGGCACAAACTTTCTAAAGGATCGTTAGCAATATGTGTGGAATTTTTAAATGTACACTCAATTACCCCTAATAATTAAAAATCTGGGAATTCATGCTCAAAAAATAATTGACGGGTTCAAAAATTCCTTTTTAAAGCTGTCCTTTCTAGTGCTGTTTATGACTACAGCAATGTAGATAGAGGGATAGATAGATGGATAGACAGAGAGAGAGGAAGGAAGGAAGGAAGGAAGGAGCGAACTTGTGAAATTGCTAGGATATTTACCAAAACATTAATGGAGGTTTTCTCTAGATAATGGAAATACAGATAATTGAACTTTTTATATTCTATAAAGATGCAGATGTAGAGAACGGACTTGAAGACATGAGGTGAGGGGCAAAGGGAAAGCTGGGACGAAATGAAAGAGTAACATTGACATATATACACTACCAAGTGTAAAATAGATAGCTAGTGAGAAGCTGCTGCATAACATGGGGAGATCAACTCCATGAGGGGTGATGACCTAGAGGGGTGGGTTAGGGAGGGTGGGAAGGAGTCGCGGGAGGGAGGGGATATAGGGATATGTATATAAATACAGCTGATTCACTCTGTTGTACAGCAGAAACTGGCACAACAATGTAAAGTAATTATATTCCAATAAAGAGCTTAAAAGAAAGGAAGTATTATATTCTAGATGACGTAAAGTATAAGAAGTCTTACTAGAGTACAAGAATCACTTAAATATTTCAGTATTTTGCAGTTAAGCAATTTATAAACTAGTATGAGACTCTCGTAAGTTAGATGAGTACCAGAAAAATGAGGAGAAATATTTCAAAATCTGATTTGCAGGTAGGGAAAGAAAAGTGGGGTCGGGGGCTCTAAATATTTGTTCTTTATGAAGATTATGAAAATCATAATTTGGAGTCTGTTATGGACCTCTTTTTTTTTTTTTTTACTTCATGTCTATTTTTTTTAACTACAAAGCAGCTGAAATATTTTTCTTCCTCCATTTGCAGGTGATATACAAATTGGAATGGAAGATAAAAAGGGCCAATTAGAAGTTGAAGTGATTAGGGCACGAAGCCTCACGCAAAAGCCTGGTTCCAAATCCACACCTGGTAAGGAGCAGTGTTACTGTTTGGACAAGAGAATCTTACATGGGCAAAACCTCGAAACATTTGCTGCACTTGAATTTCACATGCTCTGTTTTGCATTATCTGATTGATTAAAAAGGCAGCTTTTCTATGTTCTTTGATTTTATAAAAGTGGATGTCGGTTTTCCTTACACAATTATTCTGTCAGAAAGCGTTAGAGTCTTGTCATGTTAAGACAGGTTTTGTTATGATGGCTTCTTAGCTTGTGTCAGTTATTTTTTTGTGCCCATTTATTAATACAGGATAAAAATTCAGTTCTAATCATAAAAAGGATGAGCTTCTAGATATAAAATGAGCATTAAGATATAAACCTGTATTGTATTGCCAGCCATAAAGCAAATAAGTCAGAATCTTATGATAACTTTGCACACATTTACTTGAAATGAGGAAAATGGCGTTAGTGGCAATATATGGGTTTTAAGAGAGAATTCATGGAGCACTGAAAATTTTAAATGGTTTAAATAATCAATGGGATACTTTCAACAAGCATCTCTATTTGTCTAAGGAAGCATTCTCTAATAAAATCAATTTAACTTGAAGGATTAACTTCTTATCTTTTTTGAAGTTAATTTTTTTAAGGTCTTTATTGGAATGTAATTGCTTTACACTGTTGTGCCAGTTTCTGCTGCACAATAAAGTGAATCAGCTGTATTTATACATATATCCCCATATCCTCTCCCTCCCACAACTCCTTCCCACCCTCTCTATCCCAGCCCTCTAAGTCATCACCCATCCTTGAGTTGATCTCCCTGTATTATGCAGCAGCTTCCTATTTTACAGCTATCTATTTTACATTTGGTAGTGTATAAGTGTATATATGTCAGTGCTGCTCTCTCATTTTGTCCCAGCTTCCCCTTCGCCCCCAACCCCATGTCCTCAAGTCCATTCTCTACATCTGCATCTTTATTCTTGCCCTGTCACTGGGTTTATCAGTACCATTTTTTTTTAGATTCCATATATGTGAGTTAGCATACAGTATGTGTTTTTCTCTTTCTGTCTTACCTCACCCTGTATGACAGACTCAAGGTCCATCCACCTCACTATAAATAACTCAATTTCATTTCTTTTTATGGCTGAGTAATAGTCCATTGTACATATGTGCACATTTTCTTTATCCATTCATCTGTTGATGGGCATTTAGGTTGCTTCCATGTCCCGGCTATTGTAAATAGTGCTGCAGTGAACATTGTGGTACATGTTTCTTTTTGAATTATGGTTTTCTCAGGGTATATGCCCAGGAGTGGGATTGCTGGGTCATGTGGTAGTTCTATTTTTAGTTTTTTAAGGAACCTCCATACTGTTTTCCATAGTGGCTGTACCAATTTACATTCCCACCAAAAGTGCAGGAGGGTTCCCTTTTCTCCACACCCTCTCCAGTATTTATTGTTTCTAGATTTTTTGATGATGACAATTCTGACCTGTGTGAGCTGATACCTCATTGTGGCTTGACTTGCATTTCTCTAATGATTAGTGATGTTGAGCATTTTTTCCTGTGTTTGCTAGCCATCTGCACATCTTCTTTGGAGAAATGTTTGCTTAGGTCTTCTGCCCATTTGTGAATTGGGGTATTTGCTTTTTTGATAATGAGCTGCATGAGCTGCTTGTGTATTTTGGACATTAATCCTTTGTCACTTGCTTTGCTGACAAATAATTTCTTCCATTCTGAGGGTTGTCTTCTTGTCTTGTTTATGGTTTTCTTTTGCTGTGCAAAAGCTTTTAAGTTTTATTAAGTCCCATTTGTTTATTTCTGATTTTATTTCCATTATTCTCGGAGGTGGGTCAAAAAGGATCTTGCTTTGATTTATGTCATAGAGTGTTCTGCCTATGTTTTCCTCTAAGAGTTTTATAGTGTCTGGCCTTACATTAAGGTCTTTGATCCATTTTGAGTTTATTGTTGTGTATGGTGTTAGGAAGTGTTGTTAATTTCATTTTTTTACATGTTGCTGTCCAATTTTCCCAGCACCACTTATTGAAGAGGCTATCTTTTCTCCACTGTATGTTTTTGCCTCCTTTGTCAAAGATAAGGTGCCCATATGTATGTGGGTTTATCTCTGGGCTCTTTACTCTGTTCCATTGATGTATATTTCTGTTTTTGTGCCAGTACCATACTGTCTTGATCACTGTAGCCTTGTAATATAGTTTGAAGTCAGGGAGCCTGATTCTTCCAACTCTGTCTTTCCTTCTCAGGATTGCTTTGGCTGTTCAGGGTCTTATGCGTTTCTATATAAATTGTAAAATGTCTTGTTCTAGTTCTGTGAAAAATGACCATTGGTAATTTGATAAGGATTGCATTGAATCTGTAAATTGCTTCGGGTAGTATAGTCATTTTCACAGTGTTGATTCTTCCAATCCAAGAACTAACTTCTTATCTTTTAATGTTACCTTTGTTCAGCTCCATATGTCAAAGTGTATCTTTTGGAGAATGGGGCCTGCATAGCGAAGAAGAAGACAAGAATTGCACGAAAGACCCTTGACCCCTTGTATCAACAGTCCCTGGTTTTTGACGAAAGTCCACAGGGTAAAGTCCTTCAGGTCAGTAATAGCTGGTTTGACTTTTTGCACTGTAATATGCCCATTATCCATATCGACATTGAAGAGGTGGTCCAACAGGAAGAGAGTAAAGTCCAAATTGTTAATTTACAATATAAGTAATATATAGTATTAAAATGTCTTTTGGTTCTAATGGAAAACAAAATTTTTATTTTCATTCTCCTTTTCTTCCTTCTCTCCATCCTCTCTTTCTACTTTTGCCCTATTTCCCACCCCTTCCCTCTTCTCGATAGATAGATTAGATAGATAGATGATAGATAAATAGATGATAGATTAGATAGATAGATAGATAGGTAGATAGATAGATAGATTATCAGGGTGACCGATGCTAATACTAATATATTGAGCCAGATATGGGATACAGAGAGAGAGGAAGAAAGGAAAGGACCAGCAGATATTCAGGACTGGTTGAAGGTCAGATGCATTATTAGGTGCTTCTGTATACTATGTTTTCTAGATGTTTTGACCACCATTATCCCCATTTTAAGGATTATGTCTTAGGACCACAGGGATTAAATAATTTGGCAAGGTTACTCAGTAAGTTGCAAAGCCAAGATTCACCACCACAGCCTGTGTAAAGCAGGTGAGTTCCTTGGGGAACCTCCACAGGTGACTAGTGGATTGGAAACAGAACCTGGAATAAGTGTAATGGAAATCTTATCTGATGCCAAAGGGAGCCAGATTGTGGTAATTTTCAGCAAGCCCACTGACTTATTAACCTTCTGGTCCAGTCAAAATTGTCAGACAAATCCTCAAAAGGCACCAGCTTACAATTATCATTCAATCTGCGCCTTCACTAACAAGTCTATAATGTAAAAGAAATTTAATGAATATTCTCATTCTTTGTACATACTCCACCATCCACGCACACCATGGTACAGGGAGTTGGGGTGCTTTGCCCTCCTAGCTTGCACATATTTTCATCTGTATATCTCTGTGACCCTGCACTTTGCTTACTAGATAGTAGTTGTTAAAGAAAGTTTTGAATTTATATATGAATAAACTTGTGTATTTATTTTTAACACGGTTTATGTAGACAGTACCCCTCATTGACTAGGGAAACATTATCTGCATTCCATCACATCTACAAATCATGGTGACGTGTCTCTGAGAGTACCTGAATGCTAGTCTCTTCTTATTATTATGCCTCCTTGGTCTTAGTTACATTCACTTCCTCTGCTTCCCTCACTGGCTCACTTTTACACAACAGTTTGCTTTCAACTCTTCAAACATGAAGGAGAGAAGCTCAGGCTTTATTGCATTTCTCTGTCTCTACAGGTGATCGTCTGGGGGGACTATGGCAGGATGGACCACAAATGCTTTATGGGTGTGGCCCAGATCTTGTTGGAGGAACTGGATCTTTCCAGCATGGTCATCGGCTGGTACAAGCTGTTCCCTCCGTCATCACTGGTGGACCCCACACTCACCCCCTTGACCCGCCGGGCTTCCCAATCTTCCCTGGAAAGTTCCACTGGGCCCCCCTGCATCCGGTCCTAATGAACTCACACCAGTAAAACTCTAACTTCAGGAGAATAATCTGAACCAGATATTTCATGATCAAA
The DNA here is from genome assembly GCF_030028045.1 of Hippopotamus amphibius kiboko. Lineage (NCBI taxonomy): Eukaryota > Metazoa > Chordata > Mammalia > Artiodactyla > Hippopotamidae > Hippopotamus > Hippopotamus amphibius. Next base: position 82,281,629 of record NC_080191.1, on the reverse strand, counting down.
AGCATTGTTGGAGACAGACAATCAACTTGTGTTTTGCCTGTAGTCGTTTTTCAATAATATGTCCCAATTGTTGTTTAAAACCTGGCTTCACATGACAGAACAAGGCAGTCTATCAAATACAGGAAGAGTCAACGTGCTAGTGAGAATCACTGATGCTTCTAACAATTGAAAGAGAGGAAACTGCAAATTCACACACACACATACACACACACACACACCCCAAATTGAACAAACTGGAAACTCTCACTCTGTGAAAAGCTGTATTTTACGTGTTTTTTTGCACAAACCACAAGCAGTGTTATTTCCCTGGTGTTTGAGAAGTTTTGTTTATTTGTGTTGTTTGTTGATTTTGGTTTCTTGATTTGTTTCATTTTGGTTGGTTTTCACTGTATTTGTTATTTCCATTCGTTTTCAGCTGTGTCATGACAGGCCTCATGATGTTTACAGAGACCCTTCCTTTCTTTTTCCAAAAGCACCAAAAAAAAAAAGGGCTGAAGCAGTCTCTGTAGCATCTCCACAGAGCGTGCACAGAAAGACAAGATGGGGCCAGTGCAGGGTTTCACTGGCTTTCACTGTATAACTCTTCAAGCTCTTATGCACAGAAACCCAGAAAACAAAAAAGTTATCTTCCAAAAACAACCACAGAATCACTTTTTTGAATGAAGCGCATATCTGTTTGCTTTCTCAAACATTAATTTATGTTTTCCACTGTTTAGCATGGAGGACTCTTACAGAACCAAGTCTGCAGCTAGTGCTGGGAACTTAACTAACCGCATCATTATACCTTGGAAACACTCCTTGTAATGCCTTTTCCTTCCTGACATCCAAAAAAAACCCAAAAAACCAAAAAAAAAAAAAAAAAAAAAAAAAAAAAACAAGTATATGCTCATGTGTATAAACCATATGTTTGACTTCCCAGAGTGGTGACTAGAAATGGATTTGAGCCTCAGACAGTTTGAGCCATGCCCGGGCTCCTCGGCCATGTCTCGGTGTAGACACACCACCCGACCTGGAAAGAGCATGGTATGGACTGTGAATATTCCACTGGAAATTCCAGTCCAACTATTCTGCACTCAACTAATGTTTTTATCAAAATTTAGTTTACATTTCTTTGAGATTGATGCAAGCACAAAGCTTGATTTTTTAATGCAAAGTATTTTACTTTTGGGGGGGCAAAAATGAAACCAAGTCCAATTTCAATTTGCATTTTCTTCATCTGAGTTTTCTCGGCCTTGAATTCCCTTGTGACCTTCTGTATATGTGCTACCAACTGCAGACTCTGCAGGTGCATTGAGACCTTCTCCCTCCTTTTACGCGTTCCTTCACTTTTGTGATTTCACAAATAGAGCAGCATGACTTGGAACTGTTCAAAGCTGCATGCACGTTTTGTAAAAAATAAGAAAAAAATAAGAAAAAGAAGAAAGAATAAAGAAAAAGAAAAATGAAAAGAAAAGAAACAAAAGGTTATTTAATGATGTATGTTAGTTCCACATAAGCCAGCTTGTATGTTGCATGTACTTGTACAGTTTGCTTGTTAATTACTCTACTGAAATAACCAAGAAATCTAAGCCATCCATTTTTGTTATAGACATTTTGCAGGTTTCAGCCAGATTCAGTCTGTGAGTCTGGGGTGAAATGTCTATAGATGGACTTTATTTTTTACCCTCTGGAAAATGTGATGTAGTATGGACCAAATTCCTTCTAATAAATATTTTGGTGTAGATTCCTCCTGTGGGGCTGTAACACATGTAGACACTGTGTACACATAGGTTTTAATCCATAGACATACTGCCTGCACCAAGTGAATTATTTATTATTTACACACGCCAGAATGACTTGCCCATTGTTCCCAGGGCACAGATTGACCACTGGTCACCATGCTGAGCAGGAAAGACTGAAGCATTGGTGTACTTCTACTAGATTCCGTTCTGTCTTAGTGGCCAACGATCAACTGATTCTAATTGGGTAGTATCTTTCTATTTTGACCACTTGTCTTAACACTCCCCTGTGCTTTTAAATGAACTTCCAACTCATGTATGTAAACATGTTTAATAAAATTTACTTTTCATGTCAGTTGGCAGCCATCTGTGTTCTATGTTTTGCCAGATATCAACTGCAGGTTCCACGGGGCAAGATGGGAGCCAGATCGCGGGAAGGGAGGTAGAGTTTGTCATCTTCTGGGGGCACTTGACTTGTCACTGCACCATTTGTGTCTTAATCTCAGGCCCAAAGGGTACTTTGCATCACATACAAGTTTTCACTTTGTCAGCCTGAGTGAGCACATGACTATACTTCTGAAAAGTGGCATTATTAAAAACAATAAATCTCAGTAAGAATCAAATGGAAAGTAATTTTTCTGCTACTGTTTAAGTGTGCTGTTATTCAATTGCCAAATCATGTCAAGTACAACACAACATGTCAAAATATGAATTCCTGTGTCTCTCTGGAAGCATCTGGTTCTTCTTTCCATCGGTTCCTTCTGGACCCCTAACCAATTTAGAGAACCTTGCCTTAGAGTTGGTCAGTTTAACCAATCAATCAATTCATTATTTCATCTTGAACAGAATCTTAGGGAATAAATATATCTTCAAAGATAATAGATGAGGCTCCAATAGTAATATGTTAAAGAAAAATTATTGGCTTTCTTAATTTAATTTCATGATATTTTCTTTTCTTCTCCAAAAGTGTGTTCATATATGATGCTGAACCTGGCTTCTGTATACCTACACCTAATTAAACCTCAGAGACAGAGTTTTGAGTGAAATAGGAAAGAATAGCTCTATTGCTTTGCCAGGCAAAGGCAGCCACAGTGAGCTAATGCCCTCAAGGCTGTGTGTCCCGCCCTGGACTGGGTAGTGAGGAATCAAGGATCAGGGAATGATTAACTTGTGGACACTCCTCTGCTTGGTCAGTGGTGAGGCAAGTGGGAGTCAACATCATCAACCTTCTGGTACCAACAGATCTGGGGTCTATGTGTTTGTGGGCAGCATACAATTAACTTCTCCCACCTAGTGGGGGTTTCAGTATCTGCAAAACAGCTCAAAGACATTGTTATGTGTATCCCTGGAGGAGGAACCAGGACCCTGTCCCAAGCCTGCAGGATTGTTTCCTGACTGCTCCTCCCTTATCTCCAAATCCCCTCCCTTCCAGGATTAGCAACTGTTTGAACCTACCCATTGGAATTCAGGGAAGCTCATGGAGGTGAATGAAGCCTATTTCCTGTAATCAAGAAATGGGGAACACAGAAAGCCCAGGAGCCACACAGGGCTCTGCTCGCTTTCATATATTTCATTATCGTCACCCTCACAACGCTTGGTGAGCACTAATGTCAGGTTGCATTGCTGTAAAATTACTGTTGTGATCTAGTCTTCACTTTCTAGGAGCCCTTAAATTTTTATAGAACACGCTGGCTTTAACTTTGTAATGCAGAGTAAACACAACTAAATCAAAATCAAATTTGAGACAATCAGTTTAAAGTTTTTTTAAACAGTTGACTGCATGTTACCCTCTCGAGTCAGCCAGTTGTTTGGTCTACAAGACGTGAAATTATCTGTGAGGCTGGATCAACAGGAGACAAAAACAACTGATCAGTTCATTTTACAACAAACTGTCAAAGCAGAGCTGTTTAATGCACTGGTAGAGGACACATCACTGGAGGCCGGCAGGGGCAAGTCAGCCACTGACAGAGGAGGCAGCCGAATGTGGCTGGAGAATTATTTGTCTAGAGAGGCACAGAAACAGAAATCGCTCTTTACATCACATAGGTTTGCACGGTGTTATGATTTCAGGGCCTGCATGATGGAGAGGAAGTCACAAGAAGGGTAGCCATTTTGCTAAATCCTCAGGGTTTCTTGCCGACTCTGACAACTTAATTTCTGGAAATCCCAGCCCGAGATATGTGATCTGAATTTTCTTAACCAACAGTATTAAGGACCTTGTTGGGTACTAGATATTAAGTAAGTACTTGGGATATAAAAATAAAAACAAAATGGACCCTGTCCTAAAGGAGCCCCCTGTCTACCAAGAGTGATAACTGCCTAAAGAAATAATTACAAGGACATATATTTGATTTCCATACAAAGGGCTATGGCATTACAGTTAATTCTCCCAATAGCCCTGGGAGTTAAGTACTCCTATGACCCCCCCCCCCAAAAAAAAAAACTGCCACCACGTCCCATAAAGGATCTGCAGCACGGACCTGCAGCTAAGCTGCAGGTCAAAGTTTGCAGTGCAGGTCTAGTGATGGAGCTGGAATATGCACCAGGGCCAGCTGGCTCCAGACACTCAGCATCCTCCCTAAGTGCTTACAGCTGAGCTCGACCTTCAAGAACGAAGAATCCACAAGATGGGAAAGGACTGCAACCCAAACCATTCTCCCACCTCAAGGCGGGAGTAAAGGAATGAACAAACGTGTCTTTGGCTGAGCCCCACACTCATCCTTGGGTTCCAGGACAATATTGTCTTAGGTACCCCTCCCCACCTGTCCCCAGGCCTGATGCAGCAACTGAGGTACCCCTCAGTTCTGCTTCAGTCACAAAAGTATTCATTTTGGGGTTGAATCCCTACCCGTGGAGCTGTCAGGTCCTCCCAGAGTCAGTCCATACAGCCTCTGAGTTATTTGCTCGCAAAGTAGATTCCATGATCATCCTCTAGGTGTAGTGTCCCTTCCCCTCAAGGGCATCCAGAGGTCATTCATCTGTAGTGCAGCCTGACCCGGACTGCCACCCCAAGTTTCCTCGGGCACCACTCAATAGGGCACAACAGATGCAAGTCTTCACATCTGAGTGCAAAATGTGAGCAAATCACGGCCACCATGTAATGACATTTTTAGTAATTGGTCCTACGCAGGTTACTCTAAGCTCATAGCTTGGGAAAAAGTCTTAGGAATTGTGTGTGTGTTTGTTTTTAATCACCACAAAGAGATACTTTGGGGTCACTGTATCCAATTACTGCTTAAATTCTTTCCTTTATCCAATAGCTCCCAAAATGTGGAATGTTAGCCCATGTACACCCACCATGGGTGTATGTGAGATGATCTCTGATAATGTGGGTTAGGTCTTCACTACTGAGTGACCCCTTCACTGCTACATAGGCCCTTCAGTTTATCCCTCCCTCCCTTCATCGCCAAACTTCATAAGTGGTCTTTTTGGTCCTGCCTCCAAAACCTGCTCATTCATGACCCCGATGTCAGGCTGCCAGATCAAAATACAAGATACCCAAGTTAATCTGAATTTCATATAAACAATGAATAATCAAAACTAAATATCATTTTTAAATTCATTTTTGTTTATCCAGAACTCAAAGTCAATGTGGCATCCTGTATTTTTTTTTTTTCTAAATCTGGCAAGTCTACCCCTATTGCTGGGTAGGTTTTGCCCCCACCACTTTGCTGAAACGCTCTCCTAAATGATACCCAACCAGAGACACATCCAACAGCCTTTCCTCAGTGTAGGTACTGACCCTCTCTGCATCTACTATTGAAGACTTTCTTCTTGGAAGTTTTCCTTTGCCCTACTCATTGTCTTAGTTCTCCAACTAGAAGACTGGATTTTGTATCTGATTCCTCATTCCTTCTGAAAGGATCACACACTCAGACCTGCCTGTAGAGCAGGATGAGAAGATACACCTCTGTGCCACTGACTTGGACTTGGGCAGATGACTTATAAAATTTATTTTATTGAAGCAGAGTTGATTTGCACTGTCACGTTAATTTCTGTTGTACAGCAAAGTGATTTAGTCATGCATATATATACATCAACAAATTTTTACTGAGTATTTATTTTATACCAGGTACCTTACCAAGCAACCAACCAGATGATGTTAAAGAAAATGAAACAGAGCCTTGCCCTAAAGGAACATACAGTCTAGTGGGGAACTAAGATAGTAATCAAATAATAACTCACATATAAAATGACAAATTATAATTAATGCTATAAAGGAAAGCTATATAAAATACAAATATAAAAATATACAAAATTATATTAAAATATGAGATGGATAAAGATGTGTATTCTTGCAGCTGAACTGTGAAAGCTTTCTTGGAGAAGTAAAGTTTCAGCTGAGACCCACACAGAGAGGTCTGTAGGGGCACACGGCTTCTGCTTCTATTTCATCCACTAGAACTCGGTCACAGGGCTTCTCCCAACAGCAGGAGAGGATATGAATGCCAGGAAACAGGAGGAGAGTAAGGGCTTTGATGAGCAACTTGAGGGCTCTGTCCCAGTGAATGAGTGAATACACAGAGATCAAAGAGGACTCTGTGCCCACACTAGAGTCTGTGGGTTTGAGCTCTTCCCTTTTGCTTTCAGTCCTATGACTGGCACACTTGACAGGGTTAGAAGACTTCCTGAGGACAGGATGACCATCCTATGACACACAAGTCATCGGTTTGAGAAACACCTGCCTTGGGAATTACTGGTCCCAAGACGTTCTCTCTTTCCTTCTACAGGATCCAAGCAATAGGATCCACATTTAAACAGGTGGTCAGGATTTTCAGCTGTTCTGGTAAGTTCTGTTCTTTTGGAATAAGCTTTCTTAGGCAAAGGCACTTTGCTTGGGCCCCCTGGGTATTGTGCCAAGCAGCAAGTGAGGATGACCTAACCCACTGCAGACATACCACTGCCCAGAACCAGCAGTCTGCTCACTACCCTTCATGCAAACACCATCCCAATTGCCTCCTAACTGAGATGTCAATGGGCTAAGATCCTGGGTTAGAATGCTTTGGGATGGAATGATGGATATAAAGCTGAAAAGGCATAAACCAAAAAAGGGGACCTGCAGACTCACATAAGTGAAAAGTCTACAGATTGATCTGGTTTCCAGTACAGGCTGGAGCTAGTGTATCAGAGATACACCAGGAATCTGTCTCCATCTCCTGATGGTGTGTCCCCTCTGCTGGCTTCAGGCTCAGATAGGCACTTCCAAGGTACAGCAGCTGCTGGCAGGCCCAGACTCACAAATCACAGCTTAGCAACCTCAGAGGGAAAAGTACATGGGATGGGATGTCTTCCCATCATTCCAGCAAAATCCCAAGCTTGACCCTCATGGACCAACTTGAGTCTTTGCCTGACGCTGAGCCAATATCTCTGGCCAAGGAGATGAAATGATGGACAGGCTTATGTCAAGAGTCCCACCCTGGATTCAGACTCTGACAGTCCACCCAACTATATGGTGCCCTGGATGGATGCTATTAGAAAGAGGATAAAGATGCTGGAAAGTCCTGTCTGCTGTAAACCTATTCTTCCTCTTCTCTCAAGACCTGGGGCAGGTGGGACAAAACTTCTCAAGGCCAACCATGCCCAGTCACACCCTCCTCTCTCTCCAAGGGCACCCATCTTCAAATTAAGGGTTAACTTATCCTTGAATATTCTTGAGTATACTTTGAATATTCTATGATACCCAGCTAGAATTTTGAGGGATATGCCATTGTAAAAATATCAACAGCAATTGATTTATTTTTATCTATACAAGAATTTCTAAGACTGAGTTAATAATTTGCCTTTGCTTCTGCATCTGGGAATGCCTGAAACTGGGGAAGCTGCCTTCACCACAAAGAGTGGAGCTGAGGCCTTCCTCACCTTCTGAGATGGCCGACACTCTCTCTGCGGAGTGTGTTTCTCTTTAAATCTCTAAATAAACTTCTTACCTATCACTTTGTCTCTCACTGAATTCTTTCTGTGATGAGACATCAAGAACCTGAGCTTCATTAAGGCCTGAAACCAGATATTTTGTACCCTGGCCACCTGTTACAAAAAGTGTTTCATCATCAAGGAGGTTCATAGAAAATCTATGGGGCTTCCTATGTGGCGCAGTGGTTGAGAATCCGCCTGCCACTGCAAGGGACATAGGTTCGATCCCTGCTCCAGGAAGATCCCACATGCTGCGGAGCAACTAAGCCCGTGCACCACAACTATTGAGCCATGTGTCGCAACTACTGAAGCCCACGTGCCTAGAGCCTGTGCTCTGCAACAAGAGAAGCCACGGCAATGAGGAGCCAGTGCACCACAAAGAAGAGTAGCCCCCACTCACTGCAACTAAAAAAAGAAAGCCCGCACATAGCAAAAAAAAACCCAACACAGCGAATAAAATAAAATAAATAGATTTATGAAAAAAAAAAGGAAACCCATCATTTCCTAATAAAGTGGTCCATAGAGCCTCCCTGTCTGCAATGAGCTTAGCAAACAGCTGAGCTTCCTTTATAAAAAAAAGAAAAAAAGAAAAAGAAAAGCTATGGAAGCAGTTACAATATTTCCACACCAAGGTGATGGCTATGCAAAGATTCCAGCCCATACTGATTTAAAACAAGGAGTTGTCCTGCCCCTGTGGCCCCTAGATCAGGCATCCAGAGGTTTTTACTCCCTGACAGGCAGAGTCAACGTCCCTACTCAGCCTTGAAGCAATTACAGAACATGACCATTGCCCTTCTGCTGCCCATAAAAATGTGGGAGTAGGGCTTCCCTGGTGGCACAGTGGTTAAGAATCTGCCTGCCAACGCAGGGGACATGGGTTTGATCCCTGGTCCAGGAAGACCCCACATGTCGCAGAGCAACTAAGCCCATGCGCCACAACTACTGAGCCTGTGCTCTAGAGCCTGTGCTCCACAACAAGAGAAGCCACTGCAATGAGAAGCCCAGGCACGACAACGAAGAATAGCCCCTACTCTCCACAACTAGAGAAAGCCTGTGCACAGCAACAAAGACCCAACACAGCCAAAATAAATTAATTAAAAAACACAACAAAATATTAAAAAAAATTTTTTTAAAGAGTCGAATTAATGAAACATATTTTGGAACATATCTGTTCAGTGGAATAATGATATTACCTACTTCAGAGCATGAATTTGGAGATGAAAGTAAATAGTAAATATTAAATTCTTAGGACCAAATCTGAATTTATGGTAAACAGTCTATGAATTTTAACAATTATAACCATTATGCATCCTTTCACCAAAGTCACTGCTGTTTTCCCCTCCCACCCTGGACCAGGGTCAGCCTGGACATCTTCTTTGAAATGCTGGATCCTCTGTTTCCTCTTGCTTTCCAGGTGCTTTATTCCTGCACTGATTTCCCGATTGTACTTCCTGCAAGACATGGCCATGGCGTTTCTGATTTGCTTGTGTTTCGTTATCTCTTCATTCCTCTAGACTTTTCAGGTTCTATCAACATATCAAGTAAAATCCCCAGAAACTACACAACTGGATCACGCCAACTTGCTCCTGCCATGAATTTATGGTGTTCACGCCACCATAAATTCACTGTCTTTCTCTAATGCTCTGCCTTTAGTTTGTATTAAATGTTAATTAAAAATTCTTCTCACATTGGCTATGCATTTTTGTCAAAGGTATTTTCCAATATGTCACTCAATATCTTTCTTTTGCAAATAGATGCACATGATGTTTTTGTTTGTGTGTTCTACACTTTATTACCTCGTGTCTGAAGAAGGTTTTTTTGCTATGGACTGTGCTTTCCTCTGCCACAGGGTTCTTAACTGTTTGTATGATTTGGAACTCTCTGGCACCTGGTAAAGCCTAATGGATGCCTCAGAATAATATTAAACTTATTTAAAAATTACAAGTATGAAAAGGAAGCTAATTATATTGGAAGAATTAAAAATATTTTTCAAACACATCTGTGATTCAGTGTGTGTGTCTATATATATATATATACAGACACACACACATATATATATGATGTATTAAATAAAATAAAGTGACAGAATCCAATAACTACTGGGTTGGCCAAAAGTTTCATTTGCTATTTTTCCATAAGATGACTCTAGTAGCATTTAGTCACCTTTATCTTCATTTGAAACAATTTTGTGAGATTGTATTGTGACAGCTGTCATATCAGTGTGCATTTTTTAAAAAAGCTTATCAAAATTGGTGAATTTTTGTGTAGCCATTTTAATATTGAAGATGGAAGAAAAAAGTAACATTTTCAGCGTGTTATACTTTATTATTTCCAGAAAGGTAAATATGCAACTGAAACACAAAAAAAGATTTGTGCAGTGTAGGGAGAAGGTGCTGTGACTGATCAAACCTGTCAAAAGTGATTTGCAAAGTTTCATGCTGGAGGTTTCTCACTGGACTATGCTCCACGGTCTGGTAGACTGGTTGAGGTTAATAGCAATCAAATCGAAACAGTAATTGAGAACGGTCAACGTTATACCACGCAAGAGAGAGTCGACATACTCAAAATATCCAAATCAAGCCTCAAAAATCATTTGCACCAGCTTGGTTATGTTAATTACTTTGATGTTTGGGTTCCATGTAAGTTAAACAAAAAAAACCTTGACAGTATTTCTGCATGAGATTCTCTATTGAAACATAAAAAAAGTTCTGTTTTTAAAACAAATTGTGACAGGTGATGAAAGGTGGATACTATACAATAATGTGGAATGGAAGAGATTGTGGGGCAAGCAAAATAAACCACCACCAACCACACCAAAGGCCAGTCTTCATCCAAAGAAGGTGATGTTGTGTATATGGTGGGGTTGGAAGGGAGTCTTCTATTATAAGCCCCTTCCGGAAAACCAAACCATTAATTCCAACAAGTACTACTCCCAATTAGACCAACTAAAAGCAGCACTTGACAAAAAGAATCCAGAGTTAGTCAATAGAAAATGCATAATCTTCCATCAGGATAACGCAAGACAATGTTTCTTTGATGACCAGGCAAAAACCGTTACAGCGGGATGGGAAGTTCAGATTCATCTGCCGTATTCACCAGACATTGCACCTTCAGATTTCCATTTATTTCTGACTTTACAAAATTCCCTTAATGGAAAAGAATTCAATACCCTGGAAGACTATAAAAGGCATCTGGAACAGTTCTTTGCTCAAAAAGATAAAAAGGTTTGGGAAGATGGAATTATGAAGTTGCCTGAATACAGCAGGAGGTAGTGGGAAAAACAGTGAATATGTTGTTCAGTAAAGTTCTTGGTGAAAATGAAAAATGTGTCTTTTATTTTTACTTAAAAACCGGAGGAACTTTTTGGCCAATCCAATACTATATTTTTAAAGTGGTGACAAGCATAAATGACAGTTCAATATATCTGTGGCAGCCATACGGTGATAAAAAATTATCTGCAATATTACTGACAACAAGGTCACAAGTACCGCTCTGCTGTTGTGGTTTGTTGCTTATAGTGATGTTGAAAGAAAGATTCTATTTTAACTAGAGGCAGGAAAACACATAAACGTGCAGGGTTTTCTCACCTGGGTTCACAGACCTTCTGAATTCCTTCTGGGACGCCCAACCCACCCTAGGGTCCCCGTTTGCCCCAGCGACCCAGAACACAGCTCAAAAATGACACTCACGTCAGTTACAGTACAGCTCATGGCTGTATATTGATTTTGTCTTTCGTTTTACGCCATAACCCAATGATGTTATAATGAAATGGCTTGGTGAAGCTCTTTGTAAATCCTTTGGAAATTATTCAAGGATAGAAATAATGGCATGATCTAGTCCTTCAGTGACAGGTACATACACAGAATGTGTATAAAACCAAGATGGCAGAAGGAACGGGTGCAGTTGGCCTATTAGGGCCTTTCCCTGGGGGATTTCGTGTTCTTTGGAAAGCAGTGAAGCCTGTGGTCAAAGTCTCTTCCAATGCGTTCTTCTGTAAATGTGTAAACTCCCCTGATGACAGAAAGCAACGTGGGCCTGTCCAGAGAGAAAGAGGAGGAGCTTTGAGAGCTAAAAGGGACCTCTAGGGGGCAATCCCTAGCAAGAGTGAGGAGACAAACCAGAACTTGCCCCTAATAACAGGGGTTTCCACCCGTTCCACGAGAGGCCAGTAGCTCATCCCAGACTAGCCCCAAAGTCAGAGGCTGCGGCCGGTCCCTGCTCCGCTCCCCTTTTCTACCCTAATCTCAGAACTGAGTTGTTCAAAATCTTGTGACAGGTCAGCGAGATTTAAAGGAAATGGTTCTGAAGAGGCTGTTCCCTGGATTGTACAATACTTTCCCTTATTCTCCCTTTCTGTCCTCCAATTGAATCATCTCGCAAGTTCAGGTTCGACTTTAGAAGTCTGAGGTGGGGCTTCAGATGATGGATTCTAACCAACTCCCAGGCAGGACCTGCTGAGTAACTTGAAAGGCTCAGCGCAAAATAAAAATGTAGGGGCCTTTGTGAAAAAAAATCATTAAGGATTTCAAGATGGTTACAACAGAGCGCTGAGGCAAGCACCCTGGACTTCCAAGTGCGGGGAGGTGGGGTGGGGGTGGGGGGTGGCCCGTGCCTGCATCGGTCCACGCCCTCCCACAAGGCTGCCGGTTCTTGGGGATGCAGGGGTTGGTGGAGCTCACTCTGAGAAGAAAGGTGTGAGAAGAAAGGCTTGGAAAACAGAACTTCATGGTTGGCCATGCTTTCCAGTAAAACTGGTCATAATTTTTCAGCCATTTCAATCTCCAATTCATTTGATTGCGATTGGTAAATTTTTTTTTTTTTTTGGCAATTTTTTTCAATTTTTTATTTTGTTTAATTTAAATCATTAAATGGGATAAAAATGGATTTAAAAGAAAAAGATTGTCTTCTGTGCAAGCCATTTGACAGACAAAAGAAGAATATCATAAAACAGTTAAACTTTTGGACAGAAATTGTGACAGGATATCCCTACATTTTCTCATAGGAGTACTCAGTCTGTAATTTAAAGAACTGTATAACGAGATAAAGCTAGAAGAAAATTAAACTGTTTTATCTAATATGAAAAGTATTTAAAATCAACAACAAACCCATTCTAAGACTAAGTACAGAGCTAGTTTCCAGATCACCTTAATTATATCCACGGCTTTGAGAGTCAACTTTTGAAGGCTTTGTAAATCCTTTAAAAGACCCTCCAATCTGAATTTTTATATTTTCCCACAATATAAGGGGATATCTTAGATAAAAATGTTTAGAGGAAAGAACCTAACAACTTCTCTCCAATCACTTTCCATTTAAGTATTTTTCAGTAACCTTGCCAAAATAGAATAAATTTTGCTCCAATAGGCTTAATAAAAAATAATAAATGTATCATTTCTTCTTTTTTTACTAAGTAGGTGTCTTCATCCTATCTTTAGTCTCTGAAAGTATTTTTCCAGGGAAGCAAATCATATGAAGTCATTTATAAGGTTTAATATGTCAAAAATGCAGTCATTAAACCACTAAGGTATGTCTATAGGGGAAACATTCTCTTGAGACCTGCTGCTGTTCATAAACTTGATCTGTGATTTCATATTTTTCAACAGAATATGTCTTGTATATTACAATTTCCTGTTTGCTTGGAGGTGCTCCGTCATTCTCCATGTCAAATATAGTCAATGCCAAACTTGAGATGTATTCATCCCTCTCTCATTAATAACAGCAAAGATATGTAGTTATCAATTTACATTACTATATTACCAGGAGTCATTCAAGAATAGGTCAATACTGGACCTATTCCAAAAAAAAAAAAAAAAAAAAACCCAAAACAATTCATTGAGAAATGTCTGCATTCAGATCTAAGTACTTGCTAGTTGACAAATTAAATCACTAAACAATGGAAGTTTTGCATTACACATAATTTTTTTTTTTTTGAATGTACCAAGTGCCACCGAAGTGTGCACTTTATTTTTTTTTTTATATTATTATTTTATTTTATTTTTTTTGGGGGGTACACCAGGTTCAATCAACTGTTTTTATACACATATCCCCATATTCCCTCCCTTCCTTGACGCCCCCCCCTCGATTCCCCCCCACCCTCCCTGCCCCAGTCCTCTAAGGCATCTTCCATCCTCGAGTTGGACTCCCTTTGTTATACAACAACTTCCCACTGACTATTTTACAGTTGGTAGTATATATATGTCTGTACTACTCTCCCGCTTCTTCTCAGTTTCCCCTTCACCCCCCGCCCCCTCCCATACCTCGAGTTCTCCAGTCCATTCCCTGTATCTGCTTCCCTGTTCTTGTCACTGAGTTCATCAGTACCATTTTTAGATTCCGTATATGTGAGTTAGCATACAATATTTGTCTTTCTCTTTCTGACTTACTTCACTCTGTATGACAGATTGTAGTTCTATCCACCTCATTACATATAGCTCCTTCTCATCCCTTTTTATAGCTGAGTAATATTCCATTGTATATATATGCCACATCTTCTGTATCCATTCATTTGTTGATGGGCATTTCGGTTGCTTCCATGTCCTGGCTATTGTAAAGAGTGCTGCAATAAACATGATGGTACAAGTTTCTTTTGGGATTATGGTTTTCTTTGGGTATATGCCCAGGAGTGGGATGACTGGATCATATGGTAGTTCTATTTGTAGTTTTTTAAGGAACCTCCAAATTGTTTTCCATAGTGGCTGTACCAACTTACAGTCCCACCAACAGTGCAGGAGAGTTCCCTTTTCTCCACACCCTCTCCAACATTTGTTGTTTCCAGACTTTGTGATGATGGCCATTCTGATTGGTGTGAGGTGATACCTCATTGTGGCTTTGACTTGCATTTCTCTGATGATGAGTGATGTTGAGCATCTTTTCATGTGTTTGTTGGCCATCTGTATGTCTTCTTTGGAGAAATGTCTATTTAGGTCTTCTGCCCATTTGTGGATTGGGTTATTTGCTTTTTTGGTATGAAGCTGCATGAGCTGCTTGTATATTTTGGAGGTTAATCCTTTGTCCGTTGTTTCATAGGCAATTATTTTTTCCCATTCTGAGGGTTGCCTTTTAGTCTTGTTTATGGTTTCTTTTGCTGTGCAAAAGCTTTTAAGTTTCATGAGGTCCCATTCGTTTATTCTTGATTTTATTTCCATGATTCTAGGAGGTGGGTCAAAAAGGATGTTGCTTTGATGTATGTCAAAGAGTGTTCTGCCTATGTTTTCCTCTAGGAGTTTGATAGTGTCTGGCCTTATATGTAGGTCTTTAATCCATTTGGAGTTTATTTTTGTGTATGGTGTTAGGAAGTGTTCTAATTTCATTCTTTTACATGTTGCTGTCCAATTTTCCCAGCACCACTTATTGAAGAGGCTGTCTTTTTTCCATTGTATACTCGTGCCTCCTTTGTCAAAGATAAGGTGCCCATATGTGTTTGGGCTTACTTCTGAGTTCTCTATTCTGTTCCATTGATCTTCCTTTCTATTTTTGTGCCAGTACCATACTGTCTTGATCACTATGGCCTTGTAGTATAGTTTGAAGTCAGGAAGCCTGATTCCACCAACTCCATTTTTCCTTCTCAAGATTGCTTTGGCTATTCGGGGTCTTTTGCGTTTCCATACAAATCGTAAGATTTCTTGCTCTAGTTCTGTGAAAAATGCCATTGGTAATCTGATCGGGATTGCATTAAATCTGTAAATTGCTTTGGGTAGTACAGTCATTTTCACGATGTTGATTCTTCCAATCCAGGAACATGGTATATCCCTCCATCTGTTTATGTCATCTTTGATTTCTTTCATCAATGTCTTAAAGTTTTCTGCATACAGATCTTTTGCCTCCTTAGGCAGGTTTCTTCCTAGGTATTTTATTCTTTTTGTTGCAATGGTGAATGGGAGAGTTTCCTTAATTTCTCTTTCTGCTCTTCCGTTGTTAGTGTATAGGAATGCAAGAGATTTCTGTGCATTAATTTTGTATCCTGCTACTTTACTAAACTCATCAATGAGTGCTAGCAGTTTTCTGGTAGAGTCTTTAGGGTTTTCTATATATAGTATCATGTCATCTGCAAAGAGTGATAATTTTACTTCTTCTTTTCCAATTTGGATTCCTTTAATTTCTTTTTCTTCTCTGATTGCTGTGGCTAACACTTCCAAAACTATGTTGAATAACAGTGGTGAGAGTGGACACCCTTGTCTTGTTCCTGTTCTTAGAGGGAATTCTTCCAGTTTTTCTCCATTGAGAACAATGTTGGCTTTTGGTTTGTCATATATGGCTTTTATGATGTTGAGGTAATTTCCTTCTATGCCCATTTTCTGGAGAGCTTTTATCATAAATGGATGTTGAACTTTGTCAAAAGCTTTTTCTGCATCTATTGAAATGATCATATGGTTTTTATCCTTCAATTTGTTGATATGATGTATCACGTTGATTGATTTGCGTATATTGAAGAATCCTTGCATCCCAGGGATAAACCCCACTTGATCGTGGTGTATGATTTTTTTAATGTGCTGTTGCAGTCTGTTAGCTAGTATTTTGTTGAGGATTTTTGCATCTATATTCATCAGTGATATTGGTCTGTAGTTTTCTTTTTTTGTGCCATCTTTGCCTGGTTTTGGTATCAGGGTGATGGTAGCCTCATAGAATGAGTTTGGGAGTGCTCCGCCTTCTGCAATATTTTGGAAGAGTTTGAGAAGGATAGGTGTTAACTCTTCTTGAAATGTTTGATAGAATTCGCCTGTGAATCCATCTGGTCCTGGGCTTTTGTGTGTTGGGAGATTTTTAATCACTGCCTCAATTTCTGTACTTGTGATTGGTCTGTTCATGGTTTCTATTTCTTCCTGGTTCAGTCTTGGAAGCTTGTATTTTTCTAAAAATTTATCCATTTCTTCCAGGTTATCCAATTTATTGGCATAGAGTTGCTTGTAGTAGTCTCTCATGATGTTTTGTATTTCTGAGGTGTCCGTTGTGACTTCTCCTTTTTCATTTCTAATTCTGTTGATTTGCATCTTCTCCCTTTTTTTCTTGATGAGTCTGGCTAATGGTTTATCAATTTTGTTAATCTTCTCATAGAACCAGCTTTTAGTTTTATTTATTTTTCTTATGGTTTCTTTCCTTTCTTTTTCATTTATTTCTGCTCTGATCTTTACGATTTCTTTCCTTCTGCTCACTTTGGGGTTTCTTTGTTCTTCTTTCTCTAGTTGTTTGAGGTGTAAGGTTAGGTTGTTTATTCAATACTTTTCTTGTTTCTTAAGGTAGGACTGTATTGCTATAAACTTCCCTCTTAGAACTGCTTTTGCTGCGTCCCATAGGTTTTGGGTTGTTGTGTTTTCGTTGTCATTTGTTTCTAGATACTTTTTGATTTCCTCTTTGATTTCTGTAGTGATTCCTTGGTTGTTTAATAGTGAATTGTTTAGCCTCCATGTGTTTGTATTTTTTGCAGTTTTTTTCCTGTAATTGATATCTAGTCTCATGGCATTGTGGTCTGAGAAGATGCTTGATATGATTTCAATTTTCTTGAATTTGCTGAGGTTTGATTTGTGACCCAGGATGTGATCTATCCTGGAAAATGTTCCGTGTGCACTTGAGAAGAAAGTGTAGTCTGTCATTTTTGGATGGAATGTCCTATAAATATCAATTAAGTCAAGATGGTCTAATGTGTCATTTAAAGCTTGTGTGTCTTTATTGATTTTCTGTTTGGATGATCTGTCCATTGATGTAAGTGGGGTGTTCAAGTCTCCCACTATAATTGTGTTACTGTTGATGTCCCTTTTTATAGCTGTTAGCATTTGCCTTATGTATTGAGGTGCTCCTATATTGGGGGCATAGATATTTACCATTGTGATATGTTCTTCTTGGATGGATCCCTTGATCATTATGTAGTGCCCTTCCTTGTCTCTTTTAATAGTCTTTACTTTCAAGTCTAATTTGTCTGATATGAGTATTGCTACTCCAGCTTTCTTTTGACTTCCATTTGCATGGAATATCTTTTTCCATCCCTTCACTTTCAGTCTATATGTATCCCTTGGTCTGAAGTGGGTTTCTTGTAGGCAGCATATAGAAGGGTCTTGTTTTTGTATCCATTCAGCCAGTCTGTGTCTTTTGGTTGGAGCATTTAATCCATTTACATTTAAAGTGATTATTGACATGTGTGTTCCAATTACCATTTTCTTAATTGTTTTGGGTTTGTATTTGTAGGTGTTTTCCTTTTCTTGTGTTTCCTACTTAGAGAAGTTCCTTTAGCACTTGTTGTAAGGCTGGTTTGGTGGTGCTGAATTCTCTTCACTTTTGCTTGTCTGGAAAGCTTTTGATTTCTCCCTCAAATCTGAATGAGATTCTTGCTGGGTAAAGTATTCTTGGCTGTAGGTTTCTCTCTTTCAGGACTTTCAGTATATCCTGCCATTCCCTTCTGGCCTGCAGAGTTTCTGTAGAAAGGTCAGTTGTTATCCTGATGGGTTTTCCCTTATATGTTGTTTGTTGCTTTTCTCTTGCTGCTTTTAATATTTTTTCTTTGTGTTGAATTGTCGTTAGTTTGATTAATATGTGTCTTGGTGTATTTCTCCTTGGTTTTATTCTGTATGGGACTCTCTGCACTTCTTGGACTTGGTTCATTATTTCCTTTCCCATGTTGGGGAAGTTTTCCACTAGAACCTCTTCAAATATTTTCACAGACCCTTTCTTGTTTTCTTCTTCTTCTGGGATGCCTATAATTCGAATGTTGGTACGTTTAAGGTTATCACTGAGGTCTCTGAGGCTGTCTTCTAGTCTTTTTATTTTTTTATCTTTTTCCTGCTCTGTGGCGTTTATTTCTTCCATTCTATCTTCCAACTCACTTATTCGTTCTTCTGCCTCAGTCATTCTGCTGGTTATAGCATCTAGAGTATTTTTAATTTCAGTTATTTTGTTATCCATTGCTGTTTGTTTTTCTGAGTTCTTATGAACTGTTTCTTGTACTTTCTCTAATTTGTTATCGAGATTTTGTATCATTTTTACTATCATTACTCTAAATTCTTTTTCAGGCATTTTTCCTATTTCCTCCTCATTTATTTGGTCTTGTGGGTTTTTTTCCTGCTCCTTTGCCTGCATGGTGTTTCTTTGTTTCCTCATGGTTGTCCAAGCTTTTGGGGTTGCTTGTCCTGGTGATAGAGGTGTTTATAGAAGACTGTCCAAGCCTCAGACTAATGTCCAAGTACTGGATTAGACGAATATTCAGTCGGCTATGTCAGGTTCTCCGCAGCCCTTTCCGGTGTCCGAGGCCGTCTGCTGGTGTTCAGCTGGTTCTCTGTGGGAATGACTGTGTCCTTCCGTGCATTCCCAATGCATCTGTGGAGAGGGATGCACTCCACGTCTCTCTACTTCGCCGCCATCTTTTTTTTTTTCCTCGCGATTGGTAAATTAATATCCCTCCTGGAGCAATGTTATAGGAATTCTTTTTTCCCCCTTTAGAACAGTTTCTCTCTGTCTCTCTTTTTTTTTTCTCTTCTGAAGTATAGTAGATTTACAATATTGTGTTAATTACTGCTGTACAGCAAAGTGATTCAGTTATACACATACGTATGTCCTTTCTTTATATTCTTTTCCATTATGGTTTGTCCCAGGATATTGAATAAAGTTCCCTGTGCTCTACAGTAGGACCTTGCTGTTCATCCAGTCTATATATAATCATTTGCATCTGCTAACCCCAAACTCCCACTCTATCCCTCCCCGACCCCCACCCCTCTTGGCAACCACCCGTCTGTTCTCTATGTCCCTGGAACACTTTCTCTTGACAAGAGCTTTTCACGTGATGTCCTAGAGAACTAGGGAACAGTCTCTGAGCTTGTCCATAGGTATTGGTGGAAAAGGTAGAAGGCCCCAGAACCTTCACCCTTGCCTCAACCAAAGCTCTGAGCTTTCACCTGCTGGGCAGCCTCACTGGAAGGGGAGCTGGCACAGGTCGGTCAGGAAGGTTCCACTCTTGTGAAAATTTAGGTGGAGACCAAGAGAGAACGATTCTTTTAACCTAATAGCAGCCACACACCAAATACTACTGAGCCAGGTAGAGATCCCATTTCCTAGGAAATCAGGCCATCAAAACCCTCATTGTTGGAGAGTTAAACAAACAAGCATGCAAACAAAAGTTCCAGCCATTTAGGGCAAAGTGGCCTCTCAGTGCCCAATGTCACAGGGTGCCCAGAGCAGATGCAGTATTAGTGAGGCTAAGACCCTCATCCTCTCCCCAGCCCAGGCACTGCAGCAGAGGGTGGGTGGGGATTAAGAAAAACATTGGAAAGTCAAAATAATACCTCCAGTGGTATGTTTCTCCTCCAGGGAGGCTGCGCAATGTTTGTGAATTTCCACTGCCTTAATAACAAGGCAAACAGACGTTATATTATATGGTTCTTCTTAGTATTCAATTTCAAATATCACTCTGCCCTCCCAGCTAAATGCCAAAAGCTCAAGATGATAAACAAGGATTTCAGTCTCCAGTCTGGAGCCTCAATTCGTGCCTCTGTGGGTTAGAGCTGGAACCAAACCAGCGTGTGTGGTGGCGCGTCCTGGCCACAAGATGGCAGTGGTGCTGCGCGTAGCCTGGGGAGGCCGCAAAGGCAGGAGGACCTTGGGCGGGCACTTAAGACACTCAAGGTCTTAGGAGGAAGACCTGGACCAGGACGGACTAGATCTTAAGGTTAAGGACAAAACTTGTGGGGAAAGAGCCTTTTTGAAGGTGTAAAAATATCTGAGACTAAAAATATTCGATGATCATAAACATGCCCAAAGCTTTTCCATCTCCATCTCCATCAAGATGTAATCAAGATGCTGCATGCCTGAACCTAGCACGATATTGTACATCAATTATACTTCAATTTTTAAAAATTATTGAAATATAAGAGCGATGTTGCAGTGGAACCAGTTTTGAAGGAAGTAATCAAAATAGTTTTATTTTGTTAAATGAATTCTGAGTTGTGGCTCCCTTTCCCTGAGGGCACAACCAGTTCATTTTCCCTCTGCAAACTGGTCTGGTCTGAGAATCTTTATCATTTCCATGTATCGAACTGTAAGCTGACCTGTTTCCAGGGCTGGGGCCGCCACTCTCACCCATGGTCACCACATGGACTTCCAAGCTGAGGCCCAGTGCCTGGGAAACCAGGACAGGGCAGCAGTAGCCCAGGGAGACGTCCCGAAGGCTGGACCACTTTTGACTATGGGGTTGTGCATTGGCTTCCTAGGGCTGCCACAGCACATTACCACCACCTCGATGCCTTAAAGTAACAAAAATGTATGGTTTTACAGTTCTGGAGGCCAGAAATCTGAAATCACAACGTGGGCAGGGCCACACTCTCTGCAAAGGCTCTAGGGGAGGCTCCATCCTGCCCCTTCCAGCTCCTGGTACCTCCAGGCATCCTTGGTTTGTGACTGCATCACTCCATCCTCTGCCTCCATCTTCAGGTGACTTTCTTCCCTGGGTTCCTCTGTATCTTCTCCTTTTCTGTCTCCTAGGAGGACACTCATCATTAGATTTAGGACTCACCCTAATCAAGATTGATTTCATTTCGAGATCCTTCCTAAATTAAATCTGCAAAACCCCTTCTCTTCCAAATAGGTCACATTCTGAGGTTCCAGGTGGACTTTTATCTTGGGGAGGTGAGGAGGGCACCATTCAACTCACTACATCTTGGAGGCAGTTTATTCCCTGACACCTGTCTAATTATCTTTGCCAGAATTGTAGAATTTCAGTCAATCTGTACAACAGCCACTAAATACTGGGCCAAAGCAGCAAAGTTCACTTGACTGTGAATATGGGATTTTGAAGAGTAAAGAAATCTACCTCCCCAGAGGTGTCTCTGTGATTCCCTCCTCCTACATATGATGTATGAAATAACTTCCTAGTAACCTAAGGCCACTTAGAGCATTTCAATATTGTGTGTGTGTTTAATAGCAGCCATAAATGCCATTGTATATAAGTGATTTTCTCATTTATATACAGATACTAGAATAATGGCCAGCATAAAATAATACTGACAAAAATATTCTATTTGGACCAGCCTTTTGTAGCCAAAAGGTATGAAAAATTGGATCTTGAATCTTATTAGCTATGGGTCCCTGGGCAGAAAAATTGGGACAATTCTACTTATCCTGCTGCAAGAGGCACACATATGAAAAGTCTTTAAAACACTGACAACATGAAAGTCAAGCTTTCCTTTCTTGTCCACTTTCGCAGCACCAACAGGCACATGTGTGGTCATGTGAACACAGACCCGGAACCTGGGCTCCTCCTCCTGTAAGTCCAGCCTGGGACCAGCGGCTGCAGCATCACCAGGGAACTTGCCAGAAATGCAGACCCTCAGGCCCCATCCCAGACTGACAACCTCAGGACTGGCTATTTAACAAGCTCCCAGCAATTCCTACAGATACAAGGGCTTGGAAAACCCCGCCCTGATGGTCCCTGCTTGGTACGTTTCCTGTACTATAATGGAGACCCTCAATCTTTTTCTCACCATTAGGGGTTGGCTCCTTAGGTATACCCCAGGCACAAGCAGTGCTGGGGGGCACCATGGTCCCTGACAATTCCCTGCCAGCCAGAGCATGAACTGCTGCCACGTGGCTTGGCTTTCATTACTGTGGAGGATCGATGGGGTACTGATGGGGAAACATAGACTATTCTCTGATGTTCCCCCCAGCACTTTAGTGTGGCATTTTCACAGGCAACTGAATAAGAAACCGCAAGAGAGTGTCAAGGACATTGCTAAAAACAAGAGAGAAAGAAAGAAGGAAAGGAAGAAGGGAGGGAGGGAAGAAGGAAGAGAAGAGAAGGGAAAAGAAAAGAAAAGAAAAGAAAAGAAAAGAAAAGAAGAGAAGAGAAAAGAAAAGAAAAGAAAAGAAAAGAAAAGGCAAGGTCAAAAGAGCCCATTGGAGAAGCCCTTATGGAACAATGTGAATGTGATGACACTCCTCTCGATAGAGTGAGGCCTGGGCTCTGAAAGCGTTCCTGCTCTGAGGTGCCCAGATGGAAGGGACACAAAGTGACGGCATCTGTGCTGGCAGTTTTGCAGGAGAGAGCGCGTCTCCAGGGTGGTCTCTTAACTCTTTCAAAGCAGAGAACGTGCTGACACTCCTGCAGGGTTTCATTTGGTCCCACTGTGGCTTGGGGACCTCTCTGGCTGGGTCCTGGTTGCCAAGGAAACCACTACAGGAGAGATGGAGCAGCCCAGGTTCTTGGTTGATGGGTCGAGATTCATGTAAAAGACGTGTATTTAGAGTGACCAGGGCGATAGCAAATGATGGCCAGTGAAAAGGATCATGCCCATCTTCTGCCCCAGCAGAGTTCATTAGGACAGGAACTCTGAGCAGGGAGGGAAGTAAGCCTTCTCAGGAACAATAAACAGAACAAAGAAACTAAGTCCGGACTTACGTGCTCTACGGGGAGCCGTCTTAGCCAGATATGAAATCTTCCCATTCCTCTGCAGGCAAACCTGGGAACATATGGACCAGGGCAGCCTCAGATCACATCTTTGCCTTGTCTTGGCACGATGCTCATGAAGGACCACAGAAAAACTGTCTTGCCCTCTTCTTCTCTTGGAGGAGGGTCAAGATTTTGATCTGCCCTTTACTTGTCTTGCTTGACCTCACATCTGTGAGCTCTTCTTGACCACCCCCAGATATAATTAGTTGTTCCTCTGTGCTCCCAAGTACAATATTCCACATTTTACTGTAACTATTTTGGATCGACTTCTTTGACCAGTCAAGTAATTTCCTGAAGATCAAGGATGATGTTTATTTCTCAATTCTGAGTGTCTGGCACAGAGGGTCCTCAATCTTTACTTGGATGAATTACCCTCCCTTAGTTTAGGCTGAGAGATGGGGCAACAGACACAGCCCAACGACAATGAGCTTTTCAAAAAACCTCAGGGAAGAAGAAACAAGACAATCATCATATCGAAGCCTTACTAGTTGCCAGGACTTTATATAGTTATTGCATTGAATGTTCATGTCCCCACCAATACCATAAGGCTGTCTGCACTTTGAGAAAAGAAAACAACCTTGCAAGGCTGAACTAGTATCTTAGATGTGTGGCCCAACCAGTCAGTTCCTGAGCCAGGTTTGTACCCAGGTCCATCTGATGTAAAGTAGTGTTCTCAGCCATTACGCCAGACTGTTGAGGGCCTCGTGATGGATCTCAAGGGCCCTCTTGGATGGCCTTCTCCAGGAGGAAGGATGCAGACCTCAGGTGGTGGTGAAAGCACCCTTGGTGAGAGGGCGCCAGCTCAGATTCAACTAGGAGCAGGTGACCTGTGCCCACTAACACAGCACCATTACAGACAAGGCACAGTGGGGGCACATCCACGCTGCAAGAATCACTAGCTTTGGAGTTTTTGCAAGGAACTTAGACACTGTGCTTTGGATCCCTCACATCCAAATTGGGGCAAATACATTTGTAGCAACATGGATGGACCTAAAGATTATTATACTAAGTGAAGTAAGTCAGATAGAGAAAGACAAATACCATATGATATCACGTATACATGGAATCTAAAATATGACACAAATGAACTTATCTACGAAACGGAAACAGACTCACAGACAGAGAACAGACTTGTGGTTGCCTGTCAAGGGGCGGGAAAGGGGAGAGATGGACTGAGAGTTTGGGATTAGCAGATGCAAACTATTATATATGGAATGGGTGAACAACAAGGTCCTACTGTATAGCACCAGGATCGATATTCGATATCTTGTGGTAAACCATGATGGGAAAGAATATGAAAAAGAATGTGTGTATATATATATATATATATATGCACACACACACACATATATGTCAGAATCACTTTGCTTTACAGCAATAATTAACACAACGTTGTAAATCAACTATACTTCAATAACAAAAGTTTTTAAAAACAAAACAGAACAAATTGGGGCAAACAATATTCCTTTCCTAAAAAGTTTACTGTCAGAATTCCATTAGACCATACATGCAAACATGCTTATACGATTCCCAACAAATAAGTGCTCAACGAGTTACTATCAACTTTATTATCAACACATCATACTAATTCTTGATCTTTTATTATAAAAAGTGGGTTTTGTTAAAGGCTTAAGGAGCTACTCAAAGTTGAACGTCACTGGAGTAGCATTTCAAAATCACCCCTCCTTTAAAAGCTTAGAGATGCTGGAAATGTGCTCCCCAAGGGAAGAGAAAGGATTCTGCCTGCTGAGTCAGCATTCTCGTCACAACCCACCAACAAATCATTGTGGGGATTTGCATGAGTCGTTCGGTATCCTTTGTGACAAGTGGGAAGATGAACTTGAGGAAGTGCTCTGAAAACTAAGAAGTACCGCACAGAGGCTCTTCGTCCCTGTTCACCAACTAAAATTCACAAAACATTTCCATTTTTTCCCTATTTAGTGTGAACAGGTGTATCCCACATGTCGGGTCTCCTCCTTTTTGCACAAACTGCCCCCCACCAGCTTGTCAGGGCCAGGAGAGGAGGAAAACGTGTTTTCTTTCCACAGAACTCAACTGCTTGTTTCAAAGGATGCAGTCTTCGCTTTATATGTCTTGGTGGCTTTTCTATTTCTGTAAAGTCATTGTCACACACTAATCCATGTCCCCCTGTAAGTAGAAGACTGCGCCCAAGAGAAGCCCTCTATGTAACTTGATGGTCCAGAAACAGCCTCGCCGTCACTAGGCAACCACAAGCTGTCAATCAGCAGCTGCGCAGACTCCTGTGGCTCCGCCTCCTCCTCCTTGAGCCACCATGGTCCTTAAGGCTTAACAAGGCTGAGGGACAGCTCTCCTTGCTGGTGGTGTTCTTCGGCTGCCATAGACCACGCGCAGATGGCATGTGCACTTTAATCGAGTGACGTTCTGGTTACATTTCCAGAAATCTACTACCTTCTCCAGCCCCTTGGTGGCCTTGGAGGCTGTGGTTCCAGAGCTGGCTGGCTTTCACCCTATAGAATTTATGCGATTGGGTTTGCTTTGCTCCCAATTTGGTTTGTTTGTTTCACACTCCAGAAAGGTAACCTATTTACGGAAGAGTGATTTAAAGATATTACAGTTTCTTTGCAAACAGCTGTAAGAACGGGAACTGTCCACTTTTAAAAGCTCTGCATTTCAACTCTCCACAACTATTAGTATCTGCTGAATTTCCTAAATCAAAGGCAGGTCCCCCTTCCCCACAGCCTGCATTTGACTCTCCCAACAAATTTCCATCATTTCTTCACCATCCCTTGTCCAGGATCTTCTGAAAAGTCTCTGGGTGTAAGCCGTAGAAAGGCATGTGATTAAAACCAAAACTAGAGATATCTCCCCGCGCCCCGGCCTCACCAAGACCCCCCTCTGTGCAGCTGGGGCACCACCACCCGACAGTGCATCCTGCTGTGGTGACAGAAGCCAGACTCCTGAGCCCAGACCCTGTTTCTTGGTGCGGAGCTGCTTGTCTGCAGAAGCGGGGGCACAGGGCATCCATATTGCTCAGCATCCCAGGGCTAGAGGGTTGTGAGGAAACCAGTGGAGCCTTCCCAGACCCAGGTCGGCATCTGCCCGTGTGCATCCCCCTCTGAAGGTATAGAGGAGACCAGAGAGGGACGGTTGGTTCCTAAGTGGCCTGGCCCAGAGATGGAGGTGGGCATTTCCTGCTGTTCAGTTGATGGGACCCTGGTAAACAGATAGATTTCAACCCAAATATTTACTCATTTCACTCAGTTAAAAACAGCCCTTACCTTTGCAGTTTATCTAGTTATTCAGACTATAGCCCCGCTTGAGGTTCCTGCTGCTTTTCCATGGACAATTCCAGAAAGCCCACAGTTACAGGCAGTGTGGTTTGAATGTGCTCAGAACGCCTGCTTGTCTAGCTTTGAACCAAACACACTCATCTTGGCTTAGTCAAAGGAGCCATAAACAGAGACAGAAATGCAGTTGAAACTTTATATTTAGCATTGCATATGCTTAGGTCAAAAGCAGCCTTACAAAAAGCGGTGCCATGAATCTGGTTTAACTCCCTAATTGTGACTGAATCCGAAATTGTTAAAGCTGGCAGGAAGTGCTCATTTCCCAGGGGAAGGAACGAGGCCTGGGCAGGTGAAGTGACCTCGAGCTCCTCATTGGTGGCAGAGCCGGGACTAGGACCAGCCATCCTGAAGCCCAGGACCACTCCCTCCACTAGCATCTCCTGGCTCAGACTCTTCCCAGACCTCATCTCATTTGAGCACTTGCATGTTGTACTGATGTCTACCCAACAGTCTTACGTGAAGGTGGAAGCTTCCTGAACTGATTTTGATTCCCTTCCTCTGTCTCTGGAGATAGCCCAGTTTGGGACCATTCTGGGAACATGGAAATGCCAGGAGTCACCTCTCTGTGTGCACAGAGAGAGGTAGCTTGGCTGCCTTGCATCTCTTCGATACAGGCTCAAGGATTTAGAGTGATCTGAGCCGGCTCCAGGAGAATTATTCAGCGACAGGCACACAAAGGAAACAAGACAAAAAGGACAGCGCATGAGAGGGGTTTGTTTTGGAAGAGTCCCTGCTGCGCATTCCTGGCTTTTGTTGACATTCCGAGGGGTTAAGACAGAACGAAGGAGACATGAGTAACCCTAAGCCTGCTCACCTCC
This sequence comes from Hippopotamus amphibius kiboko, assembly GCF_030028045.1. Classification (NCBI taxonomy): domain Eukaryota; kingdom Metazoa; phylum Chordata; class Mammalia; order Artiodactyla; family Hippopotamidae; genus Hippopotamus; species Hippopotamus amphibius. The sequence goes on along the minus strand of NC_080191.1, from coordinate 82,254,436 downwards.
AAGGCTGCAGGTCCTGCGGGTCCCTGCACCACAAGGAGAGTCCGCAGGCGGGTGGGGTGCCTGGGGCGGCCGCACACCTGCGCGGGTCTATACCTGGGTGGTAGGAGCATTGGAGCCCTGCCCAGCCTGCCTCATGCTTGGGCAAGTCCCCCACTCCCTCGGAACCCCTCTCGCGGGACGTGGGAAAGTGGAACCACATCAGCGGTTTTCAGACACAGTGATGATAGTTATTACTGTGGTTATTATTATTACTCTCTGCAGCAGGCTGTCTTCAGAGGAAAGCAGAAGCCTCATCAGTAAAAGGGATCCTGTCACTGGAGTGGCTTTGGTGGCTGTGAGCCCTCCCGTCCCGGTCCCTGGAGCAGCCCCACCTGCTCTGGGGGGCAGAATTTGAGCAAAGGGCTGGTCTCAGAGGGGCTCCCGTTTCTCACCTTGTTATTTCTGCTTCCGTGGAAACCTGTTCTCTGGGCCAACTACCTTCTGACACATCATCAGGAGGACATCCAAATGGTCCCCAGAGTCTAAGGGAGCATTGCCACCCAGATGTCTCTGAAAAGAAGACTTCCCACCCCCAACCCAGCTGAATGGTTTAAGAGCCATATCTGAAAGGCAGAACTTAAGAAGATTTTGTTGTTGTCAGGTATAAAATGCCTTGGGATTTCTAAACAGCCATTTGGTAAATGGCTACTCCTCTTAGTGGCTGCAAGATAGGAGGTACACATAAGTTGACAGAATGGTCCCTTTTTTAATGAGAGTGATGTCATATACCTCAGTTCATCTCTGGTCATTCGTGGTACCCGCGTTTCACTAGGTCCTGTATCTTCCGTTTGGGCATGAACATTCCTTGGTAGGTGCTGGACCCTGACATCTTCCCCTCAAGCCTCTTTATTCTTGTCTTCTTTTTCTGCATCTGGTGTGAAAAAAGTGGGGTCCTATATCATGAATATCATGATTTAATGTGATAGTTAGACTTCCCCAGCCCCCATGGATTTCTCCCCATTCCAGTCTTTAAAACCTCTTGAGTCCAGTAATTTGTCTATGTGAACTCTATAAATGCTTGCATCCCTCTCAGTGTCCTGCACCTCTGATGTTTATCACCCAAAATATGATTTTTATTAAGTCCTAAGCGGTTTTACAAAACCACCACCAATGCACTTTGTAATACATTTGTATATTCTCCCGAAATGTCTTGGGTACCATTGCCTTAAAATAAGCTCAAATGCAAGCGGGGAGGGAGCTAAATGTGATTTCCCTGTTGTTTTAGAATTTTGGCTGAGTCTGTAGAGGAAGCTGATAAGGAAAGGTGTTAATTGCCTGCACATTCTAAGAGGAGATGCCAGAGCACTTAGGCAAAATTTGCGAAGTGGTAATTCAAAACACAGTTTGGCCACCTTTAACCCAACACTCTGCTTGTAGGGTATTTACCAAAAAAAGAGATTGTGAGAAGCTTAGAAGTGAAGATTTTTCTCTGGGGAGAGTAAATAGAGTTGCAGAGTGTCTCCTTTTGGGGTAGGAAAAGAGGACTGCATAGGGAGAGCCCCCAGGAGCTGCTCCTGGGGGAAGCTGTCCACCCACCCCAGGCTGGTTTGTAATAAGCAAAAAGATGCAGGCCCTCGGGTCTCCAGTTCTTACAGATGCTGCTGTGCTTAGCTGGAGTGCTGGGGCCCTAAAGACGTGCATTTGACTCCTACCTGGGGAGTCTGGGGCAGTCAGGGGAGAGCCTAGATTCCCTCCAGGCAGGGAGAACTGAGCCCTTGCAGAGTGAGTGGTTCTCCTGTTCTGGGTCTTTCTCCAGCCTGGTGGACACATAAACAATAACCGATTTTGAGTCACATTGATAAAGACCTTTCTCTGAGGCTCCCTCCAGGGCTGAGGCATCCCTGTCAGGAGGAGACTTGGGGCACAGAGTCAGCAGGGCTGAAGGTGGGGAGGGTATTATAAATGGCCAACCAGAAATGGACCTCCTCACTCATCTGGGAACTAGGGCTGTGGGGGGTGGAGCTGTGGAGGATCAGGACCCCCCACCCTGTGGAGGGCACAGGGCTGGGTCACCGCCCTCATGCTCTCACCAGATCTCAGCACAGCCCTGGCACAACCAGGAGCCACAGAGAGGAGGACTAAGTGGAAACAGGAGAGAAGCTCATCATGCCCCACTCTGCACCGCAGATTTCTGAGCAAAAGTGAGAAGCTTAAATTGTGTGAGAAGTTGAAGTTTTAATATTAGACTGGACCAGACTGTTTTTAAAACTTATGGAATGCTGAACATCACTAATTATTAGAGAAATGCAAATCAAAACTACAGTAAGGTATCACCTCACACCCGTCAGAATGGCCATCATCCAAAATCTACAAAGAGTAAATGCTGGAGAGGGTGTGGAGAAAAGGGAACCCTCCTTACTGTTGGTGGGCATGTAAACTGGTGCAGCCACTGTGGAGAACAGTATGGAGGTCCCTTAAAAAACTAAAAATAGAACTATCATATGATCCAGCAATTCTACTCCTGGACATATATCCAGAAAAAACATAATTTGAAAAGAAACATGCACCTGAATATTCATTGCAGCACTGTTTACAATAGCCAAGACATGGTAGCTACCTAAATGCCCATCAACAGATGAATGGATAAAGAAGATGTGGTACATATATACAATGGAATATTACTCAGCCACAAAAAAAGGATGAAATCATGCCATTTACAGCAACATGGATGGACCTAGAGATTATCATACTAAGTGAAGTGAGTCAGAGAAAGACAAATACCATGTGATATTACCTATATGTGGCATCTAAAAAATGATAAAATGAACTTATTTACAAAACAGAAATAGACCCACATTTCTGTTTCTATAGACATAGAGAACAAACTTATGGTTACCAAAAGGGAAAGAGAGGGGAGGGATAAATTAGGAGTTTGGGATTAACATATACACACTATTATATATAAAATAGGTGAACAACAAGGACCTACTGTATAGCACAGGGAACTCTATGCAGTATTTTGTAATAACCTGTAAAGAAAAAGAATCTGAAAAAGGATAGATACATATATATGTATAACTGAATTATTTTGCTGTACACCTGAAACTAACACAATATTATAAGTCAACTATACTTCAATAAAAATAATAAAAAGTAAAATAAAACATATAGCAAATTTCAAACATACCAAAACAGAAAAATATAATGAACTTACACGCAGCACAAATGACCATCATCTATTTACACCCGACCCACACCTGTCTGCGTATTAAATAGAGCCAAACTGCACTTGACTTTTTTCATACCTAAAGGCAGTGACTCCATTCTGTTTTTTTTTTTTCTTTTTTTTTTTTAAATTGCTTTTATTTATTTATTTTTATTTTTTTGTGGCACACGGGCTTAGTTGCTCCGCGGCATGTGGGATCTTCCTGGAGCTGGGATCGAACCCGTGACCTCTGCATTGGCAGGCGGATTCTTAACCACTGCGCCACCTAGGAAGCCCCAGTGACTCCATTCTGACGCTTGACTCCTGGTGGCTCCCAGGCCCACTCTTCCCTATGCCCCAGCAGAAGCCAGTAAGAAAGCCTTTGTGCAAACATGTGATTGGACAGACTCCATAGGCCTTCTGGTCTCTTTCAGGTATTAATAAGCAATCTTAGATTTAGTGTTTTGTGGTCGTTCCGTTAAGGGAGAGATCGATCCCACACTCAACACTGGTTTGGGTGTCAAGACGGATGGTGCCACACTGCCACCCATGATCTCAGGTGGCCTCGGTCTGCAGTAGCTTGTAGTAGGGTTTCGGTTCCGGGCCAGTGATTGAGGTCGGGTCGCGGCAGTGAGAGCACGGAATATTAGCCACTAGACCAATGGTCAGTGACAAGGTCCTGGCCCTATGGCTTTGCAGAAAAGGAATTCCCACAAAGAAAGTAGTAAAACAAGTAAAGTATTTACTAGGAGAAAAAGAAGTACAGTACATGTGGATAGACACACAGGTGGGCTCAGAGAGAGGGTCACGCCCTCGTGGAAATCTGAATCAGTTTTATGGGGCATTTCTTCTGGGTTGCTTTTGGCCAATCGTTTTGATTGGCCTGGTTCAAAAACCATATTTGGTGTATCTCAGAGTTTTCCCATGTGTGTTCAGGCATCTCTTAGCCAAGATGGATCCTACCCAAGAGGCCTATGGGTAGATTTAGCCACTTGGCATCCCTCCCCTTTTGACTTCCAAGGAGACTTTCTGCGCATGTGTAGTTGGGGAGGTCTCCTGACTTCAAGAATGAGAACTATGTGGTCTCTTATCTTCTATCTGGGCAGGGCCCAGCCTCCTCTCTCAAGTGTCCTGTTATTCCTGTCTCGGAGTATCGGAGTATCGGTCCGCAGGAACGGACTCCCACCGTTTGCCCTGGGAGCCCCTCTGTCTCCTGCCTCACCCAGAGGCTGTGGAGAGGTTTATTACTCACATGCTGACTCTGGTGACAGTGTGGCAGCATGCACTGTCCTGGCAGTGTCCACCCACATGAGGAACATGTGTTTGGGTTTTGGCTGTAGCAGGGGTAGAGCCTGGGTGAGTGTCCTGCATCCCACAGAGCTCTCTCCACCTCCAGGTATCACATGAGGGTGCCCAGGATTTCTGTACTTGACCTCCTGGCTGGCTGGGCCCTGAGCATGTGAACGGAGAGATGAGAGTTGCTGCAGAGAGCGGTTCCTTCCAGCCAGCAGGGCTATGCCAGCGGTGGGGTGGCATCTTGCCTAGCGCCACTCTCACTGGGACCACTGAACATACACCACAAGTTACAGCCCTTCACAGATGCGTTTCTAGGAATAAATTTTTATTTCCTATTTTCATTACTGGTTCCTCCCTACAAACGGATGCTGGGGGCCCTAACTGACCCACAGGTGAAGTAATCCAGCAAATCACCGGCAACGATGTCAAAGGTCTACCTCTTCTGCAGCTTGATAAAATCATTGTTTGCCATCCCAGAACTCTAGAATCAGCACATCACATGAGAAGCTACTCAAAGCCCTGCCAGGTTTTGAGTAGAGTACCCAAAATCTGCTGGGGGAAATTGCTTCTCTTTAGATAGTTTCAGGAACAAACACAATGCACCAAAAATGTCATAGAATATAAATCGCTCAACCTCCTGTTTCCTTGTGGAATTGATCGCTTCTCGATGACTAAGTACCCATTCCAATGGGGTATAAACAGCGGTGCTGGAGCCAGGTTACAGGAACCAATGATGTGTATCTATCCCCAACTCTGTGTTCAGTTAGGTCATGTCGGGAGCTTGAAATTAGCCATGGTGGGAGTATTTACACCACAGAAATGGGCATATGCTATAAATCGGGGCTTTTTTTAGAGCGCACACGGTCAGTGAAGGTAGAATTAAGATGGGAAAGGAAAGGAAACTTTGAAGGTTTTACTGAAATGTGGCATAACTGTACAGCTTTTCAAATAGAGTGACTTGATTCTCATCTCTTTCTTTAGCTCTCACTCGACTTATTTCCTTGTTTGTTCCATTTATGAGAACAGAGTTATGCATTGCAAAACAGCTTCCTAATTGCAGGTTTGGTGAGGCAGTATGACCTCTGTTTTAAGAGCTTGGGCTCTGATCCGAATTCTAGCTCTGCCTCTCTCTAATTCTATCGATGGGAGATTTCATTAGACTTGAAGACCTCAGGCTCCTCATCAGAAAATATGAATAATAAGAGCTCTTATTTTATGGAGTTATAAGGAATAAATAAGATAATGCCTGGCATATAGTGGGCATACATTCGATGCTTGTTAAGTAAATGTTGTATAAGCACCTGTAAATCATTTTTTCAGTGCCTGGCATAAACCAAGTGCTTCATAAATGTTAAATAAATAAAATTAATTTCAATAACCTAGAATTACTCTCATTATTAGTTCATTCATTTTCTTAACCTTTTTCATATGCACTGGTCTCTCAAAATGTTACAGCAGGATCCAATTCTTAAAATACTCTGACTAGTCACTCTCAGATGAAAAAAATAGACGTTTATTTCCCCTTCAAACCAAAGTCCATTCACTGCTCAGACAAGCTGGAGGAAAGGAGAGATGAGCTTAGCGATGACAGGTGAGAGTTGGGGCGACCACCCAAGGCAGCTTGAGATTCCGGGTGTTCTGAGCATAGTCTCAGACAATAGTCACCAACCATCCCTTGGGCCTATGGCATTATATACTTGACAGCATGACCTTTCAGCTTGCTGATCACAACATGCATTTTTTATATTTGAATTTTAAATGTATCTGAACAAGCCACTAAGGACTTTAGCTCTTATTGTATTTATCTTAGAGATTAAAAAAAAAAAAAGGATTTAACTAAAGAATACAACCCATTGCATGTAAATTAACATGTTAAAAACCATGCTCCTATCTTTTGTTTCTCTAATAGACTTTGTTTTTCTGAGCAATTTTGGGCATACGGAAAAACTGAGCAGCAAGTGCAGAAAGCTCTCATGTGCACCCTCATCCCCTCACATTTCCCAGCCGCATCTATTGGTAACATCTTTCATTAGTGTGGTACATTTGCTACAACTGATGAGCCAGTATTAATACATTATTATTGAGTAAAGTCTGCAGTCTACATTAAGGTTCACTTTTTGTGTTGTGCATTCTGCAGGTTCTCACAAATGTATGATGACATGTACCTGCCTTTAGAGTATCACACAGAAGTGTTTCACTGCCCTAAAAATGCTCTTCCCTCCACCTATTTATCCCTCCCTCTCTCCCTCCCTGGGAAGCCCTGGCAATCAGTGGTCTTTTTACCGTCTCCGCAGTTTTGCCTTTTCCAAAATGTCACAGAGTTGGAATCATACAGTCTGTAGCCTTTCAAACTGGCTTCTTTCACTTACCAATATGCATTTAAGATTCCTCCATGTCTTTCAGTGGCGCGACTGCTCGTTTTTAAAAAACAGCTGAGTAACATTCCATTGTTTCAATGTAACCTTTTGTTGATCCATTTATCTGCTGAAAGGCATATTAATTACTTTCAATTTTGGCATCCTTATATTTTAGAACTGAAATGCTTGGTTAAATTAAATGTCCTAAATTTCTTTTGCTTGCCTTAAAGTAAAGATTATTTGTTATTTCTTAAATTAATGTACAGGAGTGTGTAAATGGAGTCATGAGTGGTCAAATAAATTGAGATACAATTTTTCAGAAAGGAATACAATCCAGCTTAAAAGTGCATCATTTTAAACTTAAGTATCTATAGGGCTTCCCTGGTGGTGCAGTGGTTAAGAATCCACCTGTCAATGTAGGGGACATGGATTCCATCTGTGGTCTGAGAAGATCCCATATGCTGTGGAGCAACTAAGCCCGTGTGCCACAACTACTGAGCCTGTGCTCTAGAGCCCATGAGCCACAACTACTGAGCCCACATGCCACAACTACTGAAGCCTGCACGCCTAGAGCCAGTGCTCTGCAGCAAGAGAAGCCACCACAATGAGAAGCCCGTGCACCACAACACAGAGTAGCCCCTGCTCACCACAACTAGAAGAAGCCAGTGTGCAACAACGAAGACCCAACACAGCCAATAAATAACTAAATAAATTTATATTTTAAAAAACATCATAAATTTAAGTATCTATATATTTCTTTGAGTGTCTTATCTGGTATAGAGAGTAGATTTATGCCTCCCTATAAAGCTTATTGGAGAGATTAATGATAGCAATAACTTGTAGGAAATAGAGACAATAAAAGCTGTTTGCTTTGGTTAAAAAGAAGGAAAAATAGAAAAAAATTACAAAATCACTGCACTAATAGTCAGCTGGTGGAAGAAGCTATGCTTTCACCTAGCAGTGAGTCTATAGCTGCTTATAAATCATATTTAGGGCAGAGAGAACTTTCATAAGGAAACGTCACCAGAATGAATGGGGGTCTATCCAGGATTCTTCCCTGTTGATTTCCCACCAACCCCTCCACTTCCTCTTTCCTCTACATTCCCTGAAAATCGGTACAAACTCAAGTGTCAGCAAATGAATTGCATGAGTGGGTAACAGTCCATTCTGCATGGAGATTTCAGTTAGTCAATCCAGGTCCTCTCCTTATAATGTTCTTCCCTTTAGCAGGCCTGTGGAAAACTGTGGCTCGAGTAACAAGGATGTACTGGACACATGCACAGGGTTTTCTTGGGGTGGACACCGAAAAAGTTGGGAAACAGACTGCTGCCCCCTAAAACTTACAACCTACATAGGCATAGAGCCATGGACACAGACCACACCATGGAGCGATAGTGCACTGTAAGTGCTCACATGCTAGTTGCAGGCAATTCACAGACTAGCGAGTTAATTCAGGTGCAGGGAAACCGCTGAGACCCATCATCACAGCTGAGATAGAATTGAATTGGACCACCAGCAGCAGGGGCTGTCTGGGTATTCAGGGTGAAGGGAGGACTTGGGGTTGGGCAGCGACAGAGTGTGTGTCGGTGGGGAGGCAGTGGGGCCGGCGGAGGGCACTGATGACAGGATGCTTGCTCTAGACCAGCCCTGTGTCTTTGTGGGGTTCCTTTGGTTCATACCTCGCTTCCTCAGCATCTGGCTGGTCTCCTTTACTTTATATTGAAACCCCAATGTATTGATTTCCTTGGAACTCCTATGCACCTAATACAATCCGGTTATATCAGATTTAAATCATTTTTACTCCTGCCAGGTGCAGGTTTCCACTAGACAAAGGATGCACTGGAAATCTTCAGCAAATTCGCTCTATCAAATGCTCCCATATTACTCTGCTTACTAGTCAGGTTGTGGAAAAAGAGAGTCAGAAATCTCCTTCTCTCTAATAGATTAGTGGTAAACATTATGATTGCTTCATTTTAATGTATTTATTTTTTATAAATCATGACACTGGGAAAAATAATGTCAAATCAAGTCCTCACCAGCCACTCCTGAAACACCTATAAAGGTGATGTTGTGTTCTGCCAAAGCTAAACTCACAGTCGGCAGATCTTAAAATGCCAAAATCCAGGAGGGCATCCACGCTGGGCTCTTAAAAGCATCTTTTCATCATCAAATGCAGCCTGCAGTTTTCACAAGATAAGAGTGATTAGGGTTTCCATTTGCAACATCACAGGGAATATTGAAACAGCAGTTATAATGACCACAATAAAGTTGGGAATATTGGTTTCAGGCAAAACCAAGGGTGGTTGGCCCGGAAAGAAGAGGCAAGAGCCTTAAAAATGAAAAATAAAAATAAAATAAGCTTTCACAGATGAGTGAGGTTTTCAAGCAGATTGAACGGCAAAAAGTTCGGGAAAGGTTTCTTCTACTTCAACATCACTGTTCATTTAACAGATGGCAATTAAAGAAATCGGTAGAAACGTAAGGGCGTGTGAAAGTGGCAACATTTAAAAAGTTTTCAGGCTGTCCAAAATGTGAGTGCTTGCCAGATTCACATTTTAATTAACCTCCGTTCAACAGATTGGATTCCTTGGTTCTTAGTGACACACTCACCCTGTTTCCGCTCAGACTGTCTCACTGCACTCATCCGTTCCACACCAGGACCAACCTCTCAGGACTCTTACACAACAGGGGTCCCAAGTCCAAGTACCTATTCTCCCCGTTTTTAAAAATCATTTGTGGGGTGTTTGGAATTTTCCTTTAGTCACATTGGTAACAGTGACAAATGAGGCAGCCACGTGGGCCCAGCGACAGTGAAGATCCGGTGTTCAGAAGCTAAATCAGTGGACCTAAGTATCCAAAGCCCTTTTGTTTTTCTTCACCATCGAGCATGTCTCTCTTCTGTCCTTAAGCTGTCACCCCACCTCCTCACATCCCCCAGGCTCATGCCAGGGGCTCTTACCTTCCTGCAACTAGCTCCACGATGACACAGACAGAGGTTTCCCTCCACGTTAGAGAAGTACTACTTCCTGTTGTTGATACATCTTGGGGTGTAACTCCTTCCTTTCATCTTAACTTCAGTGCATGACATCATGACACATCCTTCGTTCAGGGTGCTTCTCAGCCTGGACGCTGCCTGAGGCCACATGATCCCCCACCCCCCTAAGGGTCTCAGATGCCGCGATACCCTCCCTCCCGCAGTGGGGCCTCCAGAGGCACGTGGGCTCCTCGCTGGGACATCTGTGTCATCAAGGAGCTGCCGTCTGAAAGGACAATAGGTGTGTAGACCGTCCTCACACCACAGCATTGGGAGCACCCACACAAGTAAGTGGAACGTGCTTTGGGGACGGGGGGACGGGGGCAGGGGTGTGTGGAGGCAGTGACTATGCCCAAGGGTGTCAGAAGAGTGTGGGGGGCAGTGTTCCCACTCACCACTAAGCAGGGGGGAGGAGTGCAGGCAGTCCTGAAGCCTGCAGAACACAGAGGACTGCAGGAGCACTGGCGGGGGGCCGGGAATTCCTACTGTGTGCCGGGAAGTTTGGGAGACAACCCAGGGTGGGGAGATGAACACCAGGGTCGAAGGTTCATTCATGCTTAGCTATGGAATTTGAGTTTTATCCATAAGGCAATAGAGTGGCCCCCAAATAGTTTAAGTAGAGAAATAAGACCAGTGTTGTGTTTCTGAAAGACAACTCCAATACTTAGGAACCTCAGAGCTTAGGTTAAGAACATTTTGGTTTCAAGAAACATGAACAAAGGGACCAAAATTAACAAAAAAAGGAAACGTATTGCAAGGCGTTATCTCACTTCATTGAAGAAAGTATTAAACACCTAAGGTATAGACAGAACCCGGGGAGTTCTGCAGGAGTGAAGGACAGTCTATCTAAAGTCATTAAAGAATGTCAGTGCCACAAGCCCTTGGTCACTCTGTCCCTCTATTCGAGAACAGATAAGATTTCTAGAGGAAAACACCTGGTTGGCCCAACTTGGCTCAATCGTTCATGTTCTGGAGATGGGGTGAGCCAGCAGAGACATGGCCATGGAGAGTCCCACCTACTGGAGCTGGTGGGGACTTGATGTGAATTGAGTAGCCTCTTAGCAAAGAGAGGCAGACAGCCATTGCTTCATAAAGGCGGGACAGTTAAAATTAAAAGGAAAAGCTGTAGAACATAGTCTACACTCATTTGTCAGAAACAACATAAATTTGATAAATAATAGGGTATGGGAAAAAAGGTAAAGTAGAATGGCTCTTCCAGCTTGGAATATGGGATAACGGAATTACTAGCCGTCAATATGAAAAACAAAGACGAAAGGGAAGATTCGAAGAGAGAGATGACTAGTTGCCTTCTGGACCTTTGGAATCTGAGATGCTTGTATGACACATCTTCAGAGAGATGCTCAGTGGAGTGCTGAGATCTGATTTGGGAGCTCGAAAGAGACACAACCCTGGATGTCATTAGTGTGAGGGCATCCCTGTAAGATATGGGTATGCATGTTGTAACCAGGGAGACCAGGTGGAGTGAGAGAGGAGAGACCCCAGGAGCTGTCATCAGTGTCTCATGACATAGAGAAGTCAAGTAAGAGAAGGAGAAAGAAGGGTTAATGTATTTGTTACTGGGAAAATGATTGGTGACTTTTGTGAGCAAAGAGAGGACACAGTGTAGCAGAGACATAGTGATATGGGATGAAGTAACAAATCAGAGATGAGAAAGTAGAAATATTGAGTATTGAGTGGTATCATTCATTCAGGAAATTGTGTCCAGGAAGGACAGAGATAGAATGGATTATATTACGTTGGCTTGTTTTTGCAACTAGTGGCAAAAGCAATATATAAAAATTTAGGAAAGTACAGGGAAGTATTATAAGCATAGACTATGTGTAGACTTCAGAAGACACAGACATGCCCATTTTACTGGTGAGGAAGAGATCTGCATAAAAAAACTAAAAAAGAAAATGGCTTGAGGGCAAGTCTTTGGAGAAACCAGTAGTCATTGTGAGAGATTTGTTTAGCAAAGCAAGAAAACACCCCTTCCTGTGACATGGGAAGTGAGCAAGAAGGAAGCTGAGGGAACATAATTTCTTTCACTAGCAAGTGGAGTCAAGGCCATCTGCCAGGAAAGATGGGTGGGGCTTGAGCTAAACTGAGGTGTGGGCTTGGAGAGAGTGGTGGAAGTGGGAAAGTGATCTTTCTAAGGACAAGGAATTCAAAGCTACGCAAAAGCCTCAGCTGATGTTGGAAATCATACATTTGTGCAAAGTCCAATCTGAAAAGTTTTGAGATTTATTTTTTCTTATCTTCAGCAGAAAAAGATCTGCCCCAGGTTCCTGACACAGAGATCCTGAAACCCTTGTAAATTCCTAACTAAGATAAGAACGCTAGGAGCATCTTTTGTTGTAATATGTGGTCTTCCCGGTTTCTGATACAGAGTTCCCAAATCCCTTCTAATTTCTGGGTGATAGAAGTGTCTTTTATTCTAATGAGGTGAATCAGGATGGGCTCCTAGCCAGCTCCTGAATGGTGTCTGGTCACCAGAAAGACCAAGCTGTGATTAGAAACTTGGAAGTTTTAGCCCCACCTCCCATTCTCCAGAGACGAGTGGGAGTTGTTGGAAATGCAGTTAATAACTGATCATACCTCCATGATGATGCTTCCACAAAATCCTAATAAAATGGGCTTTAGGGAGCTTCCAATTCAGTGAACACACCCATGTACCAGGAAGGTGATGCATCCCATCTCCATGGCGACAGAAACTCCTGCACTGGGGACCATCCCAGACTTCACCCTTTGCATCACTTCCTCAGGCTGTGAGGTGTTCACTTTGTTATATCCTTTAAACCGGTATGTATAAGTAATTGTTTTCCTGAGTTCTGTGAGCTATTCTAGCAAATAATCTAATCCAAGGGGGAGGAGGTCACAGGAATCTCCAATTTGTAGGGAAGTCACGGTGGTGACTGGGGCCCTATTACTTGGGGCTGGCCTCTGGAGGGGGGCAGTATTGAGGGACTGAGGGTCCGCAACCTGTAGGACCAGCCAATGCCTCCAGATAGATGGTGTCAGGATTAACTGAGATCGTTGGACACCCAGCTGGTGCCGCAGCATCACTTGGTGCACGGAAAAGACCCCACACTACACACCTGGCATCAGAAGTGCTGAGTGTGGCCATAGTGAGAGTAGAGGAAAAACACAAGAGAAGTGGTGTTTCCTACACAACACACCAGGCAGACAGAAGCACATGTAGATAAGACTGAGTCATTAGGAAGGACTCTTGAAATGGTCAGACCATAATATATAAGCCATAAATGGAAGCCAATAAGGAACTGATCAATTGGAATTAGACAGCAATCAAAGACCTAGAAGTTCACTCAATCAAAGCAGATTTGGTGAAAGTAAATGAGACTGGGAGACAAGGAGGGTGTGGTTGCAGAGGGAAAGGTCATTGTCACTGATTTTCATTTAACAATTCAAAGAAAAATATTGATTCATAAGATAAAAGTAATTTGACTGAAAAGGATCATGAAATAGCTTCCTCTATGGGTTGGGTTTGTTTCCTTTGGAAACTGAATTCTTCCAGGTTATGGCAGGAGTTGGGGAAAGATGACAACTGGGCCAGATGTGAAAATCCTCACAGTGTGTGAGTGACATGATTACAGTGTCTGTGACCAGAGGGAGGTGGAGCTGCACAAAAGTGAGACTGGAAATAATGCTTTATTTTTTAGAGCAATGTGGGAATGCATGGATTCCAAAGTGGCAACAGAGAATAGCATGAATGTCTTCAAGATGCTTTTAATTTTTTAGGACTGGGGCAAGAAGAATACTGTTAAATCGAAATGCCCTCTTAATAAAATACTTTCAAATATGCTAGTTTTTGTAACTCAGATATTTCATTTTTAAGGTACTGTCAACCCTTGGAAAACAAAATAATAAGTAAATAAACAAGTCCTTAAACTGTGAGGGTAATGGAAGGCTTACTGTCTTGTGAGGAATCTGACCTATTTGGTGCTAAATTCGGGAGTCATCCTCTTTGTGGGCAGAAAAGTCATCAGTTCATGTATTGTTAACATTTTATGTTAGCAACATGAAAATATCCTTAAAATTCCAGAAGGATTGGCACTTAAGAATACTGTACACTTCTAAATGACCTGGGGTAAGAGGTTGTTAAAGAAAACAAAAACATAATGGAATGCCCTCCAGAAACTGTTCATAAGAGCAGGTGGCTTTTTACCTCCAGGACATCATCATTTTGCCTGTCAGCGCCTTTGATGTGCTTCTGAGATGCAGGGGGTTCTGCAGGAAAGAAGGATATTCCAGGCTTAAAGGGCCATGCCTGAGTGCCCACAGTTCAAAAAAGAAGCTGTGGGCACTTTGCTGGCCTCTGTTTCCAGTCGGAGAACAATTAACTAATGATTGTATTTATGACAGGTTATGTCTCATAACAAAATGTCCAAAATATTAGAGAATCCCTTGATAAATTGTCAAAATATTAGGTAGTCATTCTTCAGGAAAAAAATTTAAAAACAGAAAATATCACCAAAATGTGAACAGAGGTTATTTCTGGGTCATAGGATTACAGGTACTCTTCTCTGTAGCTTCTAAATTCTCTCTCTGTATAGAGGGAGAGAACCTTGATCAATAAGTTCACTTCTGATGATTGACAACTTGTGACACTAAATGTGGAACATTCCTTTTGTAATCAGAAGGAAGCAATAAACACTACTAAAATAAATAATAAAAATAAAAGATGGATTATGTAGGTAGAAAGTTGTTTCTAAGCTGCTAGGTACAAAATCTGGGAAAATGCCAACAAGAAAAATTTTTAATATTTGGGTTTTTCATCAAATTTTTATAAATGAAATTATGTTTAAAAGAGCTCATGGTTAGGTCTTTAGTTGTCCTCTGATGCATATTCCAGGCCCAGCTGGTCCCTTCTTCTCTCCCCAGGACCAACTCGAGTTGCTCTCATCCTCCAGCCACCTGGACCCCTGCAGCACTGGGTGCATCACTTAACTTAGCACTTAAGAATTTTGTGACTTTTAAAGATAAACTGCTAACAAATCCACATTTTCCTTTACAAAATACACACAGATGTGCACATGGTACCAAGGCCCTATGTTCTTGCTAATCAGCCACTGACAGTTTTCTCCAGAACCCTGGCCAGTTTAGGATTCTCTCTGGGTTGAGAAGAAACTGAAGTCTGGGTCCCCCAAAGGCCAGCTGAACACCTGCCCCTGAGGAGTCACCCATCAGCAAGGTTAACTCACTGAAGAGTGGGGAAAAGCATCCTTTTTGAGAGAAGCCTGAAGACATGCCATTCTTTCTACCTGGAGATTAGCCATTAAGACATTAAGAAAGAGAAAACTCTGTCTTTGACAGCACCAATCAGAACGTTGCAAGAGCTTGCTCGGAGAGTAGCCTATCTGTAGGATGGGGTCACTCTTCCCTGGGGATTTGCTGAATTGCTTTCCCCTGCCCTGGGCCACCCAAATGCTAATCCTGTATAGACATACTTTTAACAATTTGACATAAGAATTGATAGTCTTTTTTCCTTCAAGAAGAACAGAATGCCTTGTGTGCATGTGTGTGTATTTTGTAAAGGAAAATTGTGGATTTGTTAATCTTTCATGTTTATTTTTATTTATTTATTTCTTAATTTATTTTTTTGGCTGCACTGGGCCTTCGTTGCTGCACTCGGGCTTTCTCTATCTGCAGAGAGTGGAGGCTACTCTTCGTTGGGGTGCATGGGCTTCTCATTGCAGTGGCTTCTCTTGTTAAGGAGCACAAGCTCTAGGCGGGTAGGCTTCAGTAGTTGCAGCACAAGGGCTCAGTAGTTGTGGCACATGATGTGAGATCTTCCTGGACCAGGGATTGAACCTGTGTCCCTTGCATTGGTAGGTGGATTCTTAACCACTGTGACACCAGGGAAGTCCCAAGCTTTCATCTTTAAAATCACTTTCAAAAGTAGCAAGCAAGCCCTCGTTGCTTGGCAGGTGCTTGGTATTTGGTTTTGTTGACCCAGGTAATGCATAGAGAGGAGAATTAAAAACACTGAAAGTCTAGACTAGTCTATATCACAATGAAAGAGGAACATTTGATAGACAGTTTAAGAGAACAAAAGATAGTAGAAGGTACTTGACCTAACAGGAACTGAGTTTGGAAACAGTGTTGAAGGGCAGAGAAGAGAAATCTCCCAACAGTTTGTTGGATAATTGGAGAGACAAGTGGAAAGAGGATTTGAGGTTATTTCCTGTGTGATATGAACAAAACCTCTCTTGGCAGTGAGTTCAGCCTCTGCAGTAGAGGTGTACGTCGCTTTTCAATTATTCTGGATTTAAACTTGTGTTTCCGTGACAGACACAGTGTGTTGAAACTGGCTTCAAGGCTGCCTGGCTTTGTGCGGGTGATACCAAACCATCTGCTGGGAAGGGCCTTGCGCTAATCTGAAATACAAAACATAAGCGAAGGTGTCATCCTGCAGATAATGACTGTCTTCACTTCTACTAAGAAGCAATTTCCCAGCCAGGAGTTTCACCATGTGTGAGATTCCTCAGCAAACGGAAGAGATGACACAGAGGTAGAGGCATCTTGACAGAAGGAGACAGAGCGGAGAGCTTCCACCCAGCCCCCCTGGGCAACTGAGTGTTCCTGAAGCATCTGAAGGCAAAGAAGGGTGGAAAACGGGGGAGGTGCAGGCTTTCTGGGAAGGGACCAGGTTCTGCATTGGTACAGTGAGTTCCACTCCTTAATTGTGCTTAATTGATCTTGATTCTCTCCTGCTGTCCCATTGGCATCTTTTAATACTAACAGATAGTTAATTTTCACCTTTCATTGGGCTTTGTCCTTGGCAAAACAAGTTTGCCGTTTTCCCTCATCTTTACTGTTGAACCACTTAAGCCACAACTGACACTATCAGGTGCCCTTGTTCCTTGGCCCTGAGGGATGTGGTTCAGGAAGCAGCCCTTGCATTCTCCATCCCTGCCCCCTAACTTACCTCTCTTCTTGCCCAGTCCCCCTATCACACAAAAGAAACCTGTGAATTTTTCACCTAAGATAATTATTGATGCCCTGACTCCAAATGAAGAAAGGGGGATTCTTTTATTTCTCTATATCCAAATAAGTTATATAAAAATTCTTTTCTAAACTTCACCAACAGGGTTATACTTCTGGTTTTCTCAGAAGATATACTGTTCTGATATGAATATCGAGTCACCAAAGGTCAGTACTAGCAAGGAGGACATTTGGGCAAAATACCTTTCCTCGAGGCCCTCAGTCCTGCCTGACAGAGTGAAAAGAATAAATATTTCTAAATAAGGGAGAAAATCAAATGAAAGTCATTCCAAAAGAGCCCCATATGGTCCATAAGACAGAAGGCTCATGTAGTGAGGGAAACACACAGATTCTGGAAATCAAAAATGAAACCCCCACAAAGTAAGTCATCTCTCATAACCAGACTCCAAGACCACATTTCAATATGCATTGACATCTCATCCTTCTAATTTAGTTTACCTCTATTAACATAAGCAAGTCTATTAAAAGCAAATTCAATTCTCACCTCAGCACGGATCATATTTGTGCTGTGGCTAAGTGGCTTCGTCTGAAGAGTGATGTCGTGGAGCATATGTTACTCAATTATAACATCATCTTCTGATCTGAGCAAGGAATGAGATAGAGACGCACATCTGAACTCACTTGAGAAGCATTTATGTGCAAAATTACTGTCCCTTACAGAAGCTTAGCTAGAATGGTCACAGTGTGGAATGGATTAAGTGCAGAAGTAGGAAAATGACTTTTCTGGCTTCCTTCACAGCAAGGTTTTTCTAACTTGGTCTTGTTGACATTTGGGGATAGATAATTCTCTCTTTTTAAAAGAAAAAAAAGAAACTATTTTTGATATGAATTATTTTTAATACAATTTTATTATTTATTTATTTATTTATTTATTTATTTATTTATTTATTATTTTATTGGCTGTGTTGGGTCTTCGTTGTTGCACATGTGCTTTCTCTAGTTGTGGCTAGTGGGGGCTACTCTTCATCGTGGTGCGTGGGCTCCTCATTGTGGTGGCTTCTTTTGCTGCACAGCACAGGCTCTAGGCACGCAGGCTTCAGTAGTTGTAGCACACGGGCTCAATAGTTGTGGCTCATGGGCTTAGCTGATCCGCAGCATGTGGGAACTTCCTGTGGCAGGGATCGAACCTGTGTCCCCTGCATTGGCAAACAGGTTCCTAACCACTGCGCCACCTAGGAAGTCCAGAGACTTTATTTTTTACAGTAGTTTTAGGTTCACAGCAAAACTGATCACAAAGTACAAATAGTTCCCATTTACCCCTTCCCTGTCATAATGCTTTTTTTGTAGGAAGCTGATGTATGCATTGTAAAATGTTTAGCAGCATCCCTGACCTCTGTCCTCTAGACACCAGTAGTATCCCCCAATTGTGAAAAACACAAATGTCCCTGGACATTGCCACAGGTCTCCTGGTAGACAAATTCATTCTTGGTTGAAAATTACTGTTTCAGAGTTTGGCCTTCTCCCTACAGGAAAGATAGAAGCTAGAATCTGTCTTAAAGTTTTTTAAGAGGCATCATTTGAGCCCTGCTTGACTAAAACAGAAGAACTTGGCTAGATGTTTTATAAATAATTAATCTCTTCAGACAAAACCACTACAAACTGATTATAAATGTTAGAGAAAGATGGGACGGTTGGGTTGGGGAGAAGGGATTGTGGGGAGGAGACCAGAGATGAGATAAGAAAGACTTTGCTCACAGGAACCATCCGAGGTTTCTCCAGCCTCACATGTTCACATGCTCAGTATATTTAAAAGCATTATTAAAGAATTGATCAGCCCCAGGGTTCCAATTCACAGGAACAGAGCTCACGAGAGATTAGCAAATAGAACAACCAGGACTATTTGATAATTTGCAATGAGAAATATCATTATGAAAAGAACAGAACATCATGTTGGCTCTATTGTTCCCCTGCTGTAGGTTAGGTAAGTGGAAACTGAATTCCAGAGGGTGCCCAGTGAGGGCAGAATCCAAACAGGGGGAGGAGACATGTGATCCAACAGTTTAAAGCCCCCAACGCCTGTCTCCACATTGGGACCCTCCCACTGCCCAGGCAGCTCCTGGCAGTCATATCTGAGTCAAGTCTGATGGGCCAAGGAAACATCATAGAAATGTGTTAAAATTCGGACCTGTGGCTCCACTGCCAGAGATTATGATTTAGTAGGACTGAGATGGGGCCTGATCACCAGCATTTTTAACAAGTGTCCCAGATGCCTGAGAAACACTGAACTGTGGTCGCCTTTGCAACTGCCCTTCTGTCTCTGCTTCTGTAGGATTCTGCCTACTCGTGATCTGGTCAATACAGTCTGTTCCCCTGTGAATACCTTCAGAGGCTGCAGTAAAGATGGCCAGCCTGGAAAACTCTATCTCTGTAGGTGACACCCAATCAAAAGGTCAGCACCTCTCCCTCATTTCCTTACTAAGGAATAGAGAGCAGCAGGTGAGGACAGCACAGCCTCAGCCCCAAGTGACACCTCAAGGACTAAAAACTGTTCTCCATAAAATATTGTTGAAGGCAATTCACTTGAAGGAAGGACATTCCTCTCTTTTAAGCAGATTGAGACTTTTCTGCTGTTGGTTTCAAGTTATTGGTTTTAGTGATATTACAAACAGGAGAGTGGACCTTACATGCTGGGTCCTGGGCACCCCCACTTCTCTCCCAGGCCCCCAGTTACTACACAAAATGTCCTGTTTCTCGTGTTAAAAACCCATCTGCTCATTCACTCTAGAAACATTTATTGAATGTTTATGGTGGGGCAGTTGCAATTTTCAGCTTTCGAGACATAACATCTCTGCTCTGAGGTGCAGAGTTGTAGGACAGGGACCAGGAGGGAGCAGGGAATTGAGCACAGGGTCTCTGGATGCCAAGAGGAAGCATCTATCCAGAGAGAGTAAAACGTGGGGCAGGAGGAGGGAGGAGCGGCAGGGCTGCTCAGAGCGGGTGACAGCTGAGCCGGAAAGAGAGGTCGAGAAGAACTCACAGCAGAGCAGGGAAAGACAGCACGCCAAGGAAGGAGTGGTACCTACATGAACAAAGCTGTGTGAGGGAGCCGGGTGCTTCCTGAGACCCCCAGGTACTGGTTTGGCTGAAGTGTGGGTGCATCAGGATATGGGATAGGACAGGGGGTACGCAGGAGCCCTCCATCAAGGATCTTATACAAAATACTGAGGACGTTTGACTCTGTGGATGATGAGGACATGAGTTCTTAGGTGCTCTTAAATGAAGGAAAATGACATGATCCAGCTCATGGTTAAGAGCAATCTCCCTGAGACCAGAATCAAGATGGTGGAGTAGGAGGATGTGCGCTCACTCCCTATTGCAAGAGCACCAGAATTACAACTAACTGCTGAACAACCATCTACAGAAAGACACTGGAACTCACCCAAAAAAACCACCCCACATCCAGAGACAAAGGAGAAGCTGCAATGAGATGGTAGGAGGGGTGCAACTGCATTAAAACCAAATCCCATAAATGCTGGGTGGGTGACTCACAAGCAGGAGAACAGTTATACCACAGAAATCCACCCAATACAGTGAGGGTTCTGAACCCCACAACAGGCTTCCTAACCTGGGGGTCCAGCAACTGGAGGAGGAATCCCCAGAGAATCAGACTTTGAAAGCCAGCAGGATTTGATTGCAGGACCTCCACAGGACTCTGGGAAACAGAGACTCCACTCCTGGAGGGCACACAAAAAACTGTGCTCATCAGGACCCGGGGGAAGGAGCAGTGACCCCATAGGAGACTGAACTAGACCTACCTGCTGGTGTTGGAGGGTTGCCTGCAGAGGTGGGGAGCAGCTGTGGTTCACCGAGGAGACAGGGACACTGGCAGCAGGGGTTCTGAGAAGTGCTCATTGGTGTGAGCCCTCCCAGAATCCACCATTAGCTCCACCAAAGAGCCTGTAAGCTCCAGTGCTGTGTTGCCTCAGGCCAAACGACCACAGGGTGGGAACACAGCCCCACCCATTGGCAGATAAGCAGATTAAAGTGTCACTGAGCTCCACCCACCAAATCCGGTTAAAATATTACTGAGCTCCACCCACCCAGCCCTACCCATCATCAGTCCCTCCCATCAGGAAGCACCCAAGAGCCTCTTAGACAGCTTCCTCCACAAGAGGGCAGATAGTGGAATCAAGCAGTATCAGCAGTATTTCATCTTGTGGAACTGAAAACCACAGCCACAGAAAGACAGAGAAAATGAAAAGGCAAAAGACTTTGTACCAGATGAAGGGACGAGATAAGACACCAGAAAAACAACTAAATGAAGAGGAGATAGGCACTCTTCCAGAAAAAGAATTCAGAATACTGATGGTGAAGATGATCCAGGACTTTGAAAAAAGACTGGATGCAAAGATCGAAAAGTTTACCAAAGACCTAGAAGAATTAAAGAGCAAACAAACAGAGATATGCAACACAATAACTGAAATGAAAAATATACTAGAAGGAACCAATAGCAGATTAATGGAGGCAGAAGGGTGAATAAGTGACCTGGAAGACAGAATGGTGATAATCACTGATGCAGAAAAGAATAAAGAAAAAAGGATGAAAAGAACTGAAGACAGACTAAGAGACCTCTGGGACAACGTTAAACACACCAACATTCTCATTATAGGGGTCCCAGAAGGAGAAGAGAGAGAGAAAGGACCTGAGAAAATACTGAAAGAGATTATAGTTGAAAACTTCCCTAACATGGGAAAGGAAATAGCTACCCAAGTCCAGGAAGCGCAGAAAGTCCCAGGCAGGATAAATCCAAGGAGAAACATGCCAAGACATACAATAGTCAAACTGACAAAAATTAAAAACAGAGAAAAGTTATTAAAAGCAACAAGGGAAACACGACAAATAACATACAAGGGAACTCCCATAAGGGTAACAGCTGATTTCTCAGCAGAAACGCTACAAGCCAGAAGGGAGTGTCATGATATATTTAAAGTGATGACAGGGAAGAAACTACAACCTAGAATACTCTACCCAGCAAGGATCTCATTCAGATTCAATGGAGAAATCAAAAGCTTTACAGACAAGAGCAGTCTCCCTGTGGCCAGGAAGAGGCTTCGGAGTGGGAGTGAGAGAATTAAGCAGGGTTGAAAATTTGGCATGGGGGGATCATGGGCAACGGGAAGGCACAGGATCGCCCAGCAGTGCTGAACATCTTGCTGAAGGTTTTAAGAACATTAATGCTTTGAACAATCCATTTGCTTTGGGGTCTTTTTCTGGAGGTGCACAGAAGTCCAGATATACAGCACAGAGAGCTGGTGGGAGAATTTATTCCCAGCCGTCATGTGTAATTTTTGCTTAAATAAGGGGGGGTTAAGAATTTGTAGGTTTGAAGAAGAGATGTGGTAGAAGAGGTGATGGAAGGGAAAAAAAGGGGAGGGTCTGATATAGGAGGACTTCATGAATTTGAAAAGCACTTTTGTGGTGGTAACAAGGAAGTTAAAAAACTGGGGAAATAGGCTGTGACAGAGGAAACTGAAGAATAACACTGAAGAGGCAGAATAATTCCAGCTGACAAGTCAATACTGTGTGTGACCCTGGTGGGAAATCCATGTGGTGGGTACCTTTTCAGGTACCTTCCTAATCCACTACTACTCATCCCCTTCTCCTATGCCCAAAGCCACAGCAGGTAGGATGCAGGATCCTGTTTTCATTTTCATAGTGCTGATACTGTGGAACCATCGACCAACTGGTCCCATCACTGTCTCACTCCTGGGGATGTACAATCAGAGCATCAGTCAGTTTGCTTGCACTCTGGTACTGTGATGCATCTTCATCTTTGCCAGCATCATCTAGTTCAGCAGACAGAGCTGACTGAGAGACAGAGAGCATGAAAACAAAACTGACAGCCCTTATAGCTACAAGAGGGAAACTGTCTTTCCCAGTGGCTTTCCGGTTCTCAGTTTATTTCCTTGGATGTCTTTCTTACAATTGGTTTTGTGAGCTTGTCCTATCACTCCTTAGGGGATAAAAGCTCACCCACACTCATAAATTAAGCAGTTCAAATCTAAACATTATTCATTCATGGGATTGGCTGAAGTGTTACCATTCAGTAGAAGTTCAGGGGTCTGGAAATGTGGTCCCTCTCTGGACTGTCCCCTACTAACAACAATTTCACCCTTTATGTAAAGTGGAGAGTGAAGCTTTAGCTCTCTGTGTCACAGCCATCTACATCATCTGCTCCAGGAGATGGAGAAAAAGTGAAAGAAAAGGTACAGAAAATAGAGAAAAAGTACTCTCATATTCATTTGGAAAGGAATATGAATTGAAACCCTCTTTTTGAAGGACAATTTGGCAACATTTTGTAAACACTTCTTTTTTAATTCTTTAAAAAGTTTTTTTTCTTTTTGTTTTGTTTCTTGTTTTTTCTTCCAGTTTTAGTCACATATAATTGATATACAGCACTGTATAAGTTTAAGGTGTACAGCACGATGATCTGACTTACATACGTCATGAAACGATTATCACAGTAGGTTTAGTGAGCATCCATTATCTTATATAGATACAAATTAAAGAAATAGAAAAACAATTTTCTGTGATGAGAACTCTTAGGACTTACTCTCTTAAGAACAGTTATATACAACATACAGCATTGTTAATATTTATCATATCGTACATTATATCCCTAGTAATTATAACTGGAAGTTTGTGCCTTTCGACCACCTTCATCCAATTCCTCATCCCCCCAACGCTTGCCTCTTGTAACCACAAATCTGGTCTCTTTTTCTATGAGTTTGTTTGTTTGTTTTTGAAGTATAATCAACTTATAACACTCTGTTAATTCCTATTGCAGAACATCTTGACTTGATATTTCCATGCATTTCAAAATGATCACCACGATATAATGTTACAACCTGTCTTCATTCTAAAATATTGCATAGTTTCTCATTCCTCGCATTGTACATTTCATGTGTGTGAATCTTTTATTTTGCAATGGGAAACTTGTACATCTCAACCTCCTTCACCCATTTGCTTCCTCCCCCTACCACCTTCTTTCTGGCAAAAAACTATTTGATCTCTGTATCTGTAAATGTTTCTGTTTTGTTATATTTGTTCATTTGTTTTGTTTTTTAGATTCTACATATAAGTAAAATAATACAGTATTTGTCTTTCTCTGTCTGACTTATTTCACTTGGTATAATACTCTCTAGGTTCACCCATGTTTCCAAAGAGAGTAAGATTTCATTCTATTTTTATGGCTGAATAATATTCCTTTTTATATGTATATGTATAGCTTCTTTATCCATACATATCTGTTCATGGAAACTTAGGTTGCTTCTATGTCTTGGCTATTTTGAATAATGTTGCAATGAACATAGGAGTGCATATATCTTTACTAATTAGTGTTTTCATTCTCTTTGGATAAATGCTCAGGAGTGGAATTGCTGGACCTTGAGGTAGTCTTTTTTAATTTTGGGGGGACCTCCATAATGTTCTCCATAGTGGCTGCACCAACTTACATTCCCACCAACAGTGTAGGAGGGTTCCCTTTTCTCCACATCCTCACCAACCTTTATTATTTATTGTCTTTTTGATAATAGCCATTCTGACAGGTGTGAGGTGATATCTCATAGTTTTGAGTTGAACTTGGATAATAATTAGAGTATCTTTTCATGTGCATGTTGGCCATCTGTATGTCATTTTTGGAAAAATGTCTATTCAGATCCTGTACCTATTTTTTAAATCAGGTTGTTTTCTTGGTGTCGAGTTTGCATGAATTCTTTATATAATTGAATATTAACCCTTTATCAGGTATATTATTTGATATTGTCAGAAATATCTTCTCTCATTCAGTAAGTGGCTTTTTCATTTTGTTGATAGTATCCTTTGCTGTGCAAAAGCTTTTTAGTTTGATGTAGTCCTTTTCATGTTTTGTTTTTGCTTTTGTTTCCCTTGCCTGAGGAGATACGTGCAAAAAAATATTACAAAGATGAATATCAAAGAGCTTACCACCAATGTTTTCTTCTACAAGGTTTATGACTTCAGGTCTTACATTTAAGTCTTTAATTCACTTTGAATTTGTGTTTGTGCATGATGTGAGAGAGTAGTCCGGTTTGTTTCTTCTGCATGTAGCTCTTCACTTTTCCCAATACTATTTATTGAAGAGACTGTATTTTCTCCATTATATATTATTGCCTCCTTTGTCGTAGATTAATTCTCATATAAGTGTGGATTCATTTCTGGAATCTATGCTGTTCCATTGATCGATGTGTCTCTTTTAGTGCAAATACCATTCTGTTTTGATTACTGTATTTTGAAGTCATGGAGTGTGACACTTCCAGCTTTGTCTTTTTCAAGACTGTTTTGGCTAACTGGGTCTTTTTGTATTTCCACAATAAATCTATCTTTTATATAAATTTTAGAATTATTTGTTCTGGTTCTGTGTAAAATGTCACTGGTGTATTGATAGGGATTGCTTTTGGTAGTATGGTCATTTTAACAATATTCATTCTTCCAATTCATGAGTATGGTGTATTTTTCCAAATATTTCTGTCTGCAATTTCTTTCATCAGTGTCTTAGAGTTTTCCAAGTACAGGTTTTTACTTCCTTATTTAGATTTACTCCTAGGTATTGTATTCTACCTGATGCAATTCAAAATAGGATTGTTTCCTTAATTTCTCTTTCTGATCGTTCTTTGTTAGTACACAGGAACACAACAGATTTCTGTACATTAATTTTGTATCCTTAAATTTCACCAAATTCACTGATGAATTCTAGTATTTTTTTGATGGTGTCTTTAGAATCTGTGTATAGTACCATGTAATATGCAAATAGTGACAGTGTTACTTCCCCTTTCCAACTTGGATTTCTTTTATTTCTTATTCTTGTCCAATTTCTGTGTCTAGGACTTCCAATACTATGTTAAATAGAAGCTGTAAGAGTGGGCATCCATCTCCAAAGACTGAACCAGGAAGAAATTAAAAATATAAACAGACCAATTATGAGTAATAAAACAACTACCAATAAATGATGGTCCAGTACCAGATGGCTTCACAGGTGAATTGTATCAAATATTTAGAGAAGACTTAACACTTATCCTTTTCAAACTATTCCAAATTATTTCAGAGAAAAGAATGCTTCCAAACTCATTCCAAGAGGCAACCATCATTGTGATACCAAAACAAGAAAAAGATATCACATAAAAAGAAAATTACAAGCCAATATCACAGATGAATATAGATGCAAAAGTCCTAAGCAAAATATTAGCAAAGTAAATTCAGCAATAAATTTAAAAGATCATACACCATGATCAAGTAGGATTTATACCAGGGATGTGAAAATAGTTCAATAGGCACACTCAATCAATATGATATAGCACATTATCAAATTGAAGAATAAAAACCATATGATCATCTCAATAGATGCAGAAAAAGCTTTTGACAAGATTCAACATCTGTTTATGGTAAAAACTCTTCAGACAATGGGTATAGAGGGAACACACCTCAACATCATAAAGGCCATTTATGACAAACCCACAGCTAACATCATACTCAATGGTGAAAAGCTGAAAACATTTCCTCTAAGATCAAGAAGACAAAGATGCCCACTCTTGCCACTTTTATTCAACATAGTACTGGAAGTTCTAGCCTCAGCAATAAGACAAGAAAAAGAGATAAAAGCAATCCAAATTGGAAAGGAAGAAGTAAAACTGTCACTGCTTGTAGATGGCATGATACTATACATAGAAAATCCTAAAGATGCCACCAGAAAACTACTATAACTAATCAATGAGTTTAGTAAGGTTGCAGAATACAAAACTAACATACAGAAAACTGCTGTATTTCTACATACTAACAACAAACTATCAGAAAGAGAATTAAGGAAACAATCTCATTTACCAGCACATCAAAAAGAATGAAATGCCTAGGAATAAACCTACCTAAAGAGGTAAAAGACCTATACTCTGAAAACTATAAGACACTGATGAAAGAAGTTGAAGATGACACAAATATTTGGAAAGATATACCATGTTATTGGATTGGAAGAATCAATATTGTTAAAATGACCAAACTACCCAAGGCAATCTACAGATTCAATGCAATCCCCATCAAAAGACCAATGGCATTCCTTGCAGAACCAGAAAAAAACTAATTTTAAAATTTGTACAGAAACACAAAAGACCCTAAATTTCTAAATCAATCTTGATAAAGAAGAATGGAGCTGGAGGAATCATGATCCCTGACTTCAAACTACACTACAAAGCCACAGGCATCAAAAAAGTATGGTACTGGCACAAAAACAGAAGTGTAGACCAATGGGACAGGATGGAAAGTTCAGAAATAAACCCACATGCTTATGGTAAATTAATCTATGACAAAGGAGGCAAGAATATACAATAGAAAAAAAGACAGTCTCTTCAATAAGTGGTGCTGGGAAAATTGGACAGTTACATGTCAAAGAATGAAATTAGGACATTCTCTAATGCTATATACAAAAATAAACTCAAAATGGATTAAAGACATAAATGTAAGACTGGAAACCATAAAACTCCTAGAGGAAACCCAGGTAAGACACCATTTGACATATATTGCAAAAATATTTTTTTGGATCTGTATTCTAAAGCAAAGGAAATAAAAGCAAAAATAAACAAACAAGACCTAAATAAATTTAAAAGCCTTTGCACAACAAAGGAAACCATCAACAAAATGAAAAGAAAACCTAATGAATGGGAGAAAATATTTGCAAATTATATGATTGTTAAGGGGTTAATATCCAAAATAAATAGCTTGTACAACTTAACATAGAAAAAACCAATAACCTGATTTAAAGAATGGGCAGAAGAGCTTAATAGACATTTTTCCAAAGAGGGCATACAGGTGGCCAACAGGCACATGAAAAGATTCTCACCATCACTAATCACCAGGGAAATACAAATCAAAATGACAGTGAGAGATCACCTCACACCTGTCACAATAACTATTATCAAACAGAACACAAATAACAAATATTGGTGAGGATGTAGAGAAAAGGGAACTCTTGTACACTGTTGATGGGAATGTAAATTGGTGCAGCCATGTGGACAACAGTATGAAGGTCTCTCAAAAAACTAAAAATAGAGCTACCATATAACCCAGAAATTCTATTTTGGGATGTACTTCTTGAAATAATGAAAACTCTAATTCGAAAAAATACACGCACCCCAATGTTCATAGAGATGCTATTTACAATAGCCAACACATGGAAGTGACCCAAGTATCTATTGACAGATGAATGGATAAAGAAGATGTGGTACATATATACAATGTAATGTTACTCAGCCATAAAAGAAGAATGAAACAATGCCATTTGCAGCAATGTGGATGGACCTGAGGCTATTATGCTTAGTGAAATAAGTGAGACAGAGAAAAATAAATACTGTATGTTATCACTTATATGTGGAAACTAAAAAACAAATGAATGAGTATAACAAAACAGAAACAGACTCACAGGTACACTAGTGGTTACCAGTGGGTAGAGGGATGGGGGAGGGAAATGATAGGGGTAAGAGATAAAGAGATATATATAATAAACAAGCTACAAGGATATACTGTGCAGCACAGGCAATGTAGCCAATATTTTATAACTTTAAATGGAGTATAAAATATAAAAGTATTAAATCACTCTGTTGCATACCTGAAACTAATATAACATTTTAAATCAGCTATACTTCAATTAAAAAAAAAGATTTAAAAATAAAGATGTCTACAACTTTTTAACTTGAGGCTACTAAATCTGTTTTTTGACCAATAAATACAAAGGGGTCTGCTCCCATATTTTTCTCCTGCATACATCTGTTATAAGAAACAACTGGTAATTTGTTTAAAAAAATAATTTTCAGCTTTCTTATGTCTCATCTCATTTAGCGCTCATAGTCTCACCTTGTACCTTCATCCTGACTTTATGCAAACCATACTGGACTTTACAATGAATGTGCTTGTCTATTGTCTAACCTGCCCTGAATTTTTCACCTTGTGGCTCTTTTCCAATCATGGCTTCACAATAAGAAGTCCTCAAAGCTTTTGCTTGAACAATGGCCGAACTCAAATCACTGATTTTCATCCTAAAACCGTACACCAGACATCCTTCCTTCTTGGGCCCACATTTAGAAAGGAATACAAATGTGTGAAGAGCAATAGTTGTAATTCAGTTATTGTCAAGGATTAGTTCTTTTGTACTACTTTAAAGCACTGGGAATATTTTCTTTAATTTACTTTCCTGTCCAGATGAGTATTGTCTTTGTAAGTGGTCTCATAGGAAATACATTTATACTTAGTCCAAAGGTGCATCCAATGAACAATAAGAACATCAGTCCCATGGCTTTATTGTGTAGATTAACTCCTGCAGTAAAACATATCTCCTTGTATTTCATTCACTTTGCCCCTTCCCTGCTCTGAATTTCCAGGGGTTGCTTTGTGGCCTGAGGACACTGAGAAGGGAGCTGTGACAAGGCAGAGGTCAGGTCACCAGGGAAGTCTGGGGAAAGGGCCCCCTGAGGAGGTTTGACCACCTCTTTGCTGGTTCCTAGCCTGAGACTAAGATGTTAACGTGTGATTTTGGGAAGGAGGCTCGTCAGCATCATAAAAAGATGTGCTCAGTTCATACTAATCCTCCCTGGATTTTCCAATTTCTCCACATTCACAAAAATTAGTGTTTAAATGTCTTTTCTAAGAGAACTTGAATTTTGTTAAAAATTTAAAGTCAGAGGTTTCTGGGTAAGTCAAGATCCAGAAAACTCTGACTGCTTTAAGCCGATGGCGCATTCGTTTTCGTGATGGAACAAGATCATGAGTGTTCCGTGTTCTTACCCTAGGTTACTTTTTTTTTTTTTCCTTATTTAACAGCAGGAAATACTCATCAGCTAAGGAGGTGAGATTCTTATTTTCTCAATGGGCTTTTGTACAAATCCACAAAAATCTAGCCCATTTCTTACCCCATCTTATCCCAATTCTCGCTTCTCCTTCTGTTCTCTTGTCTCTCTGTTCTCGCTTGTCTCTCTTTTCTCTTTCCTTCGCCTGATCTTAAACCAATATTGCAGGCCTGCAGCTACACAAATCAAATTTGTTCATTCTAATGAAAACTTGAATTGGTGACTGTCATTTGCTCTCAGTCTTATTATAAGTGAAACTTATTCTGGATTTCTAACTTTTTCCTCCTACAAGGATGATCTTAGATCTCTAGTCCTTTATATGTTACTGCTCTGTACAATGGCCTTTTTTAAGAGTTGTAGACTTTTATAGTAAATCTCTTATTACTCACTCAAATGTGATGGTTATGTGCTTAATATTGATTGTTTTCTTATATACATGTTAAAAAAAAAAAACACATTTCACCCACTTTTGATTGTGTTACTTAGAGGATTTGGGTTTAGAGTTCAATCTCCCAGCATGGTGCTAAACAGGAAATTCACAAAACTAGTACTCTTCTCTCCTCTTCTATTAACTCGTGCTCTTTTGTTTTTTAACTTCTCTGAGTTTCTTCCTCTGGGAAATCAAGAATATTCGACTATATAGTTCATAATGTCCTTTCTAACTCCAAAATTCTTGTTACTTTGTTCATCAATCAGCAGATTTTCCTTGATACAAACATCATTAGAATCCCCACCGAGAACTAATTGAGAGTATGTGCTACTATTGTGACTCATTATCTAAGTCATTTCTCTAGGCACTAGTTTTCACATAGGTAAAATGAAATGATTTTTAAACACATTTAAGACCTATGATGCTGCTGTACACATGACAGATCCTTGCTGCCATTTCAATTTAGGATTTTTTTTTTTTAACTAGAGATAAATGTATATGTTTTCTGTTGTCAGAAACCAAAAACTCCAGAACCCTAGCACATTTCTTGGCTATAAGAAAGCTTAGAGTCAGATTCATTGTCCAAGTGTTGTAATATGCCCAATGCTGTGTCTGAAGAAAGCATGTATTCCCTTTCAAGTGGATTTGTTCTCTGTTATCCTCAAATGCCTTACTTGGAGAGTTTTAATTTGAAGGTGTGAGCAGAATGCAAGGCTTCAATTCAATTCTCAGTACAATCTCCAATTTCATGCTGATATATTTTCAGGTTCTTGGTTACAAATTAATCCACTCATCTCCCAGTCTCTTGGGAGATTGGGAAAGTGGACAAATTATCCAGAGACTGTAGTGGTTTATGTAAGAATCACCTGCTCACCTGTGCACTAATGGAACTGCTTTACATAAACAGATCCTGTTCCCCAAGCTACCCAGTTTCCAATCTTCAATATCCCAGGGGCATTACCAGTGCAGCATAAGTGCCTCTACTCTTGGACTGAGAACTACAGATACTTGGTTCCTTTCTATCTCAAAGGACTTCTTTCTGGGTCCAGGATTATGGTGTTTTCTCATCAAGCTATAACAGCCACATACAAGATTAATAATGCCCTAAAGATGTGCAGTGCACAACCTGTACAACTGTTAACAGCTGTCTTCAAGAGTTCTTGAGGAGAAAACATTTCCCTCTAACTTTCTGAGTCTGGCTGATCTGCAGAATAATTTACATGAGACAGATTAACATCTGTGTATAGGAAAGACCCAGGAAAACTGAGTAACTGGCCCAAAAGGCTGAAAACCCTCACCTAAAATACCACTTTCAGATAAAGACAGAAGAGGATGTTGGGGGGAGTGGTTTGGGACTTCAAAGGCAATTCACATGGAGATGGAAAAAACACATGTTTGCTGGGCCAGGAGAGACCCTGGGACACAGTGTGGCCTCTGATCTCTAAGCCCCTCTGATGCCCCCACCACACCCTATTCTTTGATGGCATCTCCACCCCAGGTGATAGAACTATTCCTTTATCCAAATTCTTCCTGCAGCTAAAGGGGAAGTAAAAACAGATTTATTGAGTCTTCTGTTTTTTAAAAATTAATCAGCCTAAACTAATTCTCATAACAAAAAGACACATTTTGGGGTGCCAGATTTTGCTCCTCCATGGTCTTGCCTTTGAAATTTCTTCAAGAAGTCACACAGCCCAGAACCTGAGTTGGTAGATTGTTCCACCTTATTAAACCTGTTTCATAGTTCTGACAATGAGTCAGCCCTGTTAAGTTCATTTCAGGAGGCTGTGAGGCAGGTGGGCTTCCAAAGTTAGGCCTATAAGGTGCAAGCAATTAAGTTTTAATGAGGCATTTCTATGGAGACAAAAGAAAAACAACAGTTATTGATTGGAGCAGTGTCTGAGTCCTGGGAGGTGCCAGTCAAAAACATTTCTAGGTGTCAGGCTTGAAGCATCTTGAGATGGAGTGAGAAGAGAAAGTGACAATCTGACAGATTTTCTTGGTTTGTAGTTTAAATGTCTCTGATGATATCATCAGTGTGGAGGTAAACTTTCTGATTGCTTACACAGCAACAAGCACAAAGATTGTCTAAATGTGGACTGTTGCAGTGATCGCTCTTAAGTTTGTATCAAAGTTGTTCAGCTACTGTTTTCAGGGCTTCAGGAGAGGGAAGCTTTAGTTTTCCATGATTCCAAATCAAAAGTAGGAGTAAAATTGGAAATGTTAGTTTGGAGAGTTACAGCTAAATATTTTAGGAAACTAGAAAAATTCAGGATTCAGTCCAGATTACAGGTGAAAAAGCAAAACCTCAAAAAAATTAACAAAACTAAAATCTATTGTCCATGACTGTGTAGTATAGTTTCTACTGAAACACAATTTTTCTCTCTAAAAGTACCCTTATTTTTACCAAAGACAGCCAAATTAAGGCTAATTTGTTTGCAAAATAAGTCTAGTTTCAATAAAATTGGCCTGATTATTTGCATACATCCAGCAAGAATAGTGATTGAACATAAAGGCTTTTTAAAATCTGCTTTGCTGGAACTTTTCATTAGGAATCTGCAGATTGAATTTTAAATGTCTCTTGAGGCTGGGAAGCCAAAGTAAAGACTTGCCATCAGACTCACCTGTAATAATTATAGATTTAGGTAAATTCATCTCTTCTTGAGATCCCCCCAAATATCCTGAGGTTTCTACACCTACCAGTAAGTGACCTTCCTTACTCACCTGGTAGGGCTGCAGGGAACCCTGGAAGCAATGTACCTACCTGTTTTTTTCCCCTCAAGGGGAAATATCACTCCTTAAGTTCAACCTTACTTCCTTAAAGCTGTCTGGTCATATCTGAGTCTGTGCACATTCTCAAACATGACATTCCAGCCAAAGCCTTGGTAATGTAACCAATACTTGCAACTGTGTCTTGTTACAAGGAGAACAGATTCTTAGTGAACTTATATAAATATTTTGCCATGAAAATAATACATACCAAAAAGTTTCCAAATTCTGGAGGGATCAGGTAGGGAGAAAAAGAAATATTTCAGTTCTGCTTAGAAAGGTATAATTTACCAAATTTTTGTAGGTCATAGTATAAAAGGAAAGATTTCCTTATATCTGAAAAATAAAGATTAAAAAGTAATATTTCAGCAAAAAGTCATAAAAATTATAACCATATTCATCAATTCATTCAGTCCCATGTACAATAATTAATTCTTGTTGATCTTGATTTTTTTTTCTTTTTTTTTTTGTCTGCACCATGAGGCTTGTGGGATCTTAGTTCCCTGACCAGGGATGGAACCCAAGCCCTCGGCAGTGAAAGCACAGAGTGTTAACTACTGAACCACCAGGGAAGTCCTGATCTTGACCTTTTATTAGCAGTTTATGAAGCCATCACTTTTTTCATTACAGTTCTGTAACTTCTTACCCAGTTCGGTGGTATAATCTGAAAGTTATCAGAAACCTATATTTATCAAAAAGTCCTTTCTGTGAATCTTCTTGAACATAAACATTTTTGTAAAAGCATGAGATTAAAACAGTAACTGTCCATAAATAACAAAAGACTTAAAATGGCCTGGTTAAAGATCTGACTCATTATAATATAATTGACACAGAAATTTGGTGATTTCTGTGACACACAGCATTATAGGATAATAACTAGAATTATGACTGATAACAGTAGGAATTTTATATAATTTCCAGGGCATTTATATTAAAAACATTTAGCCGTACAATATATCCTAGGAAACTTTATCATTATTCATTTAACAATGTATTTTAATATACCAAATAAGCATAATACAATTCATAATACTTTTTTATAAGGAAAGAAAACAAATCTTTCCAAATGTTCTAGGGGCTGTCTGGAAAAACCCAAACAATTTCAGGTCAATAAGACATCATTTAAAATTGGATCTTGGGGAAATTTGTCAAAAATATCAAAAAGGTCTTAAAACACCTAGTCAAATAAGAACCTAGATCACTGCAAAACAATTTACCCAAAATGACAAAGACTTACTGGGAAATAAGTTGGAAGTAAGAAGATTTAATCTTTTAATATTGAAATCTTTTAATTGAATATTTTAATATTGAAAAGATTCAGTTTAAGCAAAGACCTGATAAGAACAACATAGGAAATTATTTTGATAAAACATAACACCACCACCCCACTTTTTTTAGGCAGACTACTAAAGGTAAAGAAAAACACTCTAAAATTTCTTTTTTTTTTTTTAAGGTCTTTATTGGAGTATAAATGCTTTACAATGCTGTGCCAGTTTTTGCTGTACAACAAAGTGAATCGGCTGTATTTATACATATATTCCTATACCCCATCCCTCCCGAGACTCCTTCCCACCCTCCCTATCCCAGCCCTGTAAGTCATCACCAGTCATTGAGTTGATCTCCTTGTGTTATGCGGCAGCTTCCCACTAGCTACTGATTTTACATTTGGTAGTATATATATGTCAGTGCTACCCCCTCACTTCATCCAAGCTTACCCTTCACCCCCCAACCCATGTCCTCAAGTCCATTCTCTACATCTGTATCTTTATTCCTGCCCTGTCACTGGGTTCATCAGTAACATGTTTTAAGATTCCATATATATGAGTTAGCATATGGTATTTGTTTTTCTCCTTCTGGCTTACTCCGCTCTGCATGACAGTCTCTAGGTCCATTCACCTCACTGCAAATAACTCAATTCCATTCCTTTTTATGACTGAGTAATATTCCATTGTATATATGTGCCACATCTTCTTTATCCATTCATCTGTTGATGGGCATTTAGGTTGCTTCCATGTCCCGGCTATTGAAAATAGTGCTGCAATGAACACTATGGTATATGTTTCTTTTTGGTTTATGGTTTTCTCAATATATATCTGGTAGTGGGATTGCTGGGTCATATGGTAATTCTATTTTTAGATTTTTAAGGAACCTTCATACTGTTTTCCATAGTGGCTGTACCAACTTACATTCCCACCAACAGTGCAGGAGGGTTCCCTTTTCTCCACACCCTCTCCAGCATTTATTGTTTATAGACTTTTTGATGATGGCCATTCTGACCTGTGTGAGCTGATACCTCATTGTGGCGTTGACTTGCATTTCTCTAATGATTAGTGATGTTGAGCATCTTTTCCTGTGTTTGTTAGCCATCTGCATGTCTTTTTTGGAGACATGTTTATTTAGGTCTTCTGCCCATTTTTGGATTGGGGTGTTTGCTTTTTTGGTGTTAAGCTGCATGAGCTGCTTGTATATTTTGGAGATTAATCCTTTGTCCATTGCTTTGTTGGTAAATATTTTCTCCCATTCTGAGGGTTGTCTTCTTATCTTGTTTATGGTTTCTTTTGCTGTGCAAAAGCTTTTAAGTTTCATTAGGTCCCATTTGTTCATTTTTTAATTTTATTTCCATTATTTTAAGAGATGGGTCAAAAAGGACCTTTCTTTGACGTATGTCATAGAGTCTTCTGCCTAAGTTTTCCTCTAAGAGTTTTATAGTGACTGACCTTACATTTAGGTCTTTGGTCCATTTTGACTTTTTTTTTGTGTATAGTGTTAGGAAATATTGTAATTTCATTCTTATACATGTAGCCAATTTTCCCAGCACCACTTATTGAAGAGGCTGTCTTTTCTTCATTGTATATTCTTGCCTCCTTTGTCAAAGATAAGGTGCCAATATGTATGTGGGTTTATCTTTGGACTCTCTATTCTGTTCCATTGATGTATATTTCTATTTTTGTGCCAGTACCATACTGTCTTGATCACTGTAGCCTTGTAGTATAGTTTGAAGTCAGGAAGCCTAATTCCACCAACTCCATCTTTCCTCCTCAAGATTGCTTTGGCTATTCAGGGTCTTTTGCATTTCCACACAAATCATAAAATTTCTTGTTTCAGTTCTGTGAAAAATGCCATTGGTAATTTGATAGGGATTGCATTGAATCTGTAAATTGCTTTGGGTAGTATAGTCATTTTCACAATGTTGATACTTCCAATCCAAGAACATGGTATGTCCCTCCACCTCTTTGTATTATTTTTTATTTCTTTCATCAGTGTCTTATAGTTTTCTGCATACAGGGCTTTTGCTTCCTTAGGCAGGTTTATTCCTAGGTATTTCATTCTTTTTTGCAATGGTAAATGGGAGAGTTTCCTTAATTTCTCTTTCTGCTCTTTTGTTGTTAGTGTATGGGAATGCAAGAGATTTCTGTGCATTAATTTTGTATTCTGCTGCTTTACTAAATTCATCAATTAGTGCTAGCAGTTTTCTGGTAGCATCTTTAAGGTTTCCTATGTATAATGTCATGTCATCTGCAAAGAGTGACAATTCTACTTCTTCTCTTCCAATTTGGATTCCTTTTATTTCATTTTCTCCTCTGATTGCTGTGGCTAAAACTTCCAAAACTATGTTGAATAATAGTGGTGTCTCAATCCTGTTCTAAGAGGGAATGCTTTCAGTTTTTCACCATTTAGAATGGTGTTGGCTATTTGTTTGTCATCTATGGCTTTTATTATGTTGAGGTAATTTCCTTCTATGCCCGCTTTCTGGAGAGTTTTTATCATAAATGGATGTCAAATTTCGTCAAAAGGTTTTTCTGCATATATTGAGATTATCATATGGATTTTATCCTTCAATTTATTAATATGATGGATCACATTGATTGATTTGCCTATATCGTAGAATACTTGCATACCAGGGAAAAACCCCACTTTCTCAGGGTGTATGATTAAAAAGTGCTGTTGGATTTACAATTTCTTTATAAGAGCAGTCTTTTGCCTTTTTAACAGAGAGAAAAGCAAATTCTAATTTTGCACCAACTTACTTTGATATTAAAACTCATTCACTTAAATCCTTTCGATCTTAGCCAGCTTAACCGTGCATAAAACACTTTTCTCAAGGTTCCTTTTCCACAAACCTTCTAATGGAAATTTTAGTTTATCCCTTGTTCTTTTTTTTCCCCATTCTTGAAATAACCACCCTTATTTTAGTCAAGATCATTTTCATTTACCTCAACAAAATTGCATTTCCATTTCTCATATCTTTCTTACCCAAAAATACATCTTACTTTTCTACATTCAGAGATTTTTTTTTATAATCTTCAGTAGCTTTAATCTCATATGTTAATTAGAAATCTTAACCCCTAGACACCTTAACTAAGCAGTAAACAATTATGAACTGTCTTTTACATTACCATTTTATGGCTTGGCAAATTTATAAATACATTTTATAATTCTAGAGACATAGACTACTTCATACTATAATTCAATAAAGCACAAGATATGTTTACTAACAAACACAAATTTACCTTTACTTTTTCTGTAGTAGTGAGCTAATAGCAGATATACCTATGTTTAGTAATTAGTGTTTCACCATTATGTTTTATTTGGAAATGATCTAGACATTCAATAAATTTAATTTACTTTATAATTTAACTCATCTTACGAACCTTGAAAGTTTCTAGTAACCAAAAATAGTTTGAAAGCTGTTTTTAAGTACATGTAACACATAATAAATGTTTTAAAGTTTACCTAAAACCCTTTTATCTTACTTATATCTATTTACTTGCTCTTAAAAATTGTCTATATAACCTATGAAAACTTCATGCGATATTAGACAAAGTCAACTATCATCTCCAGCTATTTTTTTTCTTTTGTTGGCAAATTTTGTAACACATAACATGACTTTTAGTAAACTTAGATAGAATAAAAGTATTACACTTAATGTTGATAAAGACGTTTGTTTTAATTAAAGTAAAAACCTTAAACTTGCTGTTATTTATTAAAGATTAATCCTAGATCACATGAACTTAAACAAAATTTGGGTTAGTTTCGAAGATATTCTGAGATTTAGAAATATTTACTTCATAAGCGCTTCTTTTAAGCCAATTAAATCAATCTGTTTTACAAAGTGATTTTTGTCAATTCCATCGAAGGTAGAAGAAAGCCCTATTTGTAATGTACACACATAGACATACATACAAATGCAAATTTCATACCTTTCACTTTAAGACCTTAGTCATGAATCAGGTATAAATATAAAACCTATGCTGTATAAAACTCACTAGTTTATACATAAAGGTTGGAATAAGTTAAGTTTATCTGCTCAGATGGTCAAGCATTACCTTTGTGGAAAAAAGCTTTTAAGATTTGTATTTGTCCCTGACAAATAATCTTAAGTAGGCTGTAGGCTAGATTTTGGGCAAGGGAGTTTTCCAGTAGTTTGTCCTTTTTAAAAGGTGTCTTTCCTCCACTTTTTTCCCCCTGCTGTCAGGTTCTACCAATTGTGTTAACTGGGCTCAGTCTCAGGTGACTGTGGGCTGTGTTTACATTTCTGATTTCATAGAGATTTGCAAGACAAAGACAGCTGTTTTTAATTCCCCAAAGAACTGGGCTGCTGCCTAAGTGATATTAAAAGTCTGCCTGAGTGATATCAAACGTCTGCCCATCCAACGACATTTTCTTTAATTTGCTTCTTCATATCAGGGAGAGGATTTCCAACTAAAATGGAAATCGAATGATTTCTATGTTCTAGAACTTCAGGGTTCAATTATCACATCTAAAAATGTCTGCAGGAGGTATTCAACAATGGCCCTTTGCTCTAGAGCACCATATCTCCCCTATTAGGCCTTGACTATCAGCCCCACATTCTGGGGGCTCTAGCAACCCTACTGTCTCCTCTCAGCCAGTTCAGTTAACGTTGCCTGAGGGGCAGACTCCTGTGCCCTGACAACTCCAGGCAGGGGGAGCTTTCCCAGTGACACACAATGTACATCCCCACAGAATGGTCAGGCAAAAGAGACACAACTACTCCACAGAAAACATGTTCAGATACACCAGATCTCCTCCAAGATCTCACCTCAATTTCATCACTTCTTACACCTCTAACTAAAGCCCTGTCAACAAGACTGTCTTACATATTGAGTGGAGGAGCATCCCCAGCCAGAAAGAACACCTAGGGCCATGAAACACTCAGGGGACACTGACCTAACCTCTTCACACAATGCCCTCACAAAGATACCAAACTCTGTCAGCCTACCAACCTATGCACTTTTCATTTTCTCAATCTAATGGCAGCCCAAGTCAGGGCCCAACCAATGGGTTTTGGCACCACAGCTCCTGGGGCTTCTGCCTCAAGCAGTCTTGGAAATTTCTGTCTTTACCGCTAGGGCCAATTGACCCCCCTCCTGTGTGAGATGCCCTGGGTCCCCAGGGAGGGGTGAATTCAAGGGACCCAGGCCCTTCTGTCAACATTAACTTGATTAACTGGCCTCACAGCTATGTTAAGAAATTTCTGGTCACGTTTCTCATTGTAATTTTTGCCTTCCAGCTTTTAAAAATTTCTCTAAATTGGGGTAAATAGAGTGGAGTTTGGAGGGCCCTTTAATGTTGGGGTACCATTAGGGGGCCTTTTGGCCCACCCACACTTAGTGCTGTATTAACACCTTTGTTTTTACCCCATCAAGGTCCATTTCATTCATCCGTGTCTTATTAACCATCTATATATTTCCACCTGCTGAGATGAGTCCTGTGACTCTTCCCTTCCTGATTCCTCTTTGTTCCACCTCTTTCAATGCTTGCTTTATTTCCCTTATTTCTTAATAACCCTTTAAAGATTTCCACCTGTTGGGAAGAGTCCCTTGACTTTTCCCTTAGCTTCTGCCCATTCTCTTCTTAATCAACCTAATGATTTATTAGCATCTGTAAGGCCAATGGAGGGGAGCTGATAGGCAAACTTCATATGCTTTCCAAACCATTTCTAAAATTAAGCAAGTTCTTCAGGCTAGCTGTTATATTTTCTTTATATCCACCTTTTAATTTAGTCTTTCCATGAGCACCAATAAAACCACTATTTACCATGAGAGCTCTCTAAAAGTTTACCAATTTAGAAGTTTTTCCAATTCAAAGGACCCATTGTCTGGCTATTGGTGAGGAAGATCTTCATTGTGAATCAAACCAATCAGATTTTTTATAGTTTAACCAAGGATGCAAGAGGTGTTTCACAAGAGAGTGCAAAGGATGCAGCCCTCACAAGATCCAGAAAGGCAACTCCCCAAAATAGCCTAAGAAAGCAAAGACCTTTGTTGCACAGGTGTTAAGGATGATATACTGCCAGCACTCACAAGGTAAGGCAGGTTGAGATGACAAAGGCCCTTTATGGGCCCCTTATGACCAACTCCACTGAGTGCTGGCACAGCCCAGGTTGTTACCTGTGCCTCTGACCAATTGGCTACAGCTGCTCCCAGTCTACTTGAGTGACTGACAAATGCCCGCAGGCACACGCACCTTTCTGATGGCAGAGACCCGAGAGAATATTCTCCTGGGTCATAGAATCACGTTCCCAGGACATAAAACAAGACGACACAACAGACAAAGAAGAACACTGACTGTCTCTGGAAGTAAAAGGATCACTCACTCTACCAAATTTACCAGAGTTGCTAAGTCCAAAGAACCAGCTCCTGTTAATCCAAAATTAGAAAAGAGAAAAGAAGGGAGGCTTTTGTCGGTTGTCCTAGGATCTCTGAGCTGCAGCAGCCTCAGGGTGAAAGCTGTCCAGCCAGTAAAGTTGAATTCTGCCAGCTGTGCCAACTGTTGGGGAGAAAAATTTTTCCTCTGCCCTTCTAGGTTCTTCTGTCTGGTCTAAGGATTAAATTGATGTAAGACATTAACAGGAGAAAATCAAGCAAGCGTTTGATAACATATATATATGCAGGAGAGACCCAGGAAAACTGAGTAATTCCCCCAAATGGCTAAAACCCTCTCCCTAAATACCATTTTCAGCTAAAGACAAAGGAGGTTGTTAAGCGGGTGTTTGCTGGGCCATAAGAGACAAGGGACAGAGTGAACTCTGGTCTTTAGGTCCTACTGAGTTTCTCCTTCCATGCCTGGCCCTTATTCCTTGGAGGCATCTCTGATGCCAGCTCTGTTCTAAATTCATGATGATAGGGACTTCCCTGGTGGTGCAGTGGTTAAGAATCTGCCTGCCAGTGCAGAGAAGACAGGTTCGAGCCCTGGTCCAGGAAGATCCCACATACGGTGGAGCAACTAAGCCCGTGCGCCACAACTACTGAGCCCATGAGCCACAATTACTGAAGCCCGTGAGCCTAAAACCCGTGCTCCACAACAAGAGAAGCCACATTACTGAGAAGCCTGTGCAGCGCAACAAAGAGTAGCCCCCACTCACCACAACTAGAGAAAGCCAGCATGCAGCAACGGACCCAACACAGCCAAAAATAAATAAATAAAATAATAAATAAATCTTTAAAATAAATAAATAAATAAATAAATAATAAATTCATGATGATAGACCCTTTATCTAAATTCTTTCAGGCAATTAAGGCATAGATTCAAAAAAAAAAAAAAAAAGACAACTTCCTGAATCTTCTGGTTCTTAAAAACAATCAGCTTAAATTAATCCTCATGCTAAAGAGATACTTTGGGGGACAGATTCTGCTCCTTACAGAATGTTTCTCATAATCTGGTTCACGAGAGCTCTTTTTGGTTCCCTCTTGGAGCTTTGATCAGTCCAGCACTAGTCAGACTCCAATAAATGTTCATAAGTCTGTTTGTAACTAGGGAAACACTTGATGTTTTTCAAAAATCACACAACAGGTACTACTCCCTGAAAATAGTAACCACTTCTTCTAGAACGACGGGCATTCCTATGTCTCATGAAAACAGCAGCTGGAGAGGACAACAGCAACAAACAAGTGATGGTGATTTTTGAGAAACAGTTAAGAAAAAAGAGATGTGTCAGCTTAAACTCAAGAATGTATCCAGGTTTATTTTAAAAATAGTTGTCTAAAATAAGCGTTATTCATTAAGTACTAAAAAAGTAGATGGGGTCAATTGTTTTCTAGTGGAATTTAGTTTAGTATTGACTTCTAGTTAAGCTGTGAAAAAGTCTTCAAGAAAGACGTAGGGATATCAATCTGACTTTTGCTAAAAAAGCAAATGAGATCTAAGACGTTTTCAGACTTATATGTGCTTTACCTCTAAGTCCTACAACAAGGGCTAAACTTGTGAGCTATAAATAATTTTTGCTGAATCAGATCTTGAAAGCACTTCTGTTTATTTATCTTTTTATATTTGCTTTGTTCCAGCTTTAGGGAAAAGGGGTGCATTATCACAGAGATCATGTTGACAGTCATCAGAGGTGGTCCCAGGCTGCACACTTTTAGTTTACTTCTCTACCACATCCAAACATAAAGATGATTGACTAAATGCTGTTGAAAACAATGACGTCACAGCATATGCGGGCATCAAACATCCACAAACCATTTAATCATCTGGATTTAATCATTCTTTTACAGGCAGCAATAAGAAAAGGGCACAATTTAGAAACAATCTCACTAGTAAGAGATTAAAAAAAGTTTTTAGCTGACTCCTGAGTTATTTATTGCTTCCAAACTTCTTTCCTTAAGAAATAAAAATCTCATAATGTTGTGTGAATACAGCAACGAGACCCAGAACCTCTTATTGAAACTAGTTTATAGAAAGCCTGAATTGAAAAAGGTGAATGATCTACTAGCTTATTTCTGGAGGTTTGTCCTCAGCTATCTAAGGCCAGTATCCTGTTTTCACATCCTGAGTTTCCTCCGGGATCACCTTTGGGAGTGACTGCAATCACTG
Organism: Hippopotamus amphibius kiboko; assembly: GCF_030028045.1. Lineage (NCBI taxonomy): Eukaryota > Metazoa > Chordata > Mammalia > Artiodactyla > Hippopotamidae > Hippopotamus > Hippopotamus amphibius. The sequence goes on along the minus strand of NC_080191.1, from coordinate 82,211,667 downwards.
ATGACTGTGACATCCTTGGTTTACTGATATGCCAGGAAATATTCCTCTTCTCACCAGCCTTCTATACTGCTGGAGACACTCCCAGCATTGCAAAATATATCTGCCTTCTGAGGAATTTCTTCATCCACCTCACAAACCAGTAAACTGATGACACAAAGACCAGCCCTCAGCATTCCACCCTACCTGGGTTTCTATCCTCACCTCTGCCCCTCCACCCTGCTCTAGTTTTCTTCCTAGCACTTTCACTGCCTGACAAGGTTTTAACTATTTGTTTCATAACTGTCTTCCAAATGAGAATGCAAACTCCAAGAGAACATGGATTTTTGACTGTTTTGTCTGTTGCTATAACCTGCACACTTAGTGCAGGCTGCACAGAAGTCACTCAATAAATACTTTTGGAATAAATGTACAAATACATTTTGGCAACTTCCACAAGTGAATTGTTCCTTTTTCGATTTTATTACATGTCTGGGAAGAATCACAATGCTAGCTGAAGGGATTGAGTTTTTATGACACTCTGAGTTATTAAGTAAATGCCAATGAACACTTAAAAGTTATTTTTAGTATGTAAATTATGTTCTGTTTTCTTAAGTGTTTGATTGTTCTTCGCTTTTGGTTGCTTTTTTCCCTAATTATTTTTTTGGCACTAATTGAGAGATCTGAATCCTTAATACCAAAATATAAGTTCACATGAAGGAAATATTTTACTCTACTCAGGTGTTTAGCAGAAAGAGAAAATCCATCACCAAAAAGGATACATTCAGCAAAGCTAGGCTTTTTTTTTTTTCTTTTTTTTTTTCAAAATGAAAGGTTCTATTAAAAATTAGCAAGATAGAACCTCTGATTTTCATTTTGACAGGTGGAATGAACATTGTTTCCTTAATCAGCATTTCCTTGGAGTGAAGTTTAATTTTATTCAAATTTGTTTATTATGTGTATCTAGGGGAGCAAAATTTGCCACAGCAAAATATGTCTCTTTGGCATGTGGATTATTTGGGGCTTAAAAAAGTAAGGCCCAAAAGATTCGGGAATAACCTTTGACCTTCCCCTTTATTGCCTAAAAGAATGTAGATAGTGGACCTGGTCCAGGAAAGGAGATATCACCACAGATCGCTATAGTATGTACTAGGTCTGTAGACAGGGAGGAAAGCCTGTTTGTCAAAATTCCTCTCTGTGTCCCATTGTCTCTGCTGGACCAGCAAACACTTGTTTACCAAACACCTGCTTTCCCATCTCCATGTGAACAGCCTTCCTCCCCTCTGAAGTCCCAAACCAACCCCCCCAACATTCTCCTTTGTCTTTAGCTGAAGATGGTATTTAAGGAGAGGGTTTCAGACATTTTGGGGAGTTATTCAGTTTTCCAGAGTCTCTCCTGTATGTTATTAAATGCTTGTTCGATTTTCTCCTGTTAATGTCTCATGTAAATCTAATTTTTAGACCAGACAGAAGAACCTAGAAGGGTAGAGGAAAATTTACTCCTCCCTGACAGACTATATTTAAAAAACAACTTTATAGTGAACCAGAATAAACATAGGTAAGAGTATATAAAACATAATTTATCAGCTTATTGAAAGATAAAGCAAAAAACACTGTAAACTCTACTCAGGTAAAAAAAAAATGCGTATAATATTACTAGCTTCTCCCAGAAATTCCCTTCTGTCTCCTCCCTACTCTTCCCACCCCAGTAGGAACCAATATCCTGAATTTTATTAGAACCACTTCCATGATTTTTCTTTAAAGTTTTACAACCAAATTGTAGATTCCTAAACAATATAGTTGAATTTTGCCTGTTTTTTAACTTTTTGCAAATGAAATCATGTAATATGTGTTCTTTTATGTTCTTTGCTTAACATTATGCATTTAAGATTCGATAATATTGTTGTGTGGATACATAATTGAATCTGCAATTTATACCATGGATATATACACAGCATTCTATTGTAGATGGGTATTTGGATTGTTTCCAGTTAGGGTCTATAGCCAACAGTGCTTCTATGGGTGTTCTTGAACAAGTATCCAACCCTGCATTTCTGTACTGTGTGTATCTGGGAGTAAAATTGCTGAACATGTGGTATTAATATATCAGTTTTAGTAGATACCCTTAAGCATTTGTCCAAAAAGGTAGCAATTTATACTTCTACCAGTAGTAGAAAAGTATTCCCATTCACTCTACAGGATTAGAATCTTCTTAAATTCAGCAATATAATGGAGTATAGTGGTATAGCTTGGTTTTATTTGTATTTCCCTGATGGCTAATGAGATTGAGCATCTTTTCATATGTTTATTGGACATTTGCATTTCCCTTCTTGTGAAGTGACATACCTATTTGTATTTGTTTGTTTTTGATTGCTTCTGGATCAATGTATTCTAGATGTGCACACCTGTAGACAATGCTAGGTGTTGCATATATATTTTCCCTCTCTTGGTTTCCTTCTGATGGTCTCTTTGGATGAACAGACATTTCAAATTTTAATGAGGTTGTGTGGGAGGAAAAATAATTTTCCCTCTACCCTTCTAGGTTCTTGGCTGAGTCCTCCTGTAATAAAATTCAGATTAACAGGAGAAAAACAAACAGAAGTTTAACAACAGAGACAGTACTCTTCCCTTATCTCTTGCTTTGCTTTCTATTGTTTCAGTTACTCATGGTTAACTGCTGTCTAAAAATATTAAATAGAACTTTCCCGAAGTAAATAATTCTCAAGTTTTAAATTGGGCTCCATTCTGAGTAGCGTGATGAAATCTCATGCCTCCCTGCTCTGTCCTTCCCAGGATGTGAATCATTCCTTTGTTCTGTATATCCCACCATTAGTCACTTAGTAACAGCTAGGTTATCAGATCGAATATCCTGGTATCACAGTGCTTATGTTCAGGGGACCCTTATTTTACGTAATAATCACCCGGAAGTGCAAAAGTAGTGATACTGGCAGCTCAGTTATGCCAAAGAGACACTCCGCAAAGTGCTTCCTTCAAGTGAAAATGTGAAAGTGCTCAACCAAATACGGAAAGAAAGAAAATTGAGGGCTGAGTTTGCTAGGATCTAAGGTAAGAACCATTCTTCAACCCATGAAATTGTGATGAAGGAAAAAGAAATTTGGGCTAATTTGCTGTTGCACCTGAAACTGCAAAAGTTAGGGCCACAGTGTGTGATAGGTGCTTAGTTAAGATGGAAAAAGCATTAAATTTGTAAAATAAGATATTTTGAAAAAAGAAATCACATTCACATAACTTTTATCACAGAATGTTGTTATAATTGTTCCATTTTATTATTAGCTGCTGTTAATCTCTTACTGTGCCTAATTTATAAATTAAGTTAATCATAGGTATGTATGTATAGAAAAAAACATAGTATATATAGGATTCAATACCATTTGTGGTTACAGACATCCACGAGGGGTCTTAGAATGTACCCCTTCAAGAATGAGGGGGGCCAACTGTATATCTCCTGTACACATGGGTGATACCCAGGAAAACTGAGTAACTCTTTGAAATGGCCCAAGTCCTCATCTTAAATAACATCACTAGCTAAAGACAAAAGATGTTCACTGGGGGGCAGTTATGGGAGGTGACCAGGGAAAGTGCTGCAAACAAGGGTGAGGTTGTTACACAGATTTAAGTCCTTGCCTACTCTCCTGATAAGAGTTTCTAGAGTCAACCTTCTTTTCCTGGTACAGAGAGAGAGAGATGCCCTTACAAAGGAAGATTTCCCTTAAATGTCTCTTACAAAAGGATAACTTTTGCTCAATTTTCACAGCTTCTCCTGTGTCTGCAGTTTCTTAAAAAATAACCACTTAAAATAATCCTAAAGTCAAAGAGACATATATTGGGTGACATATTCTGCTTCCCATTAGGGTTAAATATATCTATATATATATTTTAAATTTTTTAATTGAAGTATATTCGATTGGTAATGTTGTGTTAGTTTCTAGTGTACAGCAAAGTGATTCAGCTTTGTATGTACATATATACACTTTTTCATATTCTTTTCCATTATAGTTTATTATAAGATATTGAGTGTAGTTCCTTGTGCTATACAATAGGACCTTGTTGTTTATCTATTTTATAAATAATAATTTGTAACTGCTAATCCCAAACTCTTAATGTATCCCTTTCCCCTTTCCCCTCTAGTAACCATAAGTTTGTTTTCTGTGTCTGTGAATCTGTTTCTGTTTTGTAAATAAGTTCATTTGTATCTTTTTTTTTTAGATTCCACATGTAAGTGATATACTATGATATTTTTCTTTGTCTGACTTACTTCACTTAGTATGATAATGTCTAGGTCCATCCATGTTGCTGAAAATGGCATTATTTTATTCCTTTTCATGGCTGAGTAATATTCCATTGTACGTATATACCACATCTTCTTCATCCATTCATCTGTTGATGGACATTTAGGTTGTTTCCATGTCTTGGCTATTGTAAATGGTGCTGCTATGAACATAGGGGTACATGTATCTTTTGAAATTAAGGTTTTCTCCAGATATATGCCCAGGATTGGGATTGCTGGATCATATGGTAGCTGTATTTTTAGTTTTTTGAGGAACCTCCGTACTCTTCTCATAGTGGCTGTACCAATTTACATTCCTACCAACAATGTAGGAAGGTTCCCTTTTCTCCACATCCTCTCCAGCATTTACTGTGTGTAAATTTTTTGACAATGGCCATTCTGTGCCCAGCTGCTTGTCTTGTAAGATTTTATAGGAACACACTCATGCCCATCATTTAGAAGGGGAAAGATAAAATTGGCATTATGTGCAGAGAACAGATACTACACATGGAAAGGCCTAAAGACTCTACATAAAAATTACTAAAACTGATAAATTCAGCAAGGCAGCAGGATACAAGATTAACATACAGAAATCTGTTGCATTTCATTACAATAACAATAAAACATCAGAAACAGAAAGTAAGAAAAAATGCCTTTTAAAATCACATCTAAAAATGTAAAATATTTAGGAATAAAACTGACCAACAAAGTGAAAGACTTATATACTGAGAACTATAAAATATTGATATAGGGAATTGAAGATAATTTAAAGAAATGAAAAGATATCCAATGCTCTTGGACTGGAAGAGTTAATATTGTTAAAATGGTCATACCACCAAAAGCAATCTACAGATTTAATGCAATCTCTATCAAATCACCCATGACATTTTTCACAGAACTAGAACAAATAATCTTAAAATTTATATGGAGCCAGAATTGCCAAAGCAATCCTGAGGAAAAAAGAACAAAACTGGAAGCATAACCCTCCCAGATTTCAGACAATACTACAATGCGACAGTCATCAAAAACAGATGGCACAATACACTGCTAGAAGATGGCGGAACAGGAGGATGTGTGCTCACTCCCTCTTGCAGGAGCACCAGAATTACAACTAAATGCTGAACAATCATCTACAGAAAGACACTTGGACTCACCAAAAAAGACACCCCACATCCAGAGACAAAGGAGAAGCTGCAATGAGATGGTAGGAGGGGTGCAACTGCATTAAAACCAAATCCCATAAATGCTGAGTGGGTGACTCACAAACAGGAGAACAGTTATACCACAGAAATCCACCCAATACAGTGAGGGTTCTGAGCCCCACATCAGGCTTCCCAGCCGGGGGGTCTGGCAATGGGAGGAGGAATACCCAGAGAATCAGACTTCGAAAGCCAGCAGGATTTGATTGCAGGACCTCCACAGGACTCAGGGAAACAGAGACTCCACTCTTGGAGGGCACACAAAAAAGTGTGCTCACCAGGACCCAGGGGAAGGAGCAGTGACCCCATAGGAGACTGAACCAGACCTACCAGCTGGTGTTGGAGGGTTGCCTACAGAGGTGGGGGGCAGCTGTGGCTCACGGAGGGGACAGGGACACTGGCAGCAGGGGTTCTGGGAGGTGCTCATTGGCGTGAGCCCTCCCAGAGTCTGCCATTAGCTACAATAAAGAGCATATAAGCTCCAGTACTGGGTAGCCTTAGGCCAAACAACCACCAGGGTGGGACCACAGCCCCACCCATTGGCAGACAAGCAGAATAAAGTTTTACTAGGCTCCACCCACCAAATTGGATTAAAGTTTTACTGAGCTGTGCCCACCCAGCCCAATCCACAATCAGTCCCTCCCATCAGGAAGTACACACAAGCCTCCTAGATAACTTCCTCCACAAGAGGGCAGACAGCAGTATCAAGCAGTATCAGCAGTATTTCGTTCTGTGGAACTGAAAACCACAGCCACAGAAAGACAGAGAAAATGAAAAAGCAGAGGACTTTGTACCAGATGAAGGGACAAGATAAAACCCCAGAAAAACAACTAAATGAAGAGGAGATAGGCACCCTTCCAGAAAAAGAATTCAGAATAATGATAGTGAAGATGATCCAGGACTTTGAAAAAAGACTGGATGCAAAGATCGAAAAGTTGCAAGAAAACTTTACCAAAGACCTAGAAGAATTAAAGAACAAACAAACAGAGATATGCAACACAATAACTGAAATGAAAAATACACTAAAAGGAACCAATAGCAGATTAACTGAGGCAGAAGGGCGAGTAAGTGGCCTGGAAGACAGTATGGTGAAAATCACTGAAGCAGAAAAGAATAAAGAAAAAATGATGAAAAGAACTGAAGACAGCCTAAGATACCTCTGGGAAAATGTTAAAAACATCAACATTCACATTATAGGGGTCCCAGAAGGAGAAGAGAGAGAGAAACAACCTAAGAAAATACTGGAAGAGATTATAGTTGAAAACTTCCCTAACACGGGAAAGAAAATAGCCACCCAAGTCCAGGAAGCACAGAGAATCCCAGGCATGATAAACCCATAGAGAAACATGCCAAGACAAATAGCAGTCAAATTGACAAAAATTAAAGACAGAGAAAAGTTATTAAAAGCAACAAGGAAAAAACAACAAATAACATACAAGGAAACTCCCATAAGGTTAACAGCTGATTTCTTAGCAGAAACTCTGCAAGCCAGAAGGGAGTGCCACAATATAATTAAAGTGATGAACGGGAAGAACCTACAACCAAGAACACTCTACCCAGCAAGAATCTCATTCAGATTCGATGGAGAAATCAAAAGCTTTACAGACAAGCAACAGCTAAGAGAATTCAGCACCACCAAACCAACCCTACAACAAATGCTAAAGGAACTTCTCTAAGCAGGAAACATAAGAGAAGAAAAGGACCTACAAAAACAAAAACAAAAACAAAACAATTACAAAAATGGTAATAGGAACATACATTACCTTGAATGTAAATGGACTAAATGCCCCAACCAAAAGACAAAGACTGGCTTAATGGATACAAAAACAAGACCATATATATGCTATCTACAAGAGACCCACTTCAGACCTAGGGACACATACAGACTGAAAGTGAGGGGATGGAAAAAGATATTCCATGCAAATGGAAATCAGAAGAAAGCTGGAGTAGCTATAGTCATATCAGATAAAATAGACTTTAAAATAAAAAATGTTACAAGAGACAAGAAAGGACATTACACAAAGATCAAGGGATCAATCCAAGAAGAAGAGATAACAATTATAAATATATATGCACCCAATATAGGAGCACCTCAATACATAAGGCAAATGCTAACAACTATGAAAGAGGAAATCAACAGTAACACAATCATAGTGGGGGACTTTAACACCCAACTTACACCAATAGACAGATCATCCAGGCAGAAAATTAATAAGGAAACACAAGCTTTAAATGACACAATAAACCAGCTTGATTCAATAGATATCTATAGGACATTACATTCAAAAACAGCAGATTACACGTTCTTCTCCAGTGCACATGGAACATTCTCCAGGATAGATCATATTTTGGGTCATAAATCAAGCCTTGGTAAATTCAAGAAATTTGAAATTGTATCAAGCATCTTTTCTGACCACAATGCTATGAGATTAGAAATTAATTACAGGAAAAAACTGTACAAAACACAAACACATGGAGGCTAAACAATACGCTACTAAATAACCAAGAGATCACTGAAGAAATCAAAGAGGGAACCAAAAAATACCTAGAGACAAATGACAACGAAAACATAATGATCCAAAACCTATGGGATGCAGCAAAAGCAGTTCTAAGAGGGACGCTTATAGCAATACAATCCTACCTCAAGAAACAAGAAAAATCCCAAATAAACAATCTAACCTTACACCTAAGAAACTAGAGAAAGAAGAGCAAACAAAACCCAAAGTGAGTAGACAAAGAGAAATCATAAAGATCAGAGCAGAAATAAATGAAATAGAAACAAAGAAACCAATAGCAAAAATCAATAAAACTAAAAGCTTGTTCTTTGAGAAGATAAATAAAATTGAGAAACGTCTAGCAAGAATCATCAAGAAAAAGAGGAAGAGGACTCAAATCAATAAAACTAGAAATGAAACAGGAGACGTTACAATGGACACTGCAGAAATAAAAAGCACCACAAATGACTACTACAACCAACAATATGTCAATAAAATGAACAACCTGGATGAAATGGACAAATTCTTAGAAAGGTATAACCTTCCAAGACTGAATCAGGAAGACAGAGAAAATAGGAACAGACCAATCACAAGTAATGAAATCGAAACTGTGATTAAAAAGCTTCCAACAAACAAAAGCCCAGGACCAGAAAGATTCACAGGTGAATTTTATCAAACATTTAGAGAAGCGCTAACATCCATCCTCCTCAAGCTCTTCCAAAACATTGCACAGGAAGGATCACTCTCAAACTCATTGTATGAGGCCACCATCACCCTGATATCAAAACCAGACAAAGATGCTACAAAAAAGAAAATTACAGACCAATATCACTGATGAATTTAGATGCAAAAATCCTTAACAAAATACTAGCCAACAGAATCCAACAACACATTAAAAGGATCATAAACCATGATGAAGTGGGGTTTATCCCTGAAATGCAAGGATTCTTCAATATACACAAATCAGTCAATGTGATACACCATATTAACAAATGGAAGGATAAAAACCACACGATCATCTCAATAGGTGCAGAAAAATCTTTTGACAAAAGTCAGCACCCGTTTATGATAAAAGCTCTCCAGAAGGTGGGCATAGAGGGAACCTACCTCAACATAATAAAGGCCACATATGACAAACCCACAGCAAACATCATTCTCAGTGTTGAAAAACTGAAAGCTTTCACTCTAAGATCAGGAACAAGACAAGGATGTCCACTGTCTCCACTACTATTCAACATAGTTTTGGAAGTCCTAGCTACAGCAATCAGAGAAGAAAAGAAATCAAAGGAATCCACATTGGAAAAGAAGTAAAACTGTCACTGTTTGCAGATGACATGATATTATACATAGAAAATCCTAAAGATGCCACTAGAAAATTACTTGAGCTAATCAATGAATTTGGTAAAGCTGCAGGATACTAAATTAACATACAGAAATCACTTGCATTTCTTTACACTAACAATGAAAGATCTGAAAGAGAAATTAAGGAAACAATCCCATTCACCATTGCAACAGAAAGAATAAAATACCTAGGAATAAACCTAACCAAGAAGGTAAAAGACCTGTACTCAGAAAACTATAAGATATTAATGAAAGAAATCAAAAACGACACAGATGGAGAGATTATACCATGTTCTTGGACTGGAAGAATCAACGTTGTGAAAATGACTATAGTACTCAAAACAATTTACAGATTCAATGCAATCCCTATCAAATTACCAATGGCATTTTTCACAGAATTAGAACAAGAAACTTTATAATTTGTATGGAAATGCAAAAGACCCCAAATAGCCAAAGCAACACTGAGAATGAAAGACAGAGTTGGTGGAATAAGACTTCCTGACTTCAGGCTATACTACAAGACTACCATGATCAAGCCAGTATGGTACTGGCACAAAAACAGAAATATAGATCAATGGAACAGGATAGAATGCCCAGACATAAACTACAGTCAACTAATCTATGATAAAGGAGGCAAGGATGTACAATGGAGAAAAGGCAGCCTCTTCAATAAGTGGTGCTGGGAAAACTGGGCAGCTACATGAAAAAGAATGAAATTAGAACACTCCCTAACACCATACACAAAAATAAACTCCAAATGGATTAAAGACCTAAATGTAAGGCCAGTCACTATAAAACTCCTAGAGGAAAACATAGGAAGGACACTCTTGGACATAAATCACAGCAAGATCTTTTTTGATCCACCCCCTAGAATAATGGAAATAAAAACAAAAATAAATAAGTGGGACCTAATAAAACTTCAAAGCTCCTGCACAGCAAAGGAAACTATAATCAAGACAAAAAGACAACCCTCAGAATGGGAGAAAATATTTGCAAACGAATCAACAAAGGATTAATCTCCAAAATATATAAACAGTTCATCCAGCTCCATATCAAAAAAAAAAAAAAACAAAAAACCCAATCAAAAAATGGGCAGAAGACCTAAATAGGCATTTTTCCACAGAAGACATGTGGATGGCCAAGAGGCACATGAAAAGCTGCTCAACCTCACTAATTATTAGAGAAATGCAAATCAAAACGACCATGAGGTATCACCTCACACTGGTCAGAATGGGCATCTTCAGAAAATCTACAAACAGTAAATGCTGGAGAGGGTGTGGAGAAAGGGAACCCTCTTGCACTGTTGGTGGGAATGGAAATTGATACAGCTACTACGGAGGACAGTATGGAGGTTCCTTGCAAAACTAAAAATAGAGTTACCATATGACCCAGCAATCCCACTACTGGGCATATACCCAGAGAAAACCATAATTCAAAAAGACACATGCACTCCAATGTTCATTGCAGCACTATTTACAATAGCAGGGACATGGAAACAACCTAAATGTCCATCAACAGATGAATGGATAAAGAAGATGTGGTATGTATATACAATGGAATATTACTCAGCTGTAAAAAGGAATAAAACTGGGACATTTCCAGAGACATGGATGGACCTAGAGACTGTCATACAGAGTGAAGTGAGTCAGAAAGAGAAAAACAAATATAGTATGTTAACACATATACGGGGAATATAGAAAGATGGTACAATTTAACAGGTTTGCAAGGCAGATATAGAGACAGATATAGAGAACAAACATATGGACACCAAGTTGGGAAAGTGGGGAGGGTTGGGGGGGATGAACTGGGAGATTGGGATTGCCACATATACACTACTAATAAGAAATAAAATACCAAATTGTACACTCTAAATATATGCAGTTTATTGTATGTTAACTGTATCTCATTTAAAGTTCTTTAAAAAAAAAATGGCACAAAACCAGACATGTGGGTCAATGGAACATAATAGAGAGCCCAGAAATAAACCCACCTACCTACAGGCAATTAATCTTTAACAAAGGAGGCCGGAATATACAATGGTGAAAAGACCGTGTCTTCAGCAAGTAGTGATGGAAAAACTGGACAGCTGCGTGTAAATCAGTGAAATTAGAACACTCCCTCATGCCATATGCAAAAATAAACTCAAAATGGCTTGAAGACTTAAACATTTAAGACAGGATATCATCAAACTTCTAGAACAGAACATAGGCAAAACATTCTCTGACATAAATAATACTAATGTTTTCTTAGGTCAGTCTCCCAAGGCAATAGAAATAAAAGCAAAAATAAACAAATGGGACCTAATGAAACTTACAAGCTTTTGTACAGCAAAGGAAACCATAAACAAGATGAAAAGACAATCTATCTATCTATCTATCTATCTATCTATCTATCTATCTATCTATCTATCTATCTATCATCTATCTATCTAATCTATCCAACTATATATAGATAGATATAGATATAGATGTATTTTAAGGACAGTGCTTTTTGTATTTTCTTTAAGAAATTATTCTCTAAAGTCATGAAGATATTGTTCTATATTATTTCATGAAAGCTATTTTGTTTTGATTTTCACATTTATGGTTATGATGTATCTACAGTTTTTTTGTGTGTGTGAATGGTGAGAGGTAGAGGGTCCAATATTTTTCCCATATAAACCCAATTGTTCCAACACCATTTATTGAAACTGTTATCATTTCCAAGTGCTCTGAAATACCACTTTTATCATAAATCAGGTCATCATATATTTATGGGTCTGTTTCATGGCTCTTTATTATTTTCCATTCCTCTTTTTTCTATCCTTATGCCAATTCCACCCTTTCTTAATTGCTATAGTCACTTAGCTCTGAATTTCTAGAACTAGGGAGGAAGGGAGGTCCTAAGCATGGAGGAACCTGAAGCTTGTAACAATTTTGTGCTCTTCTATTAGAAAAAAATAAACATAAAATTAGGAACAGACGTGAATGAGAACATAAACCACAACAAATTACAAACTTTTAATAGCTGGCAAATACCATAAACATCATGAAATCCAGAACCACTTAAGAGATTTTTCTCTATATTTTTGGCTCCATATTCTTTGATTGACTTTTCCTATAATTATAATTTTGTAATACCATTTTCTATCTAAAAAATGAAAAGAAAATTCAGTCTTTCCTCTAGCACAGCTAATCAAAATTTATTTTTTTATTTTGTGAGTTTTCAACTCATCGTTACTTAAAGATTAAATATTTTAGATTTTTTGTCAAATTTCAAAAACATCCACCAAAAGTTTTACATCTGAGTTACGGATATACTCATCATTTGTGCAAGTTTGTACCCTACAAAAGGAGGGATTCTGATAATTTCTACTTTGTGTGGTCCCAATAAAAAAAATGTATGGTGAACTTATGATTACACCCTGCATTTTCAGGTATATGCCTGAAAGAAAAGAACTTTCGTTTTGGCTTAATCATCAATGAGAAATTAATTCTCTTCTTCATATTTTACATGTCTGTCATTGGGAAACTTTCCCACAGAGGCGCTTCAGGCACCACTTCTCCCATCTGGTTTCTCCTTCTCCACCCAGCAGGTATTGTAAGACAAACCATGTTGTGCTGTAGCCTCTGGTCCCACACCTTCAGGTCACAACACTGGATGGGTTAGCCCAGGGACATTAGGTGTATTCCTAGAAGCCATTCTTATGACTGAAGGCTAGTAATTAAGTAACTACATATGGAAGTGACAGAGAGTCACATAAATATGCCACAACACTAATATTAAATAGATCCCCAACCCAACTCTTCTCATTCAAATCCCTCAAAAGCCACAGCCATTCCAAAACTGGCCAACATAAGTAGGTGTATAATGGAGGTGAATTTAGAGAGAAAAGATCTAGCAGTTAATAGTATATGGTTAAGTTATCTGACTTGCACACTTTACAGAAATGGAATCATGTGAACAGTGTTAGGACAGCTCCAAGGGTCCTGAAAGTGGACAGTGTAAGCTCCATGGTAAATCTGCCTCTGACCACACCTTTATAATGAGTTAGGAGCCACTAGAACCTGCTTTCCCACTTTGTTCTGTAGAGCCTGTGTGTTGCTCTTGATATCTGCATTTCAATATGAATTTAAATTCAGCTTCTCTTGTTCCTCAGAGATCTATGTAGGGATTTGGAGGGAGATTGCATTGAATTTATAAATCAATTTTGGGAGAACTGACATCTTTAAAATATTAAATTGCCTGATCCATGCACATAATGTGTATCTCCATTTATGTCGGTTTCTTAAAATTGCACTTGTGTGCATGAATTTCTCCAAAGAGGTCATGCACATATCTTCCCAATTTCATTAATAGTCTGTAATATTTTTGTTAGAGCCATTTGGGTTTGAAGTTTTCTTTGAGGCAAGATTTTTCTTTATTACTATTTCTTTAATAGTTGTAGGGTTTTGGTGTTTTGGGTTTTGTTTTTTTATGTCAGTTTTGGCAAGTTATATAAATTTTATCTCTTAACTGGACCAACTTTTGCCTCTTTTGATCCTCTCCATTGTATGATTAGTTTATATTTCATGAATTTCTGCTATCTTTTTTCCCTCTTTTTACTTTCCTTGGTTTAATTTTCTCTTCTTTTGATAACTTCTTGAGATGGTTGCTTACTTCATCTATTCATTGTTTCTTCTTTTCTAATAAATGTATTTTAAATAAAATATCCTCTAGTTAATGATTTACCAGCATTTCACAAGTTATGAAATCCTATATTTTCATTATGCAATTGGAAATATTATTTAATCTATTACGATTTCTTCTTTGAACCATATGTTATTTACATCAGGGGTCTCCAATGCCTGGGTTGTGGACTGGTAGCGGCCCACGGCCTGTCAGGAACCGGGCTGCAGAGCAGGAGGTAAGCGTCAGGTCAAGCAAGGGAAGCTTCATCTGCCCCTCCTCCCCATCACTCCTATTACCACCTGAACAATCCAGCCCCCACCCCCTGGTCAGAGGAGAAATTGCCTTCCATGAAACTAGTCCCTGGTGCCAAAAAGGTTGGGGACCTCTGATTTACATGATTATTTCTTGAATTTCTAAACATAGAGATATGTCCTCGTTCTTTGATTGTTTTCCATTTCCAACATAATTGCCTTATGATCAGAAAACAGTCTGTAACATTTCAATCCTTTAAATGTGTTGAGACACACTTTATAGGTAATATATGGTTAATTTTATAGCCAATATATGGTTAATTTTTCTAAATATCAGTATGTGCTAGAAAAGACTGCGATTTCTGCAGTTAGTTGTATAAAGTTTTAAAAACTGAAACAACAAATATATCCTGGTGCCACGTAATACTATCAAAGCAAAAAAAAAAAAAAAAAAAATCACGTTACCCAAACAAAATTAGAAATCCCTCTTGTTCTTCCTTTGCTCTCTACATCCCTAGAATTTGTTAACGCAGCTCTTGGTGAGGTAGCAAAGAAATGGCCAGCTGTGTACACATATGAGTTTTCCAACATTGCTCAGCTGAGATACACACAGCAGTGTGGTTAAGCTCAATGTTTGCTTTATTTCTTCCCATAAGCCAAGAGACAGTATATTTTTAGAATTTCAATGTCGATAAATAAATAATGAATCTGGGAAAGAAAAGTTTGCTGTTAGTAACACATCTACTAATCTATGATAAATAACTATACGTACATTCAATGCGGTTCCTTAGAAAGAAATCTCAAAGCATAATATTTGAGATCACTAGCTTTTTATCCTGGGAATTCATTTTTAGCTTAACACTGTTGCAAAACAGAATCAGTTTTACTTTTCACCTAATGTTCTAAAGAATCTTTTATAGGAAAAGTCATTTCACTGTGTATTAATAACATACCTAGAACGCCATGGTATCAAAACATTGGAGATGCCATATTAAAGTCAAGAAAATGAGACATCAAAGCCCCCAAACATGGAATTTCCAGTGAATTTCCATAACCAGAAATGCATAAGACCAGTTCCCATGACATTTGATTGATATCCAGCGAGCACCAAGCATAATGACAGGACATGTGAATCTTATTTTAAGTTGCTCAAGTTCAGGTAAGAATCCCTGAAGGCAGCGGCTCCATTTTTTATTGTTTTCTATTATTTTGAATGAAAGGACTTAAACAATATCCCCTGGGACAGTAATCGGGAAGTGGAAACAAAGAAGCCGAGTGGAAATGACTCTTCCTATACCTTCCCCTGGTGGCTGTGTGACCTTGAACAAGAGACTTAACTTTGTAGCCTTGGTTTTCTCATCTGTGAAGTCAGAAAAAATCACACAAACATTGCAAGCTTGCTGCTGAGAGTTCCGTGTGAGCAGTCCTACATATGACTACATAATATGCACACACACACACACGTGTGTGCACAATGCTTTGAAGATGTGATCGTTTCTGCGACTGTTAGGTTAGTATTAGCTTGTGGGGGGCGCAGAACCTGCCACACAGAGGAGGGACTTACTGGTATTAGGTGGCAGATGGATTGAGGCTTTTAAACACAGGCCAGTCTCCTTATGACTGTTTCCCAAAAGCAACAATTTCCACTTAAATCTTTGGAAATGCAACAAGATGAAGTGCTTTTCGGATGACAAGGTCCACTCCGAGATACAAGTGGCTTTTACCCCGAAATAACTGGATAATGAAAACAATATCCAAAGCCTCCTGGCAAGCATCATCCTTTTCCACTGTGATGCATTTTACTGCAGGTACAGACGTCTCAGTGTCATTGTGTGGTCTGGTTCCTTTTAGACGTCCTTTCCAGTAGAAGGGAATATGATGTTTTAAGTCTTCTCAGACAGGAAAAGCAAAATGCAAGTAATTTATTTATGATTCTATTTTGTCTAACTCTTTTATTTATGATTCTGCTTTGTAAGTGTATTTTTTTAAACTATGTTCCAGGAAAATAAAAATACGTTTCTCTTTACCAGAAAGATTTGAGAAAGGAGTGCTTTCTGAATGCCACCAACCAATTCATCGTGTTACTTAGGGCCAGCCACCAAGTTGCCTCTCTCTGACATTCTGCCATAGAAAAATGGAGTAATAATTTGTTTCTTCTTTAGGCAAAGAGACAAAAAGACAAAGTTAATACAGTAATAATAGTAGCTGATAAATCACTACTGGGACTTCCCTGGTGTCCCAGTGGTTAAGACCCTGTGCTTCCAATGCAGGGGGTAGCAGGGGTTCAAACCCTGGTGGGGGAACTAAGATCCGACATGCTGTGCCGCATGGCCAAGGAAAAAAATCATTGATCAGTATCTACGAGCCAAGTACTAGTCCACGCACCTCACATGTAATTAATTATGTTTAATCCTCATCATAAGCTCATATAGAACTGTGCGCATTGTCATGTGAGGAAAGGGAGGTACCGAGAGCGTAAGTAACTTGCCTAAAGTCACAGGACCAATAAGTGGGATATTCAAACCCAAGCAGCCTGTTTCTGGAGCCCACAGAAACTTGCTGCCTTTCCAGTGAAATGACAGATACAAGTTCTCATCCCTATTACCAGACATTTAGTGGGTCAGCACAGATGCAAAACTTTCAGTGTTAGAATTACTCTGCTCAAGTTTGTTTTAAGTAGGGTATGTTCCTCCTGGCTTGGCTGAAGCTAGGTGTAGGATTACTTTTCTCTTCTGACAAGAAAACCTGGTTCTTGGTAAACATCATGACACACAGAAGGTAAACTTCAGTGTGGTCCATCCTTTGAGTTCTAAGTCTTTATCTCACATACTTTCTCACAAGCTTTCTTTCTGGCAGTTTTGGTTCCAACTGACTTGCCCACCTCTCAGCCTTCGCGTGCATGTAACCTGGAATCATCACAAAGCCAGTTGTCGCTGGGCTTCTGCTGACGAACCAGGTTTAACTAACCCGAAAACGCTGAGATGCTGAGGTTTGCGGCAGAGAGAGGATTTATTCACAGGGCAGCCAGGGGAGGAGACAGGAGAACAGGTGTCAGATTCACTGCCCCAAGACAAGGGGGTCGGGATGTTTTTGGGATAATTAATAAAGAAGCAGAGCCATTTGGGCGTGGGAAGCGTGGGGAAAGGTGATTGGAAAAAGGTGCTTAATCATTGTTCTGTAAGCTACAGGCTCCGCAACACGTTCAGAAATGGAGGTGCTTAGGACATTCTGGGGTGTGTACATGGGGGGCGGGTATTTCTGACCTCCCAATGTCAAACACTCACCGCAGTGGACAGTCACGCAGGCCGAGTTGGAGGGTCAGTGGTCCTATCCAGTCTTAACCAGCTCAGCTTGAATTGGATGCAGCTGACTCCAAGCTCCTAGGAAACAACTGGGGCAAACATCGTACTGTTTAGGCTCAGTGCCTTTGGAGGACACGCAGATCTTAAAGCTGCCTGGAATAGTGATCTCACTAATCAGTACTTGGGGATTCATGTCATCATATCCTTGCAGCAGCGCCCCACCCCCAACAGAAGCATCGGGCTTCAGCCTAGCACAGAGTGCACATGCGCCTGCCAGGTGGGAGGAGGGGAAACTGATGCCACCTCCCTTGAGTTTCTCTTCTGTCCCATCTCACATTCTGCTGTCAGGGTGACCTCTTTTGAGAAGCAGGCAGCTTTATTGATTTCCACTTTCCTACCACAGAAAGGAATGCATCCCTTCCTTCCTGGGCCTCCGTGAGCAGATTCTGCCCTGACATCCACCCTTGGCCTTGCATCTCTAGCTGGGCTAGGATATCACCCAGCACAGTTTGGAGCCCCTTTCCCAATGCTTTGCCTTTGCTTGTGCATGTATTTCAGTAAATATTTCGTGAGCAGCTACTATGTTTCAGGTGTAGAGCAAGCCCCTTGTCGGGAATCACCTCCTCTCCTCATCTATCCTCACCCATACTTCAGACTTCACTTATTCCATCCTTCCCAACAGCACTGCCTGGATTTCCCAGGACTCATGCTACTTTATGAATTTAACTGTCTCCCCATTTAGCTAATAGCTAGATGCTCACAGGCTTTAGACCTCTGCATCCTTCCAAAGGGCTTAGTATCATGCTAGGAAGATGCTAAGTGAGCAAAAAGTACTTGTTAACAGAGGAACTTTGGTGAAGCTTTAGCTTTATTAGAACTTCAATCCAGTGAAGGTCTCCAGCCATTGCTTAGAGAGTGCTGGTGGCATGTTAGGAATCTGATGAAGTATTGTTCCAACTGTGCAGATGTAAGTGAGGGACATGAAGTCACTTTTGCACTTTAAAAACGTATGGTGTTGACTTGTGTCTGAGGACTGCAGGGGTGGGATGGGGAGAGAGAAGGAATGTAATTTCATCTTACACAACCCGGTCCAAATCCCTTGGTTTTCTACCTTAGCATCTTTCCAACAGTACAAAACTGTTTTGACACATCCTGGTTTCTATTTCTCTGCATTTTCTAAGCACGGCTTTGTGTGCTCTTTATGTTAGAGCTAGGAATTAGCCCAGCCCTCTGACCCCTGCCTTGTACCTCAAGATCGACTTTCTACAATTCTTACTTTATGCTAGCTCAATCCTAGCACTGAGCATGTAGTGTTTTCTTCACTTATTTTACAATCTCTGTAGCCATTTCCAACGTATGCTCATCCTGAAAGGAGCCTGGCTTACTCATTTAGGCAAAAGCCCACTTTGTTCATTTGACTTTGTAATTCAGTCCCCGGTGCGTCTTTTGCAGCACAATTGTGATAAATTTTCAACTTATATCTATTTTTATAACTGCCACTTCTACAACGTGGCAAGCTTTTTTCCCTTAACTTTAAAAACATCATTTCCGAAAGAAAGCTGTTCTGAAATCTGGCTTCTTCAGCAAACCGAACACCCACACGATGAAGACAGAATGACAGAAGTAAGAGGTGAAAAAAGATGAGTAAGGTCACCTTGCCTAATTTTTTAGCAAATGCAGAGATGTGTGCACAGCGATGCTTGAGTCTCCATAACCTAGTGTTTTAATTTTAGAAAATGTTGCTGACCACCCGCTGCCATTGTACAGTCTTTTATCTGTGGGTTTTGCTAGACCCACATGAGCTTTTCTATTAGTTCACGTTTTCTTTGAAATCGATTTTCATCTTTGTGGTAGAATGTAAGTCTGCTCGAGTCCAAGTTTATTTTGCCTTTTAAATGATAATAATAATTTATTTTTACCCCCACTCCATTTTTAGGAGTAACATTCTCCTTATCTATTGAAACATAACACCTCAAAACCTTAACCATGTAAAATCACAGCAATCTTTTCTTCTTAATTCTCATTGTTTGGCAGGGAAACTGGGAGATCAGCGAGGGAGTCCTTGTCCAGGGACCTGTAGGCAGCTGTAAACAGGTGGAGGTGACAGCTGGCATCATCGTAAAGGGTTTCTCACACACCTAGCTGCTGGCTGGAAACTTCGCTGGGCCTCCAGCCAGAACACCTACCTACACGCAGCGCTCCTGGGAGTCCTGGGCTTCCCTCACAGCAGGTCGGCTGATCCTAAGGCAAACAGCCCAACACAGATGGGGAGGCTGACTGCCCTTTATGACTCAGCCTGTGAAGTTACATAGCATCATCTCACCAAACAATCACAGAGGAGCACCCAGGTGCAAGGACGGGGTGAGGAGGGGGGGTCTCAGGGCGAGGAGTAGAGCAGGTGCAGAAATCAACCTGCCTTTGGATTAAGACAGTGGGATGAGAGGTTTGGATACCACCTTCTTCCATGAGCAGTTACACAATCAGCTACTAATTCTAAATACTAAGTGGATATGAAGCCAAGCAGGACCCTGAGGGGCTCCTGGGCATGGAACCCTTTGAAACAGTTGCGATCAGGAAAGGGAAGGGATGCAGAGACAGGGGAGGGGCAGCCAAGAAACAACAGTGAAGCCGCGGGGCAGGGCCTTGGTTCTGCCTCCAGGGGTACTTATAACAATATCTTTGAGCTCTTTACAGAACGAAACCCCCCAACCAATGGAAGGTGAGCTGCTTGATGAAGCATTCCTCATTCCAGAGAGAAGGTCATGGTTTGATAGACTCCAGAACCAGAGAAGCTCATCAGGAGACCACCTGAGACAAGATTAAAGGGGTGCAGGCCCTGCACATGCCCTGATCCTTATCAGCAACCCCACCCTTGAACTATTGCTATAAAACTCCTCACCAAATCCCCCCAGGTTGGGGCACACAGTTTTTCAGGGCACGAGCCTTGTGTCCCCTCTGTGCCTGCCAAAGCAATAAAGCTATTCTTTTCTACTTCACCCAAAACTGTCTCCAGGATTTGGCACCGGTGCACAGAGGCCAAGCTTTCAGCATCAAATAGAGGATGAAAGATTCTGGCTTAGCTACCAGTTTCAACTTCTTTTCACACGAAACCACACGCCATGCCCCCTAACAGATCTTACAATGAGCTTCACTTACTCTGTCTCAGTGTTTCCTGATCTCTCCCACCAAGGTTAGTGAAATCCATGAAAAAGATGAGAAGGAAAGGCTTGCTATATCCTAATCTGTACATCCGTCCACCCGTCTCTGATCAGTTGGCTCTAATCACATCTTCAGTGAGTCCTGGCTATGTCTCTACTCACTGTGTGACCTTGAGTGACAGCTCACTTCCCTGGTTAAATTGCCCCTAAGTTCTCTTTCAGTTCTAATGTTCTAGAATTCTAAATTATATATGCAGATCAAAATCTATTTTCATCTGCTAATTAAATATCATTACCAGTATCACCAGATAATTATCCTAAGGCATGTGCATGTGTTTATTTTTCTATTTTGAACCCCATAGAAATCCATGAAATCAATTCCTATTGCATGCTTCCTCCTCACAGATAAAAGGATCATGTTTCTAGTTGGTGTAGAGTTTATCTAAATTACACACATTGTTTTTCTCTCCCTTTATCCCAGAATAATCCATCAAGCCTCAGAAGTTTTCCCATGAAAATAATAATACTGTGTAGACAACATGTCCTTATTAGGCTTGTTGAGAAATTCTTTCTCTGTCAAACATGAAATCTGTGGACATGATGAAATGAAAAATCTGGACTCTGTCAGAAGCATGCAACTCACTTGGGAAACCAGTTATTAATGTGCAGGATTTTCACAGCACAGCAACCACCCTGTAGGTTTACAGAAAAATATGAAACCCAAATCTCCAGGACAGCCACTCAAGATATCTGAACTGATGTCCGGCAGAGGTGGCAGAGCAGTGGTTAACATTGGTCTCCAATGTCACTCATAGGTATTCTTTCATTACCTGGTGCAGTCACTCTGAATAAAATACATGGTTAAGTATTTCCCCATCAATTACAACTTTCCAAGCTTAATTCACACCTTCCTCCATCTCCTATGAATATTTCTTTATCCTCCCAATCAAGTGACTTAATCTATCTTGCTGTTAAGGAGATGAGGCAAGGCCACAATTTTTTCTTTCCCATTTTTGCCTTGAAATCAACATGTCCTTCTCCCAGCTTTTCCACCACAAACTATCCCCTCTAACAAAGTGTTCTATTTACTCCTATGTCTAAATCCAAATGACAGTCCTAGGTCAAATCCTCTGTGAATGCCTCTGCTTGTATGCACGGCTTTACTTAGAAGCGTGTGGACCAACACGTAATTAGACGTTGAGGAAACAGCTTATCCTCCCCACCTCTGTTCTAGCATCTATCTTGTTTGCACTGTCGCTGATTCGTGGGAGCCCAGCCACAGCTGGCTGAGGAGCTGAGCACCCCTGATCGAGGCCCAGTGCGTTGCAGGAGCACCACCAGGAGACTGGGGAATGCAGGCTATCAAGACTCGCCTCCTTTAACCACCCTGACTCAGCTCCCAAGAAGGAAAGTCAAGGGCTGTGCTAGCATCTCTCCCCATACCCCACGAGTCAGTGCTCCCAATAAAGGACTAAACCTCTAAAGGCAGCTTGAGGTTAGGGGACAAAAGGGACCCCCACAGCTTGTCGTCCACATCAGCGTTCAGAAAGTGGTGGAACCAACACCCCATCAGCAAATCCTATTTACTTAATGCCTCATCCGGAAATATCTGGCCAATGAAAGAAGGAGAAGGGATATGGCTTTTCTGACCTGATTAACGTACCGTATGGGGAGGCCTCCCCCAGGGCAGGCAGACCCCCAGGTCCCCCAGGTCTCCTGCTGCAGCCCTAAAGATGCTCTTCCCCTTGCTGGAGAAAAGTCCTTATTAAGCAGCCTCTTAGGGAATATATAGCATTTCCTCTCTTCTTCCCTATCTCTTAAAGCAAAAATGTTATTTTCAACAGATAGAAAAAAAAAAGACCAAAAATTCATAAAAATCAGCTTGTACTTATGCTTCTTTTCTGCCATCCCCTCAAACCCATCTTTTTAAAAATAGCCAATGAGAATCCATAAATGTAATTGGATAAAAATGTCTTCTTAAAATGTGAGAATACTTACAGTGTGTGAATATTCTGTCAAAAAGAAGAAATAGACATGATTTCCCTAAGAAACATGGTTAAAATAAAAACATGGAAAGAAAATTAGAGGAAAGACATACACACAGCCTATACTGACTCTAATAAAAATTAAAAATCAAAAGTATATTGGAATACACTGATAGGTCTGGCCGATAGAGTTCTCTTCTTATCATTAGATGCTTAGTCACCAGGGAATGGAAATGATAAGGTATTTAGGAGCCTTGAGAGTTTGCTATGCTTCTTAAATGTGTGTGTGTGCGCGCGCACGTGTGTGTGTGTGAATGTGAATATATATATATGTATTGATATATATGTGTGAGTATCTGTGGGTGAACATAAATATATAATAGATGTATAATTTTAAAATATTGAAATCTGGAGACCCACAGGCCTTATTGGCTGCGCCTGTGGTGAGAACACCATTGTACACCCCAAAGCCCAGTGTCTCCAAAAGCCCAAAGCTGCTGGTTTCAGGGTATCAGAGTCACCTGGGTTCTGTGAAGGGCGTGGAGAAGAACATGCTCCACCATCTACCTTTCCCAGCCACTCAGGCTCAGCTCTCTGGAAACAGTTTCTCTCTGATGCCATTCTTTTCCCTCTGAAGAAATTGTTTTTCTCCTCAGGGCTACAAAATCACTTCAATCTCCATTTCAGCCGTGGGCTTCCCCTTACCTTGGCCAAAACAAAACAAAGCAGTGCAAGCCCCTCCACACCAAGAAATTAAAAAAAGAAAAAGAAGAAGAAGAAGACAGCAATCTTTGATCTAAAAAATCTGGAGCAAAAGAGATTTACAGTCTCTAGCTCTCATACATAGAAAGTAACTGAAAGTTTTGTAATTACACAGTTTCGGGGATTTTTTTGTTTCATTTTCTACCCACCAACCCCACTCCCCTTCCCCACCCCCTAAAATGTTCTTGGTTTAATTAAAGCCACTTACAAGGTAATGTGCCTTTCTCTCCTCAGCAGCCTCTGATAACACATGATCTTAAATAAAGACCTAACCTTGCACAGATGACAGTGGTTTCTCAAATGATAATCTTTCCAAAGCTCTATTCTAGAAATCATGGTCCTTTGCTCTTACATATGCTGAGCACCGTGTCAGGTGATTTGAAACATGCAAAGACATCTATTTTCCATACATATATATATACACACAATTCAATTCCAAGGCAATCTGTGAATAACCATAATTATCTAAGGGAAGAAGAGCACATCTTTGAGTTTTTAAGACGAATTCTTAGAAGAGTTGAGTTTCGAATTAGGAGTTGAAAAATAATGACGCATTGCTGGGCAGCGTCGTAAGGGATGGTCTCTGCAGGCAGCCCTGCATCAGTCGATAGGTAGAGGCAGGGATGCGGCCAGGGAGAAAGGATGGAGAGGAGGAATGTGGTGAAGGTCAAAGATGGGCAACCAGGGTCATCAAATTATGGAGATACTTGAGCAACTGGCTGAGATGTTTGAACTTTGCCTTTAAGTGAGTGACTTTGAATTTTTGGAGTAAAGGAATCATATGGTCAGATTTGAGTTTTAAGGAAAATATAAAACCTATGAGCTTCAAAAGTAATTGACAGCCTTAAAGTAGAGAAAATGGGAGAGGAGAAAAGTATAACATTTATTCCAATATTGAAAACAAGGGATCCATACCGAAGACACACAGCCTCTTGGATTGCCACACGACACCCAACAGTAATGACTATTGATAGGAAATGTACCCAACCTCGCTTAGCCCAGGGTCAAATATCCATTTCTTTGATTCTTGGGAAGAAAGTAAAGATGAATGTTGTGTTGAATAACATGCAGTGAAATGAATCTCACCTAAACGTTCTCCTTGTTTATATGATAATAACAATTGTGAATTGTGCTTGTAGGATTCAGTATGCAATTGTCTTTGGATACTATTATCTTGAACCATACTATGGAAGTCTGGAAATATTTTCAAAACTGTTATCCTCTGGAATTTAGAAATATGCTGTTGACCATGAACTGTGAGACCAGCTGAAAACATGGCAAATGAAATGCATGTTACTATTTGCAGGGACAATTAGGTTAGCTATGCTGTAATCAAACCATCAGTCTTATATAGAGCTACTTTTTTCCCTGATGGCTTCGTTATATGGCTAAGTCAGAAGGAAGAGACTATCAGTAAAAGAAATAATTCTTTCCCTTAAAATCAAAACCACTGGACGTGGGGATGCAGAAAGGGAGAAGCAGCTGGCATATCCACAGGGAAAGTTTCACTTTCTTACTAAATTATCAGGGCTGTACTTCAGAAAATTTAATTCCAAAACCTCGTCATGATACTAATCTCTGGTTATAATCCGAAAATGTTTCCTAACGATTAATTCAGGCAATATACACTAGACATTCACATAGCATGAGGTTGAAATGATTAAACGTTGTCTCTTGATATTTTGCTGTTAGTCCTCAGGGTTTTACTTGGTGTTCTTACAGCTTTTTCTTGGGAGATAAATACTGTCTCCATAGAGCTACAGTGTTGTTTCACTGATGTCTCTGTACAGCACACATTTTCTCTAATTGAAAAAAAAAATGTATTAATAGCAGACGTCAGCCAACTACACCTCGTGGACAAAAATTGGCCCCCTGCCTGTTTATGTAAGGCCTACAAACTAAGAATGGTTTTTATATTTTTTAAATGAGTGTTAAAAAATCAAAAGAAGAATAGTATTCCTTGACACTACAAAATTCAAATTTCAGTGTCCATAAATAAAGCATTATTGGAATATAATCACGGCTGTTCATTTATGTGGCTGCTTTTAAGCTACAATGGCCAAGTTGAGGAGTTGAAACAGAGACCCAATGACCCACAAAGGCAGAAATATTTATTATTTATCCTTTTATAGAAAGAGTTAGCCAAATTCCAGTTTACAGCATTCCTGAAACAAAAATTTATGTGAGAAATCGAGTCACTGTTTTTTTAAGCCAATGAGTTTTTTAAAACATTATAACTATCTAACAAGAGAGCAAAAGTTGCCTTTAACAAGGTTTTGGTTTGTGGGACAGCAGTGAATTCTCACTCGTAGCTAAAAGTATGTGATGTTGAGCTATGTGGAAAAATCCGGGTGTGCCAGTAAAATAATACGTGAAAGCACACAGTGTGGGCCTGAATCCCGGCGAGGCTTGAGAAAACACAGCGAGTTATAGGAGGCGGGCCTGTTTGTGTTTCTTGCTGGCAGGCACGTGAAGCTGAGTTATTTATAGTGAGTCAGGCAGTGGCTAGATGCTTGGTAGCTGCACAACCACCTTAGGAAAGAACCTGAGCAGTTCTTAGAGGAAGGGAAGGGGGACAGGAAAGTCTCCCTTAAATGATCCAAAATAGAACAAAGTCAAAGAAAAAGCAGAACGTTATACCTATTTGAAAGCATGAGAGGGCGTGGCCAGCATCTAACTGGAAAATTAACTACTTCTAAGTACCCGGCTGTCCCTCCAGAGCATCACCGGCACAGCCTGGGGACGTTTAGGGGTTCCATCCTCTGATCGGGCACCTAGACCCCCTCCAACACACACGACTCATGCTTCCAGGGCCTGTTCAAGGCATTTCTCTGACAGAACTGGGAGAGCTCCATCCGGACAAGGACCCATTAACCATCAGAGCTCAGCTGACAGCACCCACCCCCCTTAGGAAATAGGAGAGGAGAGAGAAACAACCATTTGAGGTGTCTGTTTTTATCTTCTGTTTCCTACAGATCAAGAAAACAGAGCCAGGCTGAGTGGCTTCAGGTCTCCACGGCAGGCCTCCTGGCGTCACAGCTCAGATCAAATGAGCAAACCCAGCTGTCTCCGTGTGCAGCCTTCAATGGATGTGGGGCCTCCTGGGGCTTCTAGAGCCCAGGACCTTTGCCGTGAGCCCATTTTAATAGACATCACTAGGATGCATCTTCTCCTAGGTCACAGGACCAGTTCCGTGCATCAGGACTCAGGCCCTGGACGTCTGGACCACGCGTGCGAGCAGCACAGCTGACATCACAGCATCAGAGCAGGCTGTTTCCAAGGACAGTTGTTGCTCTGGGGCAAGCATCATCTTATTGCTTCCTCGGCATGTCCACCGGCTGCGTAACTACCTTAGCTTTGTGGTTTTGATTTGATTGCCCTGATTTATTCCTTCAGTTCATTGAATTTGAGCAGCTGCTCCGAGGGCCACTCAGCCTTTTCCTGCTCTCAGCTCTCTTTGCGTACAGCTCCTCATTCCCTAAGCGTTGAAAGCAGTATTTTCCATTTGCTAAAAGAAGTAAATTGTTCTTAACCAACTAGGTGGGTTGAATCTGATAGAACTGATTCTACACTTGCCCTGGGTTGATTCTACCATTATTCTGAGGTCTTGTGCTAGTTTTTGTAGCTGTTTCCAGTAATTGAACAAGCAACATAGCATAATTTAGTAATTTGCTTTTAGCTGCTGGTTACCTTTTCTCCAAGTGTAATCCTTCTAGTCTTCTTCTCTCGCTCGCAGACTCAGTTAAGACCTTCACTTAAAGTCAGAAAGTCATTGTGTGAACCAGTAATATTTTTAGCATGTTGGAAAACTGACAATCACCACCTACAATGCAACGAAGATGAAAAAGAAAGCAATAAATGGGAAATGAAGTAAGTGCTAGAGGTTTGTCATCAATGAAAAGTACTGAGAATGTCAGTGTGTCTGACACATGCAAAAGTGAAGTGGTAAGTTCAGCAAACACAGAGGAAATCTTTATCCACTAGGAGCATTGCATCAAGTGTACACATATAAAGTGTTAGAGATGAATCAACTTTATTATAGAAACAACCATAGAGATACAAAAATTACCCCTCATTCTATTGCATTGGAAACTCTAAAATAACACTTATCTAGAATCTACCATTTTAGCAAAAATTTCAATACTGTGTTGGCTATGAACTGAATTACCTCTTTGTGAACAAAGGAAATACAAGATAATCAGAAAAAGTCATTACCAAATCCCTTCAACTAATCAATTGAAAGTGGCAGACAGTGAGATTGAAGGACGGTTCCAACAAATACAGAATGTGTAGTGCAATGTGTGTTAAGCGGGTCTGGAAAATTATGACAGCTGACTTATAAGTAAGAACCCACAGGATTTGGAATAAAAGGGCCTCTGTGGTTCTGGACAAGTCACCTAAACTTCCAAAATCTTAATTTACTTGGTTTTAAAAGCAGGCATAAAAGTACTGGCCTCCACAGAGATTGAAAATGAGATAAATGCATGCATGGTATTTACATAAGATCAATTCGTAAATTGGGGAGCAACTCCATGAAAGAGATTTGGTTCCACAGACTTTCTTCTGTCTGATGCCAATGCTACTGACACTTGTTTCTTGTTTCTTGAACACCTGCTATACGCTAGGCCCTCTGCTAAGGCCCTCTGCTAAGGGTGCATAGCACACTTTTTCTAATCTTTCTGACAACCTTTAAAAGTTAAGTATTATTATTACTGCTCTGACTATAGGACACATTTTCTAGAACCTTAGTTTCTATTTGCTGCACATGCACAGCTGCTTCCCCTGCTGTGTTTAGACAGAGACCTAAACATTGAACGACCTCTTACTCATCATTTTTTTTTCTATTGAAGTATCATTGAATTACAGTGTTGTGTTCATTCCTCCCCATCTTTTAAAAACTAGCTTTGTGTCATTATACTGCCCACAATGGACCTAGGACCATCCTCTTTGCTTCTTTAGTGGCAATTCTTACCTCCTGTGAGAGTTTAGACAATATCACAGATAACGTAAGGAACATAAGGATGTTTGAGGAGGGAGGGAGAAAGAAAATCTTCTGATTTTACACATATGACAAAAAAGCAGTGATCTGGGAGAAAGGGATCAAAGACAGGATTGTGGGTCTGGGGCTGAAAGAGGTAAATGATACTACCCATTAAGGGGAAAAAACTCTCCCTTTAAAAATTTATCTCTTCCTCTGCATTTTCTATTTGCTTTAGAATTGTGAGAGCAAGTGCTTCCCTTGACGCTTTGCAGGCTTAAATCTATAATATCCTAGGTGAAAG
Source organism: Hippopotamus amphibius kiboko (assembly GCF_030028045.1). Taxonomy (NCBI): domain Eukaryota; kingdom Metazoa; phylum Chordata; class Mammalia; order Artiodactyla; family Hippopotamidae; genus Hippopotamus; species Hippopotamus amphibius. The sequence goes on along the minus strand of NC_080191.1, from coordinate 82,182,978 downwards.
AGACATCTTGCTGAAAGATGGTGGGGGGACAGTGTGGAAAGAACAAGAGCCAAGGGCACATCTCTTGTTGGGGTTCAGAAGCCGGGCTCAGAGCACAGCTCTGAGGCCTTGCTCCCCCCCGCCATGCCCCCCCAGCTCAGATGCGACCCTGGCTCTGGGGCGAGCCCACCTGCACCCCCACCTCACGCTGCAGGCTTGTTAGGCAACCACTCACACCCTTATCGTGCTCTGCATTAAAACCCCCGTGTGTGTGTGTGTGTGTGTGTGTGTGTGTGTGTGTGTTTCTTTTCACAAAGAATAATAAATTGTCAGCCTTCAAAGACACTAAGAGACGTGTGGGAATAATAGTAAACTTGCGAATAAGAAAATGAATCTCAACACAGATACACTTATTCTCACGCTGATAAATTACAGAGAAATTTCCCGGGCACAGTACTGCTGAGCCCAGATATGAGCTACGGGCATCCAGCCATCATTTGAGCTAGCAGGACCCACTATGACCTTCATGGCCCTCAGTAGCTTCTGCCTTTGCCTTTGGCGGCCCCTTCCTCCACAATACACAATATAATGTATGCATATAATTTTATAACTGAGTTGGTATAGAGATAAACCTGTTAATGTTATGTACTGAAATATTGTATTTGACCCAACAACTCATTTCTCCTCTGATTTTAAAAGAAATAAAAATACTTTCGTGCTCTTTTAAAAGTATGGTCGGACCTAGTCACTGTGCTTGCTGTGCATAATGGGTAAGTAGGGCCTGAGCATTAAAAAGCTTACTTTTTAAATGATAAATTTCTGTAACAACGTTCATAAATGAGAATTCTCTCTCTCTGTCAAATTAAGCTGCTTTTATCACATTTTGAATCAGGGCTACAATACCTTGATAAAAATAATGGAGAACTTTCTATCTCTATGTTTGAGAATAAATTAAATGTTACAGGAATCATCTTTTTTTCTAATTAAAACCTATCTATAAAATTGTTTGAGCCCAAATATTTGAAGAAGAGGACGTTCTTAAGCAACTTATTTTCATTTCTTTTTGGTTTCCTAGTCCATGTTTTTTCTTCTATGAAGCCAATTTTCCTAGAAATGTTATGCATTTTACCACTTTTTTACATTTCTCAGACATTTGTATATTTTATATTACCAAATCTTTTATCTGATCTTAATCTGTGGTTATCTAATACATTTTATTCTTAAAGTTCATATGGTTTTCTTTCTCTTTTTCTTGATTTTCTGTGCCAGAGTGTTGCCTATTTTAATCACTCTTTAAAGTGAGATCCTTTTGCTTTTTCCTAATTTTTATTTCTGCTTTTACCTTTATTATCCCTTTTCTCCCACTTTCCTTTGCTTCTATAAAAATAGTTTCTTGGATTGAATGCTTAATTCATTTACTTTTATTCTTCATACATTAATAATGAAATAATTTAAATGATATATTTTCTCCTGATTTTAGTTTTGGCTACATACGATAAGATTTGTATACAGTATTTTCTTTGGTTGTTTCTCTGTCATTTTAATTTCCTCACAATCTAAGAATTATTTAGCTGGATTCTTTTTAAAAAAAATTCTAGCTGATTGTTTTTGTCATAGTTAAATCTTTAAAAAAATAAATTTATTTTCCAAAGAAAACATAAAGATGGCCAACCAGCACATGAAAAGATGCTTGACATCACTAATCATCAGGGAAATGCAAATCAAAACCACAGTAAGATATCACTTATCACCTGTCAGAATGGCTCTTATCAAAAGGGCAAGAAATAACAAGTGTCCATGAGGATGTGGAGAAAATGGAACCCTCACGCACTGTTGGTGGCAACATAAACTGATGCAGCTGCTATAGAAAACGGTATAGAGGTTCTTCAAAAAAATAAAAATAAAACTTCCATATAATCCAGCAATTCCACTCCTGGGTGTATATCCAAAGAAAATGAAGACATTGGTTCAAAAAGATACATACACCCCTATGTTCATAGCCACACTATTTACAATAGCCAAGATATGGAAACAATCTAAATGTCCATCAACAGATGAATGGTTAAAGAAGATGTGGTACATATGTACAATGGAATATTACTCAGCCATAAAAAAGAATGAAATAATGCCATTTAAAGCAACATGGATAGACCTTGAAGTTATTATGCTAAGTTAACTAAGCAGACAAAGATAAATACTATATGATTTCACTCATATGTGGAATCTTAAAAAACAAAACAAACAGAACTAAACCAAAATCATAGATACAGTGAACAGATTGGTAGTTGCTGGGGGCAGGGTGGGGGTGAGGTTTGGGGGATGGGTGAAATGGGTGAAGGAGGTACAAAATACATGGGAATGTAATGTACAGTGTGGTGACCATAGTCAATAATATTGTCATACATATTTGCGAATTGCTCAAAGAGTGAGTGTTAAAAGTTCTTATCACAAGAAAGTAAAATTTTGTAACTTTGTATAATGACAGATGGTAACCAGACTTGTAGCAATCTCATATACAAATGTTAAATCATTGTGCCCTACACTTGAAACTAATATAATGTCATTTACCAATTATACTTCAATAAATAAACTAATCAATAAATTTCCATTTTCATTTCATCATGCTAAAAATGTGGCCTGTACATTTTCTGCTTTGGAATTTACTAAGATTTTTGTCTGGAGTAAGAATTTTTAAATGTTTTGAAGATACTGGAAAATAAGATGCATTCCCTAGATGGTAAAAGTTCAATATAGATCTTTTAATTCTACTTTATTATTTCTACTATTTGGATTTCGCATATCTTAAATTCTTATATTTTTGCCACATTAATGAATCAAAGACTAAGAGCAATGTTAAAAATCTCTCCAGTTCTATGTTTTTATAAATGTTTCCTTTTATTAGTCAGTGTTTTTTTCTTTATGTGTCTCAGTGTGAAGTGTTGAGTCATTAATGTTGATGAAAATTACATCTACATAATCATTTGGACTCTTTGTCAACATAACATGATTACTTCAGTCCCATGACTGCCATTTTTTATCCTGCATTATTTTTTGCCTGATATTAACTGTTGCTTTCTTGCTTTCTTTTTATTTACCTATCATCTGATATTTTATTTTTTGGTATCAGTTTTCGGTATATTTCATATGTGTATCCTATCAGTGGACATTGTTTTTGACTCAATATGAATGATTTCCTTTTGTTTCTTTGTTTCTTTGAGATATTTAACCCAGTTACATTTTTATTAAAACAAGTATTAAAACTTCTATCATTTGGTTCTAAGCTATCTGGTTTGGTTTTTAAAATTTTTTTGTTTTGTTTTTATTTTTGCTTCTAGAGAATTCTTTAGCTTTGTTCTTTAGATATATGGACTATTCTTTTTTGTTCCTTTATTGTGGCTTTCCTACAGGTTTGAAAGCTATATATTTTGCTTTTCATTTTGCTGACCTTTAAGCTTGCATTTTGTGGAAGTAGCTTTAATCTCTTTTTTCCAATGACTAGATACAAAAATGAAATGCTATCTTTTGAATACTTCAACCAAATATGTTTAAGACATTTTTATTTCTCTTCCCTCCATCTTGAATTTTCATTTTTATTAATGCAATTATTTCAAATACAACTATTACCATTTTTATTACTGATATTTTTACATTAATAAATTCTCTTTAACATTTACATTTAGTTTTTAACAGACTTTCCCCTGTCTCTTTCCTGTATTTTTACAGGATTTTGTGGAGGAAGGGAAAGGTTTATAGCTTATTTGTATGATCTGTAAATCTGCACTGTTGAGCGTACAGTTGGTATGAAGTCCTGATTGGTTGGAATACATCTTCAAGAAGTACTTTTTTGGTTAAAAGCACCAAAAAAGAAGTGCTCTTTCTGGTCCATAGCATCTCTGAAACTGTTCTTTGGATCCATATATGCATCAGTCACAATTTGACTCTTTTAAAATTCTTGGGGCACAGTCTTTTCCATCAAAAGCCTGGACACTTTGTACCATTGTCTTTGGCCATTTACTATGATAGCAAATTCATCAGATGCTGATGAATTTCCTCCTATTTAATTACATCCCCATGGTACTGCTAACATCTATTTTATCTATCTGTCCACTTGACAGTCATGTTCAACTTGTCACTCATCATAGCCATCCACCCCACAACACACACATACACACACACACACACACACACACACACACACACAGAAACACATACACATACACACACACTCCAACTGGTAATCAATTTTCATCCATTCGTTCATTATTCATTTATTCAACAAATGCTTTTTTCTTTTTCAATCTTTATTGGACTATAATTGCTTTAAAATTTTGTCCTAGTTTCCACCGTACAACAAAGCAAATCAGCTGTATTTATACAAATATCCCCATATTACCTCCCTCTTGAGCCTCCCTCCCACCCTCCCTATCCCACCCCTCTAGGTCATCACCAGTTATCAAGCTGATCTCCCTGTGTTATGCAGTTGCTTCGCCCTAGCTATCTATTTTACATTTGGCAGTGTATAAATGTCAATACTACTCTTTCACTTTGTTTCAGCTTCTCCTTCCCCACTTCCCCATGTCCTCAAGTCTGTTCCCTACCTCTGTGTCTTTATTCTTCCTCTACCACTGAGTTCATCAGTACCAATTTTTTTGGATTCCATATATATGTTAGCATACGGTATTTGTTCTTCTCTTTCTGACTTACTTGACTCTGTATGACAGACATCCACCTCACTACAAATAATTCAATTTCATTCCTTTTTATGGCTAATATTCCATTGTATATATATGCCACATCTTTATTGTCCCATCAATAAAATGTAGCTTCCCATCTTTTGAATTTTTTTATTGTGATAAGATATACATCATGTGAAAGTTATCATCTTGACTGCTTTTAAGGGTACAATTTAATGGTATCAAACACATTCACATTGTTATGGAACCATCACTACTGTCACACATATTTAGAGAAAAAAAAAAAAATCTTGGGACACAAACAATGGACTTAAACCCAAACAAGCTTTCCAATAAATTCTGTTCTGTAAATTAAAAAAAAAAAAAAAAAAAAAAAGCTTTAATCTCATCAGTCATGTCTCTGCCAAAAGCTTTAATTCCTCATTAGCCAATGAACCTCTTTCAATTTTAAATTTTGATATTTTGTTTACCATACATTTTTACACTAATTTTAATTTGCTAAAACAATGCACAAAATTGTTATTTATCTTGATTACTGAATTTTTTGGTGCACCCTAATCCTGGCCCTAGCCAAAGGGGTAAAATCCCAACTTCCTGGCATCAGTGACTAAGGCTCTCGAAGCTGGCCCAAATGTGTCTTTCTTGCACTTCCTTTTCTGACTCTTTTTCAACTTTTCAAAATTCCACTGAAGCTAAACAGTTATTGTTTTTATAAATCTATTTTTTATTGAGGTATGATTAACCTACCATCAAATTAATTCTTTAAAAATGTAAATCGGATTTTGAGTATATTCACAAAGTTGTACAAGCATCACTACAGTGTAATTCCAGGCCATTTTAAGCACCCCGAAGAAACTCCACAGCCATTAGCAGTCATTTTCCTGGGCAACAAGGCACGTTCTGTCTCTATGGATTTGCCTATTAAGCAGTTTTTCTTAAGGCAAAAAAGTTCATCATTGCCTCCGCCTCCACCTGGAATATTCTTCCCCTCCTTTTTTTTGTTTTTTGTTTGTTTGTTTTTGTTTTTAGGACAGAAGGTCTTTTAAGACCCATGTTAGATCTTACTAACATTTGCTCTATCCTTGAAAAGGTTGGTGGTTGCCTTTTCCTTGCATGTATGGCCCTGTTCACATGTCGTTGCCATGACACCTGTGACACTGTGCTGCCACCATCTGTCTGTCCTTACTCGTGGTGAGGTCTTTGAAAGTAGACTTAAAATGTAAGAACAATCTGCTCACTTTGTGTTTTTACATTCCCAGCATCCACTCCTATTCAATTATGCTCTTTTTATTTACTCCTTCGGAAAACTACTTCTCCCACTCAAATTATTTGCTTCTGACAGAGCTGGTCTCCTCCGTACTTTCTGCCCACTCACATTGGATGTGCTTGAATCATAATACCCTATCCTATTGGCTTCTGTTACTGGTTCAGACTTTGGCTTTGTGACCCAGTCAAAGCCGATCAGAACACTTTGCTGGGACTTTTACATATTGATGAGGAAGAAGTCCTTTCTTCCCTCTTGGGTTGGATGCTATAGGGATGTGGCTTAGATGATCCCTGTGTATAGAGATAATGAGACAAGCTTACCAAGAGGAGCTGAGACAAGAGATAAAGGGAAAAGAGAGTCCTGAAAGCATCCTCCAAGTCCCTAGAGAGAGAGATTAATGTTAAAGGCCAGCTCCCCCTCTTTCTTTACATCATGTGAGCTGTTCAATTCCTTAGATAAACATAATATTATGTTAGTTAACTGCACTTTTTTTTTATTCTTTGTCTAGGTACTTAGTATAGGCTGGCTTCCACAGAACAGATACTCAATAGGTGTTTGTTGATACAATAGTTGTTAACTTTACAGCTTCTTCTCTGTAGTTGTATCCGTCTTACCTAGATTGAGACTCCAGCACCTGACAATTGATCCATTTCATACATTTCTCCCCATCTTCCCAAACCACAAATGTTTGGAGTCACCACTGGAGTTGTGGCCCGAGATGGTATTTCTTCTACCAGGTTCACTGGTAGGTTCCCAGACTAGTTTACTGGGATTAAATTAGGGGGGAAAATCACATACCTAGGGCCTGGTCAGGATTTGCCACCTGCTTGATGTTTGGTGTCTATCCTATCCTTCTTTTCATCCATCCTTTGCTCAACTCATAGCTTGAAAAGATAAGAAATGTCCTGACGTGGAGAGCAACCTCTAGAAAGACTTTCCATGACATGATTCCTGCTGTGGCCTCAGGGGCTGTCGGATGCCCCAGGGATGGGTGTCAATTTCCATGACAGTCTGGACTCTTCACCCAATTTATCGTGTGACTAGCACACGTCACATTGCCTTTCGATGTTTTCAACTTGCTCACTTGAAAAATCAGGGTTCTGGTCAAATGATATCTAAGATGTCTTCTATCACTGGCTGCTATGATTTCATGAATCTTTGCCATCAAAGATGTTTCCTCAAAATGAGTTTGATTGTGTGACAATTATAGGACTACACATTCCCAGTATCTGCAGATAAGGCCTGATATTCATATTTGATCTTAAAAAATAGAGCATACCCTCTGTCAACATACACCTCTTAAGAATTGTACTTTGTATATCTTAAATGTTATAACTAAGACACACTTCCAGATATAAAGATATATACGTAGGTTGTGGTCTGTTGTGGTCTTAACACAATTTGTTGTGGTCTAACTTTCATTTTTTCAGATGAAATTAAAAACACTGAATGGATAAAAGAAATTATGGTGTACATTGTAGTAAAACAATATTGGCTAGAAAAGAAATCTCCCTTTCCCATAAATCTCCATTTTGATGTAAACAATTTGACCTCAAGAAAAATATTATTCAGTACATTGACAGGAATACTTTCGGCAAATAAGAGGTTAAAATGGTGTGTGAGGCACACATCAGCCTAGAAATCATAATGCTGGTGAATATTTTTGTTGTGCTTTGTGGATTTCAAGTTCCTGTGGATTTCAAGTTCCTCCCTCTACTGTTACTATTACAACTGTTCCTTGAGACTTTCTTTCATCTCTGGAGACAGAATTTAATTTTTCTCCTTCTTTTGACTCTGATGGAAGAGTGATTTATGAAGAAATGTATAAAAAGAATAAAACATCTGTCCATATGTAATGTCCCAGGCATTCTCTTATCAGTCACCTCATCTCATTTTCACACAATCTTTCTATCCATATTATTATATAATGAAAGAAACTGAACTCAGAAGAGACAATAGGCTGATAGATGGGAGAGAAAATGTTGAACTCTAGGTGTGCCTGACTATATTGTGTGTTGCATGGAATCAGATTCTAGAAGGAAATGTTAGAAGTTCCTTTCCCTGTAATCAGGAAAGTGTGAACAGTTTTTCATATGCTTTCTAGAACGTTCAGAAACCAATACCAGCTTCAAAATTGATTACAAATCAATTTTGTTTTCATTTTTGCTTTTCACTGATAGAAACAAACAGCTGTTATGCACTTACTGAGAGTCAGGCATTGTATAAAATACCATTTGTGTGTGACCTCATCCAATCCTTACACAAACCCTGCGTGATAACTATAATTATCACCATTTCATAGATTTATATTTTAAGATTCTGAGAGGTTAAGTAATTTTATTTGCCCAAGGTGCACTGTTATTAAGTGGAAGAGGTGAACCTGAACCCCAAGTTCTTCCTGACTTAAAACTCTAAGCTTAAAAAGAAAAGAAAACCAAAAAACTCTAAGGTTAATCATCAGATTGTAACACCAGGCACTAGAGTCAATGGAGAACTGCTTCTGTGCGGGCCTTCTGCTCACTCATTGAGTTACTTTTATAATGATTCTATCCTCTCTTGGCCTTGGTTTTCTCCTCTATAAGATTAGAAGGTAGAATGGGAACATTTTAAGAATTCCTTCCTCTTTTCAGCATACAATGAGTTTCCATAGCCTGAAACAATTCTAAAATGTACAAGGATCAAGTTATCCAGACTTCTTCCATCTGGCATTTTTTTTTTAATTAAAAAAAGAAAAGACTTGGCCTATCATCTCTAAACTTGAGTGCCACGTCAAGTTTCGATTTGGGAAACACCACTGGTTTCAGTCTACCTATGAAATAAATGCTGGTAGAATTCTTCAGTCACTCTGTACAAGCTGTGCTCCTGAGCACATCAAGAATTAGTATGAGAGAGTATAAATGTTTCTAGAGGAAGGAACTTTTAAAGTGATTACTTCCTAAACAGCAGAGTAAAAACAGCAAAACTTACAGCAAACCCACTAGAATCTTTACCTTTAATAAAAATTAGGATAAGAAGGAGACAAGTCTCCATCCATTTTAATCATAAAAGTTATTAGTTGGCAGAGAGATCACAAACCGTCCTTTTGCAGGTTTCCTCTTGCAAGTTCTTTAAAAATTGTTAAATATACACACAGGTGTATTGTATGTAAGCGTGACATGTGTCCACATCATCCACCTTAAAACACAGACTATCAGAAGCACCTTAGAATGTGTGTCTCTCAGATCACATCCCCCACCCATCCTCCTGAGCTGACCTCTAACACCAGTTTTGTGTTAATCATTCCCTTGCTTTTCTTTATAATGTTGTCATTCTTGTATGTACTACTGATGTGATTTTTGGTTTTGCCTGGTTTTGAACTTTATAGAAATGTAATAATCATACTATGAGCCTTCTTCCACAACTTGCTGTTCTCACCCCATCATTCCTTTAAGATTCATTTGTGTAGAGGATGAAGCGGTGGGGTTTTTCTTTATCACCGATGAGTAGTATCCCATGGTATTGATTATACTACAATTTATTTACCTGTCCTACTGTTAATGCATCTGTAGGTTATCTCTGTTTTGGTGTTGCTATTATGAAAATACATTTCCCTGTTTCCTGGTACACACATACAACAGTTTCCCTGACATTTATACAAGGGAGAGGGATCGTCAGATTTTAGGATATGTGCATTTCAACTCTACTAAGCTAGTTTGGTTTAATCGATAGTTTAAAATTTTTAAATTAGTTTATTATAAATATTTAACATTCTGGAGCATGAAACAAGTCATAATCCTGTTGAACTGTAAAATCTGGCTTCCTAGCTGTACTTTAAACACAACAAAAGAATACTGTGCTCAGTTAGACTTAAATGGCTTTAACCAAGATATTAGTAAAACCTACTATAAGAGCAGATTGTTACCTTGAGTTGGGCTACTCAACTCAAGAATTTCTCAATATAAGGAGAAATTGTCAGTGCATAAAATCTAGAAGAAAAGCAGTATAGGCAAGGATAAATGGCAATAGAGACCATTCTGTTTTCAGAAAAATAACTTAGAAAGATGTGCAGTCTTGTTTCTTTTCCGTTAATAATTAGATATTTATGCTATTTCAGCCCTGAAGATGACCAGCGTCCTGTGAATTCTAGATCAACAAATGCAAACTTACAAACCAGGAACACTAAGTAAAGCATCTACGTTGAATCTGCCTCCCCATCCTTCTCGCCCATGCCTCATCCTTTCCCCTCTCCAAGCCCTCCCTTCCCCCGTGCCCCATTTCCATCCATTCCACTGAAGTCATCATGGATTCCAGGAATAACTCTAGTCACTTTCCTGGTGAAACTCCCTGAGAGTCACCAGGGAAATGGCGCAGAATTTTCTAAGTAATCAACATCTTAAGGAATATGTTCTTAGAAACGTAAAAGACAATACAGAGTTCATGTTTGCTTTATGAGTTTATCCTTTTTTTCCATTGTGGAATCTCTTGGAAGCCAGCCCAAGGGCCCTCAGAAAGAAATGCCTGTATATCTCTCTTCAGTAAGTGTTCCTGACCTGGAGGGACACCATGAACCTTGGTGGGCATTGAGTTGTTCCTAGTGGGCAGTGACTTGTGCCCAAAACCATAGTCATGGGCTAAATGAGTAAAAGGAACAGAGCATCTCACACACCTATGGACCGCCGCTCACCAAAGTATGTATATAACCTTGTGATGAATAAACAACAAAAGTATGTAACAGCATACATTAATCCTAGATGGTTTTTTATCCTGTTAATCAATGGATATGCAGATTTCAGCTATTGTGGAAATGAGAAGAAATTTGTGATATTAAAATTGTTTTTGAGATCTAAAAGTCTAGAAACTACTGCTGTATAATATACATCTGCACCTCTAACATTACGTGTGTGTGTGTATACACATGCAAACACACACATACATATCTCTAGATATATTTTATAAAAACTCATACTGCCAAAGGATAGGAGGACATTAAGAAAAATTTTTCTGTAGAGATGTACCTTCTAGCTCTCTCTGAGGCAACATTTTATATTATTAAAGAGAATACTTAACAACTTGTACCTGAACATCGTTTGTAAACAGATACATTAGAGAACACCATTATTCAATAACATTTCTCACACTGCAAATGGAACAGAGGGTCCATTTGAGTTGCATCATTGTAAACGTTATTTATAAACCACTAAGTACTTAATAGAAAGAGGATCAGGAAGAATCAACATAGCGAAAATGACTGTACTACCCAAAGCAATTTACAGATTCAATGCAATCCCCATCAAATTACCAATGGCATTTTTCACAGAACTAGAGCAAGAAATCTTATGATTTGTATGGAAACGCAAAAGACCCCGAATAGCCAAAGCAATCTTGAGAAGGAAAAATGGAGTTGGTGGAATCAGGCTTCCTGACTTCAAATGATACTACAAGGCCATAGTGATCAAGACAGTATGGTACTAGCACAAAAATAGAAAGGAAGATCAATGGAACAAAATAGAGAACTCAGAGGTAAACCCAAACACATATGGGCACCTTATCTTTGACAAAGGAGGCAAGAATATACAATGGTAAAAAGACAGCCTCTTCAATAAGTGGTGCTGGGAAAATTGGACAGCTACATGTAAAAGAATGAAATTAGAATGCTTCCTAACACCATACACAAAAATAAACTGCAAATGGATTAAAGACCTAAATGTAAGGCCGGACACTATAAAACTGCTAGAGGAAAACATAGGCAGAACACTCTGTGACATCCATCAAAGCAAGATCCTTTCTGACCCACCTCCTAGAATCATGGAAATAAAATCAAGAATAAACAAATGGGACCTCATGAAACTTAAAAGCTTTTGCACAGCAAACGAACCCATAAACAAGACTAGAAGGCAACCTTCAGAATGGGAAAAAATAGTTGCCAACAAAACGGACAAAGGATTAACCTCCAAAATATACAAGCAGCTCATGCAGCTTCATACCAAAAAAGCAAATAACCCAATCCACAAATGGGTGGAAGACCTAAATAGACATTTCTCCAAAGAAGACATACAGATGGCCAACAGTCACATGAAAAGATGCTCAACATCACTAATCATCAGAGAAATTCAAGTCAAAGCCACAATGAGGTATCACCTCACACTGGTCAGAATGGCCATCATCACAAAATTTAGAAACAACAAATGTTGGAGAGGGTGTGGAGAAAAGGGAACTCTCCTGTTGGTGAGAATGTAAATTGGTACAGCCACTATGGAAAACAGTTTGGAGGTTCCTTAACAAACTAAAAAGAGTGACACTTTAATCTGTTTGTCTGCCAATGGGTGGGGCTGTGTTTCTACCCTGGTGGTCGTTTGGCCTGAGGCGGCCCAGCCCTGGAGCTTACAGGCTCTTTGGTGGAGCTAATGGTAGACTCTGGAAGGGCTCACGCCAATGAGCACTTCTCAGAACCCCTGCTGCCAGTGCCCCTGTCTCCTCGGTGAGCCACAACTGCCCCCCACCTCTGCAGGCAACCCTCCAACACCAGCAGATTTTTGCCAAGTTTCAAAGAAAGTGGGAAGATGTCAGGTCTCCTTCCCTAGGTGGTGGTACAATGTCACTGATAGATCCTACCAGCAGTTTGTGTATGGAGGCTGTGGAGGGAATGAAAATAATTACATGACCAAGGAGGAGTGTCTTGCAAAGTGTGCTGGTGTCACAGAACACTGTTGATGATCTGGCCAGGAATGGAGCACATTCCTCAGTCCCAAGTGCTCCCAGAAGGCACAATTCTGATGACCTCTCCAGTGATATTTTCAACTATGAAGGCAAGCAGTTGTATCCTGCCCTGCCCAGCGGTACTAAAGTGGTGGTCCTGGCAGGGCTGTTCTTGTTGGTCCTGATCCTCTTGCTGGGAGCCTCCATGGTCTGCCTTATCAGGGTGGCGCGGAGGAACCGGGAACGCACCCTCCAAACCATCTGGAGCTCTGGGGACGACAAAGAGCACCTGGTGAAGAACACTTACCTCCTGTGAATGCCCCGTTGCCGAGGGGCTGCCCTCCTCCACAGCCTGTTAATGAGAGAATCTGGGAAGGGAGGGGAAACAAGTGTTGAATGCCTGTGTGCTTTTTCAAATAGAGTGATCTGTATTCGTGCGATCATTAGGGATTTTGGTCTGTTTGTTACTCCAGAAGGTAAGAGGGCTGCTCCTTGGTCTCCCAGGATGGGTTTGTTTTGGAAATCCTCTTAGTGAAGGGCTGTTCACATCGCAGATGGTATGCCCTGAGATCAGAGTCTGTTCCTCTTCCATTTGTTTCTTTGCTCCAGGTATAATTTTCTTTGAATCCTATTGCCTCTCCCATCACAAAAGTGATGTTTTAATAGTTTCCTTTGGTTGTTTTTGTTTGTTTTTTTAAAGTAAGCAGAAACATAAGATTTTTTATTAGGATTCTGCAAGGAAAAAAAGTGAAACGTACACATTTAATAAAAAGGGCCTTCCTTTAAAAAAAAAAAAAAAAAACTATAAATAGAACTACCATATGATCCAGTAATCCCAATACTGGGCATATACCCAGAGAAAACCATAATCCCAAAAGAAACAAGTAGCATAATGTTTATTGTAGCACTATTTACAATAGCTAGGACATGGAAGCAACCTAAATGCCCATCAGCAAATGAATGGATAAAGAAGATGTGGCATATATATACAATGGAATATTACTCAGCTATAAAAAGGGATGAGATGGAGCTATATGTAATGAGGTGGATAGACCTAGAGTCTGTCATACAGAGTGAAGTAAGTCAGAAAGAGAAAGACAAATATTGTATGCTAACTCATATATACGGAATCTAAAAATGGTACTGATGAACTCAGTGACAAGACAAGAACAAGGGTGCAGATGCAGAGAATGGACTGGAGAACTTGAGGTATGGGGGGGCAGGGGTGAAGGGGAAGCTGAGACGAAGTGACAGAGTAGCATAGACATATATATATAGTACCAACTGTAAAATAGATAGCCAGTGGGAAGTTGCTGTATAACAAAGGGAGTTCAACTCGAGGATGGATGATGCCTTAGAGGACTGGGCAGGGGGTGGGGGGGGGAGGAGTCAAGGGAGGGAGGGAATACGGGGATATGTGTATAAATACAGATGATTGAACTTGGTGTACCTCAAAAAATATAAATAAATACATAAATAAAATGAAAAAAAAAAAGAAAGGATCAAAAAACTGAGTTGATTAAATATGAATCAAAAAATAAGGTGAAGCAACAATTGAATAGTAGTATCTTTTCTTATTTATTGTCCAGGTTTTTAAAAAACTGATGTTCAATTTTTTTTTTCATTTGGCAATTCAGTTTTGTTTCTCAAAAACACACAATTTCTTCCAGACCAGAGAGTAATTATTAGCATCCCTGAATATACATGTGGATGCATTTATTTTCTCTTGATTTGAGAAAAAATTTTCTTGAGTGGAAGAGATTGATCTTTTCTAATTAGCATAAAATGACACCCCTCCTTACAACTCAATTTTATAATTAAACTCTCCAAAGAAAATAAGAATAACAAGAACAATTCCTCACACGGCTAAGATTCAGCATAAAGATTTCTCTTGCTAACTAATGCCCCTCAGAGAACTGTTATGGAAAATCACTAAACTGGCTTCTGACAGTGTTTTCGTATTTAAAACAAAACATAAATGACAGTATTTTCATTACTCCTAATAATGAAAATATTGATGTCTAAATGTTTATATTCTGGGAAAATATGAGACGAGCTTGACTGAATAAAACATGTTGATCACTAAAATAGATTTTTTTTAAATTTATAAAACAATCAGCATCTAATATCCTACACAGGGTTATGTCTTCTCCCCTAATGATGCTTAGGAGAGAGAGAGAGTGGAAAACAAAGTGAAGCACATATACCAAGGAAAATGATAAACTTAAGAAAAATTCTTAATTAGATGACCCATGAGGAGCCTACTCTTGTTTGTTTCTGTTTCCCCACAGGTCATTTAATAAATAACGAGCTTGAGAGGGTTCCTGTAAGCAACGTCTTGGCACCAGGGAAAGATAAGATTAGAGCTGACTCCTGGACTCGGTCCTGGCAGCCTTGCTAAACTGAGCCATTCTTTGGTGTGGGTTGATGCACAGGAGATCTTGGGCAGGACAGATCGCCCTTTGTATCTGCTGTGTTTACAGATGTGAAAATATAGACACTGTAGCACACAAAGGTGAACAGCCACATGAGAATGTTCAAATGTATTCCTTCTTTAACAGAATTATTCCTTGCTTTTGCCCTTCAGTAGAAACTTTTCTCTTTCCACATGGAAACAAAATGTTGCCACACAAAGCCCTGGCTAATGAGAATGAGTGTTTGCTGCTGCCTCTTGGGAGAATGAGGGTGGCTTTCGTGGAAGCGTCTGGAGTCCCTGGCAAGCCCTATCTGCTCGTAAACAAGGGACATCTGCAAAGTGTGACTCCTTGTAAAAGGATGGACCTGGGTCTTAGTGGGAACCACTCCAGTGGACTCCATCTACTCAGAAAGACACAATTTTCCTTTAGAGCAGACAGTTCCAGACAGTTAGTAATTACTTCTCATTTTAAGAGGACGATGGAAACCCAACTTTTCCTCCTAACACTTGCACGTTGCTTCCATGCGGCAACAGGGTCCCCTGGGCAACCAGATAAAGACCTTGCAGGAATTTTAGAGTCTTTCATCCACTCAATTCATTTACTCCCCCAAAGCAAGAGGGCACATCTTTTCACATGCTCAAACTTTGCTTCTACCTTAAAGATATGTCATCAGCTTAATTTGGATTTGATTAGGCATAAAACAGACTGAGAATGGCAATGCTTTGCTCCTATTTTTCAAAAGAAAAACATAAACAATTAAGCATGGGCCATTAGCAAATCATTCCTAATGCTTCTTGGCCTTTGAGGTGTTTTAGCTTTGCCTTCTTTAAGTGCATGCAGATTCGTGGCATCGTAATCTAGGGTGTGTCTGAGTACAATGTTGAATTGTGCCATCTTCACGGCTAATTTTAAGAACAAGTCACTTGGTACAGTTGAATGCCCTGGAGTAAAGAATTCTCTAATTAAAAGTGACTGTTGTTATACAGTACATAACTGTCATCCAATGATAAAAACTTTTTTTTTCTTGGAAAAATATTTCTCCAAAGGGAAGCTATGCTTAATATTACAGAAATCCTCCAAACCAAGGATGGGAAAGACCCAAGAACTACCTTACAAATATCAGAGGTCTCCTGAATCAATGAATATTTCACGTTTTCATGGCATAAATTCAGCTTCTGGTAGAAATTCTTAAAAGCACCAGTATTAGTACTCTGAGTTACAAGTGACAAAGAAAAAAAAAAAAGATAAAAAAAAAAAAGTACAAAGGGAATCCAGTGGTTCACCTAACTGTAGAGGTTGGGGAAGAGGGACGGTTTCTTGATGCCACTAAAACTCTTCCTCTGGGTTCTTCCTCCATGTGGGTTCTTCCCCCATGTGGATTCCTCTTCCATGGGGGTTCTTCCTCCATGTGGATTCCTCTTCCATGTGGGTTCTTCCTCCATGTGGATTCCTCTTCCATGGGCGTTCTTCCTCCATGTGGATTCCTCTTCCATGTGGATTCCTCTTCCATGTGAGTTCTTCCTCCATGTGGATTCCTCTTCCATGTGGGTTTTTCCTCCACATGGATTCTCTTCCATGGAGGCAAGATGTTTGCAGCATCTACAGCCTCATATCCTTGCAGCCTCGTGTTTAATGGAAAGACTATCTGCCCCATCTCAATATCCCCAACTGAAAGTTGCATTCTGTCTCATCACTGCCCATCCTGCCATCAATTATGAGAACACAACGCACTGTTAGTCTTGGGCATTTTTCACCCTAATGTTCCACTTTAGATCTGAGGGTGGGGATAGGGAACAACCTAAAAGAATGAGGATGGGGAGCAACCTCAAACCTAAAACTAAAATTGGAGGTTTTGCCACAAGGAGGATTGATACTTGGGTTGCAAACTCCACCCTCCTAGAACACTTCATCATCAGCTCATCTCCTTTTGTTCCTTATGTGTCAAGGATGTTTAAAAATGCATAAACGGAGGGATAATTTTATAAACCTAATAACTTGTACTCTCTAACAGAATATTTACATTTTTAATATAATTATTAACTATATTTGGTAAAACTACTGAGCATATTGTACTCAGTATTAGTTATTTCTTAAGTGGGTCCTTTATATTAACATGCACAAATACTTGCAATTTTCATCCAGAATGCAGAATTCAAATTTCATTTTAGTCAATTTAAGGCAAAGGATACCATTAAGACAATTTACAATTGCATAGATGTAAACTAAGTCATTAAGCTCTTCCCTCCCTGCCAGGAAAGCATTTTCTGATCCTGTATTTTAATTTATTTTATTAAAGACCCCCTCCAAAAATAGGAAAAGCAGGCATTGAAAAAAAAACAACATGGTCTACAAATAGTAGAGAATGCAGAAAAAGCATATTACTAGGGGCAAACACTTCAAGTAAAGTATAAAGACACTGTCATATTTAATATCATATTAAGTAGTAATTTTTCAGGGCTGGAAGGACCACAGAGATCATTCAACCCTAAAACTTCTTAATAAAGATGCTTTCTCAGTAAGCTACTTGTCATTATTTTTCCCAGTTGGCAGGATGGCCAGGAAAACATTCACATCAGCATATCCTGGGGCTAGTTTCGTAAAGAAATCTCTGCTCCTCTCAGCAGACACACGTGACCCCAGATCAACTGATTCCTTCCCAGGCTCCATTCATTCCAAGTGGCTTTGAGCCCCTCTGTGTTCCTAGCTCTGTGCCAGGTGCTGGGATACAAAGATGAATAGGATGAAGGTGACCCCTGGCCACCTGGTGCTTCCAGCTCAGTGCAGGCAACAGACATTACTCATGTTATCACACAAATACATGCATCAGTTCAAAGTGTACTTCGTGTTATAAAGGCAAGTTTCAGCATCCTGTAATATGGTCTCAGGGCCTGTCCAGCCCAGCCCGAAGACTTAGGGAAGTTGCTTTTGAGCTGATAGTGGGACAAGGATCAAAGTCTGGGCTGCACAATGCACTTAAGGTCTGGAACACAGAGCACAGGGGAGGAAAGCACAGGCCCCCGTGCCTGGGGCCACATCATGCAGGAACATGTGTACTGCAAGGATTTGAGTCTTTGGTTTTTTTAAGAGATAAGATATGTTTTATTTAGAACACCAAAGATTTACAGCCAAATAAATAGCTAAAGAAAAATTGTTAAATACATTGTATATTATATTTATCAACTTAGATAATAAATTTAAGATGATTAGAAGGATTTGAGTCTTTATTCTGAAGTTTTAAGCAAAGGGTGACAGAATCAGATTTATATTTGAAATACTCTGGCTAGTGTGCAGGGAACAGACATGGTGATTGGTGTCAAAATGATGGAGAACAGTGAGGAAGTTACTAGGTCAGTCTGGGTGAGGGAGGACGATGGGGTAGTGGCTTGTTCTAGAGGGGCACTCTTGGAGAGGAGAGACAGGGCAGATTTGAGAGAGATTTTCAATATAAAATTAAAAAGACATGTTGGTTCTCACAGTTCAAAGAGTCATTGAATACCAGAAAGCATTTTTTTCAGTGTATTTTCTGAGAGGCCTGATGAGCGGTCCCAGTTTTCCTAATGAGAGTGAGTGAAGACATCATTCTAGGACAGCCACATTCCTACAGTTCTTCACATTGTGTAGATCCTCCCGGAGCATGGATGCCCGCACACTAATAGCTTTCTGATCAACACAAATGCCTTTGGATTTTCAACCCCGTTAATTCAAGTCTCTTTGCTCCTGATTAACTCATAGACATCTTCCAAATGTGAAAGCATCCAAAAGCCCAGGGTGTCTCTGTGCTTGAAAATCTTCTGAGTCATGCCATAGTTTATAAATATCTGTTCCTTAAATTTTTACACCAACGTGATCTGGAGGACTTTACAATTGAGTGAAGATAGCTGACCTCACATAACACGCTCTGTGGAGATTGTTCCTGAGATGGATGCTACGTCTTGAAATTAAAAATTCACATTTAGACCAAAATGATGCAGACCTTGCCTTCCACCTCTACATTCCTTTTTCCCTCCCTGGCTCTGACAGTGTTCCCTGGAATCTCTCTGTACACTGTTTTCTCTTTTTCCAAACCAGAGATTCCCAGACCACTGATGCTGGTCCTGAGCTTTCCACCTTCATGTCCGGCTGCTCAATTCGTTCAGCTAGCACATGCTTTCAGAGCCTATTCTGTTCCAGCCACTATTAAATATCTTCATGAGACGGTCATCCAATGGTTCTAATCCACATATGAGAAATTAAATTAATCATGAGACCTCCCCAAATCTACCCCTCATTTGTGTTCACTGTCTCAGGGAAGGTTAACATAACCCATCTGCTTTAGCTCCCCCAATGCCTACCCTGATCTCTCCCGCCCCTCACAACCCAGTCACCAAGTCCTCTTTCAAATCCATCCCCCTTCCTGCTGTCCTTCCCTGCCAGGGCCTCAGTTCGTACCCTTGTCATCCCTAATATAATAAGCTCACACTGAGTTTTCCTTCCTCCAATCAATCTTTCCAATCCAAGCAGTCTATTATGAAGACTGATCGTGTCACTTCTGTGTCTGAAAATCTCAAGGGGAGTGTTTCCTCTGCTCCTTCAGGATAAAATCCTAGCATCTCCGTACAGCAAACAGGACTCTTAAGAATGTGCTCCTGGGCTTCCTAGCTGGCGCAGTGGTTGAGAATCTGCCTGCCAATACAGGAGACACGGGTTCGATCCCGGCGCTAGGAAGATCCCACATGCCGCGGAGCAGCTAAGCCCGTGCACCACAACTATTGAGCCTGTGCTTTAGAGCCCGTGAGCCACAACTATTGAGCCCATGTGCTGTAGCTACTGAAGCCCATGCACCTAGAGCCCATGCTCCACAACAAGAGAAGCCATGGCAATGAGGAGCCTGCGCACCACAACGAAGAGTAGCCCCCACTCACCACAACTAAAAAGAAAGCCCGCGCATAGCAAAAAAGACCCAACACAGCCAATAAAATAAATAAATAAATAAATAAATAAATAAATAAAAAAGAAGGTGCTCCTTTGCCCTTTGGCTGCATCCAAACACCACCACCCTCTCCCTGCAGACCGACCGTGACCGATTCCTTTCTCTGCAGTTTTACAACAAGGTCAAGTCCATGCGCTTGCTGTCTTGCCTTCCTCTACTACTGCCCTTCACCCTCACGGTCCTCTTCTAATATTACTTCTCTGTGCAGGATCCTCAGAGTCAGGCCCACGTGTGCCCCTGTCACTGTACTTTGTCCATCGATTTATTAGGACACTCAGATCACCATTTACTCTGGTCATGTGTCCTGTCTCTCTCTCCTACTCAATCCAACCTTCAGGAGCACAGATCTCTGATCCCCTGGGACCAACCACCTTACAGGGAATGCAGTAAGTGACCAACCAGCATTTACTGAACCAGGACTTGTGATTGTAATAACACTGAAAAATGATTAAGTGCTTTTGTGTGCTAAGTGTCTTACCAAGTTCGGGATAAATGCACACATACCCATTAAGGAAACAGAATTAGAGCCTGAGTGAGAGAATGAACAGGTAAGTGTAAAAAACTCAACTATGTGATGCCTGGAACAAAATGACTTTCAAAACATTTTTATACACAACCAACAGTAAAACTATATTTTATATCACAAATTCTCCCCCTCCAATCATATTTAATAATGAACTTTAAAATTTTACAAATATAATACTTCTTACTATATATGATGGCTTCTGGTATTTTTTCTATAATTTTATCATTTTCTAAATGTTGGCTATAAGCCACTCTATTTATTTTATGATTCATTTTGGAAAATACCGCTTTAGTATTTTTACCATATGTGATTTATACAGATTTTAATTCACACAACTTCTGTAAATAATTAAGGCTGTATATAAAAAGTAAATAAGTAATTTCTCTAATTTTTAGGACTGCTCAAAACATTGATTTCACAAGTAGGTGATCCTCTTTGCCAAAGCCACACTACTTTATAATGACAGTGAACAAACGGCTTGTGATGAAAATTTTAGGAGATATTTCACACACACTAAAATCACCGGAAGCAGGATTTGCCATCACTGGGTTGGCATTTTCTGTCTTCTAGGTCAATTTTAAACATTTTGAATCATATTTCCTGTTGTGAAAAAGCTCTCTGATGGTGCTCCTTTTCTGTTGGTGTGATTTCTTTATTTGTTTCTTAACAAGATACTTTCCTGTAAAATACGATTATGGGATAGTTTTCTTGAAATGAAGCCAGTGATAGGAATCAATTCAACATTTATATGAAGAATCATTCCAGAATAGTATTCCTTTTTTTTTCTATTTCTAAATAACGCTATTACTTGGAATAAATCACGTATAACTCTCCTATCAGCATGGTAGTTGGCAAGGAAATTTGCAATGTTTCTTCTTTAATCTTAACAAGCACATATCTGCCAACCATTATGTTGCCTCATGAAAAGTAATAAATGTTACGCTTCATATGTCAGCATTTCAGTGCCCAGGAAGGGAGGGTGTTCGTTGTTTTCTAAATGAAAGAGCAGAAAATTCAGAAAGATAAAAAGATTTTGCCAGTGTTTCACTGTAGAACCATTTTTCTCTTAAAAAAAAAAACAAGAACTATACCCGAAATGAGGATGTTCATCATTATATATGCCTTCATGACTGACGTTGTGAATATTTTAAATTGAGACTTTGAAAAGCATACACATAAATAAACGTTTTGTTTTTAAATAACTTATATTTCGAAACAGGACTTAAGCTGTGTGAGAAGTTTGTCAAAATTAAATTTCTTCCCTACCCTCCTGCTAAGTATATAGCACAGCTGCCATGAATTCTAAATCTGAATACACAACTTTTACAAGTGAGACTTCGAATGCCATTTTCAAAATATAGTATGGGGTCCTCTTGATATCTGAAGGCCACGGGTTTCCTCACTCCATTTGGTGGTAATTCTGCCTCTGAAGCCTTGAGAGGAGTATAAAGAGGAGGCGGCTCTGTGATTCCGTATTCATGTAGGTATTGTTCTATTTCAGATGGATTGGAATTGTTTACACCAAAAAATGTCAAAAGCATTTATTGGGAATTTTCCATATTGTTTGGTGGACTGTAGAAGGGCAGCCCTGCCCAGGGTGAGCAGTGTCCGCGTTGCGGCGGGGGGCGGGGCGGGGGAGACCTTCAGAGGCTGCTGTCCAGTGAGGTGTAGTGCCTGAGTGGGGGGAGGGGACATCTGGAGTGCAGTGATGAGGATGCTCCAGTGACAGTGGGATCTGTAAGGGGCTGGGGTGGGGGGGGGGGGGAGGTGGTAGTACTGACAGCCCAGCAAGTGGTATCTGAGCCCAGGAAGAGCAAGGAGGGCATTGGTGCAGGGACATGTGGGTGGCAGTAGTGATGGTCACAGGCCACACAGAGGAGTCTGACTCAGTAGGAAACTATGTCAGGGGTGGTGGGAGCCAGGCTTCTCATGGTCAGAGGAGGGGTACAAATATGGAAAGCGAGAAACTAGAATGAATCTTGTGGTGTGGCATCAAAATTGGAGATCTCAGCATGAAATCTTGTTTTTCAACATGGTTAGGTGAGGTAGAAATAGATGCAGAGGTACATGTGTGTGTGTTAGGGTTTTTCCAGAGAAACAGAAGCAGTAAGATGTCCGTGTGCGTGTGTGAGCATGTGTGTGTGTGTGTGTGTGTGGTTTACTGTAGGGATTTGGCCCAGGTGATTATGGAGGCTGGCCGGTCTCAGGCTAGCCGTTGGCCAGCTCCACCCCGGGGGAGCTGATGGTGGTCTGGAGGTAGCAGGCTCAAGACTCAGGAAGAGCAGATGTTTAGGTTTGAGTCCAAAGGCAGGAAAAACGGATGTCCTGGGTCGAAGGCAGTCAGGCAGGAGGAGTTTCCCCTTGTTTGTGGGAAGGTCGGTGTTGTTCTCCTAGGGTCTTCAGCTGATTGGATGAGGCCCCCACATGGGGGAGGGCGACCTGCTTTACTCAGTCCACTGCTTCACGGGTGAATCTCACCTGAAACACCCAACACCCTCACAGACACACCGAGAATAACGTGTAAGCAAACGTCTGGGCAGCCCACAGGCTGATCACATCGACACATAAAATGAACCATCGCAGTGGGTGTGTGCTTGTGTGTCTGTGTTTAAAATACCTACCACCCAGATCTCGGTCACTGAATAGTATTCTCCCTTAAAAGGACTCCTTGGAGAAATGGCTGAATCCAAGGCTGGGCAGGGAAAGCACAAGGTAATCCTGCACCACCTCCTTGTGCCGTCAACAAGTGCTCGGAGAACAACGAAGGCAAGTCAAGGGACACAGGCGCCACCTGAAAAGGCTCCCACTGGCCAAAACCAGAACACAATAAGTGATAATACAACAGGCTATAACACCAAATAGAATAAGAATCCCCGAGCCCATACTTACATAAATTATTAGTTAATTAGTTGAACATTTGATATGTAAATATGAACATCATATGTAAATGACATTCTCTCATATTTACATAATCTCAAAGTACATACACACTAAATGTGTATTAATTACAGAGGGAAAAATGGTAATTTCTCATGGTGAATCCTGGCAGGCACCACTTTAAACAAATAATAATAAGACAGATCAAATCAAGGACGCAGTGAGACAAATGCAGTGCCACTTCCGGGGTACTCCTGCAAGGCATGAAATGCATATTCTGAACCTATTTATGAGGAAACAGAAGACAAACCCAAAATGAGGAATATTCTACAAAATAGCTGACCTTTACCTTCGAAAGTGCTAAGGTCATGAAGTCAAGGAAATATTGAGGATCTGTCCCAAATTGAAGGAGAGTAAAGGGATGTGACAACTAGATGCAACATGTGATTCTGAACCAGATCTTTTTCTCATAAAAGACATGGTTTGATAAAATGTAAATGAGGTCTGAGATTACACAGGAGTGCTATGTTTATCTTAATTTCCTGATGTGGATGGTTTGTAGTGACATAAGGTAATGGTCTTTGTCTATAAGAAATACTCATTGAAGTACTTGGGGTGATGGAGCATCACGTCATCAACTTACTCTTTGCTCTCTGTTCTTGTGGGTTTTCCCCACGTGTGAAATTGTTTCAAAGTAAAAAAATTAAAATATATATCATGGAACAGTTTATTGCGTCGGCAATCTGAAATATTGCTGGTTTCTTTGAGAATACAGCTCTTTGGCTATA
Organism: Hippopotamus amphibius kiboko; assembly: GCF_030028045.1. Taxonomy (NCBI): domain Eukaryota; kingdom Metazoa; phylum Chordata; class Mammalia; order Artiodactyla; family Hippopotamidae; genus Hippopotamus; species Hippopotamus amphibius. Next base: position 82,158,786 of record NC_080191.1, on the reverse strand, counting down.
CTCCCTCAACTGTTATGTCTGCTTACTTCGGAGTTAAAGGCAGTAATTACTACACTCTCATCTTACAAATTACTAGTTATGATTTTTTAAATCTTAAATTCTTGGGTTTTCATTATGCAAAAACCTTATCCAGCGAGTTGTGGTACTTGAATACACCTAGTCATGGGAGGACGGTCTCATTTCCCTCCTTGTGTTACTGAAAGTGTGGGGTCTGGTTTACAGCGCAAAAGCCAAAAAGAGGCAGGGTTGGTGGAATGGAAAGTTTACTTCATTTCACAGGCCGGCAACTGTGTGGGGGAGGGCAGACTCCCGACCAAAGGCTGACTCCCCCACCCCCACCCCGGACAACCAACGGGTGAGAGCTTTATAAGTGGAAGGAGAGGGGTACAAGCAGAAACAGCACAGTCGGCTCCGAAATTGGTCATTGGTGGTCTGACCAGTGCCATCTTGATCGTTTTAGGTACAGTTAATCTTCAGTTACAGGGTCGATTTGTTCCCATTTCTTTGCGGCCAGTTCTGGGAATTGTGGCAGCTTATTTCGTGGCTACAGCCTGGTCATCGTGTGGTTAACTTCTTCCACCTGGTGGGGGTTTCAGTATCTACAAGACAGCTCACAGGATAGGACTCAGAATATTCTCTATAGCCCTTGAGGAGGAACTAAAGGTCCTGGACTATGCTTACTGACTAAACTATTATTATTTGGTCCCCTTTGACGGTTTTCCTTTGTTTATGCATTTTCTCTCATTTCTGATTAAACTTATTCTTTGGCTAAAGTTTTTCCACAGACAGAGGACATGGGGGAAGGGGTGGGGAAGGACCATAGTGTCCTGCTCTGTTTCACCTGGATATCCCTTTTCTGTCTAGAAACTTTCCCACTGCCACTTCAGTGAAATTGCTTTAATAATAATTTTTCTAATTATTAAGCTCTGAGGACACTTACCAGTCCTTGTTTGATGTCTCTGAAAATTTTGATACTCTTGACCTTTGTTTCCTTGAAACTCTCAGGTCACTGGAGTCTGCGACATGGTCTCCTCAATGCTGGCCTCTCCAGGAATTCCTTCTCCATGGCATCCTTAGACTCTTTCCCTCAGATAGTCCCTGAAATATTGGTACTCTTCGGATCCCTGTTCTCCTGTGTCATCATGTGCCGTAATGCACACCTTTCCTGAGTCACCTCTTCAGTCTTGGTCACCACCTACTTTCTGTTGGGCTCAAGTCTCTCCTGCAGCCAGAAACCACACCTGAGCACGACCTGAATGGCCTACTGTCTGCTGTACATGCCCACGTTCTACCCCTTGAGCATCTCAAAGCCATTACTTCATTAACACCATCTCCCATCCTCCCTTAAGTCCCCTCCACCAAGGTCATTGCTCTGTTTATTCCCCGCTTAGTGAATCACATCACCACCTACCTAGCAGCCAATCAGCCAACAAGATCCTTTTTAACTTTCTTATTATGTATCAAATCCACACTTGTCTTTCTCTCCCCTCCCACCATCTCAGTTGAGGTCAGCATTATCTCCTCTCTGGATTACAGCCTCAGAGCTGGTGTCCTGGACAGAGGTTGGTTTTGCTCGTCTCTAATGTGCCTTCATGGTGATGCCGGGTATACAAGCGATGGTACCATCCTGCCATGAAAGTCCTCTTCCCACTGGCTTTGGGCAGAAGTATGAACTTCTTAGCAAGACATGAGTGATCCTCCCCAATACAGTCACCACTCACCTCTTCATCTTTTCTCACCCACCCCCTCGCCTCAGCATCGTTCCCCGCGACAAAGCCATACTTTACCCAACTTCTGACAGGAACACGCTTCATGCCCCATTTCCTTTCTCTGTCATCATCTGGTTCATTGTTGGGCTTAATCAAGAGACACCAGGTGTTTCCTAACAGCCCCTTGGCCACTGGTCCCTCCCTCAGAGTCCCACGATTGTCCCATCTTTCTATCACAGCATTTATCCTCCCATAGTGCTATGTTCTGTCTCTACTCTCATAACCACAATCAAGCTTCAAGTTCTTCGCACAACTCTCGGAGTGAAATCCAATTCTTTCCTCTGGTTCTCATAACTTCACATTATCTGACCCCTCTGCAAAGCTCTCACCTCCCCCAGCCCGCTCCCTACCACCCTCAGTGTCCCTATGTGCTGCTGGTCCCCGACATCCCATGTGCACTTGTTAGCTTGCATCCCCTGGTCTTTACATGGTTGGTCCTTTCTGTCATTCATTCTGACCCTAAGTGTCATCTCAGCAGAGAGGCTTCCAGGACCACCTGATGTGCGGCAGCCCCTCTGTCATTCTCTGCCCTCTGCACTGTTGCAACTCTCAGCATTGCACCCATCACTACTGTTTATTTATTTTCTTTATTAATTTATTTTTTACCTGTGTGCCCCCCGCCAGAAGGTCGACTCCATCAGAGTACAGACCTTGTCTGCTTTGTTTCTTTATATGTTCCTAATGCCAAGAAAAACACCTCAATAAGTAATTACTCAAATGAATGACTCCCCTCTAGGACTACATGCTTCTTGAGGACAGACTCTATCTTAACAATCTCTGCTTATGCGACATCATCTTTGGCATATCAAAGGCAGGACTCTCACAAATTCATTCAACAGATACTTGAGTTGTTTGTGTATCCAAGCTCTGTGCAACAGATGCAAGTGAGAAAAACACAGTCCAGTGACAAAAACTCATCATCCGCCGGGAGAAACCCCAAGTATGCAAATGCAGCCCGATTTTCCCAAGCCGTCCAGCCTTCCAGCATCACCATTCACTTTGATCACATAATATAAAATAATTCAAAAGCCCAGGCCAAGTGAAATCTAGTGAGCTGGCTGATGGCATGGAGGATGGGAATGATTGGTTGCAGCAGTGGTTTGTCTCCTCTTGCTCTAATCCCTGCCCCGCACTCCACTCTCTGTATCTTCATGCCTTCCTGCTTCCTACGGCTGCTGCCCTCTGTCCCCTACAAGAGAAAGTCCCCCCTCCATTCCACCAAACACAAGCCTGCTGTGTGTTGCTGACCTGTAATGGAGATGTGAGGATTTAAGGGAAAATGATAATTCAGAAAAAAAAAAAATGATCTACTATCAAATAGCAATTCCGAAACCTCACAGGCTTTTTTCCAATGAGAAAGCTTTCACTCATCTTGGTCTTTTTTTCACTTAGTTCCCAGCCTGCCACTATGTTGCTAGACCCTATGTCCACCTACAGAGACCTTTCTCCCAGAAAATTCCCATTACTTTATTATCCAGAACACTTAGCTTCCCCAGCATCACACTTTCTCTCTTAAATAAGTCACGTGTGCCACTCACAGGGGGCCACTAATAGGTTTTCCTAAAGGAAAGAGCTGCCCACTCCCCTGGATGGGGGGGCAACTCTGTTTGAACAGAGCAGAGCTGTCATCTCCTGCATTTTAGATAATGGACTTCTCTCAACAATGCCTAAAATTATATTTAGGTTTGGGTTAAATGTATTGCACGATGGACTCATTGATACCGTTCAGACTGAAGTCTCTGTCTTTCGGAAGAGCTGCCTTTCAAACGAATCTCTGTCATCATGTTGATTTGGAATCCTGACCAAAGTACAGGCGTTTATCCCTGTTCCACTTCATCTTGTTATGTTTGGCCCATCATTTCAGGCTGTCAAGGTCTTTCAGGAGCTTGGTTCTGGCACACAGTAAACTCACTACCCTGCCAACTTCCTGTCAAATGCAGTGTGCTAAAGTATGTTCTCTATGCTCTCAGAAGCCACCAAAAATGACTGGCAGTCATGTGCTGCTCTGTTACAGGATTCCAGGAGCAAAAGAGAAGATGAAAATCCCAAATGAGATACACAAGAACAAATATCTTTAGATGGAGGGTGAAGAGCTCAAGTTCAAGAGTGTGTCTCCCATTTCTCTAGATAATCCCATCACTACATATCTTGAGGTATAGATTGTTCTGGAGGAGGGGATGAGGCCTGGAGTGGATGGTGCCCTAAAACATGCTTTACTGTGGTGGGGGGTTGTCTCCAGCAAGTGCTAGGCAAGAGCATGGTGGCCTTGCATGGCTTTGGGAGGGAGCAGCCCCTGAAATTGTGCAAACTAGACTTCCCACTTGTCATCCTAGCCAAGGTCCCAGAGTGCGGAGTAACATTTAATTTACAGATGGTGTCTTGCCAAAGTTTGCTCCGTCAGCCCGAGCTTGAGTTGTCATATTACCACCTTCTTTTCTCTGGCTGAAACCCCATCATCAAACTCATTTCTCTAGGGATCCAAGACCATGGTTATTGAGGGACAGTTCCAGGCACCAGAAATAATAATAGGGTCAACACATATTTTTATTGAGAACCAAGACCAAAAGGCCAGTTTATTCAATGCATTTTGCCACCTCCTATACCAGCCTCTGTATTATTTTCTTTGCTCTGGTTTTCCCATTTCCTTGCAGTTGGGTCTGTCAATACCATAACTTCCAAAAAACCCAGGTTCAAAAACAATTCTGGCTTAGTTAGGTGTGTTGGGATCCTCTTGGCAACCCTGTATTTGTGCATAAAATTAACTTGCTCTGTCCAAACCTGCTGGGCCATGCTTTCTGGGGCTCTGGATTGCTACCCTGTGTCCAAATCCCTGTTCCCCAGGACTGCAAGCTACATTGTTCTCCCCTCCCCCAGGCCCATCACTGTGACACAAGGGCTGCTGAGCCTTGGAGGCTATGGTCTCAGCTACAAAAATTGTGTCTCTTCACCCATGCTGTTCTTATATAGCTGTTTACTGGGTTGAATACACACAAGTTCTCTTTTACATTTTAAATAGTTGGTAATTCATAGCTATTTGATGAATGAGTGAACGAGCAATAGCCACTGGGTGTTCAACACTCAGGAAGCCGTGATTAAATTAACTGAGCTGCTAATGGTCCTCATAGTGTGTGAATACTTGGGAGCTGGGCAGAGGACAGCTCTGCTGGCCGGGGGTGTGCAGTACAGCTACGCCTCACCAGCTCTAAGCATGGCTTCACTTAGCACTCTAGTTGGCAAAATCATAGTTGACAAGTTCAGTGCCTAGTGAATACAGGGAATTCAGACAAAAATAACAAAAATGTATTGCGTGTAGAAAACAAACACAGTTACCAAAGTGGATAGTGAAGAGGGAGATAAAGTAGGAGTTTGAGATTAATATATACACACTACTATATGTAAAATAGGTAAACAACAAGGACCTACTATATAGCACAGGGTACTATACTTAATATCTGGTAGTAACTTATAAGGGAAAAGAATCCAAATATATGTATTTGTATGTATAAATGAATCACTTTGCTGTACATTTGAAACTAACACAACATCATAAATTAACTATACTTCAATTTAAAAATGTAACAAATTTTTAAAAATACACACACAAAAAATAAATATCACATGCTACTGGGGGGGGAATTGTATCATGTGTGTACTTGCTAATCTAGGCATGCATTTGAACACACACACAGACACACACACACACAGATATAAATTCTAAAGGGCAGTAGCCCCAGAACAAGCCAAGTTCTTTGCCACTCCTCTTGCTCCAGTATCACCCTTTTCATTATTCAGAAACAAGTAGCTAAGGTCAACTCTTATGTTAACTTTATGTAAGGCAGGTTGCATCCCTTCTTAATGTTTTAAAATTTGATCCAACAATTTAAAATTGTTTTAAAACAGTTAATGTTTAAGATGTGGTTAAAAACAGTGGGTTTATTTTTGGACTTGAATATTCCCTGAAGATGTTTTCACAAGTCCTATTTACTATTTCAAAACTTTATTTTAAGACATTATTTGACGTTACAATAAGCACTAGGAATACAGCAGTGAAAACATCCATAATTCCTACCTTCACTGGATTTATAAACTAGAGAGACAGACAGAATAAACCTGCACTTAGGAAACATTTGGTTAAAGATGTGTTATATCTCATATCCAACACCCCCATTAAAATTTTATGAACCCACTATTTAGAAAAAGAAGAGGAGATGGGTCATAAACAGATGAGAGATTTTTAGCAAATTTATGGAATTCATAAAAGAGGTGGAGGAGTGGTAAGTGGGAATTAGGTCAGAGGAACTCTCCAGCCTGGAATACACAGAGAGGCTTAGAGTCTAGACTCATCTGTAATGCAGAATCCAGGTGATGCTTGGGACTGAAAAATGCTACATTCAACTGAGAGTACAGTTAGGCATGAGGCTTAAAGCAGGAGGGAGAATAGAAAGTTTGTATGCACACCAGGGACTGCCCCACACACCCATCTCCCCAGCCTCCATATGAAACACACTCAGAAGCAGGCTTCTATCCACCGAGCAGGAGGGAATTTCTCTAAAGAAGCTGAACAATCCTAGAGAAAACAGCTTATTTAAAATGTCCCAGCATAAGACACTTAATGTAGGGTTCCCACCCCCCCCCCCACTGTCCCCCTCATTACTCTAAAGTGTTTGCCTGTCCACTAGCCCTGTCCACACAGAAAGCTACCAATCAACATTTTTAGCAGAGCTACCAGTGAGCTTTTTTTTATTTTTGTAAAAAATAAACAACCAAGATGTACCAGAAGCCTGAAGAAAGTCTTCAATGTAAAAGAGTGACCAAAATAAACTAACATAAAAACAGCTTCAAAAAAAAAAGAGGAAACAACAAAATGCTACTATTTTGTTATTCCAAGAGACACAGAAAGAAATCACATCCACGAAACAAGAAAAGAAAGTTACAAAAGGAACAATCAGAAAATTAAAATGAGCTCTCACCTAGGAAATACATTGCTGCCCAAAATGTCAGAGATGGATTGAAAGGTAAAGATGAGGGATTCTTCCAGAACATACAGCAGAAAACGAACAAAATAAACAAACAAAAAATCCCAAACACCTAAAACAAAAACAAAAACAAAAAACAAGGGAGCAAAGATGTGAGACAACAGAAGCAGAACAATCCAGATGGTTCAAACACCTGATTAACAGAATAGAACCTCTAGAAATAAAGAGCAGATTAAAATAGATCAGAGAAATTATCAAATAAACATTGAGAATATACCTCCAGGGTTAAAAGGTGCAAACTCTCCAGTTGAAAGAAGCCATTGAATAACCACAGTCATGAATTAAAATAGATCATATCGGGATTCCTAAATTCTAACATTTTGGAGCACCAGTTACAAGATTCTAAATCCTTCTGTTAGGGGAAACACAGATATCAAGAGCAATACCCTAGGACCAATTATATACAAAAACAATAGTGTTAGGGGAAACTGACTGAAACCATCCACCCTGGCCAGGCAGACAGGAACAGTTTGCATGAGTTATGTTACGACAGGAAATCCTGGTAAGGAACATGGAACTAACAAGCCACCACCAACCAGAAGAATACGGGAAAGGTCAAAAGGAGATGCTACGTGTCTACATGTCCTACCCACTTCCCAGAATCCCCCTCGCTGGAATCCATCTTGGCTGAGAGATGCGTGCGCCACCGGAAAGGACTCTAAATTAGAATGATTGGCCAGAGACAACCCGGAAACTGATCCCATCACCATAAAACCTGAGACTGCGAGCCACGTGGCAGAGCAGTTCTCCTGGGTTCCCTCACCCTCCTGCTCTCCACCCGGGCACCCCTTCCCAATAAAATCTCTTGCTTTGTCAGCACATGTGTCTCCTCGGACAATTCATTTCCAGGTGTTAGACAAGAGCCTCCTCTTGGGCCCTGGAAGGGGTCTCCCTCCCTGCGACATTTCCAGAAAAAAAATGTCAATGCGTGTTCAAAGAGGAGAGAATCATGAACATGAGCTTTTTTTGTTTTGTTTTGTTTTGTTCTTTGTTTTTATCAGCAACAGTGGCTACTGGAAGATAAAGAAGCGATGTCATGGGCCTTCTGGGAGACAATTATTTTCAGCCTAGAGCTCTATATACACATGTTTTATCAGATAGAATTTTTATTAAAAGCCTGGCATGTGAGCAACAAGAGAAATCACCTTCCCAAGCTGGCAGGTGAAGGGAAGTCTGCTGACACCAGCTGTGATTGGGGGCAGAGGACAAGTACAGAGAGAAGCAGAAGGTGGAGGATGAGTATGTAGGTCTGTGTGAAGATAATGCCGAAATGTCCAACCTCGTGGAAGAGTTAAATCACCACAGCCCATCCAGAAAGCCTGATCAGATCGTAAACATCAGGCAGGACTGTGTGTTATGTTCATGACAGCTTAAGTAATAAAAACAGATTATTAGACAGTAATTTGCCAAAAACATATACCATATGTATATACCATACATATACACTATAGGTATATAAATACACACACAGCTCATCTATATATATATATGCACCATTTATATATATACACTACATGTATGATATATATGTATACCTCATATGTATATAATATATATTTTTTTCATGCACAGGAAAATTCTGGAAGATTATACACTAAAATTTAAATGTTAGTGTTCCTCTCTGGAGTTACAAATGCTTTTTTAACATCTGAATTTCTCACCTCTCCCCAACCCCAAAAAATGAACATGCATTACTTTAAGATAAAAATATAAAGAAGCATATAGTGGTCGTTGTTTGATTTAAGTAACCTAAACATGCTGTCTTTACTTCCTCTTTTTTTTTTTCATTTACTGCTAAACCCTCTGTAATCTAGCTTCTATCCCCAAGTCTTCACAGAAGTTACTATCCACCAAGGTGAAAAATGGCTTCGGATTAGCAAAGGATGCCTGTCATTATCATTTCAACGTGCCATGCTATTTGATATTATCATTTTTCATTTTATTAGATTGTAAGAAATTGTTGTTTTTAGGTCATATATTCCCTGAGTCATATTAAAAATTTCATATAACTTGATACATTCCAAACCTTAATGTAATACCTGGCACTTAACGAATGTTAGATATTCTTTTGTTGAAAGAAAGAATACATTTCACCAACATTGTAAGTGGAGGAATCACTCTTGGAGTCTGGGTTTGAGATTTACCTGCACAGTTTAGAAATAAAAAATAAAGACTATGCTGATATAGTATAAATCAAATATTTTGTATTTTAAGATGAGAAACTAAACTGTCATTATTTGTCAGCAAAATATATTAAATTAATGATTCCAGCTATACTGTTGTTTTTGAAACTCTACCACAAAATCCTCCTAACCCAAGAAAGAAGTCATTATTTGGAATATGGCACATAATAAAAACCAAACTAAAATGCACTTAAAAAAATAAATTTTAAAAAAATTTTTAAAAATAAAATAAAATGCACTTAAACTCAATATATAAATTACAAAGCATTTTTAAACATGACCCACATGAAAAGACTGTTTTCATATGGAGAAGAGAAATTGATATGTTGTTGAATAACTTGACTTCTGCTTCCCTGTAGGTAATTTTCAGTTAACAGCATGTGGTAAAATCAAGAACTTTTTCAGACATTTTGGGCTTACATGGATGTTTAAAACAAGGCTTCCTGCTGAATTGGAAATGACAAAAATATTGGCTGAACACAGGGAAATCAATTGAACCTTTTAGTGATTTATCTGTTTGTTTCCTACTAACTTTCAAGAGGATGGACTGATTTTGATCAAATTTGCTGCATTTCTATTTTTTTTATTGCTAATTTACAATGCTGTGTTCATTTCAAGTGTACAACAGTTTCAGATATATAAATATATATGTATATATATTATTCTCCAGAGTCTCTCCTATTATAGGTTATTGCAAGATATTGAATATAGTTCCCTGTGCTATACAGTAGGTCCTTGTTGGTGATCTATTTTATATCTAGTAATGCGTATACATTAATCCCAAATTCCTACTTTATCTTCTCTCTTTCCTCTTTGCTAACCATAAATGTGTTAGTCATAAGTTTGTTTTCTGGAGTCTATTTCTGTTTTGTAAAGAAGTTCATTTGTATCATTTTTTAGATTCCACACATAAGGGCTATCATATGATATTCGTCTTTCTCTGTGTGACTTACTTCACTTAGTAGGTCCAGCATGAGCGTGGAATACACTGGCAACATTTATTGAATAATCTATTGTAGAAAAATTATGAATTATTAAACTCTTCAATAGTTGATTGTCAAGTAATCCTTTTCTCTACTGAAATAATAGGTATTACCTACTGCTAAATAATAGAATCTCTTTTGATAAGTGTAATCATACATTTTCTAGTAGCTGCTTTTAAAGAGTTTTTTTAAAAAGGTGAAATTAATTTTTAAGGTATGTTTTACTTACCCATTTTAGGTTCCCCATTTATCAAATTGGTTTCATTTTTCCCAGTTTGAGTAAAATTTTTCATGCCATTTAGAATTGTTCATGCTGTTTAGTAGGTAACTGCTCATCTATGAGATATCTGTCCTTAGGTGAGCTGCTACCTTTCAATTCAGCCACTGGAGAGGAACATTTGTTTCTGGGAAGGCTACATATTGCAGGATGTGAGAGTCAAAACCTATGCTTCTTTATACCTAGTGATACTTTTTATTTGAAATGGAGTTAAGCTCAGATAAAGGGGAAATAAGTCCATATGAATAGGTGTTATCCACCCATTACCTGTGTTTCAGGGTTCTACTTTCCATCATTGAGGGAATGAATTGATATGGACTGTGCTGTCCACCCCACTATTCACTTTATTTTATCAGATCATTATATTCCCAACATAAGGAGAAAGAAGGGATTGATGGATTTGAAAATATAATTGATCTTTATTTCTAGTTTCCAGTAGATGAATATTTTTCAGTAATTGCTTTTCATGGGATTTCAGACAAGGTATTTCCCATCACCAGTTCTCCTTCTGCCATCATTGTCAAGCTCTCTTCTGTTGCTGTTTCACTGGTGACTCCAGCATATCTCTATATCCCAACACCAAAAACAACAACAAAATCTGTATGTAAGATTCTACAGGAAATAAATTTGCCTTTGCAAGCCGGGATCAAACTGGCCTATCAGAACAATTGCCATAAAGTTTTCTTCATTTTATTTCAGAAATTAAATAAGGATAAAAACATAGAGGATGCTGCCAAATTAAAATGGATTTGATTAATGGAACTGTTTTATGGGGTTACAAAATCTACTTTATCTATTTTTATGGGATTTGGTCAAGAAACACAGGCACAGCAATGTCTCTGGGGAGTTTTACTGCTGTTGGTCTGCAGGGCTTCCTATTCATGCTGGGTTTTTCCATCCACAATATCTGCAGACTAAGGGGGTCCAGGTACGTAACTGTCACCCTTAAATATCAACGTCATTTAAGAATGATAATGAGATTAAGGCAATTGTAAGAAATATAACTTCTAAATATATGCATTTTAAATTTCTTAGAAACATTTTGCTATTTATAATTAATTAGCTTATTTAGAAGGAAAGAAATAGGTGAGAGATTAAGAGATACAAACTTCCTGTTGCAAAATAAATGTCATGGGTATGAAATGTACAGGGTGGAGAATGTAGTCAATAACTATGTAATACCTTTGTATGGTCATATATTGTAACGACTTATTGTGGTGGTGATCATTTGAAATGTACAGAAATCACTATGTTGTGTAACAGGAACTAACACAATGTTTTAGGCCAGTTATACTTCAGAAACAAGCAAACCCATAGAAAAAGAGATCAGATGTATGGCTACCAGAGGCAGGAGGTGGGGGAAGGGGTAGTTGCATGAAGGTATCAAGAGGTACAAACTTCCAGTTATCAGATGAATAAGTACTAGGGATGTAACGTACAACATGATAAAGATAATTAACACTGCTGTATGTTATATATGAAAGTTGTTAAGAAAGTAATTCCTAAGAGTTCTCAGCACAAGAAAAAGTGTTTTTTTTTCCTATTTCTTTAATGTTACACCTGTATGAGATGATGGCTATTCACTAAACTTACTGTAATAATAATTTCATGATGTATGTAAGTCATTATGCTATACACCTTAAACTTATACAGTGTGGTATGTCAATTATATCTTCATAAAACTGAAAGAAAAAAATTAATTAACTTATTTAAAAATAAGATCCTGTTTAAGAGAACAATAGAAAAAAATAGAAAAAAATAGAAAAAAAGAAGAAAAAAATAGAAAAAAAAAGGGAACAATAGGATGATAAAAACATCTAACAAAATTACTGCATATTTGGCAGGATAAATACATCAATAAATTGTACTTATAAAGGCCAAAGTAATATAACTAAACCCACTGGATAGAATATCTCAAAAGGTACAAGTGGGAATCAAAGTTTAATGTGAAGGGACCTCCTAGATGGCACAGTGGTTAAGAATCCACCTGCCAATGCAGCAACAAAGACCCAACGCAGCCAATAAATAAAATAAATAAATACATTTATTAAAAAAAACAACGTGAAGAACTAGTGATGAAAAAGACTTCGTAAGGAGGGGATCAGAAAGTTAGAGGGATGCTGTTTCTTTTTTTTTTCTTTTTTTTTTTCTTTTTCTTTTTTTTGGGGTACACCAGGTTCAATCATCTGTTTTTATACACATATCCCCGTGTTCCCTCCCTTCCTTGACTCCCCCCACCTCGAGTCCTCCCCACCCTCCCCGCCCCAAGTCCTCTAAGGCATCTTCCATTCTCCAGTTGGACTCCCTTTGTTATACAACAACTTCCACCGACTATTTTACAGTTGGTAGTATATATATGTCTGGGCTACTCTCTCGCTTCTTCTCAGTTTCCCCTTCACCCCCCGCCCCCTCCCATACCTTGAGTTCTCCAGTCCATTCTCTGTATCTGCATCCTTGTTCTTGTCACTGAGTTCATCAGTACCATTTTTAGATTCTGTATATGTGAGTTAGCATACAATATTTGTCCTTCTCTTTCTGACTTAATTCACTCTGTATGACAGATTGTAGTTCTATCCACCTCATGACATATAGCTCCATCTCATCCCTTTTTATAGCTGAGTAATATTCCATTGTATATATATGCCACATCGTCTGTATCCATTCATTTGTTGATGGGCATTTAGGTTGCTTCCATGTCCTGGCTATTGTAAATAGTGCTGCAATCAACATTATGGTACAAGTTTCTTTTGGGATTATGGTTTTCTTTGGGTATATGCCCAGGAGTGGGAAGACTGGATCATATGGTGGTTCTATTTGTAGTTTTTGAAGGAACCTCCAAATTGTTTTCCATAGTGGCTGTATCAACTTACAGTCCCACCAACAGTGCAGGAGAATTCCCTTTTCTCCACACCCTCTCCAACATTTGTGGTTTCCAGATTTTGTGATGGTGGCCATTCTGATCGGTGTGAGGTGATACCTCATTGTGGCTTTGACTTTCATTTCTCTGATGATGAGTGATGTTGAGCATCTTTTCATTTGTCTGTTGGCCATCTGTATGTCTTCTTTGGAGAAATGTCTGTTTAGGTCTTCTGCCCATTTGTGGATTGGGTTATTTGCTTTTTTGGTATGAAGCTGCATGAGCTGCTTGTATATTTTGGAGGTTAATCCTTTGTCCGTTGTTTCATAGGCAATTATTTTTTCCCATTCTGAAGGTTGCCTTTTAGTCTTGTTTATGGTTTCTTTCACTGTGCAAAAGCTTTTAAGTTTCATGAGGTCCCATTTGTTTATTCTTGATTTGATTTCCATGATTCTAGGAGGTGGGACCAAAAGGATCTTGCTTTGATGGATGTCATAGAGTGTTCTGCCTATGTTTTCCTCTAGGAGTTTGATAGTGTCCGGCCTTACATGTAGGTCTTTAATCCATTTGGAGTTTATTTTTGTGTATGGTCTTAGGAAGCATTCTAATTTCATTCTTTTATATGTAGCTGTCCAATTTTCCCAGCACCACTTATTGAAGAGCCTGTCTTTTGTCCATTGTATACTCGTGCCTCCTTTGTTAAAGATAAGGTGCCCATATGTGTTTGGGCTTACTTCTGAGTTCTCTATTCTATTCCATTGATCTTCCTTTCTGTTTTTGTGCCAGTACCATACTGTCTTGATCACTATGGCCTTGTAGTATCATTTGAAGTCAGGAAGCCTGATTCCACCAACTCCATTTTTCCTTCTCAAGATTGCTTTGGCTATTCAGGGTCTTTTGCATTTCCATACAAATCGTAAGATTTCTTGCTCTAGTTCTGTGAAAAATGCCATTGGTAATTTGATGGGGATTGCATTGAATCTGTAAATTGCTTTGGGTAGTACAGACATTTTCACGATGTTGATTCTTCCAATCCAGGAACATGGAATGTCTCTCCATCTGTTTGTGTCATCTTTGATTTCTTTCATCAATGTCTTAAAGTTTTCTGCATACAGATCTTCTGCCTCCTTAGGCAGGTTTATTCCTAGGTATTTTATTCTTTTGGTTGCAATGGTGAATGGGAGAGTTTCCTTAATTTCTCTTTCTGCTCTTCCGTTGTTAGTGTATAGGAATGCAAGAGATTCCTGTGCATTAATTTTGTATCCTGCTACTTTACTAAACTCATCAATTAGTGCTAGCAGTTTTCTGGTAGAGTCTTTAGGCTTTTCTATATATAATATCATGTCATCTGCAAAGAGTGACAATTTTACTTCTTCTTTTCCAATTTGGATTCCTTTTATTCCTCTTTCTTCTCGGATTGCTGTGGCTAAAACTTCCAAAACTATGTTGAATAATAGTGGTGAGAGTGGACACCCTTGTCTTGTTCCTGTTCTAAGAGGGAATTCTTCCAGTTTTTCCCCATTGAGAACGATGTTGGCTTTTGGTTTTTCATATATGGCTTTTATTATGTTGAGGTAATTTCCTTCTATGCCCATTTTCTGGAGAGCTTTTATCATAAATGGATGTTGAACTTTGTCAAAAGGTTTTTCTGCATCTAATGAAATGATCATATGGTTTTTATCCTTCAATTTGTTGATATGATGTATCACGTTGATTGATTTGCGTATATTGAAGAATCCTTGCATCCCAGGGATAAACCCCACTTGATCATGGTGTATGATTTTTTTAATGTGCTGTTGCAGTCTGTTAGCTAGTATTTTGTTGCGGATTTTTGCATCTATATTCATCAGTGATATTGGTCTGTAGTTTTCTTTTTTTGTGACATCTTTGCCTGATTTTGGTATCAGGGTGATGGTAGCCTTGTAGAATGAGTTTGGGAGTGTTCCGCCTTCTGCAATATTTTGGAAGAGTTTGAGAAGGATAGGTGTTAGCTCTTCTCTAAATGTTTGATAGAATTTGCCCGTGAACCCATCTGGTCCTGGGCTTTTGTGTGTTGGGAGATTTTTAATCACTGCCTCAATTTCCGTACTTGTGATTGGTCTGTTCATGGTTTCTATTTCTTCCTGGTTCAGTCTTGGAAGATTGTATTTTTCTAAGAATGTATCCATTTCTTGCAGGTTATCTAATTGATTGGCATATAGTTGCTTGTAGTAGTCTCTCATGATATTTTGTATTTCTGAGGTGTCCGTTGTGACTTCTCCTTTTTCATTTCTAATTCTGTTGATTTGCATCTTCTCCCTTTTTTTCTTGATGGGTCTGGCTAATGGTTTATCAATTTTGTTAATCTTCTCAAAGAACCAGCTTTTAGTTTTATTTATTTTTCTTATGGTTTCTTTCCTTTCTTTTTCATTTATTTCTGCTCTGATCTTTATGATTTCTTTCCTTCTGCTCACTTTGGGGTTTCTTTGTTCTTCTTTCTCTAGTTGTTTTAGGTGCAGGGTTAGGTTGTTTATTCGATCATTTTCTTGTTTCTTAAGGTAGGACTGTATTGCTATAAATTTCCCTCTTAGAACTGCTTTTGCTGTGTCCCATAGGTTTTGGGTTGTTGTGTTTTCATTGACATTTATTTCTAGATATTTTTTGATTTCCTCTTTGATTTCTTTAGTGATTCCTTGGTTGTTTAAGAGTAAATTGTTTAGCCTCCATGTGTTTGTATTTTCTGCAGTTTTTTTCCTGTAATTGATATCTAGTCTCATGGCGTTGTGGTCTGAGAAGATGCTTGATATGATTTCAATTTTCTTGAATTTGCTGAGGTTTGATTTGTGATCCAAGATGTGATCTATCCTGGAAAATGTTCTGTGTGCACTTGAGAAGAAAGTGTCTGTCATTTTTGGATGGAATGTCCTATAAATATCAATTAAGTTGAGATGGTCTAATGTGTCATTTAAAGCTTGTGTGTCTTTATTTATTTTCTGTTTGGATGATCTGTCCATTGATGTAAGTGGGGTGTTCAAGTCTCCCACTATTATTGTGTTACTGTCGATGTCCCCTTTTATAGCTGTTAGCATTTGCCTTATGTATTGAGGTGCTCCTATAATGGGGGCATAGATATTTACCATTGTGATATGTTCTTCTTGAATGGATCCCTTGATCACTATGTAGTGTCCTTCCTTGTCTCTTATAATAGTCTTTACTTTCAAGTCTAATTTGTTTGATATGAGTATTGCTACTCCAGCTTTCTTTTGACTTCCATTTGCATGGAATATCTTTTTCCATCCCTTTACTGTCAGTCTATATGTATCCCTTGGTCTGAAGTGGGTTTCTTGTAGGCAGCATATAGAAGGGTCTTGTTTTTGTATCCATTCAGCCAGTCTGTGTCTTTTGGTTGGAGCATTTAATCCATTGACATTTAAAGTGATTATTGACATGTGTGTTCCAATTACCATTTTCTTAATTGTTTTGGGTTTGTATTTGTAGGTGTTTTCCTTTTCTGTGTTTCCTCCTTAGAGAAGTTCCTTTAGCACTTGTTGTAAGGCTGGTTTGGTGGTGCTGAATTCTCTTAACTTTTGCTTGTCTGGAAAGCTTTTGATTTCTCCCTCAAATCTGAATGAGATTCTTGCTGGTAGAGTATTCTTGGCTGTAGGTTTCTCTCTTTCAGGACTTTCAGTATATCTTGCCATTCCCTTCTGGCCTGCAGAGTTTCTGTAGAAAGATCAGCTGTTATCCTTATGGGTTTTCCCTTATATGTTGTTTGTTGCTTTTCTCTTGCTGCTTTTAATAGTTTTTCTTTGTGTTTAATTGTCATTAGTTTGATTAATATGTGTCTTGGTGTATTTCTCCTTGGGTTTATTCTGTATGGGACTCTCTGTGCTTCTTGGACCTGGTGAATTATTTCCTTTCCCATGTTGGGGAAGTTTTCCACTAGAACCTCTTCAAATATTTTCTCAGACCCTTTCTTGTTTTCTTCTTCTTCTGGGATGCCTATAATTCGAATGTTCATATGCTTAATGTTATCACTGAGGTCTCTGAGACTGTCTTCTATTCTTTTTATTCTTTTTTCTTTTCCCTGCTCTGTGGCGTTTATTTCCCCCATTCTATCTTCCAACTCACTTATTCGTTCTTCTGCCTCAGTCATTCTGCTGGTTATAGCATCTAGAGTATTTTTAATTTCAGTTATTTTGTTATCCATTGCTGTTTGTTTTTCTGAGTTCTTTTTTTTTTATTTTATTTTATTTTTTTGGGGGGTACACCAGGTTCAATCAACTGTTTTTATACACATATCCCCATATTCCCTCCCTTCCTTGATGCCCCCACCTCGATTCCCCCCACCCTCCCTGCCCCAGTCCTCTAAGGCATCTTCCATCCTCGAGTTGGACTCCCTTTGTTATACAACAACTTCCCACTGACTATTTTACAGTTGGTAGTATATATATGTCTGTACTACTCTCCCGCTTCTTCTCAGTTTCCCCTTCACCCCCCGCCCCCTCCCATACCTCGAGTTCTCCAGTCCATTCTCTGTATCTGCTTCCCTGTTCTTGTCACTGAGTTCATCAGTACCATTTTTAGATTCCGTATATGTGAGTTAGCATACAATATTTGTCTTTCTCTTTCTGACTTACTTCACTCTGTATGACAGATTGTAGTTCTATCCACCTCATTACATATAGCTCCATCTCATCCCTTTTTATAGCTGAGTAATATTCCATTGTATATATATGCCACATTGTCTGTATCCATTCATTTGTTGATGGGCATTTAGGTTGCTTCCATGTCCTGGCTATTGTAAATAGTGCTGCAATCAACATTATGGTACAAGTTTCTTTTGGGATTATGGTTTTCTTTGGGTATATGCCCAGGAGTGGGAAGACTGGATCATATGGTGGTTCTATTTGTAGTTTTTGAAGGAACCTCCAAATTGTTTTCCATAGTGGCTGTATCAACTTACAGTCCCACCAACAGTGCAGGAGAATTCCCTTTTCTCCACACCCTCTCCAACATTTGTGGTTTCCAGATTTTGTGATGGTGGCCATTCTGATCGGTGTGAGGTGATACCTCATTGTGGCTTTGACTTTCATTTCTCTGATGATGAGTGATGTTGAGCATCTTTTCATTTGTCTGTTGGCCATCTGTATGTCTTCTTTGGAGAAATGTCTGTTTAGGTCTTCTGCCCATTTGTGGATTGGGTTATTTGCTTTTTTGGTATGAAGCTGCATGAGCTGCTTGTATATTTTGGAGGTTAATCCTTTGTCCGTTGTTTCATAGGCAATTATTTTTTCCCATTCTGAAGGTTGCCTTTTAGTCTTGTTTATGGTTTCTTTCACTGTGCAAAAGCTTTTAAGTTTCATGAGGTCCCATTTGTTTATTCTTGATTTGATTTCCATGATTCTAGGAGGTGGGACCAAAAGGATCTTGCTTTGATGGATGTCATAGAGTGTTCTGCCTATGTTTTCCTCTAGGAGTTTGATAGTGTCCGGCCTTACATGTAGGTCTTTAATCCATTTGGAGTTTATTTTTGTGTATGGTCTTAGGAAGCATTCTAATTTCATTCTTTTATATGTAGCTGTCCAATTTTCCCAGCACCACTTATTGAAGAGCCTGTCTTTTGTCCATTGTATACTCGTGCCTCCTTTGTTAAAGATAAGGTGCCCATATGTGTTTGGGCTTACTTCTGAGTTCTCTATTCTATTCCATTGATCTTCCTTTCTGTTTTTGTGCCAGTACCATACTGTCTTGATCACTATGGCCTTGTAGTATCATTTGAAGTCAGGAAGCCTGATTCCACCAACTCCATTTTTCCTTCTCAAGATTGCTTTGGCTATTCAGGGTCTTTTGCATTTCCATACAAATCGTAAGATTTCTTGCTCTAGTTCTGTGAAAAATGCCATTGGTAATTTGATGGGGATTGCATTGAATCTGTAAATTGCTTTGGGTAGTACAGACATTTTCACGATGTTGATTCTTCCAATCCAGGAACATGGAATGTCTCTCCATCTGTTTGTGTCATCTTTGATTTCTTTCATCAATGTCTTAAAGTTTTCTGCATACAGATCTTCTGCCTCCTTAGGCAGGTTTATTCCTAGGTATTTTATTCTTTTGGTTGCAATGGTGAATGGGAGAGTTTCCTTAATTTCTCTTTCTGCTCTTCCGTTGTTAGTGTATAGGAATGCAAGAGATTCCTGTGCATTAATTTTGTATCCTGCTACTTTACTAAACTCATCAATTAGTGCTAGCAGTTTTCTGGTAGAGTCTTTAGGCTTTTCTATATATAATATCATGTCATCTGCAAAGAGTGACAATTTTACTTCTTCTTTTCCAATTTGGATTCCTTTTATTCCTCTTTCTTCTCTGATTGCTGTGGCTAAAACTTCCAAAACTATGTTGAATAATAGTGGTGAGAGTGGACACCCTTGTCTTGTTCCTGTTCTAAGAGGGAATTCTTCCAGTTTTTCCCCATTGAGAACGATGTTGGCTTTTGGTTTTTCATATATGGCTTTTATTATGTTGAGGTAATTTCCTTCTATGCCCATTTTCTGGAGAGCTTTTATCATAAATGGATGTTGAACTTTGTCAAAAGGTTTTTCTGCATCTAATGAAATGATCATATGGTTTTTATCCTTCAATTTGTTGATATGATGTATCACGTTGATTGATTTGCGTATATTGAAGAATCCTTGCATCCCAGGGATAAACCCCACTTGATCATGGTGTATGATTTTTTTAATGTGCTGTTGCAGTCTGTTAGCTAGTATTTTGTTGCGGATTTTTGCATCTATATTCATCAGTGATATTGGTCTGTAGTTTTCTTTTTTTGTGACATCTTTGCCTGATTTTGGTATCAGGGTGATGGTAGCCTTGTAGAATGAGTTTGGGAGTGTTCCGCCTTCTGCAATATTTTGGAAGAGTTTGAGAAGGATAGGTGTTAGCTCTTCTCTAAATGTTTGATAGAATTTGCCCGTGAACCCATCTGGTCCTGGGCTTTTGTGTGTTGGGAGATTTTTAATCACTGCCTCAATTTCCGTACTTGTGATTGGTCTGTTCATGGTTTCTATTTCTTCCTGGTTCAGTCTTGGAAGATTGTATTTTTCTAAGAATGTATCCATTTCTTGCAGGTTATCTAATTGATTGGCATATAGTTGCTTGTAGTAGTCTCTCATGATATTTTGTATTTCTGAGGTGTCCGTTGTGACTTCTCCTTTTTCATTTCTAATTCTGTTGATTTGCATCTTCTCCCTTTTTTTCTTGATGGGTCTGGCTAATGGTTTATCAATTTTGTTAATCTTCTCAAAGAACCAGCTTTTAGTTTTATTTATTTTTCTTATGGTTTCTTTCCTTTCTTTTTCATTTATTTCTGCTCTGATCTTTATGATTTCTTTCCTTCTGCTCACTTTGGGGTTTCTTTGTTCTTCTTTCTCTAGTTGTTTTAGGTGCAGGGTTAGGTTGTTTATTCGATCATTTTCTTGTTTCTTAAGGTAGGACTGTATTGCTATAAATTTCCCTCTTAGAACTGCTTTTGCTGTGTCCCATAGGTTTTGGGTTGTTGTGTTTTCATTGACATTTATTTCTAGATATTTTTTGATTTCCTCTTTGATTTCTTTAGTGATTCCTTGGTTGTTTAAGAGTAAATTGTTTAGCCTCCATGTGTTTGTATTTTCTGCAGTTTTTTTCCTGTAATTGATATCTAGTCTCATGGCGTTGTGGTCTGAGAAGATGCTTGATATGATTTCAATTTTCTTGAATTTGCTGAGGTTTGATTTGTGATCCAAGATGTGATCTATCCTGGAAAATGTTCTGTGTGCACTTGAGAAGAAAGTGTCTGTCATTTTTGGATGGAATGTCCTATAAATATCAATTAAGTTGAGATGGTCTAATGTGTCATTTAAAGCTTGTGTGTCTTTATTTATTTTCTGTTTGGATGATCTGTCCATTGATGTAAGTGGGGTGTTCAAGTCTCCCACTATTATTGTGTTACTGTCGATGTCCCCTTTTATAGCTGTTAGCATTTGCCTTATGTATTGAGGTGCTCCTATAATGGGGGCATAGATATTTACCATTGTGATATGTTCTTCTTGAATGGATCCCTTGATCACTATGTAGTGTCCTTCCTTGTCTCTTATAATAGTCTTTACTTTCAAGTCTAATTTGTTTGATATGAGTATTGCTACTCCAGCTTTCTTTTGACTTCCATTTGCATGGAATATCTTTTTCCATCCCTTCACTTTCAGTCTATATGTATCCCTTGGTCTGAAGTGGGTTTCTTGTAGGCAGCATATAGAAGGGTCTTGTTTTTGTATCCATTCAGCCAGTCTGTGTCTTTTGGTTGGAGCATTTAATCCATTGACATTTAAAGTGATTATTGACATGTGTGTTCCAATTACCATTTTCTTAATTGTTTTGGGTTTGTATTTGTAGGTGTTTTCCTTTTCTGTGTTTCCTCCTTAGAGAAGTTCCTTTAGCACTTGTTGTAAGGCTGGTTTGGTGGTGCTGAATTCTCTTAACTTTTGCTTGTCTGGAAAGCTTTTGATTTCTCCCTCAAATCTGAATGAGATTCTTGCTGGTAGAGTATTCTTGGCTGTAGGTTTCTCTCTTTCAGGACTTTCAGTATATCTTGCCATTCCCTTCTGGCCTGCAGAGTTTCTGTAGAAAGATCAGCTGTTATCCTTATGGGTTTTCCCTTATATGTTGTTTGTTGCTTTTCTCTTGCTGCTTTTAATAGTTTTTCTTTGTGTTTAATTGTCATTAGTTTGATTAATATGTGTCTTGGTGTATTTCTCCTTGGGTTTATTCTGTATGGGACTCTCTGTGCTTCTTGGACTTGGTGAATTATTTCCTTGCCCATGTTGGGGAAGTTTTCCACTAGAACCTCTTCAAATATTTTCTCAGACCCTTTCTTGTTTTCTTCTTCTTCTGGGATGCCTATAATTCGAATGTTCATATGCTTAATGTTATCACTGAGGTCTCTGAGACTGTCTTCTATTCTTTTTATTCTTTTTTCTTTTCCCTGCTCTGTGGTGTTTATTTCCCCCATTCTATCTTCCAACTCACTTATTCGTTCTTCTGCCTCAGTCATTCTGCTGGTTATAGCATCTAGAGTATTTTTAATTTCAGTTATTTTGTTATCCATTGCTGTTTGTTTTTCTGAGTTCTTTTTTTTTTTATTTTATTTTATTTTTTTGGGGGGTACACCAGGTTCAATCAACTGTTTTTATACACATATCCCCATATTCCCTCCCTTCCTTGATGCCCCCACCTCGATTCCCCCCACCCTCCCTGCCCCAGTCCTCTAAGGCATCTTCCATCCTCGAGTTGGACTCCCTTTGTTATACAACAACTTCCCACTGACTATTTTACAGTTGGTAGTATATATATGTCTGTACTACTCTCCCGCTTCTTCTCAGTTTCCCCTTCACCCCCCGCCCCCTCCCATACCTCGAGTTCTCCAGTCCATTCTCTGTATCTGCTTCCCTGTTCTTGTCACTGAGTTCATCAGTACCATTTTTAGATTCCGTATATGTGAGTTAGCATACAATATTTGTCTTTCTCTTTCTGACTTACTTCACTCTGTATGACAGATTGTAGTTCTATCCACCTCATTACATATAGCTCCATCTCATCCCTTTTTATAGCTGAGTAATATTCCATTGTATATATATGCCACATCTTCTGTATCCATTCATTTGTTGATGGGCATTTAGGTTGCTTCCATGTCCTGGCTATTGTAAAGAGTGCTGCAATAAACATTATGGTACAAGTTTCTTTCGGGATTATGGTTTTCTTTGGGTATATGCCCAGGAGTGGGATGACTGGATCATATGGTAGTTCTATTTGTAGTTTTTGAAGGAACCTCCAAATTGTTTTCCATAGTGGCTGTACCAACTTACAGTCCCACCAGCAGTGCAGGAGAGTTCCCTTTTCTCCACACCCTCTCCAACATTTGTTGTTTCCAGACTTTGTGATGATGGCCATTCTGATTGGTGTGAGGTGATACCTCATTGTGGCTTTGACTTGCATTTCTCTGATGATGAGTGATGTTGAGCATCTTTTCATGTGTTTGTTGGCCATCTGTATGTCTTCTTTGGAGAAATGTCTATTTAGGTCTTCTGCCCATTTGTGGATTGGGTTATTTGCTTTTTTGGTATGAAGCTGCATGAGCTGCTTGTATATTTTGGAGGTTAATCCTTTGTCCGTTGTTTCATAGGCAATTATTTTTTCCCATTCTGAAGGTTGCCTTTTAGTCTTGTTTATGGTTTCCTTTGCTGTGCAAAAGCTTTTAAGTTTCATGAGGTCCCCTTCGTTTATTCTTGATTTGATTTCCATGATTCTAGGAGGTGGGTCAAAAAGGATGTTGCTTTGATGTATGTCAAAGAGTGTTCTGCCTATGTTTTCCTCTAGGAGTTTGATAGTGTCCGGCCTTACATGTAGGTCTTTAAGCCATTTGGAGTTTATTTTTGTGTATGGTGTTAGGAAGTGTTCTAATTTCATTCTTTTACATGTTGCTGTCCAATTTTCCCAGCACCACTTATTGAAGAGGCTGTCTTTTGTCCATTGTATACTCGTGCCTCCTTTGTTAAAGATAAGGTGCCCATATGTGTTTGGGCTTACTTCTGAGTTCTCTATTCTGTTCCATTGATCTTCCTTTCTATTTTTGTGCCAGTACCATACTGTCTTGATCACTATGGCCTTGTAGTATAGTTTGAAGTCAGGAAGCCTGATTCCACCAACTCCATTTTTCCTTCTCAAGATTGCTTTGGCTATTCGGGGTCTTTTGCGTTTCCATACAAATCATAAGATTTCTTGCTCTAGTTCTGTGAAAAATGCCATTGGCAATCTGATCGGGATTGCATTAAATCTGTAAATTGCTTTGGGTAGTACAGTCATTTTCACGATGTTGATTCTTCCAATCCAGGAACATGGTATGTCCCTCCATCTGTTTATGTCATCTTTGATTTCTTTCATCAATGTCTTAAAGTTTTCTGCATACAGATCTTTTGCCTCCTTAGGCAGGTTTATTCCTAGGTATTTTATTCTTTTGGTTGCAATGGTGAATGGGAGAGTTTCCTTAATTTCTCTTTCTGCTCTTCCGTTGTTAGTGTATAGGAATGCAAGAGATTTCTGTGCATTAATTTTGTATCCTGCTACTTTACTAAACTCATCAATGAGTGCTAGCAATTTTCTGGTAGAGTCTTTAGGGTTTTCTATATATAGTATCATGTCATCTGCAAAGAGTGATAATTTTACTTCTTCTTTTCCAATTTGGATTCCTTTAATTTCTTTTTCTTCTCGGATTGCTGTGGCTAACACTTCCAAAACTATGTTGAATAACAGTGGTGAGAGTGGACACCCTTGTCTTGTTCCTGTTCTTAGAGGGAATTCTTCCAGTTTTTCTCCATTGAGAACAATGTTGGCTTTTGGTTTTTCATATATGGCTTTTATTATGTTGAGGTAATTTCCTTCTATGCCCATTTTCTGGAGAGCTTTTATCATAAATGGATGTTGAACTTTGTCAAAAGCTTTTTCTGCATCTATTGAAATGATCATATGGTTTTTATCCTTCAATTTGTTGATATGATGTATCACGTGGATTGATTTGCGTATATTGAAGAATCCTTGCATCGCAGGGATAAACCCCACTTGATCGTGGTGTATGATTTTTTTAATGTGCTGTTGCAGTCTGTTAGCTAGTATTTTGTTGCGGATTTTTGCATCTATATTCATCAGTGATATTGGTCTGTAGTTTTCTTTTTTTGTGACATCTTTGCCTGGTTTTGGTATCAGGGTGATGGTAGCCTCATAGAATGAGTTTGGGAGTGCTCCGCCCTCTGCAATATTTTGGAAGAGTTTGAGAAGGATAGGTGTTAACTCTTCTCGAAATGTTTGATAGAATTCGCCTGTGAATCCATCTGGTCCTGGGCTTTTGTGTGTTGGGAGATTTTTAATCACTGCCTCAATTTCTGTACTTGTGATTGGTCTGTTCATGGTTTCTATTTCTTCCTGGTTCAGTCTTGGAAGATTGTATTTTTCTAAGAATGTATCCATTTCTTCCAGGTTATCCAATTGATTGGCATATAGTTGCTTGTAGTAGTCTCTCATGATATTTTGTATTTCTGAGGTGTCCGTTGTGACTTCTCCTTTTTCATTTCTAATTCTGTTGATTTGCATCTTCTCCCTTTTTTTCTTGATGAGTCTGGCTAATGGTTTATCAATTTTGTTAATCTTCTCAAAGAACCAGCTTTTAGTTTTATTTATTTTTCTTATGGTTTCTTTCCTTTCTTTTTCATTTATTTCTGCTCTGATCTTTACGATTTCTTTCCTTCTGCTCACTTTGGGGTTTCTTTGTTCTTCTTTCTCTAGTTGTTTGAGGTGTAAGGTTAGGTTGTTTATTCAATCATTTTCTTGTTTCTTAAGGTAGGACTGTATTGCTATAAACTTCCCTCTTAGAACTGCTTTTGCTGCGTCCCATAGGTTTTGGGTTGTTGTGTTTTCGTTGTCATTTGTTTCTAGATACTTTTTGATTTCCTCTTTGATTTCTGTAGTGATTCCTTGGTTGTTTAATAGTGAATTGTTTAGCTTCCATGTGTTTGTATTTTTTGCAGTTTTTTTCCTGTAATTGATATCTAGTCTCATGGTGTTGTGGTCTGAGAAGATGCTTGATATGATTTCAATTTTCTTGAATTTGCTGAGGTTTGATTTGTGACCCAAGATGTGATCTATCCTGGAAAATGTTCCATGTGCACTTGAGAAGAAAGTGTAGTCTGTCGTTTTTAGATGGAATGTCCTATAAATATCAATGAAGTCGAGATGGTCTAATGTGTCATTTAAAGCTTGTGTGTCTTTATTTATTTTCTGTTTGGATGATCTGTCCATTGATGTAAGTGGGGTGTTCAAGTCTCCCACTATTATTGTGTTACTGTCGATGTCCCCTTTTATAGCTGTTAGCATTTGCCTTATGTATTGAGGTGCTCCTATATTGGGGGCATAGATATTTACCATTGTGATATGTTCTTCTTGGATGGATCCCTTGATCATTATGTAGTGCCCTTCCTTGTCTCTTTTAATAGTCTTTACTTTCAAGTCTAATTTGTCTGATATGAGTATTGCTACTCCAACTTTCTTTTGACTTCCATTTGCATGGAATATCTTTTTCCATCCCTTCACTTTCAGTCTATATGTATCCCTTGGTCTGAAGTGGGTTTCTTGTAGGCAGCATATAGAAGGGTCTTGTTTTTGTATCCATTCAGCCAGTCTGTGTCTTTTGGTTGGAGCATTTAATCCATTGACATTTAAAGTGATTATTGACATGTGTGTTCCAATTACCATTTTCTTAATTGTTTTGGGTTTGTATTTGTAGGTGTTTTCCTTTTCTTGTGTTTCCTACTTAGAGAAGTTCCTTTAGCACTTGTTGTAAGGCTGGTTTGGTGGTGCTGAATTCTCTTAACTTTTGCTTGTCTGGAAAGCTTTTGATTTCTCCCTCAAATCTGAATGAGATTCTTTCTGGGTAAAGTATTCTTGGCTGTAGGTTTCTCTCTTTCAGGACTTTCAGTATATCCTTCCATTCCCTTCTGGCCTGCAGAGTTTCTGTAGAAAGGTCAGCTGTTATCCTGATGGGTTTTCCCTTATATGTTGTTTGTTGCTTTTCTCTTGCTGCTTTTAATATTTTTTCTTTGTGTTGAATTGTCGTTAGTTTGATTAATATGTGTCTTGGTGTATTTCTCCTTGGGTTTATTCTGTATGGGACTCTCTGTGCTTCTTGGACTTGGTGAATTATTTCCTTTCCCATGTTGGGGAAGTTTTCCACTAGAACCTCTTCAAATATTTTCTCAGACCCTTTCTTGTTTTCTTCTTCTTCTGGGATGCCTATAATTTGAATGTTGGTACGTTTAAGGTTATCACTGAGGTCTCTGAGGCTGTCTTCTAGTCTTTTTATTTTTTTATCTTTTTCCTGCTCTGTGGCATTTATTTCTTCCATTCTATCTTCCAACTCACTTATTCGTTCTTCTGCCCCAGTCATTCTGCTGGTTATAGCATCTAGAGTATTTTTAATTTCAGTTATTTTGTTATCCATTGCTGTTTGTTTTTCTGAGTTCTTATGAACTGTTTCTTGTACTTTCTCTAATTTGTTATCGAGATTTTGTATCATTTTTACTATCATTACTCTAAATTCTTTTTCAGGCATTTTTCCTATTTCCTCCTCATTTATTTGGTCTTGTGGGTTTTTTTCCTGCTCCTTTGCCTGCATGGTGTTTCTTTGTTTCCTCATGGTTGTCCAAGCTTTTGGGGTTGCTTGTCCTGGTGATAGAGGTGTTTATAGAAGACTGTCCAAGCCTCAGACTAATGTCCAAGTATTGGATTAGACGAATATTCAGTCTAGTATTTTGTAGGAAATTGAAGCCATGAGACAGGACCGTTCTCACAGACCTAATACACTACACAAGGCCCTTGTCTCTGAGTTCTTATGAACTGTTTCTTGTACTTTATTTTGTTATCGAGATTTTGTATCATATTTACTATCATTACTCTAAATTCTTTTTCAGGCATTTTTCCTATTTCCTCCTCATTATTTTGGTCTTGTGGGTTTTTTTCCTGCTCCTTTGCCTGCATAGTGGTTCTTTGTTTCCTCATGATTGTCCAAACTTTTGGGGTTGCTTGTGCTGGCGATAGAGGTGTTTATAGAAGACTGTCCAAGCCTCAGACTAATGTCCAAGTATGGGATTGAACGAATATTAAGTCTAGGAAACACATACATGTATAAGACACACAATTACTGAATCCGTTAGGACATAAGGCTCTAGAAAGACCTGACAGAACCCCAGTGTGCTATCAGATATTCAAAGAGAAACCCAACAGAAATTGACAACTGAAACAGAACAAATCAGAAACAAAAGCAAAAGCAAACAAACAAACAAATAACACCCTACACATACAAACATCAATCCAGGGAGATTTGGTAAGCTAGGATCAAATATAGAAAAGAGCCAGAGTACCACCAGAGAGAATGGAGATTCTCAGAATGTAATTAGACAACTGTACTAAGAACTAAGATAAAGACAAAAGCCTAATATTAAATACCAAGGTGGTGCGTCATCTGGAGAATAGAGCAAGGAGTCTGAGCAGACCGATAGTGTTGCTTATAAGTATGTTAAGATAAAATAAACTTAAAATGGCTGGAGAAAGGGGAACAGAAGAGCGTAATGTAGTTGGAAATATGCGAAAAAAAGAAAGGAATAGAAATGTATAAAAGATAGGGATGAAAGAAAAGTATGAGAGATATATTGTCCGTACTACCAAAAACTTAGCTAGATATAGAAGTATATAAAAAGGCAAGAAAAAAAAAAAAAAAGAATAAAAAAATCATTAAAAAATTATGTTATAAAACTTCTAGATCCCTTAGGGCTAAGATCATATTTAATAAAGAAAAAAAAGAGAGAGAGAGAAAAAGAAAAAAAAAATCCAGAACTGATCCCAGAATGGACCAGTTCAATAGGTGTTGATACTACTATTTCTGTTTCCTTAGCGTCTCAGCTGTAAGTGTCCTCCTTGCCTTGGGTTTTTTTGCGTTATTCTGTGACCAGCAGAGGTTCCTTTATTGTTCGTCTGTAAGCCTCGGTGTGTGGGGAGGGAGAGGGTACAATAGTGGCTCCTTCTCTTGGGAGTGAGTAAGCAGTGGCACACTGTTGTTTCAGTCGGGCTTGGAGGTGCCTGTTGCAGAGGGATGCTGGTGGCTCAGGTGTAAACAGAAAGTCTTACAGTTGGGCCTCTCTCCGGTTTTTTTGTTGTTGTTGCTGTTGTTGTTTTTTTTTTTTTCTCTCGGCAGCCTCCCTGCTTCTGGCTTTGCAAGGAGTTTTAATCTAGCCCCACCCGAGTGCCTGAGGGTGCTTGTTATCCCTGAGCGCCTTAGGTGGCCCACGGGCGTCTCTCCACTGCCTGTTGCAGAGGCGCCGAAAGAGAGAGAGAGGCTACGCGGGCGGCTCCTCCCCCCAGCCCGTGAACCTGCAGCCTCCAGCTGCCATCATGGCCGGGCAGCTCTCAGGGACGGGCACTCCTCTCCGCGGACCTCCTCCCTCCTGTCCTCTCTGTCCGTCACCCTACCGGCAACAATGTTTCTCACCCTGCACCAGCTCTCCGGTTCCCACGCTCCCGCTCCTGGACCCTCCGTTCAGCCGCGGATCAATGTCTTGGTCCGGGAACGCTGAGCTGCGCTGCATACCCTCCGTATGTTTCTCACGCCCTCCCGTCTGCCACAGCTCCACAGCTTCACCCTCTTTGAGCCCTCGTAGATGCCTCCCTACCAGCTATGTCGGGCTCCCTGCAGCCCTTTCTGATGTCCGAGGCCATCTGCTGGTGTTCAGCTGGTTCTTTGTGGGAATTACTGCATCCTTCCGTGCATTCCCAATGCATCTGTGCAGAGGGATGCACTCCATGTCTCTCTACTTCGCCGCCATCTTTTCTCTCCTGCTGTTTCTTTTTTAAAAAATAATCTATGAATCTGAATTTACAAATAAGGTGGTTAAAATTAAACCATAATTCACAAGAATTAAGAATTAAGCCATGCCAGGAATACCCATCCTCTTTAAATCAAATTATCATCATGGTAGAGACAAATGAAAACTTATACTGTAATTGGAAAAAGAGATTCTTCTTAAGATACTGATGATTATTATAGTCTTGAATCTTCTAGAAAATACTACCTTAATTTTTTTCTTAAACTAAGGCAATAAAAATGTCTTCAAAATTGCTTTTAAAATTAAAATACTCTGCCAAGTTCTAATATACGACCTGGCTGGCTTTGGAGTCCAAAGAGCTTCACCATCGTTGACTTTCTTCTTTGAGCCAAGGGCACAGTGCCAGAAAGGATTCATAAAGGAGAAATTTTTGAAGACAATGCAAAGAAGGCACAACACATAAAAGAATGTGGAAATGTGGTGGCTAATTTTATGTGTAAACTTGACTCGGCCACAGGGTGCCAGGCAGCTGTTTAAACATGATTTCTGAGTATAACCAGGAGGGTATCTGTATTTGAATCTGTAACCTTGAGTAAAGGCGATTACCCTCTCCAATGTGAGTGGGCTTCCTCTGGTCTGTTTAGGACCTGAATGGACAAGAAAGCAGAAGGAAGGAAGTTCTTTCTCTCTCTGCCTGACCCCTGGAGCTGGGACCACAGTCTTCTCCTGCCCTTGGACCAGAATGTATACCATTGACTCTCCTGGTTCTCAGGCCTCAAACTCAGACTGGAAATACCCACCACTGGCTTTCCCAGGTCTCCAGCTTGCAGACAGAAGATTGTGGGACTTGTCAGCTTCCATAATGGTAAACTTCAGTTCATTATAATAAATCAATAACTCTCTCTCTCTCTCCCTCTCTCTCTCTCTATGCGTCTATATATATATATATATATATATATATATATATATATATATATCTTATTGGTTCTCTGGAGGACCCTGACTAATAAAAAATATATATAGTTTATAAAAAATTAAAGATGACTATAATTAATGGTAACCATTAATATGGGATTTTTAGCTTCAGAGTCATTTCACAAAATCATTATATTTCAAGGATATTTGATTCCCAAAGCAAAATCTTCTTTTTGTGAAATAATTTTTAATATACCCTCAGATGTCAAATATATCTACTGAGAATGATTTTTTGGGCAGAATGTACCTCTGGTAATTCAAATGTTTCTGTCTCTGTTTGTGGCTTCAAATTGAGTCTGCTTAGCAGTCCCGAATGGTTTCTCCCAATTACTAATAAAGAGGAAAAGAAAAAAATCACCATGAATAATAGGACTGACAGCACTTTCAGATTAAGATGGTTGAGTAAAGGCCCCCTTTCTTAAAAAAACACCCCAAAACAAGGTGATGACCATGCTGGTTTGTCCAGGACTGAGAGATCTCCTGAGTCTCTGAGCTCTTCATTGCTGAATCTGGGGTAGTCAGGGCAAAGTAGAATGACTGGTTACCCTAGAAGAGGAACAAGAAGAGCTCTATGTCCACTGAAATTAAGAAACAACTGCCGCCCCAATACCCTCTGTGTGAGGAGGGAAAGGAGGGAGGGATGGGGATGGATTCACAATGAGGGGGCCACTCAGACCCAGGTGGCAGCAGTGAGGTCATGGGAGAAGCAAGCTTCCCAGCAGAACCCCAGGCAGTGTCAGAATCAGGAACACCTGAGTCCCCAGAAAGCAGGTGCAGGAAAAGGGCTGAAAGTGCTAAATAGCTGCCATGTGGTCCCCTTTCTCCTCCCCACCATTATCAGACACTTTATGTGACATCTGAGCTCCCCTGAGCCTCACCCATCTCTTGCTCCAGCTACTGAGGAATCATCCACTCTATGTGAGCTCTGACCCAGTTCAAGTAAGTGCAGCCTCCCAGTGCTTCACCTTATGTCAAGGTTCACACACCTCACCTGCTGCCCTGGAGCCTCTCTATGGACTCAGGGATGCAGGATGCTACGGGGGCTTGCTTGGTGCTGCCCCCCACCACACACACACACACACACACGCACACACACACACGCACACACACACACGCACAGCCCAAAGGGCAGGAAGGTTAAATAGGGTCGGGGAGGGGCAGAGATTGGCGTCACTTCTCTAATCAATAGGAGTCAGGAAGAGCGGGATAAATTCTCCCACCTGTCTCTATCTTGCCTGGACGGTTGGCCCTGAGTCACAGCTTACACAGTTGCAGACCTTCATCCCAGGAGATGGAGCCTGTGGTCAGGTCACAGCAGCCCTCAAGCCCTTCCTTAGGCTCTGCTTTTTTGGGCACCCAAGCTTGCAGGCCACTCCAGCAGGAGACAAAGTTTCATTTTCTGGAGATAGTGAACTGAGAGGCTCTGGAACCTGGAATCTTGAATAAGTGGGACAGAACCCGACCTCCAACTCACTGAAGGGAATATGGATCTTAAAACATTTGGAATCGGGTCTGTTTTTTCAGTGGAAACATCTCCAGTCTAAATATGGAAATGTTTCTAGTCTGGGCCTCTCAATGCTACTGTGGCCTCTCCCGACAGATGAGGTGAGTGGGGGCCACTCATTAACTCTTTCTAACTCAAACGCCAAAGTCATCACCGTAATTTCTGGAAAGAGTTCTCTCAAGCCTCGCTGAGTTGAGATCCTCTCTGCAGAAGTCTGGAGGGAAATCTGACAACACCTTCATTCGAAAGAGGTGATTAAAGCTTGTCCATCTCATGGGTAGTCGGCAGAACTTGACCTATTGTTTCGTATTGAGTACACTTCCTGTATTTCTAATAAGGTGAGTGCCCAGAAAGTGAAATTTCTTATGTTCTGGCTTCTAAACGGTGAACTAGAAATAAATTCCATAACCTTTTAAAAAGAAAACAAACAGCGGCAAGCAAACCTCGCCCCCGCCCCCGCCCCCGCCCCCGATGGAACAGGCCAGGACGCTGAGGAACAAGTAGCCGCCGGGAGTGCGCCCAGCCCCGGCCGCTGTGTCCTCCACGGGATCATCTGGTCGCCAAGGGCGCGACCTCCAGCCTCAAGGACAGGATGGGATGGGCTGCTCTTGGTGGGAGGCACAGCCGGCCATCCGTCGGGCTGCTCCTGCGCATCTCAGAGCGCATCCCCTGGACCGCGCCAGGTAGGGGGGAACTCGGGCTGCAAGAGGATGCTCACAGGCTCGGGCTTCCACAAACGCGCACCTGCCACCCCGTACTTACTCTCCACCTGGGAGCCGAGAGTCGGGGCTGATCAGGAGCGGGCATCCCTCCTGAAGGCCCCCGGGAGCGTTTCTGTCAGCTCTGGACCCATCGGCAGGGCAGCCCGCACGAGATAATGATGCACCTTAGCCAGGACCCCTGTCTTCTCCGTGCACAATAAGGTGTGCCCAGACCTGAGGACCAGGAGCCGCTTCGGAGCCGCTTCCAGGCCTGAGACCCCTGTGCGTGTCCCGCGTGGGCATGGGGTGGTGGAGTGCGGGAAGTTAGTGGAAAATGAATACACAAAGTCCAGGCGTCTTGGAAGAAAATAACCTCTCTCCCTCCATATCCCATCGGGTGGGAGTGAGTAAAGTGGCTTGTGGTCATCAGTTCATATTTTTTGTTTGACTATTTTTTTTATCTTGTGTGGAAAATGGATGCCGAGTTAGGAGGCCCAGAGCGTTCGGGGATCCCGTACCATCCGATGCTTTGGTGACTCCAAAGTAGATGCACACGGACTCGACTGCCCGCCTGCAACACAAGGCAGGAAGCCTGGGATCTCTCGTCTTAGCCAATGGCCTCTACTTCCTGTACTGTCCCCAAATCCAGGGGCTTATGCGTACCAGAAGGTCTGTCCAGTATCCTTCCCTCACTCTTATCAAGACGGTAAAAGCCCTTTGGGCTTTCAGGTAGCTGCTGGCCACCCCTGTTGCTGCCACATATGGCATCACACCCCTGAAACCCCAAAGATGCTCCTCTCTCTCACTATTGAGATTGACTGCCTGGGGAGACATGTTCATTCTCCCTGAGATAGGAAGGGAAAACCTTCCATACCTAAGAGACAGTTTTTAGGGAGTCACTTGTCCCAAGGACTTCCCAGCTCAAAGCTGAGCAGAGCAACTCTCGCTCCAGCAGTGAAAAACCAAACCCATGTTCCATCTTCATCAGGTGATGAGTTACTTTTTATCTTTGCCTGGACTGCCTGCTACAGGCATTTTTCCCAGTGAATTTAACCAAAGACTTTTATTTTGAGGCAAAACTGTGGATATGAACAAGTTGTCCTGGCAATAGGCTTTTATCTTCCCAGGAGTCAGTCAACAAAAGTATTTTGTGAGTGTGTGTGCGCGTGCAGGCCACTGAAGGAGGTGCTGTGTGGTGAGAAGGAGGTGACGGTGACTAATAGCAGCTAGAAAATATTTATGGAGAGGAATCTAGTCCTTGCGTACTTTCCCCTGCACTTTCTTCAGCTTCTTGTAAAAGTTATAAAGGCAATTATAAAGAGGAAGCTATTAGTAACCAGGATATTTGAGAGAAGAACATGATGGAATATGGCTTCTCAGAGGAATTGATTACTAATAGCCTTCAAGTTCAGTACATTTCAGGTAAGATTCCTAACACCAAAGCTTCTCTTCCACTTTACATATAAGAGATCTTGTGACCACTTCGCTCACCTCAGCAACCACACTTCACAAAAACAAGACAAGCTTTGGACTCAGAATATATCCCCCCTCTTAGAAGGGAGTCTTGAAAAGCCTAAGTGCTTTCCAGCCCCCAGAATAATTTCCTATTATTTCATTTCTGTCTCAGTAAGTATTTCTCACTTATTCAGTTCTCTAAATTCTCAAGAAGCATTTTATTTTATTTTTTCCTCCTTTGGTTTTTCTTCCCTTGTCAGAAAGAAATCTCACTCCCACACTTGTTCCTTTCTTTTCTGCGGGAGTAGAGAGTTCTAAAATTATTGTGTTGTGCCCGGTGGTGAGGTCTCTTCAACCTCTAATGAAATGCTGTTCACAGAACTTAAGCCAGTGTCACAAAAGGAATAGTTTTCAGACTCTTCCCTCACTTGTAAAGTTAACTTTTTACCTTTCAAAACTCTGTTCCAAGTTGCCTGTAGCTACAAAGAGTCTAATAATGTGTGGAGAGTGAGGGGAGAGCTCTGAGGTCTGGCCCAGAAAAGCGCAGGAGTGTTTCAAATGCTAAAACATCCATTTGTATTTAGAGAGACGTAATTGTGCATTGCAAATGTCAAAGAAAGTTTATTTACACAGAAGGATTGTGGTCACTCACCAAATCAAAGTTAAGAGAATGATCACAGGCACAAATTACATGAAAGGGGCTCTTTCTCCTCAGAGTTTAGCAATTACCTTTTCTCAGACTCTTCCCTTGAAGACTCTCCCAGAAATTCAGGATGGGAGGGCTTAAATGGCTCCTAGATATAACCACATCCCTGAAAATTGACCCTTTGGCCTATTTCTAACCACCTCTAACCATGGAAAACACCATTGCCAAAGACTGCCTTTTTCCTTGGATTTTTGGTTTTCCTGGAGTAACCCAGTGCCTTTAAGTATAAACACATCCAATAACCACTACCCCCACCCAGGAAGCTGTCTCCTCATCATCTGTAACATTCCTCATATTGAGCCAATACGTTTATCCCTAAAACTTGGACCCGTGGGTTCCCGCTTTTTCTTCCTACAGCATACAGAAGAAATGGGATCCGTCTTTTGTGTGCAAACAGTGTACTCAAAGGGCCACCCATCATGGGCCCTCCCTTAAAGTCTTCATCCTGTTCTCCTACAGCATGGGCTCTGGTTTCTAGACCACTTGTTATTCCAAACACCTCCCGCTGGAGATCTGTCAGGAGGCCCTTTAACTCTCCTTGAACAGATGATTCCTGGTGAGGTCTAATCAACACAAAATCTAGCAAGACCACTTACACACTTGCTAGAAGTCAAGCCGTAAACCATGGGAGCTCTCTTAGCAAACACATCTGTTGATTATTCCTCGAGCTCACAGTTGGCTAAGCCAAATACCCTCTAACCTAGAAACATGCAGCTTGACTTCTGAACCCAAACACATAACTTTGCATTTAGACCTCTTACATGTCTTTATGTTCTATTTACCCCAACATTCCAGCCTTTTAAAGTTATTTTTGATTCCCGCTTCTTTAGCCAGCCAATGCATTAATTATTCTTCCTAATTTTTTTTAATTTCTGAATTTAATATGCCATCAATGTGTTTTTCTAAATCTATTTAAACTGTTGACTAGAACAGGATGAACAGAGTCTTTTGTCATGTCTCTGCAGAAATAACCCTGGATTCAAATCGATCCAATGAACTTTCCAGTCTCTTTTGGACATAGCCACTCTGGCCCCACTACTCCAGCCTTAGCTTCTGAAATAGCCACCCCTCTCCACCGTTTCCTTGAAATATGGGAAGAAATAGGAACTTTTATCAATGCTACCGAGTTTTTATAGACACACCATCTCTTCTCCCAGGCCCTCAAAACCATAATGACCTACACTGTGCTGGACACAGCCAGGGTGGTTATTCATTACAAGTCCCTGGATGAATACATATGGGGATTGTTTTTGTTCCAGCATCCTTTGGATCTTGTATATATATCATCCCAGCTGCCCTATACTCTGTACAGAAACAAAAAGAAATGCTATGTGTGTTTGACCCTAAACCAAATTCTGTGTGGTCTAAAGGGACAAAGTTAGAATCAATGAATCTAAGTTTCAGGGAGAAAGATATTGGCCCACTATGGGAAACGGTTATAGATCAGTTTCCTGGGTAAGGGCAGTGGTTATTTGATGTGCTCATATTTAAAGGCACTGAGTTAATGCAGGGAAAGGAGACACAGTTAAGCCTCATCCCATTTGCTCTCTGCACTGTATCACTCCCAGCCTCTACACCCTGTCCATGAAAATGAGCGTGAGTATTCAACCCAACCATCCTTCAGCTGAGTGTGTAACCTGAATCCTTCAACTCCAGGAACAGCCTCATACTCCAGACCTTTCTTTATTCCACCACACAATCCATACTGAGAGGATACAGCCTATGTCAAATGTTCTCCTAAAAGCTGAGTCTATTACTAGATAACCTTACTTATGCATTTGAGTTCAGGAGTAAATGTCGACAATAATTAAAACATCAGCACACCAATTAATATTTGCATGTCAATAAAAGTTGTCAATGCCCTAAACCAAAGAAGCACATTTGTACATATTGTGGGTACTTGACATCCATGCATCCGTGTCAGGAAAGCAGCTGTGTTCCTCCACTGACATGCAAACCAGCCCCTGATCATCGCCATCCCCATGAGGCTGGAAAAGCTAAGCCATGTGCGCACTCCTGCCAAGTACAATTGATTACTATCTTTATTTCTATTTTACGTGTTAATGACAAGCCCTATTAACCTCCCCTAGTTAGAATTAAATAGATGATTTTATTTTAAAAGGGGGAGGGATAAATTGGGATATTGGGATTGACATATACACACTACTCTATATAAAATACATAACTAACAAGGACATACTCTATGGTACAGGGAAGGCTACTCAATACTCTGTAATGGCCCATATGGGAAAAGAATCTAAAAAAGAGTGGATATTTGTATACGTACAACTGTTTCACTTTGCTGTACAACAGAAACTAACACAACATTGTAAATCAATTATACTCCAATAAAAATTAGTTTAAAAAATAAAATAAATTAGAAAATTAAAAATAAGTAAAAAATAAAACCTGCTTGGTTAGTAAAGAGCTTTTACTCCAAATTTCAGTTTTCTATATAATTAAAACATCTGCATTAAGAATAAAAATCTCAGAAAGATATCAAGAGCAATACCCTAGAACCAATTATCTACAAAAACAATAGTGTTAGGGGAAACAGACTGAAACCATCCACCCTGGCCAGGCAGACAGTAACAGTTTGCGTGAGTTGTGTTACGACAGGAAATCCTGGTAAGAAACACGGAACTAACAAGCCACCACCAACCAGAAGAATATGGGAAAGGTCAAAAGGAGATGCCAGTCCACATGCCCTACCCACCTCCCAGAATCCTCCTTACTGGAATCCATCTTGGCTTAGAGATGCGTGTGCCACCAGAAAGGACCCTAAATCAGAATGATTGGCCAGAGACAACCCGGAAACTGATCCCATCACCAAAAAACCTGAGACTGCGAGTCACGTGGCAGAGCAGTTCTCCTGGGTTCCCTCACCCTCCTGCTCTCTGCCTGGGTGCCCCTTCCCAATAAAGTCTCTTGCTTTGTCAACACGTGTGTCTCCTTGAACAATTCATTTCCTAGTGTTAGACAAGAGCCCCTCTCAGGACCTGGAAGGGGTCCCCCTTCCTGCAACAATAGTAACAATACCAATATCCCCAAGGCATTGCAGCAACAGGACCAGAATGTCAGCTTTCATTATAAAAGATCTCAAACACCCCCACCAAAGCTGCAGCCCATCTTCACATTCAAATGTAATCAAGTTTTTAAAACTGTCACAACAACCTCTGTTCCCAAAAAACAATTTACCAGATCTTGAGTGTTTTAGGATACTTTTCACCCAATTGAATTGGAATTAAGCTAGTTCCCATGTACGTAAACACAAATGTACATTTTGGATGGCTTACAAGAAATTTCAGTCAAAACTTTATTAATCTTTAAAAATTTTCTGGTGATCCCAGCAAGCTTAATAATACAAAGGCTTGTTTTCAAGGGTTTGTTAAAGAAAAATTATTATT
Organism: Hippopotamus amphibius kiboko; assembly: GCF_030028045.1. Lineage (NCBI taxonomy): Eukaryota > Metazoa > Chordata > Mammalia > Artiodactyla > Hippopotamidae > Hippopotamus > Hippopotamus amphibius. The sequence continues at coordinate 82,120,497 of NC_080191.1, read as the reverse complement.
AAACATGGATAGCATCACAGTGTCAAGGTTTTGGAAAAGATTTTGAAAATGATCTTAACCTATTAACCCCATAGATTTAAGCCAAAACTAAACTCAGAGAGATGATGAGTTGTTCCTTTTTTGTGGCGACTGACAGGAAAGACTGCATAACCAAGAGTTTCCACGGTGTGACATCATCTCTGTTATTTAAAAAATGTCCTTGTCATTGACCTGGATCATAGCAGCTCTACCTTTCTGCAGCCCCTCATGGTGGCTGTCCTGGTCCAGGGACTTGGGGGACTGGCTTCTTCCATCCTAATGCAGAATCACTGGAAGCTCCTCTTGGGTGAGCTTGGATTCAGTAGGGATCCCAGGGAAAGACAGAGAAGAAAGTTTTACAGCTTTCCTCTCCCAAAAGATTGTTTGTGGGGGCTCTGTAAGTCTCGGATGAACCTCTGAATGTGTCTCAGGGTGACCTTGCTGACCTCTGCCCCCACAGCCCCTCCCCATCAGTTATGACTCCATCTCTTGGGTTTGTTGGTAGGTCATAGCATGGACTGTAGAATCAGATCATGTGGGTTCAAATTCTTAACTGTTTCCAATACTGGTTAATTTGGCAAGTCATATAAACTTTGTCAGTTTCTGTTTCCTCATTCAGAAATAGAGGGTGATAAGAAGGTTGATGTGAGGAGTGAATCACAAGATAGATAAGACTTAACCTATGCATCACAGACTAAGGGTTTAAGATGAACCCTTGGACTCTAAACCCCAGGCTTTCCCACTTACCACACAATCTCCATTACATGTAACCTTGAACAGCATCAGGGAAGCACAGAAGGCAAAATAAATCGAACATCACTGAGGAACCCTTAAACGAGTAGGTGAAATGTACCACTTATCAAGAACCAGCTTGGGGACTTCTTAGGTGGTGCAGTGGTTAAGAATCCTCCTGCCAATATAGGGAACACGGGTTCGATCCCTGCTCCAGCAAGATCCCACTTGCCATGGAGCAACTAAGCCCGTGTGCCACAACTATTGAGCCTGTGCTCTAGAGCCCATGAGCCACAACTATTTAGCCCATGTGCCGCAACTACTGAAGTCCACGAGCCTAGAGCCCGTGCTCCACAATAAGAGAAGACAGCTCAATGAAGAGTAGCCCTCACTCGCCACAACTAGAGAAAGCCCGTGTGCAGCAATGAAGACACAACGCAGCCAATAAATGAATAAATAAACACATAAATAAATTTATATATATGTAAAAAGAACCAACTTGGTTTAGCTCATTGGTTCTATTGTAATGTGGACAAAGCATCAAATCATCTCGCCCTCCACATAGGAGGGGAGCCTAAATCTCCACTGATGTGACTTCTCTTCTGACCTGTGCAATCACCTGTGCATCAGACAGGGCTGGCAACACCATCCTGGACATGGGTCCAGAGAAGATCCTCGAGCTACTAAAGATGAAACTGGGACCCAAGATCAAGTCTCTGGCTTCCAAGCTTGGAGCTTTTACAACTGCCTATTATCCCCATTTCTTACCACAAATTATTTGCTTGAAGCCTCACTTTACTTTCATCGTAGCCACAGTGATCTGCACATGGTCAGTTGACCTAGCTCAGTAAAATGGGTTCATTGTGTTTCTCAGAGGAAGAATCACCCTGTAGAGCATCACTGGAGGAAAATCATTTTTCCATTCCAACTGCAGGAAACGGTTCTGATTTTCATGCCACCCATGAGTTTTCAGTATGTCCTAACCTGACTCTATTAATGTTGGCCTTTCTGTTGATCACAGTGCATTTGGCTGATGGTTTACCAGGTTCGCTGCCCCAGCCTCATTTGAGTCAACAGCCCATACCACTGCGGTCTTGGCTCCGACTGAGAATTTCTTAAATAGTTATTATTTGGCTATAAGACTTTCAATTAGTTGGTTGAATCTAAACCACGCTGATCAATCTTTCTGTATCTCTGTCTTTAGCAATCCGTATTTGTCTATGGACACCCTCGGGAATGTTTTATTACAAAAAAAATTGCCCATATAAAGATTTTGTACACCTAGTAGAGATGAATTTTGGTACAAAAGCAGATTATCTTAGAGACATATGTAAGAACATTCACAAGTGCATTTATTAATATTTGATGCACTTAAAAAACCAAAGTCGGGGAGGGGGAAGCATCTGTGGTGAGATGAACATATGTAGCAAGTTTGTTCATTGCTTGTTTGAGACTGTTGATCTGTCAATATATACACGGGGTAATTACTCAACTTGTAAGTGTTAAATCGGAGGGATCTGCTAAGGGAAGAACTACAGTAAAGCAGAATAAGTTCGCATCTAATAATAGAAACTATGAAAATGTATGGAGAAAGATGTTCCCAACTTAGTTTAAAGTTACCCTTGTTCAACCGCAGAAGAAACCATGGATAGAAATTATGTCCACACTCAAAAAGGTGCAACAAGGGCACAAGGGAGAGATGTTTTCATTTCTTATGAAAAAGACTTCCTGATAAACTTTGATGCTAACCTCTAAATATTCCATGTACTGTGATCAGTTCTTCAAAGAAATGGAAAAAGCCATAAGAGTGCATTAAAAGCAGAATGAACGTGATATGGAAGCAAATGTTAAAAAGCAATTTGGAGATTTTGGGGGGAGGAAAAGTGATGTGTGTTTACTTAATATCACCTTTGCTTAACAGAGTGCTATTATAATTGGCCTGAGGAGTGTGCCTCCCTTGAAAAGCTGCATTTGGACTACAAGTTACCCGAGAGTTTGGTTTTCAAATACAATCACAAACATACACAGCAGCAATCCTATATCCCCAAACATTATTATATCGTTTCACCTTATGCCTAGATATTTTTAGAAGAACTATATCTTTTGCCAACATGGTATGGAGAGATTATCTGGTTACTTTTAAGCTTTATGTATTCACCCAAAATGTGTCTCTTGTGCTAGGTATGTGATTTTCTAATAGAACATGTGGCTGCTTTTCAAGATGCTCTATTAAGCCAATTACTCACGAAAGCCCTTATTGGCTCTTTCCTCTTCAGAAGTGGGAGGCAGTTGGAAGTTTACCACCACCAGATGGAGTGGGAAATATATGCCCAGGCTGGGTAATGCTACTCTGACATCAAGGGACAGGAAAGTTTCCAGAAAACTCTCTGCAAGTGGAGGAAGTGCTCACTCCACTTGTTTCTTCTCTTTTTTGTCATTGTTGTTGCTGTTGTTCCTTTCCCCTGTTTTTTTGTTTTTTGTTTTTAAGCTGGAGTATAGTTGGTTTACAATGTTGTGGTAGTTTCTGCTGTATAGCAAAGTGAATCAGTTATACATATACAAATATCCACTCTTTTTTAGATTCTTTTCTGAGTGAACTAAGTCAGACAGAGAAGGACAAATATTGTATTTTATTGCTTATATGTGGGCTCTAAAAAAAATGGTACAAATGAACTTATTTATAAGACAGAAATAGAGTCACAGACATAGAAAACAATCTTATGGTTACCGGGGGAAAAGGATAAATTGGAATATTGGGATTGACATATACACAGTACTATATATAAAGTAGATAACTAATAAGGACCTACTGTATAGCACAGGGAACTCTACTCAATACTCTGTAATTGACCTACATGGGAAAAGAACCTAAAAAAGAGTGGATATGTGTTTGTGTATAACTGATTCATTTTGCTGTACACCTGAAACTAACACAACATTATAAATCAACCACACTCCAATAAAAAATTGTTTAAAGATATCTGCACCCCCATATTCATAGCAGTGCATATATATATATGTGTGTATATATATATATATATATATATATATATACGAATAAATATATGAAATTTTATTCAGCCATAAAATAAATAAGAAACCATTTGTGACATGGATGGACCTTAAAGGCATTATGCTAAGCGAAAAGTCAGAAGGAGAAAGAGAAATACTGTACGATCTCATTTATACATGAAAGTTAAAACAAACAAAAAACTCTCTTTGATATGGATCTTATACAGGACAGCGTGCGTAAGCCACATTTCCCAGATTACTGCTCCTAAGCGAAGGGTGGCAGCCGCAGCTTTTCAGCAGCACACATCAGTACCACGCCTTCCATTCCTCACGTGGAGGGTCCCGTGGCAGCTCCCAGCGGTGCCCTACTTGCTGTTGACCCTGTTGACCTCCTCTGACACAATCAAAAGCTAGGGAGGCTCCCCACCTCTGCTCCCAGCCGCAGGGCTTTTTTCCTCTGCAGCAGTGCTGTTCTTGGCTCCCACGGTGACCAAGATGAGAGTCGCTGGGGAAGCAACCCTGTGTCCCCAGCCAGGGCTCTGTCACCCCCCTGAGGCTCCTCCACCTCCAAGTGTCACACTGCTGACCCCTGGCTGCATGTGGCCAGGCTGCCTTCTTCAGGTCACTGACAGCTTGTTTGTGTCCCATGGGCTGGACCACTGCTCTGGGGTAGAGAGTGGGCTTTGTCCTGGGGCTGCCTCCCTGCTCCTCCTGGGTGTAGGTTCCCACACAATGCTTCCCCTCACAGTGTGGGGACCAAGCATCCTCTCTATTTGCAGGAGCTTCGGGGGACCCTCCTTCAGCACCACCCTCAAAGCCTGACGTTCTCCTCATCCTCCACCTGGAGATGATTTTCCATTACTTTATGATTTCTTCCTACAGCTCAGTGGCATCATAATCTTAACTGGTTTTTTTTTTATGTTTTTCTTATGGATTTATTTCTTTCATTAGAAACCTAAATTAGAGGCAGAAAAGTGAAGTTGTTTCAGCCCCCCAGGTATATAATATTGAAACAGAGAAGGACCCTGTGGTCCTTGCCTCCCATGTCCTCTGCCTGCCTCTTGTCTGTAGAAAAACTTAAGTCAAAGAATAAGTGTAATCAGAGAAGTGAGAAAATGCAGATATAAAAGAAAATAGTCAAAGGAGACCAAATAATAATAGTTTAGCGAGTAAGCAAAGTCAATGACTTTTAGTTCCTTCTTAAGGGCTATAGAGAATATTCTGAGCCGTATCCTGTGAGCTGTCTTGTAGATACTGAAACCCCCACCAGGTGGAAGAAGTTATCTGCATGCTGACCAGACTGTAGCCATGACATGAGCTGCCACAATTCTGAGAACTGGCCTCAAAGAAATGGGAACAAATCGACCCTGGAACTAAAGACTAACTGTACTTAAAACAATCACGAGGACGCTGATCAGACCATCGATGACAAATTGCAAGATGACTGTCAGAGCTGACGATGCTGTTTCTGCTTGTAGCCCTCTCCCCGCATCTGTGCACCCCTGAAATGCCCCTTTAAAAGCTCTTGCCCACTGATTGTCAAGGAAGGGGGGTGAGTTGGCCTCTGGACACAAGTCTACCCTCTCCCCTAGTTGCCAGCCTCTGAAATAAAACAAACTTTCTTTTCCACCGACCTTGCCTCTCGAGAATTGGCTTTAGAGCAGTGAGCAGCCAGACCCGACTCTGCGGTAACAGTATCAGCAGATAAGTGGGGAGCAGTCAGGCCAGGGGAAGAGGCAGCACAGCGGTGCTTTCTTTAGAGTTGACACCCAAGGCTCCAGAGCCAAGCGTAGAAGTGCTGTCTGAGATTTGCTTGGGCCCCAGAGCTCAGGTCTGTCTTCCCTCTACTTCTATGTTCGACTGTGTGACTCAGAAATCCTCCAGAAGCTGCATCACAGACACCCCCCTCTGTATTTTAAGTGTGAAGCAACTGCTTCTCTTGATCTTGCTGGAGCCTCCCATTGGTAGCCTGTGAGTGACTCAGTGTTGCTCAGTAATCTGAATTTTAATGCTGTAGACAAGAGAGGGTTTTGTCAGGCTTAATGAGTCTTCATCAGCCCTACTGCAGTGCACTGTGCTGACTTCACTTATCTGCATGATTGGAGTTTGGGGCCCTTAGAGACTACGTCCCATGAAAATCAGCATCGCCCTCTTCACTGCAGTCACTGGTGTGTTAGTTTAGCACCTGGTACATAAGAGGCACTCAATAAGTACTGAATGAGTAAATGAATGAAAGCTTTTGTTTGAAAAATATGCATGTGTGGGTGAAGAAAGCTATAAAAATACAATAAAGTATTAAATATACTGCAGTAATGAACTCTGCTGAGGCCTGACTAGGCACTAATGTGCACACCAGACACCTCAGTTTATCGTGCCTCCCCCAACACGGATCCACTTCTGAGTCACACTTCATTGCTGAAATTTGGTCCCTCCCTGAGTATCACTGTGTTTCCGCGCCCTCACTCACTTAGGGTCTCTCATTTGTGCTCCTCAGTACCTTGTTCTTAAGGCTTAGAGTACACAGTATGCACTATATTCACCCATTTACTTACCTGAGCCCCTCACTGGTTTGTATCCTTCTGGAGGGCAGGTGTCCTACCTGTGTCCCACTCATCCCTGTATCTGTAGCCCCCAGAAAACTGCCTCACTGCCTAGCACCTCATAGGCTCTCGATTGAGATTTGTTGACTGACTGATGAACACTTGATCAACTCTAGTCCTCAAGGTTTTAGCTCCCATTGAATTTTCTGAACCTTTATGCCTTATATTAAGAGAGATTAAGTCAAAATAACATCTACACAAAAAATATGTGAGGAAAAAGGTCGATCTTTCCAGTCGTTTTAAACTCTTTAAATCACCCCTCAAACAGTGAGTGGTGGAGTTGAGTGCGTGTGTTTGTGTGTGGAAAGGGAGGAGGGCAGGACAGAGAGCTGGCCTGAGTACAGGAACTGAACTTTGCTCCCAAAATGTAGGTTGTCTCTCAGGCATGACAGCTCAGCTTCTACCCCTTGAGATGTTAGGTCCTGTCCAACGAGAGGTAGACCAGAGGGTACCCTCCTTAATGATAGCCGCACTGTCCCTCAGGAAGTGGTCCTCAGGACGAGCCCTGGGTAGGTCGGCTTTCCAGCTCCATCTCAGCGTTTGGCTCTGTATGTTCTGGCAGAAACACTTCTAACTCCCCAGTGAACTTATCAAAGCAATGCTTCAGTAGGAATATTTTTTTAAACTCTAACAGATTTTTTTTCTACTACTTTATCAACTTTTTTATTTTGTCAATTTGGTTGGAATCCCAGATGTCCTTCTGAGTTTAAAGACCATCCTTGGGGAAAAGCTGATATGTCCATATGCCTTACACTCGAACAACCCTGCTTCTTGCAACTCAGCCAAACCGTAGTTTGAAGTTTCTCCCAAGAGAACTGCTAGGGCAGACGCAAAGAGAGCTCCAGAGAGGCATCAAAATAGTGTAGTCCTCTCATCTTGAGGTCCACTGAGGTGTTAAGTGAAAAAAAAAAAAAAAAAAACAAACTGGAAATGAAATTGCAAGGATGCCTGGTAATACTGTGTTATAGAACAAGAAAGAATGGATAGACACGAAGATGGAAGAAAGGAGGATTTTGCAACTTTCTAAGTGAAGCAGGACGTAAGAATGCAAATAAAGCTGAGGCTATGGAAATGGAGAGACTGCTGGGTGAGGGACTCAGCTGCTCTCACTAGACATTAACCTAACTTGGGTCTTTGTTGTCTGTCTCCTGCACCAGATTATGAACCCAAGATCCACATGCTTCCATCTCAGAGCAATGTGTTTTGTTGTTGTTTTGTTTTTTAGTTTGTTTTTTATTACTACTACTGCTACTGCACCACCACCACCACCACCACCAACTACTACTACCATTATAATTGGGACATTACCTATATACCCCAGTACCATAACCTAAATTCCAGAGCAATGTTTTGATCAAAGAAAGTTCAAAACGGCCAGCAAATATTTATTTAATTTTAATTTTTTACTCAAATTCTTTACTTGCATTTTTCTAAAACGATGAAAAGGATCCAGATATGTAGAGTTAAAGCGGCATACAGCTCTTCCTCAACTTGTGATGGGATTATATTACGATAAACCCATCATAAATTGAAAATATCATAAGTTGAAATGCGTGTAATGCACCAAATCTATTGAAAAGCGTGGCTTAGCCTAGACCAGCTTAAATGTGCTTGAAACACCTACACAAGCCTACAGGTGGGCAAAATCATCTAACACAAAGCCTATTTTATAATGAAGGGTTGAATGTGTCATGTAGTTTATGGAAGACTGTACGGAAAGTGGAAAATAGTGGTTGTCTGCGTCCAGAATGGTTCTAAGTGTCTCCATCATTTACCCTGTGATCACGTGGTTGATGGGGAGCTGTCCAGCATCACAGAGTATGGACCACAAGCGATGGCCCAGGAAAAGACCAAAATTCAGAACTCATTGTGAAGTTGAAAAATTGTGAGTCAAATCATGGTTAAATCGGGGACCATCTATATTTAGATTCTGTGTGTCTCCTCTGCTCTCCCACACAACCTGCTACACTGCTGCAGTATCTCTCTTTAAACCCTCCCCCTCAAATCCCTTTCTCTCTTTTCCCAGCCCTGGCCCTCCTCTTGATCTTTGTAACCCTCTGCTTCTCTTCTTATCTCTCTGATTCCATCTTCCCTTCCCTGTTATCTTTGTGTTTTTTTGTCATGTGATTCCAAAAAGCTGTTTGGGCACCTTCAGGTCATTTCTCAGAGACTGGAGGAAGGAGAGGCACTGAGGGGCAAAGACAAAACTTCCCTTTGCAGGGAGATTGAAAAAACAAGATTGGGGCTTCCCTGATGGTGCAGTGGTTAAGAATCTGCCTCCTACACACGGGACATGTGTTCTATCCCTGGGCTGGGAAGATCCCACATGCTGAGGAGCAACTAAGCCTGTGAGCCACAACTGCTGAGCCCACTGCTGCAACTACTGAAGCCTGTGCACCTAGAGTCTGTGCTCTGCAACAAGAGAAGCCACCACACTGAGAAGCCTTCACACCACAATTAAGAGTATTCCCCACTCGCCGCAACTAGAGAAGACCACATGCAACAAGGAAGACCCAACACAGCCAATAAATAAATAAATAATTTTTTAAAAAAGGCAAGATTGGATTCAGAATGTTTGTCCTATCACAACAACCCATCTCCCTGCCTTCAGTATCTTCAAGTTTATGTGGTGCAGAATGGGGAAGGGTTGTCAGCAAGAGGCACAAGCTGAGGATTCCTCAGAGTAACCAAGCGGATGGTGCTAACTGATGCTGTAAGTGTGGCCTCTGGTTCTCCAGTTCCCACCTGGGAGTGTAGACTAGAAGGCTCTTGAGTCCTTGGCTCTCGTCCTGGAACTGTTGGGACTCATCACATTTCCTTTGTCTTTTCAAGAGTGAGCTTTCACACTTTCTTTAGTAACCATCACATTTCTTTCACTGTGGCTGATGGGTAAACAGTCCTGGTTTGCTTTCCAACATCGTTATATAAACTACTCGTAGATCCCCTGAATCCAGCCTTGGATTTTCACTGCTTGGGTGGTTGGTAAGAGTGACACTAGTCCACGATTTTGGTACCTTTCTCTCTCCCTATTTTTGCCTTGACTTGAATCTGCTTAATGGTACGATTATCTAGACCTTTGTATGTTGATTGTATGTTGTGTGTATGTGTGAGTGCATGTATTAATCAGCGTAAAAGACTTGTAAATATCTGCCTCAAGAGTTTTTGGTGATCACGGAACACTTTTGAGTTGATCCTCTCTGCTCGGAGACCAACACATTTGAACTTCCACAGCCATAACTAGGCTTGCGCTGCTCTCCAGCACAGCAGATTTGAAATCCTTGGACCCCTTTTTATCATTTCCAATGTCAAATAAAAGTCTACACTAATACTTACAGACACATTCTCTCTACTCCTGAACATTTTATGGAGTTTTCCAAAAGTTGCAGAAAATTTTTTATGACCACCATATTTTTTCATTGCAATCCTGGCATGGTTGTCAATAGGACACCAATTGTTTTGGTGATTCCTGTATTTTATTTTTTTAAAGATTTATTTTATTATTATTTATTTATTTATTTTTGGCTGTGTTGGGTCTTAGTTGCTGTGCACAGGCTTTCTCTAGTTGTGGCGAGTGGGGGTTACTCCGTTGCAGTGGCTTCTTTTGTTGCAGGGCACAGGTTCTAAGCACAGGGGCTTCAGCAACTGTGGCTCTAGGGCTCTAGAGCACAGTCTTAGTAGTTGTGGCACACAAGCTTAGTTGTTCTGTGGCATGTGCAATCTTCTCTGCCCAGGGGTAGAACCCATGTCTCCTGCATTAGCAGGCAGATTCTTAATCACTGTGCCACCAGGGAAGCCCCCCGATTCCTGTATTTTCAAAACCATCTTCTCGTCTATGGTGTCTAAAATTTATGCTGTTCCCAACTTGTAAACTTCAGGCCTAAATGTTGGGTTGGGTTTGATGTGATGATCACTTTAGACCTCTCACCCTACCATGTTCACACAATGTCACTCTTATCTTAAATTCAAATCTCAATCCAGTCTTCTATGTATGGTTTATTTGTAATAAACTTATCTTACATCAAATTTTAAACATTCGTCAGCTTTGTGAAGACAATTGCTACGAAATGATGTGTTTCTATAGTTTGGGGGTAACACATACTCAAGTGTAGAAAACAGGAAACCAAAGAAAATCACATTAGAAAAAAAAGTCATCCTTAATAACAGCAAGAACTTAAATAATTCTTCTCATGCACCAAGAGTGTTTTAGGCACTGTACATTTATCTACTTATTTAGCCCTCACAAAAATCCTAGGAAATAGTTGTAGGCACTTGTATGGTCCTAAAAGAAAAACAGAAAAACAAAAAAATGTATGCTTTGCAGAGTCATACACTAAGCATAACAGAATTTATTGGAATAACAGTGTTAGGACAGTCAAAATTCATGTACCATATCACTATGTACCATGACACATAAGGGAAACACTAATTGGTACCTTCAGCGATGATTCTGACAGACAGTAAGGCAGTTCAGAGCAGATGCGGGCTCTGTCTGCAGTGGGGAATGCTCACCTGTGGGCAGTGCTCACCTGTGGGCACTGCAGGTGAGCCAGCAGCATTTAAAGCAGGCACAGGAGTAAGTATAACCTGCCAAGGGTCAAAGCCCACACAAGACTGAAGGTGTGCTGAGGACATCAGCCTGGCGTTGTCTTTGTGAATAGTTGTTTGTTGTTGTTCTTTTTTGATTACTAATTCAATCTCTCTACTTTTTGTAGATTTATTCAGTTTTCCTATTTCGAGTCAGAGATAGTTTGCGTCTTTTTGAATTTATCTATTGCACCGAGGATATCTAATTTTCTGGCATGCTATTGTTCATAGAATAGTATCCCCTATGATCCCTTTTATTCCTGGAAGATTAGTAGTAAAGTTCCCTAGTTCATTCCTGATTTTAATAATTTGATCTCTTTTTTCTTTGTCATCCTAGCTAAAGGTGTGTTAATTTTTACGATTTTTTAAAAAAACACAAGTTTTGGTTTTATTGATTTTGTCTATCCTCTATTTCATTTATTTCCACTCTAATCTTTATTATTTCCTTCTTTGGGTTTGCTTGGGTTTAGTTTAGTTTGCTTTTCTTTTTTCTGGTCTCTTTCAGGAGGAAAATTGTTATTGATTTGATTTTTTCTTCCTTTTAGTATGGGGATTTATTGCTATAAATTTACCTCTGCACACTGCTTTTTCTGCATCCCATAAGTTTTGGGATCAATTCAGGAAAAGTGTTCTTTTTGTCCAGTACATCTGCTTGTCCAACCAAAAGTCTAGCAGCTGGTGTTTTTTTTTTCCTTTTAAGGCTCAAGCGTTAGCAGCTATATAGCTGAGGACAGTCCTGATCATAAACCCGACTGCATTTGCACAGGACAGTAGTGTTAGTCTATCCTGTCCTGCCTTAAATCCTGGTGCTGGCTTCTCTTCCTTACTAATAAAAGTCCTTTATGACAATTTTTCCCTGAATGGTGGAAAAACCTGCATGAAAAATCTGCATTAAAATCCTGTCAGGCAGATATCCTTTCTCCTCAATGACTTTCTTATGTGTCTGGGAGCTCGTCTGCTGCCTCTTGGTTGGCAGAAGCTGCTTCTCTTGTCCTCTTGAGATTTTTTAAACCAAACCTCTTTCTAAGATTATCAAACCATCCTCTGCTGACATTAAATCTCCAGCTTTAGTTCCTCCACCTTCCTTTTGCTTTAGGTTGTCATATAATGACTTTGCTTTTTCTCAAATCATGTTAGAATCTACAGGTATGTCTTTCTTATACTAATTCTGCACTCCCAGAAAAGCTGCATTTTCAATGCGAGATAAAAAGGTATTTGAAAAAAGTTCAAGGTTTTCATACCTGCCAGCATATCTGCAGTGACAGCTTCACGAATTTCCTTTTCTTTGTTTCCACTGGTCTCTACGCCGAATTCATTTATCTTGAAATGGTGGCAACTGCAGCTGCAGACCTCAATCTACTGTCCATGCCAAGCAGTTCAACTTTTTCTTGTAATGTCGTGGCTTTGCTTCTTGGGAGCACGTCCGCCATCACTAGTGGCATTTCATATGGTCCCACAGTGTTATCCAAGGTTCACGGTATTGCACTAAACACGATGAAAAATATGCAAGCACCACGAGAGATCCCTTTTTACTGCAATACACAATTTACTGGACAGACGAGCTGCTCACACTAAGGGGATGAGCATCACACGGTGTTTTAAGCAGAAGCTTTGAAACACCTGAGCTCAGCACAGCAGCAACAGGAGGAGCCAGGAAATCAGACAGCAGCACAGTATGCGCCACAGTGAACTTTATGCAGCTATGATTTAGTATTGCATCTTTGCATTTTTTACATTTCTCTAGACTGAACGGTGCTATGGTGCCGTGTTTAGTCTGTGTTTGTGTGTGTACGTTTGCATAAATTTTAGTTTTTTATATAGATTTGTCTGTATTTTACAGTAGCAAATAATAAAATAGACTATTGTCTATATATGTTTTACACATCCATGAAATACCTAAATTTTTCTTTTTTTTTTTTTGATATTTCTAGGCAACACAGTTTTTCTATAAGTTTTCACAAACTGTCAGAAATCTCCAACATTTTTGCCAATCTATTTATTGAAAAATATCCACCTGTAAGTGGACTGGTATAATTTAAACCCATATTGTTCAAGGATCATTTTAAATTCAACATACATGCAAATTGTGACATATAGAAATATTCATAGGTGTACACACAGTGGTTAGTACACAAACATATTTCCTTGTGCTGCCAGCTGAACAGGCCTAGACACAACACCACCCTGTTAACAGTAACCATCACGGGCACCTATATCTTGGTTCCTAGTACATTTTCCAATAAAAGGATCTAGGATTCCATGGAGAAATTGCTGATTCTAGGAGCAGGGCAGGGAATATACAACATAATCTTGAAGTATCCTATAACGTCAGAATGTTAGGAAATCCTCCAAAAAAAAAAAAAATCACCATAATGATGGTATCATGAGTTAAATAGTTTTCCTCCAAAATTCATGGTCACACAGGATCTAAGATTGTGCCCTCATTTGTAATCCAAAAATAATTGAGCAGGTCATACTGGAACAGTTTGGGCCCTAAGTCCAATGACTGGTATCCTTATAAGAACACAAGGTACAAAGAGACACAGAGAGGAAAATGTTGTATAAAGACAGAGACAAAATCAGGAGTGATGAGTCTACAAGCTAAGGAACGCCAAGGGTGGCCAGCAACCATCAGGAACTGGAAGAGTCGGGAAGCTTCTTCCCTGCAGCCTTCAGAGGGAGCATGGCCATGCCGACACAATTTCAAACTTCTTGCTTCCAGACTGTGAGAGAATACAGTCTGTTGTTTCAAGCTCCCAAGTGTTTAGAACTTTCTTACAGAAGCTCTAGGAAACTAACAGAAAGGATGTCAAAGAGGCACAGAGAGCGGCCAAAGCTAGATTATTTAAGCAACAGAACAAATGAAATAGTATTGGATCATAACACAAAGTATAAAGTATTCATAAGTCCATGCCAATATAAATAAATGACTTAATAAATAAATATATGGGGAAAAGAGGCAAACCTTCCATGCAGAAGAATGTCAAATACTTTACCATGAGCTGGAGTGTGAATCTCAATCCTTAATCGTCGGCTGAGCATAATGGTTTTATTTTAAAGAGTACAGTATGGGGGGGTGGGGGGAGTATAAATTTACAGTGGAAAATCCGATAAACACTGCTCAAGCCAAGTCATCAAGCTCAACATCAACAATCATAAGTCAGTTTATATAGCATGTACCCTTGATATGGTGTGAAGAAAATGATGTTTTACTTCTGTGGTCTTCTGCTCAAGAACACATAAATCCAGTCTAATCATGAAGAAAACATCAGACAAATTCCATTTGAGGGATATTCTACAAAATACCTGATCAGTTCTGCTCAAGGCTTTCACAGTCATCAAAAGAAAGGAAAGTCTGAGAAACAGTCACAGCCAAAAGTGGCCTAAGGAGACAATATTTCTGCTTCTTTACCTCTCTCTTCTTTGGGGACTCCACTTTTGTGAACATTAAGGCTACATGATATTATTGCATAGGTCATTTTTCCCGTGTAATGTCCTCTCTGTTTCTCAGATTATCATCTCTATGACTCTAACTTGCATTTTCCTAACTCTATTTCTACCATCTCCAATATGTTGTAGAGCTCATTAGTGAACTTTTTTTCATATGTTGAACTTTTCAGTTAACGGATGTGCATTTTCTTCTTTTCTGTTTGTTTCCATTTCTCTATGGAGATCTATGGAGATCTCTGTGGAGATCTATCTGCTCCCTGGATTCACTGCAACTCTATTTTTCCTTTCAGTTCTTGAATATGTTTGTTATAACTTCTTCAAAGTCCTCATCTACTAATTCTAACATCTGCACCGTATTAGAATCATTTTCTGTTGACTCCTTTCTCCCTTGACTATGAGCACATCTTCGTACTTCTTTACCTCTCTAATAATTTTTAAATTTTGTACTGAACTTTGTGAAATACCTGTTGTAGAGATTGATTTCTATTGTTGGCGCCTGCAGAGTGTTGATTTTTGTTTTAGGAGGGAGTTCACTTGGCTGGACTCACACTGCAGGCGTCTGGAGTAGCTGAAATTGCAGCTTCTAGCTCTTTAGTTTCCTTGTAATCTCTCTCATGCTTGCCTAACTCAGGTTCAACCAAGGACTTGTATATGGTGTGCTGTAGACTTCAGGACGACCACTCTGTAGGCCTCTCCTCTCCAGCATGCACCCCCCAACTCTTCAGTCATTGTGGCAGAGCTTGCTTTATCCACTGATTCCTCACATCAGTAAGAAAGTGGTTTCCTGTCAGTTCTAACTCTCTATCACTGTAAACTGGAAAAAACCCATATAAATGGGAATCTCTCCCAGGTCTCTTTTTCCAAAGATGATTCCCCTCCAAGTTACTGCATGCCATTAGCCAACTCCCATGCCTTCAAATAATTACTTTTTAAAGTAGCATTTTGTACAGAGCTTATAATTTTGATCTATATTAGTGTCAGTGCAAATCAAGATAATTCACCATTACCAGAAGCAGTACCTCTGCCTGTTCATTTTTGATGATTTATTAAGGACCCTTTTCTATTTTATTTCACTAAACATATTAAACAAACTCATTTTATATTTTGTGTCTAATCATTCTGCTTCTTGACGTTATAGTTCCATTATTTTTTTCTTTCTCCTAAGTTGGCTTTTGTTCTTTATCTATTTGTAAATTTTTTTCTTACCATGGGTTCATATTTGTTGGTACTTTTTTATACAGTGAGGTCTGCATTTAATATTTTTCTTTCCTGGAAAGTTTCAGTTTACTTTTCTTTTACTTTCAGTTTTTGGTTTGTTTGTTTTTGTTGAACATGGGAAAGGATCCTCCAGTTCAGGATCAATTCAAACTAAATTCCTTTTGTTTTTAAAAAAAGAACTAAATAGTAGACTTTTGTCTTCAAACCCACACAAGTTTTTCCCCTTTCTATCTAGAGCCAAATCTGTGGGAGGCAAAGTTGTTTATTTATGTAATTCATCGTTTAAGCCTGGGTGTTGCCCTTTAGGGATTCTGGCTCTGTGATAGAATGTCTAATCCAAATGTCCTTCTCGTACTTTGCCTCCTGAGTTTCCCTGCCTCTCAGCACCAGCACCAAGTATGGAGTTCACTTCTAGGTCACTGAGGATTGAAAGACGCTCAGAGATGCTCTCAAAAAGAGAGCTTTTATTCTAATTTTACTTTATTTTCAGGTTTTTAATATTTTTGCCGTAGGTCCTTGTTGGTTATCTGTTTTAAATATACCGGTGTGTACATGTCAATTGCAAACTTCCCAGTGATCCAGTGGTTAGGACTCCATGCTTCCGCAGGGGCACAGGTTTGATCCCTGGTGGGGGAAATAACATCCTGCACACTACCCCTGTCACACAGCCCAAAAAACAAACAAACAAAAAAACACGGTTCGTAACACAAAACATTGATAATTTGGGCTTCATTCTAATTTTAAATAAACATTATTTTGGAGTTCTTTATTTACATTTAATTTATTTACTTTTATATTTAATCAAAGTGTTGATAATGTTGTGAAAGAACAATTATTCTGCACATCAGGATGGTCTTTTGGGGACTTTCTCAGTCTAGTGGCTTGTACACCACATGTAGCAGGATTTGCACTTCGGTGATACATTTCCATAGTTTCCCAGGCGTTGCTGGGTTTCAAGGTTTTTTCTGAAGTGATAAAATGTGTTTGTCACCTCCAACCATGTTACTGACTTTCTTAGAACTATGTTAGTAATACTACCTTCTACAAAAATAGATACAATTAAGTAAGACTGTTAAGGGATTAAATTGTGTCTCAAGAGCACTTCTGCTTCTAAGAATTTGTGAATTTTGGAAGAGTTATGATCAGAAAAACATGATTTTCCTGCTTCACTTAAATGAAATTTGAGTAGTAATCTAACCCATTCATTCCTGGCAAGCAAAATGATAATAAAATTGTTTTTTAAAGATTAGAATGTATTCTGTTTAAAGGTTTCCAAGGAAAACCACAATCTCTAAAATTTGGTTATAGCATTTATCCTCTCTGACCCTAAAAAAGCTTCTTTCTTCTACAATCATGGCCTCAATCCCATCTGTACTATCCTAGTCTGCCTCTTGGTTACCAAAGTTTTCTTCTGACCTACCTGAAGGAAAAATGCCAAAGGTATCTATAAATATTTGGGAAAAAGCGAGAAAAATTCCCTTTTCTATCTCTGACCATTAAAAATCAAAATCATTGTAATTTTACAAGATAAGAATGGCACAGATCTCTCGCTACCTGCCACTGGCTCAGAGGTTCGTTGCCACAGCAAAACCACCACACCTGCCCCACCTGGCCTTCCACGTTTGTGAAGTAGCTTACTAAAATGTCTCTGAGAAAGAAAACAAGATAACTATAAAATCCAGCATTTTCTCTAGCCTTTGAATGCTACAGCATTCTTTTCTTTCACTGAGTTGTTATGTTTAATGCAGTACTTGATTCCAGCTGTTAAACCACTTTTCAGCTTATTCTCCACCAGGCAAGTTGATCCTATTCTTTTCATCTCTTCTTATAGATTCAACTTTCTTATTCTTTAATAATGTCAGTTGTTTTTCTCTGAAATCTCTTCAAGATTATGATCTTCATGCTTATCTCAAGATGAATCATCATCATCCCTTTGCATCTCAAGAAATAATACACTCCCCTAACACACAGATACCCACATCTGCATGGAAACATCCCAGTTGATATAGATGGATGTTTTTGATGTTGTTAGGCCTTTTAATTCTAGGTTCACTTATACATTGATAAATGTTCTGGAACCAAATGTTTTCTGATACCCAAAGCCTTGATGTTTAAGAAAACACTGAAGTGGAAATAGAATCATAGGTTGAATCACAGAATTTTATAGTATATATGTACATATACATATATATATATAATTTTTCTAAGTTGTGCCATACACTTTTTGGTGGTAAATACACACCACATAAGGCTTGCCATTTTAAGAGTAAAATTCAATGGTATTCAGTACATTCAAAATGCTGTACAGCCGTTACCACTATATAGTTCCAGACATTTTTATCACCCCCAAAGGAACCTGGTCACATTCAGCACCCACTCCCCAGCTTCCCTTCCCCCAGCCCCTGGCTGCCACCAATCTGCTTTCTGTTCCTATGAATTTGACTTTTCTGGGTATCTCATATAAATAAACTCTTATGTCCACAATATGTAGCATTTTGCATCTGGCTTCTTTCATTCAGCATCATGTTTTCAAGCTTTATCCGTGCTGCAGAACGTATTAGTATTCCATTAGTTTTATGACTGAATAATACTTCACTGTATGGATATAACACTTTTTTCATCAGTTCATTAGTTGCTGAGATTTAGGTTTTTTCCACTTTCTGGCTATTGCAAATAGTGCTGCTTTGAACATTCTTGCACAAGTGTTTGTTTGACTACATGTTTACATGTTTTAAATTCTTTGGAGAACTGCTGGGTCATATGGCAATTCTATGTTTAAGTTGTTGAGGAACTTCCACACTTTTCCATAGCAGCTGCACCATTTTACATTCCCACCAGCAATGCACAAAGGTTTCAATTCTCCTCGTATGCATCACCACTTATTTTCCATTTTTTAATCATGACTAGCTTAGTAAATCTAAAATGCTTTCTCACTGGGAATTAGATTTGCATTTCCCTAATGACAATCGATGTTGAGCATCTTTTCATATGTTGGCCATTTGTATATCCCTGTTAGAGGAATGTCTATTCAAGTCCTTGGTCCATTTTTAAATTGGGTTGTTTGTCCTTTGCTGTTGAGTTGTAAGAGTTCTTTACTAGACACAAGACACTTATCAGATATATGATTTGCAAATATTTTATCTCATGCTTTGAGTTGTCTTTTCACTCTCTTGATGGTGTACTTTGATGCACAAAATATTTTCTTTTTGATAAAGTTCAATGTATCCATTCTGTTGTTGTTATAGCTCCTGCTTTTGGTGTCATATCTAAACATCCATTGCCAAGTCCAATATCACATTTACTCCTATTTTTCACTCTAAGAGTTTTATAGTTTTAGATCTTACACATATTTTTGATCTGTTTTGAGTTAATTTCTTATATGATGTGAGGTAGGGATCCAATTTCATTATTTTCCATGTGGATATCCAGTTTTCACAAAACTAAGACTATTCTTTCCCTCATTGAAAGCTCTTGGCACAATTAGACAAAGATGTAATGGTTGATTTCTGAACTCTTTATTATATTCCATTGATCCATATGTCTATCCTTATGCCAATATCAAACTCTTTTGCTTACTGCAGTTTGTAATAAATGTGGACGTTGAGAAGTATGAGTCTTCCAACTTTACTTTCTTTTTCAAGATTCATGTTCTCTGTGAAAAGGGATAGTGTTACTTCTTCCTCTCTGAGCTGGATGCCTTTTATTTCTTTTTATTGACTAATTGTTTGGGCTAGAACTTGCAGTATGTTGTTGACTAGAAGTAGTAAAATCAGTCATTCTTGTCTTATTCTTGATCCTATAGGGAATGCTGTCAACCTTTCATCACTTAATATGATATTAGCTGCTTTTTCCAAAAATACTCCTTATTATTTAGAATGTGTGTTTCTATTTTTAGTTCATGGTATATTTTACCCATGAAAGATTATTGGATTTTGTCAATTGCTTTTCTGTAACAATTGAAATTATTATGTGGGTTTTTTCCCTTCATTTTAACATAATGCATCATCTCATGTTGTTTTCATATGTTGAATTTGTTCATTTGTTGCATTTCTGGGATAAATCTCATATGGCCATGATATATAATCCTTTCAATACACTGCTGAATTCAGGTTGTTAGTATTTTGTGGAGGATTGTGCATCTATATTTATTAGATATATTGGTATATAGCTTTCTTGTAAAGTTTTTGGCTTTTTTTCAAAGTAATGCCATCCTCATAGAATTAGTTAGAAATTGTTTCCTCCTCTACTATTTTTTGGTATCATTTTCTTTGTTCTTTTTTTTCCTCCTGATCCTCAGACCAAATCATTTCCATTGTCCTGTCTTCAAGTTCATGGCTTCTTCATTCTGGCCACTCAAATCTGATGTTGATATTCTCCAGTGAATTTTTCATTTTAGCTTATACTTTTAGCTCCTCAATTTATATTTGGTTTCTTTTAAAAATTTCTCTTTATTGATATTCTCTATTTGATCATCATTCTCTTGGTTTCCTTTAGTTGTTTTTTATTTTTTTATTTTTTTGGTCCATTGTTACATTTAGCTGTCTAGCAAGTTCAATGTGTGGGTGGCCTCAAGGACAGTTTTCACTCATTTCTTTGTGTGTGTGTGTGTGTGTGTGTGTGTGTGTGTGTGTGTGTGTAAATAGACCACTCTCTTCTTTCTTGTTTCATAATTTTGGTTAACACTTTGACATTTTAAATATTATAATATGGTAACTCTGGAAGTCAGATTCTCCCTGCTTCCCAGAATTTGTTGTTACAGCTTGTTGTGGGTTATAGTTGTTTAGCGACTTTTCTAAACTATTTTTGGGAGACTAAATGCTCTGTTGAATCGTCATTGGAGTCTCTAGATGCCTGGAGCTAAATAAATAAATAAATAAATATTAAAAACAGAAATAAAAACATTTGCCAGTCTCTGCAGCTGGGCTCTGTGTTTGTTGGGACACATTTTCAATACTTAGTCAAGCTGTTGACAATTCTGCCTTGCCCTTATTTTCCTACTTACATGGTCTTGAATGCCAGCCACACATAAGAGCTTGTCAAGTTTTTTCTAAGAATGCTTCCAACCCTTAACATAAGCATGGTCTTATCTCAATGTGGCAAAGAAATTTCTTAATGAAAAAGAGAAATGCCATAAAGAAAATATTTTTAAATCTACTTCCAATTAACTATATCTATAATTTAGCCTTTGTATATGAGTCTGAGATTTTTAACATAGTTTGCACATCTATTATTAAACTTTCCATACAAATGAAAAATTATGGCCTGTACTGAAAATTATGGCCTGATTTTAGTCAATAGCATGGGTCTAAAATTGCAATATTAGAAAGGATGAATTCCAAATTTACTGGATAAGCTTGGCCTAAAGTGAAGAGGATTTATACATATCAAGAAAAAGAATATTATACACTTTCTTGATGATTATTTTAGAAGCGTAGCCATTTGGCACCAGACTAGACACTGACTGATGTACTAAATTTTAAAAGCAAGTAAGTGGATGAACCTAGAGTCTGTCACACAGAGTGAAGTAAGTCAGAAAAAGAAAAACAAATATCATATATTAACACATATGTATGGAATCTAGAAAAATGGTGCAGGAAATGGGAAAAATCGACCCTGGAACTAAAGACTAACTGTACTTAAAACAAGATGACGGTGGTCAGACCACTGATGACCAATTTCAAGATGACTGTCAGAACTGACTGTGCTGTTTCTGCATGTAGCCCCCTCCCTCCACCTATAAAAGCTCTTGCCCACTGGTTGTCAGTGAAGGGGAGTCAGCCTTCGGACAGGAGCCCACCCTCCCCCCACACCCCCCAGCTGCCAGCCTCCAAAATAAAGCAAACTTTTCTTTCCACCAACCTTGCCTCTTTATTGGCTTTAGAGTGGCGAGCAGCTGGACCCCACTTTTGGTAACAATGAGACTGAGGAGGAAGCTGGCTGAAGAAAGCTGGGTAGCAACAGCTGTAAAATCAAAGACAAGATATCTTCACCAAGTGGCGACTGTCACTGGTTACACAGGAATGCCAATTTTATGGTGGAATTTTATTCAGGCCTATTTTGAAAACCTCAGATTATTTAGCTATTCAACTGCTCAAGATCATTATTAATGAAGACCCAATTACAAAGAGGTTACAACTTTGCAAAAGGTATTTCCCACTGGACTCTGAAATTACAAACGTATATGTTTTCAAGTTTATTTTTGTTTGTTTTTCCTTTGTCCTACAGCGTCAAAAACAACAAGGGGCTCTAAAGACATTGTCCTCCTGTGCTCAGCTCTCTGCAGGAACCCGTTTCTTCTCTCTGCCTGGCCTCTAATTGTCACCAGGCTTCATGCTGTATGGGGAGGACCAGTGACCCTGGCTGAGGAGGGAGATTTCAAGGGTGTTAGAAAACAACAACAGTAGCAACACCCTAAAGCCACAGAAGCAGGATCAGGATACAGAGCTTATAAATGAACACCAGTACCCAGATAATGTCATGATCCTCTATTTGACAGAGAAGGAAAATTAGTTGATTCAAATTCATTTTCACATAATCATAGAAGTCAGAGATCACTGAAGAAATCAAAGAGGAAGTAAAAAAATACTTAGAAACAAAAGATAATGAAAACATGATGACCCGAAACCTATGGGATGCAGCAAAAGCAGTCCTAAGAAAGAAGTTTATAGCAATTGAATCCTACCTCTCAGAACAAGGAGCATCTCAAATAACAACTTAACCTTGCACCTAAAGCAACTAGAGAAAGAAGAACAAACAAATCCCAAAGTTAGTAGAAGGAAAGAAATCATAAAAATCACAGCAGAAATAAATGAAGAAAACAATAGAAAAAAAATCAATGAAACTAAAAGCTGGTTCTTTGAAAAGATGAACAAAATTGATAAACCTTTAGCTAGACACATCAAGAAAAAAAGGGAGAGGACTCAAATCAATAAAATTAGAAATGAAAAAGGAGAAATTACAACTGACACTGCAGAAATACAAAGGATCATAAGAGACTATTGCAAGCAACTATATGCCAATAAATGAATAACTGGGAAGAAATGGACAAATTCTTAGAAAGGACAACCTTCCAAGACTGAACCAGGAAGAAACAGAAAATATAAACAGACCAATCACAAGTAATGAAATTGAAATTGCAATTAAAAATATTCCAACAAGCAAAAGGCCAGGACCAGATGGCTTCACAGGCAAATCTATCAAACATTTAGAGAAGAGCTAAAACCCATCCTTCTCAAACTCTTCCAAAAATTTGCAGAGGAAGGAACACTCCCAAGCTCATTCTACAAGGCCACCACCAGCCTGATATGAAAAGCAGACAAAGATATCCCCCAAAAAGAAAATTACAGACCAATATCACTGATGAACATAGATGCAAAAATCCTTAGCAAAATACTAGCAAACAGAATCCAACAATGCATTAAAAGGATCATACACCATGATCAAGTGGGGTTTGTCCCATGAATGCAAAGATTCTTCAATACACGCAAATCAATGTGATACACCATATTAACAAATTGAAGGAAAAAACTATATGATCATCTCAATAGATGCAAAAAAAGCTTTTGACAAAATTCAACACCCATTTATGATAAAAAGCTCTCCAAAAAGTGGACATAGAGGGAATCTACTTTAACATAATAAAGGCCATATACAACAAACCCACAGCAAGCATCATTCTCAATGGTGAAAAACTGAAAGCATTTCCTCTAAGATCAGGAACAAGACAAGGATGTCCATTCTCACCACTATCATTCAACATAGTTTTGGAAGTCCTAGCCACGGCATTCAGAGAAGGAAAAGAAATGAAAGGAATCCAAATTGGAAAAGAAGAACTGTCACTGTTTGCAGATGACATGATACTATACATAGAAAGTCCTAAAGATGACACAAGAAAACTACTAGAGCTAACCAATGAATTTGGTAAAGCTGTAGGATACAAAATCAATGTATAGAAATCTCTTGCATTCCTATACACTAACAATGAAAGATCAGAAAGAGAAATTAAAAAGAAACAACCTCATTCACCATTGCAACAAAAAGAATAAAATACTCAGGAAAAAACCTACCTAAGGAGGTAAAAGCCCTGTACGCTGAAAACTATAAGACACTGATGCAAGAAATGAAAGATGATGCAAATAGATGGAGAGATATACCATGTTCTTGGATGGGAAGAATCAATATTATGAAAATGACTATAGTACCCAAAGCAATCTACAGATTCAATGCAATCCCTATCAAATTACCAATGGAAATTATTACAGAATTAGAACAAAAAATCTTACAATTTGTATGGAAACACAAAAGACTATGAATACCAAAGCAATCTTGAGAAAGAAATATGGAGCTGGAGGAATCAGAGTTCCTGACTTCAGACTATAGCTACAGTAATCAAGACAGTATGGCACAGGCACAAAAATAGAAACATAGATCAATGAAACAGGATAGATATCCCAGAGATAAACCCACATACCCATGGTCACCTAATCTATGACCAAGGAGGCAAGGATATACAATGGAGAAAAGGCAGCCTCTTCAATAAGTGGTGCTGGGAAAACTGGACAGCTACATGTAAAAGAATTAAATTAGAACACTCCCTAACACCATACACAAAAATAAACTCAAAATGGATTAATGACTTAAATGTAAGACCAGCAGTATAAAACTTTTAAATGAAAACATAGGAAGAACACTCTTTGATGTAAATCACAGTAAGATCTTCTTTGACCCACCTCCTAGGGTAATGAAAATAAAAACAAAAATAAACAAATTGGAACTAATTAAACAAAAGTTTTTGCACAGCAAAGAAAACCATAAACGATGAAAAGACAACCCTCAGAATGGGAGAAAATATTTGCAAACAAAGCAACTGACAAGGGATTAATCTCCAAAATATACAAACAGCTCATGCATCTCAATATCAAAGAAACAAAAAACCCAATCAAAAAATGGGCGAAAGACCTAAATAGATATTTCTCCAAAGAAGATGTACAGATAGCCAAGAAGCACACAAAACAATGCTCAACATTACTAATTATTAGAGAAATGCAAATCAAAAGTACAGTGAGGTATCACCTCACACCAGTCAGAATGGCCATCATCAAAAAATCTACAAACAATAAATACTGGAAAGGGTGTGGAGAAAAGGGAACACTCTTGCACTGTTGGTAGAAATATAAATTGATTCAACCACTATGGAGAACAGTATGGAGGTTCCTTTAAAAAAAAACCTATAAATAGAACTACTGTATGACCCAGCAATCCCACTACTGGGCATATAGCTGAAGAAAATCATAGTCCAAAAAATGCACTCCAATGTTCACTGCAGCACTATTTACAATAGCCAGTACATGGAAGCAACTTAAGTGTCCATCAACAGATGAATGGATAAAGAAGATGTGCCACATATATACAATGGAATATTACTCAGCCATGAAAATGGACAAAATTGGGTCATTTGTAGAGGTGTGGATGGACTGAGAGTCTGTTATACATAGTGAAGTAAGTCAGAAAGAAAAAAACCAATATTGTATATTAACACATATATGTGGAATCTAGAAAAATGGTACAGACAAACCTATTTACAGGGCAGAAACAGAGACACAGAACAGACGTGTGGATATGGGGGTGAGGGGGAGGAAGGTGGAATGAATTGGAAGGTTGGGATTGACATATATACACTACCATGTGTAAAACAAATAGCTAGTGGGAACCTGCTGTATAGCACAGGGAGCTCAGCTCGGTGCTCTGTGGTGACCCTGATGGGTGGGATGAGAGGGTGGGAGGTTCAAGAGGGAGGGGATATATGTATACATATAGCTGATTCACTTTGTTGTATGGCCGAAACTAACAAAATATTGGGGTACACAACTGTACCCCAATTAAAAAAATAATAAAAAATACAGACCAGATCTGGTATTGTAAAAAAAAATCTACTTTTGAGGCTTTAGTACAAGCAGCAGCATTTTTTCCCAATTTTTTTAATTGAAGTATAGTTGATTTACAATGTTGTGTTACTTTAAGGTGTACAGCAAAGTGATTCAGATATATAGAGATATACATATACATATGCATGTGTATGTACATATGTCTGTATATACATACATGTATATATATATATTCTTTTCCAGATTCTTTTCCCTTATATGTTATTACAAGATATTGAGTACAGTTCCCTGTGCTATACAGTGGGTTCTTGTTGTTTACCTGTTTGATACATAGTAGTGTATATATTTTAATCCCAAAATCATTTTATCCCTGCCTTGACCTTTCCCTTTGGTAACCACAAGTCTGTCCTCCATGTCTGAGTCTGTTTCTGTTTTGTAAATAAGTTCTTTTATATCATTTGTTTTAGATTCCACATAGAAGTGATATCATATGATATTTGTCTTGGCTTACTTCATTTAGTATGACAATCTCTAGGTCCATCCATGTTGCTGCAAATGGCATTATTTTGCTGTTTTTTACGGCTGAATAGTATTCCACTGTATATATACCATATCTTCTTTATCCATTCATCTGTCGATGGACATTTAGGTTATTTCCATGCCTTGGCTATTGTAAGTAGTGTAAGTAGTGCTATGTTCTGTGAACATAGCAGTGCATGTATCTTTTCAAATTTAGAATTTCGGTTTTGAGAAAGAAAGAGAAAGTGTGTTATCAGAGGAAGACTCACAGAAGCTGAGCTTAATTTTCAGCGCTGAAATAAGAGGTTGTAGGATATCACGTATGAGTTGTCAGCATTGCTCACTAACTTTTGTGTGATGAGGGATTACAATGATACCCAGAACAACTGTGAGAGGGTGAATTTAATGGGATTAACTCCAAATGAGTTGGGCAAAACTCAGAAGAAAGGACCAAGAGATGCTGTAAAAAAGGATGACCAACATCAACCAGACCTTCCTTCCTGGTCTGTGGGACCAGGAATGAGATGGATCTACTTTGAGCAAATGAGTATGTATTCAGCTTTTGAAAACAATATTAGGTTCCATAAACAGAAACTATAACTAAACAGCATGGGGAGAAAATAGAAGTCCCATCACATAGCCATCTTTTCAGCTATGTTAGCACTCGGAATAAGAGACCAGAGAAACCGAGAGCTGAACAAACCTTAATGATGTTCCGGATCACCACATTCTGGGTTGTAGGTAAGGAAACCAAGGTGCAAAGTGGCTTGTGAACTAAATTTATATGTGTGTGTGTGTGTGTCTGTACACATGACAGCATATGCACACGTGCACACACACATACACAAACAAACACATTCTTTGCCCTGGTGTGGTCCCAAAGTGTAGCCGTCTCCAATCTGATAATCAAACCCATTGCAAAAGGTCTTTCATCAACAGCATTGGTTTCCCATCCAACAATGACAAACACAGCAGACTGGGCTTTTTAGCACATATGGAAAACAGCAAAGTCAAATCTCTGTGAGAAAATGCACTGAAAATTCTCTGAAAGGACCCACACAAAAACAATAGCAGTACTTACCTGAAAGGAGGGAGTGAAGGGAGAAGAAGTCGAGTGTGGGCAGAGCCAATTTTAGCGTCATCTGTAATGTTTTAATTTAAAAATCAATTTTTAAAAATTGTGTTTTAGCAGACATATGAGTTAATCACATGAGTTAATCATATGAGCATACTTACAAATTTTATGATTTGTATGGAAACGCAAAAGACCCCGAATAGCCAAAGCAATCTTGAGAAAGAAAGACGGAGTTGGGGGAATCAGGCTTCCTGACTTCAGGCTATATTACAAGGCTACAGTGACCAAGACAGTATGGTACTGGCACAAAAACAGAAATAGAGATCAATGGAACAGAATAGAGAGCCCAGAGATAAACTATGGTCAACTAATCTATGACAAAGGAGCCAAGGATATACAATGGAGAAAAGGCAGCCTCTTCAATAAGTGGTGCTGGGAAAACTGGACAGCTACATGTAAAAGAATGAAATTAGAACACTTCCTAACACCATACACAAAAATAAACTCAAAATGGATAAAAGACCTAAATGTAAGGCCAGACACTATAAAACTCCTAGAGGAAAACATAGGAAGAACACTCTTGGACATAAATCACAGCAAGATCTTTTTTGATCCACCCCCTAGAATAATGGAAATAAAAACAAAAATAAATAAGTGGGACCTAATAAAACTTCAAAGCTTCTGCACAGCAAAGGAATCTATAAGCAAGATGAAAAGACAACCCTCAGAATGGGAGAAAATATTTGCAAATGAATCAACAGACAAAGGATTAATCTCCAAAATATATAAACAGTTCATCCAGCTCAATATCAAAAAAACAAACAACCCAATGAAAAAATGGGCAGAAGACCTAAGTAGGCATTTCTCCAAAGAAGACATATGGATGGCCAAGAGGCACATGAAAAGCTGCTCAACCTCACTAATTATTAGAGAAATGCAAATCAAAACGACAATGAGGTATCACTTCACACCAGTTAGAATGGGCATCATCAGAAAATCTACAAACAGTAAATGCTGGAGAGGGTGTGGAGAAAAGGGAATGCTCTTGCACTGCTGGTGGGAATGTAAATTGATACAGTCACTATGGAGAACAGTATGGAGGTTCCTTGCAAAACTGATAATAGAACTACCATAGGACCCAGCAATCCCACTGCTGGGCATATACCCAGAGAAAACCATAATTCAAAAAGACACATGCACTCCAATGTTCATTGCAGCACTATTTACAATAGCCAGGACATGGAAGCAATCTAAATGTCCATCAACAGATGAGTGGATAAAGAAGATGTGGTACAGACATACAATGGAATTTTACTCAGCTGTAAAAAGCAATGCAACTGGGACATTTTTAGAGACATGGATGGACCTAGAGACTGTCATACAGAGTGAAGTCAGTCAGAAAGAGAAAAACAAATATCATATATTTACACATATATGTGGACTATAGAAAAGTGGTACAAATCAACCAGTTTGCAAGGCGGAAATAAAGACCCAGATGTAGAGAACAAACATATGGACACCAAGTAGGGAAAGCAGGAAGGGTTGGGGGGGGGAATGAATTGGGAGATTGGGATACCAAATTTTACACTCTAAATATACGCAGTTTATTCTAAAAAATAAAAAATAAAAAATTGGAAAAAAAATCAATTTTTAAAAATTGTGCTTTAGCAGACATATGAGTTAATCACGTGAGTTAATCATATGAGCATACTTACATACTCTTTTTTACTCTCTTAGATTTGTATTTTTTAAACTGTTTAAGAAGGAGAATACACACCATCATCTCCCCAATTCTAGTTGTATTATCCCAAGTAACTATTTCTGAATAAGCATAAAAAGAGTCAGTTATTTCCCCTGAAACTTTTACCATAACATCATGTTATTTTTTTTTCCTTCTAGCTGACAAATTACTACATTACAAACCCCACAGAAGACAGATTTTCTTTCTATGGTACCTATTTCCAAACCGGGCATCATGCAATGGAAGTCACCGTCAATTAAAATTTTCTCTGAAACTTTTACAAACAACCAGGAAACCAAACTATTTATAAAGAAAGACAGGAATACAATTTCAGACATACAAATATTTCATGAACATGTGCTAGAAGTAGACGAACCTAAGATATTAAACCAATGTTCCATCTAAATTAAACAGGTCTCTTATATAGAGAGGCTAGCTTCTGATGCTGTCGTTTCCCAAATTTGGGGCTCATATTCACATTTGCATTTGACCATTTTTATATTTTGGATATACTGTGGACATTACAATCTAATATAATGTGCATAGGCATGTAACAGAAGTCAAGTTTTAGATCTGGTAAGAACCTTCAAAATCTTCTAACGGAGCTTCTTCAGATGAGAAATTGAGAACCAAGATCAAGCAGTTACTGACTTAAAATCACTCAGCGAGTTAGTAATGACTTAAGTTGGGACAGATGTGCTGATCATCCTATACAAATGTGTTTTCTTATATGCAATCCAGTTAGAAAAGTAAAATGGATGTGTGCAAGAGAGCTATCCCAGGAGTTCATTAAGTAGTCTAAATTATGCCTAAGCAAAAGCCAGCCTGTAATATAGAAAGTTTAATATATTATTTTTGTTTAACCTTGCTTTCTCTCAGTTAATATTCTGCATTGCCCAATGTTTCCAAATTACAGTCAAATCCCTAACACTGTTCCTTATAGATAGAGCACTATTAAAACAATTGGACTCTTGCCGACTCTCTCAATCACTCGTTTTGTAAACTTTCTATTTTTGGCTCTCCTCCTGGGACTAAATCAAACCTAGGAAGTCCTACTGCATAATTCCCCTTCACCTTGTTTTAAGAAGTGCTCTTCCTCCTGAAATCTGATGGACAAACTGACATTTTCAAACTGCCAACAAACAGCATAGATTCCGGGATTGGAAAGCAGACCCTCTGTGTGCCAAACACCTAGGTGTAAAGAATGAAGTCTCTCATTATTGATTCAAAACATGAATGTAAATTGGAGAACTCTGGAATATGACCAGACAATACACCAGAAGGTGCAATAAGCTAGAAATGTCACATGGTGAAGTAGATGTTGCCTCAGCTTCTCTTCATTGTTCTTTTCATCCTTTTATAGAGAGGGCTGTCAGGTTTAGCAAGTAAAAGCACACAATGTCCAGCTAAATTTGAATTTCAGAAAAACAAATAATTGTTTAGTATAAAAAGCATTTAGTATTGTATGTCCCATGCAATATTTGGAACAAACATATGTCAAAAAATTCTTTGCAGTTCTTCTGAAATTCAAATTTAACTTAGTGCCCTGTGTCTTTTATCTGGAAACCCTGTTTGTATGCAAAATACCTTTGTGGTATCTCTGAAAATAATCTGACCTTTCCTATGAGTTAATGTGTGATTTTTCACAAACTGGGGGGAAAGAGATATTCAGTTATCAGACTGAACTTCTGATAAACTTTGCCTCAAGACACAACCAGGGACATTTTCCGGGCCTGATGTGTGGGGTAGGTAGTCCACGAGTGCACAAACATATTTGTATAGGGTCAAATAGCAAGCATTTCAGGTTTTGCAGAGCTTAGTCTCTGATGAAAGCAGTCACAGACAATAACGTGAACAAATGAGGGTGGTTGTGTGTCAATAAAACTTTATTTACAAAAAACAGGTGTCAGGTCAGATTTGCCCCACAGGCTGTAGTTCTCTAACTCATGTCACATTTGAACTGGCACTTAGCCAATATTCCAGTGCCTTTCAATTTAACTTATTGGAAAATCAGTCCAACCAAGTGGATATAGCTAGACTCTCCCAAATCAGAAAAAACATCAGGATTGTTAAGGGAAATGGAAATCAAACTTTTACACATACACTACGAACATTTATGCTATATGCCACTGTTATTAGAGGGAGAGAAGAATAATCACAAGACCATTTGGGTCTGAAACACTAATCGGAACTAATTAAAGTTAGCACCTTATACCTTTACCCAGGTCATCATGCAGAGAGACACTGTCATTAACCGAATTATTACTTTTTAAAAAAGAAATTAAAGAAAATAGTTAAAAAGTAAAAATGGTGGCGGTGGTTGGCAATTTAAAGAGAGAAAATTTAAACAAGAGAAAGAGCGATGAAGAAGGCATCTTGTTACCCTAGGGCAGCTGAAAGTCAAACAGTGTATAACAGGATAAGCCTGGAGGATGAATCGGGAGAGACGGGTCTTGAGTAGTTTCCATGATTCACTGCTTAGCCACAGAAACCAGAGAGGGGGCAAGAGATGCAAAAATGGACAGCAAGGAAAGTGAATATGGCTGGGAGGTGGGGACAGAAAGAGTCAAAGACCAAGAGAGGGTGAAGTGGAGTGATGGCTCAGAGAGATACCTTTCCTGGCGAGACATGTGGAAAAGAGACTCAGACATTGGTTTTGTTTGTGACCACTTGCTGGTAACTAACTGCTTGTTTACAATCCGAGGGTTAAGTCAAAGATGACGGTGTACCAGCCAATAACAGGAAAGCCCTTTTCACAGTGTGTTTTGCTGTCCTGGATTCAGTCTGGTAGGAAAGACTCAGGCGTACGTTTAGAATCAATCATGCATGAGGCAGCCAACCCTGTGTTTCAAATCATCCCCTGGAACAAAAGTTTCACTTGCTAAATTTGAGGCACAAAGAGATGCAAAGCAAGTTGAGTGGAAAAGAGTCACTTTATTAAAAAAGTTTCTCTTTTCCTTTTCATCATCATCAAAGCCTGAATCAACCTGCTACCATGGTAACTGGAAATGACTGAAATGAAGTAAAGAGGTTATTGTCATTGAATCACTATTCCCATGGTAATAGGAACAGATCGCGTACAACAGAGAGCAAAGAACAGAGTGAATAATGAATAAACACAGCACGTATTCTGAGAGAACTCTGAGTCCAGCTAATGCTTGTGAAGGCCTGTCAGCAAAGGTACCCAGGAGTCAGGGTATCAGAAATGACCAACATTTTCACTTTGTTAGAATTGGCTAATCTGTGAGATGAAACTGTCCCCAAATTAGAATGCTAATTTAGAGGAAATGGTCTAGGATGACTTTACGCTATGCCTGGTTATTATCACAAATACAATAACTAAACCCATCTTAACAAGATATAGTAAGTCCCCTACATACGAACCTTCAAGTCTCGAACTTTCAAAGATGCATACGTGCGTTGGCATGTCAGACCACGTAAGTTAGTTCACATGTCTGGCGTACATTGTCACGTGTGTGCATCCTCTACAAGTGGTTGCACTTTTGTGTACTCTACTGTACAGCACTGTGTAGAGTGCAGTAGTACCATATCTTTATTGCAAGCCCAGGATATCCTGAAGCAAGCATAAAATCAGCAATGAAGCAGCCGGTACTGCTAAGAGGCACCTGGAATTGGAGGCTCAGAGAAAGGACAAAGAGAGACAAAAGGAAGAAGTAACTGAAGAACCGAAGAGATTCACGATACAGGAAATGGCAAGGAAGTTTTCTTTATTTGAGGAAGCACTGTTAATTTTTGAGGCAGAGGATCCGAATGTAGAAAGGTACACAAAGGTTGTAGCAGCCATTCAGAATGCAATCCAGTGCTACCCTGTCATCTATGACAAGAAAAAAAAAAGAGCTACTACGCAGACATCACTGGATCATTTTTTCAAGAGGGTAGACAGAATTGAATCCAGCAAGGAACCAGAACCTGTGCCATCAGCATCAGGCGTGAGTGACGTTGCAGCTCACCCTCCGTCTCCTATCACTGACCATCCTTCAGCTCTACCATCTCCCACCTCCTCTCCCTCCTCCAGTCAGTGACTCTTCTTGCCTGTTCACTCCATGCCAGCCCCTGGATGCCAGCTGTTGTACTGCACTACTGTACTTTTCAAGGCATTATATTGTGAGATTAACAATCTTTATATTTTTGTGTTTGTTTTTATGTATTATTTGTGTGAAAAATATCATAAACTTATTACAGTACAGTACTAGAGAGCTGATTGTGCTAGTTAGGTACCTAGGCTAACTTTGTTGGACTTATGAACGTGCTCTTGGCACAGAACTTGTTTGTATGTTGGGGACTTACTGTGATTTGTATATTCTGATCAAATGAACTTGGAAAAAAAAAAAACAACCTCCAGCTCCTGTGTGAATATTTTGCATGTGTCACAATAAGGTGTATAAGAAAGTCAGTTCTGATAAAGTCACTAGATATCACCAAAGGGAAAATTTATCTTGCTGGAAGTATAGTAACTAATATTTATTGAGCATTTTTAAATGTCAGGCATGGTGGTAAGTGTTTTCATGTGTCCCACAGCAAGCCTAGGAAGGAGGCACTTTAATATCTCTAGTTACATATGGAAAAATAATGAGACCCTGAAAGGCTCAGGAACTTCCTAAGGGACACAGCTAAGATGTGACAGTGAAGGTCCTGTACCCGGGCTGCTCCACCGGAGGCAGGGTGCTCGGTCACTGCTCTGCCCTGATGGGTTCTCTGCACACCCAGGCAAATAGCGGGTCGGGTCACTCAGCACGGTGGGCACAGTCAGGGAGGCCCTCATTCATTGCCATTGGTAGCACCCAGGTTCTGTGCTTGGGGTTTCCCATCCAGGGTCACAAACATGGCTCATCTATTTGCTCAGGGTGTTGATTCCCTGGCAATTTGCTTTGTCACTGACCATACTGACTTCCAGAGTCAGTTCTGCTGATCTCACCGGCTGGACCGAGGTGCCCTTGGTCCCTCTCCAGCCTGTGAGCTGCCCTCCAGAGGCCCATTCTTTGGTTGTGAATGTTCTGGTTTCCTGGTGGAATCAATCATGGTACAGGGACTCTAGGGCTGTTCTATTCAAAGTCTAGCCCCCAAAATAGCAGAGCAGAGATACCTGGGAGCTTCCTGGAAAGGCAGCTCCTTGGGCAGTCCCTGCCCCGCCAGACTCAGTCTATCAGTCACTCTAGAATCTGCATTTTACAACGTCCCCAGAGGAGTTGTAAGCACACTAAACTTGCAGAAACGCCAGCTTTGGGAGCTTCCTCTGGCCATCACTCTTCCTCTTATTAAGAAGATTCACAGGTCTATATTGGGGGATCTACCAGGATCCCAGGCCCAGGGCAGCCCTTTCCCATCCCAGTGAACCACAGATTCCCCAGCTAGAGAGAGTGGAGGCCAGTGGTAGCAACACTGGAAAATGGCTATTCTTCATAGAAGTGTAAATTGTATGTTTTTCTGGGAGTCCTAGCTCTCCTCAGATTCCCAACAAAATTGATGACATGGAAGCGTCCCCCTGGGATCAGACCTGTCATAGCTCCTGGTTACTTCTTGACTTTGATGTGCTTCTTGCATAAAAGAACTCAAAGCTTTGTAAATAACTTCACTTGTATCATGTTTAGATTCCACATATAAGCAATCTCATATGATACTTGTCTTTGTCTGACTTACTTCACTTAGTATGATATCTTCTAGGTCCATCGATGGTGCTGCAAATGACATTATTTCATTCTTTTTTATGGCTGAGTAATATTCCATTGTATATATATATATATATATACACCACATCTTCTTTATCCATGCATCTGTTGATGGACTTATCTAAAAAACAGAAATAGAGTCACAGATGCAGAAAAGAAACTTATGGTTACCAGGGGGTAAGGAGGGGAGAGGGATAAATTGGGAGCTTGAGATTGACATATACACACCACTGTATATAAAACAGATAACTAATGAAGACCTACTGTATAGCACAGGGAACTCTACTCAATACTGAGAGTTCTGGGTGGGGGATGACTCAGCGGGATGAAGGGTGGTAGAACTGAAAAAACATGGTCAATTGTGACTAATCTTCCTAAACCTTAAAGACTCTGTCCTGTGGCTGTGACAAGGGTACTGGGACATGACTAGCGAAATTCTTTGTTCTGATGATTACTGTAATGATTGCAAATTCCTAAGGAAACGGTAAACTTTAGGTAAAGGTTGATGCTATAATTAACTCTGCTCTGAAGGTATATAACCTGCTTATGCACGACCACTTTGCGGGTCTCTCCACCCCTTTCTGGTGTTTGTGCCAGAAGCTATAGTGCTCTCTTCTTAATAAACTGTTATTCTGTGACTTAAACCTGAGTGATGGCTTGTTATTTATCCTGAGAAGAAATTCTTTTCCTTTGGAGATCACAAACCCACTCCCTAGACGGATTCCACGGCAACAATACTCTGCAATAGCCTATATGGGAAAGGAATCTAAAAAAGAGTTAATATATATATATGTTAATTGATTCATTTTGCTGTACACCTGAGACTAACACAACACTGTAAATCAACTATATGCCAATAAAAGGTAAATAAATAATAAATAAATTTTAAAAAATAAAATTAAAAAAAGAAGTCAAAGCTGAGCCTGAAAGACCACATAGAATTCAGTTCAGTGTAACAGGGTGGGAATCCTGACAGCTGACAGTGAGAGTTCAGTGACAGATCTCCATCCCATCACTTTGCTTTACTCCTCTCTGCCTCAGCAATCACCTTTCCTGGATGTTTATTTATTATCCAAGAGATTAATTTTGGCTAAGTGCCTAGTGCAGGAGTCTTATCCTGTCAAAAAGAATTTATTGTCTACTTAAAGGGATGCCTTGAGTGCCTAGATTATAGGAGGATAACGCAAACAAAATCACCAACTAATTGTTTATGACAAGTAGATGCAAGCTCTATTGAAACAGTCTGGTGGCCTTATTTATGAGGAAGCCCCAGCAAACAGTCCATGTTAAAATAAGAAAGCTAAATTTGAATTTCAATTGTCCAGAACAAGGGGTCTCCAACACAGTCTGCAAACAAATCAAAGAGTTTAAATCTGTTTTTTAAAAAAAGGGTAGTGTAGATTTCCTTTAAAATTAATTTTCTTTCTATTTTTCATCTTATACTAAAAATGTATCCCCATGCATCTCCACATCTCACTTCCTCCTTGTCTATCTCTGTATCCGCCACCCTATCCTTGAAGTTTTTGCATCAGTCTCCTTGTGATCACACAACTTATTTTAGATCTGGCCAGAGTTCCTTCAGAAGGTTTCAATCTGCACTCCAAACACCCAGAACTTAAATTCATTCTGTATCCAGGACAAAACAAGAATGAGAGACTTGTAGAGACAGATATGACATGATGTGAAGACAGATGCCCAACAAGAATGGATTAAGGAAAGAGAGGTGTTGAGAGAGGGAGAGAGGTGGGAGAGAGGTGATCCAATAAACACATGAGGAGCCAATAGATGATCAAGGAGAAGAAAGACCCTGTGAAAAGGACCACAGGACTCTGCAAGATCCAGACGAGGGACCCTCAATAACTACTGTCTTTGTACCTGAAATTTAGCACTTTTATTTACAGTCAACTTAATCATGTTATAAATTAAATGGCATAATTATTTCATTTGTAAAAGTACTTGAATATTCCTTCAGGTAGAATGGTCAAAGTCATTGTTATGTCAAAATTTGAATTAAATATGTTTTCATTTCTGAATATGCTATTAACACCAGCAAAATTATTGCATATACTGCATGTAGCTTTTCAAACAGCAAGAGTAAAGAAGTACGTTGGCAAGGAAGCATGGGACACGTGGTCTGTATGTAGTTTTCAGAAGCATCTTCTTAACGGATGGTGGATTCAAACAGAAGCAGACTGTACAGGGAGTGGTTGGCTCATTTGCTTAAAGGAATTTGCCATGGGAATCTGCATTTTGACCTTCATGGGTATCTAAGCATTTCTGAGGTTTCCTTCATTTTTGAAAACGGAAATATACATGCAAACATAACTAAATCTATTATTTGGGGATACTTAAATATGTGGTAATAATATTCCTTAAAGGAAAGAGATGCTAAGCATAAAATTCAGGATGAAAGTTGC
Source organism: Hippopotamus amphibius kiboko (assembly GCF_030028045.1). Taxonomy (NCBI): domain Eukaryota; kingdom Metazoa; phylum Chordata; class Mammalia; order Artiodactyla; family Hippopotamidae; genus Hippopotamus; species Hippopotamus amphibius. Next base: position 82,083,560 of record NC_080191.1, on the reverse strand, counting down.
CTCCCAGAAGGAAGGCACTGAGGAAAACCACAGTGGTCTTGGTGACATTCCAGTTCCTAAACTGAGCAGTGAGTATTTGTTGTATTACTAGCATCATACCTTATGTGTAACCTGTCTTCATATGCATAAAACATTACGTAATAAAACTTTTTTAAATCATCCAAAAATGTCGTCATTCTTCCAAATCCATAGAAGGCCAATTCAGAAACACTCCAGTTATGAAAATTCATGTTTGAACACTAATTATGTAGGGGATTAAGGAAGGCTCATGCCTTGAAATATTTTTTTGTGATTTGAAAGCAAAGACATCACTGTGCCAGGGAAATCAAGCAAAGGAGGCCCAGCCCTTCTGTCTCTTGGTTGTTCATGAGTGTAAAAATGACATTTTTTGTTTTTTCCAAAAATAATTCTAACAATTTTTTTTCCCAGAGAAGCTATAAGCTTTTCAGTTAAGCTGCATGGGTTTTCTTAGATACTATTCCAACTATGTGTTTTGGTCAGAATAAATGCCTGTAAATGCCACAAGGGGGTTGAAGAATAAAATGAAATAATCTACTATAGTTGTTTTTAAATCTCTTGATTTTTAAAAACTAAATTTATGAGAATAGCCAGAAAATTATAATAGATACCTGAAGATGTTGAGGATGTACTTTACCAGCACATTTAAGTGTCTTAGGTTATGGATATAAGCCAGATGGATAAATGCAGATCAGGCAGCAGTAGGTAAATGTTTACCTCCAAGCCCTCCGAGCGCCAGCTCATTGGTGAGTGGTGGGCAGTGGCTCTTCTCAGACTCTGCTGATGAAGTAGAAGTCATCAGTGTAGCAGATTACAGGAAAATGGAAAAACTAGCTAAGAAAATGGAGGATATAACCAATATCTCAATGGTCTCGACAAGCTACAATGGTGGACCAAATCCAACACAATATATTCAATAGGAGTATATGTAAAGTCTAACACTTATGTTTTAAATATATGGTAAGAAAGTAGATGTGAAAAGTTACCAAACATGATTTTGACCTCTGTCTACACTAACAGAATTAAAGTGTCCAAAAGAAATGAGGTGATCATTCCTCACTCTGAACGGGCCATTCAGAAATTCTTGCATTTGTTTCTGAGTGCTACTGTCAATTATAATTGGCACTCACCATTGGCACTTGCCATCTACTTCTACAAGGATTAACTCATGTGCCACTGAAGCTGCTAAGTTTCAACATCCCCCTGAAAGGAGTTCAGGGGGAAGAGCTGAAATGAGGCACTGTGTGCTCTGGGAAAAATTGGCAGAACAGGTCTTTAGATAGTTAGATATTATATGAGCCCAATTCTTGTATCTCTTCATATCTAGAAAAACACCAAAATCCCTATACTACAACTTAATGCTGAAGAAAACCACCAACCTCATAAATGAAATGGTGGATATCCAAACCAAAGATGAGAAGACACAGCAGGGAAGGGAAGGCCAAAGTTCAACTCTGTGTACAGTTACTCCAGGGACTCTCCTGGGAGTGAGGAATTAGTTACATTTTCACATTTTTGTCTTTGAGGGTGAGGACATGGCCAAAGAATGGAAGAATTATGTAATACATATCTTCCCTAGAGATAATTAAACTGAGGCAGAATGCTATCAAGGAGACTCAAATATCTGATGTGAGATTATGTTAGATTAATTTTAAGATGACTTCAAATCTGAAGACTGTGCATGTGTGTGATTTTTAATTTATGTATTTTTCCCAATTAATACAATTTTTCAAAGACTTTAAAAAATGTATTAGCACAATAAAATTTTGACTTAAGCCATAGCATAAAGGCAGAACTAAAACCAGAATCAAGAGAGTCTAGAGGAGCTGATATTAAGAAAAAGAAACCAAAGAAAATTCAAACACAGTGACCAAGACAGTTTTCACTTTCCCCTCAGCCTGAAACTTCAGAGCAGGAGTCTACCTGACTTTAGGCTTCCTCCTCTGAAAATATTTATTTTAGAAAACTTGTAGTTGTAAACTCCTTCTCTGACCCTTGGAGATCTCCTCCCAACCTCTCCCCAGTTTTACTCCCTCAGAATGTCTTTCTCAAGGACCTGGGAGCCACCCCTTTGAAATGTACTCATCAGGAAAGAGCCCTGACTGATTTCCCAGTCCCATAGGAGAATAGGAGCCTGACTTGAGGGCACCAATTAGCAAATTCAGATGGGTAGTCACAGAGAGGAACACTTGCAAACTCAGGAATGAGTTAATGTTACACACACCCCAGTTGCTCAGTGTCCCCCCAACATCATCCAGTGTTTTCCACCAGCTGACTCAGCACTTGAAAACACTCCTAATATCACTTATATGTGGAATCTTAAAAAATAATGATACAAGTGAACTTATTTACAAAACAGAAACAGACTCACAGACACAGAAAACGAACATGGTTGTCAAAGGGGAAGGTGTGAAGAATAAATTAGGAGTTTGGGATTAACATATACACACTACTATATATAAAATAGATAACCAACAAGGGCCTACTGTATACCACAGGGCACCATACTCAGTATTCTGTAATAACCTGTAAGGAAAAAGAATCTGAAAAGGAATAGATATACATATACATATACATATATATACATGTATATGTATAACTGAATCTTTTTGCTGTACACCAGAAACTAATACAACATTGTAAATCAACCATACTTCAATTAAAACAATGAAAGAAAAAAAAAGAAAATGACTGACAAATATCTGTCTAAAAAAAACAAAAACAGAAACAAAAACACTCCTGCCTTTTGTTCCAACAGAAATTAGTTCAGAATGAGTCTCTCTCCCACATAGCAATAGCCTTGAATAAAATCTTCCTTACCAGTTTCACTTGCTCCAGGACAAATTAGACCCAAGACTAGGAAGCCAGGAAAGAAACCAGGGGCTGTGCAGGTACCATCATCTGGCAAACATTTCCAAATGCCTATCTGCCTAGTACCATGGCAAAGAATATAGTATTTACAGTCTCCCAGCACATAGAGCATGCTTTAATGCAGAGTGAAAATGAAGAGTGACTGGAAATCCTATCACATGCTCTGAGGGAATCATAAATGTCTATGATTGGTATTAGAGACAAAAAGCCCAAGATGCATATGTAAAACTCCAGCAAGTACAAGAATAAAGCAAAAAGCCTTTGCCACAGCTAATGCCAGGGCAGGAGGCAGTGACCAGGCATAGGCAGGAGCAGAGATGCTCATAGGTGATGTGATGTGGAAAGAATGGTAGAACCTGCTTCTCCATGTCTTGATTAGTACATGGTCACCAAGGGCTGTACTTTCTCTCTCTCTCTCTCGCTTGCTCTCTCTCTCCCTCTCTCTCACTCTCCCCCCTCTCTCTGCTAAAGAAAACAGCCTATATTTTTCACATTGGTTGGTCACTCCATCACTTACACAGGCAAAAATCTGCTCTGGAGCAGGGTCTACAGCAGGTCACAGAGGTAGCCCAGGCCCTGGCCCAGCCCCCAGATGCACACTCCCTAGCCAGCTCCAGCCACACCAGCAGGAACTTCAGAGTCAAGTAGAAGATGCGGTGCCTCCCACCACAGCTGTTCTTGGTACTCAAAGAAGCGCTTGGCAGCCTGGCTTCCCCACACGAGTTATAAATATCATGGAGAGAGAGAGAGCTGTCCCAGCATGTGGGAGGAACCAGGGAGGTCAGCTGTCTGTACTAATGATACAAACAACAGCCAGTACTAGTGCCTTATGTCATTGCACCTTTCTTATAATCCAATGAGGAAGATACTATTGTTATTCCCACTTCTCTAAGGAAACTGAAGTTCCCACATTTAGTGAGGCTGACATGTAAATTAATGCTGATTCTAGAACCTGTATTCTTATTAATGAGTCCAGTGGTTGTCAATTTTAACTAAAAATTAAGATCACCTGTGGTGCTATTTAAAATATCAATATCTGGGCCCCATCCCCAGAGATTCAGATTTAACTGGTTTGGGGTGAAGCCCAGATATTAATATAAAAAAAATTTAAATAAATCCTTCTAAAGGTGACTGCAATGTTGTGAGCTGTGACACTGAACTATACTGTTTCTCCTCATGCCATTTCTGTGATAGAAATAACAGCAGAAATCGATGCCAGCAGAGACAAGTCTGGCTTTTCACCACGTGCCCCCTCGAACTCACCTCAGAGAGCGGAAATCCGGCCTCCACACTCACCATCCACTCAGACAGCACCTGCTAAGGTCACCCGTCAATTTCTACCTGATACATCCACAATCATCTTAATGCTCATCTTCCTGCGTCATTTGACACTGTGATTAGAGCATTGTACTTGAAACTGGACCTCCTCCCATTTTGTAAAGCATGCCCCCTAACTGTCCTGCAGTCTCAGTGGATTTCCTTCTGCAGCTCATCCCTGTCACCTTGGTGTTCCCCAGGGTCCCATCTTGACCCTCTACTTTTCTCATTCAACACCTTTACACCCTGCGGAACTACCCCATCCCCCCCCACATTATCAACTACCCCCCAAGAAAAACAAACTCTTCCTTCCTGCCTCCAGTCAGTCTGTCTCCTGAGCCTCAGTTCCATATGTCCAGCTGCATGTTCCAAAGTCTCCACCTGCTTCACTGCAGACCCAGGATGATGGGCCATGGTGACGTGGGGGTGGGGGGTGGGGTGGAGGTGGCAGAGGTGGGGGGCAGGTTTACAGCCAACAGGCCTGGGGTCTCTCATGTCATGCAGGGCCTGTTGTATGCCTTGTGCAGGGGCTGGGTGGGCACTTACCCTCAGTTCCCAAGGGGGAGGTAAACCCATCATGCCTTCCAAACACACCTCTTTAGAGTCAAAGGGCATTGTTCTGCTGGTAGCAAGGAAAGCTTACCTAGGATATCATTTTAATAGAATGTTAAGGGAACAGAAATCAAGGGAAGTATTTTCCATTGGGTGTTTGCTTATTTTCAGGTACCAGGACTCAAGCCAAAGGAGAAAGTGTTCAGACTCACGGTGGATGTGCTATTTCTCAGATTTCTTTATTCTGACTTCTTGTACTGCTGGCTAGAACAAGTATACTCAGGTTTCCATCCTTTTTTCACTTCAAATATTTGAGTAAAGAAATATAATTTGTTTCCCAATTATTTAATTATATATAGTTGATGTATTTTTGCTTTCTCCTCACTTCCGAGATCACATTTGTTGAAACATGCTACCTCAATAAAGACAAATTGTTAGTTCTATGTCTCAGTGTTTGATAAAGTAATGTACATTCATTTTACCCTGTAAGGTAATAATACTCTGAAAGAAATCTCTCTATTACTGGTTATTTTAAAACTGTACAGCGTTATTCCGAACAGTCATGGTACTGTCAATACTAGTGATACAGTTAAGCTATTTTCTCTTATGAAACTTTTTGATAATTTATGACACCTATTGCTATAGTATCCATCTTAAATTTTTATCTCTAATACATGAGAAGAGAACACTATTATAGCATCTTATCCTTTATTTTGCAAGAGTTATGAATGAGTAATAACTTAAGGGTACATACATTGAGCCCCTGGTTCAATCACCAAAGTCCAAATTTACATGACTTACGAGCCCATAGGTGCTTGTGATGCCGAGCAGGGCCCTGTGGGACTCCTGGGCACAAAGTCTGTCTGTGTCCCCTATTTCTTTGATTTGGGGAAAACAGCCTTCATTCAGCCTTCATGACCTTCCCTGAGTTCCAGTGGGCAGATTCAAGCAGTTGTTAATTAAAGAAGGGAGGGGATGCAGGAGACCTGGGAGAAACAGGCAAGAGCAGCCTTGGGGCAGGTCCTGTTTCCCCAGCAACAAAATACACAACAATATCTTTGAGCTATTTTAAGGAAGTTGAAACCCCTCCAAGGTGTGAGAAGTTAATGATGGTATGCTACCCACAAGCATGTAGACCCCAGACCAGTTGGACCTGAAGGTGGATGATGCTGACTCCTACTTAGCTCACCACCAACCCACCAGAATAATGCAAGACTGTTACTGCCTTGATCCTTATTGCCTACCCCTGACCACAAGCCCCAACTATAAGATCTCTCCCTATTCCCCAGAGAGGGGGGCACAGTTCTTGAGGCACTAGCCACTGTGTTCCCCCTTTGCCTGGCAAAGTAATAAAGTGATTCCTTTCTACTCCTCCAAAGCTCTGTCTCCATATTTCTAGTCAGCATCAGTGAAGAGAGGCCAGGTTTTTCTCGGCAACACTTGCTCCATGTTAAGTGATAATTATCTGGGTGATGCTCCATTTCATTTATAATAAAGTACAAGTGCTAAAAACACAAAAATCCAATTAGGAGGTTTGCACGTGTAGCCATTGCATTGCTGAATATTTTACTTTGTCATCTTAAAATTATCTCCCCAGGATTACATCTTTAAATCAATTTCTGTCATAATTTCTTTTTGCTCTCAAGTTAACATGCATACTGTGAATACTGGACACAAAAGCATTCCATGGATTCTCCCTTTTTGCTTCATGAGCTTAATATTAAAAAACATCATTTTCTCTGCGCTCCACATAAGACTTGCTGAGACTTGCCCATGAACCCAGAGATGTTCAGAATATTTTAATTTTTCAGGTCTCACTTCAAGCATATCTCTAAACTGAAAACTTTAGATAAGATGGTTTATAGTGTAATTTTCATAGGAAAATGTGAATCAAGATTTGGAATCTCTTGCCTTTTTTTAATACTAATCTTTTTATAGATAATTAACAGGGAGAAAAAGTCAAGCAGTTTCCATGGATACCACTCATGATGTCCAGTTACGTATGAAATAGATGGATTAAGGATGGATTTCATTTTCCTTCCAACATGGAACCATGACCTACTCTGTAAAATAAAAAGCCTCATGAGAAATGTGACTGACTGGTGTATTTCTGAATAATAGTTTTAGGAAGGAATGGGAATTACCTATTAAAGAGTAGTTTGGTCAAGCCCAAGAGTCAGGCATTTGGTGGATGCCTACCTGGCCTTCCATAACCCACAGACATTTGCATTGACTACCAGGGAGTCAGCCAAACACTTTTTCCCGCAGCCTGTGGACCACAAACATGAAGATCGAGACAGCTGCCAGCACAAGTTCTCTTTGTTATCCAGCAGGAAGCCTTTGTCTGAATCAACAGTTTCCCATCTCCATCCTCCACCCTGCATTTCTCCAGCAGGGCAATTTGCAGTTATTAACAGTGGAGAATTCCTAGTTCTATATAGACTCGAAGAATTAAAAACAGAAGAAAATAACTTCATCAGTCGGATCATAAGGGTAGAGATCAGGAGAATTGGTTTCTACATGTGAGGGTTAGGATTTTGTAGTCACACGGCAAGAAAATGGTATGGCAGAAAACTATCCCATAGCTCTAACCTAAAGAAGTGAGATGCTCCTGGGTTATGAAACTGAATTTCAGGGATTGCGAACATGGTAGTTTTCACTGAGGGAAAAGAGGTATTTGGTGGTCTCCATCAATTTAAAAAATCCCAGCAAAGTAAGCACTTTGGAACTCAGTCTCTGCAGATTCCTTCCATGCTAAGCCCCACCTTGAGTGCTTCCTTCTGGAAGTTAGGAACCAGGTAGGTCCAGATGTCTTGATGTTCTTTTCAACACATCTGTTGTACAGGGAGACAGTGTGCTGCAGTGGCTAAGAGTAAGGATGAACTTAGGAATCAGACAGCATGGATTCCTTTCATAGCACATACTAACCAGGTGACCTCAGGAAGTTTATTCAACCTTACTAATCTTAATTGCTTTCCAGCTATAAAGTGGAAATAGTAATTCCTAACTGTAAGAGTTGTTGATAGAATCAATTAGGATGTCTTGTGCAAAGGAAATAGCACTGTGCCTACACCTAACAAATACTCAAATGGCAGCTACAATGCAAGCATTTTTATAATCTTTGATGATTTTTGTACTCATTAGAATGCAGTAGCTGACAGAGAAGCATGAGCCCTTCTACTTGAATGTCCTAAGTTGTAGCTCCCTCTCTTCCAGTGCCAAGCATCTTTCTTGATTTTCTAATAGCCACATTAGAGGTTATTTTCAATAACCAATTATACCAACTTGTAAGTTTGCAGATTTGTGTGAGTTTGCCTTCTTATTTTTTTCCCATTTCCTTCTGATGCATTTTCGGTGGAATAAATTCAATGGTCAAGGACCTCATCTGTAAAAGGTTTTCTAATTCTTTCAGAAGAAGTACTAGCTTCCTCCCCTGTGTTCCCATCAAAAGCAGGATATTTACTTGACTGTGTTTGGTTGGTTGGCTGTGAGTCTGTCTCCCTTGATACATGGAAGCTCCTTGAGGGCAGATACGTAGCTACTTGTCCTTATTGAATTCAGGAGTGTGGAAGACAGCTTTGAAGTATATATTTTGGGAAGACAAGTACTGAGAATCATTCTGGCCAGCCATATCATTTGGCATTTGAAGAGCCATTGGGGATGGATAAGCACAGTCAGACATTCTGTGAGATTTTCTACAGTAAATGCCACAGTGAAAAGTGACTGGGCATTTGGGAGCCCCGAGAACATCATATCTGAAGCAGCAGCTTCAGAGTACTCTTTTAGGACTCATACCTGTTCTTGATATTTTGGTGTTCAAAGAGTATGCACAGCAGAATATAAAATATCCATAAACAGTCTTTTAATCCTTTGCATTCTAACTTTTGTCTCTTAAAAAATAAGAGAAAGGTATCTTTAGTCTTTAAGGATAACTAACTACTCAAGACTTCAATGATAATGACAACATGGTCTTTGTTCCATTTCTAAAATTCTCAAGACGCAGATAAAAGTTAATTCAAAACTCAGTTTGTATTTCTAAAATAAAGATGAAAACTGAATAATCATGATAATTATAGTCACGTGAGGTCAATAGCATTAGTGATAGCAAGTTGAGTATTAATTCACACTTGCTGGGTGCATGAAGAATATAATAAACTTTACCTTTGGAAAATTTGTTTTTAAAAAATTATTGGTGATCTTACCACTTAATTTAATAAACACTTTGTTTACATAAATGGTACAAATCAAACAGTTTGCAAGGCAGAAATAAGAGACACAGATGTAGGGAACAAACATATATGGACACCAAATGGGGAAAGCCAGGGAGTTAGGGTGGGATGAATTGGGAGATTAGGATTGTCATACATACATTACTAATAAAACAAAATATCAAATTGTACTCTTCAAACATATGCAATTTATTGTATGTCAATTGTATCTCAATAAGAGTTCTTAAAGAAAAAAAATTATTGGTGATCATACCACTTAATTTAATAAACACTTTGTTTACATAAATGGGATTTTGGGGGGAAATGTTAAGAAACTACAGTCCAATTAATCATATCAAATAACTATTTTTTTAAGGAACTTTTTTTGAGATACAGTTAACAGACAATAAACAGCATATATTTAGAGTATACAATTTGGTGTTCCAATCTCCCAATTCATTCCCCCCCAACCCTCCGTGCTTTCCCCACCTGGTGTTCATGTGTCTGTTCTCTATACCTATGTCTCTATTTCTGCCTTGCATTTCCTCTTTCATAGTTGTTAGCATTTGCCTTACGTATTGAGGTGCTCCTATATTGGGTGCATATATATTTATAATTGTTATCTCCTCTTCTTAGATTGATCCCTTGATCTTTATGTAATGTCCTTTCTTGTCTCTTGGAATATTTTTTATTTTAAAGTCTATTTTATCTGATATGAGTATTGCTGCTCCAGCTTTCTTTTGATTTTCATTTGCATGGAATATCTTTTTCCATCCCCTCACTTTCAGTCTGTATGTGTCCCTAGGTCTGAAGTGGGTCTCTTGTAAACAGCATATATATGGGTGTTGTTTTTGTATCCATTCAGCCAGTCTGTGTCTTCTGGTTGGTGCATTTAGTTCATTCACATTCAAGGTAATTGTTGATATGTATGTTCCTATTACTATTTTCTTAATTGTTTTGTTGTTGTTTTTGTAGGTCCTTTTCTTCTCCTATGTTTCCCGCTTAGAGAAGATCCTTTAGCATTTCTTGTAGGGCTTGTTTGGTGGTGCTGAATTCTCTTAGCTGTTGCTTGTCTGTAAAGCTTTTGATTTCTCCATCGAATCTGAATGAGATCCTTGCTGGGTAGAGTATTCTTGGTTGTAGGTTCTTCCCCTTCATCACTTGAAATATATCATGCCACTCCCTTCTGGCTTGTAGAGTTTCTGCTGAGAAATCAGCTGTTAACCTTATAGGAGTTCTTTTGTATGTTATTTGTTGTTTTTCCCTTGTTGCTTTTAATAACATTTCTCTGTCTTTAATTTTTGTCATTTTGACTACTGTATGTCTTGTCATGTTTCTCCTTGGGCTTATCCTGCCTGGGACTCTCTGCGCTTCCTGGACTTGGGTAGCTATTTCCTTTCCCACGTTAGGGAAGTTTTCCACTATAATCTCTTGCAGTATTTTCTCAGGTCCTTTCTCTCTCTCTTCTCCTTCTGGGACCCCTAGAATGAGAATGTTGGTGAGTTTAACATTGTCCCAGAGGTCTCTTAGGCTGTCTTGAGTTCTTTTCATTCTTTTTTCTTTATTCTTTTCTGCATCAGTGATTATCACCATTCTGTCTTCCAGGTCACTTATTCATCCTTCTGCCTCAGTTAATCTGCTATTGGTTCCTTCTAGTGTATTTTTCATTTCCGTTATTGTGTTGCATATCTCTGTTTGTTTGCTCTTTAATTCTTCTAAGTCTTTGGTAAACTTTTCTTACAACTTTTCGATCTTTGCATCCAATCTTTTTTCAAAGTCCTGCATCATCTTCACTATCATTATTCTGAATTCTTTTTCTGGAAGGGTGCCTATCTCCTCTTCATTTAGTTGTTTTTCTGGGGCTTTATCCTATCCCTTCATCTGGTACAAAGTCCTCCGCTTTTTCATTTTCTCTATCTTTCTGTGGCTGTGGTTTTCAGTTCTACAAGATGAAATACTGCTGATACCACTTGATACTGCTGTCTGCCCTCTTGTGGAGGAAACTATCTAGGAGCCTCCTGTGTGCTTCCTAATAGGAGGGACTGATGGTGGGTAGGGCTGGGTGGGCAGAGCTCAGTAAAGCTTTAATACAATTTGGTGGGTGGAGCTCAGTAAAACTTTAATCTGCTTGTCTGCTAATGGATGGGGCTGTGTTCACACCTTGTTGGTTGTTTGGCCTGACACCACCTAGTGCTGGAGCCCACAGGCTCTTTGGTGGGGCTAATGGTGGACAATGGGAGGGCTCACACCAATAAGCACTTCCCAAAACCCCTGCTGCCAGTGCCCCTGCTTCCTTGGTGAGCCACAGCTGCCCTTCCACCTCTGCAGGCAACCCTCCAACACCAGCAGGCAGGTCTGGTTAAGTCTCCTATGGGGTCACTGCTCCTTCCCCCTGGGTCCTGGTGAGCACATTTTTTTGTGTGCGCTCCAAGAGTGGAGTCTCTGTTTCCACAAGTCCTGTGGAGGTCTTGCAATCAAATCCCACTGACTTTCAGAGTCTGATTCTCTGGGGATTCCTCCTCCCGTTGCTGGACTCCCAGGTTGGGAAGCCTGAGGTGGGGCTCAGGACCCTCACTTTAGTGGTTGGACTTCTGCAGTATAACTTCTCCAGTTTGTGAGTCACCCACCCAGCATTTATGGGATTTGATTTTAAAGGGATTGCGCCCCTCCCACCATCTCATTGTGGCTTCTCCTTTGTCTCTGGACGTGGTGTCTTTTTTGGTGAGTTCCAGTGTCTTTCTGTTGATGATTGTTCAGTAGTTAGTTGTAATTCTGGTGCTCTTGCAAGAGGGAGTGAACGCATGTCCTCCTACTCCGCCATCTTAATCCTATCTCCTCTCAAGTCTCCCCAAATAACTATTTTAAGAAAGGTATATTTCATCTCTTCAGGTTTAGAGAGGGAGATCACTCTACTTTTTTTTCAAGAACTTTTACTGAGATACAGTTAACATACAATGAACTGCATATATTTAAAGTGTATATTTAAAATTTGATTTTTTTTCTTCTTAGTAATGTATATATGGCAATCCCAATCTCCCGATTAATTTACCCCAACCCTCCCCACTTTCCCCACTTGGTGTCCATATGTTTGATCTCTACATCTGTGTCTCTATTTCTGCCTTGCAAACCAGTTGATTTTTACCATTTTTCTATATTCCACATATATGTGTTTATATACGATATTTGTTTTTCTCTTTCTGACTTACTTCACTTTGTATGACAGACTCTAGGTCCATCTGTGTCTCTATAAATGTCCCAATTTCATTCCTTTGTATATATATACCACATCTTCTTTACCCATTCATCTGCTGATGGACATTTAGGTTGCTTCCATGTCCTGGCTATTGTAAACAGTACTGCAATGAACACTGGAGTGCATGTGTCTTTTTGAATTATGGTGTTCTCTGGGTGCATGCCCAGTAGTGGGATTGCTGGGTCATATGGTAACTCTATTTTTAATTTTGCAAGGAATCTCCATACTGTTCTCCATAGTGGCTGTATCAATTTACATTCCCACCAACAGGGCAAGAGTGTTCCCTTTTCTCCACACCCTCTCTAGCATTTACTGTTTGTAGATTTTCTGATGATGCTCATTCTCAATGGTGTGAGGTGATATCTCATTGTAGATTTTTTTTAACTCTTTATTGGAATATATTTGCTTTACACTCTTGTACCAGTCTTTGAGGTACAGCAAAGTGAATCAGCTGCATCTACACGTATATCCCCATTTCCCCTCCCTGCTGTGACTTCCCCCCACCCCCATCCTGGCCCTCCAATGCATCTCCCATCATCAAGTTGATCTCCTTTTTTTATACAGCAAATTCCCACTAGCTATTTTACAGTTGGTAGTGTCAGTATGCCCGTGCTACTCTCTCACCTCATCCCAGCTTCCCCTTCACCCCTCACCCAAGCCCTGTGTCCTCAAGTCCATTCTCTACTTCTGTATTTCCACACTTGCCTGTCACTGGATTCATCAGTATCATTTATTCAGATTCCATATATATGTGTTAGCATACAGTATTTGTTTTTCTCTTTCTGGCTTACTTCACTCTGTATGACAGACTCTAGGTCTATCCACCTCATTACATATAGCTCCATCTCATCCCTTTTTATAGCTGAGTAATATTCCATTGTACATATATGCCACATCTTCTTTATCTATTCATTTGTTGATGGGCATTTAGGTTGTTTCCATGTCCTGGCTATTGTAACTAGTGCTTCAATAAACATTATGGTACATGTTTCTTTTTGGATCATGGTTTTCTCTGGGTATATGCCCAGTAGGGGGATTACTGGGTCATATGGCAGTTCCATTTTTAGTTTTTTAAGGAACCTCCAAACTGTTTTACATAGTGGCTGTACCAGCTTACATTCCCACCAACAGTGAAGGGGAGTTCCCTTTTTTCCACACTCTCTCCAACATTTATTGTTTCTAGATTTTTTGATGATGGCCATTTGGACCAGTGTGAGGTGATACCGCATTGTGGCTTTGACTTGCTTTTCTCTAATAATTAGTGATGTTGAGCATCTTTTCATGTGTTTGTTGGCCATCTGTATGTCTTCTTTGGAGAAATGTCTATTTAGGTCTTCTGCCTATTTGTGGATTGGGTTATTTGTTTTTTTGGTATTAAGCTGCATGAGCTGCTTGTATATTTTGGAGATTAATCCTTTGTCCGTTGCTTCATTGGCAAGTATTTTCTCTCATTCTGAGGGCTGTCTTCCTGTCTTGTTAATGGTTTCTTTTGCTATGCAAAAGCTTTTAAGTTTCATGAGGTCCCATTTGTTTATTCTTGATTTTATTTCCATGATTCTAGGAGGTGGGTCAAAAAGGATCTTGCTTTGATGGATGTCATAGAGTGTTCTGCCTATGTTTTCCTCGAGGAGTTTATAGTGTCTGGCCTTACATGTAGGTCTTTAATCCATTTGGAGTTTATTTTTGTGTATGGTGTTAGGAAGCATTCTAATTTCATTCTTTTACATGTAGCTGTCCAATTTTCCCAGCACCACTTATTGAAGAGCCTGTCTTTTTTCCATTGTATTTTCTTACCTTCTTTATCAAAGATAACCTGCCTATATGTGCTTGGGCTTATCTCTGAGTTCTCTATTCTGTTCCATTGATCTACCTTTCTATTTTTTATGCCAGTACCATACTGTCTTGATCACTGTGGCCTTGTAGTATAGTTTGAAGTCAGGAAGCCTAATTACACCAACTCCATCTTTCTTTCGCAAGATTGCTTTGCCTATTCTGGGCCTTTTGCATTTCCATACAAATCGTAAGATTTCTTGTTCTAGTTCTGTGAAAAATGCCATTGGTAATTTGATGGGGATTGCACTGAATCTGTAAATTGCTTTGGGTAGTACAGTCATTTTCACGATGTGGATTCTTCCAATCCAGGAACATGGTATGTCCCTCCATCTGTTTGTGTCGTCTTTGATTTCTTTCATCAATGTCTTAAAGTTTTCTGCATACAGATCTTTTGCCTCCTCAGGCAGTTTTATTCCTAGGTATTTTATTCTTTTGGTTGCAATGGTGAATGGGAGAGTTCCCTTAATTTTTCTTTCTGCTCTTCCATTGTTAGTGTATAGGAATGCAAAAGATTTCTGTGCATTAATTTTGTATCCTGCTACTTTACTAAACTCATCAATTAGTGCTAGCAGTTTTCTGGTAGAGTATTTAGGTTTTTCTATATATAATATCATGTCATCTGCGAAGAATGACAATTTTACTTCTTCTTTTCCAATTTGTATTCTTTTCATTTCTTTTTCTTCTCTGATTGTTGTGGCTAACACTTCCAAAACTAGGTTGAATAATAATGGTGAGAGTGGACACCCTTGTCTTGTTCCTGTTCTAAGAGGGAATTCTTTCAGTTTTTCCCCATTGAGAATGATGTTGGCTTTTGGTTTCTCATATATGGCTTTTATTATGTTGAGGTAATTTCCTTCTATGCCCATTTTCTGGAGAGCTTTTATCATAAATCGATGTTGAACTTTGTCAAAAGCCTTTTCTGCATCTATTGAGATGACCATATGGTTTTTATCCTTCAATTTGTTGATATGATGTATCACGTTGACTGATTTGCGTATATTAAAGAATCCTTGCATCCCAGGGATAAACCCCACTTGATCATGGTGTATGATTTTTTTAATGTGCTGTTGGATTCTGTTAGCTAGTATTTTGTTGAGGTTTTTTGTTGGAAGATTTTTAATCACAGTTTCAATTTCCATCCTTGTGATTGGTCCATTCATATGTTCTATTTCTTCCTGGTTCAGTTTTGGAAGATTGTACTTTTCTAAGAATTTATCCATTTCTTCCAGGTTATCCAATGTATTGGCATATAGCTGTTTGTAGTAGTCTCTCATGATATTTTGTATTTCTGCAGTGTCAAGATGGCAGCATGGGAAGATGCGGAGATCACATCTCCCCACAAATAGAACAGTTACCAGAAGCCAACAGGGGCCCTGAGGTCCAAGCAGATGGCAGGAACCCCACAGCAACTGGCTTGTGGGATCTTGATACACAAGCCCAGTGTCATGCCTGTGCTCCTGATGTGGGAGCTCTGAGTCTAAAACATTGGACTAACAGGGAAACCCAGTTCCCAGGAAATATCCTTTACCATGAGGCCTCCCAGAGGTTCTCAACTTAACACCAAGACCCAGCAGGAACACAATCCTGCCCATCCAAAGTGGGGGGGAAATGAGACGACGAAAAAATATGCCACAGATGAAGGAACAAGGTAAAAATACACAAGAACAAATAAATGAAGAGAAATAGGAAAATTGCCTGAAAAAGAATTCAGAGTTATGATAGTAAAGATGATGCAAAATCTTGATAACAAAATAGAGAAAACACAAGAAACAGTTAAAAAGGAGTCAGAAGAACTAAAGAGCAAACAAACAGTACTAGATAACAAAATAACTGAAATTAAAAATACTCTAGATGGTATAAACAGCAGAATAACTGAGGCAGAAGAACGAATAAGTGAGTTAGAAGATAGAAAGGGGGAAATAACTGCCACAGAGCATGAAAAAGAAAAAAGAATAAAAAGAATGAGAGTCTCAGAGACCTTGGTGACAACATTAAGTGCACCAATATTCAAATCATAGGCATCCCAGAAGAAGAAGAAGAAGAAAGAAAGGGTCTGAGAAATATTTGAAGAGGTTATAGTGGAAAACTTCCCCAACATGGAAAAGGAGATAATTAATCAAGTCCAAGAAGTGCAGAGAGTCCCATACAGAAAAAACCCAAGGAGAAATACACTGAGGCACATATTAATCAAACTAATGAAAAGTAAACACAAAGGAAAACTATTAAAAGCAGCAAGAGGAAAGCAACAAATAACATAAGGGAAAACCCAAAAGGATAACAGCTGATCTTTCTGCAGAAACTCTGCAGGCCAGAAGGGAGTGGCAGGATATATTGAAAGTCCTGAGAGAGAAAAACCTACAGCCAAGAATACTCTACCCAGCAAGAATCTCATTCAGATTCAATGGAGAAATCAAAAGCTTTACAGTTTAGCAAAAGTTAAGAGAATTCAGCACCACCAAACCAGCCTTACAACAAGTGCTAAAGGAACTTCTCTAAGTAGGAAACACAAGAGAAGGAAAAAACCTCCAAAACCAAACCCAAAACAATTAAGAAAATGGTAATAGGAACATACATGTCAATAATCACCTTAAATGTAAATGGATTAAATGCTCCAACCAAAAGACATAGACTGGTTGAATGGATACAAAAACAGGACCCTTATATATGCTGTCTACAAGAAACCCACTTTAGACCAAGGGACACATATAGACTGAAGGTAAGGGGATGGGAAAAGATATTCCATGCAAATGGAAGCCAAAAGAAAGCTGGAGTAGCAATACTCATATCAGACAAATTAGACTTTAAAGTAAAGACTATTACAAGAGACAAGGAGGGACACTACATAATGATCAAGGGATCAATCCAAGAAGAAGATATAACAATTGTAAATATCTATGCACCCAACATAGGAGCCCCTCAATACATAAGGCAAATGCTTACAGCTATAAAAGGGGAAATCAACAATAACACAATCATAGTAGGAGACTTAAACACCCCACTTACCTCAATGAACAGATCATCCAAACAGAAAATAAATAAAGACACACAAGCTTTAAATGACACATTAGACCATCTCCACTTAATTGATATTTATAGGACATTCCATCCAAAAATGACAGAATACACTTTCTTCTCAAGTGCACACAGAACATTTTCCAGGATAGATCACATCTTGGGTCACAAATCATGCCTTGGTAAATTCAAAAAAATTGAAATCGTATCAAGCATTTTCTCTGACCACAATGCCATGAGACTAGATATCAATTACAGGAAAAAAACTGCAAAAAATACAACCACAAGGAGACTAAACAATACATTATTAAACAACCAAGAAATCACTAAAGAAATCAAAGAGGAAATCAAAAAATACTTAGAAACAAATGACAATGAAAACACACTGACCCAAAACTTGTGAGATGCAGCAAAAGCAGTCCTAAGAGGGAAGTTTATAGCAATACAGTCCTACCTCAAGAAAGAAAAATATCGAATAAACAACCTAAACTTACCCCTAAAACAACTAGAGAAAGAAGAACAAAAAAACCCCAAAGTGAGCAGAAGGAAAGAAATCATAAAGATCAGATCAGAAATAAACGAAAAAGAAAAGAAGGAAACAATAGCAAAGATCAATAGAACTAAAAGCTGGTTCTTTGAGAAGATAAACAAAATTGATAAACCATTAGCCAAACTTATCAGGAAAAGAAGGGAGAAGATGCAAATCAACAGAATTAGAAATGAAAAAGGAGAAGTAACAATGGACACCTCATTGTAGTTTTGATTTGCATTTCCTAATAATTAAGGCTCACTCTACTTCTAAATGCAGCTTCTTACCAATACAAAAGCAATATAATCATACTAATATAGCAGGTAAAATGTTTAAAAAGGAGAAGTTAGGGGAACCACTGATTTCTCCATCTTATCCAACCGCAACTTTTATACAAAATTTTAAATGAACCTACAAAGCACATTCCAGGTTAAAATAAAAAACTGAATTTTTACCAAAGTTTATTCTATTATTACATGACAGAGGTGGAGCAAAATGTATCATTCTGAAGACAAATGACTTCAAAGTAGATGATTTTTAAAATATGTTTTAACAGAAATAAAATTTCTGAAAATTATCATAAATTTTACCGTATTTAGAAGGATCTAACCAAGCCTTCTGTTAAAAAGATAAACCTGTTGAAATATCAATATTTAGAGTAGAAATTGATACCCATTTCAGAGAAAATATCCTTACCTGCAATTCCTGAACCTGTGATTTCTTTCAAACTTATTATGGAAAATTATGTTTTATCAATCTAGTTTTTCTTCTTGAAAACACAAACTGATTTGGAAAATTTAAATAGCACAATTAATTCTAAATATTTCCACAGTACCTAAAATTCAACCATGAAGAAATATTCCAAACTACCTTATAATATAATGCTTTCAACAATATTTCAAAAGCATAACTTTATAGTAAAAGTGCTATTTGGCAACTTAAAAAAATCTTTAAAAGATCAAGAACAATGAACAGAAAACAGTAAAAAATATGGTAGGCATTAATCCAATGGTATCAATAATCACTTTAAAAGTCAATGATCCAGGACTTCCTAGGTGGCACGGTGGTTAAGAATCCACCTACCAATGCAGGGGACACAGGTTCAATCCCTGTCCCTGGATAGATACCACATGTTGCGGAGCAACTAAGCCCATGCACCACAACTCTTGAGCCTGCACTCTAGAGCCCATGAGCCACAACTATAGAGCCCATGTGCCACAACTACTGAAGCCCACGTACCTAGAGCCCATGCTCCACAACAAGAGAAGCCACCTCAATGAGGAGACTGTGCACCACAAGGAAGAGTAGCCCCTGCTCGCCACAACTAGAGAAAGCCCATGTGCAACAATAAAGACCCAATACAGCCAATAAAATAACTAAATAACTAGCTAAATATAAATAAATATATATAAAAAATGAAAAACTATTTTAAAAGTCAATGATCTAAATACAACAATTAAAAGGTAGACATTGTCAGAGTGAATAAAAAAATAAAACAATGTGTTGCCTACAGGAAACCAAATTTAAGTATAAAGACATATGTAAATTAAAAGGAAAGAGAGAAAGATATACCATGCAAACACTAACCAAAAGAAAGTGAGAGTAGCCATGTGAATTTCAGGCAGAGCAGACTTCAGAGCAAGGAAAGTCACCAAGGATAAAGAGAGCATTACATAATGATAAAGAGTGAATACTTCAAGAAAACATAACAATCCTTTGTGTATAATGCACTTAACAACAAAACATCAAAATACATGAGGGAAAACTGCAAGGAGATAGATGAATCACTGTTACAGCTGGAGACTTTAACACTCCTCTCTCAGAAATTAATGGATTCAGGAGGCATAAAATCAGAAATAACATAGTTAACTAAACAGCACCATCAAACAACCAGATATTATAGGCATCTATAGACAACTTCATCTAACAACAGCAGAATACATATTCTTCTCAAGCTTATATAGAACATTTATCAAGATAGACCACATTCTGGGCCATAAATCACACCTTAACACATTTAAAAGAATGAAATTCTACAACATTTCAGACCACAGTAAATTAAGCTAGAACTCAATAAAAGAATGATAGCTGGAGAATACTCAAATACTTAGAGATTAAGAAAACATACTTTAAAATAATACATAATTGAAAGAAGAAATTTCAAGAGAAATTTAAAAATGTCTTGAACAAAATGAAAATAAAGATACAGCTTACCAAAATTTGTTAGATGCAGTGAAAGGACTGTTTAGGGGGAAATTTAAAGCATTGGATACATGCATTAGAAAAAAGAAAGACCTAAAATCAATACTCTAAGGTTCCACCTTGGGAAAATAGAAAAAGAAGAACAAGTTAAATCCAAATTAAGAAAAAAAAATTAGTGCAGAAATCAATGATATTGAAAACAAAGAAATTAATACAAAAAATGAACAACAAAAAAGCTAGGTCTTTGGAAAGAGCAATAAAACTGATAAGTCTACAGCCAGAGTAAGAAAAAAGAAGACACAAATCATTTATATCAGAAGTGAAAGAGGGAACAGCACTACAGGTACCCTGGGTTTTAAAAAGATAACAAAGAGATTCTATGACCAACTCTATGCCCACAAATCTTACAATCTAGATGAAATGGACCAATTCCTTAAATGCCATGATCTGCTAAAACACACAAGAAGAAACAGACAATCTGAATATACCTATTAAAGAAATTGGATCAATAATTAATAACCTTCTGAAACAGAAAGCACCAGGCCAAGAAGGGTTGAACTCTACTGCTGAATTCTACCAAACCTTTCAGGAAGAAATTATACCAATTTTCTCAATCTCTTCCAGAAGATGGAAGCAAATGGACTACTTCCTAACTCATTCCATAAAACAATAATTACCTAATAGCAAAACCAGACAAAAACATTACAAGAAAAGAAAACTACAGGCCATTCTCTCTCATGAACATAGATGTAAAAATCTTCAACAAAATATTATAAAATCAAATCCAACAATGTGTAAAAAATCATACACCGCCACAAACTGAGATTTATTCCAGGTACTCAACATTCAAAAATCAATTAATGTAACAGATAACATCAACAGGCTAATGAAGAAAAATTACACTGTCATATTAATCAATGCAGGAAAAAACAGAGGACAAAATCCAGCACCCACCCATAATAAAAACTCTCAGCAAATTAGGAATAGGTAGGAACTTCCCCAATCTGATAAAGAATTACTACAAAGACCCTACAGCTAACATTATACTTAATGGTGAGAAACTCTAAGCTTCCCTACTAAGATCAGGAACATAGAAAGGATGTCTTCTCTCACCACTGCTCTTCAACATCATACTAGAAGTCCTAGCTAATGTAGTAGGGCAAGAAAAGGAAATAAAATGTATACAGATTGGAAAGGAAGAAATAAAACTGTTTTGGTTTGCAGAGAGTATAACCATCTATGTAGAAAATCAGAAAGAATCAAAAACAACAACCATAACAACAAAATCCTGGAACTAATAAGTAATTATAATAGTGGGAAAAGAAAAAGAAATAAAAAGTATATAGATCTGAAAGAAAGAAATAAAGCTGTTTTGGTTTGCAGATGATATAACCATTCATGTAGAAGATCTGAAAGAACAATGACAACAAAATCCTGTAACTAACAAGCAATTATAGCAAGATGGCAAAATACAAAGTTAATAAATGAAGATCAATCACTTTCCTATATATCAGCAATGAACAAATAAAATTTGAAATTAAAAACACATTGCCGGACTTCCTAGGTGGCACAGTGGGTAAGAATCTGCCTGCCAGTGCAGGGGACACAGGTTCGAGCCCTGCCCCAGGAAGATACCACATGCCGTGGAGCAACTAAGCCTGTGCACCACAACTATTGAGCCCATGTGCCACAACTACTGAAGCTCACACACCTAGAGCCCACGCTCTCAACAAGAAAGGCCACCACAATGAGAAGCCTGCACATCACAACAAAGAGTAGCCCCCCTTGCCGCAACTAGAGAAAGCCCGTGTGCAGCAACAAGGACCCAACACAGCCAATTAAATAAATAAATAAATAAATTTATAAAAAAACCAAAAAAAACAAAAAAACAAAAAAAACCCACATTGCCGCTGGGCTTCCTAGGTGGCACAGTGGTTAAGAATCCACCTTCTAATGCAGGGGACACAGGTTTGATCCCTGCTCCAGGAAGATCCCACATGCCACGGAACAACTAAGCCCATGTGCCACAATTATTGAGCCTGCACTTTATAGCCCATGTGCCACAACTACTGAAGCCCATGCACCTAGAGCCCATGCTCTGCAACAAGAGAAGCCATGACAATGAGGAGCCCGTGCACCACGACAAAGAGTAGCCCCCGCTCGCTGCAACTAGAGAAAGCCTGCATGCAGCAACAAGGACCCAACATAGCCAATAAAAATAAATAAAATAAAAATAAAATAAATTTATAGAAACAAAACACATTGCCACTTACATTACCACTCAAAAAATACTCAAAATAGGTATACTTCTAACAAAATACTTATAAGATCTGTATGAGGCAAACTAAAAGGCTTGGAAGAAAGATATCCAGGAAGTACTAAATAAGTGGAGAGATAGTCCATGTTCATGGATAGAAAAGCAATATTGTCAAAATGTCAGTTCTTACCATCTTGATCTGTAGATGTGCCAGAATCCCAATCAAAATTCCAGCAAGTTATTTTGTGGATATTGACAAATTGATTCTAAACTTTATATAAAGAGGCAAAAGGCAAACAATAACCAAGTTAACACTGAAGGAGAAGAACAGAGTCAGAGAACTGACCTACCCAACTTGAAGACTTACTATAAAACTACAATGATCATTAGCAAAAGAATAGACAAAGAAATCAATGGACTAGAATGTAAAGCCCAGAAGTAGACACCATAAATATAGTCAACTGATCTTTGACAAAGGAGCATTTGTCTTTTCTGCAAATGTATGCCAGAACACCTGGACATCCACATGCAGGAAAAAAACCAAACCAAAACAAACAAACAAACAAACAAAAAACAAAACCCAAAAAATGAATCTGGACATAGATCTTACACTTTCACAAAAATTAACTCAAAGTGGATGATAAACCTAAATTTTAAGTGTACAACTTTATAACTCCCAGAAAATAACAAAAGAAAATTGAGGTGACCTTCAGTATGGCAATGAGTTTTTAGATAGAACACCAAAGGCACAATCCATGAGAGAAAAAAACTGGTAAGTTAAATTTCATTAAAATTCAAACCAAATGAAAAACAAGACATCCTTCACTAAGTGACTGGAAAATAAACTGTGGTACATCTAGACAATGAAACATTACTTAGCACTAAAAAGAAATGAGTTATCAAGTCAAGAAATGACAGGGGAAATTTCAATGTATATACTAAGTGAAAGAAACCAATCTGAAAAGACTACATTTTGTATGATTCTAACTTTATAACATTCTGGAAAAAGCAAAACTATGGAGCCAGCAAAAGGATTAGTAGTTGCCAAGGATAATGGGGGAGAGAGGAATGAATAGGTAGGGTACAGAAGAATTTTAGGCAGTGAAACAATTCTGTCTGTTGGTGGATACGTGTCATTACACACCACCAAGAGTGAACCTAATGATTACCATGAACTTTGTGTGATATCAAGGTGTCAGTGTAGATTCATCAGTTGTGACGAGGGTACCACTGTGGTTCAGGGTGTCAACAGTGGGAGCAGAGTGTCTATGAGAACTATCTGTACTTTCTGCTTATTTTTGCTTTACCCTAAAACTGGGCTAAAACATGAAGTTTATTAATTTAAAAAAATCTTTATGTAACAATGCCACTTATTCTCTGTAGACTAGTACTTGATAGCTAGTGGTAAGCTGCTGCATAGCACAGGGAGAGCGACTGGATGATGGGTGATGATTTAGAGGGCTGGGATAGGGAGGATGGGAGGGAGTCATGGGAGGGAGGGGATGTGAGGATATATGTATAAATACAACTGATTCACTTTGTTGCACAGCAAAAACTGGCACAATAGTGTAAAGCAATTATATTCCAATAAAGAGCTTAAAAAAAAAAAGAATGGGAAATGTGGTCAAACTGTGGCAAAATTGAAAATAATGACCTTCTTCTGTATATACAAAACTACTACTTATAAGATGTGAAAATTTTTTATTCATGTTTCTCTTCCTCTAAATAACTTGCAGATTTTGTTATTCATGGACCATTAACAATTATAAAATTGCTCTCTAGAGCTGCATATCTCACACTTATTTGATCTCATAACTATTTTTAAATTATGATGTATTGTCAGAACCCCAATAGGAACTCATTAATCTGTGAGCGTTTCATATGCCTTAAGCACTGAAAATGTCACCAGCGTGTGGTAAAGGTACAAGACTGGAAGGTGCAGCAGGAGCAGAAGGTCAAAGTTGGTATTCCACCACCAGGAATATGTGGATGCTGCCTCTGTTTTAACACACTGGTCAAACAGCCTGTATCACGTGCTTTGCTTTTTTAAAAAAACTTAATTAATTAGTTAACTTATTTTTAATTTTTTATTAATTTAATTTCTGTGGTTGCATTGGGTCTTTGGTGCTGCATGCAGGCTTTCTCTAATAGTGGTGAGCGGGGGCTACTCTTTGTTGTGAAGCATGACCTCTAGGTACAGACTTCAGTAGTTATGACACATAGGCTCAGTAGTTGTGGCTCCCTGGCTGTAGAGTGCAGGCTCAGTAGTTGTGGCACATGGGCTTCATTGCTCTGCAGCATGTGGGATCTTCCTAGACCAGCAGTCAAACCCATGTCCACTGCATTGGCAGGTGGATCCTTAACCATTGTGCCGCCAGGGAAGTCCCAGGTGCTTTCTTTTTGACTTCATAATACTCTTGGGAATTTTTCTTAGAGTTAGACTCCAAAACAATATAAAACAAATATATAAATATCTTAAACTTTTTCTAACATTTAAAGAAAAATGCATCTAACCCAAGCCCCAGGACAACTGCAGCCCTACAGCCTACTGTACCAGAACCTGGCTCACTGACCAGCAGGCCGGCACCAGCCACAGAAATGCCTGGGCCCCAGCCCGGCCTACCAGCAGGTCAACACCAGATTTGAGACACACCAGACCTGACAGCTAGCCAAACAGGAACTGGCTGACATTAGATCCAAGACCTCCAACCCACGACTACTCACTCCAGAAACGCTCTGCCCGCCAGTGGGCCAGCACTAGTCCTGGAACACCCCTGGGTTCCCACAGCCAGCACCCTCATGACCCGGCCGCATCCTCCAGTGTCTGGCAGCCTCTGCACAAAGCAGGGCCTGGCAACCAACTGGATCAGGGCCAACCACACCTACTGGACCACTCACAGTAGTCAGCCCACCACACAGAAGGACCCATGAAGCCCTCATGCAGGGCACCCCTAGAGCATGTAGTTCAGATGACCAGAGGGTAATGTACTGCTGGGACACCTAGGACATCTCTGACAAAAGGCCACTTCTCCAAGGTAACCAAACTACCAGTTACACAGAAATAAAAACAGCAAATTAGACAAAACGAGGCAACAGAGGAATATGTTCAAAATGAAGGAACAAGAAAAAACACCACAACTCCCCAGAAGAGGTGGAGATAAACAATCTACCCAATGCAGAGTTAAAGGAAATGACCATGAGGATGTTCGAAGCACATGGGAGAAGGATGGAGGAACACAGCGAGAAGTTGTAAGTCTTCAACAAAGAGATAGAAAATATAAAAATAACCAAGCAAAGATGAAGAGTACAGTAACTGAAATGAAAAATACACTAGAAGGAAGTAACAGTAGACTGAATGACACAAGGGAACAGATCAGTGAGCTAGAAGACACTACAACAGAACAGAAAAAAGAATAAAGGATGAAAAAAAATGAGGACAGTTTAAGACACCTCTGAGACAGCATCAAGCATGCAAGCATTTGCATTATAGGGGTCCCAGAAGGAGAAGAGAGAGAGAAAGGGGTAGAGAACATATCTGAAGACATAATAGCTGAAAACTTCCCTGACCTGGAAAGGAAACAGTCACCCAATTCCAGGAAGCACAGAGAGTCCCTAACAAGATAAACCCAAAGACAAATACACCAAGATGTATTATAATTAACATGGCAAAAATGAAAGATAAAGAGAGAATATTAAAAGCAGCAAGGGAAAAGTAGCACATTATGTACAAGGGCACTTGCATAAGGTTATCAGCTGAATTTTCAACAGAAACCCTGCAGGACAGAAGGGAGTAGTATGATATATTTAAAGTGATGAAAGGAAAAATCTACAACCAAGAATACTCTCTACCCAGAAAGGCTCTCATTCAGATTTGATGGAGAAATCAAGAATTTTGGACTTCCCTGATGGTGCAGTGGTGAAGAATCTGCCTGCCAATGCAGGGGACACGGGTTCTATCCCTGAACCAGGAAGATCCCACATGCCACAGCAACTAAGCCCATAAGCCACAACTATTGAGCCCACATGCCACAGCTACTGAAGCCTACACGCCTAGAGCCTGTGCTTCACAACAAGAGAAGCCACGGCAATGAGGAGCCCACACACCACAATGAAGAGTAGCCCCCCGCTCTCTGCAACTAGAGAAAGCCCAGCAACGAAGATCCAACACAGCCAATAAATTAATTAATTTAAAAAAAGAAATCAAAAGTTTTACAGACAAGCAAACACTAAAAGAGTTCAGCATGACAAAATCAGCTTTACAACAAATGCTAAAGGACCTTATCTCATTGAGAAAGAAAAGGCCACAACTAGAAACATGAAAATTACAAAAGGAAAAAATCTCCTTGGTAAAGGCAAATATACAGTAAAGGTAGTAAATCAACTGCATATAAAGCTAGTAGGGAGGTTAGAAGACAAAAGCTGTAAAATCATCTATATCCATAATATGTACTTAGGAGATACAAAAACAAAAAGATGAAAAATATGATGTTCAGAACAGTCAATGTAGGGTGCGGGAGTAAAAATGCAGGGTTATTAAAATGCATTGGAACTTAGCTGCAATTTAAAATAAGCATAGGTAGATATGGAGAGAAATAGCTAGCTAGCTATGTACAGTATGGGTAATATAGTCAATAACAATATCATTGTATGGTCACACACTGTAACTAGACTTCTCTTGGTGATGGTTTTGAAACGTACAGAAGTGTCAAATCACTGTGTTGTACCAGTAACTAACATAGCGGTGTAGGTCAATTAGACTTCAAACACAAAGGAAGAAGCAAACATAGAAAAAGAGATCAGATTTGTGGTTACCAGAGGCAGGAGGTGGGGGAATTGGATGAAGATGGTCAAAAGGTACAAACATCCAGTTATGAGATAAACATGTACTAGAAACGTAATGTACAACATGATAAATATAATTAACATGCTGTAGGTTATGTATGAAAGTTGTCAGGAGAGTAAATCCTAAGTGTTCTTATCACAAGAAAAAAGATTGTTTTTCCTATTTCTTTAATTTTGTATCTATGTGAGATGATAGATGTTCACTAAAGTTACTGTGATAATCATTTCATGATGTAAGTCATATTATTATGCTGTATACCCTGAGCTTATACAGTGTACATTGACAGTATGTCAATTATATCTCAGTAAAAATGAAAGAAAAAAACTGAATGCCTAGTGTATGAGAGGCCCTGTGTTCTGGGGTGTTCCAGGGGAAAAAATACACCTAAAAGGAAAGGTATTGTTAATATTTTTGCATAGAGCACATGAGCATCTTGAGAAACACTAGTATTCAATTAAATAGGATTTGGAAAATTCTGTACTAGATGTTTAAAACCTCCCAAGCAAAGAAGAAATACTCTATTGAAAGACCCTATGTGAAAAAACATTATCTTCTTTCATTCTGAAAAAATCTTGGCAGGCATGTCTATGGAGGAGATTGCTAAGCTATTGTGTCATTTCTTCTCATAAAAAGGCACTGCTGGAAACAGTATTTATTCTATTCCTTCAAAAGCAGGTGGTCTCCTGATAAACAAATGCATGTAAGGGCTGGCAGAAATTATTACACCTGTTCTTAAAAAATGAAAACCTTCAAGAAATGATGAGTATTAAATTCTGTTTGTGCTATAGTTTGATAAATGGTATTCTCAGCGAAGTCCAACCTAATCAACCAGTGATGTCCGTCCTCCTTTTATACAGTTGTCCTGGAGGGAATAGTTTCTACATAAAGAAATGGGAGGAGAACAACTTCCCATGTATCCTTTACACCTTTACAGAAGGTGTCATATTTATTTTCATCTGTATTATATATAAAATTAACTTGATTAAAAATTTCAATCAGCAGCAAAAAAGCATGAAAAGATTTCATGACTGTTAATTTTAGAAGGTACAGATGACAGAGGCCAAGGGGAATAGCCAAGGTCTGTGACCACAGATCATCCGTGGAGACAGACTGTCACTGCATGATGTAGGTTCACCAAATGTCCAGCTTTGTCTATCCATATCCCCTAATGAGTTGATTTTCTTAAAATGAAGTTTCAATTACTGAAAGAGAAAGACTAAGAAGTGATTTTCCCATTGTAAAATACATACATTCCAAAACCCATTTCACTTTATGATTTGGGTTACATATGTCCTAATAATGCAAAACAAAATTTATATAAAAGTAAAAAAGTTTATATAAAAGTTACCTGTGGACAAAAAAATGATGTAAATTTGCACTGTGAATGCAAAGAAAATTACTCTATAATAGAGGTTATTTTGAAAAGCAGAGCATTGACTCAGAAATTTGTTTGATTTTTATTTTCCCTTGAAGACATTTGTCTAGTTCAGTTTTTATCTATGGGTCAGTTGTGTATTATTGGGCATCTAAAGATATCATAAGTTAATCCAATTCTTCAACACATATCAGTTTGCTAAAGAAAAGCATGAGGTAGAGAAAAAAAGCATAACTGTGACAAAAAAATTCTATAGCACTGCTTCAGCAGAAGTCAGAGAAGGAAGAAGCAAAAGGAAAGCATGGACAACAGATATTACTTTGCCATCTATTGAATGAATCATCCTTCTTCTTGGAGTATAAACATTACTCACATTGTATTTTATGTTTACAAAGTTAAAACAAATGAATGTGTTTCATCTGACAATGAAAAAGTAATGGCTGTGAGAGCTCACATGTCAGAAAGTATCACAGTATTCTGATTCATGAAGAGGGTCTCCATATTGTATTACTTCCATGTTTTTTTTTGAATCCCGTAAGTTCCTCTGAACAGAGAGGACAGTGTGTGGAACTTGCAGTTCGAGTGTGTAACTTATCTAGGAAGGACTGTGTTCATATAGTTAGTGTATCTCACTTTTCAGGCAATTCTCTGACCCTGAAATGCGATTTAAGGAAGACCGCTTCCTGGCTGCTTTGCTAAATGTTCTTAGTGCCATCTGCTGCATGCTTCTGGCTACTGTAGAGAGGCCACTCAGGTTAACAGGAGTTAATGAAACTACAGATTGCTGACATCATGTTTATCCATTTACAATCCATATGTGGAAAGAAAACACACTATCACAGCATTCCGACATGGACAATTCTTTTGAAACTGTCTTAGAAATAGTTAACAATAATGATTAGCTTTGTGAGTCTTCCACTAAAAATGTCTTTAATGCACTCTTTATTTAAAAAAAAAAGTCTATGTGTAATAATTCCATCTAATACTTAGTAGTATCAACTTCAGCTCTTCCAAATGGAGACTATTATTCACAGGGACCTATACTCAGTATCTTATAATAACCTGTAATGGAGAAGAATTTCTAAAAGAATTTTATGCATATATATATATATATATATATATATATGAATCACTTTGCGGTACACTTGAAACTAATACAACACTGTAAATCAACTATATTTCAATAAAATTTTTAAAACATTAAAGTGAAGACATTATTATCTTTCAGCTTGCTCCTAGAAAGGTAAAAGATCTCTTGTCTGTATTGATAGCTAACTACTACCTACGCGGAGGGAAAAGTCTCCTTTGGGATTAAATTATCTTGTGGCACAGAGAAAGTCGCACCCAAGTGCACAGCCCTGCGACTCCTTAACCAACAACCCATTTGGAAGCACGGCCTGTAACTTCTGAAAACTGGTGCACGTCGTATAACTGACTATAAATTTTTGATATTTTATTTTCTTACTTAAGCTGTCTTTTTCTGAAACAAAAATTGTCACTGTGAGACCTGGTGTGTGTTAGGGAGACTGCCACGTAAGCCCAAGTGTGTGTCAACTCTTTTGCCAATCTGTCCCCTTCTTTTGACGCCAGGGTTCTGATGTCCTTTGGGTCCAGTGACGTCTGCTGCCTGCAGCGACTCCATCATTTAGGGGATTCTCTTCCAGCCTCACCTCACCTGGGGGCCTTCTTTGCATCACTTGGAAGGGGCTTAATAAGTGGTACATTTCAACTAGATTTTCACACTGGCTGTAAACAGCATGATGAAACATCCTCTGTTGAGATAATGACAGTTCAATCCTCAGTGGTCGAGTTTATTACCTAAACTTGTGGGTATAAAATGCCCGGAGAGGATTGTCTCAGTCTTTGTCTCTTAAACTAAATACCCGCAACAGTTATGCGGTTACAATCCCTTGAGTTCATCTTTCCTTTTATTCCAGAGAATTATGACTTTACTTCACCCTCAGACCATTTTCAGCTGGCAAATAATGAGCCCAAGAATCCTGTTTCCTGGAGTGTTTTAAGATTATAGCCTCCTAAAAAGTACACAAGCCATTTCCTCAACCTTGGAAATGAGGCAAACTGTGTGCTAATGCAAAAGGTGTTTAATTATGTATAAAACAAATCACAGTTGCAAAATAATAAAGAAATTAGAAGCATTACAGTAAAAGTCTCAAGAACAAATATGATGAAAAGCCTTGCAAGGCAAAAACAAATACATCACAAAAATACTTAGATGGTCGGGACTCTTGAAAAAAAGTGTCAGTTATTATTTCTAAAGCCAATAGACTAGTTTGATTGAAATCTTCCATAATCACTATGAAAATAAAGTAATACTTAGATTTCCTTTTTTAGTCATTGAGAATTTTAAATGTTATTTTGCTTACAATAGAGATAGAAGGCTCACATTAGGTTCACAATGTTTAATGTGAGCCTAAGTGTATTTCTTCCTAGGAATCCTTGTCACATGCATCCTGAGATGATTAGGAAAGGAGCGCTTCTTGGCCTAGAATGGCTAGAATATCTGCTCTAAGACTCCCTGTTTAATTGTTAATAAAACCATGAGATGGCTACTGTATTTTGTCCATCATAAGCCTCCCTTTTATCGTGGTTCATCTAGTACCCAAGTTTTTGTGCTATCCCAACACCTCTTCTCCTGGATGCAAGGAATCCGAGAAACCCGTTCTCTCTCCACAATAGTGCCTTGATGTACTTCCTTTCATGGAAGGTTGTATAGTATAAGAGCCCACCATGTGGGCAGGGTAATACCTGCAAAACCCCCACATGTGCAGAGTAAGACTGACCATAGCTGTGCAATGGGCCGGTTAGCTAATCTGCTATAGTTGGAAAGTGTTTGCTGCACCTACAATTTATTCAAGTCTTTATTTGACATTATTTAACCCATAATTGCTCAAGAGGCAATAGTAGTGAAACCAATGTTTGAAGCCAAGTCCACTGGGGCTCCAAAATATATTCATTTTTTGGAGAACTACACCTACAAATATCAAGAGCACTGCATAAAAATCAGGGTTAGACTCAAGGCATCTCATGGGTTTCTGCCAATGACCTAGCCTAACCAAGAATAAAAAGCTGATTTAGGCTTATTTTTCCATCTTCAGTTAGATTTAATTCTTTAAAAATATCCCTTAATTCAGTCACCTGCCTTCTATCTGACATATTTAACTGCTAGTCTGAATTCAGGATATGTGCTATCCTAAAGCACTTTCTGCCACCCCATCTGGGGTGCACTTTTACACGTAATTTAGTCTTTCCTTCCTGCTTTCTCCTCCTGCTTTCCCTCTTGGACAAACAACCCACATCCTCCTCCACACCAACTCCTACCTCATATTTCTTTTCCACCTTTCAGAAGAGAGACGTCTGAAGACATTCCACAGAAGACAGAAAAGATCTAGAAATAAATTAAACAAATGAAGTGAATATAAGATGACATTTGCAGGGGAATAGGTTGGGATAATGAAATGGAAAGGAAATTCGGGATTTCCTGTGATGCAGGAATGGAGCTGAGCATCTCTAGGCAATAGTGGCTCAAAACAGAAAGCCTCTTGAAAACCAAATTGCTTCTGAGACAGCCTTTCCTAGTGTTTTATCAAGCATAAAATGTCCAGTACCTATCAGTAGAAATGTGGAAAGACACTCCTAAGGCCCCTGGGATTCATGCTTCATTTAAAGCCTAGGAATTAAATGTCAGATCTACCCCCATAAAAAAAGCAGACCCTCAGCCACCCCTCCTCCAGTGGAGGGTCTCCAGGAAGGAGACTGTAGCCCTTCGGAGACAGGTGGGAAAACTTCTCCAGCTCAAGCTCTGCCGTGAGTCTGCTGTGGGGTACACACCCCGCCCACTGGAAAACCTGCAAACAGTCCTGTGCCTTCGGTGACATCGTATGTGTGGTTTTTCTGCTCTCTGTTGTACTGGATCTTACCTTAGGATGGTATAACTGCTTTGCTTTCCTTTACCATTCATTCTTCTGATTGTAATGTTCTCTCTCTATGTTACAGAATAAATTGGATCAGATTAATTTTCATCATATAAGAAGTAGTATAAAAATACTCTTTCTGTTTTGTTATATAATAGCATTATACAATTCATAGAACCACTTAAGTTTAGAATTAAAAAGGTACTTGTAATCAACCTTTCAAAACTACTAATCAATGTGCCTAAAAATGAAAGGAATATTTCCCAATGAACCTGTGAAAGTCAGCATTTTCTCCTTCTTTTACCAGAAAACATAGAAAAACAACAAAAATGTGAAATCTGTTTTTTAGTGAAACTAGGAGACAGATAAATCCCAGACTCAACCTACAGGTAAGGCTACAAAAAATTATTTTTACCAGCAGTGTGTGAGAGTTCCAGCTCCTCCACATCCTCACCAATGCTTGGCATCTTGTTGTGGTCAGGCTTCATAATTTTCTCTCTCTGGATATGTGCATAGTTGTATTTTGCTGTGATCTTAATTTGTATTAACCTAATGACCGGTGATGTCAAGCACCTTTCCATGTGCTTATTTGTCATCTGAGTATTTTTGGTGATGTGTCTGTTAAAAGATTTTTTCCATTTTAAAATTGAGTTGTTTTTCTTATATTGTGGTTTGAGGATTCAAACCTTGCCAATCTGGTGGTGAGCAGTACAATCATAAAATCGCATTATGATTTTAACTTGCATTTCCCTGGTTATAAATGAAGTCCAGCACTTTTACAAAGGTTTATCAGCCTTTTGGACTACTTGTTTGGGCAAATGCCTGTTCATATACTTTGCCCATTTTTTTTTTCTGTTGGATTTTCTCCCTTTTATTGATTTGTATGAGCTCATTATAGATTACGGATATGAGTCCTGTATCTATCAGCAAATATTTCTCCCACTCCCACTTATCTTTTAATCATTTTCATAGCACCTTTTGATGATAAAAATTTGTAATTCTAAGACCGTCCTTTTTTTATTTTAATCTTTTGCTTTTTGGTCTGTGCTCTTTCTGTTTCATTTGAGAACTATTTCTCTTCCCAGATGTCATGAATATATTATGCAAACTTATTACCAACAGCTTTATCACTGTGTCTCATCCACCTGTGAATGGTGTGAGTAGGGACCCACATGTATATTTTCTCACATAGATACTCATTACTGCTTCCTGCACTGTTTATTTAAAAGATATGATTTCCCACTGCTCTGCACTGGTTAACCCTGTTTCTGGGCTCTCTCTTCTGTCCCATTGGGCTATCTTAATTCTTCCACACTGTCCTAATGTTACTAAGTTTTGATATCCATTTGAGATATCTGATAACTTGTCATGTTTCACAAACTAACACTTACCACTTTGATTGCTTTTTATTTCCTTGTATATCTCAAATCTTCCATCTGGGGTCGTTTTTATTCTTATGAAATGCATCCTTTAGAATCTATCTTTAATACAGGTTTGAGGGTGTTGAACACTCACAAATTTTGTTTATCTGAAGATGTCTCTTCATTTTATTTTACCTTCATTTTAGAGGATAACTTCACCAGCTATCTATCTTAAAATGTTGAAGATATTAGTCCACTGACTCCTAGCATTCTTGGTTGCTTTAAGGAGTGAGCTGGTAGTCAAGCTGCTGGGCTTGGAGGTAATCTACCTTTTCTTTCTCTTGCTGTGTTTAAGGTTTTCCCTTTGCCTTAGATATTCTTCATTTTCATTATCATGTGTCAAGGTATGTGCTCCTTTTTTTTTTCAAATTTTATTGAGATAATTGTAGATTCACATGCAGTTGTAAGAAATTATACAGGGAGATCTCACTGTGCACTTTCCCTAGTTCTCCCCAATGTTAAAATGTTGTGAAACTATAGTATAACAACCAGCAAATTAACATGTACAGTCCTCTGTTCTTATTCATATCTCTCCAGTTTTACCTGTACTTGTTTGTGTATGTGTGTGTGTTCAGTTTTACAGAGTGTTATCACATATGTAAGTTTGTGTCTCCCTTACTGCAGCAAGGATAAAGAATAGTCCCAGTACCAAAAGGATCCTTCATGTTGCCTTTTCATAACCACCCCCACCTTCTCCATGGGCTCCTGGATCTAGAGGGACAAAGTATAAAAATCAACACCTATTTAAGTTAGTTTAGGTCTTCTTCTATGTTCTGTGTTTCTTAGTGTGTTCTATGCATTTTCCACATCTTCTTGATGCTGCATTCTGGAAAATTTATTCTAACCTGTCTTCTAGCTCACTAATTTTCTTTTCAGCTATTTCTATTCAGTTATCACATCTTTCCACTGAGTCCTTACTTTTAGTTACAGTTTTAGGATGAGAAGATTGATTTGGATTTTTTTTAAACAGTATCTTTCTTAAAATAATTTTTGTTTCTCATACCTGTTGATTTTATACTTTTAGTTCATAACCGTAAGTTGTCTTATGATATATGAGGGTAAGTAAAAAATTATCCACACTCTGGTTATAGTAAAACTTCTGTTGGTTGCATTGTCTTATCAGCGCTTTCCATTCAATGCTGCTGTCTCCAAAGTCACTGCTGTGCAGGTGTGAATGTGTTACATCAGTTCATTTGTAACTGTGGTGTGAGCAAAAATGAATGCCCACTTGTGACTTGCATGAAAGAAGAGCAGCATACAGTGATTCGATTTTTGTGGTCTAAGGGTGTACCTGGTGCCATTATTTATTGAAGACTTAGTGTGCAGTATGGAGAAAGTGCTTTGTCGTGAAGCAGTGTATATGAATAGATAAAGATGCTTATTGAAGAGCTGAAGCCTAAACTTCATATTAAGCACAGAGGACTGCTATCCAAGGGCACTGTGATCCTGCATGACAATGCACGTCCCCGCATTTCTGCCCACACTGTTGACACTCTGCAAAAACTTCCTTTTGAGGTGTTTAAGCACCCTCCCCATAGTCCTGATCTTGCTCCATGTGGCTTTTACCTGTTTGGTCCCCTGAAAGCAGCCATATGAGGACAAAGATTCACTTCTGATGAAGTGGTGAAGACAGCGGTGTATTCGTGGCTCGAAGCTCAGCCTAAAAACATTTTTTAATGAGGGAATACGAAAATCATTGACAGATGGACAAAGTGTATTGAAAAGCAAAGAGACTGTGTCAAAGAATAATGTGTTTGTCTTTTCTAAAAGTTAATTAAAATAAATTCTACAGTCAGAGTGCGGATAGTTTTTGACTCACCTGCCTATGTTTGTTCATTTAAATATGCGAATTCATGATAATCTCTTTCCATTGTCTATTTTGTTGGTTCTAATTTATGGTATTTTGTGTGTCTGTGTCTTATCACTGTATTTGAAAAAAATAATTGCAGGAATAATTCAAGGCCTCAAAAGAAGATTTTCATGTGATTTCACTGGGGTCTTGGGGGCTTTACGAAAGTTTCGTCTGTGGAGGCTGCAGGTTCAAGTAGGGCTCCTTTCCTTCTGGGTCACCCTTCCTCAGAGGGTGTAGCTCTTTTCAGACTCTGCAGTTGGGTAGGAATTGATTTTTGAAGTCTATCCTTTTGCCCCGGGAGGCTGCCAAAACCACAGCTCAGTTCCACAGCTGTTTCTTTCAGTAGACAAATACCCTCTGGGCAAAAGCAGCTTTTAGTTTTGAGCTTAACCGTCTGAATTTTCAGTTTCTCTTAGATTTTGGCCAGGTAATTTTTCATTATCTTATTAGCGTTCTTATGCTTTCAGAAAAATTTTAAACATTTTACCCAGCTTTTTTTAGTTACCATTTCGGTATTCTGAGGACCATTAAATATCTTTTTTTTTTCATTGTTTTGAAAGTTTGAATCATGTTAATGTAATGCCAATTTAGAAATTACACACACGCACTCACACATTATGGAAGGATTCCAAAGATGCACTTGTGGGGGAAGGAAACTTTGGGAGAATTTTATCACAGCTATCCATGCCATAATACTCTATAAAATCAGCCACACAACCATGAAGTCTATATTTTGTTATTTACTTTTGAGGTTTTTAAAAAAAAGGATGTACAGATTGCCAAAACTTCTTGGCACAAATACAACTAAAACACAGAATGGAGCATGGGGGTGAAGGAGAGCAGACTTATTTTCCATATTAATCACATAAGTTCGTTTACTACTGAAAGTTTTTCAGGCAATTGAATTTAAAATAGTGTATCAGTAATTTTTTTTTAGTTTAAAAACTGCCTTCCAGTTTGCTGAAAGGAAAGATCATAACTGGTACTGCTACATTTGACTGGCATCACGAGCCTGGTGAGCTCTGGAAACATCACTATGAATGTAAGAAAGTATATATAAGAATATAAGCAAGAAAGCTCGTACCTTGATCTAAGATTGAGTGAAGGCACATCTTTGCAAGGCAGCAGCAACTTCTAAAAGCAATAGCTGAGTGCCTCTTATACATGGCCCCTTGGTCAGCCATTATGCCTTAGGCAAAGAGTTATAGATTATAAGCTCCCTGTAGAGAGAAACAATTAAGACAACACTAATAGAGACATAAGGACCCACATAAAACAGAAATAAAAGAACCCAAGGGATCCTATTTAATAAATAAAATAAAACAACAGTAGTTGGAAGTTCATAATATTGACTGAAAACTGTAAGATGTTTTTCACAAACAAAAAAAAAAGAATTACAGTTTAAAGTAAGACAAAAGATGATGTGGAATGTCTGTAAATTAATCCCATCCTATTTCACATCGTCTATAAGTGCACCCCACTTGACCTTAGCGAAATAGTCCAACAACAAATTCTCTCAGCGATCAAGCTGTGCTTTATCCTCCAGGTATTTTAACCCTCTTCTTACAGCAATCTGAAGAAGGTGGAGAAGAGAAACGATTTGTGTGCTATCACCACCCTGCTGCTCATCCCTTTTCCCTGCCAAAATGGTTCTACATTGAGAAAACACACTTAAGAAGTTGCACAGGACTTCCCTGGTGTCCAGTGGTTAAGACTCCACACTTCCAGTGCAGGCGGAGCGGGTTCGATCCCCGGTCAGGGAAGTTCCACATACCTCATGGTGTGGCAAAAAAAAATTAAAAAATAAATTAAAAAAAAGGAAGTTGCACCAGGATTGACTTATTTAGAGTCAGATCTGCTCTGATAGCCCCTGGGATGTTCTCCGGTAACATGGATGCCTCATAGGAAATCAACTATTAGGAGAAGGTCTGCAGTTATCACATTATGAATGTAAGTTTGCCTCACAGCATTTACTGAAGATAGTGTTTTTCAATTATTTTCATTAAAAATTGTGTAGATTCCAGGAAAAAGGATAAAAGGTGTGTAAAATACAAAAATAGCAATGCAGCCCTTGGACAAACACCTGCTTACCTACAACCCAACACTGATATCACTTTCTAGGTCTAAATGCTGGTCTTCAATCTCATCCCCTTTCCTGGCTACCCTCTGTATCCCAAGTAACCAACATCATATTTCTTGTATCTTTCCTTTGCTTTTTAAAGTTGTCACCAAGTATGTATATGCAAACAGCATATTGTTTACGTCAGTACTTTATATAAATGGAATTATCAAGTGTCTTCTTAAATCTGGCTATTTTGCTGCTGAGTTTCATCCACATCGGATGTGGTTGTGATTCTCTCGTTTTCCTATTGTTTACTAGTCCCTGGTATGAATATTTCATAATTTATTGATTCAGTTTACTATTGGGTTGCTTCCAGTTTTTTGCTGCTAACAAGCAGTGCTTTTAATAACATTCTTGCACACATTTCCTGGTAACCAGTGTGCATGCAGTTTTCAGGAATAGAGACAAGGGTGGAATGTGTAGGGCATAAGATTTGTGTATCTTCAACTCAGGTGGAAAACATCAAATATTTTGCATTTACTTCCACCAGGAGCACAGAGTAGTGTGCATGGCTTCACATTACAATTTTTTGCCAATCTAGAGGGTATGAATTAACTTCTCATTTATTACAATCTTAATTTCCATCCACCTGAGTCTTAATGAGACTGAACATCTTATATTTTTTGGCTTCCTGTTTTTCTCAAGTGAATTTACTTTTTTTTCCTCTTTTTTACTTTTTGGCTCATTTTATTAGATTGTGTTTTTCCTTCTGATTTTTGTGATTTCTTTATATATCCTGAACTTTGACAGTTATTTACATGGCAAATATCTTCTAAGGTTGGTCTGTCTTTTTCATTTAACTTATGGATATTTTGAGCAGAAGTTCTTTATTTTAATGTATCCATTAATCCATTTTGAGGGCCTTGTTTTAGAAAGTCTTCCCTATGTTTTGGGCATAAAGATATTCTTCGCCAGTACATCAATTGGAAATTATTTTTAGACCCAATTTCATTTTACCCATAATTATCCCAATGGCTTTTCTTTAAAAGTTCCTTTGTCTCCACTAATATAAAATGCCAACTTATTATCAATCAAGTTTATATATGTTTCATTTCTGTTTCTGGGCCCTCTTCTATTTTGTCACTGGCTTGATTATGATAGTCTTGTAATTATTATTTTACAATTTATCTCAGTAAGGCACATTTATTCTTTTCAGGGGTGTCTTAGCTATTTTGGACTTCTTGCTCTTCGATGTAAATTTTAGAATCAGTTCATTTATTAAGTTTCATAACAATAAAATATACACAAACCAAAATTCGTCAGATGTTTTATTACCATTGCATTGAATTTACAGATTCACTAAACGAAAAGTTGATTTTTTATGATGTTATATCTTCCACCTTATAAATATGTTGTTTCTCTCCATTCATTTAGGTCTCTTTTTTAATAAAGATTTAATTTAATTTAATTAATTAAATTATTTACTTAGTTATTTTTTGGTTTCATTGGTTCTTTCTTGCTATGTGCAGGTTTTCTCTAGTTGTGGCAAGTGGGGGCTTCTCTTTGTTACGATGTGCGGGCTTCTAGTGTAGTGGCTTCTCTTATTGAGGACCACAGGCTCTAGGCATGCAGGCTTCAGTAGTTGCAGCTCATGGGCTCAGTAGTTGTGGCCCTCAGGCTCTAGGGCACACAGGCTTCAGTAGTTGTGGCATTCAGGCTCATTAGTTGTAGCTTGGGGCTGTAGAGCGCAGGCTAAGTAGTTGTGGCACTCAGGCTTAGTTGCTCCATGGCACGTGGGATCTTCGCGGACCAGGTCTTGAAATTTTGTCCCCTGCATTGGCAAACGGATTCTTAACCACTGCGCCACTAAGGAAGTCCCTATTAGGTCTTCTTAAGGCCATTTGATTACATTTTATAATTTGCCCCATGAATGTCTTGCATATTTTTTGATAATTTATTCTTAGGTACTTAATTTTTTTTAATGTCATGGTAAAGGTTATATCTGTTTAATTCCATTTTCTAACTTTTTGTTGCTAATGTTTAGAGGTATGATTGAAGGTTTTCATTGCTTTGTGTGTCCAGCAATCTTGCTAAATTTACTCAATGATTCTTTAGAGGTTTCTACACACACACACACACACACACACACAAAACAAACCAAAATATCTGTGTGAAATAAAAGATTCATTTTTTCTTTTTAAACTTTATACCTTTTCTTTTCTGCCT
This sequence comes from Hippopotamus amphibius kiboko, assembly GCF_030028045.1. Taxonomy (NCBI): domain Eukaryota; kingdom Metazoa; phylum Chordata; class Mammalia; order Artiodactyla; family Hippopotamidae; genus Hippopotamus; species Hippopotamus amphibius. Next base: position 82,043,797 of record NC_080191.1, on the reverse strand, counting down.
TTGCTGCCCTGATAAAATGTAACTGTGGTGCTAGCAGGAACTGTCGTCTCTGTCTTATCTTAAAAAGAATGTTTTCAAAGTCTTATCATTCGATATGCTCTCCCCCGCTTTTGATAATATTTCAAATAAGGGAAATTTTTTGCTTTCAATTCTTAGTTCAATAAGCATTTTAACACAAAGCAATGTTTAATTTTATCAGCTCCTTTTTATCTGTATCCATTTAGATGATTTTACATTCTCCTTAATTTGTGAATATTGTATAGTATTGAAGTTTATTTTCTGTTAAACCATCTTATATTCCTGATCAGCATACATTTGTCAGATGTTAAGATTTTAAAATCTATGCTCACAAGTTAGTTTGACCCATAATTTTCTTATAATGTCCAGGTTCTGAAATCAAGATAAAGAGAGCCACGTAAAGTGAACTGGGAATATTTCCTCTACTTCTATACTTTAAGATAGTTTGTGTAAGACTGGAATCAATTCATCTACTGAATGTTTGATGGAAATGAGAAGTAAAATATGTGAGCATCTTTGGGAAGGTACATGAGAGGGAAGACTTTCAACTACTGATTCAATTCTTAATAGTGAAAATTCTGTTTAGTTTTTGTCTCCTATTTCTCTAGAAGTTAAATTTATATTTTTGAGAATTTGTTCACTTTATGTAACATTTTACATTCATTAAAATAATATTTGGATATTAACTTATTATTTAAACTATACGGAGTGTCTAGTTACACCCTCCCCCCCTTTTCATTGCTAATATTATTTTTTCACTTTTTTTCCTTGCTCAGTCTTACCAGAGTTTATCAATTTTCCTATTTATTTCCAATAATCAATTTTTGGCTTTATTGATTCTCTCCATTGTATGTCTGTTTTCTTTCCATTGGTCCTCTATTATTTCCTGCCTATTTTTGGAAGGTGAATGCAGGTTTTGTTTGTCTTGAGGCTTTTCTGTTTTCTAACATAATGACTTAGAGCTCTGTATGTCCTTGTAAGAACAGAATCAGCTGCATCACATGTTTGATATGCAACATTTTCATTACCATTCAGTGTTCAATACTTTCTAAACTTCATGATGAATTATTTGACCCATGATTTTTTTAAGAAATGTGTAATTTCCAAAAGTGCAAGTTTTGCCTTATGTTTTTGTTAATAGTTTCTAACTTAATCTCACTGCGGTCAGAGCATGTGTCCTACATAACCACAGCCATTTAAAGTTTGGTGAGTCTGGCTTTACAGCACAGTATGTGGTTGGTCTTTCAAAGGTTCTAAGTGCCCTTGAACAGACAAGTGTTTTTCAATTGATCTGTTAAGGTTAGCTTGTTAATCGTGTTATTCAGATCTCTGTACCCTCACTGATATTATGTGCCTGATCTTTCAGTTACCAGATGAATGTGTAAAAATTTTCTAATCCTGATAGTATATGTCTTTTCATCCTTTTCATTTCATGCATATACACATATAAAGACTGTATTTCTAAGCAGATGTATATAGTTTAAAGTTCTTAAATCTTGCTAGTAAATTGGAATATTTCTTCACTTTATAATTACCCTTTTATCTCTACTAGTGTTTTTTCTCCTAAAATCTATTTTGTCTGACATTTAAATAGTTACAGCATTCTTTTAACTATTGCTTGCCCAATGTATCTTTATTCTTCCCTTCCATTTTCAAACTGTATCCTGAAGTTTTTGGTGGGTCTTTTATTTTTTAATGAAGATTAAAAATTCTTGTCTTTTAAATGAATCTTTAATTGCATTTTATAATACTTTTATATTACTGCAAATAAAATTAGGGAAAAATAATAATACAAAACCTGAGATCAATTTCCCCAGGCATCACTAAAACACTCTGAAACTCATGTAACAAAGCACCAAAGATTTCTGCACTGTACAGAACATTTTAAACCCAATTTATCTAATTATTGATATTTAGTACTTAATGGATGCTAATGGATATAGTGTGTGTTTATTCTGTGGAGTACTGAATGCGAATTACCCTGACTTTCTATTCTTAATAATAAATATGTACTGTTACATAACTAAACAAAGAAATCATATGTTAAATACGGTAGGGATTCTATCCAAATTGGATCTAGGTGTTACTGCCCCTAGGTAACCCACAGAAACAAACACAGAAACTAAACCTTCAGGAAAGTAACATTAGCAAGAGATTAGACATTATCAGGAAAACAGCTGTGATACTTCTGCAAGAACAAGAAAACCTCTTTCCTGAACATGCACAGAACTTAACACTTTCGCGGATACGTATGTGGATATATCTTAGTTGGTTTTCACTTCAGATAGTAAATTTTTGATAACACATATGCAAGTCATTATTACAAATACCTAACTATTGAGAGCTCAGAAGTGAGGGATATCTATCTGTATTATTCCTACTATCTTATTTGTGTGCTTTATGTGTGTCCTTTCTTATCTGTTTCTTTTTTGTTTGTTTTACCGTTTTAAAATATTGATTGGATGATTTTCCTCACTCTTTTTTCTCTCTACAGATTTGAAAGTTAAACCTTCTACATCTATTCTTTTGTTGGTTACCTTAGCATTTCTAGACTGCCTACCTATCAAAAACTGAAATTACAATTTTCACTCTTTTTTTTTTAATTTATTTATTATTTTTTGGGGGTACACCAAGTTCAATCATCTGTTTTTATACACATATCCCCATATTCCCTCCCTCCCTCAACTCCCCCCACACCATCCCTCGAGTCCCCCCCACCCTCCCCATCCCAGTCCTCTAAGGCATCTTCCATCCTCGAGTTGGACTCCCTTTGTTATACAACACCCTCCCACTGGCTATCTATTTAACAGTTAGTACTAAATATATGTCTGTGCTACTCTCTCACTTCGTCTCAGCTTCCCCTTCACCCCCGGCCCCCCCCCAAACCTCGAGTTCTCCAGTCCATTCTCTGCATCTGCGTCCTTGTTCTTGTCTACAATTTTCACTCTTTTTAAACCATGACCTTAATTAAGCCTTTACATATGATCATGTCTTTCTGACTTACATGTAATTATTATTGAATATCATAGTTCTACCTTCTTTTGAACCCCAAAAGAAGTATTGTTTCGTGCATCCAATGTTGTTTATGTGTATCCACATATTTACTACTTTCTTTGTCCTTTATTCCTTTTTGCATCTTCCATGTGGAATTGGTTTCATTTTGCCTGGAAGCCATCTTTTTGAATTTTTAAAAGAGTGTATCTTTTCTGACAAGTTCTCTCACTTTTCTTTATCTGACAATACCTCTTTTTCTTTTTTTTTTTCATTCCTCAAAGTTATTTTTGTTCAGTATAGAATTTTAGATTGACAATATTCTCTCTCATTCCACTGTTTTCTGGATTCCATTGTTGTTGCTGAGAGGTCCACCATCAGCCTGATTCATCTTCCCTTCTCTTTGGTAGCTTTTAAGATTTTTCTGTTAGTCTATAGCCTTCTGTACTTTGAGCTAGATAATCTATGTATTCATTTATTTTGTATTTACCTTGGATATATGACTCTATAGATTGCTATTTTTCATCAGACTGACAAATTCCTTAGTGTTTTTCTTTTCAAATATTGCTACTACCTCATTCTTCCTCTTCTATTTCTAGAACCTCAAATATTTGAATTATATTAGAATTTTTACTCTTTCTACCTGTCTATTTTCCATTATATCTTCTCTTTTTCTCACTGTCCTACTTTAAGGATAAATTCCTCAGATCCATCATCTAGTTCATCATCTAGAGAACCTCATGAAGTCGCTAATTATCCATCAAACCTAGCCACCGTTTTTATTTCAATATTTTTTTATTTCTGAAAGTTTTATGTATTATTTTCCAAGTCTGCCTATTTAATTTTATAGCACTTTATTTATATTTTAATCCCCTCTTTTTATTTTTTAAAAAATTTTTATTGGAGTATAGTTGCTTTACAATGTTGTGTTAGTTTCTACTGTACAGCAAAATGAATCAGCTATACGTATGCATATATCCCCTCTTTTTTGGATTTCCTTCCCATTTAGGTCACCACAGAGCATTGAGTAGAGTTTCCTGTGCTATACAGTAGGTTCTCATTAGTTATCTATTTTATATACACAGTATCAATAGTGTATATATGTCAGTCCCAACCTACCAATTTATCCCACCCCCACTTTCCCTCTTGGTATCCACACATTAGTTCTCTACATCTGTATCTCTATTTCTGCTTTGCAAATAAGATCATCTATACCATTTTTTTTCAGATTCCACATATATGCATTAATATATGATATTTGTTTTTCTCTTTCTGACTTCTTTCATTCTGTATGACAGTCTCTAGATCCATCCACATATCTACAAACGACCCAATTCCATTCCTTTTTGTGGTTGAGTAATATTCCATTGTATATGTACTCCCCTCTTTTTAAAAGCAAATATTTTAAGAATGCTAAAAGCCATTTTATTGTCTGCCTGATATATCCAATATCTGGAAGTTTTGCCCATTTGATTCAGCTGATTGTTTACTCTGAAGGAGCTTGTTCATGTTGTCCTGTTTTCTTGTGTGTCTACAAATTTGACTGTAAGCCCCATTTTTCAGCCTTGATGGTGGGTAGTTGTTCCTTTAGGCTCCCGGGGACACCTTTACACTGAAACACTGCTCACAGCATTTTTGAACCACAAGATGACAGGACTGCAGTCTGCCATGCTGTGTACTTGTTAAGAATTAATGGGAAAGCCTCCTTTCCCATAAACTAACACCAATTTCAAGACAGGTAATTTGTCTTCAGTGTTCTTTCAATTTGCTTTGTAATTGAGGACAATGCACTGAGGTTCTATGCAGGGAGAATCACCTAGGAGACTCTGACCTTGAGTAGGTTTTCCTCCTGCCATGACCTGCCCCTAACCCGACACCCTGTGAAAACTGAATTTCATGTTCACTTAAATTTGACAAATATCTTCAGGGTGGTAGCTCTACTTACCTGTCAGAATTCTCATTGTCATTAGACTTTGGCCCCTGAGAGAGGCTGGATCAGGCTGTATCTTCTTTCGTGATGTCAGAAACAGACATCGATAGCACATTTCCTTATTACTCCGGTTAGTGCATACATGAGTGTGTGTGTATAAAAATATCCGCTCTCACTGTTCACTACAAAGTCAATAATTATCTGTCTTATAATGCCTATGTCTGAGGATAACAGTAAGGTATTTGTGTTTATTTAACTAACATTTTTGATCACGTACCATTTTCACTTTGTGTTGTTTCTGTTTCTGTTTTCTTTGCCTTTAAATCCATGAAAGCCCCTCAAGACTATCTTCTCTGTGGAGTCTGGGACCCTTGACAGCATCATGTGGTGGTTTTTCCTTCTCCTGGAAAGAAGATGAAATAAAACTCACCTTCTTGTGACCTTTTCCAGAAGACAGAGAATATAAAATGTCATCATATTCTCTAAGTCTTTCTTTCTGCTTGTGTTTTGTTTCCTTATCTTGGAAATTATCTTTGCTTGTGATTTTTGTTTCTATAAAATACTAGAGATAAACAAGCATCTCAGTGTCCCAAAGGAGGTAAGAAATTTGTGCTTAGGGCTACCTAGGTGGTGTAGTGGTTAAGAATCCGCCTGCCAATGCAGGGGACACGGGTTCAATCCCTGCTCCAGGAAAATCCCACATGCCATGGAGCAACTAAGCCCGTGAGCCACAACTATTGAGCCCATGTGCTGCAACTACTGAAGTCCACGTGCTTAGAGCCCATGCTCCACAACAAGAGAAGCCACGGCAATGAGGAGCCCGCGCACCACAATGAAAAGTAGCTCCGACTCACTGCAACTAAAGAAAGCCCGCACACAGCAAAGAAAGACCCAACACAGCCAATAAAATAAATAAATTTATTAAAAAAAAAAAGGAAAGAAATTTGTGCTTAGCTGTTATTATGAGCCTCCAATTTCTACTTTGGGAAAAGTGATAAAGGGAATTTGAACACCCACCATTTTGGACTAATACCTCATTCTAGCTGTGGAGACAGAGCCCAGGGTGGGGGGAGGGGAGTGGGCAGGTTAGAATAAAAAGTTTTGAAAAGAAAGAAAGAAAGAAAGAAGAAAGAAAGAAAGAAAGAAAGAAAGAAAGAAAGAAAGAAAGAAAGAGAAAGAAAGAAAGAAAGAAAGAAAGAAAGAAAGAAAGAAAGAAAGAAAGAAAGAAAGAAAGAAAGAAAGGAAGAAAGAAAGAAAGAAAGAAAGAAAAAGAGAGAAAAAGAAAGAAGAAAGGAAGAAAAAGCAAGAAGGAGAAAGGAAGGGAGAGAGAACATAGAGCAGGAGGAAGAGACTAAGCATATTTAGATCCACGCACATGAACGTTTTCATATATTTACTTCAGTTTGGGTGCAGCTAAAAACATATAAATCTGTATGATTGGGCATTGTTGGATTTACTGGTTAATCATGTTCCTTTACAAGAAAAAAGTTTTTAATAAATAAACATTTCAACATGTTGTAACTCAATATTTTTTCCTAAAGTACTTTCCTTATTTCCCCATAACAAATTTGAAGCATCCATAAGTTATTTAACATTGCCAGAACACCTGCAGGGTGCAGGGCACTTTGCATACATTATATAATTTAATTCATCTCTCAGTAACTTGTCTCCCACTTTGAAAGGCAGAAAAGTGAGAGATGAAGAGACTAAATAATGTGTCCAAATTTACTTGTATGTTATATAAAGTATGATTTGAGCTAATCCAGTAAAACCTCTGACTTCCAGTTTAATTCATAACAGAAAAAAAATCTAGCACAAGTTAAATCATTTTTATTTAAACCAAGAATTAGAACATTGTTCAAAGGAGTGTTAAAGAAATAGGAGTACTTTATAATTCAAATTTGAGAAACAGTTTTATTTTTCGTAAGGGAATTACTAGCTTTTCCACAGCAAGGAAGCTTAAAGAGCTTAGTAGATCAGTGAAGGTGGGAAAAAGGCTAATATTTTAGAGGATCTATATACTCACGTGTCTGTAACCATCTTGTATGTGCATATGTGTATACATAAAAAATAGTACCTATAGAAAACATGTCTTTAAGAAAAGAGAGCTTAAAAACAAGTTTCGCCATAAAATATAGGTAAATTTATTCATGAATAACATGACAGTAAGAAAATGCATTGTAACTTCTTTCCTTTCGATATGTTCCCATTCTGACAGATTTCCTTCTAAACCAGAGACCATTGTTATGCAAGAAAATTATTAGCCACTACAGTAAATTCATATGTTATTAACTGAAGTAAAGAAATATTGTCAGTTGATGTAGCTTTTCTAAGGCTATGATTACCACAAGGAATGTATGTGTTTTTATTAAATTTCTCAAAAAAAGATGCAGTAACCCACAATGGAAATACTTGCATTACAGTGACACTCAGACCAAATGTCCGTACTTGAACCTCTCATAAAATATCTCTAGGAAAGTGATGAATAATCAGCTATAAACCATAGTTATTTTACTTCGCTCATTGGCCTTTTATTGCCATCCTTATCTAAAGGGATCTTGTATAAATTTATGTGGAATTAAAGCTTGAATAAATCTATGGTAACATTTCAAGGATCTATACTCTAGTGCAATCAAGAGAGAATGTCAGGACTTCCCTGGTGGTGCAGTGGTTAAGAATCTGCCTGCCGACACATGGGGTTGGGGGCTGGGGCGGGACGAAGGGGAAGCTGGGACGAAGTGAGAGAGTAGCATAGACATAGATACACTACCAACTGTAAAATAGATAGCTAGTGGGAAATTGCTGTATAACAAAGGGAGATCAACTCCATGGTGGGTGATGCCTTAGAGGGCCAGGACAGGGAGGGTGGGAGGGAGTTGCAGGAGGGAGGGGATATGGGCATATGTGTATAAATAGAGCTGATTCACTTTGGTGTACCTCAAAACCTGGTCAAGAGTGTAAAGTAATTATGTTCCAATAAAGAGCTTAAAATTAAAAAAAAAAAAAAAAAAGGATCTGCCTGCCAATGCAGCGGACAGGGGTTCAAGTCCTGATCTGGGAGGATCCCACATGCCTTGGAGCAGCTAAGCTCGTGCACCACAAATACCAAGCCTGCACTCTAGAGACTGCGAGCCATAACTATTGAGCCCGTGTGCCACAACTAATGAAGCCCACATGCTTAGAGGCCATGCTCCACAATAAGCGAAGACATGGCTATGAGAAGCCTGCACACCACAATGAAGAGTAGCCCCCGCTCGCCACAACTAGAGAAAGTCTGTGGGCTGCAGCAAAGACCCAACGCAGCAAATAAATAAATAAATAAATAAATAAATAAATAAATAAAAAATGAGAGAGAATGTCTCTCAGAGCCCTCAAAATCCTAAATCAACTGGCCGTTCATTTGCTCCACAACTCTTTTGCTGCCTCTTTCATTTCTGTCTATGTTAGAGGCAGAAAGATATGCTAATTTCTAGGTAAAAATAATACTGCTATTGCTCTAACCTTCTAGAATATTACTGAGACAGACATGCTTACCTACCCATTGACTTTCTCTGATATTATAGACATTGAAATATTTTATTTTAAATGGGAAAATAGTTTTCCTATGAATATCTAGCATCATTTCCTCAGGCACATAATAAAAACTAAAATTCCAAATATAGAAATATATGGTGCACAGAGCAACATGTACACAAGAAAAACTCCCTTCCTCAGTATTTCTAAAGGCTGGCTGAAAGGGTTTCTCTATAGTGAACTTTCTCAACTTTAGAACTGTTGGCATCCGGGGAAGAGTCACTCTGTTGTGGGGACTGTCCTGTGTGTTGTAGGATGTTTATCAGCATTCCTGGCCTCTATCCCTTGAACACCATAGTGACACCTCCCCACCAACTCCCTCACCTGCACCGTGCCCACCAAAAATGTCTCTAGGCCTTGCAAATCTCCCTCAGGGGTAAAGTCACCATGGGTTTAAAAAATGCATAGGAATGCATGATTAGAAAGCATATTTGTTGGTCTTGGATTATCAAGTTTAGATAATTTTTCTATCATTCTCTGGTATATACAGTTTTAGATCAACTTTTTATCATTCCATGTTATGTAAAATTATGCTCAAAAAAGGGTTTAAAGTTTTTGAAAAATTAGAGTAAACTGCAGGCTGCATTACACAGAGATAATAACTGTTCTAGAGTTTTCACACATTTAGGCACTCAATTAAGAATTGCTGAATGGGGCTTCCTAGGTGGCGCAGTGGTTAAGAATCTACCTGCCAATGCAGGGGACACGGGTTCAATCCCCACTCCAGGAGGACCCCACATGCCGTGGAGCAACTAAGCCCGTGTGCCACAACTATTGAGCCTGTGTTTTAGAGCCTGTGAGCCACAACTATTGAGCCCATGTGCTGCAACTACTGAAGCCCATGTGCCTAGAGCCTGTGCTCCACAACAAGAGAAGCCACGGCAATGAGGAGCCCATGCACCACAACGAAGAGTAGCCCCCACTCACCGCAACTAAAAAAGAAAGCCCGTGCACAGCATTAAAAAGACCCAACACAGCCAATAAAATAAAATTAAAAAACAAAAAAGAATTGCTGAATGATTTGATGCGTGGATGAGTGAATACATTCTCACTAAGAGAATGAGATGGATGTCTTCTCTAAACTCAGGTATTTGCTAGTCATGACCCAGCTGACCACTGCAGAGCTGAACACTGAGAGGCCCACCAAGGGGCCCAGGTGAGTGATTGTTCATTTAAGTCTCATGCTATAGAACCATGCAGTAACAGACTATCAAAGGAATATATGCTTGCTATAGGTTCATTTTTTTTTTTCTTTTTTATTTTTTTGGGGGTACACCAGGTTCAAGCTATAGGTTCATTTTTAAAAGCTTAATCTGGACATTTGTGGGACAAGATGCAGAGCAGTGGAACCTGAGCTCACCTCCTCTCATGAAAACACCAGAATCACAACTAACTGCTAAACAGCCATCAACAAAAAAAGACTAGAACCTACCACAAAAGATCTTCTACTTTCAAAGACAAAGAAGACACCACAAGGAGACAGTCGGAGGGGTGTATTTATGATACAAAAGTCTAATTTGATTAAGGAGGTTGCTTACGTTTCCTATCTTGCTAAGAATGTTTTTATAGTCATCCATGCGTAGATGTTGAATTTTACTAAATTTTTAAAACATTTATTCTAGATGATCATATGATCTTTTTTTTTTTTTTTTGGCTGATGGAATGTTTTACATGATTTACTTTTTTTAACCTTTTCTTATTGAAGTATTGTTGATGTGTGATATTATGTTACAGGTGTACAATATAATGATTCACAATTTTTAAAGTTTATACTCCATTTATAGTTATTATAAAATATTTGCCATATTCCGTGTTGTACAACATATTCTTGTAGCTTACTTATTTTATACATAGTAGTTTGTATCTCTTAATCCCCTACCCCTATTTGCCCCTCCAATTTTCCTCATACACCATTAGTTTGTTCTCTATATCTGTGAGTCTTTCTTTTTTGTTATATTCACTAGTTTGTTTTATTTTCTAGATTCTACATATAAGTGACAGCATACAGTATTTGTCTTTCACTGTCTGACATTTCATTTAGTATAATACCCTCCAAGTCCATCCGTGTTGCTGCAAATGGCAAAATTTCATTATTTTTTTTATGGCTGAGTAGTATTCCATTATATATATATTTTTTATATATATATATATATTATATATATATATATCTCACAGTTTCTTTATCCATTCATCTGTTGATGCACACAGGTTGCTTCCATATCTTGGCTATTGTAAGTAATGCTGCTATGAACATTGGGGTGCATGTATCTTTTCAAACTAGTGTTTTCATTTTTTTCAAATATATACCAAGGAGTGGAATTGCTGGATCATATGGTAGTTTTATTTTTAGCTTTGTGAGAAACCTCCATACTGTTCTCCATAGTGGCTGCACCAATTTACATTCCCACCAACAGTTTATGAGGCGGTCCCTTTTCTCTACATCTTCACCAACATGTATTTGTGTTCTCTCTGATGATGACCATTCTGACAGGTGTGAGGTGATAGCTCATTGTGATTTTGATTTGTTTTTCCCCGATGATTAGCAATGTTGAGCATCTTACAATGTGTCCATTGGCCAGGTGCATGGTGTCCTTGGAAAAATGTCTATTCAGGTCTTCTGCCCATGTTTAATTGGGTTGTTTTTCTGATGTTGAGTTGTATGAGCTGTTTATATATGTTGGATATCATCCCTTATCACTGATATCATTTGTAAATATTTTCTCCTATTCAGTAGGTTGTCTTTGCATTTTGTCAATGGTTTCCTTTGCTGAGCAAGAGCTTTTAAGTTTAATTAGGTCCCATTTGTTTATCTTTGCTTTATTTCCTTTGTTGTAGGAGAAAGATCTGACTTAATTTTGAATGCCAATACACCCTTGCATTTTTTTAGTGTATCTCACTTGGTATTTTTATATATGGATATATCCATATAATAATATTTTTCTTAGAATACATATATCTCTGTTTATGAAAGAGATGGTCTAAAGTTTTATTTTAATAATCTGATTTAATAATCTGATCTGTCAATTTTACACTGGTTTCATAAAATAAATTGAAAAATATTTTTTTAAAAAAACAAAGTGTCTTAAAGGAATGCTACAGCCGAGATGATCCACAGGTTCCAGTGGGTGAGCAGGCAGACAGCTGGTGATGTGGAGGTTGGGAAACCAGTGACGGGATGTTTTTGAGACACAATGTCAAGACTTTAATTCCTGGAGAACAGAGCTGAGCTTTTCCCATATCAGGATATTAGTGAAGAGTGAAAGGAATTTGAGTATAGAAATGATTATAATTCACTTATTAGAGTTGAAGCCCCAGCCAGGGCCATAATTTTCCCTGTATTGCAGGAGTAGAGGGTTCTTGGTGGATGTGTGTGTGTGTTGGTGGGCACTATTTTAAAGCACTGGATTGCAATTATATTAATAAATATTTACATGTGTTTATATATACATACACTAAACTACACACACACACACACACATGCAAAATCATACTCTTGGATTTAAAATATCCAAACTCTGAACAATGTGTGTCATCAGAGTATTCCTAACTACAGCCTGAGAAATAGAACTGGTTATTCCAGGGAGGCTGAAGAGTTTCTGCTACTCCAGTTACCCCCACTTACACAATACAAAGCCTCCTGAAGACAGGCTCCAGAGAACCCTTGTAAAATGCATTCCTTTAAGAATACAGTCCAAGGACTCACAATCTGGAATCCATACACTCCAGGTTTTATGAATTGTTTCATAATGTCTGTGAACTCTAGAGATTGCATGCAGTTATAGGTATGCTTTTCAAACTTTTTCTGAGACTTTCACCAAATTTTGAAATCTCTGTCATCCAGAAAAACTTCAGAATCATAAATTCACAGATATTCTAGAGTGATGAATTCAACACCTATCCTCAGACATCTAAGACATCACATTTATTTATTTAATTTATCTATTTATTTATTTATTTATTTATTTATTTTTATTCTTTTTAGCTCTTTATTGGAATATAATTGCTTTACACTGTTGTGCCAGTTTTTGCTGTACAACAAGGTGAATCAGCTGTATTTATACATATATCCCCGTTTCCCCTCTCTCCCCCGACTCCTTCCCACCCTCCCTATCCCAGCCCTCTAAGTCATCACCCCTCATGGAGTTGATCTCCCTGTGTTATGCAGCAGCTTCCCACTAGCTATCTATTTTAGATTTGGTAGTGTATATATGTCAATGCTACTCTTTCATTTTGTCTCAGCTTCCCTTTCCTCCCCCACCCCGTGACCTCAAGTCTGTTCTCTATATCTGCATCTTTATTCTTGCCCTGTCACTGGGTTCATAAGTACCATTTTTTTAGATTCTGTATATATACATTAGCATACAGTATTTGTTTTTCTCTTTCTGGCTTACTTCATTCTGTGTGACAGACTCTAGGTCCATCTACCTCACTGCAAATAACTCACTTTCATTCCTTTTTATGGCTGAGTAATATTCCATTGTATATATGTGCCACATTTTCTTTATCCATTCATCTGTTGATGGGCATTTAGGTTGCTTCCATGTCCTGGCCTGTAAAACATTGTGGTACATGTGTCTTTTTGGATTATGGTTTTCTCTGGGTATATGCCCAGTAATAGGATTACTGGGTCATATGGCAGTTCTATTTTTAGTTTTTTAAGGAATCTTCATACTGTTGTCCATAGTGGCTGTACCAACATACATTCCCACCAATAGTTCAGGGGGGTTCCCTTTTCTCTGCACCCTCTCCAGCATTTATTGTTTTTAGCTTTTTTGATGTTGGCCTTTCTGACAGGTGTGAGGTGATACCACATTGTGGCATTGACTTGCATTTCCCTAATGATTAGTGATGTCACATATATTTTAGAGTGAAAGAATTAAACACCCATCACCACTTGAATATTGCTGTTAGAAATATAATAATATCCAAAGCTATATACGCTAAAGGTTTACTTTATAAACCTTTATAAAGTTTAATTATATCTAATCACCTCAAAAAAGTATTATTAAACAAAAAATGAATACATAACCTAGTATATTATCAGATATGGCTGCTTTCATTTCCTTTTACACTTTACAAGCAGTTCACTGAAAGCTGTCATCTGCAAAACTTAAAGATCCACTTCTGGGTTATCTTGAGGTGCACCCAGAAAAACAATATCTATTTACAAGTTCATATTTCTATTATTTGTATATGTCTGCTAAATTTCAGTTAATGTTTAAAATTACAGAAGCTAATAATGTTTCAGAAAATTCACCAGTTATTATTTCCAGATTACAGGGTAAAACACAAACTGGGGGCAGTGGTCAGATTTACTGTCAGAGCCCTGTTAAGCTCGTACATCAACTGCTTCATTTAACCCTTGCAAAAGCCCTGTGATGAGGATACCAGTTATCTCCACTTTAAACAGGAAAGAAATGAAGACAGAGAAATGCAGTAACAGCCAGGAACCAGGATCCCATAAGTGAGAAGTGTTTTCTGACTCCAAATGCTGACCAGTTTAAAAGTAACTTATTGGCCACACAACTAGATACAAAATAGATAAACAACAAGGACCTACTGCACAGCACAGGGAACTAAACTCCACGTTCTGTAATAACCTTAATGGAAAGGAATCTGAAAAAAAATCTATCTATATATCTATATCTGAGTCATTGTGCTGTACACCTGAAACTAACATGACATTTAAATCAACTATACTTCAATTTTAAAAATTCAAATAAACAAGCAAATAAATAAGAGTCCTTCCAGCCTCCCACCCCCCAAAAAGTAACTTACTGGTAATTATTGGTCGTCGTCCTATTCTAGTCACCGAAAACAACATTGGGTCTTGTGGCCTCCAGTTTCTTCCTCATTTTTAATCTTTTCATCCACATGAGGAAATATCTTCTTCCTTAAAACGACTGTCAACTTTGTCCCTCTTTTTCTCAAAATGCATGTCTCACATACAAAATAACAAGCAAAAACAAAACCAATAACTTTGAAAAGGCACAAAGTAATAGTCCATCTATTTCATTGACATTATGTTGTATCTCATCAACATTTTATACCATAGTAGCAGAAAACATGAATGAAAAGGAAAAAGAAAAAAGAAAACAACTTGGTTGCAATCCCACTTTCCCTCTATCTGTTTCTTAGGACGTTTGCCTCTCACACAGGTTAGCTCTTTTTACTTTCAAGATTGCTACCCAAGGTCCGCTACCTCTTTGTAGCACTTGGATCCTAACCCTCTCCACAATCCACAGCATCCCAGCCACTAAGCTGCAGACCTCAGGATGGCCAGAGCCTCAGGCTGTCAGCTCTGGCTGTCCTGGGCCTCCCCTTCACCCTGGTGGGCAGTGACTCTTCCCATTTTGTAGCCATGACTCAAAAAGGCAGCAAGCATGACCTTAAGTAGCCCAACAAACAGGACTAGTCTTTAAAAATAATTTTAACAGCCTTTCTGTTAGTATCATTTTATTCAGAAGCCTCATATAAAAAAAGGGAAAAACAAATCTCTAGTTAAAACTCAAGGAACTTGGATGCCCTGACCTCTGCCAATTCCTGACCTGTCTGAGAAATCCCAGGCATTCCCCACTGCTCTCGGCAGCACTGCCTGAAAACGGTGTTGAATATTTAACATATATTAGAGATATATGTATAGTTTTTCCTGAATGATCTGGTCAGTTCCACAGTCTTTCATTATAAATAAAATCAAACAAAAATGTATCATTTATCCAATATGCATGTTCCTTCCGGGTAAAACTAAACATGAAACATGTATGTATTAAATTCAACTTTGGGGGAAATGTTAGAAATTAAAAGTGATAGGGTTTGTTTTTTTTTTAATCAAAAATGCTATAAAAGTGCTGAGCAAAATTAATAGATGTTGTCCAAGTTGTCTCAGACCGCGAAGCTGGCAGTGAAATATTGTCAGGCTAATTGAAACTCAGCCAAGGGACCCAGGATCCTGGCTGTGATGGCCACTGGGCCACTCGAGTCTCCTGAGTCAGCATCATGTTATATTCTGAACCTTCATCAGACCCAAAGCCTCTGCCTGCAGCTCCCTCTCCCCTCCCCTCCAGAATCATTATCTTCATTCCCTCACCTCTGAATTCCTTCCTGCCCACTCTGACCTGATTTCTCTTTCTACAAGAAATTCTGCAATAAAACAAAACCCAGAAACAACTTCTTCCAACGGCCGCCTTGTGGCCAAATCCCAAATCCTACCTCAACTGCTCTCTGGCCAGCATTTCCCTGTTGAAGTTTCTTTTGTGGCCCTCAAGGCAGTGGTCCTCAGTGGTCCTCCGCTTTCTCCTGTTTCAGCCTCTTGTTCTCCTTCCTGCTCCCACACCCTAAATGCTCAGCCCCCACACCTCCCCGCCCCCAGGCTGGGTCCTCAGGCCTCTTCCTTTTTAAGCCAATCTACATACTTTCCCAGGTAATCTGACCCCAACCCATCACTTTCATCATATATATGTGCTGGTGATTATATCTTTTATACGTGTGTGTATATATACATTTATATGCTGATGCTCCTTATACTTTGAATCCTAACCCCCCCTGGAGCCTCAGACCCACGTTTCCACCCGGCTGTCTCAGCAGGCCAACAGTACTCAACGTGAGGTTGAACTCACCATCCTCCCCCTCCCCAGATGGCCATGCCAGATGGTCTTTCCTAGTTCACTCAGAGACTCAGGCCTGAAAATGGGAGGTTCAGCTTGACACCTGCCCATGGACCGGCAGCCACCACTACCCTCCACAGACACGTCATCTCTGAATCCCAGCTTGGAACAGTGTGTGACACTCATGGGTGCTCTTTTTTTTTTTTCTTTAAACTGAACTAACATCAAGTGCTTTTCTGCAAGTGGCAATAGGAACAAGTAGAGTTTCTCGCTCTACATTCTTCAGTGGCTCCCTGCTCAAGTCAGAACACAATCCTAAATTCCTGCTGAGACCCTCGGCCATGGGGCCCCTGCCTTACAATCACACCTTCAGGAGCACCCTGGGGTCCAGGACAAGCCAGCCAGCTGTCATTCTCAAAGGATGGACAGCTCTCAAGCCTTCACAGATTTCAAGTATTTTTTTTCTTTGAACACCCTGCCCTGATGTCACTGACCTCCAGCTTTTCCTCAAGATTTAGCACAGCTATTACATTCTTCAGGAAACCCTCTGCAGCTGCCCATAACGTCCTGTGCAAAGCTCTGGGAACTTGCCACATTAGAATGACTATTCATCCATCTACCCCCCCAAACCCTGAACATAAGAATGAAGACACGTTTTCATCTCTGCACCCACTCCAACTAGCATAGCCCTGATGATTAATGATTGCCTGCTGAAGAGATGAATAGGTTCAGGGAGATTCATGAAGGATGCTTTCTTATTTCCTCTTCGAACAAGGTTATGGTAAAATGTCAGTACCACTAGAGGGCACAGAATTATAACAGAATTTTCTCATCCACTCGCTCAAAAGGAGCGAGGACGCTTGCTTCTGTATCAACCTCTTCACACAATTCCCAAATATATGCATCTTGGAAAGATCAAATAACTGTATTCAAATGATTTCCAGAAAGAAGTGTTGAAGTAGTCGGCTGAAAGAAAGACAGTAGTGCTGCCATGCTAACACGACAGAAAAAAAAATGAAATCAGGTATAGTTAAGCACAATAAACAGCGTTTTGTAAATAAAACTGAAGGTAGGGTTAGGAAAAAGCTAAAAATGTAAATACAATTCCAAGACATTGATACTACATGATTTGGAACTGTTTTAAAATGTTCAACACACACACACACACAATATGTATGCAGGGAAGCCCTTATTTCTGCAGGAAAAGTGAAGAAGCATATTGAGGCTATTTCTGTGTTTAGAATAAAACCCCAAATCCTGCTTTATAACAGCTACCAGACACCTTCCAACACTTCTCTTCTGGAATGAAAAACAGCCGAAGTTATTAACACAATAATAGGCTAAAGCTTTTATTTCAAATGTTAATGTAGTTTAGTAGTGAAAAATCCAGTTTGGGTTTTTGTTTCTGTCGGGGGTTTGTTTTGTTTTTGCATTAAATACCTATAAGTTTGAGTCCAGACTCAACTGCTTATTAATTTTGAAAAATTATTAACTTGCTCACACCTTAGTTTCTTCCCTATAAACTAGATATGATTGCCGTGCTCACTTAAGAGGGTGTTGTCAGGATCAAGTGAAAAAATTCTTGTAAATCACAGAGGCTCCTGCACAGTAAACATATGCTAAATATTTGCTGTTATTTTGTTTTGACAATGGTGATCAGCACATTATTTTAGTAATTCCCAGGAAACAAATTTTGATAGTGGCTGGGATGAAAATGGTGAGATTTTTCTTCCCCCACTATCTTCTGCTCTCCCACCAGCCTCTCTTCACATCCGCATCCACTCACATCTGCATCCACTCACACATCCATTTCTGCATCCCTGGGCAAAGACTGCTGTGAAAGGGCCATGCCTCATCCACTGAGGGCAGGGCTGCTCTGTTAGAACCTTCATGCAGTCTAGCCAGGCTCTTAAGATCTCTAATGTTTCCCTGGGTTCTCCAATTTCTGTTTGATGGTGAAACACATTGAGAATCTCAACATCATATCTCCTAGATAAGGATCCTCCGTGGACTAAAAATGATACCTGTGGTACACTATGCTGACGCATTGAAAATAATAGGAGGAAGTAAATATATTTAGTGAATCAATAGTTATAAGATACTTAAGAAACACAATTAAAGTTGTGCTATGCTTGTGGGTTTGGTTATGATCTGATAGGAGGGAAATAAAAGCTAAGGGGAAGGGTAGCATAGCTTAAAGGGTGTTCCACTCAGGAGTTAGGGGACGTCAGTCCTTCCTCCAAGGCAAGCAGCCGATTCTTGGGCAAGTCACTGAATAGCAGGCAACAGCGGATTTCCATTTCTTCATCAGCTAACATCCCTTTCGCTCTAAGGTTTGAGGATTCTATATATCATTACCACTCTGGTTGACCCAGCAACTCACAGTGGGTCAAAATGCATCCACATCTCTCAAAAGCAGCACTTCCACCCATCGCGAGCTGATCAGAACCATGACCATGGCTTGATGGGAGGTGTGTTGAGGTGGTAGGGCTGTAGCAAAGGGGTAACTGGACAGGGGGGTACACAGAGAAGAAGGAGAGAGGGAGAGTCATGGGGTCACCGACATTCTGTGAAATCAGTTCTGCCTTAAAAGTCTTCCCTGGGCATCTCTAGCTCTTGTACAGAATTTTTCATATTACTATTTTAGAGTACCCTTCAGATGAAAAATGTAATTGGATATAAAGCACACTGAAGTAAAATATTTCTAGTAACTATTTTCAGTGGAAACCATCTCCAGGTAGACTTCAGAAAATAGAAGTTTCCATGGTCATACATTTCAGGCAGGCATCTTACACTGAGTTGAAAGCACTCCCATGTCCAAAGCATGGGGAGTGGAAATCACCTCACATGCTCTACACTAGAAATAAACATTTGCTTTGAAAAAGGCAGGCATCTTTTACCTTTATACCTCTCTATAATGCTCTAATGTAATTATTATGGTCATAATAAACACTACTATATTGTTTTACTCTTTGTGCTTGTGATATTAGATTTTAATATTTCAACAAAAAGAATGAAAGGCAGTTTCCTAGCAACATCTGTACTGAAAGGCACAACGACAGAAAAAGCTTTATCACAACACTCTGTTTTCCCCAGAGTTAATTTTTGCCTTTTGAGGGAAGCTAGCTGGTAGTGAAGAAGCCAGTTCCACACAGAGAATTCTGGGTGAGAGGCCCTTAAGCCTCACATGGCCTTTCCTTCTGAGCAGCGCAGGCCAGGGCGGGTGTTAGGGTTTGTGGCTAAATCCCCTTTTCCGAAGGTAGAAGGCAGAGACACTGAAATACAACCATGTGTTCTTTTGTGCATATTCTGTTAAAGATGGGGAACTAGCGCTCCGGGGAAGGGATACTAAACCGGAGACGAGGTTGCTGGGTTCCTAGTAACCCGCATACCAATCACCTGTGAACCCTTGGTCTGGTCCCCCCGGGGTGCTTCTAACTGGAGGTTACTCTACAAGAGCCAATCCCAAAGGTCCTTCCCAGCTCTAAACTGCTGCTGATCACCACCTTTGACGTTATTTTAAAGTTTCACTTATTTGTTTAATCAACATCACTGCTTCACTAATACCACTGCGGCACCCCCATCACTCAGCATCACTGGGAAATCAGGCAACTGGCTCTTTTCCGAGAAACGTGTCCCGCCTTCCCGAACGTTCCTGCCTGCACGCTGGCTTGACCACCCAGCCCGAAGGGACCTGACCTTCATAGTGGGGCCGGGCAAAGTCTGCAAGAAGGAAAACCGCGTGGTCAGGAGGAAATGGTTTTCGTTCTCCTGCCTGCAGAAAAGCCAAGATTTTTCATGTTTAAAGCGTGCACACGAGTCCTTTTAAACCTCTAGATCTTTCACCCAGAAAGTCCCCGCGCAGAAACTCAGGGGGGAGTCTAAATATAGTGACGGCCAACTCCCCGCCCTCTGCCGGGTCCCCGCGGCTCTGGGACTGGAGGGCTCGCTGCGGGGCGCGCTCTGCACCGGCCTGAACATCGGGGCACCGGGCCGTCCCCCTCGCCCCTCCACGAGCGCGCGTGGGGAGTGAATTGAGGGACGGGAGAGCGGCTCCGGGGGCTGGTGCTCGGCAGTCACGTGGCGCCGCCGCCAGCTGCACCGAGCGCCGCGGGGAAGTGCCCGCCGCCGCCAGGCGTGGGGACAAGGAGGGAGAGAAGCGGGGGCCCGCCGGCGGCCTAGAGGGCTGCGCTGACCTCCCAGCGATGGCAATAAAAAGCAAGAGCAAAGCGTGGAAGTGCAGCGGCTGCCGCAGGCAGACAGGCGCTGCTGCGGGTGTGCGCACGGAGTGGAGCCCGCAGAGCATCTCTCTCCGAGGGGCGGGGACAGCTGACATCGGACTCGCGCCTCGGCTTTAGGCTTCTGGAAGGAAGAGGCACTTGGACGCACTACCTTGGAACCATCTGCTCTGGCTTTGCGGTGGAACCTCAGCTATTCCTTCAGTTTAACTTGTGATCCTTTCCTTCCTATTTGGGGGAGGGGAAGGGGTTCCACTCTGTTGGAAGAAGTTCCCAAGCCCGACTTCCTTTAGGCTTCCGCAGCTAACTGCGAAGTTGAGCGGCTTATGTTTTTTAACTCAGTCTCACAGGAGGCCAGAGGCGCAGCTGGGGGCCCCGCGGCCTCCCTCCTCCCCGGAGACTGGGGGCTTGGGGCCGCCGCCCTAGTGTCGGAGGCGGCTGGAGACCCAGCTCCTCATTCCTCTCACCGCGTAAGTGGTGGCAGACGCGGGTGGGGCGGGGACCCCGCCTGGCCGGTGTCCTGGGCTCTCCATCCTTGAGCATTTTCCCCCAGACTCTGAGGCCGCCGCCGCCACTGCCGAGACTTCGCCGTTTTATGACTTTCTCGGACTTAAAGGAACATTTCTTGACGGAGGGACCCGGTTTGTCCTCCCCTGCTTCGCGCGGCTGTCACGCGCAACCCCCAGGCCACTCGTTCACTGCGGAGCAGCCACTTTGGAGTTTCGACGCCCTCCCCACACTCCCCGCCCCCCCCCCCCCCCCCCCCCCGGGCTGGGAAGGCTATCCAGCTAAGCTGTCTGATGCTGGGATGGAAAGCCACAGCCCGCCAGCCGGAGTGAGCGGCGGGAAGATGCCCCGTGCCCGCCTCGCCGGCTCGGCAGCCGTGTCCTGCGGGTCTGCACCCTGAACGCGGGGATCAGAGCGCCCCCGCCCGGAGCTTCGGCCCGCGCGCCCGGGTACTGGCTGGTACCTGGAGGGCAGGGCCGGGCCGTTCCCGCGCACACCCCTCGCGGAAGGACGGCCGCACCAGCCCGCGCAGCGGCGTAGCGGCGGGAGGGAACCGCGCCTGCCTCTCGCGTTCCTCCTCTGGGCGCGAGGCGGGCTTGCCCCTTCAGGACACCTCCAAAGCCCCGGTCCCCTCCGGCGTGGGGAGCTCGGGGCCAGGCGTGCGCGCGAGAGGGCTCCCGCTCCAGCCCCGGGGGCGCTTCGCCAGGAGGGAGTATCCGCCGCGGGAACGGAGGGGGCCAGAGAAGCCCGCTTGGAGTGACGCCCCCGACACGTCCGGATTTCGCATTCAAAGCTGAAGGCTGCTCGACCCCCGGACCTCTCAGCCTCCTCTGCGCGCCCTCTGCGCGCCCCCTGCGTCCCCGCTGCTCCTCCGATCTCCGCGCGCAGGTCGCCGGCAGCCGGCCGCCCCGTCGGCCGCCACTGCCTCCTCGAAAGCGGCCGGAGCGCATGAGGCCGCGGCGCCCGCCGGTGGCGCCCCCCTCGTGGTGCCCGCGGTGATGCCATGCCCCGCCAGCACGCGGGCGGAGAGGAGGGCGGCGCCGCCGGTCTCTGGGTGAGGAGCAGCGCGGCGGCGGCGGGCGGGGGGCGCGCGGGCGGCGGCATGAAGGATGTGGAGTCCGGCCGGGCCAGGGCGCTGCTGAACTCGGCGGCCGCCGGGGGCGACGGGCTGCTGCTGCTGGGCCCCCGCGCGGCGGCGCTGGGCGGCGGCAGCGGCGGCCTGCGGGAGAGCCGGCGGGGCAAGCAGGGCGCCCGGATGAGCCTGCTGGGGAAGCCGCTCTCCTACAGCAGCGGCCAGAGCTGCCGGCGCAACGTCAAGTACCGGCGGCTGCAGAACTACCTGTACAACGTGCTGGAGAGACCCCGCGGCTGGGCGTTCGTCTACCACGCTTTCGTGTGAGTACCCGCGCCCCTCTGCGCGCCCCCCACCACCGCGGCGGCGGGGCCCTCCTGCCTGGTCCCCCGGGACGCCCGGCGCCCACGCCCTGGCTGGGCGCGCGTACACACACACACACATACACACGCGCGCACACACGCGCGCGCGCGCACGTGGTGGCTTTTATTTCTCTGCACGTGTTTAAGGTCTTCCTCCTGGAGCCTTCCACCTCGCTGAGCCCCACCTCTGCCGCTTCTGCGGACCGAGCCCTTCCCCCCGCCCGCCCCCGGCGCACCCGGTGAGGGGCCGGGCCGCTCTGGGCGCCCTCGGGGAGAGCCAGGCAGGCGCGGGACTCTGGCTGCGCGGATAATTGGGAGCGATTAGGTCCAGAGATCTGTCCACTCCAACCAACCGAAGGGGGCGCCCGGAAGCTGGGAAAGGCTCAGGGAGGCGGTGCGCCCGCGTGAGGCTCGGGAGAGTGTGTTGGATAGGTTAAGAGGTGATGGCGGGGTAGACGCGGCGGGGAGAGGGGAGGCGCAGGCCCGGGTCCTGGTACCCGGGGTGGAGCTGGGGAGCCTGCCGCTCGGGGGGACAGCAGCTAGGTTTCCAGCGCTCCCGGAAACACGCCTCGCCGCCACCTCAACCGCCACTAACGGAAAGTCTGTCAGTGCACGTAGTCCTTCCTGCTACAGCGGTGGCCGAGGTCCGGAGGAGACAAGCAGGGCCGGGCGAGGGGATGCTTGCTCTGGTGCAGTGGCGGAAGCAGGCGGGGAGCCCCGCGTGCAGGGGCGCGGGCCCAGGTGCAGGGCAGGCGCGCCGCCCGGGATGGGATCAGGCAGTGGGCGAAGTTGGCAGTGGTGGCTCGGAGTCAGAGCGTGTGTGTTAAGTAAGGCTTCACCATCTAGCATAGAATGCTTAATGAGAAAATGATTGGAAGCAAATGTTTATTTTTCCCTTAGGCATTTGAAACCTTTCAGTGGCTTTAAAGTTTACTACTGTTTTTCCCACAACGTCCATTCATTCAGTCTTCTGTTAGAGTTAGGTTTATGTGGACGTTTTAACGTCGTTTTTATGCCGTTACACCCTCATCTTTTTTTCTTCTTTTTCTCCTCTTTTTTTTAGTTCCCCTTTTCTGCTTCTTTAAGTTAAAATGAAATAGAAAGAAGGCAGCAGCCGTAGGAGGACAGTACAGAAATTTGCAGGCACTCACTGACAGGTTCCTTGTTTCCTAGTAAAAAAGGTTTGAACACATGAATTAAGCGTCTTTTAGAAATGAGGCATGTCCTCCAAACATAGCACTCAGAAACACTTTTTGAAATAACACAGGCGAAGAGGCTGGTTTTGTGAATAGGTGACCCTGGAATTTGACCACGTAGTAGTCAGGAAATTGGTGGAGTCTACGATCTGTGGGGCTCTGGTGTCTGGAAAATTTTACGGTTCCAGATTGATGTGAACATGTAGCATGAGGTGGAATATTCCAGCCAACTTTCCATTTTACAATCTACACAAGGAGGACGTTGTGTAGCATCACTGTTACATCAAAAGGTATACTGTGTGTGAGATTCAGGTCGCCGTAGAAGTGGTTACTGCATTAAATGCTAGACTTAGAGAAATACTACTGATGCTTTTCCTGTTAATCCCCTCTGAGTTGATATATAATTAATTCTATTACCTAATGAACCTGATAGATTATTTTGACCTGTCAGGATCCACTAAAACATTTAGCAATACAATCTGTGCTCAATTTGACGGCAAAGTATATACTGAATGTAAAAAATTCTTCTGTTACAGGAATTTGCTCAGAACATTCATAGCTTTGATTTTATAGTATGATGCTATTTAGTGGCCTTTAATTTTTGGTAATTTATGTATTGTATATTCAGAAAGTGTTAGAGACAACCTTGGTTGGTGCTCCTGCTTTGTATCTCCTGTGTTGCCCTTGAACATGAGTGAGGACTTCTTGTAATGCAACATTTACTTTTCCATATGTTGGGGTTTAACAGGTTTTTCTGACCTTACAGAATCTTAAACTTTTGACAAATGATTTTTCAAGAGCTTCAAGTTTACATAATTCTCTACTCACCAGGCTCTATTGATCAATCTGTGTCTTTAGCTGTAGATACAAAATAGTGTACTTGTGAATACCATGTGCTGCTGTGAAGATTTGCGTTACTAATTTCTAGAGTCTGAAACCATAATGCCTGAGCGATCGGGTAGGGGTGCTAGACTCACATTAGCACAAAGGTCAAACCATTTCTGGGAAGCTCTGCACAACTACAGCTGACCCAGGGGGACAGGCCATCTTTGGAAGTTGCTGCTCATGATTTTAAATAAGCTTTAGAATGGCTGGAGTTTACACATTAAAGTAATAAAGGAAAGTTACTTTGAGCTATAAGTCTAACGAGACCATTAATAATAAAAAATATATATATAAGAAAGCAATTTCTAAAGAAGTGTAACTAACTAATTCCTTGCCAGCCTGGGAATCCCCAAATCTTACTTTAATAACAGTTTTTGTAGCACATTAAGGTTCTTGCCAAGAACAAGTGCACTGTGATTAATGAGGTACTTCAAGGATGGATTTACTTGGTCAACCCGTGTTTTCATTGCCAAGAAGCAAGAAAAGTATGTTTAAATTTACGTTCCTGGTAAAGAAACATTTCTGTTAACTGTGCAAAAACCATGATTATAATGGTATTTTAATGGTATAAAATGTAGTTTCAAGTGTATATATCCCAGTCTACTGGTGAGATGGCTGGTAAGAACAAGAGATGACCTGCTCCAAATACTTTCTTCCACTCTTTATAAATCGGTGGAGATTAAGAGAGTCTGTTCTCTTACTGTTCTTTAGATTTACCAGGCAGCCATGTTTCCTGGTTTCCTGTTTTAGCTGCCCTTTAGTTTAATAGAGGAGCTATTCAAATATGAGGTGACATATATCTTTGAATGTTGTTTGTCCATTTTTAATCCATCATCTATTTGGGGAAAGTTTAGAGTAAATGGTGGTAATAGAGAGACACAGTGGTGACTCCATCTATGAATTTGCACTCATGGGGCAAACGTGGTTCTGAGAGACAGCAAAGGAAACAGCGTGCAGACACATGTAACTCATCACTTTGTCCTGTGTGTCTTTGCCTGGCATAATACCATGGATTGGAATGTATAGATATTTTAAACTAGAAGTCATCCAGTCGCCCAGGTGAGGAACCTGGCAGTCATCCTTGACGCCTTCCTTTTTCTCAGACTCGCTCCCGCTGTCCACCCGACTGATCACTGAAGTCCGTGTGTTCAGCCTGTATGTATTTTTCAAATCCATTCCCTTCTCTCCTTTGCTACCGCTACTCTCCCTGTTTCTCCATATACCCCCATTGGATTATTTGTAATATTCTCCAGCTTCTGTTATCAGCCTTCCAGCTCTTTGCTCTGACACCATAGTGTTTTTCCTAAAATGCAAATCTTATCTTATTATACCCTTGCCTAGAATCTTTGCATGACCCTTCACCATCTACTCCTCCATTCATTCGTCAGTCCACCTGCAAACATGTGAGTGTCCACGTGTGCTAATTCCCAAATTAATAAGGTGAAGTCCTCCACTCTCAAGAAAGGAAAAGATTTCAGCAGGGGATGAGTACACACCTATGAACGAGAGTGAAACGCAGCTATTATAGAGGTGAGTACAGAGTCACATGGGAAAAGAAGAGGAAGAGGAGCTGAGGGCAGAAAGGTCGGCACAGGCTTCAGAGAGGTAGTGAGGTGTGAGCTGAGTTTTGACAAATAACTAGTTATTTTTCGGGTGTAAAAGCAAGGAGGGGATGAGCGATCTTGATGGAGAAAATAACCTAGGTAAAGACGTGGAATGGGAATCAACATGGTATTCTGGGTACTGGTGGGTATTTGCAGAATGAGGATGACCTCAGAAAAAGAGAGTAAAGCAAAGGCACACGTGCCTGACCTTGGTTGGCTTCAGATGCCGGCCATGGAATCTAGTCTTTAACCTGTAGCTGGTACCGATCACTGAATGGTGATAATCAGAGGAATGACGTCATGAGATACGAATTTGGGGAAGATGTGTCTTTCCTTGGTTCTGTAAATGGATCAAAGGGTGCCAGATAGAGCCAGTGTGGCCTGTGAGGAGATGACAGCAACTGTCCAAGTTTTCCACTCATTGTTTTATTCTTTCACCCATAAATTCATACCACAATGTTTGTCAACTGGTGTCTACTTTGTGCCATGGACTGTTATAGAAAGGTGAGAGTTGATTGCCTATGGATTCAGCTTCACCTAGAAGTTGGCATACTATCGAACTAGAGTTGACTGTAACCATGGGGACAAAAAGGAGGGATTTAATTGGAGAACAGTTAAGTATGTAGAATTCAGATTATTTTCACTAGTCTGATGTGTGCTGTGAAAAGGGTGACTCCGAGCTGGGTGATTTGGGGAGCTGAAATACCATTCAGTAATATACAGGACAAACCATGAGGGGCATGCTTTCAGGGGATATAATGAGTTCAGACTTGCACTTGTTGAGTTGGAGATGTTTGTAGGACATTTGGGGGAGATGGTAAGTGGTAAACTCACAGTAGTGAACCAGGTACATGCGGTCTCTTTGCATCGGGTCTTGGATCAGTAGCCAGAACCATTTCTGGCATGAAGAGAGCAGTCAATGAAATATGTTTGAAGTGATGACTGCCTTTGCAAATCTAGTGCAGAATCTAGATGTCTTGATTAGATATTCAGATTTGGAAGCCACCAGCAGTCTTGTACTGGTGAAGCAGTGAGGAGGACAAGTGAGTTAGCCCAGAGATGCAGAGTGGAATGAGGATGTGGTGGAGGACAGAGTGGGGACACCACCAGCAACCAGTGGATGGAAGGGTAAGAGCCCCTAGAAAGACCTGGGAAAACTCAACAGCGACCAAAGTGCCACAAGGAAAAAGCCAGGAGACCTTCTCTTCATAAAAGCAAAGGCGGGAAGATGTGTAAAGGAAGGAGACGTGGTCAGTGTTTCTGGTGCTGCAGAAAGAACTAGAAGAGGTGTGCAGGATTTCATTGGTTGGGGATGAAGGCAGTCCCTGATGACCTTTGCTGAAGCAGCTGCAGTGGAATGGTGTCATGACCGGGATTTAAGCGGCTTGAGGACGGCTGAGAGCTCAGAAAGTGGGCACAGGAGTGTAGGTTAACTCTGGATTCCTTGGACCGGCTCACAAGACCCCTCATGATGTGGCCTCTGCCATCTGTCCTGTCGCATCTCTAATACACTCCTGAGCCCCAGCCTTGCTGAGCTGCCCCATCCTGTCTGCTGCTGAACACAGTGTTTGCTCTTGCTGTTCTCTGGGGCTGTTCCCACCCCTTGCATTCCGGCTGCACAACTCCTACTGTTTCTTCAAAACACAGTTCAAGGATCGCCTCCTCTTGGGCACTTCTCCTGCTGCTGGGATCACTTAGGTGCCCCTCATGTCAGGTTCCAAGGTCCCCGGGAAGGTCATTACCATGGTGCTTGCCCCACCATGTGGTCCTTGTGAGCTGCTTGGTCTGTCTCCCAAGAGAAGGTGAACTTTCCATACAGAAAATCTATTTATCTCTGAATTCCAAGCACCTAGCTAGGTGCCCTGTATCTAGTAGACCCTCTATAAATACTTGCTTCATGAGTAAGTAAATCATTTTCCTTGGAAGCTTTCCATAGAGGGGTTGCAAAGTGAAACAAAGCTGAAGGAGTTACCAAGTCTTTTTGATTTCCTTAGAAGTAAGATACCACTGATGGTTCATTTAGCGGAGAAAGGTATGGGTCCAGAAGCAGGAGATCTTTGCTTTGCTTCCAGCTTTCCCGCTCATTCGCTTTGTGACTTGGAATAAGTTACTTCCTCCTTTTGGGTTTCTAGATCTTATCTGTGAAACGGGCACAGCGGTGTTGATGACACAGCCACGGTGGTAGAGCCTATTGTGGAGAGTCTGAAATGTAATCAGATGCGGAAGGAGTGTTTGTAATTAGTGATCGCTTCATCATTTCCCTTCCTCATCTCCGAGCTGCAGGGCCCCCTCCTAATTGGTCGCATTAACTCCTAGCTGCTGGTGAGGTCTGTGGGCCACACAGTAGCCAAGGGGAGTCTTTCTAAGGAGTTCAACAGCACATCGCTCCCCTTTGGGAGGGAGAATCTGTTGATCACCCTTCTCTACCCAGTTTCTTAAGAGCAGGGGCTCTCTGTCTGGTTCTCTACTAGATCCCCAGCACCCAGAGCAGTGTCTGGCATGTAGGAGATGCTCCACGTGTACAGACTGATTCACTTACCAATACCCCACATCCCCCCAAATACACTGCTGGTTCCTGGTGGAAGATGGAATTTGAATCTCTTGGCCACTCCCTCTGTCAGGACTCAGACCTGATGAACGACTTTATTATTTACATATATATTCTGTTCAGAGTTAAGTCTCTGTCTGTAGAAGGTGATGTTTGCATTTTCTTTTCACTCCTGCATTCCTTAAAAACCACTGATTTCCCTTAAGTACAGAGAGGCCTTATACAAGTTCTACTGCTTTATGCTCTGCTAATCTAGTCACATAAAATGCTCCATATAAAATGCCCAAATCAATCTGTTTTCAGAAATGGAAACAATGCAGTAGTATTTGAGGGTCGTATTAAAATTAGAAATGCTAAAGGTGTTACAATCTTAGTATTGGGAACATTTTGGCCTAAGAGAAATAAAACAGAAGAAAATAATATTTCAAAATGGTATGAAGTCTTGATACAAGAACCACTATAAACAAGGACAGTAGCCAGCAGTCTTTTGATAATTGCTTGCAAAGAAGAGGTGCCAGTTTAATTTTTAATTGCAAATGGCTATTTTGGCAGGTGAGAGCGCCAGCAGGCCGAGTTTTCGCCCAGCCCACTGCTGTGAAAACTGCTTGAAGCCCAATTGCTGGGCCGCCACAGCTTCTAGTTGTGTTGAATGATGGGTAGATGTTTTCATTGCAATTTCTTTTTCCCTCAACCATTTCAAGGATGCTATTTGAAGTTTTATTTGGTTTCAACCTGGGAGACAGGTTGGCCACATAACTACATTTTTTCATAATTTTTAAAATTCTTCAGTGGCTCTCAGAGTCTTAGGTGACCCTTGTGATCCTTTGTTATCAGCTTGTCTAAATAGTGAGTTTCTGAAATGTTATTGAAGTCATCTATTTATAAACTTAAAAATTCTGGGGGCTTTTTCCATTTTATCTATAGATGTATATAGATGTATACATATGTACATCTATGTATATCTCTATATATATGCACATATGTGTTCCATACTGTATCCTAGCAGATAACTTGTTAGTGCAAATATTTACATTTACCTTATTTTTGCTCCTCGAAAAGTAAATAAGACATTTAAATAAAATGCAGTGGAAAATAAAAAGATCATATGGAGTTTATATCATGATTTGAAAGATATTTAACTGTGTATGAAGAGACACCCTGTTTACACAGTTAGTCATAGTGTTCGTTGCTTCCATTTATAGTACCTGTGAGGTAATTCTAGAAGCTGTATTCGTTCTTCAGTCAGTGGCAGGATGATCTTTTATAATTATCATATTATAATTTCTCTTTTCTTTTTTTTAAACAGTCAGTTCAGATGAATACTTAGCAGTCATCGTGTGTACCACTCAATGTGCTAGATGCTGGTGGTTCACAAAAGGGGAACGATGTGGACCTTGACCTCAAGGAAAGGGGGACATGATGAGATTTGGATTTGGTTATCAACTTTACTGATTTCATGACTATGAGCATGTTGCTTCCAATACCATCGACTTAATCTGTAAAACAGAAATAATAGCATTACATCAATGTAGTACAATATGTTATATGTATGTGATATATATGCATATAGTCACAGTTAGCACAGGGGCCATTATTATTTTTTTTTATTTATTTTTTTTGGGGGGTACACCAGGTTCAATCATCTGTTTTTATACACATATCCCCGTATTCCCTCCCTTCCTTGACTCGCAGGGGCCATTATTGAAACAGGAGAGAAATACAGAGGTAATGTCATGGAGGGCTGGACTACTCTGTCAAGGTCCAGGATGCTCTCCTGTAGGTGATGGGCAGTTTTTGAGGTCGGTGGGGTTAGGCAGGTGGTGATGTCATTGAATTTCCATTTTAGATCATCTACACTGCCAGCTCTAGGAATGATGGCCTGAAGGGGACAAATGAGGTGGGAGATCCAGTTTGAAACTGTTGTTCCAACTGAGACAAGATCCACTGGATGGGAGCAGTGGTAGCAGAGATGGAGAAGAAAATATGGCAATAGAGTTGAAATGTATTAAAGAAGGAGTCCGTGTGGAAGGTGAAGAAGAGGGATGGATTTGTTATTTCCAGGTTCCTGGTTTGTGGTTGGCTACATAGCGGGGCCATTAAATGCGATTGTGAATACAGGAGGGACAACAGGCTGCAGGGAAAGTTGGGGGTGGTAAATGCGTTCAGTTTTAGAGATGCTAAGCTTTCAGTGAGTGTGGGACTCCTCAATATATACGTTTGTTGGCTGCAGATGAGGATTTAAAAGACACGGGGGTAAAGAGAGCAGGTAAAATCACAAGGAGAGCATGTAAAAGAGAGAGGATGGAAACCTGGGGAATACTGACACGTAAGGGTGAACAGAGAAAAGGGGGAATAAAACAGAATAGACAGCGAGTTGGAAGGAAACACCCGACAAAAGGATGGTTAGGTGGTCGTGGAAACCAAGGGAATTGAGAGGGTTTCAAGAAATAGTCCGCTATGAAATGTGGTCAGTAGTCTGGCAAGATAAAGACCAAGGAGTTACCCCTGGATCTGATGGCAGCGTGGGAGCTGTCAGTGAAGGAAGTGCTTAGGGCAGAAGCCAGAATGCTGTTTGCTGGGAAGTGAATCGGAAGTGACAAGACGCGTCGGCGGGAATATAAGAGAGACTGGACTCTAGCTTGAAGAAAACACAAGACTAAGATGGAGAGCACGAGAGGGGAAGTTATAAGAAAGAAGATTGTTTACCATCAGCAGTAGTCATTGTAATTATTGATTATGTGCTGGACATTGTTCTAAATGCTTTACACATGTTCACTCTTTTAATCTCAGAATAGCCACAAGAGGTGCTGTTAGGATCATCATCTCCTTTGAACAGACCAGGATGCTGAGGGAGAGGGTCAGTGACCTGCCCATGGTCATCCACCAGGTTCATAGTAGGACAGGGCTCTGAACCATGGAAAGCTGGCTAAGAGCCATGTTCTTAACCACTATAACCACTGCTATCGTGGGTGGTGCCTGTGGGCCCAGGACCCTCCTATCACATGGATGGCTTCTTTTAAAAACTGCTCTGTGGGGGAGTGGAATGAACTGGGAGATTGAGATTGACATGTATACACTATTGATACTATGTTTAAGATATATAACTAATGAGAACCTACTGTACAGCACAGGGAACTCTACTCAGTGCTCTGTGGTGACCTAAATGGGAAGGAAATCTGAAAAAGAGAGGATCTGTGTACATGTATAGCTGATTCACTTTGCTCTACAGTAGAAACTAACACAACATTATAAAGCAACTATACTCCAATAAAACTTAATTTTAAAAAATAAGTAAAAATTAAAATAAAAAAACTGCTTTGGGGTCTGGTATAGTTCTTACCAATACAGCATATGCACAACAAAATATTGTTGAAAAAGATGAATGATAGTTGAAACTCCTTATAACCTAGTATCAGAGAGTTACATGTAACTTAATAGTGCTAGGAATGTTTGTTTCTCTGTCTCCAAATTCTAACCAGCTCAAGTTTTAAGTTTTCCATAAAGTTTCTCTTGATAGCTCTGGCTTATTTCCTTACTTTTATTTACCTCCCATAGCTTTTATTATTTGGACCATGTATTTCAGCCTTTAATTACATTCTTGCATTGCTTTCTAATTGGATCGTTTAACTAATTCTTCACAAATAATTTGTGTCTAAAGAAACCAAAGTATCCTCTTTTATTATTTTTGTATATATTATGGCATCAAGCCCAGGTTTTTATCCTTTGTTTTTAATCCAAATTTACCTAGTTTATTGCTACTAGGGGGACTATTTGAATGTTATAACTCTTTTTTTTTCAAACAGGAATCTCCTTAAGTTCTACTAGTCTAAATTGTGGAGCAACTTATATTGAGGACCCAAAGGGCTATAATAACCTCTTAATAGCATTTCCTATAAACATTAAATTTTGAATTTATACTTTCACTGCCGAATACCTAAGATTCATTTAAAATAGCAGCAGTTGCTTCATTTACGTTTCAGAGTGGCTGAATGTGCAATAGAACCATTTACTCCAGACTGATTTTACAGGATTTTCTTTCATTAAACTAATAGAATACTCATGTTTTCATCACACTAGTATCAATGTCTTCCATTTAGTCTTCATGCTTTCCTCTCCCCTTCCCCATCCAGATTTTTCTTGGATGTTTTTTCCTTTCTTTCTCTAATTTGTCCTGTCATCTTTCCCCCCAATTAAACTATTCCTAGTTTTTTTATTCCTCTCTCTCTGGGCGCCTATATTTCTGAAATGAGGCTTCTCCTCATTCCTTTTTACCAGGTTGTATAATTTGATTTCTCTTCCTCTTAGAGCTGTCTGCTCTTAATCAGGAGATACACTGACCCTGTAATTGCTTACACGCTTCAGGCGTGTCCTGCATCTGCAGACCAGGCAACCTAATGTACACATCACCCTGAGATAATTAACTGAGGCCTCTAGAAAGATGCAGAAGTTAGAGAACCCTACTTTTCTGGGAGTTTTAGTTAGGCTCAGATTTCTTAGGAAATAAGAGAGTGAAGCCTTAAAGCTTCTCTGAGGCTGTCTGATATCTACCTATTATTTCTGAAATCTGGGAGTACTCAGATATTCAGTGAATGATTTTTAAAAGATTGTACTTTCCATTTTAGAAGTTGACTACTGTATATAGCTGAGAAATAAACTAGAAATTATTTTTATTCCTCATGGAATTATTATAGAAAGAGGCACATTAAAGAAGTCAATATGTTTGTAACAGAGAGTTAAATAGCAGTTAACTTAAAAACATTCATCACAAGTCCATCAATACATGAATGGTTAAAGAAGATGTGGTATATATAGATATAGGCGTGCACACACACCAACACCCACACACAACGGAATATTACTCAGCCATAAAAAAGAATGAAATCTTGCCATTTGCAGCAACACGGATGGGCCTTGAGGGCATTGTTCTGAGTGAAATAAGTCACGTGGTCTCACTTATACATGAAATCTGAAAAACAAAACAAGTGAACATGAAAAACAAAATAAGTGAACAAACAAAACAAAATAGAAACAGATTTATAGATACAGAGAGTAAACTGGTGGTTGCAAGAGGGGTAGGGAAGAGGGGGTTTGGTGAAATAGGTGAGGGGGATTAAAAGGTACAAACTTTCAGTCATAAAATAAGTGAGTGACAGGGATATAATGTTCGGCATAGAGAATATAGTCAGTAATACCATAATAATTCTGTCTGGTGACAGATAAACGTATGGTGATCATTTCGTAATGTATTTGATTGTCAAATCACTCTGCCGTACACCTGAAACTAACAGGATATTGGATGTCAACTATACTTCAGTAAAAAAAAAGTGTTTATCACATAGACTGTTTGCAGTCGTTAGCAGTTTCCTTTCTCAGTAAACCAAAACATAGATCTATAATTTGGCAACAGAGAGCTGCAGTTCTCCTATTTCATTGGAGATTAAAGCATGAACTCAAAATGCAAGTTGTCAGAGGAGTGCATAGGAGATGGAAAACCACCTGTATTTTTTCTTACTTGGAAAGTTTTCCAAAGCATAGGCTTTATGAAAGCTATCCCCACAATCTTTAATGGAATGGGTGCTAAGTTTAGGTCTCGCTTTTTCTCTAAACCTGTGTTCCCTCCCACCTGAATGAATTTGGGACTGGATGGGATTGAGAATTTGGGTTCTTCTCCCATGTTTAGGTCATCGGATACATTTCGCAGCTTTCTGATTTGTGAAGAAATCTGAAAGCGTGACCTCATGCTATGTGTAAGGACCTGAACTGCATAGGGACTACAGACACTGAACAGAAATGAGGCCAGCCTATGTCTTCAAGGAATTATTACTCCAGAAGGATATGATACTGAGCTACAGAAACCACCTCTCTGAGTTAACAGGATAAAAGCAAAGGTTGGCCCTTCTCCAGAAGCATTTAGCTACTGCTCCTATGAAAGGGATTTTCAGGGTGAAGTCTGATCGCGGTACAGATAACTGCTGACTGCCAGCAATCTTGACCCCCTTGGGAAACTTTGAAACTGGGTGTCCAGCTGCCGTGCAGGTGGGCATTCTCTGCAGTGCATCCCACACAGAGACCAGACCCAGGAGTTCCCGCTGATCATAGTAATTTCCAAAGAGCAGTAATTAAACTAGTTAAACTAAATGTTCTGGTTAATACAACATTCTGAGTATGTTTAATTTGCTCCCAAGAATGTTTAAAAATAGAAAAGAAACCAATGCTGCTTCATAATACTTTGTTTGGGGATGTCTTTTTTTCTCTCCAAAATGACGAAAAATAACGCAAACTGAAAGTTTGTTTTTTTTAAAAAAAATCAAATGAAACGCTCTTCTATCTTCAGTATATATTCTTAATTTCTACTCTTGTTAACTTTATTTTAGTGCATGGAGGGACGATATTATACCCGGCCTTCCATGGGGCCTAGAATTCATTCATTCTTTCCTTATTTCATTCATTCAGTATTTGAATACGCGCCTCATGTCACGTCCTTGGAACACTTTGGAAATACTCTTTCCCATTTGGTCGACTTTCTCCAGGTAGGTGGGAAATGGCTCTTTTTCTTCAACCAGAGAGTGGCTCTTCAGAGTAAAGATAAAGCCAGTCAGAGTAAGAATGTGTATTCACTGCAATCCCTAAGGTGCCTTTGGTTTTCTTTTTAAGACTACAGCCTAACCTTCAGATGTATTTCTGAACTAGATGGGCAATCAGGTGATGGAATTACACGGTGACAGTAAACTAGTTTTAAATTTGCCAGAGCCAGATGGTTAGATTCTATAGTTCTGTTCTGCTCCATCAAATGGAAGAGGCGAGGAAGTTGGATGTCAATACAAATGACTTTAGGGAAACACATTTATGACCTTCAAGAGAAGACCTTGAACCCAAGGGGCATCTACTCTTACTCATATGGTCCTTGACCACTGGAAGAAATGACAGTCATTCTGTTTAGGAGCAACAGTATTTGCAAGCTTGAACATGCACATGGGCACCCAAGTTTATTTTTCCCTCGAAAAATAATCAGATAAGTCTTTTAGATTCAGATCCACCAAAGAATGCACACAAAGAGGTGGTTGAGAATCAGCACAAAGGAAGCAGCTATGCACTGAGATGGCCCTGCAGACCTTCCAAAGGTAGGATAGGAGACACACAGGAAAGGAAAACGTGTGCCGTTCCCATTTGTGCCAATGGTGTTAACTTCTGCACGGTCGTTCGGGCCACCCGTTTGGTGGGACCACGTTTCAGTTATTCCCTCTCTCAGTGGTTAGGATGGTAGTCATGCCATGGAAAGTGGAAGTTATCTTTAGCAGGAAAGATTCCCTTATGTGGATCAAGACCTTGGCCCCCAGTGTTGGACCTGATGAATTACGTTACATATGACTGTTCCCAAACTAGTTGGGTCATGCTACAGAGAGCTTTTTTCCAGAGCTCGTGGGTATGGAGTTTTATTCCAAGCTTCAGGGCAGGAAGTGGATAATAAGAATAAGTTTACAGGTGGCACCAAAGGAGGTAGCTAGACAACCATAGACAAGAATGTCAAGAAATTATCACGTTGTGCTAGAGAAAAAAGAATATGCCTCTAATTCAAGTGTAGGTACCATAATTCACAATTATCATTAATAAGATAGCATTCTTTTTTCCTCCAAAGAAGGTTAAAGGCAATTACCTGAATTTTTTTTTTTTTTTGGTTTGTTGTTGGTCCAAAGTCCCTTTCCATGTTGCAGCCTTAATATAGATTTCCAAAGCACGTGATAATATATTTGAGAGACCTGTTCACAGTAAACCTATTGTGTGTTTTTTAAATTGTACTTGTTTGCAGAGCCCCGTGTGAAGCTGGTGAGTTAGTGTCTGGGGAGGAAGGGGTTGTAGAGACAGAGCACTATAAGGGCCTGGCCTGGAGCATCAGTGCTGTGAACGTGAAGGAAGGGAGCACAGCAGAGGGTTCAGAGGGAGAACTTGAGTTCCTAGCCTTGGACCCGGGTTTGGTAGACAAAAGAAATGAAAAAATTAAAGTTTGCAAGGTTTCAAGCAAATGTGACTGTGACTAAGCAAAGATGCTCAATTCTGTTTTAGGGAGAGATGGGATGCTCAGGTGAGCATATAACCTGTTTGAGCTTTGGGAGAGAGAAGAGGAGCATCATTAGTTACTGATGTAGAGGCGCTAGTGACAAAATTGTCAAGCTGTCGGATAAGAATGTAGGGAGAGAGGTTTAGAGAATCCTGGCACTTGGGGAGAAAAGAGGAGAAAGAGGGGTTTGTGAAAGAGACAGAGAAGAGAAAGAAAAGAACAATACATCATCCAAAGGAGGACCAAGTCCCAAAGAAGGATTGCAGTGGACTGAGAGTATTTCAGAGAAGCGAAATGAAGCTGTGAACGTTGAATTAATGATTTCACTTCCTTCAGA
The DNA here is from genome assembly GCF_030028045.1 of Hippopotamus amphibius kiboko. NCBI lineage: Eukaryota > Metazoa > Chordata > Mammalia > Artiodactyla > Hippopotamidae > Hippopotamus > Hippopotamus amphibius. The sequence continues at coordinate 82,006,876 of NC_080191.1, read as the reverse complement.
TATATACTCAGGAGTGTGATTGCTGGATCATATGGTAGTTCTGTTTTTAGCTTTTTGAGAAACCTACATACTGTTTTCACAGTGACTGCACCAGTTTGCATTCCCACCAGCAGTGTACAAGGGTTCCCTTTTTTCTGCATCCTTGCCAGCATTTATTCTTTTGGTTATCTTTTTGATGATGGCTTTTCTGCCAGGTGTGAGGTGATATCTCATGGTGGTTTCGATGTGCATTTCTCTGATGATTAGTGATGTTGAGTATGTTTTCATGTGTCTGTTGCCCATCTGTATGTCTTCTTTGGAAAACTGTGTATTCAGGTCATCTGCCCATTTTTTAATCAGGTTATTTGTTTTTAGATATTGAATTTTGTGAGCTCAGTATATACTTTGGATAGTAACCCCTCACGAGACATATTATTTGCCAGTAGCTTCTCCCATTCAGTAGGTAGTCTTTTTGTTTTCCTGATGGTTTCTTTCACTGTGCAAAAGCTTTTAAGTTTAATTAGGTCCCATTTATGTTTTGTTTTATTTTGTTGTTGTTTTTTGCTTGTTTGTTTTGCCTTTGTTTCCCTTACCTGAGGAGACAGATCCAAAGAAATATTGCTAAGACTTAAGTCAGAGTGTACTGCCTATGTTTTCTTCTAGGAGTTTTCTTGTTTCCTGTCTTACATTCAGGTCTTTAATCCACTTTGAAAACCTAAGTGTTCATGAACAGATGAATGGATAAAGAAAATATCACACACACACACACACACACACACACACACACACTGGAATACCACTCAGCCTGCCATTTGCAATAACATGGATGAATATGGAAAGTATATACTTAGTGAATTAAGTCCAAGAAAGACAAATACTTTGTTTTCACTTACATGTGGAATCTAAAAAAATAAAATAAAAAAGAATGAAAATAACAAAACAGAAACAAACTCATTGATAAAGTGAACAAATTAGTGGCTACCAGTGGGGAGAGGGCTGGAGGGAGAGGACAAAAGATGCATAGGCGATTAAGAGGTACAAATTACTAGGTATAAAATAAATAAGATTTGAAGATGTAATGTACAGCACCTGGAATATAGCCAATATTTTATAATAACTTTAAATTGAGTGTAATCCATAAAAATCGTGAGTCACTATGTTGTACACCTGATACTGATATAACATTGTGAAACAACTATACTTCAATAAAAATACAAAATGCCATTGAAAAAAAGTTTTTTAATCAACTTCTAAAGAAAAAGCTGTAGATGTAAAAACAGGCAATGATGTAGACAGCCAGCATAGAGCAAGGGGCCCAGAATCCGGAAGGAGCCTGGACCACCTAGGAGTGGACAGGTCTGCAACCCCACATGCTCCAAGGACATAAGTGTCACAGGGAAGAAATCACATCCTGGGGAAAAGGCCAAAGTAACCCAACAAGCAGACAGTGTGGGGCACAGCAGTCAGCGTCTCTGAAGGCACTCACAGGTGAGGGATGTCCGGAAGGTATATCCAGAGAGAGGTATATCACAGAGCCTCCTGAGTGGGCAGGGAAGTCTGGCGTGGGAGCAGCCTTGCAGGCCAAATAGAAGGTGGTAAGTGCAAGGCAGTTCTAAGGAGTCTGAGATACGGCACGGGTTCCGGGAAGGGAAGGAGGAGACAGACTAGGCTGTGTAATTGACAGTTAAATGGACAAAGAGAGGCGGGTAGAATGGTAGATTAGGTAGCAACAGAGTAAAACTAAACATTTCTTTATTTTTCCAGGCTGCTGGAGGTCTATACAAATATAAAAGCCTAGGGAAGCCCCCCCCCCCATTGGAGGAAGATGAAAGTGATTGAGAGAACCAAGATGTTGGAGGAAGAGAGCTAGGGCTTGATGGTAAGGAAGGTCTGGGATGGCAGCTTTGGGTGTGATGAGGGCTCCAGGAAGCAGATAACATGGTTTCTGGACAGCAGCAAACGCCTCTGGTGGGCTGGCAGGACCAGATAGAAGGCTCAGCACATGTGCTTCTGAAGTCTCTCTGACGGTGATGCCCAGGGGAGATTTAAAAGGCAGATGGAACCGTAACCCAGAGCTGGCAGCTGTGCCCCAGGTAAAGGGGAGGAGGGATACTCTGGAAGTGACATGGTGACCTCAGGCAAGTCCCTGACCTCTCGGGCCCGACCACCTGGTAAATGTGGAAATATGCAGGTGCAGAGGCTCCTTACTGTAAAATAATAGGCACATGTAAAAAATGTGAAAAATTTATTCATTATTTAATGAATAAATCAATTATCATAACATGTTACTTATTTTACAGTAGCAGGTGCTGTATATAATCGGTGCCAGGATTACATAGCAAGAGATTTACTATTGTCTCCACAAGCTCTCTGCACTGGAACAAAAAGATTTTTCTATAATCTCTTTATTTTTGAATCTATGGATAAAAGCACCTTCTTAAAGCTTAAAGTTGGAAAGACTGTCAGGGACTACTGCTTTGACACATTTAGTAATAGGATCACAGAGCTGGAAAGACCTTTGGTGACCTATTCGTACACTGTCCTTTCTTAGCTGGGAAAACTGTGGCTGCAAAAAAGTTAAGTGACTTGTTCCAGATCAAGCACTTACTGCCAGAAGCAGCTCTAGTGGCCAGGCGTCCACATCAGTCTTACAGAGTTGACGTCAGTTGTAGGTCTCGTGATCTGCCCTGAGCTCTCTTCAGTGAAGATTCTCTGTGGTTTTAATACAATGAGTAGTGGAAGGGATAAATTAGGAGTTTGGGGTTAATAGAAACACACACCTATATATAAAACAGATAACCAACAAGCACCTACTGTATAGCACAGGGAACTCTACTCAATACCTTGTAATCACCTATAAGGGGAAGGAATCTGAAAAAGAAAATGTGAATCATATTCAGAATATACTTATGTATATAACTGAATTACTTTGCTGTGCACTTGAAACTAACACAACATTGTAAAATCAAATATACTTCAAAAAAACAAAAACAAAAACAAAATATGAGTAATGATGTTTCAAATACTATTCTTTGTTCAACTATTATATGAAGCGTATTCTTTGAAAAAGCATTTTAGAAAATTTTTTCTCTATATATTAACAAATATTCCTCTCTGTTACAAATGCCTAAAATCACGCAAAATATATTATTTTTTATGACTTTTCTTTCTCCTGAAGAAGTCAAATTCTGAAGCAGGGGTCTCTTTAGGGGTTAAAACAATATATCGACTTGCTCTTTAAAGGCTCCAATAAATGGAGAGAGCAAATAAGAAATAAAGTAGTATTTAGTACCTTAGTATTAGTATTTAGTAAACCACAGTTGCAGCACTGTGGTTTCTTTCCAGATAGGGAAATTTTGTGAGAAATAGCCACAGAATTCAAGGGAGTGAGAGTGGGGAAAATACATGTAAACATTATACGAGGATTCAAAAACCCCTCTTTCATTCTGTTTCTCTCTGTGTTTCTCTCTGTCTCTCTCTCTGTGTCTCTCCCTTTCTCTGTCTCTGTCTCTGTCTCTCTCACTCTCTCTTTCTCTCTCTCTCTCACACACACACACACACAATCTAATTACACTTGGTAAATTCATGAGGGGAAATGTATTCATCCAGAAATTCAGACGCAATCATACATCTGTACGTAGGTGCATCCAGCACCCTGCTTGTGTGTCCGTGAGGTCCTGGACCAGGACGGTCAGACCCAGTCAGGAGCCAGCAGGGTGATGTCACCCTCTTAACTTCTGAAGATCCTTGCCCTGTTCTTGACAGGTGAGGCACATCTCCAACTTTGCAAGCATAGTATCTTCTTCTTTTTTAATGTGAGTGGGTAAAATTAAGTTAAACCTGGTTTTCCCCCTCCTGGTATTTTTCTGTCTATATCTAGTATGCTTTTTATGGTTCATATTGTCATTAGAAAACTAATGTTTTCTAATGGCTTCATTAGTGAATTGTGAGGAGAAAGGAATTTGGGTGGGGTTTAAATTGCTGGCCTAGAGATGGCCATTTTTTGCATGAATCGTGTGCATACACTGTGAGGTTGACATGTCCTATAGGTGCTTCTTCAGACATCTTTTTAGCTAAGAAAATTCTGAGGCAGAGAAGTGACTTGGAGAAAATGAAAGGCTCTCACTTAATTTTATGAACAATTATTACGCCCTGAGTTACTCCTGTGACCTTTGAATACCCAGCACATCCTTTTTGGGCATCAGACCCCCTTCCTGGTGGTCCTGATTCAGAGCTGCTTCACTGACCACCAAGCACAGCTGGCAGGGGGTGGAGGATGGGGACAGATGGAGAGGAGGCTGGGTTCTCCTTCACAAGTGGCTGTTGCTTTTTTCCTTAGAGAAGAGGGTTGCTTGGGTGCCACAAAACAAAGAGGCCTCCATTTGTACACAAATGCAAAGCACTTACACTGCCCCTCAAATAAAGGGACCCTGCAGTTAATAAACTCTGACTTTACCTATAGAAGAAAGTCTGATCATGTGACATTTGTGAAACATCCTCAGTGTGGTCGCTGCTGCCCAAACCCACAGGCCACATCCACACCCCATGTAGTGCTGTCAGTCTTTTAAAAAAGTTTGATGGCTCCTAAATACGGCCACAGCAGTTATGTGCTTGTTACAGAGGCCAGAATTTTCTTTAATTCAGAGATCTGTGTCCTTTGCAAAGGTATACACATAAGAATTTTCCCTGAAGCATTGTTTTATTAAAAAAAATAGACAGAAACAACCTCAAACTCCATCATGAGCACCCAGATAATCAACGATGGCAAAATTGTCCAAGGGAAGGCTGTGCATCTTTTGTAAATTAAACACACAGACACATACACACACACACAGACACACACACACAGAGTAGACTCTCATTGTCTATGCTGGTTATGGCCGGCTAAATCACTGCAAACCCCGAATTAGCAAATATCGAATCATTGCTTCTAGAGGAAACACAGGGTTAGGCTCCTTGGAGCCTTCGGTCCCATTTCTATCAACCAATCCACACATAACCTTGTTTTATGTGTGTTTCTGTTTAAAGACACATCGTTTAGTATACAGTTGATTCACTAACATTGACCTCATAGCCTATAGCCCTGTCACTCATATCTGACTGAAGCTTACCCTACATTGTTCCCCCCGGAAGCGTAACCAAAAGTGGGGTCTGACTGCTCGCCGCTCAAAAGCTGATAAGGAGGCAAGGTTGGTGGAAAGGAAAGTTTGCTTTATTTCAGAGGCCAGCAACCGAGCAGGGTGAGGGGGGAGAGGGGAGGGCGGACGCCTGTCCAAAGGCCAACTCCCCCCCAACCCCCTGACACTCAGTGGGCAAGAGCTTTTATAGGTGGAGGGAGGGGGCCACATGCAGAAACAGCACAGTCGGCTCTGACAGTCATCTTGAAATTGGTCATCGGTGGTCTGATCAGCGTCATCTTGATTGTTTTAAGTACAGTTCATTTTCAGGTCCAGGGTTGGTTTGTTCCCATTTCCTTTTGGCCAATTCTCAGAATTGTGGCAGCTTACGTCATGGCTACAGCCTGGGCATCATGTAGTTAACTTCTTCCACCATGTGGGATTTCAGTATCTGCAAGACAGCTCACAGGATACGGCTCAGAATATTCTCTACAGCCCTTGAGGAGGAACTAAAGGTCCTTGACTTTGCTTACTGACTAAACTATTATTATTTGGTCTCCTTTGACTGTTTCCCTTTGTTTCTGCCTTTTCTCACTTCTCTGATTAAACTTATTTTTTGGCTACAGTTTTTCCACAGACCAAAGGTAGGCTGAGGACATGGGAGGGAGGGACCATAGGGTCCTGCTCCGTTTCAGAAAGCACATCACAGCCTTCTTGCAGTTAACACTGGACAGCGCTTCAGCACTCCAGTGGAGCCACTGAAACAGCAAAATCACATTCACACAGAAATGCAAAAATCATGACATTCGATAGACCCTAAGATGGACACTTGTTTGCAGTCTGAGCTGAAACCAGAAGGCAGAGCATCACCTTGTTCAGTGTCAGCTGGGAGCATGGGCAGTGGGGGACTGAGGTTTTTGGCCCCCCTTTGCCTGTCTGCACATGACCGTGAGTGCTCAGTGAGCACCGATGCCGGAGTCACAAATAAGTTTTAGGAGGAGGCAGATTCACAAATGTGGAGCGTGTGAGTCACGAGGATTGGAAATACATGTGCATGCACACGTACCCATTTATGCATGTGTACAAATAAAAGGATTAAAGGAACTGCTTCAGAGAAGTGATCTGTGGAACAGGACAGAAGGTGCACCTTCTGTGGTCACGCTCTCTGGTCCACGTGATTTTTTTACTGTGTCTGTAACACATACCTCCTTCTACTCTGTCCTCTCCCCTCCTGTCCCACTTCTGCCACCCCATTCTCTCAGCGAGCCATGCACATTTTCTGAGGAGCTCTAGGGACAAGATCTTATTGGAGCCAAATTTATCAGGGTGGATACCCACTGAAGCAGGCTCTTGGCAGAGTTGGTCAATGTAATTTTGCAAATGAAGAGTGTTTTACAAATGCTGAGGGTGACACTCCGGATACGAGTTCTCTGGGTAATATGTGTTACAGAATATTATCCGTCTCCCTACACCCTGGGAAGCCTAGACCTCAGGGCACTTGAAGTCTGCAAATACTCTTGCTTAAACTCTTACCATGGGTTGTCAGATAGAAGCTTAATAAGTAGGAAATGACTTGAATAACATTGATGTAGCAAGTTGTATGTGACACACGTGCGGAAAGTCCCTTCAAGTAGATTCCAGTTTCTGTCTCCTCTCCCCACATCGTGGCAGAAGAGGTGACAAGTCCCCAGGTTTGGTCCCCTCCTTCCCTAGGAAGTCCAGAACTCGAGAGCATCTTTACCTGACTTGTCCCAGCTCCTGTGCTTGGTTTCTTGGATTATTTTGAAAGTCTTGCCATTCATAACTTGTAACTTTAGAAAGGAGAGAAAAAAATTTAATTTTGTCTAACGTTTTCTTCCTTGCATATATCACGGTGTTCTTTTCTTTTACCACCTATGAAAAGCCTGACTAGAAAGTAACCTCCCTGAAAGGCTTTCTTCCTAATTAATCAGGAGATTTTCACTTTCCCCCAGGCACTTCCTCTGTTGTTACCCTGGTTAAAAGCAAGCTGAAACTGAACTGACAATAGGTAAAGAAAAAGATGTATAAGGCATGCACACATCTAATTGTATTTGGGATTCATTAGTATTAATGGTCTCCCATGGACTGTCACCCTCTGTCCACTGTTAGTTTGTAATCTAAAATCATTCAGAATTCTGTGATTGGATTTCTGTCAGCAGTATTCCATCCATCACTGTATTTCTTCTCAAACATTGAGAATATTGTCTTTTTAAAATGTTTGTATGCCTATACACGTATATAATCAAAATGTGTGAAAACACCCCTTCATTTGAAAAAAAGTTAAACAGGCTTGTGAAGAATAACTCTGGCAACAAATGGTGAGTTTATTTTAAGAATCAACTTTATAAATGTATAGACCTCTAAAAATAAAAATAGGAAGATGTATTAAACGTTTATTTTTCTTACCAAATATGACAGTTGCCCACAAGTGGAGCAGGTTGTAATAGTGACTGCTGATCCTGTGTGTGCAAAACCACAGGTTTTTAGGAAGAAGCATTTGGACACCTCATGGTCTGCATCGTTGACAGCTGAATCTGTACACAGGAGCCTTCAGTAGAACGAAATGGACCTTTTCGGATCAGAACCAGTGTGCTCTACTGGCCAAGGCTCTCTGGAGTTACTGAGGATGCTTCTGGCTGGGAACCCACTGGGATCCAGTTCTCCGTGGTTGACTTAGCGTCTTTGTCCTGAGAGTGTACATTGTAGGTCATGCTGCTGCCCGCAGGCAAGGGCACAGCCTCCCTGCTTTGTCCCATCTGCACATCACCATCCAGCCATGTCCGTCATTACTGAGATATGTCACCATGACCTTGCACACCTGAGTCGCCTAGGTCACATTTGGAGGGGCTCTTTCTTGCTCACCAGCCCTATAAAACTCTCTAATGACATAGACTCCTCCAGTGCACACAGCCGTCCGGTTCTCCTCCCAGAGGCAGAGCCCGGTGCAGCACCAACCCCCATCAGATGATGCCAGACAGTCCGACTGGACAGTCAGGTGCTGGTCCAGTCCTGTGGATCCGGGGACCATTGCCTGTTCCTTTTCTGCTTCTATATGAGGGGTGTGAGAAGAAGCCTTCCTTCTGAGATGCATTGCCTAGGCCAGGGGTAGCACACCACAGCCCATGGGCCACATCCAGCCTGCTACCTGATTTTTTTCTTTATTGAAGTGTAGTTGATTTAAAATGTTGTGTTAATTTCAGGTGTACAGAAAAGTTATTCAGTTATACATGCATTTTTTTTTTCAGAGTCTTTTTCCTTATACGTTATTACAAAATATTCAGTATAGTTCCCTGTGCTATACAGTAGGTCCTTGCTGGTTATATATTTTATATGTAGTAGTATGTATACTAGTGTGTTAATCCCAAATTCCTAATTTGTCTTCCTTCTTTCCCCTTTGGTAACCAAAACTTTGTTCTCTATGTCTGTGGGTTTATTTCTGTTTTGTAAATAAGTTCATTTATATCTATTTTTAGATTCTGCATAAGTGATATCATATGATATTTGTCTTTCTCTGTCTGACTTACACTTACTTCACTTAGTATGATAATCCCTAGGTCCATCCATGTCCCTGCAAATGGTGTTATTTTGTTCTTTTTTACGGCTGAGTAATATTCCATTGTACATATGTACCATATCTTCTTTATCCATTCATCTGTCTGTGGACATTTAGGTTGCTTCCATGTCTTGGCTATTGTAAATAATGCTGCTCTGAACATTGGGGTGCATGTATCTTTTCAAATTATGGTTTTCTCTGGATATATGCCCAGGAGTGGGATTGCTGGATCATATGGTAACTCTATTTTTAGTTTTTTACGGAACCTCTATACTGTTCTCCATAGAGGCAGCACCAACTTACATTCCCACCAACAGTGTAGCAGGGTTCCCTTTTCTCCACACCCTCTCCAGCATTTATTTATACACTTTTTGATGTTGTCCATTCTGATCAGTGTGAGGTCTGACCTGCTACCTGTTTTTATAAATAAAGTTTTATTGGGGCACCATTGTGCACATTAGCTTGTGTCCATGACTGTTTTCACTCTACATCAGCTGAGTTGAGTAGTCACAATAGTGACCTTATGGCCCACAAAACTGAAAACGTTACCTCTGGCTTAGACCAGAAAATCCTGTTTTCTACCATGTGTCCTTGCCTTGTTGGCAGGAGACTATCAAGACATAGGATAAAAACATACACACTATGAGTCAGTTGTCAGTAGAGTTGAAATTGAAGGATGCCCTTAGTTGGAGTTCAGGTCACAGCTGGGGGATTGCAAGGTGAAGGTATGAGGAAACAGGAACCATGGGTTATGGAGAAGAACATGGTCAGGAAACAGAGGGGAGAAGAACAGAGCCAGAGAAGGCAGAGATGCCACGAGATGAGAGAGGGAAAGACCATAGCTCCCCAAGGCTGAGATTAGCTTGTTCCTCAAGCTTCAGGGTCTCTGACAACTGTCCAGCTCACAGGTACATGCATAAGCCTCCGTGTGTCTGTATAAGGCAAGGAGCCTTCCTTCAATTAAGATAGGGACTAAAAGAGACCGTTATGAGCTCAGACAACTCAATATAAAAAACCCAAATAACCCTATTAAAGGGTAGGCAGAAGAAATGAATAGACACTTTTCCAAATAGGAAAGATGGCCAGGAAAAGATGCTCAACATCGGTAATCATCAGGGAAATGCAAATCAAAGCTACAGTGAGATACCACCTCACACCTGTCAGAATGGCCATCATCAAAAAGTCTACACATTACAAATGCTGGAGAGGATGTGGAGAAAAGGGAACCCTCCTGCACTGTTGGTGGGAATATAAACTGGTGCAACCACTGTGGAAAACAGTATGGAGGTTTCTCGCAACTAAAAACAGAACTGCCATATGACCTAGCAATTCCACATCTGGGTGTGTATCCGAAGGAAATGAAATCACTAATTTGAAAAGATACCTGCACCTGAGTGTTCATAGCAAAACTATTTACAGTAGCTAAGACATGGAAACAACCTAAGTGGCTACCCACAGATGAATGGATAAAGGAGGTGTGGTACATATGTACAATGGAATATTACTCAGCCATAAAAAGAAAGAAAAAATACCATTTGCAGCAACATGGGTGGACTTGGAGGGCAATGTGCTAAGTGAAGTAATTCAGACAGAGAAAGACAAATATCATATGATATCACTTACATGTAGAATCTAAAAAATGCAGCAACCTCGTGAGTATAACAAATAGAAGCAGACTCACAGATAGAACGAACTGGTGATGGGAAGGGGGAGGGGCAAGATAGGGGCAGGGGAGCGGGAGGTACAAACTATTGGGTGTAAGATGGGCTACAAGGATGTATATTGTACAACGCGAGGAGTATAGCCAGTATTTTGCCTCTGTTTGTTTGTTTACCTGCTATACCAGACGGAGGCAGGAGACACCCAACAGCAGACACCCTTTACTTTGTGCCCCAGTTGTAACCTAGGACAGTTGCCCTACTCCTTCCACAGGCTTCGCGCTACGTCAGGCAGATTTCTGACACTGGCTGTGCCTGTCTCCTTCGAGGGCTTTCTAGAATGTTGCTCCTTGATCCTCAGCAGCCCTTCTGATCAAGTTCTCTCTTGCCTGTTATCTACGTGGTGACATACTCTCCTGAGTTAGTCTTAAGCCTTGCTGGGAACGGCCATTCCTTTTGTGCATAGGACCATTCTTCTGGCTCAGCTCACGGGGCCGGCCCTCCCCAGTCCTCCTCACTAGTGGCTGTGTGTGGTCAACATTGAAAGGTATTAAATTCTAGGAATGCAATGACTTTAGCTAAAGATGTCAAGGGAAGACATATTTAGAAGATATGCTCTTCTATGTTTAAACTATAAAATTCTGTATGATAGCATTACAATAGCAGAAGAGGAACAATAACTCACACTTTCCTGCATACTTTGGGTAAGATTTGCATGTATTTGTGGTCCTTACCAATGAAGCAGTTATAATCTTTGATAGCACCGTGAAGCCATCGGGTCATGCAGCATCATGAGTAATGATGCAACTAAATAAATGGTTTTAGGGAACTGGAGTGGCGAGGAGGTCTATATTGTTTCCATACAAATGCATTCTGAAGAGCTATGGCTTTATGGATAATAATGACATTGCTGCCTTTTTCATGTATTGTGCAGCATGAAATTATTTAGGAAGTGACACATTAGACAATAAATAACATGAAGCGATTGTTCTTGAACCTGAACAGGAAGAGACAGAGCATGGATATTAAGAAGAATCTTCATATGCACGGATTAGACAATAGACAAATAAGCAACTGCTTCTTTACCCATTGCTCTAAATCTTCTTTGCTACCTCTTATGGGCCCATGAATTTTGTAATATATTTTAAATGTAATTATTTATAGAGACATAATTCAGACATTCACGACAGTCATTGATCACCCACTTGGGTGCTCCACGCTACATATTTAGAGATAATTTTAAATTGTTCAAACGAATGGAGTACATGCGTTGATCTTGTTCCTATGTCAGCATCCACTATATAAAGTGCAACTTTTTTTTGAGTAATTGTCACATTCTTCCCTTAATTAATACTTAATTTTACTGCAACTGTTTGATTTTAAATTTTGTGTCCTAAATACTTTGAGAGTCTTTTCCCCAAAATTATTTATACGGTTAAAGTCCCACCACAAGGAGACATAAGAGTCTATAGTATTATTATCTAATGAATTCAAAACTATATGTTTTATGATCCTGTATAGCCCATATTTTGTAGTAACTGTAACTGGAAAGTAACCTTTGAAAATTGTACGAGAATAAAAAATTTAGAAAAACAGTGTGTGTTTTTCCATCATGAGGCAAATTTAACCTCCTTATTTCTCAGTTCCTATGCTAATAGGGCCCCCTTTAGGTCTCAGTATTGAGAATAAGTACCAGTAAACTCGCTTGGGTGGAACACTCACGTGATGTAGTGGACGAGAACCACGTTCACCGAAAACTTAAATGTAACGTCAACTGCAGTTAAAGATACCTCACCCTTCATGAAATTAACATTTCCCCTTTCATTGCATCAGTTCAGCCATTCTGTAAATATTGAGGACCTACGAAATGTAAAGAACTTGTGAATGGAAGTTTGATGGTTGAGAACATGCTGTAAACCGACCTACACCCAGGGAACGTAATTAAGCAACCCTGTAAGTCAGTTGGGCCAGGTACACCGACAGCCGCTGTGCAAAGAAATCGGTGGTGATTAAATTGAGTCAATATTTGTAGCAGACACATGAGGCACTGACACACGTGCCAGGCACCACGGGTACTGACCCGGGTGAGGCTGAGCCATTGGTCTGGGAAGAACAGTCGTGCTGCCTGCAAGGAGAAGGGAGGTTGCTTCCTGCTGCAGAGACAGGGAAGCCCCCCTAGGGTGTTCTGCAGGGGGGCACACGAGATAGAATTAGAGTGCCCGCTGCAGCATCACTGGTGATGTCATAAAGGGAGTAAAGGTTACACACCTTTACTCCATCCAGTAGTTGAAAGGAATGAATCAGAGCTGCGTGAATCAGTATTGATGAATCTCAAATCTAACCTTGAGCCAGAAATAAGATGCAAAACATTCTTACACTATGAGACCAACTACATGATGTTTTAAAGCATGGAGGGATAAATTAGGAGTTTAAGATTAACATATAACACACTACTATATATAAAATAGATAACCAACAAGGACCTACTGTATAGCACAGGGAACTCAATATTCTATAATAATCTATAAGGGAAAAGAATCTGAAAAAATATATATACATTTTTAATATATTTTACATATATATATCTGAATTGCTTTACTGTATACATGAAACTAACACAACATTATGAATCAACTATACTTCAACTATAAAAAAATTAAACACGGAAACCAATACTTCTATATTGCTTAGACTAGCATGCATCTGTGGTGTAAATATTTTTTTAATGTTTAGAATTGATAGCCACCTGGACAGCTTGTAAACCTGAGGAGAGAAGGAGGGATTGGGATTGAGAAGGCATATGGGCTTCAGCTGTACCTGCACATTTTAATTCTTCTTTAAAACAACAACGAAAGCCCAAGAACTAACCATAAAGGAAATACAGCAAAATGGGTGTTGGGAACATGCACATTTATTTTATTATTCTCAGACCTTTCCTTTTTGAAATAGCTCAGAAGAGAAGAGGAGAAAAGCCCGAGTGGATGGTTGCACTCAGGGAATCTCCAGGCCTGATGAAGTGGACTAGGACCCAGTCTGAGCTCTGAGCTCCTCAGTTTCCTTATTATCCAAGCAAGTGAAAGTCACTAGGTGATGGAGTGATGGTGCCATATCCTGTGGTCAGAGTAATAAGTGAAGCCCGAAGGTGGCTGTGTCTGAGCCCAGGCCCCGTGCAGCCGGCGGGTGGGCAGCTGGGCACAGGCGGGCAGGGCACAGGGCTTCTGGGGACAAAGGGGCAAATACATCGGGACTCTGGCCAGTACTTCTGCAGCAGAAGCTAAGATTCCAAATATTCTGGAGCCAGGGCCTCTTCCAGAATATGGAAAAACTATGAGCCATTTCCTAGACAAACAAGCACCCGCGTGTACGTCAATAAATGCATGATTGCATCCATTTCCAGAAGCTCAAAGACCATGGCATCTGAGAACCCTGGTTAAGGACCCCATGTGTAGACACATTGCCGTGGATAAATTTGGTCAAGTTCTCCAGCATGCTGCAGCCTCTGTGACTTCACAGGCTCTGGAGACACAGCTGCAGACTCAGGGAAGGTTTTGTGCCGCCAGGGGCTGACCTAGACACCCTGCTAACCATCTTGGAGCACAGATGACCCGAATGCACAGAATCTGTCCTTGCTCTAATCGTTCTGTGATAACTCTTGAATGTTTCTTTAAAGAATGAAGCTACCAGGCATAGGAAATTCTTCAACTCATCCGTCGCCTCGTGTGCAGTCATCTGGGTGGTGTAATCTAGCTGAAGGATTGCATGGGAAAGGGAATTCAGATGACAAGTGCATTCTTGGCATCTAATTCCGACCACCAATGCAGAATATGACTCAGGAATGACATGTTTAGTAAAAAGGTCACAGATGACATGAACTTAACACATTTTTATTTACCAGGTGGCAAATAGAAATAAAATCCCAGAAGCTGGGTTCATTGAATAAATATTGCAAGTGACTGATGTATCCAAATATGTTTCATACAGACAGTCTCTCATCCCAAGAGCTATGTTGTTTTTTTTCTGACTGTTATACATTTCTATTCATGATTTAAATACTTAGTGACTCTTTTATAACATCCATTTTTCATTCTTCTGAAATAATATTTACATGATTGTTAGTTTGATTGGACAATTAAAATGCACTTAAGTGACATATAAACTAAGTTTCTTTTTCTTGTCTTCTTTCTTAGACAATTCATCTAGTTGTTGTTGTTCTAATACTTTATACTAACCATTTTTTTCCACTGAACTGGCCATCCAGCTACAGTATGTAAAACCAGTGACTCATGACATCTATTTTGAAATAACCAGTATAAATAGATGCAGTCTGGTTACACCACATTTTAAACAACTGTCCAGCCAAATGCAAAAAAGGAAAAAAAAAAAAAAGTACTGCAAATACCTTGAAATGTGTGTTTCCAGCTGACTTTTAGAACAGGTCTGCATTTATATAGCCATGTAAAAAGCAAGGAAAAGAAACCAGAAATTCCAGAATATTTTCAAACTGGCTTAGATATTTGACACTGTACTGTTTTTCTCTGCCAGGAGAATAAATGAATGGTTTGCCCTCTGGGGGAAAAATCTATTTAAAAGAGAAAATATTTTAAATTCTTACCGTCACAGGATAAAAAACGGAGTAGTTCTTCATAGTCGGGGCATGGGATATATGTTTTTGGGGGCATAGTGACATGTATTTGTTTTGGGTCTTGTTTGTTCATCGTTATTTTCTTCCTTTTCTCATTCATCACACATTTCTGCCATGAGCACTGGTCATATGAATGGTCCCTGCCTTCATGTAGTTACAGTTTTAGGGGAGGAACCCAGGGGAATAGTAGTGTGTTATGAAGACGAAATAATCCCTCACTAATCCCGTGGGGAACGGAGGCCAAAGGCAGGACAGATTATGTTGTGAACCGCTTTCATGAAGCATAGATTGTCCCTGGAGTGGGGAGGTGAAGAAAGAGGTGAGGCGTCTGCCTTCGCAGAGCCTGTTTTCACACCTTTTGTCCATATACTTAATGGAGTTGCCCCCTCACTGTGCTATAATTACCTGATTACCCTTTAATCTGCTCTGTAAAGTTCTCCAGAGTTGGAACGGTATTAATTTATCTGTGTTTCCTAGTGACCAGCGTAGGGCCAGGTCCCTAGTGGGTACAAAATGCATATTCTTTTAGTTTAATTGGATGAATGAAAGAATGGATGGATGGATGCTCTATATTTAGAAAGAAATATACTTGGGCTATGATTGCTTCAGTGGAAAAAAACAGCATAGAAGGAAAAATACAATACATTGGGTGTGGTAGTACATAAAAATATTTTTACTAGAAAGATTCTTGGATTTTACAAATTAGAAATTATTTCCCCCTATTCCTGGCCCTTCCAGAATTTCACACTCATGAATATACCAGTACGCTTGTTAAATTGTTGGACTAAACTCTCCTTTGATTTTGAAGTATAGCCCTTCATTGAGATGACAGTTTTTACCTAGTAAAGAAAGTTTTCTGATTAAAACATTAATTTTGCAATATGTACCTCAATGTGTGAAAATAAACAGCTTAGTACACTGGAAAAAAACCTCTTAATTCTGTTAAACTCTTTAAAATGGTATTACATATCAAAGCAGACACCTTTAAACTACCCATGGAGGAAAAATAAAATAGCTTTTGGAGACACAAGGACAGCAAGCAGACAGCTGGAATTTTGGGGAAATGTCTGCGGTATTTGGGTTTATTTTTAAGGGAAAGAAAAATTTTCCATCAAATTTTATAAGATAATAACATTAAAAATTATACTCAATAAGACTTTATAATGCTGATGTAGAACTCAGATTAATTTTATTCATGAATTATAGGGTTTTCTGGATGGAGGTGGGTAGGGTAAGAAACAGGTTTTTATGAGCTTCACCCACCCCCTTTAATTACCTTCTCGTCCTGCCTCAATGCGGGATGGATACTCGCATGGTTTTATTTTTATTTCTCATGGGACCCATGTGTCCACGGCACCACACCAGACTTAAATTGGGCAACACTCCAAATATTTGCCAGGACATGAAAACATTCAGTAACGTTTTGGCAACTTTAAAAGTGCTTGAGACAAAGCAAAAAGAAGAGGGAGAAAGAGGCTTTCTAGTCTTGCGTCTTCTTTAGTAGATGTCTCAGAAGGTAAAGAAGTTTTAATCATGCGCTTCCTCAGACCCCTCTGAATCACTCTCTGTGCCTCAGAGCCCCGCTCTGTTTTTCTCTCCCCTTCTTCTCCTCCAGCTCCCCGACTCCTTCCTCCCGTCCCCTCCCTCCTCCCACTACTGGCAGCCCCAGAGCTCCTAGCCCTCTGGGCTGGAGCAAGATGGGGCTGGGTCTTGCCCTCTCCCCACCAGGTCTCAAGCGTGGCTTAGGGACTGAAGAGGACTTGTCTACACTTGGGTCCTTCAGGCTTTTACTGATCCTGTCACAGCTCGTGTCTCCCTTCACCCTGCTCAAGGAAAGGCACGCTGATTAACACAACATTGCTGTATTCTACTACTCAGCCATAAAAAAAAAGAATGAAATAATGCCATTTGCAGCAACATGGATGGACCTAGAGATTATCATACTAAGTGTCAGAGAAAGACAAAATACCGTATGATATCACTTATAGGTAGAATCTAAAATATGATGCAAATGAACTTATCCATGAAACAGAAGCAGACTCACAGACACAGAGAACAGATTTGTGGTTGCCAAGGGAGAAGGGGGTGGGGGAAGGATGGATTGGGAGGTTGGGTTTAGCAGATGCAAACTATTATATATAGGATGGATAGACAACAAGGCCCTACTATATAGCACAAGGGAGCTGCTGCGTTGGCCAAAAGGTTCATTTAGGTTTTCCCATAAGATGTACGGAAAAGTCCAAACGGACCTTTTGGCCAATCCAATATATTCAATATCCTGTGATAAACCATAATGGAAAAGAACATGAAAAAGATTGAATGAATGAATAAATAAATAAGTTAAATTTATTGCTGTTTTCTCTTTTGACCCTGAAAAGAGGCTCTATGCTAGGGATAAAAGGGCACAGCCCTAGCCAGAAGGCAAAGTTGAGTTCCGCTTCCCAGGTTACTCTGAGTAGGACCTTAAAGGAGGAAACCTCCAAGCCCCGTTCCCTCCTCTGCGAGGTGGGGATGGTCAGGAGGACCTCCCCCAGTGTCTCATGGCTCCGGGAACTGTGCCTGGTGCTGCTGTCCCTCCCTCTGTGCTGGTGCCCACAGCATCCTGGGCCCCAGGTCCCTTGGCACCAGAAAGTCACAGGCATCGCAGATGGTGAGAATCAGGGCAACAATTGCTTACTGGCATTTGTTTATTCCATGAGAGTAGTTTTAATTTGTTTTAAAAGAGGGCCTTTCCCTTGGGTTTTCATTACAAGATACTTTAGCTGCCACACTTTCTGAACCATCCACGTCTTGAAGCCTTTGTGTTGGTGTTTGGTAACCAGACTGCAGGTTGTCATAATCACTGGAAAAAGCCATTTACTGTGTCTCTTAGATACACTGAATGAGTCCCCTGCTGCTTCCGTTGTTTCTCTAAGGGTCCCCCTTGGTTTGAGTATATTATCAATGTCTGTTTATGTAATTTCATCTCCATCTCTAACCGTGAAATTTGTTTCATAGATGTTAATTTCTTTCAATACTATTTAGCAAGGAGAAGATAGTAGATGGTACCCAAAAGAGAAGCTTAAAAAATGCCTTTTTTTGCATTTTTACTGTATTTTGGCAAGTTTTATCAACTCTGTTATTTTATAGTTGTGGTCATCATACTGCTTATTAAAAATAGTTATTGGGAATTACTGCATGAATGTCAGTCTCTGAATAATATAATTGCAAGTATGCATCTTATTTTGCCAGTGCAAATATGTGTTAAACAGCAATTCCTGTTGCTAAGTGTGGATACAAAAACAGTTGGTTCTCTTGCTAAATATCATTATTTATCCAAATCAAGTGGCAGTTTCTTAATATTTTTTCAAGACAACTATTTCCAAATGTTTATTAGAGAACATGTTCTAGGAAAAATTAAGTTATAGATATTACATATTTAACCATGTGTTGGAAATTTATGTAAACCTGGAAGTCAGGTAGTTTCATATACAATTATATATGCTGTACTCCATAAATGTTTGAAGACTTTCTCATCTGTAAAACAGAAATAATAGTATCATCTTCTCATTGAGCAACTTTGAAAATTAATAAAAAGACTGTATACAGAGCTCCACTCAGTGCCTGGCATGTGGTAAGTACTTAGTAAATTGTAGAAACTACAATTGAATTCATGCCATAAACAGAGCTCAGAATAATGCCTTAGGAATATAACAATAAGAAGAATCAATATTTTAGATAGAGGGAGACAGGAAGGAAATAAACAGAAATGACTCCATGTTTCGAGACCACGTGATATAAAATAGGAATAGAAGGAAATGGGGGTGTGGGGGATTAGGGGTGCTGGGGGTGGGAGAGAAGAGGAAATACTGACTTGTGTTTGGGATCCGTTGAGTTGGAAGTGATGGAAGGTCACTGCGGTGAAGAAGCACTGTCGCCATCTCATGTGTTGGACCAGAACTTTTATGTTGTTGCTGTTTACCTGTTTCTCCAAGAGATATTTATTGTGGGCCAAATGTGTACTAGATGCTGTGCTTAGGGGAGAAACCTGGGAGGGAAGTGTGTGAGTTTGTGAGTCAGTTCTCTGGGGGAGTGAGGAGGGAGGATCACTGTGCCAGGCATGAGGACAAATTGGGGAGGAGGAGGAGGAAGGAATCTCCAAGGAACCAGCACAGGAGGCTGAAGATGCATTGGGAGAGCCATGTGAGGGGAGAAGAGGGCTTCCAAGAATGACGGGTGTTCAGGAGACTCACGTTTATCGGCTTCGAATATGGTTTTTAGAGTTTAGGATCATCCTTGTAAGTTATAGTGATAGAAAGTGAAGCTGAGGATAGATTATTCTTGGTTCATCTCTACCATATTTACATATGAAGATGATTACACATATCTACCTATTTAGTATGAAATCATTGTTTTCATGAAAGTGAAGGTATTGAAGCAGTTGTTCAGTGAATAGGGAAAGATGTGCTTTTGCTTGAATCCTGAATGTGTGTCGCTCAAATGCTCAAAAATGCTCAGTTCTGCAATTTTCTGCATGATTTGTAGAGTGTAAACCAGACCCATTTCTGATAAATAATCCTTTGCTTCTTCTGTTATGTTTAGTAGCAGAGGTTTTCTTTTAAAGAAAAAAAAAAAAAAACTATGGATTTTTTTGTCTCAGTGGCTGTGTGCAAACAGAAGGGGAAAGTGAGGGACACGTCTTCAGAAGCCACGGTGATGGACTATGATGTTTTTAACCCAGCAGCCCATCACCAGAGGAGACCTCAGATCCTTCTGGGTTCAGCTCAAATCAGCAAATCTGCACTGACTGCCCATGTTTGAGCACACCACAAGCCACAATCTTCAAGTGTAAGGAGACAGTTGTATAAATAACCATGACACAAAGGAGAGTGTGTGGATCACCATGAGACGTTTCCAAAGGATTGTGCAGAATCTAAGGAGAAAGAGCAGGAAAAGTTTCCTGGAGAAGATAGGATTCACAGGAAATGAGGAGCAGGAATAGAGCGATGCCACGTTCCTGCAGCGGGAACAAGGTAAATAAGGTGTGGAGACAGGTGTGGTGCCCTGTGTTCCTGGGCCGTGAACATCCTGTTGGCTGGAGGAGGAGGGACATAAAAGTGGGGGTGGTAGGGGATTAGAATAGAACAGAAGGTGGGGGCACCCTCAGTACTAGTGTGTGGTGTGGGGAAATTCTGGCTGATTCCAGAGGCGGTGAGGAGAGCTTGCTGGATTCTGAGTGGGGGAAGGATGTTCCTGGAGTGGAGGTTTAGAGACTGCCAGGTTGCAGTGTGTGCTGTGCAGTGAAGACAGGGGAGTTGAGAAAACTGGCTGGAACCTATGGTTATAGCCCCACAGTCCATAGAAGCCTGAACAGGTTGGAAGGAAAAGGAGAAACTCTCCACAGGGGTCTTCCAAGATGCAAACCTCTGGGAACATTTCATGTGGGATTCCCTAGAGCACATGTCTGCAGGGTTGTTTTCATTTTCCATTTTGCCCTTGGTTATTTGGTGCAGGTGGAGCTGTGCTCTGAACTGGCACAGGTGAACCTTGGCCGTAGAAGACCTCTTTTTTTTTTTTTTTTCTATATTAGTGGGCTCTTCTCACCTTCTTGGGCCAGGAAAGTGCATCTGTAAGTCAAGTCAGTTGCTGCTTCTAGTCTGTGTGTCCTAGGTCCTCAACTGGACAAATTCTGCTGGGGGTTCAGGACCACAGAAGACAGTATGGTTGCCCCAGGAATTTTAGATATGCTTCTTAATTACTCTAGAAAGACAACTGCTCCCCTCTCCCACATGTCTGCCCTCTGGGTTCAGGCGTCAATTACATCTCTACCTGGCACTCCATCTGGAGCAGCTGGTGTGCTTGAAAATGTATTGCTGTATTTATTTTTCATGAATCTCAGTTTCCTACTCAGTAAAGAGAATAATCTCTGCGCAAAAAAGCATTTTAGTTAGTGATATCATATTATTTATTCACCCATTACGTCTTTGCATTATTGAGATGTATTTAATTCTAATAAAACTTCTAACACAAATAACTATAAAACAAAAATCAAAGTGTAACCGAACCCAGGTTCAGCTGCTCACCGCTTATAAGCCAACAGTTTGAGAGGCAAGTGTCATAGAAAGGAAAGATGCTTTAAATAGAAAAGCAGGCAATCTGGAGAGAAGGTGGACTCGTGTCCCGAGACCAACTCCGAAGATTCTGCTCAGTCATAACAGTTTTTAAAGGGAAAATGGGGAAAGAATCTCAATGAATCATCGAGGCAGGAGGTTGGGTTCTGCATCCTTCTCCATTGTGTGCAGACTGGCTGATTCTCTCTTCAGGTGTTATCTTGTCTGCCACAGGATTGCTAAGGGGGCTCTTGAGGGTAGAGAGCTAGTCATTCTCTAACTGGTTAATTCTTCATTCTTACTTCTTTTAATCTAGGAAGAGAATCAACAGGTTAGAGGAGGCGTGGTGTGCATTCAGGAGAGCACAAGTCGTGAGTTACTTTCAATTGCTTAGTGATCTCATTCCTATAATTAGGTTCTTAAGGTTAGAGGAGACAGAAGTGGGCAAACAGGAAAGGGGCTAAAGAGCTGCTTTAAATGAATAGTCAATCATTCTTGGCCTTGCTTTTCTCATCCTTTCACCTAATGAAAAGCAAATTTAGTTTTCTTCATTTATGAATCAAGTGAACATCCTGGACTCATCTTCCTGAGCTTTGTGCTTGGTGAGGAATTCACCATCACTCATATGTGTGTCCACCGTGAGCCCCTCAGCTCTGGCCATGATCCTCTGGGCTTGGACCTACTCACCCACATCAACTAGTGTGTCTGGAACACATTTGGCTCCATCACTAGGTGCCTTAGGACATTATTACACAACATCCTAAAAAAAATTATTTTATTTTTTAACCAAAATCCTATGAATCACGGGACAATCTAGAGCCCAATAAAATGACGGAAATGAGCAAAACAAAAAAAAGACCCTGATTAAAAAATCAATTTCACAATTTTTAGCCTCTACTTAAACACAGTGAGTATCGAATCATATTTTTTAATTGGGAGAAGTCTTACATAATATGATTTTTAGTATTTTTTCTCTTCCTCTTTCAGAATTTATCTCCTCATTAACTCATCCAGTTGATAACTGGGGCCTTTTTCAATGAAGTAGATTTAAGTATTATAGTGTACTTTCTTAGAGCAAAAAAAAGATAACTTATTTTACTTCCAAAGTTTTTGGAGTTTGCTTCGTGGGCTGTTAGAGCCTATAGGAAGCGTCGTCTGTCCACTCTGGGTGGTTCTAGGAGGTACTTAGTAGTTTACTCAATGTTGAAGAATGGCCAAGGCTGTGAAACTCTTCCCTCAAGTAAAGGCCTTTGTTGGTAGAAATTCATAGCTTATTTGCAAGTGATGCTGTGATTACATTTACAAATATAACATATATATCAAACCTGTATGATTGTTAGGATTTTACTAGAGAAGTTAATGCAGCCTATAAAGCAATTATCTTTCATTTTCCCAAATCTACCCATCTCAGTTGTTCTTCTTACCTTGCAACTTCTCCAAGTTCACCTTTCTTGGGAAGGTCCTCAGAATCCAAAGCACTCGAGTGACATTAAGATGTAAATATCACCACACTTCTCACCAAGTTTGCATTTTAATCCACCACTTAAATTGAAAGGAGTCAAAGCCTAGGATGGTTTTTGGGGCACCTGCGGGCCGGGAGGTGGGATGGGAAACCCAAGGTGCTTTCCTGGAACTTCTGAAGTCCCTCCGCTCTGTGCTTAGGTCACTGACAAAGATTCTATATACATTCCAAAATATCTGTCTTGAAAGAATAAATGCCCTCATAGGACCCTTTGAAAATAAAGTCGGTTTGTTCTGTGAATCAGTAATTTATTTTTGTCAACTTAAAGAATGAGTTAGTTCATTTTTAGTGATGTGAAGACAGTTAAGTTTAAAAAACAAGGATACAACAGCTAAAGGGGCCAAAGCAGAGCCCATAAACACAAGTTCTTCATAGTTCAGCTCTCTTCTAGCATCTTCCTCCACTACACGTTCTCAGTCTGCAAGCTCCACCTTCTGAAGAGTCACCTCCTCCCGGAAGTCTCCCTGGACTGCAGGGATCCAGTGACTGACTCAGTCTCTGTGCTTCCTCCTCACCTTGAGAGCCTGGGGTGGAATGTGCAGACTTCTCCTCAATGGGCTCCTCTCAGCTCCAGCTTTGACTTTTCATCTTTATTTCCAGTGACTGGCTGGCTGAATGAATAAATGTTAAGTTCTTAGCTGCCAGCTGCCAGCCAGCTGCCCATTTGAATTGTGGAAAGTTATTTTAGTGTTTGAATCTTGTAACTAAGCCATGATTAGTGTTCCTTGGATCAACAGTTGAGATCTGGTGACTAAACTCTTTTTCCTGAGTATCAGCCACTTCCTGTGCTCTTACTCAAGTATGCACATTTCCTGATAGACATTTCTTAGAATTGTGATTTTTTTAACAGTGGCCTGTGGCTTTGAAAGAGTGTGAGATTTCCAGACATATTTAACACCATCCAGTGTGTTTTGACAATGCCAAAGTGTGTCATGCAAACAGCTTAGTGATTATTCAGATCATTTAAGGGTTTAAAAAAATTCCTATTGAGGGAAAAATTAGCTTACCTTGTGGTTAACTGTCCACTTGGGATAGCCTTCTTTCTACTTGACATCTCACATTTGAGTCTCAGTCCTGGCAATATAATTTAATCAGTGATGACTGCACATTTTAATCTTCAGCCCAGACCTCTTCCCTTGTTTATCCAACTGCCTCCTTGACCCCTCCACGTGGATGTGTGATGGGCGTCTGTACCTGAACATGCGCAGAACCAGATCCCGGGTCTTCTACATCGCCTCATCCCAACCTGCACCTGAGTGTAAACATCCCTTTCCGGGTTATCTCGCCGCTTCAGGTTCCATCCTCATAGGCCCTCGGACAGAAGCAAACAAAGACCCCCAGCAAACAAGCAAATAACCGCCTCCACAAAAAACAAAACCCAAAACCCAGATCAACTATTTTGGCTATCCTGACTCCTCTCTTCCTCAAACCCCGGAACCTGTTAATGAGGGAGTCTTTCCTGATGTCTCTATAACCTCCCACTTGGTGCCACGGGCTCCGTCCTCGAGCTGGGAGTTTATGCAATGGCTGTTTAGGGACATTTTCCTGCTTCTGCTCCCGTCCCCTCCAGTCTGTTCTCAGCACCAGAGCTTGGGTGAACCTTTTAAAACCTGAGTTAGAGCATGGATTTCCTCTGTTGCAAACCCTCCAGTGACATCACTGCCATGCTGTGAACATTACTGTAATAACTGAAGCTACTCTACGTTGATCGTTGATCGCTTACTGTGTAGCAGGGCCTGCGCTGAAGCTTGGATGCCTATTCTCAGTTTATCCTGACCTCAGTGTCTTATTATCACCGCTGTCTTACCGGTGAGAAAACGGAGCTAAAACAGGATGAAACAACTCTCTGAAGATCACTCAGATAGCGAAGTGAGGAAGCTCTGCTTTGCACTGAAGCAGTAAGGTTTGGAGCAGGGACACTAAAAAATGAAGCTCAGTTTTTCTTTCCTTCCTTTGTAACCTCTTCACGTGGCATGGTTGTTATAAACAAGATCTATCTGATAATCCAATTTTATCAATGAAAAACGTTAACAATAATGTATGACAAATTTTGAAGGGTAAATTTGTGGTGAAGTTTCTTAGCACCCTGTTTATTTCAGAAGTACTTAGCAGCAGACTCAGTCACCACCTAGTATCTCTCTTGACACAGACGGCCCCGGGTGGCGTTTTGGTCTTGCTGAGCTACCAATGCTGAGTTCTAACATTTATCTTGCACTTTAGTCCTCATTGAAATTCTGCTATTAAGTTTGACTTTTTCACCATCCCTATTTTTTTAAAATCATTGTTCATTAGGTGAGAAGTGAGTGTAAGTGATGAATGCTGTTCTCAGAAAAATGCATGAATACATTCCATTTTTTAAGGAGAACTAGCAGGAACGAAAAGAAATGTGATTGTAGAGAAAGAAGAATTTTAGTTCGGTTGGATAGGGTTAGTGTTACTGTATTTTATCAAAAACTAATAATGGTGATTGGAACCCAAATTGTTATAACCTCTGTATTGGCATATAACAAAAAGCACTGTTAAAAATGTATCAAAGACTCATTATTTTGTGGGTGACAAAACTTTAAAAATCACATCTGAATTTTTCCATGAAGTTTAAGCAAATATAAATATCATCCACTACCCAGTCCTAATATATTTCTTCTTTTCCAGTATTTATTAACATAACCATGTCTAAATGACTGTCCAAAGGAAACTCATTTTATATCGTGAGACATAGCCCTCTTGCCAAGAACTAAGCCACTAATACATTCTTTAGTCCCTATAGTTTTAGAAACGTTTAAAATTCTGCATATTTGTTAATATTTCCTTTTAAATTATAATAATCACACATTGTGAATTTATTGAATTGAGTGCAACATAAAATTGACATGATTATCCATCCTAATATACTTTTAAAACTTCATTTTCTTTAGTCTTACCATACAGGCTTATCAGCTCGCGTAGCATGGTCACCAGTGCCCAATTATAGACTCAAAATAATAAAAAGTGAATGCTTGCCTTGAGCTATTGCTCTTAAATTTAGAGTACCTCTTGGAAAAATACACGTTAACCCACCAACCATAATATTATCAAATTAGCCTAACATAGTTAAAAGCACAGTGGTGATTTTTTTTCCATAGGAGTCGTTTTTTTTACATTCATTTCCCACTTATTTGGTTTTACCTTTTTTGTATTGATTTAGGCTTGAAAATATTTTTAATATTGCTCTGTAGTTTTGATGACAGCACACCATTTTGGACCACCGGTGCAGTGATCAGATGAGCTTTAGGGACAGAAAGGCTTGGGCTTAAAGCCTGGCCTGATACTTGACTAGTTGTGATAGCTTTCTTATTTGGTCAAGTTACTTAATCTTCCTGAGCCTGCTCTTGATGTCTTCATGTTTGTAAGGCATGTAGCATACTGCTTGACACATACTCAGCAATTTTTTCTGGATGTATCAGGCTCATCATGGGCTAGAATAAGCTTCACGAGATGAAGGCTGGGCTGCTCCTACACCATGTGCTTATTGGTATCCATCACATCACAGCACCTAACCCCGTAGAAAGGCCGCCTGCAGACCTTTCTTCCTATTTCTCTCGTATTTTGAGAGCAATGTTTATTTTTACCTTTCCTCTCAGCATGTTTGCATCCTGAACCTTGTGGTGCAGCCGAGAAGAGTTATAACCAATAAGCATATTCGCTTTACTTGCAATTGCTCTTTAATCTTTTTTAATGATTAAAAGTGTTCCCCATGAAAAATAGATATTTATATTCTAGGAATAAGTGGAAAAGTCAATGAAATCTTGTCCTTTCCCTGTGTAGAAATGTATCTGTAGTTAGTTTCTATTTTGTTCTTTTTAGCCATTCAAGAAGAATGGTGGTGACATGATGACAGAAGTAACTTTTGTCTGGAATGTTTTTATTTATTGAAAGGCAGGTGTGGAGCAGCTACCAGGTAGATAACATTACACTAAGCCCATGAGAGACAAAAAAAGAAATTAAAAATTAAATAATGTTCACAAATAATCACACTGAAACGAGTGATCAAAAACTCAGGTTACGTCCTTGGAAAGAAGGTTTTTATATACCTAACAGGATATTTTTCTCTTACCCCTAGAAAGGGCTCGAGGTATCATTTAGCAAATACAGTGTTTTGGGAAATTTAAGAACTGGCTCACTCTTCATGCTTTTAGGAGATGGCTTTTTTGTTGTTTTTGTTTTGTTTTGTTTAAACCACCCTAATGATTGGTACAAGGAAAGTAAACAAGGCTGCATTAACAGCTAAAACCTATAAATGGGATGATCTAGAATCATTGCCAAACTTTCTCTGAACTTATAAAGGCATAGAGAGTGATACTGGTGAGTTTTTGTGTTGGTCTTTTAAGAACCTGCCAAGATGAATGATGAAATATTTTAAAGGTCTTCTGGGAACTTGTGCAGGTACAGTAGAATTGCCTGATGATTAAAACAGTCATGTTTCCAAGGAGGCTAAAGTTCCATTTCATTAAAATTTGTCAAAGATGTGAAGATCACTTACTGCAATTATCATCATACTTGCTATTCGGTGTAGTGCGCTTCTGGAGGGACATCCTTTCGGATCAGGGCTTTCAGTATATTCTTTCTTCTGCTTGGAAGTGAGGGCTCTGGGCTGTGCTGAGGCTTCTCTCCCAAGCCCCCTCTCCCTTCCTCTGCTTTCATCCCCCCCACTCCGTTCCCCATTCCAGGGTTTCCTTCTGGGCTCTTCCCTCATCTGCAGTGGCCCCTCTAAGTTTGGAGGGGACTTTGACCCCCACCCAGAAAGTAGAGGACAGCTTTAGGATGGCAAGTCCACAGCCCCGTCAGGATCAGACACTTTGCTGACTTTAGTTCAAGCCCCGTTCATCCCATCCTCCTCCCTTCAGGATCCCCTGAAGCTCCTACCTGAGCTCCTCTTCCTCCTCCAAGCAGGTCCTTGGAGGGCCCCTCAGTACTGACAAAAGCAGTGCAATCAGTCTAGAATTCACTCTGTGGGCACTTCTCCTCTGGTTTCACAAGATCTAGGAGCAACCTCATCGGAGGTCAGCCTTACATCATTACACACCAGAGTGAAATGAGAACAAAGCCCCTGACACTGGGGAAACAGGGCAGATGAGGGGCTGATCCAACAAGGACAAGCGCACAGCAAGTAATGTACACTTGTCCTCATGTTCCCTTGTATGGAGGTGGCACAAAAGACCCAAATATGTGTTGATCTGGTACCTGACAGTCTAGGATCCGTGGAAGAACTTCTGACATGAGACAAAAAAAGACAGAATGTTTACATTTTCCAAAGGTGTATACAAATATATACATGGGGAGAGAGAGAGAGGCGGATTTATCGCAGAGCAAATGAACCTTGTTTCCCAGTCCTTCATTCACCCAGCCCCTTGCAAGGTTCTGACTTTAATTTCCCAACTTTATATTTAAAATTTTGCATTCTTGTTTTCTCAAAGAGAGAGCTATCTTTGGATCTACCTTATGGTCTTGTGATAAATTCTACCCCGTTCTTTAGTATAACCCTAGTCCAATGTGAAGAGACTCTTAAGAAATAAGCCCTGTGATTTGCTCAACAGTATAATCTTGTCTCTAGCGCTCATAATCAGTGTCCTGAAACTGCTGAAGTCTGGGGTTACCCACAGCAGCAGATGGAGCCCTTGGGCTCCCCCGCCGCCCCCACCCCCGTGTCTTCGGCCACCTGCAGAGCTGACCAGGACTGACCTGGGGGCCAGGCGTTAGCGCTCTGAGGTCACACCTCCAGTTCCCTTAAATGCTTCTCAACCTGAAGTTCTTAGGATGTCACACGTCTCAAAATTTAAGTGGAATTTCCTCAAAGTAATGTTCAGGTTTAGGTTATAAGGATGTAAGCCAAGAATAGGTCTGAAATTGGCATACCATGACAAAAATATCTCAAATATAGGTTCCCAAGTGAACAAATGGGAGTTTAGAGAAGTGAACTAATTCTGGGACTTTCCCACTGAGGTGTGGTGCTTTTAAAATGCATACTTCAGTTCTAAAATAAGGTTTTCTAGGGAATTCCCTGGTGGTACAGTGGTTAGGACTCTGCAACTGTGACAAGGGCCCGGGGTCCATCCCTGGCCAGGGAACAAAGATCCCGCAAGCCATGTGGCAGGGCCAAAAATAAAAATAAAATAAAATTAGGCTTTCTTTCAAAGGTACATCTCTTTCAACTTTTATGAGGTGAAATACAAAATGTATCCTATAAAAATACAGCTCATATTCATGAAATACAATGTTAGTAAATATGTAGAAAGCTATGCGAGAGGCAAGGGGAGTAAAATGAACTGAAGAAATGACAGGTTGAGAAAATAAAAATGATCAAACGCTTGATTTAAGGCCATGACTCAAAAGAGCTTTATTGGAAAAATGTGAATTACATAAATCAAAAAGAAATAAGCTTGTTATTTAAAACTGTTACTGTCACTATTCCCATTAAAGCCACTTGTCATAAATCTCACAAATCTCCCCTGAATTGCTAAAGCGTGAAGTGGTTAACTACACAGATATTTTATCAGACAGGTAGACAGACTGTTGTTTACTATATGCAAATATATTTTAGGATAAAAGCATTGTTTTTGAGAATAAAACAGATCCTTTTTAAATATACAGTGAAGTCTTGCCTATAAATTTAAATATGTTCCTCTTTTTACAAGATAGTGTTCATATATTACGTATTGCAGCTATTAAAATGTTCAGTTCTAAGACTATAATTTGGGGACAAAATCCATTTGTGTAGTACGATGTTTACAAAATACCAGAGTCTAAGGCTCTGTTGTCATCATTTAGATCCACCCCAAGAATTGCCATGAATTTCTGGAAGGAGAATCAGTAGCATCTTCGTAAGCCTGTAATTAGCTCAGTGTGGATTATTCACATTGTAGATTGGCCATTACATAAGAATTCACTTTCAGAATCAGGACTCCTCTGAGGCCTTTAGAAACATGGTAACTCTGCCCAAAGCCGTCAGGCGACTTCCTTCCTTTCCATGTCACTGTATTTTTCATGGGTAGCCTACCTTTTCAAATTTCCCCTTGTTTACCCTCATTTGTGCACATTATCAAGCGCTGTTTGTGGGAGGGCGGATGCACTGAGCCAGGGGTTGTGTACCCCCACCCTGTTGTCCTTGGGGTGACATCTCCAGGAGGCCATATCACTGGTGGATCACATCAAGGGGCGGGGGGAGGGTGGTTATTCTCAACCTGGATGGAATTATCTTCATTCACTTAATGAACCACATAAGGATTTCAGTTTTCATTTGACTTCTCATCACGAATGAAACCCCAAACCTGTCATGCACCTTCCAAATTCCTCCCTACTCTCGGCTTCTGATGACTTCATCTTTGTTTCCGTAATCAAAATAAAAGGAAACAATTCCAGACTAGGAGTTGCGTAAGTGGGATCACCTATAGGGGTACAACAAGAACAATCTTACAGCCTCTGATGTGACTGCACCTCATATGCTTGAAAATCTTCAGGGATTTGATGAGGTTATTTCTATGCTTTCAACAATAAAATTAAATATCAATCATTTTTCAGAAGTTAATAACAATAAAGAAAAAATAAGTAGCACCATATATCATGATGTAAAGGTCTTCAATGTCATTATTCAAAAATTCCAACCCTAAAACTTGTATTTCTTCAGTTAAGCAGTCTATATAAAGAATATGACAAGTGAAGTAAATTTACTTATTGATCTGTGGGGAAACCAAGCCTTATTCCAACTTCTTGATGTTATCAAATCATGAGTATCAATGACATAAAACAGAATCATTTAAAAATGAAAAAGAATTTAACATTTTCCACCAAATATAATAGGCTGTTAAGTGATTTACTCCTGTTTTGAATCAATTTAGATACGTAAGTTTAAATCTTTTTTATGCCTTTAATTTCTTTTTACATAACAAAGTACTAAAATTTTACATGTATATGGAAAGATTCTAAATATTTACAACATACACTAGAAGGTGATCTGAAATATATATTTATTAAATGGTCACATGAAAACGAGACATATTTTAGTAATGAACTACAATAACTTCGTTATAACTACTTTATTATGAACATTGATGCTTAAGACTTTTAAAATACATTATTGTAAAATTCACAATAAAGTAGCAGACATTCCAAAAAAGAAAAGTATCAGGTTAAGTTGTAATATAGTGGTGAACTAAATGTACAGTTTTTCAGTTACTGTTTTCATCTTCCACAATTTTATGTTCCATTGTTTATAGATATACTGCGATAAATATTTCTAAAATATTGACCAAGATCAATCACCAAATAAATCAATTAAACTTTAAAAAGATGTGTGCTACTGTAACATTAGCGAATATTCATTAAGAAACTCATGAGGCTTCCTTGGTGGTGCAGTGGTTGAGAATCCGCCTGCCAATGCAAGGGACACAGGTTCAATCCTTGGTCCAGGAAGATCCCACGTGCCACGGAGCAACTAAGTCCATGAACTACAACTACTGAGCCGGCGCTCTAGAGCCCACAAGCCACAACTACTGAGCCCATGCACTACAACTTCTGAAGCCCGAGCACCTAGAGCCCATGCTCCACAACAAGAGAAACCACTGCAATGCGAAGCCTGCACACCACAATGAAGAGCAGCCCCTGCTCTCCTCAGCTAGAGAAAGCTCTAGTGCAGCAACGAAGACCTAAGGCAGCCAAAAATTAAATAAATAAATAATAAAATAAATCTTAAAAAAAGAAGAAACTAATGAAATACTAGTTTTTATCCAAGAAGAAACAGCTTCTGGTGAGAAAGATGTCTGATACCTTTTCTTCCATTCTTCCTCCACCTATTTTCAGTTGCGTTTCCAACAAGCCTTCAGGCTAGCTCAGCTCAAAAGTATAAAAGGAAGAGAAAAGAGGTGTGATGGGCTTCATCTATCAAATTAAAGCAGCCACCAAAGCTACTTACGTCTGATATCTGTCCCTGCTCTGGACGTGGATACCTATAAGTCCCTATTGCACCTGTGTTGACCCCTTAGATGTTTTATTTCACTTCATCCCTTTCTTCCATAAGCAGGGAAACTCAGGCCTTTGCCTTTTGTGCCTCTGCAGAGGAATGCAGGTATTAGTTTGCTTTGAAACTTGACAGATCAAAAGAATAAGGAAAATTTTAAATCACCATTAGGTGAACATTGCAAAAACAGTTGTTTCTGGCAAGATCTGCCCATGGATGCTAAAAGAAGTAAATAAAAGTTGGAGAAAAAGCAGGATATTTGCATAGTCTCAAAGTACCCCCCCCAAAGAAATTTATCAATTACAAGGGAAAACAAAGTCACTTTATAGTAGAGAAATCCAGAAAACAGCACTTTAACCAAATGATCAAGGCTAACATCAGCAGTAATAAGATATATGTGTCATGTTTCCCAAAAGGATGCTAACAGGATATACTAAAATCGCATATCCTTGTATGATGGCTTTCATGTTAAACATGTGTAACTTCAATCTGATAAAAAGAACATGTCGTAAAAACTCAACTGGAGGAATAGTCTACAAAATAATTGACCAATAATATTTAAAATTTCCAAAGTCATGAAACGGAAGGAAAAACTGTCCCGGGTTGAAGGGATAAAGATAGCAGAAGATACCTTTATGATCTCATTTACCTTTACTGCCTCCACTGTGGAAGCCCTGCCTTGAAACACAATCACATTGGGAGCTGAGGCTTGAACTTAGGAATCTGGGGGGATATAAACATTTGGTCCATAATATTCCTCCCCTGCCCCCCAAATTCATGTCCTTCTCATATACAGAATACATTCATTCCACCCCAGTAGTCTCGAAAGTCTTCACTTGCACCAGAACCAACTCTAAAGTCCAAAGTCCAAAGTCCCATCTGTGTATCACCTAAGTCAGTTATGGGTAAGATTCAAAGTACGGTTCTTCCTGAGACACAATTCCTTTCCATCTGGAAACCTGCCTGTCTCCGATAGATACGCTCCAAATTTTCCTTTTTGCCTAACAGTTCTTTCTTCGGTTCATCTCTCCTCTCACATTTTGCTATAAGCATTCAGGAAGGTCCAAACCACACCTTCAATACTTTGCTTAGAAATCTCTTCTGCTAACTATCAAAGCTCATCTATCACAAATGCTTCCTTTTCACGAAACACTGGACTGTAGTCCAGCGATGTTCTTTGTCAGTTTATAACAAAGATGCCTTTTTCTCCAGTTTCCAATAGCATGCCCCTCATTTCTGTCTGAGCCCTCACCAAAGCGGTCTTTGACTTTTCTGTTTCCACCAACATTCTGCTCATGACGATTTCTGCATCCCCTGAGAAGATGAACACTTTCCTTCTCGTTCTCCTCTTTACCTTGCAAGGTCCCACCACAATTACCTTTAACACCCGCAGTTATACCAATGGTCCATTGATGGCCATTGTGAATTTCTGTAGCCAGCACCCAAAAGCCCTTCCAGCCTCTCCCTGTCACCCAAGTCCAAAGCTGCTTCCACATTTTTAGGTATTTGGTACAGTAGCACCTACTTCTGGGCCCTGAAATCTGTCTCAACTTTAATTCCCTCCATAAAGACCCTATCTCCAGATACAGTCACGTTGGGGATGGGGGCTTCAGCAAATGAATTTTAGGGAGGCACAACATTTGGTGCACACAAATGGACCATGTTTACGCTGGGAAAGCTGAGTGAGTCAGTTTCCGAGAGGAGGGATGCTCTTGAGTTTCAAGTGGAATCCACATTGAGGTCCTGCAGGGCTATATTGGGGCTTAGACTTGTTTACTGTCAGAATAGCCAGAGGGTTTCTCATAGATTTGTTACCAGTGTTTAAGTAAAGTCTCAGTCACTAAGATTACTCAGCTGGTCTCGAACCTTATCTCCAAACCTCATACCTTTGTGTTCCTGAGTTTCGTTTTCTAGAGAGACACGATAATGACAGCAAACACATTTTTATTCATCAGTTTAGAATCAGGCTGCCTCTTGGGTTTAATAATTTTATTTACTCAAGAAATAGCATCGATTTCATACAATATGTAGTAATTTCCCCTTTATACATAACGAAGTATACTGGGATTATCAAAGTAACCATGGCAACAGGTTCCTTACAACCCAGTCCATGAAGGCAGAGCACATTGTTAACAGGAAATATTTCTTTGTGGTGATATATAAATATATAGAAACATATATCTGTAGATGGATAGATAGGTAGATAGATAGATGCTTTATAAAAAGTGTTAGTATATATATACATATACAGTAACAAATTTTTTAGCAGAAGAAAGACAAAAGGTTCTCTAAGAGTGTATCATAGGCTTTGGCATGAATAGGCAGCCTAGCCTTTTTAGAAATAAAAAGTATAAGAGTTTCAGGGTCAGAAGTCCCACATTCTAGGTCAGTCTTTGGCACTACAGGGCTGCACCTCCTTTGGAACGTGACAGTCACCTGGGGCTTCAGTTTCCTCATCTGAGGAAAACAGGATCTGTATACCATGCAAGACCTGCTTTGCAGATTTGTCAGAGTCAGGAGACATCTGGCCCAAGAAAGGACTTTGTAAAGCATTATGTTTATTTCCCTCACTATTGCATTTCTATAATAGTGATTATTTTCTAATATTTATCACTTTTATGTTTCATAATTAAAGGTGATAGTGAAAGTCTAGAGATATCAGTATGACAGTAAAAAAGTCATAGAAGTAAGAAAAAGCACTTGTGGAAAGGTTCAGTGATTTGTAGAGATTGTGCAGGAAGAAGGTAGGGACAGCAGATAATCCAATAGTTGTCTCCAAGCAACAGCGAAAACTACTCCATAGTGTGGGTTATGGTGAACAGAATGGTTGGGGAAGTTAGGCGTGAGTTATTTAGGCTAATTAAACAGAACAACTTTGCAACAGCGAGAGTCACTGCAAAGTAGAACCGGCTTCCGGGAGGTTGTCAGACTCCATTTGCGGCAGATGTCCCATTGTCTGGGGACCCTTGACATTGCCTTGGAGTCAGGGATCCAGATCCCCAGACCCAGGGCTCCCTTAGAGCTCGAGTTCTGTGTGCTTCCATGTGAATCTCGGGTGATGGGCCAGTGAGCAAGGGGACTTCTGATTGTTCTGGTAAAGACTGTTGACCTACAGAAAAATAAACCAACACAGAAAGCCACATGCTGAATATATAAGGCAGCGAGTCTGTTTCCCTCCTTGAAAAATCAAATGTTGCGCTAGAAAGAAAGTATTCAATGATTATAGTAAGTAGTAAAACATACTTCTTTCCAAGGTTGTATTTGTTTAAAGTGGTTGAGATGGGGGAGAGGGCAAGAAAAAGGGGTGGGTTAGGAAGAGGGGAAGGGAGGGGAACTGCAGGGGGAGGGACTCAGGAAGCTGAGGGACCAGCATGGAGGAAAAGAGGTGAGTGAGAGGAGGGAGGCAGTGGAGGGTGGGGAGTGAGGCTGTTGCAGGTTTAGCAAAGGGCACACCCTGCTGTCCATTTAGGCTGGGGAAGTCAGCATTGCTAGCTTTTCTCTTCTGCCTTTGAAAGTCGATTAGCTGCTTAACTACTTCATCCAGATGTTTCACTCTCTGATTCCCTTACTTTGGGGCGATAACTTGAGAAGGCCACCAAAGTAGCCACTGGACATTATTTGCTGGATGGCAGAGCGGTGACAAAGCAGTTTCATCTGTATGAGATCAAACCAGATGTTCACAAACCAGTTCTCCACTTCAGCTATAGGAAGAGCTTAACATAAGTCAGTGTTTTATTTCTAGCATTTCAACCAGTCTTCGTACAAAATGTTGCATGACAGAGATTGACTATTTATTGTATTCTAATGAAACATTATCTTATAAACTAACTTTGAAGATTTGAACATTGAAATGATGAAATGGATAGTAAGTGTCATTCCAGATCCTTTTTGGAAATGAGAGAAGGAAAATCTCTCTCTATGTATATACCTATGTAGGTGTCTATCTAGCTAGCTAGCTATATTTACATATATAATCTATATCTATCTATCTAAATCTATATTTATGTATCTATCCATCCATCTATCTATCATCTCCAGTGTTTTCTTTTGTTTTTTAGGAGAGATTATTTTTTACTTTCCCAAAGCCTTGGTAATAGAGTTAAATTTCTTAACTGGTTGGGTTGAAGGATAGATTCAGTAGATGATAAACAGGGGTCCTTAACAAGGTAGGAAGTAGGTATGGCCGATTGCCTTTTGACAATCTAGGTAAGGCTTTGCGATCAACTAATTCTGGTCCTCTGCTTCACAGCGTAACTCTATGTGTTTTATTGATTGGTGAAAAATATGTGTGTGAGTGTAACTGCATAGATGCTACTTCAGCTCTCACCTTAAGTGATTGTTACATAGACTATTTTGTAGAAAGTTCTTTTCTGTGTGGCACTGTATATTTTTTTCTGCTGTGTAAGGCACTGTAATTTAATCCTTAAAAATCCAAGAGTAATTTTTTGCTTTGCTCAGGTCTCTCTGAGACAAAAACCTACACCCAAACCAAATAAACCTTTTTCTCTGTTTATATTTCCCAGAAAACATTCTATATGGGTGCCTGGGGCCCACTTCATTTTTAACATTGAATATCCAAAAGACTATTAAGGCTCAGTCATGAACTTATTTGTTAAAGTTTCAAGTTAATTATACTTAGTATCCAAGTGCATTACAAGAAATGATTAAATTATTGTCTGGTGCGTATAAAAGTTTAAAAGTTTAATTCCCAGGGATAACTGGAGAAAGAGATCTAAGTTCTATGAATTCATCTTGGAATGGAAGTAATGTTAAAGTTGAAACAGTGTACCTTTGATTCTGCTGTGGAAGGTCAGTCTTTGTCTGTGGGCCACTGAATCAGTTCTCAGTTCAGGCCCTCATGTCTGCTCCCACCTGGTCCTGCAGCCTTGCTTTCTACACAGACAGACAGCAGCCATCTGACATTGACCGTCAGTGGTTCAGACTGAGTGATTGGCCAGTGGTGAGGATTACCAGTGAGGTAATGACTGTGAACTTTCCTGGCAGCTTCTGAAGGTCTGTTTCACACTTTTCCAGAATGGCCCCCAGTGACACTCTGCCTTTGTGGAAGTCATCTCCCTTATTCCACCATAGATTCTTTAAAACCAAGCCTTAGGGTTTTATATTCCTGAAGCCTCATACGATCAATTTTCAGGGTGGTGATTTTATGAGATGGGATCCGTGGCTGCCAAGAAGCGATCCACTTTAGAATTGAGGGAGTGAATCGCTGGACATTCTAACCTAGTTTACTAGGATAGTCTTTCCTTTCTTAAAAAATATATCCAGTCTGAGCCTCTTATTGATTTTGAGATTGTGTGTTGCTCCTTATGTAACTGTTTACATAAATTCAGAGCATTGTGTCTTTGGAGCCACTATTACAGGATCTGATTTCATTAAATCTTATAAAGACTTTCTGACTTTGCAGGTTACTGATGGGATCTGAGTAACCTGCCTTGATTTAGTCCATCCCATTTATACTCCATGGAAAGGACTAGTTATTCCCTGCTTTTCTCTTGAAACAAGAGAGACAGCTCCGAGCATATGAGCCAGGAATAGGAAAGAAAGTTTGGGGATGCAATACGTCCAAAACATGGAAAAGTTATCTCTCCCTCTTTTTCTCCTGGATTATTTAAGTATTTTTTCTCTCTCATGAAATAATAGAATAAAGTCCCATTATAAAGTATTTCACTCTATTATAAACTCAATTACACTGGGTCAGAGCACAGTCATGGATGGCGTAGGAGGGATAGCATATTTCTGATTTATGCCAAGCCTAGGAAGCAGGTGGGTACTCATGTCCCTAGTTTGCAAAGTGAATTTCTGGAGTAAGCATCTCACACTTACCTAGATTAAAACACAATGTAAAGACCTCTGTGTAGAAATGGTAATTAGAAAGAAATTTTACTATTTCTTTCTTTATATTGCAGTTGAGACATTAATGGACCACCATGACTTTTTAAAAAATTCTATCACTCATCTTTTCCTTAGTATCCTGTTTTTGCTTCTTCCCCAAAATTTGACATTTTCTTTAAAATCTGGGTGAAATCTTTGTTACACTAACTTTATCCTGATTCCTTGTAAAATTTTGATTTTCTAAACCTCTTTATTTGGAGATGAAATTGATGTGTCTAAACCTTTTGCTTTATTTTCATTTAAAAACCTCATGGAGAATAACATAGGACCACATGTTAGGAGTTCTTGTTGACCTAAATCCAAAGCGGTTTTTTGGATACCATGGAGTGTTTAGGTCTTGGGTACAATTGTTTTTTGGTTAGTATTTTTTTCTTTTCAGATTTGTTTTTGGCTTGATTTGTGTGTGTGTGTTTCTATAACAAGCTTTGAAATGTTTAAGGCTTATCTCCTTGGCCTACCAAATCAAATTAGTTCAGTAATTGTGGTCTCAGTTGGTTTTGTCTCCTTAACAACAGGTCAGCCAAAACCCAGTTCTCGGGATCAAATGCACACACGTCACACTAGTCTCTGAAGCCTCCATGGCCCCGCTCCCCAGCTGGGGCGTGTAACAGGCCAGTGGGGTTACTCACATCAGACCCATCAGTAACTGGTTTGCATGCCAGCCCTTACAGACACTGCCCTCCTGAATCACCAGCACCAGACTTAGATTTAAGATCCCCTGATAAGAGGATAGTCCCCAGGGAACTGGAGAACCTCAGGAACGGGGATGTTTATATCAGGATAACATCACACAATTTTTTGGCAGGGAGGCATCTTGTGGTAAAGATTACTAGCTGTTTGCCACACCATGGACTTTTCTAAACTATTTGAATTTATAATGGAATGGGATCCATGTCTGATATCACAGAGAATACACGTATCCAGCTTGAACATTTTACTGATGCTTGTCTTGCCTTGACTAAACCTCGTTTTGTCATTGAAGTATTTTCTTATTTTTTGTTCTGAAGACAGCGTGTCTCAGGATAAGGTTTAGGGAAGGGACCAGGTTTTAACCGTAGTTTGTATCTGTGACACCTAGCACAATACCAGGGAATTCAAGTGAAGAAGAAATTTATTCTGGGCACCTACGATGTTCAAAACACAGTGAGTACCCAGGAGTGACTTGTAGACTTGCTGTAACATTACTGAACTGTAAATCATAGAGGAACACCCAAAGTGGGACGAGCAGCCTTGTTTACTTCTTTTCATTTTTCATTACGTTGATGGGGACCACATGTCTTCCTTAGGTGATTTTTTTTTTCCGGGTGATTAGTAATTACTGCCATTATTGTCTATGATACAGCAGTGCTCAGATAGCAGCTCTTCTGTGTATAATCAGATGAACGAGATATTATGTTTGGCTTTGTTTATGGAAAAAAAAAAAGACCTTTTATGAAATTGTAGTTCGAGGCCTGTTAGCAAAAAGGATGAGTGGTTTCTTGGAATTACAATTTGAATTTTTGAGAGAAACGGAGGAAAGCATCTTGCTATAGGGCTAAATTGGTGTGTGTCGTTGCTTCTCTGGCTGAAATTTGGGGATCCTATCACAAATGTCATTGGAATAAGAAATGACCCTATAAAAGGGCATTAAGCAATGCTAAAAAAACAATCAGGACGATGATAACATGATAACAATCAGCTCAGCCCAAGCCCAGTACCATGTTAAGGGTGTTGACCATATTGTCACACTGAATTCTCTCAACCCTGTATCTTCCTCCTCATTTCACAGATGGAGAAACTGAGGACGAGAGAAATTAAGAGACTTTCTCAAGGGCATAAGTTGGGGCATCAGAATTCAAATTAGCCTGACGCCATGGCTTACGCTCTTAACACCACGTCACTGCACACGATACGTAACACCTTGTGTCAATGGCACCTCCGAATGCACTACAGTAAGAAATAAAGAAGAGTGGCGGAGGGATGGAGTGGGAGGTTGGGGTTAGCAGATGCATACAGGATGGATAATCAACAAGGTCCTACTGTATAGCACAGGGAGCTGTATTCAATATCCTGTGATAAAACATAATGTAAAAGAATATGAAAAAGAATGTATATATATGTATAACTGAATCACTGCTGTACAACAGAAATTAATTTAACATTGTAAATCGACTATACTTCAAAAAGAAAGAAAAAAACACCAGTCATAATGTATGTGTACATTTTTAATAAAAATTACATTATTCTTATTGTTTATCTGGAAATTTTTATTGCATTAAGTTGCTAGAAGACTAAAATATAAAACTTGGCATTTTCTCAACATGTGTGTGTGATGCTCCAGGAAGTGTTTAAGATGTCTTTGGAACAACATTTAATTTGCGAGGTCTTTTTTATTAATGTGCTCTGTTAAGTAATTATTTCTCTCCCACTTTGGGTATGTTCCATATTTGATCTTCTGCTGTTTTCAGGAAGCTACACAATATAATTCTTACTTAATTCCATTTGACTCCACTGCATTCCAAAAACAAAAGCAAACAAAAAAGAAATGCAAAGCACTTCTTTTATCCTATGAGAAAAGCCAATAAAAGGAAAGAATCACCCAAGGCAATTTTTTTCAAAATTTAAAATTGGCAGGAAATTTTGTTTATAAAACTATGGAAACCAACTCGCGATTTACATAGAAGGATTTTTAAACTTGTTTTGCTAATGCAGTGTCACTGCAGAACTCACTGACCCTCACAAGGTAAGCTTGCAGTGAGCGTTTGCTTTGGAATACGATGATGCTGACAGGCAAGAATTTGCTACGTCGGGTATTGAGATACAGTTCACATGCCACACAATTCATCCCTTTAAAGTATAAAATTCACTGGTTTTTAGTATATGCACAGAGCTGTACAACCGTCATCACTATGTAATTCCAAAACATTTCTGTCATTCCAAAAAGAAACCTCATACGCGTGAGCAGTCACTCCCCACCCCTCCCAACACCGCTGCAGCTCTGGGCCACCTCCAATCTACTTTCTCTCCCTGTGGATTTGCCTATTCGGAACATTTAACATAAATGGAATTATACAATATGTGGCCTTCTGAGCCTGGCTTCTTTTATTCGACATACTGTTTTCAAGGTCCATCCATGGTGTGGCGTGGTTAGTACTTCATTCCTTTTTGGTGCCAAATAATATTCCACTCTATGGATAGACATTTTATGGCTCTATCAGTCGATTGATGGATGTTTGGGTTATATATGTCTCTCATACTCAAAATCTGAAGATTGGAGCAGGAATGCAAATCCATGCTAGTTTCCAACTGGACAATAATTAACACTCTTGCCTTTGCTCTCACATTAACAAAATCATAGTCCATGACAAGAGGATACCTTTAGAAAGAAAAACCCTGACTTCCATTATTCAGGCAATAGAGAACACGAGAATTTGTTTTCCTATGAAAATGCCTTAGTAAGCTAATTTTCCCTTACTTTGCCTGACGTTTGGTAGTATATATTCACTGGCTGGAACCCCCCAAAAATCCACATTAACGAAAATATAAGAGGAAATATCTCCTTTAATTGTTGCGTACCAAATTAAGTCTGAAAATAATGTAGTATTATGAAACCAAGAGTAGAAATTAGCATTATGTTTTCCTCATTGTCTTTGTTGGATTATTCCCAGATAACCCAAAAGGAAGCATACATTTCAATTTATAGTGAGTTTTGTGATCTGATACTTTAAGGGGGTGTTTAGCAAGTGGCAATAGAAGAAAGAGCTCTAGACTACAATTACTTACTGCAAATCACAAGCGTCTAGAAATAACGCTTACTAATTGTGTACCAAAGAGCTTGAGTAAAAAAACGTGGACTGGCGGTGAAGCTTTGCCCAGCCCATTACTTGCTTCTGTAAAGTACGATGCACGTGGAGTGAGCTGTGCAGTTACCGCAGGTCTTCCAAGGAACACACAGTTCCTACGTGTTTGGGAAACCCCAGCATGACGGGTGACAAGCAGGCATGAGGGCTTGCTGGGTGACAGTGCTTGTCTGTAACTAATACAAATGATAAAATCACAAGGATGGTGCGAGATCACGGAGCAGCTGTTATCCATCACATACGATCTGCTGGGCAGTTCGTGTCTATATTTTACCTCCTAACTTCACAACCTCCAAAATAGATTTATTATCACCATTTTACAGATGGGGAAGTGTGACACTGAAGACTGGGGTGATTTTCTCTGTATCCTGTGGCTAATAAGTGATGGAGGTGGAATTCAGACACAGGCTGGACCAAATCCAAAGCCTGTCTCTTTGAACTAGTCAAAGAGGGGTAATTAATATTTGGTATCAGGACTATGTCACACACCCATAATATTGATGATAACATGGTTCATGTGGCCCAAAAGATGCAGACACTGCATGTGTGCCCCAAATAAACCCATCTCACCTG
The DNA here is from genome assembly GCF_030028045.1 of Hippopotamus amphibius kiboko. Classification (NCBI taxonomy): domain Eukaryota; kingdom Metazoa; phylum Chordata; class Mammalia; order Artiodactyla; family Hippopotamidae; genus Hippopotamus; species Hippopotamus amphibius. The sequence goes on along the minus strand of NC_080191.1, from coordinate 81,964,984 downwards.
CTTGTGTTCTGGATCCTGCATCTTCATAGCTGCCCTGCACTCCTCTCTGTCATTCCTCCTGCTGTGACCTTAGGCTTTTCAGGAGAAGGTTCAATAGAGTTTTAATGGGATCAGCTTGTGAACCACCAATAACTTCAGTGCCTGCTTCTGACTTACAGAATCTAGAGTCACCCTAAAATATTTTAATTTTCCTCTGAGGAGTCTCTAGATGTCCTCAGAACTCTCTTCTGGGTTGTCTTTGAGGATGAAAGGATTTTTTACCTGAAGGGGGAACTGGGAAACTCCTGAGGTTCTCCTGGGTTTGGGGATTTCCTGAAGTGGCAGGAACTAACCCGTTTCTCATGAGATCTTCAAATCTGACCCGGCTTTCAAGTCCTTGGAGAAAAGAGCCTGATGGAGCTATTTCTGTATAAGGTCACATCATAAAACATTTCTTTGTATATTTTAATGCTTAGGAATTCCATTTATAACATTGAAGGGCCTGGATGAATTCTTCCCACAGTCAAATTCTTTTGTCCAGTACAGTATTATTACTATTATTAATTACATTGTCTTTAAGAAAGTCACACTTGCTTGTTCTCCACAGCCCCCTCTGGAATCTGTTATGTCACATCCATCCCATTTCCTTGATTGATATTCTCTGCCTGAGCCCTGAAGACATCCGTTTCTGAAGCCCCCAGAAGACATGGTCTTCCAAACTTCAAGCTCTACTATCTCTGATTCTCTGATTATCTCGTTTACAAAACAGATCTTGCATTCTTTTTCTTTTGATACCAGTATGGGACCCTCCTGTCTTCCTCCACCCCACTCACCTCCCTTACCTTCGGTACCCTCACCACTCTTGGCTGTGACAGTCTCTCCCTCTTACCTTGCCCCTCTCAATGCCCCAGCCCCCAAAGTACTGCTCATAGACACCCCCCCACTGCTTTACCCCCTTTATTAAATTGTTTGTCTTTTCAATGAACCATGAAAATAAGCTGTTTGAACTGATTTACACTGAGAGTGAATGACCCCTGGTTCCTCTTACTTTGCTATTAGGAAGGGGATGGGGTGGGGAATTATTTATGAACTTGGGTGATTTTTTAATTGATGGAATGTAGGGTGGTGAGGGCAAAGGGACTGTGTGGGGTGGGGGGCATAAATCTGCTTATTTTTCACACTTGCCAAAGAGAATGGAGGGAAAGGGAGAGGCCATGGCCCCAGCTCCAGGAGGCTCTCCTTTCTGTGCTGCAGAAGGAGCTGACAGCTGCCCCACATTTACATGCCCAGCTTCCCGCACCCTGAGTGTACACCCCCTCTAGGGACTGCTCTGCTCCCAACCGTAGCTGACCTGAGACCTCAGAGTGTCTACCCTGACCAGATGCAACGGATGGAAGATGCTCTATTCTCCACGTTTGATTTGACTTGCTTTCCATTCTACAATTTCCATTCTACAGCCAGTTCTGTTGGGTGCCTTTATCACAGCTTTGTAAGTGGGGAAACGAAGGGCAATTTGAGGTCACACAGAAGGTAAGTGCTAAAACTGGTCCTCACACTAAAGTGTGCCTGAGCCCTAAAGCCAAGCCTTTGCCTCCAGGCTTCCCCAGGCCCTCAGCACCCCCATCGTCAGAGACCTGTGGTCAAAGGAGGGGGAAATCCCTGCACATCCCATCCACTCCTGGACTTTCGTCTCCAGGAGAACCTTGACACGAGCTCCAGTGAGGTACGTCCCCCTTTTCTCTCGCCTAGCTCATCTTAACAGGGCTTGGTTGTCTCTTAAATGTCCCTAGTTTGGCTGTTTGTGTAACTGCTTACTAGTTAACTTACCTAATGATGGTGAGTAGAGTGATTATGCCAAAACGTTCAGATTTACATTGCCTGGAGATTAGTTTTATAACTCTTCTTAACAACTAGCTTTTTTTTTTTTCTTACACATCCACATAAATCATCACTTTCTGTCCTCAGAGGAAACGCTTACCTGTAGCATAGCTTTTAGTACTTTTATTTTACCGATAATGAAACTGAAGCTTAGGGAGTTTATACCAACCTGCACAGTTGATGTCAGCACAGAGTCTTCTGATCTCAACCCCCACAAGTTAGCTCCGCTTACGTGGTTCTCCCAGCCCCCACCCCCAGCCTGTTCTGGGCAAGGGTCATCACACTTGATTCACTCAGGCTTGCTCCTCCGTCAGGTCCAGGAGCTTTTGTTTTGCACCAGCAGAGACCACATCGCCTGCTCCCCCAAAGCTGGAGTCACTGACAGAGGAGACCCTGGCCCTTCACCCACTTTAAGGCACATCCACACTGTGTGGTGAGAGGCTGCAGTGAGAAAGCACTTAGGTTTCTGCCCAAGGTGTTACTTAATTAACTATGTTGCCTGGTAAACTCTGTCCACTCTGACAGTAAAAGCTTCCCAAAATGTTTATCAGTGTCTTTTTTGGGCAGACCTGCCTCTGCCCCAGGCATTCTTATCAGGCCCCAGACGTTGCTCTGTTCCTCCTCTACATGGTGCTTTAAAAACAATTTCCTTTGGGCTTCATTTCTTGTCATACGACATTTTTCTTCCTCCATTCTGGTTGTTTGTACATCAGGCCCAAACCAAATAAACACATAGGATGAAAATGAAAACAGGGTAATAAAAAAAGGGTTTCAGAAATACCATCAAGAACATCTTTTGCACAGCACAGAACCTTTCTGGGCCTGTTCGGGACCTCCCGGGTGACTTGGGTCATGAAGGTCACTCTTTTATGAGATTTCTGGGGCTTGCTATGTGGCGCAGTGGTTAAGAATCCACCTGCCAATGCAGAGGACATGGGTTCGATGCCTGCTCCAGGAAGATCCCACATGCCGTGGAGCAACTAAACCTGTGCGCCACAATTATTGAGTCTGTGCTTTAGAGCCCATGAGCCACAACTATTGAACCCATGTGCTGCAACTACTGAAGCCCACGTGCCTAGAGCCTGTGCTCTGCAACAAGAGAAGTCACGGCAATGAGGAGCCCGCGCACCACAACGAAGAGTAGCCCCACTCACCGCAACTAAAGAAAGCCCGCGCACAGCACAAAAGACCCAACACAGCCAATAAAATAAATAAATAAATTAATTAATTAATTAATTAATTAAAAAAGAAAAAGAGTTTTTATCTTTGCCATTGTCCAAATCCAGACTGGAATCCAAGGGAGGGTTTACTCTAGCGTTTCTTTCTCTCTGCCCCTTTTCATTTGCTCTTCGTACCATGTTTGGTTTGGGATCCCAGGTGAAGGTGCTGGTCAGAATTACATCTGAAAGAAGTGACAGGATCCCTGAGGCAGTGTGATGTTCCTCCTACAGTGGTTAAGAATCCACCTGCCAATGCAGGGGACACGGGTTTGAGCCCTGGTCCGGCAAAATACCACATGCTGCAGAGCAAGTAAGCCCGAGAACCACAACTATTGAGCCCACGTGCCACAACTACTGAAGCCCACGTGCCTAGAGCCCGTGCTCTGCAACAAGAGAAGCCACCACAATGAGAAGCCCGTGCACTGCAGTGAAGAGTAGCCCCCACTCGCCACAACTAGAAAAAGCCTGAGCATGGCAATAAAGACACACTGAAGCCAATAAATAAATAAATAAATAAATAAAATTTTTTAAATTAATAAAAAATAAATGTAGGAGGGTCATAGAGCCAGAACATGTGAGATCGATTTTCCCTGTTATCATATCTTTTAAAATTACGGCTGATTTTCATCAACATTCAATACACTTGAAGTTTCTGGGTAAGTTATCTGGGGATAGCTGAGGTATGATCATACACAAGAAGTGAAATACAAACATTTTCCAGAACACACTTAATGTCATTCTTCATACCCTCTATTAAAATCACATCATATTTATCTATTATAATGTTTACATTTTATTATATTTATCCATCTCACTTGTTTCAGTGGTATACAGCAATGAAAAGTTTCTATGATTGAGAAAAAAGTGGGTTTTGAAAAATTTCAATCTCTTTGCGTATTTTTTCATTGTCCCTGTGTTGCCAAAAATATAAGCTTAGTAAATACTATCTCCTGCAGAAATATTTCATTTCAAAATAGAGCACACATAAAATGAAAACAGTTCTTTAGAGTGAGAGAAACATCATAGCAATAAAAATAATTGAAGAGTTTTGACTACTAAAAATGTCACATTAAGTCATTAAACATCTTTTGTTCATTTGACATTCTCGCAGTTGGGAACTTAATTTACTGATGGTCTGTCTACAGTTGATTTTGAGGTTTTAAGTCCAGAGACAGCTCCAGGAGCCCTCTGGTTGTGGTACAAAGTCTGTGCAAATGTGTAGAGGTCTCTGATGTTAGCCATCAGAACGGAACAAGTGGGGCCACAACAGGGTGGCAGTGACTAGCAGACCTCAAGTCAGGAGTCTGTTGCCCCGTGGATGGAGTCAGCCTTCACACAGGAAAAACAAAACAGCGAAGACAGATGTTCTTCAGTCTCAGACAACATCCCCAAGCTCATCCAGGCTTCTCACAGATATTACCATCTGTTGCAAGGGAGGCCAGGTGAGGGCTCTGAGCATCCACTCAGAAAGACAGGGAGCATCCCGGTGGGTGGAAGACCCAGAGCAGCATCCTTGACAACAGAGTAAAATGCACTGGGATAGGTCCACACCACAAGCTTCCATTCTCCTCGCAGAGATACACTTCAGAGGCGGCCAACTTCGCAGTAGCTAAGAAGTTGTGTTCAAATAAGAATTCAAAGATTATATATGTACTCGTGCTTGTGAAGTATTGAGCAAACTATTTATCTGTGTTCATTATATTAAGTTTTTTGTTATTATTGTTGAGGTAGGGTTTACATACAAGAAATGCACTACAGTTCAATCACTTTATGTGGAGTTTTTAAGTAGTTTAATTATATTTAGTTTTTTGAGCTGAAAATAGCCATTTTTTTTTACTATGAATACTGTTTTATTCTCTGTGGTTTTTTAATTTTATTTTATATTGGCGTAGAGTTAATTTACAATGTTATGTTAGTTTCAAGTGCACGGCAAAGTGATTCAGTTATACATATACACATATCCATTCTTTTTCAGATTCTTTTCCCATATAGGTTACTACAGGATATTGAGTATTGTTCCTTGTGCTATACTGTAGGTCCTCGTTGATTATCTATTTTATACACAGTAGTGCGTATATGTTAATTCCAAACTCCTAATTTATCCCTCCCCTTGGGTAACTGTAAGTTTGAAAAACAATCATTTTTGATTCATCCTCAGTGCTGAAGGAAAAATGACCAACAAAACCAAATCCAGTAGTAAGTTGACAGTATCTGATTCAGTAACTGATTTAGCTTCTATTTCAAGCGTTACTTAAGAGTTAAAGAGTACAAGATTAAATTTGTAACGTGAATTTCACAATTTAGCTGGAATAGCTTGAAAAAGTGGGGAAACATGCTGTTTCTGTGGAATCCTTTTGCCATACAGACACACACAGCCCCGGTCGTATACTGATTAGTATAAATCATCATCATAATCATATTTACAAGTTGCTTCCCTAAATTTTTGACCTGCTTCCAGTTTTCTGTGCCTTAGTTCCCATTTGCTCTTTGCCTTACCTTCCTGCTAAATTGTGTTTCATGAAATAAGCTTATGTCCCATTTAAGATTGTGAATAGACAACTAGTAAAATTTCTTGTCATACATAGTTGTATTGAATCGACTTAAACAATGTAAATCACTGATGTTAGCAGTGACTAGGCATCTTGCTGTTACCAAAAAAGCCTAACAGCCCAGTAGTTTAGATTTCTTAAGCTACAATCGTGGATTATTTTGCAGTTCTTTTCATTCTTTGACTTATGAGAAGGGTGGCAATGTATTGCATATATTAAATATCACTTAGAGTACTACACATGAGTAATATATAAGTGGCCTTCAGAGAGTGAACTTTACATTTATCCCTTATTTTTTCCTTAGTAGTAGAGTAACAATTATCATATATCAGATAATGATTCAAAAATATCCAAAATCATTAGCTGTCCTATCATTGAATTTATTAGCCTAAACTAATAACAGACAGCAAATTGGCTTTGCTTCTTAGCGTAGGTTCTTGGAAGCTTGAACTCAAATTTGAAAAGATCAGTAAATTCAAAAGGAGTGTAATTTCAGAGTACTTGACGTACTGTATCTGAACTGAATATGTATTCCTTTTACCTATCTCTCTGTTTGCCTTAGACTTGTGTCAATTATATGGTTTCTCTCCATAGTCTCAATAATAAAGAGATTTCAAGTTGGAACATATAGTTCTATTTTTACAAGTATTGTTTAGAAATCCATGTCTAAACCCTGTGATTTATGCAATATTGTTGAACAAAACTCTCAGTGTCTTTGGAATGATGCAAATGAAAGAGGGGCTTGTACTGAGCGATTTGCCAGTTTGAGACCTGCCTTTCACAATTGCTCTGCAGTTGACCCTTCAGTCTTATTTCGAGTCACCGGATGAAAATAAGGTTTCCCTTCAAGTGGTGGTTGCTAGGGGCAACCAGTACTGACGCCGAAAGATGAATACTCTACCTCCTTAGTATAAAGCCTACTCTGTGAGCTAAATAAAGAGCTAAATTGCAGGGAGAGCAGTCGCATAAATGTGAAATATCGGGAAAGGAACATAAACAGGAATCTGAGAGATGTGAAGATCAGAAAGAGAATTCCTATCACACTTTCTTGGTCACTGCCTGGCATTTTGGACAGATGTCCTAATCTCCTGAGCGCTCTGCATTTCCTCCCTCATAGCTAGAAAATCACTATCGTTTGCTGGGGCAAGACTTCCATTTGTAACACAAATGTATGTCATTGGTTCTTAGCGGGTTCTGAAAAAATGCAAATGAGCTTCTGATGGAATTGCATAGGGCGGTATTTGTCAACTTTTTAATCTTGTGTCTTTGAGCACAAATAGCTTGCACCATCACAGTTGCTTTCAGTTATTTGGAAAATTGTTTCTGAAACATATTGGTTTAATGAGAGAGACTTCACAGAGTGTGTTTATAGCAGCATTCATAATTTCTTTGACTAGATGGTGCTGTTTGAATATAGCCATTGCTATGATTGCAAAAAATCTTAAAGACACTTCTTCATCGTATCCTAGGCGTTGCTAGTCTCGAAGGGTGAGTTCGTTACTCCCTTGTTGGCGTATGCTCTGTGCCAGGAGTCACACACGGATTGGGAGAATGGACATAGAATCAAGAAATGACAGATTAGTATACTAAGAGCTATAATCATGGCATGAACTAGATGTTGTAGGAATGCAGAAGATGTAGAAGAACCGCGGACTGATTAAGTCAGGTTTAGCTTGTGGACGTGGGAGAAGCATCTGCCCACTGCAGGGTCACTTCCTTGGTTATCAAGGCCCATCCAGCTGGTCTGTTTGTTTCTCTGCCTGTCTCTTTGCTACCTCTCCACTTCTGGAACCAACTTGTTGGTTAAAGAAGATAACTAGGGAAGATTCTTCCTCCCAGAGTGGAGAGTCTAGAATTTGTGTTCCTCCACCCAAGATCCTGCAGATACATTCTACGTGAGCAGGGATGTTGTTGACATGTTCTAAGATGACAGATGACGAGGGGAAAGAGCTCTGTAGGTATAGCCAGGAACAGCCTGTTTCCTAAGACAGCCCAAACTTCAGATGAGTCTTTTTACCTGAGTAAGAACCTGCTTATCAGACTATATGTCCTGCCGTTCTTGATGCTGTAAATATGGGCAATGGAGCAAAGACACAGAGGAATGAAGAAGCATTGCTGAGGCCCTGCTGCATTGTGGGGCAAGGTTTAGGGTGAGGGGCAGTAAAGGTGGACACTAGGAAAGAATATAAGGACACACTGTAGAGGCTTTGTGTGCAGGACTGGGATATTCAAACTTTGTGCACCAGACAGAGGAGTCATCACATCTTTCAAGAGAAGAGGTGTGATCATTTTTTTCAAAGAGAATAATTCTAGTAGCAAGACAGGGCATGTATTGAGTTTGGGTTTTCAGGAGACAGACTGACTTGGAGCAATAAATGTATGAGTTGCTAACTTATAGATAATAAAGCTGTGGATGGGAGGACCGAGGAAAAGCTGGTTAAATAGGAAGACGAATGGGAAGGAAGGAAGGAAACTTTAGAAGTGTCTGTGGTTGGAGGTAAAAGGGGGAAGAGGAAGCAGGAACCTCGGGAAGGAGCGATGGGGAAGCAGAGAACCAGGAGGATGACTGGGGGCCCAGGGAGCACAGCGTTGAAGACAGAGGAGCCGCGGAAGGTGCCACCTGCCGACGAGGAGCTGAGCCGATAAAACTGCAAAATTACCAGCGGGCTTGGCCACTCACGGTCATTTGAACCTTAGGGACATTGGGTTCACTTCATAAGGTCTCGTTTGTTAGCAAAAAAACAAACTCTGTTAGTAATGGAGAAAAGGATTTTCTGGGAGGCAAGAGAGGGAACCTAATATTAGGAGTGAAATTTTTTCTCTGGCGGAACAAAGGAAGGATTCCAGGAAAATGAAACTAACCTGATGGCTGTCAAGGAAGCCCTTGTCATAGAATCACAGGACTGAGGAACACTGGTGTTCACACCACACGCCCTGGGCCAGGACCCCACCTAATGTGTTTCAGAGAGCTGAATGTTTTAATGGCTTGTATGGAATCCAAATTCTGAGCAAAAAAGCAGGGGTTTTAAAACTAGCACCCCACAGATTTGATTTGGAGAGACCCATTTATATTTGCTGTTTCTAAGACTTTTCTTTCAATCTTTCTCAAAACCATAGTTATTTCATGATTGGTCCTTAATATTGTGGGCGTCAGCTGGTGGGACCCAGGCCTCTGGTACCCCCGGCAGCCTCTCAGGGGCAGCGTGGATGTCTCCACCTGGGGGCTGAATATTGGCATCACGATTAGCAAAACCCATGGCCTTCAGATGCTCCAATTCTTGCTGGTAGCAGCCTTCAGTGATGGGGAATGAGCATAAGAGAGTTCGTCCAGTGCTTTTCTGCAGTGCTGGGGGGCAACACTTTATACTCTCCCTCTGCTGGATACTGTATACTCTGTGCTATTAGTGCATCACAATCAAAGGAGTCCTTTACAGAAGTGTTATTTAGGGTTCTCTGCTCTAAGAAAATCTGGAATATTAAAATATGGGCTAAAAAGAGAAGGATACCAGGATTTACAGTTATAAACATCTTTGTATAGGGACATTCATGGTATCTTAAGCATGATTCGATATACCAATCTTATTTTCAATGCTTCAGGAATACGTCTATTGCACAAGAAAGGAATGTACATCCATAGTTTGGAAGGTAGTAGTTTTAGCACTAAGCAATGCTTGACACTTCACGCATTAGTAACTGTGGTGAGAAACTCCATTGATGAGGAGGGTAACGAGGTTCCTACGGCCCCTTCCAAGGCTCAAAGCTGGGTGCATCATGGTTTCTTTCTTCATTTCCACGTCTTGCCACATTCATCACTGTGAAGCTGATGGAATATTCTCCTAACTCATTCTGTAAAATGAAAATGTTATAAATCAGGTGATCATTACATCAGGCAGGGTTTAGTTTTGTGGTTTTATTCCACTCAAGAACCACTGAGTGACCTTTTCTTTGTAAAACTGTATTTCAGAGTATTGATTCGGCATCTCTATCTGGATGGTTGTTTCTACCGGCCCTCAGACTATTCCCTTATTCCCTAGCCCTCACAAATGACGCGTTCCTGGGTACCGTTTGAAATGAGGAGGGAGCCAGTGAGATGCAGGGGCGGGTGGGAAGGAAGGGCCATGTAGAGTAGTTAGAGGATTCAGTATAACTCATGATGGGTCACAGATGTGTGGCTTCTGCTGCTGAAATTTGGAATACAGATTCTAGGCTTATTCCTGGAAGAACTTTTTTCTCTAAACTATATGCAAGCAAAGCAGGTGAGGGCAGCAAAGCAAACTGTAATCCAAGATGAATTTAAGAATTTCAGAACATTTAGAGGAAATTAGGAAGGGAAAAAGTTTTGCCCTAGTCTTCTTTGTGTGTCAAATATTATTTATCAGATGGCTGTGTCAGATTGAAACTACGATGTCTGAAAATGAGATCAGTCAGGAAATAATGACAAACTGCCACTGAGAGATTTGCAAATCTCTCCACTGGCCAAAGAGGCACTGAAATCATTCCTTTATTCATGACAGCTGAGGAGGACCTTGCTTAGCTCTTCTCTTGACCTGTCAAATGAATGATTTAGGTCAATTTGTTTTTCTTCCTATGAGAATTAAATCATCCTAGTTGGCTGCCTGTATCATCAAGGTCATTAGAAGATTGCCAAACCCCCCACTTCATTGTGAGCTGTATATGATTTACACTTGAAGGACAAACGGTGGTTCTGTTCATCTTGAGAACTTGCAGTTTGATGAGTTGAAGTTTTATTTAATGTAAGAACCCTTTAACCACATAAATTTCATTCTTAGCCACTTAGTTTGGTTTATGTTGAGGTGAAATGACAAATTTGAACTTTGGTTAATTTGAAAACTTAATGTAGAGTAGACTGAAGTACTCTCCTCCTGGAGTGCTGCTTGTTAATTACACCGTTAGATTAAACTTCTGTGAGCAAAATAAGTAATATTTCTGAATCTGTGTTTCAGGCATCGTACTTTCCGAGCATCATTCCTGACTTTTCACGCATCATTAATTATTCCTTATTCTGCTTCTTCATCTGTAAAATGGAGGTGATTACTAGACCTATATCAAAGGCTTGTTTGAGAATTAAGATCATTTACATAAAGCACTTAGAACAGTACAGAGTAAGCACTCAATCAATGTAAGATACTAAAATCAGCTATTTTGATAACCAAAACCACCATATGAGATAAGCAGTATCATTATTGACATTTTAAAATGTGCTGGTTGCTCACACAGCAAGGAGCTGGCAAAGCTGAGAAGCAAATCCAGTTCTGTTTGGTTTCAGAGTCCAGCCCCTTATTTGCATTCAAAGAGCTACACAGCCACTGAGTTCTTTTTTTATTTTAACACTCCAAATTCTTCACACAAAGCCTGCCTTGAATAACCTCAACACCTTCATCACAGTCCTTGCTGGGCTCAGACCCATTCAGTGCTCTCCCGTTCAACTTTTTGTTTGTTTGTTTTCCTATTTTTTATAAGGTCTTTATTGGAATATAATTGCTTTACACTGTTGTGCCCGCTTTTGCTGTACAATAAAGTGAATCAGTTATATTTATACGTATATCTCCATATCCCCGCCTTCCTGCGACTCCCTCCCACCCTCCCTATCCCAGCCCTCTAAGTCATCACCCCTCATTGAGTTGATCTCCCTGTGTTATACAGCAGCTTCCCACTAGCTATCTATTTTACATTTGGTAGTGTATATATGTCAATGGTACTCTCATTTCATCCCAGCTTCCCCTCCGCCCCCCCATCCCTTCTTATTTTTTTTAATACTTAACTGATTTAGCTGGAGTTTCTACTTTTAGAAGACAATATCTAATTCTGTGGTTCTCAATCACAGTTGTATCATAGGTAATTTCACTCATTATAGTAAAATAGTACAATAAAGAACTAAAGTTTACAAAACCCCAACTTCAAAGCCTCTGAAACAAATTCTGCTTCATATAACCTCAAAAAAAAAAAATGCTATCCTAGGCTTTTTTTTTTACTCCTGAAAAACAAATACCAAATATTCCAATACCAGTTTTGCAAATAAAATACTATCCAAGAATTAATGTCACATATGGTAGTTTTATAAATAGACAGCATTATAAATTCTATAGCTAAGAATTATTTTGTGTTTCATGCAAATAGAAGGAAAAAAAGAGTATTATGGACTGAGTTTTTGATGCTGTCAATAAGTGCTGGGTTAGTCACTATACATCAGTATTAAGAGAATGTTCAACTATGTTAAGTTCCTTCCACGTTAGAAATTATAGAATAATTTGGAACGTTAGAATTATAGACTCATTCAAAGCAAATACAGTATCATTTTCTTGACTACTCTTCTTAGAGAAGAGCACTCTCTTTATAGAACACTCTTCCAGTGAAAAGCCAATATTCACAAATTAATGTCTTTTCAATGAAGATGCATTATGAGGGTGAGAGTGGGGTTGAGCAACAATAAAATACTAGAATCTACGTAGCAATGTGAAGTGCCCCTTGGACAAAAGGTAGGAGCCAAATGCAATCACCAGCTAATGTGGCTCAAGGGAAATAAAGGAGGGCATTCCTGAAGTATTGGCCAAGCTCATGGAAAAACAGATTTCTTTTTTCTTTTTTTTAAGAAGTACATAGCAGGGTTTAGGAAGCAAGTGATAAAAAAAAGTATTAAGTTCTTGGAATCTTGCAATAAATAGCCACGGTTCATGTAGAGAAAGATGAGTTTTTGAATTTCGGGGAACAAAAGCTTTCTTTGTTTTATCCCACCCTCTGTGGAAATACTTTAAGACTCAGCCCCAGGACTGGGTGCAGCGTCAGGTAAGTTTGGCTGTTGTGGTCCCGTGTCTGCAGCAGGTCACCCCTTCATGCAGAACAGTGACAGACAAACAGATACCTGTTGTCAAGACTTCATTGCAATTGAAAAACAAAATGGTGACATTAGAGTAAGATTTCACTTTGTAAAACTGTATTGTGGCAGATCCAAGTGAAAAGCAATCATTCTTATTTATTCTTTTTTTTTAAGAAATTTTATTGAGATACAGTTAACATGCAATAAACTGCAAATATTTAGAGTGTACAATTTGGCATTGTTTTTTCTTATTAGTCTTATTTATTCTTGTTCCAAGTGTTCAGCCTTTTTATCTCATAATCAGTCTTGATTCCTTTAAACGTACTTATGAGTCTTCCTCTTCCTCTGGCCCCTGTCACCCCTGACCTGCCTGGGGTCAACCCTCTCCAGCCCGTCCCCGGCGCAGCCACACAGTGGTCTGTCTACTTAGGTTGCATATCTTTGTGGTCACCCCTGCTGGAGCCTTGCAGTGTTCCCCACCCTAAGCCTGACCCTAACCCCCAGGACTAGCAGACAGGGACAAGCTCTAATGAAGGTGGACCACACTCCCTGTGCACAGAGCGGCCATCTGTCCATCCTCTGTCCCCCAAGACCCCCGACTCCCTCCAACAGCTCTGAACTGCTAGCCTTGTCCTGCCCGACCCATCCTCCACCTCTCCCCAGGCTGCCCCTTTGTGCCCCTCCTCTTTCCTTGACTCTCATTTTTCCTTTTAGAGACTCACCTCCTCCAGATTTGGGCTGAGTCGCCCTTGACCATGTACCGCCCTCCACGTTGTTTTGTCATTATTAGTAAGTCGGCTTCCCCCATAGATTAACTTTGGGGGGATGAGAACAATGTCACAGCACTCCAGCAAAACCAGAAGTGCTGAAAACATCAAGTTAAACCATTTCTTAAAAAATATTTTATTTGGCCAGAACCAAGGTACACAGCCTTCCATTCTTGCAAAGAAGCATTTGCAAAGAAACCAGCTCAGTCTACATACTAGCAAATTCAGGTGGTTTAGAAGTATGTCGGTGTTTTTAAGTGTTTCTTCAATGGTTCTGATATTTTTTTTTCAGGATTTCTTTCTATTTAACCAGTTCTGTTTGTAATGCGTGCTTTAATTTTCAGCTAGATTGCAAGAATGTACACGGCCCTGCAAAGGAAGCAATTACCCAGAGTGAGAATATCTGATACGTTTGGTGTTATTGTGAAACTTGTAAAACTACTCATTCTGAGAGATTTTCTCTTAAAGTAAGGTTTTAAAATAGGGAAAATCCAATAAATAGTTTAATTGTGGCTGTTTTAAATACCAGTATTTTGTACCACATTTTTGTGTGCCTTACAAAATATGGCCAACACGTACTATTCTACGAAAATAAAAGTGAATCCTATCTTATTTCTCTCTGAGTGCCGATAACTGCACTTAACATGCGATGTTAATTGTGTTTTTAAAATTCTGTCAATAGTTTCTATTCTAGGGTTGAGCTTCAAATTTTTAGATATGCTTTTGCTATATCATAATTAGCTTGGGGGGAAGAATATTTCCTATTTTTATGTATTCAATATAAATCTTTCAAAAAATATTTCTTCCTATATTTATGGAATGATTAAAGTCATGTTAAATGTATAAAAGATATCGTGTTCTAATACCCATAAAGTCCAAACTGACGCATTTGCAAATCTATTATTTGTCTTTTTTTCTTTTCATTTTTTGATTGAAGTAGAGTTGACGTACAATGTATTTTAGTTTCAGGTGTACAACATACACCATAGTGTATGAATCATAGTGATTCATTATTTAAGTCTTTAAATGATACATCAACAGCGTGCATGTTCTCCTATGTCTTTATAAATTGCCCTGTTTCTCATTTCTCAGAAATTATCCATTGAGAAGCCTGGAAATGTGTCTGTAACAGATGCTCAATCAATTATTTTCGGCAATTGCAATAATGACTTTTCAAATTTAGTATGATTATATTTAATATTTTTCCAAAAAGTCACATATAGAATGATATATGCCAATAGCAACTTTACAATTTAAACAGCTCCTTCCTAATAAAAAGGAAACATAAGTTTAAATTGTTCGTACATCTTATTCTTGCTTTTAAAAAAGGTAATCTTGGTTTTTCTGAAAAATAATTGTTGCAAGTGTTGAAAAAGTTATTTGTATTCATATAAAATTTTTCCTCTTTGCTTAGAATGATAATTTCTGTAACTAGAAGTCTTTTTTAAACATGCAAGGCTGTTATTTGATCTTTGTGTCTCCGACTTTCGGCTCTAGTCCATTACACATCTTTTGATTTGGTAATATTGTGTAAAATATGCTATTTCTTTCCCTTTTTCTTCCTCTACTCCATTAAGTTTATTGCACTTAAAAGATGATTACAGTGCTATTGCATTAAATATAAAAGTTATTTACAGAGAAGATGTGACAGTTGTCGATTTTGTTATGACCCTCAGTTCAGAAATGAAGAGTGACCTCCACTGCCCACACAACAGCTGAGTGCTTTCAAGTTATTTCTGATTTGACCCTTTCTTGGTGTCTTTGCTCCAATGAACTGAATTAGTCAGTGTTTCTCCAGTGATTTCTGTTCTTTTCTGTCTCTCTGCCTCTGTTCCATCTACTTCTTCCACCTAATGTGCTTTTCTCTGTTTTGAGTCCATTTAAATCCCATCCACATCAGTTCCCTTGACCACACAGGTAGTGACTTTCTTGATACTTGCACCCTGGGGTGTCCTAAATAACTAATTATCCACCTCAATTTCGATGGTTAAGTTGGAAGGACATCTCCTGGATCATTAGGATTCACTGCATGTCTATCTATCATCATTTAAACAGCAGAAGCTCAAGCTAGCCTTATCTTCACTTTTATCAGTATTTGACAAGTATTAATAGGGCAGACATACTTGGCCAAGATATAGATGGTAGAGTTGCCTCCATCGAGTAAAAGAAATGCTAGTTGCTTCTGTGTGGAGACTTTGTATTTTCCTAAGAGTAAGAGAGTTTGAATAGGTGCAGTTTCTTTAACTGTGCAACCATTCTTTAACATATGCCTACAGGTTTTACTGTCAAAGTATTTTTTATATAAAGCACAGCCAATAAAAGAAGTGAAAATTTGCAAAACTCAGTTTCTTCTCCTGCAGGATTTTCTGGTCCCATTAAAAAATAAGGGGGTATTTTCAAAGCAATTATCATTTCTAATTTTTAACACAAAAAAGAGCTGTCAGATTTTATGCCTTAATTACCTCAATTCGAGAGCTAATTTGCTATAGTGTTACAATGTTGACAGGCTCAAATTCCCTGAAATAAATGATCAAAATAAGAAGTCTAATATAAGATAAAAAATTTTATTCTTTTTGATACTGCTGTTCTACTGAAAAAAAAGAGGATTTTTGTGGGAAAAGTTAAACAACAACAAAAAAAAGAATAGCAAACTATTAAAATGGGATGTTACATTTGCATAAGTTATTTTGCAGTAAGTATTTGACAAATGTTAACTGCATAAAAAGCTTGGTTAATTTGCCTTAGAATTTTGGTGAAATGAGGCAACAGAAATCAGAAATATTGAACATTATAAAATTAAATTTGATAAAATGAAACTCAAAGTGTAGTAGCATTTTTTTAGAGTGAGTTATTGAGTGGTTCAGAAAAGAAGCATCTTACTGTCCACTATAAATATGTTGATTATTCTAATTCCTTTTATTAAAGAAGAAGCATTAAGATACTCTGAGTACAAACTGTGAAATAGAAAGAATGTTTCTGTATAAGTTGAGAAATTCTAAAGAATTTAATATTTTATAAAACTTATTATAATTGAAATTTAAAAGATGTTTCTTCTAAGGTAAGAATCAAAAAAGGACAAATTCATTCATCCATTAGGCATTTCCTGGGGCTTTCTCTTTGTTGGACACTGTGGAAGACATTCAGGATGAAGAGATGAATTAGAACTGTCGTTCCTCAGAGATTTGCAAAACAGGGAGGGTAACAGACTTGTAACCCAATGAATGCAATAGAAATAATAACTATTATGTAAATGATTGTATGAGATATAATAGAATCACAGGGATAGTGAACTTATTTGCTCATGGCCTTGTGGAGCAGTTCCGAAGTATTTATTTTATATGCTATAATATATTCATATATATGCATAGCTCTATAATTACAAAAATCTGAGAATCTACATGAATGTGTGTGTGTGTGCATGGGTGTGTCTATATACACATATTCATGTTTTTAATCAGTTTATGAATACTGGACCATTCCCCTGCCTAAATCACTTCCTGATATTAGCTTAAGTAAATAAGAAAGCACATCAACTCCATAGCGCAGTAGATTCTTTACTTTAGTTGATTCCTAATGTAGCACTCTAAATTGGTGCTTGAAAGCATCAAGGTGCCTTCCTAAAATATCTAAATTAAAACCAAGTCATAATTTAACCAAAAAAGGAGAATGTGAGTACTGCAAATGTTTATAAAACGAAAAGCACAGAATAGTTTTTCTATTGTAATCCACACCGTTAGTGATGATAAAGTGTCATCTTCATCTGTTCCTTTCTCATCAAAAGAACAGTACTTAGAACCACATGTCATAATTTTCTGTGCACATTCATTTTCATAAACATGCAGACTCCCACACCAACCTAATCATTCTACCTGTATTATACTTAAGATATTTGCAGAAGGAAGTTTGTCAACTTAGTTGTTTCTTGGTTTCCACATTAGGGGACAGGGATACCTAAGTATCACGGTCATGCAGACCATGAGTGTGTGTGCATGTGTGCATACCCACTTACACATACAACTAGGGTTTCCAACTAGAAATGGCAATTGGTTACTTCGTAAGTGGTTTTTAGATTTGTATGTATATTCACAAAGCCACCTGATTTTTTTAAAGTATTGACCTTTTCCATTACAAAATGTGAACTTTGGAATCTCACAAATGTTGCCGATCTCACTAGGGAACCAGGGTTGAAGCACTTCTTAAATATCAAGGCAGGGACTCCCCTGGTGGTGCAGTGATTAAGAATCTGCCTGCCAATGAAGGGGACATGGGTTTGATCCCTGGTCTGGGAAGATCCCACATACTGGGAGCAGCTAAACCCATGCCCCACAATTGCTGAGCACATGTGCTGCAGCTAATGAAGCCTGTGCACCTAGCGCCCGTGCTCCAGAACGAGAGAAGCCATTGCAATGAGAAGCCCACACTCATTTTTTTTTTTTTTTTGGTTTGTTCATTTGTTTTGTTTTTGTTTTGTTTTGTTGTTCATTTGTTTTGTTTTGATTTCACATATAAGTGAAATGTCTTTCTATGTCTGACTTATTTCACTTAGCCCTAAAGGTCCATCCGTGTTGTTGCAAATAGCATGATTTCATTCATTTTTAAGGCTGAGTAATATTCCATTGTGTGTATATACACACTTTCTTTATCCATTCATCTATCAATGGACAATTATGTTGTTTCCATATCTTGGCTATTGTAAATAATGCTTCAGTGAACATAGTACCTATATCTTTTCAAACTGGTATGTTCATTTTCTTTATATTAATATCCAGAGTAGAATTGCTAGATCACATGTTAGGCCACAAAACAAGTCTCAATAAATGTAAGAATATTGAAATTATATATACTGTCTTTTCCATCCACAATGGTATGAAGCTAGAAAGCAACTACAAGAAAATAGGAAAAAACACATGGAGACTAAACAACATGCTACTGAGCAACCAATGGGTCACTGAAGAAATAAAAGAGGAAATAAAAATAAAATACCTGGGGACAAATGAAAATAGAAACAAAAATTTCCGAAATCTAATGGCTGCAGCAAAAGCAGTTCTAAGAGAGAAGTTCATAGCAATACAGGCCTACAGGAAACAAGAACATTTTCAAATAAACAACCTAACTTTTCATTTAAAGGAACTAGAAAAAGAAAAACAAAGCCTAAAGTTAGTAGAAAGAAGGGGATAATAAAGATCAGAGCAGTGGAATAGAGACTGAAAACAATAGAAAAGATCAATGAAATGAAGAACTGATTCTTTGAAAAGATAAACAACACTGACAAACCTTTAGTCAGACTCATGAAGAAAAAAAGAGAGAAGACCCAAATCAATAGAAGCAGAAATAAAAGAGGAGAAATTGTAAGCAATACAACAGAACTAGAAAGGATCATGAGACTAATATGAAAAATTATATGCCAACAAATTAGACAATCTAAGAGAAATGGATAAATTTCTTCATGTACATACAATCTTCCAAGACTGAATCATGAAGAAATAGAAAATCTGAATAGACTAATTACTAATTATGAAATTGAAACAATAATCAAAAAACTCCCAACAAACAAAAGTCCTGATCCAGATGACTTTCCAGGTGATTTCTACCAAACACTAAAAGAAGAGTTGGCACCTGTTCTTCTAAAGTTATTCCAAAAAACTGAAGAGGAAGAAGTGCTTCCAAATTCATTTCACAAAGCTAACATTATGCTGATACCAAAACCAAAGACATTACAAAAAAGAAAATTACAGGTCAGTATCCCTAAGTAACATAAATGCAGAAATCCTCAGCAAAATATTAGCAAACAGAATTCAAAAATACATTAAAAGAATCATATGTTATGATCAAGTAGTGTTCATTGTAGGGATGCAAGGATGCTTTACCCTTTCTTATATTATCTCCTGCAATAAATTCTTTTTTGTTTTTGCCAACATATTTTTTATTGAGTAATTGACTTACAGTATTATATTAGTTTCAGATGCATAACATGGTGATGATATTTTTATACATTACAAAATGATCACCATGATAAGTCTGTTTATCACCTGTCACCATGTAAAGTTATTACAATATTGTTGACTGTATTTACTATGCTGTACATCATATCCCTGTGACTTATTTATTTTACAATTGGAAGTTTGTACCCTTAATCCCATTCCCTTATTTTGCTCAGCCCCCACCCCCCAAAAATATTATTTTTTGATATTTGAATTTTAATTACAACTGTGTCAATGCATTAATAAATTTTATTTTTTTCCAATCTTGTGTATGAAATTAAGGGGAGTGAGGGTAAAAACAATTAGGAAAAACTTTTGAAATATAAAAGGGGAAATTCTTTTAGATGTTCTTAAAGACATGAAATTATTTGGAATTTTACCCTATTGTAAAGAGATAAAAGAGTTGTATTTGAGCTTGTTAAAAAAATACTTTTTTCAAATTTTCCTCTAGCTGGATGGACAAATCAAAATGATGATATAGTTCCTCTTTTGGTATGTATATTTTTCAACAGGTAATCAGGTTCCTACCAGGATACTTTGGAGGAGAAAGAACACAATTCTCTAAGAAACTGCAAATATTGCGTATATAGTTTTTATTAAGTTACACCTACTTTTGAAAAACTCCAAAATGATATATTATCTAAATATTATATTAATCAGGTTTTCTTCCTTTCATGATTATCTAAAAATAAAATAGGTGTAAAAACATATTCACTTTAAAAATAATTACTTGGTTTGTAGTAAGAGTCATTCTAAATGTGTATTTTTATTGCCTTGCTTTTTTTTTGGGGGGGGGAAAACGAAGTTCAATCATCTGTTTTTATACATACAACCCCATATTTCCTCCCTTCCTTGACTCCCCTCCCCTCGAGTCCCCCCCACCCTCCCCGCCCCAGTCCTCTAAGGCATCTTCCATCCTCCAGTTGGACTCCCTTTGTTATACAACAACTTCCCACTGACTATCTATTTTACAGTTGGTAGTATATATATGTCTGTGCTACTCTCTCGCTTCGTCTCAGTTTCCCCTTCACCCCCTGCCCCCTCCCATACCTCAAGTTCTCCAGTCCATTCTCTGTATCTGCGTCCTTGTTCTTGTCTCTGAGTTCATCAGTACCATTTTTAGATTCCGTATATGTGAGTTAGCATACAATATTTGTCCTTCTCTTTCTGACTTACTTCACTCTGTATGACAGATTGTAGTTCTATCCACCTCATGACATATAGCTCCATCTCATCCCTTTTTATAGCTGAGTAATATTCCATTGTGTGTATATGCCACATCTTCTTTATCCATTCATTTGTTGATGGGCATTTAGGTTGCTTCCATGTCCTGGCTATTGTAAATAGTGCTGCAATAAACATTATGGTACAAGTTTCTTTTGGGATTATGGATTTCTTTGGGTATATGCCCAGTAGTGGGGTTACTGGATCATATGGAAGTTCTATTTGTAGTTTTTGAAGGAACCTCCAAATTGTTTTCCATAGTGGCTGTACCAACTTACAGTCCCACCAACAGTGCAGGAGAGTTCCTTTTTCTCCACACCCTCTCCAACATTTGTTGTTTCCAGATTTTGTGATGATGGCCATTCTGATCGGTGTGAGGTGATACCTCATTGTGGCTTTGACTTGCATTTCTCTGATGATGAGTGATGTTGAGCATCTTTTCATGTGTTTGTTGGCCATCTGTATGTCTTCTTTGGAGAAATGTCTATTTAGGTCTTCTGCCCATTTGTGGATTGGGTTATTTGCTTTTTTGGTATTAAGCTGCATGAGCTGCTTGTATATTTTGGAGGTTAATCCTTTGTCCGTTGTTTCATAGGCAATTATTTTTTCCCATTCTGAGGGTTGCCTTTTAGTCTTGTTTATGGTTTCCTTCGCTGTGCAAAAGCTTTTAAGTTTCATGAAGTCCCATTTGTTTATTCTTGATTTGATTTCCATGATTCTAGGAGGTGGGTCCAAAAGGATCTTGCTTTGATGGATGTCATAGAGTGTTCTGCCTATGTTTTCCTCTAGGAGTTTTATAGTGTCTGGCCTTACATGTAGGTCTTTAATCCATTTTGATTTTATTTTTGTGTATGGTGTAATGAAGTGCTCTAATTTCATTCTTTTACATGTTGCTGTCCAATTTTCCCAGCACCACTTATTGAAGAGGCTGTCTTTTGTCCATTGTATACGCGTGCCTCCTTTGTCAAAGATAAGGTGCCCATACGTGTTTGGGCTTACTTCTGAGTTCTCTATTCTATTCCATTGATCTTCCTTTCTGTTTTTGTGCCAGTACCATACTGTCTTGATCACTATGGCCTTGGAGTATCGTTTGAAGTCAGGAAGCCTGATTCCACCAACTCCATCTTTCCTTCTCAAGATTGCTTTGGCTATTCGGGGTCTTTTGCATTTCCATACAAATCGTAAGATTTCTTGCTCTAGTTCTGTGAAAAATGCCATTGGTAATTTGATCGGGATTGCATTGAATCTGTAAATTGCTTTGGGTAGTACAGTCATTTTCACGATGTGGATTCTTCCAATCCAGGAACATGGTATGTCCCTCCATCTGTTTGTGTCGTCTTTGATTTCTTTCATCAATGTCTTAAAGTTTTCTGCATACAGATCTTTTGCCTCCTTAGGCAGGTTTCTTCCTAGGTATTTTATTCTTTTTGTTGCAATGGTGAATGGGAGAGTTTCCTTAATTTCTCTTTCTGCTCTTCCATTGTTAGTGTATAGGAATGCAAGAGATTTCTGTGCATTAATTTTGTATCCTGCTACTTCACTAAACTCATCAATTAGTGCTAGCAGTTTTCTGGTAGAGTCTTTAGGGTTTTCTATATATAATATCATGTCATCTGCAAAGAGTGACAATTTTACTTCTTCTTTTCCAATTTGGATTCCTTTTATTTCTTTTTCTTCTCTGATTGCTGTGGCTAAAACTTCCAAAACTAGGTTGAATAATAATGGTGAGAGTGGACACCCTTGTCTTGTTCCTGTTCTTAGAGGGAATTCTTCCAGTTTTTCCCCATTGAGAATGATGTTGGCTTTTGGTTTGTCATATATGGCTTTTATGATGTTGAGGTAATTTCCTTCTATGCCCATTTTCTGGAGAGCTTTTATCATAAATGGATGTTGAACTTTGTCAAAAGCTTTTTCTGCATCTATTGAAATGATCATATGGTTTTTATCCTTCAATTTGTTGATATGATGTATCACATTAATTGATTTGTGTATATTGAAGAATCCTCACATCCCAGAGATAAACCCCACTTGTTCATGGTGTATGATTTTTTTAATGTGCTGTTGGAGTCTGTTAGCTAGTATTTTGTTGAGGATTTTTGCATCTATATTCATCAGTGATATTGGTCTGTAGTTTTCTTTTTTTGTACATCTTTGCCTGGTTTGGGTATCAGGGTGATGGTAGCCTCGTAGAATGAGTTTGGGAGTGTTCCACCTTCTGCAATATTTTGGAAGAGTTTGAGAAGGATAGGTGTTAACTCTTCTCGAAATGTTTGATAGAATTCGCCCGTGAACCCATCTGGTCCTGGGCCTGTGTGTGTTGGGAGATTTTTAATCACTGCCTCAATTTCCGTACTTGTGATTGGTCTGTTCATGGTTTCTATTTCTTCCTGGTTCAGTCTTGGAAGATTGTATTTTTCTAAGAATGTATCCATTTCTTCCAGGTTATCCAATCGATTGGCATATAGTTGCTTGTAGTAGTCTCTCATGATCTTTTGTATTTCTGAGGTGTCCATTGTTACTTCTCCTTTTTCATTTCTAATTCTGTTGATTTGCATCTTCTCCCTTTTTTTCTTGATGAGTCAGCCTAATGGTTTATCAATTTTGTTAATCTTCTCAAAGAACCAGCTTTTACTTTTATTTATTTTTGTTATTGCTTCCTTCCTTTCTTTTTCATTTATTTCTGCTCTGATCTTTATGATTTCTTTCCTTCTGCTCACTTTGGGGTTTCTTTGTTCTTCTTTCTCTAGTTGTTTGAGGTGTAAGGTTAGGTTGTTTATTCGATACTTTTCTTGTTTCTTAAGGTAGAACTGTATTGCTATAAACTTCCCTCTTAGAACTGCTTTTGCTGCATCCCATAGGTTTGGGGTTGTTGTGTTTTCATTGTCATTTGTTTCTAGAAATTTTTTGATTTCCTCTTTGATTTCTTTAGTGATTCCTTGGTTGTTTAAGAGTGAATTGTTTAGCCTCCATGAGTTTGTATTTTCTGCAGTTTTTTTCCTGTAATTGATATCTAGTCTCATGGCATTGTGGTCTGAGAAGATGCTTGATATGATTTCAATTTTCTTGAATTTGCCGAGGTTTGATTTGTGACCCAGGATGTGATCTATCCTGGAAAATGTTCCGTATGCACTTGAGAAGAAAGTGTAGTCTGTCGTTCTTGGATGGAATGTCCTATAAATATCAATTATGTCGAGATGGTCTAATGTGTCATTTAAAGCTTGTGTGTCTTTATTTATTTTCTGTTTGGATGATCTGTCCATTGATGTAAGTGGGGTGTTCAAGTCTCCCACTATTATTGTGTTACTGTCGATGTCCCCTTTTATAGCTGTTAGCATTTGCCTTATGTATTGAGGTGCTCCTATATTGGGGGCATAGATATATACCATTGTGATATGTTCTTCTTGAATGGATCCCTTAATCATTATGTAGTGCCCGTCCTTGTCTCTTTTAATAGTCTTTACTTTAAGGTCTAATTTGTCTGATATGACTGTTGCTACTGCAGCTTTCTTTTGACTTCCATTTGCATGGAATATCTTTTTCCATCCCTTTACTTTCAGTCTATAGGTATCCCTTGGTCTGAAGTGGGTTTCTTGTAGGCAGCATATAGAAGGGTCTTGTTTTTGTATCCATTCAGCCAGTCTGTGTCTTTTGGTTGGAGCATTTAATCCATTTACATTTAAAGTGATTATTGACATATGTGTTCCAATTACCATTTTCTGAATTGTTTTGGGTTTGTATTTGTAGGTGTTTTCCTTTTCTTGAGTTCCCTACTTAGAGAAGTTCCTTTAGCACTTGTTGTAAGGCTGGTTTGGTGGTGCTGAATTCTCTTCACTTTTGCTTGTCTGGAAAGTTTTTGATTTCTCCCTCAAATCTGAATGAGATTCTTGCTGGGTAGAGGATTCTTGGCTGTAGGTTTCTCTCTTTCAGGACTTTCAGTATATCCTGCCATTCCCTTCTGGCCTGCAGAGTTTCTGTAGAAAGGTCAGCTGTTATCCTTATGGGTTTTCCCTTATATGTTGTTTGTTGCTTTTCTCTTGCTGCTTTTAATATTTTTTCTTTGTGTTTAATTGTCATTAGTTTGATTAATATGTGTCTTGGTGTATTTCTCCTTGGGTTTATTCTGTATGGGACTCTCTGTGCTTCTTGTACTTGGTGAATTATTTCCTTTCCCATGTTGGGGAAGTTTTCCAGTATAACCTCTGGAAATATTTTCTCAGACCCTTTCTTGTTTTCTTCTTCTTCTGGGATGCCTATAATTCGAATGTTGGCACGCTAAATGTTGTCACCATGGTCTCTGAGGCTGTCTTCTATTCTTTTTATTCTTTTTTCTTTTTCCTGCTCTGTGGCATTTATTTCCCCCATTCTATCTTCCAACTCGCTTATTCGTTCTTCTGCCTCAGTCATTCTGCCAGTTATAGCTTCTAGAGTATTTTTAATTTCAGTTATTTTGTTATCCATTGCTGTTTGTTTTTCTGAGTTCTTATGAACTGTTTCTTGTACTTTCTCTATTTTGTTATCGAGATTTTGTATCATTTTTACTATCATTACTCTAAATTCTTTCTCAGGCATTTTTCCTATTTCCTCCTCATTTATTTGGTCTTGTGGGTTTTTTTCCTGCTCCTTTGCCTGCATGGTGTTTCTTTGTTTCCTCATGGTTGTCCAAACTTTTGGGGTTGCTTGTCCTGGCGATGGAGGTGTTTATAGAAGACTGTCCAAGCCTCAGACTAATGTCCAAGTATTGGATTAAACAAATATTAAGTCTAGGAAACACATACATGTATAAGACACACAATTACTGAATCCGTTAGGACATAAGGCTCTAGAAAGACCTGACAGAACCCCAGTATGCTATCAGATATTCAAAGAGAAACCCAACAGAAATTGACAACTGAAACAGAACAAATCAGAGACAAAAGCAAAAGCAAACAAACAAACAACACCTTACACAAACAAACATTAATCCAGGGAGATTTTGTAAGCTAGGATCAAATATAGAAAAGAGCCAGAGTACCACCAGAGAGAATGGAGATTCTCAGAATGTAATTAAACAACTGTACTAAGAACTAAGATAAAGAAAAAGGCCTAATATTAAATACCAAGGCAATGCGCCTATGGAGAATAGAGCAAGGAGTCTGAGCAGACCGATAGTGTTGCTTATAAGTATGTTAAGATAAAATAAACTTAAAAAGACTGGAAGAAAGGGGAAGAGAAGAGCATAATGTGGTTGGAAATATGCGAATAAAAAGAAAGGAATAGAAATGTATAAAAGATAGGGATGAAAGAAAAGTATGAGAGATATATTGTCCGTACTACCAAAAACTTAGCTAGATATAGAAGTATATAAAAAGTCAAAAAAAAAAAAGAATAAAATATATCATTAAAAAATTATGTTATAAAACTTGTAGATCCCTTAAGGCTAAGATCATATTTAATAAAGAAAAAAAAAAAAAGAGAGAGAGAGAGAGAGAAAGAAAAAAAAATCCGGAACTGATCCCAGAATGGACCAGTTCAATAGGTATTGATACTACTATTTCTGTTTCCTTAGCGTCTCAGCTGTAAGTGTCCTTCTCCTTGCCTTGGTTTTTTTTGCATTATTCTGTGACCAGAAGAGGTTCCTTTATTGTTCTTCTGTAAGCGTCGGTGTGTGGGGAGGGAGAGGGTACAATAGTGGCTCCTTCTCCTGGGAGTGAGTGAGCAGTGGCGCACTGTTGTTTCAGTCGGGCTTGGAGGTTCCTGTTGCAGAGGGACGCTGGTGGCTCAGGTGTAAAACAGAAAGTCAGAGTTGGGCCTCTCTTGGTGTTTTTTTTGGTGTTGCTGCTGTTTTTTGTTTTTTTTTTTTCTCTCGGCAACCTCCCTGCTGCTGGTGTTGCAAGGGGTTTTAATCTAGCCCCACCCAAGTGCCTGAGAGTTCTTGTTATCCCTGAGCGCCTTAGTTGGCCCGCAGGGCATCTCTCCACTGCCTGTTGCAGAGGCGCCGAAAGAGAGAGAGAGGCTACGTGTGCGGCTCCTCCCCCCTGCCAGTGAGCCTGCAGCCTCCAGCTGCCATCATGGCCGGGCAGCTCTCAGGGACAGGCACTCCTCACCGTGGAACTCCTCCCTCCTGTCCTCTCGGTCCGTCACCCTACCAGCAACAATGTTTCTCACCCTGCACCAGCTCTCCCGTTCCCACGCTCCCGCTCCCGGACCCTCCGTTCAGCCACGGATCAATGTCTCGGTCCGGGAACACTGAGCTGCGGTGCGGACCCTCTGTATGTTTCTCACTCCCTCCAGTCTGCCACAGCTCCGCCGCCTCACCCTCTTTGAGCCTTCGTAGATGCCTCCCTACCGGCTATGTCGGGCTCCCCACGGTCCTTTCTGGTGTCCGAGGCCATCTGCTGCTGTTCAGCTGGTTCTCTGTCTATTGCCTTGCTTTTAAGACCTTTATTTCAATCCATACAAAATATCCAAATAATTTGGTCCTGGAATCCCATTCATTGGTGAACTAAAATACCATCCAAATAAATAATAATCCTGGGTTATGCTTGGTCCTTGGAAAGGAAATATTTCTATAAATAAAACTACTGTTAATCTCTTTTTCCTATAATTTTTGTAGCACTCTGATGGCAGTTTCATGGCCCCACACAGAGATTTGGCCCAGAAAGCCATGTGTAAACTCAGGGTGGACTTCTGATGAATCAAAATGAATTGTGAAATAGCCAGAAATGCCACTACTTCTCTTCATGTTCTGCAAATTATTTCAAGATGTTTTCCATAAACTTTCACTACTTTTGCCTTTTTTTTTATTCATTCATTCAGCAAGTATTTACTAAGAACATACCATGTTCTAGCCACTAATCTTGAGTTCCCAGTCACTGGTGAGCATAGCAGAATGCTTCCCATTTGACAGAGATTACAGTCTAATGGGGAAAACAGATAAGAATAGTATTAATAAACACACTCATTTATTCACTCAAAAAATATATCTTGGGTGCCTCCTGTGTTCCAGACCTGTTCTAGTCATGGAGGATACAGTGCCAAAACCTAGTTAGCTTACATGCTGGCAGGCAAATAAGATAGTAAGCAAATAAAAAAAATAGATATTATCATGGCAGGTGGTGCTATGAAAAAATAAATCTCTATCAGGGCACAGGAATTGGGAGTTGGGGTCATATGTTTAGAGACGCAGGGGACAGGGATGGCCCCTCCAGGGGGTGTTAAAACAGAGAGCTGGATGAAGACTGGAAACAAGCCATGGGAGGGGGATTCCAGGCAGCAAGGGGCCAGATTTCACGCATGGTGAGCAGCTTTGGTTATTACAAACTGAGGAAATTGCTGTGTGATAATGCACGGCATTACGAGAACAGATAAGAGGGAGCCTATCCTGACTTGGGAATTTAGGGGAGGCTTTTGAAACCATGCACCTCAGATTGGGACGTGGACTATGTTCCAGGACTCAAACCTGGCCAAACCCCATGGTCTTCCAACAGAGATCATACACTTGGTTTCAGGACCTAATGAAGCTCAGGTTCTTGATGTGTCATCATGGAAAGAAGTCAGTGAGGGACAAAGTGATATGTAAGAAGTGGGTTTATTTAGAGAGAAACACACTCCACAGACAGAGTGTGGGCCATCTCAGAAGGTGAGAAAGGCACCAGAGTATGGGGTTGTCAATTTTTATAGGGGTGGGTAATTTCATACACTACAAAGTATTCCAACCACTTTGGGGAAGGTGTGGAGATTTCCAGGAATTGGGCCACCACCCTCTTTTTAATCTTTGATGGTCAACCTCAGAACTGTCATGATGCTGGTGGGTGTGTCACAGTGAGTGTATACTGAGGCTCAAGGTCTAGTGGAAGTCCACTCATCTGCCATCTTGGGCATATTTGGTTCTAATCAGTTTATGTTGTGTCCTTGGCTATGTCATTCTTCTAAAAGTTGTACCCTGCCCCCTTCCCTCCTCTTTAACTTCTACTGGACACTGGATTGTGTCTCCAAATGCACACACTGAAACCTTAACCCCTGGTGTGACTGTATTAGTGATAGGGCCTTTAAAGAGGTAATTTAAGTTAAATGAGGTCAGAAGGATGGGGCCCTAATCCAGTAGGACTAGCATCTTTAAAAGAAGAGGAAGAGAAACCAGGCACACAGAGAACAGGTTGTACGATGATGCAGCAGGAACATGGCCAAGGAGAGGCCTCAGGAGAAACCAGACCTGCCATTACCTGGATTTGGACATCCAGCTTCTGGAGCTGTGAGAAAGTATTTCTGTTGTTTAAGCCACTCAGTCCTTGGTGTTTTGCTCTGGAAGCAAAAGCATAGTCATACAGCTTTGCTAAGGATGTGAACTTTGGGCTGAACACTGAAGGATGAGTAGGAATTAACCATGGGGAAAAAGCATAAGGGGACAGTGTATGCAGAGGCTCCAAAACTAAGCAGGACCCCATGGAGCCTTCCTGGGCACAAAAGCCTTTCTGCATCCCCAGTTCCTTTTTTCGCAGGATAAAGGCTCTGCCTCCCAGACCTTCCTGAATATCAAAGAGCAGATTCAAACAGCCATTGATCAGGGAAGGGAGGGGATGCAGAAACAGAGGAGGAACAGTCCAGAAACAATAGAGCAGCTATCAAAGCAGGTCCTGGTTCTCCCTCAAGGGATATACATAACAATACACCTTGGGGTTCTTCTGCAGAACTAAGGCCCCCACCCAGATAGAGGATGGTAGCTTCAGACTGAGCACAAGGTTCCTGGAGCACCACCCTGTTACCTCCCACCAACCAATCAGAAGAAAGTCACACACCCTGAGGCTCTCACCCCAAATTTTGCTTATAAAATCTTCTCCCAAACCATCAGGAAGTTGGGGTTTTTTGGAGCACAAGCCACCCATTCTCCTTGCTTGGCCCTGCAATATACCCTTCTCTGCTCCAAACTCTCAGGTTTTGGTTCGTTTGGCCTCACTGTGTGTAGGGCACATGGACTTTTGCTCTGTAACCACTCTGCATTTGGAAAGCACATAGCACGTTTGGGAACCTGAAAGAAAGTCCTGTGGCTGAAGCTCTGAGAGCAAAGATCGAGCTGTAAGTGGAGACATGAGAGAGGCTGAGGGGGTCACATCAGACAAGTCCTCGTAGGTTCTGGGAAGGATTCTGGCCTTTGTCTTGAAGGAGCTGACGTGATCAGGAAAAGGGTGGGGTCAGAGAGACCCTCTCTTAAGGCCCCCAAGAAATGAAGTAGCTGGACTGGAACACTGGCAGTGAAGATGGAAAAAAGGAGAATGATATTTATGGATGGAGCTGACAGGACAAGGGTTGCTCCCACATTTCTGGGTTTTACAGATGGAAGGAAGTTGATACAATTCTTGAGGTGTGGAATACTGGGCTCATAATTTTATCCCCAAACCTGACCAGTTACCATTTTGAACATGTTGAATTTGAGATACTTCTAAAATATCCAAGTGGAGAATCAGTCAGTGGGTGCACCTGCAACTCAGAGAATGTATGGAAGCCAGAGATATAAACTCAGGGGTCATCAGCGTATATAGAAAGTAACTGAAACCTGCTACAGTGTAAGTTCTCAGTGGACAGGGGTTTTCTTTGTTTTGTTCACTGGTGTGTCCCAGGGGCATGGAGCATTGCTGACATGCAGGAGACATTCAGTCCACACTTGTTGAATGAATGAATGAATGAATGAATGGATTACCTAAGGAGACAATTTAACATGAAAAGAGAAACAGGTCCAGAATGGAACCGTGAAGAATGCCAACACTTACAAGTGGGGTAGAAGAGAATAAATTTACAGAGAAGCAGCAAAGGAACAGGGAAGGAGAGGAAGAAGTCAGCACAGTCTGAGGTTCAGGAAGACGGGGAAGAGGGCTTCTTTAGGAGAAGGCAAGTCCAGTCTGTCTCTGCAGTGAGTGGCATGCAGCAGCAAGCCCAGCACAGGAATGCACACTTCTCAACCTTAGCAGCTAGACAGGCTTTCAGATTCTTGAAGGTATTTTTCATTGTTGTCAATCTTCAAATCAGAGAAGATTTGACTTCTTAGGTGTAAGATTTACCTTAGATAATGGTCTTCTGGAACCACCTTTGAAGGATCATCTCTGACACATTCCCAGCCTGGGCGGGTATAATTTCATCATCATTCTTTGCATTAAACTGTGATCATAGTGACAGTTGCAAAAAGATGTATTCAAGTCATAGAATTCCAGTAGCTTTTCTTGACAAGTTCACAGTGGCAGTCTCCTCTCTGGAGGAAGGCTCAACTCTCCGCCCCCACCCTGTCACTTCACTCTGCTTCCCTCCACTTCTGCACCATGAAGGCTTTATTAGCTACACTCAAAACCTGTGATGAGTCACAATGAAGATTTGGATGAGTGGTTAAAAAAAAAACAACTTTATTTCACCCCCTGTATACCTCATAGAAAAGTTAGAGTGATTCAGAGAAAAAAAAATGATATTTTGGTGCCTTTTGTACTTAATCCCCAGGGTTGTGAGGATGCTTTGAATCCTAGTTATTCACACGATTCCCTTCCTTGGAGCAGAGCCGTGGAGCCCTCGGGACCATCTAAGTTGGGGTTAAGGTCTCCACTTAGAGATCTGGGATATTCAGCAGAAATTCAGCTTTCCTTCACATCTGAATGGCCTTTTCCTTGAGGCAGATGGTCCACTTGACTTTCACATATTCTTATCTGCAGTGGAAAGAATAAGGTGAAAAGTCATTAATTAGCCCTTGGTTTAAATCTCAACCTTAGACTGTAAATATTTAGCTTACGGATTACTTTTCCCTCTTCCTCCCTGCTTTATTTTTCTTCAACACACTTCTCCTACTTGAAACGTTATCATATGTTTATTACTTTATTCGGTCTTGGTCATCACTCTTCTCTTAAAAGGTAATCTACTTGAGAACAGGACCATCGGCTCCAGCCCCAGTTCCACAACTCCGCCTCCATATTGTAGGTGCTTGGTAATGTTTAGAGAGAGAATAAATGAATAGATGCTTAAACCTAGCAGCAGGAGGTACATATAAAACTGTTGATTGAGTTTACAGTTTAGTCTGGAGAGAAATTCCTGATCTGAAGTCACACATTTGAAATCCAGACAGGGTTTGGCTTGTTTGCATCTCCAGCTGCCTCCTCCTGAGTGGCAGCCACACGTTGGATGTTTCCACCTGAAGATCCAGCAGGCACTGTGGACTCAAGGTCTCTCTAGCATCCAACCCTCCCATCTCTTCTTCCTTAAGGCCTCTTTTCTCTTTGAAAGAAGCATCACCATCTACCTTCTCCTTTGAGTTATAAACTCTTCTCTCTCCTTCAGATACCCAACCCAGTCCTGTTCATTCTGCCTGTGCCTCTGCCTCTACTGGCCTCTTATATCCACCTTCCAAACCACGCAGCCCCTGCCCTGGTTCATGGGATAACCCCTTCTCCCAGCCATGCAGTGGCCTGCTGAGGTCTCCCAGGGCCTAAGTCTTGCCCAATCTCTATTCCATACTGTCAGCTGAGATCTGTTAAAATAGGTAACAAGGAGCTGATGTGAACATTAATTCATCAATAAACAAAGAGTTAAATTCCTTTCATGTGTCTGTTCTAGGCTCAAGGACTCATCCACACCCCCATGGGGCCCTTCATCTTATGGAAAGAAGGGCGTAGAGACCAGAGAGCTTGCGTCTCTGTCCTTCTCAAAAACATTCAGCCTTGTTGTTTACAGGAGACTAAAATGTAATCACTTAAGATGGTCTCCCCAAACTCTCTTGCCCTTCTGGCTCCATTCCAGACCATTCCCAGACGCTAACCACAGACACTCCACGTTGCTCCCGGTGGTGTTTCTGGAAGGGGTATGAACTTGCATCCTGAGTTTGCCATTTTTCATCTCATTCTTCTGATTGGAGTGAATGCCTCTCTCCTCTTATGGTGTAATAAAATCCCATTCATTCTTAGAAGCCCAACTCAAGTGTCAACTCATCTGTGAGCCCTCACCCGCCACCCCGGGTGGAATGCAGCCTTTTCTGTTTGCTCACAGACTCCATTCATCCCTTTATAGGAGCACTTATACCTGCTGGGGAGTCGATTCTGAGCACCTTAGAGACATACGTGCTTGGTAAGTCCTTTTTTTTTTTTTTTAAGGCCTCTTATTACAAAGGCTTAATTTCTACCTAATTACCTATTTGAGGTTTCAAGTTCACATCATAGTGTATTTCTAAGGCATCCTGAGATTCCCTCCAATGTGCCCTGGAGGTGCTCACCAGGGTTGTACAACAGCACAAACTGCTGTGCTCTGTGTCTCTGAGCTGTAGCCATAGAGGAGGTTTTATAGTCCATTTGCTAGGAAGCCTCATAATGTCTTCAGAGTCCGAATGGAGATAGACCCTCCACTGGTCTGAAAAAGAGCCTTCATGGAATGTTCTAGGCCACATGGCCGATCCTTCCCTTCCCTCCTTTCTCTGAGGGAGCCCAGGAGCAGTTGCTGTGTCTTCATGCCTAATACTGGTGGTGACAAAAGGACATAAAAATCTCTTTATGATCAATATGGGTGGCGCTCGCCTCGGGTATCATCTGGTAGCTGCTATGCTTTCACTAATGACCATCAGATTCAGAGCTTAATTGTCAACTGATACACGTCAGAGCTCCTTCGTGCACTGACTGGTTTCCGTCAGTTCCTGAATGATAGCAGCAAATGCCCAGGCAGTTCAAAAATAGCAAAAACGCAATTTCCCCGAACAGCCTAAGGATCGTATTCACGGGCACCGGGGAGTCTGGGCTAGAAATCTGATGGATCTTTGCCTTCGTATCTAGAATAAACAAATTAATGCTAGAAACAGTTTTCTGACAGAAGATATAAAGGAAATGGACAAACAAAAAATACAAAGGAAAAATATAGTCTCAGTGAGCAGATTAACTGCTTTTGGTAATTATTAATAGATGGCTCTTTTTAAATGTGGGCAGAAGTTTTAAAATTTTACAATTTAGCTAAATAATGTAGTGTTTGCTCCTATCATTAAATAAGTTGTCTCTCTATTGGGACCAAAACTGATGTTTAACTATGTTTTATGACCAAGAAGCACTTGCCAAATAATTTACTAGCGAATAGATTTTTTTAAATTAGGTTGAGGTAAGTGAGAATGTGATTTGTCCCTAAAGTGGTCAATTTTAGGCAGGTCATTGCAGGGTGGGTGTGAAGATTAACTCCAGTCCCTGTACCTACCCACCTACCTACCTACCCACCTACTCACCTACCTACCCACCTACTCACCCACTTACCTACCCACTTACTCACCCACTTACCTACCCACTTACTCACCTGCAGACCCACCCACGTACCCACCTACCCACCCACCTACCTACCCACTTACCTACCTATCTACCTATCCACTTACCTACCTACCTACCACTTACTTACCCACCCACTCACCTACCTACCCACCCACTATCCACATACCTACCTATTCACCCACCTACCCACCTACTCACATACTTACCTACCCACTTACCTACCTACCCACCCACCTGCCTACCTACCTATCCACTTACCTACCCACCTACCTCTCTACCCATCCACCTACCTCCCTACTTCTCTGCCTCCCTACCTACCCCCCTACCTACCTACCCACCAACGTGCCTACCCACCTACCTACCTACCCACCCACTCACCTACCTCTCTACTCACATACCTCTCTACACACCCACCTACCTAGCCACCCACTACCTACCTATCCACTTCCATACTTAACTACCTACCCCACCCACCTACCAACCACCCACCTACCTACCTACCCACCTACCCACTAGTGCAATCACTGAAGATTGCACTCACACTCTCAGGGTGTTCAAGTACAATCAAATTCCTCCAACCATTCCCAAATCCCCAGGCCAAGCCCCCAGGGTTCTGGCTTTCACTTGCAAACATGACTGTTAATCCCAGTTACAGTCTTGTACCTGTAGGCTTCCAGTAAGTGTTTGCCCTTTGATTATTACAAAGGCTTTTTTGGTACAGAGGTTTCAGACAAGACCCTGAAGCATAGGACGAAAAGAGGACCAAGCAGAAGAAGCCAGTTCTCAATTCCTCCCTGACAGGTGAAGAGGATGGACCCTGTCCCCAGCTGAGGCCGTGAACCAAACTAATAACATATAATTTACTTTGTTGTTGTTTTTGAAATAAAAATCCTAAACATTTAAGGCTATGACATGATGTTTTGGTATACATACACAGTCTTCTCTCTATATTCACTGGTTCCCCATCTACAGATTCAGTCCATCCGTTAAAAAAAAGCTCCAGAAAATTTCAAAAAGCAAAACTTGAATTTGCTGCACACCAGCAGCTATTTCCATAGCATTTACATTGTATTAGGTGTTATAAGTCATCTAGAGATGAATTAAAGTATACAGGAGGATATGCATGGGTTATACACAACTACTATGCCATTTGATATAAGGGTCTATATACAAGCATCTGTGGATTTTGGTGTTGTGGCGGGGTGGTCCTGGAACCAATCCCCTGTGAATACCAAGGAACAACTATACAGAGTGAAATGAATACTGTAGTCAAACTAATCAATGTGTACACGTCCTCACATAGTTACCTGTGTGTGTGTGTGTGTGTGTGTCTGTGTGTCTGTGTGTGTGTGTTGAGAACACCAGAGATCTACTCTCTTAGCAGATTTTCAGTGTGCGATAGGGTACAGAGGGTCCCTGGTTCACAATGGTTCAACTCTTTGACTTTACAGTGATGCCAAAGCAGTGTGCATTCACTAGAAACCATACTTGGAATCTTGAATTTTGACCTTTTCCTGGGCTAGCAAGATGTAGTCCAATGCTGTCTCGTGATGCCGGGAGGGACAGGGGTCCACAGCTTCCCATCCGCCCTGGGGTCACAGGGTGAACCACGCATATACTGAAACCATTCTTTCAGTACCGTCTTCAATAAATTACATGAGATAGTCAACACTTTATGATAAAATAGGCCTTGTATTGATGATTTTGCCCAACTGTACAGGCGAATGTAAGTGTTCTGGGCACATTTAAGGTAGCCTGGGCTAAGTATGATGCTGGGTAGCTAAAGTGTATTCAATGCATTTTTTGTACGATATTCTCAACTTATGATGGGTTTATTGGCACGGACCACAGCATAAGTCGATGAAGACCTGTATTATAGTCACCATGCTGTATGTTGTCTCTAGAACTTATTCATCCTGTGTAACTGCTTACTTTGATGTACAGACACATCTAAATTAAAAAAGAGAAATTATAAGATGACACATAAAATATCTTAAAAATAGTATTTGGCTTTGTATTATGGTATTTAATGGTAGTTAGATAACAATCAAATATTATATTGATATAAATCATCAATTATAATGATACTCTCATACTGCATTGTTAAAAAGGATGGTTATTTCACAATATCTGAATATTCTAATAATTGTCTCAATTTTTCATCTGCCTTGTGAAATTTTACACCTACTAAAATAATTTTCCTCCATGAAGTGTATCAAAATTTAAAAGTTCATGACTGATGTTTATGGTATAATTACTTTTATGTCGCTATATGTAAAATCATAAAAATATACTTGAGATCATAATTGTGTACCTATTTCAAGACAATGAGAACTCTTGTATAATTTGTTAAGGATAGAATACATGAAATACAAATGTGAGAGAATATTTGCCTCATAACAATAGAGTCTGCATCTAGAAACATGATATTTATGTATACCATAGACAGAATAATGTAGTGGATTTTATGGGGAGGTTCCAAAGGTATATACTATCACAGAGGACACTTTTAGTTCATGCAATTTATAAAAAATTAAAAGATAGCTGATAAGTTTAATCATCTCCCACATTAATTCTCAAACATAAAATTTTTGTGGTCTTTAAGTTTTCATATCCCTTCTGATCCTTCATTTAATGCAAACATTTTTATAACATATGTACATGTATTTAGAGAAAATGTGCTACCATATTTTAATAACTTATGACAATGATTTTATGAATTTCACTTAATGAAACATCTATTCCAAAGAACTTCTAAATGATATTAAAACACCAAGAAGCCTCACTATCTGGAATTTGACATAAAGAGATAACCAACTACATATGTTTATTTTGAAGAAAGACCTAAAACTTAAAGGAAATGATATAAAGAACTGGTTGTGGGAAAAAAATCCTAAATTGAATTTAAAATACCAGATCAGATCAAATACAGGCCAAATCTTCATTTCCTACAGACCCTCTTGGGGACATAGTTTCCTTTTAAATTTTAAAACATTTTCTCTGCTTGTGGGTTATTTTTGCCCTATTATTAAAATTATATTTTACTTTTAAGTATGTAATTTTGAAAGGTTTGCAGCAATGTCCTATGTGTGATTTCTTTAGGGAAAATAATAAAATAAAGCAGATGATTGAACTTGGTGTACCCCCCCAAAAAATAATAAATAAATTTAAAAAATAAAAAAATAAATAAAATAATAATAATAATAATATGATGAATAAAAATTATTCTTTTAGGAATGCATCTTTTAAAGGGTAAATATAAAATACTGAGATTCAGTCTAAAATATGACACAAATGAACTTATCTATGAAACAGGAACAGACTCACATATATAGAGAACAGACTTGTGATTGTTGGTGGAGGGGGCGGGGTGGAGAGGGAAAGAGTGGGAGTTTGGGATTAGCAGACACAAACTATTATATATAGGATGGATAGACAACAAAGCCCTACTGCCTAGCACAGGGAACTGCATTCACTATCCTCTGATGAACCATAATGGAAAAGAATATGAAAAAAATGTATATATATGTATAACTGAACCAATTTGCTGTAGAGCAGAAAATAACACTACATTGTACATCAATAAAAAACATACTTAGATTCAAGAACACAGACATTTAAATAAGACAATAGGAGTTGATTTTAACAATAATCACCATAATAAACTTTCCATATACTCCAGTGATGTTTCTGTTGTTCAAAATTATTTTAGAACTCCTCTTTCGGATTTGCCTTTATGACTAACTTATTAATCACATAAAAAAAAATCCCTAATATGTTATAGTTGCATCTTGTTCTCAAATGTCATTACCCACCTTGATTATATTGTTTATCACAGGAAACTCCAAATGACTTTTCACAGGCTCCCCAAATAAAATTTATACTTTTTTATTTTAAAGAATGGGACATAGTTCCAAAGAAAATTAAAAAGTGACTTTGAAATACTTAATTAGCTATTCATGAAAATAAACATATGGTCTCACACAGGAACTGTTCTATAAAGGAAATAAATTATTTGGACATATAAGATAAGGTATGTGCAGTCATGTTTTTATCCATTTATTTATTTATAAACAAATTACAATAATAGCACAGAAAGTCTTCTTAGCATCAAGGAGGCATTTAAAATCCTTCTAATTTTGTTTTAGGGTTTTTTGCTTAGTTGAATATTCATTCCAGTTTTGCAATGAGGGGGGTGAGACCCTCCATCAGAGACACTTCCATGGTCTTTGTTACTTTTTAAATTTTATTTAAAATTTAAAATTTAAATTGAAGAATAGTTGATTTACAATATTATGTTAGTTTCAGATGTACAGCAAAGTGATTCAGTTTAGATGATAGGTAGGTAGATAGAGAGATGGAGAGATAGATAGATATAGAGATATATATTTTTTCAGATTCTTTTCCCTTATAGGCTATTACAGAATATTGAGTATAGTTCCCTGTGCTGTACAGTAGATCCTTGTTGGTTATCTGTTTTATATGTAGTTTTAATTGTTAGTTTCAGCATAAGCTTTACTTTCTACAGATTAATCCTGGGCACCACATTTTGTAAAGTCTGGTTCAATACCACAAGATTAAATTTATTTTCATGTTCTTATGACATGAATAAGCTCACATCTGTTTGGTTCACTGGTGTGTGGCTGTCAGAGTACCTAGGATACAGTAGGTCTTCAATTACTGTCTGTGGGGCAGATGTCGGCTGTCAGACATGTACCTTGTCATACTTAGGTTTCCTGGCACTGAGAGAAGTGTTAAACTTTTATGAGACAAGACAGAAAATTGTGTTTTAACAAAAGCAATTCTTTCAGGAAGAGATTTCAGGGATACTTATTCATAAAGTGACATATAAACCTCTTGTTTTCTTTAGCCACTATTTCCCCTGTGCCATTTCAAAGCAACAATTTAAATTCATTTATGCATTTGATCAACACAATGTTTATTAAACACCTACTATGTGCCAAAGAGTGTTGTAGGGACTGGGAAAATAGCCTTAAACAAAACACAGCTCCCGAGGAATTGGCATTCTAGTGGCAGAATGGGGATACTCAAAGATATCATAAGTTATTTGTGATCACTATTTCTGATTATTGACAAAATGTGAGTAAAGAGCCCAGTGTAGTGGGGTCTTGGGCATAATTTGATGAACTTCATAAACTACATCTCAGAATGGAGCGCTGGTTATCGGTTTGAGCAAATCCAGGCAATCTGAATGCCTGACACGCAGCCATCTTTCAGCAGTGTTGTAAATGGCCTGTTGCAATCCCATGGTTGCCCGCCTTGGATTTCCCAGGAGTTACCAAACCATGTATCACGGGAGAATGATCTTGGGTGACATATGCTGTCAGAAAATGACACGTGAAGGGTAGGAAGCCATTTCTGGTATGATCTTTAACGAAGGCTGTAGACCAGAGGCTCTTTGTCTCAGCATCACGCACAGATTTAAAGGCTGATAGGCACAGTGTGGCTAAGGCAGCCTCTGTAAGGATGCCTCTGGATTTTTTGACATCTAAGCCACTGGGTGAATACTTTTATCTGTGTATTCACGAATGAGTTTCCCTAAAAGAAGAACAATATCCCTAGCACTAAAGAGGCTTTTGAAAAATTCCTTTATTTTTTCAAGTCCATTTATTGAGTCGATCTTTGCTCAGCTTTGTTTTTTTTGTTTTGTTTTGGAAATATTTTATTTTATTTTATTTTTAAAAAGAATTTTATTGAGATATAATTGACATACAATTAACTGCATATATTTAAAATGTACAATTTGATATTTTTTTCTTATTAGTCATTTATTTGATACATATTAATGTATATATGGCAATCCCAGTCGCACCAGCAGAAGCTGGAGCCCTATCTTGGAGGCTTTCTTTGCGTGACCTCGTTCGACTCTCCACCAGACATCACACGGCTAGTCCTCAGCCCTAAGTCTCTAGAGGGCAAAGGTTGTGTTTCATGCACCCGGCTACCCACCATGGCCACCCCAAAGCATACACACACCTTAATTTTTTCACATAGGCTTTTGGTGAAGAGCTGTGAAGAACAGCTAAAAATTTCCCTTGAGAGGCTTTCCTGAGAAACTGAGGTTGCCCTGGCAGCCAGCGTTTACTTTTTCTGAATTCCTTTTGATATCTGTGATCTTATAAAAGAGCTCCTTGGAACTCATCTCTGAGAGGGTTTAAATAATTAATCATGTTACAGACGTCGGCCTCCTCCTTTGCTCCTCTGCCTGCTCCGTGAGCCAGTTTTCCATCAGCAGTTGGTGGCATTAAGCGGCAGCTGCCTTATCTGTATCTTGTCTTTTTTTTTTTTTTTTTTTCACTTGGAGATTCGGGAGCTAAGCCAGGTCTTGAGACTCTTCCCTTCTGCTCCTTCTGAACGTCTTATTTGAAATTCTTTCACATATTTGAGGGGGTATCCAGGCAAGGAAGGACCAGAAAAATGACAGTTTCTCCCTACTCCCCAATAGAAGTCCCATTGTAGGCCTGCTTTTGTACGTGCTTGTGTTTTATCAGTTGCTCCTTTTGTGGTGAAATGTAAAAATATGCTGGCTTTGTTTTCTAAAATTGGCTCCTAAGAAATAGCTCAAATGTGGATGTAAATTGCAGTCAATGGAGGAAAAAAAGATGCTACAGGCATTGGAGGAGAGTGTTCCCCCAGCATTCCTTCCTTCCTTCCTTTATTCCTTCAAAGACTATTCCTTGAGCACCTGCTATCTGTTAGGATCTGTGGGGCATACAGAGATGCACAAAACATAACTGTACCCCCCTAAAACATGCAGCCTGTGAGGAAGAACCGTAATCTTGCCCTGAACCATCAGCAGTCTGAACTCCCACTCGGGTTCTCACACCCACACTCTGCTAGGTTTTCGGATGCAACGTGTTATTCTTTCTCCGCTCTGAGAAGTATTTTCAAAGCCTGAAGCTAGGTCGTCCTGTGTGGAAGGCAGAGGCGGGGGTCCCTGCTGATGTGTGGTGCCCTCCTCCCCTGCGTTCCTTCTGCTCATGTGGGCTCCTCGGCTTGCGCCCCAAGCTTCTTTAGTAGTAATGGGAGCCTAAGATGGGCAGCTCTCCTGGGTTCCTGTGTCTGTCTGATTCCTCCCTTGCCTCCTCCAAGGTCCTCAGGGATGGACCATGCAGTGGTATGCTCTGCACGTCCCCGGAGCCCTCTACTGCTGGGAGCCCGCTAGACCGCCCCCAAGGCTCCTCCTCAAGGACCCCTGGACTCAGGCCTCCTAGTGAACCCCAGGAAGGCTGAAGCACTCGGCAAGAATCTCACCTTCCTCCTCATGCCATCCTTCCCAGCCTCATGTAAACCAGGCTCCAGCGGTGACTTGTACAGTTGAGTCAGCGTTAGACATGAGACCCAATGCCATCTGTCCGTCTGGCCCCTGAGACAGTGCCAGGCACCATTCTACCCCGGCCTCTGCAGTGTCCTTTGTCCCACATCCAGGGGCTTCAGACCCAGGCCTTTGAGTCATGGTGTCAGCCTTTTATAGTTTTACTTTCTCCTCAGTTGCTTTTGCTGCTGTAATTGCCCAGCTCACTTAACCTCATGGCAGGTTTGCTGCTTTTAGTCGGCAGTGAAACGCATGCTTTTTCACAGTTATCTAAAATGAGAGATGACGAGGCTCCCAGGGAAGGACGGCTCTGAATTTTGCTTAAAGTTTCCACATCTACCAAGTTCATTGTCACCTGTTCCATGGAGGCTTTTGCCTCCTCTGAGGCTCTCAGCTGTGTTATTTCTGTTGCTGCATCCTTGTGTTGCTGCATCCTTGGAGTAAGTGAGTAGAAAAGAACATTTTCTTTTCCCTTTGTTCTCACCGATTCTAGGCAAGGTTGAGCCTGTAATTTTCTTCAATTTCTTTCTAATTTAGTCATTTTTCATCCAAAGAGGTTTCTGCTAATACACAGAAGTCTGTCTTTGAGGAAACCATGATGGAATCAGGGTGGAGCGATGTGTAATGTTTGACGGGATTCATAATTGTTATTGTAAAACTCCTGGAAATGTAAAACAGGAAGGGATTTTAGAGATTACTTTATCTGGTCCCCTTATTTTCGGGTTGGAAAAACGCAGACCACGGAGGTGAAGGGCTTTGTTCACGGCCCAGAGATGGTGGCCCAGCGCCAGGATAAAACCCCAACCTCTGGTTCTTAGTTACCGCTTCTCCCTCTTTCCACACTTATCTCTCCCCCTCCTTAAAAAGAATCAGGGATACCTACTAAGTGATTGTAGATTTATATTTATGAGGAGAGTAGTTAATCTCCTGTGGGTTAGCAGCCAGCAGAGGACGAAGCAGCAGAGTAAGGAGTGTATCAATTTAGAAGGCAGACAGACAATGACCAAACTAGTTCTATCATTTTTCTAGATCTTGCTATTGGACCAGCTATTCAGACCCTCTAAGCTTTAGTTTTCTCATTCTTGAAATGATGTAAAATACTAACCATGAAGAGGAAAGTAAATGGCTGGACAGTGTGAAATGCTTAGAATAGTACCTGACCCATAGTAAGTGTCCAATAAGCAAGATGTAAAATAATTCTAAGATGTTCTCTTCCCCTTTATCAGAAACAGGTAACTTTTTTTCCCTGTATGCTTAAAATAGTGACTTTTTATTGTATTGTCATTGTTTTAGGTTTCTGATAGCTCTTACGAATCAATTTGTAAGTAGGTTAAATATGCATTTTATTTTTGTGGATTATATGATTTTTTTGTCCTGCTCTGATCCCTGCATGGAGTGAGGGAGTGAATATAGACTTATGAAGGTGTGTTAAGTGTCATAGGCCAGCATCTCTCAAAACATCTCTTAGATCACGTGCATCAGAATCACCTGTGGGGTTTCTTTTTTCAAAGAAAGATTCCTGGGCTGCACTGCCCACTTAATAATAAATAAGAATCTCTAACAATGAAGGAACCCAGAAATCTCTATTTTATGACAAACTCAAAATGTGATTTTTATGCACTCTAATTTTTGAGAATCACTGCTATAGATGAATCATCCTAAATGCCAGATTACTAGACCTAAAATATTACTTTAATTTGCTACTTCCTTGTTTAAATAACCTTCAGTAATTCCCACTAATCTCCGGTTTGGCAGAGAGGGTCATCCACTATCAGGTTGTGGGATAGGCTGAAAAATGTTCCCTTAAATGTGCCCATGTCCTACAGTTGGCCAATAGGCAATTGAAAAGATGCTCAACATCACAAATTATTAGAGACCTGCAAATCAAAGTTACAGTGAGTATCACCTCGCACCAGTCAGAATGGCCATCATCAAAAAGTCTACAAACAGCAAATGCTGGTGGGGGCATTGAGAAAAGGGAACCCACCTACACGGTTGGTGGGAATGTAAACCGGTACAGCCACTGTGCAAAACAGTATGAAAGTTCCTCAAGAAACTAAAATTAGAGTTACCATATGATCCTGCAATCCCACTGCTGGGCATATATCCGGAGAAAACCATAATTCAAAAAGATACATACACCCAAATGTTCATTACAGCACTATTTACAATAGCCAGGACATGGAAGCCACCTAAATGTCCATCAATGGATGAGTGGATAAAGAAAATATGGTACATATATACAGTGGAATATTACTGAGCCACTAAAAGTGAAATAATGCCAATTGTAGCAACATGGATGGACCTACAAATTATAATACTAGGTGAAGTAAGTCAAAGAAAGATATATGATATCACTTATCTGTGGGATCTAAAAAATTGATACAAATGAACTAATTTATAAAACTGGAAACATACTCACAGACATAGAAAACCAACTTATGGTTACCAAAGAGGATACACACAACTTCTAGTAACTGAAAAAAAGCAGAGGAAACAGTTCTCCCCTCCAACCCCCAACGGGAACCAGCCCTGCTGACACCTCGACTTTAGCCCAGTGAGAGTGATTTTGACTTCTGACCTCTGTCACTATAAGGTGCTAGATTTGGGCTGTTTTAAGCCAATAAGTTTGTGGTGATTTGTTACAGCAGCAATAGAAAACCAACCCTTTTATTTTTGCAAGTGCTCTCTTTTCAGGCCCTTGCTCCTCCTTCTCTGGTCTCCGCGCTTTCCCTGGACCGCCGGCCTGTGCTTTTGTACCTCTGAGCTCTGCCCACTTTCCTCCTCCAGGCACACACTTTTTTGTTCTCCTTTATCTGTTAGTTCAACTAATTTTTCAAAGCTCTGAATAAATCCTTTCTCCTATTTGTTCAAAAGCCCTCCTCCATCCTCCCAGCCAAGAGACACTTTCCCTTCTCTGGAGTCCTAAGGCAATGGGGATCTGTGCACCCAGTTATGAAAATCTCCACCCAGGAATGGTTGGTGCAAAAATCTGTCAAATCAGAGCACCTGGGTTTAAATCCTGATTCTAACCTTGGAGAGGTTTCTTAAACTCTCTGTCTTTGTTGGACTCAGCCT
Source organism: Hippopotamus amphibius kiboko (assembly GCF_030028045.1). NCBI lineage: Eukaryota > Metazoa > Chordata > Mammalia > Artiodactyla > Hippopotamidae > Hippopotamus > Hippopotamus amphibius. The sequence continues at coordinate 81,920,896 of NC_080191.1, read as the reverse complement.
CGTAGGGTTGTGAAGTTGAGAGATGCTCCACATGAAGTGAATTGGCTGAATCAGAGGAAGGGCCTCGGATGGGCTGGGGACCCTGGGAATTACCGCTCAGCAGATCTCTGATTATGGTCTTAAAGAGCTATTCAACCACGTTGTTTATAATTTAATGTGTTTGTGTTTTTATTTCCCTGTTAACTCCGTGAAAGTAGGCATGGTGATCATTAAAACAACAACAACAATAATAATAGTGAAGTGATGTAATGAAAGGAGTGTCAGTGTTTCAGCTCTAGCTTCACAAGTTACTGACTGTCTGAAAAAAGAAATTGACTATGGTTAGCAAAGGGGAAAGATTGGGGGGAGGGATAAATTAGGAGTTTGGGATTAACATATACACACTACTAAATATAAAATAGATAACCAACAAGGACCTGCTGTAGAGCACAGGGAACTCTACTCAATTCTCTGTAATAACCTATAATGGAAAAGAATCTGAAAAATAGTAGATATATACGTATGTATAACTGAACCACTTTACTGTACACCTGAAACTAACACAGCATTGTAAATTAACTATACTCCAATATAAAATAAAAAATTTTTAAAAGAGGAATTGAGTGTTTCCATCTGTAGAATGGGCATGATAATGGTATTTACCTCTTAAAATTGATTTTCAGGATTAAGATGAAAAATTTAAAGTCTTAGAACAGCACCTGGAATGTAGAGTTCAGTACATGTTAACCTTTGTTAATCAGTATTTAATTTTTTTTACTTCTTATTTCATAATATTAATCTTGATATTCCTGTTACTTTATATGGCAATAATATGAGACACGGGAGGAGGAAAACTGAGATTCTATCTAATACCCGATGCTGTGCTTTGCGACCACGGGCGTTATGCAGCATGAGGCCTGCAGGCTTGCAGGGCTGATGTCAGAGTGATACTTAAACCACAGTGAGCCTGCCTGCCTCCCTCCTTTCCTGGCTTCTTTCCTTTCTTCCTTCCTTCTTCTCTTTCTTTTATCTCAGGTGATTGCATGAATCCTTTGGTATTTTAAGTACTTTGAATACATTAGATTTTAGAATGATTTTTGGAAAAAAAAAAGAAAAAATTCTGTGATTCAATACATCGCCATTCATCATTACCTTCCCACTACAACCCTTCCTGCTATTTTGGTGCAGATGAGAGCTCTCCTATCCCAGCTCATTTGAATTCATTTTTCAAAGGCGAGTTCATGGGCTCCTATGCTAAAATTAAGGTCTATTACATCTTCTGCACTTCCTTTGTCTGCTAATGATGTAATATAATTTTTAAGTAATTGAGTTTCTTTTGACGTGATTTCTTATTTAGAAACTCAGGCTTATTTGCAAGTCTTTTGTCTCTATACATGTTTAAATAATTTGTATATTTTCTCCTTGGTTGCCCTCTAATTGTTTTAGAGAGACTCGGAATTAGTCATTTTTATTTATTTTATAAATAGCTCCATATCACCAAGGCTATTTGATACAAGAATGCTAGGGAAAGTGAAACCAATTTTTATAAAGGAAAAGAATAAGTATACTTAAATGTGCTAAATAGATGTCTCAGAACTTACCCCTGGTCATTTATTATTTTTAAAGCAAAGAAAGAGTAACTTTCTTCTTTTTCCCTTGGCCTCTGTTATTCAAAGAAATTTACTTAATTTTGTAAGTAATGTAAGGGATTGAATTTACCTAAAAGGCAACCGGGAATTTCCCCTAAGGCCCGTGGGACAGTCTGTCTTTGTGTGTTCTTGCTAGAATACAAAAGAGGCAGTCACAGAGGTTGCAGGCTTTCCCTGGAAACCTTGCCTGTTAGAGCCCAGTGTCTTGGAGAACTGTTCCTTTTGCTCTAGGGAGGCATTCTGACTCTGGACTCACTCACACATCCCACAGGTGGATGTAAAATGAGAAATGGAGAAGTCATTTGATGAAATGGAAAACGTTTGCTCAATTGAGAGACATATACCTGCATCTTCCTGTTTGACTACCAGGCATGAGAGCCACGGCTGAGAAGCAAGAGGCAGGCTAAACGAAGCACCTTTTACTTTATGGACTTGATGACCCGTGGTTTATTAATAGGCAACAGCTCATGTTTGCACAGAATGTCTCTCTGTGCCCTCGACATGTAGGTCTTTCAGTTAAAAAGAGGCATTTGACGTCAAAAAGAAAATACATAGTTTAACTTACCATAGACTTCAGAGCAGAAATACAAGCTATGTTTTACTTAAGACATGGTTGCATTAAGACACAACAAATTTAAACAACTCAGTATAATTTTAATAATACATTAGTTCACCCATGGAGAAATTAACAAACTACCCTAAAGAATATGCTAAAAATTGATTTGTATACTAAAATAGGCATGTATTTTTTTCCCTTACACATGATTCATTTAAAAAATCAGCTAATAGAGGAACCATGTTATCCTTTCAAATAATCTTTTTAATGAGGTGTCAAATTATATTATAATCTAATTGATGTAATTGATGACAAAATAACACTGAGTTGTATTCAACTCAATATATAAACATATATTCTAAAAATGTATAAATTCTTAATATATTTAATGAAAGTCAAGTGACAGTCACTTTTCATATGCTTACACGAGTTTCCTCAAAACTGATTAATCATACTGATTGCTAGTTTGGGGAAGGAATTTCACTGATTAATTTAAAAGTAGTATATGTGGTGGGACATAACTTTAATAAGTACAGTAGGAAAAATAATAAAGATAGTATAACCTAGTTATTTTTATTCTTAGCAAACCCATTTTGGTTTAAAATATTTGAATTTTACAGTGAAAAAATTTATAAAATCAGATATACATTCATCAGATAGTTTATTTAAAAATGAGAATGGATGTATCATCATCATATCTTAGTGCAGTTTCCAAAAATGATTTACTCCCAAAGTCATTTACATGCAGAGTGCATGGATTCATTGTACATAAAAGTTCTCATTTCATATAATCTAAAAAGAGCAGAAATTTGATAAGAAAATTTTTGCTTAATAATAGTAACATGATCCCTTAAATTTATCAGAGAAACCCAGGTTTTTTTTTAATATTATCACTTTCTTTCAACAAATGACCTCTTTTCATAAATTTCAGTGTTAAAAATAAACAGGGCACCTTTTAAATTCTTTTTTTTTTTATTATTTTTTTGGGAGTACACAAAGTTCAATCATCTTTTTTTTTTTTTTTTTTTTTTTTTTTGGTGAATGTGTCTCTGAAGTCCCTTTTATTATTTATTTATTTTTTTATTATTTTTTGAGGGGTACACCAAGTTCAATCATCTGTTTTTTTTGTTGTTGTTTTTTTTGTTTTTGGCCTGGAAATCTTTTATTTCGAGAAAAGGAAATACAAATATTACATTTCAGTGAATGCATAATTCTTTTTTTTTTTTTAATTCGGTGGCTTTTTATTTATTTATTTATTTATTTATTTATTTATTTATTTATTTTGGGGGGGTACACCAGGTTCAATCGTCTGTTTTTATACACATATCCCCATATTCCCTCCCTTCTTTGATTCCCCCCCCATCGAGTTCCCCCCACCCTCCCCGCCCCAGTCCTCTAAGGCATCTTCCATCCTCCAGTTGGCCTCCCTTTGTTATACAACAACTTCCCACTGACTATCTATTTTACAGTTGGTAGTATATATATGTCTGTGCTACTCTCTCACTTCCTCTCAGCTTCCCCTTCACCCCCTGCCCCCTCCCAATCCTCGAGTTCCCCTGTCCATTCTCTGTATCTGCGTCCTTGTTCTTGTCTCTGAGTTCATCAGTACCATTTTTAGATTCCGTATATGTGAGTTAGCATACAATATTTGTCCTTCTCTTTCTGACTTACTTCACTCTGTATGACAGATTGTAGTTCTATCCACCTCATTACATATAGCTCCATCTCATCCCTTTTTATAGCTGAGTAATATTCCATTGTGTATATATGCCACATCTTCTGTATCCATTCATTTGTTGATGGGCATTTAGGTTGTTTCCATGTCCTGGCTATTGTAAATAGTGCTGCAATAAACATTATGGTACAAGTTTCTTTCGGGATTATGGTTTTCTTTGGGTATATGCCCAGTAATGGGATTACTGGATCATATGGAAGTTCTATTTGTAGTTTTTGAAGGAACCTCCAAATTGTTTTCCATAGTGGCTGTACCAACTTACATTCCCACCAACAGTGCAGGAGAGTTCCCTTTTCTCCACACCCTCTCCAACACTTGTTGTTTCCAGATTTTGTGATGATGGCCATTCTGATCGGTGTGAGGTGATACCTCATTGTGGCTTTGACTTGCTTTTCTCTAATAATTAGTGATGTTAAGCATCTTTTCATGTGTTTGTTGGCCATCTGTATGTCTTCTTTGGAGAAATGTCTGTTTAGGTCTTCTGCCCATTTGTGGATTGGGTTATTTGCTTTTTTGGTATTAAGCTTCATGAGCTGCTTGTATATTTTGGAGGTTAATCCTTTGTCCGTTGTTTCATAGGCAATTATTTTTTCCCATTCTGAGGGTTGCCTTTTAGTCTTGTTTATGGTTTCTTTCGCTGTGCAAAAGCTTTTAAGTTTCATGAAGTCCCATTTGTTTATTCTTGATTTGATTTCCATGATTCTAGGAGGTGGGTCCAAAAGGATCTTGCTTTGATGGATGTCATAGAGTGTTCTGCCTATGTTTTCCTCTAGGAGTTTGATAGTGTCTGGCCTTACATGTAGGTCTTTAATCCATTTGGAGTTTATTTTTGTGTATGGTGTTAAGAAGTGTTCTATTTTCATTCTTTGACATGTTGCTGTCCAATTTTCCCAGCACCACTTATTGAAGAGGCTGTCTTTTTTCCATTGTATATTCGTGCCTCCTTTGTCAAAGATAAGGTGCCCATATGTGTTTGGGCTTACTTCAAAAAAACTGAGGCTTAGAGAGGTGAAATGACTTGTCTAAGGCTTCCCAGATATTCTAGAATGGATCAAGTCCATTCTTGGGCTTGGATCTGTTGCCTGTTGTACAGTTTCAAATGCCTTGTACTTCTAATATCTAGTATCTATCACAATGATAATTGATTAGTTAACTAAAGGAGTTAATTGTTCATTGATTGGCTTCATTTGGATGTGAGGTCGTTAATGACAGAGACAATCAATGCCTATTTTATTCACGCTTCCAACTCTAGATCCTAGTACAGTGCCTGCTGAATAAGAGATGTTCAACAAATATTCACGCAACAAATGAAGACTGATTTGGCATGATGTAACTGGAGAACATGGAACTAAATATAAATTCTGGTTTTCTTCTTCTTTTTTTTTTTTAATTTAATTAATTTATTTATTTATTATTTTTTGGGGGGTACACCAAGTTCAATCATCTGTTTTTATGCACATATCCCCGTATTCCCTCCCTTCCTTGACTCCCCCCCAACCTTGAGTCCCCCCACCCTCCCCGCCCCAGTCCTCTAAGGCATCTTCCATCCTCGAGTTGGCCTCCCTTTGTTATACAACAACTTCCCACTGACTATCTATTTTACAGTTGGTAGTATATATATGTCTGTGCTACTCTCTCGCTTCACCTCAGCTTCCCCTTCACCCCCCACCCCCTCCCAAACCTCGAGTTCTCCAGTCCATTCTCTGTATCTGCGACCTTTTAAATTCTTATCAAGGGTGACTTTCCAATGCAGAGGTTGCAAATAGAAGGAGATGATAAGATGATTAGAAAGCAAAGTGAAGTGGAAAACAGATTATGAAATGTTATTGAGTAAACACAGAAAACAGGTAACATGCTTTTAAAGTCTTTTCTATTGTTGAAGGAAAGGAAGAACAGTGAGGAATAAACTTAGGAGAATGTTGTAGGTGGAATGTCTGTGTCTTCCCTAAATACATATGTTGCAATCCTAGTCCCCCACGTGGTGGTATCAGCAGGGGGATCAGGGCACATGGCTGAGGCACCTGGGAATGGAATCAGTGCCCTCTGAGAGGAGACAGAGGGTGAGCCCTGGCCCCCTGCCCCCCACCCCATGGGGAAACATGAGAAGACGGTTGTCTGAGAACCAGGAGGCAGGCCCTCTGATCTTGGACTTCCAGCCTCCAAACGGTGAAAAACAAACATCTGTATATGACCCACCCAGTCTGTGGTGACTGATTATGGCAGCCGGAGCTGATGGAGATGGAGAAAGAGTGGATAAAAGGAGGGGGAGGGGACAGAAGGCAGGCTGGAGCTCTGTGGTGCTAGCTCACACTTAGCCATGACACACAGGAAAAGGGACTCTTCTCAGAATATGCATCAGCTGGTTAACTGCCATGGCAGTGCATGTCTCACAGATGGAAACAGTTTCTTGAACTGGGCAATGAAACCTGCGGTCCCCATGTAGCACAGCAGGGTCCTCACCCTGAGGGCAGGAGGATGAGCCCAGAGCCTTCTGAGCAGCAGCTCCTCACAGAGTCATTTCTGGCTCCTGGGCTGGAGATTCTCCTTTTCATCTGGATCAAAATTTATGATAACAAGTGCAGAAAAAGTGAACTCCATCTCTGAGGTCATGATTTCCAGTTTCCATTTAAGAGTTTTACTTCATAATAAACATTGTTCTTCATACTAAATGAAAATGTTTTCATATTTCAGTGCAGTTACAGCATTTATGTACTCAACACCCCTCCCTTTCAGAAAATATCCCCATTATTTTCTGAGAAGCAGCCACTTGGTTTCATAATTATCTGGATCTTTTTGGACTTCTGTAGACGTGTTCCAAATAGTATGACTTAGCAACAGTTGCCCCTGAAATAAGTTGGAATCAATATCTAACAACTGTTATTCCTTCAGTAATTCTTCAGATTCCTGGTTGGTGTATTAGTTAGCAATTGTCACAGTAATACTGGTTATTAGATTACCTAAACTCCAGGGGCATTCAGGAAGCATTTATTTCTTCTTCACACTACTGTTGGGCTGGTTGAAATTTGGCTGATCTGGGCCAGCTCGGCTGGACTTGGCTTTAGATTGCAAGTTTGGTCTAGGTCTGCTGCATCTGTCTTCTTCCTCCTTGGACCAGAAGCTACAAGAAGCATTGTCTTCTTTTTGTTTTTTTGATATGTTACCATTTTTATTAAAGTATTGTTGCTGTACAATATTATATGTTATAGGTATACAATATAGTGATTCACAATTCTTAAGGTTATAATCCATTTATAGTTATTATAAAATATTAGCTATATTCCCATGCTGTACAATATATCCTTGTAGCTTATTTATTTTATACATAATAGTTTGTACCTCTTCATCCCCTACCCCTATCCTCCCCCCTCCCCACTAGTTTGTTCTCTATGTCTGTGAGTCTGCTTCTTTTTTTGTCATATTCACTAGTTTGTTGCATAGTCTTCTCCTGTGCCAAAGCCCAGCCAGGAAAGACATTTAACCCTCTGCTTGTGTACGTCTTCTGACAGTTCACTGGCCAGAGCAAGTCACATTGTGACCAAGCCTCACATCAGTGAGAAAAGAAAATGTGCTTTGATTCTAGTTCTGCACAGTCGCGTGGCACATGGCACAACTCTGGAAAAGCAGGGAGAATAGGGAACAGTAGTGCAGTCTGCCCTGCTCCACTTCTAGGTCACAGTTATTCATGAGCCTTCCGCACACAGAACAGCTTCATTCAAATAATCTGCCTTCCCCCAAATCCCAGAATTATCATTAATTTATGGAATCAGGTTCAAAGTCCAGAATTGTATAATTTAGATCAGTTCTCGATGCAGCTCCTCCTGATGTGGAGACTTGTGAGTTTAAAAGACAAGTTGTTTAATCCTCCCCCACCCCCACCCCCCACACACTCCCAACACACAATTGTGAACCACAGGCAGGACAGTCACAGAACAGTCACAGTGACACTCCATTCACAAGGGGACAGTGAGAGGCGTGTAGCAGTCGTTGGTCCCTAGCGGTTCTGAAATCCTGCTGCTCCAGTGTTGCCGGGTCTCCCTACCCTGGAGGAAGGGAATATTCCTTGATCCCTTGGGGTACTGTTGCTACTGCCTGGGAATTAGCCAGGTAGGAAAGGAGGTTCTATTAGCTATTGTGTTGGTGAATGTATTCAGAAGCCATCAGGATTTTCAAGACAAGGAAAGAAAAGAGTTTTCCTTTCAATTTATTTTTGACATTTATTATGCCTCTTTAATATGACATCACATAGGTCTCCAGATTTGTAACGTTCTCAGTAATATGTACACATATTCTTTATTTTGTGAGAAAAATTTTTTATTTTATTTTTTTGTTGATGTACAATATTATATGTTACAGGTGTACAATATAGTGATTCACAATTTTTAAAAGTTATACTCCATTTAGAGTTGTTATAAAATATTGGCTATATTCCCTGTGTTGTACAATATGTCCTTGTAGCTTATTTTATACCCAATAGTTTGTACCTTTTAATCCCCTACCCATATCTTCCCCCTACCCCCCTTCCCTCTCCCAACTGGTAATCACTAGTTTGTTCTCTATGTCTGTGAGTCTGTTTTTTTGTTGTTGCTGTTATATTCACTAGTTTGTTGTATTATTTAGTTCTTTTACTAGGCCATTTTAATGACCCAAACATCAAAAAGTATACAAAGAAGTATAAACAACAAGGTCCTACTGTAGAGCACAGGGAACTATATTCAATATCCTGTGGTAAACCATAATGGAAAAGAATATGAAAAAGAATGTATATATATATATGTATAACTGAGTCACTTTGTTGTACAGCAGAAATTAACAACATTGTAAATCAATTATAATTCAATAAAAGCAATAAAAAAGCATACAGAGGTATAAAGTGAACAATCTACTTCCCATTTTTCCTCTCTTTTTTAAACAGAAAATAGTAGTATACTATAAGTGTTATGCAATGTTCTTTTTTCCAATTACCATATTTTATAGATTTTTCCATATCATTACAGAAAGAGCTCCCTTATTGTTATTTAGAGCTGTGTGTATTACTCCATTTAATGAATGTATCATAATTTTAAATTAGTCTTCCAGACAGTTAGGGTATTCCAAATGTTTTGCTGTTACAGATAATGTTGAAATGAATAATATTATATACATCTTTTTACACACTGGTGAGTATATGTGTAGGAAAATAGGCAAACGTGGAAGTATTGAGTCAAAGTGTTTATGAGTTTATAATTTTGAAAGAAACTACCAAATTGCATTTGATGGTATTTCTAACAGTGTCACTCCCACCAACAATATAGAGAGGGCCTCTATGTTTACAGCCTTATAGGAAATGTGACCAATTTCCTAACTGAAGTATGAAGTTGCAGTTCTTTTATTATAAATGAGGAAGAGCTTATTTCATGTATTAAGAGCTGTTTGTATTTTTTAAAACATAGCTGTTTTAGCTGTTCTTAGACTGAGAACAATTTCCATTGAGTTGCTGGATGTTTTCTTCCTGCCTTCAGTAGATATTTACTAAGGAGCTGTATATATATCAATCAAAGTAGTCCTGTTTTGGTTATTGTAATTGCATATATTCTTCATATTTATTAACTTTGCTTAGTTTTCTTAAAAGACTATTTAGAATTTTATTTTTCTTTAATATATGGCCTTAATTTATCAATGTTTCTTTTGTGGCTTCTAGGTTTTGTGTAATAGAAAAACCTTTCTCTAAGGTTATAAAAAGCATTCTTATGTACATTTCTTCTTGTAATTTTATTGTTCTGTTTGTTTTGTTACACTTAATCTCTGATCCTTTTAGAAATTGTTCTACGTGTGAGATAGAGACCCAGCTCTTTTCTATATGGCTACCCAGTTGTCTACACTACTTCTTGTAGAGCCCATCTTTTCCCCACAGATATGAAATGATACTTTTATCATATACCAGAATTCTATATATTTTGGTGTCTATTTCTGAACAGTTTTTTAAGTTTTACATCTCTACTCAGGCATGCAGTACTTCCATATTTGTTTAATGACTGAGGCTTTATGTTATCTCTTATGTGGTAGAGTTACTTATTCCTCATTGCTCGTTTCCCAAATTTTCCTGGATGTTCTAGTTTATTTAGTTTTCTGTATAAACCTTAGCATGAACTTACTTTGCTCTAGAAACAAAATATTGACTTCTTTTGGGTGCAGTTACATTTACAAATTAGCTTTGAGAAGATAAATGTCTTTAGAGTGAGTTTTTCTATCCAAGAACGCAGTATGTGTTTCTAACTGTTCAGGTTGTCTTTTATGTCCTTTAGAAGCATTTTTAAAATTTTCTTCATGTGGTTCTTGCATATTTCTCATCAAGTATTTTTCTTTCAGAGTCTTCTTATGGCTTAGCATATGTGACACTGAGAGGGAAGGAAACTGTTTTAACCCTGGCTTTACATCCAGATTCCTGCAGGATTAGTAGAAACAGACAATGTTGTAAGAAGGCAGACGAAAGTTTTAAGTGAAAATGAGGGGACAGCTGGGAAGGTATAGCATACTGGGTGTGAACTAACTGTTGTCATCCTATCCAAGACACCAGGCAAAGCACAATATACACAGAAAGGCCACGGAAGAGAGAAGCAAAAAGGAAATGTATTTAAGAATTTGCGTCAATTAGGCTTGGCTGCATAGAACAGCTCTCCCAAATAACAGAGTTTCCACAAGATAGAGGTTTATTTCTCTTGTACATAAGTTCTGGGTGTTGGCATTCCAACATCGGTGTCATAACTCCATAAACATCAGTGATCCAGGGTCCTTATTTCTTTTTCTGCTACTATTTGTAGTGTGTGATTTCTTTTGTCAAGTTGGCCTCGTAGTTCAAGACGGCGGGCAAAGCTCCTGCCAACATGCACTTTTCAGGTGTGAGGACAAAGAACAGGGCAAAAGTGTGTGCCCCCAGGCTGAGCCAACCCTCTTCTAAGACCTCTCAGAAGCCCTACTCTTTTTCACTTCATCCCATCCTTATCTGTACAAGGGGCTGCTCTCAAGAAAGCAGAGATTCTGTTACTGAGGAGGATGGGAGGATGGATTCCAGGGAGGCAACTTCTGGTCCCTGACAGCACCAGTAAACATTTTTTTAAAAATTTCCTCCTCAAAGTGTGCTGAGAGGGGAGAAGGAAAATACCGAGAGAAATAGGAAAGTGAATGAAGTTAGTGCAGTTTGATTATTTTTTCACCTTTTAGGATCATTTTAGACAACTTTGTGCTGAGTAAAGTCTGAGCTTGAAATTATTGCTTCGGGCTTGTAGTTTTAACCCTAAAATGTTTTCAAGAGGAATTGAACCTCATGCTCTCTTTTTCTTCTTTAGAACTGAAGCACCTCAGTAATTAGTTAAAATACAGTCCCCAAAGGGCACAGTTTGTACAGGGCTCACAAAGAGGGTTAAGATGTAGTCTCTGCCTTTGGATTCAAAGGGGTTCCAGAAAATACAGATGATGGCTTTTTCTCTTTGGAAGCCACCAGACTGGCCAGAGTTGGGAGCAGCTTCCCAAGGGGACCTGAGGGGGAGCTTGGGTGGGCGCTGGAGTGGTTCCATCCTGTGGGTCTTGTAGACAAGACTGATGTAGATTTAGTGCATAGCCAACAGCATGAGTGTTTCTGCTTGTTTGTTTTTGTATTATTGGACTGGGGTCCTTTTACTCTTTTATTTAAATATCAATGAAATCACATTTAATATTGACTTTATTATGTTTTTACTTTATCACAATATCTATAGGTAACTACTGTTTCACGAAACTTGTCTCAGTTTTGTGGGGGTGGGGAGGGAGATGGAGAGTATAAAATATACTACTTACAATCTGGGTGAAAAACATTTGAACAATACTGCTTTAGAGGGCAAACATAATCTGTCGATGAGCAAGGCCTGAGGACACTGATGTCTAGGTCCCTCAGACTTGGAACAGTCCCCCTACTCACCTGGAGGAGGGGCCCTCGGACTGCTTTCACTTCAAAGAGACTCCATCCAGGGTCCAGGTATTCTAGTGTGTGAAATAATTTTATTCTGTAAACGACTATAAATATGTCAAAATATTACATTACACTTCAGATTCTCGGCTGTAGACATTCAATATTTCTCAATATATCCCAAACTATATGCAAGTAAACTAGTAAGACTTTCAATTCACATAGTCCTTGGAAAAACTTATTTTTCTTAATTATTTGTTGTTCTGCTGTTGTATTCCACTTATTATATTACTTTCCATGATAAATTATAAGACAGTGCATGGTAGCACAGGAAAAAAAAGAGTTTTAAAAAGGAATTAGGGCTACCAAGATGTCTTTCAGTAGGTGAATGAATAAATAAATGTGGTATGTGCAGAAACTGGAATATTATTCAGTACTAAAGAGAAATGAGCTATCAAGCCATAGAAAGACATGGAAGAAACTGCAGTGCGTATTACCAAGTAAAAGAAGCTAATCTGAAAAGGCTACAGACTGGAATTTCAACTATCTGACATTTTGGAAAAGGCAAAACTAGAGAGACAGTAAAGAGGTCAGTGGTGTCAGGGGTTGGGGGAGGGGGATGAGTAGGTGGAGCCCAGAGGATTTTTAGGGAAGTGAAACTACTCTATATGATGCTATAGTGTGGACACCTGTCATTATACATTTGTCCAAACCCAAAGACTGTACAACAACATGGGTGAACCCTGATGTAAACTATGGACTTTGGGTGATGAGGACATGTCAGTGTAGGTCCATCAGTTATAACAAATCGACCACCTGGTGGGGATGGTAACAGTGAAGAAGGCTGTCCATGGGTCAGAGCAAAGCCTACATGGGACATCTCTGCTTTTCTGCTCAATTTTACTGTGAACCTAAAACAGTTCTAAAAATAAAATCTATTTAAAGCACTTTTTAAACAAAGAGTTTAGGGATTAATGTAACAATTGTGAGAAGGGTGCAGTTGTGGGGAATTGTAGAAGTCAGTTCTCCAGTGGGTGATTCCGTGGAGTAACTGCTAAAAAGGGCTGCAGATAGCACTGGATCTGAAGACAGAAGCCACTATTTGTGATGTATTACATGGGACCAATAAATAAGACAGAAAGAAAAATTTAAACTTTACTGCATCCTGTTCTACCAATGACCTTTCCACTCACTGCTTGTTTGGTTTCCCTCTGCTTGGTCTCTATTGATTCTGAACTTCTTTCATTTCATAACAGCAACTCTGAGCTTTTGCGCTCCACTAAATTTCATTTTCAAACCTATTCTTCCTTCAAAATGATAATATAGAAGCCACTCTTACAAGCACAACATTTAAAGAACATCACATCCCCTAAATAATTTGTTCTCTATCAGAGGAAGCAACAGGGCTGCAGATGGCGTGTGCAGTGAGCCGAAAACTTGGGGCCGGGAAGCTATTAATTCTCGCAGCAGCTCTTCTGCTATTTTATGGTCCCAGGAATTGATGTCAGTCAGCATCAGCTTCATACACTATAAATCCATAAAATGAGAAAATAAAATTAACTCTTGTATTTTAAGAATATTTACAGCGCTATAAGCTTAGGCTATTGTATTAGTTATCTACTGCAGTGTAACAAATTACCCCAAATGTAGGGACTCAAGGCAACATGAGTTTAGGTCTCAGTTTCTGTGAGTCATGAAGTGTCTGTGCACAGTTTATCTGGCTTCTCATCTCAGGGGCTCACCAGACTGAAAGGCATAGGCCACCAAAAGATTGAAGTAATTACCAAAGAAATAGCTTTCCGCAATGTTCATTACAGTACTCCCGTAGCCATCTCAAAACGTTTCCATTTCTGCCTTGGATAAAGTAGCATCTACAGAGACTCACTCTAGTTTTTCCATTCCAATTGCCTTCAGTTCACAAGTATTTATTGAGTGCCTCTTATTTGCCAGCTCAAGGCACTGGAAACATGAGATGAATAAGAGGACCTGATTGTAGGACATGAATGGTCTTGTAGTGAAGCAGATTGGGGGAGAGACATTAAGGGAAACCAAGTGTGAATCTTTTTGAGAGCAGGACAGAGTTGTTGTCAGGATCAGTTCGTCTTGAGAGAACCTTCCCTGCTAGTGAGTAACTGGACACCCCCTGCCAGTGACAGATTTGCCATGGGCAGCTGCTGTATCGGGAGACTACAAAGCAGGCTGCCAAGGTCATCTGAGTCTACAAGGACTGTTCCAAGGCTGAAGGGCTCACATGAGATTCTCAGTGAAAGACCCAGTGCAAGGAGCAGCTCCATGATGATGTTATTGTTGGAATGTACCCATGTTTACCAGCCCACGAGGGAGAGGATATTCTGAGTAGAGGATTGAAGGTGGATAAAGACTTTAATGAGCACAGTTACACAGATGGAAGGAAAGTCCTAGGAAGTAGAACTGTATGTTGAAAGCGTCAACAAACTAGTGGTCCCATCTGGTACCTAGGACTCTACTAGAACCCTGGGGATCTTAACTGCTGCATCCTGTAGGCTCTCGTGTCCTTGTCCAGCCCTTTCCCCTGTCCTCTAAGTATGACTGATTGATGCCAGAATTGGGCATCTCTGGGGAGGCAGACCTGGGAATCATTCTGGGATGATGTTGTGTGGGAGATGTTGAAGAATGATGAGTTGGGGATGAACTGAACTTTAGTAGCTGCTTGAATGTCACATTGCCCAGTAAACAGGCTCTCAGAGGGAGCTCCAAGGCTAAGGTTTCAAGTGTCACATGAGATCCCGCCATGTTTCCTTTTCTGTGGCCTTTCTAATAGCAGTGGGTCACCAAGAAGACTGATTTCTTCTTAACGAAGTTGAGGACGGCACCCCTCAACTTTCCACCTCTTTCAAGAGGCAGCCTGTAAGAATCGAGCTCAGGGTGAATGACACTTAGTCTCTCAGATGGGGAAACAAGAGTCCAGATGTCTCTTAGGGCATCATTTCTCAAATTTATATGCTCATATAAATCCCCTGGGCATCTTGTTAGCATGCAGGTCCTGATGTAGTAGGAGAGGGGGAGGAGTGGAGAGAATTTGCATTTTTAACACATTCCCAGGTGATCCACAGACCTCAGGAGAAGTAGCAAAACTCAGGAACATTACAATAGGGAAAACATACCTTAGAAGACTTGATTAGGCTCTTTGTACACTACAAAGCCACAAAACTAGAGGAGACTTGGCTTATCCCATGCAGCTGAAATGAGAATATAAGAACTCTTCAGGAAAACTCACAGATCAGCAAGGAAAAGACAAACCCAAGCCAATACAGTTTGCTGAAGCAAGTCTCTAAGAGGGCACTGGGAAAGGACAGGAAGTCTGGCAGTGGCTGGAGAGGCAGACAGACCTAACTCCATCATCCGCTCACTCTGAAGGATGTGATGGTCTGGTTGAAATTTTAGGGGCCACTGAATACCAAGTGCCACCTCCCCACACCCCATCCTGCTCCCACACCACCGGCTCTCAGGTGCTTTCATACAGTAGGGAAGCAACTGGAGGTTCCTGGCTTGTGGATGAATTTTAAGTTATCAAACATTCATGGAGCGATTTGGTGGGGGAGAGGGGAGGGTTGAGTGTGAAATCTCCCGGCGGGGATGGGGTGGAAATAGTGATGGAAGGCTGGTTAGAAGACAGCTTCAGTATCCTTTATTGTAAGAGAGTATTTGAATATTAATGCAATGCAATTCAAAGGTCACCAAAGAATTTGTATTTCTCTTAAAACATAATGTGGCAAAATTTCCCTTGTATAATACTTGCCGTCGTAATACCATCTTAGAAGTAGTTTTCAAAGTTCGTAAGAGCTGCAAAAGTTCTACTCGATCTGCTCACGTATACACGTGTGACAGCTCCTCTTTCTACTGCTATTTATATCAGCTGTCCTCCAGGAGATCAGCTTTCTTCACGGCATCGGATATAAATAACCACAGTTCTCTAAGTATGATCTGCTCGAGATTGTCAGGTAACTGATAACTGATATCTGGTTACTTATATTCGTGATTTGTCGGTGATATGCTTTGTTACTAATATAAGTTAATACTTTTCATATACAATTCTATAACCATTACTCCTTACCACAATGATTTATTAAAAACTTTACTATTCTTAATGAGCAGGTGGGTTGAATTTAAACACTACAGTGACATTCAGAAGCAAGCCCAGTGGAGGTCTTTTGAGGCCATGCCCTTGAGTTGGAATTTCTGTGAGAGACTTCAGTCAAGTACAAATGCAGAAGTGAACATATGCACCCAATAAGTACAGCTGTCTGATCTGCCCCAAGTCTGCTCTTGTATCTTTCAGAACTAGGGAGTGTGCTCTTCTGCTTCTTTTCATGCCCCTTACACTGTGACTAAAAGAAAGATGAAGTATTCTTGCTTCTCTGAGAAAAATATCAGTCAAAAAAGGTTGGGATAGAAAACACTTTTCAGGGGTAAAACCAACCTGTAATATTTTTATCTTGAAATTGTCCACGTTGAAGGCTACTCTGTCTAGCTTCTGCATGAGACTCTTCAAAAACCTTTGATCATTTAAACCGCTGTCGATGTACCTTGATCTAAAATGCAGTCTTGACTTCAGGTCATGTAGCAGCAATCTTAAATACTTAGAAAAATTAAAGATCAAAGTATGAAACAGCACTAGAAGTGTAACTATATACATAAATGCGTTAATAAATAAGTAAGCTATAGTTTTTTCTCTACTGGTGATGAGTCCACATGTTATTAAATCTAATTAATGAAATCTTTCATAATATAAATAATGTATTTCATTAAGTATTTTTCATAATTTTAGTCATTAAAATGTAATTTAATTATGTTAATAGAATTTTAATGGAATTTAATCTAACATCACCACACAGCTTCATAATTTGAATTTTAAAATAAATTTGTTGTAAATACAAGCACATTTTATTTTCATTTTTCATTATAGAATATAATGGATGAAAACAGAGCATAACGTCAATTTCAGAAATTCAATTTATTAACGTCTCTAGTAGTGACCACACCAATATTATGCTGCAATAAATGTGCCCTTTAAAAATCCAGATCTCATTAGGGATCTATTAGGACGGTGCTTGTGTTCACTTTGTATCTATTACAACAAGCAGCTTATAAAGGAGAGAGGGTTGGAGCTGGATGCAGCTTTCTGTTTTGTCTTCTCACCAGGGCTGTAGCCTTAACCTTCTCTCTGGTGAACCCTGCCTGTCTCAGTTAGGACAAGTCCTAAGTGAAGCGAAAAGAAAGTATTGGATGCAGTATGAATTTATGTTATTGCTGCCCTCGTGATAAGCCAGGTTTTGCTGCAATATCAAAAGAAAATCAAAGCCCCAGATCTCAGAGGCCTGAAGAGTGGATTTGTTTCCCTCTGGTCTGCTTGTCTGCAGGAGCTCCGTCTGCTCCTTAAGGCTCGCGAGGCCCAGGCCAACAGG
The DNA here is from genome assembly GCF_030028045.1 of Hippopotamus amphibius kiboko. Classification (NCBI taxonomy): domain Eukaryota; kingdom Metazoa; phylum Chordata; class Mammalia; order Artiodactyla; family Hippopotamidae; genus Hippopotamus; species Hippopotamus amphibius. Next base: position 81,903,615 of record NC_080191.1, on the reverse strand, counting down.
TGCTCCAGCCAACCTGTGCTTCCACAACCACCAGCCCAGGGAAGGCCGCAGGCAATTATGTCCTCGCGCTTAAGCCTTCCTGCCAGACAGGACACACCACCAACTCTACTCACACTCATTGACCAAGACAAGTCCAAGGCCACAGGGAGTGGGGAATGTGGTCCACCAGAGGCCTAGGAGGAAGGGGGGCAGGCACATCTGTGACCAGTGATGGGCTCAAATGATTATCAAAAGTATTTAGACCTGGAACTGGAGCTTGTTTATCCTGACGTGGATCAAGTGAAGAAATTAGTTTTGTCTTGCAAGGGTAGGGAAGACCATCAGGTAATAACTTTCTACTCTGAATTGTGTATATGTGCACCCAAGATTTGGGAAGAGGAGATGCTCTCATGTAAAATAAGTAAAAATCAGGATATGGTTTTTGAGGCATACACAGAGTTATTAGGAATATTTTATATGTATATATAATATGCTAGGAATATATATATATACACCCTAGAAATATACGTATTATATATGGAACACTTTATATACATATACTAGAAATTTTATATGTACTAGGAACATATGTGTATTATGTATATAAGGAAAGTTATATATATTGTGTCTATAAAAATACTAGAAATATATATACTAGAAATGTATATAATATAGATAAGGAACATTTTATGTTTATATACTAGAAATATGTATATGTATATACATGTTAGAAATATATATTACATATATTAGGAATATTTGTGTATATACATGTATACTAGAAATATATATATAAGAAACATTCTATATATAACATACATAAAATTAATGTATATTATGTATACTAGAAATGTACTATAATATATATATGTATACTAGGAATATTACACATATATATTGGAAAAAATAGTGAGAAAGACTGAGGGTCACCACACTTGCTAAGAAATCCTACAGCGAACCTGGGGAAGATTTGGGGGGAAACACCAGTTAAGAGCTGGATACTGAAAAAATGGGAGGGACATGGATTTAGGGAGAGGAAAAGATGAACTTAAATGCAGAGAAGAAAAATTCAACACAGAAATTCTGATTTCTGGACTATTCTTAATGAGCATATTTTTGTTGTTTTTGCTAAAATATCAGGACCTTTTAATCTAGTGACTCAGCTTTTCTGTCTCTGTTTCTCCTGCACTTTGCCTTATTGCTTTGCCATTTATGAGTCTAGCTGTGAGAGAGACTTTGGAAACTGTGTCCATTTCTATGTGGGCAGTGGCTCCTTAAAGCTGGAAAGATCAGTTGAGGAATCACTGGTTCCTTCATACTCTTATTGCCTCTGATCATTTAATTGCTGGAATTGTGCTCTCCAGAGTCAGCACTGCATTGTAGTGTCAGATCAACAACAGATTACACGTTTCAGTCCACTGTGTGTAAGTCACTGTCACACTCTACAGTCTCAGGATCCTCCGCCAGTGGTTCAGCATCCTCATTCAGTATTGGCAGCAGTCAGGGCCAGGATTGGTCAGGGTACTTGCAACTTTTCCTTAGTTTGATTACATGTTAGCCTATATTAACAGGGGAATCGCAGCAGTGCTGTCTTTAAACCGAGTATATACTTTGCTATGAAATTAAAGCAACTTCTGGAGATGAAAACTAGGTGCTGCCTTGATGCTAGTCATAAGGAATTTCCAACTCTTCTTAACACATGTGGTTGTGTTTGTTCTCTAGGGTGGCCATAACAAATTACCACAAACTGGGTGGCTTAGGACAACAGAATATTATTATCTCACAGTTCTGAGGCCAGAAGTCTAAAGTCAAGGTGTGGGAGTCCTGATTCCTCTGAAGTCTCCAGAGAAGAATCTTTCCTTGCCTCTTCCCAGCTTCCAGGGATTCCCATCAATCCTCAGCATTCCTTGGCTTGTGGCACATCACTCCAGTCTCTGCCTCTGTCATCACATGGCTATTTTCCTGCTATCTCCTCTACGTATCTCTGTGTCTCTGTCTTTAAATTTTTCTCTTCTTCTAAGGGCGCCAGCCATTGGATGTAAAGCCCACTGTGACCTCATCTTAACTATATTACATTTGCAAAGACTCTATTTCCAAGTAAGATCATATTGACAGGTACCAGAGGTTAGGACTTCAACATCTTTTGGAGGGACCACAGCTCAACGCACAACAGTGGCATTGTTGAAAGTTTTCTGTAATTCTGTGGCACACTGTTTGCAAGACCCTGTGGAATGCCCCCTCTCCCAGCCCCAGAATCCATGACCTAGATTATTTCATTAAGATAATTCCCCTTGCTTCTGATTGCCACTTTATTTCAAATTCTGCATCATTGTTTACTTGCCCTAAGACCTGGTTCCTTAGTAGCAGGAAGGAAACTTTCTGGTGATTTACCCAGTGGGACTTGTCAAACTTTTACCTTCCTTTTAAAAGCATCAAGAGGGAGTTCAGATGAACCAGAGGAGACATGCCAGTGATAAAGGGTGAGTCATTCTTCCCCCACCCCACCCCTCATCAGGGATCTGCTGACAGATACTAATGGTAGCTGTCATTGAACTAAATCTGAAACAGTGGTAAAAGAAAATAAGGCTTGCACGGCTCTTAGTGAAGATATTTAGAATTGCTTTTCCCTCTTGCTTTTCAGCTTTTGTATTGAATACAATTAGTTAAACACTTTTTAAAAAATCTAAGCAAAATCTTGGAGCACCATCTTTTCTTTCAAAGTTAAATTAATATAATTTTGCATATGGGAATCAGGAAAATAGTTAGAAAATCCCATTTAGGATAATGAATTGAGACTCAATAGTGCCAGATAATACAGTAGTCTTCCATTATCCACAGTTTCCCTTTCTTCAGTTTCAGTTACCCGAGTCAACTGTGGTTTGAAAATATTAATTGGAAAATTCCAGACATAAACAATTTATAATTTTAAATTGCACACTCGTTCTGAGTAGCATGAGGAAATCTCCTCCTGTCCTGCCCAGGATTTGCAACTATTGACGTCGTCTGGCTCTTTGATCCAGCATCACCTGAAGCAGATGGTCCTTCTGACTTCTCCTCAGAAGGTCAGCAGTAGCCTCACCCTGGGTCACAATGCCCATGTCATTCACTCACTTCATCTCATCCTGCAGGCACTTTATCCTCTCACATCAGCACAGGAAGGCTGAGTACAGTACAATAAGGTATTTTGGATCTTTTGTACATAATTTTTATTACCAGATATTGTTATAATTATTCTCTTTTGTTATTAGCTACTACTGTTAATCCTCGCTGTGCCTAATTTATAAGTTAAACTTTATCATAGGTATGTATCCCTTGAGGATAAGGGGTGATGACTGTAAATTGAGACCAACAGCATCCTTTTGTATTAAACTATGTTACTCTGTGAAAGTAATATATACCATACATTATATATACTAATGCAGTGTTTGCCCAAAGGAGTGAAATGACTTTATTCTATCCAGCAGAACTGCAAACCCTTTCAATTATAGTAACGAGAGATGATATGTTGTAAAGTAACCCTGCTAGAAGGAGACAAAGTTATGGATTTCGAGGTCTCTTAAGGATTCTATTATTTTCCCTTTCATATATTGACCTGTCCCTAGTTCAGGGAGCTTTACCTGGCAGCCTGATATAAATGAGAATCTGCAGCCCCATCCCAAACCTACTGTATTAGAATCTGCATTTTAAGCAAAGTATTATATCGAGAATAGACAAACAACAAGGTCCTACTGTAGAGCACAGGGAACTTTATTCAATATCATATGATAAACCTTAATGGAAAAAAATATAAAAAAGAATGTACATGTATGTATAACCGCATCACTTTGCTGTATAGCAGAAATTAACACAACACTGTGGATCAACTACACTTCAATAAAATAAATTTAAAAAATAAAATAAAAAGAATCTGCATTTTCACAAGATCCCCCTCAAGTAATCTAAATGCACAGTAACGTTGAGAAGCACTGGCATGACTTGACTATAACTGAGAGGTGACTAATTCCTACCCTTTCTCTTCCATAGTTGCTTTTGTTAGTGGCTGTTTATACCTTCATGGAGAGATAGGAAGCCCATACTAATAAAAATGCTTTTAATAATTACTTTGGGTGAACATCTCATTAAATCAGGCAAATGTTCTGTTAGAGCTTGTAAACAGATTTTCATAACGGAGAGCACAGTGGATTAGAAGAAGCAGCCCTTGTCAACACTACAGACCTGCCAGGGGAGCTCTGTGGGAGGAAGAGGGCCCCCGTGTTGCACTGAGGCAGATCAGAAGTGTCTACTGTGCCAGGGGAAAGTCGTGCTTTTCCCGCACCAGCTCTGACATGTTCACCCATGAATGTATTTCATTCAGAAAAAGTCAAGGCTCTAGAAGGGCACAGCCTGGCTTTATGAGAAACAGATGTGTCATGGTTCACCCACTCCCTGACCACCTGTGGTTTGCCCATGACTCAACTCTCTTGAATAAAAGGGAGTTAACTCTTGGATCTCAAACAAACTCTAAATTACGGATTTCTTTTCTTCCTCCTCCTGTTTCTTCTCCTTGCTCATTGCCATGACAGAACCTGACAATGCAGAGAAGTTTGAAGAAACTACAAAAGGAATTCTCAACGCGCCAAAGCATTTTCATTCAAAGGCAAGTCCTGGCTCTGATATTTAGATTGAGGTGCTGTGAAAAGTTGAAGCAGAATATCAACTTCTCCAGCCAATTAGAGAGCGTGATTTTTGTTTATAGTTTAAAGCCACCTGGGTGTGAGGTGTTTTCACTTTCTGCTTGTGTTTTTAGTCGAGGGCGGACATTATTCTCATTCAGAAATCTGCTTTGGATGCCATTGGTCATCTGCGTAATCCTTATCCACCCCTGTTAATGGAATCGTGTGGATAAATTAAAACTGTTAATATTCCACAAACTTCAGACCCTGCTATTAAAATTCACCCTCAACCACTTCCTCCAACTGCTCACAAGCAGCCAAAAGGAAGGATTTGAACTTCATTACGTTTTATTTCTCTTGCCATGCTCTGCTTTCCATTCCACAGAAAATGGGCAGGGAAATGGTCCAAACATAGGTAGGTGGATGGAAAAATACAAGGCAGAAAAAGCCCACATAGGCAATAATCAAGCCCTGAACAGTCACTGACAATTTTTTTTAATACTTTCATTTCCATTTATGTAATCAGTTTAGGGTTGTTTTGACATACCATTGAGGCATTTGGTTTTTCTTTTCATAGAATATTTTTTTCATTTGTTTCTTCAGAAAGCATTATCTAATTAAAAGCAAACATACAAATTAATATAGCCTGTCAAGGAAGGCTATATTCATGGTCCAGTTATAATTACAATGACAACACTATCCAAAAAAGTCAAACCTTTCTTAAAACCCGTAATTACTTCATTGTTCATAATTTTAAAATTGAAGTGCAAATAACATGGAATTTAAATTCCATAAAACCTTGGTCTGTATATCTTGCTATCAAAATGCTATTCAGAATAACACATGGCAAATTCTCCATGCTTTTTATAAACGGGGAAGCTTACGCTACAAAGAGGAAAATAACCTGGCCTCAATGTGAGTCATTCACAAACATTGGAAAGAAACTCCCAAATACATTTTCCTAAAAGAGTGTTCTGTGCGTTCACATGTGAAACTTATATCCAGAGTGAAAGAATGCCCTGGAAATAAATAATCTATGAAATCTGATGATTAAGTATTCATTACTTAGTAATAAAGATTTACTAGAAACCAAGTGCAATGTCATTTTAGATTTACTTTTCAAAAGAGAAAATATTGCATTTCAACACACAGGTTTGGAAACAGCACAATTTAAAGTTTATTCAGGTCAGATAACCCTCCGTGAATTATCAGTGTACTTCGGGAATATTTTATGAACAATAAAATAAGATGACGGTGGATTTTGGTCATAGGCTGAGCTATTGAAAAGTAATGAGGCTTCTTTTCTTCAGTTGAAGTGATTTTTCATGTTGCCACAGTATGGTGCTTTTTAAGTCCATTTAATTAAAAAAGCCACAACACAGATAATTCAGAAGTAGGTAAAGCCACCCTAAGATCAAGTATACTTCTATTTGATACATTAAAATCACTGAATTTGAAATTAAAAAGCTTTGAATTAAATAGATACATAAGTCTTAAAAGCCTGATCTATTGGTCACACATACTGATTTTTGTATCTTGTGAGCAAAGCTACAAAGATGCCAAGGGTGTACCTTTGCCGAGATCAATCCTTTCACCTGATTATAATGTCCTAAAATAGACTATACTGTTAAATTCTCCTATGTCCATCCCTTCAACATGTATTTAGTGACTTTCACCAATTTGTGTCACTCAAAAATATACACCTTCAGAGTATGCCGGTTAACCAAAGATATTATTCTAAATGGAGAGAGCTGGCTGTGGGTGCAAAAAAAAGGCTGACCTGTTGTTCCTACCTTTAAGAAGTCTGCAGTTTGGCTCAAAAAAACAAAAAACAAAAAAAATCTGCCCCAAATTAGTTTTAATTTAAGAAGGATTATCCAAGGCAGTTGTGGGGGAGGGAAAGGCATAGCAGGGGAGTAAGAAACAACATTTGAACTGGGTCTTAAGGGATAGACAATGCTTTTGATAGAAATGTTGGAAGGCAATTCCAAGAAGCTGGTCCAGTGTGAGCCAAGGCACAGGCTCATGAAAGTACAGAATGCATCAAGGGAGTGAATCATCTGGTAGGATTTGGGCTCAGAGTGGAAAAGGGGACCAGAAAATAGGGATGAAAATGTAGGTTAAAGCCAGATTTAAGATGGCTTAACAACAGGCCTTGGAGTTAAGACTATTCCTATTGGTGATGGGGGACCATGAAAGTATGTTTGGTGAGTTTTTCTTTCATCAAATCATATTCACATTGGTTATAACAAGTATAAATGTAGAGAAAATATACATACTTGGAATACAAAATCATCAAATAGCTTGAATCACTTGAAATTTCTATTTTTGAAAATCAATAATAGTCGAATATCATTAATTTTCACCTTAATAAATTCACCCTTGAATCAGAAATGTATATTTTGTCTTTAACTTGCTTTATGAAAAAGACATTCTTAAAATGTAATGTAATTAAGATTGAGCGATGCATCACTGTGCTTTAGTGAAAAGCAATGGATTGATTCTATACTCTTTTTTTCACCATCTACTATGTCCTAAGCACATATATTACATGCCTCTATTCGTTAATTATTTCTAGAGTCTTATTAAGGATTAATTATGATCAGAATGTTTACATAAGTTTCCCCAAATCATTAGCAAGTAAATGATAGTGTTGGATTTCAAAGGTACATCTTTTGCTTTTTGTTTGGGCTTGAGCTTTGATTTTTGCTGCATACGGGGGCCAAGCTATTTCTGCGGTGTGGCCAGCAATTCCTTAGTAAAAAATCATAGGTGTGTTGAATGCATGTTCTGAACAAGACACAGGATCAGGTCCTGGGTGAAGAGCGGTCACCAAGAAAGACATTGTCCTTTTTCTTGTGGAGTTTATACTTGAGCTGGGAAATAGATTTTAAATTATTTGTACTGGGAGATAGATTTTTTTTAAAAAAAAATGCTAATTACAAACTAATTGCTTCACTAAAACCAAGCTGCGTGCTACAATTCAGAGTACAGGTGAATATAGAGTGAGTAAGAGAGGGATCTTGATGCCAGGGCAGGAAGTATGGCCTTGGGCGTTTAAGCTAAGACCTGAGGATGAGTAGGCATTAACAGGTAAAAATGATACGAGTATTTTAGGCAAAGAAAATAGCATTTTTCTATTTTTGCTTGCCTCAAAAAATAGCTCTATCGCAAGGCGGATGAGCTGGGCAGTAGAAGCCAGGGTGTTAAGAACGTATTAGTTTCACTCTGACCCGCCTCCCCCACAGACTTGGATGCCATCGTCAACATCAGCACCACCACGGTCCACCGCGCAGCCTCCAGAATTGTCTCCATCCTACTGTGCGCACAGTTTACACTGACAAACTGGGACAGTGCATGTCAAGTAGGAAACTAGATGAGGTTATTCCGAAGCTCTGTTTCTGTCCTAGTAATTTGTGACGTTGTGTTTCTCCTCCTTACACTGCTCTCGTCTGAGTATGTGGTTTTATCAGAAACAGGACATAACAAAGATACACAGTGACAAAGGGCAGGAAGGGAAGAATCATCGATCTAGAGTCTTCTAGATTCTAGAAGAATAGTTTTTGAAGAGACAGGAAAACTGTGTACCCACTGTGAATGTTGGAATGTAGTTTATAAATTAATGATTAAAACGTAATGTGATTTCTCACTTGCTAAGAAGATAGAAAATCTGCTTTCATATAAGAATTTATTTGTTATTAAAACAAAGGATGTCAAATATTAATTTAAAATATGTAGGCTAACAGGAGAGAACTTTGAGGTCTGGGGGTAGAAATCGTGGGATAAATCTGGTTTTCGGTTACTTTTCCATCCTTTCTTAATTCTGCTACTGAGTTCCTGAATAGAGCAGCATTCATATGTTAGCCTCTCTGAATACTGCTAGCTCCCATGTAGGGAACTTTTCCCTCTGAATGTTCCACAAAACACAAGTCGATCTAGGTTTTGGTGACCATGAATAAAACTGCTATAAACATTCTCTGAGAGGCCTTTGTGGGATATTTTAATATTTTATGCGGATACACATGGAGCAGACATAATCCTGGTTTGCATACTAAGTGTACTTTCACTTTATAGGAAAGTGCCACCTGTGTTTCCAAAGTGGCTCTATCATTCTGCATTCCAGTCAGCAAGGTGAGAGTTTCAGTTGCTTAGTATCTAGACCTGCACATGGTAGAGGCAGTTTTTAAAATTTTAGTCTATCTAGTTGTTGTATACTGGTGTCTTATTGTAGTTTTAATTTGCATTTCTCTAATACCTAACAGTGATGAGCATCTTTGCATGTTACCTTGCCACCCATTTCTCTGCTAAGGTGAAGTATCTTTTAAATATTTTGCCCATTTTTTAAATGGGTTCTTTGTTTTTCACTGTTGATTGTAACAGTTCTTTATAAATTCTGGATGGAAGAGTTTTTAATTAAATATGTGTTTGCAAAATTTTTCTCAGAATCTGTGACTTCTTATTTTCTTAGCATTATCTTTTTAAATTATGTAGGTTCTTTGAGCTTTCCTACATAGACATCATGTGGTTTGCAGATAAAAGAGTTTTATTTATTCCTTTCTAATCGGAGTACCTTTTATTTCTTTGTTGTACTTTACTGCATGGGTTAGGGCCTCTACTACAATGCTGAATAGGAGTAGTGAGAGCAGAGTCTTGCCATGTTCCTGATCTTAGGTGAAAGCCTTCATTCTTTCATTATTAAGCGTGATGTTAATTGTAGGTTTGTTGTGTGTACCCTTTATCGAGCTGAGGAAGTTCCTTTCTATTCCTAGTTTACTGAGGGTTTTTATTATAAAGGATCCTGAATTCTGTCAAATGCTGTTTCCATATCCACTGAAATGATTATATTATTTTTTTAAACTCTTTATTAGAATATATTTGCTTTACACTCTTGTACCAGTTTTTGAGGTACACCAAAGTGAATCAGTTGTATTTATACATACATCCCCATAACCCCTCCCTCCCACGACTCCCTCCCCTGCTCCCTGTCCTGGCCCTCTAAAATATCACCCATCATCGAGTTGATCTTCCTTTGTTAGACAGCAACTTCCCACTAGCTATCTATTTTACATTTGGTGGTGTATCTATGTCTATGCTACTCTCTCACTTCATCCCAGCTTCCCCTTCGCCCCCCACCCCAGCCCTGTGTCCTAAAGTCCATTCTCTACATTTGCATCTCCATTCTTGCCCTGTCACTGGGTTCATCAGTACTATTTTTTCAGATTCCATATATATGTGTTAGCATACAATATTTGCTTTTCTCTTTCTGCCTTACTTCACTCTGTATGACAGTCTCTAGGTCTATCCACCTCATTACATATAGTTCCATTTCATTCCTTTTTATGGCTGAGTAATATTCCATTGTATATATGTGCCACATCTTCTTTATCCATTCATCTCTTGATGGGCATTTAGGTTGCTTCCATGTCCTGGCTATGGTAAATAGTGCTGCAATGAACATTATGGTACATGCTTCTTTTTGGATTATGGTTTTCTCTGGGTATACGCCCAGTAGGGGGATTACTGGATCATATGGTAGTTCTATTTGTAGTTTTTTTAAGGAACCTCCAAACTGTTTTTCATAGTGGCTGTACCAACTTATATTCCCACCAACAGTGCAGGAGAGTTCCCCTTTCTCCACACCCTCTCCAACATTTGCTGTTTCTAGAGTTTTTGGTGATGGCCATTCTGAACGGTGTGAGGTGATACCTCATTGTGGCTATGACTTGCATTTCTCTAATGGTTAGTGATGTTGAGCATCTTTTCATGTGTTTGTTGGCCATCTGTATGTCTTCTTTGGAGAAATGTCTGTTTAGGTCTTCTGCCCATGTGTGGATTGGGTTATTTGCTTTTTTGGTATTAAGCTTCATGAGCTGCTTGTATATTTTGGAGATTAATCCTTTATCCATTGCTTCATTGGCAAGTATTTTCTCCCATTCAGAGGGTTGCCTTCTTGTCTTGTTTATGGTTCCTTTCGCTATGCAAAAGCTTTTATGTTTCATGAAGTCCCATTTGTTTATTCTTGATTTGATTTCCACGATTCTAGGAGGTGTGTCAAAAAGGATCGTGCTTTGATATATGTCATAGCGTGTTCTGCCTATGTTTTCCTCTAGGAGTTTATAGTGTCTGGCCTTCCATTTAGGTCTTTAATCCATTTGGAGTTATTTTTGTGTATGGTGTTAGGAAGTGTTCTAATTTCATTCTTTTACATGCTGCTGTCCAATTTTCCTGGCACCACTTGTTGAAGAGGCTGTCTTTTTTCCATTGTATATTCTTGCCTCCTTTGTCAAAGATAAGGTGCCCATATGTGCTTGGGTTTACCTCTGGGTTCTCTATTCTGTTCCATTGATCTACCTTTCTATTTTTGTGCCAGTACCATACTGTCTTGATCACTGTGGCCTTGTAGTATAGTTTGAAGTCAAGAAGCCTAATTCCACCAACTCCATCTTTCTTTCTCAAGATTGTTTGGCTATTCGGGGTCTTTTGCGTTTCCATACAAATCGAAAGATTTCTTGTTCTAGTTGTGAAAAATGCCATTGGTAATTTGATTGGGATTGCATTGAATCTTCCAATTGTTTTGGGTGAGACAGTCGTTTCACAATATTGATTCTTCCAATCCAAGAACATGGTATGTCCCTCCATCTGTTTGCATCGTCTTTGATTTCTTCATCAAGTGTCTTATAGTTTTCTGCATGCAGGTCTTTTGCCTCCTTAAGCAGATTTATCCCTAGGTATTTTATTCTTTTTGTTGCAATGGTAAATGGGAGAGTTTCCTTAATTTCTCTTTCTGCTCTTTTGTTAGTGTATAGGAATGCAAGAGATTTCTGTGCATCAATTTTATATCCTGCTACTTTACTAAATCCATCAATTAGTGCTAGCAGTTTTCTGGTAGAATCTTTAGGATGTTCTATGTATAATATCATGTCATCTGCAAAGAGTGACAATTTGACTTCTTCTTTACCAATTTGGGTTCCTTTTATTTCTTTTTCTTCTCTGATTACTATGGCTAAAACTTCCAAAACTATGTTGGGTAATAGTGGTGAGAGTGGACACCCTTGTCTTGTTCCTGTTCTTAGAGGGAATTCTTCCAGTTTTTCCCCATTGAGAACGATGTTGGCTGTTGTTTTCTCATATATGGCTTTTATTATGTTGAGGTAATTTCCTTCTATGCCCATTTTCTGGAGAGCTTTTATCATAAATGGATGTTGAACTTTGTCAAAAGCTTTTTCTGCATCTATTGAGATGATCATATGGTTTTTATCCTTCAATTTGTTGATATGATGTATCACATTGATTGATTTGTGTATATTGAAGAATTCTTGCATCCCAGGGATAAACCCCACTTGATCATGGTGTATGATCCTTTTAATGTGCTGTTGGATTCTGTTAGCTAGTATTTTGTTGAAGATTTTTGCATCTGTATTCATCAGTGATATTGGCCTGTAATTTTCTTTTTTTGTGACATCTTTGCCTGGCTTTGGTATGAGGATGATGGTGGCCTCGTAGAATGAGTTTGGAAGTGTTCCGCCTTCTGCTATATTTTGGAAGAGTTTGAGAAGGGTAGGTGTTAGCTCTTTAAATGTTTAATAGAATTTGCCTGTGAATCCATCTGGCCCTGGGCTTTTGTGTGTTGGGAGATTTTTAATCACAGTCTCAATTTCCTTACTTGTAATAGGTCTGTTCATAGTTTCTATTTCTTCCTGGTTCAGTCTTGGAGGATTGTACTTTTCTAAGAATTTATCCATTTCTTCCAGGTTATCCAATGTATTGGCATATAGTTGCTTGTAGTAGTCTCTCATGATCTTATGTATTTCTGTAATGTCAGTTGTTACTGCTCCTTTTTCATTTCTAATTCTGTTGATTTTTGTCTTGTCCCTTTTTTCCGGATAAGTTTGGCTAATGGTTTATCAATTTTGTTTATCTTCTCAAAGAACCAGCTTTTAGTTTTATTGATCTTTGCTATTGTTTCCTTCATTTCTTTTTGATTTATTTCTGATCCAGTCTTTATGATTTCTTTCCTTCTTCTCACTTTGGGGTTTCTTTGTTCTTTGTTTTCTAATTGTTTTAGGACTAAGGTTAGGTTGTTTATTTGATATTTTTCTTGTTTCTTGAGGTAGAACTGTATTGCTATAAACGTCCCTCTTAGAACTGCTTTCGCTGCACCCCACAGGTTTTGGGTCATTGTGTTTTCATTGTCATTTGTTTCTAGGTATTTTTTGATTTCCTCTTTGATTTCTTTAGTGATTTCTTGGTTGTTTAATAGCATGTTGTTTAGTCTCCATGTGTTTGTATTTTTTACAGCTTATTTCAGGTAATTGATATCTAGTCTCATGGCATTGTGGTCAGAGAAAATGCTTGATACAATTTCAATTTTTTACCAAGGCTTGATTTGTGACCCAAGATGTGATCTATCCTGGAGAATGTTCCATGTGCACTTGAGAAGAAATTGTATCCTGTAATTTTTGGATGGAATGTTCTATAAATATCAATTTAGTTGAGATGGTCTAATGTGTCATTTAAAGCTTGTGTGTCCTTATTTATTTTCTATTTGGATGATCTGTCCATTGATGTAAGTGGGGTGTTCAAGTCTCCTATTATGATCGTGTTACTGTCGATGTCCCCTTTTATGGCTGTTGGCATTTGCCTTATGTATTGAGGTGCTCCTATGTTTGGTGCATAGATATTTTCAATTGTTATATCTTCTTCTTGGATTGATCCCTTGATCATTATGTAGTGTCCTTCCTTGTCTCTTATAATAGTCTTTACTTTAAAGTCTAAGTTGTCTGATAGGAGTATTGCTACTCCAGCTTTCTTTTGACTTCCATTTGCATGGAATATCTTTTTCCATCCCCTTACTTTCAGTCTATATGTGTCCCTTGGTCTGAAGTGGGTTTCTTAAAGACAGCATATAGAAGGGTCTTGTTTTTGTATCCATTCAGCCAGTCTGTGTCTTTTGGTTGGAGCATTTAATCCATTTACATTTAAGGTGATTATTGACATGTATGTTCTTATTACCATTTTCTTAATTGTTTTGGGTTTGGTTTTGGAGGTCTTTTCCTTCTCTTGTGTTTCCTGCTTAGAAAAGTTCCTTTAGCAATTACTGTAAGGCTGGTTTGGTGGTGCTGAATTCTCTTAATTTTTGCTTGTCTGTAAAGCTTTTGATTTCTCTGTCAAATCTGACTGAGATTGTTGCTGGGTAGAGTATTCTTGGCTGTAGGTTTTTCTCTCTCAGGACTTTCAGTGTATCCTGCCACTCTCTTCTGGCCTGCAGAGTTTCTGCAGAAAGATCAGCTGTTATCCTTATGGGTTTTCCCTTATATGTTGTTTGTTGCTTTCCTCTTGCTGCTTTTAATATTTTTTCTTTGTGTTTAATTGTTGTTAATTTGATTAATATGTGCCTTGGTTTATTTTTCCTTGGGTTTATTCTGTATGGGACTCTCTGCGCTTCTTGGACTTAAATGAATTATTTCCTTTTCCATGTTGGGGAAGTTTTCCAGTATAACCTCTGGAAATATTTTCTCAGACCCTTTCTTTTTTTCTTCTTCTTCTGAGATGCGTATGATTCGAATGTTGGTGTGCTTAAGGCTGTCACCAAGGTCTCTGAGACTGTCTTCCATTCTTTTTATTCTTTTTTCTTTTTCCTGCTCTGTGGCGTTTATTTCCCCCATTCTATCTTCCAACTCACTTATTCGTTCTTCTGCCTCAGTTATTCTGCTGTTTATAGCATCTAGAGTATTTTTAATTTCGATTATTTTGTTATCTGTTACTGTTTGTTTGCTCTTTAGTTCTTCTGAATCCTTATTAACTGTTTCCTGTATTTTCTCTATTTTGTTAGCGAGGTTTTGGATCATCTTTATTATCATTACTCTGAATTCTTTTTCAGGCAATTTTCCTTTCCTCTTCATTTATTTGGTCTTGTGTATTTTTACCTTGTTCCTTCATCTGTGACATATTTTTTTGTCATCTCATTTTCCCCCCACTTTGGATGGGCGGGATTGTATTCCTGTCCCACTGGATGTTTGGCCTGATGTTTAAAGCACTGGAGTTTGTAGGCTGTTGAATATCACTGGGTCTTGGTGTTGAGGTGAGAACATCTCGGAGACCTCATTCTGATGAATATCCCCTGGGAACTGGGTTTCCCTGTTAGCCCAATGTTTTGGGCTCAGAGCTCCCACCTCAGGAGCTCAGGCCTGACCCTGGGCTTGTGAATCAAGATCCCACAAACCATGTGAAGCAGGAAAACAAAACAAAAAAAAAATCAAAAAATGAAAAAAAAATAAATCTTGCATTTCTAGGAGGAAAGAACTTTGGCATAATGTATTATCTTTTTTTCTGTACCACTGGATTTTTGTTGTGTTTTGAGAATGTATTTTATTTCAGGGTTCTTAACTGGGGACAGTTTTGCTTCCCAGGGGACATTTGCAGTGTCTGCAGATGTGTTTAGTTGTTACAACTAGAAAGAGGGGGAGGATTTGCTACTGGCATCCAGTGTGTAGAGGCTGGGGAGGCTGCGAACACCCTAAACTGCACAGGAAAGCTCTCAATAGCAGAAAAGAATTATCTGGCCCCAAATGTCATTAGCGACACATTTGAGACATCCTGCTTTATAAGATTCCACATCTTTAAAATTTGTCCACATATGTTTTATGGCCCAGTATATGACTATCTTAGTGAATGTTCAAAGTTCACGTGAGAAAAAAAAAAGTACATTCTTATGATGTGGGGGGAGGAGGGCTGTTGTTAAATGTCAGTTAGGTCAGGTTGGTTGATGGTGTTGCTAAACCCTCTTCAGTATGGGTGAAACTTTCACCTCCTTGCTCTGTGGATGGCTGAGCAAAGGGTGCTGCAGACATCTGTAACTGTGAACCTGTCACCTCCCCTTTCAGCTGTCAGCTTTGCTTCACATATTCTGAAACTATGTTGTTGGGTACTTTTAGGCTTTTATAAATTCTTGAAAAATTGGTCTCATTATCATTACATAATGTCCCTTATTCCTAGTAGTATTTCTTGTTCCAGAGTCTACTCTCTTTTATATTACTGTAGTCATCCAGCTTTCTTTTGATTAGTGTTTGTGTGACATGTTTTTCATCCTTTGATTGGTACCTCTCTATGTCTCTGTAGTTGTACTTCTGTACACAACTATAGGTTGGTTGATAGTCTCTGTCTCTTAATTACAAAGTTTAGAGCATTTACATTTAATGTGATTGTTGGTATGGTGGACTTAAATCTACCATGTTGCTAGTTGTTTTCTATCAATTCCATGTGTTCTTTCTTCCTTTTTCTTCTTTTCCTAACTTAATTAAATGTTTTTTTATGGCTCTATTTTATCTCCATTATTGGCCTATTATTTGCTCTTCTTTTAAATTGTTTTACTTGTTCTAGATTTTACAACATAAATCTTTAATTTATCAGTCTACCTTCAAATAGCTCTATGCTATTTCACCTGTAATATGAGAACTTTCAAACCTTCTCCATTTACTCCTTCCCATCCTTTGTGCTGTCCTTATCACCTGTTTCACTTCTATAGGTTAACCTCACAATACATTGTTACTGTTTTTGCTTCAGGAAATCATATTATCTTGAAAAGTGATCAAATTATCTTTAAAAGTGAGAGAAGATATCTCTCATATGTAATTTCTTTTTACCATTTCCAGGGCTATTTATTTCTTTGGATAGCTCCAGGTTTCCATCTGGTATCACATGCATTCTGTCTGAAGAACTTCCTTTAACTTTTCATGTGTTGCAGTCCTGCTGGCTCCATGCCTGTCCCCCAGCTGGTCACCTGCAAGCTTCTGCCACAGCAGGGGCCTCTCTCTCATTCTTGCTCCCAAACTTTCCATGTGCACTGGGTGGGGGCCAGGAGACAACAGTTGATGAGCTGGTGTGGATTCCACTATGTGTGGAGTCCCCAGCTATTTCAAACTGACATATTTGTCCATGCTTGTCCCTTACAAATTCACTAGAATTTTAGCTAATTTCTTCTTCCTCTCATGCTTTGCCAAAGATGAGACACTTGTGTACTCCCCTTAAATGAGCTTGTCACTCTTTGGAATTCAGTCTACTTTGTCACCTTGCACCTCAGCTCCCTAATGGGCTCACAGGAAGTTGAAATTTTGTGGCTTTGGTCTTTGACAAAGGGGAGCAGCATCTTGTGATTTTCTGCGTCTTCTGCCTCCTCTGTTGAAGTGGACCTCCCCTTTCCACCTCTTAGACAAAGTGTTAATTTATTCTGGATCTGAAATGGCACAAAGCATTTTGGAACTCCATTTTACATGTGTTTTAAAATAGAGCCTATATTGCCGGGAGCATCTTTTATTATCTTAGTTATTAATCATTCAGAAGGATATCTGTCACTTATTAGTTCCTTGTGGGGTTTTTGATTTTAGAGATTATTTATCATGACCCCCAAAGGGTATATTTCTATTGATACATAAGCATTAGAATCATTTCCCCAAAAGCAGTAATTGTGAAAGTGCTATAAATTCCATGGCTCAAGGTTGAGGGGCACTTGGGGGTAACAGCAACGGCCGGGATGAGATTAACCCTGTGATCTGCATAAATTCCTATTTATTACATTGTACTTATTTTAATTCCTATAAATTTTATATGTAAGATTAAAAGCCAACTGATCTCTAGAATATATTTAGCATTCCCTGTTCATATGTGCATAATTTAAATACACATACTTGGTAAAACTAAATTAAATCTGGTAAAAGTCTATAGTTATTTTTAATTCCTTTGAATCTGGACTGCATACAAAAACACAATTTCAGGGTTCTCTTGAAATACTTATCTGTTATCATATCAGAATCAAGGCCAGCTTCTGTGATTTGACAGCTGCCTTTTAGGTGTATGGAATGTAATATAGCAATTCAAATATAAAGAATAATATTAATGCCTATGAAATAATTTTATTTTTATTTATGCTTCAATGTTGTGAAGAAATTTAACATTATTATGTGAATTATTATGAAAGAAACTGTTGGGCTGTAATAAAGCATTCCAGTTGAGTTTTTCACGCAGCATACTCATCCGTTAGCCCTTCAAAAAATGAGATCAAGTTAAATTATACCAGCAATGAGAGATGAAGCAAAGCTTGCTGAATCAGACACCCCAGGAAAATGCTATTCACATGACATTGCCTGGTCAGTGTGCATTGAAGCTGTCTTTTAAGGAAAACATGTACATCCTTTGTGCACATACCTTTTTTATTTTCCTTTTTAGAATTTCCCGTCATGAAAAATTTAATGTAATTAGGAAATTAATACTTGATTTAAATCCATTTCTAAGAACAGAAGAAAATTAATAAAGTTAATTATGACATCAAAAGGCGTATCAATTAGCTCTTTTTGGAGTTTGAGGAGCTTAGCATTTGATTCAGAGTAAATCAAGAAATATTCATTTGCCAGGCACAGACTAGGTCCTTCATCCACTGCAGTAGTGTAGTCTCTGCTCTCAAGTGGCTTCTGGTCTGGTCAGCAGGTAAAGGAAGCTCAGCACGTAAAGGAAGCTCAGCACAGACAGAACTGCTAGTGTGAAGGCTGCGCAATGCTCGCAGGGAATCAGGATGCCCAGAGGTTCCCACTCAGACCAGGGAGGAATGCAGGATGGAGATATCTCAGGACAGCGATGCTGCAGGAAGAAAATAAAAAATAATCCCTGTTTCTCAGCCCCAGGATACTGTTCATGGGATTATAGCCTCAAAACTGAGCTTTTGAAGTTTTTCTTTAGGAATGTGAAATTCAACGTGTGACCCACATTCATCTCCCCAGCCCTCTTTTCTCCCCTCAGCAATGTCATGTGTGTGTACTTTAACACTATGCTATTTTAGAGCTTTTTTTTTTTCTGTGTCTGTATCATATTATTTTTCAGGATTTTAAGACATTTTTATTAGTTGATTTTACTAATTTGTGCAAAAAAAGCATACTTTACCAAATCTATAGCCACAGATAACCCAGGGAGGGTTCAGGAGAACAGGTATAAATTTTCTCTTTGTGTCTTCAACAGCTACGCAACTACAAGGAGCTTAGGTCAAACTAGACTTCTAGGCAGAGCTGAAGCCTGAGCTGACGTTACAAGCTGGCAATTAGGAAAATGCGAGGAGAGGTGTGCAAACAAGCAGAGGAATAGGAATGTAATTTAGGACAATTGTCCAATGTTTATGCAGTGCCTATAATCATCTTTGAATGTATTCACTTATTTAGATTGTGCCTTTTGTGCTGCACTCTTATTTATATTTTAATATTTCCATTAGTTTACCATTGTAAAAAAAAATAGTAATTTATGTGTCTATAAGAAGGAGGCATGTCAGAGCGAGGCCCTGTTGCCCTAAAGATACAACCAAAGGAGTGAAAGTGTGTTAGGAAGAAGATTGCCCAGAGAGGCCAGAAATTTCAACATGAATAATTAGGAGAGAGCATCTATTGAAACTAGAGGTTGAATAAGTGGGGAAAGGATATCTTTGACTTTCAAGAACCTTCTATCATACAAAACACTTTAAAGCCAAAAGAGAGTCAAGGGCAGCACATGATGCTTCTTATTTCAGGTGAACCTGGCTGTCCAGCCCTGAACCACTGCTGGGCAGCGATCAGAAGTGCGTCAAATCCTTGGGAGAGACAGGACCTCGGCACTAAGAGTCCTCTCTTGGAAGGAAGAGATGTGAAGAGATGTGTCTCAGTCTCAAAACTGATCCAGAAATTTGGGTGCTGTGAGTCTGAAGTCCAAAGACGTAAATCTCAGCAAACAAAGTTCCTTGTCTCCAAGGCTTTCTGTCTCTTCCCCATTTCAGTTATGAGCACAGAAATAATTGTGGCAGAAGGAATAGTGATCAGTTCAAGCTGATCTTGGCTGAGGTTGAGGGAGGAGCGTATGTAAGCTTGGCTTCATGTGAGAATAGTCTGCCTCGCCCCACCTCTACGAGCCGCCCCAGAGGATCACGATCCTGTAGCTGAGGATTTGGGAGCAATTGTTTCTAGGGGACGCATCATCCAGGTCTTACCTGTACATAAACAGAGGACTGTTTCCCTGTGGGTAGGTAACCATGCCTCCCAGTTTACCTGGAACAGTCCCAGTTTATGCCTCTTTCATTCTCAAAATATGGTTTGGATGAAAATATAAAACCGCATGTCACCCTGCTCACGGGCCGTCTCTCCAGAGAGAGCCCCTCCCTAGAGGGGAAACTACCAGCTAAACAGACCCACTGAGATAGTGCTAAATACTGCTGAAAGGTAAATGTGGTACAATTTTTAGTCACATGAAAAGAAACTCAAAGAAGCGCAATACAAGGGACAAAGCTTCACACACAGACACACACACACACACACACACACTCCAGTCTTTTTTTAAAGGAAGTGCCTATGAGACTTAAAAGTGTCATCAGAAGAAAAGGGAGAAAAGATGTGCAGAGGAGAGGGCCCTCACTGCAAGGGTGGGAGGGTGAGGGGGTGCTGTTTCTGGGCAGAGAATGTGATGACCCTGAGCTCCTGGAGCAGACAATCATGGTGGGGAAAGGACCCCCTTTCCAGGTGACAGCCTTTCCCTTCATCCTATTGGACTCTGTCCGCGCTTGGTAACTTTCATTGATCAACCAGGTCTGTCATTCCAACTGCACCAGGAAAGGCCCTGATTTGGGTCTACTAGTCAGGCCTCCTGGGTAAAGCTTTAGGAGCAATTAGAGCTAATTAAAAAGACGGGCTTGTCAGTACCTGAATGTTGTGGAAAAAGAGAACCAGTGACTTGGCTTTGGATTTCAAGTTCAAGCTGAATACAATAGCTTTTTTCAGGAGTGTGTGTGTGTGTGTGTGTGTGTGTGTGTGTGTGTGTGTGTGTGGTATGTGCATACAGGGAGAGGGTTCATAATCGTAGATACCAGATCAGCTTTGGAATAAAAGTGAAAGGCATTCTTAGTTGCTTTCAAATCCTCTAAAAATAGCCTCACATCTCTGCCAAAGCTAATATAGACAGGATTCCCATGGAAACCCTCTGGGCTACAAGGGGCGGGTGTTATTTCTTCACCAGTTATTGGCTGAATACTTCTGCCCATTTACACATCACTCTTCTTCATAACATAAGACTATCTATTGTCAGAACTGATGAACCAAACCCTAAAGGCACCTGCTTATCTGGTCTGCTCATCTGAAGGGAAAAAAAGTATAGCAGTGACTATACTTCATAGAAAATGTTCACAAGGAGAGCTCAACAGAAAAAAAAAAAAAAAGAAGAAGCACATCCGTCTTCTTTCACATTCTGTGCTTATGCTTTTAGTTTTTGTAACTAGTTTCTAATTCCTAGTTTGAGTTGATGGTCATGGCCAGATTTTATTATCTTATTTGTTCCATATATTTACCTATGATAAGAGTCACCCTCCTTTATGTTGTCACATTTTGGGGGGAGCCCTGTTTTTGGATGCATTTGTTGATTCCAAGGAACTAAAAGAATGAAACGTATAAGGTTTGTGTGGAGTATGACAATGTTATGTTGCCTTCGGGCAGTCTTCCTTTGTTCACTTTCAGATGGAAAATAAAAATTTCAAAAATATTAAGAGCCAAAAATGGTCAATTTTTTGGTCTCTTTCCTCTTGGAAATATAGCACTTTTGGGAAGAGAACTTTAACAAAATAATTAGCTGTAATCAGTATCATTTTATAGATTCTGAGATAAGAAGACAAATATTTTTAAAGATTATGAAACACAAGAGTACAGTAAAATTATAAGGTATTTTCCACATAAGTTTCAGTAGGTAAAAATTATGACTAATTTGTGACTAATTGACAGTCTTTAAAAATTTTTTTACAGCTTCATTCCCTCCTTTTATCTGTCCCTCTTTAGCCTTCTTTCTAATAATGTGTTTTTCTAAGCTGCATTATAAATAATAATTAACATATGTACGTGTTTCTTAATAACCTACCAAAACATATCCGTATAAATATGATTTAATCATTACAAATATAAACATAAAAGGTTATAAAGTCAAAATTTTCCAGAATGCTCCCAGGATTATTAAGTAAAATACATGTTCTCCAAATGTCACTTCATTTCTTTATGTGGCTAATTTGACCTCTGGTTCTAAAAGATGTCTTTGCGGTACTGCAATACACATTTTCTTGCTTCATATTTACATCTTTGAATAAGGATTGGGAGCGTGCAATAATCTAAATATGACAGTTAGCTCTCCCCAAGTGTGTGGTGCAATTATACTTCGGATATTCCTACCCCAATAGCAGCAGGAGCAGCTGGAAACAAACCTTTGATAAGCAGGAATCGTCAAGATTTCTAGACAGTATCTTGAGTGTCCAAAGCCAGCCTCCAGAAGGGCCTGGTTTTCCTCCCTGTTACAGTGGCCGTGAGGCCCACACACCCCCTTCATCGCTAGAGCTGGTCAGAGGCATGATCAGGAAATATTTTCCGTCTACCCAGCCCCACCTGCAGAAGGTGTTCACTGTTAGCCAGAAAGAACCCCATTAGAGGGGACAGTCAATCAAGCACATTAAATATGCAGGATTCATAGAATCACATTAAATGTTGGGGGGAAATAATGAATAGGATGACACAATTGGGAAAAAATGCTTGTTTTGTAACTTTACAGATGTCAAAGTATCCGTGCATAGATTTAATTCAGTGAGAAAGCGCAGGGAAGTGAGAAGGAGAAGTCTTCACCCCTGACTAGCGGGGTATCCTTAGGGTATTTTCTTCAATATGATTTTAATTTAGAGGGTCCACATCTCTTGACTGGAGACAACACATTTAATGATGTGACATCAGATCATTCATTTTAATTAGTCACTACCTTTCATGGCAGTCAAATAGTGCTTGACACTGGGGGATTTGGAAAACATTGGGAACAAGAGGCCATGCAGTATGGTCAGAAATGTGATATTATTGGAATCCTCCAGGAAGCCAATTTAGATTAGAACCCAAAAGCTAGGCGAATTTTCCTAGATCCTAGAATAAACACAACCTATTGTCCAAATAGGAGGAGGATGGCCCTGTGTGGTGATTTAATGAGTAAGTAATCCAACACATTCTTTGCTGCTGTTTGAACACATTACATTCACTGCTGTCTCAGGAATTACTTAAGTTAGTATATTACACTCATCCACTTGAGTAAAATCTGCTTTTTATGCTCTCTGCTAAATTGGCCTCTCATTGTCACTTGAATCTGATTTAAACATTTAATCTCATCTTTCCAAACTATAAAGCTAATTGGGTAGCACTGAACTATTTTAGTAAAGCTTGTAGTAAACACACATACACACAAAACCCCTACACAATTATATTGATGAGCTATGATCCACAATCAGATCTGTTTTTATATGACAACAATAAAAGTTTGTTCCATAAATGGTAGATTTTAGTTACCTATGAACTGTGAATGATGTACTATCATTTATTATAAACATGAAAATTATCTTTCATATAAAGACATATCTCTTACTTGTATTTCTGAAAAAAGTGCTAGTGCCCTGGTCCCTCGATGTGTCACTTCCACAACACATTGAAAAATATCAACCAACTTATATTAATTATTTTTTAAACAGGCTCCATAGCCCCGCAGGCAAGATGTGTTGGCTTTAAAGGGATGAGTTATTATAAACACTATCCGTGTAGACGTTTGGAAGAAACAGAGTGGGAGTTTAAATTACAGGTTCAAGAACCTATTTTTCCTCTTTCTCCCACACATATGCTCATCTCCTGTCATATTCTTTCCCAAAAGTTTGCAAATTTCCAGTGTTTTGCAATAAATCCTTCCTTTAAATAAATGCATAAAGCATCAGTTACAAGTCATGCTTGGTGCCCTTCCGTGTGTTGTGTCAAGATTCTTTGTATCAGAATGCCCAAAACATAAATTATTTTTATCAACGTGTGGTTGATTTACAGTATCATATAATTTCAGGTGTACAGCAGAGTGATTCAGTATTTTTGAAGATTATATCCCATTATAGATTAGTACAAGATAATGGCTATAATTCCCTGTGTGGTACAGTATATCCTTGCTACGTATCTATTTTATGCATAGTAGTTTGTGTTTCTTAATTCCTTGTCCCTAATTTATCAGCTCCCCTTCCCTCCCCATTGGTAACCACAAGTTTGTTTTCTATATCCCTGAGTCTGTTTCTGTCTCACATATATATTCATTTGTACTATTTTTTAGATTCCATATATAAGTGATATCATACAGTATTTGTCTTTCTCTGTCTGACTCATTTCACTGAGCATAATAATCTCTAGGTCCCTCCTTGTTGCTACAAATGGCAGACTTTCATTCTTTTTTATGGCTGAGTATTAAAATGTAAATTCTTATAATTCTAATATTGTAGCACCAAGACAAATTATGTTACCAGAGGAAAGTTGTTCATTTCAGGTACGCGACTCCTATTGTAATTTCTGTCACAGAAGGAAGGCTCCAGTCAGTGCTCCCTCTGAATTCCATAGTCTTCTTTTTCATTTATTTATTTTCTTAATTTTTAATTTTTTAATGAATTCTATAGTATCCTAGTAAAGGTTTTGCAAGTAAGGGGAGAGAAAACTTGAAGAGGAAGAAAATTCATTTTTAATGTTTCATGTTTCCAAGAAGTCCCTTGACAGGTCATCATGTGCTGTTGTGGAAAGAACAAGACATTTGAGGAGAAAAGAGAAACCTGGACTGAGCTGTGACACCACCATTTCCTTGCCTGTGTCCTAGGGAAAGTCATTTATCTCTTTGCACTTTCTTTCCATCTCAATATATAACACTAATGAATACAGGTTTGGGGGCAGGTCAAGAGCTTGCTTTCATAAGTCACTCTGTAACTCTAAGTTAATCTACAATTAGAAAGTCTTATGGTCATTATGTGAATCGCAGCCCCTTAGGAGAGGAAGAGAAAATTAAGGTGACCCAAGTCACTAGAAAGGTCCACTCAGAACACTCAGCAGATGTTGTGGATGTGTGACTTCTAATCCTGAGGAAATACCTGCTAGTTTAATTGAAAACTTTGTCTCAACCAAAAATTGTACTCATTTGAATGAATGACAAAGCAAGCAAGCAAACAAACAAAAAACTGTGTGAGAATTTATCAGAATATACTTTTCTAACTAGAAATGGTGTTTGCTATCAGATAGTATAAAATATAAACTATTTGATACAAGAAATAATATTAAGCATGTGCCAATTACCGTACTAGATGCTGGGGATACTGTGTAGAACAAGGAAAATACAACTCCTCATCTCCTGGAGCTTATGTTCTAGTTGGGGGTGGGGGGAGGGAGGCAGAAAGTCATCAGTAAGAGAGAAGAGTATCAGATCAAGATAAGGGCTATGAAATCCATGTTTGTTTTCTATGTCTGTGGGTCTGTTTCTGCTTTGTATATAAGTTCATTCAAAGGGGAAAGGTGGGGGGAGGATAAATTAGAAGTCTAGGGTTAACATATACACATTACTATATATGAAACAGGTAACCAACAAGGATCTGCTGTACAGCACAGGGAACTCTACTTAATACTTTGTAATAACCTATAAGGGAAAAGAATCTGAAAAAAGAATGGACATATATCTGTAGAACTGAATCACTGTGCTGTATACCTGAAACTAACATGACATTGTAAATCAACTACACTTCAATAAAATTAAAAAAAAAAAAAAGGCTGTGGAGGGAGCAATGAGTCAGAGTGACTGTTGTCTGAATTGCACTAGGTGGTCAGGAAAGTCCCTTCTGATGAGGTGATATTTAAACTGAAGTCTCAATGACCAAAAACAAGCCAGCCCTGTAAAGCCTGAGTTATGAGTGTTCCACAAAGAAGGACAAGTTAGCACAAAAGGTCTTGAGAGGGAAGTGAGCTGGAGATTCATGAGGGTCAGTCTGGCTGGAGTTATTGGTCAAGGGGGAAGTGTGGACTGGGATGCTGACAGGTGGGCAAGAGACAGCTCCTGTCCACTTCTCTGTACTGCATGGAAGGAAACTGGATGTAGGGCACGAGTGTAGTGTATGGATTGTGTTGTACTGGGACTGCACTGTATGAGGACTTGCCTCTGGGGAGTTGTAAGCAGGAGAATGACTTGACCTGACTGGCATGTATAAAACCTGATGCTACATGCTCTATAGAAATCGGACTGTAAGAGGCAAAGTGGAAGCCAGATGACCCATTAGGAAAAAACTGAAGTGTTCGGCAAGAGACCACAGTGGTTTAAACTAGAATGATAGTAATAAAGACATTCGTTTATTCCTTCTTTCATTCAAGAGTATTTATTGAAAGCCTACTATGTCCCAACTCCTGTTCTGGGCATTGGACGTGTAGTAAGGATCCAAAGCAAAGAACCTGCCTTCATGTAGTTTATGCTCAATGGAGAATATAGCCAATGGAGAGGAAGGATGGGAGGTGGCCTGTGTCAGACAGGCTGGTCAGGGAAGACTTCTGACCCAGACATAAGTGAAGTGAGGGAACCAATACTGCAGTGTCTGAGAAAGGAGGACTTGGGCCCAGGGAAAGCAAGAAGACTGCAGGGTGGGGTGTGCTTGGAGAGTGATTGCAGCAGCAAGGCTGGAGCACAGCTGGGAAGAGGCAAGGACAGGATGGTGCACAGTCAGGTAGACCACGTTAAGGACTGCGGATTTTGTTCTGAATTGTATGAAGAGCCATTGAAAGCTTTTGGAGAGAGATTCTATATTTTAAAAGAATTGCTCTGGTTGCTGTATTAAAGAAGATGATGGGTGTGGGGTGGTAGAAAGGAAGCAGAGGGACTGTTTGGAGACTAAGAGGTGATGCTGCCTTGGCCAAGGTTGGTAACAATGTAAGTAGTAAGAAGTGGTCATGTTCTGGATGTAATTTGAAGGGAGAGGCTGCAGGATTTGCTAAACCATTGGAAATTGGGTGTGAGAGTAAGGAGCCAAGAAAATGCCAACGCTTTTGTCCTGAACAAATAGGTGAGTGGTGGTGCCATTTGCTGGAGATGGGAGTGGGAAAATATGGAATGTAGGGAGTGGTGGTGGGAGAACCAAGTGCTTGCTTTTGGACATGTTAAGTTCAAGATGCCTATTAAATATCCATGTGGCGTTGTCTACTGGACAGCTGTATATATAAGACTAAAGTTCAGAGTAGGAGATGAAACTAGAGATATAAATTTGTGTTATCATAGTGTGTGTAGCATATAGATAGTATTTAAGCCATGGAACTAGGTGAAATCACCTGAAAAGTGAAGATAGATAGAAAAGAGAAGAGATGATAAAGAGAATGAATTTCATATGTGTTCTGAAGATAGGGATGAGAACTTGTTGATGGATCAGGAAAAGAATACAAGGATAAATTATTGGCTTGAACAATTATTGATATGATTCACTAAGTTGGGGAAGACTGGAGAAGGAGCAGTGATAAGTTAGTAAGGAAAAATTGAGAATTCTCTTCTGGCGTGTTAAATTCCAGATGCCTGCTATGCATGTGGATGAACTTGTTAATATGCAGTAGGTATTTAAAACAAAGAGGGGGTGAAATCAGCCAGTGGTGCTAGGACAACTTGATAGCCACATGCAAAAGAATGAAGTTGAGCCCTGATCTCACACCATATACAAAATAACTCAAAATGGGTCAAGACTGGTAAGAACTAAAATTATAAAGTTCTTAAAAGAAAACAGTGGTAAATCAACAAGATTTTGGGTTCAGTGATGGATTCTTAGATATGACACCAAAATCATGAACAGAAGAAAAAATAAATTAATTGGGCTTCATCAAAATTTAAACCTTTTGTACTTCAAAAGGTACCATCAAAAAAGTAAAAAGAAAACATAAAATAGGGGAGAATATTTTCAAATCATATATTCAATAAGGGTCTAGTACCCAGAATATATAAAGGACCCTTACAACTCAATAATAAAAGGAAAAATAAGCCAATTTTGAAATTGAATAAAGAATCTGAATAGACATTTCTCCCAAAAAGATATAAAAAATGACCAATTAGTACATGAAAAAAATGTTTGACACCATTAGCCATCGGGGAAACGCAAACCAAACAAAAATGAGATGCCTCTTCAACTAGGATGGCTATAATAAAAAAAGCAGATGATATCAAGTGTCAGGGAGGATATGGAGAAATTGGAACCATCATACATCATCCCACTGCTAATAGGAATGTAAAATAATGCACTGACTCTGGAAAACAGTCTTGCAGTTCCTCAAAGGGTTAAACATAGAGTCACCATGTAACCCATTAACTCCATTTCTAGGTATATACCCAAGAAAAATGAAAATATATGTCCACACAAAAACTTGAATATGAATGTTCATACTAGCATTATTCACAATCGTCCTAAAGCAGAAACAATCCAAATGTCTACCAACTAACAAATGGATACATAAAACGTGGTGTAAAATGCGGCATAATTCACCTATTAAAAAGGAATGAAGTAGTAATACATGCTACAATATGGATGAACTTTGAAAATAGGACCACAATGATTCCATTTATATAAAATATCCAGAATAGGCAAATCTATAGAGACAGAATGGAGATTAGAGAAGAGAAATAATATGAATTAGAGCAGAAATCAATGAAATTTAAAATAGGAAATCAATAGAGAAAATCAATGAAACCAAACACTGGTTATTTAAAATAATCAAAATCTAGAAGAGAAGAAGTGAGAAGACACAATTACTAATATCAGAAATGAAAGAAAGACATCACTACAGATCCCACAAACCTTACAAGATAACAGAATATTGTGAACAACCCTATGCCCATAAATTTGTTAAAGTAGGAGAAACATGAACACAATCTGCCAAAACCCACACAAGAAGAAACAGACAATGTGAATAGGTCCATAACTATTAATGAAATTGAATTAACAATTAATAACCTTAAAACAGAAACCACCAGGCACAGATGGGTTCACTGGTGAAGTCCAGATATTTCAGAAAGAAATTATAGCAATTATCTACAATCTCTTTCAGAGGATAGAAGCAGAAGGGATACTTCCTAACTCATTTTATGGGGCCAGCCATTACCCTAATACCAAAGCCAGATAAAAATATTACAAGAAAAGAGAACTACAGATCAATATCTCTCATGAACACAGATGCAAAATTCTCCAATAAAATATTAGCAAGCCTAGTCCTACAATGTGTAAAAAGAATTATACACCACAACCAGGTATCCCAAGTATGCAGGGCTGCTTCAACCTTCAAAAATTAATTAATGTCACTCATCGCATCAATAGGCTAAAGAAGAAAAAAATCACATGATTATATAATAAGTAGAAAAATAATTTGACAAAATCCAATACCTGTTCCTGCAGGTATTGATTAGTGATCGCCTAGAGCTGGTGGGAGGGAGATGGTTAAAAGGAAATGAAGAAAGACTACTAAACAGTATAAGTTTTCTCTTTGAGGTGATGAAATGTTCCAGAATTGATTGTAGCAATGCTTGCTCAACTCTGAAAACGCACACATAAAAAAATTGAATTATACACTTGAAATGAGTGACTATATGGTATGTGAGTTATATATCAGTAAAACAGTTACCAAAAAAATCAGTTAATTAAAGGAGAAAAAGCAGAGCAGCAGGCAGTGTCTTGGAAGGAGAACTAGTGAAATGCATTGTCACAGGAGCTGGAAAGAGTGGTTTTCTAGAAAGAGGGGATGGTCAGCCAGGCCGGATGCTGCAAAGAGGTTGAATACAAAAAGACCAGAGAATGGACTGTTGCGTTTGGCAACAGGGCAGCAGTTGGTGAAGAGCAATCCTGGTGGAATTGGGGGGGGAAGACCAGCTGGGATGATGGGGAAGAGAAAAGGAAGTGAGGAGAGGAAGATGATTTATAGCTTCTGCAAGAAATTTTGCTTGGATGGTGGGTGGAGAGATGGGACAGGAGCTTCGTTAAGGCAGGTGATTTTGCTGCTTTTTGTTTTGCTTTGTTTTTTTTTTTAATTTAGAGCAACTTTGTTCCCTGATGTGATTGTTCTAGTACAGAAGGAGAAATTGATGCTCTGAGAAACACAGGATAATTATGAGAGAAAAGTCTCTGAGAGAAGATGGGATTTGTAGTCTGTGAGGAAAAGGCATGCACTTTGGATAAGAGCTGGAACCCTTTATCCAACGTGATTGGAAGGAAGGCAGATAGAGTGGGTACAAATGAGTGGTCCCAGTAAGCATTCCACAGTCTAGTTCATGAGGTTTGTGGGTTTCTTTGTAGCTGCCTTGTTTTATTTTTTTAAGCTCTTTATTGGAATATAATTGCTTTACACTCTTGGGCCAGTTTTTGAGGTACACCAAAGTGAATCAGCTGTATTTATACATATAACCCCATATCCCCTCCCTCCAGTGACTCCCTTCCACCTGCCCTATCCTGGCCCTCTAAGTCATCACCCATCATGGAGTTGATCTCCCTATGTTGTGCAGCAACTTCCCACTAGCTATCTATTTTACATTTGGGAATGTATATACGTCAATGCTACTCTCTCACTTCGTCCCAGCTTCCCCTTCGCCCCCCGCCTTGTTTTAAAAACATGATGTGTGTGTGTGATTTCACTTGTAAAACCCAATTTTTGATTCCCTTTCTTCATGTCCCAATCTGGGGCCATCTCATAAGGTTTACAGTTATAAGTATTTCACTGTCTGATTCTCTGCTGGAGCTCTGTACTGGGCTTCAACTAATAATTCTTGCCATGGAGGAGCAGAGAGCATTTCACCATGTGGAGAAGGATCACTCCCCAGATAGCAGGTCTCCCTATCCCTGGCCCCAGTCAGGAACTCCTGAAATTCTCCTCTTTCCTTTCCTTCTTCCATTCATGCAGTGATCAAAAAAGGATAAACTACCAGTAGAAGAACAAGTAGAATAATTTTAAAGTAAAACAGAAATACTGTGGCATACCAACACATGGATAAAAAATAAGTGCATATATTCTCTGTTTTGTTCATCTTTTCAAAAGTAATTTGGGATTTTTGAAAGTAAGATGGGAATAAAATCAATGATATAATGTGTAATGCAATGTGCATAATAAAAATACAGCCTTTAAGGTAATAGTTGTGTTTTTGGTTCTTTGATAGAATTTTAAAGTATCAAAATAAATCTAAGCACCATCACATGCAAATTCATAGATACACCATGAAATGTAAAAAGCTATCTGTATTTTTCAGTCTTTAGAATCATCAGGTGAGGTTTTTAAAGGAAATACTGATGCCTAAGCTTCACCACAGATCAGTAAAATCAGAATCTCCGATCTAAGCACCGATTTTTTTAAATTTTGATATAATTTTAAAGGTTACTTTACATTTACAATTACTACAAAATATTGGCTATCTTCCCCGTGTTGTACAGTACATCTTTGAGCCTGTCTCACACCCAGTAGTTTGTACCTGCCCCTCCCCGCGTACTGATAACCACTAGTTTGTTCTCTGTATCTGTGAGTCTTAAGCGCTAATTTTTTTTTAAGCACTCCAGAGAATTCCACGTGGGGGAGAGCTGAGGACCATTGTACTGATCATTGTGACTGCCTACAAGAAATGCACAGTCTTTACCATGAACTGCGTCCTGGTCATTGCAAACTGCCTATTAAGACATATGGAAAGGCAAAAAACCCTAAAATACAGTCCTACACCTTCAGAAACCTCTTACTTCATAGCTTTGTCTGAAAACACCATGTATAAAGGACAAGGGCTAAATGATGGGGTTTTCTCTTGGTTTGTTTCAAGATGGGGAAATAGAAGAAAAAGTTCAACAGATTTGGGAGATGCAAAGGACTCAACAGCCATCAATCGGATTGAAGCGGGAAGTCAGCAGGTTATTTTAAGCACTGTGCTGGCAGGTGACCCCTGCTGGAGAGGGCTTGCCTAGAGTACATACAAGTTTTTAAACCAAGTTCAATAAAAGAAAGAGAGTCCTGTAAATCTGTAAACAGACCCAGCAGTACGGAAACCCTCTCAGGGTAAATGGAGGATGTGGTTTAAAAATCTATTTTAATGGCTGGTTTGGTTGAAAATTTTTTTCATAAGAAATACATTCTAGACAATGTAGGTAGTTATATCAGGTGAAATCATTTTATTATCAATAGTCCAAAAAGTGAAACAATGGGAAGAGAGGAAAGAGGCGGGATGGGTGGGTCCAGTTCTCCAGGTGACTGGCAGGTATCAGCACAGAGGACTGGGAGGCTTATTATTCCAAGTAGAAAGGAACCATAATTCATATATATGGGTCCTTTTCATTTTCCACACTTTTTGGGTACTCTGTTGCATGCGGACGGAGATGTTACAATTCCTTGCTTATTATTGAGATTCAATCAGTCTGTCCATGTAAATATCACAGAATAAACTGAAACACTGAATCAGGCACTTGAGGGTTCCTTTGTGATTACAATCATAAATTAGCAAACGTTAGCCCCGGAGGGAGCTTTGTCTCTGTAGTTCACAATATCCTATTGTGATGTAGAGAGTAGATCCCATGTTAAGTGTTCTTACCACACTAAAAAAATATTTTAGGTAAATGTACAGATACAGAAAAGATTCCTTCATGCATTTATTCATCCACAGACTTTTACTGTTTGTGCCTATAAATGTGCCAAACGCTGTCTCAGGCATCCAGATGTATATAAAGAAACATGAAATCTCAGTCTTCAAGGGACCCTTGATCTAGAGTGGGAGATGGCAGAGGGATTATATCAAAGAAAGGCAATGACTGCGAGGCACTGAAGGAAGTTCTTGTGCATCTAGAGGAGGAGCAGGTGAAAGAGTGAGCAGCCTTCCTGGGAAGGTGAGTGGGGAGTGGAAGCAAAAAGAGGAGGCGGGATGCAGGCTGCGGGCCAGAAAAGGGGGGTGCTGGGCAGGAGGTGCGGGCAGGTCTCGCAGTGCTGGTGGGATGCGAGGCTCAGACAAGATGGGCATGCGTTCATTTATTGTAACGCAAGAAAATAACGATATATTACTTTCCCTTAAATTAAACTTACTTTTTGGAATAAAGGGCTTGAAGAATGGGATATTTAACCCATTCGGAGACCCAAGTAGTTTACAGTAGTTGATAAATGGCTGCTGATGGTATTATGATTCATAATTAGGAGCTTTTGTTCAGACTTCATGAAAACAGACTTCTGTGGCTTTGATAACAAATTTATTTAGTGGTTCTTGTGGTCTGAGAAACTGGGGAGGCAGGTACAAGGGAGCAGAGGATGGGATCTACTGGCAGGGAACTTATGGATAAGGAACAACTTCATTGAGAATTCCTTAACTACTGTATACAAAGAACTGTGTGTAGTAGTCTGTGTGTGGTTTCTGGAGAGGTAGTCTGTGGTTTTCAACAAATTCTAAAATGATTCATAGCTCCAAAAAGGCTAAGATCTACGAGAACTTATTTTACATAACTTATGATACAGACTTTTCACTAATTCATATCCTTATTATTCCAAGTTTGTCAAAAATGTGGCACTATAAAAATTTGGCCTTAAATTAGTGAATTATATATCTGGAGATAGTTTATCCTATGAAATTCCTTTTTATCCTAGTAAAATAAATGGGCTTTGTGGACTTGAAAATTCTTAACATATTAACTGTTGCTTTTTAGGATAAGAAGACAATACTACTTTTAAAATACACCTCACTGAACTGCAGCATTCAGAAAAAAATAACAACACTGCACTTCACTTCCCCTCCCCAAAACAAAAATCTACTGAGAAATGTTCAGGTAGAGCTTTTTTCCTGAGAACACTGAAGATACCCCAAAAGTGGTCTTTATTGAAAATATAAGGTACAGAAAAAACAAAAAAAGTAACAAAAAAAAAAAAAAAAGAAAATATAAGTTCTGCACACAATGACTACATCTGAATTGTGATGGTTACTTTACAGATCTCAAACAGGACATTTTAAAATTGAACTAAATTGCCAAGGATATCTTTTGTTTCAGTGTCACAAATAATCTAGATTTTAGCTTATCAATATTACTTTATAAAATGCACAATATTGAATATATCAATAAACAAAAGTAGTAACCTAGAAACTATTCAGTAGTCAATATTTTTAAATTTCAAATTCATGTCTGTTGGAAGCTGCCTTTTCATATCTGACAGTTATATTTTTAAAAGGGAAATCTTTTTTTTCCACTTCCCCAACAATCAAAATATTTGGCAAAAATCAATATTGAACCTTCTAAAACTCATGTGGAAGTGCAAAGGCCTTTTAAGGGGTTTGCATTACAAAATGTAAGACCTATTATAAAACCTTAGCATTTAAGATAGTGCAGTATTAGTGTAAGGACGGACAGCAGTACATCAGTGGAACAGAACAGAGTCCAAGAATAGACCCACACATTATTTTCCCTAATAAGATCTGCAAGGTGAATTGCATAGCCTTATGGAAGAAAAAAAAAACAAATCTTGACTCCTTATCACAACATACACAGAAATCAATTCTAGATAAATGGCGTATTTAAACCTAAAGTCAAATAAAAAAAAGCTTTTAGAATAAGTGTTGGCAGACTTTTCTTTTCCTTTTTTTTTTTTATTATTTTTTTGGGGGTACACCAGGTTCGATCATCTGTTTTTATACACATATCCCCGTATTCCCTCCCTTCCTTGACTCCCCCCCCCCCCGAGTCCCCCCCACCCTCCCCGCCCCAGTCCTCTAAGGCATCTTCCATCCTCGAGTTGGACTCCCTTTGTTATACAATAACTTCCCACTGACTATTTTACAGTTGGTAGTATATATATGTCTGTGCTACTCTCTCGCTTCGTCTCAGTTTCCCCTTCACCCCCCGCCCCCTCCCATACCCCGAGTTCTCCAGTCCATTCTTTGTATCTGCATCCTTGTTCTTGTCACTGAGTTCATCAGTACCATTTTTAGATTCCGTATATGTGAGTTAGCATACAATATTTGTCCTTCTCTTTCTGACTTACTTCACTCTGTATGACAGATTGTAGTTCTATCCACCTCATTACATATAGCTCCATCTCATCCCTTTTTATAGCTGAGTAATATTCCATTGTATATATATGCCACATCTTCTGTATCCATTCATTTGTTGATGGGCATTTAGGTTGCTTCCATGTCCTGGCTGTTGTAAATAGTGCTGCAATAAACATTATGGTACAAGTTTCTTTTGGGATTATGGTTTTCTTTGGGTATATGCCCAGGAGTGGGATGACTGGATCATATGGTAGTTCTATTTGTAGTTTTTGAAGGAACCTCCAAATTGTTTTCCATAGTGGCTGTACCAACTTACAGTCCCACCAACAGTGCAGGAGAGTTCCCTTTTCTCCACACCCTCTCCAACATTTGTGGTTTCCAGATTTTGTGATGATGGCCATTCTGATTGGTGTGAGGTGATACCTCATTGTGGCTTTGACTTGCATTTCTCTGATGATGAGTGATGTTGAGCATCTTTTCATGTGTTTGTTGGCCATCTGTATGTCTTCTTTGGAGAAATGTCTATTTAGGTCTTCTGCCCATTTGTGGATCGGGTTATTTGCTTTTTTGGTATTAAGCTTCATGAGCTGCTTGTATATTTTGGAGGTTAATCCTTTGTCCGTTGTTTCATAGGCAATTATTTTTTCCCATTCTGAGGGTTGCCTTTTAGTCTTGTTTATGGTTTCTTTCGCTGTGCAAAAGCTTTTAAGTTTCATGAAGTCCCATTTGTTTATTCTTGATTTTATTTCCATGATTCTAGGAGGTGGGTCCAAAAGGATCTTGCTTTGATGGATGTCATAGAGTGTTCTGTCTATGTTTTCCTCTAGGAGTTTGATAGTGTCTGGCCTTACATGTAGGTCTTTAATCCATTTCGATTTTATTTTTGTGTATGGTGTAACGAAGTGCTCTAATTTCATTCTTTTACATGTAGCTGTCCAATTTTCCCAGCACCACTTATTGAAGAGGCTGTCTTTTTTCCATTGTATACTCGTGCCTCCTTTGTCAAAGATAAGGTGCCCATATGTGTTTGGGCTTACTTCTGAGTTCTCTATTCTATTCCATTGATCTTCCTTTCTATTTTTGTGCCAGTACCATACTGTCTTGATCACTATGGCCTTGTAGTATCGTTTGAAGTCAGGAAGCCTGATTCCACCAACTCCATTTTTCCTTCTCAAGATTGCTTTGGCTATTCGGGGTCTTTTGCGTTTCCATACAAATCGTAAGATTTCTTGCTCTAGTTCTGTGAAAAATGCCATTGGTAATTTGATCGGGATTGCATTGAATCTGTAAATTGCTTTGGGTAGTACAGTCATTTTCACGATGTGGATTCTTCCAATCCAGGAACATGGTATGTCCCTCCATCTGTTTGTGTCATCTTTGATTTCTTTCATCAATGTCTTAAAGTTTTCTGCATACAGATCTTTTGCCTCCTTAGGCAGGTTTATTCCTAGGTATTTTATTCTTTTTGTTGCAATGGTGAATGGGAGTGTTTCCTTAATTTCTCTTTCTGCTCTTCCGTTGTTAGTGTATAGGAATGCAAGAGGTTTCTGTGCATTAATTTTGTATCCTGGCAGACTTTTCTTAAAGGGCTAGATCATAAATATTTTAGGTTTCGCAGATCATACAGTCTGTGTTGCAACTACTCAGCTCCATGCCGTTGAAGAGGGGAAGCAGCTGTGGATCACATAGAAGTGAAGGAGCCTACCTGTGTGCCAATAAAACTTTATTTACAAAAATAGATTTGGCTTGCAGGCCATGGTTTTCCATCCTCTGTCCTAGAACATCTTTCTGACCTGGAGTAAGCAAAGATTTCTTAAACTGAACACAAAAGGTGGTAACAAAAAATAAAAATTTGATAAATTAGACTACATTTAAATTTTTAAATCTAGCCATCAAAAGTCACTGTTAAGTTAGTGAAAGAAGAAAATATTCAAAACACATATATTCAACAAAGGATTCACATCCAGAATATATAAACACACACACACACACACACACACACACACACCCATAAGTAGATTTTTTTACAAGACAACCCAATAGAAAAAAAAGGCAAGAAATTCTTGAATGAAAGTTTTACAAAAGGAATGCCACAAAAGTTAACATCCAAATGGCCAATAAACATGTGAAAGGTTCACAGCCTTATTAGTTATCAAGAAAATAAAAGATAAAGCTTCAATAATATTCCACTATGTAGACACAGATTTAAAAGGTGCGCAACCCTAAGTGTTGTCAAAGATGCAGCACAAATGGACGTCTCACATCCTCTGGTGAGAGTGTAAGTGGGTGTGATGCCTTTGGAAAACTGTACTGTCTACTTGAGGTAACCATAGGTATATCCTGTGATCCAACTGTTCCATTCCTTGGTATAAAATCAACATAAACACGTCCAATATGTTCACTAAGGAGACGTGTACCTGAATGGCCCCAGTGACACTCTCCTAATTGTCACAAGCTGGGAACTACCCAATCACATCAACCAAAGGACATAAATATACATGCTTTAGTCACACTATGGATGTAGCATTGAGAAAGATCTACAGCTACACAAAAGGAATGACATTCTCACAATGTATCTTCCTACTGGGTAGCAATAAGAATAATCTACAACTACATGCAAAACATGGGTGAACCTCTTCCCACCTCCACCCTTCAAAAAAATACAGAGTGAAAGAAGCCAGACACCAGCAGAATACATGTGATATGAATCCATTCGTATGAAGTTCGGAAACAGGCAGAATTGATGTGTGCTGTGGGAACTGAAGTTTCTGGTTACCCTGGGGTAGAGGACACAGTAACTGAGGAGTGAGGACGTGGAGGAGCCTCAGGGCTGGTGATGTTCTGTTTCTTGAACAAGGTACTGGTGTCATAGGTGTGTCCAGT
Source organism: Hippopotamus amphibius kiboko (assembly GCF_030028045.1). Taxonomy (NCBI): domain Eukaryota; kingdom Metazoa; phylum Chordata; class Mammalia; order Artiodactyla; family Hippopotamidae; genus Hippopotamus; species Hippopotamus amphibius. The sequence continues at coordinate 81,866,260 of NC_080191.1, read as the reverse complement.
TGGTGGGGATTAATGGCGATGTGCGTGTAGGTGCACTGCACTCTGCTGCGGTTTGCTGCACAGACTTGACTCAGTTGCAGAGCATTAGATTAGTCTAAAGATGATGGAGACGATTCCCCTGGGCTCCCTCTCCCCTTCCCTGCTTTGTGTTTATTTTGTTCTCCTTTTACTTCTATTTAATGTAAGTTTGATGTTCCAAAAATAACCCACAACCTATAAGTCCAAACTGATAAGAATAAATGTTGAATAAATTAGTAGATAGAAGAGAAGAATTCCAATGATTTGTGTAGATACTCTGTCCACAAGGGGGTGGACCAAGCCCCACCTCCCCACTGAGCATAGTGATTTCCTTTCAAAGAGTGCGCTATGGAAAGGAGGGAAAAGAATAACCTCACAGTGTGGAAACCTGAGAAACACTGCCTTAGCGGGTGATTAAGGTCAACATCATCACCAGTAAGTCACGTTGATAGTATGTACCCATAATATGATATGTTAAAAATGATGCTTTACCTCTGTGGCCCTCCTCCAAAAGCCTATAACCTCACTCTAGTCATGAAAAAACATCAGACAAGCCCAAATTGAGGGTCATTTCACAAAATATCTGCCCAGAACTCCTCAAAACTGTCAAAGTCATCAAAAACAAGGGAAGTCTGAGAAAATATCAGAGCCAAGAAGAGCCTAGGAGATGTAACATCTAAATGTCATGTGGTATCCCGGATGAACTCCTGGGTGAAAAGAAGGATACTAGGTAAAAACTAAGTAAATTCGAGTAAAGTATGGACTTTAATAATAGTATAGCAATATTCATTAATTCATTATGACAAACATGCTCTACTACTGTAACATGTTAAAAATAAGGGAAATTGGACTCTTTGTGCTATCTTTGCAACTTTCCTGTAAATCCAAGATTATTACATGGAAGCAACCAAAATGTCCATCAACAGATGAATGGATAAAGAAGATGTGGTACATATGTACAATGGAATATTACTCAGCCATAAAGAAGAATGAAATAATGCCATTTGCAGCAAGAGATTATCATATTAAGTGAAGTAGGTCAGACAGAGAAACATAAATATCATATGATATCACTTATATGTGGAATCTAAATAGGACACAAATAAACTTATCTATGAAGCAGAAACAGAATTGCAGTCATAGAGAACAGACTTGTGGCTGCCAAGGAGGAGCAGGTTGGGCGAGGGTTGGATTGGGAGTTTGGGATTAGCAGATGCAAACTCTTATATATAGAATGGATAAACAACAAGGTCCTACTGTATATAGCCTAGGGAATTATATTCAGAATCCTATGAGAAACCATAATGGAAAAGAATCTGAAAAAGAATATATATCTAAAAGAATATATATCTAAAAGAATATATATATAACTGAATCACTTCGCTGTACAGCAAAAATTAACACAACATTGTAAATCAACTATACTTCAATTTAAAAAAAAGAAAAGAAGAAAATTATTACAAAGTAAAAGTTTACCTAAAAGAAAACCCACATAAGAAGCATTGAGTCCTAAACTAGGAAGCGTGCCCTGCGGAATCAAGTTATTAACAAAAAGGAAATGCAAAAGTAGGCAACGATGACTAGTTTTATAACCCAGTACCAAGTTGTAATACAGCAGTTATGCTCTGCCTCTCTCCAAGTCTGAATGCATTTTTAGTGATTAAACTTTATGAATGTGTATTTCTTTTGTTTACTTCAGCACATGAAGGTGGGAGCTTTATGTGCTATAACTCACTCAGAGATATTTTAAGTTAAACTCTTCAAATGTTAAACTTCATGCAGAAGAACGGAATGATGAAAGAGGGAATGTTTTTGTTAGTAATTACAGACTATTAAAAATAAGTTTTCACTCCAGTACACTCGTTCAACAAATATAATAGAAGCATCATAGAACACTGGAACTGAAAGGGACATTTAAGAGATTAGCTCAGCTCCTTCAACGTTACATGAAATAAGTGAGTGCCAGAGAGTTTGGACTTGCCTAAGGTCATAGTAAATTGGCAGGAGAGCTGGAATTTACTTGTTCAGTTGAACAAGTATTTACAGAGTACTTATTATGTTTCCAGTGCTGTGGTGGGTGCTAGAAATATAAAAATGAGTAAGACTTTCTCCCTTAGGAGGACAAGTGGGAGACAGGGGTGATGAACACGGCTCAGCGTGGTAGCAAGCAGGCAGACAGGAGTACAGGTGTCATGACAACAGAGGAGCAGGTCACCTGACACAGCTAGCTGGGCATCACGTGATCCTTGGGAAGGTGGGTGGGATTAGCCAGGTGAGGCGGCCCGGGACAGGTATTCCGAGCAGAGCTGATTACATGAGCCTAACGCAGAAGAGGTGAGTAACATGTCATGTGGGAAACTCTAGGCTTCCTGCTGTTACTGACTAGTGCAGGCAGGAAGCTAGGGCAAACTAGGAATTCTAGGGGAGGGGAGGGTTTGTGCCACTTAATGAGCTGAGTCTTTATCCTACTAGAAGTGGAAAGTTATTGAACGGTTTTGAATTTGGGGTCGCTCAGATGGCTTTGTGGAGAACAGATCTGAGGACAAGACTAATTACTGGGAATTCTGTCTGAGCAGTGACCGCAGAACTCAAGAGACAGACGGCAAAGGGCCGGTTTAGGAAGATGGTAAGTGTGGAGAGAAAGAGGTTAATTCAGGATATGTACACACTGCTATATTTACAATGGATAACCAACAAGGACCTGCCGTAGAGCACAGGGAACTCTGCCCAATGTCATGTAACAACCTAAATGGGAAAAGACTTTGAAGAATAGATACATGTGAATGTATAACTGAATCACTTTGCTGTACACCTGAAACTATCACAACGTTGTTAATCAACTATACTCCCATGTAAAATAAAAAGGTAAAAAATAAACCACACACAAAAAAAGAAATGTTGAAGAAAAGTGATTGAAGGTTAATTGGATGGGCAGGGTGAGTCGGGAGAGGGGAGGAAGGTGCTGGCTGACCCTCGTTGTAGCACAGGTCTTTGGGAGATGTCAAGGAGCACACAAAATCCCCAGGCTTCATGGACCTGTCTGTCCATCTCCACCCAGGAAAGAGCTCTGAAGACCAGCAAGTGAAGCAGTTTGATAGACGTTTGAAAGAAAACAAACAACAACAACAAAACTCATCCTAGGATGAGAGGGGCCTTCATGCCCTGTATTCACAGAATCGAGAGAAACCATCGAGGTGATTCTCTGCAGAGCCAAGAGGATTTGCTTCTAAGGCTTTTGTCTTCACTCCAAGACTACAGAGAGCTCACCCTAAATTCTAAGCATACCCCAAAAGAGGCACAGCCTGGACTCCCTGCCCTGAGACATGCCATGATAGGCTGTGGTGACCGGATGACTGAGCTGCCTATAAAGGCAGAGAATATGGGAAGAGGATCAGGAGAAAAGATCATGAGTGTAGCTTTAAACAAGCGAAATTTCAAATGCCTTAGACATTCAGTTAGAGAAATTCAAAAGGCAGCAGGACAATCAAGTCTGAAATCCAGGGAAGACACACCCATGGGAGCATCATAAGTTATGATGAGAAAAAAATCATGGAAGTGATGCCATTTCTCACCGAGAAGAACAGTGGAAGGAAGGGCAGGCCGAGGAGGCCAGTCTCGAGGTCACAGCATCTGGAACAAAAGTCTCCAATAGATGGTTCAATGAAATAGTAAAAAGTCTACCAAGAAAACTAGAAGAGAATTGTCTCCCAGCACTAAAGTTTGATGGTTTTCAGGAGAGAGTGATCGATGGTGTTGAATTTTAAAAAAAGAGCCACTAGAAACAGAACCCAGAGATATTCATTGGATCTGACAATGTGGAGGAATGGGTGACATTAGTGACGGTGGTTTCAGCAGAGTGATTGACCTTAACTGCAGTGAGGTGGGTGATGAAGACAAGGGGACTGCTTTTCTGGGCTGTTCTGGAAAGGTTGGGGTGAGACAGGAGAAAGGCAAGAAAACGTCTAGAGGCAGAGCTGAGGGAGGCTCTTTGGCTGTAGTCTGTTTTATTTGGGATGAGATGTGTAGTATATTTGTAGGCTACCTGGAAAGATGCCCACGAGGAAGGCAGGCATTGGGGAGACAGGGTGTGGATAAGGCAGAGCCCTGGCGGAGGCAGGAGAGACCAGGGGCGAAGGACACCAGAAGGAGGGGCTGCCATCGAGCAGTGAAGGAATACCTCCTAATCTGGAGGGAAGGAGGGAGGGAAAATGAATTATATAGATGTGTGCGTGAGTGTGTGTGTGTGTGTGTGTGTGTGTGTGTGTGTTTCCCAGAAAGGGTGGTGGGGCAGTAGGAGCTGAAGATCATGTTGCAGACTTTGTTATTTATTTATTTATCTATCCACATTTAGTTTTCCTAGTAGGAGGTACAGTCATCGGCTGAGAATGAAGTTAAGGAGAGTCCTGGGAGAGCAGAGAGGGTTTGGAGGAAGATGAAGGTGTGAAGGCAAGGGAATTACTGAGGATGAAAATAAAAACGTTAAACTGAGGTTGTTAAATTGGGAGACCCAGTGTTTGACACAACGATCTGCAAGTTTCTATGATTGTTTTTTCAGTTCTGCTCAGCTAACAAAATTTTCTAGGGCATTTATTATGTATCCTTTAATGAATTATTGGCTTTGTGCATTGCAAACATTGCCTAAACCCCAGTAGGTGCGTATATTTATGACCCCAATTTACAGGTTAAGAAACTTCTCGCAGGTTGCACAGCTGGTAAAGAGGCAAGGCACCAACACCAAACCCTATGCTGTTCACCAAAATGCTCTATTTCCTCCCAAGGAGTCAGAGCTTTAAGAATAGATAAGGGCTTCCTAGGTGGCTCAGTGGTTAAGAATTCACCTGCCAATGCAGGGGACATGGCTTCGATCCCTGCTCCAGGAAGATCCCACATGCCATGGAGCAACTAAGCCCATGCGCCACAACTATTGAACCTGTGCTTTAGAGCCGTGAGCCACAACTATTGAGCCCACATGCTGCAACTACTGAAGTCCATGCACCTAGAGCCCGAGCTCTGAAACAAGAGAAGCCACGGCAATGAGGAGCCTGCGCACCACAACAAAGAGTAGCCCCCACTCACGGAAACTAAAGAAAGCCCGCGCACAGCAAAAAATACCCAACACAGCCAATAAAATAAATAAATACATAAATAAATAAATAAATAAAAGAATAGATACAACATTTTGCACAGCCTCAGGGAATTCCTAATCCACAAAAGAAGTTATGTCATATGTAAGCAACCTAAATGTCCATCAACAGATGAATGGATAAAGAAGGTGTGGTACATATGTACAATGGAATATTACTCAGCCATAAAAAAGAACGAAATTATGCCATTTACAGCAACATAGACTCAAAGATGATCACACTAAGTGAAGTAAGTCAGACAGAGAAAGACAAATACCATATGATATCACTTATATGTGGAATCTAAAATAGGACACAAATGAACTTATCTATGAAACAGAAACAGACTCACAAAAAGAATGGACTTGTGGTTGCCAAGGGGGAGGTGGAGTGGGGGAGGGAAGGAGTGGGAGTTTGTGATTAGCAGATGCAAACTATAACACATAGAATGGATAAACAACAAGGTCTCTACTGTAGAGCACAGAGAACTATAGTCAATATCCTGTGATAAACCACAATGGAAAAGAATATGAAAAAGAATATATATATGTGTGTAACTGAATCATTTTGCTGTAGAGCAGAAATTAACACATTCTAAATCAATTATACTTCAATAAAATAAAATTTTAAAATATCTCTAGAAGTGTTAGGTGAAAACTGGTAGAAATGGAACAAGAAAAAGTAAGCATGAAAAGGAACCAATTGGGATGGAAAGAGAAATAAAAACCAATAGGAAATCTTAGAAAAAAAGAAGTATGTCAGTAAATGATCTCAAGTGAATGTGAGGGACTGCTGTGCTCAGCGGGGAAGAGGGGACCCTCACTGCGCTTTCAGGGAGCATCCTCCCTCCAGGCTGACATCTTAGTGGTCACCAGGTGGATGAGGAGGGGGAGTTCCACACTTTGTGCCAAAGCAAGAAGACATGAGGAGAGGGCTTCTTTTTGCTCAATGTACCTGGGACTTGTAGAGTGTGGGGTGGGAGGGTTGGGTGAAATATGGGACCAGATATTACAGGCGGTGAGTCTGCTGAGAACATCCTTTGCCTGGGAATCAGCCAGAGAATATGTAAGTTCGTACAGAAGAGACGACATTAGATTTCAATTTTAGAAACATGACCGTGCCAGGAACAGGCAGGATGGATTGTACAACGGGGAGACTGATAACCATCAAAATGATAAGCTGTCACTTACTCCAGGTCCGGCACTGTGTGAGTCACGGACACAGATTCCATGATGTGATCATCGTAGAAACCCCATGAGGGAGTATGATTATTCCCATTTCACCGGTGAGGAAATAAAGGCACTCAGGGGTTCAGTAACTTGCCAAGGTCTCAAAACTAAAACGTGGCAGAGGCAGAACCTGAACACAGGCGGGTTGGCTGAGGCAGGGACCTTGGTGGGGAGCCTGATACCGTGGCCTTAGGACACGCAGGACCAGGCCAACAGCAATGGGGGGAGGGAAGCGAGGACCAGCACCGGGTCCGAGATGTGCGCCAGGGTTTCCTTGTTTTTCATAGTTTCACTGTTTACATCTAAACACGGATCTCATGCCACCTGTAGTGAGCTGACTGGTGTCCCCCATAAACTTTACATCTATCCAAGGCCTCAGGATGTGATCTTATTTGGAACCAGGGTCTTTGCAGATGTAATCAATTGTTAGTATAACCTCACCTAACTCCAATGACCGGTATTCTCGTAAGGAGAGGAGAGGACACACGAAGAAGAATGAGGATAGAGACAGCTTGGGATGACGGGGTACAAAGCTGGGAACAGCCAAGGACTGCCAGGCCCAGCAGACACCAGTGGGAGGCAGGGACGAGTCCCTCCCTGGGACCTTCAGAGGGAGCGTCTCCCTGCTGACAGCCCGGTTTCAAACTTCTGGCTCCAGACTGTGAGAGTCTAAATCTCTGTTGTTTTAAGCCCAGCCGTTAGTGGTAATTTGTTACAGCAGCCCTAGGAAACTAATACAACACCTTTCCCCACTCACGTTAAAGTTCTACTTACGGTTACCTTCTCATATGTGTATATCTACATAGAATTGTGTCCGAATAAGTGCGTGGTTTCTGCAGGAAAAATCCTTCACGGCGGATGCACTCCCCAGGCCGCTGTCTTTATTACATTTTCTGCCATTTGCCCAACAGACTCACCTCATTTGGATTCCCTGGGGTGAACCTTGCTTTCACCTTCTCTTGTTGCCACACTTTAAGTATTTGGGGTTCCAAAAACAGAATTCTTTTTTTTAACCCTAGCGTGGCAATGACACGAAGTTAGGATTTCCTTTATACCCAAAACACTAGCCTCTGGGCTTGCTAAGGGTATGAAAGTGCTCAAGCCTGCTTCTGGCTTAACTTTTGCCCTGACCCAGGAGCTGATGGAGTCTGCTCTTATTCAAGGCTGGAAATATCAGAAGCTGTTTGCGAAGCCCAGGATAAGCAACGTGAGCAAACACAAAGGGAGTCTTTTCTCATCGTATTTGAAAGACAGAGTTCCTACAATGGAGAATTGTAGAATTTCAGAGCTGGCCAGACAGAATTGGCACGTCACTCCTATGTAACAAAAGGAGTTAAAATTGTTTTAATCTCTACCGATACAGTGGCATGGACTTAACTTTCACATCGTTTATCCTTTTCTCTGCAAACGATTTTCTTGTTGACGTGTCACTTATATTGGTTACCTATTTCACAGATGCTCTGGGATTGGTTCTGTTTACCGTTCATTTCTCACAGAGAAAAGCTGGATGCAAATGTATTTGAGGTTTTCTGGGGCTGCCTACTCAGACACATCAGTCACAGAGACACCCACCCACACACACCCCCTCCCAGAAGAGTTGGAGGTGCAGCCTGATGGTAAAGAGAGAGACGTGGTGACTTGAGCAGTCCCGCTCGAAGCATCTTCTCTTCTCTTCACCTGCTGCCGTAACTCCAGATGATGCTGTTCATCTCATGCTTTCCAGTGAGCAAGAGTATTGTGAGTTGTGTGTGCATGTGGAGGTAAATAACAGTCCTGTTCTCCAGAAACGAAATACACAGTAACAGAACAGGTACCACTTCCCTGTTAAAATCCATTCCTGCAAGGTTTTTGTGGTTGTTGTTTTGATGAATTAATAATATTACGAGATGGACAGCAGATCCCAAGGTCAGTGGTGAGGAGGTTCTTCTTGACTTTCAGACCCTAGCTGAAATATCTCTTCCTTGGGGACCTCCGTTTATTTGATCGTAACACTCACCTGAGTTTTCTTTTTCGTTAATTTATTCATTGGTCTTTTTTCTGCCTGTCCAGACTTACAGACTCTGACCCACCTTATTCAGCACAGCCTCCACAGAGCCGAGCACTGTGCCTGGTGGTGCTCAAGGGTCCGCTCACTGACTGAGTCCCTGCTGCGGGGCAGGCTTCCCGGAACCATAGGGTGAGGATGGAGAGAACGAAGCCATGTCATTGAAGACAGGGGAGTAGAAGCAGGGTCTCTGGTGGGGATATGAGCAGAATCTCGGGTCGTGTTGGGAAGGGCTTGGCTTCAGGATCTGCAGAGACACAGGAGGGAAGCATCCTGAGCCCAGGCACAGAGCCCCAGCACTGAGCCAGGGACCACGGGGCGCGTCCTGAAGCGAGGTGTGTAGAGAGGTGACGGGGATGGATGGAAGCTGAGCGCTTCTAATGCTAGCCTATAAAATGTGACACATCAATCAGTCTCTCATAAAGAATTGTTGGATTCCCAAGTACCATTCCCAGGGGCTTTATAACAAAAGTACACATTTTGAAATCCTGTGTGTATGTATACACTTCATGTGTAATGGCATCATAATATAGGAGTGGTGTGCAGTGAAATAGGTTAGAAAAAAGCCATTTGGACTTTGAAATAAAATAACTGAGCTAAAGTGTGCAAAACACTCTCAGGCAAACATTCGGGTCAAGGTACCTGGCTTGGGGATATGCCTTTGCCTGTTCTCTCTCCATCTGATCCCATGTGGCTTTTTATAGGAAACAAGAGAGGCTTATTTAACCCGAAACATCCTAGGTATGTATTGCCAGGTGAAGAAATTGTGGAAAGAAAGGAGAGGATGTCACCGTTTTGAAGGAAAAGTGGAGACCGTAGCTGTGTCAACATTACCCAGTGTCACCTGGTTACATTAGAAAGTTCTGAATAAATAGCTTGAGGGGAAAAAGACACTTTCCTTTTCTGAGTTAATACATCTCTGTGCTGTTGTCTGGACGTCTTTTCAATTTTCCTTTGTTGACTTGGCTGTTTTTGGATCAGAAACGCCTTTTTCTTATCTGTGGGAAGGAATGCTTTTCTAACTGGAGCCTGATGGCTTTGCGGGGCTGTCAGGGTTTGTGTGGATTTACCAGAGAACACAAAAGCCTGTGTCGCCCGTGAAGAATTGAAATATGTTGAAATATGTCCTATAGTGCCCGAGGGCTCACCAGATGGGGAAATAAGATGAGCATGCCAGCCTGGGGAGTGGCCACCACTACCCTCCCTGCCTCTGTACCGCTGGTGGCAACTTCGCCCTCCCTCCAGGGCCCTGTTCTGATGGACACTTTACTCGGGGCGGGGTGTCAAGGAGAGGAGCAGGGACCAGGGGCCTGGTGTTGCACGTGTTATAGTTCAGGGCACTGTGTTTCTCCTTTATGCTACATTTCCTGGGAATTGGGAACCTGATGAGGCAGGAAGTGATGGAGAGGAGAGAGGCAACGGGGTGAAAGATGTGAGAAAGGCACAGTCATTGAGAGATTTCCAGGAAACAAACAAACAAACAAAAGACTTTTATTGTGACAGTGCTATAAATAATCGTTACTGTATTAGTTAAGATTATATTACCCTGAGGTAGTAGAAATTGGACTACCAGTGGCCTATCGGGTTCAGGATTTGCTTTCCTCACACAACAAGAAGTTTGGAGGAAATCAAGCCTCCGCAGCGTCATTAAGGACTGGGCTCTGTCTGCTGCACCCTCCTCCGTCTGTCATCCTCAGGTTTACCCTCTCATGGTCGAAAGATGGCTGCTTCACCTCCAACCTCACAGCTGCATTCCAGTCAAGTGGCAAAGGGCCCAAGGGGATCCTAACAGGCTTGGCCTTTTCGTGGGAAAAGATCCTTCTCCAGGGATTTCTGCCCACCCGCCTTTGGCCAGAACTGAGTTACATGGTAACCCTTCCCTGCAAGGGAGTCTGAGAGCTTGGGGACTTAGTTTTCCAGCCTCTAGGGCAGAGGGCAGCACTGAGAGAGAAAGGGGTGGTTATGGATTTTGAATCAACCACAGTGGCTTAAGGCCAAACGAGCAAACAATCCAAGGAAAATAATTCAACAGACCTTGTTTATCGCACTTCATTTTATTGCGTTTTTTACGCAGTGAAGGTTGTTGGCAACCCTGCCTTGAGCACGTCTATTGGCACCATTTTCCCCACAGCGCTGGCTCACCTCATGTCTCTGCATCACAGTTTGATAATCCTTACAATATTTCAAACTTTTTCATTATTTTATATTTGTTATAGTGATTTGTGATCAGTGACGTTTTTATTGAAGTATAGTTGATTTACAGTGTTGCATCAATTTCTGCCATATAGGAAAGTGAATCAGTTATATACATATATATATTATTTTTCAAATTATTTTCTGTTATAGTTTATTACAGAATATTGAATAGTTTCCTGTGCTATACAGTAGGACCTTGTTGTTTGTGATCAGTGATCTTTGATATTACTACTATGCCTGGCTGAAGGCTCAGATGATGGTTAGCATTTTTTAACAATAAAATATTTTCAAATTAAGGTTATAAATTGTTTTTTAGACATAATGCTACTGTACAACCAATAGACCACAGAATAGTATAAACATAACTTTTATTTGCACTGTGAAACAGAGTATTTATGTGGCTTGCTTTATTGCTGTGGCCTGGGACCAAACCTGCACTATTACTGAGGTGCACCTGTATCTCTGAGTGCCAAGCTGTGCAAAGTGAAGCAGGAGTTCCAACAATCAAAGGCCGTTAGGTAGAGAACTGCACATCAACCAGGAAAGAGGACAGCAAACAAAGGCCCTTGACCAAGTGCTCTAGACATTCTCTGCTTTATGCTTCCATCTTGTAAAGTGTTTCTGCTCTCACAGCACTGAAGAACAAACAGGACAGCAATGTTTTATAAGATACAAAGGCAATTTTCTCTCCCAGGAGGTTGGAAGGGTCCATGTCCCCTTGCTCTCTGTGCTCCTTTGGTCCAGGTCAGATATTCCGGCAGCAAAGGCTGGAGATGCTGTGGCGGTAACGCAGTGGGCAGAAACCATGGCAGGGCTAGGGAGTGAGTAAGACACAGGGACAGGGAAGATTGTTTTTCTGTTTTGTTTTGTTTTTTCTCATCTCTCTTCCTTTTTGGCCCCGATTAATGTAGCCTTCAAGTCCATCATCTCCTCTTTGGGGTCTGCTTGCATCTCTCCTCTGTGGCAGTCTTAGTTGCCCCCCTGTGCACACGTGACAGCTGATGTCCGCCTGTATCACTCGTGTCAGGGCAGCATCCTTCCCCAGTAGACGACTACATGGAGCCCACAGTGCTCCAAGCTCTGATGAAGACCTGGGTTTAGTGCAGTTCAGCTCCTGCCCTACAGCAGCACTGCCCAATAGAAATAATGTGAGCCCACCAGTCAGAATGGCCATCATCAAAACATCTAGAAACAATAAATTCTGGAGAGGGTGCGATGAAAAAGGGAACCCTCCTGCACTGTTGATGAGAATGTAAGTTGGTACAGCCACTATGGAAAACAGTTTGGAGGTTCCTTAAAAAACTAAAAATGGAATTACCATATGAACCAGCAATCCCACTATTGGGCATATTCCCAGAGAAAACCATCATCCAAAAAGAAACATGTACCACAATGTTCACTGCAGCACTATTCACAGTAGCCAGGACATGGAAACAACCTAAATGCCCATCAACAGATGAATAGATAAAGAAGATGTGGCACATATATACAATGGAATATTACTCAGCCATAAAAAGGAATGAAATTGAGTTACTTGTAGTGAGGTGGATGGACCTAGAGACTGTCATATAGAGTGAAGTAAGCCAGAAAGAGAAAAACAAATATCATATGCTAACTCATATATATGGAATCTAAAAAAAAATGGTACTGATGAACCCAGTGACAGGGCAAAAACAAGACACAGAGGTAGAGAATGGACTTGAGGACACGAGGTGGGGGTGGGGGGCGAAGGGGAAGCTGAGACAAAGTGAGAGAGTAGCATTGCCATACATACACTACCAAATGTAAAGTAGATAGCTAGTGGGAAGTTGCTGTATAATAAAGGGAGATCAACTAGATGATGGGTGATGACTTAGAGGGCTGGGACAGGGAGGATGGGAGGGAGTAATGGGAGGGAGGGGATGTGGGGATATATGTATAAATACAGCTCATTCACTTTGGTGTACCTCAAAAACTGGCACAACAGTGTAAAGCAATTATATTCCAATAAGAGCTTAAAAAAAAAGAAAAGAAATAATGTGCGCCCTGCGGGTAATTTTAAGTTTTCCATTGTCCACATTCAAAAAGGTAAAGAGAAATAGGTAAAATTAATTTTAATAATATATTTCATTTAAACTAATATAACCAAAAATTATCGGTTTAAATAATATTTATTAAATTTTGTATTGATATTCTATTGACATAACATTATTTGACATGATAATCATTATTCCATATAAACATTATTAATGAGATGCTTTACACTCTTTTCTGCACACCGAATCTTCAGACACCCATGTGTATTTTATGCTTACAGTGCATCTGAATTCACAGCAGCCACCAGAGCCACACGTGGCCAGTGGGTGCCACGTGAGACAGCACTGCCCTAGAGCATAAATAATGATTTATTATAAAACTTGCTAATTATGCCTGATAAGGGTCTGCTATGCAGAGTTCATGACTGTGATAATGAGGGAAAGTGACTGGCCCCCCCAGTCGGTTCCCCAAAAGTATGCACTTATCTTAGTGACTTTCCCATCTCCCAGAGTCTAGATCTCACCTCATAGATTCAGAAAAACTTGATTTGTTCAAAGTCCTAAAGTTGATTTACTTCAGAATCCTGACTCTCAGACCGGTGGATAAAAATAAGAATCCCGGTCCATTTGCAGTGAGGCGTGCCAGGAGCTCTGGCCTTGGTGTCACCTCCTTGGACCAGGGTTCAGTGCCCTGACCTGTTTCTGTACAGCCAAGTCATAATCACCTGAGGAGATGCTTTTAAAATTCCTCCTCCCCAGGGCTGAGGGAGGAGTCAGGCATCACCTGTTTTCCATCTTCCAGGTGATACCAGGGCGCAGCCTGGCTCAGAATCTGCCCCACCCTCTGTGTATACGCATAAGGGGAGATTCAGCGCACAGGTTAAATGATTGGTCCAGTGCCTCTGGGCTGAACCAGAGCAAGCTGGAACCCAGCTTATTCTCCTTCAGACCAGTGTCTGAGAATTTGGGATACGCAGTTTTCTTGATTCGTACAAAAACTTCGTTATATGGAATAGTGCTTAAATTAATTTAAATGTGTGGATATAAAGAGGAACCGTGATAGAAGCATTCAAGTATATATGTTTAGTTCATTTCTTAATTCAATAAAGCGCCATTTACATATTAGGTATGGTGACTCTTTAGTCATTGGTTCTGTTTTCTGAGGTGAATGCTACGGGTCCCATTTTTAAAATGAGGAAATAGATACACAGAGAGGTCAATAGACTTGCCTGAGGTCTCACAGGTAGTGAATGGCCAAGTCAGGAAGCAAACTCCAATCAGAAGATCTAGTCCTGTCTTTCTTTTCTTTTTCCAAAAATATAATCTTATATTTGTACATTTCTTCATCTTGTATGTTATTTTTCCTGCAGGCATTATTATCTTAATTGATTTGGTCAGTAGTTTCATTAACTCTATGGCAAAATTCTCTTTATTTAGAAAACTAGAGAAAGATACGTGAAAAAGTGAACTTATAAATTTTCCAGGTTGTGCCTAATAGTTACAGTTTGTACTCAAAATCATCTAAGGCATCTCAGAAAGATTTTAATAGGGCTGTATCTCTGATAAATTAAGTGTGTAGGTGTCATTTTCTTCTGTTTTCTTTTTTTTGGGGGGGGTTGCTGGCTGGGTAGAGAGACCCCATCAAAGAGGAGTGTGAGTGAAATGTACTTACATTTCACAAAAGACCATGATAGATGAACTTGGATCGGTCCCAGTCCAGGAGAACAGAAGGGGGATCTTGGTGTTCAAATAGAATCTGATCTAGACTCAACTTGTCAAAATAAATGTTGGACATACTTGTCTTATTCAAATGTTGATTTAAACATTAACAGTTTCTTCAAGCAATACCTTTAGTGCTTAACAACTTATACCAACAGGTTTTTCTTTATGTTTCTTTGAAGTCTAGATCTTTTGCTCTCAACAGAATGAGAGTCGTCACGAGAAATGACAGGTCCTGGCATAGGACAGGTCCTGTGTGTACGTGAGAAGGCAGGGAGCTCAGGGAAGCCACAGCTTGTCACCGGAACGGGCATTAGGTGACGGTAGCTACTGCAGTGGCTACTGCAGTTTGGCAATGGTTTGAGCCACAGAGTGAGCACACAAAACTAACTTGTTTAGTTGTGTATCTCCTGGAGGGGGGGGCCAGGGTGAAACCTATTTGGGAAAACTAAAGTGAAGATAAAGCACAGAACTTTGAGGTCCAAAGAATTCTATTCAGTGTTTGCTTAGTCAACAAAGACTTTTTTGAGTATCTTTGAAATGCCAGGAATTGTTCTAGGTCTGGAAGTAAGAACAGTAAATGAAACAGATAGGGACCTTGCCCTCCAGTGGCTTACATTCCAGTGACGGGGAATCATCACTGAGCAGACAGTAAGTCAAAAAACAAGCTCAGTGCAGCTGTTTTTTAAAATTATTTTCCATTATGATTTATCTCAGGATTTTGAATATAGTTCCCTGTGCTATACAGTAGGACCTTGTTATTTATCCATCCTATATATAAAAGTTTGCATCTGCTAACCCCAAACTCCCACTCCTTTTCTACCCCAACCCACCTCCCCCTTGGCAACCACAAGTCGGTTCTCTATGTCTGTGAGTCTTTCTGTTTCGTAGATAAGTTCCTTTGTGTAGTATTTTAGATCCCACATGTGAGTGATATTATATGATTTTTGTCTTTCTCTATCTGACTTACTTCACTTAGTATGAGAATTTCTAGGTTCATCCATGTTCACTGCAGCTTTTTAAATGCCATGAAGGAAACCAGCAGGGGAGAAAATGACTGGTGGTGGGTGAGAATGTCATCTTCCATAGAGTCAGGGAGGGCTTCTCTGAAGAGGTGACATCTGAGGTGAGAGCTGCCCACCCAAGAGTTAGAGGAAGAGCATGCCCAGCAGGGGAAGCGGTTTATGTAAATGCCTGATGTAGCCACTCTGCATATGAGCGGAATGAAGATAGGGGCTTCAGTGCATAATAGTGTGTGTGTGTGTGTGTGTGTGTGTGTGTGTACGCACGCACACATGCCCAAGAGCTAGCATGCACACACACACTGAATGATGACAGTGTAACATCAACTAGACTAGTATCCAGAAACCAGGATGGAAAAATTCCCTTGATGTCATCCTTTGAGGTGTTGTACCTCCCACCATGCTTTCCCTCCACCTCAAACACACACATATAACTTGGGAAAAGAGTTAAAATATCCAGAAAGGTGCATCGTTATGTCTAGTTCAAAAAGTCGTAGTGAATGACTCCTGCCTATGTTTGGTCTGTGGGTGGCTTTTGTAAGTTCAACTACTTGGAAGTCACTCCTTTTCAAAGGCTAGTATCCAGCAAAAGAAGGCTTCTATATTTTAATGGGAAAAAGAAACTAATATAATGTACTTCTAAATTAAGACTCCCCGCAAATAAACTTCTTTGGATTCAATGAGTATAAAACACTGTTTTGACCTTCATTTCATAGACATGGTGGGAAGTCAAATTGTTGAATACATTTCTGACTCTATGGAAAAAGCTAGTCCTACATTCTGAGCATTTTCAAATTTTGTGCCTTTTGTTCTTTTTTCAATGTCTCAGAGTCCTTTTCTTTTGCCATTCCCATTTATTTCTCAAAAATCATTGTATGGGATGAATTGGGAGATTGGGATTGCCATACATACATGACTAATAAGAAAAAATATCAAATTGTACACTTTAAATATATGCAGTTTATTGTATGTCAATTATATCTCAATAAAAGTCCTTAAAAAAATCACTTTTCATGAAACCTTTGCAAAATCTAATTTTAAGTTCAAGCTTCTTGTTACTGTTGTTTCTGCTTTGATAGGAGATCTTGCCATGTCGTTCTTTTGAAGCACAATAAAATAAACATTCGAGATATCTTCTTGTACCAGTATTTTGAAAGTAATGTTTTTCTAGGTGTCTTAGAAGTAAATCAGCTCTTGAATGAAATAGATCTTTAAATAAACATGGCCCTTAAAATGGCTATATTCTGGTAATCACAGAGTCATGAATCAGAGCATTTCAATGACTGGTCATGTGTTTTCTTATCTTAATTTAGAATTTTTTTCAATTGACTTTGAGTTGCTGTTATAAGTCACCTGCCTCTGGTGTTTTATGTGCCTAAAAACTTGTTGCTACTGTATAATAACCGGGAGAACATAACTGCAGGGTTCCAATTACTCTGGCAAAGGAAGCTTATTACATTGTCTCCAACTAAGCATGTAATTAATGTCTCTATTTCAAGGCCATTTCAGCAAACTCAAAACCTTCAGAAAACTCAGAGACTTATCCATACATGTTCAGGGATGCAGAGGAACGTGAGTGATGTCTTCATTGCAATGAACAGCAATGCCAGAATACTTTATCATGTGTTGCAAATATTTTATTATAACTAGATGTGGTTTGAAATAAAACGCCTCACTCTAAAAAAGTCTGAATGGGGATAGAATCGTCTCCCTAGGGAGAGTTTTTTAAATGCTTTCAGATTTTTTTTTTTGTCACAATATCTGTGCAAAGATCGGAAATTCTGTCTGCAATGCAGAGGGCGTTTGCACTTTGAAATCCTGATGGACATTTATGTAGGTAAAAAGCCTGTTTATAGTCTTCTGAACTGAAACCTACCTTCATTTTACAAATAGACACAAAAGTAATTTTGCACAATTTTAGTACTAAATTTTGCAGGAATTCAATTACTGTGTAAATCAAGAGACGACTGTTGTTAGTTTTATTTGGAACTTTACAAAGAGTTGGTTATTATTTCCAAAAAAAAAAATTAGGCCATAGATGGTAACATAGCTTGCAGCCAAAAAAACATGCCTGGATGGTTTTACATTCACAGCAGCTGCCATCGAGAGAGTTCTGTGTGTAGGTGCCACCATGGGACATTGAATGATGCCTTCTAATCAACGTGTCATGTCCAAACGTTTACCTATGGAAATACATTTTTTCATGAATTCCTTCCTTATGTGTTTCCTTTATATTATGGTTTTGGGGGGATGATGTTTAAGCATTTTATTTGTGAATTTCTTTTCAGGGTATTAGCAGGGCCTTATAAAGTCATTCTGTTTTTAAAGGAGAGTTAAGTGAGACAAAGTTAAGAACAATTCTTTTAAGACGCATCGCTCGTTCAGAAGAAGGGGGATGCTGGCACGCATGCACTTTGGTGCAAAGAAAGAAAAGGCAGGAAAAGCAGGCGGGAAAGTTGGCCCTGACACACAACTCCTACTGTGTGCCAGGCCCTGTGCCCAGCCCATCAGATGCATTTCTGTGCACGATGCTGAGAAATGCCAGGTGTGCTTCGAGTCTCCTGGCCCCGGAGTGGCACGTTTGGAGCTGTCTGCTTGGCATGTGGAGAGCAGAGGATGGGAGGAAATGAGTAGATGAATATTCTTGACATTGCTGGGGTGTTAAAATTGCTCAAAAGTTCTATTAAATAAGTGACAGTCTCAGAGCCTGATTTATGGTAGCTAATGAAATTTTCACAAAGAAGTATTCATCATAAAATTTGAAAAAAACATCTTAGACGCAGGCAGGAGTTCACATGCATATGAATGTCGGTGCATACCCAGTGCTATGCTTCCTATTTATAGCTTCCGGGACACATCCACCCATGATAAATGAACACTGAAATGCTACACATATGTTTATGCCCACTTTTAGCTGTGGAGTTGTTTCAAAAGCCATATCTCCACTGAGCCAAGTCCCAGGCATTTAGAAACTACAAAAAACATTTAAATTTCTAAAGTGAACCAGAAAGTTTTTAAAAAGAAGAGAGAGAGAGAAGAGGCTGAGACTGAGAGAGAGATGGCAGTCGCAAATCTGACAAAATTATTTTTAAAAAGCACTGTATGAAAATGAAGCCTTAGCAGAATTCAGTACTTATCCTTCTTTGTCGGTTGATGTTGTTTTTAAAGACTGACAAAAGAGGACCTTTCTGAGACATAGAGATGGCCTAGGAATTTTTGAGCATTGAAGGTTACTGTAGACACTTCAAAGCTGTCAACTTAAACATATTATAATTTTGAGTAGGTGACAGGTGCTTTCTGTTTAAAATGTGAAGCTAGAGGTTAGTAATTAATGAGGCGTGCGTATCTGTGCATCTTGTTTTTACTGACCAGAGTATCGCCTTAAGAAGGAGTAAAACAGTGTAGGAAGGGCTGACTTCAGGAGAGAGGGGGTACCTATGCTGGAAAAGTGGCACGTGGCAGCCACTGCAATTAAATTGAAGATGCCCAGCATCAATCTTTATAAACCCCTCTTTCTTAGGTTTCCTTTAGGTTGCAAGTTGTAGAAATCCAAATAAAATGGTTTAAACAATAAAGAGCGTGTGCTAGCTCACTTAACTGAAAAGTCCTAGTGTATTCCTTGCTTCCGGCATAGCTGGATACAAGGACTCAGATGTTATTGGCTTGGTGTCTATCTCTCTTTCCATTTCTGGACTCTGCTGTGCTTCCTCTGAATTGACTTTATTCCAAAGTAGACCCTTTCGACCTATTGGTTGGCAGAATCATCTTGCCTACATCTTCTTCTCCAAGCAGAGTGAAATGTCCTTTTTCCAAAAGCTTTTTTTAAAAAAGTGTGTCTTATTGAATTGATTCAGATAACATGCCCATGAAACAAATAGTGTGGGCCGGGGGTGGAGGGAAGATGCTGGCTGCTGGGCCAAGGATATGTGCCTTCAGAAAGGGAGGGGCGTCAGCTCCAGCAGAACTTGAGCCAAATACACTGAAATCTGAGGAGATGAGATTGCATGTCCTCCAAATGCTGGCAGCCCAACCTGGGAGGAACATCCAGACATTGAGAAAATCTGTTTTGCTTATATGACATTTACATAAATCCTAATTCTGTTCATCTTCCTTTTGAGATGTAAGAATGCATAGTTAGGGAATGACGGAATTTTAGAACTGAAAGCGACTCTGTTTAAATTATGCAATTGAAAACCATCAATTTGAGTAATTTTTGAGAATTCGCTCATCTTTAAATTGAGCCTTGCTAATTGCGAGAGCTGGTTATCTTCCAGCAGTGCAAAATACTTGAGAGGATTGATGTAAAATATGAATCAGAATTTTATTAAAAGCATTCAGTGTATATCCCAGAGATATTTCACGAATGGCACCTAAGTAGACTACAGGGATTATTACCAAAAGTTTACATAAAATTTAAAAAACAAATTTCATCTTTTCACTTCCCCGCTCTTTATCATTTCTAAAGTTTTATTGTTATCGTAACTTGTTACTCGGTTTAAGATGTTTACTGAAGAGTAATGCTGACTTTTTCTTCTTTATATTCTTGGTTCCTCTGATCACTATTTCTCCTCATTATTGCAGGTAAGCACAGCTGGTGTGCCCTCTTTGTTAGCAGAAAATAATCATTCTGTAAATTACATGTGTTCATTTCAGAAAAGGTACACCTTTAAAAGGAATATAAAATGAACCCCCAATGGACAAATTCTCCCAACTCTGACCTTAATGCGAAGCAGGTGTCGTGTTTCAAAGCAAGCCCGGACACAGGGAGCCAAAGGCACTCATTTGTGTCTGACACTGGTTCCTCAGTTCATTAGAGCTGGTGAAGTTCGGGGGTGGGGTCTGACCTGTGGGAGTGCCTGGAGCACCCCAGATCTAAGGCCACAGACACGGCACTGTCGTTGTCATTAGAAGGAATCAGTCTTGAAGGATGTGGAGAGAGTAACACAGAGCATCCCAGCCCTATAAGCAAGTCTGCACAGCCTGCTCTCCTGAGCTGGCAGCCTCTTCATTCCAAAGGCATTTCCGTCTTAAGTGGGAATTATGAAATGATGGGGAAAGTTATCAAACTGATTTTTGCTGACCCACGAAAGTTTATTAAAGGTTTTAACATAATTAGATGTCTTTGTCATATTAAAAACAGTAATATTAAATTTTGCCAGAAATACTGATTTTAAAATTTGCAAAGATCAAAAATTGAAATACAAATAGAAACTGTAATAGGATTAAAGGGCAAGAAGAGCTGGTGGTGAATCTGTTCATTGAGTGTAATGAGATTCTTCTCAGGAAGATGAGTCCTCCGCTTAAACAGGAAAATGAGTGTACAGAGCAGACATGATATTGCTGATACACTTTAATCATGATTTTGTTTTTGACAACAGAAACATTTATCATAGAATCTCAGCAAAGCCTCATGGAAGTAACTCGATTTGTATTTAATCCTAAATTTACTTGTATTGACTATTTATTAGCTATTCTAGTTCATCAGAATAGCATAGCGAGTAGCGAGTAAAAACTGGTAACAACTCAGGAATGTGTCAGTTTTTTAATTTATTGAAATCTTAAGTGTGGATACTGTTTGTTATAGTTACATTGGCAAATACCCCAATATGCTGTCAGAGCTCAGCCACTTAAGCTAATGATATATTTAATAGATTATTATAATGATATTATTTAGTTCAGTTGAGATTTTAATTGTGTGAAGGGGCTTTATTACATATTAAGAAATTTTATTAAACTTTTATAGAATAGAGACTTATTTCATTAGCTACAACATAGATTTATGCTGTAAATAAATGATAACAAAATAAAAATCCAAGTTTGGCTAGTATTTTTGGCAGAAAAAAATCAACATATTAAAATTGCCAGGATTTTATCAATATTTGCAATTTTTAAAACTCTTATGAATTCTTTCTTAGAATTATACTTCCTATCTTCATTATTAGTTAGCATGAATCAGTTCTTGAGTGCCTAAAATAAGAATGTCACTGTGTGCAAGACAGTAAACCAGTCGCTATGGGGAAGCAAATAAATATAAACACCATTAATATCCTTAAGGAATTTACAGCCTAAATGCGATGCAAGACATGAAATACTTCAAATAACAACAGTGTAAAGCATCCTGTGATACCCAGTGAGTGATTTAGAGAGTGAATGCTCTAATCATTGAAAAACAGAGCAAGACTGTTATGGAACTTGAGCCAGGCCTTGAGAGATGAATGCAATTTATATTAGTGGAATGTGTTTGAAAGTTCACAAGTATGTCCCGAGACCTCTTATCCTAATATTTCCTTATATGTAATCAGTCTACACTTTTAAAAATATCTTTTAAGCTGATATTTCAGTTTCAGGCATGAGATCTCACTAAGACATGTTATTACACATAATGTAATTTATAAAATGAATATTCTCAGGCTGGCACAGAAAAGGATTGATCAAGCCTCGGTTCGTGGTACAGTGGCATTTTTGGTCTAAAGCCTGCCTTCCTTTAACATAAAATACTTAATTTTTTAATCGTGTTTTTCCACTTCATCTCCTGTTTTCAATCCCATTTTCCCACATAGGCATCTCATTGTGTATAATTAATGTAAGATCTCCATATATATCTGTGTATATATATATTTACACATACATATATACACTCAACATGTAATAAAGTGTGGGATGTGTTTTTAAATTTACAGTTATTTACACAAATGGAGGAGCTTGGTGTATTCGTCAGGGTTCTCCAGGCAAACAGAACCAACAGGATATTTAGAGAGAGAAATTAGTTTCAAGGAACTGGCTTACATGAATGTGTGGACAGTCAGGTCTAAAGTCTGCAGGGCAGCCCAGAAGACTGGGCGCCCCCAGCAGGAGCCGATGGTGCAGTCCAGAGGGAGAATTTCTTCTTCCTCAGGGAAACTTCAGCTTTGGTCTTCAGGCCTTTCAACTGATTAGATGAGGCCCACCCATCTCATCAAGACTATCTCCTTTCCTTAAAGTCAACCAATTGTAGATGTTAAGCATGTCTACAAAATACCTTCTTAGCAGCATCTGGACTAGTGTTTGATTGATAACTGAGTCCTGTAGTTTAGCCAAGTTGACACGTAAAACTAGCCATCACACCTGGCTTTCTCATCTGCTATTCTCCTGAGGACTATCTCTCTTACCCCTTCAAGTAACTTTATTTTTTATTTTTTTAGTTGAAGTATAGTTGATTTACAATGTTTCAGGTGTACAGCAAAGTGATTCAGTTATATATCTATATATATATATGTATTCTTTTTCAGATTCTTTTCCGCTGTAGGTTATTACAATACGTTGAGTACAGTTCCCTCTTCTGTACAGTACAGTTCCCTCTGCTGTACAGTAGGACCTCACCCTGTATCTATTTTATATATAGTAGTTTGTATCTGTTAGTCCCAAACTCCTAATTTATCTCTCCCCCTTTCCCCTTGGGTAACCATAAGTTTGTTTTCTGTGTCTGTGAGTCTGCTTCTATTTGTAAATAAGTTCATTTGTATCATTTTTTCAGATTCCACATATAAGTGGTATCATATATTTGGCTTTCTCTTTCTGACTTATTTCACTTAACATGATCATCTCTAGTTGCATCCATGTTGCTGTAAATGGCATTATCTCATTCTTTTTTTATGACTGAGTAATACTCCATTGTATGTGTGTACCACATCTTCTTTATCCATTCATCTGTTGATGGACATTTAGGTTTTTTTCCATGTCTTGGCTATTGTGAATAGTGCTCTATGAACATTGGGATGCATGTTTCTTTTCAAATTATGGTTTTCTCCAGATATATGCTTCAGGAGTGGGATTACTGGATCATATGGTAGCTCTATTTTTAGTTTTTTAAGGAACCTCTGTCCTGTTTTCCATAGTGGCTGCCAGTAACTTTATGAAATTACATGGGTAGTTTCAACAAGAAAATAGACGTGCATTTAACTAAGTTAACCATTTTGATGCACAAAGAAAGTAGAATCTATGTTCTCAACATCAATGTCTGGTGACATCGATCAGAAATCAAGCACGCTGGTTGCAGGACTGGAGTGACAAATGGGTGTGAGGCAGGCACAGCCCTGGTCAGTGGCCTGAGAGTCCTGACTCGGGTCTGCCTCAGGCCCTGCTCTTGAATGAGAATGAAAACCAGGCTTCCCTAAGCAGGTCCCCATGCACCTCTCAGGGCAGCCTCGTCATACTTGCCCACGTGGCAGAACCGAGACTTAGGTCTGTGGCCTCCAGGTGATGGTGCAGAAGTATCAAGTCTACTTTGAAAAAGTATACTTCTGATGTTATTTTACTATACTTATTATATCAAAACTTCCTAATTGCTGCAGCTTAGGGTCATTCAGCATAATTCAGGTTAAAGCAGTGGGGAAACAGGAATTTATTTCGATTACTAGCACCTTAATCATTGAGTGCTATAGATCACATGATCTTCGTAAGCAGACTCACAAAGAGTTACCAAAGACAGCCCGCCTTTCTTGCCACCCCAGCCACACTCCCCAAGTTACAGTTTGAGTTTTGACATTTAAAGCCACACACTTTTTATTTTTTGAGCTTTAATGCATTACATTAATTAATAATTAATTAAGTTTTGGCTGCATCACCTGGCATGTGGGCTCTTAGTTCCCCAGCAAGGGATCAAACAGAGAGGAAAGCAGAGGAAGCTCAGAGTCCTAATCACTGGACCGCCAGGGAATTCCCAAGCCACACGCTTTTTAATAAAATCTTATTTAACCTCTTTATCCCTTATGCAGCAAAACAGTGGTGGGGATTTCCGATTACTCAAACATTTTATTCAACAAAATAAATGATCCTCTTAGAACTTAACATGCTGATGAAGTTAACCACTACCCTCAGGCAGGCAACGCAAACCTTGACCTCACAAATTAATTTAACTCACAAATTCTATTGCTATTAGGTATAGTTTCAGTCATGAAGATCAACATAAGACATATTTCTAAAGATGGGCTTTTTGCATATTTCTGATCAAAGTATTTGGTTTATGTTGATTAGATAATTTTTAAATCTCCCCTTCTTCACCATTGAACAAGCTACGTTTAATAAATGTATGTTTATGATTTTGTTTTTTGTAAAAAATATTTGGTTTAGAAAGAGCCTCAGGGTTTATAGAGTGTGGTCCTCTTAAGATCCAAGAGCTTACATCCCACGCTGGTTAGAAATGGAGCAGAGACAGACTCAGACCCCCAGCTGCAGCCCAGCCAATGGCACTGCCTCCTGCCCTTCTTAGAGCTCAGTCCCATGAAAGCCATCCTCCTCATAAGCTCCATCCTTGCCAACACATCTCTGTGCTAAAAATAAGGACTCCCACCAGGACCGCTGTATGAGGGTCAGTGAGCCTGTTTCCTCAGGATTCCACCTCAGCCCTGTCGACCCCCAGACTGCACCAGCGTTGGGGTCCCCAGAGATAACCAGAAAGCTGTTTTAAGGGATTTCCCCAGGGCAACTACTCTGTTTCTAACAGCAGCACCTGGCCTTCTTCTTCTTCTCCTTCTTCTTTTTTTGGCTGTGCGGCTTGTGGGAATCTTAGTTCCCTAAGGACCAGGAATTGAACCCAGGCCCCCAGCAATGGAAGCACGGAATCTGAATCACTAGACCGCCAGGGAATTCCCCTGATCTTCTTCTTGAGGCCACCAAAGTGGCCAGTCTTAGGCCAGTCATGCTCCCTATTTGTATTGGACATAATCTCTGTTCCTATCATTCTGCTCCACTGACCCCTCTGTTTCAAAAGCAACCTCATTTCTAGAGTAGAGAGGATGTAGACTAGCATCACGTGCAGGTTCATCCTCAACATTGTAATGTTTGTGTATCCAAATCCGTGCAGTGGACTCAAGATAAAATCTGAGCCAGGAACAGGCACTTCATAGGGAAAAAGCCCCCATGGTGCCTCCTCGGTGTCTTAAAAGCCATGCTCCCCACGTCTGCTGTGGGAGTTGCAGAGCTTGTGCATTTCTGCAAGGATCTAATTGTCACAGGCTTTTCCAAGAGTTTGTGCTTAATGGTTTCAGTTTCCAAAAGTAGAGCTTGTTATCTGCACCAGCGAGGTCTGCCTGATGTATCCACACCGGAAAGTCCCTACAGGCATTCCATCTGCCCTATAAGTTAGTCTCATACCAGATTCCCCTCCCAGATTCTGGAGGTTTGGCCGCATTGTGTTAATGCCCTAAATGTTTTATGTGCTTGCTAAAAAAAAGGAAAAAGGTATTCCTAATATGTTCACAGACAGTAGTCACTGGCAAGTGTTGGTCCTACCTGTTGTCATCAGATACTTTTTACTTAATTGATTCCTTTACTAAATGCTTGATTCTGCATTCTTTCTCATCTTCTTTATTCTCCTGAAGTCGTATTTTTTGGAGATCCCCTAAGAAAGTTTTTTCTTTATTCTTAGAAATAAAAGTTTTGTTTGTGAGAAAATACAAGCCCAGGAATCATTCCTTGATAATTTTTGCAGCTCTAAGTAGCTGCACTTTAGGAGATGAGAAAACCACAGTATATATAAAACTTAGACCCTTGACGAAAAGCAAAAGCATTTATTAGTCACAGTCATCGGACCGTACATGTCACTGCTCTGGATTTTTCAGAGATACTTCACAGGGCACATTACTTCTTGCTGGTGCCTGAAATCTCCTGCAAGGCAGCTTGTGACCTGAAGCAGGACTCAGGGTGGAAGTGCAGCCCAGAAATATCTTGGACGGTGACTTCGTCTCTTTCTTTGAAGATATGCTGTAGTTTTCACTTACCTACTTTAGAGATGATAAACAATTCCATGTGCCTAGACAAACTGAAGCTTCCAAGAGTGTTTTGTCTATTTTTTTTTCTTGGCATTGACTGGGATCCTTGCCAGCCAGCGCTAATTTCTTAACTATCTTTTTAACCATAAAAGGAGACACAGTCATCATTCCCAACAATGTTGGTGGAGCCAGTTGACAAAAGAAATACAACAGGCAAAAATTCAAAAGGTGATACAACCTGTACCCACGAGGAAAGGGCTGGTCACCATCTGTGTAATGCCCTTAAAAATAGGGCCCCCTTATCTTACCTTATCCTATCTTAAACTATATTATCTGGCTGAAAAGGTGATATACATTTATTGGGTAAAATTAGAAAGCTAGGAAAAATAGGAAGAACAAAATTTGCTAATAACCTCACTATACTGAGTACCACTACGTCTAATATGTTGCTATATTTTCTTCTGATCTTTTTTGAATGTATGTGTTTTGACCATTTGGGGTCATACTATATATTCTACTTATATTCACTTAACTTCGCAACATAACCATTTATCTGTTTTCTTGAAAATTCTTCACAAAACTCATTTTAATGGCGTGGTAATAATTCATCACGTGGAATTTCCCTATGGATTAACATTGTGTTTATTTCCAATTTTTCACCTTTACACATTTTAAAATGGTGAACACCTTTGTACTAAAACCAGTGTGTGCGTGCACGCGTGCGTGTGTATGTGTGTCTGTGTGTGTATCAGATTATTTCTTTAGGATGGATTTCTAGAAGAGATATTGCTGGTTCATAAGGCTATCTCCACACACATTATAGAACTGACTTGTCAAAGCGTTGAGCAATGTATAGTTGACACTTTTGCCACTCCTTTGATTGGAGTCTTGATTATAAAACCTATTTGTGCAGCGGACTAGGGGTAGGTTTTCAAGTACAAATGTAAGTGTGGATTTTGAAAAAGAATTTACATAAGAGCTCTTTGATAATGTGGTATGTGGTGTGCCCTTTTACAGTGACATAAAATTAAATATGGAAATGTTAATATTAAAAGAAGACCTAATTGCCAGGTACCACTGATCGTCGTTAGTGAACAACATTATTATATTCATGGACATAAGCGCGCAGAATCTAAAAGAATTGAGTACAGACTAACGAGAAGTAGCCCTTTTTCATCTGGTTTGTTGTCATTGTTTCCTCTTAATGATTGTGTGGTTTTTCTGAGTCTTAAAGAGCAGAATAGAGTATGGTTTTTTTTTTTCCTTCTCCTCTTATGTTCATCCGTAGCTAGTCATCCTTTTTCACATGATGCTCTTGCTTGGGATGAATGCTTGGGATGAACTTGGAGGAAGACCTTGTGAGCTCCAGTCCAGTGGTTTGTAGTGCAGGCAGCAAAAATGGGGCTGGCTTGAGGAAATAGTAGTGGGAACCCAGGAATAAACTTACTGGCCAAATTAACAGTATGGGAAATGCAGGACAGACATTTAATTACCTAGTTATAGAGGCATTTGCCAAATAGCTTGGAGTCTTGGAATTTTCAGATGAAGTTTTATTTCTTGTACAGGTCATCCCAAGATGACCTCTTGAGGATGCTTAAGCATTATGAGTTTATGCTTATCGCTTTACTTTATCTGTTGCTATTTTTTTCCTCCGGTTTTGATCCTTAAGGCTTTTGCTGAACTGACTCTAACTCCTTACCTTATCTTTTTGAGGGTGAATCATTTCCTTCTGTTTAATTCTATTTGTTAACTTTTAGTCTTATCTTCCATTGTATGGGAATAAATCTACAGATGGCTTTACAGTTCAAAAATCTCTTTTCTATACAAAGTAACATTCCACACCATAAGTAGCATTTGTATCTCTTTTTTTTCAAAATTGTCTTTATTTTATTTTATTTTTTTACCTTTATTGGAGTATAATTGCTTTACAATGTTGTATTAGTTTCTGCTGTACAGCAGAGTGAATCAGCTGTATGTATACATATATCCCCATATCCCCTCCCTCTTGAGCCTCCCTCCCACCCTCCCTATCTCACCCCTCTAGGTGGTCACAAAGCATCAAGCTGATCTCCCTGTGCTCTGCAGCAGCTTCCTACTAGCCATCCATTTTACATTTGGTAGTGTGTATATGTCAGTGCTACTCTCTCTTCTTATTTCTTATAGATGTGTCTCATTTCTCATGAGATTTGCCAGTGAGAATTGTCTCAGTCTGTGTGGTACAGTGCTTGATCCCAGTTATTTGCTTTTCTGTGTGTTCATTTATATTTGATATCAGGAAATCCTGCAGTGGAATTCTTTAAATCAGTCAATAGAGTAAGTGTTGAAACAGTTCAGATTTTGATCTTAGAATATCTGGGTTCATGTCCCAGCTACCGCTTACTGATACATGTAATATTTATACTATAGGACTTGGTTCATGGTAAGCACTCGATACATTTTTATTTTTACCTCGTCATGTTTATTTAGTATTTACTACGTACGTAGCTATAGAATAGGTGTTTCAAAGGTATAATTGATTTACTCAATAATCATTTTCTTCTCAAGGGGAGATAAAATCTATGACATTATAATCTATAAATTATCACCTAATATCAACGTCTTTGTACTTTAAAATTATTTCTCTACTTTATGTATTATCTTCTGCTCTGATTACTTTTGAGCTGAAGCACTGGGACTCAAAGTTTGGCCTGCACTACAGTCACGTGGGGGAGTTTGTCAGATTGATGTCCAGAACGCACTCCAAACCTAGTGCCAGTGGGGCTCAGGCAATCGCGAGGCTCCCTAGAGCTTACAGACCACAGAGATACGTTGTTATTCTTTACGCTCCTACATGGCTTAGCGGGCTGTGCAGCCAACATACCCCTTGTTTGACCCCCACCAAGACCAGTCCCCCAGTAGAAGTGACATCTGGGATGGGACCTGCAGGATGAGAAAGAGTTACTCTGAGCAGGAGGGCATTCCAGGCAGAGGAAGCTGTAAATGCAAAGGCCAGGGCAAGTGCATGAGAACAGGTCTTTGGGGGTAAGGGGAAGAAGTTCCCTATGACTGTTATGGAAACAGGGACATGGCGGAGGAAGCAGAAAGTAAGAGTGTTAGTACCTTGGGCTTTATCCTAACAGTAATAAGTTGTTAAAGAAGAGTTAGCAGGAGATGCATGGGACCAAGTGCTTGTCTTACAAAGATCCTTCTTCTGGCAACAATAAGAAGACTTTACCGGGGACAGAAATTGGAGAAGAGTCGATGCTGGCCTCATCTGGACTAGTGGAGAGAAGTGGGCCAATTTGAAAAAGGGAGAAGTTGTTGAAAATAATTTTGAATTTTTGACTTCAAATGACTGAACCCACAATTTAAACAGGAAACAGGAAGAGCAGCCACCCCGGGGTTGGGGGCAGGGCGGGGGGTGCAGGGACAGCCATGGAAAGAAGCAGCAGCTGAGTTGATGTCTTTTTGCTTGGTCTGGAATATTCAGTGAAGGCATCTACATGCACCAAATAAAACACACACCTGTTAGGCCTGCATGTCACTGGGGGAAGGGTGATGGTCACCAAAATCACGTGACCTTTGGATGAGCCATCACTTTATTTCTTGTGTTAGTCATCCTGACGGTCCACTGTGTCCACTTAAAATAAATCTGTTTAAAGCTAGAACAACCAAAGGCCCTTTTTGTCTACTATTTTCATGCCTTGTGCCTTGGAATGACAGAGGAGCCTTTCCCAAGCCAGCTGGTGAGTGAAACTGACTGCAAAAGCGACACCACACGTGTTGAGTCACAGCCGTGTTGCCCGGGGAAAACCTTGCACACAGAAGAGCGCATGTGAAAACAATAAAACCTCAGGGGCTGGAAGCAGACTGCAGTGGATGGAAATTTACGCATAGATCACTTCCTTACCATTTAATCCCATTAATGTCAAGACAAAGGAGGGTTTAGTGACAGCCAATCCTCCCCCTAAGAGATACACTGCTTTCTGATTCTTCCCAGGACTTTCACTTTTTTCTAAAGTTCACAGATGTGCCCTTGATGTGGTCCGGGTATTTTTGTGAATTGCTGGAAAATTTCACTCACACACTCATGGTTCCAATGAACACAAAATACCTCTTTCAGGGAGCAGTTGCCAATAAGCAGTATTTTTAGAGGCACATGTCACAGTTTCTGTTTGCCTCTGTTGTGACTGTTAATGGTCCCTGAATGATTAAGAAACAGCCTCTGATAAAAGGCATTGCCCCGCTGCTTCATTATGTACTCTGGGCAGTAAACGTTTACTACACTTTAGGCTCAGGCTAACATGTCATTAAACAGGCTCCCAGCACATACTCGACTGTGTCTGTCATTTCCCTGGGTCTGAAACAGCAAATCAATTCTCTGGGTTTCCACGGCTAACTGTCCCTTCACGAGGACGCCACATCATTCTTGCCTGCGTGCTCCAAAAGTGTTTTCGTTCGCTTTCTGAATTCTTTGGTAAACTCTGCTACTCACTATAGGAGACTGTCCCTGTCTCCAGCCAAATTATTTGACCTGTGGTGTAAAGGAATTCTTTTCAGAGGAGAAGTAGGAGGTGAAAACCACCCAGAGCACAGATCTAAACCCTGAGCTGCTGTGACATTTTACGGCATAGACGGCACACCCTAGGCTATGCTGATTGGCTGGCTATAGTGTTCCTCTGGGAATTGGAGAACCAAGATTTCTGCTTATCTGACCAGAGTAGAAATCTCTTTTCCTTTCCTATCATAGGAACAAGGAGAATACCAAACTTTCTCACCGTCCAGCTCTGAGGGGAACCTTTTTTTTTTTTTTTGGTTGGGCTTGAAAATGAAAAAAAAAAAGTGTTTGCTGTTGCAAACAGTCCCAGCTACTATAACGTGCTAGAAATTATAGCCATAAGCAATTAGAGGGGAGAAGTCATTCAGGTGCTGCTGGCTTTCTGTAAGCATGGCTATAAAAATAAAGTGCCTCTTTGGGCATGCTTAGGCATTATTTGGGGATTAAGACTGGAGACAGGAAAATAAAATATCTGAAACATAAACACGTGTTTTTTCATCCTGACATGTAGTGTTCACATTATTTTCCACAGCTACAGCTCTGAAGGGTTAGTATCTTTTCATCTATTTTCTAAAGCAACACACTAATGTTTTTACACCAGCTAACCTGGACGTCTGGCTCTCCTTGGTACAGAGTATTCACTTGTATAAAGGAATGAAGTTCATTTCCACGTATTTATTCAAGGACCAGAAAACGTCTTCTTGCCTAAAGGTCAGGCCTGGCATCACTGTGCGTGGCTTTGCTCAAGCCCAGACCTCGCCAAGTGGCTTCAAAGTGCAGGGTCAGAGGCTGAACGCAAAATAAGCTGCTACAGTTGGCATCGAACTTCCACGATGATTCCCTGGGCTAAGTTTAAGCAAAGGAAAATTCTGTTGATGGTCAGTTCTGAAAAGCAATCTTCTGCTAGGAAGGACGACTTGTGGAGGGAGTTTTTTTTTTTCTTTTTTCTTTCCTCCTATTCCCAGAAGAATCCTTTGCTTATGTTTCCTGAATCCAAGAAAGTCTAATAAATTCCAAATACTAGAGAATTTCATGAAGGCTCATTTGAATGTCATCGGCTACTCAGTCTGTGCATCCTCTTTTGGGAAAGGATCACAATGTATTTTTCCTGTGTTTGTGGATAAATATACTGTAAATGGTAAATATATGTGGGTGTCTCTTTCCTACTAAAAAAGGACACTCTCTTCCACCAGCAGTTTTCTTAAGTGTTCTTAAGAGTTTCTCAGAATTACTCTTGCATTCCCACTTCATGTCTTACAGTCAGCATGTATTAGGGTTACTGAAGGATGAGTCCTTCTGCCCCGCAGGATGGGTAAGCCTGTGGCTGCTAAGTTCCAGGGCCCCTCAGCCCTGGAACCCACTCCCAGGACTTGGAGGCCGCCTCCTCCCACGGTGCACAGAGCACGTTACCCATAGTAGGTGCTGAAGTCTTGTTTACTGGATGAGATCACATTGAACAGAGACCCCACAGGGAACATCGTTCATACTCTGCTAAAAAACACTTGCTGTCAGAATTCATTTAATGACAAAACCCCTTCACGCTCTGTCACGGACCTGCTGCTAAAATCGTGTACAGAGGGTAACTTGGAACTGTCCTGATAAAAATCGTTAGGGAAGAGCTAAAAAGCCACTTTACATGAGGAATATCACTCCTGGTCTGGGATGGAGGCAGGGAGGCTGGTTAGCTTTGCATAGAATGAAGGGAGGCTGCTTGGACCGGCTTCCAGGGCAAGAGCACCGAGAAAGGCACAGTTTGTGCACCTAAACTTCACTTCTAACTGCACAGAAACCTTTCACAGCCTTCAGGAATAAGTGAGAACAAATTACAAAATAAGCCTCAAGCCAAGGTTGAGCCCACAACCTTTGTCATGAGAACTGCTGGGTCAAGAGAGGGGCATTTTTAATTAGAAAATTCGTTTTTATTTAAAGGGACTAAAATGCATATTTCCTAGGTGACTTATAACCTATTGATAATTTACTTATGAGATAGTTTTATAATGCAGTGAAACTGTTTTGGAAACATTCTAAACGTGACTGTTTTCCTGGTGAAATCAAGCATTCTGGGGTTTGTCTGGCTTTTTCTTTTGTATTCCTTACCTAGAGATGCTATTTTTTTTTTAATGAAGTATAGTTGATTTACAATGTTGTGTTACAATGTTTGCTAGTTTACAACAAAGTAATTCAGATACGTATACATATATTTTTTTCATATTCTTTTTTCATATTCTTTTCGATGATGGTTTATCCCAGGATATTTGAGTTCCCTGTATTACACAGTAGGACCTTGTTGTTTATCCATCCTGTATATAATAGTTTGCATAGAAATGATTTTTCACCAGTAAGGAACTGTGGCATCTCATCTGCTTAACTTTTGCAGTTCATTTTATTTATTTTTATCAGCTACCTGTGACTAAAGTGAATAGTCTGATAATAGATATTTAAACCAAACAAAATTTTTAAATAGCCTTCTTTGCCGAGGCTTGTTTCCAGGACCCCGCTAGCATGAAGCTCTCACCCTGAGAATAGGGTCGGCCCACTGCGGAGACAGTGATGTTTGATGCCCGCCTTGTGCTGGGTAACACTCACATGAGTTTACAAGGTTTTTCAGTGGTTTACGCGCATGCGTTTGTACCCGGGAATAGAGAAATAAGCTTTACCCACATGAGCCTCTTCGTCTACTTCTCACAATTATCAGCCGTTACTGTATCTCACGACACCTCACGCACCACCTTTTAAAGTGAAGGCGCTCATTAGATCACCTAATTGTGCTTCTTGGACCAGGCGTCTACCACCGGGCGCTGGGCTGGGGTTGGAAGATGGGATCTTGGGACCACTGACTGTCCTGAGCTGGGCTAAGGCTGCCTAAACCCAGAGCTCAAGGGACCAGGCAGGATGAGAGCAGGAAAGAGGGCACCAGGGCTGCTGCTGCCCGGACAGCCCGGTGCCCACCCCCAAGGCCCCCGATGCACAGCGGGGCGGGGACAGGAGTGGGAGGAAAGCACAGGGGGTGGACCACAAGGCATTGCACAGCGAAAGGGGCAGGAAAGGGACGGTTTCCAGGGGAGGACGGCAGAGCTTGTGGGGAACGTGAACCCTCTGAGAACAGGGTGAACGGGCGACGCGCCCCTGCACCCCTCGGCTCTCGGCTGCAGGACCGTTGTCGCCTCAACCTGCGCTCGGGCTGCCTGGCTTCAAACCCCAACTCTGCTATGTATTGATGGTGCTGCCTCAGGGAGATTGCCTCTAGCTCTCCTCGTCTCTGTGTCCTCCTCTCTGAAACAGATGTAAAATCGTTACCAACCACAGAGATTCCTGAGCAGGTTTCTTAGATCCTAGAAAATGCTCTGGCTGACTCCTGTCAAGAGCAATACCTGACCTGGGGAGTGAAGTATCTTTGCATCATATTGTCTGTTGAATTCCAGGGGCCTGCTGTTGAACTCTTTAATTTCTATGTGGCTTTCTTCACCAAGAGCATTTGCAAGGGTCTTTGTTTTCTTAGCAAATCCTTTGTAGTAAATTAATTTTAAAATTTAAATCCAGAGGTTTCCTCATGTGGAACGCCTCAGCGTGGAAGTGTTCCTTCCTTTATCTCGTTAATTGGCAAAGATAAAAGGATGCTACCAATCCAGGCCCCAGTGACAATAAGTGAGACTTTTCCTTGGCTGGTTTTCGTATGCGTTTCTTTTAAAGCAGAATAAAAACCTTGTTTAGAGTTTTAAGCAGGAAACAATTTGCGATGATATTCATAATTTCGCATGGATTTTCACATAGAACCTTGTGACCTGAATGCAGAAATCCAAGAGCAGATGTTAAGCAGAGTGCATGGGACAGAGGTGGAGGAGGGGACCATGGTCAGGAAGCTTGGGACTTAGGGTCTGATCATGCATTTCAATGATGTGTGCCTGGGTGGAGTCCCAGTGCTCGGTGTTGTAATTTTTTATCTTTATTTTTTTTTAAGATTTATTTTATTATTATTTATTTATTTATTTTGAGCTGGGTTGGGTCTTCATTGCTGCACGCGGGCTTTCTCTAGTTGCAGCAAGTAGAGACTACTCTTACTTGCGGTGTGCGGGCTTCTCATTGCAGTGGCTTCCCTTATTGCATGTGGCCTTCAGTAGTTGTGGCATGTGGGCTCAAGTAGTTGTGGCTCACAGGCTCTAGAGCACAGGCTCAGTAGTTGTGGTGAATGGGCTTAATTGCTCTGAGGCATGTGGGATCTTCCCAGGCCAGGGATCAAACCCTGTCCCCTGCATTGGCAGGCGGATTCTTAACCACTGAGCCACCAGGGAAGCCCCAGAGTTTGGTGTTTTAAAAGATTCAGAAATGAATCATAGTTTTTATTCTCAAGAAGCTTATAGAGTCAGGTAGGTGACATATGACATGTAGGTGAAAACTTTACATCCTCAGAAGCTCACACTTACCTGGCACATGGGTTCTATGAATTGGTCGCTTTTTATCCCCAGAACAGGGCAAAATGGGAAAATATAATAAAGAGTTAAAAGCAAGATTCTACAGGTGCCCTAAGAGACATGTGAAATTCTATGGAGAGAAGAGGGAAAGTTATTGAGGGGTGAGTACCTGGGCCAGGTCCTCGCAGACATACAGGATGCGTGGCTTTGTGGGTGGAAGACGCACCAGCAAAGGCAGTGAGCCTGGAAGATTCAGGAAGCATGGGTGTAATTGTGAGCAGTTTAGTTTGACAAAAGGGAAATGGTGAGAAAGGTCGCTGAAAAGTAGTTTGGCTCCAGACCAATCAGGACCTTGAAAGTTAGGCTTGGAAACTTGGACTTGATTCTCTAGGCACGGAGGACCCAAGGCAGAATTCAAAGCAGGGTAATGGCCTCATCAGAGCTGAACTTCAGGAGGGCAAATTATTAAAATGGATCAGTAAATGTCCGGTGTTGAATACAATAAGGGTGAGAGTTGAAGCATCTTGGAATGAGCGTAGGAAGGAGGAGACCAGTGCACTTGGAAGATGACACTGATATGACCCATTCCGAGCCCCTAGTGACAGATGATGATGCCATTAGCAGAGCCCGGGCAGCCCAGAAGGAAGCGCTGGCTTGACAGGGGTGAGGGTGAGTTTAACCAGGGATGTGTGAAATTGAGGTGCTGGCAGGACGTCCACAAGAGAGATTTTCAGTGGGCAGATCATTCACATGCAGAAGATAACTGAAGCCTTGGAATTACTTGCCAACGGAGAAGGTGCCTGAGAGCAGAAGACTAAGCACAGCTCCTTGACAGACACTCCCATCACAGAGCAAGAACCTACAAAAAGGCAATGATAAAATGATGGCATGAAGACCTTGACATGTAAAGGAAGTCTCAGGGGGAGAAAGTGTCAGAAAGAAAAAATGCAGACAAGAATTTTAGTGTTGCAAATAAATATGGAACCAGGAAACCGGTAACCTTTCATGAGGGCAGAAGAGCCTTGATGGCCAAAGCCACGCTGTAGGATTAAGGAGGGGTGTGTGGTGAGGATGTGGAAGCGATGAGCATGGAGGGTTTTATCACGATGTTTGGAAGTAAGAAGAAAGCGATCTTAGAATTATTTTAATTCCACTCCCTTGGAAATCACCTACTTCACTTGGCAATTGAGGGGGAAAGTAAAATTAGAGTAACTTTATAAGAACAGGGAGACTGCAACAGATCTACAGAATGAAAGAAAGGCCCCCGTACACCCTAAGGAATTAATTTTGAAAACTGATATCGAGGAGCGAAAGATCTCAAAGCAGGAGGTAACATAAGAGACCAAGGACCTGACGGATGGGTTCCAATCTTACGAGCTCCACATTGTGCATATAGATTGTTATTCACAGGTTACCGATGAATGTGTCTCCCTGACAGCTCGGAACTGGTGGTGGGCAGAATGAGGGCTGGATGAGCCGTGTTAGGGTCCAGCCCTGCACTTGCCCGGGGAATGTGGCTGGTCTTCCCATAGAGGAAGGACCTTATCTCTCCGTTACCATCCTCCTTCTCTGACTGTTTCTCAGTAACATCAGAGAAACAGACTATCTCCTTGCAAGAGCTCCTCGAGGTGGGAGAGGAACCCAGACTCATTACTGCCTTCAGCAAGGGGGTCTGGTCCTCCCAAAACCTGCCGTGCGTATGAAAGATAGGAGTCAACACAAGTAGTTCACGGATCTGAGAAATACAGAAGGATATGTGGGGTATCATCCAGGAGCTGCTAGGATGTGTTTGTTGCCCATTCTCAGTATGGATTGCTTCAGAGAAAAATATTGGGGACGATATAATAAAGATTTGTCTACTTCTACAATCAGGAAGGGATTGATAGAAGCCTGTATCTTAAAATCACCTTCAAATGCTACAATCAATATGGTTATTATTATTATTTTTTATTGAAGTATAGTTAACAATATTAGATTTACAATGTTATGTTAATTTTGCTGTACAGCAAACTGATTCAGTTATACACATATAGACATTCTTTATTATATTCTTTTCCATTATGGTTTATCACAGGATATTGAATAGAGCTCTCTGTGCTCTGCAGTAGGACCTTGTTGTTTTTCCATTCCATATATAATTGTTTGCATCTGCTAACCCCAAACTTTCAGTCCATCCCTCTCCCAACTCCCCTCCCCCCTTAGCAACCACAAGTCTGTTCTCTTTGTGAGTCTGTTTCTGTTTCATAGATAAGTTCATTTGTGTCATATTTTAGATTCCACATTCGAGTGATATCATATGATATTTGTCTTTCTCTGTCTGACTTACTTCACTTAGTATGATAATCTCTAGGTCCATCCATGTTTTTGCAAATGGCATTATTTCATTCTTTTTTATAGCTCAGTAATATTCCATTGAATGTATATGTATATATATATTACCTACATATACTATATGTATAATGTGGTTATTACTATTAATGTTCTCAGCACTAATAGAAATGGTGAAAACTTATCTTCCCACTTGCTACTATATATCTAATCAGAAAATACTGGGGATAAGGTACTATTTATCTTAGTTTAACAATGACAATTCATGAGAAAAATGGTCATAGTATGTTCATTTTAAATACATAAAATCTCCAAATTTAAGTATGTACTTAAGTATACATTATTCAAAATTAGCTTCTAAAAAATATGAAATGTTGTTAGCGCACAAGTACAAAGGCAGCTGAAAATACAGCACAAAAGTAGAGATAGTACTTCAGAAAAATGCATCAAAATTGAGCACAGGTTAAGGAAAGTCCCACTCAGCTCAAACATGGAGCCCGAATTCAAGCTGGACGGGATCTTGGAGGTTCCTCTGACAGCATCCTGGATTTATAATTGAGGAAAGAGAGGCCCAAGGTGTCCAAGACCCCATTAAATGATGCAAATAAATCAAAGTCCCTTCAATACATCAGGGTACATTAAATTGACACATTTTATAGTTTTATATTCATCAGTTAATTTTTAAAAAAGGATATCCAAGCTCAGTTTGAATGAAGCTTAACTCATGAGCAATAGAATTAGGCCATTTCATGACAAGAGTTAGAGGAATTTGCGAATAAGTATCCACACAGACATTTAAACTTGTATTGAGTGTGAAGAAATGCTGATTAACGAAAAAAATCCATTAAGAATTTGTTTGCTATTGTCAGCATGGTTTTAAAAATTGACTTGCTTTCTCTATTTACTAAAATCATCTCATAGTTCAATAAATTTTATGGACACATTAATACAGACTGCATGATTGTGGGTACTGAGAGATTTTTACAATTTTAAGAGTCTGTATTTGTTTATTGTTCAAAGTGAGCATATTGCAAGGAGAAAACAGGTAGGAAGGGTATTTTTCTTAGTTATATACATTTTAGTTCTGTTCACAGTGCATGTGTGATTGTTTTGAACATTTGTTTTATGAAAGCTAAGATCAGCGAATTTGAAATTTACATAAACATTGCTATTAATATTTAACTAAAATCTATGCATTTCTTATAATGGGTATGTTATATTTGATTTGTATTCTACAGAAGCATAAATATTGGGTTGGCCAAAAAGTGCCTTCAGTTTTTAAGTAAAAATGAAAGACACATTTTTCATTTTCACCAAGAACGTTATTGAACAACGTATTCACCTGTTTGTTCCACTACCTTCTGCCGTTTTTCAGGCAACTTCATAATTCTGTCTTCCCAAAACTTTTTATCTTTTTGAGCAAAGAACTGTTTCAGGTGCTTTTTACAGTCTTCCAGGGAATTGAATTTTTTTCAACTAAGAGAATTTTGTAAAAACCTAAATAAATAGAAATCCAAAGGTGCAATGTCTAATGAATATGGCGGATGAATCAGAACTTCCCAGCCAACTTTTAACAGCTATCCCTGGTCAGCAAAAAAAAAAACATGCGGTGTTGCTTTATCCTGATGGAAGATTATGTATCTTCTGTTGACAAATTCTGGATGCTTTTCATCAAGTGCTGCTTTCAGTTGGTCCAACTGGGAGCAGTGCTGGTTGGAATTAATTGTTTCGTTTTCTGGAAAAAAGCTCATAATAGAGGACTCCCTTCCAATCCCACCATATACACAACATCAACCTTCTTTGGATGAAGACTGGCCTTTGGTGTGGTTGGTGGTGGTTCATTTTGTTTACCTCATAACCTCTTCCTTTCCACATTGTTGTACAGTTTCCACTTTTCATCGCCCGTCACAATCTGTTTTAAAAATGGAACGTTTTCATTACAGGAAATACGGTCAAGAAAGTTGTTTTTGCTTAACTTATGTGGAACCCAAACATCAAAGCAATGAACATAACCAAGCTGGTGCAAATGATTTTCAGTGCTTGATTGCGTATTTTGAGTATGTCGGCTCTCTCCTGTGTGGTATAATGTTGATTGTTCTCAGTTAACATCTTGATTTGATGGCTATCAACTTCAACTGTCTACCCAACTGTGGAGCAGCGTCCACTGAGAAATCTCCAGCATGAAACTTCGCAGACCACTTTCAACTTGTTCGATCAGTCACAGCACCTTCTCCATACACTGCACAATTTTTTTTTTTTTGTTTGCGTTTCGGTTTTGTTTTTACTTTTCTTGAAATACTAAAGCATAATATGCCAAAAATGTTGCATTTTTTATTCCATCTTCAATATTAAAATAGCTAAACAAAATTCACCAATTTTGGTAAGTCTTTTTTAAGACACATGCTGATATGACAGCTGTCATGTACAATCTAACAAAATTTTCTCGAATGAAGTTAAAGACAACTAAGTGCTACTAGAGCCATCTTACAGAAAAAATGGAACGAACCTTTGGCCAACCC
Organism: Hippopotamus amphibius kiboko; assembly: GCF_030028045.1. Lineage (NCBI taxonomy): Eukaryota > Metazoa > Chordata > Mammalia > Artiodactyla > Hippopotamidae > Hippopotamus > Hippopotamus amphibius. The sequence continues at coordinate 81,826,353 of NC_080191.1, read as the reverse complement.
AATATTACACATGTGGGTGAGTCTCTTGACCCTGATGTGTTAGCAATTATTTTAGATGTATTTTGGAATCTTTAATAACAGAATTAGTTGACTTCTTTCCTATTTCACAGTAATACTCCAGCTGGATACGTGTGTGCTTAGATGTGACACACATTCTGAAAGAGAGTTAATGTCTGTGCATGTTCATTCATTTTGCAGCAGAAAGCTCTTATGCCAATTGATGTCCATTATTTCATGATTTGAAAACTTGAGAAGTTAGTAATATGTGCAACACAGGGAATTAATAGTCATCTAGTGAAAAATCTGCTGAAAGAAAAACAAAACAGTAAATCTGTTTAATAAAAATACCAAGACAAAATGAAATGATATCACATCACTAGGTTCATAATTCTTCATAGTTTGAAGCTCTTTTTTATAAAATTGCTACTAAAATCATAGCTGTTTAGTGTTTCTTCCAAGAGTATTTAAAAGTAAGAATTACCTGCTATTCCAAAAGTAACCCCAGTGACGACTAGCTCAGACGAATACTCAGTAAAACTGCTGGGCCCTGTGGACGGTCCTTTTGCTCCAGGAAAAGCTGGCCCCCTCATCACCCCTATTCCAGCCCGACACCTGGGCCTCTGTGCTTGATTTGCTGCGTGAACCATCATTCTTGTCTGGTGAGTTAACTTGGAGGAGTAACTTCTTACCTATTGGGTTTTGCCAGCTCAGCTCTGGCCCAGGGTCTCTGGGGCTTCCCTGAAGGTGACCGAAGCTTCCTGTCTGCCTGTCCATTGCAGTGGCTCCTTATTTCAACTCCCTGGGCAGCTGTCAATGTGCGGGCAGCCCCATGCTGGGGTCCTGCTTTCGGGAGCTCTGCTTCCTCTCTGGCCCCTCTGCTCCCACCCTGTCCTCTGCCCCGGGGCTTTACGGATGCCCTTTACAGAGACCCCTCCAGTGGGCACTGTTCTCCCTCTCCCCACTCTGCACCTCCAGGGCCCCAGGGCTCCTCCCCTTAACCAGCATAGGCCCATTGGGCTCACCTTGTAATTGTGTCTCCCTTTGTATTTGGGGGGAAAACCCCTGTCAACTCCCCTTATCATAGTGTGTGGGAGTTCAGGTTGATCAAATAGAGGACCTCATGGTTCCCATTTGAGGGCCAAAATACTGTTGTCATTACCTGTATTTGTGGGAGGAGGTGAGGTCCACATCCTACTCCTCTGCCGTCTTGATCTCCTCCCCATCATTAACTGGATAGATGGGGAAATCGAGGCACAGGGAGGTTAAACACTTGGACAGTGTTTAACCAGGTGGTAAGAACTAGGGCTGAGATTCAAACCCAGAGGGTCAGAATGTCCACGTGTGGGCCCCGAAACACGTACCTTAAACCCTTTCGAGGGTAAGCAGGAGGGGTGGAATACTAACTAACTAACTAACTACTAACCCAGCAGGGTTACCTTCCTTTTTTTAAGTAGGTTTAATAGATTGTGAACTTATGCATACATTCCAAGAAGTAGGTGTGTTCTGTAAGAAGTCGTATATTTGAATATCTCATTTCCCTATAGCAGGGAGAATGAAATGCATTGCAAACAGAAAGACAGAGTAGGCCTGGGGGACACATTCAGAGAAAAAGGCAGTTTTTTGCTCTTTCTGGCAGCAAATCAAAGACAGACCCAGGAAGAAGACATAGGCCACCCCGGAGACATCGCCAAAATGTATCCTTCCCTCTGTCCTGAGGAGCTGCCTCTGAGCACCAGGGGAACCTCAGACCTGGACACGTGCAGTGTTTATGAAGGTAGTGTTTTATAGAAGTTGCGTAAGAAACCTCATTTTCCAAGTAGTGTCTGGCATGTGCACCTTGTGATTGCTGGGGTAAAGCGTGAGGACATCATAAACGTGCAGGAGCTGCATTAAGTCACCTCACTGGACAGGTAGCCCACGTCTGGGGTGGAGAAGCTGATAGACAGATAGTGAATATGTGTGTTGTGACAGCACTGGGACGGCTCCACCAGCGCCTGTGTGGCTTCCAAGACTGGTGTACGTGATGAGGATGTCAAGATGTCAAGATGAAGAGATGGATAAGCTTCCAGTAATGGGGGGACCCATGTCGGCGATGTGGCAGGCTGGCAGCTGTGCTTTGTAAATGGTGGTGAAAATATTCTGCAGAGCTACGGAACATGAGTGTTCTAGACAATTCACAATTTGTCCATAAAAGGTGCTCTCTACTACAATTTCTTTTCTATATACCCTCCCGGCTCCACCCCCACCCCTTACAGCCACTCCAGGAAGGAACAGCAGAGCTCAGTCCTGGGTTCTAATTCTCTTCTCTAACACTGGCACACTTAGACACACTGCCCTTTTCCCTGAGCTCCACTGCAGCACGCATATAAATGAGAGACAGAGCTACTTGTCTTCCTCCCAAATTGCCTTTCACTGAGTTTCATAGATTATGTCCTATCACCGTGGGAGACATTTGGAGCTAAATCTTCCATCACAACTGAAATGCCACAGCCATTTATCTCTCCTTCCGAAGGGTGTTTATTGCAGAGTCTCCACTCATGAAGTTTCAAGGGATTTTTTTAAAAATACATTATAGTTTTCTCCACATCTTCAATCGGCTGATAATTTCTGACATTATGCTTCTCTCAAATCATCCCTCCATCTCCTTTGCTTCTACTTTTGTTAAAAACGAGTTATTTCCTGGAGACATCCTTGGCGGTCCAGTGGTTAAGTCTTCACCTTCCAATGCAGGGGGTTTGGGTTTGATCCCCGGTTGGGGAGCTAAGATTCCCACATGCTTCATGGCCAAAAAACTAACCAACCAACCAAACAAACAAAGAGAAGCAATATTGTAACAAATTCAATAAAGACTTTAAAAAATGGCCCACATCAAAAAATAAATACAACATTTTTTTTAAAAAGAAACAGTTATTTCCTACCTGGACCTCATACTGCTCTTTTACTGTATTTCTTGGGATCTGGGACACTTGTACCCTCTCACTGAAGCGCCTTAGTGTTGCTGTTGAAACTGCATTCATGCAGTTCTGTTTCGTGGTTTCTAATTTTTCCCTCCATGCCTCTTGCAGTGCTTCTTATTGTCTAACAAGCCAGGACCAAGAACTGAGTCCCTGCCTTCTGGCTCTCATCACACCCGAGCTGCCCTACTGTATGACTTCCACCTTTTCTCTGCTCATCTCAGGAAGGCTGTTAATTTCCTGATCAGTCATTTCCCCAAGGACCAAGGCAGCGAGGATGCTCCACGCAGCCCTCCTGCGAAATCTGTCTCCTGCAAACACCCTTTCCTGACCAACTTGGGGAGACCATCAAATTCCCAAAGTGACTAAGGATGCAGCCTCCTGAGACCCCCCATCCTTCAACACCAATTTCAACTTTCCTCATAGGAAACGTTGTTATTGCTCAAATGCTATGACAAGGTACCACAGATTGGATGACTTGAACAACAGAAATTGATTTCTCTAGAAGTCTAAGATCAAAGTGCCAGCTGAGTCTTCCTGTCTTGCAGACAGTGCCTTTCCGCTGTGTTCTCACATAGCAGAGAGAGCTCTGCTCTCTCTTCCTCTTCTCATGAAGATACTAATCCAGTCATGGGGGTCTCACCCTCATGACATTATTGAAACCTAATTTCCTCCCATAACCCCGCCTCCAAATACCATCACATTGGGGGGTTAGGGCTTCTACAAATAAGTCTGAAGGGACACAGACATTATCACCTGGTCAGGTCCTGCTTGGATGCGTGGTCCTCTGAGTGACTGCATATCTGCAGACTCACCACGAGCCACAAAGGATGTTCGTAAAAAGCAATTAGGATGTTACTGCTTGATGAAGGGTAGAATCACATGCCGGGTTTTCTGTAAAACTTTTTCCAGTCACTTCTTCTTGTGTGGTGTCTGCTGAGCTTTTTTCATAAGGATGGCCTGTACCCGGGTGCCCAGGGGTTAAAATCACAAAGTGTGACAGATCACAAAGGAGAGATGTCCACAGCTGCTCCCATAAAGCAGCTTCTTAAGCTGTGCACCTGAGAACTTGTAGGTGCTCCTATGTCTTTTTTTTTTCTTAAGTAAGTTTTATCTTCTGTTTTTACTGAGCCTCTAGCATTTATTGGGGGAATGGGAGAGCAAATCCTTTTATAAACTGTCTGCATTCATTTCCTATTGCTGCTGGACAAATGACCACAAACTTAGTGGCTTGAGATGACACGGTCCTGGAGCTCAGAAGTCCAAAATGAGCCAGGGCTAAAATCAAGGAGTCATCAGAGCTGCATTCCTTCTGAAGGCTCTGAGAGAGAATCCACCTCTTTCCCTTTCCCAGATTTTGGGGCCACCTGCATTCCTTGGTTCACGACCCCATACTGCCCAGACCCCTGCTTCTCCAACTTTACCGCCTGCCTCCTACTCATAAGGACCCCCGTGATCGTATTGGGCCCCCTCTGATAATTCAGGATAATCTCCCCATCTCAAGATCCTTCACTTAATCACCTCTCCAAAGTTTCTTTGCCATGTAAGGTGATGTATCGCAGGTTCTGGACATTAGGTCCTGGACCTCTTTAAGGGGCATTATTCTGCCTGCTGCACTCCGCTTCCATGTCCATTTGAATCTGTGTCTAATACTTTTCACATACTGAATTGAAAATACCAAAATAAAAAAATTCAGTGAAGAGAGGAAAGTTGTTTTTTAAGATCACAGCGAGCAGTTGCGTAATGATTGATAGAACATTATGCTGTGCTTTTTTAATGGAAGAATATGTGACATTTTAACACATCATGGTGGGTACACATCAAATTATTGTTGCTACACACATTCAGTGCATGCATATTGGAAGTATGTAGCAATAAAAATGAACAAGACCTAAAAATACCGGAATCCACTCAATACAAGTACTTTAGGAGTACAAGTACTTCTAAAATTTTCACATAGATTGGGATTGACATATACACACTACTACATATAAAAGAGATAACTAATAAGGCCCTACTGTATAACACAGGGAACTCTACACAACACTCTGTAATGACCTATATGGGAAAAGAATCTAAAAAGAATAGATATATGTATATGTATAACTGATTCACTTTGCTGTACACCTGAAACACAACAGTGTAAATCATCTATACTCTAATAAAATTCAGAATGTCAAATTTCTGAAAAGCTCTCCTAGTGACACTCTTCCTCTGCCTGTGGTTTTTCTCAGCATTTGTATTTGGATGCTAACACTGTCCCCGTAACCAGCTGTGAGCCAGTAGCAGCAGTGGGAAGAGCCCCTTGTGCTATTGGCAGGTGCCAGGCACCCCAGCCCCTGACCCAAGCTGCTTCCAAGGCTGCCACACCTCGAAGGCTGCACCCTGTGGACCAAACCACATTCTGGGTCAAGGCCTCAAAAATAGAGAACATGGAAATGAAATAAAAGCTCTAAGTAACTCTGAAAACCAAATATAATTGGTGGACTGTGGTTGGTAAGGACAACATATCGAAATACATTTCATCTGGTGGTTTGATCTACTTCACCCACCACATTTGTCTATGGTTTCTTTTTTTTTTTTAATTTTTATTGAAATGTGGGTGATTTATAATGTATTAATTTCAGGCATGCAACGCAGTGATTCGCTTATATACATGTGTGTATATGTATATATACATATATATTCTTTTTCAGATTCTTTTCCCTATGATTTGTTACAGGATATAGAGTATAGTTCCCTGTGCTATACAGTAGGTCCTTGTTGTTTATCTACTTTATAAATAGTAGTGTGTATATGTTAATCCCAAGCTCCTAACTTATCCCTCCCCTCCCCTTCTCCTTTGTAACCATAAATTTGTTTTCTATGTCTGTGGGTCTATTTTTGCAAATAAGTTCATTTGTATCATTTTTTTAGATCCTACCTATAAGTGATATCAGATGATATTTGTCTTTCTCTGTCTGCCTTACTTCATTTAGTATGATAATCTCTAGGTCCATCTGTGTTGCTGCAAATGGCATTATTTCAGTCTTTTTTTATGGCTGAGATAGTATTCCATTGTATATATGTACCACATCTTCTTTATCTGTTCATCTGTCAACAGACACTTATGATTACTTTTCCTCCATAGTACACAATACATAGAATACTTTTGTATGTTTTTGTTAGACTCATTTTAATTTTTCCAAATTATTTCTATTAATAGCTACCTTTTTGAACATTAGTTTCTTTAATTCTTGTTTAAAAAAAGGATCACTGTGTTCCAATGAGATAAAAATTAAACATTAGTTGTTTGGCTCACATGTTGTTTCAGAAAATTAGTTTCCCTTTCTAAATAATTACTAATATTTGAAGATAATGAATCATAAACTAATTGTAAGCTTCCTACCGACTATTTTAGAAGTAACTGAGCAACAGAAATGGTCTTTAAATTTATCAACCCTTGCTCTCTAATAAATTAAGAGGGGAGTCTATGAAATAATGAAAAAGGAAAAATTTGATTTTTTCAAAAAAGAACAAAAGTGGCGAATAAGTTAGGAAATTATTAGTTTTGTTTCTTGTATCAAATTATTCATTAATTTTAACTTTTGTTATGTGTTTTTAAAAGACATCTTTTTCCCATTCATTTTCCTCCTTTTCAAGTTGGCAATTATCGTTATTTTCTATTGCCTAAGTTGAGAGGTGGCAAAATTAGCCTGTCTTTCAATTTACACATGTACTTAATAGGGTAAAGTCAATATTTTTATCCTAGAATGGAGTATGGGCTTCACAGTCAAATGGTCAGGAGCAAAATTACTGCAGAAGAACCGAGCTGTGCCCTGCAGGTGAGGGAAGAGGGAGTCAGCTCACAGCTTGGTACTTAGGTTTACGGAGGACCAGGCCCGTGTTTCATCTCTCCATTTCTCTCTCTCATCTTTCTGCTGTAGTTAGCAATGTTTGCATTCAGGGACAGTCACCCCACTCATCTCTAACACAATTCTGCAGTAGAGCTCCCTTGCCAGCATGGAGAGCGGTCCTTGTTTTCAAAGCTCCTTTATAACCCTCCTCTCCTTTGATCCTCACAGCATCCCTGAGAGGCGGCCGGGGGGAACAGTGATAGCCCCATGTTGACACATGAAACTCCCTCTCCAAGCTTCAGTGTCTTGGAGGACCTCTGGGCAATGCTTCCTTGTAACTGCCAGGTGAGCTTTGTTTTAAGAGCAGCCTGGGGAGAAACAAAAAGCAAAACAAACAAACAAACCAAAAAAAAAAAAAAAACCGAAAAGCAAAAAAAAAAAACCACACACAAAAAACCATGCTGGTCTGGCGTACCCCTGTTGCTCCCTGATGTGCTTTTCCCTTTTTCTCCTGGTTTAATGTTCGCCCTTCTCCCCACCTTCAAAGGTTCCAGGCCTTCAGGCTGTCTTTCTGCCCCCACCCCCTCCAAATCTGCTCTGCAAAGAGATGCTGGCACCACCCCCACTCCCGACACCCTGCCCTGCTTTCCTGCTTTCTGCTTTCGCCATAACGCTGACCGCTTCGGGAGTTACTATACATCGCCTGTGTTTACACAGCGTGTTTGTCCTCTGGCTTCCCCCTGCCGGAAGTCTGAGCCTTGAGTGTCAGGCTGTCTGTTTTATACGTGTCTCCCCAGCAACGGGAATAGTGCTGACAAAGGGCAGGGCAGGAGTATCTGGGTGCAGACCAAGGGCAGAAGCATCAGCGGGGGCTCCTCTGGCCGGGGGGTGGGGGAGTGGGGGGGGGTCTCTCCCTCTCAGGGACGAAGGGGAGTCATATGATGAGCCAGGCAAATACAGCTTGAATCAGAGTCACCAACAATCTGTCCCTGGGGGTCAGCCCTTTACAGAAGCCCATGGGGCCCCGCAGCCTAACACGTGGATCCCCAGGGGCCCATGTTAAGCTAAGCCTGGGGCAGGCCCTCCTGCTGAGGGGAGGGGAGCCCCTCAGCCCAGGCACCTCCTTCCCAGGCAACCTGAAGAGCGTGGTGAGGGTCACTCCTGTCTGTCTACCCACGCAGGCACCTGTGGGCACAGCACTGGTCCAATGAATGAAGAAACAAGCGAATGAATAATAGATGAATGACACCAGTCACTTGCATGTTAAAGTCAATCGATGTCGTGGCAAGCTTTATCCTTAATTGTGGAGGGAAAGCCTCGATCAGGCCAAGTCAGCAAGTAAAGGAGAACTGTTTGGAGACTGGGAGGCCAGCTCAGGTGTCAATCACACCTGCCTTCATGGGGTCAAACCCAGTGCTGTGCCCGCAAGAGCCACAGCTCCCAGGCTAAAGAGCCCATCTGATGCTGCGGCCCTTCTTCCTCTACTTCCCATCATAGCCCCTCCCCCCGGCCAGGAGCTCTGGCTCTTTCGGCTGTAATTTACACACACCAGTTCGGGGTCTGTCTGCAGCACTACATGCCTGCAGGGTAAAGATGCGAGTTTAATCTGCTCTAACCATCAGAGAGACATATATTCGTGTATGACACTAGGAATACATTAGTCACCAGTCATCCTTCCTCTGAGATCAGTCATTAGACCCCCTGATTCGCCTAATCAGGCGAATCAGGCAGGTTTGGGGAAAAAACCAGATAATTATAATGAGCTAAATTTAGAAACAACAGTCATTTTTTGTAGCTAAGAAAGAGTGAAAGTCGGTGTCTCTCTGCCAGTCTTTCACCTCAGAAGCTACAAGAACATTATAAGAAATAATGAATAGAAAGAAATACGTCCTGCTTCTAATTGGGAAAAATGACTTTTATTTCAGCTCTTTTGCATGCCTATCTGCCTAAATGTAAGCATATTTATCTTTCAAATTATCTCTTCAGTGTTCCTGCTATGATCTTAAAATTAAAAAATAAAAATCCTACTTTTAATACAACTCACAAAATAAATACACATACATCTATATATCTGTCTCTATATATATTTATATACACACATACACACATATGTATACGTTTCTAGGTGTATAGTTATACATACAAGTATGTTTGCATATATATATTATGTACTCATGGTAAATCAGTTCAGCCATGGTGTGGCCTGCATCTGCTGTCACTGGTTCATTTCTCCTTCCTGTGAACCACAGTTCTCCAGAGATGCTATCATCCCAGGGACCCAACAACAGCCTGCAACAGAAACTCTTACAGAGAGGCCCTTGTCAACTAGTGTCTGATGATTTCAATACAGTCTTAAAATCTGAATAAAACTCAAGAAAACAGGAATTTATTTTTTAAAGTGGATTTGCCACATGAATAATTTAGGCCATTCTGCAGATGCCACAGGGATTCCAAGAGAGAGGAAGCTCTGGTCCAAGGATCGGGGGAGCATTCAGGGAGGAGGTGGCATCTGAATCAGCAGTGAGGTCATCAAAAATAAGGAGAATCCCAGTCAGGGAAGGAGAAGGCATAGGAATTCTAGGCAGAGGGAAGACATGATGAAAAGCACACATGTGAGAGAGTGAGTAGGTGTTTGAGACAAAGCAGGTTCTCATGGTTGAGTGAGACAGAAGGTTTCTCTGAGGGAGTGGCAGTGGGGCTAGGAAGGTTAGTGGCCAGGTTGTGGACAGCTCCAAATGCAGTCTAGGGGGACTTAATTTGTGTATTGACAGATGAAGAGATATTTGAAGGAATGAGAGCAAAGAGAATAACTGAGAACAGTATCTTAATAGTTTTTACCCACATTTTAATGACCAACCCTAGCTTTTACTATTGTCTCTATTTAAGTGACTCTGCATCAGTGGTTCTCAACCAAGTCAGGGATTTTGTTAAAAGTGGGGATGGGGGGTGCAGTGCTCCCAGGCAAGACCAGGGAAGCTGTTGAACATCCTGTAGCACACAGGACACCCCCACAGCAGAGTTATCTGGACCAAAATGTCAGTAGTGCAACGACTGGAAAACCCTGCTCTGTGTTTGCCAAGGGAAAATCCCTTCAACATCTTGCTTAGTCAGACAAACACTGTCTCCCAAAGGCTCTCATCTCCTACAAGAACTGAAAAATAGAAATCCTTTCAGAAGCAAATAAGCTCTCCTACCAGGGCCAGAAAAAAAAAAAGAAAGAAAGAAAGAAAAAAAAAGAAGAAACTAAATAACAAGAATGCCCGTTTTATATAAACCATTTAGAATTATTTGATTTTTTCTTTTTACTTTGATAAAAATATGTAAGATAAAATTTGTCATTCTAAGTGTACAGTTCAATGGCATTAAGTCCATTCAGTGTTAGACAAGCATCACCACTGTCCAGCTCTGGAAACTTTACATCACCTCAAGCTGGAATTCTGTACCCATTACTTAGTAACTCCCGTTGATCCCTTCCCCACCTCCCGGCTACTCATTGCTCTACTTTCTTTTTATTTTTAATTTTTATTGAAGTATAGTTGATTTACAAGGTTGCCATTGTTCTACTTTCTGTCACTATAAATTTGTTTATTCCAGGGACCTCATATAAGTGGAATCATACACTATTTGTCCTATTGTGTCTGGCTTGTTTCACTTGGTATATGTTTTCAAGCTTCACCCATGTTGCAACATGTATCAGAACCTCCTTTCTTTTTATGTCTGAATAATATTCTGTTGTAGGTATATTCCACATTTTGTGTGTAATCCATCAATAGATTTCTGGGCTGTTTCCACTTTTGGACAATTGTGAATAATGGTGCCGCTTACTTTTATTTTGGATTCTTAAGAGTTATTAATAGCAAATTATACAAATATTGGTGTCTAAAAGTAAAAAAAAAATAAGAATGCCAGTTTTGTACCAAATTGTTTACACAAAAGCAAGCAAACTTCCATCCAGTAATTCCAGTTTAACACGTGTATGTAAAACCACTGGGGGGGGGGGGCCAGGAAGGAGTTCCCACGTGGTCACATTCATCCAGGGTGTGTGCGGATGCACAGGTACATAAAGAGCACGTCTCTGTACTTCCTGCAGATGACCCCTTGCCTGCTCAGCAGTGCATTGCCCAGGCTGCTGATAATTCTGCACTTGCAAATGAGATTTTATTTTGGTAGCTTTTCTCAGTAGATGCCTTCTTGATTCACTGCAATCAAATTAGAATAAGGAAACGTGAAAGGGTCAAAATATTCATGAACCCCTTGACAAGTAGCCTGTACATTGGGAGGCCATTTTTGTAAATGTGTGTATCCTTGCATATTAATAGAGTATTAATATTCACTTAATTTTTTAGATGATGGATTAGGAAGAGATTTTGTTTGTTCTTCCTTTGGTTGGTTTCTAAACTGTCTGCTTCGGAGTAAACTTTAAAATAGAAATTGGAAATCAACAAAATTTTTAAATGTGACAAATTACATTTTTTTTCAGGATTGCTTTTAGGGAAACATAAATGTCTATCTCTAGGAAAATATAAAAGATAAAATATTTAAATGATGGAATAACTAGTAATTAAAAAGAATGACCTATATTTGTATTTTGTAACATCAGTAGATTTCAAAAAACAAAGCTGAATGACTGAAAGAAGCAAGTTAGAAAAAGTATGTAAAATTGTGTAAATTTAATAAGAAGTGTGAAACAATATTGGAAATGGGTTATGGATTATGGATGTAGTAAAGGTATAAAATTATGGACTGGAAAGAAACACACCTAATCTGTGATAGTAATTGTGTCTGGTGAGGGAAGTAGAAGGATGGGCTGGGAAAAAAGAGGGACCTCAGTTTTATCAAAAGCTGTGTGGTTCTTTTATAAACCAAATGAATAGATAAGAAGCAAAATGACAAGATATGAACATTCGGAAATGTAGGGGTTATTACATGAATGTTTATTGTATTGTTCTCTATACTTTTCTGTGTTTTTTAAGCTTTAAAAATGAAAGAAAAGAAAAGAATATATTAAATAGGCTTTAATGTAGAAAAAAGAATTGAATTGACTGCAAAGTACTCTCCTTTAAATTAGGATAATTTGCCGAGTCCTGTACTGCTCAGAAGTAACACCTATTTCTGTAAGAGGTTCAGTTTGGAATATTGTGGCTATTCCTTTGACTGTGAAATATGTACCTAACTAGGATAAATGACTGGGGTTTTTTTTGTTTTTTTGTTTTAAGTTGGGTTTTTCTTTTTTGCATTTTTAATTTTTTTTATTTTTTGCATTTTTTATTGAAGTATACTTAATGTACAATGTTGTGTTAGTTTCAGGTGTACAGCACCTGAGTATATATATCTTTTAGAATCTTTTCCAGTATAGGTTATTACAAGATATTGAGTATAGTTCCCTTTGCTCTACAGCAAGTCTTTATTTATCTATTTTACATATAGTAGTGTGTATATGTTAATCCCAAACTTCTAATTTATCCCTCCCCCCTTTCCCTTTTGCTAACCATAGATTGTTTTCTGTGTCTCTGAATCTGTTTCTGTTTTGTAAATAAGTTCATTTGTACCTTTTTTTTTAAGATTCCACATATAAATGATATAGTATGCTATTTCCCTTTCTCTGTCTGACTTACTTAGTATGACAATTTCTGGGTCCATCCATGTTGCTGCAAATGTCATTATTTCACTCTTTTTTATGGCTGAGTAATATTCTGTTGTGTATATTCACCACATCTTCTTTATCCATTCATCCATCAATGGACATTTAGAATGCTTCCATGTCCTGGCTACTGTAAATACTGCTGCTATGAACATTGGGGTGCATGTATCTTTTTGAATCATGGTTTTCTCCAAAATATGCCAAGGAGTGGGATTGCTGAATTGTATAATAGTTCTATTTTTAGTTTTTTAAGGAACCTCCATACTGTTTTCCATAATGGCTGCACCAATTTACATTCCCACCAGTAGTATAGGAAGGTTCCCTTTTCTACACACCCTCTCCAGCATTTATTGTTTATAGATTTTTTGATGATGGCCATTCTGACTGGTGTGAGTCAGAATGTGGTTTTGATTTGCCTTTCTCTAATTATTAGGGATACTGAGCATCTTTTCATGTGCCTGTTACCATCTGTAGGTCTTTAGAGAAATGTCTCTTTAGATATTCTGACTAATTTTTGAATGAATTATTTGTTTTTTTTTTTTTTGATGTTAAGCTGTATGAGCTGTTGGTATATTTTGGAAATTAATCCCTTGTTAGTAACATCATTTGCAAATATTTTCTCCCAGACCGTATGTTGTATTTTAGTTTTGTTTATGGTTTCCTTTGGTGTGCAGAAACTTTTAAGTTTAATTAGGTCCCACTGTTTATTTTTGTTTTTAATTTCCATTACTCTAGGATGTGGATCCAAAAAGATATTGCTGTGATTTATGTCAAAGAGTGTCTGCATATGTTTTCCTCTGAGAGTTTTAAAATATCTGGTCTTACATTTAGGTCTTTAATCCACTTGAAGTTTATTTTTGTGTATGGTATTAGGGAATGTTCTAATTTCATTCTTTTACATGTAGCTGTCCAGTTTTCCCAAAACCACTAATCAAAGAGACTGTCTTTTCTCCATTGTATATTTTTGCCTCCTTTGTCATAGATTAATTGCCCATAGGTGTATGGGTTTATTTCTGTGCTGGCTATCCTGTTTCATTGATATGTATGTCTGTGTTTGTGCCAGTACCATACTGTTTTTATTACTGTAGATTTTTCATATAGTTTGAAGTTAGGAAGCCTGATTTCTCCAACTCCATTCTTCTTTCTCAAGATTGTTTTGGCTATTTGGGGTCTTTTGTATTTGCATACAATTTTTCAGATTTTTTTGTTCTAGTTCTGTGAAAAAGTGCCATTGGTATTATGATAGGGTTTGCATTGAAACTATAGATTGCCTTGGGTAGTATGGTCATTTTAACAATATTGATTCTGCCAATCTAAGAACATGGTATATCTTTCCTCTGTTTGCATCATCTTTGATTTCTTTCATCAGTGTCTTAAGTTTTCAGAGTACAGGTCCTTTGCCTCCTTAGCTAGGTTTATTCCTAGTTATTTTATTCTTTTTGATGCAATGATAAATGAGATTGTTTCCTCAATTTCTCTTTTTGACCTTTTGTTGTTAGTATATAGAAATGCAACAGATTTCTGTGTATTAATTTTGTATTCTGTAACTTTACTGAATTCATTGCTGAGCTCTAGTAGTTTTCTGGTGGCATCTTTAGGATTTTCTACGCATAGTATCATAGTATCATTTACTTCTTCTTTTCCAATTTGGATACCATTTATTTCTTTTTCTCATCTAAGTACTGTGACTAGGACTTCCAAAACTATGTTGAGTACAAGTGGAAAGAGTGGGCACCCTTGTCTTTTTCCTAGGACAAATGACTTTGTTTTTTAAGTAGAGACTCTAAAGAGAATATTAGAAGATGTTTGGAGGACTAGGCATTGATGTTTATGATTTGAGGAACCTGATTCTAGGTAATGTGATACCTGTCAAGGGCTCTGCACAAAATCACCATACAGAACATAAGCTACTTCTTGGTAAAATGGCCAAAACACAATTAAATTCTACCCTATTCACTTAAGGAAACTTTGGAATAGACCTTCTGCTGCAAGAGCCTGCTGTCCTTGCTTCTTTTATGTGGAAATAGGATTGTCCTACTGTGTGGAGAGCCAAAGCAAACCATATAATCGTCTCTTAAAATTCATGTGTAACTTCCATTAACGCATTTCCCAAGTAATACTTCAGCATCACTATTTTTTGTTGAATGGCTCTCAAATGGAATGAAGAAAAATGTTGATTTTTCTGTTGATTCCAAGTCCCATTTGCTTTATATCATTTTGCAGCTGCCCCTCTCCCCCAAAACTGCTGAACTGAGTCAAATTTTGTCTTCTTGCTCTATGACCATAAAGTATGTAAATTTTTCATAAAGTCACCACCAAATTTCAGTCAACCTCAATTTCAAGTATGTAATACCCCCTGCCAAAACTTAGGACTGTGTTAATTTTTTTTTCTTTTCTTTGCAAGCAGGGTGCAATATGAAGTTTCCATAAGCATTGAGTCATGGACATAGATCAAGGGTGTTAAGTACATGTTGTGATTTCTTTCCATTATTAACTATGACTATTGTCTATTTATTAAAATGCCGTCTCCTGCCAAGCCTAGAGGCAGCCTCAGAATCCTTCTCAACATTCAACTTCAGCCCAGTGCTCAGTTAACCAGAATTATTACATGAGATGAAACCTCCTACTGCAGGTGTATTCTAGAATGTAGGTAGTCCCTTTCTGCTTTACAACCCAGCTCATAAAGCACTGCTTCGATCACATAGGTTGAGACATTTTTCCTCTTTCAGTTTCTAGTGGCGGATTACCATCTGCTGTCTAGGAAGCAAAACCGACTCTCTCTTCATAGATCACAAAATAAGAAAGATATTTTCTCAACAATAAAATTTCAGTGTTTTTTTTCAGGGTGAACAGAGTAATTTTATCAACAATATATTATGGTAGTAACAATTTATAACAATACATTGAGTGAATTATTATTATGTTTCAGACTTTGTGCTGTGTCATACAGGGATTTCCTCACTTTATCTTTGCAACAGCTCTGCGAAGTATATGCTATAATTACACAGATGAAAACACTGAGGTGTAGAGAGATTAGGTTATTTGCCCAGTAATGCCTGGAGGTGCTGAGCCCACCCTCAGTCCACGTGCCCTGGACTTGAACCACTGCACTGCCTGCTCCTACTGACTCACAAGAGCCTACCAGTGAGTTTCCAGGAATGTTGTACTTTAGCTACTGTTAAAATTAAATTATATAAATCTAAAATTAAATAAATTATGTTAAAAGTAAAGGCAACAAATACTCAGAGTCCATCATGTCCTAATTATGTACTACACTTTACTATTACAACTCTTGAGGTTATATACATCTATCGTGCCTTTCTGGTGGACTCAGTACAGCAGGTATTACTTTACTTTTTTTCCCAGCTCTGCATTCAGTGGCACTACATGGGTAGCTTGCAATCAGCCACGGATGGAGAGTTTATGCCACGGAAAGTGGCAAAGGCTACCAAGTAGGATTTAGTTTCATTGTGTTTTGTTTGAGAGCCGGTTGTTAAACATGCACCACTGAACACACTGATAGGGCCGTTTGCGTTGAGTTTCCCCGTTATTTTTGTGGTTGTTCTTGTCTCCACTGGGTTCCTTACTACTCACATAATTTGAGGTGAGTTGAGATTTGGGTGGATGTGTCTAATCGGAAAGCGGGAAGAGTAATGGGCCTTATTACAATATTACCAACGAAGCAGGCCTGAATTTTAAGAACAGAATATGCACTAGATAACAAATAAGAAAGCAGAAAATGGGCCTTTGGGGCATAAACTGATGATTATATATGATTATATGACTCTCAGGTAAGTATCTGAAATTTAGTGTACTTATTAGAGCAAAACTAGAGGAGAGTTGCAAATTGTGTGTGTGTGTGTATACATTTTTATACAAGCGTGAGGATTTATTTTATAATCTCTAGCTACCCCCAGTGTCTGGGACCACTGTCCATACCAGATAATCTGTTGCTTCAGCTACCAAGCATAAGTGTTTCAAAACAGAGCCATGTCTTTTTATCTTTACCTTTCCACCCTCCATTCAACCCTTTGTCTTGGGATAATGTGTTGAAGTTTGTAGGTGCAGATAAATAATTGTGAAGTGCATCTGCTCATAAGAGTCATAGCAGGTATTCTCTTTATAAATGCCGTTATATATTCTATTCCTGTAAGTCTGCTAGAATATGGAACTGAGTGGGAAATTTGCATATTTTAATTCTCACCTAGGGTTGCCAAGTAGTATTTTAGTTCACTTTTTATGTGAACCTTCACATGAACCATTTAGTACCACTAATGCTAAATGTCAATATGAGACAGAATTTTCAAGTTAATAAAATTATGTCATTTTTTATTCATTTGTTCATTCTTTCAATGATTTTTTTTTTACCAAGTACAATAATAATAAGCATAGTAACTGCTTTTTTAGTACTTACTATATTTCAGGTCCTAGTATATGCAATTTACCTGCTCTTACACAAAATACGCAACAACTTTATGAGGTAGATGTGATTATTTTTCTTATTTAAAAGATGAGAAAAATCTTGTTTAGGCAGTTCAAGTTACTGGTCCACATCTAGTTCCAGATAAATGTTTCTTAATTCTGAGCTTCTGTATTTAATACCCGCCCTAGGTGCCATGTGGAATGTCAGAGAAACATGTAACACAGTTAGGAATGCTGAAGAACTTTCAACCTCGTTTTAGGATAGAGGCATGGGAATGGTTACATTAAAAAGATGGGTATATATCCGTTGAGCCCCCAGGAGACACCATATATAAAAGGCAGAAATAAAGAGCTTGCCTCTCAGTTTATATTGCTGGGTTTCCTTTACAATACAATTTCCTTTTGCCAGTCTAAAACATTTCTGACAAAGCAAATGTGAGAAGTCATCATATAAGTGTGTTGCTACCTGTAATATTTGGAGAATACAGTACAGGTTGGATTAATGCGCTAAGTAGAAACTGATCACATATACCATAGACAGCAAGTTCTCTGACAGCTCCTGACCATTTCTCCAAGCACCAATTCTCTGAACAAGGCATTAGCATCAAACACTCTTCTCCTGTGGACACGACTGACTGAATTGCTTTGCTTCTTATACAGGATGCTAGAAGGTTCTCATCAAATCAGTTTACAAAATAAACCTCTATATTCCCTGCAGAAATAAACAAAACAATGCTTTGCAAGAGGAAATCAGTGAATAAATTCCATAATCATTCAGAAATATTCTCTACCAGCTTTGCTGTGACTAAATACACAGACCATAACTTAGTAACATCTTATAATAATATTGCACACAAATTATATCACCTTAATTTTTCATGAATTACACTTTTTAATGTATATTTTTATTATATGACCTAAAAACACCTCAACATTTAAAAAGTATAGTTATAGACCAAAACTTTGTGAGAAATTAACTTCATACCATTTTATATAGCTGGTATTCTCTTTATAAATGTTGTTCTATATTCTATTTCCTGGAAGTCTGTTAGAATATGAAACTGAGTGGAAATTTTGCATGTTTTAGTTCTCACCTAGCATTGCTAAATTATGTTTTAGCTCACTTTTTATATGAGGCTGTTTCCAAGGACTTAAAAGTAATTTTTTTCTGGGTTAGTTTTAACTATTTTTTGGCCTTCCAAGAGCAATAGATTTTAGGTATTTTGCAGGAACGTAGATTTGACTGATAGTACCTTTTTTTGTGCAATAAGAAAGACACCTTTCCTCCAGATACTTTCTCCATGTGTTTAGAAATAGTTGTAATATACTAGTTTTCTTTTACAATTTTCCCTATTGAGATTTTATATCATTTTCTCCTTTACAGGCATATTTTGTTTTGTCACCACAAGCATTTTATAATAACTGCTTTAAAATCCTTGTCTTACAATGTTAACATTCAGGTCATCTTGGGGTTGGCATCTGTTGGCTGTTTTCCCCTTGGAAATGGGTCGCGCTTTCTTTGCTTTTTCTCACATAATTTTGAGTCGTATCCTGGACATCCTGAGCATTATGTTGTGGAGATTCTGGATTCCATCATGTTCCTCCAAAGGGCAGTGAGGGTTTTGTGTCAGCAGGCGATCGTCTGCGTTAGACATAGTTTGCCAACTCTCTTGTCCGTGGTGGCGGGCAGCCGAGGCTGCTGTGAGTGTGTCTGCACTTGTGGCTTCAGGACTTAGGAAGGGTCTTGGGCAGAATCTGCACCCACCTTGGGGTCCCCTTCTCAGACCCTCACTTCTTCTCCAGTGGCTCCCTCCACCAGTGGCCCTCAAGTTAAAACCACAAAAACCTGACACTCAACCCATGCTGGTTGCTTCCTCCAAGTCATTACTCCCTTCAAAATATTCCCCCTTTTGTTCATTCTTCAGAGTCTTCAGGTGGTTGTTTTTTTGTTTGTTTGTTTTGGGGTTTTTTTTTGTATTTTGATCAGAATTTATAGTTATTTGCAAAAGGTTCAGTTAGGACCTTGGTCTGCCCACCAACAGGGGAAATGCCTCTATTGATTTTATGGAACAAACTATTTTACTGCCATTTGCCAGAAGCATTGCAACAGCATGTAAATGCACGAAGGCTGTGATTCACATGGCTCTCTGAGGGTCAGGCAGTTACGGCCCTCTGTCTACAGCAGCCGGGAGAGTACGAGCATACACCACAAGCCCACAGTTCCTTTGACTTATACCAGTGAGCCTGTGGGTCATGTTTTACACAAACTCTAAGGCTATGTTTTACTTTTGTCCCTGGTCCTTAGCTTCCCTGAAATACTCACCTAAAGCACCTAGACTGGTAGGAAATCAACCCTGATGCCAAGTAACTGCAGAGAGAGTTTTTCCATCACTTTCTAAGTAATCCATTGCAATGCTTAATAAAGGACTGCTGAGAGAATCTAACTTAAACAGAATAGTGCTCACTGATTAATTCCCATAAAAGTATCATAATTCTCATTTTGTAAAACCACTGTTTTGATTGTGAACGTATGATGAAGATCAACCAGGTACTTATTACTTAAGTTGAGTCAAAACTTCTATCTACCTTGAAAGGACCTTCTTAAGCTGCATTTATCCATTCTTCCATGTGTCTTTACTACTATTTTATGAATAAGCCCTCATCCTTATTCTGTCATAGATACACTTGTCACTCTCTATCCAGATCTTTGTTACAAAACACGTAGGCAATTGAAAAATACCCCTAGATTTGTACATTCTTTCTTTCTTGTTTGTTTTTTGTTTTGCTTTGTTTTGTTTTTTTACTTATATTTTATTCTTTTCTTTTTTAAATTAATTTTGGTTAGAGTATAGCTGCTTTACAATGTTGTCTTAGTTTCTGCTGTACAGCAAAGTGAATCAGCTCTATATGTACATATATTCCCTCTTTTTTGGATTTCCTTCCCATTTAGGCCACCACAGAGTACTGAGTAGAGTCCCCTGTGCTATGCAGTAGGTTGTCATTAGTTATCTATTTTATACACATTAGTGTATATATGTCAATCCCATTCTCCTAATTCATCCCACCCCCTCTTCCCCCCTTGGTATCCATACATTTCTTCTCTATATCTGTGTCTATTTCTGCTTTGCAAATAAGCTCATCTGTATCATTTTTCTAGATTCCACATATAAGCGATATTATACAATATTTATTTTTCTCTTTCTGCTGGAGAGGGTGTGGAGTAAAGGGAACCCTCTTGCACTGTTGTTGGGACTGTAAATTTATACAACCACCATGAAGAACAGTATGGAGGTTCCTTAAAAAACTAAAAATAGAATTACTATATGACTCAGCAATCCTACTCCTGGGCATATACCCAGAGAAGACCATAATTCTAAAAGATACGTGCACCCTGATGTTCATTGCAGCACTATTTACAATTGCCAGGGCATGGAAGCAACCTAAATGTCCACCAACAGAGGAATGGATAAAGAAGATGTGGTACATAATACAAAGGAATATTACTCAGCCATAAAAAGGAACGGAATTGTACCATTTGCGGAAACGTGGATAGACTTAGAGACTGTCATACAGAGTGAAGTAAGTCTACATTCTTTCTTATTTTTATACCTCCCAGGACTGCAGCACCATATTTTTTACATGCTGTCCTTTTTTTTTAAGCTCTTTATTGGAATATAACTGCTTTACACTCTTGTGCCAGTTTTTGCTGTACAACAAAGTGAATCAGCTGTATTTATACCCCATATCCCCTCCCTCCTGCAACATCTTCCCACCCTCCTTATTCCAGCCCTCTAAGTCATCACCCATCATCAAGTTGATCTCCCTATGTTATGCAGCAACTTCCCACTAGCTATCTGTTTTACATTTGGTAGTGTATATATGTCAATGCTACTCTCTCCCTTCATCCCAGCTACGCCTTCACCACCCACCCCATGTCTTCAAGTCCGTTCTCTACATCTGCATCTTTATTTTTGCCCTGCCACTGGGTTCATCAGTACCATTTTTTTACATTATTCACCATAAACCCCTAGCTCTTTCTCTGCCAATATTACACCTGATTATTCATTCAAAACCACATAAGTATGAAAATGCTCCTTCTTTCATTTATATACAGGATGCTAAGTAAACACTGGATCCCAGTATTTATTTCCTAAACAGTGTAGAACTCATATGCCCACTTGTTGTGATAACAAGTTAACTCTATACATTACTGCAATTACTATGAAACATTTAAGGGATATTCAAATAAAATACAGCATAAAGCAAATGGATTAAAAAGATGATTAAATCAAATAACTCTTAGAAGATTGTTTTTGGCTCTTGGTTGTCAAGGGGTCCCTAATTGCTATCATATTATCTCTTGGATTAATGCACACAAAATACAAAAATTTTTTTTAGTTTGTTTTTTTGAAGTATAGTGGATGTACAATATGTAAGTTATAGGTGTATAATATAGTGATTCACAATTTTTAAATGTTATACTCCATTTATAGCTATTATAAAATATTGGCTATATTCCCTATGTTGTACAATATATTCTTGTAGCTTATTAATTTTATACCTAATAGTTTGTATTTCTTAATTCTCCACACCTATAATGCCCCTCCCCCACCCTCCCTCCTGGTACCTAGTTTGTTCTCTGTATCTGTGAGTCTGCTTCCTTTTTGTTATGTTCACTAGTTTGTTGTATTTGTTAGATTTCACAAATAAATGATAATATACAGTATTTGTCTTTCTCTGTCTGACTTATTTCACTTAACATAATACCCTCCAGGTCCATCCATTTTGCAGCAAATGGCATTATTTCATTCCTTTTTATGGCTGAATAATATTCATTTTATATATATATATATATATCTCACAGTTTCTTTATCCATTCATCTTTCAGTGGACACTTAGGCTGCTCCCATATCTTGGCTATTGTAAATAGGGCTGCTATGAATATTGGGGTGCATGTATCTTTTCAAATTTGGGGTTTATATATATATATATATATATATATATATATATATATACACCCAGGATGGAATTCCTGGGTCTTTTGGTATTTCTACTTTTAGCATTTTGAGTACAAAAATAATTGTAATCAAAAGTAACTCAAGCATAGAACATATGAGATTCTGTAAACTGGAGATTACCCCACATCATAAAGCACGGCTTCATTAGAGATCAGGCTGAAAATTTTCCTGGGTGGGGAGGGTCACCTCTAAGAAATGACAATTGAAAGTTACTGGGGTGTAGAATTGAGCCTGACATGAGGCGTAGACATCATCTGTTGAAGGGATTTCTGGAAAGACAGTGAAATACCTTTCTCTCTTCGTAAGTTCATTGACAGGTGTCCAGTGTCCATTCTACTTTGGCCACATCTTTACACAGTAGCTAGAAAGTATTCCCTCTGCCTGTGGGGCTAGGTAGCAATAGCCACAATCACAAGAAGTAACCACTGTGACTTGCTGAGTGGGTGCCATGTGCAGACATCGGTCCATTTCTGTGGCTGGACAATCTGTAAACAGTTATCATCATCCGCATTTTCCAAGGAAGAACCCAACCCTCAGAGATATTGTGTAGTTCTTCCAAGGCCATGCTGATGGAGGTGGCAGAGCCGGGATGACAGCCCACAACCATCTAAGTCTCAGGCAGGGACGTGACTCAGGTCCCTACACTTTAGGGGGATGAGCTCATCAAATGAGAAAGACCTGTGAGCTCTCCCTGGAAAGATTGCACCATGGATGTGAAAAGGCTTGGAAAACCAGAGAGTCCTATGCAGGCGCAAGGCCTCGTTCCTTCTCCTTTGCTTATTGGTCTTTGTTTTTCCCCTTTTCTCTCCTCACACTTGGTAAATAGGTGAGTCATCCTGAAAATGTGCACTTCTCATCAATTTATTCATCTCTAAATCTATTCCAAAATGAAACATACTCTTCAAAAACTGAAGACAGTATAAAAGTAATAGAATTCAGATAAAATAAACCTCTATAATTCACATGCTATGTATAAGTCACATGCTATGTATTAGTCTATATTTTCTACTAATCTAACTTTCTGTGATGATTCACTGTAACACAAAACATGGATATCAACTGATAAACTTTCCTCAAGTCTCCACTCTCAAGGGAAGCAAAACTGTAAGGATAGAAGTAAGGTCCTCGACATAGAAAACAAGCTTTTTATTATCAAAGGGAAAGGTGGGGAGGGATAAATTAGGAGTTTGGGATTAGCAGATATACACTACTATATATAAAATAGATAAACAACAAGGTCCTACTGTATAGCATAGGGAACTATACTCAATATCTTGTAATAACCTATAATGGAAAAGAATCTGAAAAAGAATAGATATATATGTATAACTGAATCACTTTGCTGAAACTAACACACTTTAAGTCAACTATATTTTAATTTAAAAAAAAAAGCAACAGTTCTACATAAAAATCCTACCAAGTACATACTTTAAAAAACATAAAACAAATTGTAAAGCAATCAGTTGTATAGAAATAACGTCCCTAACCCTTCCCTAAATTACATGAAGGTTGTGACATTTCATGGCCACTGGCGCAGCTAAATATAAACAGATTATGCTGGGCTGCCCCCTGTGCCTTTGCTGACTGACACGACAATTAAGGAAACAAGTTTCCTTTGTAAATTACAGCTCCACACAGCTTTGAGTAAGCAGAGAGTGTACATTAGAAATATTTTTAGCTTGACATGAAACTTTCCAAAGGCTCCTAATTAAGCATTTAAGCCCAAGGAACTATAATTGCAACTGCCAAAATAACTGGGAAATCATACCTTTGGTGGGATCAATCTTAAACTAAAACTATTGTTTGGAAAGCCTTATGGAAAGCCTTTTATTCTTCAACATCCTCTTAAACAGAAGGGCACTTCTAATACTGCCCACTTGGTGAGAAATGCAGGCACACTGTTTACATGCAGGGATTGTATACAATAAATGTAGAAGCACATACAAGGGAAAAGAATGGCTGTGAACATCAGTCCCTTTGTGACTAAAGAGAAAGGCTCCAGTCTTGTCCTACTGAATTCCACAGAAGAGCATCCGATTTCCACGAGTCAGATGTGGGTTCTGGCCGTGGGAGTTCAGCTCTCAGCATCACTGAGAGAGGTCTTATTAGAACACCGTCTCACTTATTATCTGATCCCAAAACTAGTCTTTGTAAATGTGTGACATCTTTAGAAGAATAGTACCGTGATGGGGTTTTATGCAGAATATTTCTCTACAGCTCATACTTCAAATATTGTTACATGAAGGCAAATGCTTTGTACAGCTTCAATGCTAAGAGCTTTCAGATTAAAACATCAGTTGCTTTTAATGAGGATTTTTCAGGGTCATTTGCATATGTGAATTTAAAATAACTATCATCTAGCTACCATTGTCATAACAAGTCATGTTTTGGTCACTGGTGCAATTACCCAGATAAATCTGTGAGTATTTTTAGAGAATTTTGTATCTGTGCAATTTTAAATAAATAATCAGATGAAAGTGATGTTATTTATTTCAATATTATGAAGGTGAGTCAAAAATTACCCACACTCTGACTGTAGATTTTATTTTAATTAACTTTTAGAAAAGACAAACACATCATTTTTTAACATAATCACCTTGCTTTTCAATACATTTTGTCCATCTGTCAACAAGGTTTCATATTCTCTCATTAAAAAATATTTTAGGTTGAGCTGCAAGCCACACATGCACCACTGTCTTCACTTCTTCATAAGCAGTGAATCTTCATCCTCATAGGGCTGCTTTCAGGGGACCAAGCAGGTGAAAGTCCAATGGAGTAAGATCAGGACTGTAGGGAGGATGCTTTAACACCTCAAAAGGAAGTTTTTGCAGAATGTTGACAGAGTGGGCAGAAATGTGTGGATGTGCATTGTCATGCAAGATCACAACGCCCTTGGATAGCAGTCCTCTGCATTTAAGCTTCAGCTCTTTGATAAGCATCTCACTGTAATGAGCACTGTTGATTGTTGAAACTTTTTCCTGATAATGTTCCAATACTGGCCCTTGAGAATCCCAGAAAACTGTAAGCATCAATTTTCCAGCTGATGTTGACTTTTGAACTTTTTCTTGGTCAGTCATTGAGGATGTTTCCATTCCATACTCTGCTGTTTACTCTCAGGCTCGTAGTGATGAATCCATGTCTCATCGCCAGTAATAATTCTTTTTAAGACACTTTCACCTTCCTTAGAGTATCAGTCCAAATTTTGTTTGCAGATACCCAAACGCTTCTGTTTATGCTCTTCTGTGACTTGTTTTCGTACCCATCTCACATAAACTTTTCTAAACCCAAGTCTGTTGTGGATTACTTCGATTTGAGGTGTTAAAGCATCCTCCCTACAGTCCTGATCTTGCTCCATCAGACTTTCACGTGTTTGGTCCCCTGAAAGCAACCCTACAAGGACAAAGATTCACTTCTGATGAAGAAGTGAAGACAGCAGTGCATTTGTGGTTCGCAGCTCAGCCTAAAACATTTTTTAATAAGGGAATATGAAAGCTTCTTGACAGATGGACAAAGTCTTTGAAAAGCAAGCTGATTATGTTGAAAAATGATGCATTTGTCTTTTCTAAAAGTTAATTAAAATAAATTATACAGTCAGAGTGTGGATAATTTTTGACTCACCCCCATATTTTATTGGAATGTATTTAAGTCATTAATCACTGTTATGATTCATTTCACTCCCAAACCAAGAATTTCAGCAGCACAGTGAGTGGCACATAATGGGTTTTCAGTAAAACTTTGTTAACAACTGAAATATGCGAGTCCCTCCTGCCAGCATCAGGTGGTGTGTGCATTGATCACTGAATCACCAATAGCAATAACGTTACACCCATTCTGCTCAGATGAGGAGACTGAGGGTCAGAGAGAGGTTAGGTAGCCTTCCCAAGGTGACACAGTACAAACTGTCAGAGTGGTATTTGGACTCAGCCAGTCTGTCTCTGGACCCTTCCCTTAACATCAGCACTGTGTGGATGAGCAAATCCTTGTTAAATGAGCAAATAAATAAATCATCCTCCGCAGCTTAGAGGAAAACATCAAACTACAACAGAATATGTACAACGGTAAAATAACGAGGATTGTTTTCCAACAAATGCTACCCCCCATTGGTTTCATCTGTATAGAGGCTCAGAAAAGGCCCCTGGGGCTACTCATCTTGTACTAATGGCCCCAGTAACTCTCAAACCAGTTGTGGTGCTGTCCTTGGGGACTGACTTCAGAGTCACTGTATAAGCCACAAACACACACGACTTAGCCTAGTGGCATTATATTCCCACCATATTTTTTAACCAAAGAGGTGCAGCCTGTGTCATCATGCACCTTCCTCACCAGAGTTGGCTCCAGATGACACTTGGCTGTTGAAAGAGTCAAATCTATCCTCAAAGGGTGAAAACGTCCCAAGAGGCAAAGCATTCACAAGGATTCTGTTGCAGAATCCTTTTTTTTAATCCTTTCCAAAATCTTTCTGAGTAGTGAAGGCATTGCTCTGAAGGTTTAGTCCACGAAGTTGGAAGCCCTGGTGGGGATCCTACTTATTTGGATAAATGAGTTATTCAACAACCAAACTGGGCCTCATTCTTTTAAAACCCAAGTGTGAAACCCTCTGCCTGGCTCTAGGTTTGCTCCCACTAGAAAATAAGGGATGGAGTAGAATGTTAGGAGGACAGCTACTGATTTTTTTCCTCCCAGGATGTTACAAGATTGAGGTCCCTGGGAAAATTCCTTGCCCTCCAGTTGAGCCTTAATGGTAATGATAGGAGGTAGGCGACAACAATTTAGTAAAAAAGAGGAAGACTGAAGGGTTTTACTGGCAATAGGCAGTGGGTCTTAGGCAAAACGTAGAAGTGGAAAGTTTGATTTTTGAACCCCTATGAGGCCCCCCCATCAGGCTCCTCTGATTTTATCTCCCAACGAGACGGCACCCCCATTTCTCCCCTTCTCCCCACATCTCAACTCTTGTTTATGCCAAATATCAGAAAGGTACTAGCTAATGGCAGTTTGCCTTGTGATTAACCTCTAATATTTGCATCATGCAAAGAAACTTTTAGAGATGGAAAAAGCAGCTGAATTCTGCCACCGAGGCACGCCTCTATCCTCTGTACCCACTTTCTTCACCAAAGAGTGAACAAATGGAGACTTGCAGACCATCTCTGAACAGCAGACAGAATGTCAGCTCCTTCCTTAGAGGGAGAAATAGCTATAGAGATTTAAATTAAACTTGCTTGTATAATATTGCCAGAATAATATATCATCACAAGCAGTGACTGTCTGAAGAGAACCTTGAATTTCTGGTATCGTATCTCTATCCAGAAAAGCCAGGAAAGACAACCCCCAGTGAAAATTATCCAGTTTCAAAGGAAGTATCTGAAAGTAGTCTAGCCTGTGTCCTGGAGGGGCCAAGGGTACTGGGGCTGTGACATTTGCTGAGCACTTGAAGGACCAGTGTGGCCTCCGCATGTAATGTCTTCATGAAAAACTCTCAGGACAGCCTTTTAATATCAGTAAGATTCACTAGTGTAATATTGATAAACATTTACATTGATCAACGCTGATTCATTCATCACTATTGTATCTAGTTAACAAGGCTAAAATTAAAGTTTTCTTGTGCAATTTGGAATGAAGAAAGGGGTATTCTGACCTGGCTTTGTAACTCAAATAACCATTTACCCATCCCTCAAAGTTTATCTAACCCCAAAGGAAAATGGCTGTCAGGTAGCTTATAAAAACATCCTTTCTGACTTCAGATACCTATTAGATGAGGTTAAGCATGTTTATCTGAGTCTGCTCCAGCATGTATTGACAGCCAACTATGTACTGACTGAAAGAAAAAAGAATAGTCCAATTTAACTAGGCAGATATCCAACAGAATTTGAAATTTGAATCATTAAGTCTAAGTGTTCCCAAAGCAATCATTAAATACTCAAGTAAATGGAAAAGCAATGATCCAGGATCAGTGCTATTAAAATGCGTAAGAAGAGGAGGCAGACACTTCCAGGTTCTTCCAGAGGCAGTGTCCTTAAACAGGTCCGAGGGAAATTCAGGTGAGTCGTAAGCTCGTGCTGAGGCAGGAGTTAACAACGAATGCCCACCAGATAGGTTCTGAGGAAGGGCCGAGGGGAGAGGGCGGGAAGATTCCAGCAATTCCAAACTCAGATGATGCAACCACATTTCCATGACTGCTGAGAGAGCCCTTCTTCAGCAGTGGGAGAGTCTAGGGACCAATCACTGGCCCGCCCACTCAGGAACTTCCCCATCCCCACCCGTGGGAGATTTACTTCCAGTGATTCACAAACAACCCCAGAGCCTCCACATCCCAGAATTACAATAAACACTCAGAATTTTAAACACTCTGATGTTTAAGAACATTTTTCTACCTCTAAATATATTGGTCTACTGAGTATGTTCTTTGAAGATACGAACTTTTGCTGGTTTCCTCACAGACTCAAAGGCCACACTTGGTTTAATGCTTGCAATAGCCATTGAACGAATAAAATTAACTGTCATAATGTGAAAATAAGAAAAAGGGAGAAGGAAAAAGAGGCAGAGCTCTGATTACTTAGCTCAGGCTCTGATTCAGTTCCATTACTGGTGTTTATTGAGCACCTACTGCATGCACGGTGGAATCGTTCTATCCATTTCATTGTGACTCCTGGCAAACTCATCTCCTGCATGGCTCTTGCCCCCAACTCTCCTGTGAGAATAATCATCTTTCACACTGTCTGGTTCCTGGAGACGCTGTGAAAATTGACAAGTGCATGTTTGTGAAGTACACGAAATCCTCAGACGATTGTGTTATGTAAACACGGAAGTGTGCAGCCCTTCCAGGCCACAGCCCTCATCTGTAGCTTCTCTAATAAGCCACGTTTTCCTGGTTGGGTGCCGCTTGCCTGGGGCTGTTTCATTCTGAGATAGCTGATGTGCCTTTTATTAATACATGTCCATGACTCATTGCCCGATAGAAGATAAGGCTACAAAGATCAAATAGTATTTTACATGGACTAAATGTCTCCTAATCTCTTTCATTCCTTTCAAGTGCCTCAAATCTTCATGATTCATTATACATTAGGAAAAAAATGCACTTTCTTCTTGGTTAACAGATATTCCTTATGTTCATGAAGATTTTTTCACAGATGTTCAAAACCCAAAAGTAATTGATTGCTTAGAATTTGGTCCATATAATAGAAATAAATAATTTTTAAAGCCCTATTGAATTCCATAACAATTGAAGAAGTTATAGCATTAAAATGATGTATTATCAAAATAAAAAGAAATGATGTATTATCAGATTAAAGACCATATTGTTATCACCTTTTCAAGTAGTTCAAACATTAGAAAATGGTTCATATGTGGGTTTTTTAATATACTTGCTGAACATTTTGCAAATTTATTTTGTAAGTTGCTGAAAACCTCTGCTATTTAAAGTTGTCAGCATCCATCTGAAATTATTAGTTCAATGACACTTTTTGAAAAATACAGTTTTGTTCCTCTTGTAATGAGGGTCGACAGTGAGCAGTATTAATTAGCGCTCAACAGTCAGGGACCGAGCTCATTTCCTGCTGTTAATCTGGGACCAACTCAACAAAGACTCCTATGAGCTAATCAAGTCTGGCTACTGGTCCTTCAATTCATAATGTCATATTTCTTGGAGTAAAGCTTTATTCCCATTTGCTTTCTTCATATCCACATCATTATTGCCACTGCTTGCCACTGACTTGAAAAGGTCACCTTTTGAGGAAATTGGCATGTACATAGCAAAATATAAACTCTTACCTAAGGTAGATGGCAGGTTATTTAGATTTTTCATACATATTCAATCAATTGGAGTTCACCAGTTTTTCTATTATTTGCATAAAATAGAAATTATTCTGTAAATACTGTAGGGGAAATTTACTACTTTTTAAAAGGTATCTATACATGTTAATAAAGTTAAGAATATTTATGAATAGTTTTGTAAAATTATATTTTGTAGATGTATTTGTCTTGCAAATAATTGAGATGTTTTTTCCAGAACATAGTTTATATTCATATGTAGATCAATAGAGATAGATCTCTCATAATATTAATCTATATATCTCGATAGTAGATAGATGATAGGTGATAGCTATATAGAGACATATTAGACATATACATAGTATTGGTTGATAATAAACTATCCCTTTCATTTCCCATTTTTCTTGAAGAAAAATTAATTAGTAAACAGCAAGTTTCATTGTTGCCTTTCTAATGTTTAAAATGAACTCTGTAACAAACTAAAGAGAACTCAAAACTAAAGAGAACTCAAACAATAATTCACGCAGACGTAGGACACACATCACTGTATTTGTAAAAAATAAAGTAATGAAAGTCCCCTACCCAGCAATGTGCTAAGCAATGTGCTAAGCTCACAGCAACTTTTAGGAGCTGAACGTTAAATTTTCAGGAATTTTGTGAATGAGTTGGCAAACACATTATTAAATTTTAACTCTATGAATTTATATATAAATAAAGCAGATTTAAAGCAAAATTAATAAATACTCAAAACACATCCAACCCTAATTTTCTTGTGTATGATCTAAGTTCCTTATTGTGTCCCCGTGATGGGGTGTTTGGTCACGAGCTAATCTTTTCCCGACTTCACATCCAGTGATATCAAGGTGGTAGCTTGAAAGTGGCCAGGGTGGGGATATTTACATCTTGGAAATCAGCACATCCCATAGATCAGGGTTCTTTTTCACTAGAGAGTTGGTTGATAAAACATTTACCAGCTTTCCCTTGGCCTATCCTAACTAAATTATTGGGTGAATGTCTAATTCTAATGATTCTCCATATCATGCAATCCTTCTTTTGATACACTGTAGTGAAAATGAGGAAAGGACAATATTGTATCTTCCAATCTGTAAAAAGTGCTTTGAGATGTGATGATTCTAAGCCCTCTCTCTAACTTGAAGATCAGATAGGATCTTAGGCAATACTGAAAATTTACTTCAAGCGTAGGTTGGCAGATCATTTTTGAGCCCTTGTGTGGGGCAGCCTGGTGGGACAACTTGCCCTTGTGTCCAGTGGCAGAAATGAAGCTCGGTCAACATTCACTGAAAAGAGTAACTTTCCGCGAGGGTAAAGGCTCTCGGGCTAGATGTAGCTCATCAAAGTCACCCACGAGTAGAACCCTTTCCAGCAGTGCCCTGAGCCCTCACAATTCAGTTTCTATTCATTTTCGGGTTGTAGTATATTATCCTATTTCTTGTAATATCCTACAAGAGAAGTGTGTGTTTGCATGATTAATATATACACAAATCTTAAAGCCAAACAACATGTATGACTTACTGTGTGCTTCCTGGATGGAACCAAACTGTCTTCTGTGTAACCCGCTTCCAGCAGGGGTCACACAGACCCAATCGTGCTGATGCCTACTTTGTAGTGAGCTGTCTGTGCAGTGAGGTTACGAGGACCTGATAAACAGTAACACAACGAGAGTGCTTTTTAAAAATCAGAATGCAGCATTACCTTCAGAATTTAAATTGGATTCTTTTTTTTATTGAAGTATAGTTGATTTATAATGGTATGCCAATCTGTGCTGTACAGCAAAGTGACTCAGTTATACACATATAGACATTCTTTTTTATATTCTTTTCCATTATGGTTTATCACAGGATGTTGAATGTAGTTCTCTGTGCTCTACAGCAGGACTTCATTGTTTATCCACTCTACATAGAAAAGCTTACATCTGTTAACCCCAACCTCCCAGTCCATCCCTCTCCCTCTGCCTTCCCCCTTGGCAACCGCAAGTCTGTTCTCTGTCTGTGAGTCTGTTTCTGTTTTGTAGATAGGTTCATTTGTGCCATGTCTTAGATTCCACATATAAGTGATACCATATGGTTTTTGTCTTTCTCTTTCCGACTTACTTCACTCAATATGATAATCTCTAGTTGCATCCATGTTGCTGCAAATGGCTTTATTTCATTCTTTTTTTATGGCTGAGTAATATTCCATTGTATATATGTACCACATCTTCTTTATTCACTTATCAGTCTATGGACATTTAGGTTGATTCCTTAAATAGGATTCTTAAATGAGTTCTCCTTCTGAAATATAATACAGATTTTTACCGTGTAGTAGAAAAACATCCCTGTCCCAACTAGTCAAGTTAGAAAAAGAGGGGGAAAAGGTGTATGAATATCAATAACATGCTTTCAATCTGGTTGTATTGAAATTTCAAATTCACCAACTAATGTTACATACAGAATATTTATAATCACCGTGTACTGAGACAACACTAAATATGGGATGATCAGAATATTGTCTGTGGTGGCAAAACTCTCAGGAGATTATGCAGCTTTAATTGATGGAAATGTTTCTTTTTACTCTTAATATATATCCATACATGTGAAAAACATTCAATAGTACTCTAAAATTCTGTCAAAGTCTTTTTTAAGCAATCCTAAAAGTTTCCAATGTCCATCATTAATTCTTTAAAGAGAGAATAATTGTATGAATAAAAATAAAGGATTCTTTTATCATACTTTAGTCCTCTAAGGGACTGTATTTTCTATCCAAACTTTTTATATTAGTCAAAGCATGGAGAAATTATATCTAAATGACTTGATAAGAAGTTGGTAACAGAAAAAATACATATGTGTATGTATATCTCTATATGTAGCAATATATACATATACCCAAAAAAAACCATGTTACATGGATAATGAGAGCAAGGAGATTAGTTTTATCATGCCAGATGAGAAGTGTCATTTATGCATTCACAGTTTTCCTATTGTAATTACATGGCTTTGTGGAAGAAAAGACATAATTATCATTTTCGATGTCCCTGGCCTCATTGAGCAAACGGCTCTTGATATTGACATTTTGTACCATGGATAAATGATGCTCTTCCTTCATTCAGAGGAACAAGAAGTGCCATATAAGCACTCACTCATCAATGGCCATTGTTTTATCATCAATTTAGAAAAGACACAGCCTCAAGCCTCACCCAGCGCAAATTATTATGTTCTCACTAAGCCTCACCAGGATTAAACATTCAAATTAAGTTCATGCTTTTGATAGGAAGATAAGAAACTATAACCATGGAAGACAAAAATATTTTTTTAACAGAGCTAGAATTTTAAACTAATTTTAAACTAATTTTTAACTAAATTAAGACTATTTGAAGTTTAAAAGTTTATTTTTAAGGAACATAGTATGGCTGATATAAATTACCTAGACACTAGAAAAATGCTCGTCTTAGTTTCATTAAATGCATTATTTTACTAAAATACTGGGTTTTAGAAATAAAGCAATTACTAAAAAAATAGCAATTCAGATAAGGACAGGTAATCTTTGTTTCTGACTATATGAGTATAAACACATACATGCACACAAAATTCATGCAAAAGTAAGTAGGTCTTAATTTTACACACCACGGTCTAGACAAGGCGAGAATACAAATATGTTCTTTAGTGTGGTTAAGTATTTTCAGTTATTCCAACAAGACACCAAGGAAATGATATTCACATGGCTAATGTAGTTTGGAAAGGCACTCTGGTGATATTGTAGCTAATGTTACACCAGGGGAAATAAGCACTTTTATGGAAACCAAGGACTTGGAGGTAAGAGGTTTATAAGTTAGGAGCATATTAAGCTGTAGGAATAATGAGTGCTACCAGCTGAGAGAGAAAATTCACCATGCAGATTTCAGCCTCTGGTTGAGATGAGAAATTGAATTAAATTTGAGCTAAAGACCTATCTTCTGAAAATCTTAACTAAAAATGTTGCTTTGAATTTGTCAGTATATCTGAGTTTACTTTGAGATTTGATGAACCAAGAAGTACAAGACAGGATCCAGTTTAAAGTATGTAATTTGTATCTATCCCTCCCAAAAGAAGCTAAAATGAGGGGGTTTGTTCTTCATGAACTGAGGAATGTATACACCCTTACTGTTTAGATTTTGAATGAGCATCTTAAAATATGTTTATTAGACGCAGCTGCATACAAATGGTGTTTCTGTTTTGGCTCTTTTCTGTTACAGATTCTATGATTTCTGTCTTTGACTTTTTTCCTCTTCTTCTTCAGGCTTACTAAAGAGAGGTCTTCTGAAAAGCCAACACATGTGAAACTTTGGCTTAGATGACAGCCTGCCTGACATGTATTTACTTGCTGATTTTGTTGTTGTTGTTACAATAATGCTTGCAGTCTACAGGGACATCATTTGGGGGAGCCTCTTCCCTTAACACAGCGGTCCCCAGCCTTTTTGGCACCAGGGACCAGTTTTGAGGAAGACAATTTTTCCAAGGTTGGGGAGGGGGAGGTGGGATTCAGGCAGTAATGAGTGCGATGGGGAGCTGTGTGGCCCAGTTCCTAACAGGCCGCAGACTGGTACCCGATCTGTTGTCTGGGGGTTGGGGAACCCTGTCTTAAAAGGTTCAAAGATTCCTTACATGAATTTTAGTCTGTTAGACAAAGGTTCTTACATAGTTGGAAGACATATGATTTAAGAAAAAATAATAATAAAAGTAGGCCAATTGTAATCTTACCAAATCCTTGACAGCAAAACTTACACACACATACATACGTGCTATGTGCGTATATATGCAAAACGTAACAATGAAAATGCCAACAAAAATGAAAATGCAGCAAAGCAACAAAAAGTCATAATGCTGGAAGTGAAACTCATATCAAACATAAATGGAATTATGGAAGAAATAACTGACTGTGGGAATGCTAACACCTCCCCATTCCATGGGAACTTCAGGGAGGCAAATTGATCAACATACACGAGGAAGTGGGAAGTGTGGGGAGGATGTCCCAGAGAAAGTGACACCAGCAAAAAATATTCACATTAAAAGAATTCTCAGAGATATTTCATTCCATGAAAGTGCAAAGTACAGCATTTTGGAAGCTAACCCAAACCCAGAAAGCAGTGTGACAATTTTCCAAGATGCTTTTTCCAGATCGTACATGTTTTACCGTCCACTGCATGGCCAGGCTGTGTAACCAAGGCCAAAAGTGCCACCCAAGGAATGACCAGTACAGGATTCAAGGTCCCTGAGAACAGACAAGGCACACACCAGATGTAAGACGTACAGCATTTACCTGCAGCAAGAGGAGGAGATGTGCACAAGGCCCAGCCCCTTCGATGCATCAGTCCCCACAGCCAGCGTCCATGCCACCTTGGGCAGCAGGGCTAAAACACACTGCACTTCGAGCGGGAGTACAAGGGACCAGGGAAAGATGCTCCCTCCGAAGGCCAAGGGGGCCTCTTCATCTCCCAGTGAGGAGGTGTCGGGGCCCCCAGCCAGTCTTTATGATTTTTTTGACTTTATTGAGTAGGTCTTAAGCGTAATCAACACACACACACACACACACACACACACACACACACACACGCCACCCATGTTACTCTGTGAAGAGATGGATGTATTCATTGCCAAGGCCACTCCTCTTAGGAGCCCGTGCACTGACCAGAAGCTGGCGTGACTGTGTTTCCTAACAGAAACAGGAAGAAAGCACTATTCAAACTGCTCATTTTTTTACAATGAAGTTTTAATCATGTTTCTAAGATTTTAAGTTATAGTATACTAAAAAAAATTGTTTTACTCCTTTTTTCTCTTCCTATAGCTTTATAACCAACATTTAGAGAGTTTTGAATATCTTGACAAAATGTTGAAATATCACGGTCAGTCATAATTTTCCCTTGGTTATTCAGGTCACTTTGCACGGCTTCAGCCATGATTTCACAGCCCGCACTGCTGTGCAGAGACCACATGTTCTCCTGATGCTGGCGGCTTCCACTTTAAGTACCAAGCAAGTTTACAAGATGCAGCATCTGCAGTTGTCCCCATATTGACCTGGATAATCTACTTTGGGTTTAAGTGTAAAAGTAAATAACTTTAGAGTATAAATGAGCATTTGCCAAGTGAAATAATCTGTGTTTATTGCATATTTACAAGTCCAGGGAGAAAAAAACAATGGTGGTTTTGTTGACCCAGGACACCGACCTGTGACCTGAAATAATGGGAAATCTCTTGATATGTTTTATATCATCCAACCTGTTTATTATCAATTATTTCTTCAGAGCCCACTCTGTATGCAGGAGACGATACAGAATTACATGGACCCCACTCTCAAAGAGTTTGCAATTTAATTAGAGGGTAAAATATATTCTTTATTTTGTTCAATAAATATCTGAAAGCTCACTGTGGACCAGGCACTGGGCAAACTCTTGGGCTACATAAGAGGAAAAAATGCACAAAATTCTGCCTCGGAGAACTCGCAAGGAAAGCAAGGAAAGTGTAGTTAAGTGAAAAATGATGTGGATCAAGAATGGAGGCCAGATAGTAAGGACTTGAGAGGCTGGGCAGAGTCACTGCAGAGAGAAGAATTTGAGCTGATCATGGCCAGTAGAACTATGTAGGGGAATAGATCAGAATAAAATTATTCCAGGTTTTTTCTATGGCATTTAACTTTAAAATACCCTTTTTCTTTGAAAAACTCGCTTATGAATAGAAAAGTTTTTCAGATACTGATCTATAGTTTGTGATTTTTCTATATTTCTGCTAAAATATACCTGGGCAGCTTTGCCATGGAGACAGCCATCCTGAGGTGCACGACAGCCACTGAAGAAAGAGATTTCTGTTGGATGAGTCCTTCCCTTCCTACAGGCATCATCTAAGGTTAATGGCTTAAACCATCCTTTCTCAATACATTCAACTTTTTTCTCCAAATGAGTGCAAACTTTTGGTAAAACTGAAAGAATGGCGTTCCTGGAAAGAAGTACCATTGCTCATCCAAATGTGGTGATTTTCCTATATCTACAGAATTTCTTGCCCTCTTTCAGGGAAGAGGAAACATCACAGACCCACATAATACAGATATTTATTGTAGGTGTGTAGCATACAGACCGAATCATTCATAACTGTAAAGCCAGAAAATGGCCTTTCTCTTGCCAAGAAAGAGCCAGACTCTAATATTTCCAGGTTCTGTGGTTGAAAAAGTATATGTAAGCATTGACTATATTTACAAAGGGACAGTCTTCAGATGCACATTTACATTCTTTTTTATTACTGCAATTCCCTTTTCATATCTGCCAACACCCCCAAATCATAAACTCCTTGGTGTAAAAAAAAAAAAAAATTCTTTCTGGGTTATTTTCCATCTCCAAGGTAAAACTATCATTCGTTGGCATGTTCTTGGCTTTTGGTCATTTACAGTCCGTGTTATTCATAGCTAATTCATTGGAGGGGATATTGAATAAAGGCATGTTGGCACATGATAAGTGTTTAGTAAGTGAGTGCAGCATTTCTGCATGATTCTTAGCAACTGAATCAGTTAGGGTGCTTTGGCCTCAAGCAAGAGAGTCTGGCCATAGTTAACTAAAACAGTAAGGTTTTATTTGATCACATTAAAAACAAGTTCAGGGACAGTCTATATCCAGAGTTAGTTCGGTAGACAGAACTGGGAGTCAGCTTCTCTGTGACTCTCTTGTCCTCACCTCATGGTTGCAAGATGGCTGCAGCAGATCCAGGCATCCTGTCCTCATAGAATACTGAAAGCAAGAAAGAAGAGAGGGCTTCTTATCTCTTTTTCCTGTTTCTCAGTCTATTTCTCTCCTTTTTTAATCCAGGAAGAAATTCTTTCCTGGAATGCTCCCTAGCGCACTTTCCTTCCACTTCTGTCAGTCAGAATCGGATTGTATGTCCATGCCCCAGCTGCAAAGAAGGTTGGAGAAGCAAGTTCAGCTTCTGTAGCAAGAGGTGGGCTATGCTGGAAAGAATGAGGTGTGGACACTGTCTGCAGCTTGGCATACACATTTTTAAATTTATTTTAATTGATGTATAGTTGATATACACTGTCGTGTTAATTTCTACTATATAGCAAAGTGACTCAGTTATACATATATATATATTCTTTTCCATGATGGTTTATCCCAGGATATTGAAGATAGTTCCCTGTGCTATACAGTAGGGCCTTGTTGTTTATGCATACGCATTTTTAACAACTATGAAAATGTATAATTCCTGAAGCCTTTAAAAATTCTCCTTTATAGCTGTAGTCTGCCTTACCCATTTGTTTTGAGTAATGATCTTATTGACATTTTTCTTAATATCTATATCTTTGTGTCCATAGAAATTTGTTTCAAAAATTAATTTGTATTTCCTCAATAAGATCAGATGTTCCTATGTTTCTGTCATTTCACACCCTTTTTGCAAGAAAAAAAAGGCTTTTTTCCTGACAGTAAATTTTTACTGGGTTTGACCCCGTTGTTGTGCAACACTTTTCATATATATTTATATTTCCTAGGTCTTCTGAAGGTTGTAACCTTCAAAATGTGATTTTTACATCAATGTACCCTAACCTTTATATTTTCAGTTTTTTATATTTTTTCCTTTATATTTAATTTTTCCAATATTTTCTTTTTTTTTTCTTTTTATTTATTTTATTGGCTGTGTTAGGTCTTTTTTTTTTTTTTTTGCTGTGCGCGGGCTTTCTTTAGTTGCGGTGAGTGGGGGCTACTCTTCATTGTGGTGTGTGGGCTCCTCGTTGCCGTGGCTTCTCTTGTTGCGGAGCACGGGCTCTAGGCACGTGGACTTCAGTAGTTGCAGCACATGGGCTCAATAGTTGTGGCTCACGGGCTCTAAAGCACAGGCTCAATAGTTGTGGCGCACCGGCTTAGTTGCTCCGAGGCATGTGGGATCTTCCTGGAGCAGGGATCGAACCCATGTCCCCTGCATTGGCAGGCGAATTCTTAACCTGTGCCACCTAGGAAGCCCCCAATTTTTTCTTTTAATACTTCTGGCCTGTTATCCCATTGATTTGTCTTTCTTAGAATAGCTTTCTTATATAGGGCATCTCTCTATTATCTGATCCCTCATTTTAAAGGGTGTTCTCCAGTTCTCTATCTTGATTGTGGTATCGGTGGTACAAATCTATGCATGTAAAACAATTTCATAAAATTATACACACAGATTCAAAAACAGCATGAAAATTGGTGCAATCTGAGTAAGGTCGGTAGTTTAGTTAATTGCATTGAGCCAATGCCAATTTGGTTTTGATAAAGTATCACAGTTACTTAAGACATTACCATTGGGAGAAGTTTAGAGAAGGTACCTGGGACCTCTCAATACTATTTTTGCAACTTCTGCAAGTCTATACTTATTTCAAACTTTTAAAAAATTTAAGGGGTTCTCTCATTCCCATCTTTCTTCAGATTGGGCACATTTATGCCGTATAAACTTAAGAGGTTTACATGCTCAAAGAGTGTATAAACTTCCTCATTAAAAATTTTCAAGGCTCTCTTGTATGATAATAAAGTTTTATTATAATAGAGTCCTATTATAGTAATAAAGTGTGCCTTTTAACTATGCATGCCCTTCTATTACATAATGTTGTAAGAAGAAGTTCCCATCAGTGGCATTTAAAAAATCTAATGGTAGAAATAATACTGGTATTTTTTAAACATGGGTAACAAAAGTTATCTAATGAATGTTACTCCAATATGTAGAAATGACTGACAAATCATTTATAATTGTTTTCTCAACATTTTTCAATTTTTCTTTCAAGTTTACCTCATCATTCATCACTTCTTCCAACATGATTTTATCTTTGTTTCTCCTAAAATATCTAAGCTCTGCGCTCATTTTTTTGTTTCTTTGTGCCTGTCTCTCTCACATATTCCTGATTTTTAAATATGTTTGTCTTCCTCCTCTGTTTTTTCTTTATCATTTTGTAGTCTTACTGATCAAAAAAAAAATCTCTTTTTCCTCTCGTTGTCTCTGCTATCAGTAAGTGATTATTGACCTTCTCTGGGTTGGAGACTGGACAGGACACAGAGGGAAGACGGTGCCCTTTTCTGAAAAGTCAAGGCCCAGGGGAGAGAGAAGAAAGACAAGTCCTCAGAGAAAATGATTCGAGGTTTACGATGCTACGTGATCCACGCACAGTGACACCTCCCCAGTCCCACCTCCATTTCTGTTCTATCCTGTCTCCCTCTGAAGTACCACCTTCAAGGAAGCAGAATGTCACTAATATCAACACCTAAGCGCCAATCCTCTTTAAACTTCAGTCCCAGCTGATCACTTCGACAAGAACTTCGCAAAATGCTTAGTTTTTCTTAGGAGAAAATGTTTTTTTTTTTTTTTCTTTTCCAATTCTCATAATGCTTATTTCTCTTTTTTTTTTTACATAATTTTTTTTTATTATTTTTGGGGGGTACACCAAGTTCAATCATCTGTTTTTATATACATATCCCCATATTCCCTCCATCCCTCAACTCCCCCCCCACCCTCCCTCGAGTCCCCCCCACACTCCCTGCCCCAGTCTTCTAAGGCATCTTCCATCCTCGAGTTGGAATCCCTTTGTTATACAACTTCCCACTGGCTATCTATTTAACAGTTGGTACTATATATATGTCTGTGCTACTCTCTCGCTTCATCTCTGCTAACTCACATATATGGAATCTAAAAATGGTACTGATGAACTCAGTGACAAGAACAAGGACGCAGATGCAGAGAATGGACTGGAGAACTCGAGGTCTGGGGGGAGAAAATGGTTTTTTTAATTTTTTTTATTTTTTTGGGGGTACAGCAAGTTCAATCATCTGTTTTTATACACATATCCCCGTATTCCCTCCCTTCCTTGACTCCCCCCACCTCGAGTAACCCCCACCCTCCCCGCCCCAGTCCTCTAAAGCATCTTCCATCCTCGAGTTGGACTCCCTTTGTTATACAACTTCCCACTGACTATCTAGTTTACCGTTGGTAGTATATATATGTCTGTGCTACTCTCTCGCTTCGTCTGATTCCCCTTCACCCCCCGCCCCCTCCCATACCTCGAGTTCTCCAGTCCATTCGCTGTATCTGCGTTCTTGTTCTCGTCACTGAGTTCATCAGTACCATTTTTAGATTCCGTATATGTGAGTTAGCATACAATATTTGTCCTTCTCTTTCTGACTTACTTCACTCTGTATGACAGATTGTAGTTCTATCCACCTCATTACATATAGCTCCATCTCATCCCTTTTTATAGCTGAGTAATATTCCATTGTGTGTATATGCCACATCTTCTGTATCCATTCATTTGTTGATGGGCATTTTGGTTGCTTCCATGTCCTGGCTATGTAAATAGTTTTTAAAAGGCCTGGCATCCAGGCAATGGAGTCTTGCTGTCACCTTTGCTCAGTGTGTGAGTTTGACTTACTTGCTTAAGCTTCAGTTTCCTCACCCATCAAATAATGGAAATAATAATACAGAGCTCTTCTGAGGTTTATGTGGGACAATTCATGAAAAGCAGTATAATACCCAAAATTGGCTAATATACATACCTGTGTATATTATGTTTTGCCTTTTTTTTAATTTTCAGGGTTAGTGACTTTTAGAGAATTAGTTCATTTTCTACTGTCAGAAAGTTAATCAAGCAGTATTCACTTTCCCTGTAAAATCCATTCATTCCAGGTAGAGTTCCTCCTTCAAAATATTACAGTATTGTGTTTCATACATGGGGTTATAGATATAATTCCTGTGATCTTTATTTCTTTTCTGTCTTAGTGTTGATGTATTTCTGGCTCAATGCTGCACTTTAGGGCTCTGTAATCTGTTTGTGTGTGTGTGCATGTGTGTGTGTCTGTGTGTGTGTCTGTGTGTGTGTATTTTGGGGGAATAGAGGCAGGGAAGAGGGACCACCCTCCACTCTGAGTGGTTTTCCCTTTGGCTGTATTTTCTGTTCATTTCATGGAGATTGATATTGACATACACAATATTAGAAGCTTTATCTGAAGTGTCCCGTGTAGACTCGGGTAAAGAGCTCATCTTTTCAGACAGCAGCATAAGTATTACTACCCAGCCTCCTAAAGTATTCCCAAGCTCATAGGATTAAAAGAGTAGCCACGAAGCCATCTGAAATCTTTCTAGGATGTGCCCAGATGGAGAAGTCCAGCCAAACAGGGACATAGCATGTGCGTCATAAATCTTCCCATTTTATTAATAATGACTCCAGAAAAACAGCACAAGGTTTCAACTATGCAGACCAACCAGCAAAATTCCAAATACAGAAGATAAACATCAGAGATCCTTTAAAGGATAATTTAAAACACAAGTAAATTCCCAGAGGGCCAGCAGCAAAATTGAAATAGTCAGAGGACCAGAGATGTGTGTGAGGAATCAGAGATGAATCAGTGGGTGTCACACTCGGAGTCCCGGGAGCATGCAAGGCTTCCAGAGTTGGAGTGGCCAAAGGAAGGGACTTGCCAGACTGTCCCAAATTTGGGGTTTCTACAAAGATTCCCTAAAAATCAGCCCCGATTCCCCTAAGCCCTTGGAGTGGTTCGGTCTGCTTTGGTCAGAAACCTCTCTTTCGTAAGCCAAGGCGCACGTAGAGTAACTGAGCTTGAGCTTCAGGGCCCTGCACTGAGTGTTGTATTGCAATTGTGGAATCTTCTGAAAGGAGGCTCCCCAAATGGTGTTATGTTTCAGGACCCACAAAACGTGGATTCACCCCCCATTGTCAAGTTAAACCAACTCAAGGGGCTCATCTCTCCTGGGATCTTTATTCTGTGTCCCCCCCATCCCTCCCTCTGCATTTCTGCCCCTCTGCATTTCTGCCCCGCTGCTCCGGCCTCCCCGTCCCACACGTGATCTTGAGCTTGGCTGGCCTTCCGGCTGCACTGGTGCTAAGTTTGGCTCAACTCTGCATGGACTTTCAAACAAAACCCCTGCAGGCAAATAACCGGTCCATAGGCTTCGATTCCAGATTCCTCAGAGAGGGTCCGACGGTCCACCCCCGGCCGCGTGTCACCCGGATGCCATCAGCTAAGACTGGGGGAGCTGGGGTCTGTCCCGGGGGAGGGAAGGCAGCATCTCTAAGGAGGAGCTGGTGGGTTGGCAGGAATGGCATGTCTACTGCATCTAAAATGGAAGTCGACTCAGTGTCCTGAGCCTACTTAAGATACCCTGATCCCTGGATGAGGAAGCCCAGTAGCGAGTGGCCGGCTTTCTCCCTCTGATTCACCTCTGCCTTCCTGCAGTCTTACTTTTTAGATTTTTTAATCATTTTCCAAACTCTCAGCAAATAGCTTTCAAAAAATGTTTGTACTCATTTGCAGAGTGTCTCATGAGCTCATTCCAGTGTGAGAGCAGCCTTCCAGCGACTCAGTTAGGCTAGGGAGAAACTCTACCGATGTCTTTTTGTATCTAAAGATAGTAGCGCTTGTTTGTTTCTCCCTCAGCTAAATACCTTTGTGCTGTTATTCATAGGGATAGAGCCAAAATGGTGTTATTTTCTGGGGAACACAGGCTAAAAACTGCAAGTGGCTCATGGCAGCGAATCGACTCGATTTTGTGTGTATGAACACACTGTATCTTGTGCAGAGAACGCATTTCTCAGTAAGCAGGCGTACCTGAAACGGGATGGCTGGGACTATAGGACAGGCGTGATCCCAGACTTCTAGAAAAATCAGCCTTTCCTGGTCTCTGTTTAAACGCCCATATTCTACACCCACAGACAGACTACAGTTTTTCCAGCCCCTGCTTTATGTGTTAATCCTTATGAACAAGTTACCGGAGAATTCGACACAAACAAGGTCAAACAAGTCTGTCCTCGGTAGGCGAGACGTGTCAGCCTCACACCAGAAATCATACCCTCTTTAGAATTAAATAGTTCTTTGTCTTTTCTCAATAATGCATTTCCTAAAATTTACATTTTTAGATTCCTGTTTTTGCATATGACTACACAATGTTTTTCTTATTAAACCCAATGCATTTTATTGAAAAGAATCTAAAGGACTTAGGGAAGGGCAAATTTCCCTGTAAGAGAGCCAGC
Organism: Hippopotamus amphibius kiboko; assembly: GCF_030028045.1. Taxonomy (NCBI): domain Eukaryota; kingdom Metazoa; phylum Chordata; class Mammalia; order Artiodactyla; family Hippopotamidae; genus Hippopotamus; species Hippopotamus amphibius. The sequence goes on along the minus strand of NC_080191.1, from coordinate 81,782,708 downwards.
TCCACAACCATCTGAGAACTAATAAAAACTAATATTTGAAAATAGCTCTTTTTTTTTTTTTCAGGGTTAAAGATGAAGTATTTTTATTTTTTATTTATTTTTTATTTTTTAAGCTCTTTATTAGAATATAATTGCTTTAAACTCTTGTACTGGCTTTTGAGGTACACCAAAGTGAATCAGCTGTATGTATACATATATCCCCATATCCCCTCCCTCCCGCGACTCCCTCCCACCCTCCCTATCCTGGCCCTCTAAGGCATCAGTGGTAGGTAAGAGAAAATAGGTGGACCCAAAGAAGACTAGCTAAATTCTATCTGAACAACGAAGTAGGCCATTAGTTTCATCAGATACAGGTATTTCTGTAACAAAGACTTTTTGAAAGTATTGTTTTTAAAATTTTGTTAGGGTGTTTCGTTTATTTAAAAAAATAAATTTCTTTAAAACTGTGGCTGAATATGGTGGCATAAAAATTACAGCTGGAAATATCAGATATTTAAATTCATATTGCACAAATATAAGCATTCTGTGTTGTAAGTGTAAAGCATGAATTTCTTTTGATCATCACTTTCTCCTACCAGTGGACTGACTGTTTCTCCGTCCACTGCAGAAGGATTGCAGCCTCAATAATACACCCAGAGATCAAAACGGGGTCCACACCCTGCTGCCCATGTGCAGAAATGCTTGTATCTCAACTATCATTCTCATCCCCTATGTTTTACTTTTACTCACCCTTTCCTCATTTCTGTGCCCTTTCTCTTGGACTTGACAGCTCCTTGAGGTGCAGCAAGCACTCTGGCCATGTCTGTGTCCCATGAAGGCTGCCTCCAGCGCTGCCTGACTCTCTGCGCTGCATTCTATAATCAAGAAGGTACCGATAGACCATCAGTACAACTCAGGATGCAAAGCTACTTAGTACACTTATATACTCAATCGCAAAGTACTGTCCTAATAAGTATTATCCTAGGAGCTGTAGTAACTTAATGCCAATTCCAAAATACCAAACTCTCTCCCCAGAAGCAATGTTTGCTCACTGAGAAAATCTGGGTCAGAACCTGTCCTTACTTAAGCCGCTTGTTGTTCCTTTTCTGTTTTTCTCCTGAGGTGTTAGCCTGGTTACTTGCAAGATAATCAGATAATAGTCTTATAAGGTAACATTTACTAAACATTAAAATGTCAGCAGTAGGCAAAGTTTGAAAGAATTTGACTTTACAAAGCCATGCAGAAGTATCTTAAAATACTATTTTCTATCAATAATAACAACTATATATAACTGAGTTTCTCTCTCTCTCTCTCTCTCTCACACACACACACACACACACACACACACACACACACACACACACACACGGTCCCAAACATCTTCATGAAGTTTTAGGCTTAACTAACTTAGAAATACAAATGCTACAAAGTTACATTTAATTATCTAGATTTTTTCCATTTATTTATTTTTATAAATTTTGAATAATAAAATTCTAGTTTTTATTTTTTTTTGTTTCAGTTGCCTGACACCTTCAGTCAGAGAATCTGATACGCATTCTATGTAAATGGAAAAACTAGAATCTGAGCTATACAGAGCTTTTCACATCTGAACCAATATTCGAACATCGTTCCAGTTAGCACCTCATTCTGCTATTTGGAGAACCACCCATGAGAAATATTTCATGCCTTTGATCCAGGAAACTCTTGTTGAGAAGTTCTACCTTTAGGGTCTCCATTACATTACTTATGTTCCTTCGTGTGACACTTACAGCATCTTTGGAGATGGATATCATATCCCCCTCTTTGTCAATGAGGAAACTGAAGGCTGAAGTAGGGAAGTGACTTTACCTTGTACTAACCTACAAGTTGTCTGTGCGAGCCTGACCTGAACCCCACATCCTGTGGGTCTGACTCCAAGTTCTTTCATGCCATGGTGTTGTCACTCTCTTCTGTGTTGTCATTCAAGTGCAGGTATGTCTAAAAGTTATCATGAAAAAGTATGCTGAACAACAGTTTTGGCCAAAATACAGAAAATTAATAGGCAAACTATCTCATAGATATAATCTCCCTCATCCACCATAATTAAAGGAATAAAGTGGAATTAGTAGATTCACTACAAAATACTGAACTCATCTCAGAGTCACACAATGGTCCTGTCACAACCCTACTCCCTGTAGGACTCAGTGCATTATCTCTTTGACAGGCTAATCCCCATGCTGAGTTCTTTTGATCATAAGGGATGGTGGACAGGATGTTTTCCCATCCAGAAAACCAGCACGACTGGGATGCCAGCTGGAGACATGACATGAAAACTTGGCCCCTATTCCAAAGCCAACAAAGTGTTGAAATTAGGACATATCATTTACTTAGTTCCTGGCTACACCCTTCACAACTGACAACTGCAGATCACTAATACTGTCTTCTACACGTACAGACCCTCATCCTGGAGGATTCCAAGTCATCAGACAAGTCTGTAGCAGTTGTTTAACTCTCTGACTGTGGGGAGCTTTTAGGTGCCCAGAATCTTTAAAGTGGGGCAATGGGGAGAGAAATACTGGTTTTCTGCAGAGAAGGGCTCCTGTACACAGCTATTCTGTGTGTGCTGATGGAAACTGTACAGCACGTCCCTTTAAAGTGAAAGAATAAAAGCTTGGGTTTCTAACCAGCATTGGAACCAAACAAAAATTGTGAATTAAAGACCTAAACCCAGAACCACTCCTTTAGATGGCTCCTGGCACCATATTGCCTGTGTCAACTTTCCTGGGAGACAGACAGATAGATAATAACTAATATTTTGTTGAACATATTAGTATATCTTGGTATATTGAACATATTAATATGTTAGTATATTGAACATATTAGTATATCCTGGGAGCTTTATATATGTATATATATATTTACATAATAAAATTTTAATTCTTCCAAAAGTGCTTCAAAATAGCTATTATTAACCCTGTTTCACAAATATGAATGCTAGGATTCAGAAAAATTAGGTATCGTGGCCAGATGTCATGTGGTATAAAATGACAGGACTGTAATCATGTTTGTAGCTTTGTTATGCCACCTCGGAATTTCCCTGTCACGCCCATTTTCCTTCATGCCACCCTCTTTATTTTATTCATCTCCATCTTGTCCTTCTTCTGTGAGGATCTTAGTCTGAACTACAAGAACAGCCCCAAAAGATGATATCCGTGTGTGTCAATAACTGGACACATAGGTCTGCCCTCAACCACATTTTAGTCAGACCATGCATCCAACCATCAGTCAATGATTTTTTAATATAAATTTATTTATTTATTTATTTATTTATTTATTTATTTATTTATTTATTTTCTGTATTGGGTCTTCGTTGCTGTGCACGGGCTTTCTCTAGTTGCGGAGAGCAGGGGCTACTCTTCGTTGCCGTACGTGGGCTTCTCATTGCGGTGGCTTCTCTTGTTGCAGAGCATAGGCTCTTAGGCATGTGGGCTTCAGTACTTGTGGCACGTGGGCTCCATAGTTGTGGCCCTTGGGCTCTAGAGCACAGGCTCAGTAGTTGCTTAGTTGCTCCACGGCATGTGGGATCGTCCCAGACCAGGGATTGAACTCGTGTCCCCTGAATTGAAGGGCGGATTCTTAACTACTGAGCCACCAGGGAAGCCCCAGTTGATGATTTTAAAAGCATTAGAACAGTTTCCAGATTCAGCCAGCACCGTGATTTAATACACTGCCTACAGACCTTGAGCTTCATGACTTCTATCATCCACATTTCAATACCGCTAAAGGCATAATTAGGAGATCCTTTATTAATATCTTCTAATTTATCTAATTTATTAATATGGAAAACTGCAAAAATCTCTTTATTTTTTCCATCTCCCCTTTTTCTGCATGAAATATACTCCTCCCAAAATATGTTTAATTTTTTTCTATCTAGTCTTTATGAAATTATTCTAACCCATTAAGCTCTGACAGTGTGACCACTGATACGAAGCACAGATTGCATATTATTTTAATAACTGGATGATAAACATATGTGTGTACACGGACTCGAAGGAAGAGGGTTTGAAAATATGTACGTAAATCACCATTTGCTTTATAGACGGAAATAAGCTACTAAACCTTAACCTAATCAGATTTATCACACGAAACCAGCTTAGCACTTGCTTTCTCAGAGTAACTTACAACTTTCTTTATATTCCTTTTTAAGAAATGATCTTAAGAAAATATAACTTTGGTTTTGTTCTGTTTGGTGGTTATTTACCTTGGAATACTTGGTATTTACAGCTCAGAGTCTCTCTTGCCAGCCCCTTCCAACTCTGTGGCATCTTAGGCTGATTTCAAAGAAGCAGAGAACGTTGTAGAGCAAGAGGAATTAGAACCCCATTTCTCTCCACTTTGGTGAGACCAGCCTGCAGTCCTGCTGTGTTTGGTTCATAATGCACTTGAAGAAAAATACAGATAAATGGAGGCATGTTCCAAACAGAACCAACAGGGAGGTGAAGGGATTTGAAATATTTGTGAAGAGGAATGATTGAAGGAAGTAGATGTTTAACCCAAAGAGGAGAAATTGCAGAGGAAATGGAGTAGCTGTTACCCAATAATTGGAGAATTCTTGTGTGAGCCATTTAAACCTGTTATTTGAGACTGAAAGAGACAGAACCAGAACCAACCCATGGGCCACCCCATAGTGTTGCTGGGGCTTATCTTGCACAAGGACACCCAGCCAAGGGGTCAGGGCTGGAATTCTGTCCACACTTATGGCTCAGCCCTATGGCCTGGATTAGGCTGTGGGATGTGGGGTCCTTTTTTGAAATTGGTCTGTCTGAAGCAGGAACTTCTTCCACTTTGCATAAAACCACTGTGTATGTCATGTAGGCCCTGATTTCAAGTTCATATAACAAGAACATTTCTGTTAGTCATCGGTTTTCATAAGATAAAATGTACTTCCTCAAAAACTAGTAGATCCAGGACTTCCTAGGTGGTGCAGTGGTTAAGAACCCACCTGCCAATGCAGAGGACATGAGTTCGATCCCTGCTCCAGGAAGATTCCCACATGCCTCAAAGCAGCAAAGCCTGTGCACCACAACTATTGAGCCCATGTGCCACAACTACTGAAGCCTGTGTGCCTAGAGCCTATGCAATAAGAGAAGCCACCTCAGTGAGGAGCCCACACACCTCAACTAGAGAAAGCCTGTGTGCAGCAATGAAGACCCAGTGTAGTCAATAAGTAAATTAATTAATTAAAAACAGAACAAACAAAAGCTAGTGGATCCTTGGAACTCGCAGACTCCAGCCATTGGATGACCACTTAAGAGAAATTACATTCTAATCGAGATGCAGAAAGGCACGTTCACGGAGGCCATCTGGGAAGGCCAGGACCTGAGCCTCTCTTCTGACACTGGCAGTGGTTGGTGAAAGAGTGCACCTCACTACGTGAAGGAAATGGATTCAGGCAGCTGCCACGCTGTGTTCAATGTCCTGCACAGGTGACAGGCAGCAGGTGGCCTGCCCTGCATAGGTGACGGACAGATGCAGCACGGTCACAGGAGAGACAGGAACCAGGAAGCTCCAGATATACAGCCGGATGGATGTAGGTTGACATCAGAAAGATAATGTCTGGAGTTCGCAGAGCTCGCATAGAAGGTGGTCTTCTAGTGCCAATGAGGGTGTGGACAAAAGGGAGCCCTTGTGCACTGTTGGTGGGAACGTAAATTGGTGCAGCCACGGTGGAGAACAGTATGGAGATTCCTCAAGAAATTAAAGATAGAACTCCCGTAAGCTCCAGCCATTCCACTCCTGGGCATATATCCAGAGGAAATGCAATCAGAATCTTGAAGCAGTACATTTCCTCCCACATTCACCGCAGCACTATTCACAATGGCCAAGACAGGAAAACAACCTAAGTGTCTACCGACAGATGAATGGATAGAGCAGATATGGTAAGTGTGTACAATGGAATGTCACCTAGCCATACAAAGAAGGAAGCTCTGCCATTTGCAACAGCATGGATGAAACTGGAGGGCATTATACTAAGTGAAATGAGCCAAACAAAGACAGATACTGCATGAGATCACCTGTATGTGGGATCTGAAAAAGCTGAACCGGTGGAGGCCGAGAGTAGAACCATGGTTTCCGGGGGCTGGGGGCTGGGGAATCAGGGCCGTGTTGGTCAAATGGCACAAACTTCCAGTTGTGAGAGGACTAAGTTCTGGGATCTAATGTACAACACTATGTGGTGTACTTGAAAGCCCCTGAGAGAGTAAATCCTAAATATTCTCACCTTGACAACAGCAGCAGCAAAGAAATTATGTGAGATGAAGGATGAGTTAACTAACAAGATAAATACATAAAGTATACAAATAAATTTTAAATTAAGAATTCTACTAATGTGGTGTTCTGAGGGACCTGGGGAGAGGGGGACAGACCCTGTTTCCTAAGAAAGTGACAAAAATAGAGATTCAAGCACAATAAACTGGGTCAGGAGCCAGTTTCTGGCCAGGACTCGGCTGTAGGAAACACCCAGTTAGCGTTCATGCTCACGGTGGAACAGGATTTGAGACGGGGCGGGGGGCGGGGGGGTTAGTGGGGGGGTGTCAGGGACTCTTACCTGGAGAGGGAGCAGCCTCAGGGGCTCAGGGGCCAGGCCACCTGTTGGTAACTCTGGTGTGGGGTCGCTGTCTAGAACGCAGGCTATCCAGGTATTTCCCAATCCTGAAGCCCTCTGATTCTGTAATAATATATGGACTGTTTTGCAATTCGGTTTTCTGTTTTTGCATGTACTTTAAGTAAATTCACAAGGGCCTTTTCTTCTGCAGGTTTCCTTTCTTATCTTTGACGAACGTAGCACTTCTGAAGACAGAACATTTTGACACAGTCTTTATGACATTCAGTCATTTCAAGATGTAAGATTTCTTTTTAAATATGGAGAGGGTGGTGTTTTCAAGCCCTGATCATAAGACACGCATCCTTCACGATACTCCCTATGGGGTGAGTGAGACCCTAGGTCACGGTCAGGCTGGACATGGGCTCCACGCTTCTCCAGACAGTTCATGCATCAAGCGTGTGACAAGGATCAGGGAAGAATGGGGACAACTTTCGTGCAAAGAACCTGGCATTTCCAGAGGCTGAAAATTTAATGGTTTGCTCTTGGGCATATCAAAATGTTCCCTTGCCAAAATTGCTGCATTGAAAAGTCCACAGGTGCAAATTGGCCACATCAAAATTTCACCTGCACACGCTCCTTCTGGAAAGTACAACTATTTCTGAATTGCTGGCATTTTGATTATAACTCTCTTAGACTACTTTTTTTTAAATGTTAAAATTTGGAATCCTGGTATAATTATTACATTAAGAAGTCAGGTAACTGGATTTCTGTTGGTAAGACTGCTACTCCAGGCTAATGTGCCCTGGAAGCTTGGCAAAAAATATAATAAATTCCTCACCTTTATTAAAATGCATCCAAATATTTATTAGACCAATTGATCATCTTCTTATTGCCCTGAAAATATTATATTGCTTTTTCCAATGCCCTTTTATCTAACATGTAACCAGCTGAAAATTTATACCGTATCCAGTAATGCACATCTGTTGTGTATATCATCATAATGACTGTGATTTATTCTGTGTATAATACGCAGATTTCTTTTAAGTCAAATACTCAGCAGAAGAGGATGATGGTTATTTCTCTGCTGCTTCAGTTTTCTCTTGTGTTAATTTTTCCTTTCCTGTTTTAACCACTTGAGATCTATACTCTTGAAAAGAGCAGGTTTTCTAGTTTCCAAGTAAATGCCCTGAGAACTCACACACATCGGCCCAGAGTTGGTCTGCCTGCTGTTTTATGAATAGTCATAGCTACAGTCACTGAAGGTCTCCTTACCAAGAGCAGAGTCCTAAGTACCTGACCCCGGTCTTCCTAATCATCACCACACATTTTAGAGAAAATATAGGGGTAATTTAAATATGCATCACTTCTATGGTTTAACTTCTAATTTTTTTGTTTGGCCATGCAACATACTGTTACTGATTATGCAAAACCTGGTAGGAAACTCTGGGAAACAGAGGTAGATTCTTAACTTTTTCCTTTTTCTGTTCTATCACCCTCTTTGTGGCATATTTACATCCATATGTAGGAAACACTGTGAGGATATGGCTGTCAGTTTCTTCACCGCTTAATGCGTTAAATAAACAAACGTGTGCTAGAACCAATCATTAAAGAAGTAGCTACCCACTAAAGTTAAAGATTGATTTTACTTTGACTATAATAACTCTCCTGTAGCAGTAACAAGCAAAATTAAACAAGCAGTATTCTAAATTATACTTGCTATATTAATCCACAAAGAATAATATTTAACCTAAATGTAAACCAAAAGCCACCTCGTTGGTTCACTAAATACAGAATAATAAAAGCTGGAAGAAAATTAAAGAAACTGCCCAAAGTACCATATAATGTACTCTGATTCTGTAATAAAGATGCCTCTTCCTTTTCCTCCCACTCCTCTGAGTATCTGCCCAAGAATACTTTCCGTCTAGCAGTCTCTGGGATTGGACTGACATTCATCTGCAGCCCCAGATTTTTTTTCTCAGACAGAGCTTTGAATATTTTGCTCTAACTGATAAGAATTTAAAACAGCTGTCACGAAGAAATTCAACAGGCTATAAGAAAACTCAGAAAGATAATTCATTCTGAGCCTATTAGGAGAAATTTTACTCTCCTTCCTTCTGCCAAATAAGAAGTTCCCTCTAAAGAGTAAAAGCAAAACCAAATATCAACCATGAACAACAGCAAAGCAAACAAACCTAGGACTCCAGGGAAGCATGGAAGCTTCTTGACAAAATTTCTGCAGTATTTTCAGCTCCATGTTGATTTTCTATAAATATTTGATGAATAGAAGAATGATTGGATAGATGGACGGATGGATGGATGAATGGGTGGATGGATGGATGGATGGATAGATGGAGAGACAGGTGGATGTATGGACAGATGGAAAAGAGGGTCATAATGAACGATCAATGAATGGCTTTATCCAAAATCGTGACCTCAGTACCTCTCCCTTCCCTCTATTTCCTAAAAGCAATGTTCTCAGCAGAACTGTTTCTTAGTCTGCTGGGACGTGTGTTGTTAGCCTGTTACTAAAATCAGTTGCTGAGGTTTTAAAATTATTTCTCATTTTAAGTTAGAACAAATTCAGAGTTATCTCTGTAAGGATGTCACTCTTGCTTTTTGCATTCCAATACGATATTTGTCATGAGCGTGAGGAAGGCTACTTTGTAGACGTTGGACCCACAGGCTGTGTGGCATCTGTGGATGTTCTCTGTCTTGTGACTCTCAGCAAAAACATAATGTTGGGGATTACTGCTCTGAGATAGCAATCCTGAGTGATGTTTATTAAGTTCTCTGTGCCAGCCAGTTTTCCAAGAGCTGAGCCTGAATTATTTCACTTCCTACTCTTGAGAACTCTCTTAAGGTAGGTATTATTACCCCTATTTTACAGCCCAGTGTGGTTGAGTAACTAGACCAAGATCACACAGAATTCAGGAGTCAGAATTCAAACCCAAGCTGTCCAGCACCAGAGCCTTTGCTTTGCTGCTTTACCAAGAGAGACATTTTTCATTTTCTGATTTTTGCAAAAACGGGGGTGGGGGGGAGTTTCCTGCATTCAAAGCTCCCCTAATGAAATGTTCTTTATTCAAATTCTATATTCTGCGGCCAAAATTGAAATAAAGTCTTGAAAAAAGTGAAAAAAAGAATCTTGAGATTGGCATCCTTATTTTACATTAAATCATATTATATGGAATCAGTCATTCATTCATATGCAGGTTTCAGAAAGCCTATGCAATCCTTGTAGACTTAACAAATAGCTCTTCTACTAAAACAAAATCAGAAAGATATGTATGACTCTTCTGCTTTAAGTCTCCAGAAATGAGTACTCATATTTTTCTTGAGACCTTTACATGCTTAGAGGAAGAATCTCCTTTCCTTTTCATCGCAACCTTCCTGAAATTAATATAGTTTTCAATTTCTCTTAAATCAAATAGATCAGATTTTTATTTTCTTTTGATAGTTTATATTCAAATAACTTTCCTATTCATCTTTTCTCTCTGGTATTTATATTAGTAAACCCAAAATAAAATGTACCAATTGCAGGTGATATTTAAATTTAATGAGTTTTTTTTTTGGATGTTGTTATACTTACTTTTGGAACTTGTAAGTTATGCGCTTCAGCTCAGATAATTTAAAAACAAGTGCTGTAGTTATGGTTCTGTGTTATATCCACCACAAACCACGTGCCCTCCCTAGAATATAGCATCATTCTTGCAAAACAACTTCAAACTCCCCTAAAGAAAGCAGTTCTGCAGGTACCTACACAGTCTGGGTGAGACTTCATTTGACTCCATCAGAAATCTTATTCTAATGCAATCTTCCAACCTTTTACGGACAGGAAAAGAACAGAAATGCTTACCTGGTAATTCTACTTCCAGATATCAGATGTGATTTATCACTGAGTAAGCAGCAGGCACAATGGCTTTAACTGGCTTAGAAAAGCCTAGCTGTTCTTCCTCCTTAATCATATTAGTAGCCTTCTTGGTATTTAATCACATTTCCAAAGCATCTCGATAAGAGTAGTGTTTTTAGTACATTATGAATAATCTTAATGAGGTGAGCTAAGGTTCTTCTACCAGAAGCAGTCTAAAGTAGTCATTTTAACAGGCACACATATATATTTTGAAGTGCTTCCCTAACATACATATGTGTATATCCTTCACAAATCTCTGATGACAGTCAGTGAGTATGTTGATAGCACAAGTGGAGAGAAGACTGTATAAACCATGACACTCGGAGATATATAGACTCTGAAAATGTATCTTTGATTAAATCTCCTCATTTTATATGTGAGTAAACCTAAAACCAGCTGATATTATGCTTAGTGTCTGAATTATGATATCACTTAAGCATTAAACATCATAGTTATTTAACCTAAATGAGAATGCTTCCTCCAACCTGGTAGGAGAAATATCTTAATTATATAAAACTTATGGTTACCAAAGGGGAAGGGGGAGGGACAAATTAGGAGTTTGGGACTGACATATACACTCTACTATATATAAAATAGATAACCAACAAGGACCTCCTGTATAGCACAGGGAACTCTACTCAATACTTTGTAATAACCTATAAGGGAAAAGAATCTGAAAAAGAATATACATATATATGTGTATATATGTGTATACACACACACACATATATATGAACCAAATCACTGTGCTATGCACCTGAAACTAACACAATATTGTAAATCAACTATCCTTCACTTTAAAAAAAATCCTTAAAAACTATAAAACATAACTCATCTTTGGAGAAGAAAAATAAAAGTGTATCATAGTTTTAGTTTGCTGGAAAATGGTATCATTTACTTATCCAAATTAGATAAACTAAATACAGGTTTGATTGTTGTTGTTATTGTTATAGGAAAAAAATAAGTGAACACATTCATTCACCTGGAAGAAGTAAATGTCATCGTCACACTGAGGATCTTTGACTAAGTAGAGCAGTCATGTTGTATATAGAAATGGGAAATATAGTTCTGGGATCTGACTGGTCTATCAACATAGTTATTCACTGTAAATGACTTAGTAATCATACAATGAGATTTTTCAGGAAAATTTATTTTCACTTTGATTGCTAAAATAACTAAACCCAAGATAGAAAAGCATATCCTTTCTCAAGTCTAATGGGAGTAATTTAATGAGAAGAAAGAAGTTGACAGGCTTTTTGTCAAATGAAAACTATGATAAAAAATAGCCATCATAATCATAATAGCTACCTCTCATTGAGTGTCTGCCACAGGCCGGACACTGGGATGGGTCCTGCCTCGCCACCCACTGAAGTCCGCTCATCCCTGGTTACAGACACAGAAACTAAGCTTCATATACCATTTAACGGTCAGAACACAAATTCAACCCCTAGCTGAATTTTGGCCCATGTGCTTCATTAAGTTGTATACTCTCCTGAAATATTTCTTTTTAAAAGTTTACCAAAACAGGACTTCCCTGGTGGTCCAGTGGTTGAGAGTTCAGGCTTCCACTGCAAGGGGCATGGGTTCAATCAGTGGTCAGGGAACTAAAATCCCACGTGCCACGGGGCACAGGCAAAAAAAAGAAAAGAAAAATAAAGTGTGTTAGTATTAAAACAAATAAAGGTATAATATAGTTCTAAAGCAATCTTAAAAAAAAAAAGTTTACCAAAAAAATCATGTCATATTTGTGCAAAACAAAAAGACAAATTGCTCAAAACAACATAGCAGGGCTTACACATTTTATTTTCTTTAAGTAGCGCTATGTATAGTTCTTCCAATAATGCTGCCATGCATGGAAATATTGGGGTATCTGGCTCTGGAATTGCACATTCCCTTGAAGATCTTCGCTGAAGGAAAGTCTTTGTCCATTAGAGATGGATTTCACATTTAGAAGCAGCCTTGAAAGCTTTCAGAACCTTGTTTAATGCATAAGGTTGGAGATTAAGGCAGATACTATGACACTTGCACAGAAACTCTTTTCCTGAAAACCGGTAGGACGGCATCAGCACAGTGAAGGCAGCCACACACACCACCCCCTGCCATCCCCTGGTTTTGCTTTACACAGAATCTCTCAGACACATCATGATTTCTCCATCACAATGATTTTGAGTATTTTACCGAACTCTATGAATTCTCCATGAATAATGTCATTGATATCACAGAAATACATCATCAATTATTTCACTTAGATTTTGGCAAATAAACTTTTCTCCGTGTAGGAGTTTCTACTGCAGACTTTTATGATCTATTCCCAGGTTTTATTGGAAACATCATATTCCATCACCAGCCTATTATTTTCCTCAAACACACATTATTTTGTCCACATTACTTGAAAGAACACAGCAAATCTCAAGTTGTCACTGTGTTTGTTCATCAGCCATAATGTGTGAGACATCTTGGCAAAAACGTCATTTTTTTTTTTCATTCATATTTTGCTTCTGTCAGCCTTAAATTGTTTTGTTTTAAATGCAAATGTTTTCTTTTATAATTTTAATTATTCAGCCATTATCCTCACAGTTAATCTATTTAAATAGTCCAAGTCATGTCCAACTCACTATTTTTATTGGTCTCTTGGGTTCTTATGTTAGGGATATTTTAATTGAGAAAAATTAAAAACACAATGGATAGTAAAATAATTACCAATATAACTGCCACAAATAAACAAATATTAACATTTTGTTATGACTCAGATTTTTTTGACAAATTAAATCTCAGTAAAATTTGATGTCTACTGTTCCCCTCTTCAGTTCACATTTTCATACTTTTTATTGCTATCTATATGGTAATCCATATATAATACATAAAATTTTTATTTTTATTCATTTATAAAAATATCATATGGTATATATTATTTTCTATAACTTGCTTTTTCAATTAACTTAATCAATTGCCTTTCTAATATCTTTCAGGGAGGTGGCTTTTGTATCCAGAAAAGAATACCTATAATTAGTTGTCTTTAAATTAATATCCTGTTTAATAGAGTTTTAATTTGAAAGCCTAGCTTTTTGTAAAATTACAAAATAAAGTTATAAATCTATTTTCTAAAACCAGCAATTTTTTGAATAAATTAAAATACTATCTTGTATTTGTTCCTGAATTAATATTCAATTTATTTATGCATTTGGTACACTAAATATCTTTAAATATTTATGGTAAATTTAAGCAAACTGTCTTAAATAGTTTTAAATAAAACCATAAATATGAGATATCTGATTCTAACCTTTAAAACAGCCAGGAAGTCAGACTTTCAAATACTCGTAAGGAAAACAAACAAACAAACAATCTTCCCAAGCACTCAAATGCTACTTATACATACAAAAATCTAAGGGGATGGTTCTAAGAAGTCAGATTGCCTTGAGCATCTAAATATTGATCATAAAGTTAATTTTCCCTAGGTATTTCAACTAAAATCTAATCCTTTTTGTCAGATTCCTTTACATGCTTCTCTTTAAAAAGCAGCACAAATACAAACAACAAAGTGATTTCAAATCATTACTACACTTGCACTTAATATAAAATTGATACTGAATTTGGTTGGTTTCTTTATCATCGCCATCATTTATTTGTCAAGGAAACAAAATGACCATCTCAAGGTGGCTATTTGGTCAGAGATTAAGTTTACAAATTGTATCAATAGAATTAGGACCTCACTATGTTTATAGATTTAGATTATTAGCCAGAAATTTGAGACCAAAACATAGGGACCTAAGTGTGCTTTCTTATATGCTCCCACAGAGCCAGTGATTATTGGAATGGGGTCTGCTGCTAGGTGTCAATTAGCCTATTACTGAGAAAATGTTTCTCAGGATGCATCCCGTGGGCAATTCTTAATGGTCACCCTTACCCATTTTTTTCTTAGCATCTCATACTCAACTTTTTAAATAAATCATCCTCCTTAAATTTTTACCCTCTGATTTTTCCTAGTAGGATTGATGAGAATAAAATACAATATACTTACATAGTTTCCGTTGATATATCTATTTTCTATAGACCTTGTTGGAAACACATAGATGCCTCTGCTTCTGTATACTTATGCCTATTTTGGGTAATTATATTAGAAACTCATGCCTCTGACCAGATCTTTATTTTCTTTCTTGGTCCCCTTATTGTCCCAACCCCTGGAAGCGCTTTCCCTCTATAGCACGGTCTGCAGCCATCTTTGAAAGCATCTTCACTTTCTGGTAAAAGCTACACATTTCAGGTGAAACTTTACCTTCCCTACCCTGTCACAGGGAATCAACTACCCTTCAAGGAGCCCTGGTTCCTTTTATGGAAAAAAGCGGCCAAAATCTGGATACTGGGGTGCATGTCAGATTGCAATTTATAAGAACTGGAGAAAGACACGATGGCATTTTAACAGAGCTGAGAGAGACATTTTTTGAAGTTTATGTGAAGTGCGTGAAGTTCATTTTACCTTTAAATTCACTTTTACTAAGGTCTGTTTAAAATGTGTGTTCTAATATAAAATGTCTTATCTCTTTTTTCCCTTTCATACTACCATTATTTCACCAGTTTGAGTATGTCATATAAGCTATATCAAATTATATGATTAAGTTATGAGCATAGCTAAACTTTGTATAACTAGATGTGATTCGCTTAGCTCCTGTATCCATTTCAGCTACAACTGCCTTCTCTTTCTTTAGATAAAGCATTATTTTACATTTGTTTTTTGATAAATAAGTTTTCAAAGTCTTTCCATATCTATATATACTATATATATTTATATAGTATAAATAGATGTCGTATATTTAGTGGTCCCTAATATAACTATATCATTATTTATCCATGAGATTTAGTGTTTCTAATTTTTTTACTATTAAAGACAATGCTGTAAACAAATATTCTTAAATATATCTCTGTTACCAAGTGCTGGAATTTCTCTGGGGTCTATATCTAGAAGTGTAATTATTAGGTTATTCACTCTTCACTTTTAACTTTACTAGATATTGATAAATTGCACTTCAAACTGGGCTGACAATTTTCACTTCCACCAGGGTCATATAAGATTTTCAATTTCCCCTAGTTCTCAACAACACTTGACATTGTCAGGTGTTTTAATTTTTGCCGCTTCTGAGAGCAGGAAATGGCTCTGCTTTTTTGTCTTGCTTTCCACTGCTTTGATTACAAAATTGAGCATCTTTTCATAAACATCGTTATTTGGGGTTCCTGCTTAGGGAATTTCTTGTCCTTATCCTTGCCCCTTTCTCTTACATTTTTTTTTCTAAACGATGTTATATAGTCTAAGTAGTTACCATGTCATATGTGTTAATATATACATTTGTCATGTACTTTACTTTTAGCATTGTGATGTCTTTTATCGTAAAGAAATTGTATATTTTGATATAGTTAATTCATCAGTTTTTTATCATCTTGTTTTTTGTGCCTTATATAAGAAATTGTTTCCTGCCCTAACATAATAGGGATATTCTACATTTTCAAGACTTTTTAAAGATTTTCTTTCACATTTAATTATTTAAATCATTTGGAGTACATTTTTATCTAGGGTATGAAAAAGCAAGTGGATTTTATTTTGTTTTTATTTGCAAAGGCAGTTGTCCCAATATCATTATTGTCCATTTTCCTGTTTTCCCTGCTGATTTGTAATAGATGGTCGGATTGATGGCATTCAAAGGGCAAATGTCAAGAAAAAGAAAATGGACACTTGGTTTGATTCAAGATTGATGGAACAGGAAGGAATTAAGGAATTTAATGCTGTATTTGAAGCTATTGATTGTGGTAATCCCGTTGGATGGTGATGATGATGGTAATAATGCTAGCCAACATTTCACGAGTGAGTGTTACCACGTCTCAGAAACTGTGCTAAGTATTTTATATTTGTATCATATTCAATCATTAGGAAAACCATATGAGGAAGCTAACTGTTATTATCACCATCATAGGGATGAGAAAATGGGTCCTAGAGAAGTTTAGGGACTTGCTCATGGTCGTACAGCTAGGGATTGATGGATACAAGATAAAACTCCAGGCCATCTCCCTTAGAATCCTCAACATCAGACCATCAGCTAACTTCTTTAGTTCTATGAAGGATAAGAATAGAGGTAATAGCCTTCAACTCCACCGTACGTCATTTTAAGCTCATTTTGACTTCTTTCTTGGGTATGTCTTTGATTATTTTCCCTGGAGGTTTTTAAAAAACAGGATAAAAACCCATGTTCCTTAGATTTCACTTAACAAATAATTCTTGAGCACCAATTAAGTGCTAAGCATGAGGAGACATTCAAAAACAGCTAAGAACACAATTTCCTCAATGATATTTCAGTATACTGAAGCAGATAAATGAGCATGAAACTAATTAGAATTTCAGGCAGAATAAAAGAATTGTTATAAATAAAAGTATAAGCAAAATGCTACTTGGGATGAAAGCCAGGGAATAAATTAGATTACCTTTAAGACATTCCAGCTAGTAATTTTGCAGTTCATTCTTTACTTTTCGGCTTTTTGACTGTGTGGTCACTGATAAAAGACGGAAAAGGATAGGGCCAGGTGAATTTCTATGGAGGCTTGCCCATGCAGTTAATTTTTTTAATGAATAGAACAGGAAAATAAAAGACAGTATACCATCCCACTAAGCAATAATTTTATAAAAATATATGATCGCCATTTCAAAAGCAAAAATATCCCAATTTTATTTTAAAAGTCTAGCATTAGTACGGATATATTTAATCTCTGAATTTTAGTCCTAATGTACAGAGAGAGCTTCATGTTACAAGTGGGTGTGGGTGGTTCTAAGGTTCATTTGCATAATTATTAGTAATGCAGAGCAGTGCACAGGCAGCAACTAAGGCATACTCTTTCAAAAGGCCTGAATCTGCACAAGCGAATCTTGGGAGAACTTATTCTAAAAACATAAAATATCAGAAAAATGCTGTCTGATGTTGTGGAGTGAAACGAGAGGATCCATCAGTAGTTAATGTCTTCAAGGAAAACAAAAGGCATTGGTATGGTATAAAGTTAGATTCAGATTTAAACACTCAGAAATTTTGACACTTTCACTTGGCTTGCCTTTAACTTTCAGGTATTCATTTTTCTAAAGATCAGTACTTTTAAAATTCACTGTTGAGAATTTTGGAGTAATCATGCATATTGGACATATTCCTATTATTCTTTTCTTCTCTCCTCAGCACACATTGCACATATTCTAGGGGTGGTTTAACTCATTTCTCTGCATTCTGTTGGGTTGATATTGATAGTGAGATGTTTTTCTGAAGAACTGAGGAAAGCTTGACAGCAGTCTATGCATCACTGTAGGAACTATGTGGTCGTTAATGTTGGAAACCACTTCTACTTTTTCATGTGGGAAAAATAGATCTGTTTTATTTTCAACTTGACTTAGATAGAGTTTTAATGTGACTAACGAGTTATGACTCATGCAGTTGTTGGTCTGTAATTAATCACAAGCCTAAGATCTATCCAAAACCCACTCTTCCATAGGATTTCCAGCACCAACCTTCCTTCTGTGCCCTCAAGGTGTGCAGGAATCACTGTCTGATCAGAGCTGATGAGAGCAGGAACAGCACCTGTGCTCTCTGCACTTCTCAAAATGTTCCACAAGGTGATTTTTCCTCTGACACTCTTTTCATCTATTTACTTATACCACAGTTTCCTTCTACAACAACTGATGGCTCCGTTCGCAGATGAACAATGTGGTTTTTTTCTGGGTGTACTGCCTTTTTAAAACAAAGTGAGGAATTATAACATGAAAAATCCTGTTAAGACTACTTTTCCTGCTGAGCTTGTGCTCTATTAAAAGTCCCTGAAGCATCCATTGTTAGGTTTTATAAACTCCTCCTGAAAATTTAGAGCCAAAACTTTTTAAAGGTTTAGTAAAAGAAAGAAAAGGAAAAAAGGAGGAAGAATCCAATATGAAACAAATACACTTGGGATGGAGCTGACTTGAAAAGAAAAAAGAAGTCATCAGAATAGACCATTTGCAAGCAACAGGGAAAGATAACATCAAAAAGAGAGCATGGTATATGCCTAGAGGAGGGGTGCAGAAAGACGAAACAGAAAAGTTTCCATTGCTACCTGCAGAAGCTTCTCATGCTGCAGCTCATCACACAGCAGGCAACGAGTGAGAATAAGAGGCTACCAGGCAGCTGCCTAGGCTGCCATGAAAGATAAGGAAGTGGAGAGAACAAAGGATGCAAGAGGTTAAAACTGAAAATAAGGCAAAGAGGAGTGGGGGACCTTTAAATGCCAACCACAAATGAGGCTGAACAAAGTACAAGTTGCTGCTGAAAGGATGTTGTTAATAAAATTACATGCAGCTACATACTGCATAGAGATCTATTGTCATTTCATGATGCATATGAAGAACCCATACCATTAAGGGCATGTCCAATATGTTTTCTTCATTTTCTCAGAATTTATATGATGAGATAAATCTCTGGCACATTAAATGGGTGTCCAAAGCTGTGACTCAGTTAAAAATTCTGATACATGTAAAATAACCAAGGTTTGAATTCTTTTAGCAAAAGATTTCATGTTATGATTGGAATAGTGATCTTCCTGGAATCACTTAATCTTTGATCCAGGATATAATCTAGAGTGTACAACTGGGTCCACCTCAAGGATGCCCTCACACTTTCCTTTACATGGGTTCAAGTGAAGCTCTGAAACTGTGTATAATTGAAGTCTCCAACAACAGGCAACCATTAAAAGAATTCAATAGAAAGAGATTATTTTAAATTTTAAAAATTGTGTCATGACCAGCTTATCATACTTAATAATCAGCACTCTCTTCTTTTATCACATACAAGTCTCTTCTCACCCTCAATTTTCTTATCTTTGGAAGGAAATAATAATAATGGCAAACTCAATGGGTAATTGTGAAGATTAAAGTGAGACAATAAACATAAAGCACTTATCAGAACAACTGGCCATTTGTTGAATAACAATGATTCAACAAATGATAGTTTTTATTATTTTTATATTGTCAGACCATTTCAGTTTAGACCACCTTTGTATATACAACAACTAACAACCATCAGTGCAGAGTTAATAACAGAAATTGAATATTTCCTGACTGAATAAATCACTACATGGAAAGAAACCATCTCTGCCCCCAGGATGAGCATGATCAACTGGTGTAGATAAAACAGTTACTTAACATTTGTAAAACAATGTACTAAATGCAATCAAATGAGCAATTCAGAGTACTGGTAGAGGGACTTACCTTTCTAACAATATGATGGAACAGGTACCGTGAAAATCCCTCCTAAAATATCACTTAAAAAGTCCATAACTGAACTTGCAAGAAAGTAAAGGAGCTCCTCAAAGGCCAATATTAAGGAGAACTCATGAATCCAGAGAGAAGGTAGTTACCAACCACTATGTGCTTCTGCCAACTCTCAGCAGCCTAGAGCTTAGATCACACACATGTAATGGAAAGGAGGTAGATCCCAGGGGGCTTGCAAGAGTGTCCCAAGTAAAGAAGAACTGGGTAAGGACAACCACCACAGAGAATAGTAAAATGGGGTGGGACAGCCACTCTACAAAATGAGAGATTAAAGAAACTAATTTGTTTCAGCAACAGCTCTCACTCAAGGGAGGAACTTTCTCCCCTGAGAACAACAAGCCAGTTTTTATAGGAAGGTGGACTTGATATCACATTACTTGTGTGTTCTCCCAAAACCTAAGTTCTTACCTGACATAAGCAAAAGAATATCCTCTCTCTAGGACTCCAAGTACTCTCACATTATATACCCAGTGAACATGAGCTGGTATGAGTGAGGGTCAGCAAGAGAAACAAATGCCAGAATCAGATCCTCCAAGATTGCAAATATTCTGCTGATTCAGAATATAAAATAGGCATGTTAAGCTATTTAAAGAAATAAGAGGATCCCACAAATATGACTGAGGAACATCAAAGATAATCAGGCATCATATTTGAAAGAAGAATGAACAGAATTTCTGGATATGTATGGTGAGTCTGCAGTGAGTGTGTGTGTGTGTGAGATAACCATGAGATAGCATTTTAGACACAGCTGAAGAGAGAATTAGTGAAGTAGACTATAAATAAGATGAAATCACCCAGAATGCAATACAAAGGGGAAAATATGAATAATTTAGAAAGAAGGGTTGAGGTACATTTCATCAGAATTCCAGAAAGAATAAAGAATATGGGGAAGAGGGAATATTCCAGAACATTATTATTAAGAAATTTCTAGAATTAAAGATGCCAATTTTCTGATTTAAGTAGCCACATTTATCCCAAAGTGGATTAATATAAAGAAATCCATACATATCACAGACAAACTGTACAACACAGATGATTCTTATAAGAAGTCCAAACCAAAAGAAAAGTAAATAACCTAAGAAGGAATGACACTTAGACTGTAATTAACTTCTCAATGACAACACTGCAATACAGAAGGCAGTAGAATAATGATTTTAAATTTCCAAGGGACAAATTACTGACAAGTGTAATTGTATGTCTTTCAAGAACAGAGGCTAAATAAATTTATTATTAGTCATTCTAAAAAATAAATGTAAAAGCATAAAACAAAAGAATTTCTTACCAAGACACCCTCACACATGTATTTTTCTAAAAGATGTACTTCAATAAAAAGGCAAATTATCCCAGAAGAGATATCTTGCCTGAAAGAAAAGAAAGAATGCTGAGCATAATTAGACAAAGTTAAGCAAATAAATTTAAAAAAAAGCTAATTTTCATAGTGTTAAAAACTACTGAAAGACAATAGCAAAAATACATTTTGAGGGGATTGCTAGAATAAAATTGTTTCAAAGAAGAGGGAAAACTTTCTGCGAAGGAAGATCTGGGATGCAAGAAAGAATGGTGAGCAAAGAAGAGTAAACACATAGATAAATCTAAACAAACTTTGACTACAAATGATTGAAAGTAGTATTTAATTTGCACATTGAATAAAATCACTTGAAACCTGGGCAACAAGCATATCAGTTGTTGATGGTGGTGGTGGTGATCAGAGGTAAAGTGTTCAAAGGTCCTTGTATTATCCTAAAGGAAGGTAAATATATTGATTAACTTTAAACTTTAAGTTAAATATGCATATTAGAAGTTAGAGGAAGCACTAAAATAATAGAATTCAAGAGTACAATTCTAAAACTAGTAGACAGGAAAATAAGATAAGAAAAATAATCCAATTCAGAAAGGCTGAAAGTAGAAAAATGAGAAAAAACAAAAACAACTAGATTGCTAAACTAATAAGTGAAAATAGACTAAATACTCCAATTAAAAGACAAATATTGACAGATTTTTTAAAAAAAACTTACTGTATTATAATTATAAGAAATCCACTTAAAAATATAACACAGTAATATTAAGAAGAAAATTATAAGAAAATATACATCAAGAAAACGAACCAGAAGCAAGTTGGTGTAATTATATTGAAGGCAGACAAAATAAATTTTAAAACAGAAAAGATTGTGAGAGATAAAGAAGGTTAATTCACAAAATAAAACATTGAAAATTGGCAGAACTACAAGAAGAAAAGGACAATCCAGCATGTTAAGAAGTCAAGGGTGACAAGGCACCCGTGGCAATTCTGGGAGGGCTTTGGGGAAGAAAGGAAGCTGATTCTTGTGCTGGGCCTTGGAGGATCCCAGGTGTTGGCCAGATAAGTAGGATAAAACTGATAACGGAAAACAACTGCACACACGCAGAGAACATAGCATTTTTGAAAAACTGCAAGTACCTGGGTGTGACTCAGTGCACAGAGGGCAGGCGGTATTGAGGAGAAAGTGAAGGACCGACCACAGGTAGGACTTTTACACACTGTGTTAGACTTTATCCTGAAACAAGGGAGACCAGTGAAGGATGTTAAGCAGATGAGCATCATGATCAGATTCTGATTTGAGGTCAGTCATTCTGGTGGCCTGACCATGGTGGCCCAGGCTGGGTCTGCGATGAACCATAAGCATTTCTTGTCTCAGGATCGGAGCATGCTGACATAGTGACAGCAACCCCCAAAACCACCATCAGTCCATATAGTGTGGGCCTTAGTTCTCTCAGGCGTCCCCACATGATAACAGTTTCCTGCCCAACCTAGCCTTGGCGATGTCCATGGTCTGGCCATTTATAGGGATGCCCTGCTTTCCTGCCACATTGCATTCCTAGAGGGTCCTCCATTCACCCACCCATCACCCATCCTTCAATATTTATCGAGCAACTACTGCAAAGCACTCTTTTGTAGGCATTTGGAATACAGCAGTGGGCAGAGGAGGAAACTCCCTGCCCCCATGAAGCCACATTCTGTGTGTTGGGATGTGTGTCTGCGTGTGCGTAGGCAGGTACTGACAATAAACATACCACACCAGTAGCTTATAAAGGACATTAGAAAGCGATAAGTACTGTGGAAATATTTTAAAAGGGCATAGAGTTGGAAAGTCCCTGAGCAAATAAGGGATTACAGTTTTAAGCAGGTGATCACAGCAGGGAGTCTTGCTAAAAAGGAAATATCTGAATGAAGACGTGAAAAGGCAGCGAGGAAGGAAGACATGCAAATATCTGAAGGAAGAGTGCTCCAGGCAGAAGCAGGGCCCCTTCAACATTTGTCTTCTCTTGACTCAAATGACTCAAAGCAATTATTCTGACACTTGAAATTTTGCCTTTGGCGCTTCCTAGGAAACAGGAATCACTTCCTATGATACACGTACCTCCCCCACCCCACCCCCTCCCCCTGCCGACCCCAGGATCAATATATCACACTTAAAGAGGAAGTGATTTAGAAAACAGCCATGAAGACACAGTTACCCCGTGCTTTGATGTTTTCCTGTTTCTCACCTGGCATTCAGCCCGACAGCTGCCACCCTTACCTCAGTAGTAATTTGGGTCCCACCCGGCAGCTTGAGTGGCATTGAGCTTTGAGAGATGGTCATAACATCTTTGTTAGAAATGATACGCAAATTGTTCCAAGAGATTACGTCTCAAGTTTTTATTCTGAAAGCCAGAGAGGACCAAAAACAAACTTCTTTATAAATCAAATATTAAGAGATGCTGAAATGAATTTCCCTCCAGCTTTGCCTTGGTCGACAGTTCTTCTGGGATAAGGTTGATTGTTTTTATGATTTCTCACGGGGACTGTCAGATCTGTCAGATGAAGTGAAAACTAGCACAATGATATTGTATAAAGAATATTATTCACATAAAACCATACCTTTTAGAGGCTAAAGAAGAAAATTTGTTTTACATAGAAGGAAATTCAGGTACTTTGGGTTGGTTGTCTTCTACTGTTTACCAAAAATAACATTTTGAATTCAGTATGATAACCTCAGAGTAGCGATTAATCTCAGAGAGTAAATAACACAGTCACACAAGTATCATGTGTTCACACAGGGATTTGAATTGGATCTTCTCCCGGAAACTAAAGCCCAGACTCTAAAGCAATCAGATACTGTCCGCTAAGCTACGCTCATAACCATCAGCAGTTTCCTTCTTAATGAAGAAGGGCAGGCAGTGCTTGTCACCTGGGGTGCCCATGAGAATACACATATGTAGGCCTCAGTAGGTGTAAGGTGGGGTCCGGAGTTCACTGGGTTTTTTAAATTAATTTATTTATTTAACTTATCTATTTTTTCAATTGAAGTATAGTTGATTCACAATATTGTATTACTTTCAGCTGTACAGCAAGGTGATTCAGTTATATATATATATATATATAACTAAATATATGTATATTCTTTTTCAGGTTTTTTCCCTTATAGGTTATTACAAAATATTGAGTATAGTTCCTTGTGCTATACAGTAGGTCTTTGTTGTTTATGTTAGAAATCTATAGTAGTATGTATATGTTAATACCAAACTCCTGATTTGTCGCTCTCCCATCCCTTCTTTTGGTAAGCATAAGCTTGTTTTCTATGTCTGTGCATCTATTTCTGTTTTGTAAATAAGTTCACTTGTATCTTTTGTTTTTTTTAGAATCCACATATAAGCAATATCATATACTCATCCTTCTCTGTCTGGTTTCCTTCACTTAGTATGATAATCTGTAGGTTCATCCATGTTGCTGTAAATGGCCTTATTTCATTTTTTTTTATGGCTAATATCCCATTATATACTTGTACCACATCTTCTTCATCCGTTCATCTGTCGGTGGACATTTAGTTTGCTTCCATGTCTTAGCTATTTACATAATGCTGCAATGAACACTAGGGTGCGTGTATCTTTTCAAATTACAGTTTTTTTCTGGATATATGCCCAGGAGTGGGATTGCTGGATCATATGGTAGTTCTATTTTTAGTTTTTTAAGGAACCTCCATAGTGGCTGTATCAATTTACACTCCCACCAACAGTGTAGGAAGGTTCCCTCTTCTCCACACTCTCCAGAGTTTGTATTTTTAAAAAGCTTCACGGCGATGTGGATGTTCAGCCCAGGTCAAGAACCACCACAGAACATGCTGCTTAAACTTCCGCTGGGCTGCAGAGCCACAGGGATGCTGCCCATGCTTCTCATGAGCAATGCACATGTGTGCCACCCAAAGCCTGCTTTTTTGTGGGGGGGGCGGAGTGGGGGGAGCAGGTTATGAAGGGCACTCTAAACAAACACAACACCAAAGGCAGTGGGAGTAGGAGGGACAGCAACTGATACTTTGAATTATTAATTACGTGTACAGTATAATGCACTCAATTTACATGTTATTCAGCCAGGGATGATATATTTATAACCCACCTGTAAGAGGCCTAATGCATTTATTTAATGTTTAACTATGTATATTGAAACTGTTAGTTTTTTTAAAAGAATGGAAAAAGGACGTTAAAGGCTTTTCTCTTACATCCAAAATAATCCGTTAATTCTCAAAAGATTTATAAAGTGTTACAACTCAAAGTTTTTGTATGTACTCCAGAAAACTACTTACTTACTAGAAAATTCAGTAAGATCTTTACTAGGTGAGTTGGACAAATTCCAAACTCCAAAGGGTTGGACACTGCAGAAATTTTTCTTTTCTTTTAAAACAGGGTGCTTGGGTTACAAAACTTAATGTTCTCAATATAGACATGAGTTGAGTTCTAAAAGTTCAGCAAGCCTATTAAACTGTAATAATGTTATTTGTAAGTTACAATAAGGTCCCCAATAAGAATTTACAAAGGAGATCACATTGTATTTGAAATGTCATATAATTGCCCTGAAAGATAGTAGAAAACAGTATTTCTGTAATTACAGTATTTAAATCAAGTTTTTAAACTCAATACCTCTGGTGGGTATAAATGCATTGTTGGAAATGTCAGAGAGCAAATTTTAAGTTTGTATGTCTTTTGTACTGTACCCAAAAGGCACCCTATATAGAATACTTAATAAAATGTGTTTGTGATGCTCTCCATTATGTGAAGAGAATCACAAAGAAATACCTAGGAATTGAAAAAATAGAGTAGTGGTTCTCAAATCTCAGTTAATAAGCAACTAATGAGATTTTTTTTAAATGTAGATTCCGAGACTCATATACAGAAGGTCAGAAATCCAAGAAGCTATATTTTTAACAAAGACACAGTGAGAAAAAGTATTTGTCCAAAACTGTTCTGCCTTTCACTTGTTACCCTGGTATAATTTTTAATAACACCCACTTCTACTCTCAGTGTGCTAGTTTGAATGCTAAATTATGGTCAGCTGAAGTGCAGAGTGCCCGAAATTCCCTAAACTCTCCCAAGAGGTAAACAGTGATGCTCCTAGAGTTCTAGGCACATCCTCCTCAATAGTCACTGGTACCCTAGCTATGTGGTAGTCACTGACCAACCTCTCAGAAATGTACAGAAAGTATTGCAGTACTTTAGAAGTTCTATAGAAGCCACTCCAAAGGAAGGCTTATTTGGTATTCTGTTGCTGAGCAATTGAGTCCTCTTTTTCCAGTAAGTTCTTAACCCCCATATTCTGGTATGACAGTCTTCTTAGAAGGTCATTCCAAGCAAAATGGAGAGAAGAATAAGATGCAGAAAGCAGAACATAATTGGGTAATGGTGAGAAGGACAGACTATTCCAGGAGTAAAAGAGGGTGAAAGTGTAAGATTGGTTCACTTCAGGGCCCAAGATAATGGGGAAAATAATTGGAATTTCATTGTACTTGTCATGGGAGTTATTGAAGACTTTTGTAAGAAAAAGAGGGTCAGTCAGAGCTGCAACCGTTGGTTTCTTTTTTCTTGGTTAACTAAGAGAATACATGTGAAAATATTCAGTAAACAGTGAAGGCTGTGAACCATTTTGAGAGTTATGAGGTTCAAGAAAAATACAACCAAGAGAAGAGGTAGAAAAAAGAAAAGGAAAAAGGAAGAGAGGAAGCGCAAAGTGGTTGCGAGCCAGCTGGGCTGCACCAGGACAGGCCCTGAAAATGTGAGGAGGTCCAGGATCACAGCTGAAAGTTCATGGCTCTGTTGGTGGGGAGGTGGGGGATGGGTGGAAACGTTTCTAAGACTAATGTTAAGATTAAATGAACTTCCTAGGAAATGTTTTTACCTGATAATGGCTTTATTTAAAAACTGAGGCTGTGTCTGTCCTGTCTACACTTCAAAAACCCTGACTCTCCTGACCATACTACCAGTATAGAGGAAGGTAGCAATATTTTCCAGGAATATTTTGTTCTTTTTCAATGATAAATTAAAAAGTACTAACAATTTGCTATTTAATTTAAAACATGTGCAAAGTATGTTTTTATTTATTAATGAACAATGACAACGAGGGGAAATGTGTGTCTCTTTATGTGCATATTATTGAGCAAATAATTGTATCCTGATTTTTCACTTACATTCTAACAAAAGCATTTTCTCCTGACATTTCATGTTTTTTTCAAAAGTTGCTTTTAATAACCATATGCTATTTCAACTTAACCTGTACCAAAATTTCTCAGCAACCATCATTCTTCCTTGAGACACTTAAGATTCTTTTCCTCTTACACATAGTATTGAAATAAATATCCCTGTGCGTAAGGTTTTTCCTTATTCCAATTATTTGCTGAGGATACATTCATAATAGTAAACTACTGGGTCAAGCACCATGACTATTTTTGAGGCAACGTGATACATATTTCCAAATTACTTTGAAGATAGACTTGTACTGTTTAAACACATCCTGCAGTGTGTAAAATTATTTATCATTTTATTATTTTGATAACAAAATACATTATTGTTCTTAATTGACATCACTTTGATTACTAGTCGAGTCAAACTTATTCACTTGTCATTTGTCCTTCTTTATAAGTTTGCTGTTTGTGTTACTACCCCTTTACTAATTGGGATCATAATGTTTTTCTTAAAGATTTGAAAGAGTTTTGCAGTCTATGGCTGTCACATATTGTTAACAGTACTATGTATGTTCCAACTGCTTGTGGTCTACCTTTTTGATTTGAGTGTATTCTTCTGGATCACGCAGAAATTTAATTTTTTTATTGAGTATAGTTGATTTACAATATTGTGTTAGTTTCAGGTATACAGCATAGTGACTTGGTTTTTTGCAGATTACATTCCACTATAGGTTACTACAAGATGTTTGGTATAGTGCCCTGTGCTGTACAGTAGATCCTTGTTGTTTATCCATTTTATGCAGAGTAGTTTGTTAATCCTATAATCCTAATTTGCCCCTCCCCACCACTGTCCCCTTTGAAAACCATGTTTGTTTTCTATGTTTATGAGTCTATTTCTATTTTGTATATGGATTCATTTGTATTATTTTTTAGATTCCACATATAAATGATATCATATAGTATTTATCTTCCTCCATCTGACATTTCACTAAGCATAATATTCTCTAGGTCCATCCACATTGCTGCGAGTGGCAATATTTCATTATTTTTTATGGCTGAGTAATCTTCCATTGTATTGATATACATGTACCACATCTTCTTTATCCATTTATCTGTCAATGGACACAGGTTGTTTCCATATCTTGGCTATTGTGAACAGTGCTGCTATGAACATGCATCTTTTCAAATAAAGAGTTTTCTACAGATATATGCCCAGGCGTGGAATTGCTGGATCATATGTTAGCTCTATTTTTAGTTCTTTAAGAAACCTCCGTATAGTTCTCCATAGTGTCTGCACCAATTTACATTCCCACCAAGGTGTAGGAGGGTTTCTTTTTCTCCACACCCTCTCCAGCATTTATTATTTGTAAACTTTTTGATTATGGCCATTCTACTGTGTTATTTTATGCATGCTTTTAATAGTGCACCCTCATATTGATTTTCTATATTAATAATTTATATTTCTATGTTTTTTAGATTGTTTGGGGCTTTATTATTTACAGTTAGCCATAATATATACAAAATTTCTTTTTGTTGGTGAATGGTATGAGGCAAAGATTTAAGATTATTTTTCTCTTTTTTCTTTTTTTTAATAAATTTATTTATTTATTTATTTATTTATTTATTTATTTATTTATTTATTGCTGCATTGGATCTTCATTACTGCATATGGGCTTTCTCTAGCTGCAGTGAGCGGGGGCTACTCTTCATTGTGGTGTGTGGACTTATTGTGCTGGATTTTCTTGTTGCGGAGCATGGGCTTTAGGCACATGGGCTTCAGTATTTGCGGTACACAGGCTCAATAGTTGTGGCTCACGGACTCTAGAGCACAGGCTCAGTAGTTGTGGCGCACAGGCTTAGTCGCTCCGCGGCATGTGGGATCTTCCCCGACCAGGGGTTGAACCCATGTCCCCTGCATTGGCAGGTGGATTCTTAACCTCTGTGCCACAAGTGAAGCCCTGAGATTTTTTTCTTTGTAAATAGCCACTTGTCCTACAATTTATTAATCTTTCCCTTCTCAACTAACTGTGGCATTTCCTTCATTGTAAGTAAAATGGCCTTTGTGTATTATTTCATTCTGGGCGCTCTCTTTTACTTCTTTGATATGTGTATCTATTCTCATGACGTTGAAGACCATCTTATACTTTATAATTTGATAAAAAATATAAACCTTCAGAGCAGTTTGTGACAAGTCAGTTTAAATTATTCTGCTTCACTTAGAGCAGAGATCCCGAACATCAATCTTCATGTACAAAATAGGTTAGTTCAGGGTTCTAAGCAATCAGGTAAAAACTGTCCACAAAAAGTGAGTTTTAGGAGGGGGTCACTTAAAAGATGTAGTGTTTGAAACCCACATCATTAAAGGCTTAGCAGTGCCTTTCTACTTTAGTTATTTCTAAGCACCTTTCACGCTGTGACACTAGTGGAGATGAAGGTTTTTCTTTTCCTAAGTGATTAGTACATACAGTGAACCACGACTATAATTATCGTGACCCTTGAAATTTTAATATATAGGAACATTGCCACAGTATTATTTTTAGACAGATCTCCTAAATTGCTTTCTACTTAATCTTTTCAATAACATATATCCTGAAAATTGTTACCTTCAGAATAGTTCTCCAGCTGCCTGAGATCCAGCCTTGCATCTTATCGCTGGAGGGCGAGGATGAAGAATCCCCAACAGAGACCGGCTCAGAAGGATGGAGCCACTGGTGGCAAAGCCAGGGCTTGAGTCTGCGCCTCCTGAACACTTCTCATTACCCTCTCAACCCCTCCCTCACGGCTTTCATGCGTTTCCATGCTATTGTTTCCTTGGCTTATTGAGACAGAGTCATGGTAGCTCTTCATCCTCATTCAGGATAGATACATGTATTTTCTTGTATTGGAAACAAAGGTACCACACAGCCCAGTCTGAGTCAGCAATGTTAATAGGAATGTGATGACAAGCAAAGACATTTTCTTCCACAAGTGCCTTTACCTAGTGTGTACATTTGTTCAACATTTCTATCATCAAGAATTTGGAGTCTTTATTTTCCCCTAGTTATTTAAAAATATGTGAAGGAATATACTTTATCCACAGCAGATTTTCCATACCTATTTCCATTTAACCATGTCTCCAGAAAGCACTTATCAACAGAAGCTAAGCATATGGACTTTCTAAAATTAAGAAAAGCTTTTTGGAACTTGAAGAGACTTTTGAATAGCACTGAATGCAGCAAGCCGTAGTGAATTATTCAAAAACAGGAGATCAAAGGAGTGGAAGAAACAATTTCATGCAGTAGAACCAAATCTCTGTGAGATGATATACGATGATATTAAAGATTATTTAATTTGGTGGCATGGACAAGAATCAATGAATTGAATAAGTTCTTACAGATCTTTCTATCTTCCTTTTTAAAATTAAAGAGATCAGCTAATATGAATATATCACCTGTGCTTTACTCCAACGTTCAACATTCTTTCTATAAGTTGAGGAAAATGCATTTAAATCACAAATATTCCACAGTCTGCAATTTAAAATATATACGTATAATTTAATATTCTTATGGAATTGAATAGATACAATAGAAAAATCCTAACCAGACCTTACCTATGAGCATCCTTGTGATATTTTAAATCTGTGCATATTTTTAAATTAAAGCTATAACATTTCAATGAAGAGGTTTTCAAACTAAAGGTAAAGCTGCCAAGGCATAGTCAGATCTTAAATCACTTGAAAGAAAAATGTGGGTGTAAGGGAGAAAGTTACTAATAAGATTTAATGGTTGTGAGAAATATCAGACAAAAACTGATAGTGTTCTCTAGAGAAAATGGCTTTGGGGCAGACAGAAGAGAAATGAGGTGTGATACTGAGAGGGGTTTTAGAAATAAAGAAAACAGAAACAGTAACAGCAGAGAAAGAGCATAATTAAAGAGAAGATTAAATCAGAGGAAAGTATGTAAGGGATGCCCAGCTTTTTCCCTGATCAATCTGATGGAATATTAAAGCACTAAGTGTAAATTTTTCCAAAGTGAGAATGGTGATCTTTGGCCACCAGCAGATTGTTTTCATGAATGGGGGCTGAGGCATCTTAGGTGAGTAGACAACCAGACTGCACTGTGACTAGTCCTGAGCTGGGGTTCTTAAGACCATGGTGAGAGCCAGTGCTCCTATGTGAAGGTCACCATACACATACTTGGAGGCTTCTTAGTTTCCTCAATATAGAAGACAGACAATTTAAAGCAAAGATACCTGAAGAAATATCTGGGAGTTCCTAAATAGACTTACTGTGGCTAATATGGAAAATAAAAAGTTCTGAGCAGATAACCATAGGCAATTTTCCATTCAGTAAGATCAAAGATCTAGGACGTCCCCTCAGAACTTCAGATGTCAAGCTCATATTCAGTGGATACAGTAAAAGGTGACTATCAGTGAGAATAATCACAGATTGTTCCTTAGTGTTAAATGCTACTCAATTTCTCTAATGCAGAGTTATATCTTTGACAATAAAATGTAAGAAAATATATGAATCCCTTTTTCAAACACAAATCAGTTTTTTACTTGAACTGCATGATATCACACATTACTGCCACCTGATGGAAATAGACATGAATTGCAGGAATAGTATTTAACCATAAAGCTAATCTGATCATTGTTTATGACATTAGGAGCTAGGATTCATTATGCTTTTATTCCTTACACATTTCTAAGAAAAAGCCAATGAAAGTATTGAATCTAGAGCTTGACATGACATTAAAGTTCACTTCTTTTAACCTTCTCATCTTGCAGTTGGGAAAATAAAACCATTAAGGTTAAATCTGCTCTCAGTGTTACAGAGTGACAGAGATAGAAAAGGAAAACATCTGCCAGTACCCACAGTGCTTATAAATCGAATATCAAATTTTATTACTATCACCTGTGATGCACTGTCTTACCTACCATCTTCAACTGATTAGCTGATTAATGTATAGACAGTCTTAAATTTAAACCCTTTCATTTGTAATCACTTTTATAGAATGGAAAGGATTCTTTTGAGACTAATAAATCATTATCCCCTGTGTACTGTTCTTCTATGCGTGTTTCTCCACCTCCTCCCTGGGCCTCCTACTCCTATTACCCAAATACCCTTGAAGTCTAAATTTGGATGTTCTCAGTCTCTGGATAGCTTCCTACATGAGAAGCTGATTAACATGAGTAAAATATACATAAAGTGTTGAACATGAGTGTGACAGTACTCACTGCATGCACGACGCTGACGCAGGTACAGAGATTCGTTAACTTCACATCAACTGATCCCCTCAAGAAGTCATAGATGGAAAGTACACATTGTCTTAGATGTTTGCATGGGGACTGGGTGGCAGAGGCCAGATGAAGGAAGACCTGCACCTGTGACTGCACATGGGACCAAGTTCAGGTGTGAGCAGCATTGTTAGCTACACTGACTAAGGAGGTTTGAACTTTATCCCGAGGGCAATGGAAAGCCCGAGTTTACAACAGGAAAATGACATGTCCAGGTTTAGGTTTTAGAGAAATCATTCTGGCTTTAGTGTGAAGGATGGAGAAAGACAGGTCTAAGGCATGAGTGGTGAGTCAGATGGGTGCCGAGAATGGTGCCCAGCCCATAAGAGGGGATCGATCGATGATGAGTCCTGAGTCTGTGGTGGCAGAGAGACCAGTCCTGAAGCTGCTGCAGAAATCCAGGCAAGAGAAGGGTTTACCAGGCCAGCATGGTGGCTTGTCATCGAGTCTGCATTAGGATGAATTGTCCAGTACAAGTCTGCAAACCTAAGAACATCCTGTGTATTTATGTTGTGTGCTGAATCCAGGGCAAAAGAAATTTTCTATTTTGTTTGACAGAAAAGCATTTGCCTCTGGCAGTTTCCTTTCCTTAGAGATGTTGCACTCTTTTACCACTGAAGTTGCATTACTTCTGAGCTGGCAGCTTTGCTGACGGCGTCTGTGCTTTGGAAGGCTTGCCCATGTGTTTTCTTCTTCCCCGTTTGGCAGGGCACATTTTTTTCTTTCTTCACAGCAAGGTTCAAACACATAAAATTTGTAATTATTAACATCTAGGAGAGGAAGAGACTGGAGAGCAAACATGAGAGAGTAAGTAGATGCACACCTGGTGAGTTATCGCGGAGCATTTTTATTAATCGACGACATTCTCATCCCAAACATTGACAGACTAAGCTTGGATAGGACCCAAAATACTCATCAACACTGAGAATGATGACTTGGGGGAATTAAATGTTGCTTGCAACACAGAGCTATGCACACAGAAGGCAAATGAAAAAGATTTGATGGGTTTATTAATGCATAACTTTTTCATAAGTGAGTATGACTAGATTAGATCTGTTAACTAAGTGTATACATAGTTCACAAGAAAATACCGTTTGCCTCTCCTTGTTACTCCAGGGTCCCCTTTGCTTAGTTTCACAGCTGTTTGTGATTTCCCAGAACTGGCAGCAAGTGTTTCCTTTATGCTGAATTTATTGGAGAAGTTTGTAGCCTCGTGTGATTCAGAACGCTCAGGCTTCGTCATTACACTGATTTGAGTGTAACTTTCAAGGTGTGGGACCTTCATCTTGACAACCTCACACCAGTTATCAAACTTTTCTGAATCTGACGTGTACTTCTGCATTCTTCATTCATGATCTTGACTTTAAAACTTAATTTAATTTAGATAAAATACTAATGGAAATGTTTGTGATGTTAGCTGCCCTCTGAAATTGCAGGTGTGTTTTTCCACTTTCTCTTTTCTCCCCACCAGTAGATTCCAGTTAGATCTTAATCAGTGGTTGTGTTGATGCCTGACAAGGTTGGGAAATTCTCAGTTCATCCCCTGCAGTAAAATTCTGGAAATTCAGACTTGAACTTGATTTCAAGGCCACCAGACCGTCATGGGAGTTGTGGAATACCTGTCAACTTGACTATTCCCTGGAGCAGGGGGCCCCATTGAGTGTGCAATAGGTGTGTGCGCCCATGAGTTCACTTAGTGCTGTCGCTGGAAAATCAATATTAGGCATCCCATGTATGTCTACAGATGTTTTCAAAGGTGTCCAGATGCTATTGTGATTAGAAAAACTCATTCAAAAGCCTTACAGAATTTGAGTACCTTTGTCCTGTGCTTTTTTCTTTTTTTAAGCTCTTCATTGGAATATAATTGCTTTACACTCTTGTACCAGCTTTTGAGGTACACCAAAGTGAATCAGCTGTATGTATACATATATCCCTATATCCCCTCCCTCCTGCGACTCCCTCCCACCCTCCCTATCCTGGCCCTCTAAGGCACCACGCATCATCAATTTGATCTCCCTTTGTTATACAGCAACTTCCCACTAGCTATCTGTTTCACAGTTGGTAATGTATATATGCCTATGCTACTCTCTCACTTCATCCAAGCTTCCCCTTTGCCCCCTGTCCCCCCAACCCCGTGTCCTCCCGTCCATCCTCTGCATCTGCATCCTTATTCTTGCCCTGTCACTGGGTTCTTCAGTACCTTTTTCTTTTTTCTTTTTTTAGATTCCGTATATATGAGTTAGCATATAGTATTTGTTTTTCTCTTTCTGGCTTACTTCACTCTGTATGACGGTCTCTAGGTCTATCCACCTCATTACATATAGTTCAATTTCATTCCTTTTTATGGTTCAGTAATATTCCATTGTATACATATATGCCACATCTTCTTTATCCATTCATCTGTTGATGGGCATTTAGCTTGCTTCCATGTCCTGGCTATTGTGAATACTGCTGCAGTGAATATTAGGGCATGTGTTTCTTTTTGGATTATGGTTTTCTCTGGATATATGCCCAGTAGTTTTTCAAGAAACCTCCAAACTGTTTTCCATAGTGGCTGTACCAACTTACATTCCCACCAACAGTGCAGGAGAGTTCCCTTTTCTCCACACCCTCTCCAACATTTATTGTTTCTAGATTTTTTGCTGATGGCCATTCTGACCAGTGTGAGGTGATATCTCATTGTGGCTTTGACTTGCCTTTCTCTAATGATTAGTGATTGTCCTGTGCTTTCTTAACTCACAGCTGCTTAAAGTACAGCTGCCCTCATGCAGAGCCCTTGTGGTTTTTTTTCTGGGGGAGAAGTGGTTTGTTGTGCTACCGTAGATAACTGATCCAGCCTCCATGGTGTGGACAAGCAAAGCCTTTTAAACTGAGTCCTTGTACTTGAAGGTCTAGGACTTGGAATATAGCAACTTGGAACAGAGAAAGTATGGCCTGTCCAGGTGGTATTTGGAGAGGTTACTCACTCAGTCCAAGCGGGGAAGGCAGCAAGAAGGAACTTCATAAAATAGAATAATAAATGTACTAGAGCACTGCTATATTTAAACTAGATAACCAACAAGGACCTACAGTACAGCACAGGGAACTCCACTCAATACTCTGTAATGACCTATAAGGCAAAAGAATCTGAAAAGGAATAGATATATGTGTATGTAGAACGGAATCACTTTGCTGTACACCTGAAACTAACACAACTTTGTTAATCAGCTATAGTCCAATATAAAATAAAATAAAATAAAATAAAATAAAATAAAATAAAATAAAATAAAATAAAACAAAACATACTGGAGAAAACCTAGGAAGGCTCCATGGACTTGTTTTAGTATTGGGAAGGGACGGGGAAAGAGGGTAATTTTTGCCTGCAAATGTGTTCATTTGTTTATTACCACAAGTAGGCACTTCAGGGGTGGGGTTTTCAAGCCCAGCACAGGGGCCCTCTTCCAGGGCCAGGTCCCCTGTGCCACTCCACCTGCCGGTGCTGATGGGGCGATACGGGCGCACAGCTGTTCTCATGCTGTGAGGCCCCAGCTTCCTGCTGACACATCTGCCGCGGGGCTCTCTTTTCCCCATTTGAAGCGTGAAAATAAAAATACAAATATAAAGCACAGAAAAAGCAGGTTTGAAAAAAGTAAAATAAAACAGGAAAATGTCTGATACAATGATAAAAGGCCCTAAAGAGCCAATGGATAAATCTTGGTTTCTGGACGGAGGAGAAGGTTTTATGAGGCCAAGCTGTGTGCTCCCCGCCGCCCGCCCCCCGCTGGGAGAGCTCGGCTGACTCCCTGCCCTGACCTGGGCAGCTCTGGACTGATGTACCTGCAGAGAGCAGGGGGACCTATGGAGGCTGCAAGCTCAGCAGATCTCCTGGTCAAAGAAACATGCAAATCCCAGACCAAATCAACCCTCCTGGCTGGCTGTCCCTGGCTTGTTTACCCCTGTTGGTGGAGAACGTTGCCTTTCCCATGGCTCTGCCTTTTCACAAGAAGATGTGGGGAGGAAAGTTACAAGGATAACACAAGAACCAAAAAATAGAACCTATTAATTTAGGAAAGGTAAAGGAGCTAGGGTTATTTGGTCAAGAGAAGAGATGCCAAAGGAACAAGTTAACAAAGGCTTTGCTTTCAGGAAAAAACAAAAAAAAACAAAAAAAGCAGCAAAAATGCAGACTTTTTTTTTTTTTTACCACTGAGGCAAAATAAGAAGTAGCCAGATGTGTCAGCAATATATATTTAGGTGAGACACGAGGAAGAACTTCCAGGCTACAAGGGTGTCTATTCTAATTGAAAGGGGTGTAGAGCTTGCCTGATGATGATAGTCTGTCTTCAAAGATGTTTCGCCTCTTATTTTAAAAAGACTAAATAACCATTGGTTTTTTGCTCCCCAATAAAAAGGTCCACATTTTTTGCTTTTGCTTATCTAAAAATAATAACCACAGAAAATCAGAAAAATTGATCAAATGGCTTCCATATATTGAGTAATTTTCCTGAATTCCCCTAAAATAAATATTCCTTAAATCTCCCTGAAAATAGCAGATTGTATCTTAAGTATTTAAATTTCAGAAAACATTATTTCTTTAAAATAAGAAATATATGTGTCTATGCTGAGGGCTCGAAGATTGAAAGGGTAAAGAAGATGAACAGCAGACCTGTTTCTGTGTGATGTGCTTCACCTGTACACACACACACACCTGTAATCACACGCATACTGACTAAATTTTAAGTGCTTTAAAAAATCTCTAACCATTAGAAAAATGACAAGTTGATTCATCGTACTTCTGCTTTCCTGTCTGACCTTGTATTGTTATTTATGTAAGAGCCTGCTTGCTATTAACACAGAAAAATGAATCTGGCTTGAAATGTAAGATCTATGAAATGCACAGACACTGCTAAAAATCAGAGTCAGTACCATGGCGAGAACCTCGGTGAGAACCAAGCCAGAACTTGCACAGAAATTCAAGTGCAAACAGAGCCCCACACACAGATTAGCTAATTGAACCACTCTCTAAACTGTGACTATTAAGTGATTTTGGTTTCATTCCTGATAGATAATCTCGGGGAACTGAGACATAGCTATGGTATCGGTTGTTTGAAGACAAGTCATTTATTTGTTAATGTTAAATTATTAAACCTGTGCTCTTTCACACAACTCCAAAAACTACAGTGACAAAGCAGAATCGTTGGCAGTTTCCGTGGCAGCAATTTCCCATTTTATGTCCTCTTTCCAGCCACTTTATTATTTACACAGGATTAGCAATGGGTATTAAAGCAAACACAATTCAGTTTTCGCCCTGAGCATTATACGGCCATAACCCAGTAACTTCTAGATATTGTGCCTGCCTGGAAATATTTAAGATGAAACCCATATTAGCACACACTGTCCTAGATCTTCCAGGGGAAATCTCGGGGAGCCTGTGGGGAACACAGAATAGGGACTGGGTATTCGCGTAGCGGGTGGCTACATGGGGGCCAAGGCTCAGGGTCCGCTCCCCCTCCTTGGGACAGCTCTGCGGACCCACTGCTTACCAAGCACTTGGGGACAGGAACAAGCCCACATCTATCCTGAGTTCTCCAGCTGTTGGTCTTAGCTGTCAACCCTCTCCTGTGGTCGGTTCCACTGTGATGGAAGTGGATTCTTCCGTTTAGTACCTCACTCTTCTGTAAATCAAAAGAGTTTTCCTATGTGACTACACTCTTCTACAAGATTTGATTGAATAATTTTCTTGTTTTATCAAAAAAAAATGATTGACCTTAATACATAGTTGTGTTAACGATGGCCTTTTAAAAAGCAGATTAGAGAGATGGTCCAGCTTTATTTCGTGTAAGCTGGAAGAAAATGGGAGAAATATCTAACACTTAATACCTCTCAAGAGCTGTCTGATCTGTGAGAACACAGCTTTTCTGTACACAGCTGGCTGGCTCCAGCGGTCAGCCAGAGAAACCAACTGTCTCCCTGCAAAGGGCTAGGAGAGATGGGCGGGGGTTACACTGGCCCTGTGAGGATGCCTTTCCCAGGCATCTCAGGCATCTCAGGATGCCACTGCCCCAGAACACACTGGGGGCCTCCACGGGTCTCGGGGAGACATGGTCCAGAGGACGGGACGGGGGTGGTGTCCAGATGAGGCTCAGCTGGGACAGGGACAAAATCCACACCCTTCTGCTCTCCGGCCCATTTCTGCCTCTGGTGATGATGCTTCCTGATGAAGAACGATGCCTCCAAAAGGCACCCTCAAATGTCAGAAGTTTCAAGTTCTCCAGGACAGATTTGGGAGGTGTTCGGCAGACCCTGAACAGAAGTACAGATGCCAAGTGCTTCCACTGGATGTTCATTCCCTCGTCCTGAACCAGGAACAGATACCCCAGTCGCGGGCATATGCCCTTATACACTCACACGAACGGGTTCCTGTCTGGGAAGAGAGGCAAGGTGACCCCAGAGGGGCCCAGGGCACTGAGGGAAAGGCAGATCCAGGAAGAAGGTGGAGAAGGGACAGTCCTCAAAAGCCCCTGACAGGGGTCACCAGCGACACCTCTGCCGCTTATCACCCAGGGCATGCGGCAGAAATAAATTAGACTGAGAAAATCTTAAGAAAGCATGAGGCCAGAAAAAAACAAAACAAAACACCCATACTGATTTCGCCTTTACTTTTCCTTTTATGTTGTAAATTTGAAAGGTTTTTAAGACAATGAATAGAATAGGACAGAGAGACTTGAGAAAGCTCTTTGTTGACCTAGGAACACTGGGGACCTGCAGAGAACTTATTCTGGTTACGCTGCTGGGAAATTGAAGAGCTTTTCACAAGGTGTTTTCCCATGGGAAGGAAGGCTGTGGACCGGGAGCCTGCTCTCCTATCTCCCCGTCCCCTTCAAGTCACTGCTAATGTTACCAGATCAAGTTACTCAGATCTAGACTAGGATTTTCCATCTCAGCACTAGTGACATTTGGGGGCAGATATTTTGTCGTAGGTGCCTGTCCTGTGCTATGTAGGATGTTGAGCAGTGTCGCTGGCCTTGGTCCACTAGATACAATAGCAAACCGCCCCCCCCCCCCCCACCAATCCCAACCAAAAATGTCTCCAGACGTTGCCAAATGTCCCCACGGAGGGTGGGGGAGGTGAGTCGATAAAATGGACTCTGACTGAGAGCCACTGATCTAGATTCAACCTTCCAAACTCTGTCCCCGTGTTACCATCATGATGGAAAATGACACCCTCTTAAGGATTCCTAGAGCACACTAGCATCTTTTTTTTTCACTTTAAATATGTGCATTTTATTGTATGTCAATTATATCTCAATAAAAGTTCTTAAAACAAAACAAACAAACAAACAAACAAAAAACAGGGAGGGAGATGCAGATAAGCCCCAAGGAAACACACTCTGTTTGGATTCACACCTCCATGTCCCCTTCGGAGACTTCATTAAGCATTCATAACAGGAAGGAAGACCTGGAATGTTTACATTGTGTAATTTTCATCAGTCTTAAGCATCTTAAAATCCCTCGATCTTGCCTGACTTTGTTTCAGCTCAAGCCAAATCTAGTTAAGGATGGTACCCCTGTTTTCCACTAACATTTGTCGGTATTTTGTGAAGCTCCTTGACCTTGAAATGCACTTTGGATGGGCTTTGACTGACAGAGCCTAGTAGAGAGGACAATTTCTATTATTATTTTAACGGTCCCTGTGATAAAAATCTCAGAACATGAAATTAACCATTTTTGTGAATATGTTTCAAAGCCATGAGAGAGAGGTGGTTTTATGTGGAGAGGCAAATTCTATTCCTGCCAGAGCCTTGAGAACTGGTGGGGGGGGGGGGGACACGGAGTCAGAGCAGTGCAGAAGAGAAGACCATCTGTCAAGTTCCCGATCAGAGCTTCCGAGAACACCGAATGCTGGCTACCCTACATTCCCTGCCCGCGAGCATTCAACCAAACGAGGACAGTGAGAGAGATACATGACAACACCTGTCCAAAGAGCTACCAAGGAAAGCTTGGGGGTCCTGTCGACTTATTGGGGCCCCTGTGTGTGTTACTTACGGCACTGTAATAGGTTACAGGGAAAGAACAAAATCCATGTCGACAGGCTCAATTCCACACGTGGCCAAGTACTGAAAAGTTGCATGAGGTCCAGAAAGAATTCCTGGAACCTAGAGCTGGGAACTGGGAACACCTGGAGGTCTATAGTCCCCTCTCCCCTGCCTGCCTCTTGTCTCACTTTCCGTTCCCTCCACCATATTCTCCCCTCCCACCCCACCAACCTCTTTCCCCTCACTTGCCCTGGTTTGTCAGGATGGCTACTCCATCTTCCTCTCTGTGGACAGGCCTCTGCTTCCTCACTGTTTCCGTTCCCACAACATCAGTTGGCACATGACGTTGGCCTGCCGTCGGCCCTGATTCCATAGGACCTTCTCCCAAATGACGTGACTATCCACCGTCACCCAATGAACTAGTTGGCCTGGATCGGGTGTTTGCCCTGATCTAGTGATCTCCAAGCCAGGGGAAGAGAAAGCAGGCACAGAATATTTATAGGGTGACCTAGACCTGCCCCTTCTGCAGGTTGTAAGGGCCAAGGCAGTTCTTAAATCGCTTTCGGGTTCTGGGTGAGACAGGAGCCCCAAAACTTGGCCATTTCTACCCACCGCTGTGCCTGGTTTCCGGCTGTACTGACGTAAATCTTCATCGTCATAACAACTAGCCTGTGTTGAGCGGCTGTGCTAATCACTCATGTATGGCAGGTGCTTTTCCAAACGCTTTTCGGTCATTTGCTCATTTTATTCTCATAACAAGCCTGGGAGGCAGAGATCATTATTTTTCCCATTTTACAAGTGAGGAGACAGGGATGCAGAGAGTAAGTTCCCCAAAGAAGCAGCTGATAAACAATGAAACCAGGTGTCTAACCCAGGCGTCTGACTCGGTCTTTTAGTTACTCTGCTGAGCTCCCTCTCTGAAACAAACAAACAAAAATCAGAAAGGGAAAACATAAATTCAGGCAGTTAGATGCCTAGTATTTGGCAAACTGTCCTGGGTGGGCTGGTGTTTCAGAAAAAGCATCAGCCGATGTTAAAGAAGACCTGGTGGCAGATGTGTCGTGTAGCTTATGTTAGAATGTCCATGCCCAGGTCGGATGTGACTACTGGTCATTTCCCACACTCAGCGTGTGTCCAGTGTGGGGGACTGGTCCCCACAATCCTGACCGAGCCCCAGATGGTCCCTGAGGCTCTTGAACTCCACCTCTGCTTCCTTACCCTCTTGTCTGCTGGTGTCGTGACCTGCATCTCTCTTCTTCACTGATTAATCAAAAGAAAGTCTGTTCCCTTTAAGTATGACGGGTGTGGGACTCCACCCTTCAGACCAGCTGTGACTTGTGCAGGCATTTACGTTGCTGATATGGTGGCCAAGAGAGCTGCTTTGTGAAGACTTTTCTGTCCCTTGAGTGTTATTTCAGAATCCAGAAAGCCTAACCTTTAACATTTCCCTGACGTTCATTTCAGTGAGGAAACAGCCAGATGCCCTTTCCTTTTTTCTACTTTCTGCATTTTTGCTCAGAATAACGTTTAATGGTTCCAATCCCTCACCCAATTCCAGTCTGTCTTTCAGAAATATTTTTCTGACTAAATCTTAGCCAATCCTTTCCATGTTTATATTTAGTCTGATTTTTTTAAAACGTAGTGGTTTTGCTACACACAAAAATTCAGATCAACCACCTCCTTTAACCAGTGGTCAAACGTAGGAGCAAAGACACACAGGGGGCACGTTTAGAAGGTGGTATGATTAGGGTCGACGGTACATTCGGTGTGGGGACGAGCGGGAGACGGGCCGGAAATAGGGGGCCAGGGCGTTTCTGGAGACCTGAGTGTGTAGTGAGTGGCAAAGAGCAGGCAGTACAGCTGGGGTCGGGGTTTGAGTTTTGGCTCTGCTGCTTACTGAACATATAACCTCCCAGGAACACGAGAATCTCTTTGCACTTCCGTTTCTTCGTCTGCAAAATGGGAAACATAAGAGACTTTATTTCATTAGGCTGTACTAAGATTTGCATGAGCCAAACCACGTTAAATTCTTTATAAGTACTTAGTAAGTACTTATTACTAAGTACCCAAAATCTGTTAGCTAATCTTTCATCCTAGGGGGCCTTGAATTGAACATCCTGACAATTTCCCAGTGGAGCAAATCAAAACTGGGAATTAATAGTTCAGAACTCATTGACTAACTGAAACTAAGTTGGCCAAATACTTGTAGTAACTTTGACAGTTGAGGAGGTAAAGAAGAATTTACGACTTATGGCTTCTCAGCTTGAAATTCTTGATGCTGTTAAAGGATGTTCCTCCAAAAGGGGCCAAGGATGTGGGAGTTTGCAGGGGGAAATGCCAGGCAAATCCATCTATCTACAGCTTACTAAACAATTGCAATGGTTTAGTAATTCACTCAGCAGATATCAGAGGTCCCAGCCCCAGTTCTGTATTATGACTGACTTCTTACTGGTGGCCTTATTTTATGTATAAACTTCCTAAGGATTCTAAGCATATAGCAAGTGCTGTCAATTCTAGTAGGATACTTAATAGAAGAGCACCATTTTCTACATGTGCTTTAGTTACCTTTTTATATACCACTCTACTTGTTTAAACAATCTTCAAATGAAAGAGACCTGGAAACACAATTTTTGTCTTTGGGAATGATTTTGAGCACAATGAGCTCCTTTTCAGGTCAAGATGATTTTGGGAAAAAGGTATTAAAATAATTCAATCGCGGTTTACTAAGAACAATTTTAATACTTCAAGGGTAACGTCAACAACATTCAACTTGGGAAATATTTATACTGTTTTCCATTTTGGTTCCTTTTTCTAAAGAAGTTCATTTTTTTCGTATCGTTCATCTAATTATTATGTTGCCACAACACTCCGCTCATCTGAGATCTACCAGTCGTCTTCAAAACAACTTCCAGTGTAGCCGAGGTATGAATT
This sequence comes from Hippopotamus amphibius kiboko, assembly GCF_030028045.1. Taxonomy (NCBI): domain Eukaryota; kingdom Metazoa; phylum Chordata; class Mammalia; order Artiodactyla; family Hippopotamidae; genus Hippopotamus; species Hippopotamus amphibius. Next base: position 81,739,227 of record NC_080191.1, on the reverse strand, counting down.
CATGAAGGTATTTTCGAAACCATAAAGCAGAATTAGCAATTGTTTCTGAGCAGAAGTTAATACTGGAACCATGGAATCAGTAATTCTGTAAACGTCATAACTTTTAGTACGGTCTTCAAAGTGAGATAAAGTGTCTGCTTGGGTGGGTCATGTAGGGGAGGGAGAAGTTTTCATCCACACTCTTAGTGTCCCTGGCTGGATCTGAAAAATAAACTGACGAAGACAGATTAACAGCAGAAAAGCATGCAAGTTTCTTTAACACAAATTTTAAGGACCCGGGACCCTTCATAAGGAAATGAAGACTCAAAGAAGCAGTTGGACCTGTGTCTTGTCCTTCTGGATCTGATGAAGAGAGGACAGTCGTGGAGGAACCTGATGGGCTAAGGGGTATGAAGTCATCACAGGAAACTGGGGGAGCTTTGCTGGCATTGGTTAGGACTTCTCCTGCTTCTGTTGTTTTCTCAAACTCCTTCAGCTTAAACTCTTCAATATACCAGGTGCCGTACTTCAGGGTAGCATGTCATGAACCCCATCAGTCCCCATCCCCACCTTAGTTATGGGCGTCATCCTGTCCTTCCAGAACCTCCCCCCACCCCCCACTTTGCCATCCACGATACGTTGCCAGCTCTGTGATGAGCTTGGTGGGTTCTTTGGAAATCGACTCTTCAAGCTCAGAGCCTTCCTCAGGGGACAGATGTCTCTGCCACCCCCCAGGATCTTTCTCTTTCAGACCTCCCTGACCCCATCCCACATCTACCATCACCCCTCTGACATCACTGGTAGGGCAAGCAACTGCTCTCCCAGTTTGCCTGCAACTGAAGGATGTCCCGGGATGTGTGATTTCCAGCTAAAACCAGGATGGCTGCTCATGAAGCTGAGGGGCGGTAAGAGGAGAGGCGGGGAGGGTCCCTAAGGGAAGCCCCTCACTTTCTTCTTTTAATTCTTTTTCTTCCCTAAAGTACACGTAAAAGGAAGAAAGGATGCTTTTACTGTTCATTTATTCTGACAATTTATCGTTTTGGGGCATGAAACGATAGCAGAAATAGATGAACCTACCATTGAAAATTACCTTTCAGTGAAACATTAACAACTCTTAATAAAGGGAGTAACTTAAAAAAATTTTTTTTTCCAGAAAGGTGTATAAATAAGCATGCCCCACATTCTGGATAAGGAGGTTCTCATATGGCTTCCTGAGAAAAGGTGAGAAGGGAAAAGTGGCAAAATATCCATGTATGTGAGGCTTTGGAAATCTCAATGAGATCTCCCCAAATGGAGCTCTTCAGTCCAAATCTGTCAACTCAGTAAAGATGTTTACAAAAATCAATTAAAACAGCTGTCTCGTACCTGAACAAATTAATTAAATGCTTTATAACACAGATAGTTCTTTTGTATGTTGCAGTTATATTCCTAAGAGACCAACATCATCAGAATAGATCTACAAATAATCATCCCCTTATGCATCCAGCCATTTTTTAAGTGAGCACCTACTGTGTGCTAGTTACTCTTCTGGCATGTTCCACCCAAAACAGCCTCGGTGCTTGCCTCATGGACTTAATATTACACTGAAGGTGTAGAACAAAAAACAAATCCCCCAATAGGTATATAATTAGAGCTCATGATACAGGCTTTAGGGAAATTAAATGGGAACAACAGCAGGGAGAAAAAAACAGGTGGCCTTAGTGAAATCTGAAGGTGGCATCATCCAGGCAAGGGTGAAGGAAGATTCTGGACAGAAAGCAGTGTGTGGGAGGGAGGAGCTTGCTTGGTAGTTCAAGGAACCCAAGGGGGAGGCTCCAGCTGGAGCCTTGCAGACGGAGGTGAGATTCTGCTGCAGGTGACAGCCGTCAACCGCACAGAGCCTTGTGGGCTGAGGCAGAGGCTTTGCATTTTATATGAAATGCAGTGAGAAGCCAGCTAAGGATTTGGCACTTTGATGCTGAGATGTGTGATTCCGTGGATGTTGAATAAAGATTACTCCATCTCTCATGGTGAAAACAGACATGGAAAGGCAAGAGAAATGGCAGGAAGCCAAAACAGGCTGCATCTCGGCCACGTGGTGGACATAGGCTCAGTCTTGCAGAGTCCCCTTCAGGCAGGAGAGGATGCAGAGAGCACAGACGGAGTGTCTGCTTGCTCACTCTTTTGCCTTCAGGGATCCACCTTCACCCATTCCATCAACTGCCGGGGAGGATGATAAACTGCTCTGCCCCAGAGAATTGTATTGGTTTGGGACCCAGAACCGGACAGAAAAAGATTAATTAATATTACTGCTGCGAGAAATTATCAGCTCATGAAAAGCTACGCTGTATTAAAAACTAACATGGTTACATTGCTTATGGGAAACATCTGTCCACAATATCTGCTAAGCCATGATTTCTTCCCATTTCTCTTCTTTCTCTTTGACATTGTATTCTAGTTTCTGGAGGTCAGTATATTTCTAAATACAATTATTACTTCTGGTCCTGTAGGTAGTTATGTAAACAATGGTACCAAATGACTCCCTAAGCCCCAAATTATATTAAAAGACAATGAGAAATATATAAGAGGTGCCAGCAGCCTTAATGTTGTTAGAATTTTCCATTTAAATCTTTGGGAAGGGTTAGGGGACACTTCTAATCGTGAAATTCAAAATCCTCTTCATATAGCATCTTTAAGGGAAATATTTTTATTGAAATATTTTTATTGAAAGTATTTAGGGACAAATGATATGCTCCAACAAGTTTCTGTGACTGTAGCCACTTATTTTTTTAAGTTCAACAGATCATTTTTACTACTTGCTAAACGTTAAGACAGAGTCAAGACTCAGAGGTTTCACTTAAAAAATAAAAATCTAAGCCTCAGAAAACATTGACACAAGGAATTAAATTCTACAAAACTGGCTAACTTTGGTCTCACAGCAGGAAATTTTATAGTAGTTTCAGTAGTACTTAGTGGTTCTTTATTAGACATGTGGAAATGCTAAAACTTTTACAACCCAGAATTCTGTAGTTTTAATATGTGTCAAATATCCCTGGACTAAGGCCTGCTGAGCTCCTCAAATATGTCAACTACCACAAGCTTAAATTTTGTTCAGAAAATATGATTTGTTCATATCTCACTTTGGAAAACGTTTAATTTGTTTATACTACAAATCAGAGAAGCAATCTATTTTATAATTTTATTTTATAGGAAGTGATCTCATTCTATAATGACTTGTTTTTTTCATGTGTCCTCCTTTGTCTCCAGAGAGCTTGGAAGATTTCTGCAAACAAAGACTTTTAGCCCAATATAGCTGACAATGAGACTAACACAGTAAGCATTTCAAATAAATTCAGTGTCTCAAAAAATACAATCATGTCAGTCTAGAGAAATGATAACATGAACGATAAAATAACTTGGTAGGGAGGGAGAAGAATCTGGATAATTTTTCATGATTAGGAAAGAAAATATTTAAAGAGCATGGTGCAAATAGTGCAAATGCCAACCCAACCATACCCTGTACCTTTCGTTAACATTACATACTTTGTTGCTTTCATTAATTGAATCGTCTATCTAGGATTGCACTGCATTTATCAATTTATTACTTTAAAGCTCAACATTTTACTCCCTCCAGCACATATTATGTTTTTAGTGTCATATTTTATATCTTTTTTGTCTCATGTATCCCTTAAATAATTACTGTAGTCCTAGTTATTTTTATTTTTTTCTATTAACATTCATACTAGCTTTATAAGTGATTAATCCACTATTTTATTACTATATATTTACCTTTCCAGTGTTTTCTTGTTACTAATTAGCACCCTTGCCTTTCAGCTAAAAGGAGTCCCTTTAATATTTCTTATAAGGCTAATTTAGTGGTAATGATCTCCTTTAGCTTTTGCTTATCTGGAAAACTCTTTATCTTTCCTTCAGTTCTGAATGATGACTCTGCTGGGTAGAGTATTCTTGGCTGGAAGGGTTTTTTTTTCCTTTCAACACTTTGAATATATCATGCCACTCCCTTCCTCACTGTAAAGTTTCTGCTGAAAATCTGCTGACAGTCTTATGGGGGTTCCCTCATACATAACAAGTTGTTTTTCTCTTGCTGCTTTGAATACTCTCTCTTTCATCTTTAACTTTTGAATATTTTATTGCAATGTGTCTTGGTGTGGGTCTCCTTGGATTCAGCTTATTTGGAACTGTCTGGGCTTCCTGGATCTGGATGTCTATTTGCTTCCCCAGGGTAAGGAAGTTTTCAGCACTGTTTCCTCAAATAAAATTTCTGTTCCTTTCTCCCTCTGTTCTTCTGGGAACCCCATGATATGAATGTCCATTTGATGTTGCACCATAAGTCTCACTTTTTTCATTCTTTTTTTCTTTCTGCTGCCCTGACTGGATGAGCTCAATTTTGTCTCCTAGTTGACTGATCCTTTCTTCTCTTCCTCTGGTCTGATGTCAAATCTTTGTGGTATGTTTTTCAGTTCAGTTATTGTATTCTTTAGCTCTGTGACTTCCATTTGATACTTTCCTATATTTTCCATCTCTTTGTTGAAGTTCATCCATTCTTCTCCCCAGATTGGTAAGCATCTTTATCACCATTAGTCTGAACTCCTTTTTTCTAGGTAAATGACATATCTTTCACTGAAGTTTTTCCTGAGGTTCTGTGTTATTCTTTCATTTGGAACGTATTCCTCTGTTTCTTCACTTTACTTGACTCTTTGCATTGGTTTCTATACAGTAGTTGAAACAGCCACCTCTTCCAGTCTTGAAGGAGTGGCCTTATGTAGGAGATGAACCTTGTCACTCTATCCTGCCTCAGCTCTTTGTTTTCTCTCAAACCTTTGTGATTTTACAAGAACTTGGATTTTATTTTCAATAGTTCACAGTAGTTGAGGATGTGCCAAGACCTGTCAGTGTCCCTGAGGAGAGGATCTCAGCACCTAGTCAGGCTGATTGGAAGCCAGACCTCCAGGCAGCTGCTTTTTAAAGTATGCAAATATATTCAGTCCTGTGGGACCACAAGTGTAAGCCCCACCTGCCACCAGAGCCAGGTGATCTGGAGGTGTCCCTGGGTGGCAGTTGCAAAAACTTGGGGCTCCAGAGGGGTGTGTAAGCTCTTTTCTGAGAGATACTGGCAATCTGGAACAAGGCAGAGGGAGGACCCCAAGGCATCATCCACAGCCTGAGTTGCTGAGATCCACTTTGTCGGCCACCAGATGGGCACCAAACCTGAAGCCTGCCCCTCAGGCCAAAGCTCCAGGATGGCAAAGAGGCCTCCTTCACAGAAAGACTGGCAAGGGTTGGGGGAGAGGGCTCAGTCTGCTGTGTGTGCAGTGCCCTATGGTGGAGGGGAGCCTGTCAGGAAACATCTCTGATGGCCCCAGTCCTGTGATACTCAGGAATGCAAGTCCCCCAGAGCCAGGAGATCAAAGGGCACCCCATGGGTGGCAGCCACAAAAACTGGGGCATCACATGTTAAAAACCAGGGCCCGAGACACATGTAAAGCTCCGCCCCCCAACCAGGAGACACTGGTGCCCTGGGGCCTGGCAGAGGGAGAGGGTGAAGATGGTGCCCACCCTCTGAGGTCTCTGGAAAAGACTACTGTCAGCCCCAGATGATGTTTAATTAGAAATCTGCCCCTCGGGCCACAGCCTTGGCAATTAGCAACTAGGCCTCCTTCACTGGAAAACCAAGCTCCTGGGTCTTTTGCCTCCTTCTGTGCTCTGTGGGCAACAGCTGTTTAAGAAATCTTTCCATTGGTTGCAGTCATATAGGACCCTGCTGGCCAGAGCCAGCCAATGTAGAGATGTCCCCTGACAGCAGCCGTAAAAATCAGGGCACCAGACAGGAGTATGCGCTCCTTTCAGGGAGACACCAACTATTAGAGTGCCATAGGACCAAGAAGGTAAGATCCCCTGGCCTCCAGAGCCAGATGGTCGAGAGGTGTCCCCTGGGTGGTGGCCACAACCATCAGGGCACCGGGCATGTGCACACTCCCCCTGGAGCACAGCAAAGGGACAGCACAGGGGTGGCGCCTGCCCGTCTCCATCCCCGAGAGCGGCCGGCAGGCTCCTGGGTGTGTGGAGAGTCAGATGCCTGCGCTGGGCCTTCTTTACTAGAAGCAGCTGAGCCTTCTTCACATTGAGCCTGGGCACGATCAGCTACCTTTGAGCTGGGCCCTGGGGCCACTGAGCCCCAGCACAGATGTTGTTTCTAAATCACTAGCCTAGTGGTCTCAGGATGGAAGCCTCGTTGGTTTTCAGAGTTAGATGTTTTGGGGGCTCATCTCTCAGGTGCAGGTCTCAAAAGTCAAGATGCCCAATCTGGGGCTCGAACCATCCACCCCTCAGGGAGAAGCTCCAGTCACCAAGCCAGAGGTGGGGTTTATGGCGAGAGTGTGCCCCAGCCTCCCCTACCCACTTCGATGTGGTTTTCTTTTCTATCACCCTGTGTGTAGCCGTCACTCAGCCAGAATTTAGTTTTTTTAAAAAGGAAAGCATTCCATGTGTAGCTGTAGACTCAATATGTCCATGAGAAGAGGAGAGCTCAGGACGTCACTACGTTTGCCATCTTGGACTAGAACCCAATGAATTTGTCTTATTTTAATTAAATATATTGATATTAATTCACAGTCATTTATAGGTGATCAATGCAGGTGTGTTTTTCCACCTATTTTTGCGCTGGTAATTCTGGACTCACAGACCTCTAGGCAGGCCCTGTTCCTGATCACAACAGCTATTCAGCAAATCTTGGCTCCTATTCCTGTACCTGAGAATTTCAAAGCATCAAAGGAAGAAAAAGATAACCTTTGAAAAATTTATTCAGGAAATACATACATGAAAAGGAGGAAGAATACAAAAAATACATAGTAAAAAATGCATACTGCTTAGAATTCTTTAAGCCACAAAATTGTTTCTATTGAATGTATATTCAAAAGTTGCTAAGAGAGTAGATCTTAAAAGCTTTCATCATAAGAAAAAAAATGTTACTTTGTGAGGTGATGTATGTTAACTAAACTTATTGTGGGGATCATTTTCCAATATATATGTATATCAAATCATTATGATGTACATGTTAATGCAATGTTTTATGTCAATGATATCTCAATAAAACTGAGGGAAAATGCAGATAGGTAAGGTTACCTAAGAAAAAACCAAAGCTTTCATGTTAATCTTTCTAACATGCATCACGTCCTTAGATATACAAAATATTGCAAAATTCTTAGTTTGAGATATTCTCATTTAATTGGCTAAATCAGAAATACGACTGTGCTTTTAGGCAGTAAAAATAGCCTAGGCAAATATTTTATTGGATTCTTCACTGAATTTAGGGAAGAGGATGATCTAAAACATGCCCAAACATTCAATGTTATGATTACTGTATACAGTTGAAAGAACCTATTCCAAAAAAACTCAGAGAAACCTTGGAGATTCCACAGAGCATGCTTCATAAATGCTCTGTGGGTTACATTTATATTAATAACTTTTCTCCATAGGACGAATCTCAGCACTGAGTAATTTTCTGTTATCTTTTAACCACCTCATTCTATAAAATTTTGAAGAAAATTCACTTAATTTTAACATTAGAGAAAATAAACCAAAGACCTGGTATTTTTTAGATCTGGGGTAGCATGAGACGCCTTCATTTTATTTTAAAATAAGCCTTAATTTAGAGAAAAGAAATCCCTAGATAGACAGATAATACAGAATAAACCCTAATGTCTGTCTACACATGCATCAGTGAAGAAGAGTTATTCTAATTGCAGTGGAAATTAGACATTAAGATGAACTGGTAACACCCCAACACAGTCCCTACTCAACAGGTGCCAATAAGCTTTTGATTTTTCATTTATTAATTTCCTACTCAATCAACCAACATTTATTGAACATGCTGTGCTGGGCACTCTCACTGAGTGTTGGAGATGTACAGATAAGTGATGCTTGGTCATTGCATTCAGAGACTCACAGAGCATCCTAAGATGAGCCCATGATTTTCGGTCCTACCTATGGGACTATAGGTGGGTGATGTGTATATGAGTTTAGCAGGATCGTTATGATTATATAATTAATCAGTTATGGAAGTGATATTTTAAAACCCTAATTTCATAAATGCTGACTCATAACTGAGGCTGTTTAACTAGTTGTAAACCCATAAACAAGTCCTTTCTCCTCCCAACGACTTGAGAAGTTTGAATTATAGAATGTGGTGCTGACACTGAGGTCCCTCCTATGTTTATAGGATGGAGCTGAGGGTCATAATTGATGGAATGCCACATTGATGTGCATGCGGAGGGAAGAGATGAAAGCTTGTGTCAGTTAATCCCAAGGAAAGAGAAAATAAATACTCAGTGAGCTAAGACCAAATGCACAGCGTAAAATGCCCACCCTCCCAAGTCTCTCACCAGCACTGAAAGTCACCATCCAGGAAATGCACTTTCACTTGTCTGGGCACAAGGAAATCTCTGCATAGTCTCTTATTCATTAAAATCTGAAGTATGTTAGTTCAGAATCTTATCTTTCGGGGTTACAAAACCAACTCCATGTATTTCATGAGATTTTAAACTGCAACCCTGTCCATTTAAAACCCTGGCTTGTGCGGAACTATGGATAACAGACATTTAATAGGACATAGGAAAATGGCTCAGGATAAGAATGTGCAAAATCCAGAGTATCAGAAATGTTCATTTCATCTGGGATAATTCAAAGCCTGTACACTTTGTTAACTATAATTTTTGACGAAGTATAAATGTTGACAAAATTGTTGAGAAAGCATAAAGAAAACATTTGGTAGATGTTTATATTGGACACAGCCTTGTGACAGGAAATACCAAGGGCAGGGACCACATCTGATTCTTTTTTTTTTTTTTTAGATGAAATGTATATAATTTAACTTCTTTTGTTTTCACATGGGGGGGTTCCTTGAATGTCAAGAAGTTTAGTGTAAAAACTGATGCACACTCATGGCATCTAGTAACCATTGGTGCTGTCCTCCTGCTCTTACATCTGATTTTCTTATTCTGCACTGATCTCATTTAGATGTGTGGCCATTTTTACAAGCTATCTTAAATCATCTTTGCAAAAAAGGCGTATATGATAAGAATAAATATGTACCAACGTATCACAGAGTTGACAGAGTTCTTTATGTAGAGTAGCATAACACACCTTTGCCACATTAAGTATTAATTTATTGGTGGAATCATGTAAGTGAAGTAAATAAAGAAATCTATTTACTTAAAGCAATTCAAGTTCACCTAGGAGAAACAATTATGGTGTATTTTATAACCTTACAATTTACAAAGGGAAGTTTTTCTTTAAATATAAAATTTATCAGTTATTTCCAGAAAGACTGATCCCTTGATTTGAATTTTATGTATTTTATCCAGTCTTGGCTTTTGGAATCATCTTGAAAACAAACAGAGCATTTGAGTCATGTTTGCTGCTAGCTAAGGAATAAACCATGAGGCTTTGGCTAATTTTTGGAGGTCATTGCTAAAATGCAGTTAATCAACTTAGTTAAGATATATGGGCATCTTACCAAAAAACACTGTGCCAATGGTCCTTGAAATAAGGTTAAATAGATCTAATTTATGATAAACTTTAATTAACCATATGCACTCCTGCATGCATATGTTGCTTACATTAATTCCTTTCAGAAGTTAATTACCCCAACACATTTTGGCTTCTGTTCATTTGTAACTTAACAAATGTTCATACCAGCTGTGGAAGTGATGGAAGGCAATAAAGTAAACCCTTGGTTTACTTGTTTAAATTAAATCTGCCATCTCAAGCTGTCCTGTGTCTTAATACATTAGAAAAGATACTTGGGAAGCGATGCTTGTGTTAATCCAGTTGTAATCACTGTTGAGTCATACTTGGTTAAGCAATGGACTCGTGAACCTCTACATTTGTTAGCTATCTTTTGCTCTCTGTAGTTAATCGAGTGATCATTGACGACGGTTTACTTTTACTGTGGCAGAACTGATCTGTGCTTTTCATACAGTTAGACATACTCCTGGTCCTTATACAGAAATAGACAATATCATGCCCAATATAATTTATGGACCACGTTTTTAATTTTAGTTTTTATTGAAGTATAGTTGATTTACAATGTTGTATTAGTTTCAGGTGTACAGCAGTGAGATAGATATATATCTTTTTCAGGTTCTTTTCCCTTATAGGTTATTACAAAGTATTCAGTAGAGTTCCCTATGCTATACAGCAGGTCCTTGTTGTTTATCTGTTTTATATATAGTAGTGTGTGTGTGTTAATCCCAAACTCCTAATTTATCCCCCCTTTTCCCCTTTGGTAACCATAAGTTTGTTTTCTATGTCTGTGAGTCTGTTTCTGTTTTGTAAATAACTTCATTTGTATCATTTTTTTTAGATTCCACATATAAGTGATATAATACGATACTTCACTCAGTAAGACAATCTCTAGCACCATGTTTATGCAAATGGCGTTATTTCATTCTTTTCCATGGATGAGTAGTATTCCATTGTGTATATATGTACCACATCTTCTTTATCCATTCATCTGTCAATAGACATTTAGTTTGCTTCCATGTCTTGGCTATTGTGAACAGTCCTGCTGTGAACGTAGGGGTGCATGTATCTTTTCAAATTATGGTTTTCTCCAGATATGTGCCCAGGAGTGGGATTGCTGGATTACATGATAGTTCTATTTTTAATTTTTAGGAGCCTCCATACTATTCTCCATAGTAGCTGCATCAATTTACATTCAGCCCACTTTTTTTATTGAAGTAGAGTTGATTTACAATGTCGTGCTAGTTTCAAGTGTACAGCAAAGTGATTCAGTTATGCACACACATATGTATTCTTTTTCAGAATCTTTTATAGGTTATTACAAGATATTGAATATAGTTCCCATGGCCCACTTTTAATTGGATACTAGAGTTTGTGCTTAAAGAGAGAATTCCTATAGACAAATGACATTTTTTAAATAATAGAACTCATCTTTTTTAAATAATAGAACACAACTTTATTAAAGCAAAAGTTTACTTTTTTATTCCATCAGTTTGTTCCCCACAATCTGCATCATGCTGGCTAATATACTGTGCTAATACCCTCCTACTAGAATATCACATATAAAAACCTATGTTTTTCTTAAATGCTATTTAAATCACCTTGTGAAGAATCAAATTGCAGGATATCTGGATAAAGATGGTGAATTGAATGCACGCATTTGCCCCTGATCTCTTTCTAAAATCCCAATAAAATGAGTGTAAAGAGTTTTTTAAAGGTCCTGACTCACTAGAACACAGGAAATAAAAGAAAAAACACAAAGAAGGCTGGAAAGCATATGGACAACTGGTAACTGATTTAGCAGAACCTAGAAAGTGAAATCCTGAATCAGCAGCTGGGTGATTATAATATATTGCAGACAAAAGGTCTTCTGGAAGAGGAAGGGAGGGGCTAAAACAAAAGGTTTCTCCTAAGTTTGTTAAAGAGGCCATTAGATCCCAGAGCTACCCCCTAACTCCGCACATCAGGTAGCTCACCCTCCCCAACCCCAACAAACACTGCAGCTCCCAGACCGGGGTCCCTGCACCATGGACGATGGGGGGATGGATACTGTACTGAGAACATTCAGGGAAGATGGCTAACATCAGCAACGTGACCAAGGGGACTAACCCCACCTTCAGCACTGCAAACGCCTTCCCTGGGGAATTTCCATAGCCTGAGAACAAAGATTCGACTCTATAGAGGTGACGTGGTGGGGAGCAGTTCCCCATGCACAGGCCCACCAGCTCAGAGGCCTCCTGTCAGCTTGTAGGCTCTCCCCTGAGGACAAGACTGTATGGGAGTAATAGAAATTCCGAACACAGATTCTACCAAAAATGCGTCCCAACTCTATCAGCAGATTGAGAGCTGGGGCACAGAAAATGTGTGTGTGGTGTGTGTGGTGAGGGTGTGTGTGTGGTGACAGGGAAATGAGGAGAAAGGGGGTCACTTCCTCATCCTAATAAGACAAAGTCATAGATCACGTTTGAAAAACCAAGAAGCAGCAAAGAAGCATCTTATTTAGATTTTTTTTTTAATCAGCCTTGAAAGCAGTTGCTTTGGGGAGCAGGAAACTATGTGACTCTCTCAACTGCATGCATGTGTCACTTTGATTTTTTTTTTTTTTGGGGGGGTACACCAGGTTCAATCAACTGTTTTTATACACATATCCCCATATTCCCTCCCTTCCTTGACGCCCCCTCTCGAGTCCCCCCCACCCTCCCTGCCCCAGTCCTCTAAGGCATCTTCCATCCTCGAGTTGGACTCCCTTTGTTATATAACAACTTCCCACTGACTATTTTACAGTTGGTAGTATATATATGTCTGTGCTACTCTCTCGCTTCTTTTGATTCTTTTGATTTTTTTTAAAGCCTAAATTTAATGTAATTTCATTTTAATAGGTGCTTGCATAGTTCTCGTTTTAAAAACAAATGTTAAAGAGAGTAAGGGAAAGCAGCTATTCTTTCTTTACCAGTTAGTTCCCAGAGTTTGTCCTTTATAGCTTATGTTCATATACAGCATCACCAGTCTCATCTTAAGACCCACATAGTCCTAGGAGTTATCATGTTGAGAAGCCCCATCCTACATTATATCAAAGATCCTACATTAAATATAAATTATATGTGATATAAAATTTAAGGGATTTTTTATAAATTTGCTCTTTAAATTATTATTGCTTCAAGGAATTCATTTCCGATATGATTTGCTGGCATTACAGGCTTTTTGTACTTTATTTTACACTAAAACTGCTTTTGAATATGCCTGGGAAATGTGTTTTTTTCATTCTCATGAACTAATGTATATCATTGTTTTTCTTAGCTAAGAATATGTCTGTCAATTGACTATGATTTATATGAAACACAAATTAATTATATTGCTTTAAAACACGTTTGAGCATGAAAAAACAAATGCAGTGCCATTCTTGAGTAACCACCCTCAATAAAGCAGCAAGAAGGGGAAAAAAATCTGAATTTTTATGAGCCAATATATTTTGGAGTATGTTAAATGAAAGCCACCTTCAGATGCTCAGATTGGAAAGAATTCTGAACAGAATTTACTATGTTAAGCATCTCAAGAATTTAAAAGTCTTAATTAGATTAGGGTTTGCCTTGTGAGGTATTATGAAATCTGTAAATGAGAGTCAAAGAGGGCTATGAGATTAACCTTTCCTGGTGAGAATGTTTCATCTCCGCATCAGGTGAGTTTCTGTCATCTGTTGAAGATGATACCTTTGCTTCTGGTCCGTGATACTTACAGGATGAGCATCCTAGCTTGGGGGGAAGGGAGTAGCGAGAGCGGCACCCTTATCCTTCTGGAGATTATACCCTGCCTCTGACCACGTTAACGTTCTTCTCTCTTGGGTCACAGGTACTTCATTCCACTTGACTATTTCAAACTAGGTCGAATGAGTTGACCAGTACTTGTCTTCTACTCCATAATTTTTTGTGTTGAGACTTTTCTCAAAAATAAATATATACCATTCATGCTTCAAAAACGCAATGTCTAAATCAATTACATTCTCCTTCTGTTACAGACTATTTCTTTCTTTACATTGGTTGTATTGAGGTCGTATCTCCTCCCAATAATAACAGTAACTGTAGAGGATTTTACAGTTTACCTTTTCATTCACTGTTACTAACTATAAATAAGTCATTGCTCTAATCTTTAGATAATGTGTCTGATCTCATAGAATTTTTTCTTGAAAGAGGCGATACAAACAATAAATAAGTAAACAAATAAATGTACTAGATCTCCCATTAAAAAGATAATTCCAGATAGTCATAAATGTCGTAAGGCATAAAACTGGGTGTTTAGGAATAGAGTATCAGGAGGTCCTCCTTCAGTTTGAGTGACTGGGATTCTCTGAGGAGGTGACATTTGAAATGAAGACTGAATAAACTCTGGGCAAATATATGGGGACAGAGTATTCCATGCAGAGCCAGTGGAAAGGCCCTAAATAAATGATAGCAGCCTATATACAAGGGATAATGATAATGGTGATGGTGATGACAGTGATAATGGTGAGGAGGAGGATGGTGATAATGGTGACAGTGGTGATGATAATGACAATGACAATAGTGAGGATAGTGATGGTGGTGGTGGTGATGATGATGATGGGTGGTGATGATGATGGTAAGGATAATGGTGAGGATAATGATGGTGATGATGGTGGTGGTGGTGGTGATGATGATGGTGGTGATGATGGTGATGATGGGTGGTGATGATGGTGATGATGATGGTGAGGATAATGGTGAGGATAATGATGGTGATGATGGTGGTGGTGATGGTGATGATAATGATGGCTGGTGATGATGGTGGTGAGGATAATGGTGAGGATAATGATGGTGATGGTGATGATAATGATGGGTGGTGATGATGGTGGTGAGGATAATGGTGAGCATTATTTTGGTGATGATGGTGGTGGTGATGATGATGAGCTTCTTTTATAAAAGAAGCTCAACAGAACTAAATAAAATGCCATGGTCACACAATTAGTGAATGATACATGCCCAAACCACAATATTTAGTAAAGATGAGATTTATAAGGTGACCTGAATCTTGGCCTTTAGGGTGTTATATCAGAGGAGCTCCTAGAGAATTGGCATGTCTTTCCAGGAGTCCCCTAAATCCATGACACCATAAGCACTGGCAGGAGTCTGGGAGCCCATCCTCTGTTGAAGGACCCTCAACTTCAGCTTGATGATAAGCTGCTCCTCCCCTTCCATCTGGGTTCTCATCACCTGCATAGCTCAGCTCTGTCACTTCACTCCACCAATCAACAGTGTCACCGACTCTGAAAACTTGACTCCAATTGTCTCACCTCCTACCTTTGCAGCACTTATTTTGGTTTCCCCAATACCATAAATCTTCAGCTCACTGGAACCTCCAATCCCATGACCCTGCCACTGTATACCACCATCTCCATCCTCATGTGCTCACTTCCTTCTTTTAACTAGTGTAAATTCCATGTATCTTCACTGTGACACTCCCTTGAGATCCCCTCTCTCCACAAAACCCAAACCTTGACTAAACCCAAATATTGGCCTCCTCCTATCCTGTGCTTGAGGAACTAAACTGCCCTTGAGAAGATCACACAGCGTGCTGTCTGCTGACCATTTGTCTCAACCAGGTCCTCACACCCCTGCTAAGGAGACAGCTGCATCAGACCTCTCCTTTGCAGGTTTAGTTGTTTCCTTTCTATTGCAACATTCTTATCAGCAGTTAAACATGATTAATATCTCCTGTTAAAAACAAGGAAAAAAGCAAAACAAAAAACACCTTAGATCCCCAACCCTTGTTCCTTCTCTGTTCCTCTTCAAAGAAAACCCCCAGGGGACTGGTCTGCACTTGCTGCCTCCTTGACCTTAGCCTGCACTCATTCTAATTCATTCCTGCTGAGCTTCTGTCTCTGCTTTTGCTAGATTCAGAATCCTCACAAATCTCAATCCAGTGGGCTGGGGTCTGTCCTCCTCACAGTCGCTTCAGGGCAGGATTCCATGCAAATGACCAGCCTCCTTCTAGAAACTGTCCTCTCCTGCATTCTGAGATTCCATGCTTTCCTGGTTTTCTCCTCCCTCCTGGAAGAACCCTTCTCAGCCTCTTCAATAGCTTCTCTTCTCTAACCATCTTCTACACTTGGGATTGTCCCAGGACTCAGCACCGAGCTGCCTTTAGTTTCAGATTTCCCACGGAAACTGTATCTTCAAATCTCATCTCCAGAAGGATAACGCCTGTCCTTTATTTGCTGCCATGTCTCTCCCCTGACCTCCACACAACTAGAAGGCTCCGTGACATTTCCACTTATTTGTCTGAGAGTTACCTTAAAGTTAGCACAGCCACAGACTTCTGGATGTCACCCCAAAAAAGATGATGCCTCTTCCAGTGATTCACGTCTCAGTAACTGGCATCTTCCACTCAGTTGCTTATATTGACAAAAAGCATTTTTAATTTTTCCCATTTCCTTGTTCCACGTCTAGTTTATCAGCAAATCTTGTCCATTCTCCTTCTAAAATATTTCAAATCTGTCCATTTCTCTGACTCTCTTATTGTCCCATCCCCCACTGCCATTACAAGCTCATGTCTTGTTAGCCTGGATTATTATTTTTTTACTTATTTTATTGAAGTATAGTTGATTCACAATACTGTGTTAATTTCTGCTATACAGCAAAGTCACTCAGTTTTACATATATATATATATATATATATATATATATATATGTTCTTCTTCATATTCTTTTCCATTATGTTTATTACAAGATATTGAATATAGTTCCCTGTGCTCTACAGTAGGACCCTGTTGTTTATCTATTCTATATACAATAGTTTGCATCTGCTAACCCCAAACTCCCAATCTACCCTACCCCCACCCACCTTCCCGTTGGCAACCACAAGTCTGTTCTCTATATCTGAGTCTGTTTCTGTTTTTTGTATATAAAATCATTTGTATTATTTTTTAGATTTCACATAAGTGATAGCATATGATATTTGTCTTTCTCTGTCTGACTTACTTCACTTAGTATGATAATCTCTAGGTCCATCCATGTAGCTGCAAATGGCGTTATTTCATTCTTTTTTACGGTTAAGTATTATTCTACTGTATATACATACCATGTCTTCTTTATCTATTCATCTGTCAATGGACATTTAGGTTGTTTCCATGTCTTGTTAGCCTGGGTTTTTGAAGTAGCTTGCTAACAACTCCCCTGCTTCCACGGCTGCACTCTATAATCCAATCTCCAAACAGCAGCCAAAATAACCCATGTTAAAAGTGTTATTCAGATTATGGTTCTGTTTTGTTTAAAATCCTCTTGGCTTTCTTTAGCCCTTAAAATAAAATTCCAGCTCCTCAGCATGGCCCGGCCCCTGACCATTTCTTTACATTCCTTGACCACTTTTCCTCCCTTCACTCCTTTCCAGCTGCCTGATCTTCCTGTTCCTCAAACACATTCCATGTTTCTGCCTCAGGGCCTTTGCACTTGCTGATCCATCCACCTGGAGGGCCCTTCCCTCCTTGCTTCTCTGAGACTGTCCTCTCCATTCAGGTCTCAACTCAAATACCCCCTCCATACAGAGGATTCCCCTGACCATCTCATCTAAAATAGCCTCCCAAGCACTCTCTGTTCCATTGCCCTTTTTTTCCTCCATTGTTCATGTTGCTATCAGAAATTCTCTGTCACTCTTGATATTCTTGTGCATGATTTGCCTCCCCTCTAAAGTGTAAGCTCTAAAAGGCCAGGGAACCCTTCTGACTCATTCTGGTTTTAGTCCCAGAGCACAGAGAAATGCTTGGTTCGTAGCTGACACTCAGTAAATATTTACGGTAAAATGAATGAATGAATAAAAGATTAGATACTTCAACTTTAACCTTAAATGTAACTCAGAAATCTACCTGAGGGGTTTTCCTAGAATGAGAGAAAGTCCCATAGAATTACATGCGGTATTAAAATGAGTCACATGCAAAATTGTGAAATGATAAATGTGCCATTTTTCCAGCCTCTTACAACTAATATTTCAACTAGGGCAGATACTGCATTTTTGTTATAGTTTATAAAATATGTAAAGTATATTTATATAACTTAGTCACATATTATATATATATATATATACACACACATATATGTATCTATATACATAATTTGGTTTTTAAATCAAATCTAGTTAACTCATTAAAATATAAATTCTGCAGCAAATTCCTAGCTTTGGTCAAAACGTCCTTCTTGCCTCTCTGCTCCTGGACTTAAACTCCTACACATTATTTGATTTCTCTAGACCTGAGTTTCCTCATGCTTGGACTTGGTGACTTCCAGCTTTCAAACTCTCTGATTCCGTCTTAACAGTACCATCCTGCAAATGTGTTCACGTGTTTGCTTGTCTCTGTAATTTCTCCACATTTTCAATTGTGCATTTTGCATAATTAGGATAAAACTGTAGCTATAACTAGGGCTTAAGTGCCCCCAAGGAGCTGAGAGCACACACAAAATAAGCCAACTCATAAGAACAAGTATTCATATTGATAAATTATACACATGAGCTGGGACTTTAAGGGAGTAAAGTAAAATTGTGTTGTAGTCATTTGTAATAGTGCTCTATAAAGGGGGAATTATGGGTTCAGGTGTCCAGAGAAGCTCACCCTCCCCTCATTTGGGGGGATATTTGGGACAGCAAGAGTTGAAGTTCCTGGGAAATGGTCTGTGAGCCCAAGACACATTCAGCCACCATGTGAAGCCTGAGTCACTTTGGGCAAGGAACTATGTCATCCTTTGCTTGTACCACCAAGAATCTGCCCTGAGGAGCAGGAGAGCAAACCTCCACAGGTAGGAGTCAACCGGATCACTTTTAAGGGAAGTTATGCTTGTTTCTGCCACAGTCATACATCTGTAAAATGCGGCACACAGGAAAATAAGATAATTGTGATCAAGTTAAAAACGTATATTTTAACGAAAAGCAATTTCCTTTTCTTTTGTACACCTTTCATAATTCTTTCCAATGTCACTGTGGTTGTAAAGGTGGGCAAGTCATACCTCCTCACCCAAAATGAAGGGTGAGATTGGACTGCCAGCCACCCAAAGGGTCCAGGCTGGGGGGGGTTGGGGGGGGTACAGTGAGGGGAATGCAGGCTGCACGCTCTTGAATTAGCTAAATGACAGAAGCAATGTGTGTTCTTAGAAGCCATAAATAATTTATTCAGTTCTCCATGTTATTTTGCACCTGTAAACCTCATTTTAAGGTAAAAAATATTTTTGTTGTTGTACTATTCAAACAAATTCAAGGTTAAAAATAGTGGGAGTTTTTCTTTTAAGTAAAATTCCAAATATATTTACCTAGAGCCTAAGTTTTCTCAATATTCGGTCACCTCTTTTGGTGGGGATGGGGTGAATACTGACTGTGGAGTCAACGGCACAGTGTTGTCACCTGCAGGGGGTGATGGACCACACCATTCATCCTCTCTAGATGTTTTATCATTTTCAGAAAGTATCATTGGGCGCTGATGATCACTTCCCGAGTTGTTCTGATGAAGTGTGAGTCCACGTTCAAGCACTTGTGTACAAACTAAAAGTGAGATTTTCTTCACAGAAAAATGCCCTGTCCCTAGTGCTCCAATAATTAATTAATAAGACCTCGATTGAACAAATTTTTGTGGCGCTCCTAGTAGGTGCCCAGTGTTTCCCCAGGCACTGGGCTTCAAGAAAGAACAGGGCAGAGGGTAGGCTAGCGGTTGCCGGGCACCGGAGGGTGGGATGGGCATGAAGACCCTTGAGTGTGATAGAAGTGATCTGAAATAAGGTTGTGATGATGGTTACACAATTCTGTAAATGTGCTAATAATTGTAGAATTGTACATTTACAACATCACAGAACAGGCAGAACAGAAGGGCCTGGGGAAGTGGGGAGCCCAGACGCACCCCCGCTGGGAGCTCTGCTCCACTTGGAAGGAGGGGGTGAGATTCCAGGCTGTGCTGTCTGACACCAGAGACACATTGCTTTAGAAAAATGGAAAGGTCTCCCTTGCTGTGGGGTTGAAGCTGGATCCCACCTCTTCCAAGTTTTCTTGTATTTCCAGCAGTTGTCCCAGTTTAACGCCTTCGTCCCCAATCTCCTTTTCCACTTACAGATGAGTCCTGCTTAGAGAGACAGCTCTCCGCAGTGTCCATGCCCAAGCAGCCCCTGGAAGCCATGTCCTTCCAGCCTGAGCCACCCGCCCCACACAGAGGAGCCCCACACATGCTCACTGACCAGTCCACGTGTTCCCTCATCCACCTAACAAGCATTTACCAGGCCTCCTTACCTAGTGAAAGTCCATGCCAGCCTATACAGTCAGGTGATGTCTCTGACACTAAACCATACACGCCCATGTACATCTCCCAGCCAAGACCCTTGTACTTGGACCCCAGCATCTCCATAAGCTCCCTTAGCAGAGATAGGTAGACCTTTCTTTATACTCACTTCTGTGAAAATGAGTAGGAAGAGTAAGACCATAAGTCATTTACTTACTGGTTTTCTCAAGTTTGTAACTAAATGTGAGGGCAGCTCCTGAAAAACGTTTATTCTCCATGGTGTCTTTCTCTCTGGGTCATTTTAAGGTTTGAAAGAAATATTCATTCTTCTTAAACTGTCCTCTGGGCCTAAGTTTTCTCTATTATAAAATCAGGGGGTTGGATTCATGACCTTCTTGGATTTAAATCCTCTTTGAGCTTAAACACTTTTTGATGCTCTGAAATGTACCCCAAAATTCAGCGCTTAGCTTCACGAGGAGAAGGGCAGGTATGAAGAACCAAATGGGGCTGACTCTTCCCCAAAACCAGGCTTAAGAACGTTCTCGCCTAGCAGAGGACCTGTTTTATCTGAATGAATTATTTGTGGGTTATTAGTGAAATGGTTATCATTTCAGTCAAATTATTTGAGTTTCAGCAAGAACAATCTCTTCACCCAGCTCTATCTGTTTCCATGCCCAGGATGGGGTCACACATTCTGGCCGGAATCTCCTCTGACCAGAGCGTGTGTCTGTCTCTTGCCGCCTCCAGCACTGTGGTGCTCCGGCCCACTCCCTGGTGGCGTGGTCCTCAGGCCACTGGGAAGACAGGCCGGGTGTGACCCAGTGTGACCAGGACTCTGTGACACTCCCAGCTGTCAGTCAGCATCCCCGAAGTGGGACAGCGGTGGCATTAGTGTAGATATCCAGGTAAACCATTTTGGGCCACAAAAATAAACACTTAGACAAGTCACGTATCTGCTCCACACAAAAGGGCAGTCGGAGACCGTGATCAGCACATGGGCTCCTAGTCTCTTCTTGCCAGGCTGGAATCTCAGCTTCTGTGACTCTCACTCTCGGAAAAGGGGAATAATAACAGGGCTGTTTGGAGGATGAAATGGGGAAGTCTATGCAAAGTATTCAGAACAGTAACTGGCACGTGATAAACACTCTGTGTTAGTTTCCTATGTGTTGTACCTGCGCATGGAGAGAGCTTAAAATCAAGCCACAGAGAAAAGGACATTTCAATGGGCAAAGAAAACGTGGTATAAGGTGAAGAGCACTGCCGTTGGGTGGGGTCTTATGGAGCACAGATTCCAAAATCCCTGTTTTATACGGTTGTCATGAGGCCAAACTGAGATGCTTAGCAAGTGACTAGACTAAGGTAGGTCTCCTAAGTACTGCTTCCCGTCCCCTGCCCTATATTTTAATTGCATTCCTTTTACTTTCTTTTTTTCTTTATTGTTCCTTTCTTTCTGTCCTATCTCCCTCCCTTCATTCATCCAGTGATGCACTAGAAAGATTTGGGGGAAAATATCACAATATGTAGCAAAAAGTCACTTTGTCTTGCTAATAACCAAACAGTATCTTGTGACGTATTTCTAAATAAGTTTCTTTTCCACTTACAGAAGCATTCATTTAAAAAAATATATATATATATATATTTACTAATTGACCTGGAGTATTAAAATTAAACCTATTTCTCTTCTTCTACATAAATCTATGTTAATATAAATATCAATAATTACCTCCCTTACATTGCCAAATATTCATCAAGGATTTTATGATTATAAAAATCGAGACATGGAGTCATTCCTGACACCTCAGCTCTGTAGCTGTCAGGCAGGCATCCAGAAAAGGCTCAAAAATCTATTTCACAGATAAAAAAATTAAAGAGATTGACAGATAATAAGAGTTAAAGAAATCATAACCTCAGTTGCAGAGAGATTCTGCTTTCAGTATACTAATTGCCTTCTAACTTTTCAGATTATTTGGGGAAATTTTGAATATAGACTTGAGGCTTCAAAAGTACCCCTCAGTTTTCCAAGTAGAAAGACAGGTTTCCTTAAAGTAATTTTTCCTTGACTGTTCACTGTGCTTCTTTGGGGACTCCAAGGTGACGTGGTACACCCACAAGCAGAGGCATGTAGCCCTAAAATGACCACTTAAATCAGCCAAAATCTCATCACTTCAGCCTTGGCCTGCATTGCTGCGTAGACGCCTATTTGGCTGATTTCAGGAATGAAAATTGTTGTCATTTTTCATGGAAAATAACCTTTTTGAAGCTTCAGTCTTTCTCTTTATAAGTAATGTGTTTGATACACTCGTCCAGATTTCACAGGCTGTTTGTTTTTTTCCAGCTCTTTCTTGGAGTATAATTGCTTTACACTGTTGTGCCAGTTTCTGCTGTACAACAAAGTAAATCATTTGTATTTATACATATATCCCCATATCCCCTCCCTCTTGAGCCTCTCTCCCACCCTCCTTATCCCAGCCCTCTAGGTCATCACCAATTGTTGAGTTGATCTCCCTGTGCTCTGCAGCAGCTTCCCACTAGCCATCTATTTTACATTTCATCCCAGCTTCTGCCCTCAACGCCCCACCGTGTCCTCAAGTCCGTTCTCTAGATCTGCATCTTTATTCTCGACACTGGCTGTTTAAACTTGCAAAGTTAAACTACTCTGAGGGGAGATTTGGAAATTAGGTCAGCTATATTTTTTTTATCTTTTTCATGATCACACCATGGCCGCGACCCAAGAGGCAACTCAACATTTAAACAAACACAGTATCTTCTCCTTCACTCTTAAATAGACTCTGCATTGCTAGTAATACATGTTATCGTCCCATGTTATTATTATTTTTTTAGTTAAAAGTGTGGTTCAGCTGTTTTCAAAAGCACCAGTCTCTTCCACAGTCACTGCAAGGTAACCTGCCCCTCCTTGCGCTGTGTGGAATCTGCCTGAACACAACCTGAACTACCGCTCTTCTGGGGGATCTGTCACTCGAGATGGAAGTGAACATTGAGGGATTTTTAGCGTCAGATGAATGCAAAGCTGGTCTCACCAAGAAAAGGTTTATTTTTAGTACTACCAATTTTTGAAGACTAAATTACAGAAAATAGCAATCATTTTCTAATGTGTTGACTCTTAAATTAATCAGGCAACTGTTAATAATAGCCTATTTTTTATTCATAACCTACAGAAACACCTGTACTTATTTATCAAAAATCTTCAAAATGATATGCAATGTCAAAGTATCATTTGAAAAATTATTGAATAAATTCTAGGAGCAGTTTACTACTAAGAGTGAATTAACTCCATTTTCAGTACATTCATTTGGGGAGATGCTTTGGCATGAAGGTTAAGGGCACAAGCTGTAGCATCAGACTAGCCGCTTCCAACCTTCGTTTCAATATCTACCAGCTGTGTGATCCTGAGCAAGCTACTTCTCTGTGCCTCAGTTTCCTCCTCTGTAAAATGGGGATGATGATAGCAATACATGATGTTTGCTAACATTTACACAGCTCCTTCTTCAACCAGGCACTCTTCTGTGCAAGTGAGACAGAGACAGACAGACAGAAAAAGAGAGAGAGGCAGAGAGAGAGAGAGAGCTAGTGGATAGATATTACATGCCTCATACTGATCGAGGATCAATCATGCATGTAATCTTCACAACAACCGTATGAAATGGGCACTATTATTTTCTTCTTTTGTTAGATAAGAAAACTGAGAAACCAAGAAGTAAACCAGTTTGCCCAGAAGCAGCTGAGTGCCAGGGTCTGGATTTAGACCCTGGCTGTCTACCCTCAAAGTCTCTCCTCAGCCACTACCCTACAATGCCTGATGCACACATCAGTATAGGGCTATTATTTAATGAGATTACATATATAAACTACTTAGACCATGGTGTGGTTATACTAAAGATTAAATGAGCATTAATTGCTATTATTGGTTTCTAAAAATTATAAACCCTTTTACTATATGTTTTCTCTTTTATTGCATTAAATATATCACAGTCCACTAAAATTTTTTATGCCATAGTTAGCTATGTTTTGTGGGATTTGGTAAATTATCTTGGGGTCAACATATACTAAAAGGCATCAAACGTTTTTGGTTTCTATAATTTCATACACCAGAGTGTGAAGCAATCAAGGTCAATTTTTTTAAATCATTCATTCATTTTTTTTTCTACAGATAATTAGTTGTGGAGTAAGGCACCTACTACATGCCTGGAAGTATTCCAGGACCTATTCTAGGGCATTCAGCAGAGAACAAGACAGAGAGGGTCCTGGCTGTCACAGGCCTTACCTCCTAGAAAATCACTTTGTCCTTGGCTCAGTTCCAACTAGAACCTTTAATCCTGGGAAGCAGCACCTCAACTAAAGCTGTAATCTTCCATGCTTAAGCATCTGGGACTTTAGCAGGATGATGCATTACACAGGCCACAGTCGGCTGTGTCACTGGCTTTTCCCCATGCACTTAAGGAAAGGCATTTCAGATTCCACATATAAGCAATATCATATGATATTTGTCTTTCTCTGACTTACTTCACTTACTAGGATAATCTCTAGGTCCATCCATGTTGCTGCAAATGGCATTATTTCATTCTTTTTTGCGGCTGAGTAATATTCCACTGTCTATAGGTATCACATCTTCTTCATCCATTCCTCTGTTGATGGACACTTAGGTTGCTTCCACATCATAGCTATTGTAAATAGTGCTGCTGTGAACACTGGAGTGCATGTATCTTTTATGGTTTTCTCTGGATATATGCCCAGGAATGAGATTGCTGGATCATATAGCAACTTTATTTTTAGTTTTTTAAGGAACCTCCATACTGTTCTCCATAGTGGCTGCGCCAATTTACATTCCCACCAACAGTGTAGGAGGGTTCCCTCTTCTCCACACCCTCTCCAGCATTTATTGTTTGTAGATTCTTCGATAATGGCCATTCTGACCTGTGTGAGGTGATACCGCATTGTAGTTTTGATTTTGCTTGTACATGGAATCTAAAAAAAAAAAAAAATGGTACAAATGAACTTATTTACAAAACAGAAATAGAGTCACGAATGTAGAAAACAAAATTCCAGTTCCTCGGTGGGGGGAGGGATAAATTGGGGGATTGGGACTGACATATACACACTACTATATCTAAAATAGATAACAAATAAGGGCCTACTGTATAGCACAGGGAACTCTGTCAATACTCTGTAATGACTTAATCTAAAAAAGAGTAGACATATGTATATGTGTAACTGAATCACTTTGCTGTACACCTGAAACTAACACGACATTGCAAATCTACTATATTCCAATAAAAATTAAAAAGAAAGAAAGAAAAGGCATTTCAGGATCTCTGAGAACCTCCTCCCTGGGGAGAGAATGCACTGGCAGTGTTTCTCTCCACCGGCCGTGAGTGGGTGACTCACAGTTTGGCCCGTTCTCCCCATCACTGCTGGAGAAAAGCCATCAGGGTTCTGAAACAGAAGCTGAGGATTTCAAAGTTCTAAGAACAGAATTTGATGCTCATCTTATTCCCTTGTGTTGTTTCCCTCCTGCACTTAGTTGTTGTTGTTGTTGGTTTTCAGTTTTCCATATTCTACTACCATCAGTAGCATGTGAAATGATTACTTATATTAGTGAAGGCTTTTCATATCAGATGATGTCCTTTGACTATACGAGGAAAAACAACTCATTATAACAATATTATTATTCAAGATACTTCTTTAGTCATTTTATTATTTGGAGGGAAATTAATGAGCTTATAGAAAACTTAATCCCCTAAAAGTTTAAAGGAGGAGCATGAGTGTTTCTTTATTCTGCATTTCTGATGATCTATTCTTAAGATATGACAGAGGAGAAAGGAAACTTTACGTACCTTGACCACTCAGAAATTTAACATAATGCATAATCTCCTTTAACTGTCACAACTCTGGAAGTAACTACATTTAATCCCCATTTAACCACGTGAAAATAGAGATTCAGGAAAGCCGGGTCTCTGCCCAAGTTCACTGCAGTAGCAGAACCAGGCCTAGACCAGCAGTGTCCAAAGACCATGTCTTTTCTGTGAAATCACAGTATTTCACTTGAGCAGAGATCATACCTATGATTACAAGACCACAGCTATGCAAAGAAGAAAGAGATTCTGAAACATCTTTTGTGGTGTCACATATATCACATCAATATTAGCAGGAAGAATCATCTCTACATGCTTGCATGTGATCCCTCAAAAAACCATTGAGTTAATAGATATCCAAAACCATTTTAAGTCAATTACACTTCCCAGATAAAGTGCTACCTTTTTAACAAATCACTTGATGATCCAGTAAAAGGAATAAAAGTAATGTACTTGGCACAGATGAGATTAGCACCTTTCCCATTCATGTTATGATGCACCTTTTAAAGTCACCATCATCAAATAATGTTTCACTGTAATTTCTAGAAGAGCAGAATTTGGAAGGGAAAGGATAACTGAGATACAAGTAAAGCAAGACTTGTTGCTTATTTAATAGGTCATGAGCCATTTTACGTCAATAGAAATGTACTAGTTTGGAACACTTTTGTATCCATTTGTAGAAAAAGTGGAAATAAATCAAAAGGCTACAGATATTTTGTATGGCTTTGAATTTAACTAGTCCTAAGAAACCAAATACATTTGTTTTTTTCCTCACTTAAACGTCTATTAAATTTAATTGGCAAAGTGCTTGATCTTGTGGTTAATTATATTTCAATTCTAGAACTACTTGCATATGGAAATCAAAGTATCTAAACTACATTTATCTCACTTACAACATACGGGGGAGGAAGGTTCCCTTCTCTCGTTTTCTCCACGTGCACGTGAAGCACGGCCAGGTTTATGCAGAGCTGTGACACCATGCCCAGTGTCCAGACATGGAGCCTGGTGGCCTGGTGGCTTCGATCAGGCAGAGTTTCACGACTTTTCATATTCCTGGGTTAAGCACTTTGATTTCCCACTTGTGATTATTTTAACAACATCCCCAGATGGCAAACATCCACAATAGCCTCTGAACCTCAGTATTAACTGCAACATATCAGTGAGCTGCCAGGGCCTTTGTACATAGGCCCTCATGGATGCTAATTAATAATGATGATGTACAGAGAAAAAAGGTAAAATTTTGAAACTAATAAATATACTCCATTTGATATGTATTTCTCCTCAGCTTTGAACATGAAATAGGAGTTGTTTCACCCTGTGAATCTGAGGTCAGGCAGTTTTCAATTTACCCTTTTGACCCTGAGTTGGGAGGGAAAGCTTGGAGCCTCCAAAGCTGTCATCATCATCAAATAATATTTATTACACGCTGTGTTTCATAGAAGAAGGGCAGGGTTTGGCCTGGTGAACGTAACTGACTTCTTGTGTATTTAATAGGTCATGAACCATTTTGTACTGATTTGGGGTGTCCAAGGTCGGGTGAGTGTCTCTAATGAAACACCAATAAAAGTATCAAAGAGTTTCTCAGTCTTAGTATAAAATCCTAAGAGATACAATTGCACTTCATCCAGAAACATTATCTGCTTATCTGTCTGTCTTCAAAAAGAAAAAAAAATGTGATGTATCTTATAAAGGGGCTACATGGCATAGGTCTCTATCAGTGTATCAATCTCTCTTTCTGTAATAGCCACATTTATTTGTCACATGTTAAATAATGAGATTTATCATTGCGGCCGCAGAGGACAGGTCTACTTGGAAAGTTATGCAGATAAGTTACATGCAGATAGTTTGTAGTTAATTTTGTCTAATAGTATAATTCTTTAACTAGAATTTTGGCTTCTTTACAAGTTGGATATGGTAAAAATATAAACAACCGTTTTTTAAAAAGCTTCATAAAATTCCTTAGGGTCCAATTATACGATGTTATAAAGAGGTACCAACATGCTAGGATTTTCCCAGAACAACAAAAAAATCAATGTAGCACCGCATTAGTTTAAAAAGCCATTATCAACTTTCCCCCTCTATATAAGGGTCAGATTTCATGGTGATCAAGATCCTTAATTTTAAAATAATTGCTGGACTGAACTTTGATTACCAATACCACAAACTTGAAGGAAAATTGTTAAGGTTCCTTGAGGTCATTCTTATGAGATTAAAAAAAAAAAAAAAAAAAAAAAAAAGGATTGACTTCACAAACAACCAGGACCTTTCTAAAACCAGCTGGCTTACAAATTCAACTGACCTGTCGTTACCATACTTCACAGTCAAGAATCATGAGAACAGCTTGTTCTGAATCTGCTGGCTGCCTCCCCAACGTGGCGTGAGCAGAGAGCGGCTTCTCTGATTAGCATTTAAACAGTGTTTTATTAGGTTTGGGCTTCCTTTCTCATGTGAAAGGGGTAATCCTTTTTTTCTTTTTAATAGATTTATAGTCAGTACCAATTTTTCCTCTCAAGGTATGTATTAGGAGAAAAGAGAAAGTGGAGATTGATTTTATATTTTATTTATACCCTTGACAGTTACTAAGATTCTCAATTATCTTAAGGCAGCATCAACCCCCAAGCAATGTATGGTTTTATATTTATGAAAAATAATCCCTTAAGTTATTGTCAATATTTCAGTATATAGGTTACTTATACTAATAGATTAACACATGCTAACAGTTCATTTTAGTTTTCTTTAAATAGATTCAGAAAAGACCTCAAAGAGCCTAAGTTTTATCAAGAGAAGATGATTTTATATGCAATTACTGTAATAATCAATGTTATCTTCTTGAAATTTTGTAGGGGGAAACGATAGCCAATATGTGGACCTAAGGAAGTTTTAAATAGCAAACAAATGCACGTACACAGTCTCATTCGAATCACTACCCCCCTACCACTTTTCTATTTTACTATTTTTTCACTCTTTTCTCATTCGTGTTGCTAATGGATCAAAACTGCTCCTTGATTGGCTGTGTTTGTATTTATTTATATTCACTCAGGAAAAAGCAGAAAGGAACACTTATATTTTTAACTCAGTACAATTAAAATAAAATGCAGACACGGGTCTTGGCCCTCTCAAAAGGGCGCTCCAGGTTAGAAAGTTAAGCCCTAGCTGGCATGTAATATTAATTCTCTACAACGTTATTCAAATCATCTGCCTATGCTGTCTCTTAGGACATATGAAGAGTAGAAGTATTGTTTCCTCTCTTGGAGATACTGTGGCACTTGTTTTTTATGGTCTGGAGTCCAGCAATGCAGAATAGAATTACATGTGGCAAATAGTATTTCCAACCATGCAGAGTGGAGCAGGACACTTGGGTCCCCCACGCTGGAGCAGAGCCTCCAGGCATCGTGATGGGCAAGGACAGCTGTAAATACCCTCGTGTTTTTATGTCTCTCCCATTGCTTTAAAATTGATTATGAAGCCTCCACATTAGGCAATGTGAGATTTTCCTGAGTTTATATGCCATGTGCTTTTTATAGTGTCAGTATTACAAAGTGTACAGAAGAAATTTAACTATTGAATTGGTAGAGCTTTAAAAGTATTCATATTGTACTCATTTTCACTTATGCTTCAATTCAATAACTTATCATATCCGATTTGGGCACTTTTGTTCAATGGACTGTAAATGGACACTTCTGCAGTCGTTAATAAATCATTCTTGCCATTTTTTCATAAATCATAATCAGAATAAGTCCACCTGCTACTCTCACCAAAGTTACCCTGGGAAGCAAGGGTAATATTTGCCTTACCCTCCCCCCTCCCCAATAAACTAAATTTATGTTGAAAAATGATTACCAATTTAATGCTATATTTAATCATGAGGGAAGAACAAGACTTCTTCCTTTCTTTTTTTTCAAAAAGCCCTATTCTATCAGATCATTTTTTATTCAAAGTTGTCATGAACTATCTTTTTATTCAAAACTTCTCCCTTTTGAAAAGTCCCAAAGGAAATGCAACAAATTTGCTTTTGTTCTTTCAGGAGCAGACTTAGTATAACACAGATATTCTCTTGAATATTTTTTCAACAACTATCCTGTTAAGTCAGATCACTAAAAATCAAGAACAGCTAAGAAAAACTAAAAATTGTGCTCTCAAGGGCCCTTCAAATTTGTTCCCTTGCTGCTTTTTTTCAAAATCTGTCTTGCTAGTCATTTGTATTCAATAGAGTATCCAATCTCACTTTTTTCATGAAATGCCACTAACAGCCAATTTTAGTAAACAAACTGATTAAAAGATGATCTGTCACCCAGAATTTCATCCTCCTCTCCACAGATTCACTTGTTTGGAGTCAGGGCACCGTTGGTGTCACTGAGTGGAGTTGTTGAGGCTATAGATTCACAAGAAAGAGAACTGAAATCATTATCCAAAAATCAGGCAGAAAATCCTCACTGATTATTGCCAACCTGTGAGATGCATGAAAGAAAAGCCCACTGGATGGTAAGACTCTAAATGTCTGGTCTCCGTCTGAGTCACAGGAACCGAGGCAGCACCAGGTCCTGCCTGTCCCAGGGCTGAGCCAGTTGCATGCACTTCCTCACCTGCTGGCAGTGATGACTAAAAAGCTCATGCCTGCAGCAGCGCTGACCACACCGAGCGGGCAGTCGGTCCACAGCTGTGTGTGTGTCAGAGGCCATCGAGGAGGGAGAGAGAATTCCAAGAGCCTAGGCAGTAGAGCGATCCCAGACTGGCATGGTCTGTCTCGAATTCTGAGACTGTGTTTCCGGAGCTTGGAGGAAGGCCATAGTATGGAAGGGGAAACTCAAATATTGACTCCTTCTGCCTGTGATGTCATCAGGATTAATCGTCCAAATGTAACTATTTGCCCTCTACAAAAGGCCATGTGAAATCAAGTTCCTATTGCTGATTAGATTAGATATTTGATCCTAAGACCTGAAAACAATCTTCTCTAGCCTTTTCCGTTGCTGTTTCTTAGATCAGAATGTAGGTTGTTTTTCTGAAAACTTTGAGCCTGGTTTCCAGTTCCTGAAACGTGCAGCTCCCCACATCCTGAAAACCAGTCTTGAGAATTTGAGTGTCTTCATGTGCAGAAGAAGCATTTGAACTTGGAGCAAGAGAGGGACATTCTCCTCATGATCTGGATTTTCAACTCTCTCATTCTTCTGATATCCTCTTTTTTTTTTTTTTAATTCTTCCTTAATTTAACCCCTCAGCCTTCTCAAATAGAAACCTATCCTCCTCTAAGACACATAACCTGTCAGTAATCAGGAAAATATGTATCTGTGCTCACTTTTTACTTGGTGATGGTATTTTGATTTTATCCTAATCCACAGCCTTTTCCTGTAAAGCATCCCGGACAGCAGATACCTCATAGGGAAGAGGATGATGCACCTGGAACAGAGGACAAAGTTTAGTTCGTAACACATGACAAGGCTGATCTCTTTGCTGAAAAGTGTAGAGAAATGTAATTTTAGGATTTCATATTCTATCCAAATGCATTAAATTAAAAGAGAGATTGGAGGCACAGGGTGGAAAAGTAGTTAACTTTTCACTAAATAAAATGCGGGCCATATCTCTGGAATTAAGTAGTTTGGCTTGTATAACTGGGGCTAGATATGAAAAGATAGTGTTTGTGCCTGACAACTGAAGTCATTACTTAGGAACAATTTGTCCTTGTGGAAAAGAAAATGGCCATTGTAAGTCTGCCAAGTTGAAGTAAGTTAGAAGGGTGGGCGTTGAAATGCAAGCAAAGAGGAAGTATTCAGTGAGATTAGGAAAGTATTCTTGAATAAGGACAGTTGCTGTGTCACATGAAGGAGTCAACTTGAAAGTCTGACTTCAAAGAAAACTTTCCAAGAAAACACGCATGTGCATGTATGCAAAAACACACAAAGCCAACACGGACACCAAGTACATGTACATCATCGGAAAGAAATTTTATCGGATGTGATGCTTGATTCAGTCTAAGACCTTGCACTGTGTACTTCTTTTAATGTACATAGAATCTCTCCTTCTAAAACTCAATATTCTTGAATGTGTCTTCCAACTGCAAAATTTTAGAAAGAACATATTTTTATAGTGATGTGAAATCCCTGTAATAAAGCTGGAAATTTGACTAAAAATATATTAGCCTCTTACAACAATGCTGAGTTCTAAACCTAAATCCATTTTGTAAATTATTTTCCAGCTTGAACCGGAGTCAGACAAAAAGCCAAATTATCAGATATCCCCTTCTTTAAAATTCTCTTTTCCACTTGACAGTAACTCCTTCCTTCTCAGTAATTTTCTAATTAGCAAAGCTCTTGAAGCACTGTCTCAGGAATTTTCCCTACCATTCATCCCCTTTTTATCATCCTGCCAAAATTGTCCCCAATAGCCCAAATTTATTGTTTTACGTCAAAGTCATAAACTTATATGCTACATCTAGATCGTAAATTCCAGAAACAGGCGCCTGTTCTCTCACCTGCTTTTTGTGTTTCTTCTGGGGACCCAGGTATGTGCTGCTGGATGAACAACTGCTTACTGACCACTCTGCAGGGGGCTGGTCCACGCCATCCTGTCATTCATTCACTCAGTGACTGTGTGCTGAGGGCTAGTGTGCTCCAGGTGCGGTCCTGGGCTCGGGATGACTAGGTGAGGGGAACCTGCTCTCACAGGTCTTCCCATCCAGTGACGAGCTTCCATAATGTCAGCTTCCTGACACACCTTTATCCAGTAGAGACACATATATTTGTATTAAAACCTTGATCAGTTAACATTTTCCTAAGTGGACTTGCAGCCAACTGGTTATAAACCAAGATTTTCTTCTTAGGAAAGTGTATCCACTTAAAGAAGGGTTGTTAATTCAATTATACTGTTGTGAATAAGGAAGTAGGGTCTAACTGTGTTCTCGGAAGATTTTTCAAGACTGTGTGTATATGTGTGTGTATTGAGAACACTCTCACTTCTGGTAAACTTAGAATAAGCTTTTTTTGTCAATCTGTGGTTGGTTATAGAAAATATTCCTCTATAGTAAAGGGTGTCAGGAATTTAAGTTGCAAGCATGATATGGTGACAAAATGTGCTTTTCTAGAGATGCAGCCCTTCCCCCAGAAAAACTTAGCACAGTAAGTTGGTGTGAATGGGTGATTTCCCATGTGTGGTGAGATGATGTCTGACGTCTGTTTAATGAGTACAGTGCTTGGAAGGAAGGGTAAACCTCGGGTGTTGAACTTGAGGGAATCTGGGGCTATGACGCCACACGTGTGCACGTGTGTGTGTGTGTGTGTGTGTGTATGTGTGTGTGTGCTGTGCTGTGCACGTGCAATTCCATCATCCACACACTTTCCCAGTCTTGTCAGCTGTTACAACCTTGCTATCTGGATCCTGTTAACTTGAGGTTTGTTCTGAGCTCATGGAAAAGGTCTGCCTTTGTTTTCTTCCTACAGATAGGAGAAGCCTCTTGGCAGAGTTCCTCAAAGGCAGTGGAGAAGTTGGTAACATCATGGAAATTTGGCAGCCAGTTGAGGACTAGGACAGATCTAAACATTAGTTTAGGTTATTTTCACAGGCAGTTGTTCCACAATTTTTCATCCCTTTATTTTAGCCCTGAGTGGAATCACTCACAAGCATCACTCCCAAAGGGAGCCCCTTGCCCATTCTTATCATTGTGTAGTCTGAACAGTTGTGAAATTTAAATTTAAATTGGAAACATAAACATGGTGACAGAACGTGAATAGATCCTCCAAAGGCCTTCTGAACTGTTCAGTTTAAACTTCTTGAAAGTGAATGCAAAAAGTCAAATGGAGGCCATTGATTAAGTAAAAAATCGAACAACTAGATCACTTTGATGTATTTTCATGTCGGGTAATTTTGTCCTTTTGCCTTTTAAATCATTTTAATTGCTTTGAGTGTTGCCAAAATGCATGCTCACTGTAATCTGTTATAACTACAAGTAGGAAATGTGTGCCTCTAATAAAAAGAAGGCAGTGTATATCGTAGGTGGTTTAATCCAGCTTAGGTGGTTGGGTTCCTTGGGGAGTGGCGTGTGCTGAAGGAGAAGAAATTAGGACCTGGTTCTTGAATAGCATCTCAGAGAGCAATGATCTTGAAACTGAACTATTTTGCTTTTTGTAATTTGGAAGCACTGTGATGCACCAAAATACCATAAAAATGGGTCTTCTTAAGCTTATATTTTCTAAAGATACTGTGCAAAAGCAATAGTTACCAAAATAAGGCCACCCTTAAATTTTTTTAAGTGCTAAGTCCTTTAGCCATTATCCTATGTCACCACTTC
Source organism: Hippopotamus amphibius kiboko (assembly GCF_030028045.1). Taxonomy (NCBI): domain Eukaryota; kingdom Metazoa; phylum Chordata; class Mammalia; order Artiodactyla; family Hippopotamidae; genus Hippopotamus; species Hippopotamus amphibius. The sequence continues at coordinate 81,705,326 of NC_080191.1, read as the reverse complement.
ATAGAAACTTTTCCTTTGCTGTCAACTACAAAAGCAGAGAAGGGAATGAAGCTGATAAATGTTGAACACACACTTCAAAGTTGTTGTTGTTGTTTTTTAATTGACATATAGTTGATCTACAATGTTGTGTTAGTTTCTGGTGTACAGCAAAGTGATTTGTGTGTATATATGTAGAGAGAGAGAGAGTCTTTAATGTCTAGCCCTCCCTCATGCATAAATACTATTTCAAGGATCGTGGGCATACTTTAAACAATATCTAAACAAGAACTCAAGTTATATTCCTTGAGGGTACAGAGAAGACCTTGGTGTTTTTTTAAGGTCCTTTTTAGCTTTTTTCTTAACATGAAAGCTTACAAGGAAAACCTGCATATTAAACAGAAAAGAACTGAGATACTCTGATTGCAGGAGGGGCAGAGCAGGCTGGACTCCTCAAACTCTGGCTTTCCCCCCTCCCACCAAGGTGAGCCTTTGGCATCTCGACACTTTAAGTGATGTCAGACGTTTTGAATGTGTAATGGAATTACTGTAGTAGGCCACCCGAAGGTTCCTCAGCAGTCCGCATGGACAAAGCAGATGTTTGGAGCAAGCAGTGTTCAGACCCCTTGCATCACAGCATCCAGAAACGGGTTGTGTGGCTCAGCTCTGCCCCTGCTCCACAGCATGATCTCAAGCGCCTCACTTAGCCTCGGGTACCTGGGTTTCCCAAACTTGGAGGTGAGGGAGGGTTGACCTAGAGCAGTGAATCTCTATGTTGCTTGTACATATGCACGAAGCTCTTTAAAAACTGCTTTCATCTTTGGATGAAGCCTGAACGTGAATGTTTTTAAACACTCCCCAGATGATTCTAATGTAGAACCACCAGCCCCAGGATCTTCCATTTCTAAACCTATTGAAATGTTAATGAGGACATTCTTTTTTTTGCAAAATTTTTTAAAAAATTTATTTTACTTTGGAGTAGAGTTGATTTACAATGTTGTGCTAGTTTCAGGTGTACAGCGAAGTGATTCAGTTATCCATATACATATATCTATTCTTTTTCAGATTCTTTTCCCATATAGGTTATTAGAGTGTTGAGTAGAGTTCCCTGTGCTATACAGTAGGTCCTGCTGATTATCTATTTTTTACATAGCGGTGTGTATATGTTAATCCCAAACTCCTAATTTATCCTCCCCTCTTTCCCCTTTGGTGACCATAAGGTTGTTTGCTATGTCGAGGACCTTTACTTCTATCCTTAGGATTTTGCATCCCTTGAGAGTGAAATCTTGAAGAAGGTATATGGATTCCCATGTTTTTTGTTTGGAATCATCACAGAAAGTTAAATTAATAGAAACTATAGACTAATATGTAGCATGTGAATTATACAGGTTTATCTGAATTCTACTATTTAATGTGCAGCCTGGATGTAGAACCACCAGCCCCGTGATCTTCCATTTTGAAACCCACGGTTGTCTTGTCACTGAGATGCTAATGAGGACATTCTTAAATGTCTCAGCCATCCTGCTCCAGAGAATCAGGAGCTGAAGGAGGGTTCATTTTTAAAACTTTCACTCTCCTAGTGTCCATATTACTCATGGTGTGGACTTAATCACATGATTGGCCTTTTCCACAGAAAACCTGAGAGAAAAGCTGACAGCCTAAGGGGTTCCCCAGAAAAAATATTTCATCCCTGTCGTCATCTTCCTTTTCCAGGTCATTTCAATGTTTTCTATCAATCCTTCTTAAATGCTGTCTCAGAAAATGTGAAAAAAAAATTCTGAGTCCTCTTTCAGAATGACTACAGTATTTTACAAAATTCCTTAGGGCCTTATGTGCCATATGAGCTGATGGGTAACCAGGGCCTAACACAGAGTACCTGGCACCTAAGAGGTGCTCCAATTTTTCCTTAATGAATGAAAGGCTTCCAGTTTTAGCCAATGGACTCTTTAGTTCTGAAGAGTGCTACATGAATACGGTTCCCTCATGAAGCCCCCACTACCCATGACCAGAGAACAGTCTGAACGCAACATAAAAGAAACGGGCAATTGAGGGACTCGGTGCTATCAGCTCCCCACCATCATCCCAAGTTTATCAGTTGCGAAGATGAGTGGTCAATTTGATGGAATCATAGTATTAAGGATAGACATTGTCTCAAATATTCTATTCATAACATAGAGTTAGAAACATAAGTTGTTGTGTTCAATTTATGCAAACTGTTGCTTTTCAGGTGAGATCTAACCCCAGAAATCTACACTTTCTCCCAACACACCCATGGGCACAACAAAACACTCTCCTCTCTCAAAACGTGCTCACTTTCAGTTGTCAGTCAGCTACTAAAGCCAAACACTGCCTCTATACTGAACAGCATGGTAAGGGAATTTAGATATTTTTATGCTTAGATATTAAGGTACAACAAAATATGAAAACCTCATTAGTTAAGAACACCTAATAAATTGCATGTTAGATTGATGATGAACAGGCCTTACATTAAGGTCAAGAATCAGATAACAATTCCATTGATGTTAATGGAAGAATTGCCCTAATTGGCACTATTGAGGCATGATTTCTTACATTTTCAAAGTGGAATGAAATATTATCTGAAAACAGGAAAACACACACGCGGTGATCATCCGTTAGTACCACATTAGATAGGGATGCTAATGTCCCTGAACCACAGCTGGGACCCATTTTACTAATAACAACAAACAAGTACAAAACTTCATGGAAGCCTGGTTACTGTGGGAAAAGTGAAGTGTTGGGTTTGCAAGGTGCTTCTCCTCCTCTTTTCTCCTCTATACTCCTGACTTATATTGTAACACTCAGGATGTTGCCAGCCAGCTAGTACGCTTTGCTTTCCCATTTGAAAATGTGAACTTTAAATCAGATTTTTTTGCAGGAGAAAATGAGTTTAGAAATCTCTGGTCTTGTCAGGAGGCAGAGCCTGCATGGATAAGCAGAATCAAATGCATTTAGCTTTCTGGCGAGGTCTGGGCAGTAACGATCCTACAAATCAGGTCTAGAATTCCAGATGCTCTGCCTGGGAATCTTGCCCAGGGCTTTTTTGGCTCTCATTTTTGCTGTCTCATATTTGCTATTTAATTTATATGCATCAAATTAACACTAACTTTCATATTTGGGCAAGAAAAGGGAGATGCTTACAAATTGCTGGAGTTAAGGAACTCTCCAAGGAACGAAGCTCCCAATCAACTTTCAGGTTTCCGTATTTTTAGAAAACATGAATATATATGGATTACTATAAAGACATGCAACACAGATCCTTAATTCTAGAATTGTGCTATCAATTAAGGATGCCATGAAAATATTTTAGGAGACAAGATCTACTTAGCATAGCATACCTGAATCTAAAGAGTAGCAAGCAATATTATTTTGGTTATATATTATTCTGGGCAGCCCTGAGATTCAGAAATGCTAAGGAAAACAAGAATATTTCCCCGTAAATGAGGGGAAATGAATAAATCACACTTTCTCATTTCAGAGTTTATAAGACAAGCAATAGTTTTTATCATTTTGTAATTGCTTTGGGGAAAACTCAGACTGAAATTGTTGGTGAATTAAAGTTTATTTATAAACTTGAGGATCTAGAAGATTCACAATACAATTCAAATCTAATCACAGGAATGACATCCCAGAGCACAAAAGTATGGGAAGTTTCTTGAGTGTGTTTAATTTTTTAACTAAACTTTCAGCAATATGTGCGCGCTTCGGCAGCACATATACTAAACTTTCAGCAATAGCTCTTTTCATCTAACACTCTAAAACAAATAAATGTAATATAGAGTGATTTTGTGATGGTAAGGATTTTTGAAAGCCTGCCAGCCATGGACCAGAGTGAAAAGGAATGCTTTGATGCACATGATTTTCTGTGTGCTGAGTTTTCGTCTGTGATTGATGGTATCACTGTGAAAGAAGCCTGACAACTCGGGGCGGAGGTGGGGGGAGAGGGACAAATGGACCTACAGTAGGATCTGATAATAGGCCATTAAGACAATCTTTAAACTACCCATGATGTCAATTTATAAAAATATTTATTTGGGAATTCCCTGGCAGTCCAGTGGTTAGGACCCCACGCTTTTACTGCAGAAGGCACAGGTTTGGTCCCTGGTCTGGGAACTAAGATCTTCCATGCCATGAGGCATGGCCAAATATATGTATATATATTTATCAACTACTTCTCTATTTTATTACTTTCCATTTTAATAAATATTTAAGTATTTCAATATTCTATATTTCAATACCCCAGATAAGTTATTTTTATACAGAAATATTATTTGAAACAAAAAAGTGACTACCCTTATTAATTAAATTAGTAGTTTAATTCATTTCTAAAGCTGGTGCAATTTGGTGAACCAAAAAGTTTAAAACACGGTGATGCTGATCCTCATCGTCTACTTGTGAACAAGAATGATCTAAATGAAAAGTTAGATAACAACACACACCCATATATTATCACGTGTCAAACTGGGCAAGACCACGGGCATTATAGCAGGTGATGTCGGAGAAAGTGGAGTGGGGCGGGCTGGGGAAGGGGGTATTGGTGGGGACTGGGATGGGCTGAGATGACAGGATAAAATGCTTCAGGTATGAACCTGAGAAAAGACACCTAATGAGCATGAAAATGAGGGGACCAGCCCAGAGAATCGTGCATGTGCAGAACAGTGGTTGACAAAGAACAGAAAGACCAAGTCTGGTCACTCATGATGACCTTGGTAGGCAGGCAGAGCTTTGTTAGGTTCAAAACCATTGGGAGCCCCTGATGGCTGTTAGAAGGAGAGAGTGAATTGATCAAAAGAGGATTTAGGAGCCGTTTGTAGAAAACATGGCAGCAGAGAAAACGTGGAGCCCAAGAGAGTAACAAGAAGCTGACGGCAGCATCCAGCTGTAAGGCTCTGGGAGCCTGGACCTGACGGAGCCAATTCTATTGCTTCTTGGGGCCACTCACTGTCCCCTGCAAAGGCCTGTAACTGTGTTACTATTTAATGCCCAACTATATTCAACAACTATCTTGCATTTACAAACGTTGTCACCTGAGCATTTAGATTCATTGTAAAGATATTTAATAATCATTTTTTTCCTTTAAAGTGATGAGATGTACATATTACACTTTTCTGAGGAAGAAACAGTTTCATCCAAGTTCTAACATTTACAAGCTAAAACATGACACACATTAATCACAAATAAAGGTTAACTTACATGTTTGCAGAAGAAAAGCATTCTGTAGCTGGTTGAGTTTAAGTGACTGTAGATATTTTCAGACATTTTGGAGTCAGTCTCCTTTGAAGGCAGTGACTGGTTTAAACTGCAGATCTAAACTAAAATATTTTAGAACTGCTTCTTACCTTTGTTTATTTTTTTTTAATAAACAGAGTTATCCAATGAAGATGAAGGAAAAAACCTCTTTGCTGGACCACAGTGCAATACATGGGCTATATATGTGGAACTCATACTTGTGAATGATGTATGTAAAGCTTGAGTGAAAATATGATTTAATGTATTTTAACTCCTGTTTTTCACAGAGCAAACAGTCTTACTGGAATTAAACTTATGATTTATTTTAATATATGATTATTCCTTCCTACTAAATGCCACAGAAAACCGTTGACATCTGCATTTCTAATAGCATGAAAATGCCTAAAATCTAAAAGGAGTCTTGTTTAGCAAATACACATCACTTAAATGAGAGTAGAAAACACTCATGCTAAAGACTGAGTTTGAAACCTCCAATTAGATTGCGGTAGCTATTCATCACAGCTCTTATATTTAAGATGGCAAGCTTATATTCTTTGTAAAGTCAGTCATGATGAGTTTCAGTGCTGTGTTTGAGTTCCCACAATTACGTATTGTTTGGGAAAATTAAAAAGAATGGACATCCACTTACATAGATTACAATGATGTTTTCTTGGCCACTTTTACCACTTCAGTTCTCAAGTCAGAGTGAGTGCCTCAGCAGCTCTGTACTTCTTCAATCTATGGACTCCGTCGTTATAATAGTGCCCTGATAGACATTTAAGTGTAAACTGCGAAACATTGAGAAAAACTGCATCATCTAAGTTGCTCATTTTACTCCTCTCTCTGCCCTTTACAACTGTATTTGGATTATTGTAAGCACCTGGCCAAATGATTCGTGTCAGTCAGTAGTAACAGGAAGCCTAATTACCTTCCAGTTTCTGAGTCTTTGCAGCCGTCGTAGTGTTTCATGTTGTCACTTCTGTTTATTTGTTGATTCTAAAACCTTCATCAACAGTGAAAATAGGCATTAGGGTACAGAAAGATTTTATTTTTATGTGAACTATAAATATTTTGTTGATTTCGTATATGCCATAGTATTTATAAGAAAGTATTCTTTTAAGTTCATATTTTACATGGGTTGATAGTAGTAATACCATAATTTGCTTGTTAAATAAACGAAGTTATATTTAGGTATTTACATATTGTGAATTTATAGACATCTTACACATATGATCAATCCTCATTATTCATGAATTCCCTATTTACAGATTTGCTAACTGATATTTTTTTTGTGAGACAAAAGTCAATCCCTGTGGCCCTTCTGTGGTTATTGGTAGAGCAGGAAGGATTTTAGTCTCTGATGTGTGTTTCCAGTTGAGGTTGGACACAGCTCTGCTCTGTCTTGTTTCAGCTCCCATACTAAACAAGTATTCTTTTCATAGTCTATTTACTGACACATTTTTCACATTTTTGTGCTTTTTGTTGATGATTTCACTATTTAAAATGGTCCCCACACTGGTGCTGAGGTGCTGTCTAGTGTCCTAACACGAGAGAGCTGGGATGTGCCTTCTGGAGAAAGGGCGTGAGTGAGATATGCTTCTTTCAGGCATCAGTTTCATAGTAATAATTCAAGGGTGGAGTTGCTGATAAGACTAGGGAGTGTGCAGGGCCTGCACGTCTTTAATCTGGACTCAGGTGGTCTCCTAATCTTGATGAGCTTCTCTAGTTCCTTTAATCTGGCCTCAGGTGGTTTCTTGGCTGCTCCTCCTTTGTCTTTGCATCTGCTCCCTGCCTTGATCAGCAACTGTTTGAATCTGTCCTTTGGGACTTGGAAGGTCTTGGAGGATGGAGTCTGTTCCCTACAAATAAGCAATGAGGGACACAAAGGCTTCTGTACCAGAGAGCCCCACAGGGTCCTGCTCAGTTTCATGATCATTTAAATTTTTAGGAAAGGCTCATAACTGGGGTCAATACAATAGACCTCCAAAGCTCCTATGGCGTTGAAGCTGTCAACACCTAGCAGAGTGCCTTCTGTAAAGAGAGAGTAACTCACTTTATGTCTGAGCGGGGCTAGAGCATGCTTTCACGCGGAGTAACAGTGTCATGGATTTGGATTTAGCTGGAAGTGATGCCTGAGTTTATGCAGGTCATCCTCTGGCTTCACAGAAGGGAAATGCCAAGCCCAGGGAGGTTAGGGTGCCTGCCCGAGGCCACATGCTGGGGCAGAGATGGAAGTCCTATGAGCGCGTCTCCCCCTCAGATCACCCTTCCTGTGAGTCCAGAAGCCAACTACAGAAGAGCAGATATTTTCACTACTTTGGGGTGTCATCCCAAGCCCCAAGGGAACTTGTTAGCTTACAAACATATTACTTTTCTTCCTCATTATTTTAAGCACATTTTGTGATTAGAAGTCAGGTATTCCCAATTAACTTAGAACAGAAATGTTATCTTTTCATTTTAAGAAAGCAAGCAACATTTTGAAAGGCACCCTTCTATTAATTTGTGACGACACTCAAATACCCATACTAAAGCTGAACTTTCAATAGGAAAACAGAAACTCAGCTGTGTTCAGTTTGGAACCCATGATTGGATGCTAAGCAGGTCAAGCTGGGAGGCACAGTGGGCAGTACTGCAAAGAAATGATTTGAGAAGAATTTACTCGGTACAGGCAGTGTTTGGGAGCCCAGCGCTCTGCGCCCGCCACCCCCCCCCCCCCCATCCCCTGCCCGAGACTCAGTAACCTGCACAGGTGATTGGCAGGGCCTACCAACAGCTGATTTCAACAAAACCCACTTGATTATGTCTTGAAGACTTGTTGCTTTTGGAAGGAGTTGAAATTAAAGAGTAACTGATTTGTTTCATGTCTTATAGCAGGCATAGGAAACTATACAAGGATAGGGATATACTTAAGGTACGATATGTTCTCCTACTGTACATTTTATTACATGGAGCAAAATTTCAGCACTGGCTCCCTTCAGCAATGACAAGGGAGAAAGTCCACAGTTAAGATGAAAGTCTCCTCTTTCACACGTAGGAAATGAAATGCCGTAAACCTGATGGTATTAATTTTAGGGTTTTATTTCTTCCTTTTTATTACCCTCTTTAGGATAGAAACACATTCCTAGCCCTGTAAAAATTTTAGTCAATAAATTTTGCAAGTTCTCTAAGTGACGCGATAACCAGTCCCTGTCGCCTTCCTCTGCAGTTCCTTTTGGTCAGCACAGTGAAAGATAATGGCAATATGTAATTTGTGAACATCTAAAACAAAAGGCATCCCTTTAAAGATAAATAAGTCAATAAGAAAAAAAGTACGGTGAAAGCCTTTAGCAGATATTTATCTTTTGACATTTTTCATTCCTTTCTTCTTATTTTCCTTCAACCATATGAAGCAATCAACAAACAATTTGGGGGTACTTGGATGCCTTCAGACCATGCTATGCACTACAAGGTCTGGAAAGGAATAAAGAACATATTCCCCATTGTCAAGAATATGATGTCTGCCACACCAGGTTCTAAGAGATACAAACATCACTTAGGATATCAATAGGAGGATGGGTAACATGGTGTTCCTCGATCACCTTTAGACACATGGACCCTGAAAGCTTCCCCCAACTCCACCATTCGCAACACAAGTTAAACGGGTCTAAGTCTCGCGATAAAGAACCCCGGGGGGCTTCCACGGCACCCAGCAATCCCTCTGTGTCTCGTGTCTCACGATAAAGAACCCCGGGGACTTCCACGGCACCCAGCATTCCCTCAGAACCTTGGCAGAGGAAGTTTCGAGCGTTTGGTCTGTGGAGGTCTCTTGCGACAGTGGCGTTTTGTGGAAAAAAGTTTGGGAAATTCCGAATTAGCGAGCCTCCGAAGACATTTTACGGTTTAACGTGTGAGTGCAAACTCGGAGCGCTGTGTGGAGAAGAGAAAGATCAGTGTGCTGGAGGCTGGGGAAGAAAAGAACTTCAGGAGGTTGGACTCCGAAAGAAATAAAAGTGTAGCTGAAAAAAAAAAAGCGGAATACTGAGGTGAGGAGGGGAAGATTTTGGTTCCAGCCCCCAAAGTGGTGACGTTGCTCATTTGGGAGGCCGGATGGGCAGATGGGCGGACAGTGATTACTAGGAACTTTGTCTAAGTTACACATTTGTGTATTATTTGTGTGCTTGCTTTTACAATATTTATTCCATACAACAAAGACTTGTTCTTATTATCAGATGTTTTCCTGAACTCACTTAGGCTTACCTCAGAAGAACTGATAATGTGTATAGATCTTTACTTCCATGATTTTATATGTGTGTGTGCATGCAGTATTTGCAAACAGGTGTGCAAATACGCTGTCTTGGCCAAAAAAAAAAAGTTGAGACACCAAGGTGAACCTGTGTTGCAAGAGTAGGCGGCACCTGTTCATTCTTCTCTCAAGTGCGCTGGCTCCAGGGATGAGAATAAACAGTGTGAACTCTTATATAAGGTTCTCTTTTGGCCGGTCATCCAATCAGTACGTCATGAATTTATACCTGAAACTAATGAACTGAGCTGAAAATAGCCAACTTGAACATTTTGGTTGCTCCTCAATTTCAGTGTATTCATTTTTTTTAAAGTATATCTCATTTTAAAGTATCCTTTAATATTTAATTAGCTACTTATGCCTATGTGGTTTTGATCTGAAAACATAACCAAGTTTGAAGGTAACTGAACTGAAAACCCTTGAGACACAGGAAATATTTTAGAAATACTGTTGTCTGCTTGGAAAGCCATTTTTCCTTTCATCACCCTAAGATGTTATTGTTAAGCGGATGTCTTGAATCTGGGGAAATGATATATATGAACTTTTGTGTTGCGTGTATATAAATGTATGCATATAAATATATATATATATGCAGCAAAGAATAAGGATAACAGGAATAACATGTAAGATTGGACCATGGCAAATTGCTGAAATTAGATTGTTTCTGAAGTCCAATAATGGCAATTTCATTATAAATCTATAAATTTAAACCTAATAGTTTAGCTTACTCCATACCAATCTCCTCACTTGAGTAGACAGTTTACCAGCTGTGTATGGGGCCTGGGGGCATTTGACTCCTGTCACATTCCCAGTTTGGGTCACAACTTTCCTGGCCTCCTCCACTCACAGGTCATTCTACTCTATATCTTGCTGTCTCCTAAACATTACTGGACAGGCTGATTACTCATAGCTGTCCTTATATGCTGATCCATTTCTTGTTCAGCAAAATCTCAGACTTTAGAGGGCAAAGGAAGTTCTTGTGTTGTGTGCAGTATCACAGACACAGAATTAGTCAACTATTGTTGCTCTTTCTCTGTCATCGGTCCCTAGTTCTATGACTCTTGATGTTGTCTAGAAGATCCCAGAAATCCAGGTACCTGAGAGGACCCTGTCCAGGTATGACAGCCTGTGATTACCTGATGTCTCTACTGAATTGCTTGGCAGGGATGCCAAAGGCCTGAATAGAAGACTGGCCCTAGGACAAATGCTCCCAAGAAAATATTCACCGCCAATTCAAGCAAACTCATTTCTATTTTCTCCCCTATATTTCATTCTCTGTTGGCCCCCACTGTGATTATAAATCAGAATAACTACCAGCTTCCATGGATTACCACCATGTGTGTATTACATATGCACATCTATACAATATCAACACAATGATCTGAAAATAGAAAATTGCAGTGGGTTTTCTCCACATGTGGTTTCCGTAATATCAAATCTAATTACCCAGTTGCGGAGAATTAGACTTTACAGGAGGTGCTAAATATAATCTAACGAGTTTTGTGACAGACGTTTTTTTCACAGAAACAGGAACAATTGTTTGTTATGGCTTTCACATGATGTGAAAGGCTACACTGCCTTCCTACCTACTGGTAAAGAAATTCTTCTCTAACTATAACCATTTGTCACAGCCTCTACCTCTGCTAACTACTATCCATCTGAACGCAGGCTGCTGTGCCAAAGAGCTGGTTTTCAGATTCCTCCTTTTAGAAATCTAATGTAGTCTCAAAAGGACCTTCATTTTTTTTTTCGCTAGTGAATAGATGAATCTCTCTTTGTTATTAAGTATAGCATTTAACTAATACAAGTCAGTGAATAATTATGGAGTAGCTTCTTTGTTTAAGACTCTGGTGGGTTAGGGTGCCTAGTAGGTGTTCAATGAATTTTTCTTAAACTCAAAGAAGTAAGACAAAGGCCTGCTCTCAAAGACTTTATAATCCTCTCACAAGAGTACTGTGCATTCGTGTAATACTTTCATTTCATCACGCATATAATCAAATCCTACCTACCCACAGCAGATATTAGACTTCTCATTTTACGAGTGAGGAAACCAAAGCACAGAGGAAACTAGAGCTTTGGCCAAGAGTTCTGTATTAGTCAGGGCTATCCAGAGAAATGGACAAAGAGGAGAGATATGTATATAAGGGATGTTGGCTGTGAGGAATTGGCTCATGTGAATATGGAGGCTGAGAAGTCCCACTGTCTGCCCTCTGCAAGCTGGAGACCCAGGAAGGCCAGTGGTGTGGTTCAGTCCTAAAGCCTGAGAACCAGGGGAGCTGTTGGTATAAACACCAGTCCAGGGGCAGGAGAAAATGAGATGAGATGGATGTCCTAGATCAAGCAGTGAGGCAGGAAGAGAAGGTGAATTCCTCCTTTCCTCACGTTTTGTTCTGTTTAGGCCCTCATCAGATTGGATGGTGCCCCCCCTACAGTGGAGACGGCCGCCCATTTTACTGGTCCTCCAGTACAAAGGCTAATCTCACCTGGAGACAAGCTCATAGACACACCCAGATACAGTGTTTTCAACCTGGACACCCAGTGACCAGTCAAGTTGACACGTAAAATTAGCCATCACAGGTTGCAAGCTAAGTAGTAGTGAAGCTAAACTAAACTCCAGGCTTTCTAAGGTCTAATCCAATGCTAGTTTCACCAAACCTCCCTGGCTCAGGAAATCAAACTGAAAAGGAAATATCTTGGTAAAAGGAAGAAAGCAATATCCATTTATTCGGTCACTGATACCACAAATGAGTAGAAAAAAAAAGTCCCACTTTCAACAACTCGTGGCCCTCAGTTAATATTTTGTGGCCATAGAGCATTGTTTATCACAGTCATATCATATTTATAGGGCTATAAACTTTTTAGTTATAAAAAAAAATCCATGTCTAAAAATTTTTTACTTCACTCAGTGGAAAGAAAATGTTAAAACCTTGGGGTCCACAGTAATTTTTGGAGATGCCATGAATTTTTTTCAACCATTTAATATTGGAGAGTTATTCTCCGATGCATTTTTTAAGTATGTGTGCATGTATGTGCATTAAAGCGCTTCCTTTTTTATTGGAGGTTAAGGGTTCTGTAGAAATCCTTTAAAAGACTGAATTATTATGGAAAATCATTTCAGAATTTGAGAACATTGTTACTTTTTATTTCCCAAAGCTTCATGGCAAAGATAGATGCTCTGGAAAACTTTGCAAGCTCTTCAAATTTTACAGTAATGGAAAAGTTGCCTGAAACCTATTACAGATAATAGTACCTGGTTAATTTCCTATTGCTTTTCTCTCACCAAGCAACATTAAACAGAGAAGAGAAAGATCACATACTTTTCTGATTGGCTGATACTCATGTTAGCTAATACAAATGACTAAACAGGAATAATAAAGAAGGGAAATTGCTTTTCTCTTAGTTCTGTCAGTCACAAAATAGTATTGAATTTAGTTCTGCCAAAAATTGTCAAGGTATGTGATGTCATTTTGCCTCCATCCATTTGTTCCTTGCTTATTTTTGTATTTAATGAGATAAAAAACATTCAATACTGTACATTAAATTTTCCCTATATTTTAAATTTATTTTGAATGATAATCCTTAAATCTGAAATAAATTCTGGGGTAAAAGTACACTCATGATGGCCTTTTATCATGAGGACTTGAGTAGCAGCAGACAAACTGAAAACCTTTCTGGGGGATGAACTCCAGGGCAAGAGAATTACAACTGTCAAGCTCGCTGTCAAGATCAGAAATCACATTGTCGTCCTTCAGCTCTAAATCAAGGAACTACAGTCTGTGAGTCAAATCTGGTCCACCACCTGTTTTTGTAAATAAAGTTTTATTAGAACACAGCCACACCATTTTTTTTAGTATTGTCTGTGGCTGCTTTTGCACTACAACTGCAGAGCTGAGTAACTCTAAGAGAGACTATATGACTCACAAAGTCTAAAATATTTACGCTCTGGTCCTTTACAGGAAAAGTTTGCCAATCTCTGCTATACATCTTTCTCCTTTCCCTTCCTCTCCTGCAGAAAGCAATAACTAGTGGGAAAAGCCTAGACTCTTTTATGGCAAGAAGGGAAAATAATGCATTTTCTCCCTAGACTGTGCAGATGATACTTCTGGGCCCCTGCCAGCCTCATGCATTTTGAAGGGCCCAGGAATTAGAAGCCATTTCTGGCTCTTCAGTAGCACAGCCTTCACTCCACTTCACTGCTCTCTGAACAGAAGCAGAAATATCAGGGTATCCAGAAACAACTGAATTTTTAATTGATGGGGATGGTAGAGTTTATTTAGTGCATCGCTGTCACTTTATTGATGAGAAAATTGAGGTATGTTTCCATTTTAAGATAGAGGATGGCTGTCTGTGAAAACTGAAGATATGGAGCAGAACATTCAACTATTACTACTTTCAACTTTTATATTTTCCATCACCACTTAATATGTTTTAATTTCAATTATTCATCTGAAACTATAACAACAAAATTTAAGTAAACATCTCTAAAATTGTCAGTGAAGGATATAATATTAAATTAAGTACAGCCACATTTTGTTTCACTTTTTTTGTTTGTGGGGTTTTTTGGTTTCTTTTCATTGGAGTATAATTGCCTTACAATATTACATTAGTTTCAGGTGTATGATGTAGTGATTCAATATTTTTATACATTGCAAAATGATCACCATGATAAGTCTAATTATCATTTATCACCATGCAAAGTTATTACAGTATTATCAACTATATTTCCTATGTTGTACGTTACATCCCCATAATTTATTGACTTCATAACTGGAAGTTTGTGCCTCTTAATCTCCCTCACCTATTTCACTCATTGCCCCACTCCCTCCCCTCTGATAATCACCAGTTTGTTCTCTGTATCTATAAGTCTATTTCTGTTCTATCCTGTTTGTATTATTTTTTAGATTCCAAATATCAATGAAATTATACAGTACTTATCTTTCTCCATCCCACTTATTTCACCTAGCGTGACATGTTCTAGGTCTATCCATGTTATCAAAATGGCAAGACTGCATTTTTTTTTTATGGCTGAGTAATATTCAACTGTATATGTGTATCACATCTTATTTATCCATTCTTCTATCAGTGGACACTGAGGTTGCTTCTGTATCACTGTGATTGTAAATAGTACTGCAGTGAAAATAGAGGTGTATATCTTTGCAAATTAGTAGTTATTTCCTTTGAAAAATATCAAGAAGTGGAATTGCTGGTTCATTTGGTAGCTTATTTTTAATATTTTGAGGAATCTCGATACTGGTTTTTCTAGTAACTGAAGCAATTTACATTCCCACCAACAGTGCACAAGAGTCCCCTTTGCTCCACATCCTTGCTAACACTTATTTGTCATTTTCTGGATAAATAGCCATCCTGACAGGTGTGATGTAATATCTCATTGTGATTTTGAATTTCATTTCCCTGAGGATTAATGATGTTGAGTGTCTTTTTCATGTGTCTGTTGGCCATCTGTATGTCTTTGTTGGAAAATTTCTATTCAGGTCCTGTGCCCATTTTTAATACGGTTACTTTTTTTTTTTTAAATTGAGTTGTATGAGGTTTTTTTTTTTAATGTTTTTGGATATTAACCTCTTAGATATACCATTTGTAAGTATCTTCTTTCATTCAGTAGGCTGCCTTTTTGTTTTGCTGATAGTTTCTTCACTGCTTTATGTAGTCCCAATGTTTTTTTTTTTTTCCTACCCGTGACTCATTTATTTTGTAACTGAATTTTTTTTGTTTCTTTTGTTTTTGTTTTCTGTTTTAAGCTCTTTATTGGAATATAATTGCTTTACCCTCTTGTACCAGCTTTGAGGTACACCAAAGTGAATCAGCTGTATTTATACATATATCCCCATATCCCCTCCCTCCTTCAACTCCCTCCCACCCTCCCTGTCCTCGCCCTCTAAGGCATCACCCATCATCGAGTGATCTCCCTTTGTTATACAGCAACTTCCCACTAGCTATCTGTTTTACAGTTGGTAGTGTATATATGTCTATGCCACTCTCTCACTTCATCTGAGCTTCCCCTTCGCCCCCCGCCCCCCCCAATCCCGTGTCCTCCAGTCCATTCTCTACATCTGCATCTTTATTCTTGCCCTGTCACTGGGTTCATTAGTACCATGTTTTTAGATTCCATATATGTGAGTTAGCATACGGTATCTGTTTTTCTCTTTCTGGCTTACTTTGCTCTGTATAACAGACTCTAGGTCTATCCACCTCATTACATATAGTTCAATTTCATTCCTTTTTATGGCTCAGTAATATTCCATTGTATATATATGCCACATCTTCTTTATCCATTCATCTGTTGCTTCCATGTCCTGGCTATTGTAAATAGTGCTGCAATGAACATTATGGTACATGTTTCTTTTTGGATTATGGTTTTCTCTCGGTATATGCCCAGTAGTGGAATTACGGGATCATAAGGTAGTTCTATTTGTAGTTTTTTAAGGAACCTCCAAACTGTTTTCCATAGTGGCTGTACCAACTTACATTCCCACCAGCAGTGCAGGAGAATTCCCTTTTCTCCACACCCTCTCCAGAATTTATTGTTTCTAGATGTTTTGCTGATGGCCATTCTGACCGGTGTGAGGTGATACCTCATTGTGGCTTTGACTTGCATTTCTCTAATAATTAGTGATGCTGAGCATCTTTTCATGTGTTTCTTGGCCATCCGTATGTCTTCTTTGGAGAAATGTCTATTTAGGTCTGCTGCCCATTTGTGGATTGGGGTATTTGCTTTTATGGTATTAAGCTGCATGTGTTGCTTGTATATTCTGGAGATTAATCCTTTATCCATTGCTTCGTTGGCAAGTATTTCCTCCCATTCTGAGGGTTGTCTTCTTGTCTTGTTTATGGTTTCTTTTGCTGTGCAAAAGTTTTTAAGTTTCATTAGGTCCCATTTGTTTATTCTTGATTTGATTTCCATTATTCTAGGAGGTAGGTCAAAAAGGATCTTGCTTTGATGTATGTCAGAGTGTTCTGCCTATGTTTTCCTCTAGGAGTTTTATAGTGTCTGGCCTTACATTTAGGTCTTTAATCCATTTGGAGTTTATTTTTGTGTATGGTATTAGGAAGTGTTCTAATTTCATTCTTTTACATGTTGCTGTCCAGTTTTTCCAGCACCACTTATTGAAGAGGTTGTCTTTTTTCCATTGTATATTCTTGCCTCCTTTGTCAAAGATAAGGTGCCTATATGTGCTTGGGTTTACCTCTGAGTGCTCTATTCTGTTCCATTGATCTTCCTTTCTATTTTTGTGCCAGTACCATACTGTCTTGATCACTGTGGCCTTGTAGTATAGTTTGAAGTCAGGAAGCCTGATTCCACCTACTCCATCTTTCCTTCTCAAGATTGCTTTGGCTATTCAGGGTCTTTTGCATTTCCATGCAAATCATAAGATTTCTTGTTCTAGTTCTGTGAAAAATGCCGTTGGTAATTTGATCGGGATTGCATTGAATCTGTAAATGGCTTTGGGTAGTACAGTCATTTTCACAATGTTGATTCTTCCAATCCAAGAACAGGGCATGTCTCTCCATCTGTTTGTATCATCTTTGATTTCTTTCATCAGTGTCCTATAGTTTTCTGCATACAGATATTTTGCCTCCTTAGGCAGGTTTATTCCTAGGTATTTTATTCTTTTTGTTGCAATGGTAAATGGGATTGTTTCCTTAATTTCTCTTTCTGCTTTTTCGTTGTTAGTGTATAGGAATGCAGGAGATTTCTGTGCATTAATTGTGTATCTTGCTACTTTACTAAGTTCATCGATTAGTGCTAGCAATTTTCTGGTAGGGTCTTTAGGGTTTTCTATGTATAATATCATGTCATCTTATCAGATATACCATTTTTAAATATCTTTTTTCATTCAGTAGGCTGTCTTTTTGTTTTGTTGATAGTTTCCTTCACTGTTTGATGTAGTCCCAATGTTTATCTTTGTTTTTATTTCCCTTGCTAGAGGAAACATATCCAAAAAAATATTGCTAAGACTAATGTCAAATAATATACTGCCTATATTTTCTTCTAGGAGTTTTATGGTTTCAGATCTGACATTTAAGTCTTTAATCCATTTTGAGCATACTTTTTTATGGTGTGAGGAAATGTTCTAATCTCATTGTTTTACACGTAGCTGTCTAGTTTTCCCTGCACCACTTATTGAAAAGAATGTCTTTTCTCCACTGTATATTCTTGCCTCATATTTCATAGATTAATTGACCATAGATACATGGTTTTATTTCCAGGTTTTCTATTCTGTTCCATTGATCTATGTGTCTGTTTTTGTACCAGTACCATGCTGTTTTGATTACTGTAGCTTTGTAGTATAGTCTGAGGTCTAGGAGAGTGATACCTTTAGCTTTATTCTTTTTTCTCAAGAATGCTTTGGAAATTCAAGGTCTTTTGTGGTTCCATAGGATTGTTTACTCTAGTTCTATGAAGAATGTCATAGGTTTTTTGATAGGGATTGCATCAAATCTGTAGATTGCTTTGGGTAGTATGGACATTTTAACAATATTAATTCTTCCAATCCAAGACCATGGGGTATCTTTCCATTTTGTGTCTTCTGTTTCCTTCATCAGTGCTTTATAGTTTTCAGATATTTTATAGTTTTCAGAGTATAAGTCTGTCACCTTGGTTAAGTTTATTCCTGGGTATTTAATTATTTTTGATGAGATTTTAAATGGGATTTTTTTTTTACTTCCTATTTCTTATATTTCACTATTAGTGGATAGAAATGCAACATATTTCTGTATATTAATCTTGTACCTGCAACTTAGCTGAATTTATTTATAATTTCTAATAGTTTTGGGGTGGAGATTTTAGGGTTTTCTCTGTAAAATATTATGTCATATACAAATAGTGCCAGTTTTATTTCTTCCCTTCCAGTTTGGATGCCTTTTATTTCTTTTTCTTATCTGATTGATGTGGCTAAGATTTCCAATACTATGTTAAATAGAAGTGGCAAAAGTGGGCATCCTTTTCTTGTTCCTGGTCTTAGAGGAAATGCTTTCAGCTTGTCACTGTTGACTATGATGTTGGTGGTAGGCTTGTCATATATGATGTTTATATATGACCTTTATTACATTGAAGTATATTTTTCTATACCCACTTTGTTGAGAGTCTTTATCATGAAAGTATGTTGAATTTTGTCAAAAGCATTTTCTACATCTGTTGAAATGATATTATTTCTATTCTTTAATTTGTTAATGTGTATAATGTTGATTGATTTATGGATATTTAATCATGAATCCCTAGGATAAATTCCACTTGATCATGGTACATGATACATGAACCATTTAATATATTGTTGAATTTGATTTTCTAATATTTTGTTAAGGATTTTTGCATCTAAATTTATCAGTGATATTGGACTGTAATTTTCTTTTTTGTGGTGTCTTTGTTTGGTCTTGGTAACAGAGTGAGGCTGACCTCAGACAATGAGTTCTGAAGTGTTTCTTCCTCTTCAATTTTTTGGAATAGTTTGAAAAGGATAGGTGTTAACTCTTCACAGGTAGAATTCACCTGTGAAGCCATCTGGTCCTGGACTTCTGTTTCTAAGGAGTTTTATTATTACTGACTCACTTTTGTTACTGGTAATCATTCTGTTCACATTTTATATTTCTTTCTGATTCAGTCTTTAGAAACTGTACATTTTTTAAGGAATTTATTCACTGCTTCTCAGTTGCCCATTTTATTGGCATGTAGTTGTCTGTAGTAATCTCATGATCTTTTGTATTTCTGTGGTGTCAGTTGTAACTTTTCTTTCATTTCTGAAATTATTGATTTGGGCCCCTCCTCATTTTTTTCCTGATGAGTCTGGCTAAATGTTTATCAGTTTTGTTTATCTTTTCAAAAAACAAAAGCTCTTGGGTTCACTGATTTTTTTTTCTGTTGCTTCTTTGTTGTCTTTATTTGTTTTTCAGATTTCACGTATTAGTGAAATTATATGGTGTTTGTCTTTGGCTGACTTATTTCAGTTAGCATAATACCCTCTAGGTCATCTATGTTGTTGAAACAGGAAAGACTTCATTCTTTTGTATGGCTGAGTAATATCCCATTGTGTATATACCACATCTTTATCCATTCTTCTGTCAGTGGGCAGTTAGGTTCCTTCCATATCTTGGCTATAGTGAATAATGCTGCAGTGAATGTAGGGGTGCATATATCTTTTTGAATTAGAGGTGTTTTTTTTCCTTTGGAAAAAAACCCAGAAGTGGAATTGCTGGATCATAGCATAGTTCTATTTTTAATTTTTTGAGGAACCTTCAAACTGTTTTCCATAGTGACTGCACCAATTACATTCTGACCTTAAGGGTTCCCTTTGATCCACATCCTCACCAACACTTGTTATTTGTTGTCTTTTTTATAATAGCCATTCTCACAGGTGTGAAGTGATGTTTATTATTTCTTTCCTTCTACTAACTTAAGTTTTTGTTTGTTCTTCTTTCCCTAGTTCTTTTAGATTTGAGCTTGGATTGTTTGAGATTTTTCTTGTTTCCTGAGGTAGGCGTTTATCACCATAAGCTTCTCTCTTTGAACTGCTTATGCTGTATCCCATAAAGTTTGGATCACTGTGTTTCTATATTCGTCTCCAGGTATTTTTTTATTTCCTCTTTGATTTCTTCAGTGACCCTATGGTTATTTAGTAGCATATTGTTTAGCCTCAACCTAGTTGTGTATTTTGCAGTTGTTGCAGTTGATTTCTAGGCTCATAATTTTGTGGTCAGAAAAGATGGTTGATATGATTTCAGTCTGCCTAAATGTACTGAGACTTGTTTTTTGGCCTAACATGATTTTTCCTGGAGAATGGTCTGTATGCACTTGAAAAGAGTATGTATTCTACTGCTTTTGGATGAAATGTTTCATATGTATATCTATAAAGTCAATCTGGTCTCATGTGTCATTTAAGGTCAGTGTTTCCTTATTGATTTTCTGTCTGAATGATTTGTCCATTGATGTAAGTGAGGTGTTAAAGTCTTCTACTGTTGTTGTGTTGCTGTCAGTTTCTCCCTTTATGTTTGTTGATATTTGCTTTGCATATTTAGATGTTCCCATGTTGGGTGCATATATATTTACAATTGCTGTATGTTCTTGTTGGGTTGATCCCTTTACCATTATGTAATGTCCTTCTTTTTCTTGTCTTCTTTGTTTTAAAGTCTGTTTTGTTTGGTATAAGTGTTGCTACTACTGACTTCTTTTACATTAGCATGAAATACCTTTTTCCATCCCCTCACTTTCAGTCTGTTTGTATCTTTAGATCTGAAATGGGTCTCTTGAAGGCAGCATATATATGAGTCTTGTTTGTTAATCCATTCAGTCACCCTCTCTCTTTTGATTGTAGCATTAAGTCCATTTATATTTAATGTAATTATCAGTAGCTCTGTACTTATTGCCATTTTGTTCATTGTTTCATGGTTGTTTTTGTAGTTCTTGTTTGTTGCTTTCTTCCTTTATTCCCTACTCTTGTGATTTGATGACTGCTTTTATTGTTATGTTTGGATTCGTTTATGGTTTTTGTGTGTGTATTTGTTATAGATTTTTGTTTTGTGATTACCATAAGTTTCATTTATTACTATATATATACACACACACATATATATACACACATACACATATATATAAAGTTGAGATTATTTTTAGTTGATGATCTCTTAAGTTTGAATGTATTCTAACAAGTGCATTTTTCCTCCTCCCCTTGCACGTTTAATGTTTTAGACATTATATTTTACATATTTTCATTCTGTGTATCCCTTAACTACTTATTGTGGATATAGCTGATTTTACTGCTTTGTCTTTCAGCCTTCTCACTAGCTTTATAAGTGGTTGATCTACTACCTTTACAGTGTGCTTGCCTTTACCAGTGGGACTTTTCCTCTCAAAATGTTCATATTTCTAGTTGTGGTCTGCTTTTTGGTTTTTTGGGTTGTTTTTCCATCTTAAAGAAGTCCCTTTAACAATTTTGCTGATTTAGTGGTGCTGAACTATTTTAACTTTTGCTTGTCTGTAAAGCTTTTGTGCTTTCCATCAAATCTGAATGAGAGCCTTACTGGGTAGAATATTCTTGATTGTAGGTTTTTCCTTTCATCACTTTGAATATATCATGCCACTCATTTCTGGCCTCAAAGTTTCTGCTGAAAGATCAGCTGATTGTCTTATGGGAGTTCCCTTGTATGTAAGTAGTTGCTTTTCTCTTTTGCTTTTAAGAGTCTCTCTTTAACTTTAATTTTGCCATTTTAATTATAGTATGTCTTGGTGTGGACTTCTTTGGGTTCATCTTGTTTAGGACTCTGTGCTTTCTGTATCTGGATGTCTGTTTTCTTCCCCAGGTTAAGAAAGTTTTCAGCTATATTTCTTCAAGTAAGTTCTCTGGCCCTTTCTCTTTCCCTTCTCCTTCTGGGACCCCTATAATGTGAATTTTGTTTGCTCAGAAGTCTCTTAAACTGTCCTCTTTTTTTTCATTATTTTTTCTGTTTTCTGTTCAACTTGGATGATTTCCACTACTCTGCCTTCCAGCTTGCTGATCTGTTCCTCTGTATCATTTAATCTAATGTTAATTTCTTCTGTGTTTTTTTTTTTAATTTCAGTTATTGTATCCTTCAACTGTATTTGTTATTTTCGTTACGTTTCTAACTCTTCCTTAAACTTCACACTGTGTTCCTCATTTCTTCTCCCAAGTTAATTGAATATCTTTGTGATCATTATCTTGAACTCTTTATTGGATAGATTCCTTATGTCTACTTTGCCTAGTTCTTTTTCTGGGGTTTTATCTTGTTCCTTTGCTTGGAACATATACCTTTGTGTCCTTATTTTGCCAAATTCTCTATGCTTATTTCTATGTATTAGGTAGGTTGTTTCCATTTCCCATCTCGGGGAAGTAGTCTCATGTAGGAGATGTCCTATGGGACCCAGCAGCACACTACCCTCCTGTCACCTGAGCTACATGCTCTAGGGGTGCTCCCTATATGGGCTCTGTGGGCTCTTCTTTTGTGGCAGGCTGACTGCTGTGGAGGTGCTGGTAGGTATGGTAGGCCTCTGTCCCATTTGGCTCCCAGGCCCTGCCTTTTGCAGTGGCTGCTGGTCCACTGGCTGCCAGGGCCAGATCCCAGCATGGCTGGCTGTGGGGCCCAGGGAGCCCAGGTTTGGTGCTGGCCTGCTGGTAGGCAGGTAAGCCCCCAGGGCTAATAGGCTGGAAGAAGAACTCCAAGCTGGTGCTTGCCTGTACCAGTGTCTTCCTGATAAAATGAGCTCCCCAAAGTGGCTGCCTCTAGCATCTGTGTCCTCAAGGGGTTGTTCCAGTTGCCTCCTGCCTCTCTGGGCATCTGTCTGAGATCAGCAAGTAGGTCTGACTCAGGCTTCTTTCAGTCCTCTACACTTGGACTCAGAGCTCCTGAGACTTTGTGCACACCCTTTAAGAGGAGCATCTCTGTTACCCACAGTCCTCTGGCTCTCTCGTACACAAGCCCTGCTGGTCATTAATGCCAGGTGTTCCAGGGGCTCATATTTCCCATCCAAGACCCCTGTGCTTGGGAGCCCAATGTGGAACTCAGAACCTTGCAGTTGTGATTATCCTCCTATTTGTTGATCGCCTACCTGGGGGTGTGGGTCATGACTAAACCGTATCTCTGGCCCTCCTGCCCATTTCATCGTGTTTTTTTCTTTATATCTTCAGCTGTGGGAAATCTTTTCTGCTAGTCTGCAGGTGGTTCTTGTAGGTGGTTGCTGTGTAAATAGCTGTAATTTTGGTGTTCCCGTGGAAGGAGGTGAACTCAGGGTCTTCCTGCTCCACGATGTTGGCCACACCCACCACAGTTGTGCTTATTATATACATGGAATCACCAAATTCAGTGTTTTGCAAACAAACACAAAATATTCTTAATCTCTATCTACAGAGCAACAGCAAGAGAAAGACACTTTTACTTATTGCGGGGCTCTGGAGGAGTGTCTACAGTTTTTAAAACTGACTACAAATATATTTTTAGAGGTAGGAAGTACGTTCTGTCTAGTGTCTGTCCATGCTTGCCAACTTTGCTGGTCCATAAACTATTCAGTGACTCCACTCAGTGTGATGCTGGCTTTCAGCTTCCTTTCACCTCAGTCACCAAGAGCAACAAGTGCCACTGCAGGTCAGTCCCCAAAGAAACATGTATCTTCCTTATCCTTTGGGCAGTTACTTACATGTGTAGTAGTTTCAGAGTTTATGTTTATTACTCCCTGGAGACATCTGTCTGCTGGGTTTGGTTTTCCTGATGTTGTACCACATCATTAAGTCTACTGCCAAGAGTACTTTACTCACAAAGATTTTGCTTTCTGCTCTTTTAGTCACTTTATATTTTTTTTATTTATTTATTTATTTATTATTTATTTATTTATTTATTTATTTATTTATTTATTTATTTTTTGGGGGGGTACACCAGGTTCAATCATCCGTTTTTATACACATATCCCCATATTCCCTCCCTTCCTTGACGCCCCCCCCCTCGAGTCCCCCCCACCCTCCCTGCCCCAGTCCTCTAAGGCATCTTCCATCCTCGAGTTGGACTCCCTTTGTTATACAACAACTTCCCACTGACTATTTTACAGTTGGTAGTATATATATGTCTGTGTTACTCTCTCGCTTCGTCTCAGTTTCCCCTTCACCCCCCGCCCCCTCCCATACCTCGAGTTCTCCAGTCCATTCTCTGTATCTGCATCCTTGTTCTGGTCACTGAGTCCAACAGTACCATTTTTAGATTCCGTATATGTGAGTTAGCATACAATATTTGTCCTTCTCTTTCTGACTTACTTCACTCTGTATGACAGATTGTAGTTCTATCCACCTCATGACATATAGCTCCATCTCATCCCTTTTTATAGCTGAGTAATATTCCATTGTGTATATATGCCACATCTTCTGTATCCATTCATTTGTTGATGGGCATTTAGGTTGCTTCCATGTCCTGGCTATTGTAAAGAGTGCTGCAATAAACATTATGGTACAAGTTTCTTTTGGGATTATGGTTTTCTTTGGGTATATGCCCAGTAGTGGGATTACTGGATCATATGGTAGTTCTATTTGTAGTTTTTTAAGGAACCTCCAAATTGTTTTCCATAGTGGCTGTACCAATTTACAGTCCCACCAACAGTGCAGGAGAGTTCCTTTTTCTCCACACCCTCTCCAACATTTGTTGTTTCCAGACTTTGTGATGATGGCCATTCTGACTGGTGTGAGGTGATACCTCATTGTGGCTTTGACTTGCATTTCTCTGATGATTAGTGATGTGGAGCATCTTTTCATATGTTTGTTGGCCATCTGTATGTCTTCTTTGGAGAAATGTCTATTTAGGTCTTCTGCCCATTTGTGGATTGGGTTATTTGCTTTTTTGGTATTAAGCTTCATGAGCTGCTTGTATATTTTGGAGGTTAATCCTTTGTCCGTTGTTTCATAGGCAATTATTTTTTCCCACTCTGAGGGTTGCCTTTTAGTCTTGTTTATGGTTTCTTTTGCTGTGCAAAAGCTTTTAAGTTTCATGAGGTCCCATTCATTTATTCTTGATTTTATTTCCATGATTCTAGGAGGTGGGTCAAAAAGGATGGCGCTTTGATGGATGTCATATAGTGTTCTGCCTATGTTTTCCTCTAGGAGTTTGATAGTGTCTGGCCTTACATGTAGGTCTTTAATCCATTTGGAGTTTACTTTTGTGTATGGTGTTAGGAAGTGTTCTAATTTCATTCTTTTGCATGTTGCTGCCCAGTTCTCCCAGCACCACTTATGGAAGAGGCTGTCTTTTTTCCATTGTATATTCTTGCCTCCTTTGTCAAAGATAAGGTGCCCATATGTGTTTGGGCTTACTTCTGAGTTCTCTATTCTATTCCATTGATCTTCCTTTCTATTTTTGTGCCAGTACCATACTGTCTTGATCACTATGGCCTTGTAGTATAGTTTGAAGTCAGGAAGCCTGATTCCATCAACTCCATTTTTCCTTCTCAAGATTGCTTTGGCTATTCGGGGTCTTTTGCGTTTCCATACAAATCGTAAGATTTCTTGCTCTAGTTCTGTGAAAAATGCCATTGGTAATTTGATCGGGATTGCATTGAATCTGTAAATTGCTTTGGGTAGTACAGACATTTTCACGATGTTGATTCTTCCAATCCAGGAACATGGTATGTCCCTCCATCTGTTTGTGTCGTCTTTGATTTCTTTCATCAATGTCTTAAAGTTTTCTGCATACAGATCTTTTGCCTCCTTAGGCAGGTTTATTCCCAGGTATTTTATTCTTTTGGTTGCAATGGTGAATGGGAGAGTTTCCTTAATTTCTCTTTCTGCTCTTCCGTTGTTAGTGTATAGGAATGCAAGAGATTTCTGTGCATTAATTTTGTATCCTGCTACTTTACTAAACTCATCAATGAGTGCTAGCAGTTTTCTGGTAGAGTCTTTAGGGTTTTCTATATATAGTATCATGTCATCTGCAAAGAGTGACAATTTTACTTCTTCTTTTCCAATTTGGATTCCTTTAATTTCTTTTTCTTCTCTGATTGCTGTGGCTAACACTTCCAAAACTATGTTGAATAATAGTGGTGAGAGTGGACACCCTTGTCTTGTTCCTGTTTTTAGGGGGAATTCTTCCAGTTTTTCTCCATTGAGAACAATGTTGGCTTTTGGTTTTGCATATATGGCTTTTATTATGTTGAGGTAATGTCCTTCTATGCCCATTTTCTGGAGAGCTTTTATCATAAATGGATGTTGAACTTTGTCAAAAGCTTTTTCTGCATCTATTGAAATGATCATATGGTTTTTATCCTTCAGTTTGTTGATATGATGTATCACATTGATTGATTTGCGTATATTGAAGAATCCTTGCATCCCAGGGATAAACCCCACTTGATCATGGTGTATGATTTTTTTAATGAGCTGTTGCAGTCTGTTAGCTAGTATTTTGTTGAGGATTTTTGCATCTATATTCATCAGTGATATTGGTCTATAGTTTTCTTTTTTTGTGACATCTTTGCCTGGTTTTGGTATCAGGGTGATGGTAGCCTCGTAGAATGAGTTTGGGAGTGCTCCACCTTCTGCAATATTTTGGAAGAGTTTGAGCAGGATAGGTGTTAACTCTTCTCGAAATGTTTGATAGAATTCGCCTGTGAACCCATCTGGTCCTGGGCTTTTGTGTGTTGGGAGATTTTTAATCACTGCCTCAATTTCCGTACTTGTGATTGGTCTGTTCATGGTTTCTCTTTCTTCCTGGTTCAGTCTTGGAAGATTGTATTTTTCTAAGAATGTATCCATTTCTTGCAGGTTATCCAATTGATTGGCATATAGCTGCTTGTAGTAGTCTCTCATGATGTTTTGTATTTCTGAGGTGTCCGTTGTGACTTCTCCTTTTTCATTTCTAATTCTGTTGATTTGCATCTTCTCCCTTTTTTTCTTGATGAGTCTGGCTAATGGTTTATCAATTTTGTTTATCTTCTCAAAGAACCAGCTTTTAGTTTTATTTATTTTTCTTATGGTTTCTTTCCTTTCTTTTTCATTTATTTCTGCTCTGATCTTTATGATATCTTTTCTTCTGCTCACTTTGGGGTTTCTTTGTTCTTCTTTCTCTAGTTGTTTTAGGTGTAAGGTTAGGTTGTTTATTCGATCATTTTCTTGTTTCTTAAGGTAGGACTGTATTGCTATAAACTTCCCCCTTAGAACTGCTTTTGCTGCATCCCATAGGTATTGGGTTGTTGTGTTTTCGTTGTCATTTGTTTCTAGATATTTTTTGATTTCCTCTTTGATTTCTTTAGTGATTCCTTGGTTGTTTAAGAGTGAATTGTTTAGCCTCCATGTGTTTGTCTTTTTTGCAGTTTTTTTCCTGTAATTGATATCTAGTCTCATGGCGTTGTGGTCTGAGAAGATGCTTGATATGATTTCAATCTTCTTGAATTTGCTGAGGTTTGATTTGTGACCCAAGATAGCATCTATCCTGGAAAATGTTCCGTGTGCACTTGAGAAGAACGTGTATTCTGTCGTTTTTGGATGGAATGTCCTATAAATATCAATTAAGTCGAGATGGTCTAATGTGTCATTTAAAGCTTGTGTGTCTTTATTTATTTTCTGTTTGGATGATCTGTCCATTGATGTAAGTGGGGTGTTCAAGTCTCCCACTATTATTGTGTTCCTGTCGATGTCCCCTTTTATAGCTGTTAGCATTTGCCTTATGTATTGAGGTGCTCCTATATTGGGGGCATAGATATTTACCATTGTGATATGTTCTTCTTGAATGCATCCCTTGATCATTATGTAGTGTCCTTCCTTGTCTCTTTTAATAGTCTTTACATTCAAGTCTAATTTGTCTGATATGAGTATTGCTACTCCAGCTTTCTTTTGACTTCCATTTGCATGGAATATCTTTTTCCATCCCTTTCCTTTCAGTCTATATGTATCCCTTGGTCTGAAGTGGGTTTCTTGTAGGCAGCATATAGAAGGGTCTTGTTTTTGTATCCATTCAGCCAGTCTGTGTCTTTTGGTTGGAGCATTTAATCCATTTACATTTAAGGTGATTATTGACATGTGTGTTCCAATTACCATTTTCTAAATTGTTTTGAGTTTGTATTTGTAGGTGTTTTCCTTTTCTTGTGTTTCCTCCTTAGAGAAGTTCCTTTAGCACTTGTTGTAAGGCTGGTTTGGTGGTGCTGAATTCTCTTCACTTTTGCTTGTCTGGAAAGCTTTTGATTTCTCCCTCAAATCGGAATGAGATTCTTGCTGGGTAGAGTATTCTTGGCTGTAGGTTTCTCTCTTTCAGGACTTTCAGGATACCCTGCCATTCCCTTCTGGCCTGCAGAGTTTCTGTGGAAAGGTCAGCTGTTATCCTGATGGGTTTTCCCTTATATGTTGTTTGTTGCTTTTCTTTTGCTGCTTTTAATAGTTTTTCTTTGTGTTTAGTTGTCGTTAGTTTGATTAATATGTGTCTCGGTGTATTTCTCCTTGGGTTTATTCTGTATGGGACTCTCTGTGCTTCTTGGACTTGGTGAATTATTTCCTTTCCCATGTTGGGGAAGTTCTCCACTAGAACCTCTTCAAATATTTTCTCAGACCCTTTCTTGTTTTCTTCTTCTTCTGGGATGCCTATAATTCGAATGTTGGTACGCTTAATGTTATCAGTGAGGTCTCTGAGACTGTCTTCTAATCTTTTTATTATTTTTTCCTTTTCCTGCTCTGTGGCAGTTATTTCCCCCATTCTATCTTCCAACTCACTTATTCGTTCTTCTGCCTCAGTCATTCTGCTGGTTATAGCATCTAGAGTATTTTTTTTTTAATTTTATTTTTTTGGGGGTACACCAGGTTCAATCAACTGTTTTTATACACATATCCCCATATTCCCTCCCTTCCTTGACGCCCCCCCCCTCGAGTCCCCCCCACCCTCCCTGCCCCAGTCCTCTAAGGCATCTTCCATCCTCGAGTTGGACTCCCTTTGTTATACAACAACTTCCCACTGACTATTTTACAGTTGGTAGTATATATATGTCTGTGCTACTCTCTCGCTTCGTCTCAGTTTCCCCTTCACCCCCCGCCCCCTCCCATACCTCGAGTTCTCCAGTCCATTCTCTGTATCTGCTTCCTTGTTCTTGTCACTGAGTTCATCAGTACCATTTTTAGATTCCGTATATGTGAGTTAGCATACAATATTTGTCCTTCTCTTTCTGACTTACTTCACTCTGTATGACAGATTGTAGTTCTATCCACCTCATTACATATAGCTCCATCTCATCCCTTTTTATAGCTGAGTAATATTCCATTGTATATATATGCCACATCTTCTGTATCCATTCATTTGTTGATGGGCATTTAGGTTGCTTCCATGTCCTGGCTATTGTAAATAGTGCTGCAATAAACATGATGGTACAAGTTTCTTTTGGGATTATGGTTTTCTTTGGGTATATGCCCAGGAGTGGGATGACTGGATCATATGGTAGTTCTATTTGTAGTTTTTTAAGGAACCTCCAAATTGTTTTCCATAGTGGCTGTACCAACTTACAGTCCCACCAACAGTGCAGGAGAGTTCCTTTTCTCCACACCCTCTCCAACATTTGTTGTTTCCAGACTTAGTGATGATGGCCATTCTGATTGGTGTGAGGTGATACCTCATTGTGGCTTTGACTTGCATTTCTCTGATGATGAGTGATGTTGAGCATCTTTTCATGTGTTTGTTGGCCATCTGTATGTCTTCTTTGGAGAAATGTCTATTTAGGTCTTCTGCCCATTTGTGGATTGGGTTATTTGCTTTTTTGGTATTAAGCTTCATGAGCTGCTTGTATATTTTGGAGGTTAATCCTTTGTCCGTTGTTTCATAGGCAATTATTTTTTCCCACTCTGAGGGTTGCCTTTTAGTCTTGTTTATGGTTTCTTTTGCTGTGCAAAAGCTTTTAAGTTTCATGAGGTCCCATTCATTTATTCTTGATTTTCTTTCCCTGATTCTAGGAGGTGGGTCAAAAAGGATGTTGCTTTGATGTATGTCAAAGAGTGTTCTGCCTATGTTTTCCTCTAGGAGTTTTATAGTGTCTGGCCTTACATGTAGGTCTTTAATCCATTTGGAGTTTATTTTTGTGTATGGTGTTAGGAAGTGTTCTAATTTCATTCTTTTACATGTTGCTGTCCAATTTTCCCAGCACCACTTATTGAAGAGGCTGTCTTTTTTCCATTGTATACTCTTGCCTCCTTTGTCAAAGATAAGTTGCCCATATGTGTTTGGGCTTACTTCTGAGTTCTCTATTCTATTCCATTGATCTTCCTTTCTATTTTTGTGCCAGTACCATACTGTCTTGATCACTATGGCCTTGTAGTATAGTTTGAAGTCAGGAAGCCTGATTCCACCTACTCCATTTTTCCTTCTCAAGATTGCTTTGGCTATTCGGGGTCTTTTGCGTTTCCATACAAATCGTAAGATTTCTTGCTCTAGTTCTGTGAAAAATGCCATTGGTAATCTGATCGGGATTGCATTAAATCTGTAAATTGCTTTGGGTAGTACGGTCATTTTCACAATGTTGATTCTTCCAATCCAGGAACATGGTATGTCCCTCCATCTGTTTGTGTCGTCTTTGATTTCTTTCATCAATGTCTTAAAGTTTTCTGCATACAGATCTTTTGCCTCCTTAGGCAGGTTTATTCCTAGGTATTTGATTCTTTTTGTTGCAATGGTGAATGGGAGAGTTTCCTTAATTTCTCTTTCTGCTCTTCCGTTGTTAGTGTATAGGAATGCAAGAGATTTCTGTGCATTAATTTTGTATCCTGCTACTTTACTAAACTCATCAATGAGTGCTAGCAGTTTTCTGGTAGAGTCTTTAGGGTTTTCTATATATAGTATCATGTCATCTGCAAAGAGTGATAATTTTACTTCTTCTTTTCCAATTTGGATTCCTTTAATTTCTTTTTCTTCTCTGATTGCTGTGGCTAACACTTCCAAAACTATGTTGAATAACAGTGGTGAGAGTGGACACCCTTTTCTTGTTCCTGTTCTTAGAGGGAATTCTTCCAGTTTTTCTCCATTGAGAACAATGTTGGCTTTTGGTTTTGCATATATGGCTTTTATTATGTTGAGGTAATGTCCTTCTATGCCCATTTTCTGGAGAGCTTTTATCATAAATGGATGTTGAACTTTGTCAAAAGCTTTTTCTGCATCTATTGAAATGATCATATGGTTTTTATCCTTCAATTTGTTGATATGATGTATCACGTTGATTCATTTGCGTATATTGAAGAATCCTTGCATCCCAGGGATAAACCCCACTTGATCGTGGTGTATGATTTTTTTAATGTGCTGTTGCAGTCTGTTAGCTAGTATTTTGTTGAGGATTTTTGCATCTATATTCATCAGTGATATTGGTCTGTAGTTTTCTTTTTTTGTGACATCTTTGCCTGGTTTTGGTATCAGGGTGATGGTAGCCTCGTAGAATGAGTTTGGGAGTGCTCCGCCTTCTGCAATATTTTGGAAGAGTTTGAGCAGGATAGGTGTTAACTCTTCTCGAAATGTTTGATAGAATTCGCCAGTGAATCCATCTGGTCCTGGGCTTTTGTGTGTTGGGAGATTTTTAATCACTGCCTCAATTTCTGTACTTGTGATTGGTCTGTTCATGGTTTCTATTTCTTCCTGGTTCAGTCTTGGAAGATTGTATTTTTCTAAGAATGTATCCATTTCTTCCAGGTTATCCAATTGATTGGCATATACTTGCTTGTAGTAGTCTCTCATGATGTTTTGTATTTCTGAGGTGTCTGTTGTGACTTCTCCTTTTTCATTTCTAATTCTGTTGATTTGCATCTTCTCCCTTTTTTTCTTGATGAGTCTGGCTAATGGTTTATCAATTTTGTTAATCTTCTCAAAGAACCAGCTTTTAGTTTTATTTATTTTTCTTATGGTTTCTTTCCTTTCTTTTTCATTTATTTCTGCTCTGATCTTTATGATTTCTTTCCTTCTGCTCGCTTTGGGGTTTCTTTGTTCTTCTTTCTCTAGTTGTTTTAGGTGTAAGGTTACGTTGTTTATTCGATCATTTTCTTGTTTCTTAAGGTAGGACTGTATTGCTATAAACTTCCCTCTTAGAACTGCTCTTGCTGCGTCCCATAGGTTTTGGTTTGTTGTGTTTTCGTTGTCATTTGTTTCTAGATATTTTTTGATTTCCTCTTTGATTTCTTTAGTGATTCCTTGGTTGTTTAAGAGTGAATTGTTTAGCCTCCATGTGTTTGTCTTTTTTGCAGTTTTTTTCCTGTAATTGATATCTAGTCTCATGGCGTTGTGGTCTGAGAAGATGCTTGATATGATTTCAATTTTCTTGAATTTGCTGAGGTTTGATTTGTGACCCAAGATGTGATCTATCCTGGAAAATGTTCCGTGTGCACTTGAGAAGAAAGTGTAGTCTGTCGTTTTTGGATGGAATGTCCTATAAATATCAATTAAGTCGAGATGGTCTAATGTGTCATTTAAAGCTTGTGTGTCTTTATTTATTTTCTGTTTGGATGATCTGTCCATTGATGTAAGTGGGGTGTTCAAGTCTCCCACTATAATTGTGTTACTGTCGATGTCCCCTTTTATAGCTGTTAGTATTTGCCTTATGTATTGAGGTGCTCCTATATTGGGGGCATAGATATTTACCATTGTGATATGTTCTTCTTGGATGGATCCCTTGATCATTATGTAGTGTCCTTCCTTGTCTCTTTTAATAGTCTTTACTTTCAAGTCTAATTTGTCTGATATGAGTATTGCTACTCCAGCTTTCTTTTGACTTCCATTTGCATGGAATATCTTTTTCCATCCCTTTCCTTTCAGTCTATATGTATCCCTTGGTCTGAAGTGGGTTTCTTGTAGGCAGCATATAGAAGGGTCTTGTTTTTGTATCCATTCAGCCAGTCTGTGTCTTTTGGTTGGAGCATTTAGTCCATTTACATTTAAAGTGATTATTGACAAGTGTGTTCCAATTACCATTTTCTTAATTGTTTTGAGTTTGTATTTGTAGGTGTTTTCCTTTTCTTGTGTTTCCTCCTTAGAGAAGTTCCTTTAGCACTTGTTGTAAGGCTGGTTTGGTGGTGCTGAATTCTCTTCACTTTTGCTTGTCTGGAAAGCTTTTGATTTCTCCCTCAAATCTGAATGAGATTCTTGCTGGGTAGAGTATTCTTGGCTGTAGGTTTCTCTCTTTCAGGACTTTCAGTATATCCTGCCATTCCCTTCTGGCCTGCAGAGTTTCTGTAGAAAGGTCAGCTGTTATCCTGATGGGTTTTCCCTTATATGTTGTTTGTTGCTTTTCTCTTGCTGCTTTTAATATTTTTTCTTTGTGTTAAATTGTCGTTAGTTTGATTAATATGTGTCTTGGTGTATTTCTCCTTGGGTTTATTCTGTATGGGACTCTCTGTGCTTCTTGGACTTGGTGAATTATTTCCTTTCCCATGTTGGGGAAGTTTTCCACTAGAACCTCTTCAAATATTTTCTCAGACCCTTTCTTGTTTTCTTCTTCTTCTGGGATGCCTATAATTCGAATGTTGGTACGTTTAAGGTTATCACTGAGGTCTCTGAGGCTGTCTTCTAGTCTTTTTATTTTTTTATCTTTTTCCTGCTCTGTGGCGTTTATTTCTCCCATTCTATCTTCCAACTCACTTATTCGTTCTTCTGCCTCAGTCATTCTGCTGGTTAGAGCATCTAGAGTATTTTTAATTTCAGTTATTTTGTTATCCATTGCTGTTTGTTTTTCTGAGTTCTTATGAACTGTTTCTTGTACTTTCTCTATTTTTTTATCGAGATTTTGTATCATTTTTACTATCATTACTCTGAATTCTTTTTCAGGCATTTTTCCTATTTCCTCCTCATTTATTTGGTCTTGTGGGTTTTTTTCCGGCTCCTTTGCCTGCATGGTGTTTCTTTGTTTCCTCATGGTTGTCCAAGCTTTTGGGGTTGCTTGTCCTGGTGATAGAGGTGTTTATAGAAGACTGTCCAAGCCTCAGACTAATGTGCAAGTATTGGAGTAGACGAACATTCAGTCTAGGAAACACATACATGTATAAGACACACAATTATTGAATCCGTTAGGACATAAGGCTCTAGAAAGACCTGACAGAACCCCAGTGTGCTATCAGATCTTCAAAGAGAAACCCAGCAGAAATTGACAACTGAAACAGAACAAATCAGAGACAAAAGCAAAAGCAAACAAACAACAAATAACACGCTACACATACAAACATCAATCCAGGGAGATTTTGTAAGCTAGGATCAAATATAGAAATGAGCTGGAGTACCACCAGAGAGAATGGAGATTCTCAGAATGTAATTAGACAACTGTACTAAGAACTAAGATAAAGACAAAAGCCTAATATTAATACCAAGGCAGTGCATCATCTGAAGAATAGAGCAAGGAGTCTGAGCAGACCAATAGTGTTGCTTATAAGTATGTTAAGATAAAATACACTTAAAATGGCTGGAAGAAAGGGGAACAGAAGAGCGTAATGTGGTTGGAAATATGCAAAGAAAAAGAAAGGAATAGAAGTGTATAAAAGAAAGGGATGAAAGGAAAGTATGAAAGATATTTTGTCCGTACTACCAAAAACTTAGCTAGATATAGAAGTATATAAAAAGGCAAAAAAAAAAAAAAAAAGAGTAAAAAATGTCCTTAAAAAATTATGTTGTAAAACTTGTAGATCCCTTAGGGCTAAGATCGTATTTAATAATTCAAAAAAAAAAAAAAAAAAAGAGAGAAAGAAAAAAAAAAAAAATCCAGAACTGATCCCCGAATGGACCAGTTCAATAGGTATTGATACTACTATTTCTGTTTCCTTAGCGTCTCAGCTGTAAGTGTCCTTCTCCTTGCCTTGGGTTTTTTTTTTTTTGCGTTATTCTGTGACCAGCAGAGGTTCCTTTATTATTCGTCTGTAAGCCTCGGTGTGTGGGGAGGGAGAGGGTGCAATAGTGGCTCCTTCTCCTGGGAGTGAGTGAGCAGTGGCGCACTGTTGCTTCAAGTCAGGCTTGGAGGTGCCTGTTGCAGAGGGCGCTGGTGGCTCAGGCGTACACAGAAAGTCTTAGAGTTGGGCCTCTCTCGGGGTTTTTTCTTTTTGATGCTGGTTTTTTTTTTTTTTTTTCTCTCGGCAGCCTCCCTGCTGCTGGCGTTGCAAGGAGTTTTAATCTAGCCCCGCCCGAGCGCCTGAGGGTGGTTGTTATCCCTGTGCACCTTAGGTGGCCTGCAGGGTGTCTCTCCGCTGCCTGTTGCAGAGGCACCGAAAGAGAGGGAGAGGCTACGTGCGCCGCGGCTCCTCCCCCCCGCCCGGTAGCCTGCAGCCTCCAGCCGCCATCATGGCCGGGCAGCTCTCAGGGACCGGCACTCCTCTCCGCGGACCTCCTCCCTCCTGTCCTCTCGGTCCGTCACCCTACCGGCAACAATGTTTCTCACCCTGAACCAGCTCTCCGGTTCCCACGCTCCCGCTCCTGGACCCTCCGTTCAGCCGCGGATCGATGTCTCGGTCCGGGAACGCTGAGCTGCGCTGCGGACCCTCCGTATGTTTCTCACGGCCTCCCGTCTGCCACAGCTCCGCCGCTTCACCCTCTTTGAGCCCTCGTAGATGCCTCCCTACCGGCTATGTCAGGCTCCCCGCAGCCCTTTCTGGTGTCCGAGGCCATCTGCTGGTGTTCAGCTGGTTCTCTGTGGGAATGACTGCGTCCTTCCGTGCATTCCCAATGCATCTGTGGAGAGGGATGCACTCCACATCTCTCTACTTCGCCGCCATCTTTTTTTCTCTCTAGAGTATTTTTAATTTCAGTTATTTTGTTATCCATTGCTGTTTGTTTTTCTGAGTTCTTATGAACTGTTTCTTGTACTTTCTCTATTTTGTTATCGAGATTTTGTATCATTTTTACTATCATTACTCTAAATTCCTTTTCAGGCATTTTTCCTATTTCCTCCTCATTTATTTGGTCTTGTGGGTTTTTTTGCTGCTCCTTTGCCTGCATGGTGTTTCTTTGTTTCCTCATGGTTGTCCAAACTTTTGGGGTTGCTTGTCCTTGGGTTTTTTTGCATTATTCTGTGACCAGCAGAGGTTCCTTTATTGTTCGTCTGTAAGCGTCGGTGTGTGGGGAGGGAGAGGGTACAATAGTGGCTCCTTCTCCTGGGAGGGAGTGAGCAGTGGCGCACTGATGTCTCAGTCAGGCTTGGAGGTGCCTGTTGCAGAGGGCGCCGGTGGCTCAGGCGTAAACAGAAAGTCTTAGAGTTGGGCCTCTCTCGGGGGTTTTTTTCTTTTCTTTTTTTTTTTTTTTTTTTTTTTTCTCTCGGCAGCCTCCCTGCTGCTGGCGTTGCAAGGGGTTTTAATCTAGCCCCACCCGAGTGCCTGAGGGTACTTGTTATCCCTGAGCGCCTTAGGTGGCCCGCAGGGCATCTCTCCACTGCCTGTTGCAGAGGCGCAGAAAGAGAGAGAGAGGCTATGCGCGTGGCTCCTCCCCCCTGCCCGTGAGCCTGCAGCCTCCAGCCGCCATCATGGCCGGGCAGCTCTCAGGAACGGGCACTCCTCTCCGCGGGCCTCCTCCCTCCTGTCCTCTCGGTCCGTCACCCTACCAGCAACAATGTTTCCCACACTGAACCAGCTCTCCTGCTCCCACACTCCCGCTCCTGGACCCTCCGTTCAGCCGCGGATCGATGTCTTGGTCCGGGAACGCTGAGCTACGCTGCGGACCCTCCGAATGTTTCTCACGGCCTCCCGTCTGCCACAGCTCCGCCGCTTCACCCTCTTTGAGCCCTCGTAGATGCCTCCCTACCGGCTATGTCAGGCTCCCCGCAGCCCTTTCTGGTGTCCGAGGCCGTCTGCTGGTGTTCAGCTGGTTCTCTGTGGGAATGACTGCGTCCTTCCGTGCATTCCCAATGCATCTGTGGGGAGGGATGCACTCCAGGTCTCTCTACTTCGCCGCCATCTTTTCCTCCCTCTTTTAGTCACTTTAATACTTTATTTCTGTAGGCCAAATAGAGCAGAGAAGATCAGTAGCAGTTCCTTAGTCCATAGCCCCCACAGCATAACCTGGCTCCATTGAGTTGAAAGTTTTTATTCTGTGAGGCTTTAAACTCTCATTTCATGAGAACTGACTGGTCCTCTTGGCATTTGTGTAACAAAGAGCTGCACTGAGACTTCCCAGTCATGTGACTGCTCTCAAGAAACCTTTCAAGGAAAATCTGTCTTTAAAGTAAGTGGATCATATGGATCCATTTATGAAACCAAATTCATAATTGATTTTTTATTATCAAATACAGTACTTTAAAATAGCTGTGTGCAGGGAAAGATAACTTTAAGCCTACTTTTATCCCCTTTAACTTTTGTTCCCAATAAAAGTATTTAAATAAATCACTTCAGAATTTCTATTATTCCTTTTCAGATAATGTAATAGTTATCATCATATATTCACAGAAAATTGCAATGATTAAGTTATTATTTGCCTAATAAATTGACCATCTTTTTTATGGAAAAATCATTCAGGCCAGACAACTATTGTCAAACATATTTTAACATATGTTTTCAACCTTTGCCATAGCTCACTTTCTTGCATAAACAGACCTTTTGAAACAAAGCATGGAAAATTTAATCCACATGGGTTCATATTATCAAAACTATTAGACTGGATTATTTTCCATGGTGTCAGCACTAAAATTACCTCTTGAAAAGATGCCTTTAAAAGGAACATTCACATAGATTGTACAACGTTGTCTCTTCCTCAGCCTTTACAGACAACTTCTGCTTCATTCATGGCTGTGGTTAGCATGCTCTTCTGCCGTGGCCCTTTCTCAGTCAGAGGACTGCATGTGGCCTGTTCATCAGCATAGCAGCCTTGGTCAGCGGTCCTTAGTGCTCACTTAAGGGTGGATCTCCGCCTAGTCAATTCAACCTGGGCTCCTTCCCACGTACAGACTGCAGCCCAGCAGCTTCTTGGTGCTGCCACTCATTAATTCAGGGTGGCCTCAAGTCCTTTTCAGAAACTGGAGTAGCAAGGGACTGGACACTGAGGTCCAGCTGGCCAAGGCTGCTGTGTGTCAGGAAGGCACTGTGACTAGTGGGGAACATGGTCACACAGCTTCCAACCCAGCTGTCTATTGCGTTGTCCTTCACGTGGGTTTGCCTAGACACACCGTGAAGTTACCTGAGCACCTCAGACCCTGCTGGGCATTGTCCCATGTTTTACATTTTCAAATGTCCTGCTTTATAAGCAGGGGTTTTAGGTTATAAGTCACTTTAATTCTTTTCATGATTTTATCCTTGTTACAACTTATAGAAATTGTGTAGCAATTATATGTCAGAGTGATGCTCAATTGGCATTTTTAACTCAATTTGGTATTTATATACGTATTTGTTCTGTTAAAACACAAATTCTGAGTTTGATGCTGCCTCCTTTAGTGCTTAAAACTGTTCTACTGGAGAGGCAGTGAGGTATGTGGACAGGGGGCTGGACAGGCCAGAAAGCAGAGGGGTGGGGACCAGCTGCCATGTGACTCACTGGCTCAGAGGAGCAGCACACGGAAGGATGTTCACACGGAAGGATGAAGTTCCATTATTATATCCCGTTATCACATTACACGTGATATTGTGCAGAAAACAGAACAGACAGGCCTGCCCAGAGGGTCTCTCTGGGAGAATGGAGGACTTAATGTTCGGGTGGGGATTTTAAAACCCAGACAAAGGAGTTTGGATGTGACAGCAAGAGAAAGGAACCATAACTTTTAAAACAGGGAACTGGCATGATAAAAGCAGTGCTTTGGGGAGCAGAGCCTGGAAGGCCTGCGCTGGCTGAATCAACAAAAGCACCATTGCTTTGGCTTGACGGGTCGAGGGATTTCACTTCCGAAATTCAAAATTCAGTAAATGTCACCTTCTTAGTAAGACCTTCCCAGGCACTCTGTCCACTTTCAAATCCCTGAACATCTGCATCCTGTCCTTCTCTGCTGTGCATGGGGTTTTTTAGCCTCTTAGCCATTATCATTTTGTAATACTGTATACATTTTATTTATTTACATTGTTTGTGACCCAACTCTGCTACTAGAAAGTAGGGCAGATATTTTTGTCTCTTTTATTCACTGTTATGCCTTCAGCACCAAGAACAGTGCCTGGTACATGGCAGGCCCTGAGTAATACATGTTGCATGAATAAATGAATTTGCTAGTACCTGTACCTGGCCTGATTCTGGTTACTGGTAATAATGTGGCAAATAAGAGAGATACGGTTCCTGCCCTCATGGAGCTTACATTCTAACAGAAGAGACCAAAATAAACAAACAAATAAGTATTCCACATGATGCTGTTTGCCCAGAGGAAAATATAACAGGGTAACACGAATATACAATATCAAATAGAATGCCCTCCTGTTGCATGCTTTGAATATAGGGCAGTAGGAAGATTGGTTTTGATTTTTACTTTAAATTTGCTGTCTCTGAACCATATACACTGGTTTTCAGTCTCAGCATTGTTTCCTGGAAAAGACACAGAAACAGAGCTTGCAGAGGCAAGGACCTGACTGGTGAGTTTTCAAATTACAGACCTCGAGCCCTTTAGGAAATAGTGTTCTGTTACCTCTGAAGACAAGCATAGCACATTTGGGGATTCTTGGAGTAGGGAGTTGGTAGTTCATGCTAGGAGTAAGTGAATCAAGATTAACATAATAAAATGTAAAAGCAATAAATGTAAAAAGCTTTTCAGAAACTTAAGTGAGAGAAATTTAGATTTAGTTTACATTAAGTTAAATTTGAGCCAGTGGCATCATTTGCTTCTTTAAAAAGAGTGCAACTTTAGGCTACATTAATACTCCTATTTCAAGGAAAGAGGAGTTATAGACAAAATTATGTCTTCATCAAGTATACCCCAGATACCCTGGATTATCCAGAAAGGACTTGAGGCCACTAACAGAGGGATCTGCACTGTTGTTAATGAGTCACAAATTCACTGCTGAGCTTCCCAGCAGCCCAGGCAAGGAGACAAATTTGTTAAAAGATCGCTGCCTCCATAAGGTAAAACCCTAACATTTTCCCCAGAAGCAACAGATGGTGCTTTGGCCTAGTGGATCATGGGATTTCACTTGTCTTCAAGACACAAGTGTTCAGAGTTTTCTTACAAACCCCGTGGCTCAGCTCTGCAGACTTCTCAGCAGGTACATATCCTCTCAAGAGTTGTAGCGTCTGTCCTGCCTGAATTGCCCCTTCTTTTCTTCAGGGATATTATAAACCACTTAGCAGTGCTTTGCTGAAGTCAAGACTTATTACCTGTACTCTGTGCCCCTGATATAGCAAGCTAGGAAACCAATCAAAATAGGAAATAAGCACAGTTGAGTGTTTCTTATTGTTGGTAAAGCTGTGTTGCTTTCTAGTAATCATAGCTGTTCTTTTCAATTTATTAAAATTCATTTGTTTATATTCTATCTGGGATATTTGTAGGAGTTGTGATTGAGCTTATCAATATACAAAATCCAGGGTGCTCTACTTTACTCTTTTTTTTCTTTGACACTCAGGATATCTTCCTCTCTCGAGTCATTTGGCATTTATTACAGTTTTCAGATTTATTAACATTTATTAATAAAAATTTTTCAATTTCATCCACAAATACTTTGATTCCTTATAACATAATAAATCTGGACTTAGCAATATGAAATCATTAAAAATGGCCAATAATTTGCCCATTATTTCGCAAGAAGATTTTTCTTGTGTTAAAATCCTGAGAGAAATTTCTTACATGATACCTCATTGAACAAATGCAAGAAGTACAGAGAAACTCTTAAAATATAGTAAGTTGGTTAAATGCTTTTTACCCCTCCAGAAAATAGCAAAAAAGCAAACACAGTTTAGTGAAAATAGTTCTATGATCCGTCAAGGTAATGAGGTCCAAGTACACAGGTTGTTGGTGGCCAGGTTTGCTCCACACCCTGTGATGTGACAGGAAAAATACAGGAAACAAGCAAATGCATATTTTCAAGACAATCTTTTTTGAAAGCAGACTTTTGCTGATAGCTGGGCAGTGGAAAGTTTGGATTTGGATTCCCTGGCAAGAACTGCCAGTGCAGATATTTCATGCTGATGACTATATGCTCCATCTTTTGCTGAGACTGGAGGATAGTGGTGGTCCTGAGTCAAACTCTGGGGGATGCGGGAACAAAGTGGGTGTGCTTTTAAACAGCAGTGACAAGGAGAGCCGATGAAGGAGTGTGCTGTGTGTGTGTGATCTGAAGGCTGACGGGGAGTCATGGGAAAACCCACCAGTGTCTGAAGAACTGACATAGAGGAAGGAGCACAGGTCCTCGGCGTCCAGACCCTGGAGAGGACCAGTGAGGAGAGGCCCCGCATGAGGAGGCCTGGCTCCAACAGGAGTGTCTGTCACAGGCCTGTGCTGCTCTAAGTGCTGGGAGGGCTCAGGATGCTGGGCCTACACAGGTGTCCACCAGGGACGACTTTAAAACAATCCCTGTCTTGAGAGGGAACACAGTCAGAAACCCTTCTCTCCACCGGGATCCCTCCTCCTGGATGAGAAGCAGGCTCCCTGTTTCTGCTCTGGGTTTTCTTTCTTGTTCTTGCTGGCTGGCATCCGCTGACCCTCTGCAGAAACTCACTGTGCAAGCAGAGACCGCCCCTTCCTGAACCCTCCGATCTCCTCTTCACACCACACACGTGTGAAAGGCAACGTTTCTCTTTTTAAAACTGTTAGCCGATAACCCTGTTTTTGCAACGTCACAGAGATTATGGTGATGGTATTTATTGATTAGGGTCTTCATTAATATTTAGGGCTCATTGCACTTGAAAAGCAGTATCGTTCAGTGTTTTTAATCAAATATCCCAACTCACCTTTAAAGACACCAAAAATGTCGTATTTAATTTTTATTGCTTTGCAATGGAAGCTAGGGCGTGCGGTGGATAGATTTCATGTGCCAAATGCCCTTTTATGGAAAAATTATGCAGAAAGGACATTTTGCAAAGTGCCAAGTTTAGAAGTAAAGGCAAATTTAGGGTGCTGGAAGGAAAAATATGGGCTCCAGCTATTTCTTTGGTGGTGAGGTTTTGATTTCTTAGGCAGCATGTCCTCAGCCACCCAGTGGGTCGTCTGTGGTCACTGATGTCTGTGTGTGCTCCGGTCCTCATAATTCACATTGTACCC
Source organism: Hippopotamus amphibius kiboko (assembly GCF_030028045.1). Classification (NCBI taxonomy): domain Eukaryota; kingdom Metazoa; phylum Chordata; class Mammalia; order Artiodactyla; family Hippopotamidae; genus Hippopotamus; species Hippopotamus amphibius. Next base: position 81,663,255 of record NC_080191.1, on the reverse strand, counting down.
ATGAGGCCTTCCATCAAATACACACTCTAATAAGACTTCCTTGGTTATCCAATGGTTAGTACTCCGCGCTTTCACTGCCAGGGGCCCAGGTTCAATCCCTGGTCAGAGAACTAAGATCCCACAAGCTATAGAGCGCGACCAGAAAACAAACAAACAAAACACATACACACACACACACACACACACACACACACACACACACACACTATCAAATCAGTACTGAAAAATTTATAAGACGTTAGAGCTAGAGATGAATTTCCTTGGGAAGTAAATTCTAAAGAATTGTTTTCTTTAAAAATTTCCTATCTACTTCCTGTTAGCATTCTTTATTTTAATCCCATGATTCCAATCCATTGAAGACATTCAAAATCTCCGCTCCCCCAGAGTTTTCCTAATAGTTGACTCAGGTGGACAGTTACACATGGAAAGCGTATTGTCCCCCAAAATACTTGCCAAGAGCACCTTCTAGGTGGGATTGTGTGGTTGCTGCAGCCCGCAAAGCACATGCTGTGAATCTGCCTGCTGGTTGAGCTCCCCTCACTGAGAACCCACTGTCCACATCATACCTGCCTCTCCTTTCTCCACGGCATTGTTCACAGTGGCTTGGGTGGGGCTGGGGTGTGTGTTTGTGTGAATGACATTGTGAAACTTGCTTTATTTTCACATCACTTTAATTCTTGCTAAATGAGCCTTTGCTCAGAAGCATGAACTTGGCTTCCCAAGTCATGGACATCATCTGTTGTATAAGCACCCATGATATTTCCAAGTAGAGCTTTCTACCAGAGTAAATCTCACAAATTGGTTCTTAATTAGCTGACAAAAGCTGATGGTAGTTTTCTGGAATAAACATAGAAGCCTTTGAACTGATAATATTTTGTATCAAAACTGTCCTTCTCCTCCTCTTACAGTAATCTGTGCCTTCTAAAGGACAAAATGTATACATCAAAGTGACTCCTTAAAAACAAAATATAAATGATTGCTTCAGGCAAAATAAAAGCCAATAGCTGTTACAGAATAATTTTGCAGGCATACAGATTTTATGATATCTCAGGATTAATGTGTAAAAGAATATTCATATTTTTTTCAAAATGATTTTAAAACCTACCTCTAGGGGAAAAATAACAGCACAAAATATCTGAAAATAAATATCTAAAATGCTCTAGGATCAAAAAAAAAAAAAAACCTTACCTGGGTAAGTTGGTGACCCATGCCAAACAGGCCATTTTCCAGCTCCCAGCTCCTGCCTCCTCATCTCCTACCACAGGCTTCTTATTTTTTTGTGAGCCATGGACCCTTCAGCAGTCTGGTAAAGCCTGTGAACCATTCCTCAGAATAATGTTTTTAAATTCATAAAATATAGGTGATTACAAAAGAGAAAATATATGTTGAGATGCTACTATTAAAATATTAAACACGTTTCAGATATAGCAATACATATGCTTCTTTATTAATGTGTTAAAAAAAAAAAACAAAACAGCTTCCAGCAATGGGTCTAAAAAGTACCATAACTTTGCAGTAATGATGCAGCAAAATCAGTATTTAAGATGAAACATAACTGTTTCTTCTGTAGCTATAACATGGGGTATGAAAATACCTGTGATTTCTATGAGCAACAGAGTCACGAGTCCTGCTGATGCCATCATGGTTTTAGGCCATGGTTTGTGACAAAGACATAATTTTTTCCCATCCACGTTCACAGCTCCCCAAAATTCTACCCACAGACACCTGGGTTAAAACACCCTGCAGCCAGTGACTCTTGCCTCTGCTCCCACTTCTGTTCAGCCTGCTGACAGGTGGCATGGGGTCACCATCAGCGTGAACACAGGTGTGGGACCCTCGGGAGCAGTGAGGTCATCAGAGCCACACTCAGACCCAGCAGCCCAGGCTGTCCCCTCAAAGGTGACACTGTCAGCCCACTGCTTCTCCAGCCAGGGAGTCTGTCTCTGGCAGGGCCACCAAGAGCTACTTCACAGCAGCGTATGTCCATCCTTCCCCATGATGTCACTCTCCAAGATCAGGAAGTGTCTCCAGATATCCTTTATGCCACTTACCTAAACCTTCTGTGCTCCATCTACACTTTCTGTACGTTCTCTGCCTCCAGGAGAAAAGCACTTCCATATTCCAGCCAGACTTTGTGCCCAAGAGTCAGACCCACCATCCCATGTGAATGTCCAAGACTGGATCTGTCTTCTCCTCAAAATCGGTTTTTCCTCCTCAATCTCCTGACTTTTCCCATCCTGACTTGTTAGGAACATCACCAACTATGATATGGAAACCTCAGACTTCTCAGCACCCACCCTCTTCCCAAGCTCTACGCCCCAGCCTAAGAGTTATCAAATCAGGGAGCTCCTTTGTTCACAGCAACCCTCCAGTCTGCCTCTCTGTCCCACCCTCATTTCTGCCAGTGAGTTCACAACCCAAACTGGGTCACCATTACTCCTGACCCTGCTTCTCAGCTACTCAGAGACATCCTAACACACACAGCTACTGACTTGATTTTCCCAGAGAGCAACTCTGATGACGTGAGCTTCCTGTTCAAATATGTTCAGTGGTTCCCACTGTCTGCTGAACGAAAGACAGACCTTGATGTACCCATCATGACCCTAGACTCCCAATTCAGCCACCTGTCTCATCTGTGCTACAGTTAAACTCGATAACTTTCTGTTCCATGAAACAGGGAGCAAATACTTTATCTCATTCATTTTCTGCCTTGTTGCCTTTCTCCTGTTGTACCCTCCTTCTGGAATGTGTTTCTCCAGAAACTTCTCTTGTTGAAACCCAACCTTCCTTCAAAGGTCAACTCCAGCAACACCCATTTTTGGAGACTTTCTTGATGTGCTTCCACGATTATCAACTGAACAGAACCCCTCCCCACTTTCAGGCACTGTGGCATTTCTCCTAGCACGTGTCTGTCTCTAGCCTTCATGATGACCCCATGTGTTTGCCTCACACACTGCACTGGATCTTCCGTTCCCTAAGGGTGTGGGCTGCTTTGGTTTATCCTTGTCCCTCAGTTGTGCTTGGCACAGCCTCTTTCACAGTGGGTGCTCAGTACATGCTTTCAAAGGAACCAAGATGATTCCTATACAAAAAATGAACTTTCAGGAATGACCTACCTTATGCTTTTCATGAACCGCCAGAAGATAAGCTAACTAGCAGGTGTTCATTTATTCTACCCTGTTGATTACTTAGTGAGTGTTGGTGACACTGCACTTGCATCTGGCCTTTACCCACACAGGTGAATGGCCTAGAGTGTCCTTCTCCCCAGCCTCCCAACCGTTGTGCTAACTCCTCCTGGGCCTTCAGGGCTCATTTTGGTCTGTACCTGCTCCAGGAAGTCTTCCTGAACCCCAAGTCTGGCTTCATGGGCATGCCACCTGTGCCGTCCCATGGAGCCCAGAACTTGAAGGGTGCCACCCTTGGTGTCACGCTCTGCTGTCACCATCTTGAAATTCTAAATACTTTTTAAACAAAGGGCCCTCACATTTTCACTTTGCCCTCGACCCCTCCAAAGAAGTAACTCATCCTGTCTAATCCCTTCCCTCTGATATGCTCCTGGCATCCCCTGTATCTTCCCTATCTTTGCAGTCAACACTCAGAGTTTTAAATTCTTTTTACATTTGTTTACTACCCTATATGCCTCAACAGATCCTAAGCTCTGCGAAGACAAGAAAAGAAAATCTTATTTATTGTTATATCCCTGTGGCTCAGCCTAGTAGTATATGCTTAATCAATATTTGCTGATTGGACAATTGGAAGCAGAGAATTCATGAATTAATGAATATATTTGTTCATCCATAGCCCCTCGGGCCTCCAGAGCAGTGCAGGTATTTGGCTTGCTGTCGACAGATGGGCCCCCATAGGAATAACAGAATTCTAGTACAGAAACTACTCTTGCTAGAAAGGAGGGTAAGGTCAGCTCAAGAAAGAAAATGGGAAAAGCAGTGACATGAGGGGAAAAGATTAAGCAACACCCAACTGTTAATGAAGAAGCAGTAGCAAAAGGGCTCATTATGTAGGTCTGTTTTGAGCACACACATGGAGATCATGAGGCCACCATTAGGATGCCTTGGAGGAAGGTGTCTTAGTGACGGAGTCATCCCCTGCTTGTTTCTCTGGATGTTCTCTGCTAAGCATGGACTCTGGAGGCATCTGTAGATGAGAGCTCTCACCAGAGGAAAACATCTGTCACTGTCTTTACCTGATGCCACATCATCCTCCCAACTACCTTAGTGATCCCTGGGTTTCACTTTCTCATGAGTAGTTTGGGGGTCTGTAGGTATGATGGGATTTGATGTCTAGTTTACAATTCGCAGTCTGTTAGGGCCAATTTAAAGCACATCCAAACAATCCTGAATCATCAGGTACATGAGTCAAAAGTGTGATGATTATTAACTCATGTAACAGGTTTTCTCCCTAGTAGAGCCCTTCCTCTTAAAGACTTCTGCTATTCAGAATAACTACCTCCCTCTCAGAAGAGATAGAGAAGTACCCCCAAAGTCTTGCCGAGCCAAGGACATCACCACCATCCTCTGTGCTCCTTAGCAAAACCACTTGGCGACTCAGGGACACACAGTGCTTGAACCCTCTTCCTGCCAAGTAGCCTGGGATAAGTCACAACATGTTCTTAATTCTGAGTTTCTATATCTGCAAAATGGGAACAACGAGATTTCTACTCCATAAATTTGAGAGGATCGTGCGGTTAATGCATATGAAAGGGGCTTAATTAGCACAGTGTCTCACTCATAGGAAACCCTCTGAATGTGAGTAATTATCAGCATACCCACTGGGGTTCTGCGCTGGAACAGATGTGAAGAAATAAGGAATACGTGGTATCAATCAGGAGTCAGCAAATTTTTCCTCTAAGGGCCAGAGAGTAAATATTTCAGTCTCGTGCTTAGAGCACAAGTCTCAGTTCTGCACTTCTTGTGTGAACTCAGCCATCGGCAACACATAAATGAGTGGGTGTGGCTGTGTGCCAATAAAACTTTATTCACAAAAACAGGCATTAGGGGCCCGATTTGTCCCCAGACCATAAGTCCCCAATCCCTGGCTATCAGCCCTTGGGAGCCCCCAGTCAAGTGTGGTAGAAAAACATGCAGATTTGTCAGGGCAAGTCAAGAGGAGGCAGAGGCCAGCTCTGTGCCGTGCTAAAGAACACAGAGCTGATGTTTTACAGAAAATTGTTGAGTAAAAGATGAGATGAGTAAGGTATGACTAAAAGTAAAAAAAAAAAAAAAAAATGACTTTTAGAGAAAATAGCTCAGATATTGGGATTTTTTAATTTGAATTTCAGGATAAGTAACTTCAGCTTTAAAACTGAGCCTGCCCTTTTATTAGGCATTTGCTTCGGGAACTGGGCTTCACCCTGGACCCAGAAGTTCCATATTTCTAGGAATTAAAATGTCTGTAGATTGATGGGTAGAAAATCCTCCCTGTCACTGCAGCACAAATAGAGCTGGGGGCCTTTCTCTAGAGGTTTGACTGGAAGGGAATGGAAAGCACAGGGATAGCAGAGGAAGCCATTTTCTATTCTTACTCTTATTATAAAGAAACGACAAACAAGAATCCAGGAGCAATGTTAGACTCTGATGAAGACCAGTGGCTTAGTAACCACTTAGAACCCTTGACGATTCACCAAAGCTGCTAAACAGGAGGGTGAGTCTGCTCCTTTGACAGGAGACCAAAACACACTTCTGGGCCTTTCAGGACCCCTGCTTGGGAGGGCCCTTCATGGCTAGTCCCTTTAGGCCTTTGCAATATAATCAATGCCAATTCAAATGGACCTGGTGCTTTATCCATTAGAAATAAGAAATTAAATCTGTCTTGCTAAGGCAAAGTTCTCATCAGATTTCTCTTTTTTTGTTGTTTTGCAGTTTTCTCCTTGTCTTTGGGTGCTTGATTTTGTCAGTGTTTTCCACCATCCCCGAGCACACAAAATTGGCCTCAAGTTGCCTCTTGATTCTGGTAAGTGAAACATAGGAACAAAATGTACACAAAGTTTACATAATATAAGAAGTGTCTATAATATTTATGCAATGCATTTTGTCCCTCGAAAAATTCTCTCTAGAAAAGAGAGAGTTTCTATGAAGTATAAAAGTTTCAAAGTCACCAAAACATCTGCCCACCATTTTAACCTTTAGTCAGTCCCCAAGAATACATAGAAATATTCCAGATTGCTATTATGTAGCAGTATCTTGTATTAGAGTTGCATCAGGAGTAGAAGGCAATACTTGGAAGCAGTGTTAATTATGTTTCTCTACGGTAATAAATAAATTACAAGGAGAATCAGCATTTGTTAGGTCTCTCATAATATTGCTAAAAGTTACGGGATAGACAGTGTTTTCCAATAACCACAACTTGGCAGTAGCTACGAATAATTGGTCAAGAACCATGAGAATATAGCACCTCATAAGAAAACAGAAGTCTTCGTGCTCTTTTCAACCAACAGACTGCATTATGAATTTTGCTGCTCATGCAATTACCTGGTGAGAAATTCTGCAATTTGCTCTGTTTCCATTATGCTGTCAATCCTCAAGCACAGAGAATTGCTCAATTCATTTTTAAATGGAAAAATACCCCAAGATATTTTAGTCTGAATTATTCTGGGCCTTTTAAGCTCTCATACTTTCTATTACAACTGAGCATAGTGCTGTATACTCAAATCACATCTGATTGAGAGTTTGGTTCATTTATATCCATTTTGACCCACTCACTCAGTCCCAAAATGTCAGACTTAGTCTCAGAACTGTCTGAATGAACTATAAATTGGAACACCTCACTTTTCCATAAAACCTGGTGGACTAGAGAGGAAAAGAGAGAAAGAGGAGATGGGAAAAGATGGCCCTGTGCCCAAATAAACAGAAATTGGTTATACACAGCAACGAGCATTTTATATAAGACAAGTATTCTTACCTGGAAGGTGGGAAGTGAAAGATGTCAGCTCACACAACCTGGCCAGCTGCTCTGTGCTCTCAGAGGCTGGTTTGTGCTTGGAGCTACCAACACTTCATCAAGTCTCCATTCTATGTTAGGGATAAATCACTTTTGAACCTGGAACAAATCTATCCCAATTTGTTTCCATACAAATCATGCTAACATCAAGTTTACTACTTCAAAACCCAGGTAGACCAAAGAGTCCATTGGGGATTTGTTCCATTTACAAGGGTTCCATTTGGGTAGCAAGTGGGCTTTCAGCCTCATGCACCCCTTTGATAACAACAAATGGTCTGAGCCCAAGGTCTAAGGCACAGCTGGCTTTTGGGTACATATATAGAACTACAGCCTGGAATTTTAGATCGAAAATATAAATCTGATTTTTAGATCTGGGAACATGAAAAACTGGATTTACTGTATGACCAGTGATATATATTATGAGTAAATCAAACATTAAGAATCTCAAAAAATTTCTTTGTAGCTAGGTCAAGAATCCAGAGTGTGAGGTTTACATCCTCCAGATCTCTGAAATATAAATTCACTCATTGCTGATGAGTTTCTAAATAGTCCCAAGAAACCCATGTTATTAAAAAGTCGAAATTTTGTTAATATCACGATTTTTTAAACTTCCTCAGCAGTGGACTACTGACCAGAGTTCAGTAACTAGAATACATATGAGCTGATAAAAATGTAGACATTTTACACATCCAGCTTTATTTTTTGCCAACTTTATTGAGATAAAATTGACATATAATATCGTGAAAGTTAAAGTGTATAATGTGATGATTTTATATACATATATATTGCAGAATGACTACCGCAGTAAATTTAGTTAACACTTCATCACCTCACATGGTTACCATTGTGTGTGTGTGGTGAGAACTCTTAAGATCTATTCTTTTAGCAACGTTCAATAGACAGTACAGTACTGTTAGCTATAGTCACCATGCTGTGCATTAGATCCTCAGAACTCATTTGTCTTATAACTGGGAGTTCATACCCTTTGACCACGTTCACCCATTTCCCCCATTCCCACCCGCACAACCATCAGGAAACAATCACTCTGTTTCTGTGTTCTGGGTTTTTTGCTTTTTAGATCCCACATGTAAGTGAGATCACACAGTATTTGTCTTTCTCTGTCTCACTTATTTCACTAAGCATAATGCCCTCAAGAGCCATCCACGTTGTCACAAATGGCAAGATTTTGTTCTTTTTATGGCTGAATATTATTCCATTGTGTGTATGACATATATATAGATATAAATATGGATATATAGATTTACAGATATATAGATATCACATCACATCTTTCTTCATTCATCTGCCAGTGGACACTTAGGTTGTTTCCATGTCTTGGCAATTGTAAATAGTGCTGCTATGAACATAGGGGTGCATGTGTCTTTTCAAATGATAGTTTTCTAGGGATATATGCCCAGGAGTGGAATCACAGGATCAAATGGTAGTTTTATTTTTTGAGGAACCTCCACACTGTTCTCCATAGTGGCTGCATCAATTTACATTCCCACCTACAGTGTAGGTGGGAATGTAAATTTTCTCCACACCCTCTCCAGCATTTATTGTTTGTAGATTTTTTGATGATGGCCATTCTGACCGTGTGAGGTGGTATCTTATTATGGTTTTGATTTACATTTTCCTGATGATTTGTGATGTTGAGCAGCTTTTCGTGTACCTATTGGCCATCTGTATGTCTTCTTTTACCCCTCAGTCTTTTTTTTCCCCTCTAATGCCCTTGTTTTTAATCAGGTCTATTGAGATACAATTTACATAGAATAATCATCATGCATTTTTAAGTGTATAGTTTCGTGAGTTTTGACAATATTGTCATGTGTATTAGTTTCTTAGGGCTTCTGTAACAAAGTGCCACTGTATATATCGTATATAAATTTCATGTCATATATTTGATAATTATATATATATCATTATGTTGAGTAGAATTAGATATTATAGAGATAGTCTTGTGTTTGACTTCTTTTACTCAACATAATTTTGATATTTATTTCTATATTTTTTAATTGAAGTATAGATTATTTACAATGTGTTAGTTCCAAGGGTACAGCAAAATGATTCAGCTATATATATATATATATATTCATTTTTATATTCTTTTGTGTTGTGGTTTATTATAAGATATTGAGTATAGTTCCCTGTGCTATACAATAGGACCTTGATATTTATGTATTTTAAATATAGTAGTGTGTATAGGTTAATCCCAAATTCCTAATTTATCCCTCACCCCCGCCCCCTTCCCCTTCCCCTTTGGTAACCTTAAGTTTGTTTCCTATGTCTGTGAGTCTGTTCCTGTTTTGTAAATAAGTCCATTTGTATAACATTTAGATGCCACATATAAGTGCTGTCATATGATATTTATCTTTGTCTGGTTTACTTCACTTAGTATGATAATCTCTAGGTCCATCCATGTTGCTGCAAAATGGCATTATTTCATTCTTTTTTATGGCTGAGTAACAATAGTCCAATGTATATATATATATATCACATCTTCTTTATCCGTTCCTCTGTTGATGGACACTTAGGTTACTTCCATGTTTTGGCTGTTGTAAATAGTGCTGCTGTGAGAACATTGGGGTGCATGCATCTTTTTGAATTATGGTTTTCTCTGGAAATATGCCCAGGAGTGGGATTGCTGGATCATATGGTAGCTCTACATTTAGTTTTTTAAGGAACCTCCATACTGTCTTTATGGTGGCTGCACCAATTCACATTCCCACCAGTTCCCTGGGTCTTGAATGCCTTTAGATTTAGCAAAGTAGAAACCAGTCCTTTTATGCAAGTGAGACCTTTGTATTAAGCAGTGTAGTAAGTGCTGCAGATGGGTGGTCTCTGAAAGCTGTTTCTACATAGCTTTTTGTAGGGAGAGAGTTTGCATATGCTCATATTTTTGTGCTATAGTGATAAATTGTCAAGGTGTATATTTTAAACCAAAGTGTAATCTTAAAACCTACCTAAAAATATTTGGACTGTGTTTCAGGTCTAAGGTTTTACTGATGTTATTATTTTCATGTTTTTTTCTCCAAAGACTATGTTTTATTTGAACCAAAAAAAAAAAAAAAATCAAGTATAGCCTTTTTTTAAAAACGCATGCCTATTTTAATTCTTTTCACAATTAGTTAATGTAGTATATTATAAAAGTTGTCAGTTGTATAATACCGGTGAAAGCCAAGAACAAATCTTAATTATTTAGGGAACATTGTATTTTTTCATTTAGGATGTATTTTTGAAACAGTTAAACTGATTTCAAAGTCTGTCTATCCTCTGAATATCTAATCAAACAATTCTGACTAGCAGTGTTTTTAGTTCCCAAGATGAAGCATATCTAAGGAGCTGCCATCCAAATAGTAATAGGAATGGCTTTTAAAATGTTTGCAAAAACTTACAATAAAGTCACCTTTATACACTTTTGGTCACAAATTCAACACCAGAGGAGTAAATTTTGAAGACATATATAAATCACACATCACAATTGTATATTTTTCCATAACTCTGTCCTGTTGGATTTTTTTTTTTTTTTAACATTTCAAAATATGTTCCCACATTCTAACTAATTCTATTTCTGGCAAGTAAAGACGCCCACGCTTCTGACAGGGAACATTAGACAAGCTGGCCCTGGACAAGCTTCCCAGGCACTCACCTTGACACTTGCACATTGCCCCTTCTTCCTCGAGGGCACCAACATGTTAGGGGCAGGCGCCTCCCCACCTCCTGGGGTCCCATGGTGCCCTCTACTCCAGAACAGCACTCCCCCGGCTGCGTGTAAAGTGATAACTTCCTGGCCTTGATTACAAGCCAAATGGATATGTACAAATTCTGTGCCACTTTGCTCTCTGATTCTCCTCGTCTGTGAACGGAGGCTCATGCTGCACAGCAGGGCCCCTTGTTTCCCTCCGCAGGCACCTCGGAGCAGGGCATGACGTAGACTCTGGGGTCAGGCACCAAGACTCCAAATTCCACTTCTAACACTTTTTAGCTGAGTGATTTTAGGAAACCACTTCCCCATGTCTTGGTTTTCTCATTTGTTAAAAGTGGGTAATAATATTACCTGCTTCATAAAGTTGTGAGGATTAAATCCCAGTGCTTAGCACTGGACTCAGCACAGAGAACACACCACATATCATGGTCACTGGCTCTTCCACCTACAGTGGAGCCTCATGGGGGCACAGGGGCAGTGAACCAGGGGTATTTGAAAAGGCTGCATTTGAGAGCATATCATACTTTTGTAATAGAAAACAAGTATTTCACCACAAACACTGTAATTTTCAGCAGCTTTTCACACAGACGTTTCCATCTAAGCAAAGGTGACTCAATGGTGCCCATTCAGTGTGTGGCTCATGTCCACAATAACCACTTATGTTTGATGGCAAGGAAACAGTTTTACTGTTGTAGTTTTCTGGTAAGTGTGTCGGATGACCGCAATCATGAGTTTTAAAGCTCTTCCCTCAGTGTCAGCTGGTGAGTGGAGCCCTGGTGAGGGATAGCTCTGCATCTGAGGGACGGCCTTGCTTGGCTCTCTCTGGGGACAGAATGTATGCGCTCCAGAGAACAATGCAGAGCAGTGTGCCCAAGTGCCAAGGACAGGAAAAGCTGGTGTTGATTGCCTCTGTTTTGTAAATTCTTCAGAACTGAAAGGGAACTAGCATTTTTTAAGTACTTTTCACGTATCAGACTCATTGATTTCTTATTAAAAAGAAACAAACAAAATCTTGCAATATAGGTATTATTCCTCCCATTTTACCACACCAAGTATACAAGATGATGCACCAAGTATAAGGCAGAGCCCAGGCTGCACTGCAGGCCTGGCTGACCCAAGGCCTGAGCTGCCACCTCGCACTCTCCTGCCCCTCGGTTGAGACGGATGGGTCTGCCCAGTGCATTTCCAGGGCTCAGGGAAGTTCTGCCGTCTAAGGCTCCCTTGTGGTTCCATATATGCCAAGTGATGCCTACGACCCTTTTATTGAGAGATTAAATTCGTTTCTTTTTTCTTAAAGAGTCTATGTACAAAATTATCACAAATGGGTATATCCCTTCACACCACTATCAAATCTTTGTATCAAGAATTCCAAATCCGATTTTTACCCCAACAGCCCAGTCTGTGGGGTAAACAGTCCCAGCTCACTCTGTGCAGGTGAGCTGAGCACTGTGCTGGTGAAGGGAGCTCTCCTACTTCCAGCTAAACTATCATGGAAAGTTTTGTTTCTGCTTGTTTTGATTTCAGAAGGCTGAGGTTATATGTTTCTGCATTCCGTATCTCACCTTCTTAATAGCAATGCTGTTTGGAGTGCATTTCGTCTCTATTGGATATCTTCTTGTCTTCCAGATTAATTTTAAAGTATTTATTTTTTTGGCCTTTAAATGTAGATTGTCCAACATATTGATGATATTTCCGGTGACAAATCTTCACCTGATGACCTCTCCTCTTAATGAAAATGATGTATATCATTTGCAAAATTTTCAGTGAAGTTGGTCATTTCTGAAATTGCCTGCCCACAAGCAGTAAAAGGAATGTGGTTATCAGTTTTAGCATTCAAAGAGAATGTCTCATTGTTCTTGCTTCTCTACCCTCCTGCTATGTTAGAAGGACTCCCAACCACAAATGGATTGTGCTAAATAAACATCAGAGACTCAAACACATGGTCAGAGATCCAGGTTTTCCCAAACATCTGGCTGTTTGGCACCTTCTGGATAGAGTTTATGCACATTTTCTGGTTTTGCTTTGTGTAGCAAAGCAAACATGGGCTTGCTGTTTCTGTGCACAATGAATCAGTTCCTGAAATGTGTGCAAATCCAATTTAGGCAGATCTAATTATATCTTCAATGCACTAGTGGAGCTTACTATTTAAAGAAAATCTGTAGTGCATCCTTTTGTAAAGGGTAGAGTCCCCCTTGAAAAGTTATAACTACATAATTAATCTGTGTTGCATGTTTGTTTTCTTTTTCTAATGTGGATACATGCGGGGTTTTTTTTTTTTTTTAATTGCTATAAACTACCCATTATATAACACAGTATTGAAGAATTAGACAGGTTGTTACCATTTCCCGTCCATCAGTATCAGCCACAGACATGTTTACCCGTCCTTGCAAAGCAGAAAGGCTTGTGCATAAAATTATATGGGCTTGATGTAGATGATTACATGAAATCTTTACATTTAAAGCTCTGGCATGAACACTGTAAGACAGGATAACAACATCAGGACAAGGATCCGTCCAAGGGTCCTCAGTCCACTGTGGGCAGGAGACGTGAAGCGATCAGACCTGAGGAATAAACAGTACTCCTGTCTAACACATCCCTATAATTTCTTGAAGAAAGCGCTCAGAATAGCCCAACCAACACCAAAAACTGCAATTATTTTCCTTTGCTTGTCTTTCATCAAGGCAAATGCAAATAAACTTTAAAATGATTCATGAAGACTAATGACCCTCATCAATCTGCTGATGACTGAAAAGAAAAAGCAGGAGCAGTTTACACCTACACTGAATCTTAACCGAGGGATAATAATAGGGGAGTTGCTCTGTGAAAAGTACTTCAGATTCAGAGGGAAGAGTTGTTCAAGTTGAAGATAATGGAATTATGCCTGAACAAGACCATGTCTCTATCCATAATTAAGGAAGCAAAGAACTTCCATGCTTCTGACATGAGCAGTGGTGTCTCACCAAGTGGTCCAGTGTGTGTCACAGAACTGTTCTGCATGGTTTTGTGTCAGGCCGTGATGAGCCCCGCTCAGCCAGGCCCACACCAACACTGGCCTGCTGTGTCCTTTGATGCCACAAAAGCATATTCAGCCGAGAGAGAAAGAGAGCAACAAGCTGGTGTGAGAAGCGTTAGGAGGTTACTAGAAAATAACAGAGTCCAAGAGGGGTGGCAACAGAAGGAAGAAGGCGCTTCCTTTACCACCTTTCCGGGTGTAAATAATTTCCACTGTTTGAAACCTGATCAGACACCTCCTTCTGCCTGGAATGAACTGATTCCTCCCTCTGACTTCCCTCAGCACCGGCCAGTTGACAGTGTATCTCCTCCCTTCCTCATTGACTCCACAGTATTTCTCCGACTCCCAATGTCTGCGAGGCTTTTGGGGGGAAGCTGAGGATACAGCAATGAGCAAAGCAGGCAAGATATCTGTTCTGGTGGAACACATTTTTGTGGGGAAGACATGCAGCAAATCAAGTGTTAAAAATAAAAGTAAAGCAGGCAAAAGGAACTACCGAGTGTTTCTATTGTGTGTTCAGAGAGGTCCACCAGAAAGAGTAGCACCGTAGCAGAGACTTCAGTGAGGTGGGGCGACCCGCCATGCAGCAGTTAGAGGAAAGAACATTCCAGGCAAATGGAGCATCAAGGGTAAAAGCCTCGGAAGAGCAAGAAGACCAGGGTGGCTGAGGGAGAGGAAGCCAGTGGGGGCCAGAGGAAAGTGAGGCATGGCTCAGAGTGTACATCTCTGGAGCACGGGATCCAAAGCTAACTCAGCAACAATACTTCACACAGGGGCATCTGGTGGCAAATTATCAAGAAATATTGATGAAAGAGGACACTGATGGTTTAGCTGCACAACATTAATATTGAAATGTTCACAATATCATGGACATGGCACCAAAATTAAGCCCCGACGCAGTGCCTGACTTAGAATGAACTGAAGTGAGGGAGTTGCAGGGAGGCAGCCCCAGGGAGCAGTCAACGTCATTCGTGGAAAACGTGCAGGAGCCTGAAGCAGGAGTGAGGCCAGGTGAGCAGAGGGCATGGGTGGACTGGAGCAGCAGACGTGGCCTGGAGGTAAATCAGAATTGTAAGCCTGGTGTGATTGGACAGTGCCTCCCAGACAGTCCATGGAAAATTGAGACCCTCTGCCCCTTGCAGGCTCCACAGCCTCCCATACCCCATTTCAGATGCTCTCTGCCCTGTCTGGGCTCCTCTTCTGCCCTCTGTCTCCTCACTGCCTCTCTGGTTTAGACCTACATCTTCCTCTGACCTATGTACCCCAGCTCTGGACCTCCCAACTGGTCTCTGAGCCTGTGGATTTCCATAGATTTCCAGAAATTTCCCTGGATCCTACCTCCCCCCTCTCCTAATTCTGCAGGCCCCGGGCCTTAATTCACTGCAGTTTTAACTCAATATATATGAAGTGCCTCCTACCTTCCAGCCTCTATGCCGGGGACTGGAGTCCCAGATGTGAGTAAGGCACTGCCCTGCCCTGGAAGCAGATCTAGAGCATATTCCTATCTACAGCCTCTCACTGACATAGAGAAAATGAAAAGCCTTGAAATCGTGGGTTTATAGAGAATGATGAAATTAGGAGATGAAAGAAAAATTGGCCTCATTTTTTTTTTCCCTTCTTTCCCTTTAATGGGGGGAGAGCAGTGGAAGGGTGGAGGACCAGGGAGTGAGTTGTCCCAAGGGTTGGGTTTAGTGTGGCTGGCGGGTGCCTCTCATGGAGGCCAAGGTGGAGACGGGCTCACGTTTGCCATGTCCCTCCTTAGACCCGCATCCAGGACTGGGTCACAGGCATTGTCAGCTCATAGCTTCCTGTCCAGGCCTCAGACCTCCACAGAGCCCAGCGGCCTTAAGTGCTGCTTCAGGAGCTGGATATGGTGCAGCAGCTTCTTCTGGTGGCCGGCCAGGGTGATGCCCAGGGTAGGCCAGTCTTCCAGGCTGAGCTGAGCCACATCACTGAAGGTATGGAGGCCAGACTGGGAGAAGTTGTCCTGGTAGCACTCCAGGCCGATGGCCAAGAGCCTGGCCTGGGGGCAGTCCAGAGAGGGAAAGTCCAGGGCCACGGAGTTCAGAAGGGTCTGGGAAGGTCTGTCCCTGGTGCTCCCGCCCGACTGCAGAGTGTCTGGCTTGCAGGTCATCTTGTCAGATGGAGCCACCAGCTGGTCAAAGTGAGGTCACTGGGTATGATCTTTGTGCCAAGTGTCCAGCATAAGCAGGTGTAGTCCAAGCGGACAGCCTGGAGGCGGGGGCAGCCAGAACTCCTGCTCTTTTGCATTTAGCACCTCCTGGTCACTCATGTCCCAATAGGGCCGTTGTCCATAACTCATCACTTCCCACATCACTATCCGAAAGCTCCAGACGTCACTGGATGTTGTATGTTTCCCATGTGCAATGACCTCTGGGGCTGCCCAGCGAAGCAAACAACTAGGCCCTGAGGACTGTGGCCAAGACGAGCCACTTTTCACACTAAGTGGCTGTTCACCAGCACACGGTGGGCAGAGAGTGCACAGTGGACAAGGGCAAAGCTGGGCAGGCACTGCATGGCAGCGGCCATGCCCACTGCATGGCCACCAGCTGCAGGCTGCTGGACTGGCCCTCCTGCTGCCTCAGGAAGCCGTCCATGGGGTCTAGCTCCATGAGCTCCATCAGCACCATGAGGAACCCGCTCTTGGTGACCACGCCCTCCAGCCTCAGGATGTTGGGGTGCTGAAACTGGCCCAGCACCGTGGCCTGACCTAGAAAGTCCATCTGCAGACTCTTGGCACCTTCAGTCCACAGGGCCTGAATGGCCACAGCCTGCTCCCACCATCCCCAGGGCTGCAGGTGGCCCTGGCGCAGCTCCCCGAAGGAGCCTGCTCCAGTGACCTCCTCGATCTTGAATTATGTGGGATTGACCTCTGGGGCAAATTCTATGGTGGCCTGGCAGGGGTCCTCATAGGTGGAAGGGTCGATGAGGCCCATTTTTAACATTCTTTAATTCCCACTTTAACATATATGAACAAGAGAGAATAAACCTATCTCAAGTCATTTATTTCTCATGAAAACTACAGATAAGATGACCAAAAGCTATTTTCAATATAGGTACTCCTGCTCATACTTATATAGAGAATTTGGGGTTGGAACTGTATAAAGGCAAAACTGGAAGCAATGGGGTGGCCCCCTGTTCCTGTGCAGGCCTACATCACCTTCAGATATTGAATATCAGATTGAAATACGGGGCGGGGGGGGGTGGTGAGGGAGGGCGGGGTGTTCCCATGAAGGCCTACATCCTGCTCAGATATCGAATATTGGGTTGGAATATGGGGGGAGGGGGCTTGTTCTCAGGCCTACGTCATAGGTCACAATTAAGGTGAAAAGACACATCATGCTTCTGCAAAGTAGAGAAAAAATTTCCAAGCTGTAAATGGCAGCTTGACAAACAACATTACAGGCTGGATTCCAGGACAATGCGGCATCCTGGCTTCCTTGGGGCAGGAAATCATAATGAATCCACAGAACATACTGGAAGATGGAGAATAGAAGGGAGACTTTTGAGTGTGACAGGCCCTCCAGCCGTGGCTCACAGGAGACTGCCAGCAATTCAATGCTGCAAGACCTGAGCATCAGGAGAAACCTTGGAAAGCCTCCTCCCAGAAGCAGAACAGCCTCAACAAAGACACCCTGGCATGGGGCCTGGAGTGAGGGGGAGCACTAGCCCTGGGCATGCAGACATGAGGGAGGACTCACTCTCTCTCCCACTCCCCACCCCTGACTCTCCTGAACTTTATTTTCTTAAGTCAGGTGGAATCAAGTACAAATCAACATCACGTGCAGCCTTCAAAGAAAAGAACAATCCCAGCCTGATCAGAGAGCATTCTGCACAGTGTGGGGTGGGGAACGTTCTGCCTCTTTGGCCTCTTTGAGTTCATGATAGTAATAACTGGGGAACATGTGACTTGATTACACACCTGTGAATCTGGGTTGGGGGGTGGTTCTGCCCCACCTGGCCAACCCATCTGTGTCTGTCCTGCAAGCTCCTTGCTGGGTCACTCTCTGACTTTGCCCTGGGGTCCCCTGCAGTGGAGATTGTGTGCTCAAGGTCACTGTAGCCGGGCAGGGATGGGCATTCCACCTGTGTATCACCAGGTTGGGAGGCTTGTCTGTTTGTAGAGCCCAAGAAATAGCTCCAGGCTGGGGTCAGAAATGGGAAACATCAGTGGGATCATTCAGAGGACAAGTGCTTCCTGAGTCCCCTCTGCAGCTGAAGGATGTCTTTTAACCTTGAACTGCTCATTGATTCATTCGTTCACTCATTTATTCACTTACCAAATATTCGCTAAGCGTCTCCCAAGGATGCTGTTAGCCAGAGGCACTACCCCCATCATGCACCAGCTGTACACTGACACTCATACAGTCCCCACCCCTGTCTGTCATGGTTCCTCAAGACCATTTTTCTACTTAAATCAGGTGGAGAATTTTGAATATGTTGCATATGCAGTTCGTTCTCTGTCTTCATATTTCCATAACACAAATTGCCTCATATGCGATGCTTAATTGGGTAATGATGTCAACGTAACACAGAAGTTAAAGACAATTTTTCCCAAAAAGCAGCAGCTGAGCATAAAGCATGTCAGCCTAGCTGAATGCAGCAAACCTGAAGAGACACACAGCCATGTGGCACCTTGTTTATTTTGGACACTTGCTCTGCCTTGGAAGTGCCTATGGGATGATTCTCTCCAATCTGTGCAAACAATGCAAACATAAAGCGACCCATCTTTAACACCATCATATTTTGTGCAAAGCCTGCACCTCCCTACCTGTGACGTGATGTGGGATCCTTGTCTCCAAACCCAGCAGCCTGCACCCTCCTGACACCCTGCTCAGGATTACTGCAGCAGCTCCCTGTTACATCTCATCTCTTTTTAACTGTACTAATATCTTATTAGGATTGTTGTTTATGTTAGATCTCTGTTTATGAAGTTCCATAGGCTCACAGTGGTTTGCCCTAACTCTATTTTTATCATAAGCCCTGAACTTTTTACTAAGCAATCTTACCTAAAACCTGGCTTTTCATCAATGCATTTATTTATTTTTAATTGAAATATGATTGATTTACAATGTTGTATTAGTTTCAAGTGTACAGCAAAGTGATTCAGTTGTGTGTGTGTGTGTGTATACATATATATATATATATGTATACACACACATATACATATATATACTCTTCATTTCCATTATGGTTTGTTATAGGACATTGAATATAGTTCCCTGTGCTATACAGTAGGACCTTGATATTTATCTATTTTATATGTAATAGTCTGTATCTGTTAATCCCAAATTCCCAGTTTATCCCTGGCCCCTTTCCCTTTTGTAACCATGAGTTTGTTTTCTATGTCTGTGAGTCTGTTTCTGTTTTGTAAGTAGATTCATTTGTATCATTTTTTAGATTCCACACATAAGTGATATCATATAGTATTTGTCTTTGTCTGACTTACTTCATTCAGCATGATAATCTCTAGGTCCATCTGTATTGCTGCAAATGGCATTATTTCATTCTCTTTTATGGCTGAATAGTATTCCACTGTGTACATGTACCACAATTTTATCCATTCATCTGTTGATGGACATTTAGGTTGTTTCCATGTCTTGGCTACTGTATGTAAATAGTGCTGCTATGAACATTGGGGTGCATGTATCTTTTTAAATTATAATTTTCCCCAGGTATATGCCCAAAAGTGGGATTGCAAGATCATATGGTAGCTCTATTTTTAGTTTTTTAAGGAACCTCCATACTGTTCTCGATAGTGGTTGCACCAATTGACATTCCCACCAACTGTGTAGCGTGGGGTGGCAGGGGGGTTCCCTTTTCTCCATACCCTCTCCAGCATTTTGTCAATGCATTTATTTCACTGTGGAAGGAAAACTGATATAAGTGGGTGCAAGTGTATCCACCCTGCCAATTCAGAGAAGCATATGCTGCTTTATGCTCAGTAATACGGTCTTTTTAAGTGAAAGTTATCAGAGCATCCTTAGGTCATAAGGATGACACGGGAGGTGTCATTCTTAGGTCAAATAAATCAAAGGGATAAAACCCTGTGTCAGATGATTGGTTTAGAGTATTCTTCATCCAAATTTTTCTGCTCTCCCTTTTATCAAGATATGTTAAAGAAATCTTTAAGCCTTACAAACCCATTTATCAAAGGTTCAAAAATTTTTAAATTATCCAGAATTTTAATAAAGGTAACTTTTATGCAGTTTAGATAGAAAAATAATGTTGCTGCAGGTGGAAACAAATTTTAAGACTAGTATAATAGAGCAAATTGAGAATATTTTATTTAAAATATAATTCAATTTAATAGTTGTAAACTTCATTTTTCACCTTAATTCTATGAATTTTGACATCTTCTCAGTACATAAAATCTGTAACATTTGGATTATTCTGTCTTTTCCTGCTTTTAACCTAAAGTAAAATTCCAAATAATTTTCAGACTTAAAAAATGCAGTTCTTAACCTTCTACACACAGACTTCTCATATCTCTCTGGTCCTTCCTGTTTCTCTAGACTAATTTCTGCACCAATTTCCCTTAAAGTGCCCACATAGGTAGCTGGAGGGTATGCAAACCTGTGTGCATGTATGTACACACACACTCACCATCACACTTTACACTCCAGCAATAGCAAACCATTCACGCTTTCCAGGAACACTGCCTCTGTGTTTTCATAAATGGTATTTCTTCTACTTGAAAGCCCAGCTCTCCCGCTTCCTTTCTCCACCATGGTAATTCTTATTCATTTGTTAAGTCTCATGCCCCTTCTCCCTGGAAGTTTTCCCCAGGCCCCCAGGAGATGTTTCATTCCCTTCCTCTGTGCTCTGGGTTCCAGCACAGCTCTGTAGCAGCAGATTGTCGATAACTGTATTCATCGCATTCCAATATGGTCATTGTTTCCAAACATTTTATTTCTGCTAGACTGAAAACTACCTAAGAATTGGGACTGTATGTTAGTGGTCTCTGTATTTCCTAGTTTGTACCACAGTGCCTAGCAAGTTGGGGATGCTCAGAAAACATACAAATAAACTAAATGACTGGGCCGCCCAACTCAAAGAAGCCGGTTACATACTCCACACTCCTTGTTTTGTCAGCTTCATGGCATTCTCATGATTTTATTTATCTTTTTTTTTTTTTTTTGCTTATTTGTAACTGTTTTTCATTATTGGTTTCTATCCCCAGGAAGCAAACTCCTTGAGAGTGGGCCTTGTTCTGTTCATCACTCCCACCCCAATGTCTGGAACAAAAGAGGTGCTCAATGCCTGGGAGAATGGAGGTGTGAAATAAAACTATCAACTGTAGGAAACGAATGACTAGATCCAGATATTAGTGTATAAATTCATTAGAGACATTAAAATACTCTGGCTCCAATTAATCTTTTAATTTTAGCAGTATAAAATTCCAAAAACAATTTTTCATTCTTTGGAAGATCCATAAAGGCAGGTACAATTAAGTAGTGTCGAGCATAAGTTTTAAGATCTAAAATAAAATGATTATTTGCTAATTTTTGCCTCCTTTTTTCCCCACTCATCCTCATTTTCTGCTGAGTTTCAATTACTCCTATGAATCTGGGATCATCAAATATTTATGTTATTAAAGCAAATACTCTTACCTAATATCAAAGCAGGCTGATCATTAATGTTAAGGAATAATCATGTAACATGAGTCTGTAGCCAACATTAAAAATGAATAGGATCATAAAACAAGAGAGAGTTACTGCAGTGACCAGTCAGTTATTCAACACTAACATATTTTAGTTACAAAATCATTTAACAATGACTGACTCCTTCACTAATGATCTCTAGAGGCAAAAGCAATAGGGACTAATGCTTCCAAACAGCTTCCTGTGGTAGCATTTTAGATCAGTTGCACCTAATCAAACTAAGATGTAGTTATCACTCTCTCCTACACCTCATGGAATCCATTATTTATATTTCACTTTTGACACAAATTTTGCTTTAAACCATGCATGAAACAAGCATTTCTTTAGTACCTATTATGTTCTAGGCTCTACGTCTTAGCCTCCTCCCTGATCTCATTTGGATTATTCTGTCTTCTCCTGTTTCTGTTTTTGTTTTTTTTAAGAACTTTTATTGAGATACAGTTGACATACAATAAACTGCATATACTTAAAGTGTACAATTTGATATTCTTTTTCTTATTAGTAATGTATATATAGACAATCCCAATCTCCCAATTCTTTCTCCCCCAGCTTTCCCTCCCGCTTTCCCCACTTGGTGTCCATGTTTGTTCTCTACATCTGTCTCTATTTCTGCCTTGCAAACCAGTTTATTTGTACCATTTTTCTATATCCTGCATATATGTGTTAATATACAATATTCGCTTTTCTCTTTCTGACTCACTTCACTCTGTATGACTGTCTCTAGGTCCATCCATGTCTCTACAAATGTCCCAGTTTCATTCCTTTTTACAGCTGAGTAATATTCCATTGTGTATTTGTACCACATCTTTATCCATTCATCTGTTGTTGGACACTTAGGTTGTTCCCATGTCCTGGCTATTGTAAATAGTGTTGCAGTGAACATTGGAGTGCATGTGTCTTTTGAATGATGGTGTTCTCTCGGTATATGCCCAGTAGTGGGATTGCTGGGTTATATGGTAACTCTGTTTTTAGTTTTTCAAGGAACCTCCATACTGTTCTCCATAGTGGCTGTATCAATTTACATTCCCACCATCAGGGCAAAAGTGTTCCCTTTTCTCCACACCCTCTCCAGCATTTACTGTTTGTAGATTTTCTGATGGTGCCCATTCTAACCTGTGTGAGGTGATACCTCATTGTAGTTTTGTTTGCATTTCTCTAATAATTAGTGATGTTGAGCAACTATTCATGTGCCTCTTGGCCATCCATATGCCTTCTTTGGAGAAATGCCTATTTAGGTCTTCTGCCCATTTTTTGATTGAGCTGTTGTTGTTTTGATATGGAGCTGGATGAACTGTTTATATATTTTGGAGATTAATCCTTTGTTGATTCGTTTGCAAATATTTTCTCCCATTCTGAGGGTTGTCTTTTCGTCTTGCTTTATAGTTTCCTTTGCTGTGCAGAAGCTTTGAAATTTCATTAGGTCCCACTTATTTATTTTTGTTTTTATTTCCATTATTCTAGGGGATGGATCAAAAAAGATCTTGCTGTTATTTACGTCGAAGAGTGTTCTTCCTATGTTTTCCTCCAGGAGTTTTATAGTGTCTGGCCTTACATTTAGGTCTTTAATCCATCTGGAGTTTATTTTTGTGTATGGTGTTAGGGAGTATTCTAATTTAATTCTTTTGTATGTAGCTGTCCAGTTTTCCCAGCACCACTTATCAAAGAGGCTGCCTTTTCTCCATTGTATATCCTTGCCTCCTTTGTCATAGATTAGTTGACCATATCTTATCTCTAGGCTTTCTATCCTGTTCCATTGATCTATATTTCTGTTTTTGTGCCAGTACCATACTGTCTTGATCACTGTAGCCTTGTAGTATAGTTTGAAGTCAGGAAGCCTGATTCCACCAACTCCATCTTTCCTTCTCAAGATTGCTTTGGCTATTCAGGGTCTTTTGCGTTTCTATACAAATCATAAAATTTCTTGTTCTAGTTCTGTGAGAAATGCCATTGGTAATTTAATAGGGATTGCATTGAATCTGTAAATTGCTTTGCATAGTATAGTCATTTTCACTATGTTGATTCTTCCAATCCAAGAACATGGTATATCTCTCCACCTGTTTGAGTCGTCTTTGATTTCTTTCATTAGTGTCTTATAGTTTTCTGAGTACAGGCCTTTTACCTCCTTAGTTAGGTTTATGCCTAGGTATTTTATTCTTTTTGTTGCAATGGTGAATGGGATTGTTTCCTTAATTTCTCTTTCTGATCTTTCATTGTTAGTGTATAGAAATGCAAGTGATTTCTGTGTGTTAATTTTGTATCCAGCAACTTTACCAGATTCACTTATTAGCTCAAGTAGTTTTCTGGTGGCATCTTTAGGATTTTCTATGTATAGTATCATGTCATCTGCAAACAGTGACAGTTTTACTTCTCCTTTTCCAATTTGGGTTCCTTTTATTTCTTTCTCTCCTCTGATTGCTGTGGCAAGGACTTCCAAATCTATGTTGAATAGTAGTGGCGAGAGTGGACATCCTTATCTTGTTCCTGATCTTGGAGGGAAAGCTTTCAGTTTTACACCATTGAGAATGATGTTTGCTGTGAGTTTTTCACATATGGCCTTTATTATGTTGAGACAGGTTCCCTCTGTGCCAACCTTCTGGACAGTTTTTATCATAAATCAGTGTTGAATTTTGTCAAATGCTTTTTCTGCATCTATTGAGATGATCATGTGGTTTTTATCTTCAATTTGTTAATATGGTGTATCACATTGATTGATTTGCGTATATTTAAGAATCCTTGCATTCCAGGGATAAACCCCACTTGATCATGCTGTATGATCATTGTCTTCTTCTGTTTTTAACCTAAAGTAAAATTTCAAATAATTTTCTGAATTAAAAAACCAGGTTTCTTGCCTGGAGAGAGAAAGAACTAAAAGTGAGTGAGAGAACCAAAAGTAAGTAGAATTAGAGAATATGTTATCCATAAATATGATAGCATAATAGAAACGTGTAAAAAGAACAATTGGTTACAGCAGAGGAAGTGACAGATTCTCCACTGAAAGGTGAGGAAGGCTTCAGAGGTGGGGACCTTTGACTGGGGCATAAAGTCACAAAGGTCTGGGTCAGTCTAGCTAGTATGGGTTTCATTTGACAGACAGAGACTCAGAGAAGGGTTGGGACCAGTCAGTTAAGAGCCTGGTTTTCTAAAGTAAAGTCATTTGGATTTTATGCTATGAGTGATGAAAATCATAAGAGGTCTTTAAGCAGTACAATGACCTGATCAAATTTGGTTTTGCGAAAGATAATTTGCACCGCACCTTGGAGGGTAACTGGAAGAGGGAAGGAGGAGTGGTAGACAGAGCTGCATGTAAAGGAGTGACCATAACGTGAGAATATTATTAAATAGTTTAGGGATAAGATAGTTCTAACATCCCCATCTCTCAACCAAATGTTGAGTGCTACAGATGTTAATAAAACATACAGCTTATAGTTGATACTATGACTTAAAGGTTGAAATCCTTGAGCATCGAGGAGACTGTTTTAAGCAGTGCCAAGTTGTGCAAAGGAGGTGGTGGGTGACACCTGGGCATGCAGGGTGCTTCTAGTATCTTAGCATCCTCTGGCTGGAGCATGGTTCACACAAGTTGAGTGTGGTTATTTGCTTTGGTGATTTTTTGTCTGTTGGAAAGAGAACCTGTTTAAATAATGATTTTATTCATCTGAAATGTCAGTCATATAAAAAGTAGCTGGTCACCACAGTTGTTAGAAATTTCCATCTTATAATTAAAAAAAATTGTTGGCCATCGATAGAAACATAAAAATGAACTCTGGCTCTGGCTAGGGTCAAATCATGTTGAAATTTTATTTCACGCCTCTATATTCCTGAATATTACTGAGTCAAGAGAAAGAGTAATCTGTCATCTCAGGTGGAATTTTCTTGGAGATTTTCCCAAGCAATTCTTCGCTTTGACTTTATTGATCTCACCTCCTGAAAATCCCAAAGTGTGACTTTTTTTTTCTACTCCCCAGCTATCATTTGATCATAGAAAGGGAAGCATGCATATTTAGGTAACCTAAAACTTTAAACAATTTTTAAAGTAATTATTTTCCTTTGAAGTTATTCTATCCTAATGATACAAATGATGCCAGTGACTGAACTCTTATACTGATATTTTCTGCTCAGGTATTTGACCACGATTTGATGTCAGAGGCTTAAGGCATGAGGCAGGGCCTTGCAGCCAACAGGGATGAGAGCCAGCCCTTGCACACCAGCACACCCACAGTAGTTGATCTGCAACAAAAGAAGGGTCTGTGCAGAGGGGATAAAATTGCAGGATTTTAGAATTCATTAGAACTTAAGAGATCACCCACATAATCATATATGCCTATATAGATATAGATTTAGTTATATATGAACCCCACAGTAACCACGAACCAATAATTTATAACTGATACACATGCAAAAAGAGACAGAGAGAGAGACATAACACTACAGATAGATAGTCATTAAATCACAAAGAAAGAGAGCAAAAGAAAGGAAAAAACAAGAACCACAAAAACAACCAAAAAAACAATGAACAAAATGGAAATAAGTATATAGCTATCAGTAATTACTTTGAATGTAAATGGACTAAATGCAGAAGATGCAGAGTGGCTGAATGGATACAAAACAAGACCCATATATATGCTGCCTTCAAGAGACTCACATCATCTCTAAAGAAACACACAGACTGAAAGTTAAGGGGATGGAAAAATGTACTCTGTACAAATGGAAACAAAAAGAAGGCTGGGGTAACAATACTCATATCAGACAAAATAGACTTTAAAACAAAGACTGTAACAAGAGACAAAGAAGGACATTACATAATGATAAAGGGATCAATCCAACAAGAAGCTGTAACAATTATAAATATAGATGTACCAAAGAAAGGAGCAACTACTTACATAAAGCAAATATTAACAGACATAAAGGGAGAAATTGACAGTAACACAATAATAGTAGGGGATATTAACACCCCACTTACATCAATGGACAGAAAATTAGTAAGGACAGAAAATTAGTAAGGAAACATTGGCCTTTAATGACACATTAGGTCACACAGGCTTAATAGATATATATGTAGAACATTCGACCAAAAGCAGAAGAATATACATTCTTCTCAAGTGCACATGGAACATTCTCCAACATAGATCACATGCTAGGCCACAAAAAAATGTGTCAATAAATTTAGGGAAACTGAGATCATATCAAGCCTCTTTTCCAACCACAGTGATACAAGAATAGAAAAAAAAAACTGTAAAAACCACAAACACATGGAAGCTAAGCAATATGCTACTGAACAACTAATGTGTCACTGAAGAAATCAAAGAAGAAATCAAAAAATAACCTGGAGACAAGGGAAAATGGTAACACAATGATTCAAAGTCTATGAGATGCAGCAAAAAGCAGTTTTGGGAGGGAATTTTATACAAGCCTACCTCATGAAACAAGAAACAATATACCTCAACATAATAAAGGCCATATATGACAAACCCAAAGCCAGCATCAAACCCCACAGCTTTCAGCATGCTGAAAGCATTTCCTCTAAGATCAGGAACAAGAAAAAGATACCCACACTCACCGCCTTTACTCAACATACTGTGGCAGTCCAAGCTATGACAATCTGGTGAGAAAAAGAAATAAAAGGAATCCAAATTAGAAGGAAAAGCCAAACTGTCATTGTTTATAGATGACATGATATATAATTAGAGTATTCTAAGGAATATTCTTAGGAATCAATGAATTCAATAAAGTTGTAGATACAAGTTAAGGTGCAGAAATCTGTTGCTTTTCTATACACTAACAATGCACTATTAGCAGGAGAAATTAAGAAAACAATCCCATTTACAATAGCATCAAAAATAATAAAATATCTAGGAATAAATCTAACCAAGGAGGTAAAAACCTGTACTAGGAAAACTATAAGACACTGATGAAAGAAATTTCAGATGACAAAAACAAATGGAATGATATACCTTGCTCATGGATTGGAAGAATTAATATTGTTAAAATGCCCAGACTACACAAGGCAATCTACAGATTCAGTGAAATCACTAGCAAAACTCCAATGGCATGTTTCACAGAACTACAGCAGATAATTCTAAAATTTGTATGAAAACTCAAAAGACCATGAGTAGCCAAAACAATTTTGAGAAAGGAAAAAAAGCTGAAGGTATCACACTTCCTCATTTCAAACTATACTACAGAGCTACAGTAATCAAACAGTATGGTACTAGCATGCACACACATGCGCGCGTGCGCGCGCACACACACACACACATAGATCAATAGAACAGAATAGAGAGCCCAGAAATGAACCCACACTTATATGGTCAATTAATCTACAACAGAAAAATCCAAGAATATATGATGGGAAGAAGAAAGCCTCTTCAGTAAATGGTGTTGGGAAAACTGGACAGCTACATGCAAAAGAATCAAACTGACCTACTTTTTCACACCATATACAAAAATAAACTCAAAAATAAATTCAAAACTTAAATGTCAGACCTGAAACTATAAAACTCCTGGAAGAAAACATAAGAAGTACATTCCTTGACGTTGATATTAGCAATAATTTTTGGATATATCTCCTTCAGCAAGGGAAATAAAAACAAAAATAAACAAGTACTACATCAGACTAAAAAGCCTCTACACAGTGAAAGAAACAATCAACAGAATGAAAGGGAAGCCTACTGAATGGAGAAGATATTTGCAAATAATATATCTGATAAGGGGTTAATATCCAAAGTCTACGAAGAATTCATACAACTCAACATCAAAGAAACAAGATTAAAAAATTCCCTGAGGATCAAAATAGACATTTTCCAAAGACAACATATGGAGACCAACAGATACATGAAAAGATGCTCAACATCACTAATCATGAGGGAAATGCAAATCAAAACCGCAGTGAGATATCATCTCACACCTGCCAGAATGGCTATTATCAAAAGACAACGAATAACAAGTGTTGGAAAAGATGTGGAGGAAGGGGAATCTTGATGCACTGTTGGTGGGAATGTAAATTGGTGCAGCCACTGTGGAGAACAGTATGGAGTGTCCTCAAAAAGTTCAAAATAGAGCTACCATACAATCCAGCAATTCCACTGCTGAGTATTTTTCCAAAGGAAAAAAGAAACTAATTCAAAAAGATGTATACACCCCTTCATTCATTGTTAATTGCAGCATTGTTTACAATAGCCAAGATATGGACGCAACCAAATGTTCATTGATAGATGAATGGATAAATATGTGAGAGAGAGAGAGATGATAGATAGATATAGATAAACACACACAATGGGATATTACTTAGCCTTTAAAAGGAATGAAATTCTGCTGTTTGCAACAACATGGATGGACCTAGAGGGTATTATACTAAGTGAAATAAGTCAGACGGAGAAAGATTTAAATACCATATGATTTCACTTATGTGTGGAACCTAAAAACAAAACAAACAAAAACTAATAAACCTAACAAAACAGAAACAGACTCCTAGATACAGAGAATAAACTGGTGGTTGCCAGAGGGGAGGGGGTTGGGGGATGAGTGAAATAGGTGAGGGAGATTAAAGTTCCAGTTATAAGATAAATAAGTCACAGAGATGTAATGTACGGCATAGGGTATAGAGTCAATAATATTGTAATAACTTTGTATGGTGACAGAGGGTAACTAGACTTACCACAGTGGTCATTTTGTAACATATAAAATATCAAATCACTATGTTGTTACCTCAGACTAATATTAAATTGTAAGCCAATTATACTTCAATTAAAATATTAAATAAATAAATAACCGAATAATTTAATTAAGACATTTCATGTGTTTTGAGTTTCTATTTAAATTTACCTTGGAAAGTATAAAAATCAAATATGGGATGATTCTTTTCTCCTGCTGTTTTCCTTTGCTTCTGATAAATCATGTCAAATCTCACATTGTTTCTCATCACCTCAGAGCCGCTCTTGGAAGCTTGTCAGTTCAGGGCCATGCTGAACACTAGGAGTGAGGAAGTGAGGGCAGAAGCATCCGCTTGGAGATTCTGATCACTGTGGGAAACTCTCATGAGGACGTGACATATTGGCAGCTTCAGGCTTCAGCTTCAACAGGTGTCAGGGAGAGCCTCCTTCTCTGCCTGGCGTCTCATTCCTCTCCTCTTGCCTGGAAGAGACACACGTGGGTCCTGCCCCAGTTTTCATTCCTGCCTCCTGGACCCTCTGTGGGTGCCCAGTTCCTCTCAGGGAGATCTCCTTTCCCTACCAAAACCGGTGCATGGCCCAAGCAGCTGTATGAGGAGACAGCGCAGCCCTTTCTCCCTGAGGCCCTCGTCCTGGAGCAGCCCCCCGTTTCTCAGAGTAAAAGCCCAGGTTCTTGTGATTGACCTGAAAGACCCTGCACAGTCCAGCCCTCAGCTCCCACCTCTCCTCGCCTTCCCCCCGCCCCACACACACACACACATCTGCTTCGGTCCCTCTGCCTCCTCTTCCCCATCCACACCTCAGCTGAGGGCTCTGCCTGGAAGCCTCTCCCACTGGACGCCTGCCCGTCTCACGCCTGTCACTTCCAGCAGCTCAGAAAGGCCCACCAGCGCTCCTGCTTAAGGCTGGACACCTGCCTGCACCATTGCCCTCCTTTACTGGTCTCTGAAGCACTCACCTCCTCATGGTCTATAAAACGTGCTTATTTATCAGGGTTGTTATCTGCCTACCTCACTGGAAGCATTAAGCGGGCAGGGATTTTTGACTCTCTGGTCACTTCTGTGTCTCCAGCAGACAGCAAGCACTCAATCAATGTTGAAAGAATGCATTTATTTTATTTCGTAGTTATAAAAGGGATTTCTATGTATCAGACACTGTCCTAAGCACTGTACAAATATTGTCATTTAAACCCTGGTAACAACCCTATGAAAAAGGAGTTCTATCTCCATTTTACAGAAAAGTGAGACTCAGTGAGGTGAAGTTAAATTGTCCAAAGTCACACAGCTGGCATGTGGCAGGGCCCCTCCATGCTTCTAACCCACGCTCTCCACCGAATGAATGAATGGGGCATGGTGGAACCTCCATTTCCTGCACTTTGTCTTAAACGTTCTACTGTGACCCCATGAACAATCCTGGTGTTTGACAGTGAGCTAGTCAAGGCACTGTGCTGCTTCCCTGGAAGGGGAACGTGCAGCCCATTGGGTGTCCAGGGGCTGGTATCCGGGAGAGAGAGGCAGTAGGCCTGTCTACTGGGGCAGGTCACAGAGAGATACAAAAGGATCAGAACAGAACACGCAGATTCAGAGCAAGGACTGGGGGACACAGGGCTGTGGAAGTGGGTCCCAAACCCTGGGATCAACTGTAGACGCTCCTTGCCCTGCCTCTCCTGGGCCGGGGGCTCCTTCCAGCAATCACAGGGACCAACAGCACGTGGGGGACTGATGACACGTGTTCGCACGCTGGTTTGTGCAGCTGACTGTCGCTGATTGCAGTGATCGGCTCTGTGTTCGGGAAACAGTCACAGTGATTGAAAGGGGGTGATTAGCGTTGGGAGGAGGCATATTTCTTACCATTCTCCATTGAGTCCGTACTGACTAACAGGGAATCTCTGCTAACAAACTGATGCCAAATAAAGATCCTGCTGGCTTTCTTTAATTAATGACATGGCTTGGTTGTAATTATTCCATTAATTGTTTAAATACAAATAAGTGCTATTAAGAATCTTGAAAACTGTTTCCTCTTAAATATGTTAAACCTTCTCTCTTATCGTTGCATTTCTGTTCTTAATTTGCCTAGTAAATCCTCTTTTAAAAATGGTACAAAAATAAGTGTTACCCACACGCTAGCAGAATTATCACAAGTTTTGAATTAGTGGAGTATAAATGTAAATGATAACCTGTATTTATGCTCTTGAGGAAGATAAGATTCCACCGGATCTGCATTTACTGTGTAAAAAAGTATAGTAAAATAGTGGAAGAAGTGAAAACAGGAAGTTTCAATAGTATAAACAATTTATACTCTGATAAGGTGCTAATTTGAGATACATAAAGCTAATCTTTGAAAACCATACCTTTGGTGACTCTTAGTCTTTATTATGGGGCCAGGGAGTGTGAATTCCCTGCTTTAATGCAATTCTGTCCCCTGTCTGTCAACGTGGGAGAGCGACAGGTGAGTCCCCCACATCCACACCTGCAGACGGTGCCCGTGGGGCTTCGGCCATGACAAGAAGCTGCCCAGTGAGACTGCCTTGAGGGGCCGGATGGCCCTTCCTCCGTGGAGGCTTCATGGTTCTGCCTGGATGCAGACAAGAGGAGGAGAGAGCTGTTGCCATGGCAGCCAAGGAACTTCCCAGGGCCTCCTTGCTTCAGCCCGCCCCCTCCAGCCCAGCCCCCACACCCACCCCTCACTCTGAGTAAACATGCTCTCACACTCCTTGCTGCTCGACTTCTGTCCAGGTTCTCCAGGGGACTCACTGACCACTGTGTCACATTCCCTTTCTTCAGGCTTCCATGCTGCCCACAAGTGGTAGGGAGGGCGTTTTCTCCAGAGCATTCTTTTCGGGGCAGAGCCTCACTTCTGAATAGACAGTTATTTTTGCTCAGAGCCTGCTTTGTGTTAATGTCCTGTCAAGTCAACGGGTCTGTATTTCCACAGCTTTGGTCCCTAATTGTGTGCAGGATGCTTTCAAATTGTGAATCGGTCCTCTCATGTGTGGTTAAATTACTACCATGGTCTCCAAGTCAAGTGTTGTGTTGCCAGGGAGGAATGAGTCTACAACCAAAGACAAGAGCATGAGAGCAGAGCAAGGTTTCCAGTTACTATGACAGATCAGGTCCCTCCTACGCTGAGTGACTTCCCAGATCAGTCCGAGTGATAGCGATGTGTCCTGTAGACGAGGGCATCGCCCATCAGAGGTTGTGTGGCAGGTGTGCATGACCGGGGACCAGCAGGCAGTGGTGTATTAATTAAGATACGTTGGTGACAGGAACAGAGATGTTTGGCAGAAATAACATTATGAGCAAGTAAGAGCGATGGCTTTGGATGATAGGAGCTGTCTCTGTCTGAGATAAAAGCTAGACACAGCAAGAGGAGGCGTTTTCTCTCCAGCAGGGAGACTTCAGCAGAACAAATTAGGATCAGAACATGGCTTGGTGAATGACACAGCAGAGAAATGGACTGTATAGAAACAAGGGAGACCCCCAAGGATTCCTTGGACTCAGCTGTCAGGATGATTCACCGTTAAATCAAACTGATAAGTATTTGCCCTGTGCCATGTCATGTGCTTAGAGATCATAAAAGCTGGTGTTCTGAAACACTTGGAAATCTCCTTCTTGTTCTTACTCTCATCTCAGTTTTTCTTAAACCAAGGGTAGAGAAGACATATTCATTCTTACTCTATTGTTTAATGATTCAAATGAACAACAGGCAGAGGAGCTCATTACATTAATTCAAGTTTATCAATGAACAGGCCCTACATCTTCCCAATTTAAGAATATACTTGATTTACAGCATGACGGTCTTCAATGATTTTGATGGATAACTAGAGATAATAAACATCCCTGAATCATGACAGGTTTCTTAAAGGATACAGTGTGAAGATTCACATGGTTAATAAAATTGAAGCTATTAAAATAAATGATTTTGCATAGGTTTGATTTTTCTTGATGATCTAAATGTTCAGAAGGGCACAAAACTTCAATGTTTTCTTCAGTTTAGAAAGTGTCATTAGTGGAATACTGCTACAATGCCACTGATTCACATACTAATACTTTGGGGATAGCTAATATTCTCTGTTTATCAGACATTGCACAGAAAGCTGGTACGCACCTTCTATTAGTGGTGATGTGTGGAAGGAAAGCAATCAGTATCTAATTCCTGCTGGGCCCGCATCACCCTGCCTCATTCTCACAACCTGCCAAAAAGCCAAGCACCGTCCCCCTGGACTGCTCGCCTGTGAGGGTCTCAGGGCTCCTCCCTCCATCAGCACAGCCTGTACCTCCTCATTACGGAGTAAATAAAACCTTGGCTGCTTCTGCTGGGCTTTCAGGAGACACTTCAGCTCCACCCTGAAGTTCCATGTCCTACAAAAACCAAAACCTTTGGGAATTCTTCTTAAAACATGCTCAGATAAAAGGAATAAACTGCCCCTCACTTTTTCTTTCTTTTCCCAGCCTGTCTTAAGAAACTTTTTTAACCAATGGTGAAAAATCCTCTTGTTTCAGTGAGATAGTAAAAGAGGAGAGATCTCATCACATGACCCCAATAAAAACAAAATTGCTATAAATCATAGGAGTGAAATTGATAATTACCCTCACTGTCCTCTAGCTTAGATTCATCAAAACAAGCACGCTGACACCAGACATCTGGCGATGAGAGGACATTGACTCTCCAATCACAATTAGTGTCAATAATGCTGAATAGGCAGCATTAGAAAAAAAAAAACATGGGCCAATTAGCTTACTCCAATTTTTCTCCTTCTAGCCAGCTCTTTTTCAGAACTTTGATTTTTAATGGATTGGTAAAGCAGTATGCTAATTAGTTCTTCCTGAACCTGCAGTTTTGAACTGAAGGAAACTTAAAGGAGCATTTAGTGAGGGAGTTACCACAGTGGACGAGGAGCATCTCAGGGGACCTCACGGCACCTCATTGTGTGAGTTTTCTAGTGCACGTGTCTTATCCCAAAGAGCTGCCACCTCCTCCGGGGTGGGGGTAAAAATTGCTCACCTCGACATCCTGCCCAGCCATGCTCTTCAGTATACATTTGTCAAGTGATTCATGTAAAGCAGAACATTTACAAGTGAAGTAGGTGTTGCGGAGCAGTTATTGTACTAAATGCAAACACCCCAAAGAAAGACAGAAGGGTCAGATTTTCTTGTACCCCAGTACAATAGCAATTTCTTTGGTCCACGCACAGGCAGCTGTAAGGCAGGGATGTAACTCTCCAGTAAAAAAAAAAAGCAACATTCTGAAAGTTCTCCAAGAGCCCATGTGGTTCTGCCTGACCCCAAGCCTCTCAGTAGCACAGAAGCCGGCGGCTCAGTCAGCCCGGCTCTTATAACAAAATACCGCAGCCTGAGTGTGTTTGCCTCTCAGTTCTGGGGGCTGGAAGTCCAAGATCAAGGCACCCCAGCTAGAGCCTTCTTCCTGGCTTACAGATGGCAGCCTTCTCGCTGTGTCCCCGCGTGTCAGGGACAGAAAGAGCCCTGGTCTCTCTTCCTCTTCTCATGGGGATACTAATCCCATCATGGAGCCCCACCCTCATGACCTCACCCACACCTCATCACCTCCCAAAGGCCCCACCTCCAAAGACCATAACACAGGGGGATCACAGCTTCAATATATGGACATTCAGTCCATTACACTGTCCTAATTACTGTCTTGTCATAGGCATCACTTCAGCCCACCAGCAGGAGAAGATATTTGCTTTATCAACTTGGCTGACATGTACCAGTTTCTTAAGGCCAGGGCTGTCTGTTGATTGAAACACATTGTTCATTTGTTTGAAAGAATTTTATTTACAGTTTTATAAGTAAGCAAAACCCATTGCCTTTGCATATTTTCTTATAAAACTAATAAAATGGCCTAATTTTGTCTCCGGTAGCAATGTTCATTTTAAATTTTAATTTTAAATTCTTTGGGGGCAAGCTCCTATAGTTCTTGAGAGAAAGAAAAGCCAATAGGATGATGAGAAATTGACAAATGAGCAATCTGAATCTCAAGAAAACTTGGTTTACTTTCACTCATTTGGGAAACTCTCTTGGTATTCCCACTTCGATCTGATTTGGGACTTCTAGCTTCAGTTCCAAGTTGCACTGGTTCTTTTGTGATTATTTGGCAAAAGCTTAGCAGAATGAATATCGGGTTCAGCTCAAGGTGCAGCAAGCTCTTTTCAGTTTTTCTGGCTTGAAGTTCATGCCTCAGTGTTTTTGTTCTAACCCGGTTATACACACACGTGACTGCATGTACACAAACCTTAAACCAATTAAGGTATAATTTGGTTGGGGTGGGTGGACAAAAAGCACTCAGTGAGCCTGCCTTCTGTTCTCTCCGTGTGCACCACCAACCTGGTCGCCTAGGCAGAGGGCACTGCTGCGCTGGGTCCCGCAGTCAGATCCCAACCTCCTCCCCTGGCCAGCGGAGGGAAAGGCCTAAGCCATCATCCTTTAGCTTGATGTTGATGCGACTTTCAGAGGGTGAATAGGAACCTAGAGGGGTCACTTCGTGGCTCCCTCACATCAGGTGGGCATGACCGCAACCAAGCCATCACTAAGTGTCTAAACTCACTACAAGTCTTCCCCCCACCCCCAGCAACTAGGACGCATGGGACCCCCTAGGCTGCACTGTGGGGAAGCCTGGAATGTCCTCTGGTCCTGACTCCCCAATAAGGAGGAGCTTGCCTCCTGCCCCTGTGGCCCCAACACCTGATGAAAACCTGCCCCTAATCATTCTTGGGTAACAAAGTGTGACTCAGTCATTCAGGATGGAATGTTTTCAAACCACTCCCTTTCTCGTGCCCCTCTGAGAGATCGCTGGATAAATGAATCGTGTCATATAAATGTGGTTAAATGAATTATTTTTTCAGAGGGAGATTTACATTGTAAATGATGTGGAAAACTTGAAAGGATAAATTATTATAGAGAAATCTGGGGACTCAACCAACCAGCAAGGGGGAAACTTTAATTTTCCTGGTGCTCCTGAAACGAATTCTTCCACTGGTGTCTTCCTAAGTGAATCTGTACCAAAAACATCAGTCAATCCGTGCCTAAAATCTGGCCAGTGGAGCAACCCAGTTACTGGCTTCAGAACCATCTCCAAGCACCATTTGCAAAAGCAGGGGCAGTGCCCCATCCTCACCCCAGGTCCCTTCACTGCTCACATCGCTCAGTGTCTACTCAGTAAATGCTGTCACACCTTCACCACCACCCTTGATACAAGCACGATCCTGTCCTCAAATCAATCCCTTTGGTAAAAACATTCATTTCCTCAAATTCTCTTCCAGTACACCAACAGTTAATATACCATCCCCAAAAGTAAAAAGAATGTGAAATCAAGCTAGGTTGATGTTGGTGTGAGATGGCCTCCAAGTAACAGTAAGCCTGTGTTTTGGGGTTTTTTTCTGCCTTTCAAATAGACGAAAATCCAAAAGATAATTTACTTTAGTATTTTTATTTTCACATTCTAATTTAAGCATTGCACCATCTCTAGATTTTAACTTCACTTCCTCAGTATGCATTGTACTATTAGAATTTTCCAAATTACAAAGAATTATAACTGCAACCCCTCTGATGCCTTTCTTTGCAGTTTAGGGCTCAGTTGACGTCACAAATCGTTTCCCTGCAGGGATTATGAGAGGAGGCATGCTGGCCTGCTAGCCTTGTGGTACTTTAAGTATACATACAATAAAAGGAGCAAAGAGATTATGTTGACATTCTGAGTAAGGGCAGTACTTCCAATTTTGTACATCTAATTAGCCACAGCTCTTCAAGAATTGGTGTAAGTGTCATGGGGGTTTACAATATTAGTATCTCATCTTCACAAAGATGCTATTAGATGGCATGAAAACAGAAAAAACTAATGGTCACAGCAGACAGCTTGTAGCTTAGAAAAAGGTCACTGTGTTTTAATGAACAGTGCTGTTAATTAACAAGAAAACAACCAGAACATGAGCTGTTAGGCTTGTGAATTTGTACCAAAAAAATCAATCAATCTGTGCCTAAAACCTCTTTAAATAACTCAAAAACAAAAGAACTGCAAGAATAGAATTTAAATCTGAAGTTATATAGCAAAGTTATACATATCAATGAAATAGCATCATATGAAGATTCTTCCTTCATGCTGGTTAGTATTCTCAATACATATTCTAAATAGAACCTAGGACTAGCTCTCCCCTGCCTCTTTGGTTTCTTAATTTCTATATGCATTTCCTAAATCTTTAAGAAGAATAGGAAAGCTGCTCTATGGATTACTCAAATTCTATGAGGACAAGTGAGGAAACACTACAACTCCTTCAAGACAGGTGATTAAAATAATAAACATCGCCTTCAGTTCTGTGGAGAGATGTCAAAGCCAAGTTTCCAGCATCTTCAAAAAAGAAACACAGAACCATAGTTAATAATGCCAGCTTTACATTACCACTTTCCTCCTAGTAGGTCAAGTCCTCTGATTATTATTCACTGATCTCTTTAACAACCATTTGAGTAAATAAAGGGCATTTTTATTTCAATTAAAAACAAGCAAGAGAAAATGAGCTGATTTATCCTGAGGTACAGCAGAAAAGGCACCAGAACCTGTGTCTTTGCTGCCCAGCAAAGGTCAGGAGAACTTCACCCCAAATTGAAGTCATTTCAAATGAGCGTAACAGATGTTTGTATTTTTAACTCATTTGAAAATAAAATAAGGAGAACCATTCAGAGGATCATTTAGAGCCACGAAACCAAAACACAGTGAGGTCAGATCCAGCATCTGGACATGAAGGGGAACATTTCCTCTTCGGAGCCGGCCCCACTGGCCTAGATGATGGGCAGTGACTTTTTTTTAACTGATTTTTTCATGAGGTAATTGTAGAGCCACATGTAGTTGTAAGAAATAATATGGAGATATTCTGTGTACGCTTTACCCAGTTTCCCCAAATAATAACATTTTGTGAAACTATAGTATACTATCACAACCAGGATAATAACATTGATACAAGCCACAGATCTTATTCAGATTTCCCTAGTTTGTGTGGGGTATTTATATGTGGATATGTATGTGTTTGTATGTTGGTATTTAGTTCTATATAATTTTAATACGTGTGGAGCCTCATGTATCTCTGGTAACAATCAAGACACCAAACAGCTCCATCACCACCAGGATTTCTCAGGTTGTCCTTCAATAACCACACCCACATGCTCCTTCCCACCCACACACCCCATCCTCGACTTCCAGCAGGCACTAATCTGTTCCAAGTTTCTAAAATTTTCAATTCAAAAATGTTATATAGATGGAATAACATGGTATGTAACCTTTGGGATTCCTTTTTCCACTCAGCATAATTCCCCAGAGATTCATCCAGGTTGTCGTGTGTGTCAATAGTTTGTTCATTTTTATCGTTGAGTAGTATTCCATGATATGGATGGACCACAACTTGTTTAACCACTCAGATGGTTAGGACATCTGGGCTGTTTCTGGGTTTTGGATATTATGAATGAATCCATTATGAACATTTGCTTAGAGGTGTTTGTATAAACATAAGTTTTCATTTCTGTGGCATGAATACCCAAGAGTACAATTACTGAGTCATATAGGAACAGCATGCTTAATTTTATAAGAAACTATCAAGCTGCTTTCCAGAGTGGATACATCATTTTACATTCTCACCAACAATGCACAGGAAATCTAGTTTCTGCATATTCTCTCCAGTATTTTGTGTTGGCATTTTTAATTTTAGCCATTCTGATAGGTGTAGTGTTACGCTATTGTGTTTTAATTTGCATTTCCTACTGATGATGGCTGATGATGTTGAATATTTTTTCATGTGATCATTTGCTATCTATTTTCCTCTTCAGTGAAATGTCTGTTCATGTCTTTTGCCCATTTTATAGTTGAAATCTTTTTTACGGTTGAGTTTTGAGAGGTTTTATATTTTCCTAGATACTAGTCCTTTGTCATATCTGTGGTCTGCAAATATTTTCTCTTGGTCTATAGTTTGTCTTTTTATCCTTTCTACTTTTGATTAAGTCCAATTTATCAATTTTTCCTTTTCTTACTTATGCTTTTGGTGTAAAGTCAAAGAACTCTTTGCTTAGCTCAAATCCTAAATTTTTTCTCTTATACTTTTTACTAAAAGTTTTACAGTTTTAACACTTAAGCCCATGACCCATTTTGAATCAATTTTTGTATAAAGTGTGAGCTATAGATAGAGGTTCATTTTATTGCATATGGATGTCTAATTGCCCCAGCATTGATTACTGAAAAGGCTATTTCTTCCTCCATTGAATTACTTATGTACCTTTATCAAATAATCAATTGAGCACATTTGTCTGAGTATATTTCTAGGTTCTCTTTTTGTGTTCCATCATTCTCTATGTGTCTGTCCCTCTGCCAAGACCACATAGTCTTGATTACTAGAGTTACATAGCGGGCCTTAATAGCAGATAAAGTGATTCCTCCCACTTTATTATCTTTTTTTTTCAGGATTTTTTTTAGCTATTCTAAGGCCTGTGCCTTTCCATATAAACTTTAGAATAAGTTTCTTTATGTCTACCAAAAAAAAAAAAAAACGCTGAGATTTTGATAGGAATTTCATTAAACCTACAAATCAATTTGGGAAGGTTGACATCTTTATTATGTTGAGTCTTTCAATTCATGAACATGGTATTTCCATTTATTTAGGTCTCCTCTGATTTCTTTTGTCAACATTTTGTAATTTTTGGTGTGCATAACATGTACAGGTTTTGTTAAGTGCATAGCTAAACATTTAATTTATTTGGAATAGTCGTAAATAATATTGTGCTTTTAATTTTGGCTCCCACATCCTTACTGTTAGTATGCAGAATTGTGGTTGGTTTTTGTATACTGATCTTGTATCTTGCAACCTTACTGAGCTCACTGATTAGGTCTGAGAGTCTTTTGGTAGATTCTTTGCAGCTTTCTCTGTAGACAATCATGCATCTGCAAATATAGAATATTTTATATCTGCCTTTCCAATTGTATGCCTTTTATTTCTTTTACTTGCTTTATTGCTATATTATATAACTGTGTTGGATAAGAGTGATGAAACTAACATCTTTTCTTCTTGATTTTTGGAGAAAAGCTTTCAGTCTTTCATCATTAAGTATGACATTGGCTGTAAGGGTTTTTAGATGCTATTTATCAAATTGAGATAGTAAACCTCTATTTCTGACTTGCTGAGAGTTTTCATCATGAATGGGGAAATTGGATATCCACATGCAGAAGGATGAAATTGGACCCTTATCTCACACCACATATAAAAATCAACTCAAAATGGATGAAAGACTTAAATGTAAGGCCTGAAACTATAATACTATTAGAAGAAAACATAGGGAAGGAGCTTCTTTTTTAAAAAATCTTTATTGGAATATGGTTGATTTACAAAGTTGTGTTAGTTTTAGGTGTACAGCAAAGTGGATCTGTTATACATATACATATATCCACTCTTTTGTAGATTCTTTTCCCATATAGGCCATTACAGAGTATTGAGTAGAGTTTCCTGTGCTATACAGCAGGTCCATATTTGTTATCTATTTTATATATAGTAGTGTGTATATATCAATCCCAATTCTTCCAGTTTATCCCTCCTCATCCCTTACCCCTTGGTAACCTTATTAAGTTTATTTTCTATATCTGTAACTCTGTTTCAGTTTTAAGATAAGTTCATTTGTACCCTTTTTTTAGATTTCGCATATGAGCGATATCTATGATATTTGTCTTTCTCTGTCTGACATAGGGAAGTAGCTTCTTGACATTGGTCTGGGAAATGCTTTTTGTTTTTCTTTTTGCATCTTAATTAAGGTATAGTTGATGTATAGTATTATATAATTTTCAGGTGTACAACATGATTCACAATTTTTAAAGGTTATATTCCATTTATACTTATTATAAAATATTGGCTATGTTTCCTGTGTTGTATTATATATCCTTGTAGCTTATTTGTTTTATACTTAGTAGTTTGTGCCTCTTAATCCCCTACCCCTATCCTGCCTCTTCCATTTCCCCTCTCCTCACAAGTAACCACTAGTTTGTTCTCTATCAGTGAGTCTGTTTCTTCATTATTATATTCACTAGTTTTATTTTTTAGATTCTACTCGTAAGTGATATCATACAGAATTTGTCTTTTGGGTTTTTTTAATGGAACTCCAAAATCACAGACAACAAAAATAAATAGGCGGGATTGCATCTAACTAAAAATCTTCTGTACATAAAAGGAAACCATCAACAGAGTGAAGACAAAACCTCTGGGATGGGTGAAGACATGTGCACACTAAACATCTGATAAGAAGTTAATATCCAAATATATAAGGACCTTCCATTACTCAACAGCAAAAAATAAAATAAAATAACCTGATTAAAAAATGGGCAGAGGACAAATGGGCAAGAGACATTTTGCAAAGAAAGACATAAAAATGACCAACAGGTATATGAAAAAGTGTTCAACATCACTAATCATCAGAAGTGTAAATCAAAACCAAAATGAAGATTGGGATTGACATATACTTATTACTATATATAAAATAGATAACTACTAAGAACCTGCTGTACAGCACAGGGAACTCTACTCAATACTCTGTAATGACCTATATGGGGAAAAACATCTGAAGAAGAGTGGATATGTGTATTGGGTTGGTCAAAAATGTCATATGGGTTTTTCTGTAAGATGTTACCCGAACGAACTTTTTGGCCAACCCAATATATGTATAACTGATTCCCTTTGCTGTACAGCAGAAACTAACACAACATTGTAAACCAACTATACTCTAATAAAATTATTTTTAAAAAGCATGATGAGATATCACCTCATATGTGTTAGAATGGCTGCTATCAAAAAGACGAAAGACAATGAGTGCTGAAGAGGACGTGGAGAAAAGGGAACCCTCCTACATTATTGGTGGGAATGTAAATTGGTGCAGCCACTATGGAAAACAGTATGGAGGTTTCTCAAAAAATTAAAAAATAGAGCTAGTATATGATCCAGCAATCCTACTTCTGGTGCTGTATCCAAAGGAGATGAATTCAGGATCTCAAAGAGATATCTGCACCCTCATGTTCATTGCAGCACTATTCACAATAGCCAAGATATGGAAACAACCCAAGTGTCCATCAATGGACAAATGAATAAAGAAGATGTGGGATAGATGGATGGATAGATAGATAGATAGATAGATAGATAGATAGGTAGATAGATAGATAGATACACACACACGGGAATATTAGTCACCCTTAAAAAAAGAAATCCTGCCATTTGCAATAACATGGATGAATTTGGAGGACATTAAGCTAAGTGAAATGTCTGACACAGAAACTCAGATACTGCATGACCTCACTTATATGTGGAATCTAAAAGTCAAACTCATAAAAACAGAGAGTAGAATGATTGCCAGGGACTGGAGGTGGGCGAAAAGGAAAGATACTGGACAAAGTGCACCAAGTTTCAGTCACACAGGATGCATAAGTCCTGGAGACCAAACATACAGCCTGGTGACTATAGCT
The DNA here is from genome assembly GCF_030028045.1 of Hippopotamus amphibius kiboko. NCBI lineage: Eukaryota > Metazoa > Chordata > Mammalia > Artiodactyla > Hippopotamidae > Hippopotamus > Hippopotamus amphibius. The sequence continues at coordinate 81,620,742 of NC_080191.1, read as the reverse complement.
AACAGTAGTGTTGGTGTGTCCTGGAAATTTGCTAAGAGATTAAATTTTAAGTGTTTTCACCACCAAAAAAAAAAAGTTGCCTATGTGAGGTGATGGATATGTTAATCAGCTTGACTATAGTAATCATTTAACAATATCTACGTACATCAAAACATCTCATTGCACAGCTCACATATACACAAGTTTTATTTGTCAATTATACCTCAACAAAGTTGGGAAATGAAAAAGAGAGAAAAGGTGATCTTCTCACAATTCCATTCCCCACTGGTTCTGGCTGTCAGATGTGGAATACTTTCCCTTCTCTGGCTCAATAGCACTTTGTTCCTTTTAAGTGAAAAAAGATGGAAATTTCAGGAAACAAGAGACAGAATCTGGCCGAAGTGGTTTTCCTGCTTTTGATCCCAATTGAATCAGCTCAAGTCTTGGGAGGGAATATCCCCATGGCTTGCAGCTCTGAGCCTGAGAGAAAGGCTACACAGACACCCGCTGGCTGCTCACTCGTTTGAGGTCATCGTTCACAAAGTCTAAAACCAGGCCCTCATAAAGAATACAAAGAAATGCTCTAATAGGAGAGAATTCTGACCCTAATCTTCTCTGAGGCAGAAATTGTGACCCTGTAGTGAAATCCAATTACAATCTCCTCTTGCTTTATTTGGAAACGAAGGATTTTTCCCAACATTATTAAAAAAAAAAAATCAGAAGGCAGTATTCATGAACAAGGGAATATCCTGAATAAAGAATTTGTAGATGTAATTTATCTGCCTCAGGATACAACATAGAAACAATGCAGTGGGGGCCTACCTTCCTAAAATAATAGAATATTACTTTATTCTAATATTCTTTATTCAATATCTAAAGAATATTGGCCATATAGCTACTGATAGCAGCTATTCCCATGAAAAAGTAAAATCATTCTATGATAGTGTCCAGTTGCTCAGGCCGCATTTGGGATTTTCTTCAGTATCCCTGATAATAGGACCACCCGCCAGTACAGTGCCATACTCCGTGGCTCAAGTAGGAGGTGGAGGCAGGGATAAAAGTGGCCCTGCCATTAAACATAGACTGGACACAGGCACGGCTGGGCACCTAAGGCCTCAGCGGGCTCTATATGAAGAAAGAGGCAGCTCCAACCCTTGGCCTCCCCAGGATTCACTCCCAGCTCTTCCTAACGTGGCCCTTCAGCCACCTTAATGAATGAACTCAACTACCTAGATATATACTCAAAACTAAAAGCAAAACAAAACCCTGATATCATAAATGAGTGTATGTTGACCCTGGCTTTGGTTATCTGCATAAAGTCATCTGCAGAGGTTTAGCCCATGGGTAGTTTTAAGTCACTGTAAGTAAGCAGCCATGATATTGCAGATTTATTTCCCATCATGAGAAATATTTGTGGGTTATTTAGTGCAAAATCACAGGAGAGAAAGATGTATCTCTACTAGGCATTTCAAAAGTGCAACACATCATCACATACTCTAACTGAAGAAACAGACATTTGCCTGAAACTTGCAACAAAAAGGCCATTTTTCTAAATTTGATAATGGTTTTTATCTTGGGACGTGGGGTGGGAGGACAGGGAGTGGATTAGGACCTTTACTTTCTATGCTCAACGCTTCTGTGATGTTTAGAGAGTTTAATAAGGACCATGTATCACTTTTATAGTTAAGCAGTTATAACAAATATCAAGTAATAAGTATCGTTCTACATCATAAACGCTGAGTCAACCCTGGTTTACAAACAAGAGAGGGAAATATTGTTAAAGGAAGATAAATGTTGATAAACTCAATGCCTACCCCTGTAGACGGATGACAAGGTGACTATGACAAGTTTGCTCAGAGATGCTTTCTTCTGACGAATCCCAGTGGTTTCTCAGTCTGTGACCCACATTTAGTGAGCACCTTTAGTTGGTCTTCCCCAGGGTTCACTCACAACTCTTCCTAGATAATCTCAAAGCCCTCCTCCTGGAGCAAGTGTTATTTTCTAGGCAGCTCTCACCAAAGGGCAGACTAATAATCAACAAGCTTCAGATCCAGAGGCTTCAGCATCTCATTTCTGGCAAAGGATGTATGTGCCACACACGGTAATGCTGTCAAAACTTGCCATCTTATAAGGAGAGTTTGACATCGTAACGAAAGAACTCAGGATGCTCCTAAATATTTACTTCTCTTTCCCTGAGAACCACTCTTAAGAGCTCAGGGATCATGTCGTGCTTTGCAGCAAAATGAGGGTCTGTTTTCTGTAAAACTGTAAAGCTGTGTTTTCAGGGTTCGCTCTTTCATTTCAGATATTTCACATGTTACCAGGTAACTAAAGTCAATTGCACTATACAGTCAGCTCTCCTTATCTACAGGTTTCACATCCACAGATTCAACCAACCGTAGATCAAAAATATTTGAAAAAAAATTCCAGAAAGCTCCAAGAAGCAAAATTTGAACTGTGTGCCGGTAACTGTTTACAAAACATTTACCTTGTATTAGGTATTATAAGTAAGCTGGAGATGACTTAAAGTATATGGGAGGATGTGTGTAGGTTTTCTGAAAACACTACTCCACTTTATAGGGGACTTGAGCATCTAAGGATTTGGGTATCCACAGGGACTTGGAACCAATCTCCCTCAGATACCGAGGGACTGTATATTCCAGACAAGGGGGATCTGCAATTCTGCCTGCATGTTTAAAATTAAAACTGACTTCTAAATTTGCAAACCGTTAGAGACTTGAGGAGGATTAACATCCACAATAGGAAACACAATGTGCAGGTTCCGATGTTCTCCAGGTTTAGCTTGGTTTGGAGAAAAGGCGATGTTAGCATGAGACTTTAACAACCAGATGTTTTAGATCAAGTGCCTGACTGTCCAGAAGTATCCACGGAGCGTCTCGCTGTGGTTTGCTCTGCAGTGCCTCTCTCTGACACCCTCATTTGGTATTTTAGGAGTTCGTGATGATTGTCGTCTTCGGTTTGGAGTTCATCATTCGGATCTGGTCTGCAGGCTGCTGCTGCCGGTACAGAGGATGGCAAGGAAGACTGAGATTTGCCCGAAAGCCCTTCTGTGTCATAGGTGAATATCAAAGTCCTGGATACCTAGATTTGTGACACCACGTCCTTTTCTTCCTCTGTCTCTGGTATTGCAACATTTAGTTCATGTTAAAAGCTAACATTCATGGATTATTCACCATGGGCCAGGCACTCTCATGGTTTGAAAGCATGGACTCATTTAATCCTCTCACAACATAATGAGGTAGGTATTTCTATTATCCCCATTTTACAGATGAGGAAACTGAGGCAAAGAGAGGTGAAGGGAGTTACTTAAAGTCATGCAGGTAGTACTTGGTGGAGCTGGGATCTGAGCCAGATGGTTTGGCTCTAATACACCCACTTGTGTCAGGTTCACTTATGCTGAACTATATGGTTCTTGAATGTCACCCTGAATTTGGGAGCATTGATTTCACTCGGTATAAAAACCCCTTCTTACTCTACAATGTAAGCAGTACCGCTTTTATGCTCTTGATCAGCTGGAACGTATAAGTGTCGTGGTCCTGGTAAAGTGTGTTAAGGAGCGGCCTTAAGAATAATTATAGGACTTCCTAGGTGGCGCAGTGGTAAAGAATCCGCCTGCCAATGCAGGGGACACGGGTTCGAGCCCTGCCCTGGGAAGATTCCACATGCCACGGAGCAACTAAGCCTGTTGCACTCTAGAGCCTGTGAGCCACAACTACTGAGCCCACCTGCCGCAACTGTTGAGGCCCACGCGTGTAGGGCCTGTGCTCCACAATAAGAGAAGCCACTACAATGAGGAGCCTCCACACCACAATGAAGAGTGGCCCCCGCTTGCAGCAACTAGAGGGAGCCCGTGTGCAGCAACGAAGACCCAATGCAGCCAATAAATAAATTAATTAATTAATTTAAAAAAAAAAAGAAGAAGAATTATAGGTATGGCTCACTGCATGCACCGTAACCATTAGACCTGATAAAGTGTTTTACCCTCTGAAATTTGAGTCCCCACCCTGCAGTCCCCGAATAAATATCATATCTCTGCCACTCCCTGGCTACTGTCCTTTCAAAGAGATTCCATTCACCTGGGTACCCACCTGAAATTATAAAACATTCCAGAGTTAAGATCTGGCATCTCCAAGTAATATACGTCAAAGTGGATCATAAAATTGAAAACCTTAGTCAATTACATCTCAATTTTTAATTAATCAATTAATTTTTTAAGTTGTCTACATCATTGCCCTTTATCCCTAAATATTTTGGTGTGGATTTTCAAAAATAAGGATATTATTTTACCTAACCTTCTGTAAACTGGACCTTAATACAATACCTTACTTAATCTGCTGGTTGTATTGCATTTTTGCCAGTTGATCCAATAACGTCCTTTGTAGCACTTTTCCTCCAGGCAGGACCCAGTCTGGGTCACACACTGCATTTGGTCATCATGTCTTCTTCATCTAGAACAGTTCCTCAGGCTTGTTCTGTCTTTTACAACACTGACATTTTTGAAGAATTTGGCCTATTTTTTTTTTAAATAGAAAAAAAAAAAAAAAAAAAAAACCCTGTATACAAAAGCTTAGTGTTATTGTTGATGTTGTAGTTGTTATTCAACAGCTACATTTGGTCTGCTTGCTCTTTTTTCCTTCCCACTTCTTTGACAGCAATTCAAATCCAAATGCTGAAAATTCTTGGTGAGCTACTTATTTCAAAGATTTCCAGTCTGAGAAACTGGGGTTTTTACTTACAAGCTAGTTTAGACTCAGCTCTTCATCAGCAGCAGGTTTTCCATTTTGTTTCAGGAGGCAGGAATTGTTGAGCATCTTTAGTTTCCTCCTTCACCTCTGTTTCTTAAGGAGGAAGTGGAGAAAGCCCCTCCAGAGGGACTGTGAGAGGAATCCGTTGTTCCATCTTTCCTCCCAGTGCTGTGTGGGTGGCACACGTCCTGGGCACGGGAAGCAGGTGGTGGGCTCCCCCCTTTCCCCCCTCCCCTGTCCTCCCCACATATGCATGTTTCCAGAGTCACCATTCCTTCAACCAGACTTTATGGACTTGTGGCTGTGTGTGAAGCACTGCAGTTACAGCAGTGAATCTAGTGCAATTCTAAGTTACATCAACCTTGAAACACCTTGTTTGGCCTTCACTAACGCAGTGTGTTTGTCCAGTTGCCCCTCTTCTGCCAGACAAGGTGTGAAAGAAAGTGGGCACCAATGTCCAGCCCTGCGGGCCCACCCAGCCCCATTGGGAGGGTCCACCCAGCCCCCAGACACACATCAATGGAGGCACTTGATTTTTCTCTGGAGATTTTTCCTCTTTCTGAATTCCCTGCTCAAGCTACGCCACAAAACATTGTAACTAGGTATGAAATTACAGCACAAGAACATCCTGTCGTATAAGGGACCCAAACAAAACCATTCACAAGGCAGATAGTTTGGCCAAGACTCACTCAGCTTCTACAAGATAAGGTTGGTTCACGAATGACTGCAGGAATGTTCCATCCTAGGCTTTAAAACCAATTAAAAATTGGTTTTATTGCAAATCCAGAGGCAATGCCAATGTATTTCTGGCCTCTAAGCTTAAAAGCAGGTTCTTTCCCAGATACCTGCTGCCTTTTGATAGCTATTCTCAGCTACGGATACATCAGAACATCTTAGTCCTTTAATCTTTCTCTTCCTGTCTCGGATCCTTTTGGGCCTTGGTACAACATGTGGTTCTGAAGATGATGTTGTGTCATCTGTAACTTAACCACCTTTGGGCCTGTCAACTGTGACTTTACAGATTTAATATGACATGCCTTAGGTGTGGTTGGAGTGTAGTTACCTCTTCAGGCCTTTCCTTCATTTAGATATTTTACCTCTAGTCAATCAATTGCTTTGGAAGAAAATTTCATGGATAAACATATAATGAATCCCCATTAGAACAAAAGCAAGATTTGTACTTACAGTTAGCATAACTATGAATTTTTCAGCCTTTTATTCGCTGTACATATAATGGTTTGATTCATGAACCAGCTGAACCGATGAAACAGTGAAACGTATCCAAACATGGCTCTTGAGGACGAAGTCAGTAAGATGTAACCTACACAGAGGAACTAACGTCACAAGCAACCCAGTGTCACCTGCCTGAAGGCAGCAGGCTGTACCAGGTGGCTATCTAGGCCTGCTTAATAGGCCCATAAAAAATGATTGATGTCAGGGGTAAAATGATAAAGCACAATGTAAAGTAAACCCTGGCTTTCCCTTGTTTGGCCTAATTTACTGTAGCAAAATGGACAAAGAAGTGGCATCTCTCTCATCTGTCTGTGATAACTGTTGTGAGCTTGGAAGTGTAGCTAAGCTCTCTCAAGACTCCATGTATCTATAAGATTAGGTTACTCTGAACGCACCAAATACACACCCAAACATTTTTAGAAGGCTTGAGCAATCAAGAAAGGATCCAGAGAAGATTGGTAGCCTGGCTGTGCCTGTAGCGAGGGAAATGCTTTCTGGAAGCCCCTCTGTATTGTTCTCTCCAGCTGAAACAGGCCAGAGCTACCACAGCTGTCACCTAGCAAGCCCTGCAGACCAACTGATGGTATTTGGACGCAAGTTGATAGAGGCCCACAGTCTGATACCCAAAGACTGTAGAACTTTCCCTCCTGACCTGCCCATCCTCTCCACTCCTGCACTGGAGCCAAGACCAGAGCATTTCCAAATATTATTGATTTAAGAAATCATAAAATCATTATATTCTTGTGTTTGAAAAACATATTTTAAACAACTGTAACCTAAGGGAAGAAAAAAAATCTATTCAATTTTTTAAATTAGACACTCTTTCATTACCATGTTGATTTATCTCCTGCTTGATTTGGGGAGTTTTCTTTGAAAACTGGTAAAAGCTAATCTTGAATTATAAAATTCTTCCTTATACCTATGCATTCAATTTACATCTCTCCCCTAAGATGCTAATATTTCTACATCTGGGGGCCATAATTGCTGCATTACAACTGGGAGAGTCAAGTATATTTGGGGATATCTAACAAGCTGCCCTCATTTACCTGAACTGGATGCTTTTTTTTAATATAAATTTATTTACTTATTTATTGGCTGTGTTGGGTCTTTGTTGCTGCACATGGGCTTTCTCTAGTTGCAGCAAGCAGGGGCTACTTTTCATTGTTGTGTGTGGGCTCCTCATTGTGGTGGCATCTCTTGTTGCAGAGCACGGGCTCTAGGTGCACAGGCTTCAGTAGTTGCGGCACATGGGCTCAATAGTTGTGGCACACGGGCTTAGTTGGTCTGCGGCATGTGGGATCTTCCTGGAGCAGGGATCAAACCCATGTCCCCTGCATTGGCAGGCAGATTCTTAACCACTCTGCCACCTAGGAAGTCTGGACTGGCTGCTTTTTGATTTCTCTACATTCAAACACATTGCTCACTCAATTACCTCAGTGTGGAGAACGTGTGAAATAACCTCCAAGACCAAGTTCACAGTCGCTCCTTTTTCTAGCTTCCATTAATGAACTACCGGAAAACTGAAAATTGTACCAAAGGCTGGTGCTTAGGTCACGATAATGAGTCTGATGTGTCAGGAGGCCAACAAATTACTTGTAACGTGACTTTCTGGATTCCCCGGTGACTCTTTCTAGAGACAGATATAACAGGGCCACATTTTTCAATCTTACAGTGCATCTCGGAGAAGCAGAAAACACCAGCCTGTGGTTAATCTTGGATCTGTATTTGATGCTAAATATAAGTTGGTTTTTAATTGCTATTTTAGCAGTTATCCTTCAGTGTAATATTTCCACAAGAGAATAGAAGGGGCAAATTGCAGCAGAGACGTTTCCCTTGTGAATGGAGCGTATATCCCTTTGACACAAGATAACAGCCCCTTAGGAAAATGCCAACAAGTGTATTTTTTTTTCTTCAGATCTTTATTGGAGTATAATTGCTTTACAACATTGTGTTAGTTTCTGCTGTACAACAAAATGAATCAGCTATATGTATACATATATCCCCATATCCCCTCCCTCTTGAGCCTCTCTCTGTATGAGCCATCTGTTTTACATTTGGTAATGTATATATGTCAGTGCTACTCTCTGACTTTGTCCCAGCTTCCCCTTCCCCTGCTGTGTCCTCAGGTCTGTTCTCTATGTCTGCATCTTTATTTTTGCCCTACCACTAGGTTCATCAGTATTGGGTTTTTTTTTCAAATTCCATCTATATGCATTAGCGTACAGTATTTGTTTTTCTCTTTCTGACTTACTTCACTCTGTATGACAGTCTCTAGGTCCATCCACCTTACTACAAATAACTCAGTTTTGTTCCTTTTTATGGCTGAGTAATATTCCATTGTGTATATGTGCTACATCTTCTTTATCCATTCATCTCTCGATAGGCACTTAGGTTGATTCCATGTCCTGACTGTTGTAAATAGTGCTGCAGTGAACATTGTGGTACATGTATCTTTTTGAATCATGGTTTTCTTAGGGTATATGCCCAATAGTGGGATTGCTGGGTCATATAGTAGTTCTATTTTTAGTTTTTTAAGGACCCTCCATACTGTTCTCCGTAGTGGCTGTATCAATTTACATTCCCACCAACAGTGCAAGAGGGTTCCCTTTTCTCCACACCCTCTCCAGCATTTATTGTTGTAGATTTTCTGATGATGCCCATTCTGACCTATGTGAGGTGATATCTCATTGTGGTTTTGATTTGCATTTCTCTAATGATTAGTTGATTAGTGATATTGATCATCTTTTCACGTGTTGCCAAGTGTAATTTTTAATGAGAAAAAAATAACCAGTGTCTTCCCTTGCTAAAACAAAATTGGAGACTTTATTAAAAGCAACCGCACAGCCAAGGCCACTCTAATATATCTGTGAATTCATCCTATTAAAAGGCAGCTTCAGCTGCTAATGTGTTGGAAAGCTGTACCGAAGACACCATTTTTCTACCTCTCCAGCTTCTCATCTTTGGTTATAGAGACATATTCTTCAATTGTGTCATTTTCTATACCTTCTACTCTCCTCTGCCCTTTAGCAGAAGTTATGTTCTCTTGGGTTATTTCCTGTCAGTCATATACTCTTCTGCTATTTCTCTTTCTAAGTGTTCAAATTTCAGTGCATGTGGTCACCTCCATGTGATTAACTGGACCATCTGAGGACCATTAAACCCTGTTGGGTTGATTGACCACAGAACATTAAAGCCATTTCAATTCCTCTAATTAATAATAGCTGATATTTATTGAGACTTGCTACATGATGGGTACTGCTCTTGAACTCTGTAAATATTGTCTTATTTAATTCTACATAAGTTCTATAATATCCTTTCTAAAGATGAGGAAGTAAGATAGGGCTTAAGAAACTTGTCCAAAGTTAGAAGGATGATGAATGAAAGAACCAGGATTTCAGTCTAGAAAATGTACCTACCTGATGAGCTGTTTTCACTCACAACACTTCTGACACCAAATGTGTGGGGGGTTTTCCTCACACCAATCAACTCTCCAACTTTCCAGACATCAACTGGGTGTTCAACAGCTCAATACAATCCTGACCTAATAACTGGTATTAGCACAGACCCCGCCAGTTCAGGGCTTAGTCCCCCAGGACTTTCCCTCCTGGCCATCAGATGCCAGCCACAGGGAGGTGCCCAGGCTAACACACTTCTACCCAGCTGACTACAGTTTGGGGGCTCCAGTAACCCACACCTCACTAGAATGACACAAAACTCAAGAAAGCAATGCACCGTATAGTATAGTATAGTATATATATGCTACAGTATAGTATATAGTATAGTAAAGCTATATACTATAAAAGCTACAATCCAAGAACAGCCAAATGAGAGAGATGTATAGGATGGGTATTTGGGGCAAAGGACTGGCTAACACGCAGCTTCTGTGCCCCCTCCATGCGCCCCACCCTCCCAGCACCTGTGTGTTTACCAACCCAGATGCTCTCCAAACCCTATGGTTTAGAGATTTTCATGGAGCTTTCACTCCAAAGGCACAAGTGATTAAATCATCAGGTATTGGTGATGGAACTCCATCTCCAGGCTCCTTTCCCTCCCTAGAGGTCCAGGGTGGGGCTGGCCCTCTCATCGTGCCTTTATCTTTCTGGTCACCAGCCCCAATCTTGAAGCTCTCTAGGGAACCCCAGCCACCAGTCTTCCCATTCTCGTACAAAAGGACTTATCACATCAGAGATTCCAAGGTTAGGACCTGTGTGCAAGGAACCCAGGACAATGGCCAAGTGTCTACTTCCCAGAGCACCACAGTACCCAACTGGAAGATTGCTCTTACTGTTCATTAGTATTTTTAAATTAAATTTAGTTAAACTTGTCCATTGTTATCAAGTTAAATTTGTAATATTCATCATTTCTAATCTGAGATCTTTGAATGAGAAGCCAGACTTCACAAAATGACATTAATTGCAGTATCAGCCTTAAATATTGGCCTTAATGTTTCAACTAGTTAGGTTACCTGTGCTTCTCAACCTAAAGAAGAAATTAAACATGAAAGCAGACTTACTTGCCTCATATATGACTGCATGCCCTCTTGAGCAATGTTATTGTGAGGTCACTGGGAATTTCCTAATTGGAAATTTCCTTATCTTTGGATAAGTGACATCATTCCCAGAAATGCCTTTGCATGTTTGTTCACATTAGTAGATCTTTGGAGACCTGTTTAGGTCACTGTTGATGTGGTGCAGAAATTTCAACTTATAATGTAGTTTGATTAGCTGATAAGACTTGACCATATAGAGAATATGCTTAGAGCAAATGGATAACTGAAGAGTATTTCCCACTCTGTCTATAAACTTCAGTGGAGCACTGCGATATATTGTACTAATATTCTGTACTTTCAAAGTTACAGAAGAAAATTCATTCACAGAGCAAGCACTTATTATGTGCCTAACATGACCTTAGGTGCAAAGGACACAAAGATGAATAAACTACAATCCCTGTCTGTAAGGGTACGACGGTCTCCTGTGCCCTTGGAGGAGGAGGGACACTAATTATGTTGATTCAGAGCAAAGGTGATGGAGGCAGAAGGAGTCATGGACAGAAGGGTGTAGAACATCATGACCAACTGTCTGAGCGGAGGAGTGAAAGATCCCCTGCATTTTGAGCTCAGTCACCCAACAAACGTCTGTACAGTGTCCACCGTGTCCAAGCGTGGTTCTAGATGCCAGGGAGACTGTGTTGCTCTACATGGGCAGTGTGCCCCTTCTTGTCAAGCTAATACTCCGATGGACAGAGAAAAATATTATGCAAACATATTTGTTAGAAATAAGATAATGTCAACTAGAGATTGTTCACTGAAGAATATAAACAGAAAGATGGGGGCCTTCTTTAGATTGGGTGGCCCAAGGGGGTCTTTCTAAGGAGTGAACACTCAAGTCAACCTGAGTATTAAAGGAGCCACCATAAGAAGATGTAGGCACAGATCTCTCCAGGCCAGGGAGCAACCATTGCAAAGGTTCTTGAGACCCAGTGAGCTAGGCTGGTACCAGGAATAGACACATGGCCATTGTGGCTCAATGTGGGAGGTGATGGACAAACAGCCCCCCCTAGGGGGCGTGAGGGCCACATTAGGGCATATAGTTTCGTAAGACAAGGCAGTGTCTAGGATGGGCCACCAGGCAAAGGTCCAATAAATGCTGGTGGCCCTAATGCTAATTATTTGGGTTAAAAAAACATCATTTTGATCAGGCAACAAAAAGAATGGCTACTAAGGCCCTGGGTTTCTTGGTCATCTATCTATACCTGTTTGAACTTCATATCAGACTATACAAATCAGTACCCTTCCAGAAAAATATAAAACTGACCCTCTGACTTTTCCACGCATCTTTATATCTAGCCTTAGAAACATGAAATGTCCAAACCGAAAAGAAAATGTGTTATTTCCTGTGAGCAGCAGGAATTAGGAGAACATGATGAAAGCTCTCACATTCCCCTTGGAAACTATCACCGGGAAGCAATTCCCAAGGACCTCTTAGCAAAGGACTCTGCTGCATACACTTAGTTATGGCTGGGAGGCAGATTTATTTCATTAAAGGTTATGTATTTCCTCTAAGAAATTGTCCCTTTCTGTCTTGAGATGTTCTCTGAAGACTTATGATCAATAGGAAGCATTAAACTGTCTCTGTGGGGTCAGTTTTCCAAGTGGTGCTTGGAATTTCCCAGTAGGAGCCCCACTAGCCTCAGGGGAACGTGTGCAGTCCGGCTCCTGCACAGGGCTGTGGAGATGTTCTGAGGCACGTCTTTGCAGGGCTTTTGTCTTATTTTAATAAATACCACAGAGCAGCTCCGTGCACAGCTGAGTGCAGCTTTTGAGAGTGTGGATAATGGTCTGTGCAGTAGGAGGCTTTTAAAATTAGATTTTAAAGCTTCGTTCGTTCCTATTAAGAGTCTCAACAGCAGTATAAATGCATCTTTAATTCTTCAAAGAGTGCCTTTCTATAACGGGATTTGGAGCGCAGTTAGAACACAGAGCTCATAAAGCAGTACCATGTCCCTCTGAGACATTGCTCCTCTCACTCTGTAGACAGAAAAATTGAGGCTCCGTTCGGTGCGGGGGGAGGGGTGCTCAGTGCTTAACCCCCAAGTCAGCAGTGGGGTTGGAGCAGAACATCAGCCTCCTGTGGCTCACGGCTGTAAAGCACCGTCTCTTGAGAGTCAAATTTAATTATAGTATAATCCATTTAACCTCCACATGGAAGAATAACGAGGGAGCAGGAAAAATGAATTTATTAACAGGTTGGTGGGAGACCACGTGACTTAGATTAGCACCTTCCTTGTGAGGATCCGAGTTTTCAGCCTGTTCCAGGGGGTGTCTGCTGCAGTGAGAGATGAACCTCACTCCACAGGTCGCAATCGGCAAAGGACTGCTTGATTTTTCTCACTTTGAAATACAAATAAAGGTTCCCCTTGAAAATACTGCAGAACCACCTTTTTGTCAGAAATAAAACTTACTGATTTTTTTAAAAAATAACAATAATAATAAGAGAAAAAAGAGTGTGTAGTTCCCCTCTGCACTCTTTCTAGATTAAAAGAACCACTTTGAATTAAATGCTCAACTCACAGCCTTCCTTGAAACAAGACATGAGCGAGCCTTTGCTTCATTTTTGAATTTTGATTACCTTTCCACTAATCCACGGTGGCTGTGAACTTGCTGGACCATCTATGCTCTATTTCCTGCATGCACATTAGAAAACAGACAGTAGTTTAAAGGCTGTATTTAGATAAGAAATCTTCCTTTGAAGCTGAATATAACAGGGGCTTAGGATTTGGGACTTGGGGTTACCTGGATAGGAATAAAATTTCATGATTTAAAGTTTAAATCACATTATGAACTATCTCATATAACCCCCATAGCAATCTTACTGAAACCGAAAAAGATGATGATCCCCATTTTGTATATTGAAAAACTGACACTTAGATTAGGGGCTTTATCCAAGGTCACACTGCATATAGGCAAAAGAAAACGAAAAAAGAGAGACGTGCTCACATCAAGTTTGGACATCTTTCTATGGCACCATGTCATCTCCCTGCATCACTCACATGCAGCACTTCAGAAGAAAATCAGTAAACCATGTGATGGTCTGAGTCCTGTCCTGGGATGCCCCACACCCCACCTCACAGGAGACACTGGCTAATGTGAAGTCAAAAAGAAAATATATTTTAGTATCAAAAAAAAATGCATTTCCTTTTCCCAACAGTAATCTTCCTAATATCTGGCCCTTTTTTACAACTTTTTATTTTGAAATAACTTTAGACTTACATAAAAGTTGCAAAAAGAATAGAAGAGAGTTGCCTTGTACCCAAGTATCCTTCACCTAAAGATAGCATCTCACTTGAGTTTAATGCACTAACCAAAACCAGGAAGTTGATTGCCTGTGTTACTAACTAAATTGCAAACCTTATTCAAATTTCATGAACTTTTGCATGCACCCAATGAAATTTTATCACATATACAGGCTAATTTAACCATCACTACTATCAAGATATAGAAGCTTCCCATCCCCCTAAAGAAATTTGGGGGGCTATCCCTTTAGAGTCCCTCCCTGCCCCAATCCTAACTCCTGAGAATCACTAATATGTTCTCCATCACTGTAATTTTGTCATTTTTTAGAATGTTATGTAAATGCAATCATACAATCATAAATTCAAAATCTTTTGAAATTGTCTGTTTTTTTCACTCAGCATAATGCTCTTGAAATCCATCCAAGTCTTTGCATGTAACAGTAGTCCAGTCCTTTTTATTTCCGACTAGTATTCCAAGATATGGATTATACAGTTTGTTTATCCATTTACCTGTTAAAGGTCATTTGGTTGTTTCTGTTATAAATCAAGCTGCTGTGAACATTTACGTAGAGGTTCTGTATGAACATAAGTTTTTATTTTTTTAGGGTAGATACCCAGGAGTGGGGTTACTGGGTCATATGGTGTTTAACTTTATCAGAAGCTACCAAACTGTTCCCAGAGTCTGGATATTCCTTTTAAAATATAGAAATGCCTAGAATACTTCATGGCAGTAAATTACATCCATGTTGACTTAAATGACATTTATTACTTTCATAGAAAATGTATGTTTCTGGTTCTCTGTTTTTCTATGAAAATTATTTTAATAAGCAAAAATTCCTGAAATTCATATTTAAATACTCGGGTCAAGAAACAAATGAAAATATAGCCCATTAAGGAGCAGTTCTTCATGCTCTGGTAAATGAATGTAATGTTTGATGTTTATGTAGATGAAGTGTTGAGGGACTAATTTATGCAAAAAGCCAATACTGTACATATTCCTGAAGGACCATTACTTAAATTTAACTTTACTTTGTAGAAAGTCCTTATTCAAGCAAACTTTACTGAGACCAGTACTAATTATACTTGCCTGCTAAAGGGTACATATAATCACATCAGAGCCTCAAAATACAACTCCCACAGAATAAAATGTTTAAAATTGTCACCAAGCCCCAGTGGTGCATTATAACAAGTTGGACCCAATAATCATAGTCTTAATATGATCTAAAAAGAGGTCATTTGTTCTCCCTAATCCCACACCTTTCAGAAATCCCCCTATTCTTTTTTTTAACCATTTTTATTGAAGTATAGTCAATTTACAATGTTGTGTTAGTTTCAGGTTTATAGCAAAGTGATTCAATATATCCTTTTTTCAGATTCTTTTCCATTATAGGTTATTATAAGATATAAGATATTGAATATAGTTCCATATATATATATATATATATATATATATATATATATACACACACACATAAGTCCTTGTTGTTTCTCTGTTTTATATATAGTAGTGTGTATATGTTAATCCCAAATTCCTAATTTATCCCTCCCCCCTTTCCCCTTTGATAACCATGTTTGTTTTCTATGACTGTGAGTCCGTATCTGTTTTGTAAATGTCTATTTCTGTTTTACATCATTTTTTCAGATCCCACATATAAGTGGTATCATATGTTTTTTGTCTTTCTCTGACTTACTTCACTTAGTATGATAATCCCTAGATCCATCCATGTTGCTACAAATGGCATTATTACCCTTTTTTTAATAGCTGAGTAACAATCCATTGTATAAATGTATCACATCTGCTTTATCCATTCATCTGTCAATGGACATTTAGGTTGCTTCCATGTCTTGGCTATTGTTAAGAATGCTGCTATGAACATTGGGGTGCATGTATCTTTTTCAGTTAAAGTTTTCTCCAGATATTTGTCCAGGAATGAGATCGCAGGATCATATGGTAGCTCTAAAAACCCCCCTGTTCTTAAAAACTGTTCTTAAAATCTTCAAAACCCCCCTCAATATCTCCCAGTGAATCTTCCTTCATAATCAACAGAAAAGTCATTTTCTCAAAAAGTTAGTAACAACCCCACAAATTCATGAATTTCAACTGCATCATCACTCTGGTTTTAAGCAATGTTAGAACAACTAACTACTCATTTGGAAGCAGATCAGGTTGGATCCACATCTATCTTACTATATTCCAAAATAAACTGCAAATAAATCAAAGATTTAAAATATAAGACCCATAAATACTAGATGGCAGAAATGGGTAAATTCTCTTGTAATCTTGAAACCAGGAGGGCCTTTTTAACTATAACTAAAAATACAGAAACCATAGAAGAAAATATTGATAAATTGAGGCTACATAAAATTTTTTTAAAGATATGATTAGGTTGCATAAAGTCAAAGAATACTGCATGATAAAACAAAACAAACAACAAGCAAAGTCCAAAGACAAATGTGGGAAAATATTTACAACACTTATCAGAGACAGAAAGTTAATCATCTTAAACTATAAGGAGCTCTAGAAATCAGAAGAAAAATCCAACAACTCAGTGGAAAATAAAAGGTAGAAAATGAACATGAACAGACAGTTCACAGCAGAAGAAATACACATGTGCCTCTTAAATACACTCAACATAACTCATAAGATACAAAAGGCAACATTTTCTCACCTGTCATCAGCAAAATTCCAAAATCTGATCACTTACTTTTTTAGTGAGACTGTGAGGAAACAGGAGTGCAAAGTGGTGTCACTCTTATGGAAAAGTGTCACTACTACTAAAATTATGCAGCATATACTCTGTGACCCAGGAATTCTCCTTTCTGACAGTTTCATCAATTTGTAGTAAGTAGTAAATACAGCTGAATAAACTGTGAACACAATGAAGATCTTTTAGTTAGACACAGAAAGATCCAAGTTGTATTAAATGAAAGAAAAAAGATGCTGCAGTGCTACATATATAGTGAGCTACTTTTTGTGTAAGAAAAGAGAAAAATAAGAATATATACTCACATTGCTTTTATTTGTAAAAAAAAAAAAAAATTGGGGGGGGAGAATTTTTTTAAGAATAAAAATGTTCACCTACAGGTAATAAGTAGGAACAAAGTGAACAACCCTAGAATCAAAAAACAATTATCAACTCAGTAAAACCTCTTGGCAAGTTTTTTGTTGATTGTTTTTTTTTCTCTTAAATTATCTCCCTCAGTACTAAAGTCCTTAAACTTAAGAGTCCATGTGTCTTAAACAAGAACAAATTTTATTTTAAAAGGGGAGGTGTGGGGAAAGGAACCACCCAGGTACTTTTTGAGTTTCAGAAATGGTTGTTGTGGTCCCTAAAGGATGTTCAGAGGGGTTTGTATCAATAGCTTTGTTTTTTGACTGGCTATTTATATGGCTAACCCACATTTCTCCCAGAGGGGCTTCCTCGGCCCTTAGCCAGGTTACCTGGGCCTGCCCTGCTCCTTAGGTTCTCCCGTCTGAACAGGCATCACCTTGGTCGTGGTCACTCCCTTCAGTCCATCTTGCTAGCCGTCCTTTCACCTCTGTGCAGGTGGAGGGCATTGGTCTCGTCCACCCCATCCATCCCTGTCCGTGCCCTTTACTCTTAAAAGCCCAGGTTCTAGCAGTTTCTGGCCACAATAAATGTGTACTGAGTGGATAAAAAATTCAAAAACTAATAAAAATTTCAAGCTAGTAGGCATTCACCTGCAGAACCTCACCCCCCACCATCGTACCGTATACACACACAAGGTAAACACAATATGAGGAAATGAAGGAAAAAAGTGCCAGGTATCCAAGCAATGCAAGACAAAAAGTATCACCTTTACCTCAGTTCTCAGGAGTTTTCAGAAGAATAATTTTTGCCTGATTTTTTTTTATGTCATTGTTTCAGTCCCCTACTTTAATTTGGTCATGTGAATGTGATGATATTTTTTAATAAAATACTTATTTTGCATGTTTGTAATTGCAGGCTCCTTTACAGGACGCTCTTCTGCTACTTTTTTTCTCAATTTTCTTACTTCTGACTTTTGCAAAATGTTGTAATTATTCGGTTTTATCCCCTACCACAGACTCCAAATCTGTGTTTGGAATGTGAAGATCAAAGTAGTGTAGCTAATCCTTAGGACGCTTGCCGTCATGTGACTTCAGAATCCGTCTCTTATCAAGTTTCTGTGGTTTTCTGGAATATTTACTGCTCATAAAATTATAGTGTGCACATCTGAAACTGTTTTTGAATTACGTTTTCTTGATGCTTCTCCACACTTCATTTGTGGGGACATACCCTGCCCCGATGGTGCTGCCGGTGAGGCAGTCTCCAGCTCTTTGCAAAGCCTCCCCAGGTTGTATCACCACGTTTCCAATAAGCCTTGTTTTTTGTTCTCCTTTAAACAGAGCATGTCTTATTCAAAAATCTTGTGACAGTAGAAAAGAGATTGATAACGAAAAGAAAGTGAGCTCAGAGTAGGATCTGTCCTTGTGGCTTTAGGATCTGTCGTGAGGTAATGCATCCCACCGTCTGAGCTGCAGACTCACGTTGGTTCCCGTGAGGTCTAATCGTGTCTCTGGAAGTAACTTATTCGATCATCTTGTACAAGCCTCTCTGGGACTCTACTTCTTTCCTTTTAAGCACAGATAAAAACAGCAATATACTTTGTAGAGTTCATAGACAGCAACACATAAAAGCAACATTGAAATTAGGAGCTTCTAAAAACTGCCCTTTACCTAGTGCCGAGAAGGACAAATTTTGCCAAGGATTTGATCATTAAAGATGGAACTTAGGTGTGTAATTAATCATGATCTGTTTGAGTAATAATCCCCCTAAAAATATAGACGAAGGATATAATAGATCCGCACATGGCAACAAGTAGGAATTTCAAAATTATAATGAGTGTCAGGTATTCATTTGTGGCTTATATTTACTCAAATTCACTTTTTTTCTGCATTTTTTTCTTTTGATCTTTATTGGAGTATAATAGTTTTACACTGTTGTGCCAGTTTCTGCTGTACAACAAAGTGAATCAGCTGTATGTATACATATATCCCCATATCCCCTCGCTCTTGAGTCTCCCTCCCACCCTCCCTATCCCCGCTCCCCCCACCAGGTCTTCACCAGTCATCAAATTCACTCTTTTAAAGTACTATCTTTTCATTCTTCACAGAAGGAAAAGTCCGTTTTCACAGCCCAGTGTTTATCCCTAAGGGTTATCCAGAAGCCTAAATTGTGTTTATTTCTTATTTCTAAAAATAAGAAATTGTGCCTTGAAAAAGACTGAGAACCAGGTGTACCAGGTAATTCTCAAAATCCCCAGATGACACTTGAGTCAGTTCCCACCCACAGGTGTCCTTTGGTTACTGACATTTTGGCTAAAGTGGCATCTCCACCTGCAAAATCCAAATAGCACAGTCTATTCAAAGAACTTCTGAAGATATCCTTTCAAAAACTTTTAGTGGTAGGTGATGATTAATCAAAACCTGCACATCATTTGAAAATAGGTATCAAGTTTCTCAAAGAGAAAGTACATATCCCAACACTAGTAAACACAATTGCCTGCCAAGATTCAAAGAGTCAGTGTCACGTAACTGCTTAGATTACCAAAAAGGAGTATCGAAAACTAGATATTTTGTTTTTACTCTGTAAAGTTACACCTGTAATGACATCATCTGTTCACTCTTGGTGCATAAACAGGTCCGCACACTGAACAAGGCATCTAAGCACTGGATTTCATCGTAGGACATTAGGGGATTTCCAGTGGAAGTTTCAGCCGTGAGCATTTGTTGGTGGGAATCCAAATCTTTTTTTAGACGTGTAGTCACATACTGGTGTGGGGCTCTGCTGAGTTGAAAGTGACTACAGGTTTGCCATTTGATGTGTGTGAAAATAGGTGCTAGGTGAAAATTTTGAACGTCTTCCTCAGATGTGTATAAAACTGTTGCTTCTCAAAGCCATTCTTTACTTTCTATATAAAGGAACACAATATAAAGCCAACCTGCATGGCCCTAAAACATGTTCTGAATCATCCAAAAATACCCCCTGACTTTTCATCCTTTTGATTTATCGAGGACTGATGGAATTACACCTAGGTAATTCACTCAAGATACTAGGGTATGCCTGAAATAGGATGTGTTTGCCTCCTGCTTGTTCACAGTGACTCTCAGAGGATAAATGTTCTTTCTTGTTTCATAAATACAGAAACACAGCTTCCTCACATCCTCCAGTCTGTACCCACATCTGAAGTTAAACATCTGTGATCACACTGTGAAGCAAAAGTTTCAGTGTGCTACTGATGTTGGAGATGAGTCCTTTGGCAGCACACGCATACACAAAACGCATGGACACACACATGCACACCTGCAACCCTGACCTCTCCCCACACTCCAGCCTCAGTGTCTCCCAGATGTTGAGAGGGCATCTCAAACTTGATACGGTCAAAACTGAACTATTGCTTTTACCCCTCAAACAGCCCTCCTTTCTGCCATCCTCCAACTGCACTGGTCCCCCATCTCAGCAGACAGCCTTTATTCACCCAATTCCTCAGGCCAGACATCCTAAAGCCACCCTTAGACCCCCTTCTAAGTGTCACACCCCACAGTCAACCCTTCAGCAAGCCTTGACACCTCCCCCTGACGTGTCCCAAACCCACCTCCTCCCTGGGTCCTTCTCACTCCGACCAGGCTCCTGTGAAGCCACTCTCACCCTCAGTCCAGACCATGGCAGTGGCTTCTTCACTGGCCTGTGACTCCGCTTACGTCATCCAGCCCCTCCTGATCTGGTCCCCAAAGGCAACCAAAATGACCTTGGAAAACAAAAATTTGATCCTGCACTCTTCTGCCCCACACCCACCACACCTGGAAGGACAGCTGAAGCTCTTCCCAGAGCCGCCATGATAGGGCCAGATCTTCCCATCCCTCCCCTCAAGCTGCACTGGCCTCCTCGCCTCCCTTTGCGCACACAACCACACTCCACTCAGGGTCTTCACACCTCCTGCCTGGGACACCTCCCCACAGACGGGGCCACCTCATCACCTCACTAGACCTAGGTTCCTGCATCATTGCCTCAGAGACGTCCTCCCAGACCACCTGCCCCAAGAGCACACCCTGTTACCCTGTGACCCCACCCCTCAACCTGCTTGTTATTTCTCAAGAGTCCATGTCACTACCTGACTTGTATGCTGTACTTACTCATTTGTGTAACGTCAGTCTAGTCAGTCTACAATACACTGTGTTACAGAACATTAGCTCCTTGAGGGCAGAAAAACTTCCGTTTTCTTCACTGCTCTCTCCCCTGAGTTCACGCATAGCAGGTGTGCACTGAAAGGTATTCGTTGAATGAACTTCTGTGTGAATGAGTGAATTTCCTTAACACTCAACACAGAAAAATCATTTCCAAAAACTCCTGCTGATGCCTCGTCATTGAACCATTTAGTCTCCAAGCAAAAACTGTACCACTTAGAATTCTAGAAACAGAGTCAGGAAGTGTCCTGGACCCTCTCCAGTTTAGTCTACCTCCCTCTGAAGATATAGAAACCATCCCTGAGCGAACTGATGGTTGGACCAGGCACAGCTCAAGCTGCTTCTGCTTCCACACTTTATCTCTGTTCTTTTGGAGAGGTTAGAATTTCATATTCGTAGGAAAATACAGTGGGACCACAGAATTTCAGTTCCTCCTGTCTGTTGGCACTAACGCGTCTGGCACATGGCACACATGATACACTGAAAACTTCCAGATTCATGCAAAGATGGTCCCACATGGACAAGACAGGCTGACCACTACACTGCCATAGGTTCCATCCCATTGGGACAACCTAAAATATAAAAATTGGTTAATTATAAGATTTCTGCTAAATTCACCTGAATGTAGCCCATTTGCAAGTAGTTACATTCCCTGTCCTTAATAATCCTTTTCTCCATGGAGTTTCACATATAAGCATGTAAGACTTGCCTACGTCCCTGTTTACTGCTCTTTTCACAAGAGAAAGGTTATCAAAAAAGAAGCATGGAATAAAATGTAAGCGCTTTAGAACCAGACAGATATGGACTTGATTCTTGGCCCCACTTACTAGCTAAATGACCCTGGATAAGATTCTTGAAACTTCCCGGTATCAGTTTACTGATTTGTAAAAGTGTGTGCATGCGTGAGTATAAAATATTTTTTTAAGTTGAGACGTTAACATGATGACAGATACAATAAGGCAGACTAAGGGCTTTCTGTGTGTTATCTTACTGAATACTCACAACAGCCCTGTGAGGAAAATTGTTCTGCCCCCTACTTACAAGTAAAGACCTCAGGACTCAGAAAGATTCAGAGGCCTGAAGTTCCACAGCTAGGAAAGGACAGAACTAGGAGGACCTGGGCTGTGTCTCACTAGGTCCACACTCACAGCCCTGTGCCTCCTCAGAGGGCCATCATGGAGAAGGGTTGAAACAGTCTGTGTGCTAAGCACCCGGCATAGCCCTGTACACCAGGGACACTCAGTAAATGCCCTTTTCCCTTCTCTTTCCCACCACTGACTCGATAAACTCCCTTGGCCAATGTGCTGGCCTTCCTGGGCCATGGGTTCTTATTGTAAGTAAATAATAATGCTCTTTTTTCTCATTACAAAAGCAACACAGGCTTACTATTGATCATTTGGACAAAAGAGATATGCATAAAAAAACTAAACTTTGCGCATAACTGTACCACCCAAAGAGAGTCACTGTTAGCATGCAGGTATAGGTACTTATAATATTTAGTTTTATAAATACTGTAAGAACAGATAATCATTTGGGAGGCAAAGTTGCTATCAACCTTTGAATCCTGCTGTGTAATCAGTTCTTTACATGATGATGTATTGGAGGAAATACTTTCTTATCTCATCAATATTCTTCTAAAACATGATGGTTTGTGGTTGCATAGTTATCCTTGGTAATACTACTACTAACGATAATAAATTAGATAAAATTTATTACGGGCTA
The DNA here is from genome assembly GCF_030028045.1 of Hippopotamus amphibius kiboko. Lineage (NCBI taxonomy): Eukaryota > Metazoa > Chordata > Mammalia > Artiodactyla > Hippopotamidae > Hippopotamus > Hippopotamus amphibius. Next base: position 81,598,023 of record NC_080191.1, on the reverse strand, counting down.
GCACAGTACTAAGATCTTTCGAATGTGTTAACTTATTTAGTTATCACAACATTTCTATGATAGAGACAATTTTATGATTCTCATTTTACAGATAAAGAAACTGAAGCAGAGATAGGTTCAGCAACTTAACCTGGGTAACCCAGCTAATAAGAGGCAGAGCCAGGGTTGGAACTCAGGTAGGCAGATTCTGTAGTCCATGCTTGGGATTAGATGGACTGAATTTTTATTAGAGATGAATCTATTTTTGTTAGAGATTTGAATTAGATCTAATTTTTGTATTAGTTAATAACACTATAATAAGTCTTCTTATGCAAACCTTTATTGACATCTACAATTTTTTCATTAGGTTAAATTCCTAGAAGCAAAATTACTGAAATAATAGATTTCACATAGTTAATACTTTTGGCCTATAATGCCAAAGTCCCCTCCCCCCCAAAATTAAACCATTTTATTATTACATAAAATCTTCATGACTGTTTTTTAAACTTTGTTAGCTTGATGATTAAAATGGTATGTTGCGGGCTTCCTAGGTGGCGCAGTGGTTGGGAGTCTGCCTGCCATATGCGGAGGACATGAGTTCGATCCCTGCTCCAGGAAGATCCCACATGCCGCGGAGCAACTAAGCCCGTGTGCCAAAAAATAAAATAAAATAAATAAATAAAATGGTATGTTGTTACTATTTCAAATTTCAAAACTAGAATTTATAAAGAACTTCTTTCCATATACTTATTGGCCATTTTTACTTCTTCTTAGGGTTAAATTTATATTTATGCCTTCTGTCCAATATTCTACCAGCATGTTTTCTTATTAGTTTATTTTTGTATACTAAGGATATTAATCCTTTGTCCATCATCATATATGTTGCAAATATCTCTTTGAAGTTTTTTTTTTTTTTTTTGCATTTCAATCTATTTGGGTTTTTTAACATAGTTCTAACTTTTGTATATTTGTATATCTGTTCTCAGTTGCAAAATGAGGGCTATTTAACTGTACTATTTCTAAGACCCTTAAAATTATAAAATATTATTCTGTTTATGTGCTAACTCTAAGCAAATAACCCATCAAATCAGTATTGAACATCTGTACTATTGTAGGTACTGAGCAGGCACTGAGGTTACCAGGAAAAATAAGTGCTTTGTCTGCCTTCAGTATCTTACAATTCCTGGGAGATACCAGCAGGCCAGCAGATGGTACTGACAGTGGTAGTAAGTGTGACAGGAATGCATCCAGAGCCCTGGGCACTCGTGCATGAAAGCAGCCTCTTCGACAAGTTGACGCCTGGGCTGAGCACACGGGGTAGGGGAAGGGCTTTCCAGACAGAGCAGCAGCATTCTGTAGAGCACTTTGAAGCCGGGCAGCAGAATTTGATCTTTGTTCCAAAGTATTGAAAACAAAAAACAAAAAAACCTTTTTTTGATCAGAGAAGTAATATAATTACTTTAACATTTTAATCTGGCAACAGAGTACACAAGAGTTTAGGGAAAGGAAAGACAAGAGAGTGAAGATCTAGTCAGAGTCTGTGGCATGACTGGGAGAGAGGGAGCCTCACCTTGCACCAGGGGAGACAGGACCAGTGGGAGGAGGGAGAGAGAGGAGGTAGTATGGAGCAGAAGCAGCAGGATGTGAGATGAGGGAGGCAATAAAGAAGATGCTTACCTGCAAATCCAACATGCAATCTGTATCGAGATGCTGGGGTTTTAATTGGTATTTACGTTTATTTACCTGGGGAAATAAATAGGTTTAGAGTAATTCATAATTTTTTTACAAAGGAATAACATTGAAGGGATATTACCCTATCTAATATCTAGTGTCATACTGATGAGGAGTAGGCAATGAAACAGAAAGAGTCTAGAAATAGACCTCTTGATAAGTATATGGAAATGGAGAATAGATTTATTTAGGTGGTATTGGAAAAACTGAATATCGTATAGGATAAAGAGTAAGATTAGTTCTCTACTTCACCACAGAGACAAACATAAATTTCTTAAATGTTAAAGATGTCTCAGTTATAATAATGCTAATTGTTATACCATACAAATCCTCAAATTCCAGTAACTTCTCAAAATCGAGGTTCATTTCTTACTTGTGCGATAGTCCAGTGAAGGTGCTTCTCACTGGGGCTGGAGTATGTGGCAGAGGCCCTGTTCCACGCAGTCACTCAGGACACGGCTGACAAAGGCCCTGCCATTTTCAGCATCTGGCTCCTAAAGACATCCTTGGTGTCCACATGAGCCAGCAGACGGGAAAAGACAGCCTCTAAGGCCATCTGCTTCCTCTCAGCCTGGAAGTGGTCTACACCATCTCCACTCACCTTCCATCAGCTAGGATGGGTCACATCTCCCCACCCAGGCAGACCTGGGAAATGACATCCCTGGTGGGTAGCCCCCATCTCCGGGGTAGTTCTGCACCTCAGAGGAGAAGCATGCGTCTCTGGAGGACAGCTAGCTACTCCTGCCACAGAGAACGTGATATGAACAGAGTGCATATGTTAACTAAATGAGCAGCTAAATACACCAGGTAGAATCTAGGAAAGTATTTTTCTAATCTCGGACAAAGGCCTTCTAGATGACTTGACCCCTATGACTTTTTTTTTTTTTTTTAATTTATTTTGGCTGTGTTGGGTCTTTGTTGCTGCATGGAGCTTTTCTCTAGTTGTGATGAGTGGGGGCTACTCTTCGTTGTGTTGTATGGGCTTCTCATTGCAGTGGCTTCTCCTGTTGGGAGCACGGGCTCTAGGTGCGCAGACTTCAGCAGTTGCAGCACGTGGGCTCAGTTGCGGCTCACGGGCTTAGTTGCTCCGTGGTTCTATGACTTCTTAATGACATGAAATTTAGAATCTGTTAAAAAAACAAAAACAAAAACATGATGTTTTGTCTATCACATTGGTAAAGATTACAGATTTATAATATTCTGCCTAATACATGAAAATGCTTAGAACAGTATCACACAGTAAACAGTAAATTTTAATTATTATTATTACTATTGTTATTTCATTAGCATTGCTTTTTATTAGCAAGGTGACAGAAAGATAAATACTTTCACACATTATTAATGATCATTGGTACCATCATTTGGAGGCCACTTTGATATCAAAGCTCGAAATGTGCCAACCTTCAACCCAGCAATCCAATCTCTAGGAATGTATCCTTAAAGAGAACACCTACAGACATTTGTGTATGGGGCTGCTCATTTCAGCATCATTTTAATAGCAAAAATTTAAGTAACCTACAGTTCATTAGTAAAGAATTAGTTAATTATATATTTACTTCTTACCTTATACATATGTCTAAGGTTTTGATATTTTATAGCAGTTATTAGTTTTATAATTTTAAAACAGATATTTCATTAAAAGGGTCCAAAATTTAACTTGTAGTGAGGCCACTGAAGAGAGCTCAAGGAATGAGAACAGAAAAGGTGGTGGGAGAGGATAGAATCACCAGGAATGCACTATTTGCTGCCCTTCTGTTTTGCCCAAAGGCAACAAGATGAAATGAGCTTAAAGTGCAAGAGGGAGATTTATGTTAGTTATTAGGGGAAACCTTCTGAGACTCCAACATAATTTACAAAAATTCTTAAAAACTAAAGTCTCCAGACAGTTTCTAGATGTCAAGATGTACCCCCTTTGTGGTTTACCTCTGGAAAATTTCTCTCTCCTGACAATTACTGTATAAAAGTGTTTAACTATACTTTGTTTAATGCATGTGATTTAGTTCTTCCCTTTATGATTTTAAAGAAAGCCAAGTGTACTAAAATATACTTTCTAATAGATGAATTGTTTCATGTAATTGTAGCAACAAAACAGCCCATGGAGTTCAGATGTACAATTGACCTTGCTTTAACCCAATCTTAGGTCCATGATAGGGTAACCTTGGATGTGAATCCACTTTATAATGAGGGCTTTTCAGTATTTCAGTGACTAATCCCTTTTACTCAGCATCTGGGGTGATCAATTTGTATTGATTTTGCTGACTAATACTGGAGCAAAGTTCCAGCAGGGTCTAATAATAAGCTCATACACTCTCTATGTGTCTTAAATATGACTACAGTGTTTACTTCATTCAAATCTTTGCAGTCTCTGCAAATCTCAAGAATTCATCTATAAATCATTCTAAGGGATTCAGCAGATATGTGAGCCTACCTAATACCTTATAAGCCTATATTCTACATCTCTAATGGGCTGCTTGTAATCAATAACTATTTCTTCACTGCTTCCTAATTTGTCCCCCTCTGTTTCTGTTAAGAGGGGCATTTAGGAGCTCATAATTACCTGGTTTTTGGGGGGGTTTTTGTTTTTCATGCAATTTGGAGTGCCTCCTTGTTTATTAGCAGTTCTATTTGTTTCTCTAACCCATTTTCTCAGGATGTATCCATAAAAGTACCATCTGTTTTAGTATCATTTTATCTCTGCTTTATTCTCCCTGCACTTCTTTCTTTCCTGAATGCTTTATGCCATAACAATTTATTATTGCTGTAGTTTCCACCTGCTTTTGCAGCCTACAAAAGTATGGAAGTGGCACACACCATCTCTGCCACCACTCCCTGCCACCACTACCCCCCACTCACGTCACTCAGGATTTTCTTTATCCAAGAAATGGTGCACAATGACTCTTAAGAGCACAGCTTTGGAGTCAGGTAAGGGCCAGCTCAGCCGCTTGTAGATGTTGTGCTTGGCTAGTTGAGCCCCACAAGCCTCAGATCTTCGTTTGTGAGGAGGAGATGGTAATGATACTGTCTACATCATAGGGTTGTGTGGAGGACTGAATGAAATGATGGACCTCAGGGTTTCCCAGTCTTGGCATTACTGACACTGGGGATTGGTACTTCTTTTTTCAGAGGGCTGTTCTGGGCATTGTAGGATGTTTTGAAGCAACCCTGGCCTCTACCACTAGATGCCAGCAGCAACTTCTTCCCAGTTATGACAACCAAATATGTCTCCAGACATTACCAAATGTCCCTTGGGAGGCAAAATTGTCCCCACTCACAACCACTGGTGGACATAAAGCATGAAGCACAATGCCCCGTACATAGTAGGGACTTGATAATATTTGCAGTAGATTGATGATCAGACAGATGAATGAATATTCATTTCTAATGCAAGTGTCCAATATAGTGCTTGACCCCAATTGACTGCTTTATACATGAACACATGAACAAATGAATCTGAAGCCAGTGAGCCTTGAGGGCTACCTGTAATTCCTACGTTGAACTAAAATGTGCTGTCTTCACTTAAAACAAATGCTCCTAGGTTGCAAACAACACTTTGGACGATTAACTAATTGTGCAGCTTACGCTACTCTACCCAGTTTTTCCCCAGCTTTATTGAAATGTAATTGACATAAACATTGTATACGTTTAAGGTATACAATTGATTTTATACACTTACATATTGCAAAATGACTATTAGTTAACAACTCCATCATGTCACATAATTACCATTTCTTTTTCGTGGTGAGAACATTTAAGATTCACTCTCTTAGTAACTTTCAAATATATAGTACAGTATTATTGTTTCCCATTTCAGATCTGCTGCCCAATTTTTAATTTGATTGTTTGGGGGTTTTTTGTTTGTTTTTGTTTTTGTTTTTTACTATTGAGTTGTATGAGTTATTTATATATTTTGGATATTAATTCCTTATCAGCTATGTGATTTGAAAATTTTTTCTCTCTTTTATTGCCTTTTCATTTTGTTGATGGTTTCATTTGCTATACAGAGCTTTTTAGTTTGCTATGATTTCACTTGGTAATTTTTGCTTTTCTTGCCTTTGCTTTTGGTGTCAAATCCAAAAAAATCATTGCCAAGACCAATGTCAAGAAGCTTACCCTCTGTTTTCTTCTAGGAGTTTTATAGTTTCAGGTGTTACATTAAGTCTGTAAAGTATTTTGAGTTAATTTTTGTGAGTGCTGTAAGATAGTGTTCCAATTTCATTCTCTTGCATGTGACTGTCCAGTTTTCCCAACACTGTTTATTGACGATACTATCCTTTCCCCATTGTATATTCTTGGCTCCTTTGTCATTAATTAATTGACCATATATCTGTGGGTTTATTTCTGGGCTCTCTATTCTGTTCCATTGACCTGTGTGTCTGTTTTTATGCCAATATCATACTGTTTTGATTACTATAACTTTGTAATATAATTTGAAATGAGAAAGTGTGATGTTTCTAGCTTTGTTCTTCTTTCTCAAGATTGTTTTGGGCTGTACAGGGTCTTTTGTGATTCCATACGAATTTAGCACTGTTTGTTCTATTTCTGTGAAAAACAGCATTGGAATTTGATAGCGACTGCATTGAATCTATAGGTTGTTTTTGATAGTATGGACATTGTAACAACACAAATTCTTCAGTCCATCAGCATAGAATATCTTTCCATTTATCAGTGTCTTCTTCACTTTCTTTCATCAGTTTCATAGTTTTCACTGAACAGATCTTTCACCTTCTTGATTAAACTTCTTCCTAACCTTCTTGATTAAACTTCTTCCTAAATATTTTATTCTTTTTGATGCTATTGTAAATGGGATTTTTTTCTTAATATCTCTTTATGATAGATCATTGTTAGTATATAGAAACACAAGTGATTTTTGAATATTTATTTTGTGTCCTGCAACTTTACTTAACTCATTTATTATTTCCAACAGTTTTTTGGTGGAATCTTTAGGGTTTTCTATATATAATATGTCATCTGCAAACAGTGACAGTTTTACTTCTTCTTTTCTGATTTGGATGATTTTTATTTCTTTTTCTTGCCTAATTGCTCTGGCTAGGACTTCCAATACTATATTGAATAAAACTGGCAAGAGTGGGCATCTTTAATTTGTTCCTGATCATAGAAGGAAAGTTTTCAGTTTTTTACCACTGAGTATGATGTTTGCTATGGGCTTGTTTTGGGGCCTTTATTATGTTGAGGTATATTCCCTCTTTGTATCCACCTTGTTGAGAGTTTTTATCATGAAAATACATGAATTTTGTCAAATGCTTTTTTTCTACATCTATTGACATGATCATATGATTTTTATCCTTCCCTTTGTTATTGTGGTATATCACACTGATTGATTTGCAGATGTTGAACCATTCTTGAATCCCTGGAGTAAATCCTACTTGCTCATGGTGTATGATCCTTTTAATGTACTGTTGAATTCAGTTTGCTAAGATTTCATTAAGGACTGTTACATCTATATTCATCAGGGCTGTGTACTTTTATTTTCTTGTGGTGTCTTTATCTGGTTTTGATACCAGGGTAATGCTGACCTCATAAAATGAGTTTGGAAGTGTCCCCCCCCCTTTTTTTTTTTTAATGGAAGAGTTTGAGAAGGATTGGTATTTATTCTTTAAATGTTGGTATAATTCGCCAGTGAAGCCTTCTGGTCCTGGACTTTTTTGTTTGTTGGGAGGTTTTTGATTACTGATTATATCTCTTTGTTAGTAATTGGCCTGTTCAGATTTTCTATTTCTTCCTGATTTAGCCTGGGTCAGTTGTATGTTTCTAGTAATTTAACTATTTATTCTAGGTTATCTGTTTCATTAAGATGTTTCTGGAAGTTTATCTTGTTCTTTTGTTTGGAATATATTATTTTGTCTCTTCATTCTCCTTAACTCTCTGTGTTGGTTTCTGCGCATTGGATAAAACAGCCACCTACCTGAGTCTTGACGGACTGATTTTGTGTAGGAGATGAACATCATCAATTAGCCTAGTCTTTGCTTCTGGTTGTCTCTAAAACCTGTGTGATTGTCTAACCACCTTCCCTGTTCTTACTGGCTCTCAGTGGTTGAATAAATGCCAAGACCCATCAGTATCCCAAAGGGGAGAGTCACAGTCAGCTCCTAGAAGAAGGCCAGTTGGAAGCTGGACCCTCAGGAAGCAATGGGGAAAGTATGTCATTAGGCCCCATCCAAGGAGAAATGGAAAGGTGGGCATTTCACCTGTCCCTGCTGTACTGGGCCCAGTTATACAACCATGGAGTGGGGGATGGGGCTGTGGGGTCCTGAACCTATTAGGAACTTCTTTCTTTACTATAGTTCTGTGGGACTCCTGAATGCAAGCCCTGTTGGCCATCAGAGCAAGGTGATCCAGGGGTTCTCTCTCAAGCTGCAGCCTCAAAAGCTGGGGCACCAGATGTCTGTAAAAGCTCCTTGAGAGAGATACTAGCAAATAGGAGCAGGCCAAAGGGAGAGGGCAGGGGAAGTGTCCACTGTCTTATGTGGTCTCAGTTGAGACCTGCAGTCAATCCCTAGATGCATGCTAAATTAGAGGCCTGTGCCACCCTCGCCTCCTGAGATGGCCCATACTCTGTGGAGTGAGTTTCTCCCAAGGCTGCCCTCTCACCTTCTGAGATGGCCCACGCTCTCTCTGTAGAGTGTGCTTCTCTCTAAATAAGTCCACTTCTTACCCATCACTTTGTCTCTCATTGAATTCTTTCTGTGACAAGACATCAAGAACCTGAGTTTTGGAAGTGGGCTTTCACCAGAATTCAACCATGCTGGCGCCTTCTCCAGAACTATGAACAATAAATTTCTATTGTTTATAAAAAAAATAAAATAAAATAACAGAACTTGAGTTTTGTTAACTCCTGAGACAAGGTGTGTGATCTCAGTTGAAAGACCGTGGGTTCAAGTCCCACTCTGAGTTGCACAGTTTCAGCTGGGAACCACGAAGGGACAGTGATAAGCCAGACCAACTCCTGCTCATTGTCAACACTGTTAGGAACACCTTCTGTGCCATTTCTTTGCGATAACTTTTTGGGCACTAACACCTGGTTGGGAGACTGCCTTGGAAGGGATAGCATCTAAAATCTCTTTTGTCATTTATAGATATTTTTGTACTCTGATCTTGTTACAAAAAGTGCTTCATCATCAAGGAGATTCATAGGATGCCTGTGGAAGCCATTACAACAGTTCCACATCAAGATGCTGGCCATGCAAGGATTCCAGCCCACGCTGCCTTAAAACAAGCTGTCCTGCCTCTTCCTCACCCCTTCCCCAGAATAACTGGAATACTCCTCCCACTCATTAGCCTATGAAATTACCTAACCCTATTAAAACTGACAACCCATACCTGGGGCCTCTTCTTTTCAAGTTTTTTCCTGATTTCAAAAGGCTTTTTCATCGTTACAGAACTCCAACATTACTGAAATTAATAACTTAGAAAGTGAAAAGTCCCTTTATCCACATACTCACCCCAACTCTCTACTCCTAGAGAAAGAATTAATAGTAATATTCTGTGCACATTCTCACGTTTTTCCTAGTTGTATAATATAGTTTTTATTAAACAAGAGTACGTCGTACATACTGCTTTGCAACTGACTTTTAGTCACTTAATGCCTTTGGTGTCCGTATCAACATGTGTAGTTCCTTCCCATCTCCGACAGCTACAGAGTGAGAGAAAAGGGTGCACTGTGGCTGGCTGTGCTCCCAGCCACGAGCTCACTCAGCGGGCAGACCCGGCTGGAGAAATCCCTTTGGCTGACCCACGTCCTGCCAACCCCTGACCCTCTCCCTCCAAATCCTGACCCAAGAGGGCACCAGGAGAGTGACTGTTAGTCCACACTAGGGGACCAGACCTTCCTGAGTGCAGGAAGGATGGAGCTGAAAGAATAATACACATTCACACAGCAGTTAACCCTGAGCATCCCAGAAACATCGTAAGTGCAACACCCTGAGGTGGGGCTCCTCTCTGGAGGGTGGCCACCTGGTCGCGCACAGCCCACTCCGAGCAGGAAGGACGTTTTATTGAGGATGATCAGGTCAAGCTAACTTACTGTAAAATCCCATGGGAGGCCATTCATGCCACTTCACTTCTCCCACTTCAAAGCCTACTTTCCACCACTCAGATATTTACCCTTGGAACGATTAAGTCCTCATTTATCTTTTCTATGCTTTCATTAGCTGCTCTTTTTTTCTTTTTAGCTGACAAAAGGGCAGATATGATTTAAGCCAAATGTCAATATGTCAAACATTAAATATCCATTCCCATGCAATGCACAGTGTGTATAATTACTACTCTATTATAACAAATGGAATATTAATTAACTTATGTACAGAACTTAAACATAACAGACCTAAGCAGTTATAAAGAGTAGTGTACGCAGAGTACTTAGAGCATTCAGCTTAGCTGAGGCCTTTGTCTAAGAGTCTGTAAAGCTGCAGACTCCACAACAGAAGTGAAATTTTTTCAGAAAGGGGCAACAAGCTTCTTTGGCAAGAAGACAGGAGCCATGATTATGTGAAGAGCATTTTCACAGCTGGACAGGCTATGTATCCTCTGTGGCATCAGCCGGGAAGCCGCGGTGCTGGGGTCGAGGCAGAAGCTCCCTCCTATAGGCAGGACCACCCGTGACACCAGGGCTGCTGTGGGGGGCTGCCCCCAGCCCTAACTACCCCCAGAGCACCGGACTTTCCGAAGGCCGTGTCCGGTTCTTTGAGGGTTAAACAGCAAGTGATGCAAACCTGCATGGCTAAAGTAGAGAATGGCCGAGGGTCAGACCCGAGACATCAGGAGGCCCAGTCCTCGGCCTCCCACTCCTCGGAGATCACAGAGCCCAAGTGGTGCGCGCCGGCCTGGGGCTCTAGATCAGTTTTCTGGGCTCCAAATAGGTCAGAGGTACCTTTTGTGAAATCCTGTTGTGGAAACTAAAGTCTCCTGGTCGTGCTACTTACGGCTACTCCCACCTGTTTCTTTCAGATACCATCGTTCTCATCGCCTCCATAGCAGTAGTCTCTGCCAAAACTCAGGGTAACATCTTCGCCACGTCTGCACTGCGCAGCCTGCGCTTCCTGCAGATTCTGCGCATGGTGCGCATGGACCGGCGCGGCGGCACCTGGAAGCTGCTGGGCTCCGTGGTCTACGCGCACAGCAAGGTGGGGACCCCTGGCCTTCCTTGCCAGCTGCCCTAATAGTTCCTCAACTTATCGAAAGTAAACAGTCTTTTCAGAAATTGGTTAAAGCAATGTGGGGACACAATGTGTAGTGGATTACGTAAAAGTCATCATAAATATCCAAGAAGCAGTCAAACAGATGGAATCATGCTTAGATCTTTCTCCTTTTCCAAAGATTTTTCACCTCTAAAAATGTCTCATTCCTTTTATATCTAGGAATTAATCACAGCTTGGTACATAGGATTTTTGGTTCTGATATTTTCGTCTTTCCTTGTCTATCTGGTGGAGAAGGATGCCAATAAGGAGTTTTCTACATATGCAGATGCTCTCTGGTGGGGCACGGTGAGTATAAAAATCTGGTTTTATTTATTGGATGCTGTGAGACGTTGCTTTTGAACACAGTGTAGTGATTCCCATGTGTGGTCTCAATAAAACTAAGAACTTCCAAAAGGGAGTTATGTGAAAATATACAGTGCTTGCAATTATCTAAAGAGTTTCCCCTGTTATGTCCAACAAAGTTAAGTTCTCTTACAAATCATCAGTAGTATTTCTTTAGTGTTAGACTGTTGCCATAATAAAGATAAATAATTTTTTAACCATGATTAAGATGTTCGTGGGCTTGTTTGTTTTAACTTTGTGGAGCACAGCTTTAAAGTACAAATTGTTGCCTTGTTTTGCCACTCATCAAAAAGTTTATCTGAGGTTTAAAAAAGAAAAGGAATAGTAGCTGAATGAAAGAAGAGTAAAATTATGATACAAAAAAGGGAAAAGAGAAGAGTGGTAACCATCTGTGAGATCAGAGATTATAGACACTGAATTTCAAAACTTTCCACTCAAAAACCTCTTTTTCTTTTAAATTGTGGTTAAAGGGTAGTTTTCTAAACAAAAGTAAAATCATGACTCTCATACAGGTAGAAAATAAACATGTGCTAAAGATTTTATTTTACCTTTTCTTTTAAGTTACTATTAATGAAGGATCTAGGAAGATGTTACAGCCAGTTCAGAGGACTATCCAAAGAACAGAAATATATGAAAATTAGGAATATTGAAATGAATGTGCAACAGTGGCAAACCTGGCTTCTTCCACAGTGAAAGAGGAAAGTCAGAGGAACCCCCACCAGACAGGATGTATTTACACGTCCATAGACAAGAATTATTTTGCGTTGCTACTACAACTTACATAGTCCTAAAATAGCTCAAAGGCCATGAAAGGTGCAGAGCCCGCCCTATAAAATCAAAAATTAATAACCTGAAGAGTGTGCTCTAAGCAACACATAGTTTTCCAGTGAAGCAAAAAATTGTCTTTACATTGTAAAGAATTTATAAAACAGTTGTTGAAACATGTACCCTAATAAGAATGTCATAGGATAAAGGAGTGCTTTATGCAATGTGTAAACTGCATTTCTTTTTATTTTATTCCTTAAAACATTCCAAAAGGATGAAAATACAACAGCAGTTATAGTTGTTTGAAGAGTTTCCACGTCTCTTTGGTCTGACAAACTTGTTGGCTTGTAAATCATCTGTAATATTTCTTGAGTGCTAGATTGTTGCCAAAATAAAAATCTATCATCTTCTTAAACTGTGATTAAAACATTGGTAAGTTTGTTTGCTGGTTTTCTTTGTGGAGCACAGGTTTACATTCCCAGTTGTTGCGTTGTTCCGCTCTTGGTCAGAAGCTCATCAGTGAGGACTAGAACTCGTCAAGGACATGGATAACTTGTCAGGCTTTTAGTAAGCAGAACTTGGTATTTCTGTTGGTTACATAGCAGCAATAAAATGAATAAGAATCAAAATATATTCATCTGAAGATCAAGATTTTTTTCCTTGAATTATCAGAGTTAAATATCTCCAAGATTGTGCCACTGACAACAAAGCATTCTGTTGGTTTAAAAATTTGGTTTCCAACTCCTTCCCCTCCCCCACAAGCCATAATGGCCACTTTGAAAGGAGGAAAGTGGAAAACCCAAAAGAGAGCAGTCATCTGACATTCTAAAATACTTTTTATGTGTAGAGAACAAATGAGAATCTATGATTCATGGTGGGATAAACTGTGTAAACTGAGCAAACGGGAGGCTTTTCTAGCCAGCAAGGGGAAGACAACTGAATATCCCAGGCTTCAAAGCAGCAATTTGAATCGAAGTTTAGATTTTATTTCTCTGTGGTAATTCTAACATGTGTGAGTGACGGGGACACTCAGGCGCCCTTCTCCTCTGAGGTGCAGCTGTTGGTGGATCCACTTGGCAGCTCTCTGGCCTTCAGTCCCTCCATCTTCCTTTCTCCTTCCTGCTAATCAAAATCGCTGCATTGTGTTTTGAACGGTGTGTGGGAAACTCTTAATGTACCTCTCACTTGGTCACCAGCTTGTTTCTTTTGCCAGAACAACCCATGTAGCAGGTTTCCAAAGGTCATCTCTGGGCCTTTCAAGGAAAAGCAACATCTATTCATTAATTTCATTTCAGTAGCACTATTTGACTGAAGTTTAACCTGTACTTAACAGATTCTTTGAATGGCCTAATTATGTCTCTTTTACCAGAGTAAAAATTTTCTACGGTGTTGAGCTTCTAGGAATAAAAAAGGCCTTATTGGTCCACAGTGGGTTTGTTGATATTAACTGACTCATTAATGAAATCATCTAAAGCCACAAAAAAGCAAACAAGAAAGCTTTTTACTTCTATTCCTTATAAGAAGAACATATACTATGTCTCCAATGTGAAGTAAAACAAATTTAGAATACTATACCTTTTATGATATGTTAATGAAGACCTTAATGAAATCTACATCTGGATATTTTTAGTTAAAATTATCCACGTTGCATGTAATGGACACCTTGCTAACCAAGGGAGTATCCAGAATACATAGGGAAATGAAAGCATCCTGAATTAGAGTGTTTCTTAGGCTTTGGTGAAAAAAAAGGAAGTCCCCATTTATTTAAAAAAAAAGCCTGAAGTATCAACATTAAATGTAAAATGCAATTCGTAGTCTATGGATACAGTATCCCAGTGAATTCTAAATATTAAATACGGAACTCCTTCCATTAAGAAGGTGCTGAGGGCTGTCCCCAAACCACCTTCAGGAGGAACACGTACTGCAATCAGCACTGCTCGAAGCCCATAACAATTTAGAGAGCTTCGATCCCTGAAAACAGTTCCATACTAGTGAACAACAGTACTCAGCCCACTGAGTAGGTGGGATCATCGATACAAAGGGCAGGTCCTAAGCCCACAGCAGGTGCCCTACTACAGATGGGGCTGCCGTGGATGTGAAGTGGGAGAACCGCTACAGCAAAGGAACAAGGAGTGGTACCCTTCCTGGTGGACCCACAGCTTAAGTGCAGAAAGGGCTTGGGAACTGGGGTTTCAATGAAAAGATGCTCTGGCTTCTGATGGAGCAAATGAACAGGTGTTGATGACAGTGGATGTGGAGGAAGAGGGAGGGGGAGGCTGAGGCCCTGGCAGCTACGGGACAAGAGGGTCTTCTGGTTGCTGGGCGGAGCTCCATTTAATGTGATTTCCTATTATTATCATTCTCCTTCTCAGTTGCTTTAGGTTTATTCCGAAGTAATTTAAAAACAGGTTTTCCTGGAGTTATTTTTTATTATTATCTCCTTCTTTCCTGTTATTATTTTCCTCCTTTTGATTTGCTTTTGATTTATTCTGAAATAACTGAAGATCCCATCCTCCTGAAGTAATTTTTCTGGTAATAACCTATTGTTGAAGGCCAGCTTGTCCTCTTTCTATTTACTGCTATTCCTGTGACGAAGACAGTGTTATGAGTTTTTTTTAAGATGCATACAGCAGGACTTCCTAGGTGGCACAGTGATTAAGAATCCGCCTGTCAATGCAGGGGACACAGATTCGAGCCCTGCTCTGGGAAGATTCCACATGCTATGAAGCATCTAAGCCTGTGTGCCACAACTATTGAGCCTGTGCTCTAGAGCCTGTGAGCCATAACTGCTGAGCCCAGGTGCTGCAACTACTGAAGCCCACATGCCTAGAGCCCGTGCTCCACAACAAGAGAAGCCACGGCAATGAAGAGCCCATACATCACAATGAAGAGTAGCCCCTGCTTGCAGCAACTAGAGAAAGCCCATGTGCAGCAGCGAAGACCCAATGCAGCCAATAAATAAATAAATTTAGTTTTTTTTAAAGATGCATACAGCAGCAGATGTATAAATCTACTCTCGAGCAAGCATCTGAATACAGCCTCCACCTGAGACCTGGGCTTGAAATGATTCCTTCAGGCATGTAGAGGAATTGATGTTGGCCAGAGTTAGTCCTAGAATCCATGCTAAAAACCTGACAATCTTTCTCCTAGCAAGCAATATAGAAGGCTCTATGTGTAATATGTATTCAACAGGTTGTACAGCCCAAATATATGCCATGAGTTTCATCCCCCTGCAAAACCTAAGAACAGGAAATGGTGCAAATTTGTGGAAAGAGCAAAGATATCCTTGTCCTTGATAATACCATTTACAATTTGAGAATCAACCCTTCTTCCATCAGGTTCACCAGGACAAAATGTTTTCTGCCACCTCATATAAGCTGTTGCTTTCTGACTCAGTAAATCTGCTGGTACAGTAAATAAAGTTTATGTTTCTTACTGCCAATGCATTACCTGATGGTATCCAAGCTTTACTTTATTCCTAACTATTCAAGATTATTAATGACTGAGTGAAAACTGAGATACTCATACCCCAGCCCAAAACAGCCTAGCTGTTATTAACCTCTCCAAATGCCACACCTACCTTAGGGGCATTTGCAGAGCACATTAGTCATAAATCTCTCTGGGAAACTCTTTCCTAAGAAGTCTGTTCCTTTAATTTGTCATCACACATGTGACTCTGGACACTTTTGCTCAGTATTATTCCTTAAGCACTGAGCACGTGCTGTATTGAAAAAAAAAAAAAAAAACAGTATTGTAGTCAGGAGACCAGGGTTCCGGCCCCATCATTGGTGGAGGTATGCTATTAAGCAGTCATTTAATATCTCTGTAAAACTGAGAAAATAATAGCACCCAAACACAAAGTTGCTGTGTGTATTAAATGAGATTAGGACATGTAGGTGTACTTTATCAAGCACTAGACAGATGTTAATCACCAACCACTATTATTACATATTTGACCACAAGCCTGGAAGAACAATATGGAATGATAATGCCCTAAGCTTCCTGCCACATCAGAACCCAAATTTTATGATGCCACCATCACAGGAGTTTCTGGTGTTTGAAGATTGAAAATCTTCCTGACCTACTAGTTCAAGGTGACCAAATTTCAAAATTAACTGTACATGCTCTATGACTACCCACTATCTGAAACTGTGTGCTCAAGAAGTGGCCCAAAGAGAAGAGAAGGGAAGAAGAGTGACTAGAAAAGAGAAAAGGATCAAAAAGGAGGGAAGCGGGGGGCGGGGGGGGGGGGCGTTGGTTTACAAGGAGATTGTTGACAGCTGTAACATGAATCTTCCTCCTTTAAAGGACCCCCTTAAGAACATGCACGCAGTGTTGGTAGGAATGTAAACTGATGCAGCCACTATGGAAACCAATATAGAGATTCCTCAAAAAAATTAATAATAAATGGATATTTATAGGACATTCCATCCAAAAACGACAGACTACACTTTCTTCTCCAGTGCACACGGAACATTTTCCAGGATAGATCACATCTTGGGTCACAAATCAAACCTCAGCAAATTCAAGAAAATTGAAATCATATCAAGCATCTTCTCAGACCACAGTGCCATGAGACTAGATATCAATTACAGGAAAAAAACTGCAAAATATACAAACACATGGAGGCTAAACAATTCACTCTTAAACAACCAAGGAATCACTACAGAAATCAAAAAGGAAATCAAAAAATATCTAGAAACAAATGACAACAAAAACAAAACAACCCAAAACCTATGGGATGCAGCAAAAGCAGTTCTAAGAGGGAAGTTTATAGCAATACAGTCCTACCTTAAGAAACAAGAAAATGATCAAATAAACAACCTAACCTTACACCTAAAACAACTAGAGAAAGAAGAACAAAGAAACCCCAAAGGGAGCAGAAGGAAAGAAATCATAAAGATCAGAGCAGAAATAAATGAAAAAGAAAGGAAAGAAACCATAAGAAAAATAAATAAAACTAAAATCTGGTTCTTTGAGAAGATTAACAAAATTGATAAACCATTAGCCAGACTCATCAAGAAAAAAAGGGAGAAGATGCAAATCAACAGAATTAGAAATGAAAAAGAAGTAACAACAGACACCTCAGAAATACAAAAGATCATGAGAGACTACTACAAGCAACTATATGCCAATCAATTGGATAACCTGGAAGAAATGGATACATTCTTAGAAAAATACAACCTTCCAAGACTGAACCAGGAAGAAATAGAAACCATGAACAGACCAATCACAAGTACGGAAATTGAGGCAGTGATTAAAAATCTCCCAACACACAAAAGCCCAGGACCAGATGGGTTCACGGGTGAATTCTATCAAACATTTCGAGAAGAGTTAACACCTATCCTTCTCAAATTCTTCCAAAATATTGCAGAAGGCGGAGCACTCCCAAACTCATTCTACGAGGCCACCATCACCCTGATACCAAAACCAGGCAAAGATGTCACAAAAAAAGAAAACTACAGACCAATATCACTGATGAATATAGATGCAAAAATCCTCAACAAAACACTAGCTAACAGACTCCAACAGCACATTAAAAAAATCATACACCATGATCAAGTGGGGTTTATCCCTGGGATGCAAGGATTCTTCAATATACGCAAATCAATCCACGTGATACATCATATCAACAAATTGAAGGATAAAAACCATATGATCATTTCAATAGATGCAGAAAAAGCTTTTGACAAAGTTCAACATCCATTTATGATAAAAGCTCTCCAGAAAATGGGCATAGAAGGAAATTACCTCAACATAATAAAAGCCATATATGACAAACCAAAAGCCAACATCGTTCTCAATGGGGAAAAACTGGAAGAATTCCCTCTAAGAACAGGAACAAGACAAGGGTGTCCACTCTCACCACTATTATTCAACATAGTTTTGGAAGTTTTAGCCACAGCAATCCGAGAAGAAAAAGAAATCAAAGGAATCCAAATTGGAAAAGAAGAAGTAAAGTTGTCCCTCTTTGCAGATGACATGATATTATATATAGAAAACCCTAAAGACTCTACCAGAAAAC
The DNA here is from genome assembly GCF_030028045.1 of Hippopotamus amphibius kiboko. NCBI lineage: Eukaryota > Metazoa > Chordata > Mammalia > Artiodactyla > Hippopotamidae > Hippopotamus > Hippopotamus amphibius. Next base: position 81,579,966 of record NC_080191.1, on the reverse strand, counting down.
TGCTAGCACTAATTCATGAGTTTAGTAAAGTAGCAGGATACAAAATTAATGCACAGAAATCTCTTGCATTCCTATACACTAACAACGGAAGAGAAGAAAGAGAAATTAAGGAAACTCTCCCATTCACCATTGCAACCAAAAGAATAAAATACCTAGGAATAAACCTGCCTAAGGAGGCAAAAAATCTGTATGCAGAAAACTTTAAGACATTGATGAAAGAAATCAAAGACTACACAAACAGATGGAGGGACATACCATGTTCCTGGATTGGAAGAATCAACATCGTGAAAAGGTCTGTACTACCCAAAGCAATTTACAGATTCAATGCAATCCCGATCAAATTACCAATGGCCTTATTCACAGAACTAGAGCAAGAAATCTTACGATTTGTATGGAAACGCAAAAGACCCCGAATAGCCAAAGCAATCTTGAGAAGGAAAAATGGAGTTGGTGGAATCAGGCTTCCTGACTTCAAACTATACTACAAGGCCATAGTGATCAAGACAGTGTGGTACTGGCACAAAAAGAGAAAGGAAGATCAATGGAAGAGAATAGAGAACTCAGAAGTAAGCCCAAACACATATGGGCACCTTATCTTTGACAAAGGAGGCACGAGTATACAATGGAAAAAAGACAGCCTCTTCAATAAGTGGTGCTGGGAAAATTGGACAGCAACATGTAAAAGAATGAAATTAGAACACTTCCTAACACCATACACAAAAATAAACTCCAAATGGATTAAAGACCTACATGGAAGGCCAGACGCTATCAAACTCCTAGAGGAAAACCTAGGCAGAACACTCTATGACATCCATCAAAGCAAGATCCTTTTTGACCCACCTCCTAGAATCAGGGAAATAAAATCAAGAATAAATGAATGGGACCTCATGAAACTTAAAAGCTTTTGCACAGTGAACGAAACCATAAACAAGACTAAAAGGCAACCCTCAGAATGGGAAAAAATAATTGCCTATGAAACAACAGACAAAGGATTAACCTCCAAAATATACAAGCAGCTCATGAAGCTTAATACCAAAAAAGCAAATAACCCAATCCACAAATGGGCAGAAGACCTAAATAGACATTTCTCCAAAGAAGACATACAGATGGCCAACACACACATGAAAAGATGCTCAACATCACTCATCATCAGAGAAATGCAAGTCAAAGCCACAATGAGGTATCACCTCACACCAATCAGAATGGCCATCATCACAAAATCTGGAAACCACAAATGTTGGAGAGGGTGTGGAGAAAAGGGAACTCTCCTGCACTGTTGGTGGGACTGTAAGTTGGTACAGCCACTATGGAAAACAATTTGGAGGTTCCTTCAAAAACTACAAATAGAACTACCATATGATCCAGTCATCCCACTCCTGGGCATATACCCAAAGAAAACCATAATCCCAAAAGAAACTTGTACCATAATGTTTATTGCAGCACTATTTACAATAGCCAGGACATGGAAGCAACCTAAATGCCCATCAACAAATGAATGGATACAGAAGATGTGGCATATATATACAATGGAATATTACTCAGCTATAAAAAGGGATGAGATGGAGCTATATGTAATGAGGTGGTTAGAACTAGAATCTGTCATACATAGTGAAGTAAGTCAGAAAGAGAAGGACAAATATTGTATGCTAACTCACATATACGGAATCTAAAAATGGTACTGATGAACTCAGTGACAAGAATAAGGATGCAGATACAGAGAATGGACTGGAGAACTCGAGGTATGGGAGGGGGCGGTGGGTGGGGGGGAAACTGAGACGAAGCGAGAGAGTAGCACAGACATATATATACTACCAACTGTAAAATAGTCAGTGGGAAGTTGTTGTATAACAAAGGGAGTCCAGCTCAAGGATGGAAGATGCCTTGGAGAACTGGGGCAGGGAGGGTGGCGGGGACTCGAGGCGGGGGGGTCGGGGAAGGGAGGGAGTACGGGGATGTGTGTATGGAAACAGATGATTGAACCTGGTGTACCCCCCAAAAAAGTAAAAAAAATTATAAAAATAAATAAATAAATAAATAAAATAAAATAGTCACTAAAAAAAAAAAAATTAATTATAGAACTACCACATGATCCTGCAATTCCACTCCAAAGAAAACAAAAACACTAATTGGAAAAGATGCATGCACCCAGTGTTCATTGCAGCACTGTTTACAATTGCCAAGATGTGGAGGCAACCTAAATGTCCATCAGCAGATCACTGGATAAAGAAGACATGGCACATATTTACAATGGAATATTACTCAGCTGTAAAAAGGAATGAAATTGGGACATTTGTAGAGACATGTCATACAGAGTGAAATAAGTCAGAAAGAAAAAAGCAAATATCGTATGTTAACACATATATGCAGAATCTAGAAAAACGGTCAGATCAACCAGTTTGCAAGGCAGAAATAGAGTCACACATGTAGAGAACAGACATATGGACACCACGGGGGGAAAATGGGGGGGGGGGCTTTGGGGTGGGATGAATTGGGAGATTGGGATTGCCATGTATACATTACTAATAAGAAAAAAAATCAAATTGTACACTTTAAATACATGCAGTTTATGGTATGTCAATTATATCTCAATAAAAGTCCTTAAAAAAAAGAAAATGCGGCACATATATACACAATGGAATATTACTCAGCAATAAAAAAAGAATGAAATCTTGCCATTTGCAACAACATGGATGGACCTAGAGAGTATTATGCTTAGTGAAATGTCAGACCGAGAAAGACAAATACTGTCTGATTTCACTTATGTGAAATCTAAAAAACAAAACAAATGAACAAACATAACAAAACAGAAACAGAGTTACAGATACAGAAAACAAACAGGCGGTTGCCAGAGGGCAGAGGGAGAGGAAAGAAATATGTAAGGGAGATTGAGAGGTACAAATTTCAGTTGCAAAATAAGTGACCCCCAGATGTGAAAGGTACAGAGTGGAAAATATAGCCAATAACTATGTGATGTCTTCGTATGGTAACATCATAACTAGACTTATTGTGGCAATCATTTTGAAATGTTATAGAAATACCAAATCACTGTGTTGTGTAACAGGAGCTAGCAGAGTGCTGTAGGTAAATTATACTTCAAAACCAAACAAATTCATAGAAAAAGAGATCAGATGTGTGGTCACCAGAGGTGGGGGAGAACAGAGGGAAGATTGGATGAAGGGGGTCAAAAGGTACAAACTTTCAGCTATAAGCACTAGGGATGTGATGGTAACACATGATAAGTATGAGGGTGAGTCAAAAATTATCCGCACTCTGATTATATTAAAACGTCTATAAATTCTACAGCCAGAGTGCAGATAATTTTTGACTCACAGTCATATAATGATCACTGCTATACATCATATATGAAAGTAAATCCTGAGTTTAAAACAAACAAAATATTTTTCCATTTCTTTAATGTTTTGTCTGTACGAGATGATGGGTGTTCACTGAACTTATGGTGACAATCATTTCATGATGTCTGCAAGTCAGAGGATTACGCTGTGCACCTTGAGCTTATACAGTGCTGTGTGTCAATAATATCTCAATAAAACTGGAAGAAAAAAAATAAAGTAAATAAAATAAAAAATAATTTTTTAAAAGGACTGCCATAAGGGGGAATTATGCTGTGCTGTAAAAATCTACAAATAGTATATCCTTAATTTGTTCACATGAACACATTAGCTATAAACTACTATTCGTAATTGTATCCTCAAAACCAGACCAATAAATATTTATTGACTTGTTGCTTGAAGAAAAAGAAGGTAGGAGATATACCTCCTGGTCTCAAATTAATTCTGCTATTGAAAACAAACAAATAACCATAGCCTAACCAATGCCTAAGTCATAATATGAACACCGAATCAACCATCCCATTAAAGAAATAAAAAATCAGGAAAGTTTGGACCCGAATTTGCATTTGTTTTGCAGTATTATTCCTGAGGAAAAAATACTTAGTAGTTGAACCCACTAAGGTGCCCCGAGCCAACCTCTGACTTTGCTACCACAATTATACCTTTTTGCCAATATTTGCAACCCACCAACTTTCAAAAAATATATTTTCTTACCTGCATGACCATAGTTGAACACAGGCATAGGAGGGCAAAACTTTATCTGAGCTGCTCCCATCCTGCCACACCACCTTCCAGTAAACGTCCACCCGGAGAGACAGCATGAACCACCGGCATCGCTGAGCCGACCTGGTGTAGCAGCAGGTCGAGTGGGCCTGTCCCTCTGTGTCCTGATCTGTCCCGTCAGGCTGGTCTGCCAGCTTCCACCTCCAGTCATAAAGTATGACAATCAGTGGCATCCTCTTGCTTAATGAAAGTATCACTTTGCTAAAACTGCACTGAAAGAGATATTGGAACTTTTTTAAAGTTTATCTTTTAATTGTTTAAAGTAAATTCAGAACTTAATGACCTTTCCAGTGATACTGTCAACAACATAGTCAAAAATCAATGAGTAGGAATCAATAATAAATATGTACATAAATAAACACATAAATTTTTAAAGTTTCAACTATCCAGCAGATGTTAAGCAGCACAGCTCCTATAAGCTCTGAAAGTTGTCAAAAATGGAATTACACCCAATACAGTGGGTTTCCTCCAGACCTGAATTCCGCCAACCCCTGAAGATCACCTATTCAGACTATCAAGCAGGTGTTCCTTCCAGGAGCTCCCGGAGGAGCTGGTGTCTTCGGGGTTCTGTGCGAGTCGACCTTCTACCTTACATCCAAATGAAACCAATCATTGCAGCCCAACCACTGGAGCTGCTCGTGGTTTCTGAAAGACAGAAGTGGGTTCACTGCTGAGCACAAGTGCGGGAGTATAAGCCCCAAGAGGGTGACTCAGTTCCTGTGCAAAGGACCAGCTGAGAAACTTTCACAGGGCCTTCCAGGTGCTTGGAAAAGAGGAGAAACATAACGTAGCTCTGCACTGTGGTATCTCAAAGACAGCCTGACCTGAAAGTCCAGAAAATCAGCCACCTTCCTACAGACCTTATCTTGAATGGTTTAAGTGAATGCAGCCATCATTGCCTTAGAAAGTTGGCAGCCAGACCAAGTAGATGGGTCAGTGTGACGCCCACTGTTCACATCAGGAGGCCCAGTTGCCTCCTTTGCAGCCGGAAGAAGCGAACTGATGTGCCCTCCAGGCACGAAAAGAAGGAACCCCCACCTCCCCTCACTGGCACCCTCTTGCTGGATCCTTCCCAAGCCTGGCCTGGCAACAAAAAACCCCTACACCCTCAGCCAAGCAACACACCAGTGGCACTGAAGTCGGGGCGGAGGAAGCTGTTGCAGCCAGGCTGGGCTGCTGGTCACTCAAGGTCCTGCAGAGCCCAGGACCAGGAGACACGGGGAGGAGTGGGCGGTGTCCTCACCATCCCCCAGGACCCCAGATGCAGCTCTTGGGGTTCACACCTCATCTCCCTGCCATCTGCCCTGTAAGAGGAGGCAGCCCTGAGTTCAGAAGGAGGGCATGGACACCCTTTACTGTGTCTCGAGGCAGTGGGTTAAAACCCACTCCGAGCACTGGACCAAGGAGAGTAACTCAGATATGTGATCAGAATGGAAAGCAGACCAAGAAATGCAACATTACTGCTGTGACCAAACCATAAAATTTCTCCTTTGCTTTATTATTATTAATAAACTACTGGAAAGAATTGAACTATTTTGCAGAAAAGGTGTAATAGATTAAAATCTTTCCCACATATTTAAGATCAGGAACCTGTAATAAAATGGAGCCAGGAATGCTTTTTCTGCAATCTCTAGTAATTCCTTTGAGAATCCCTTACCCATACTACTGGTGGCATCTGATTCACTTGGCTACTGGGTTCTACTCCCAGTTCCATCTCACATCGCCACAGCCCGGGCCTTTCCTGTTCCAGACACTTCTCTCCCACAGGTGACCCTCCTTGTCCTTCACTGCTGACGGGAACTGGCCTGAGTGTTTTCAGCCCTGCTCTCCTCTAACACTGCCAAAGCTAACCCTCCACCGTGCCCTTGACCCTATGTTCCCCTCCTCCTCGGGTACCGCCCTATCATAAAGCCCCCACCTTCCCCTCCTCAGTCCTGACCTATCTGCAGACGGCCACAGATACATCCTAGAAAGCCCCCCTCACGTCAGAGATTTCCAGGAGTTCTTGCCCCATATTTCTCACTCTATTTGTTGCCAATGTTCTTGAAAGAATTATTTAATTATTTACTAAATATTTATTGAGTTCCTCTTACTCTGTGGCAAACATCATGCTGGATGTTAGAGAGAAAACAAAGAGTAAAGACATGGTCCCTCCTTCTAGTAGAAGAAATAAGGACCTCTCTCCAAAGGAAAGTAGAGCAGACTACCCCTCATGGCATGTGCTGATAGGAAGTGAGCAGGACAGAGAGAGACCATAGGCCCTGCTCTGGACAGTGGGCAGGGGAGGCCTCTCTGAGGATGGGATGTTTTGGATAAGACCTGAAGGATGAGGCGGAGTCTCAGAAAGAGTAGGGGCTGAGGGGACAGAATGTGCAAAAGCCCTGTGGCAGAATAGCCTGGCCCGTTCAAGGAGCTGAAAGGACACTGTGGTTTAAGTGCAGTGAGCAAGGGGTGGGGGGGACGAGGATGACCTAGGAGTTGTGGGCAGAGACCAGGTCACATGGTGCATAGTTAGGAACTTAGAATTTATTCTGAATTTGGTGAACAGCGATTGAAGGATTTTTAGAGAGGAATAAGAAAATAATAGCCCTTGCAGGTGTGAAGAGAAGGAACCAAGAGAGGCCATAGCTAAAGCAGAAAGAGCAATTGAGGGACAGCGGCTCATGATCCACAAGAGCCAGGACACGGGGACAGCCTCAGGGTGCACGACCACGAGCAGGCAGGAAGGTGTGGTGTGTGCAGGACGGGTGCTACTCAGCCATGGAAAACCAGGAAACCCTGCCTTCTGCAACCACATGCTTGGACCTTGAGCATGAAGTGAAACAAGGTAGACGAAGACAGTTACTGCATGATCTCACTTATATGTGGAAGCTTACCAAAAACAAAAATGAAAAACATCTCACAGAAAGAGATGAGATTTGTGGTTACAGGAGGGGCGGGGCGGGGAATGGAGGAAGGTGGTCAAAGGCACCAGCGTCCAGTTATAAGATAAACTAGTACCAGGGTTGTTAGTACCACATGGTGACTGTAGTGAGCACTGCTGTGTGATATACAGGGAAGCTAAGAGAGTAAAGCCCAAGAATTCTCATCACAAGAAGAAAAGTTGCTCTTTTCTTTTATCGCATCTCTGTGAGGTGATGGATGTTCAGTGACCCTGTTGTGGTCATCATTTCACAGTGTGTGTAAATCAAACCATCATGGTGTATGCCTTGAAAAGTGATGTGCGTCAGCTATTCCTCAATAAAACTGGAAAAATTATCCTCTAAAAAAAAAAAAAGAGGCTGCTACAACAGCCTGGTCTGTCATGGTGGCCATGAGGACAGAGAGAAGGGAGTGGATTGGGGAGATCAAAGCAGCAGAACCTGCTGAGGGATTCAGAGAGGGGCCTGCGGGGAAGGAGCAGTGGGGATGCTTCGAGGCTTCTGACTGAGCAACACAGTAGACGGTGGGGCTCCTGACTGGGAGGGGCGGTCATCGGGGAAGTGGTGGGTTTGGGGTAATAAAAGTTCTGTTTTAAACATGTTCAGTTTATTTTTTTTATTTGTTTTGCATCCTTTAATTCACAACACTGGCTATTTTATTTTATTTTATTTTATTTTGTATTTTATTTTATTTATTTTGCCACACAGCTTGAGGGAGCCTAGTTCCCTGACCAGGGATCCACCCCACGCCCCTGAAGTAGAAATGCGGAGTCTTCACCGCTGGACTGCTAGGGAAGTCCCTAAACATGTTCAGTTTAAATGACTGGGCAGCATCCCAAAAGAAGTACAGCTGCAGATTTGTGAAGCCAATGCTCAGAAGAGTGGTCTGGCCAGGAGGTAGAAACCTGGTGTGTTCAGCATAAAAATGATGTTTAAAACCATGAGAACATTTCATATCACCTGGGAAGACAGAGAAGAGAGGGGATAGAAGAGAAAGGAAAATTAAAGAAGAATAGAATTTTTAAAATAGAAAAAGACCCAGAAGCAAACCTTAAGAATCCCATATTTGAAGGTTGGCTGGAGTAGGAGGAGCCACCAAAGATGTAAAGGAAAACTACGAAAGTGAGGAGCAAAGAGAGGGTCTAGGAAGGAGAGGTCAGCTGAGCCGAGCGCTTCTGGAGGGTCTTCCTCATGGAGGGTCTCTCCCGCCACCATTTCTGCCTCTCAACATGTTGCCCCTCCTTCGGAGCCCAGGAAAGGTGACCTGACCAAAACCACCGCTGCTAGAAATCATCAGTGACCCCTGTGTCTGTGTCCATGTTTTCTCTCAATCCTCGTTCTTGTTTTCTCTGAGCCTGTAGCATCAGGGCTTACCTGGTCCTCTGTGAAACTCTCTTCTCCATTGAGTTTCCATTTATATAACCAATTCCTAGTCCTTCTACTTTTGAAAAAATGTATTCTTCTCTGACTGTCCTTTTCCTTCCGTCCCTTAAATGTCTGTGTTTCCTGAGGAGATGTCTTTGGACCACTTCTTTGTACCCTTTGTAACTTCATTTATTCACAGTTTCAACAGTCACCCGGCACCCAATTCCAAAACCCAGATCTCAAGCCAACCTCAATCTCTCTCAAGATGCAAGCTCTCCCTCTTAATTCCTTGCGCGTACGTTTCTAGATCAGCGTCATACTGATATTTTAAAAACCCTCATTTGAAAGCCACTCTTCATCTTTGCTCCAAAACCTCCTCTTTCTCATTATCATATTTCTATTTATGGGGCAATCATCTTCCCACTTGAAACTTTCAAGTCCTGTTGATTTCGTCTTCCCCTTCCTCCCAGATGTGCTTCTATTGAACTTGCTCAGCTTGCCTCTTTACTTTCCATCCCATACCGTCCCACTCCCACTGTTCCAGTTCAGTTGCCCCATCATTCTGCCAGATCAGGCAGGACCTCGTTGGTCCTGGAGTGGAGCCGGGACTTTGCTCTAAAGCACACGGGCAGCCCCTGGAGCAGTTGACCATCGGGGAGACACTCCCTGCTTCAACTTCAGCGTAGCTGGTTAGCCTCCTCTTCAGACCCTACCGTGCTCCAGTCCAACTGAATACCCGTTCTGGAACCCACCCTGTTTATCTCACTGCTGTGCGGCCAGTTGCCCGTTTCCCCTCCCTCGATCACTCTATCATTTCTGCCTCCCAAAATATTACCCCTCCTTCAAAGCCTGGGTATGATGACATCTACCTAACAAAGCTTCTTCAACCCCTCAAGTTGGTCATAATCGCTTCTTTGAATTCGAGCAGCAGATTATCCGTGCATGCGTTGTAGTCGTACCTATTTTGCGTTTTGATGATTTGTGTGTGGCATATCTCCCCTCTTATGCCGTAAATATCTCAGGACAGGAACGATGTGCCTTTCATTGTTGTTCCACTACAAATCAAAACACGTACCTTGCAAACACCAGACCTTCAGGAAATGCCTGCCAAGGAAATAAATGGACGGTGTGAATGAACCTAAATTATTGTTTTGTGTACTGATCCAGTCCTAAATGATTGTTGCTGTCATTTCTCTATCACAGATGGTTATCCACTTACTAATACAGCCTTTCTCTGAATGCACTTAGAAAAGGTGGAAAATTGTGTTATAAGGGAGGAACAAGTATGTAGGTTATTCCCTTCCTTAAACAAAGAGAAGTTCTGTTATGAGTCATGGAAAATTAAAGCACAGTAATAAAATGCACCAACCAGACTGGCTGAATAATGATTTAGTGGAAACGTTGCTTTGACTCCTGTTCATGGGTCCTGACTTTCCTCTCAAGTACTTAAGCTGCACGTCCTATTTATTTTGGTTTTAGATAACGTTGACCACGATCGGCTATGGAGACAAAACCCCTCTGACCTGGCTGGGAAGGCTGCTCTCTGCAGGCTTTGCACTCCTGGGCATTTCTTTCTTTGCACTTCCTGCCGTGAGTATCTATGCAAAAATTAAGCACTGTCAGTTGGATCTTAGAGGTTTATTAGCACGAGCTTTCACTAGATGGTGTGCCCTGGAACATAGCTATATGGTTTACTAATATAATTTTTCTAACGTAATGTTGACTTTTCTACATATATCTAGTTGGATAGTTTATAAAATGTGGTCTCCCCTTGGAGATGCTTAACCCGAGAGTTTTATACCCGCTGGGGCTTTAGGACCAAATGATAATTCAAGCAACACCACCTCTTAGTCAACATGCTACTGATACGCTGAAAATATGTGTAAAGATTTAAAAACATCCTCCTCTTAAACTGATGGCTCCAATTTGGTGTGTGAGGTGTGCGGTACTGAAGAGATGTGTGTGCCCACATGGAGTATTACCTCTTTAGATCCACTTCAGTGAAAAGCATATGAATTGAAAGGGTTTTTAATGTGTCAGATGATTTATTCTCTGTGTCATCATTGATTTTTGTTAACCAGTTTCTTATCAGAATGAAGAGCACGCTAATCTCCTCTTAAGCTTCTGATTATTTTCTCCTTAATGGATGAAGCCTGCCTTCCTGATTGTTTTATCCTCTTGTGTCTCCAAAGGCAGTTGGTCAAAATATTACAATATGCCCCCCTCTCCGAGCTCTTGCTTTCACTCCCGCTCTCATGGGGGAGAGGAGCCCAACAAGCAGGACTGTTAGAGCCGTGGCCATCGTCCTGCTTAGGGAACAGCAGCCTTGGGCTTGCCCCAGACACAGGCTGACTCACAGCACAGCCTCTGCCACAGAGATCCCAGGGCACCCCTCAAAGGAGCCTTCAGCACCACAGCCTGTGGTTCCCGGAGCTCCCCTTCTCCCTGGACCCCTTGTCCTTCCCGTGCCCAGTGCTCAGCTCCAAACTGACCACTTGGTTGCACCCCCAACCAGCCAAGGTCAGAGAAGGGACCGAAGAGACCATGCAGGAGCTCAAGCATCAGACCCCACTTTGAATTCGGGTTTGTCACGTGCTACCCACGTGTGACTGTGTTGGTTTGCTAGGGCTGCCGTAACAAGGCATCGTGGACTGGCTGACTTGGCTTAAATGACAGAACTTTATTGTCTCGTGGTTCTGGAGGCTGGAAGTCCAAAATCAAGGAGCTGGCACGGCTGGTTCTTTCCCGAGGGCCACAAGGGAGGATGTGTCCAGGCCTTTTCCAGGGCTTGTAGACACCATCTGCTCACTGTGTCTTCTCATTGTCTTCCCTCTGTCCACGTCCATGTCCAGATTCCCTCTAAACAGGAAACCAGACATACTGGGTTAGGGCCCACCCTAATGAGCTCAATTGATCACCTCTGTAAAGACCTTTTCTCCAAATAAGGTCACATCCTGAGGTCCTGGGCATTCAGACTCCAACCTATGAATTTTGGACACAAGTCAGCCCATAACGGAAACTCTGAGTACTTTTCTTTACCAGTATCAGGTAGGAAAAATTATCGCACCCAGAGAAGGTCTGTGAAGACCAATGAGGTAATGTAAGTCAGGTGCTTGTTATGAAGGAAACTTCCATGATGCGTCTGTTTCCTGCTGTGACAAAATGAAGAAGAGTCCAAAAAGCATCTCACTTATCCAGAGTCAGCTGAATCTGGCAACCTCAGCCATGCAGAACAGAGCAGACACCCACTTGATAACCAGATTCTTTGTAGGAAAATACCTTTAGAAACAGTAAAATGCAGTCTTGGGCACTTTTCCTGAAATAATGGCACAAAAGACCTGCTGCTGTTGTGTTTATACTTATCCTAAGGCTGCATGTACAGCAACCTGTGTGATCCCTCTCAGAGCTACAGACAGGGAAGGAGGCCCCTCCGGGCTGTTGCCACGGGCACCCATGTGTGTGCCATCCTCCCAGGAGGGCCTCGAGGCTCGTTCATAACCTTTGCCTAATTTAGAGGGACGTTTGGTAAGCTGAGCTCTGTGGTTTCACCTCTTTGAGGATTATTGACAGTAATGCATAAGTAGGCTGATAGAACACACACTAGATCAGGAAGAGATGACAGCAAGGGAGGGAAAATAAAATGTGTAAGAAACGAGCAGACATAAGTGTTCAAACGTATACAGACCTGGGTCAGTTGACATGAAAGTCAGCCCACCTCGGGGAACTGCTGCTCCCACCCAGCGAGACACCTGCCTCCATCCTGAAACCCTGGACCGTCACGGGAGGTTCAGTTGCGTGGCTGCTAGGTTAAGGGTCAGAGACTAAGTGGTCATTCTTGAAAAGGTTTCCCAATAAAGTGATTACAATTGTATATGCAAATTAAATTACTACATGTTGGAGATCTGAAAATCTTACTCTCACAGAATACCCCCTAACAATGCCAAGCAAAGTAGACTTCACCATGGATCATTTTACTGCAGCCTCACGTTAGGTGCTGAGTTCTTACTTATTGAATGAAAGACCCAGTGGCTCACGTATACCTTTAAATAAACAAGGTGGCTGGAAACGCCATTATTTCTTGTGCACCCGCTGGCCGGCAGGGGTGTTGGATTGAAATTAGAACACATTGGCATTTTGTTAAGAAAGTCAGAGGTGGATTGTGGGCCATCCCTGTTTGAGGGTCTTCCACCCAAGAAACCGAGGACCAGGAAAGAGAAGAGCCTTTCCCCATCTTTCCCTTGAGCCTTGAACCAGAAGGACTGCCTCGCACATCACAGAGTCACATAGGTCACCAGCCCCACCAGGGGTCCCCATCCCCGGAGGCCCCTGCCGGACCTCGCCCTGCAAGGCAGGCCTTTCTGCACCTGCAGATGCCCCTTCCCTCCTGCTGAGAGAATCTGTCCGTCTAGCCTGTTCACCAAGTGCGGGGTACAAACAGGCTCTTTTATTCTGGAAGGGAGTATATTTTAAATATAATTAAACAAGGGATAATTATTTTAAATATTTACCAAGACATGTTTTCTTTCTACTTAGTATTTATGTAGCACTTCTAAAACTTAAAACCTCAAAATTTAAGTTGTCTGATCTTAGGAAAAGAATTAAGACATAACTCAATTTGAGACTTTGTATCTATTGGCATCGATGTTTGAAGGGATGTGTTATATTTACACGCATATACTTACATAACTTCCGGAGTGTGTGTGTAACATAACAGGCTTTATTTTACCAGCCCTGTGTTCCTGTTTCTGAGCTGGGGGTGGAGGGAGGCGGAGGAGGGTGGGCAGCGGCCGGAAGGAGACGATGCGCAGAGACGATGCAGCGACTGTTGTAACGGGCAGTCTGGCTCGGGAGACTGCGGCCAGCGTTTGCCATCTAGCAGTGCAATGCCAGGGTGATTCTCACCACGGTTTAGTTTGTTTGGCAGGTGCTAAGTTTGTGCTATGTAGGGCCTGGCCTGTCTTCATTTTCCAAAAGAGATTTAATTCTGAACCTCATATTTACATAAGGAATGGTCAAAAATGGTAGCTATCGCTATTAATCCAGTCTACGAAATCTAAATTACACTCCTATGCATGGACTATACACATCTATGCATATAATATAAATACATAACATACGTAATACAAACATATGCTATCCATTCTACTGTTTCATTGTCTCTTACATGTTTAAACTTTATGAAAAGTGACATTAAAAGGAAAATAAATAAACCTTTCCTAAATGATCTTAAGAGGCAGAAAGAAATTTAGGAGTTATGAAAAACTAGGAGTTGATTTGGATTTGGAAACAGAGGGCCGTTTTTATAACCTCTAAATGGAGGGAAATGTTGTTTAAATCTACAAGTAAGATCCTACAAACCAGGTTTTCCTACAGCTTGGTTTGTTCAATCACAGCCTGCCTGAGACGAGAACCTCGGGCTGCTGGACAGTCAGTGAGGAAGAGAGCCGGAAAACAGACCTCTGATGCCATTCCTGGTCTCACGGTGCAGTCACTCGTCCTGACTGATGCGGAAGTGGGTCACTGCTTATTAACAGAAACTGTATCATCATATAGCTGCATTTTAAATAGAATTGTGTTACTTATTATCTGGTTATTGTCACAGAGGTACTCAGAATTGTGGAATTTCAGAATAAGAAGGAAGGTTAAAGGTTATCTAGAGCCCAAAAATATCCTCGCCAAGTTTTCATCCACTAACACCTCCCAAAGATGAGACCCACCACCCCCTCGGGTAGCCTGTACTATCTTTGAGCGACTTCAAACATATAAAGAAACGAAAAATAGCTGGTCTTTACCTGTGGCAAATGCTGACTTAGGGCTTACAGAATGCCTGGCTGTAACCTAAGGGTTAGACTCCTTGAAGTTTAATAAAAAGCTAATAATGTATAGCTAGCAAGTAAAATCCCAGACGTGAAAGCAGAGGGGCTCCGCGTCCCACACCAACAAAGTGGAGGCTTAGAGACAAAGCCCAGAGACTGCACTGAGCAGACTCCAGAGCCAACCTCAACTAAAGGCTGAGACGAAAGCATCTCCATTCCACAAATTTAGACCAAAGCAGACTGAAAAGGGGGGGCATATCAGATAGATGGCGTTTTGGCAGAGGGAGACGATACACGGAAGGAAGCAAACCGGCCCAAAACTAGTATAAACACAGAAGGAACCGCTCACTTACCAACCCCCAGATCTGACCGGTGAGCCAGGACCAGGAAGGCAAGTCATGCTCAGAGTGTGCGATTGAGACTCAGGAAAACAGGAAGGTGCTTTGCACTGACCCGTGCTCTTGTCTTTACTGGACAGACAGGCAAAATGGAAAACCTTCTATGTCTCCAAAACTGAGTATCTGTTTGTCTCCTCTGAACAACTGTCCTTCCCCACTGTTACTTCCCTTTGGTAGGTGTAGAATTATAGCATCACCAAAGATTAACTTGGGACAGATCTTAAATCCTCCCTCCCCCACCATTTCATGTACGGAAAGTATAAAATTTAGTTGGGTCGTCAAGTGCTAGGAAAGCTCCCATGTGCACATCTGTGAGACAGTAACAGTCCCAAGTTTTAAATCCCCCTCTGTCCTCTACTGGATGGGACCATTCTCTCTAACTTAGGCATAAAGAAATACCACAGAGAAGACCACACAAAAACATGTTTTTAAATGGTGATTCTTATTTGGAATTGTGGCGCCTTCTCCTGCACCATAAGAAACTGTAAGCCAACACCTGGTGATTTTCTGAAGAACAGATATCCTTCTGCTTCTTGCCTGACTACTTGCCATTGGCCAACGGTGTTATAATAGAGGAAATCGTGTTTGCTTTAACGAGTTTATGGACAGGCTGCATACTGTTTGCATTTTCTCACTCTTTTCAAAAACGTTTTTTTTTTTTTTTTAATATTTGTATTATTTAATGATGCTTTGGGGGGAAATATTTTAAGCACTATTTCCGTATTTTGTTGCAGGGCATTCTTGGCTCAGGTTTTGCATTAAAAGTACAAGAACAGCACCGCCAGAAACACTTTGAGAAAAGAAGGAACCCAGCTGCCAATCTCATCCAGGTAAACATCCATGTCCTAGGAAGACGGTAACACCTTTCCCTGCAGGGGCTGGGCCGTGGGCCAGTCCCTCTGCATCCTTGCTTAGGGGAGCTGCCCTTTAGTTTTGTTTTTAAAAATGAAGCTGGAACTTAACATACAGTCTTAGATTCGGTCAAGTGCTCCCGCCTCCCAAATATACAAAGTAATATATATTTTCAGCCAGCGCTCCATGCTTTGTTTGGATTAATTAACTGCACCAGCAAGGCCATGCGGAGGCCAGCAGTCGTGTTGCTCCTGGAATGACCTAGTATATCTCGCGAATTACTTGATGAGACACCATTGATCATCCAGTGATGGAGCAGAACACGGCATCAGTGCCTGCGTTGCAATTGTCTTCTGCCGCCAGATGTGTGCCACTGTTCTGAGGAACAACGTATTTGATAAGAATGTCAAGGTTTAGTACTTGTGGAATCACTTTTAATGCCATCTAGAGCAATAACTTGAAATACTTATTTTAAGAGCTGGAATTATGAAATACATCAGTGTTTGAGCGTATGAAATAAGAAGCATATTATTTGAAGCAAACTCATAATATATAGGTTGTTCAGCATTTAATCTTCTCTTCAGTAACTCAGGATTTGCTTCAGCAGTAAAAGGAATGCTTCTCTTTTTGTCATCCATATCTTTTGGGAGTAGAACCATCCTGGAAACAGGTTAAAAATCACAAAATATGTTTTCCTCTAGATTCATGCTGTGGAGTTCATATTTAATTATAGACAAGATGATTATGTAATATCCCTCCCTGCCAGGCAGTGGATGACCCAGAACTGCAGAACCAGAGGGCTCAGGGCAGTGGCTGCGGTTCCTGCTACAGTAACAAGCGTGTTTTTCTCACTTACACTGCAGGTTCCAGTGGGGTGGGGGTGGGTGGCGACCACGACAGAGCCCCCACCCCCCGCAGCCTCTGCCTATGGCTGTGACGCCAGCACCTCCTACAAAGCAGGGCCAGGGGAGGAAGGGGGTGTTCAGCTACATCAGGAAGGAGACCCCTTTGTATCTGTAACTAAATGCGAGTGTTAAGGTTTAAGTGAAGCTGTCTCCTGACTCCTGACCATTGGGCATGATGCGTAATGCAAACCACTAAGAGGCTCTAGTTTTAAAATTTCCAGGTTTTAAAGGGGCACCAAAGATAAAATAAACTTTGTTTTCCTGAAGGAAAAATCTGAGGCCAAGTGATGGGGCCATGATGAAAAGGGGTGCACACAGGGTTGCACACAAAATGCCCCAACAGAGAGCCCCCCACTCTTTGGCATTTCTTAACTGGTTATGAGCTGTCTCCACACTCATAATGCATTTTTCTCCTCGCTATTTTTATCTTTCAGTTATTCTTTAACATATTCATCTTTCAATTCTGGAAGAAGGCTTTCCAGCCTGTGAGTGCAGAGTTACTCCCTGCGTCCCTTGCATCCACTCGGGCAGCAGGCCTGTCCACGTAGGGAACCAATAACACACCTTACACGTACCTAGGCTGCTTGCTCTCAGGAGAGTGGCTGTGCTGCTGGCATGAATGGAATCCAAATTTATTTAAGATTCTTATGAAATTATTACTAGCTCTTTATATTGTATATTTTCTCAACCAACATGTACTCAAAGCACCACTTGTGTGTACAGATCCTTGATACTTCCGGATACAAAAGGGGACTCTATAAAAAAACAACGCATACCATCAGCTGTCCTGTTGGAAAGTGAGCCCTTTGAGGAATTTCTGAAGCGTGGATCCCTTATGATGATACAGCGCTTACAGCTGTGCCCCCAGTACAGTTGCCAGTAGCTGCAGGTGGCTGTTTACATTTAGAAATTCAGTTCCTGGGAGGCACCAGCCAGGTCTCAGGTATTCAGCAGCCACACATGGCTACTGGCTACCATGCTGCACAAGACAGATACAGAGAACAACAGGAAGCACTTTCTGATCTATCTCATCATCTTTAGCTACTAAATTGTGCAAAAACAAATTTCCATTGAACTTGAAAGCAGATTGCTGTTCCTGCAGGAAATCTTTGGACCAGAGGCATTTATACCAACAGTCTTTGGCCAACAGCCAAAGCAAGGCAAGGCCTTCCTCTGAGGTCACCCATAAGAAGTGAAGAGGCTGATTGCAAAGTTTACTTAAAGATTTTGATTTTGATTTTATGAAACTGGGTTATGTAACATACATTGTGATCAGTAATTGAATTTGTACCAAGGTAGGTAACTGTTGAGTGAAATCATTACTTTTTTTTTTACTTAAAACTCTAACTTATGTGTTATTCTGAACAAAAAAGAATATAAAATGAAAGGCTTGAAATGTTCAGAAATACCTTTAACTCTAATCATAGTTTCATTAATCAAAGTAGAATCTACCAGTTTAAAAAGTGATTGTTCACCTGTCCAAATGTAATTTATTAGACATAACAATAATAATATAATTATTAAATGTATTCATTGTTTTTCCTTACTGTAACCCCTAGCCAGAAGTCAGGGCTTTAAGCTTTGATTATAGACTATAGAAAAATTATCTTAAGGATGCTTTAGATTAAGAAGCAAGCCTCATTTGCTGGTCCATCCATTTTATTACCCAATAAACCCACCTTGGTTTGCTGATCACACAAAGCATCAAGACCAAGACCAGTCTCATTTGCTTGGAGCCAGAGCCGCTGTCTTTATAAAGGGCATGTAGAGATGCCCAGATTGCTTTGTCGTTCGGGTGGTGAGACAACTAAATTAACAGCATTTCAGGGTTTTAGGGAAAAGTTAAAAACCCCAGCAGCTTGCAGCAAATTCAGCTGTGTCAGCATCTTTGCATGATTCCTTAATTAAATTTTCCTTTCAAGTGGAGCCGTCTGGGAAAAGAAAGCAGCTCTCAGTAACATCTTGAATACCTGTCCCAAAGTCACCACTTTTATTAATAATGCCTAAGATGTGAAGTGCTTCTTAGTGCACAGAGTGTTTTACTACATTGTCGCTTGATCCCAGGACAAACCTAGAAACAGTTAGGACTCAAATCCCTGGTGTTGAAATCTGCATCCTGCGATCGCGGCTTCATGTGCACATCACTGAAGCCTGGGGATTGGCATTTCAAGATCCTTCAGAAGTTCCATGTGAGGGGTTTCCTTCTAGAGAGGTTGGACCAGTTCAGGGTGGAGCTAAGGTGCGTTATTGGAAACAGAAAGAAGGAAATTAAGTGCAAGTTTGTGAAATGAATGCTGACAGGCTGGGTTTACTTTCCTGAGGGAAGAGATTAGAAGATACTGCTCTGGGGAAATTAGTTGGCCCAAAAGAAAAACAAATTATATATTGAAACTTTGGCTTCATCTAGTAAAAGAACTAAGCCTTCTAAAGTGAGACCACTGAAATAAACTCAAGCCACATATACAGAGCTTATACAGCTTTTGTAATTCTTCAATCATACATAAGGACAGATTCAGAAAAAATTCCTAGATGTGAAAAACATGACAGCAGAAAAAGAAGAAAACAGAAGAGGAGATAAAACTGTGAAAATCTCCCAAAAAGCAGAATAAAAAGACAGAGATGAAAAATAAAACAAAAAGTAGAAAAATCAAATATTCAACTAACAGAAGTACCTCAAAAAAGAGTGCAGGGAAACTAAGGATGGGATTTTAGCAAACAAATATTATATTCCGTTTCTCCATAAGTGAAGGGCAGGAGTGGCCGCTGTAAAAGGGCCCCCCAAGGGCCTACCACTGTGAACAAAAAGCTTCACACTAAGGACATCCTTGTGAAATATGAAAACTCTTGCAAGAAAGGGGGTCCTAAATGCTTTCTGAGCAGAACATACCCAAAGGGTCAAGAGTCTGGATTGCGTGGATTTCTCATTAGTAACTTTCAAATTAGAAGACAGTGGAACAATACTTTCAAAATTATGGAGGAAAATTATCTCCAATCGAGAATTCTATATCCAGCCAGATTATTCACGGGGTGTGAGACTAACATAAAGACACTTTCAGATATGCAAAATCTCAAAGCTTTACCTACCATTTACCCTTACTCAAGAAGCTGATACATACGTACAAAACATCTTCTTTATCCATTCATCTCTTGATGGGCACTTGGGTTGCTCTCATATCTTGGCTGTTGTGAATAATGCTGCAGTGGACATGGGGGTGCAGATATTTTATTTTCATTTCCTTTGGATATACACCCAGAAGTGGGATTGCTAGATCATATGGTAGTTCTATTTTTAATTATCTGTGGAAGCTCCATACTGTTTTCCTTTGCACTATACCTCTATACACAGTAGAATATTATTCAACCATGAGAAAGAATGGAATCCTGCCATTTGCAGCAACACGGATGGACTTTGTTATTATGCCAAGTGAGAGAGCCAGACAGAGAAAGAAAAACACTGCATGGTCTCATTCATATGTAGAATTCAGAATTCTTTTTTAAAGGTCAGCCCTCCAGCATATACCCAAAGAAAACCATAATCCCAAAAGAAACTTGTACCATCATGTTTATTGCAGCACTATTTACAATAGCCAGGACATGGAAGCAACCTAAATGCCCATCAACAAATGAATGGATACAGAAGATGTGGCATATATATACAATGGAATATTACTCAGCTATAAAAAGGGATGAGATGGAGCTATATGTAATGAGGTGGACAGAACTACAATCTGTCATACAGAGTGAAGTAAGTCAGAAAGAGAAGGAAAATTTTGTATGCTAACTCACATATACGGAATCTAAAGATGGTACTGATGAACTCAGTGACAGGAATGGGGATGCAGATACAGAGAGTGGACTGGAGAACTCGAGGTATGGGAGGGGGCGGGGGGTGGGGGGGAAACTGAGATGAAGCGAGAGAGTAGCACAGACATATATATACTACCAACTGTAAAATAGTCAGTGGGAAGTTGTTGTATAACAAAGGGAGTCCAACTCGAGGATGGAAGATGCCTTAGAGGACTGGGGCAGGGAAGGTGGGGGGGACTCGAGGTGGGGGATTCAAGGAAGGTAGGGAATACGGAGATATGTGTATAAAAACAGATGATTGAACCTGGTGTACCCCCCAAAAAAAAATAAAAATAAAAATAAATAAATAAAAAAAAAAAAAAAAAAAAAGGTCAGCCCTCCAAGAAACAGAAGCAAAAAGTGGTTGCCAGGAGCTGGAAGATGGGGAAAATAGGGTAAAAGGGTACAGACTTTCAACTATAAGATGAATAAGGTCTGAAGATGTAATGTGAAACATGGTGACTAGAGTTGATAACAGTGTTGTATAATTGAAATTTGATAAGATCTCACAATTTTATAAATCAGTTATACCTCAATAAAACTGAAATCATAAATAAAAAAGGAAAAAACAGAGAAGCTACTTGGATAGAATTGATCCTCCAAACAAGGAGGTGAACCAAGAAAAGGAGACATGGCATCCATGGAACGAGAGATCCCACATAGGGAGGAGTGAGGGGACTTGAGGGGCAGCCCCAGGGCCAGAGCTGTGGGGCCAGAGAGCAGAGAGCCGGCCTGGAGAGAGGTAGGCAGGGAGACACAACAGGCTCACAGCTTTTGTGACATATGTGGCGAGCGGAATTTTAGAGTTCTGTTGCAGAGTTCAGGAATGTTTTCCTAATTGGTACACAAAGGCAAATGAAGAAATTAAAATAGGGTGATACTGGCTCCAACATAAATAAATTACATGGGAAAGAAAAAAGTAGTCAGTGGTACATCACATTGCTGAGCTAGGAACAATAGTTACATGGTCAAAGTAATGCAAACACTAAGCAGTGTTAACTAACTAAACCAAACTGAACGCTTAACTGAAGTTAACTAAAATTAACTAAAAACTGTTGGTAGGATGAGAGCAGGGGAAGGTGTGTACATGGGTAGGTCATTATCTTATCTTTCATGGTAAGAAAATTGAAAACCCAAAGAAATATGAGAACAATCCTTAAAAATAAGGATTCTTCAAATTAGAAACAAAAACTATAAAAATTGAAGAGGCTGCCACTAAGGAACAAAAATGAGTGAGAAGTGAGGTGGGGAAAGGGATCGCTGGTTTTCACCCTCAATCTTTTCGTTCTCTGGCTTCTTAAATTCTGTACCTTAAAAAAAAGTAGTTCCATGTTAATTGTACCTTTGGATGGTCAGCTGAAATTAAAGTTTCCAGAAAGGGTCAACCATACCACAGCTTTAATACTCCAGACAATGCAAACTAAAGACTCCCTAGAATGTAACCATGCCGAAGTCATGCTCCTAACTCTAGACCAGAGTCTGAGCTTGTTTGTCTGCCTCAGGCACCCAGGTCGCATGGTAGATGGTGAGTTTGGCTTTCATTTTGCTTCTGGGTGATGCATCCTTGGGCGTGTGTGCACCAGGTAAATTAAATCCCTCTAGGCACTTTCTCTTGCCAACCACTGTGTGAATTTAGCTTTCAACAGAGGAACATCAGCTGCTTGAATCCATGGTTGTGGCCTTGGGTTCAGTTTCCAGAAGCAATTCGCTGAGAGAGAGCAGAGGCCAGGACAGAGTGGTTAGAGAGAATAACAGGTGTGCTCCACTGCCACTCCAAAGGCTGACTAGTATCAGCCCCAAGGTAGATGCCACTTGCCCTTGGTTCCTCCCATTTACAAGACATTTTCGGGAGAAGAGTAACGAAAGGAATAAGAGCTCAGCTGTTGAGATCAATGTGATAGAAAAAGAGTAAGAAGGCAGATCTCATTGTTAGGAAAATTTTCAGTTTTCTAAGAGTGGCCTCTTTTGCCCCCAGTTCTTTACAACTTTGGCAGGTAATGTCTTGGTCCCATTTTTTGTCGTATTGTTGTTTGGGATTTTTTTTCACTGGTATCTAATTATGCCCAGATCTGCTGTGTACTTCTCCCGTCTTCGTGAGTCCTGCTTCCAAAGTGTCTGAGTTCACATATATCTGACGCCTTCTATGAAAGTTATTTAATTAAAGTAGCACTGGCGGGGCTCTGGCCTTTGCTACAGAAGAACCTGCGATAATAAACCCATGTGTCTTTATTGATTACTCTAAATCACTCTGTAGATTGTGATTGTACAGTATTTGCCGAAACTAACATTTCAAGATGATACACTGATAATTGCTTTGTTCTCTATAAGATGCCAAGATGCTTAGCATAAGTCATGAGAGATTTGTAGGTTAAATCAACATGAGCCACGTGAGGAAGTCTCTAGGCAAGGAAGCTGGCTTCAATTACTTAAAGCTTCCTCAATAATATAAAAACCCTCAGGTCCTACCATATATTTTCCTAGTTTTTTATAGCAGTTCTTGAACATCTTGTTGAAGTATAAGGTGCACAGGGAATGCAGCAGAGCTCCTAGAAAACTGCTCTGCTGTGTCAGCAGTGCTGGAGGAAGAAGCAGACGTTGGCCGTGCACCATCACTCCACCTCTGTCCCCAGGGAGCCACCCACTGCCTTCTAACTGCAGAGGTTGGTTTCCCTGCTTTTGTCCTTTATGGAAATGGAATCACACCACATATACTCATTTGTGTCTTGTTTCTCTCCCTCAACAGCGTTCACGCAGAGTTCCTCCATGCTGCTGAGCGTAGTTAGCGTGGGCTGTTCCAGGGTGCTGCTCTGCTGCGCTGGCCTTCCACAGCTCACCCGTGCATGGTCCTGCTGATGGCTGCCTGGGCATTCCCAACTTCAGTTTATTAAGAGTAGTGCCCTTTAGACACAGAAAGCAAACCTATGGTTACCAAAGGGGAAGGGTGCGGGGGAGGGATAAATTAGGAGTTTAGGATTAACATGTACATGCTGCTATATTTAAATAGACAACTAACAAGGACCTACTGTATAGTACAGGGAACTCTACTCAATATTCTATAATAACCCATATGGGAAAAGAATCTGAAAAAAAAATAGACACATGTATATGTATGTGTATAACACTTCAGACTGTACACCTGAAACTAACACAGCATCGTAAATCAACTATACTCCAATATATTAAAAAAAAAAAAAAAAAAAGGCAGTGCTGTTTAGACTCACAGGTGGAGAGAACAACTTAGTGGTTACCAGTAGGGAGAGGGGAGGGAGGAGGGTCAAGATAGGGATAGGGGATTAAAAGGTACAAACTATTATGTATAAAGTAAATAAGCAACAAGAATATATTGTACAGCACATAGCCAATATTTTATAACAACTATACATGGAGTATAACCTTTAAACATTGTGAATCACTATATTATCCACCTGTAACATATATTGTTTGCCAGCTATACGTCCATAAATAAATAAATAAGAAAATTCATATTAAGGTTAAAAAAAAGAGTAGTGCTGTTTCAAACATTATAGTACACATCTTTTGATGAGCTTATGTAAGCTTATCTGTTGAATATACATGCAGGAGTGTGTAGCTGTATCATAGGGTATATAAACTTCAGCTTTAATAGATATGGTCAAAGTTTTCAAAATTAGTTATGTCAATTTTTAGCTCTTTTTTTCTGCACACATTCAATGATATCATCAGGGAAAGGAATATTATTAGATCACTGTTTTCTTCATTGTAGGTTTCAGAATCATGAATGATGGTGAGACAGCAAGGGTGTGACCTGTTTATGTGAATTTGCCACACAAAATAGAAAGTTTTGATTTATGAATTACAATAAAAAGTGTTCCTCTCAGGAGAGTGGCATAAACACTTGGTCACTAGAGATGTTTGCAGACTTGTTACAAAGGAAGAGATTCACCAAAATCTCTATGGACAGTAAGTTCAGCAGTCTCTCAAATGGACAGTCAGAGGGAAGCTTTTCCAACAACAGTCACCAAGCAGGCAGTAAAAGACTGTGGAGGGATTCTAAGACAAAGAGCCAGGCAACTTGAGATGATGTCTCACCTCTGACAACCTTGTGTTAACCTCTTAAGTTATCTGAGTCTTTACCTTCTCTTCTGCAAAATAAGGGTCTTAATCCACACTCTGATTGTGAGGATTACATGAAAATGCTTTGTATTATATATATATATATATATATATATATATATATATATATATAAAGTGTGTGTGTGTGTGTGTGTGTATCACAGGTATCACTATATGAAGTACACAGAACTTGTGTTTTACATCAAAGAGCTATAAACGTGTTCTTAGACCCCGACGTTAAATCCTTACGTGCTTTCCGATCATATTCTGAGAATACATTTCGCCACCTTGCTTTAGCTCTGCCTCTTGTTAGCATTAGAAGTACTGCATGGTTCAACCGCAGGGGATTTCACTACATCATGAACATGCCCTAGTGATCATCAGTTTACTAGCTAGTTTACTAGTTAATTTACTAGTTCCATTACGGATTTCCAGGGTTCTTTGCCTCTCTTTTACAAGTGGTGAGGAAGGGCATGCAGGGGCTCCAGGGATGCACAGTCGGGCTTGGGTAGCTCACTTCCCATGTCTCTCCCTAACCAATCCCAGAACTCTTCTGTGTTATATTGTGTGGTACTTTCACCTTTGGTGTGAGTTATTTTGAAAAGCAGTTCTGTGGACATGGCGGGGTATGCTCAACAGCCAGTCGAAAGTGCCCGAGCCTCTTCACCCTTCGGGCATTTATCAGGGCTGAACATGACAAGGGAAAGATGCTTGATCTGTATTAATTTACTAATCTCCCTTTTCATTGCATTCTCTCTCCTCTCTCTTGTTTTTCTTTCTTATGTCCCCACATATGCTGCGTGCAGTGCGTTTGGCGTAGTTATGCAGCCGACGAGAAATCTGTCTCCATTGCAACCTGGAAGCCACACTTGAAGGCCTTGCACACCTGCAGCCCCACCAAGTAGGTGTCAGTGCGACAGTCGGTGCTGTAGTTGAGTCTCTTTAAGTTTGTAAAACAGACTACACACACACACAAACAGGTGTCGATTTGGGGCTTGTCTTATTCTCTGTTACTCTTTGAGAGATTCAAACGTGTCTAGTAACAACTCAGGTGCAAAACTAAATGGATTCCGTATCATTCCTTACCATCCAGAGACTGGGCTTAAAAATGAAAAGTATCAAAACTTTATAGAGATTTATTGTTACTATATCATGGTTATTTTCTAATATCTCATTTTGTAAAGCCCACCAGAATTCCTAAGGTAAGTACTGTGGTTCTTGAAAAACAACAACTATTTAAAACTCCCCTGTCCCCTGACCCCAGGTGGGAATGCTCAGCTCTGCACATTTAAGTCCTTCAAGGTCATTTCTCCTTGGGATCCCCTTACAGGATAGACCTTCAGCTTTCACTGGCAGATCAAACCAACATCAGTAGCAAAAGAAGAGCAGAGGGGGAGTACAGTGAGGTGATTGGACCACTCAGAGTACAACATAGTACAACATTGGAATTAACATTCAAAATTTTAAAGAGATGTTACTTCCATTCACTTTTCATTGGCCAAAGCAGGTCACCCGGCCATGCTTCAGCTCGGGGCGGGCGGGGGGTGTGCAGCCCCCTTGTGCCTGGAGGGGAGGGGGCTGAGAAGATCGTGCACAGCCCTGACGATCTTCTCAGCCCCGACGATTGCCACAGCATCTTTAATTCCCAAACAATCCTTAGTCCTGGAATTCTGGACTCTGGTGCGGTTCACAGACTAAATCATAATCACCATCTAATTAAAGAAATCCTCAATGAAACAAGCAAAGCAAGTAAGCCAGGGGCAGACCCCCCATGAGTCATCCGCTGGACTAGTGGTCAGGCCCCCGCTTTGCTCAGAGTTCTCAGAGGGCTCAGCTGACTTCGTGCATTTAAGCACCTGCTGTTTCCTTCCAGAGCCCATCAAGGCCTTAGTCCCAGTGGCTTCACAGGATCAGAGGCAGCTGGCTAGTGTGACTCAGAGAAAACTCTTCTTACCAAAGTGCAAAAGAATCAGCTGAGGAAGTCCTCACAGCTGGTTCCCAGAGCCATCGTTTCCAGGGGGGTCTGCAGGGCCCTCTTTAACTCATGTTAACTCATCTATTACGTTGCTTCTCTGCCCAGCCCTCGGCCTTGGCTTCCCATTCATGAGGCGAAGGACCAGAGCTGGCTAAGGTCACCTCTGACCCCATGGGACTCGCCTCCTAGAGGTCGGGATCAGGCCTGTGTCAGCACCTGCGACAGATTCAAAGACCCCAGGGTGTTGGAGGGGGTGGAGCCTCAACAGGGACAGGAGCAGGGGTGTGGCTGAGTGCTCGCATGGATGAGAAGCCGCTTTGCATTTAGATCTTAAAATTTAGTGAAATTTTAAGTATTAGACTCATTCAAAGTTCTAGTATTTTAAAACGAAAAAGGAATATAACTCGTGTGCCATCTATTCCTTGGGGGTATGATTCAAAAACGGGAATTGTATGGAAATGGTATGTGTCGTCTTCATGAAGGTTGCTAGGTAATGTGTAACAGGAAGGCTAGTGGGGAAAAAAAAAAAGAAGGTTCTCAAGTGACAGGAGAGCGTGGGCTGTTATTTTGTTATATGTGATTATTTGGCTTCCCACTTCCTGCAGTTTTTGGATTAAAAGTCATCCTGCAGCCTGGAAAAACTATTCAATAATGACTCAAGTTATCTCAGTGGATAAACTATTACTTTACTCCCATAACATCTCTCTTTTTTCTGATGTTTTCCCTGTTTTTAGTTGGGGTGGAGGTGGAGGAGAGTGTATGTAGATACCTGCCTTCATCCTGTGGCTGCCAGCATCCCCCCAACTCTCCTCTCCCTGTGCCCTTGTTGAGTCTCAGACTTGTTTACTGAACAACAGGTGTTTGCCCAAAAGGACAAGCAGTGTCACCGCACCTCTCCCTTCAGACATAGTTTAGTGCTCCAAACTGCAGTGGTTCTTAATCTTTGTTGTTCTTGTTAAGGCTGTTCTTTGTTAAACCATTGAGATGTGGAGTTATGGACTCTTTCCCAAGAAAAATTATTCAACACATAAAAAATCGAAACTTTGCCTACAAATTTTAATGTATTCACAAACTCCCTGAAGTCAAGTTCAGAGCCTTTGCTCTGGAAGCAATTCTGCTTTAATCAAGTGTGTAGGTTTTTGAGGAGAATAGTTTACAGTGACTTAGAGGGTTAGTGTTACCTTTATAACTAACTGGCTTACTGAGTGCAGAGTGATATAGTAAGAAATGGCCAATGTAACTGATGAATATAGATGCAAAAATCCTCAACAAAATACTAGCAAACAGAATCTAACGGCACATTAAAAAGATCATGATACATCATGATCACGTGGGGTTTATCCCTAGAATGCAAGGATTCTTCAATATACACAAATCAATCGATGTGATGCACTATATTAACAAAGTGAGGGATAAAAACCATATGATAATCTCGATGATGCAGAAAAAGCTTTTGACTAAAACTTCTTATTTGCATAGTGTATTTGCTACAGCATTCAGGGTTTAAGAATTTCTGAGGGGAAAGAACGTTCATTCATGCATGCGTTCATGCAGTAAGTGTTCATTGAGCACAGTTGGGGAGGAAGGATTTCCCTCTGCCCTTCTAGGTTCTTCTGTCTGGTCTAAGAATTAAACTGACATGAGACATTAACAGGAGAAAATCAAACAAAAGTTTAACAACATGTACACATGGGAGAGACCCAGGAGAACTGAGTAACTCACCAAAACAGCTGAAACCCTCTCCTTAAACAGCACCTTCAGCTCAAGACAAAGGAGGATGTTGGATGTGGTGGTTTGGGATTCAGAGGAGAGGAAGGTAGTTCACGTGGAGACGGGAAAGCAGGTAAATGAGTGTTTGCTGGGCCAGCAGAGATGAGGGGACACAGAGTCCCTCTGATGGAAACACACTCACCTCCAGGCCCTGCTGAGTCCCCCTCCACACCTGGCCTGTATTCCTTGCAGACATCGCTGGTGACAGCTCTATTCTGGGGGAAAGGGCCCTTTATCTAAATTGTTTTAGACAATTAAGGGAGAGATAACAAGGAAAAGTTCCTGAGATTTCTGTTTCTTAAAAATAATCAGCCTGAATTTATCCTCATGCCAAAGAGACACAATTAGCGGTGCCAGATTTTGGGGTGCCACATTCTGCTGTCCTATAGCACCTACTGTGTCACAGCACTATTCCAGGCAGCAGCGGAGGAGAAAAACCAACAGAATCTCAGGCTTCAGGGAGTCTAAACTCAAGAGACACTGGGAAGAGACAGTAAAAATAAATAAGTAAAATATATACTAGAATAGATGATGCTAAGTGCTGAATAGTAAAGCAGGGAAGGAATTGGGGAGCATCAGGGCCTGCAGTCCTAAGTAGCTGGTCAGGGAAGAGATGTGTCATCAACAGCAGCAGCATCGGTGGCTTTGCTATCAGTGAAAACAACCCGTGTTCTCGTCCCCTCAATTGTAGACGTACAGTGGGATGCTTGCACTCCACACGCTCATCCCAAGGTGTGGGATGGTGTGACAGCCGTGCGGGGGGCTGTGTGGTTGGGGGGCTGGGGAGGGGCATGCTGTTCAGACTTTCTGCTGCGGTCAGTCTCACAGGTGTACTTTGGAGGTCTTAGCAGTTGCTATTTCCAAGTTTTAACAACAGAAGGATTTAGAGTAGGAACTCATTTCTTGATTTTCACCTCAAAGGGCGTGCAGGCTGTGCAAAGGGTGAAACACAGGTAAATGTGCTATTTGGGGAAATGAGAGAGCTTATGAAGCTGTGGGGAACCATTAAGCTCCCAGGGTGCCACGTGGTACCTTAAGAAGTTAGAATTTAGAAATTACCGACTCCAGCGCCTTCAATTTATTCATAAGAAAATTGAGACCCACAGGAGAGTGAGATGCCTGCCTGAGGACACAGCACATTTGCGAACAGTAGGGACCCTATGCCATGTTGGGTAGATCAGAATGTGCTAAAGTGGGTTATTAGACAGACCACCCAACACTAAGCTAGGTTGTCTATCTGTATGCCTAATTTCCTGCAAGGGAATTCATACTTTGTACAGTACAAAAAGAAAAGCTGCCTCAACAAGTGATGGAAAGACAAGACCACAGTCACACATGAACTAACTCAGATTAAGAAACCCCAGAGTCTGCCTAAACCACAAGGACTCCAGCTTCAGCATGACCAGCACCAGCATTCTGAGAATCTCTGCTGATCCTGATTAGATCAGAACCACTTTTCCTAAACCAGGGATTACTGTGGCCGATGAAGAGTCTATAGTTTTTGGTCACATGTGGGGGGTGTTGGTTTTGCTAAGTAAGTGCTGTGGTATCTCGTGTCTGTGCCTCAAAGATTATATGTTAGAAAGTTGGGTATGTTTATGGTAAAGTGTCTAGCTTCTGTGGCTCTTGCTTGAAAAGGATTAATGAAGGTACTTGATTCCCCAGTCTCCAATTTGGTCATTGTCAAGGGCTGTAAATGTATTCACCGTTTATCGTCATTTCTCTTCTGTCTGCACGCACCTGGAGGAAAGAACAAGGGGAAGCGTCAAGCAGGTTTGTGATTTCTGTTCTGCTATGTGTTTGTTCATAAATCTGATGCCTAGCAGATGTTTTAAACGTGTCTCGATCCACAAATCAAGATGGTTAAAGGTGACCTTTCACAAGATTACCTGCAAAGGTTGCTGTTTTATTGATATTTTTTTTCTGTCCCTTGAGAGCGTAAGTGTCTTTCCCTAAATCACTCACTGCTTTTTACAATCTGCAGGGCATAGGACACTTGGGGGGAAAATAATAATTATGGTCTTTGATTGTTCCTTGCTATTGTTTTCCCAGACAGAGTCTTACCTGAATATTCAAATCCCATGAATCAGGATAAGGTATACTCTCTTTACCGGGGTCCTTCTTTAAAGTGAGAAATTGTGTGGTTTGGGGGGGTGGGGTAGGGCAGGGAAGGAACACTGTGTCCAGGAGGTAAGAACACTCTCTGTGTGACATCTCCACCACATTCAGAGCTGAGGTCCGCTCAGGTGATCTGATCCAAACAAACAGTCCCTCTTCCTTTAGGAAGAAGATAATCCTCCTGGACACCTCACCAAATAATGTACAGTCATTCTTTTGTGCCTTAGAAGGAAATGCTTTATCAGATTAAAGAGCAGAAAGCTAGGCCCAGAGGGAATAGGAGCTGAAAGAGAACATTTTAATGTGGGTTTCTGAGTATCAAGAAGGGTCTGAGTTTGGGAGCAGAACCTGGAGGACAGAACGGGTGGTCCCAGAACAGATGGGGTGAGGAGGGACAGAGGCAGAACTGGCAGGGAGTCCGAGTGCCTGGAATTCCTCTCCATGTGGGACATAAGGCTTTTCCTGTCATTGCCACCTGTTCCAGTAATGACGAAACTCAGGCCTCCCCCTGCACAGGGCTGGCCCCTGGGTTGGGGCCAACGGGGGTCCCGGGGTTGTTCCTTTAGCTTTGTACTGTTAAACTAATGACATTTATTTATATCCTGAGAGACATAAATAAACTCTTAGTTTTGAGAGTTCTCTTGAGGTGTTGAGTCTCTGGGTCATCCATTCATGCATTATCTCAAGTGACACTTAAACACTTAGATAGAACCAAAACATAAATGCATTCATTTATGATGGGAGGTAGGTGTGGTTGGACGTACCCACTCCTTCAGGGCCGGGAGGCCTACACAGGGGATGGCGCTAGATGCCCTTCTCTTTTGTGGCAGATATAGAGTTAGAGCAGAAGGCACTGGCTGTTCCTGGGTGGTATTTCCAGAAAGTTTTAGTAGCACAAAGAGTTGCTCTTTTCCACTTTAGAGATATTTGTGCCCAAAAAGAGGTTCTGGGCATTAGACCCTGGAAGAGGCAGGCTGAATACCTCTGACGCTCTGGTCCTCCTTTGCGTAGACTCCATGCAAACCCCATCCTCCTTCTAGGCGGAAACTTTGCTCAAAAAAGTTAAGCAAAATAAATCATAGCCATTATAAGCTGCTTTAGTCTCTTTGGGGACACTTGAAGTTTTCCTTGTCTCAGGAGCTATCCATTTACAGATTATCTAAAAGAGGAACCTATCAATGTACAGTTAATATAAAAAAAAAAAGAAAAGAAAAGAAAAACAAAAAAGAGTAACATATCTCCACATCCTAAGGGCAGAGACCCTCTTTGGCAGGGACTATGCAGCTACCTGAGAATCAGGTCACCTGTCTTGGTTTCACCCTCCAAAGGGGTCATTTGTAAGTTGTGTGAAGGTGTTTCTTCAGCACAGCCTCTGTAGCGGTGCTGAGTGAGGGGCCGCCTTGGGCTGCCAGTGATGCTGCACTTCTTCCAAGGTCCCCAAGGCAGAGAGCACAGGCAGAACCCAAGTGGTCGAGCTGCCACCCCTCCGTCCAAACATGAACCAAAAAGACCACAACCAAATGTTTTAAATGTCATGATGTTCACATACACCTAAAATGTTAAGATCAATTCTGCATG
Source organism: Hippopotamus amphibius kiboko (assembly GCF_030028045.1). NCBI lineage: Eukaryota > Metazoa > Chordata > Mammalia > Artiodactyla > Hippopotamidae > Hippopotamus > Hippopotamus amphibius. Next base: position 81,548,197 of record NC_080191.1, on the reverse strand, counting down.
CTTGGGACTGAGGCTGTCAGAGATCACTCCCCTGTAGGAGTATACACGGAACCACTGTGCTAAGCTATTGACTCAGAGAATTGCACAGAGATTTCTGTGCCTCTCTGTGGTCACTGGACATTTGGCAGAAACCACCATGAACATGCCATGTGTTCCTGTGTGGCACACGTGTCTTACTTCACGCTTCACCCACACATGCTCGGGTCTTCTGTTCCCCGGTTACACATCATGTCACCGTGTGTGAAGCTACGACAGGGAATGAACTCGATAAATACTTCTTAGATAGAGTCATAAAATGCCCCTGACCTCCAGTACTTTATGTGAAGAGAGATAAAACACCAACAAAAGAAGTAAAGAGGAGGAATATAAAAAGAGAGAAAATGAAAAATTAAAAACATGTCAATAACCTGAAGGAAATAAGCTGAGTCCCCACTTGACTATTACCTTGCCTTCCCCCTGCTTTGCCCCGGCAGTGAAATGTACAGTTGTGCCTTACGGATGCAGTCAGGCTAGTGTAACAACAGCACCATCCTAAAAAATAACAAAATTGCCCTCATTTGAGCAAATATGCACAAAGGAAATGCATCCTAATGAGAATTCTCCCTTGGAAGAAGCAGCTCTGGGTCCAGAATATCTTTGGTGCATGCTGGACCCAAGTTCAGATCGACTGAGGAGTATGGCCCAAGTGCAGGCCCTTATTGCTTGGGCCACAGCTGTATTGATGTGATTCAGATAAAGCAGCATAGATACACTGCAGCCAACTCTATTATCCTCCAGATGTAGGAGAGTCTAACACTGTGGCCAGTGCCCCTCCCAGTGCCCAGCACTCAAGCCCTCCCAGTGAGAGGCCAGGACTGTAGGTCAGACCTCTCTCTGCAGGATGGAGTGGGCACCACACAGGCTCATGTATACCCCTGGGGAACTGGGTTCCCTGCTTTGGGACATTCTTATTAGAAGGTTTTGTCTTTCCACACTGAGGTTAGAATATGTGTTTTAAAAATTCATGCACAGCGTGTTGGGCTATGGAAAAGGACCCAGTCCCAAGGTGGTTACGCGTTGTTTGTGACAGATCCAAACATTTTCTTTAAAAGTACAACGCATCAATTTCCAGACTCTAGCTCAGCTGAACAAGAGTGAACATCGGTACAGGGTCAGGTGTGAATCACCATTCATCTCAGCTGAGCCTGCTTTGTTCCTCTTCTGAAGCCATAAACACAGCTTCTTGAGCATCGTTTAATTATTCACTTGTTTCCCTCCATCTTCCCACTAAAACAGTTCTAATCTTATATGTGGTGGTAAATGGTGTCTATTGATTTTATTCTACTTAATCATCCCATTAAGTAATTTTTCCAACTCACTTTTTAAGCTAGACATTTCTCAGTCTGGGTATAAATTGTCACTTTCGGAGAACAGAACTTACCTGTAAACCCATCCTCACCTTCCTCTCTTCCTCCTTGACAAGGTTGACTAGGTTGTGAGTTAGTCATCACAGTGGTACAGGAAAGCTTTTACATCTTCCTACCTGTTAAGGTTTTATTGCTACAAGTATAGATCATACATCAGAGGCGTGGGATTTATCTGTAAATCTCACTGTCTCTGCTTATTCTGTCTCCTTAATCAACACATGGTGGCTGTATGCCTGCTTTGTAGTTAAACTGCCTTCACGTAGTTTATGAGGCATTAAGAGAAGCCTGCCAGACTTCGTAGTAGACTTTCTGAAGTTGCTTTAACAGGTACTTGTGAGACTTACAAAGATGCATGTCTTAAAAGTTAAAGCATAAGTGATAGTCTTTTATTACATTTCATCCTGTGCTGTGATCCACCGGGTGCTTTGCTCCTGCGTGGTTGCCTTTATTAGGTTCTGAGAAGTGTGACTCTTGGGAGAGAACTCTAGAACACTAATGGAAAGCACGATGCACTCTTACATTTCTTCTGCATTTATTTTCCATCATCTACATTTTCTTTCTTCTGAGTGCAGTGAATGATCTGCATGTGTTAAACTAAACTCAGTAAGACTAGACTTTTTTCTCAGTATAGTCAACTTGTGTCCTTATCCACAAAAGGCTAGGTTGTTTCAAAAACACTTTTTTAAGAAATGGTCTCTCCTGTTCACATTTATTGATAGAGGGAAAGAATTTAGTCTTTTAAAAACACATTGTAATACTTAATATAAGAAAAAATGCTTTTTTTTCTTACAAACTAGCAACATAGAATATTTTCTTCTGTCTTTTGGAACTGTATGTTCTATCTGACAATTGGTTACTTATGTTAACTGCCACTGCAGATTTCATACAAATCAAGTACAATTTTATTTCAAAGCAATTAATGTTATCTACTTCATTGAGTCCTACAAATATTTATTTTTTAAAAATCTGGACTATTTTATTCCTCCATCATTTATACTATGTTGCACTATTATTAATTACAAGGGTTGCTCTATCCTAAAATATCTGTACTCTTATTTTCATATGAAACAGATGCTAAGACATAGACTACCATCATTTGGAATGTCTATTTCGAATCTAATTATTTCTACTTAACCATTAAGAGCACTAGATCTATTTCGCACAGCACAATTAAATTACACAGTCCTTAGTGTTAACCAGCCCATTTACTTACATATGAAAAGCAATGAAGCCAGATGGCCTTGTTTTTCAAGAAAGAACACAACCCCTGAGCACTTTCCTGGTGGTAACCACCTAGTAATTGCTGCTGTGTCTCCCTCACTCCTAGTAAGGTCTGTAGTCATAAGCAGAAGCTCTTCAGAATACACACCTCACGGAAGCAGAGGTACCAGCATCCTGGCTACTGACATGAGATCTGAGAATGCCAACTAACCTCAGGTGCATGACCAGGTTACTCTGCCACCCTACTGAGCCCTGCTCGGACTCACTCTCCTAAGGACTCTTGAATGAGGTTTCCAACCCGCTTGTAATTCTCCTGCTGCCTGTTGTCTGCTTGGATCCCCTCTGCCCTGGGGACAAACAGGCAGGGCCAGGGGGTGCCTCCCAGTAGGGGGAACGATGCTGAGCTGTGCATGCACTGGATTGTCCTGGCTCCATTGCCAGCCAGAGGCGAGAATTTGTAGGATGCTTGTCCTGTGAAGGGCTAAAGCCCTAATTAAGCGTAATAACTCCAGCATTCTAGTCCAAGAGGATGCCCACGGGGATGCGATGATGCCGCCCAGTCTCTAGCAGGGGATCATCCAGTGGCTGGCTGCTCACTGGCCATTTGAGGAACGTGTGCATCTGGTAACAAGAAGCCCCTACAGGGCAGGTGTGCCTTCTCCTCTAAGGACAGCCCACAGGCGAGAACCAGGGGCAGGACACCGTCAAAGACCACTGCGGCCTTTGGGTTACTTTTTCCAAAGAGAGGCCTCCTTGTTGTCTCTTGGCAATAATCTTTGGCAATCTTCCTAAAAACACTGTTACATAAAGCTTCCTCAAAAATCATGTTCACAGGTATCACACACAAAAAAGCCAAAAAGTACTGAAAATTTCAGTGGACTAGTGAAGAGTCTATATTTTTAATCCGTGTGTTTTCAATAGCAGCCACCTAATCCATTTGATAGTCATCTAATCAAGGTGCTCTGTTGATTTCCAAAGGGGACATGAACTAGAAACATTAAGGAAAGTGAGTCTTTTGTAGGAGGACACAAGAATAGATTTTTTCCTTAAAAAACAAAATTTTGCTTGGCTAAAAAGGTCTGGATTAGGATGTTATTCTTAACTGTCATACAAGTATGTCAGAAGAAAGTGAAAACATTACATCTTTTTCTTTCTGATTTAGTGTGTAATGTGTTGAGTTCACTTTAAAACAGTTCTAGAAAATTTTTTTAACATTAGACATTGGCAAATATTCATGTAGTTTAGAAGGACAAAAGGGGAAGACGAACCTAGAACTCATTTATATCAACTTAAGTGCCTTAAATAGTACTGATATTCAGAAAACAATATTATTTCCACTTTCCATTAATTCCTAAAGACAATCTTAAATGTTTTATAGGGGTAATTTTTAAAAATATTTTATAGGAGTATTTGTTTTTAAATATTTTGTTACTGTAAATAAACCATGGTGGATTTAATGCTGCTACTTATTTTAGATTTTTTTTTAACTTTTTTAGCAATTGAAATTTTTAAAAAGAAAAAATTAAATTTCATATGAAATGGTTTTATGATGTTTTTATCAGTTTCCTATTCATTCAGCTGGTGAAGGAAAGAGAGATACCTTAAAAGTTAGAGAAATGATTTGATATTAACTAAATCCAACCTTCTATACTAATTAGCCTGTGTTAGTTCCAGAAAAGGTAATGGATTAAAGTATAGTGAGAACACTGTCAATGACAGCTCTGTCGACTTAAGCCATTCATTCATGTAAATAAAGGTGCAGAGGTGTGTTCCTCAACCAGAGCATCATAAATTTAAGTGATGGAACAGATTTGCTGAAACCAAAAAGAGATTTGAAATTCTTACTATTAAAAAAGAAAAAAAGAAAAAGCTTAAAAAGACTAGACACTTTGAGCACCGTCCCTTTGAGGGTTTATTTAAACATCATGAGCTTTGGATGACATGGAGAACGCAGTCTGGGAATCAGAAGATGCAGCATTACGATGTTACTGATGCTGTCGCTGAATGCATCCACCATGTAATCACACATTTGTCAAGTATGGAGAAAGCCTTGTCTGATGGAATTGTGTTAAGAGCCCTGAACCACCCGCCCCCATTGCAGCCACTGGCCTGCTCTCTGCATGTACCTTCTTCAGCCAGTCCTGCCGCTCGGCTGTGTCTGCCCTTCGGAGCAGAGCTGTCAGCTGCATGGCCAGCGTGTTTATCATTACCAAGACCTGCTGACCAGCATAGTTCATTGTTTGATGTGTTTTCACGTAAACACCCCCACAACATGGTGTCTTTTTAGAACATCATTTGTTAAGCAACTAGGCATGGAAAAATCAATGTTACTGTTCTTGTTAGCTACACAGCAAGCACATTTGCTGTTGGCATGCTACAGTTGGCAACAGTGGACGTGGAGGAAAGTGGAAAAGAAGGGGTTCCACTTGGTCTCAGATAATCCGTGTCCATGAGAACCACTGCCTCCATGTCCCACGAAGGCTGCAGCCGGACTGCGGGCCTCAGACCTGTCCTATCCACTGCTTCAGGCGTGGAGAGCCCTGGGCCCCTCACTCCATAATGGTGTCACTTTTTTTTTGCATAAAAATAGAATGCATTTTTTAAAATTTGTATTAGCGTATAGTTGATTTACAGTGTTGTGTTAGTTTCTGCTATACAATAAAGTGAATCAGTTATGCGTATACATATATCCACTCTTTTTTGGATTCTTTTCCCATATAGGTCATTACAGAGTATTGAGTAGAGTTCCCTGTGCTCTACAGTAGGTCCTTGTTAATTATCTATTTTATATATAGTAGTGTGTGTATGTTAATCCCAGTCTCCCAATTTATCCCTGCCCCGACAGCATCACTTTCTAATGAATGACAGTAGTTTATAAATGAACAATAACACAAACAAAATGGGTCCACAAAGCTTCTTATAGTTCATCTGATCCCCACAAAAGTCCCTCTGCTATGTTGCTATTTTTATCTCCAAGTTAGAGGCAAGGCCTCCAAACCCAAGTCTCTGATTCCAGCCTGCCCTTCCCAGCACATCACACCCCACTCGTGCTCAGGAAGGCCTGTGGGCGCACTCTGGGTTTTGCTGCCTTGTTAACACTTCCTTATCAGCCGACCACAGTTCAGGCCTAGCTGGTGTCTGAGAACTGAATGTGAACAAATATAATTTACCAGGAGCTGCCACAGCGGATCAATAACCTGTTGAAAACCAGGAAACTGTGTTGGTGAACACGACATCTCATTCCGTTAATCAGTCATCTTGCTCGTTACAGGCTGGGGCTGTTCTACCTTGTGTGGTTTTTGTCTCACGAGAATGAATGTGGTGTAAATGTTGGATGTTTAATATTGTCCGCACTGCCGCCAGCCGCTCTGAGGCTGCATGCATCTGGAAATCATAATCTTGCCTGGAATATCAAGCGCATGCCGCCTGTAGATACGTGTGCATGTGTAACTGTCATCCCGTTTTCCTGTAGAAATGTTTTAGAAATTACAGGGATACGCTCCCAAATAAAAAACAATTTTTTTAAGTCTCAAAATTGAGGTTAAAGCTAAAATCTGTTTCCAAGACAAACACCAAACCAGTTCTCGGGTCTTTCCAGTGTCATTGTGCACAAACCGCTGGGCTTGGTCTCAGGCCTTCGCTGAATCCAGGAAGGGTGTGCAAAATGAGATGCGGAATGAGATGGACTTGAACGCAGAGAGATTGAATAAAGCTCCAATTTTCAATAAGGGAAAAATGTATCACTGCACCCCTACTTGCTAAAAATATTTTGTGTATTGAAATACGTGCTCATATACAGTTTTACCAGAGCATTTACCCATGTGGATGGGAGGCACTGCCTGAAACGCACTAATGCTGCCCTGTGCTCCGCCCGCAGCCAGAAGCTCAGCTTCAAGGAGCGCGTGCGCATGGCGAGCCCGCGGGGCCAGAGCGTCAAGAGCAGGCAGGCCTCGCTGGGCGACAGGCGGTCCCCCAGCACGGACATCACCGCCGAGGGGAGCCCCACCAAAGTGCAGAAGAGCTGGAGCTTCAATGACCGCACCCGCTTCCGGCCCTCGCTGAGGCTCAAGAGCTCCCAGCCCAAGCCGGTGATAGACGGTAAGTCCGCCCCGTTTCTCCATAACCCCGTTTCACTATATGAACGAGGTGATGAAGGGGTTAATTCTCCCTGGTGCCGCTAGGAGAGAGGAGAGAAACCCAGGGAAAGAACTGTTTGTTTTTTCGGAAATTTATTCCCTGCATTGGGCGAGTGTACAGAACAGAAGTTTAGTTTTGGAAGCAACTTTGGCAGCTAAATCTACATTTCAAGGAAGTCAGACCCAGTGTTGTTAATTCTTTACTCGTATCTACAGCATATTGGTATTTCTCAGGCGAGCTCTGTATCAGGTCAACAGGACTGTGCTTGTGATGCGCAGGTTGTTCCTGACCTGCAAAGGCCTGAAGATGGCCAGGGGCTCAGGAACCTTGAGACACAGGAAGATTGGGACAGACCCTTCCTGGACCCAGTGAAGGTGCTGTTCCTTTTCTACTGGGCCCTGTTCTCCCCTGATTCAGAGACCACTGCTCATCTTCATTAGAGAGATTCTCATTGAAAGTTCTTATCTACAGTAACTGGAATTCACTTTCTTCTCTCGAGAGGAGTTAACCTATTTTATTTATCACAATATGTGGCAGAAGCTTACTTGCCAACACATTTTATCGAGTGCCATATAATTTTCATGTTTATGAAATAAAACATTTTCTTTTTCATTTAAGATTAGCTTGGCTTTCCTTTTAAGAATGCCCCCTGGGATCTCTTATCCTGGGCAAAGAACCAAAATCAAATCGCGTCTTCCATTAATGCATAAAAGCCCGCAAAGGCTGTCAGCCCCGCCTTGCTCACTCCTGAGCAGAACTTGCATTTTCCCAGGCCCTGAGAGCCTGCGGGATAAAATTAACAACTCAGGGTCATGATCACAGTGACCCCAGGCTCCCTCAGCCCTGGGCCCTCCCAGCCCATTCAGAGCTCGTGGGGCTGCCCCCCACTCTCAGGGGAACCCCCGAGGTCCCCTCCTCACACCTCCCATCCTGCACGCCCAGGGATGCCAGGCTCTCCTGGTAGCACCCAGAGGCTGACCCAAAGCGGCCCCGCCTGGTGGAGCTCACAGCTCCCACCTGGCTGCAGACTTGACCCCCAGGCTGCTGTCCACCTCACGCTGTGCTGAGGTGGGAAGTGCTCCCTCCCCAGCACTGGACACCCTCCTCCAAGCCCCCGAGTGTCCGGAGTCACTGGCGGCACAGATTTTCAGTGTCCTCTGGTCTCCACACTTTCCTCCCTAGGAATTTGGCTGAAAGCCCATGAACAGCTGAGTCAAGAGTTCCCAGTTACAAGGCTTGTGTAGCACTCAAGATAGACTTGCTGAACATAAGTGGACCCATCATTTCTGGAAGGCAAGTTGGCAACAGATATCAAAAGCCTTTACATCTGCCTAAGCTCAGATGCCTCCCACCCACCAATTCCATTTCTAGGATACAGTCGATATAATGAAATAGCAGACATTAGAAAAGATGCTACAAGTCAGAAATATTTAAATAGAAAAAGGATCACAGAAAGTAAATTGTTCCATTTTGGCTATGTGTGTGTGTGTGTGTAAATTCATGTATCTATAGTAAAAGTTCTGGAAAGATTTACAACAGTGAATGAACAGTTACCTCCAAGTGGTGAGATTATAGTTATATTTTGTTTCTTCGTGCTTTTCATTTATATTTCCTATTATTTCTACATGTAGAGCTTTTGTGATAAGAAAACAGAAGAGGATTTTCTATTAAAAAACCAGGCCCTCCTTTCAGACACTGCACTCTTCCCTTCCCCGACTCTGGGGGCCCTTGGTCTAACTGGTGGCCATCAAACCGCTCTCGTAAAGTGGAGTTCCTCCTGGTCTCAGTGCTGGGGACCAGCCTTCACTGAGTGTAGATGTGTATTGTCTAATGAGGTTTGACAACACCTACTACAAATAGAGCTGTATTAGGCTCTAGGGCTGCCGTAATGAAGTCCCACAGACTGGGTGGCTTAAACAACAGAAACTTACTTTCTCACAGTTCTGAGGCTACAAGTCTGAGATCTCCTTGGGTCGTAGACAGCCACCTTCTCCCTGTGTCTCACTTCTTCCTCTCTCTGTGCATTTCTGTGTCCAGATTTCTGCTTCTTAGAAGGACACCCGTCATATTGGATTAGAGCCCACTCCACTGACCTCACTTTAACTTCATTATCTCTTTAAAGACCCTGTCTCCGAATTCTGAGGGGCTGAGGGCTCGGACTTCAGCATGTAGAGTTTGGAGGGATGCCATTCAGCCCATACCAGAGCCCCTGCAAACCCACAGCACAGTACCCATGGTGTGGGGGGAGGGCAGGCCCGCAGCTCCAGCCCGGGGTCCACAGGTGCTGGAAATGCATTCATTGCCCACAGTGGGTCCTTACCCTTCCAGCGTGGGCTACAGAAAGCATTGCCTCCATGCTGTGAAGTCCTTGTGGTTGGCTGAACACATCTAAATGTAAAACTCATAGAATCCTGATTCTGAATATGGAAAATAAATTACACTTGTATGTTTGGCCTGAGGGAAACCATTTTTCAAAGACTCCTAGAGTCAGCACTATCCATCACAGTGTTTTCAGTTACTTCAAAGATGTCTCAGAGGTCAGACAGTTAGAAACAGAAGTCCTGTTCTCTTCCAGGCCACAAATTGGAAAGGTCTCCTGCCATCCATTTTCTGCATCATATCGTACAAGTGCAGTTCTGTTTGGTTAGAAGGGAATTGCTTTTCCCTGTCTGATGCCTGTCTGAATTGGTTCTGAGTCCCCAGGTGGCAGGAGGCCGACTGCTGTCCTGTTGAAGTAGCATTGTTGGCCACCCACCAGCACAAGATACCATGACTCCTGACTCCTTGTACTCAATAGCCCAGAACCTTGACCTCTGATTTACCTCAACGTTAGATCTTGGAAAAGCAGAAATTCACTTTTTATAGGAAAAAGAAAATGAAGTAGCTATCAAGTAAATGGAGACTTCAATTTATACATTTTTATTTAAAGTGCCTCTCCAGGTTTTAAGTATTTCTAAAATCCACTCATTACCTATAGACAATAATATATAATACTGCAGCCAACTCCCAATTATTCTAGATCTATTTGCTCATTCACTTCTGGGGCTCTTTTTTTCTCCTCTTTTTCCTTTACATATTTTAGGCATTTCAGTGCCCATTAGCAGCTCAGGGAGAGTGGATGAATAGCAGAAAGAAAAATAGAAATTCAGACTGGCCTTGAAGTTAATAACTAAGTTACATTTGGAAAATAATGGGCCTGTAACTGAACAATAACATAATAGAAAAACAAAAGAAATGTAAGGTTAATCTGTAAATTTTAATAATTCCTGCCAAATCTGATACACTTTACTACAAATGATATTAATTTTATAATTTAATGACTCTTACAAAAGGTCATTAAATATTCCATGTTGTTTTTATTTGCTATAATTTTTTATGACACTTACATGTTCTATTTTAAAAGGACACAATTTTAAATTCCACATCCCTGTGTACCAGAGAAGTAGAAAGTAACAGGCAGGTGTTGTTGCCAGAAATTTACAAATAGCAAAAGGAAGGAAGTAAACTGTGAGGGCCTAGGGTGGTGTTGCCATAGCAATTTATTTTGACCAATATGTTATGTGTAGTATTTTTAGTTTATAAATCCAATAGTAAGAGATAGAAAAGTTCCATTAGTCAATCAATAATATTTAAGCCCCTTCAGATAATCTCAAAACATAGGTAGAATATGGCTATTTTAGAGTCCACGTATGATGAGTATGAGCATGCAGTTGTTTTCTTTCTGTGTCTGGCATATTTCAGTTGGCCTCAAATCCTCCAGGTTTATCCACGTTGTTGCAGATGGCAGGGTGTCTCTTTTTTAAGGATGAGTGATACTCCATCGTATAATTTATACCCAACTTTATTTCACTATATGTGTGTGTGTGTGTATCTCAAATCATCAAGGTGTACTTTTTAAATATGTACAAATTTCATTTTAAAAATACAATAAAAAGAAATTAGGTGGGTTAAAAATGATATTTGTATTTCAACATATAAGAATAATAATAATGATAAAAGTAACATTTATCGGCAGCATTGTTCTAAATGCTTTACTTCCATGATTTCACTTAATTCTTCCAGTACCCCTGTGAGGGGGGCATGTCATGATCCCCATCTTGTGAACGAGGGAGCTGACACCTGCCCAGGCCTAAGAGCCATGAGCAGGGGCGTGTCAGACTGTCTGATTCCCCAGCCCTCCTGTAGGACAGGTTTGCAGCTGCCCCTCCAGATGTCGTATCAGTTTCCCTTTAAGCATCTTTCATTTCTCTTTTTCCCCACTATTCCTCTTCCATCTTCAGCTGGTCAGACCCCCTTCCCTCAGAAACCATTCGACTTTGCCTCTGGCCCACCCGTCCCTCTCCCAACCCCAGCTGCCAAACCTGTGAACTGCATCGCCTTCAAAGAGTGGAAGATTCGGCACATTGGGGAAACAGCCTCTAGATGACCCATCTCTGTGCCAATCACGTATCTAGCAGGGGTCAGGATCACAGCCATCTGGCCTGTGTCTGTTCCCCAAGGAGGGAGGCAAACCATGAGGCCATCTGAGGTCTGTTTCCAGATACAGATGGTGGTGTCAGGAGATGGACGGCTGTCAACACAGACGAGCACATGGAACATGGCAGAAGCAAGCTCAAGGGATGCCAGGCAGCAGGACCCAAAGAATGAAATTAGGGAGAGCTGGGGGCAAGTCCAGGTTTCTGGTAACTAGTTTGCTGTCAGAGAGGCTTTGCGAAGGACCCGCTCTGCCGGGAACGCCTTTCAGAGCTGCATGGAAGAGCATGATAGTCTTAACAGAGAGGAGGGCGCCTGAGGTGGTTCCACCCGTAGAGCTTAAAAAACATCTGTTTCGCATACTACCCGTGTAACCCACATGTCTCAACATGTGTCATGTTGTTTCTGCTCAAGGGAAGTGCATCAGTTTTTGTGGAAAACCCTCAGGACTCCCGCTGCCTGCTCTAGGGGGCACATCCTCCTCGCCAGACATTCATGAGAAAGACAGGCAGCCCTGGTGCGGGAGACGTGCGGGCTCACCTGAGTGGAGGCTGGGGGCCAGAGAGGCGAAATTTCTCCCAGGCATGGGGGTTCCTGAGGCCCGTTCCCTTGTTCCAGGCACTGCCAGGAGCTCTTCCCTCTTCCCTTCTGCTGTCTTTCTCCCCCAGCCGGGACACCCACTAGGGTGCATTCGGCTGCAGTGCACAAGAGAAGTAGACTCAGTTACCTTAACCAGTAATGAAAGGTATAATCAGCACCACGTGAAAAGGGCTTCAGAGGTAGGACAGCTCCCAGCAAGGAGCTTCAGAGGTGGACTCCCTGGCTTCCCTGCCCTCGGGCCCCGAGTCTCCCTTCTGGGAGTCTCCGCCTCCTGTGGTCTGTGTGCTGCCTCCTTCAGGCTGGGAGCAGGATGGCTATGAGCATCTTCTCCACACACGGCACTTTGAGAGGCAAGAAGGGGACCACTCTAGGTTGTGGGGAAAACCATCCATTCACGTCTTACTTTGCAGAATCGGGTCTCACGCCCGAAAAGATCACTGGTTAGGAGAGCAGGAACTGGGGTCACCAGTCAGGATCCGGCATGTGTCTGCAGCCAGACTTCCCCGCAGCGCAGAGGCCAAGGGGCGGGCGGGAGGTGTGACTGGAGAGATGTAAGGGTTCGTGTTTGGGGATCAGCTTTTGGGAAGAAACCTCTAGTAGTGTCTGACATAGCTGAAGGTGGGGAAGAAGAACGTCCTTAAACAGGTTTCCTCCCAAGTATTCTGCCCATATGTCATTTCTGTTCCTTTAAGTATCTACAAGCCAGATTTAGAATTATTTTTTTGTTTATTATTGTTTGTTTATTGTTTCCTCCTTTCTTTCATCACCTAATCTCCACGAGACAGTGAGCGCAGACTGGCCTAAGTCCTTGTATTTCAAAAGAAGGACAACATGGGTAAAGGAAAACCTGGGGAAAAATAAGTGGATTTGAATTTAGATAATACAACCAGCCCAGACTGTGTGTTTGCTGTCACCACCACCACCAGGGGAAAACTGGGGCAGCCGCCTTCCTCACCACTTCTTCACTGCCCCAGATGCCTAGGGCCCCTTCTTCCCCTTCAAGTGATTGACAGCCAACCGGGTCTCACCTAAAATTGGCGAAAGAGTAGAAATGAGCCAGAGATGCCAGGAACCTCAACTCTTCTCGAAGATAGTGTCCATCCCCTTCCTCTCCTCTTTAACCTCTGTCCTCTGGGTTCCTGGCCCACAGTCTCCTAAAACTCTTGTTTGAGATCATCAGTATAAGATCAACGGGAACACTGGCAAAAGGGAAGCATTTTAGTGCAGTGGTTTTGACAACGAGCCTGAACTAACAGACTCCTGTACCCACGACGGGATGTTTTCTTCCAAGCAGCGCAAATCACAAGCTATCAACATCTTATACTTGATTCATCTGTGCACGTGGTCCTCTTCTGTGCTTCTTTTGCAATGTCATTTTCTTCCCTCATGTCTTCCTCAGTCTCCCCAGTTTACATAAAATGCCAAGCACAGCACTGCACGTAACCATTTTTCTTGATTTTCCGCATCTGACAGCCCAGCTTCAGCCAGACTTCAGCCAGAAAGTGTTTACCATTTTCCACAATACATGATACTTCCTGGCACTTTCTGAAATTACCTGATGATGACTCTGTGTCATGTGGACAGAATTAATTCTTGTGAAGGCTGTGTTCCCTCGGGGCTTCAGCTGGACCCTGGCAGGAATCCCTGACTGGGGAGCTCACCCACTCCTCTGAGCTCCACCTGGAACAAAGCCTGAGGGTTTTCTTTCACAGCAGAACAAAAGGGTTTCTTGAGAAAGACTGGGTCTAAAGGGTGGAAATTAACAGTCCACTCGATGCCCAACTTAATTGTTGGCATAATTCTGTGCAAAAGCCTGGAGGATATTCAGCAGGAATCTGAAACATACTTTCCGTCCTTCACCAAGTAATTGGTGAAAACCATTACCTGGAGGAATCACCTCAATTCCGGTGCACGGGTTTCTTTTCGCCTTAGTTGTCTGCGTTCCCCATTTATTCTGCCAGTCACTTTTCCACCCGGAGACAGATCCTGCTCCTCTCCTGTGTGTGCTGCACTCTTCTTGTCCCCCACGATCTGCTTCCGAGTTCCGGGGCTGGGAGGTTAGGGAGAAGGGCCATTTCAATCACTGGTCATAGACTCTAAGAGACTAAGTATTTATTGTATTCCTGGTAAGGGTTGCTTTTTCCGATACTTTTTGTGAAATGCCTGTTCCTCATTTTTAATTACTGGGGAAATGCATTTCTATTCTGATCAGACTGGAGGTTGTCTTGGCTTTCTATTCTAACCCAAGTATTCTGTGTCATAGAACAGGATTTCTGTCCAGATTTCTCTAGGTTCTTCCCCAATGTTTGTTGCCACCCTACAGTGATAGGGAAAATTATATTTGGTTCCTCTGTTGGGAAAAAAATAGCTCCCTGCTTAAGATATGAATTTTAAATGGATTCTGCCTTCTACCTTCCCGCAGAATCTAAGCTGCCTAATGACTTCTGGGGACAACCTTAAGCCATGTCTTTCCACCTTCGACAAATCCAGGTTTTATTGAGAAATGCAAGGTTGTGTAAATTGGAGCTCTGAATTTTGTTTCACCAGCACAGCAAAGTTTGTGTGCATGTGTACATGGGTGCTTTAACATGAATTAGAATGCTGTTATTAGTCATCTGTCGTTGCATCCAGTTTGCCCCAAACTTGAGGTTTAAAACCATGGACACTTACACTCTCACAGTCTCTGAGGTCGGGAGTTCAGCAGTGACTTGGCTGCGTGATTCTGGCTCAGAGCCACACCCTTGCTGGGCACGATGTCATCTCAAGGATCAGCCAGGAGTTGGGGTATGGGGGGGTCTGTTTCCCAGCTCGCTACAGCACTTGCTGGCAGGTCTCATTCCCTCCCCACATCAGCCCCTGCATCTGTTGCCTGGATGTCCTCATGACACACAGCTGTCAGAGAGAGTACGCAAGACAGAGGCTAGCATCTCATCACCTCCTCTACCTGCCAGGGCCACACAGACCAACCCTGGGACAATGCACAGGGGACTGCACAAAGCGGTGGGTACCGGAGATGGGCTCACTGAGGACCGTCTCAGCAGCCGGCTACACAGATGCCTTGGCATTGCTGGGTCTTGTAGGTGGCAGGTTTCCACCACTGCCTGTGGTCTTTCCAGGAAGCCCAGCCACCAGCTCCTCAACCCTTTCTGCTCTTTCCATTCCCTGCCTCCCTCTAGAGACATTTGGGCTTGTGGTTTCCAGTCTAACCATATCATGTCCAGAATCCTATGTATTATATTTCAGAAAAACCCAATCACATCCTGGTCAGCTTTGATCACATAACAACCAGACTGTTATGTTCTAGACTTCATGCAGCCTTGCAAAAGTCACATTGAGCATTTGATTAGTGTGACAAGAAATAAAAGAAAACGAGGAAGCAGGAAGCCAGCTTGTCAGGAGCAGAACCAAAGTTTTCTAACCTCTATCCCAGAGCTTTTTCTTTTACAACGTGCAGCCCATCTGTAGCTGCTTCAAGAGGTTGCAGAGATGTTCTTGGCCGCTTCAAAGAGCAGCCCCAGAATCCAGTGTGAATACCAGCCTTTAGCTCAGTACCAGGATGGTCTAGCAATGAGAGGTCCCACACCAGTGGAAGAGTCCACCCCTGGAAGCCTTCACCCCAAAGCTGGACCATCATCACTCAGGGACTCCGCATGCCTACAAGGTCAAGCCAGACAAGCCCAGAGAAACCTTCTTCCAAACCCAGGTTTCTGTAACTGCCCTTCTGGCTCTTCCATACCATCTCCTCTTATCCTCCCTGGAAAGTGGAGGAGGGAGGGGAGGACTGGCTGAGGGACGCTGTCCTGGCCTGGCCTCATCTCTCTTTGACGCAGAGAAAAGCGCTTTTCATGGCTTCTTACTTCTCACGAGCCCCACTCTTCCGCTTCCCTTCCACTGTTGGCTGCAACCCTGACTCTCCTGAGAAGTGTGTCCCATGTGCCCCACCTACCATGATGTGTGGGTGTGCATGTGTGTGTGCGCGCACTCAAGAGTGGAGCCCTCACAGAACAGTGCACTCCCTTCAACTGGCGGGTTCCCATTCAAGTCACCCGAATTTAGGGGACTTCCCAGGGCCAGCATTTTGCTGGCACTGAAGGAGCCAAGTAAGTAGACGTGACTGATTTGTCTGTAAGTTGTACCAACAGCCCTACCCCAGTGACAGTGTTGATCAGCACTTGGGGGAAGGCATCTTCCTTCCTCATTCTGCAGCCCTCACACTTTTCACAAAATAAGCATAAAGGTGGCTATTGCAGAAATCACAGAATTTAGCCTGTATGTAAGGGAAGGACTTTTCAGCTGCATGGTGATTTTTCATTCGTATATTTCAAATTATTTCCTTCAAAGGCACACTTAGTTCTCTGCTTATAAAGGAAAACCAATAGGACACAATTTTTAAATTATATTTAATTGCACTCATGGAGTGTTCTACTGGGAAAGGAAGGAAGGAAGGAAGAAAAAAAGGCCAGGACCCTTTCAATGGCTGACCCAGGAAAAAGCCAAGTTACCCAGACTTTGCTGTCTGTTATCTGCAGTATGAAGCTCAAATTGTTCTTAATTCCTTTTATTTTATTGTCAACGTCTAATTTTTCCCAGCTTTTCTTCTTTTGCCATCTTTTTGCTCTCTTGCAGTGAACAATGCATAATAGCAGTTCCTAAACTCTGAAAATGTAGAAACCTCAGAAGAATATTGCCTGGGGAAAATTAATCTCTGTACCTCTAGTCACAAAGATTCATTTGCACATGAAACCCTGAATTCCCCCGGTGAGAGATTTGCATCTTTCATTAGTCTTATGCAGTAGCAACTGGTGTACCACATCATTCTGTCCGAGCCATTGGCTAAGCTTTCCCAAGTTGCTTTGAACCTGTGTTCACATGATTTTGTGTTTTCGTTGAAAAATGTCATGACCTCACGTCGTCTTGCATTTGTATCAGTTATCTGTTCAGGCAAAGCTTTCCCCTCCCCCCAGATTTAGTGACTTCAAACAGTAACCCTTTTTCAGCCTATACTTCTGTCAGGCAGTTCTTTGGGCCTTGGCTGGACTCACGCGTACACCTGTGTCCAGCGGCTGGGCAGATCCATCTCCACTCTGTGTGGTCCCCCAGCCTCCAGCAGGTCTGGCCAGTTTTCATGGTGGTGGGTTCCCAAGAGAGTGTTGCTTGAACACAGGTCCTTGTGCCAATGCACAGTGAGGCCAAACAAGCTGAAATGTCAGAGTTTGGAGCAGAGAGGTTTATTGCAGGGCCTTGCAAGGAGCACGGGTGGCTCATGCCCCCAAAATCTCCGAATTCCGAATTCCGCAAAGGGTTTCTGCAAAGCATTTTTAATGGCCAGGTGAGGGAGGGGGCGTGGTTAGTTGTTGCAGACTTCTTGGTGCAAGAATCCTTTGTTCTTGCAGCTGTCTACCTAGGTCAGGTCTTGATGTTCCTGTAGACCTCCAACAAGACAAATGTTATTGTCTGTTCTGCAACTTTTTATCTCTATATGAATGGAAAAGTGTTATACCCTTAAAGGTCAGAGCCTTGAGGATGGGTTTTCCTGTGTATTTCAGGCTAGAGGCAACATTCTTAATTCAAAGCAAAAGCAGTAGAATACAAAGGTTAAAGTAAAAGAAACATTAAATATGGAGATAGACTTGTTCTCTGTTAACAGTAAGAGCAGTACCTGCAAGATCCGTTGAGGCCTGGGCTCAGACACTCGCAGAGTAACGTCCACTGCATCCTGAGGATCATAGCAAGTCACACAGACGGCCTAAAATGAAGTGGGGGGAAAGAGGCTCCGGTGTCTCAACCCACACCCGCCACTTTAGCTTACTCACTCCTATGTGCAGTTGGTTCTGTGGACACAGTGTCAATGTCAGAGGACACAACTTTGTGTTCCTCCCAGTGGTTTCCTTCACTTCCAGAGCCTCAGAAGGAAAGGGAAGGAAGACAGCATCATTAGCACCTAATATATATATGCCAGGCATGACTAGACCTTTTCCATCTGTTGGTTCCTCCAACACCCACAGAGCCATTTGGCAGATAAGAAAATTGAGACCCAGAAAATGTAAATAACCTACCCACCTTGCTTAGTCTAAATACAGAGCTAGAGTTTGGAATCACATTTAGGTATGATTGCAAAGCTCTTCACATCCTACTGTGCTGCTTCACAGGTTTCTTTCACATACGTCACATCACATCATGAATGAGTGAATGCATGAAACGTGAAATAAATCAGCTGTAAGATTAGTGTTAGTCAAATGATTTGTTAGCTTCTTTTTATATGGCAAATCTGCTTGGGCCATGGCCCTTAAGTCATTATATAAACTATAAATATTCTTTCCCATCCCTTCAGATGTCAAGGCAACACATTAGTAATTCCCATTCTTTTTTGAAAGCCACACTTAAACGTTGCCATCTCCAGCCAGGGTCGTCCAAATGGTACCAATGTTTGCATTTCCTGACAGTATCACTGCCCCGCCTAACAAGAATTGAAAGTTGGGGAAGAGTTTACCAGATCAATTTTGAATTCCCCAACAGATTTGGTTAATGAATAATGCAAATTTGTAATTCTGCAGTTTGTCCTGCCACTACAAACCATGACTATTTAACTGAGGTCACATGTCTCTGAATATGGTTCAAAGGAGACAGAGCTCATCTTTTTGGAGATAAGATTAAGTAAGTTCTTTTAAGTCACTTTGCCATGCTTCAGAATGTTTCTTCTGAAGGTGACGTACTGTCTTAGTCTAGAATGGCAGGAGCCATCCATCGGCCTCTTCCAATCTGACCTGGTTCAGTTATTTTATTGTGTGAGGAGGCCGGCTGAGATGGTGCTGGAGGCTGGACCCACAACCACCTCAGTTATCTGCATGTGGTTGGCCTTTTCTTTCTTTCTTTCTTTCTTTTTTTAATATTTATTTATTTTATTTTTGGCTGCATTTGTTCTTAGTTGCGGTGCCCGGACTCTCTAGTTGTGGCACGTAGGCTCTGTAGTTGGGGCACGTAGGCTTTCTAGTTGTGGATCTCGTGCTCAGTAGTTGCAGCACTGCTGTTCCCCTGCAGCATGTAGGATCTTAGTTCCCTGACCAGGGATTGAACCTGCAGTGGAAGGCGGACTCTTAGCCACTGGACCACTAATTCCTTGGCTTTGCTAGGATTATAAGGATGCTAGTTCTAATAAAGGCAGTCCTGCTGGACTACGAATTTGCCTTGCTTTTATTGTAGACAGTGAGATAACTTACTGGTGGAACTACAAAAGTCTACAAAAGTTGATCTCTGTGTTTATGAGTAAAAAAAAAAATGTTTTCACAAAGCTGTGAGGCTTATGTCTTTGTTTTCAGTTGAGTATGGTGAATTCTCAAGAAATTTTTTATGAAAATTAAATTAATCCAACACAGTGGTTAAAAACAGTTTTGGAATAAGAGAGAACTTGTTTCAAATCCCATTCCCCCACAAGGCTGGGTGAGAGGAGGCAAGTGACTTAACCTCACTGTGCTTTAGTTCGTTCTCTCCTTGTAAAGTAGCAGGAGGGAATTCCCTGGCGGCCAAGTCGTTAGGACTTCGTGCTTTTACTGTTGAGGGCCAGGGTTCGACACCTGGTCAGGGAACTACGATTCCACAAGCCGCACCATGCAGCCAAAAAAATAAAGTGGTAGGAATAAAACCTCCCCAATAGGACTGTTTGTGTGCTAATGAGATGTAATGCGTGTAATATTCCTGCCCACAGAGAACAGGCACTCAGTACACTGAATGTCTGGTTATTATGTGTTCACTCATTAATGGTAATTTCTGCGTTAATTTTAATCAGTTAACACCCTGGGCTTGATTTATTTGCATGTTTTCATCTTCCTTTCTTCCAGTTCTTGCTAGCAATTTCTATCAATGGTAAATGGAAGTTTAAAAGTTCTATGTTCATACAAACTTTATTTCTCTACTCCTTAGAGTGAGTTTTAGGAGTCTTCCTGTTAAATAATTTATATGATCACAGAAAGAATGAAGTCATCCTTATTATATCTCAGACTGTTTTTTATCATGGATCATTGCCTTTATTAGAGGTGACAGAAATAATTCACTTGTTCTGGAAGAGAGGCACAGTACCTGTATGACAGCACAGTACCTGGCACGTAGCAGTTGCTTAGAAAGTATTTACTGTGAGTGAATAATTAACAGATAATGAACAAACAAATGATTTAATATTTAATATTCAGGAGTCAATTTAATATTTAATTAAATTAATATTAAATGGATTGATATTAAATTGATATTAAATATATTTAATATTAAGGAGTCGACTCGTCGCAACTTCTTGATAGAAAGTGTTTTGGGGTTATAAAGTGCCCCCCCCACAAACGAGATGCATCACTGAAGCACCGAGTGTGATGTTATTGAAAGTGTTTATTGCTGAATCACTGAACGCTGAAGTAGTCAATAAACTGGGTATTTGAGTGATTTTTAAGAAGATAATGAAACTCCTGTACTGTCTTATGGTTGCAATAATTTTAAAAGAAGTATAAACGTATACTCCAGTGCTCCCTTTTGAATAAAGATGTAAATATAGTAACCCATGCAATTAAAAATAATTTTTTAAGTGTTTTTTCCTCTTCTCTTTATGGGCAGTTACTAGACAGTGTTATGGTGTGTCAGCACCTTTAGCATAGAGACCGTGTTAATTGTTTCTGAACACTCTCCAGTGCTTCATGTCATCACTCAAAACAGAAAGACTCCTTTTAATTAAGTGTCAGGAACTATCCATGAATTTTTGCTAGCATTTCTGCTAACCAGTAAGTAAGGTTAATTGACAGTCCCTAATAGAGAATCATAGAGAAATTTGTATCATATCATAATTAACATAATTTAAGATGCTGATGATGCATGAATTACCTACTCAGTCAGCATGAGTGGGGTCTTTGATCTTACAGAGAAAGTGCTCAAGTGCAGTAGTGTCCTACATAATAGATCCCTCATTAGGGTGAATTAGTATTTCTGAATGTTGCTAATTAGCAAGCCTGAGAACAAACACAAGAAAAATCAGGTTTTCCAAATTGCAAGAGTGCTAGTTAGTGTATTTGGTAAACACGGTTAGATTACCATTTTGACTGAATTCCAACCACCAAGTTTCCCGTGATCAGCAGGCAGTGACATGGTGTGTTTTACCTGCCTGGGAATAATCAGCTGTGGGCTACGTTTGTATTGAAAGTTGAGGTAAATCATATTTTAGGAAGTTACCAAGGAATAGGGATGCGGTGTCTATTTCTGAGGTATCTCTTTCTGAGGTGACTGTAGAAAGGTCCAGAACTTTAAAGAGAAAGCAATGAGGGTAACCCTCAGTTTCCCAGGCTTATTTCAGCTGATGTGGAGCCTACCCGGTGCCCACCCTTATGAGACGTGGGCTATGGACCACACACGTTTCCGTGTGTCACTTGGTGGGGAAGGACATGAAAGGGACAGAAAAAGAGTTTTTATCTTTTGTGCCAAATAGGGGGTGATTTTTTTAAATATCCAAGACAGAACCAATGATGAAGTTAGAAAGTAAGAAATAAGGAAGAGAAGCAAAAATGGGGGTTGCACCAGGCTGTAAAAGAGACGTGTCTACAGTCCTTTTCATTCTACAGTAGAGTGTCATGAAACCAAACTCACGAGGCTGGAAGGTGTGGGGTAAATGGGATGGGGTAGAACAGAAGAGGAAACAGACTGTGTCACAAGTAGTAGGAGGCAAAGTTATTGTATTTCATGAGACTTTCTGATTTTTTTCCAAAGAATTCTTATTTTACCAAAGTAATACATTTACCTACTTTTAAAAATCAAATAATGAAGATTAACATAAAATGAACCATGGACTTAAATGTAAAACATAAAGCTTTAAAACTTTTAAAGAAAATATAAGAGAAAATCTTCACGATCTGGAGCTAAGCAGAAATTTCTAAGACTTAGCGCCAAAAGCACAATCCATGAAAGGAAAATTAACAAAGTGGACTTCACGAAAATTTAAAACATTTGCTCTGCAAATTACCCTGTTAAGAGGATGAAAAGACAAGTTGCAGGCTGAGGGAAAAGATTTGCAAACCACGTAGCCAACATAGATAAAAAGACTCAAGACTCAACAGTTAAAAAAAAAATTAAATTAGAAAATGCGCAAAAGACAGAAATAAACATTTCCCTGAGGAGAGTATACAGATGTCAAATAAGCACAAGAAAAGATGTTTAAATTCACTTGCTATTAGGAAAATGCCAATTAAAACTATAAGAGATATCACTACACACCTATCAGAATAACCAAAATAAAAAGTAGTGACTTTTTTGCTTCTCTTCATTATTTCTAACTTCACAGAATGCTGGGGAGGACGCAGAGAAATGGTTTCTTGTAAGTTGCTGGTGGGATTACGAAATGATAGTCAGTCAGGAAAACAGTTTGGTAATTTCTTATAAAACTAAGCATGCAGTTACTACATGACCAAGAAATTGTATTCTTGGGCATTTATCCCAGAGGAATGAAAACTTTTGTTCATAGAAAACCTGTACACAAATGTTCACATCTTTATTGATAATAACCAAAAACTGGAAACAACCCAGATATCATTCAATAGGTGAATGGTTAGATTCTGGTACGCGTGTACCAGGGATACTATTCAGCAACAAAGGTGAACAAGTTATTGATGTGCACAGCCTGGCTGAATCTTGAGGGAATTATGCTGAGTGGAAAAAAAGCCAATTTCGAGAGGTTGCATATTACATGATTCCATTTATATAACATTCTCGAAATGACAAAATTATAGAAATGGAAATGCAGTTAGTGGTTGCCAGGAGCCACGGCGGGTGGGAGATGGGAGGGAGGGGTGTGGCTGTAAAAGGACAACATGG
Organism: Hippopotamus amphibius kiboko; assembly: GCF_030028045.1. NCBI lineage: Eukaryota > Metazoa > Chordata > Mammalia > Artiodactyla > Hippopotamidae > Hippopotamus > Hippopotamus amphibius. The sequence continues at coordinate 81,525,527 of NC_080191.1, read as the reverse complement.
GAACTCCTGGTGGTGATGGAGACGTTCAGTATCTGGACTGTATCAATGTTAACATCCTGGCTGTGATGTTGTGCTATATCTTTGCAAGATATTATCATTAGGGGAAACTAAATAAAGGGTACACAGGACCTCAGTATTATTTCTGCAGCTGCATATGACTCCACAATTACAAACTTGAATTTATAGTAGGGCACACAGGACCTCAGTATTATTTCTGCAGCTGCATATGACTCCACAATTACAAGTTTGAATATATATTTATAACTAACAAAATTGAAAGTTTAAGATAATAAAAAAAAAGTCAAGTAATGTAAGCTCTTTATATCAGAATATGATGTTTCCCTGTCTCAGCTCTCCCCCAGGACTCCTTTCCAGAAGCAACCATTTTTATTTTTCATTTATTTCTTCTGATAATTACAAATGTCCATATTTTTTCAGTAGTATGTGCATGCAGATAACTTCTCATTCATCAATTTTGAACATTTTCTATTAACTTAAAATTCTAGTAAATGAATATTTAGCTCTGTTTTTCACTGTTTCCCTTCTGCAGACCCTCCCAACCTTCCAATCTAGGTTTTATAATTTTTTGATAAGTCAGAATTCAGTGTCTGCATTATACTTGTGTATTATATTGTACTACAACTGTTTGTTTTTCAGGTAGTAAATAAATGCCCTGTTTCTTGCTGTTTTTACTTTCATAATTCTTCCCACATCTTCCAATAATCTGTCAGTAAAACTGTTCACAAGGTCAGTTGTGTCAAACAATCTAGTTCCACTGTGGTTTTAATTGGAGACCCCATCCTCCTTTCAGCCACAGACATCAGCTTCTGGCTTCCTTTTGCTGTTCTTCTAGATTGCGTTCCCAGCCTATAGGAGCTCTTGATTTTGTCTTTCTTGATGTACTCCCTATGATGGAGGGCATATCGCTGACCACCACCATCCCAGTCCTACCTGGACGGGTTACCATCTCCACCGGGTGCACGGCGACCGTCCTGCGATGCCTGCCTAGTCTCCTGAGCCGGGGTCGTCCTCTCTCTTGATTTACATCCCCATTTTGATCAGGTGCATCCCCCAGGGACATTCTTGAGGAAAAGTACAAGGAAAGAAAATTTTTTTTGAAATCTTGCATGTCAGAAAATGGCTTTTTCCCATCCTCATGCTGCTTGATAGGTTGGCCTGGTATAGAATTTCAGGCCAGAAATAATGTCCTTTTGAAATTTTGAAAGCACTGCACCCTCATGTGCTCATTTTCAGGACTGTTAAGTCCAAAGCCATTCTGATGTTTGTACATGACCAGTGGTGTGATGTTGTCTATCTTATGTTTGGAACTTTGTAGGATCCACTTTTGTGCCCAGTGTTGTGAATTTTCATTAATGATTTTCCAGGGCACGGGTGTATTTTTATCTACTACAATGGAGACTTAAGGGGTCATTTCAAAGTGGTAATTTGTGACCTTCTGTTCTAGAATGTTTGGGGGCTTTTTTTGTTTGTTTGTTTTTTAAATGATCTCCTCCCTTCATTTTCTCTATAGTCTCATGGAAATTCATTATTTAGAGGCAGGGCTTGGCAACCAACCCTCTGACTTTCTTCTTTCTTCTCCCATTTTCTACCTCTTTGTCTTTTTGTTCTATTTTCTGGGAGTTCTGGCCAATTTTCTCATCCAAACTTATCGTTTCTAAAGTTCTTTATTGTTGTGGCTGTTTACTGACTGTCGTTGCTTCCTGGTTTTATTTCACAGATGTAGTATCTTGCCTTATCTCTGTGAAGATTTTAATAACAGTGTTTTCTTTTCCTTCACTGGACGATTTCCTCAGGTATTTAGTAAACCGTAGGTGTCTCCTTGTAGTGATGTGTGGGGTCCAACAAGGGTGAGTGTATGGTTGGGGCTGGTCAGCTTGGCCTTCCCTGTGGGTGGATCTGGGCCAGCTGTTTCCTAGAGAACCTCTAGGGTCAGTACCCTCAGCTCTTTCTTCTTGGGAGGGTCAGAGTCCCCAGAGAGAACTTCTCCAGACTCCTACCTGGAGGTAAGGTCCTGCTGCCATTGTTGAGATGGTGACCGGGCCCTAGTGGGTTCTCAGCATTCGGGCTGTATAAGGTCACTTGGTACCCATGCCTGAGGGATCCCTCGTCCGAAGCCCCTGCTGGAAGAGGAGGGGAGTCTTGCCCAAGGCTGCAGGCAGACTGCACACAGCCTCCCTCATCTCAGTCACCCCACAGGTGCTGCCCTGGCTTGTCTGAAGTGTGAATTTTGTTGGTTCTCGGCTTTTCCCAGACTTGGCATAGGGTTTTCTCTCTGGTGTCAGCTAGTCAGCTGCCTCACCTGCCTGGCTGCTTTCCTACTTTCAAAACTGTGTTGTTGCTGCCTCCCCTCCTGTTCTATCCTTTTATATGTTTATGTCTTTAAAAAGTATCATCACTGTAGTTTTAGTGAGCTTTTCAGAGGGACCAAGATTAGATGTGTACGTTCAATCTCAACCCAGAAGGGAACTTGTGTCGTGTGTGTGTGTGTGTGTGTGTGTGTGTGTGTGTGTGCTGGATCGCAGTATGAAATGTATTTCTTACTGTGCCTGCAAGTCAGGCAGATTTTGAAACTGATGCTAGGCCATGCCAACCACAAAGTTGTCAAGTCTAGTCAAAGGCCAATTGTATTTTCTTTATGAAAGTCTTCTAAGGAGCTGAGGGAGTTTTCAGGGTATATAGAGCTGTTTTTTCAGAATGTGGTAGTCACAGGACAATCTAGATCTAACTCTTTTTAGGAAAAAAGAAAAAAAGATCAGCTGCACTTCCTCTGGTAGTGTATTTGAATGTACGTCTTCATTTCTGTTGTGGGTACCATGACTTTATTTGGAGTCCCATATTTTCTGCTCCACATAGAGACTGTCATAATGCCAAAAAGTAAAACAAACAGCAAGCACAGATAAGTTATGTAGGCTCTATCAATCTGTAATCTTCAATTGTGCTAACAACATTTGCATCTACTTTGGTAAAAATACACAGGAAAATGCAATTACCTGTTCAAAATATTAAAATTAGTTCTTTAGAATATTGCTTTAAAAACACAAAAAGATGTTTTATCTTGAAACCAATATATGCCACAGATATGAATACTGGGACTTTTTTCCAATAAAAACGAATCTTTTATTTTCAGAATTTTTTCCTAATACTGTAGCATTTTAATTCTACAGCCTAGAAAAAATTTCATGAGAATATATTCACAGATGGATCAGAATTTCCTAATAGCGATGTATTTTATTTCTGTCAGAATTTAGTGAGATGATTTCCTGATTCTTAATAAGAACTCACTTTTCAACTATTTCCTCCAAATCTCTTAATTCAGAATCCAGAGAACAATGGTCACATGACTGAAATCTCACACTTTGTCCCTGCTGTACTAACACTGTAAAGCCCTGGGTTAAAGGTCACATTTGGAGAAGCACAAGGGAGTGAGTATCCAAAAGTGTCGCATGAAGTTACAGTGTATCTCACTGTAATATGTTCACATTTCCATTAGTGTGCATTGTTCCTGAAGAGGAAAATAATTCTGGAGGGGCTTCTTTATTATGTTTATATGGAGTATGTGGCTAGAGAGCCCTCTTGCTCATTGTACTGATGTTAAAATTATTTTATTATTTACTAATTGTAAATTTATAGGCTTAAGAATTTAAAGTGGACCTGCAGGTTGCATTTCAACCTAAAAATAAAAGTGCAGTATACAGTATTTATTCAGCAAATATTTCCTGAGTTCTACTGTAGAAGTTATTCATTCTTTTAGTTTAAATGTATTTTGCCTCTAATTTTTGTGGATCACTAGGAGAAAATCCTATTTTATTTGTTTATTTTTTTTAATTTTTTATTATTTTTTTAAACAGAATCAATTTTGGGGAAGGGTTGGGAGGTTTTTTTTTTTTATAAATTTATTTATTTATTTATTTATTGGCTGTGTTGGGTCATTGTTGCTGCGCGCAGGCTTTCTCTATTTGTGGAGAGCAGGGGCTACTCTTTGTTGGGGTGCGCAGGCTTCTCATTGCAATGGCTTCTCTTGTTGTGTAACATGGGCTCTAGGCACGCAGGCTTCAGTAGTTGTGGCTCATGGGCTCAATAGTTGTGGCTTGGACTCTAGAGCATCGGCTCAGTAGTTGTGGCACACAGGCTTAGTTGCTCCACGACATGTGGAATCTTCCAGGCCCAGGGCTCAAACCCATGTCCCCTGCATTGGCAGGTGGATTCTTAATCACTGCACCACCAGGGAAGCCCCAAAAATCACATTTTAAAATCTTATGAAAATTAAACACTATGAGGTAAAGTTAGATTTTTTTTTTTTCACAGTAGGATCTCAGAGTATATCTAGTCATGATAGATCACCAAAACAGACAAACAAAACAGTAAAAGAGAAAACAATAAGGCCAAAATCCAGAAGTTAGCGAGTGAGCTAAACTTTGTGATCAGTCAGAGAGATGGAGTGGATGGGTATCACTCACCCTGACTAGTTCCCTTGGTAAATATTATTTTGCTTAGCCTGTTCCAGGCACACCATTCCAGGTACTTGAGATACATCACAGAACAAGATTACACTCTAGTAGGAAGATAAATAATGAACACAAACTAGTAAATTGTTTAGTATGTTGACAGTGACAAGTGCTGTGAAAAAAGAAAAGGGTGAATAAGGAGCTACAGGTGGGTGGAGGGGGAGGCATGTGGCCTTGGATAAGGTGGTCCTGGTGGTTCTCCTGGAGAAATGACATTGAGCAGAGGCCTGGGCAGCTATGGAGCCCCCAGGCCGTCTGGAGGGGAGCATCCCCGGGGGGACCCCCGGGGGTGAGGTGCTTGGAGCAACCAGGGGGCCTGGAGGGACCAGTGGGAGGGAAGCCAGATGGGAAGACTCGGGCTTTTACCCTGGGAAAAACAGGGAAACTTTTGCACAGGGAGATGTGATCTCCGTTTTAAAAGGACTTCTTTACCCCTAAGAATCCTGTTTCTTGGGCAGGTCAGCTAACCTCACTGATTTCAACCTGAAAAAAAAAAAAAAGAACAAGAAACCAATTGAAGAGGCAAAGCATTTATTTGGGATCAGAGAATTGCAATTTGGGGTACGCGTATTCAGGTAAAAACACAAATCGTGTCCTGCTTATAAGAGATGGCATCAAGGTTTTTAGTGAAAAAAAAAAAAGAGGACAATGAGGAAAGTTGTTTTTAAGAGGAGTCCACTAGCTAGATTTGCACTCCACTGATTAGTCAGGCAAAGTAGTCACCGGGTAAATCAGACCCTTCAACAGGGTTTTCTCATTCTTACTGACTTCTTGACATGCTGGCAGTCTGGCCTAGTTCATAGGTTCAGAAAATAGGATGCAAGGCAGTTCCTCCGGGATGGCTGCTCTGGCCCCATTTTAAAGGCCCCATTTACATCATTTTTGACGCCGCGCTGCAGCTCCTTCATCTATACAATGAGCACAATATTTCCAATCTGGCAATGTGATATTTTAAATTACAGCTCATCTTTGTAAACCATCTCACACACAGGGACTGAATAAATGACAGTCCTAAATCCAGTCCTAAAATCCTACATCCAGACTTTATTGAGGTCAAAAGGAAATGCTTCACTCACAAAGCCAACGTGCACCGTCAGGGTTCTGGGGATGGTATGTACACAGATGAGAAGATACAGGGAAGATGGATGCATGGATGAAGGACATGGTCTCCACCCTCACAGATCACTGTCTACCAAGGAAAGGGGCTTGTAAACAACAAATATGAGAGATATGTACCCAGAAAAGGAGGATGGGGCTGAATCAGTCCTGGGTCAGGCTGCATTTCCCCGAGGTCGAAAACTCTTGAAAGGTTTGTGGTTGGAAAGCTGGATCTGAGGCTCTAAACTCTGTCCTGCTGCCCTCATGCTCTTGGCTTCAGATAACTCAAAATCAACAGGAATTGCTAAACTGCAAAATAAAATTCTAGTTTCAACATGGCACAAGAGTTATACGCATGCTGAAATTTAAGTGATTTGTTGTAAATATTCGTGTTCTCATTTTGGGGTGCTCCTTGTTTTTGTGGTGCTCTATGCATATAACCATCTGGCCACTGCAAATTCAGCACACACAGAATGCCAGACAAAAAAAAAAACAAAGAAAGGAACGTGGATGGGAGTGTGTAGAGGGTAGCCCTTGGATGAGTAGCCAAAAGTAATGATGCTTAGACAGCACCTTGAGGAACTGTTCGTTGGCCCGTGTAGCTGGACATGAGATGAAACAGCCATATAATAAGATGAGGTGAATAAGGGCTTTCGAACTATCAGAATAAAGTCCCCCCAAATGGCAACCAGAGATGTTCCGCTTCTAATTTGTCTTGACAAATTGACTTTGACATTAAACATCAGTCGATGCAGAGGAAAAGATACTGGAAGGGAAGAGGCCAACATTTAATAGGATTTGCCTGAGTGTTGGAACTATAAACAAATGTTTCTCATTCTTTATGATTTAATTTAAAATTCAAATTTTCAGAGTTTCTAGAGTAAGCACATATTACTGTCATAATGAGAGAAAAACAAAGTTAAAATAAAAACTATTTGAAAAGGCAAAAGTCTAGAATAAAAAATATATTATCTGGAGTATTTTGGGGGGTTTCTTATCAGCATTGTGAGGACCCAGCAGCACCCAGCACAGAGCAGAAGAAAAGTCCCCAGCCAAGGACGTAGCAAAATAAAATTGTGCTGCTGCGTCAGGGCCCAGGCAGTTACTCTAAACTCCAGCTGGATTAAAGGAGATGCCTTTGAACTAGCACGTGGCTGAAGTGGAGACTAAATTTAGGGCGATATTTAAGGTGTTGGAAATGATAGTGGGGAAAAGGTAATTGAAAGATGAGCAGCAGCAGAATTGGAAAATCAATTATACCTCATGACAGGTTGTAATAAATTAGTTATCACTGCCATTGACAGTGGCCATTGTAATGTGTGTTCCTCATAGAGGAGTAGAGTAGAATCATTACGTAGTCCATTTAAATTCCCAAGATGTATTGTGAACCTGTAGCCTTCGCGTTTTTACTGTAAGAAACATATGACAGTAGTGATTTCTTTTAAGTTCTGCAACTTGGAAAGATTTTCTTCATTCTAATTGTTTTTCTATTTTTCAAATACTCTATTTCAAAAAGCGTATTTTATTTTTGTGATGGATAAAATCTTTAAAATCCTTAAGGAATTTTAAAAGTAATATAAATCATCTATAATCTCATGCCCTGATACAGCTAATTTCATTTTCACATATTCACTTCTAGCTCGGTTTTTTTTTTTAATATATACCATTGTACATAGTTATAATCAACATGACTATTTGGTTTCATATTTTAATTTTACTGAACATTCAAAAATACTTTCATACTATTGCATACTATTCATAATTATCTTTTTCGTAGCTGTGTAGTACATCAGCATGGTCAAATACTATAATTTACAGTTTCCTACTTTGGGACATCGAAATTCATACAAGCTGTCTCTCTACAATAGGCAATAATGTAATAAACATTATTACGTTAAGCTATCTTCATTTTCTTTTTGAAACTTTTTTCAAAGATAACTTCTCTGGTATAAATTATAAGATCGCTAGGGACTTCCCTGGCTGTCCAGTGGTTTGGACACTGTGCTTTCACTGCTGACGGCGCAGGTTTGATCCCTGGTCAGGGAACTAGGATTCCACAAGCCGGAAATCACTTTTTGCTACTGGCGATCTTTCCTGACTGACTTCTTTGTACATTTATATTTTGGATTTTGATCCATTCAAATAAGCTTCTTATACATTATAAATATTAAGCTTTTTTATACCTTTCAACTTTTTCCTAATCAGCACTTTCCTTTGCGTTATGATTTTGTCATTTCAGGTAGTAACATGTTCTGTCTTCATGGCCAAGGCTGTCAGCTGTCTCCTTTATAATTCCTCCTAATGACCCAACCTCAGGCTGTTACCATTTCCTCCACAAACAAAATAAATATTTTCTGCTAGGTTTTGACAGTTTGATCTTATTTTGGCCTCTGAACACGGGAGCTTCTTGTGTGTCAGAACAGTAGTGACTCTGTTGAAAGAAAACAGGGTCACAGCCTGCGAAGCAGGTCTCAGGTGGCTGAGGGGTGGAAAACAGTGGCTGAAATTCACAAAGCTAAGGCCTCCAGGCTGAACAAAAAGATGACAAAACCTGTTCCCAGGTCACCAGTTCATAAGAGACTTCTTTTTCTGTTTTTTTAAGATGTGATTATTTCCTATCGTCTTGGGAAGCACCTTACATTGTCTCAAACTGTGCAAAATACACTGATGGTACAAGGGGAAACGTGGGGATGAGCCCAATTTCTATGGCAGACTAGTCCACACACACCTGGACCCTGGCTGGGGGAAACCAGGGACGCTGTTTTCCATTTGCAGTCAGTGGTCCTTCTTGGCTGCATCTCAGAGGAGCTTTTATAAACACTGAGGCCTGGGTTCCAGCCAGTCTTGGGCACAGAGATGTGATTCTAACATGTAGCCAGGGTTGAAAACCATTGTAATCATTTCGTCAGGAAATGATTACAGTGTCCTTTTTCTCATAAACACCTGCATCTTGATGGCAAAATTTATAGTGGGAACAGGAAAACAGTCTTTGGACATAGCAGAAGTTTCCAGAATGCTCTCTTTACCGCCTCTCTATCATGTACTGTCCAAATGGTTCTTTCCAGAAACTATGGAATAGAGTTTCCAAAATGTGGGGGAACAAAGTATTTGAAAGCAAATCTTGAACAGAGCTAATGACTACGAGACAGAGCGGCCTGGGGGAGACAGAGGGCTGCCTTTTCGGCTGCTTCTCCTCCCAGCACAGACGGGGTGTGCACAGGACAGGCCCACCTGACACAGAGGCTCACCCACGGGGATCAGGGCTTGGGGAGCACCTCACTGCACCAGCACGTGGCCCTTCAGTGCCAGGTTTTTGTAGATTGGTGCCCACGTGAGCTGCTGTTCCCATGACCCACATTCCCACATACCCAGGGCAGAGGGCCAGTGCTGTGGTCGGAGAGCACAGAGCCAGCTATGGCTGGAAGCTCAGCCCCGCCTGGTGCCTCAGGGGCCATGCAGGGTTTTAAGCCTCTAGGAATCATAAGAACAACATCTGTGTTATTAACCTCACTGGAAAGAGTATGGACATCTCAAGATACTTATGAAACAGAAAGATGGCGTTTTTCCCATTTTTGTGGCTTTGAAATAGGGGGGAAATTCTCTAACTCAATCCTTACTTCAATACATGGCAGCAAAGATGTATTTCCTATTAGTTTGCTCTGACCAAACTCACAAAAAGAAAAGCTTTCTTTAGAGACTGAGAGCTTAATTTATGCCTTGAATAATTGAGTTTCGAGTGGTATAATAAAATTCCCTAATGAGACGCCTTGGCTACTGTGACAGCCATTCTCTGCCCAGCCTGTTCCTAACCAGGACGGAGAGACAGAAGGTCTTACTGGGGTACAAGATGGTTGGGAGGCGGGGTGCAGGATGGAGGTAGGGAGAAAACAGTCTTGTCATCATTTTCAACGTTCCCAGTTCCACATTATAGTGCGAACATTATGGTGTGACTACCTTTACTTTTGTGCTTATTGTGACAGCACCTACCTGTTGAAACAGTTTTCCACTAACTAACCTCATAATAATAAAAGGACCTGACTTTTACTCTATCTCATTATTTGGACTTGCATCATCGTGTTACGGTTGGTTATACTGTGTTTTCGAGTAGATGGGTCACTGATCCAGGCCTCGTTGGGTCTGCCTTCTTGTGACCTCCCCCGGGCCCCCAGTTTTCTGAGGCAAAAGCTGGGACCATGTCAGAAGCACGTCTCCCTAGAGTTCAGACGGAGAGCAGCCACATGGCTCTCTGTTGGAGGGCAGTGTAAAATACTCGTGAATTCTGCACTGGGAATGCTGAAGATTCCCCTGCTCAGTACTCCCTCTGGGGAGCTAATGTCGGGGTGTCCCATTGGGCTCCCTGTGGTGGCCTCAACCCCTCAGCCCCCCAGCCTGGACATGAGCCCCCCTTTCTCCCCGGTCCCAGGGAATGGGTGTGTCCAGGTCTCCTGTGAGGCGTGGACTGGGCCGCGATGGCCACGGTGACCACACTGCTCCAATCCGAGTCTCTCTGCACGTGGGGGTCACGTCCCTGGAGACCAGCATAGCCGTGGGCACAGCCAAGGTGAGGGAAATGCAGCGCAGGAGGAGGGAGTCTAGCTGCCAACAAGAGGGCCAGGAAGGGCGAACTGGGAGGAATCAGAGCCGAGACGTGGGGTTGACAGGGCAGCTCCAGAACCCAGCTGCCGGGGCTCAGGTTCTGATTCTGCCACTCACTTTCCGTGTGTCCTCGGGCACGTGTCGTAGCTTTTTGGCCTGACCTCCATAATCTGTAAGCAGGGTGGGGGCGGGGGGGTAATGCACGCCTCCTGGGGTTGGAAGCGATTAATGAGAGTTGTTGGGACATACTTGGATCTCCCTAGAAGGTGCCTGTTACTGTTACGGGCGGCATCATTACTGTCCCTGCGTGAAGAACTGGAAACCAGGAAGAAAAGTGTTCCCAATTCTTCTAGGTTCCTAGGGGTGCCTTAGCACATTGCTGCAGACTGGGTGGCTTGACACAACACAAATGTATCCTCCACAGCCCAAGAGTCCCCAGGTTTGAGATCAAGGTATCACCAGGCTTGGTCCCTCTGGTGTCTCTGAGGGAGAAACCACCGTGTTCTCCCAGCTTCTGGTGGGTCCTTGTCCCGAGACACGTCACTCTTGTCTCTCCTTCCATCTCCTCCGTGTTCTTGCATCTTTTCCTTTTCTGTCTTAATTATAAGGACACTCACAGGATTTAGGCCCCACCCTAATCCAGTATGAACTTACCTTGAACTTTACCTAAGTTGCATCTGCCAAAGACCCTTATTCCAAATAAGGTCATACTCTGATGTTCTGCGTGGACGTGAATTTGGGGGCAAGAATTATTCAACCCACGACCCCAACTCCGAGCAGGTTGGGATCAGATTGGAGGAAGAAATGGTGACCAGTTCCTGGAAGCATGTCGTTAAATCTTGGGCGTGATGTTTCTGTGCTGAAAGGGCTATGTTATGTGGGTGGTCAACCAAGCGAAATGGGCCAGCTGCCCTCAAGGCCGTCACTGAGTCAGAACCAGCTGTCAGGCACAGAGTTAACGGCGCCTTCTCCTTTGAACCGGGCCTCTTCCCTGGAGAGACGCTGAAGGTCCCCAGCGGCGCAGGCTGCACGCTGAGCTCCCCTGACCCACTGGCCACCCCCGCTGCCCTCGGCGTGTGCCGACACTGGGTGATGCCGCACAAAGGGCAAGGGCTTTGGGACCCTAGCGACCTGGATTCAAAGAACGTGCTCTGCAACTTACTAACTGCACTGACTGCTGTTGAGTCCTCAGGTGAGGCACTTACCTTCTTGGAGCCTCAATTCAGTGTCTAAAAACCAGGCCTATCATCACCATCCTGTCCAGTTGGTGTAAATAAGAAACTGGTATACGCAGAAGCTTCGTCTAAGTGCCTGGCATGCATTTCAGTGAGGGGCTGCCATTATGATTGTTATTGTGAGGGGGTGGTTCTGGAGAACCCCCTCAGGAGGCTTGGGGGCCAGAAGGCCAGAGGGACCACACCAAGAGCTGTGAAGATCCATCTGCATCCCTTCCCCATGCCACCCCCGCTCCCAGCACATGATAAACTCAGGAAACGCACAGTGAATCGTTGAATGGTGCACCAACTGCATTCCGGATGTGAGCACTGCTCCAGTGAACGGGCCTCCCACAGACTTTCAGGCCCCGTAATCCAACCAGGACAGCCCGTGGCAAAGTCTCCTTCTTTTGTGATGTAGCAGATGATCACTAATCAGGGCAGGAGACAGAAAGCAGTTTTAGCCCCTTATTTATGTCAACATTTAAAGAGGCTCAAATTATGGGAGTTTAAGGGTGGCCTAGTGTTAGGATTCCAGCAGGAAACTGCGATCCTGCAAGCTGCACAGCCAAAATAAATAATAAAAATAATAAAGAGGCTCAAATAATATTTGGAGGCTGCATGACTCTTCTCTCCTGAGTGCACTGTTGTTACTTTATTACTAGGATCATACATGTCCATTGTAGAAATTTTAGAAAATATAGCCAAGCAGAAAACAATAAAATCATTCTTAATCCCGGATAGAGATTGTTTCTTTAATAATATATTGTGACATTTTTCTAGTCATCAGTCATCATTTTTAACAGATTCTTAATATTCCATTAAGTAAACCTACCAATATTTATTTAACCTGCTCCTCGATACCAGGAATTTTAACCTGCTTTCAATATTCTGTTACTGAAAACAAAGCTGCAGTGATATGATTAGTCTATTAATTTTATAAATTCTTAGTAATTTGGTGTTTGTTGTAACCTTGCCTCCTTTTCCAAACTTTGCAATTAAACTGAAAGTCATTTTGCTCAGTTTATGGGAAACTGATTTTTTCTTTTTTTCTTTCTTTCTTTTTTTTTTGACTGCGTTGGGTCTTGGTTGCTGCACGCAGGCTTTCTCTAGTTGCGTAGACTGGGGGCTACTTTTCATTGAGGTGCACGGGCTTTTCATTGCAGTGGCTTCTCTTGTTTCATAGCGCGGGCTCTAGGTGCACGGGCTTCACTGGTTGCAGTACTCAGGCTCAGTAGTTGTGGCCCACAGGCTTAGTTGCTCTGCAGTGGCATGAGGGATCTTCCTGGACCAGGACTTGAACCCATGTCCCCTGCATTGGTAGGCAGATTCTTAACCACTGTGCCACTAGGGAAGTCCCGGGGAACTGATTTTCTTATCCAGTCCGGGAATCTGCTCTCAGCTTTGGCCGTGCTGTCCTCAGCAAGCTCTGTCCTGGGCTGCCCGTGCCCAGTAACCGACAGGGAGTCAGTGTTCTTGGATCCAAACACTTAGCACAGTCATTCAGGCTGTGGGGCTCCAGGAGTAGAGGCCTTGGACTTCGAGCTCTGTGTATACAGGCCAGTTCATTAAATGCCCAAAAACTGCTTTCCTAACTCCAAACAGCTGTTATTTAAACTCTGGCTGTTAGTTTCAAAAGAATTGGATGAAAGAGTATGAGTGGATCAACACAAAGCCATCACCTCTACTGGGAAGAAAGTGTGTCAGCAGCCCATTTCCCCATGGTAACAGCTCAGAAAGGCAGTCATGTCAAACCACATAAAATCAGTGAGGCTGTAAGAAAAAGAGAAAGAATAATATTGGGGAAAACAATTGGTTGGCCTTGTAAGTGTTGATTTATAAGCCAAGTCTGTGAGTTCCTCCCATCCCTACATGAGACCATTCAGTAACAAGTTTTAAATTGCTGCTGTGCTGTTACCTAACTGGCCCTTTTCTCTTGCAGCTGACACGGCACTTGGCACCGATGACGTGTATGATGACAAAGGATGCCAGTGTGACGTGTCCGTGGAAGACCTCACCCCACCACTGAAAACTGTCATCCGTGCGATCAGGTTGGTGAAAACCTCTGACAAAATGATTCTGAGACCTCCTTCTCATTATCTGAATCACTGTGTGGCTAAGTTCTCTTTCCTGCAGGTAAATGTCCTGGAATAATTCCTTTCTCATTTCCTATTCATCCACACGCCTATTAAATTTTGAAATAATTTCTCTTAATACAAAACTTGACTTGGTTCAACACGAGAGGTGTTATAAAAGGTGGGTGGGATTTGAAAAGCCAGGCCATGGGCTTCCTAGGTGGCATAGTGGTTAAGAATCCGCCTGCCAATGCAGAGGACATAGGTTCGATACCTGCTCCAGGAAGATCCCACATGCCACGGAGCAACTAAGCCTGTGTGCCAAAAAAAAAAAAAAAGAAAAGAAAAGCCAGGCCATGCCGGACAGATTACATGAGAATTGGCTTGCTGTGGGAATTTGTTGCTTTAAGGACATCTGTGTATAGACATAAGTGGATTTTTAAATTATTTTTATGACTTGATACTTCAGTCTGTGTTCTGTATTTCATGTCAAAGAAGAGCCCTGCTTTGCTTCTCAAAGCAGGTTGTGTTCTGAACACGGGAAGCCTGCGTGCTTTGCAGGGGGTTGCTGCCGTCATACTGAAATATAATTGTGAAGTCTGACGGTAACTCATTTCCTCTGCTGATGGCAGAAAACTGAGAGTGTGTCCAGAGCACGTTGTATTCATATTTCCAGGATCCGCTTCCCCAAATAATCTAGGCTCAGGACTAAGTGAACTGCCACTGTTCAGCCCACCCAGTTTAATCCCTTTGGGAGAATGTGTATCTGTCAGGGAATGCCAAGTGGCTGTTTGCAAAGAAATGCCTCTGCTCTTTTTGGCTTTTCCTGCCTTACCAGAAAGCCTGAGGAAAGCTGAAAATATCCAACCCAGGTTAGCTACCCAGATACTCGTTCTAAGCTCAGACATCAATATGTACTTCTGGTTTGAGCATCCTGTTAGACATTGCTGTACTCTGTGGTCAGGGCTCACTGGGAGAGTAGAGGTGAGTATAAAGATTTCGGTAAATGTTCTCAAGGGCAAAGAAGATCATGATATGATGAAACTGTGTACCCAGAAGGTGCTTAAACGTTATGTGTAGCAGCCACCTAAACAGAAGTGAAGTTAAGCCTAGTTACTTCCCTCTAGAACCTGCAAGCAACAGCCCTGTGGATGGGGACCGTCCTGTCCTGTGTGAACCGGGCCTCTTGTTTCCTCATGACTGTTACGGACACGCCTTGTCTTTCTCCCAAGTGTCCCAGTTTGGACAATTATATGATCGCCCTGCCCCTGGGGATCCTAGAAGCCTTGGGTAATATTTAGTCCCAGAAAACCCAAGGATATGTAGCAAAATGAGGTCTGCAGACTTCAGTTAAAGGGGTGGAAAGGATCTATCCTGCACCATCCAGCACTGTAGGCACTGGACACACGAGGAGATTCAAATTTGAATTAATTAAAATGGAATAAAATGTAAAATTGAGTTCATCAGTGGTACGGCCACATTTAAAGTGTTCAGTGGCCACATGTAGCTAGTGGCTTCCGCATTGGGCAGAGAAGACATAGTATGTTTCCATCATAGCAGAAAGCTCTACAGAACATTGCTGGCCTAGAGATGACCTCAAAATTCTTTCCATCCATTGCTTACAGCCAGCAGAGACCCTTGGTCTAATCTGCAGCAAGTATAGTAAAATCTTATCTAAGGTACCAGATTAAGTTTCCTAAAAGTCATACTTAACCCAATTTGTGTCATTTCCTGAGAACTGCTGAAGGTCTCTGCTTTTGCCTCACAACCTATACAAAGAATCATGAGCTGCAAGAAAGAAAACGAAATAAGTTTATTCTGCCAGGTCAACACTTTAGCAGCAGCTTGCAATTTACTTTGTTATACCTTCCTCTTGAAGCTTGACTGATTTTTGTAAAGTCCTTTGCAGAATTCCCTTGCTTTTCAGAATGCTTTCTTGGCTCTTATTTTTAACAGGACTTTATTATTTACACATCTTTCCTTTTTGTGGATTTCAGAAGCTTTCTGCTTGGTACTTCATAACTCTTGATGGGGTGTTTTCTTCCCTGTATCCCAACTCTGCTTAGTGGGTTTTTTTTTTTAATCACTTCTAAGTTCCATTTAAAATTGTTGGATTCTATAAAAAACATAATAGCTACACTCAATAGGTAATAACTTAATTGGAAATCTTTGACTCACAATAGAACTTAATTTCTAAAAATTAAGAGACCAGCCAATGCAATTAGCAGTTCTGAAAAGGATTTGCAGATATGTCCTTAAATCATATGCAAAAGTGCCCTTTTCCTGAGTTTAATTACATAACAAACTAAACATCAATTGACTAGAATGTTTTTGCCAGAACAAGTCCACTGCCCACAGCGTACCTGAAATAGGATTTTATATGCATGTTACTGACTGCAAGTGTGAACCGTCTATTACTCATCTCTAAAATGGCGAGTTTGTTTTCGGCGTTTTCCCTGTTCTCTTTTGGTTGTTTAGATTATTTAATAGGACTATTTGAACATGACTTTTGTCTTCCAGTAGCTCTTACAATAATAATAGTTTTTCCTAAGAGGCAAATTAAAATTAAAATATGTGACAGAAAATATGTATTCCACTTTGAAGATGACAGCATGGAAAATGATATTACATTCACAAAGAGTGAAGTAGGAATTCTTATTTTCAGTTATTAATATTTATTAAGCATCTGACACTTCCTAGTTATTTTTGAGAATAAATATTCTCAGGCAATGAGATGACTAAGGTCACTCCCCAAACTCATCTGGATTCCATTACCCAACTGCACTTTGAGACTTGTTTTTAATTAATGACATCACTCTTTATAGTAGCAAACAGCAGCTATTCTTAGACATTTCCAAACTATGGCTTAAAAGACAAAAGAATACTTTGTTTTGTATAGTTTCTCCAGGATTACCACAGATTATTTTCAGAATATTATTTAGCTGGAGTGCATGAAGTTGTTGGAAATGTGTTTTCAGACTCATCTCTGGGGGTGAAACTGAGCTTATTTTTAACAGAAGTTCTATATCTCATTAATGATTTAATTCAAACAATGTTAAGTTTCTTTTCATCCACTCATATAAATTAATTTCTAGATATAAAAATGAAATTAGCAGGAAAGTAAACAGATTGACAAGCAAATTGATAAACTTTTTTTGCCATTATTTTTTTAATTTATTTTGTTGAAGTACAGTTGATTTACAATGTGTTACAAATGGATAAACTCTTGAACATACTACGCACTCACTTCTCACTATACAGCTGACCCTTGACCAGGGCAGGAGTTGGGCCACCAACCCCACCCCATGCAGTCGAAAATCTGCATGTAACTTATATGAATCCTCACAAACTTAACTACCAATAGCCTGCACTGACCAGGAGGCTTCCTGATAACATAAGCAGTCAATTAACACATATTTTGTATGTTATATGTAGTATATACTGTATTCTTACCAAAAAATAAGCTAGAGAAAAGAAAATGTTATTAAGAAAATCACAAGGAAGAGAAAATACGTTTACAGCGGTATACTGTATGGTAAGTATGCTTACTAGATGAGTCGCTGTCTGTCAGCACCTACAATGAAATTGTCTTATATGGTACAAAACTCTGTAGATATTATATGTGTTACTAACACTGGACATCAAAAACCAAGAGGTAACGTGGAAGAGAAATTCATATTTATCTACTTGCATGAGATTCATGCACCAATAATGAAGACGCAGCAATATGATTGCTTCAAGGCAGTCCAGCTTATGCACTAATGAGTGAATCGTTATTGAAAATTTTGTGGCTCACAGTATCACACTTATATCCGTAAGACAGTATTGAAACAGTGTTAGATTCTTTTTAAAAAAAACACTTCCCTGTGGTGATAGGTTGATAAGCAGTTTCTCTGATTATGAGAGAGAGAGGCATACTGTACAGTAGTGAAATTCTTTGAAAGTAACGTTACAAATTGGGAAGAATAACATATTATAGATTTTATATTAAATATCACTCATGCCTAGGTAAGGATAGACTAGTATCTACATACATTTTATGCATGATGTGGCTAACTTTTTCTTAACGTTTTCAACATTTCCAGGCTACACAGTTCATTTGTTTTTTTTCATATTGTTGTGAATCGCCAAAATTTTTTCCAGTATATTTATTGAAAAAAATCCACATATAAATGGACCCAAGCAGTTCAAACCCGTGTTGTTCAAGTGTCCCCTGTGTTATGGTGTATTCAGTTGCTTGGGTTGCCATAACAAAATACCACCGACTGGGGGCCTTAACCACCAGAGGTTTATTTTCTCACAGTTCCGGAGGTTCCAAGTCCAAGGCAAGGCATCCACAGGGCTGGTTTCTTCTGAGGCCTCTCTCCTTGGCCTGCAGAGGGCCACCTTCTCACTGCATCCTTACGTGGTCTTTCCTCTGTATGTGTCTGTCCAAATCTCCCTTCTCATAAAGACGGCAGTAAGAGTGAGTTAGAGTCTGTGCTAACATCTCATAGTAACTTATTCATCTCTGTAAAGGCCAGGCCTCCAAACACAGTCACGTTCTGAGGTCCTGGGCTTTAACATATAAATCTGGGGGGACACGTTTCAGCCCATATGGAAAGACACCAGTTTTTCTATCACTGTTTAGAATATATTTTCTCAGGCACAGTATCAAAATTTTCAGATTAAAAATAAGCCCATCAATTACTTGGATACTCCTTGGCAATATCAGACATCTGGGAATGTCTGAAGAGATTGACTGGCTTGCCTTTCAGGCTTGCACTTGGCATTATGTAAACACAATGTAAGTGTGAGTCTTGGGCAAATTTTCTAGCAAAAATTAGGATATGCTCATGTATTTGAAATAAGTAAATTTTAAAATTCGTAGTCAGTACACCTCTACATTTATAAAAGGGTCTTGGAGTCATCATTTTTTAAAATACAAAAGAGATGTTTTTTTTTCCCACCGCACAGGCTGGATAAATTCTCAGATATACACAGCAGGACAGCACACGCGTGCTGTGTACAGGCCTGGGCGGCTGGGGAAGCAGCTTGGTCTTTTGGAACCTTGTTGGCGAAGCTCTCCTGCTTCTCACCAGTATTTTTTCATAGAATCACTACATCTAGGATCAGGGCCGCTCCTAATGAGATCCTCAGCAACAGTGGTTCTTGTTTACATAACCACGTTTTCTGTCAGTCATTGAGAAATGAATCAGAATACAGTGCAACCTGTTCTCCTTGTGAGGAGAACCAAAACAAGGCGATGGAGATTACTCATTTGTGCAGAAGAGGTGGCCCAGAAGCTGCGAGGTGTATCCTGTTCCTTAGTCTCCTGGTAGTTCTCTGCCATGACCTCCACACGCCCCCCACCCCCCCACCCCCGTCTTGCTGGACACGATCTCTTATCTCCTGGGCAGAACCAGCCTTCCAGGGAATCAGATGAATAAATGAGGTCTGGGGTGAAACTCAAAGAATCTTTTCTTTAATGTGCATTTTTTAAATTGAAGTATAGTTGATTTACAATGTTGCATTAATTTCTACTGTACAGCAGTGAGTCACTTATACTATATACACATTCTTTTTGATATTCTTTTCCATTATGGTTTATCACACGATATTGAATGTAGTTCCCTGTGCTCTACAGTAGGACCTTGTTGTTATTCCAACCTATATATAATAGTTTGCATCTGCTAACCCCAAACTTCCAATCCTTACTTGAAGTGGCAGCCTGACTTTACCAGGCCCCACTAGCTAATTCTACATGCCTCCCACCCCCCAGGGCTGCTCAGGAAGATGGTCCAGGAAACCCAGTGGCCACTGTGGACCTGGGGCAACTCACGTCACCTCTCTGTGGCGTCATGGATGACATGGGGCTGGGGAGGGGGTGGTGCTGACCTTTGTTGCGGTGAGGATTACATGGGTTACCACGTGCAGAACACCGAGTGCTGCGCCAGCGTCGGATCCCAGGGCTCTGGGCCACCCCACCCCCTGCCCAGCTGCCGCCCATCCTCCGCTCAGGCCAGACCCACTCCTCTCTGAGCTCCATCTGATGCCCTGCCCGCCATGTGAAAGGAGAGCTTCTTTTTCATATCTGGGGGTGCCTGCCTGCCTGCACCCCGCTCCCTGGAAGCGCCTCTTGTTTCCCCTGGAGGTTTCCTCCTCACCACGCCCTGCGCTGAGGACTCGCCCAGAGCAACGCTGCCCCTTGGAGCTGAAAGGGAGATTTCTCCACCCAACACGAGCTCCTCTGGGTGACTTGCTGACCTGCAGGCTCCTTCCCAGGAAGTCTGAGGACCTGAGAGGTGGACGTGAATCTCCTCTGCCACCCCCACCCACATGGGCCTCGGGACACCCTTTAAAGACCCTCCCAGGGGTCGGTTCCTACATGAAATAACATGTATCAATCAGCTTTTCCTGTGCATCAGGCTCAGGGGCAAATAATGAGGAAGATGCCCCTGCTCAGAGCAGGGAGGCACAATTATGTGGGTCCTGGAGTGTGTGTCCAGGCAGCTGCAGTGACCAAGAACCAGGGACTGGGAGGAGGCGCGGGGAGGACAGGCCAGACCACCCAGAGGCACAGGAGCTGGTCCAGCCGGCAGGAAGGTGAGAAAGGGGCTTCCACGTGCACTTGACGTGGAGACGGCGCATTGCTGTGAGTGTCATCTGAGGCGCCACCCAGCAGGCAGGTGGACCCCTGCATCTGAAGCCCAGGAGAGAAGCCTGGGACCAGGACAAACTTGGTGATCATCAGCGCAGATGTGGTTTCCAGAAGTGTCCCCGGGAGAGCGTGGAGGAAAGAGAGACGGTGGTCCTCACAGAATCTCCGGCTCAGGAACCGTAAGGAGCTGCCGAAGGAAGAAGGCGCTGGTGGAGACGGACCCGGGGCAGCCAGCCAGACGGAACCAGGAGATGCAGTGGAGGACGAGCCCAAGGACAGCATTGGGAACAGGAGGCAGGGTCCACTGTGCTTAAACGCTGCTGAGAGGTCAAGAAGAGAAAGAGTGAGAAGGTCCTTGGAAAGTGGCAACAAGGATGTCACCGGGAACTTTGGAGAAAAACTCAATAGAGGCAAAAAAGGTTGAAGCCAGATTGCAAATACATGTTTTCAAATGATCGATGAGAATCTTTCACTCTAATAGGAACATAGATGAGGTGTCAAGAATTTGTTCGTAACTAGCGAAGACTCATCAGCTCTTCTAAAATTGCTCTGATCTGGTCAGCCAAGAGAGGAGCCACCCATGACTTGTCAGTTTCTGAGGGGGGTGTGCAACCCGGGGCGAGTGCTGAGGTTTTCCAGTTTTCTCACCCTGTGTTCCTCCTATTCCAGGAGGTGTGCACATTCTCTCACCGGCATCAAAAATGCATTCTCAGCTCTGCATCCTTCTTAAACCTCACGTCAAACTTCAGACGAGAATACTCCACAAATAGAGAAGAAGAAGCATGTGTTTTCCATTGTGGGTTTTTGTTAAATCCACAAGCTGTTTAATCACCACCAGTCCCTAACTTTGCTGGTGGCACCTGTGCTATTTTAGCAAAGGTGATGAGGCTTTGCAAGTCACCATGAAGACACTCTTGACAACCAGGTCTGTGACACGTGACAGTACAGGACGCTGCTGGGGAATGCTTGTGATCAGTTAGCACAGATTTTTGAATCAGCTAATATACTCCCTGGAATATTCTTTTTGTTGTTTCTGTTTTGAAGATAATTGCTTGTGACCACATTTTGCCTTGAGGCTGCATTAAACCAGTGTGTTCAATGAAAGTGCACTTACTTTGCAGCATTTAATTTTTAACCTTTTATTTGAATATAATTTAAACCAAATCTCCTATTCATTGCTGAGACCAAAACTATTCAAGAGCAACCAACATGTATGGGCACTTTGTTTACTTATTTGTTTCACACTTTAAAGTTTATGCAGGATTTATACTCCTAGGAAAATAAAATTCCCAAATTTAGTTACCATATTAGTGCTCACAAAATCCTAGGAAGCAAAGTTACCCATTTGTAGACTTGCTCAGATCCAGAAGTTCTTGCTTGGATTTTACTAGTCTTATCTCTTTAGAAGAAAACCAAACAGAATGAACAGAAGAACCTACTAAATCCTGAATATAAAACAATATTAAACATTAGAAGAACCCTTCTCCCAGTGGTGGAAACAATATGACCCCAGAACTTTCCTGACCCCTAAGTCAGCCAAGTGAGGTATCTGCCTGCCCCTTTAGTGAAGACATCTGGTAGACTGTATACAATGGAGCTACTTTATATCTCTATGAAGAGCTGAAAGCAAGAAAATGAGATTGGCCAGTGCATCCAGGCAGCCCTGGGGTTCCTTAGTCACTGGCTAGTAGCACCGTCTGTGAGGACAGGAGGATAAAGGACTCTCCTTATATGATTCTATAACTAGTTTCAAAGAGTTTCAAAGTCTGGATACAGTATACACAAACGCAGACTTGTATTACTGAATCATGATTACGTGTTAACAGGAAAATAACATTAATGAATCATCCAACAAGTGATCCCCACGTCTTCGGCAGTGATCCAAATTATCAAGCTCTACAGGTCTAGTTATCTGCCAAATTCGCTCCATGATTAGTACCACCCCTTCACTGGTCTCTAAAAGGCTCGAGAAGCCTGCCTTGGGAGAGATTCAGTGACCTGAGGCTCTGGGTCATTTCCAGGACAAGCCCCAGGACCGCTGCTTTTCAGGCAGATAGATGCTGCATTTCTCATGGGGCGGGGCAGGGAGGGTAGTGCTGGTAAGAATCAGGGGATTGAATTTGCTGAACAGGGAAAGAGGTGGATATGGAATACACGTCAGTAAAGGAAATGGACACATGCACCGACATAAAGTAAGGGGGCAGGGGCACATCAAACCAAAAGCATGAGATCTAGGAACATAAAGGAGCCATTTCTGACCCCTGAGAAACTTGATCATCTATCCCTAGAGGTGGGGTGCAGAGCGGGAAAAGTCTGGGCTGCACACTCCTCTCCTGCTTGTCTGCCTGGCCTCCAGCACGGAGCCTGGCACGTCATAGGCACCCAGTGAGTGTGTGGTGAGTGAATGATTTGGTCCCTCTCACCAGCCTCATACAGGGAAGCAGCCACACTGAGCTCCTCAGGGGTCCCAGGCTCTGGGAACATGGCTCCTGAGTCCTGTTAGAGTTCCTAGCGTGGGCACTGTTCTTTCTACTAGGACACTGGAGAGGGAAGGACGGGACCAGGTGGTCCCTGGAGGCTTCTTCAGCTCCACCAGCTCCCTCCCAGCAAAGTCAGGGCCCTCACATGCAGGTAGTTGGAGCTCGATAAATATCTATTGAAAGAATGAATGGACCAGTCACCCGGCACTTCCTCTCCTTTCCAAGGCAGTCCTTGAGAAGCTAATGTGACTTGTTATCTGGCTGTTGCGTGGAACTGCAGGTCTTACTCTGGAAGAGGGGGCAGGAAGCACTGGGTTCTGACTGGGGACCTGACACCCTCCCCCTGCCCCTGCCACGGTCACATTGCCTCGTGGGCATGATTTGTGTGACTCAGAAAACGACACAAACCCGCCGTCACTTCTTCTCGTGGAGGCAGGGCATGCGGAGGTCGTTCTACCCCCCACCCCCACCCTAGTCCTCCTCCTGTCAGTCGTTCTCAACCTGGGCTGCAGGTTCGAATCACCTGAGGAGGTTTATAAAGTCTCTGGACCGATTAAATGGTGTTTCTCGAGGTGGGACCCCGGCTACCTAGCTGATTGCAAGGAGCAGCGGGGCTTGGGGATGCTGCTGTCTTTACAGCCCATCAAACTGCCTCTGGGGTTCACAGTCGGCTGAGCCCTCCGCCCACATGAGGTTTGGCTGTTGGCCACTCGTCTGTCTGTCTGGTGGTGGCACAGTCAATACCACTTCTGTTTTCTAGTTGTTCTTATCTCTGCATATTCATATGCAGGGTTTTTACCCTGACTTAGACGCCTGGGTCGAGGCTTTTGCAAGATTCTGTAACTCATGGCAGCACAACAAATGCACCTACACTTCCTTATAAGTGCACATGTGTTGTGTGTATATATAGCTATATTCCACCCGGGGTTTAACTTTGCTTTGGTTATTTCTTCATGCTCACAAAATTGCTTGAGCAGATTTCTTCAGTTTCAAGCCAGTTGCCAGTTTAGATTTGTGATGAATCTCTTGCCCCCTCTAGTGGTTGCACAGGGGTATGTCCGCTTCGAGCGTAGGTTTCCTCCTGGACGCCTAGCTGCTTAGGTACCCACAGCAACAAAGGAGATGCTTCAGGGTCTTTTGCTCTTTGCTGCTGTATTAGCTCAAGGGGTGCAGTTTGCCCTCACAAGGATAAGTGTAACCTACTCCCCCGCCTTCCATCCTCCTCCAAAGGACCTTCCAGGAGGACCTTCCAGCAACAGTAAGAACAAGCCATTCAAGGGCAGACAGCAGTATCAAGCAGTATCAGCAGTATTTCATCTTGTGGAACTGAAAATCACAGCCACAGAAAGACAGAGAAAATGAAAAGGCTGGGGACTTTGTACCAGATGAAGGGACAGGATAAAACCCCAGAAAAACAACTAAATGAAGAGATAGGCACCCTTCTGGAAAAAGAATTCAGAATAATGATAGTGAAGATGATCCAGGACTTTGAAAAAAGACTGGATGCAAAGATCGAAAAGTTTACCAAAGACCTAGAAGAATTAAAGAGCAAACAAACGGAGATATGCAACCCAATAACTGAAATGAAAAATACACTAGAAGGAACCAATAGCAGATTAACTGAGGCAGAAGGGCTAATAAGTGACCTGGAAGACAGAATGGTGATAATCATGGATGCAGAAAAGAATAAGGAAAAAAGAATGAAAAGAACTGAAGACAGCCTGAGATACCTCTGGGACAATGTTAAACACACCAACATTCGCATTATAGGGTTCCCAGAAGGAGACGAGAGAGATAAAGGACCCGAGAAAATATTGGAAGAGATTATAGTTGAAAACTTCCCTAACATGGGAAAGGAAATAGCTACCCAAGTCAAGGAAGCGCAGAGAGTCCCAGGCAGGATAAGCCCAAGGAGAAACACGCCAAGACATACAGTAGTCAAACTGACAAAAATTAAAGACAGAGAAATGTTATAAAAGCAACAAGAGAAAAACGACAAATAACATACAAGGGAACTCCCATAAGGGTAACAGCTGATTTCTCAGCAGAAACTCTGCAAGCCAGAAGGGAGTGGCACAATATATTTCAAGTGATGGAAGGGAAGAATCTACAACCAAGAACACTCTACCCAGCAAGGATCTCATTCAGATTCGACAGAGAAATCAAAAGCTTTCAGACAAGCAACAGCTAAGATTCAGCACCACCAAACCAGCCCTACAACAAATGCTAAAGGAACTGCTCTAAGCAGGAAACATAAGAGAAGACAAGGACCTACAGAAACAACAAAACAATTAAGAAAATGGTAATAGGAACATACATATCGATAATTACCTTGAATGTAAATGGACTAAATGCACCAACCAAAAGACACAGACTGGCTGAATGGATACAAAAACAAGATCCATATATATGCTGTCTCCAAGAGACCCACTTCAGACCTAGGCACACATACAGACTGAAAGTGAGGGGATGGAAAAAGATATTCCATGCAAATGGAAATCAAAAGTAAGCTGGAGTAGCAATACTCATATCAGATAAAATAGACTTTAAAATAAAAAATGTTACAAGAGACAAGAAAGGACATGACATAAAGATCAAGGGATCCATCCAAGAAGAGGAGATAACAATTATAAATATATATGCACCCAATATAGGAGCACCTCAATACATAAGGCAAATGCTAACAACTATGAAAGAGGAAATCGACAGTAACACAATCATAGTGGGGGACTTTAACACCCCACTTACACCAATGGATAGATCATCCAGACAGAAAATTAATAAGGAAACACAGGCTTTAAATGACACAATAAATCAGCTGGATTTAATAGATATCTATAGGACATTACATCCAAAAACAGCAGATTACACATTCTTCTCAAGTGCACGTGGGACATTCTCCTGGATAGATCACATTTTGGGTCATAAATCAAGCCTTGGTAAATTCAAGAAAATTGAAATTGTATCAAGCATCTTTTCTGACCACAATGCTATGAGATTAGAAATCAATTACAGGAAAAAAACTGTAAAAGACACAAACACATGGAGGCTAAACAATACACTACTAAATAACCAACAGATCACTGAAGAAATCAAAGAGGAAATCAAAAAATACCTAGAGACAAATGACAATGAAAACACAACGATCCAAAACCTATGGAATGCAGCAAAGACAGTTCTAAGAGGGAAGTTTATAGCAATACAATCCTACCTCAAGAAACAAGAAACATCCCCAATAAACAACCTAACCTTACAGCTAAAGAAACTAGAGAAAGGAGAGCAAACAAAACCCAAAGTGAGTAGACGGAGAGAAATCATAAAGATCAGAGCAGAAGTACATGAAATAGAGACAAAGAAAACAATAGCAAAAATCAATAAAACTAAAAGCTGGTTCTTTAAGAAGATAAATAAAATTGATAAACGTCTAGCAAGAATCATCAAGAAAAAGAGGGAGAGGACTCAAATCAATAAAATTAGAAATGAAACAGGAGAAGTTACAATGGACACCGCAGAAATAAAAAGCACCATAAGAGATTACTACAAGCAACTATATGCCAATAAATTGGGTAACCTGGATGAAATGGACAGATTCTCAGAAAAGTATAACCTTCCAAGACTGAATCAGAAAGAAATAGAAAATATGAACAGACCAATCATGAGTAATGAAATTGAAACTGTGATTAAAAATCTCCCAACACACAAAAGTCCAAGACCAGATGGATTCGCAGGTGAATTTTATCAAACATTTAGAGAAGAGCTAACACCCATCCTTCTCAAACTCTTCCAAAAAATTGCAGAGGAAGGAACAATACCAAACTCATTTTATGAGGCCACCATCACCCTGATACCAAAACCAGACAAAGATACTACAAAAAAAGAAAACTACAGACCAATATCACTGATGAATTTAGATGCAAAAATCCTCAACAAAATACTAGCCAACAGAATATAACAACACATTAAAAGGATCATACACCATGATCAAGTGGGGTTTATCCCTGGAATGCAAGGATTCTTCAATATACACAAATCAATCAATGTGATACACCACATTAACAAACTGAAGGATAAAAACCACATGAGCATTTCAATAGATGCAGAAAAAGCTTTTGACAAAATTCAACAGCCATTTATGATAAAAACTCTCCAGAAGGTGGGCATAGAGGGAACCTACCTCAGCATAATAAAGGCTGTATATGACAAACCCACAGCAAACATCATTCTCAATGGTGAAAAACTGGAATCATTCCCTCTAAGATCAGGAACAAGACAAGGATGTCTGCTCTCGCCACTACCATTCAACATAGTTTTGGAAGTCCTTGCCACAGCAATCAGAGAAGAAAAAAAAATAAAAGGAATCCAAAATGGAAAAGAAGTGAAACTGTCACTGTTTGCAGATGACATGATACTATACACAGAAAATCCTAGAGATGCCACCAGAAAACTACTGGAATTAATCACAGAATTTGGCAGAGTTGTGGGATACAAAATTAACACACAGAAATCTGTTGCATTTCTATACACCAACAATGAAAGATCAGAAAGAGAAATTAAGGAAACAATCCCATTCACCACTGCAACAAAAAGAATAAAATACCTAGGAATAAACCTAACCAAGGAGGTAAAAGACCTGTACTCAGAAAACTATAAGATGCTAATGAAAGAAATCAAAGAAGACATAAACAGATGGAGGGACATACCATGTTCTTGGATTGGAAGAATCAACATAGTGAAAATGACTATGCCACTCGAAGCAATTTACAGATTCAATGCAATCCCCATCAAATTACCAATGGCATTTTTCACAGAAGTAGAACAAGAAACTTTACAATTTGTATGGAAACGCAAAAGACCCCGAATAGCCAAAGCAATCTTGAGAAGGAAAGACGGAGTTGGGGGAATCAGGCTTCCTGACTTCAGGCTATACTATAAGGCTACAGTGATCAAGACAGTATGGTACTGGCACTAAAACAGAAATATAGATCAATGGAACAGGATAGAAAGCCCAGAGATAAACTATGGTCAACTAATCTATGACAGAGGAGGCAAGGATATACAATGGAGAAAAGGCAGCCTCTTCAATAAGTGGTGCTGGGAAAACTGGACAGCTACATGTAAAAGAGTGAAATTAGAACACTCCCTAACACCATACACAAAAATAAACTCAAAATGGATTAAAGACCAAATGTAAGGCCAGACACTATAAAACTCCTGGAGGAAAACATAGGAAGAACACTCTTCAACGTAAATAACAGCAAGATCTTTTTTAATCCACCCCCTAGAATAATGGAAATAAAAACAAAAATAAATAAGTGGGACCTAATGAAATTTCAAAGCTTCTGCACAGCAAAGGAAACTGTAAGCAAGATGAAAAGACAACCCTCAGAATGGGAGAAAATATTTGCAAATGAATCAACAGACAAAGGATTAATCTCCAAAATATATAAACAGTTCATCCAGCTCAATATCAAAAAAAATAAACAACCCAGTAAAAAAATGGGCAGAAGACCTAAATAGGCATTTCTCCAAAGAAGACAGACAGATGGCCAAGAAGCACATGAAAAGCTGCTCAACATCACTAATTATTAGAGAAATGCAAATCAAAACTACAATGAGGTATCACTTCACACCGGTCAGAGTGGGCATCATCAGAAAATCTACAAACAGTAAATGCTGGAGAGGGTGTGAAGAAAAAGGAACGCTCTTGCATTGCTGGTGGGAATGTAAATTGATACAGCCACTATGGAGAACAGTATGGAGGTTCCTTGCAAAACTAAAACTAGAACTACCATATGACCCAGCAATCCCACTACTGGGCATATACCCAGAGAACACCAGAATTCAAAAAGACACATGCACTCCCATGTTCCTTGCAGCACTATTTACAATAGCCAGGACATGGAAGCAACCTAAATGTCCATCAACAAATGAATGGATAAAGAAGATGTGGTACATACATACAATGGAATATTACTCAGCTGTAAAAAGCAATGAAACTGGGACATTTGTAGAGACATGGATGGACCTAGAGACAGTCATACAGAGTGAAGTGAGTCAGAAAGAGAAAAACAAATATTGTATATTAACACATATAAGTGGACTATAGAAAAATCATACAAATCAACCGGTTTGCAAGGCAGAAATAGACACAGATGTAGAGAACAAACATATGGACACCAAAGGGGAAAGCAGGGAGGGGGGAGCGAATTGGGAGACTGGTATACCAAATTGTACACTCTAAATATATGCAGTTTATTGTAAAAAATAAATAAATAAAAAGTTAAAAAAAAAGAAAGCTGGAGTAACAATACTCATATCAGATAAAATGGACTTTAAAATAAAAAATGTTACAAGAGACAAGAAAGGACATTATATAAAGATCAAGGGATCCATCCAAGAGAGGAGATAACAATTATAAATATATATGCACCCAATATAGGAGCACCTCAATACATAAGGCAAATGCTAACAACTATGAAAGAGGAAATGCAAGGCAGAAATAGAGACACAGATGTAGAGAACAAACACATGGACACCAAGTGGGGAAGGTGGGGAGAGTTGGGGGGGAATGAATTGAGAGATTGGGATACCAAATTGTACACTCTAAATATATGCTGTTTATTGTCTGTTAAAAAAAAAATGATAGTGCAGCCATAATGTGAAATACAAAGCCAGCCATTTAAAAGAATGAGACAGAGTCGTATTTGAGATCAAAAGATCTCCAGGACATCTCCAGGGGATAAAAGCACAAGTCAGATTAAGATGTAACTATTACCCCATTGATTTACAACAAAACAAAATTGTATGTTTAGGCATATATAGAGTATGTATGCATATAAATGCTTGAAAAGATTTAAAAAAAAAAAGCCATTCAAGTGGCAAAGTTTTATCAAGTGCCTACTATGTGCCAGGCATGAGAGTGAAAAGAGCCCTTTCATATCAAAGTATCTCTTGTGTTGTTATTTTGTGTTAAAATAGTAACATCGTAATATTAAGACAATAGTAAACATTGTGACTAAGAGCTCAGCACTGGAGCCACACTGATTCAGAGTCCATACTTACAAGCTGTTTTTCTTCAGGTGAGTTACTTAACCTCTCTCGGCCTCAGTTTCCTTATCTGCAAAATGGAGCTGACAAGAGTCCCCATCTCATATATTTACTAACAAAGTACTGCCTGGCAGTATTGTCATTTTAATCGTTAAATGTATTTTAAAGGTCTTAATCTTACTTGAGAATGATTTGCTCAAACACTCCTTTCTCCCAGGCAATACATAGATCATATTAAACTTCTTTTGTAAAAGTCCATTAAAGTTTTCTGCCTCTTTTCCCCAGGGCAGTTCACAGGCTTTCCTTTATTCCTGGCCTCAAGGCATTTTCTTGTGTCTAGACCGGAGGTCAGCAAGCCTCAGGGTGAGGCCAAAGCCGACCCAATGCTTGTGTTTAAAGTTTTATTGGAACATGTCTACATTCGTTTGGGTATATACTGTCTATAGTTGCTCTGATGCTACAATGCAGGCTTGAGCGGTTTCTGCAGAGATCATATGACCCGTAAAGCATAAAATACTGTCTGGCCCTTTACAGAAAGAACTTTCCACCCCTTGTCTAGACTTTGAGTCCCTCTGGATTTACATCGAGCTGCATTAGGAGGGCCGAGATACGTAACATTCAGGATGGCCTATGTGAACCAAGCTTCCTCCCAACTTGGGGCTCCCCACCCCCAGCTCTCGCCTTTTCCCTTCACCTTGTAGTCAGAAGTCGTAGCACCTGAAATGGAATAGTCCTGGAGAGAAAAAAAGAAAATCAAAAAATTAAAAGGCCTTTCAAATTCATAGTCTAACAGCCACTTTGGACATTTTCCTCAGTTTTCATCACCTTCATGTCTTTCCTGAAATCTAGAAGTACTGAACTCTGGGCTTCATTTCTCCCTGCAAATAACCAGGAAATGGCCTACTCATTCCTTTGGTTCCCAGAAGCTACGTGGTAGCTGAAAAATCTACACAGTAAAGCAAACCCATGACCAGTGTGTGTATCCTCAACTGGGGTAAAGTAAGCAGAGAACCCCTAGAATTGGTGACAAAGAGGGAACCCTTACAATTATTGGGGGTGGGGAACCCACACTGACCCAGGCCTGATTCCTGGGAGGGGCATTGGAGGGAAGGAAGTGGGCCAGTTCAAGAGCAGAGTGCACTGGAACCCCTGGGAAGGCAGAACTGGCAGTGAGATGAATAGACTAACGTGGCCTCGGGTTGACTTATGTGAGGGTCAGAGGACGCACAGAGGAGGCAGGAGGAGGTCAGAGGACAGCCAGACATTCCCTTGTACCTTTACAAGGGTGGCTCTCCAGCAGGCGCTAGCTTAGTAGGGCCTTGGTATCAGCAACACCTACCTCGTACTAGCTGTGTGACCTTGAATGGGTTACCGGACCTCCTGAGCCTTCACTTGACCCAAATATCAAAGGTGGAAAATTCTAAATGGTTTCTCCTTGACATAATGGAGGTAAAGGGCTCAGCGCAGGGCCAGCCATCCAGCAAGGGCACAAGGACAGGAGAGCCACCCCATGTGAGGCTGCAGGGGGTGAGGGCTTCACACCCCACCATCCAGCTCCGTGTCTGGGAGATGGACACTGGGCACTCAGGCCAAGCTCATCACGTGGTAGAGACAGAAGCCATTCTAGACGTCTAGGGGTTACCAGGGAAGTGAGGGGGGCTTAGCTTAGTCTCCCAGGTTTTCCACTCTTTGCCTTCTCATTTCAACCATGAAAATCAAGTCCAGTCCCTGAAAAAGAGGGTGGGGATTGGATGGAGGGAGGGAAGCTGAGGAAACTGGATGGTATAAACATCTCAAATCACCCAGCCCTGATGACCGGGATCTTGACTCAAAAGGGTCATCGTACAATGGCCAAGAAGGCCGAGGAGCGCACCTCCCACCCACGCCCCCTTGGGGGAGGCCTGGCACACAGGATTTTTGGAAGCATCTATAACAATCTCTTAGGAACAGAAAACTAAGGTTTTACTCTATTTAGACTTTAACCACATGTGTTCATCCTATTTTCTTGATGGTCCTATGATATGTAAAACTCATTCAGCAAACTGAATTACTCCCTCACCAGGATCTCCCCTCCTCACTCTGGACAGTTTCATTTTGCTATTAGCTCTCTCTTTACATTTAGTAATTATTGGGTTATGGTGTCATTTGTTGCTTGACTTTCAATGTTTTTTCCTGTCTCCTTACTTCCCCTTATCTTCTCCTTATAAGATATCACAAATGATATCTTATAATTTGTGATTTAATTGTTCTGTGAAATCCTAATTATATTAGTAATTTAAGGGAAAAGAGTATTATATTTTCATGATTTTCAAAAGTAGTTCTATTTAAAGGATTCTTTTCTGAATCAAGCAGCGTCCTAATAATGAATACACATTTATTTTACTTTAGAAAGTCTTTTGTATTCATGAAAGAGAGTCAAAGGCTTATGGTCTCCCTGAATGTACCCTAAAGAACTCAGATCTATTCTGTTCAGAAGATCTCAGGCATCTGCCTTGTCACAGAACAACAAAAACAGCTTTGTACAACCAGAGAGGATCTGGTCCCCATCCTTTTCTTCAGGAGCATGAACTGAATCTCTGATCCCAGGGATCGTATGAGATGCTGGGATGACAACACAGCCTCTGACATCAGTGAATCTCCTCAAGAGGTCCATGTTTGAGTTGAACTTGGAACCATTAGCATTTGGGGTAGTGTGAAAAGACAGAACTCTGAAAAATGAGCACTTTGATGACAAGAGAATCCAGAAGGGCTGATGTGGGGCTGCAGGCAGAGGATGGGGGGGGGGGGGTGTACTCTGCCGGCACCCCCTTCCCTAGCCAGGCAGAGTCTCCAGACAAACAGACATAACCCTGCATTCAAGGACCTCCTACAGGCTGGTGAAGGCTGGTATATAAGCAAGTAATTACAGTGTGGTGTGTTAGTTACTAAAATAAAGGTTAATAGAGAAGTAACTGACTACTTTGAGAGAATCGCGGAAACTTCCATTAAAAAAATAACATTAGGACTGAGTCTTACAAATCTTGTAGGATTTCAGGAAGAGGAAATAGCATACATGAGTAATTGCAGCATATTATTGAGTGGTGTGTTTGTGGTCCTGCAAATATTTTGTTGTTGCTGGTCCTCGAGTTCCAAGGAGGAAGTGGACAAGGATGAGGTGAGAGAGGTGGGCAGAGGCCAAGCCATCTACAGCCTCATAGGATGTGCTGAGGAATGTGATGTTTACCCAGTAGGCCAGGGAAAACTGATGTGGTAGAGAAAGGGGTAAGAATATTAAGGACAGATGATTCAGGGATTATTTGGGGATTCCCTGGCAATCCAATGGTTAGGACTCTGAGCTTCTACTCATGGGGTGCAGGTTCAATCCCTGCTCCGGGAACTAAGATCCCGCATGCCGTGTAAGACGGCCAAAATAAATAAATAAATATTAAAGAAAAAAAAGACCTCTGGCTCTAAAAAGTTTGGATATCCAGCTCAGTAGATAAGTGTGTTATGTTTGAAAAACAAAACAAACAAACAGACAAACCCTTGGGTAGCTAATTGAGCAGTATTCTGCAGAAATAATTTATGAAAATTTTCATAAATTTCT
Source organism: Hippopotamus amphibius kiboko (assembly GCF_030028045.1). NCBI lineage: Eukaryota > Metazoa > Chordata > Mammalia > Artiodactyla > Hippopotamidae > Hippopotamus > Hippopotamus amphibius. The sequence continues at coordinate 81,492,265 of NC_080191.1, read as the reverse complement.
ATACTAATATACATTTCCCTAGAGAGAATGAGTTTTGTAGCACACCTGTGTCTCAAAAATGCATATAGTTACATAAAAAACCATTTTAACAACTTTCATATTTTTATAGGGATGCATTCACTGGGTGTTAATCTTGGACTTCCTGGGAAAAGGTAGAATTGCATTTTGACTGACTTTAATTCAGGGTTTCAATGGGCACTAAAAAGGTGCAAGACTTACTATTTAGTCTCTTTTTTAATGTGTTTTTCTACTCTCAGGGTGTGCCTCAGAGGAGTTACTCTTAAATTGTCCGTGTAACCTTGGACTTTCATGTTGCATTTCTGCAGGAGTCTAAAATAATGTGATGCGTGACTTTTTTCCCCCAGAGTTTCCTCTGTATACTAGTGAGCTATTTGGGTGACGTGTTTTAGTGAAGTTATGAAGATTAATATGTAATATGTTGCTCTTACAGAATTATGAAGTTTCATGTTGCAAAACGGAAGTTTAAGGAAACATTACGCCCATATGACGTAAAAGACGTCATCGAACAGTATTCTGCTGGTCACCTGGACATGCTGTGCAGAATTAAAAGCCTGCAGACACGGTGAGCAATGCGGGGGTTGCTTGTTCTCAAGGAACAGGCACAGAGGAACCTCCCTAGGAGGAACCTCTCCCTAGTAGAGAAAACTCTTGAATTCCATGTTTCTAACTCTTTTTTTAGTGGACAACTGGACTTTTTCATTAAAATGTAGATTTTATTTAAAATGTAAATCAGCCACTAAAAGCCTCCCGGTATTGACAGTGTCTCCGTGTCTCATCTGTGCAAATGGGGTGTTGGCGGTGGCTGCACAGGATTGCCTTGAGGGTTGTGAGTCAGTGCACGGGCACCGAGTGCTCAGGGGGTGTAATGGTTGGTGCTGCTGTCGTTTTGTTGTTGCCTGAATCCTAACCATCCTTCAGAAATAAGCTAGTCTTTCTCTTCGTTAAACTTGACCCACCATCCAGCCCACAAAGAGAGACCTTTCCCTTCTCTGACCCCTGCAGCGAGTAGAGTCCACTGCAGGGCGTAAAAGTACTCCTTACCTTGCGATACTGTGCTGGAGAGTCAGACTGAGAAACGAGGGTTGGCTCTTGTGTTCCTTCCAGGTGGCAAGTTTGTTCCTCTGGCCTGGACCAAGCCTGGCCCCTCCCTTCATCCCTGCCCTGCACAGGGCTGGATACACACTGTCTTTCCAGGGAGCATCTTCTTGACTGGTTGAAAGAAATGAGTTCAGTATGTTATATCAGTGCATGTTTGTCATCTATCAGCCAAAATATTTAGTCAGTTTCATTTTTTAAGAGTCTAGCTTCACTATCAGGCCCAAACTACCAGAGTTTGATTGAACAGCTCTTAAAACACAAGGACTGAGTCTTCAGCATTTGTTTATGCCCAGAGCACACTTAGTCCAGCGTGAGGCATATACTAGGCCCTTCGTAAAACACCTGTTGATTTCTATAACATTAGTTACAGAAATCACAATTTTTTCATTCATTCATTCATTCATTCACTCAGTAGGTAGGTATTGAACCTGTAACATGTGCCAGGCACCCTGCACATCCAGAGGTGAGCAAATGACCAGTCCTTGTAGAGGTGCAGTTGAACAGCTTAGCTGTCATCACTGCCTGTACACCTGGGCGCACAAAGTAAACTGGAAAGTTGAGTCAGTATTCCTGATAATTCAGTTCTAAAACACATAAAGAGGAAGAAACTAATTCCAAATTAAGCTGACTAAGTCTCTTTGGAAATTGTTTTAAATCACCTGTGATCCTGTTACATTCTCTGCCCAGGTGGCCAAGGTCTTCCAAGTCCTTTCATGGAACTACCTAAGGCTCCCAGTGTTTTTGTTTGTTTGTTTATTACAGATGTAATTGGTTTTATTTTATTTTTCTTCAGCGTGATAGGGTCACTGGTTAAAGTACACTATAAAATCTGCAATTTAAATTTCATTTCACGCTGCATTGTAGAAATAGTTCACATAAATAGTCCATTAATCATTTAAAACAAAGGTTAAATAAATCCTGTTATTTATTCCTATGATTATTTATGGTTTTCTGGTAAAGTTTTATCTTTCTGAGGGTGAAGGAATTAATGCTTTTGAAAGTAAAATGTCTTTAAACTAAATTGATAATTGCCAAAAATCAGTTGACCTGGAGAGAATGCCATAACATTACAAATAGCATTTTTTCATTTAACATATGTTCACTCAGTTGGTTTTTTTGTTTGTTTTTATTGAAGTCTAGCTGATTTACAATGTTGTGTTAGTTTCAGGTGTACAGCAAATGATTCAGTTATACATTCATACATATCTATTTTTTTTCTGATTCTTTTCCTCTATAGGTTATTACAAAATATTGAGTATAGTTCCATCCCAATGTTTCTATGAAGTTCAGCTGGTGCAGAATTTGCAGAACTAATCTGGAGTTTCTTGCTTATGTTGTGTATATATACTGTCCAACTAGAATTCCCAAGACAGAGACTATAACTTTCTCATCTGCTTATCTCCCACATGTCAGATGTATAATAAATGTTCATTGAACAATCTGTTCTGTTATTAACACGAAATAATCATAATTATGATTTTGTCATTTTTTTTAACCAAGTCTTTTTATTATTTTAAATTCTATTTATTTTTTGGCTGTGTTCGGTGGGCTTCTCTAGTTGCAGTAAGTGGAGGCTGCTCTTCATTGTGGTTCTCGGGCTTCTCATTGCGGTGGTTCTCTTGTTGCAGAGCATGGGCTGTAGCTGTGGTGCACGAGCTCAGTAGTTGGGGTGCACGGGCTTAGCTGCTCCACAACATGTGGGATCTTCTAGGACCAGGGATCAAACTTGTGCCCCCTGCATTGGCAGGTGGATTCTTAACGACTGTGCCACCAGGGAAGTCCCCAATTTTGTCATTTTTAAGTGGTTGAATTCAAGAAACGTCTGGTCAGAGGTGGAGACAGGAAAACTTTGTAGTTTAGGACGATTTTGCCTCCAGAAGATCAGCTATAAGTGATTTCATCATGGACTAGAATAATGAGAAAATTAACCTTGTGTAATTTTCATATGAAGAAAATAAGCACATCAACTGGAAGAAGTTCGTTTTCATTTCTTCTTACGTAAATAGAAATAATTGTATTTTTCTTTTCAAAACACTTCCTTCCAGCCTAGGGCAATCTCCACCTTCAGCACTCATAATCAGATCTCTTTCTCTGATAGTGTGGATCAAATTCTTGGAAAAGGGCAAATAACATCAGATAAGAAGAGCAGAGAGAAAATAACCGCAGAACACGAGACCACAGATGACCTCAGTATGCTCGGCCGGGTGGTCAAAGTTGAAAAACAGGTACAACTCAGCTAAACTGCTTAACTTTTTAGCCAGATTTTTTTCCAGTTTTATTGAGATATAATTAGCATATATCCCTGTGTAAGTTTAAGGCACACAACATAATGGTCTGACCTATCTATACAGTGAATGGTGGCCACAGCAAGCCTAGTTAACATCCACCATCTCACAGAGACACAGTAAAAAGGAAAGCAAAAAAAAAGAAAAAACAGATATGTTTTCCTTGTGATGAGAACTCAGAATCTACTCTGTTAACACCTTTCCTGTATACCATACAGCAGTATTAACTACAGTCACACATGGTACATCCCCTCTGCACTTGTTTGTCTATAACTAGAAATTTGTACCTTTCAACCACCTGCCTCCAATTTCCTCTCCCTCCACCCCCTGCCTCTGGCAACCACGAATCTGATCTTTTTTTCCTATGTGTTTGTGGGGGTTTTGGGGTTTTGTTTCAGATTCCACGTGAATGGGATCATAAAGCATCTGTCTTTGTCTAATTTATGTGACAGCGTTATGCCCTCAAGGTCCATCCCTGTTATTGCAAATGGCAGGATTTCCTCATTTTCTATAACTGAATAATATTCCATCATATATACATATACACCACAACTTATTTGTCCATTGATCTGCAATGGACACTTGTCTCTGAGTCTTGGCTATTGTTAACGGTGCTTCTGTGAACGTGGGGGTGCAGACATCTTTCTGAGTTCATTTTTGTTTCCTCTGGGTATATTCCCAACAATGGAATTGCTGGATCATATGGTGGTTCTATTTTTAATTTCCCGAGGAACCTCCATACTGTTCTCCAGAGTGGCTGCACCAGTTTACATTCCCACCAACAGTGCAGGAGGGTTCCCTTTTCTCCATATCCACAGCAGCATTTATCTCTTGTCTTTTTGATGATGGTCATTCTAGCAGAAGTTTCGTAGCCAGAATTTTTTAATCAAAATTAATTATAGGCAGTTGGATGTATTTTAGGGATTAATAGATTTTAAAAGGAATAAAATCAAGAAAGAGCAAGCTAAATTTTCTTTATGCATAGACAGTGTTCTCTAAGACACTTTGATTTCCATATAAGGAATAGAAAATTTCCTCTCAATTAATATTCAAACTGCAAACAGCTTGATTTCCAACAGTAGAGTAACAAAGATGTAATTTTTATTTGTGTTTTGGTTAATTTTCATTGTCTCTCTCTTAGGTCTTTCTCTAAAAACAAAAACATGCATTATAACTATGGTAGTGCACTGAATGTTTGTTGACCCTGAGAGTGTATCTTCTCATACAAAGACAATTTTTAGAAATCAAAATGCTCCCCCGATTTAATTATAAATATTCCAAGCATTTTATACCTTTATTTTAAAATTCAGAATCGCCTAGATTGATATCTATAGTCTTTTTTTTTTTTTAGTGGGGGTGGGGGGTGCTGCATCACACAGCTTGTGGGATGTTAGTTTCCTGACCAGAATGCAATCTGCTCCTCCTGCAGTAGAAACGCAGAGTCTTAACCACCGAACCCGCAGGGAAGTCTCAATATCTAGGGTCTTGATTTCTTACAGAATAAGTTCCCTGCTAGACAGCAGTAAAGTCCCAGAATGTCTTCAGGGAAGTGGCAGAGGAAGGGCCACCTGATTGGGCAGAGGAGTCTGGAAGCTGCACTTCTACAGCGCTTATATGGTTTTTGAAAATATCAGTTTCAAAGACTGGGGAGGCAGAAGGGCGCGCGTGGAAACCCGGCAGAGGCCAGAGCATCCCGCCCCTAAATTCTCCCTACCCACCCCCACAGCTGGACGGGGCGTCCTGAGCTGGTGCTGAATCAGGACTGTGTCTACTTGACCCCCTGGACTTCACTGTGCAGGCACAGCCTGACTTGTTTTTGAATTCTTATTAACAGGGGTACGTTATCTCTTCTTTCAGGTCCAGTCCATCGAGGCCAAGCTGGACTGCCTGCTGGACATCTACCAGCAGGTCCTGCGGAAAGGCTCCGCCTCGGCCCTCGCGCTGGCCTCCCTGCAGATCCCGCCTTTTGACTGTGAACAGACCTTGGACTATCAGAGCCCGGCAGAAAGCAGAGACCTCCCGGGCCCGGCTCCGCCCTGCGGCCGCCTGCCGCGCTCGGCCAGCGCGGGCCTGGCGCGGGGCCTGCAGCTCATCCTCGCGCCCGGCGAGTTTGGCGCTCAGACCTTGTACGCGCTGAGCCCCGCGGCGGCCCAGGGGCCCGGGAGCCCGGCGGAAGGCCCGGCGGGGGCGGGGCCGGGCGTGGGCGCGGCCCGGCCCGCGGCCCCTGCCACCCTCCAGATCCCGACCCCGCTGCCCGCCCTGGGGGCCCTGGCCCCCGGCCCCGCTGGCCCGCACGAAGGCTTCCCCGACGTCGCCGCCCGCCTAGCGGCCGCCAAGGACCCGGCCAAGGAGCGCGCGCTGCGCCAAAGCCTCGACCTGGGCGGCGCGGCCCTGCTGTCCGTCCGGCCCGCCGCGGCGCAGGACCGGGGCAAGTCTGTGTCAGTGCAGAACCTGATCCGGTCCACGGAGGACCTGGACGTGCAGCTGTCGGGGAGCGAGTCCAGCGGCTCCAGGGGCAGCCAGGATTTTTACCCCAAATGGAGGGAATCCAAATTGTTTATAACTGATGAAGAGACGGGTCCGGAGGAGGTCGGGTCGGACGCCTTGGACACGGGGCTGCCGGCCCGGGAACCCACCCTGGCGTCGGACTCTCTCAGGACTGGACGATCCCGATCATCTCAGAGCGCGGGTCCGGCGGCGGGAGGCGCGGATGCCCTCGGCCGGCCGCACGTCAGGCTGAAATGAGATCCTCATTCGCTTCCCTCGCCCCGCAGTCCCCTCAGCCATACATGTCGCTGCATGAACTCTTCGGAAAGCCCTTCTCAAAAGTTGAATGCACAAGAATCAGGAAGAACAGGAAAGGCAGTTTCTAAGCCTGTTATCTTTTAATTGCATGAAAATGCATGTTTAGGGGATGGCTGAACTTCCAAGGTACGACGACATCACCCCTCATTCAGGAAGGTACCTCGAGTTAAAAATCCTGAGAAACCAGCACTGCTAGTGCTGTGGGGGGTGTGGAAATGTCAAGATTAGAAGATTTGGCTCTTTATTTTGAAATGATAGGAGTAAACGCCTTCAAATTTCAGGCATTTCAGCTTTGTGATAAAACTCAAAATACGTTTTCAGAATTAGGCCATAATGTACACGTCAACACAATGACTGTCGGCTGCTAACACCGTGTGCAGTAAAGCAGACTTGGGGAATCATAGAAACAGCTGCCTGTTCAAGATGTACTTGCCAACCTGTTCCTCTTCAGTCATTTTATTATTAATGTAATTTGAATGTCAATTTGTGTGCTTTTGGTGACAACGCTGTGGCCAGCAGTTTTGCACATCATTTTCATGTTCTTTATGACGAGAATGTTCTTTGGTTAGAAAATGTGCAGATAATGAAATTCAGGGCCAGTGGGGCAAATAGGCTGACTCTTTGACACATTTGACTTCATGGAAACATATTCCCTGATGGCACCATCAGCTGCTACACAAGCAAACCAAGTCCTGAGCAGTGGACAGCCATCAGGGTTGGGCTGATCTGTAGGCGTTGGCGCTGCCCAGACCTGCAAGGCTGCCCACATCAAGGCAAGTGTGAGTGGCTCTTCCCACGGCTGACACGCACGCAGGATCCCGGGAGCAGACGTGTGAGTGAGACGGGATGGAGAAGGCTTGAAAAGAATCCAGACACGACACCGGGAAATAAGTGAAGCTCAAGAAAACGACTTCCCCCTCAAGGGCCATGAGAGGGAGGGAAAGAAACCAAAAGAAAAGAACTTGATTTTTTAGAAAATGCATATTGCTAGGGAATTCAACTACCTACACATCCCTTATTCTTATATATAAGCAGAGAATTTTGCAAGGTATTTATTTTTTAATATGCCCTGAATGTTTTTTGCTATTATGTACTACATTTTGCATATGAAAGGCTGAAACTAAACCACCTTTACTTTTTATACTGTAGTGAACATTTTCTATTTTTCCCAAGAATGTTGCCCCAAATCTGAAATTATTGGTTTGGTTTTCTGGTACAAACATTTATGGTTAGAAGCCAGGTAACACTGGCGGGGTCTGCAAATCAAAACAATAGTATAGCATGGCAGCAAAAAAACCAAGGGAAACCAAATGAGAAATATATCTACCAGAAAGCAAGCAAAGCTGACCACTTGGTAGAAACCAGCCTCCCTAGCCCAGACCGTCAGAACTTCAGCCAACGTAAGGGCACTCAAAGGGCCAGGAGAAGAGAGAGAGCACTTCGGTTAAACTCTCAACACACAAGGACTTAAAAAGGAAGAGTTTTTTCCTTGGCAGTAGTGCTGCCTCTGGGAAAACTTTCCCAGCAGCCACGAGGACTGAGCAGGGCCATCGACCAGCTGTCCAAGGGCCGGACGAGGCCCTGACACCCGCTAAGTCCTTCCCAAACTCTCTCCTCGACTGGCTTTCCCACCCCAGACTCCCCTTACATTTCTTCTTCACAGGCTTATGGACTCCCTGACATGAGTTCGCTTTTGGACTTCACCAGGCCTTCACCAGCCTCCATCCCCCACGTAAACCACCTCTCCACTCACCCAAAATGCACTTTCTCAACCTTTTAAGACCCTATCCTTTTTAATAAACACTGAAATTTGGAAAGCTTCCTCTTCTCACCCCACCTGGATCTTAGCACATTCCCCTGGAGTATGTCATTCCAAGTCTGCTTGGCTGATAGAGACACTCAGAAGAGAGTCTAAATTTTACACTCCAGTTAAAAAGATGTTCTCAAGCTTTTGAAGCCGTTATTTTCATTTTCAAAACATAGAATTTTAGTAAAGTATCAAACGCAATTTTTCATCTACCCATGTCTCCACTCAAAGTTGTGATCCATCCACCCAAGGAGGTTGTACCCAAGGACACACATACACACACACGCACACACGCACCTCCACTGACCTGAAGCCAGATCCCCGCCATGCACCGCAAGCCTCTCCAGGTATCAGTTGAGGAAGAGGCAGGAGATAGCAGCTTTCAGGTAGCACTGAGTCTCAGACACACTCTGTCCGGGTCAAACCCCACTGGCAGCAGGAGCTCTGAATGTACTGGGGACCCCTCCTTTGGCCACTTAGGCCTCAGACACAGTACAGTTCATCTGGCATTGCTGAAGTTTCAGAAACAAACCTAAACCCGTCACAGAGGGTTAATCATAGCCCAACGTGGTAAACCACATTGGGAAAAGCTTTCAGACATCAAAGCCATGACCATTTTGTGTCTGTCTGACTCTAGCACAAAAAGTCTTGGATGTTGAAAGCCAGTTGTCTTGTGTGAAAACTGGAGGGTTGTGTCTGCTGTGTTCCTCTCGGTGGAGCTGAGAGGGGTCTCCCACTTACACTTAGCAAAGTCCCTTCAGTCAACCCTAGATGGTATCTCGAAGCACAATTTAGCCGAGCGCTGCCCAGCCGCTGGCTCTCAGTCCATGTTTATCTGCCTTCTGCAGAACGTGGGGTTGATCGAGCTAACGCTTCATGGCAAACATCCCTTCTGTGAGGCCACCTGAAAAATTTTGCTCTGTCTGATCTAAATGTTTGCATTTTGTCCAACTAAATTAACCTCTGTGGATTGCAAGTTTTTTGTTTAAAGTAAGACACTTGATTGAGTTTTTAAGTCTTTATCTCCTGTTCTAAGGTGCCTTTCTCACCTCCCCTTGACTCAGTGATTCTGAAAGTTCTTAATTTGCCAGTAAAACAACTCTAACGGAGAGGAGGAAATCAGGCACAAAGTGACTAATTCTCATGCCTGTTTGCAAAGCAAAACTATAAGGAATGATGCATCTGAGAAACTAAATGAATAGGTCACTTCATCCAGATTGAGAAAATATCATAAATGTTAACTTATCTCCCCAGAAGCTATTTTTTGCCTTAAAATGACATGGTTGTGTTTTTGTAAGAGAAACTTAATTTAATATAATTATGTGCATTTAAGTGAGCAGTTCTGGAAGTCGTGTATGACAACGCAGTTGTCTGTTTCCTGAAAACAAATAAATCAGGACTATCATATCCATTTCAAGCTACCATTCAAATGTAATTTCCTTTGCTCTCTTTTACTGGGATTATTTGTTTTAAAGTAAAACATTAAAAAGATGTCTATAAGCAGCTAGTGTGACTGCTTTTATCTCGCACTAACTGGTTGGTTCTGAACTACCTGGGTCTGGGTCTATGGAACTGATCACATACAGATTTGGGGTTGAAATTAAAAAATTATTTTTTTCAGTGTTACTGAAGAAATGATTGGTAATTTGGGAAGAGAAGAGATTTGCAAATGTTGAGGGTATCATAAGAAAAGTTAACTTGATATACTGAATATTTATTTGTATATATTTTTTATTTGATACATCAAAACAGGTGCCAGCGCATGTGAGCCTTGTGTTAACTATAATAAAAAGGTTTGCCAAACGAGTGATAAGAAGTGGGGACCAGCAGGCGCCCAAATGCTGGAGCCCCTGGCTGCTCAGAATGGCCATTTTTTCCACCAACCTCGCCTCTTTATTGGCTTTTGAGCGGCGAGCAGCCAGACCCCACTTTCGGTTACAAAGTCTTACCAGCTCAAAAGCCCTTAATCTCATTATCTAAATCAGGTGTGTGGCAGATGCTGGATGTAATCCATCTTGGGGCTAAACTCCTCTCCATCTTTATTTTTTTAAATCTATCAGAATGGCCGTTTTTGACGCCTACCCAGTGCCGCCCAACGCGGGGAGGGGGGGTGGGGGGAAGGGTCCTCTCCAAAAGGGATCTTCCCCTTCTGCCCTAAAACTCCCCTCCTTCCGTTCCACTAATTTTGCACTTTGTACATGATTAACTCCAGTGGAATTATTTGAAAGGAGGCTCAGAATGTTAGAACTCTGGAACACAAAGCAACAAAGCCCTAAGAGAGATGCTTTAGAGGAGGAAGGGTGAGGGGGTGTCACGTGAGAGGCCTCCCCCCACAGCTCAGAGGAGCCCACCCAGGTCCCTGCCTGTTCTGTCACCTTCTGGAGATGCATGAACATGATAAGCAAACATGGCACATGCTTGCTTGACCAACTCAAAAACATAAACAGTTCCAAACACTTTCACACCTACTTTAGAGCATCTCTCACCCCTGCATTTAAAAGCAAACTATATGTACAATTATTCTACCCTGATCATTCATACAAGGAGGTTCCCAGACCTTGAAGTAACTGCTTTCATCACCCTGATTTGAACCACTTCAAGCATCTGGTGCAAGTAAAAATTGCTTCTTTATTTTTTTTTATTTTAACTGATTACAATAAGACTTCACCCTCTGGCCTACCTAACTCCAAATTATTGAGATTTTTACTACATTTCAAAGCAGAAATTTATCCGGAACACAAACTATAAATTATGCACTGCCCTGGAAATCACAGCACCACAAGACTGGTGAAGGGCTATTGTTCTCTTCAAATAAATAAATAGAAATCCAAAAGCTACACTGGTGGGATATATTTCTTCGCCCATTCCCACGGCCTGCTTCATTCCTATCATGGTTTTGTTGCCTAGTTCAAGTCCAGTGTGCTGTGGGCTAAACATCAGTGTCCAGGGTTCCCACGCACTGTCACAGACTTTCTCAACTTCTCACCTACTTGCTTTTTCTTCTTTTGGTGATGCTTATCTCTTTCCATAACTTGCTTCTTCTTCCCCTTTCTTTGCCTGCCCTGGTGTGATTACCTTCCTGCACTGCCAACCCCCGCCCAGCCCCTGACCCCAGGAACTAGGTACTCACACCTTCCCCTGGGTGCAGCCCCGTGGGAGCCATGAAGACAGCACACCACCCGCAACCCAGGTCAGTAGATGCTTTTGAGCATCTGAGTCTCCTCACCGAGGCCTCTGAGCTACGATCCATCTGACACCACCTCCTGTTTCCAGGACTCGGGGGCTGGGAAGCTCTTGCCTTAGGGGCGACAAATTCTCCTGCTCTGGCTCCTGACCCCCTCCATCCCCATATCTGCAGCATCTCACCCTCAGTCCTCCCCCTGAACAGAAATGAGCCCCTCTCGTGACCAGCAAGTCAAGAACTCACCTTCCTCTTTCTTTCTCTCCACATCTCACCTCCCCTTAGAACCAACGATTTATAACATAAGTTGTATAAGGTACTTCCATTTCCCCAGCATCTGTCCACCAGCCAGCAGGACACTCAGACCCACATCTGCCCACCTCCCCAGAAAACCAGCTCCACCTGGTCAGCATGACCTCCCAGAAGCACGTTCAGTGAGCATCCCTCTTGGCTTGTCTGGGGCGGCCGATGCTGTTAACACTCTCCCTTCCTCTTAAAACTGCTACCCCGTTTGTCTCCACTGCTCTGGATCAGTCCTCTCTATTCACTGTCCCAAGCTCTTTGTTTTCCTTGCTTCAAGGTCCATGTCCCCAGATCCCACCCTTCTCTCTTCCCCTCACACTCTCCCCAGGTGGCTCCATCCTTGACCTCAGCTACTAACACAGGGATCCCACCCAATCAGGGATCTCCAGCCCTGAGCATCAGCTCCGAATATCTCACCTGGGGCCGAAGTCACCTCTGATGCCCCAGACAAACTTCTTGAGGGGGGACATGTCACGATATCCCTGACACTTCTCCCACCAGGCCACGCAGGCAGAAGGCGCTCCAGAACCCTGAATGGTTAAAGTAGCCTGATCTCTCTGGCCTTTTACTCAGCATCAGCAGCCTCCAACCCCTAACTTCCGAGGCCTTTTTCTCAAGAAGGGTGACCTTCAAGTCTCATTCACACTATGTCACAGCTTTGATCTGTTACTTCTCCCCAAGGTCTCTGGGCTTTTCCAAAGGGGCCTGAGAAGAGATTAATGAAATTAATGAATGCCAAATAGTGAGTAAGGAGGACTGGGAGGAGCAGCCCCTCTCTCACCTACCCCCCCCACCCCACCCCCAGTCTTAGCATCCTCGGCCTGTATCCCTCCTCCATTGCCAAATACAATTGGCTCAGACCCCATAGATGGTACCCAAGCCTAGATTTTGCTAATTCAACAGGAGGCCTGAGTACTCACACTTCCCTGTAGCTCCAAGGAGAAAAGGGGGTTTTGTCTCCCTTCCCCAGTCCCTGAACCCCATAAAACCACATTCCTACTCCCACTCCTCTTTATATCCTACCAATGCTGGCCTACAGTCTGTGGATCCAAGACTTTAAAATAACAACTCATGTACACCCTACTATATATAAGATAGATAATCAACAAGGACCTACTGTATAGCACGGGAAACTATATTCAAAATATTTTGTAATAACCTATAAGGAAAAAGAATCTGAAAAAAAATGTGGGTGTGTCTGTGTGTAATTGAATCACTTTGTTGTACACCTGAAACTAACATAACACTGTAAGTCAAGTAAACATCCAAAAAAGAAAAAAGCTTAAAAAACAGTAACTCATGCTTAGCGACTACCCAGTACTGTACCAATAAATGCTCCCCAGGTGTTATCTAATTTAATCCTCACCACCTGACCACAGGTAACCTATCAGTTTGGATGGATTTGGCTGTAGGTATGTGATGCCCCAAGGATAGTCTATTAACCAGTGTAACTGAAGTTCAGGGTGGCTCCAGGCAGAGTATAATATGCTCAACGATGTCATCAAGGTTCTGGGTTCTACCTGCTGTCCTCCTGGTCCAGAGGAAAGTACTGGTGGTTCCTCTCATTGTCCACAAGGTGGCACCACACAGCCCCTTGAACACATCTAATGGGAGGAGGGGAGGGGGAACCCGCCAGCCAGTGGGACAGAAATCTTTGCAGACAGCTGATTAGACTAAAGCTGGTCACATGCTCATTCCTGAACCTGGTAGTGTGTCTGCCATGATTAGCGTAAGACACCCACACCCTCTTTAGAGTGTTGCCACAGTCCGAAACCCTGCAGTCAAGCCCCAAACGTGGATTCGGCATCGGGGAAAGTTCTGGAATGGAGACCTAGGAAGCCTTACTAGTCAATTTATTCATAACTCGGGGGACCTCAGGATCCTCTGCTCCCAGAAGCACTGCTACCAATCCCATCCCCAAGGGCTGGCAATCAGAGGACAGCGCCTGCCTCCCACACTGCTGGCAGGGGGACCACCTACCTCCATCTGTATCCCCACATTTCTCCTCTCGTCTGCCCACCTTTTAAGGTCCAAGGGGACCCTGGGGCTTCTAGGAGAGGACCTTATTTTCTAGCAGCCCCTGTTTTCATTCAACCCAGAACAGCCTGACTCCAGGTCTAAGAGAAGCAGATGTCTTTTCTATTTCCTTCCCCTTTACTGGGCCCAAAAGCTCCTTGTGGGCCAGACAAGTTCATCCAAAGGAAGGAACAGCACACCAAAGGGTTTGCACGTTGGGCCACTGTTTTATTGGACCTTTGCTGGTGGACCACCTTCTTACACAGAGGAGAGCAATCCTTTTACTGACAGAGTGAAATCTAAAGGCGTCTAGAACCAAACATTCGGTAAGGGCAAGCCTGAGACGGCCGAAGACAGACCGTGCTCCCTCTCCTGTGGGATAAAAACAGGCCGGCCGGGTCCGGCTCGATGGACGGGGACGCCGCCAGGTCGTGCGTGGTCAGGGGCTGGCTGCGCACCAGCCGCAGCATCTCGAGTCCTGCAGGGAGAGGGCGGGGTGAGACGTGGACCCCAGGGGACCCGGAAGGGTGTGACCCCACCTCCCAGGGCCTCCCCCGCACTCCCCGACGGTGCCCCCTCCTCCAGAGCTCGGGGAGCACCTGGATGCCCAGCCAAGCCAGCGATTCTCTAGGAAACCCGAGATGCCAGCAACTCTACCATCAGTTCCTCCAAAGTCACCCACCTCGGGCCCGGCTCTGGGGGTCCCAGCTCCCGAGGCTCCAGATCATGCGGAACAGCCACTGCCTGGACTCAACCGGCCCCACGACGAGGACGCGCGTCAGGCCCGTGGCCGTGAAGCCCGTCTCCAGCTGGATGAAGGTCTCGCTGTGCGCCTCAATGCGCGGCAGGTCCGCGTCCACGTGGCCTGCGAGGTGGGGCGCGTGAGGACCAGCGCGGGGAGATGGGGGGAAGGGGACGGGCCGGGGGTGGGGACCCGAGACAGACGGGGGCTGGGGGAAGGGAAGAAAAGGAGGGGGGAGGGGAGCTCACCAAAGATGAGCGTCTCCTGGTCCTCTTCTATGTAAAATTCCAAAGGAAAGGTAAAGTTTTCAGGCACCGTCCACCACGCCTTGAGCTCCATGTCCTCCCGCTCCCAGCCAGCTCTGAATAGGGCAAGTCCAGGAACTTATCCCACCAGGACTTAGAGAAATCAGGAAAGGCCTGGGGTCTGCGCTAAATATTGTCTCTAAACAACCCACCCTAGGGAGGGGTGGCCTACCCTACAGCTCCTCTCAAGAAATCCATTCCAGCTAATGATCTGTTCTTGCCAATCCCTTCATCCAAATTGGATTATCTGATCCATGGTTGCCTCTCTGATGCGCAGGAATACAAAAGTATCTTCACTCTAGTCTGAAAAGATGTTGGAGCAGATCTGCTGGGTGTGAACCAGGGCTGGGGTTGAGGGGTGGAATGTTCTGGAGCAGGAGTTTCCAAGTGGCCTCCCTGGATTTGGAGACAGGCACTGTGTGAGTCTGCTCGTGCTGCTGTAACAAAATACCATGGACTGGGGGCTTTCTCACAGTTCTGGAGCCGGGGAGTTTGAGATCAAGGCACCAGCAGGTTTGGTGTCTGGTGAGATCTCCCTGGTTCACAGGTGGGCTCCTTTTCACTGTGTCCTGATGCGGCCGAAGGGGCAAGCAAGCTCTCCTGGGCCTCTTTTAGGACATTCATCACCATCATGAAGAGGAGCCCTCCCAAAGCCTCACTTCTAATACCATCACCTCGGGGGTTTGGAAGTCAGCACATGCACTGTGCGTACACAAGCCTTCAGACCTGTAGCGTGCCACCAGTTGACCACAAAGTGGGCTTCTTTATTCTCCTGCATTGAGAGAGGGAGAGAGAGGAACACAGAGCCTCTTTATAGGTTGGGGGGCAGGGGAGCCTATCATAGGATTTGGCTGGATGACTCTAAGGAGTGTTTAGAGAAGCAGAGGCCAGTTTTGTAAAACTGGGGCAATGTGTGGTTATCTTGGCAACTTTTAGGAGGCAAGGATATTAAATGGTCTTTTTTTCTTTTTTCTTTTCTTTTCTTTTTTTTTTTTTTGGCCATGCCAAGTGGCTAGTAGGATTTTAGTTCCCCAAGCAGGGGATGAACCCAGGCTCTTAACAGTGAAAGCCTGACCAGTGAACTGCCAGGGAATTCCCAGATTAATTGGTCTTGATTGCAAACTGTCATTGTCTCTGTCTGCTTTCAAACCTAGTTACAGGGTAAGTGGTCTTTCCACATCTGTTCCATCACAGTCCCTGAGTGGTCTTGACTGGTGAAAATATGCTGCAGGAGATGTTTATGTTTGGTAGAAAACATTAGAGTTATCTGCCAGCTTCCTGCTTCAGCTCCTGGGTCTTTTTTTCACTTTTCAGTCTCCCTTTTTGGCCAAAGGCAAAAAGACAGAAGACAAAGGACATTCATCTACAGGGTTCAGACCCACCATCCCATCATCAGAATCCATCAATCACACGGTTATTTGGAGAACACGGTGTGTGTCTCCGCTACAGTTAGTCTCATGAGCCTTTGGTTGCAAGATGAGGGGCTGAATCATCTAAAAAGGTCATGAGGTGGTACAGATCAGCTGGTTTGCGAGACAGAAATAGAGACACAGATGTAGAGAACATATGGACATCAAGTGGGGAAAGTGGAGGGGTTGGGGTGGGATGAATTGGGAGATTGGGATTACCATATATACATTATTAATAAAAAAAATCAAATTGTACACTTTAAATATATACAGTTTATTGTATGTCAATTATATCTCAATAAAAGTTCTAAAAATAAAAAAAAGATCATGAGGGCATTCCCTGGTAGTCAAGTGGTTAGGGCTCCACACTTCCACTGCAGGGGGTACAGGTTCGATTCCTCCTCGGGGAACTAAGGTCCCACAAAGCCACACAGCACAGTCAAAATAATAATAATAATGATAAAATAATTTTTTTTAAAAAGATCATGACTGCACAGTAGCACTTAAGACTGGACAGGATACAGATAATTACTAGAAACAGTAATTATCAATCCTATTAATAGGCTAGAAAGGAAAGAGCCTAGATTTCAAAACCAGGCCATGAAATCAGGTCCCATTGCATCTGAATCTATTCTAGAAAGCCAGGTCATCTTGTCTTTTCACCAACCACAAATGATTCAACCTGACCAATAGTAAACCAGGGTAGCAAGCAGTGTTTGCTACAAAACAAAGTTCTTAGCTGGCTGAGAAGGAGACAAAGGCTGTGTATCATCCATAACCAGACACAAATCTTGAACCACCTTTTTGTTTGTTTGTTTATTTATTTATTTTCTATTAATTTATTTTTATTGGTTGTATTGGGTCTTTATTGCTGCTTGCGTGCTTTCTCTAGCTGTGGGGAGCAGGGCTACTCT
Source organism: Hippopotamus amphibius kiboko (assembly GCF_030028045.1). Classification (NCBI taxonomy): domain Eukaryota; kingdom Metazoa; phylum Chordata; class Mammalia; order Artiodactyla; family Hippopotamidae; genus Hippopotamus; species Hippopotamus amphibius. Next base: position 81,475,379 of record NC_080191.1, on the reverse strand, counting down.
TCATTGCAGTGGGCAGGCTTCTCAGTGCAGTGGCTTCTCTTGTTGTGGAGCACGGGCTCTAGACACATGGGCTTCTGTAGTTGTGGCACTCAGGCTCAGTAGCTGGGAGTCGTGGGCTCTAGAGCACAGGCTCAGTAGTTGTGGCACATGGGCTTTGTTGTTCCGCAGCATGTGGGATCTTCCTGGGCCAGGGATTGAACCTGTGTCCCCTGCATTGGCAGGTGGATTCTTAACCACTGCGCCACCAGAGAAGTCCCTTGAACCACCTTTTCTGGTTGGATTATTCCTACAGCTGGATGGGAGCACCGGGAATAGAGATGGAGAGGGACTCCGTTATCTGGCTCAGCCTCTTGCGAGCTCTGCTGAAAGTCCACTTTTCCCTCATTTTAGGTCTCTGAGTATCTTTCTCAGAGAAGCAGTTTCCCATAGGGGTAGGTGTTTTCAAATTGGAAAGTGTCTAAAAGTTACCCCATATACACAAGATAGGTTTTGGTAATAATCAGGTGAAAGCCTGTTGTCCACGTAAAAAGAGTACCTTATGCAGCCACTGTGGAGAACAGGAAGGAGCTTCCTTAAAAAAACCTAAAATTAGAGCTACCATATGATCCTGCAATCCCACTCCTGGGCATATATCCAGGGAAAACTCTAATTCAAAAAGATTCATGCACCCCAACGCTCATAGCAGCACTGTTCACAATACCCAAGATGTGGAAGCAACCTAAGTGTCCATCAACAAATGAATAAAGAAGATGTATATAATAAAATGGAATACAACTCAGCCATAAAAAGAAAGGAAATGCCACTTATAGCAATGTGGTTGGACCTAGAGATGATCATACTAAGTAAGTCAGACAGAGAAAGACAAATATCATATGATATTGCTTATATGTGGAATCTAAAATATGATACAAATGAACTTATTTACAAAACAGAAACAGACTCACAGACTTAGAAAACAATCTTATAGTTACCAAAGGGGAAGTGGGAAGGGGAGGGATGGATTGGGAGTTTGGGGTTAACATATATACATCACTATATATAAAATAAACAAAGACCTACTGTATAGCACAGGTAACTCTAGTCAATATCTTGTAATAACCTAAATGGGAAAGAATCTGAAATATATATATATATTATATATATGTATTATATATATAATATATATATTATACATATATTTTCAATTAAAAAAAAAAAGTAGCACCTCAGTGATGCACACCGGGAACGGGAAGTATAAGTATCATTGATCACAACGAAAGTGGGACAATTATTAGTCCCTTAACATGGAGGCTGGGGAGTCACTGAGCATATTTGTTTCTACTGCTGTAATCTTGCTTCAGAAGTCAGCTTTAAGTATTAATATTTCATTATTTGGGGTCAATGTCCAATTTTGATAGAACAGAAAGTTAGGATTAACACTGTGAGGAAAATTCAAATTCCACAAGTTACCTATAGAAGGAAATCTACCCTTTGAAGTGTTGAAAGGAGCAGCTATTTAAAAAAAAAAAAAAGAGCAGCTATTAAATTTTTAGTTGAATCAGGTGGAGGATGAGAGATCCATTAATCAGATTAGAACAATAGCTAAAGTCTGAAAAAAGCACACACAAGTTTTGCCTTTTCTTAGGTGGCAGAGAAACACTACAGAGGATTAATTTTGTTATTTTTTTAATTTATTTTAAGTATAGTTGATTTACTATGTGTTAAATTCTGCTCTACAGCAAACTGATTCATTTATACATGTACATACATTCTTCCATAATTGAGATTTTATGTTGTTTTGAGGATCAGTACACAGACATTTCCATCTGTACATAATTCTTAATATATGTACCAAAAATCTAAAAACTCGTAGTTTGTGATTCTTTTCTGAACAGTTATTCCGGTGAATTTCCAGCTTAAAATTTGGAGACAAATTTTCCTTAACAGGATATCAAGTACCAATATCTTGAAATATTGATATGCTGTTACATCATAAATCCCAGTATTTCACAATATAATATCATATACACTACGAACTCAAACTGTCAATTGTTCACAGCACATTAACAAAGTTACTAGGAAGAATGGACTAGCATAACCAAAAATGTTACAGACCATGCAAAATTCTGACCAGCAGAGCTAAGATCAGGGAGTGAGCAGTTTGCTTTAGAAAGCAATTCTACCAGAGACAACATGGGAAGAAAAGTAATTTAAAGTATTCAAGACATTAAATGCACAGCTGACTCCAAACTGCCATTTAGTATGCTTTGTATTATAGGATCTAAAAGCGACCCCCATCTATGGAATGTTAAGCTGACACCCAAGACCACCAAGGCTTCCCATATTCAATATCCCACTATTTTCTTTTATAAACATTAAATTACAATAACAAATTTATTTTTTTATTATATCTCTGAAAGGCATATAACATTTGTTGCCATAAATCCCATTAATTAAAATAGTAAGAAGGGTCTCTAACACACCTGTTCCTCTCTAAAGGGAGGGGGTGGACCATTGTATGGTAGCATTGGTGTGAGCTTGAAGCACAATGTGATTCACCTAGCAAGGAAGTAAATGAACATTTAAAAATTTTTAAATCTATCAAAACAATTTTTTCCCAACAAAAATTAGTAGGAACAGAAGGAAAGTTTGTAAGATAAAGATGTTCTACTTCTCTCTTCCCAGGAGAGGAATTTGAGGCTCACTTTAAGCATGCGTGACTCTGGGTAAGTTACTTAAACTCTCTAAATCTCCATTTCCTTATCTTTAAAGAATACCCCACTATTTTCTGGTCGTGTTACCGAAAGCTCAGCCTCTCTGTACACAGGTGCCGAATCAAATCCCGGAGACAGAGTTTTGGGTGACGTAGAAAAGGATGGCTTTGTTGCTCTGCCAGGCAAAGGGAGACACGCCAGGCCTCTGCCTCAAAAAACTCTGTGTCTCCACCCCAGAGGATTTGGGGAAGGGTTTTATAACAGTGATTCACAGGTGGGGCCTGACAAGATTAGGGTGTGAGCAGGGCCTGCGCTCCCTTCATCTCCTCTCAGGTGGTCTGCTAGTCTCTTAATCTTGATGAGCTTCTCTGGTCCCTCTAATCTTGCCTCCGGTGGCTACTTGGCTACCCCTCCCTTGATAAGCAGCTGTACAAATCCGTCCTTCGGAACTCAGGGAAGGCCACGGAGGCTGGAGCCTTGCCTATAGAAATGGTGGCCAAAAGAGGCCTCCACGCCCAGGCCCCACTTGGCTTCAGTGCCTGGGAGCCCCACAGGTCCCACTCTGTTTCAGTTGTACAAAACAATAAACAACCAGCACGTGATTTCACCTCTTTAAAAAAAGCATCTACACTTTAAAAATGGGATGAGGTAGGATTCCCTCCTTTTTAAAGATGTTTCTAGAGCTACTAATAAATTTGCCTTTACAAAATAGTTGATAAACATTCCTCTGGGTTGTGCAAGAAGGGAGACAGGGACCACTGGCAGGACCAGATGTGATCTATTAATCAGACAGCATCTGTCTCTGCTGCTTCATCAGAGGCTGGGCTCTCCTTGTTTTCAGTTTCTCTGTTTTCTGCAGGTAAGTCTTCTTTAGTCTCCTGGTTACCCGCTTTGGCCTGTGTTTCCTTTGCTCTCTTTTTCCTTTTGTTTGCACTTTCTTGTCTGAAGATTTATCTCTTCCTGCCACCTTTTTTGGCTTCGTTTCCACTTTTGCAAGAGTGGTTTAGCTGACAACCCCACCCAGTCTCCTCTTGGGCTCCTCCTTGGCACCCCTGGGCTGGAGCTGACCTTCCTCTTGGCATCACGGTGCTGGTGGGGTGAGGAGGGAGCAGGCAAGTGCTGGGTGCCTGTGGGCGTGTCACGGAGAGCCTTCCTGAAGCTGGGCTGCCTGGCCACTGCTGCTCCTCCTGCACCCTGAGCTGCTGGGACCTGCCTATATACACTCTTTTTTCATATTCTTTTCCATTATGGTGTATCACAGGATACTGAATATAGTTCCCTGTGCTCTACAGTGGGACCTTGTTGTTTATCTCTTCTATATGTAATAGTTTGCATCTGCTAATTCCAAACTTGAGTCCATCTCTCCCCCAATCCCCTCCCCCTTGGCAACCACATCTGTTCTCTATGTCTGTGAGTCTGTTTCTGTTTCATAGATAAGTTCATTTGCATCATTTTATCCTCCACGTTTAAGTGATATCATATATTTGTTTTCTTCTGTCTGACTTACTTCACTTAGTATGATAATCTCTAGTGGCATCCATGTTGCTGCAAATGGCATTTCATTATTTTTTGTGGTTGAGTAATATTTCATTGTATATAGGTACCACATCTTCTTCATCATTCCATCTGTAGATGGACATTTAGGTTGTTTCCATGTCCTGCCTATTGTATATAGTGCTGCTATGAACATAGGGGTGCGTGTATCTTTTCAAATTAGAGTTTTCTCCAGATATATGCCTAGGAGTGGAATTCCTGGATCATATGGTAGATCTATTTTTAGTGTTTTAAGGAAACTCCACACTGTTCTCCATAGTGGCTGCACAAATTTACATTCCCACCAATACTGTAGGAGGGTTCCCTTTTCTCCACACCCTACAGAGGATTGATTTTAAATGTGTGTAGACAAATCTCGTTTCATGACACTTCACTTTATTGAGCTTCACAGATATTGCATTTTCTGCAAATTGAAAGTTTGTGGCAACTCTTCTTGGAGCAAGTCTATTGGCACCATTTTTCCAACTGTATTTGCTCATTTTGTGTCTGTCACTCTTTAGCAATTCTCACAATATTCCAAATTTTTTCATTATTGGTGTATTGGTTGCAGGGACCTCAATCTATAATTATTTCAGGGCTCCAAGAGCCACACCCATACAAGATGGCAAACTTAATAAATGTTGTGTGTGTTCTGACTGCTCCACCAGCCAGCTGTTCCCCCATCTCCCTCCCTCTCCTCCAGCCTCCCTGTTCCCTGAGACACAGTAATAATGAAATTAGGCCAGTTAATAACCCTACAGTGGCCTCTAAGTGTTCACGTGAAAGGAAGAGTTGCACATCTCTCGCTTTAAATCAAAAGCTAGAAAGGAGTAAGCTTAGTGAGGAAGGCACATGGAAAGCTGAGAGAGGCCAAAAACCAGGCCTTTTGCACCAAACAGTTAGCCAAGTTGTGAATGTAAAGGACAAGCTCTTGAAGGAAATTAAAAGTGCTGCTCCAGTGAACACAAGAATGTTAAGAAAGAGAAACAGCCTCAGTGCTGATATGGAGAATGTTTTAGTTGTCTGGACAGAAGATCAAATCAGCCACAACATCCCCTTAAGCCAAAATCCAATCCAGAGCAAGGCCCTAGCTCTTTAATTCTATGAAGGTTATGAACTCATTAATTCTATGAGAGGTGAGGAACCTGCAGAGGAAAAGTCTGAAGCCAGCAGAGGTTGGTTCACGAGGTTTAGGGAAAGAAGCCATCCTCATAACATAAAAGTGCAAGGTTGCCGAGACCAGCTCAGCAACTCCAGGTGAATGATGGGTGCTGCAAACTTAAAGAAACACAGACACAGATTTAAGAGAAAGATGGGACCGGGGGACTCAAGACCTCTAGGATCAAGAGCCTCGCTGATTGACCCCACGTTGCTTTTATTGAGCTCTTGGCATTCCAGAAGCAAGATAGCCTAAGTTTCTCACACTCCCAGTTTTGTCCCACAATCAAGGTTATCTTTGAAGTAAACAAACAAAGGCCTCACATGACTGGGTGCAGTGACCTTTGTTTGCCTCCTGGGTCCCAATCTGAGCTGGGTGTGGAAAGTAAAGCAGCCCTGGGGGCAGGAGACCTCTCTCAGAAGGAGTAAGGGTCTGTGCCCCACCCCTGTTGGCCCCTCTGCGACTGTGCCTGTCTTAGGTTGTTCCTTCCCTGAGGAATCTTACCCGTCTCTGGCTAACCAGCCATCCTCCGGGGCCAAACAGGGTGATATGAGGTGTGCAAGTGAGGAAGGGGCTGCACCCCCAGAGAGGGTCAATTTTCTGTTTCCATGGTAGCCTATGCCCCCATGGTCTCCACGCCCAGCACCCTTAGTTCCTCCGCTGCTCAAGCAGGACATCCTGCACCCAGTTGCTCAGCCCACATACTTTAATTACTTTTAGTAATATTTTCAAGGTTTCAGAAAGACTTCTGAATGTTTTCCTACACAAGGTGAAGCAAGTGCTGATATAGAAGCTGCAGGAAGTTATCCAGAAGCTCTAAGAGAATTCATGAAGGCAGCTGCACTGAACAACAGATTTTCAATGTAGACAAAACAGCCTCCTATTGGAAGAAGATGCCACCTAGGGCTTTCATAGCTAGAGCGGAGAAGTCAATGCCCGGCTATAAAGCTTGAAAGAACAGGCTGACTCTCCCGTTAGGGGCTAATGCAGCTGGTGACTTTAAGTTGAAGCTAGTGCTCATTCACCATTATGAAAATCGTAGGGCCCTTAAGAATTATACTGTCTCCTCTGCCTGTGCACTATAAATGGGATGAAAAAGCCTGCATGACAGCTCATCTGTTACAATATGACTTACTAAATTTTAAGCTCACTATTGAGATCTACTGCTAAGAAAAAAAAAAAGATTCCTTTCAAAATATTACAGTCCGTTGACAGTGCATCTGGTCACACAAGAGCTCTGATGGAGGTGGACAATGAGATAAAGGTTGTTTTCATGCCTGGTAGCACAGCATCCATTCTGCAGCCCATGGATCAAGGAGTCATTTGACTTTTACATCTCATTAGTTAGGAAATACAGTTTGTAAGGCTACAGCTGCCATAGAGTGTGATCCCTCTGATGAATCTGAGCAAAGTCAATTGAACACCTTCTGGAAAGGATTCTGCATCCTAGATGCCATTAAGAACATGTGTGACTCATGGAAAGAATCACACTAATCAACAATAACAGGAGTTTGGGAGAAGTTGATTCCAACCCTCATGGATGACTTGCAGAGGTTCAGACCTTAGTGGGGGAAGGAACTGTAGATGTGGTAGAAATAGCAAGAGAACTAGAATTCGAAGTGGAGCCTGAGATGTGACCAAATTGCTACAATCTCAGGATAAAACTTGAAGGGATGAGGAGTTGCTTCTTGTGGATGAGCAAAGAAAGCGGTTTCTTGAGATGGAATCTAGTCCTGGTGAAGATGCTGTGAAGATCGCTGAAATGACAACAAAATATGTCAAATGTTACACAAACTGAGTTGATAAAGCAGCAGTTGAATTTGAGAGGAATGACTCCAGTTTTGAAAGATGTTTCTGCTGTGGGTAAAATGCTACCAAACTGCATTGCATGCTACAGAGAAACTTCCTGAAAGGAAGAGTCAATCAATGTGGCAAACGTCATTGTTTTCTTATTTTAAGAAATTGCTATTGGCAGATTGGGATTGCCATATATACATTACTAACAAGAAAAAAAAAAAAATACCAGCTTTTACACTCTAAACATACGCAGTTTATTGTGTGCTAACTGTATCTCAATAAAAGTTCTTAAAAATAAACCACCATGAAAGAAAGAAAGAGAGAGAGAGAAAGAAAGAAAGAAAGAAAGAAAGAAAGAAAGAAAGAAAGAAAGAAAGAAAGAAAGAAAGAGAAAAAGAAAAAGAAAAAGAAAGAAAGGAAGAAATTGAGGCAGCCACCCCAGCCTTCAGCAACCACCACCCTGATCAGTCAACAGCCACCAACATCGAGGCAAGGGCTGCCACCAGCACAAAGATTACAGTTCACTGAAGGCTCAGGTGATGGTTAGCATTTTTTGGTGATGTAGTATTTTTAATTAAGGTATGTACTTTTTTTAGATACAACACTATAGCATACTTAATAGACTACAGTGTGGTGTAAACATAACTTTGCTATGCACTGGGAAACCAGAATATTCATGTGACTTGCTTTATTGCCACATTCACTTTATTGCAGTGGTCTGGACCCAAAACCACAATATCTTGGAGGTGTGCCTGTAGATTTGTGAAAGTCATGAAACCTTTCAGTTCACCTCTAGGGGGCGCCAAAGTACAACAATAATAGAACAAAATGATAAAGGCTGGCACTGATACCAAAGATGTACCTTGTTTTATCGTCTTGAGTTGAAGTTATCTACTTCATGTCATTGTTGGGTTCAGGGCTGGACAAAATATGCCATCATAGTATATTGATTATTTTGAATGAAAGTAATTGAAGAAAGAGCTGAAGCAAGAGGGACATTTTGACCCTCCTGTCTCCCTGGAAGCAGGAAATCAGTCTCCCCTGTGAGAGGTGGATTCCTTGCATGTGGGGTAGAAGGATACCCTTAGCACCAGAGGCAGGAAGCTGCGGGCCGAGAAGACAGCATAAACACACCTTGTTGCCTCTTTATTATACAAACCCAAACTCTGCTTAGAGTCTTCACTAATTGAGCACCCAAAGCTTTCTTTGTGCTGTCAATTTCTCACAAAGTTATTGTTTCTTTGTCTAAAAATTATAAAAGCTGTATCTTTGGCCACTTCTGAGGTCCTGTTTCTATGAGACCTCAGGGGCACCATTAAAACTTGTTTTTTTTTTTTCTTCTGTTATCACGTCTTATGTCGATTTTATTATTAGTCCAGCCACAAGAACTCAAGAGGGATAGAGGGGAAAGTGCGCCTCCCCGACATCATCATTGGCTTGATCTGAAGCTCTTGGTTTGCTAGCTCTCTTCCAAAGATCATTTAGTTCTGGAGGAAATGTAAGGATTCCTGTACCATTTCCCAATGAAATCCTTTTAATCACAGCAAAAGTATTTGAAAAGGATTTCTGAAAGTCTCTTTCAAAAGACTAAATTTCCACGTTTCCAGTCATGTGGAGGCTGATTAGGTGGATATCTGGGGAAGCTTGCTTACACCTGTTGATGATAAAACTGGATGCATCATATATGAGTCCTTTGTAATACTTAGAATTGTAAGCCTGCAACATGGCAGAGTCCACAGTCAGAGTGATTTCCTAAATGCTGGGTTACTCTATGTGATAGGGACAGAGTAAAGGGACAGAGGAGGTGATTAAATAGTTAATCCCACTAGGGGGTTGTAGGTAAAGCAAAAAAAGTGTGAGAGACCCCTGTAAGTTAATGATCACTCAAGAAAGCAGGTTTGCTTCACCACAAAACCAGGCAGGCTTGCTTAGCAACAAAAACATGCAACAGAAGCCTGAGACATGCCCCCAAACAATAAAACAATGGTGGCATGAGACCCACATCCTGCCCACCGGGGTCAGTAAGTTAATGACCCCTAGGACAGGCTCTCTGCACACATAAAGAAACAATAATTTATGGAAAGGTGACGTTTCAAAGCAAAAGACCCTCATTGTACTGAGGCCTAAAATAATTTTCCCATAGTGTCATGACAGTCCTGGCTTGACCACATAGGGACAAGAAAGCTCCCCTGCTAGACATAGAGGAGGAGCTGATGATGGAGGCTTGACGTCTACTCAAGAATGAGGAAGAAGGTGGTCTTGTCCCCCTCCCCACTTTTCCTTTGATTATAAAACGGTAGCCCAATAAGTTCTCAGGGTGTGGCACCCTCTTGCCCACACACTTGTAAGCCTCACAAGTGTCCTGTTCTAGTAAATCACTTCTTACCTATCACTTTGCCTCTCACTGAACTCTTTCTGTGCTGAGGCATTGAAGAACCGGAACTCCTCGGGGACCACTGCAAGGCCACCTAGCGCTTCACATGGACCCGGAAGGAGGTGCTCCCATTGTCATCAAGACTAATCACACTTCTTGGGCCAGGGATGGTCAAGAGTTTTGGAGAATATTCTCAACTTTATTTTTAGGATTCATTGTTTCTTTCTAGTTTTTGTTAATACTGATTTGGAACCGTGAAGCTTTTTATAACAAAGGACATTTTGCAGCAGATTTTTAGTAAAAGCACAGTGAAATGTGTGCCCCACATCAGCAAAGAAATCAGCTGGAATTCCCTAGGCCTGGCAAAACAGTCAAGCAACTTACCATCAGGACCTTGGCTATCCACCAGGAGTAGCCCCCATCCTTGCTGAAAATAAGCAAGCGGTAGCCAGCACACCTTTATCAACCATCACTGGGGAAGCTGCTTTGGGGGCCCAGCATGTGGCCTTGGGAAACCTCTATCCCCACACACCACACCTCCCTCCACGTCGCAGGCTGCACCTCAGAGGGTGGAGGCAGTGAGAGAACCCTGGGCCTCCAACCATCCACTGGAAGAGCCACAGGGACCGAGGCCTACTGGCTGGACCTCCCTCCAGGTGGGACAGCTACCACAGTGGTGCGTATTTACTGGAATCTGTCCCCAGTATTCTCTTCTTGGCGCACCTGGGCTTTGGTAGCAGGAGATGGAAACCCAGCAAGGGATTCCGGGGCACATTGTGAGTGTCAATGAAAAAATGCCGGACTTCCTAGGTGGCACAGTGGGTAAGAATCCGCCTGCCAATGCAGGGGACACAGGTTTGATCCCTGCTCCAGGAAGATTCCACATACCATGGAACAACTAAGCCCGTGTGCCACAACTATGGAGCCTGTGCTCTAGAGCCCGTGAGCCACAACTATTGAGCCCATGTGCTGCAACTACTGAAGCCCATGCGCCTAAAGCCCGTGCTCTACAACAAGAGAGGCCACAGCAATGAGAAGCCTACACACCACAATGAAAAGTAGCCCCCGCTCGCCACAACTAGAGAAAGCCCGTGTGCAGCAACGAAGACCCAACACAGCCAATAAGTAAATAAATATAAAAATTAAAAAAAATAAAAATGGTTAAGATGGTAAATTAAAAAAGAAAAGAAAAAGAAAAAATGCCACCTGCCATGTCAGTAACAAAGGATGTTGCAGCCATGAAGCCATCACATTACAGCCACCCCCCCCATCCCCCAGAATGCCCAGACCATGAGCCCTGAGGGGACTCAGGATGTGACAACTCAGGATACTGGCCCCAGATAGCTGAGGTGCACATCAAAGGAATGATCTCAGTGAGCCCAGACTCTTGCATTTTCCCATACACAGAATAGTGCTAAATTCCTTAACTTGAGATGTCTGGTTTTCTTTAATTAACAGTAATCTTTTGATGTTCTGACTACCTGGTCTTTGTTGCAAAAACCCCTATATATCCTGGCTCCTCTCTTATCTCCTCAGAGCAGTCCCTCAGAGCCATCTGAGAGGCTGTCCTGGGCTATAGTTCTCAGTTTTGTCTGTGAAATAAAGCATAACTCTCAACTTTAAGGTTGTGCAATTTTTTTCAGCCAACAGGAGAAACAAGATGATGTGCACATCCCCTGGAAAAGCGCATTGCATGTGCATCCCTGCCCACTTCCTCCTCCTCTCCGTCTCTCTCCTCCATCCCCACACAGTCCCATCCTCTCCCTCTCACCTCCCTCTACCTCACCCTCCTCCCGAGCTCTCAAAGGGCTTCTCTCCTCCTGGAGAGGACTGCCTTTCCTCAGAGCAAGGAGTTAGAGCAGAGAAAAGAGAGAGAACACACAGCTATTAAACTGAATGAGGCCATCCTTCCACTGTCAGAGGGAAGCATGAGTCTGTCAAGACCACATCCTCACAAGAGACTTCAGCTCTCACTTGATTCCTTCAAATGGAGCAAAAGTTATCCACCAAGCCAACCCACTCTCAAGTACTCAATTGCTGCTCCTTTAAAGTGCCACCCCTCTGACTTTTCCTGTTTCCACGGTCCTGTGAGGCTGTTTGCACATCAGTGTTAATAATGTGTTCCTGTCTGATTACTCCTGGGCTTCCCTGGTGGCGCAGTGGTTAAAAACCCGCCTGCCGATGCAGGGGATATGGGTTCGATCCCTGGCCCGGGAAGATGACACACACCGCAGAGCAACTAAGTCCGTGCGCCACAACTACCGAGCCTGCGCTTTAGAGCCCATGAGCCACAATTACTGAGCTCACGTGCCATGATTACTGAAGCCCGTGGACCTAGAACCCATGCTCCACAACAAGAGAAGCCACTGCAATGAGGAACCCACGCACCACAACGAAGAGTAGCCCCCACTCACCACAACTAGAGAAAGCCTGGGCGCAGCAACAAAGACCCAATGCAGCCAATTAATTAATTAAAAAAAATAATACTGTACTGTATATTTAAAAAAAAAAACAGATTTTTCCTCTCCCAAGGGCCCCTAGTATGGCCCTTATGTTTGGGGGTGGGGGCAGTGATTTGCAAAGAAAAATTAAAGTTTCAAAACATTTGTAAGTGAGACCAGCATCATCAGGAGACTTGGATTTCTACCTTGAGAAAATTAACCTTTTAATGAGCTTTGTGTGCATGTTGATACTCACCTTCTTGAATATTAATCCTCTGGTGAATAAAACAACCATTCATGTTTGTAGTAAAGCTAAAAAAAAAAAAAAAGAAAAGAAAAAAAACACAAACAAAAACAGACTCAGTGTAGGAAAATTATCTTTGAGAGAAAACAAACCAACTTAGCGATGCATATCACACACGTATTACCCAAAGGACCACAAAAGCACCAGAAACACAGAGTCAAGGATAGTGTGCGATTTCCTTTTTTCTTTTTTTTTGTAATTAATTAATTTATTTATTGACTGCGTTGGGTCTTCGTTGCTGTGCGCAGGCTTTCTCTAGTTGCGGGGACCAGGGGCTACTCTTTGTTGCAGTGCACGGGCTTCTCATTGCGGTGGCTTCTCTTGTTGTGGAGCACAGACTCTAAGCACGTAGGCTTCAATAGTTGTAGCACATGGGCTCAACAGTTGTGGCTCACGGGCTCTAGAGCTCAGGCTCACTAGTTGTGGTGCAAGGTTTAGTTGCACCCATGATGTGGGATCTTCCAGGACCAGGGATCAAACCTGTGTCCTCTGCATTGGCAGGCGGTTTCTTAACCACTGTGCCACCAGGGAAGTCTCTGCAGTCAATTTTCTAATGCCAATAATGCAGCGTCTTTGTTTCCTCATATTTTACAGCAATTAAAAAAAAAAAGGCAAAGTATAATATAGGGAGTAACTCATCACTTCATCTATGTGGTCACGTCACATGAGGGCGCACTCCAGCAAGGGTGTAGGCCATCAAGCTCTTTGGTTTGCCTGCCTCCCGAAAGACGTGGACTCACAGCAAGACAGCCACATTTGTTGGGTTTTTTTGTGTATGTGTGTGTGCGCAGGCTTTCTCTAGTTGCGGGGAGCACGGGCTTCTCATTGCGGTGGCTTCTCTTGTTGTGGAGCACGGGCTCTAGGCACATAGGCATCGTAGTTGCAGCACTCAGGCTCAGTAGTTGTAGCTCGTGAGCTCTAGAGCACAGCCTCAGTAGTTGTGGCACATGGGCTTAGCTGCTCCATGGCATGTGGGATCTTCCCGGACCAGGGCTCGAACCTGTGTCCCCTGCATCGGCAGGCAGATTCTTAACCACTGTGCCACCAGGGAGGCCCGAGACAGCCACATCTGAAACCAGAAGGTCAATAATTTTCTGATTGCCGAAACTTAAAAAGCAGGAAAATATGCTAACGAACATGCATTCAAAAGAAATATAGTTTCTATTGCATCTCACATGAGATACTAGAGCAAATCGACAGCTTCCAATGTGTGGGTTTCAATTGCTTCTTGGGTGTCCAGGATGTTCAGAGAAGTCCATTTCTTACTCAGCAGCTCTATCTCTGGCTGAAAATAGAAACATTTTCAACTTCCAGATGACTTCGAAATAAAGGAAAAATGAAAACCCTGTAGTGATGATGGCAAGGAACTCCTAATATCACTCCAACTCCAGATGATCAGTTTAGGCTACTCTTGATAATCTCATTTTCCTATGCCAGTGATCAGCTTAGGAAACAGGTGTGTCCCAATTTTAAGCCTAAAAGGCTTCTAGAATAGGTTTTCTCGCTTTTGAAAACAGACCAAGAAAAAAAAAAGTCTGTCCCTCCTCTTCTTCTCCTGGTGGTTATGATTGCATATGATTTGGGAAACACGACAAACATCTTGCTACCTGCCTGGAGGGGAAGCCAACACAGCAGGAGTGGGGTGGGGGGGAAGGCAGCAGAGACAAAGATACCAAGTCTGAGCCCTGCCCCCTGTGCCTGGCCCCTGCTAGGGACAATTACACTTCCTCTTTTTCTTCCATGTGAAGTTCTGTATCTTGGAGGGATTTTTTTCCTGGTTTTACTGAAGTATGATTGACAAATAAAAACTTTGTATATTGAAGGTGTATAACATGATGATTTTGATCTGCATATACATATATATTAATTGCCCTTAGGTCCTGAATGAATCAGTATTCCCCAGTTCCAGGTTTTTTGACAGGCAAAATTGAAGTGTTATAAAGAGACCAGCCAGGTCGAATAAGTCCAAACTCCAAAAGCAAGTTTAAAAGAGGCTGGGGACTTCCCTGGTGGTCCAGTGGTTAGGACTCCATGCTTCCACTGCAGGGGGCATGGGTTTGATCCCTGGTTGGGGAACTAAGATCTCACATGCCACGCCACGAGACCAGAAATACGTGTGTGTGTGTGTCTATATATATATATATATATATATAGCCAGATTCCCTTTCGAGCTATCTTCCACAGTGAACACTGTTTTCAGTGAAGAGGATGAGATTCCAGGAGCAACTGAACTTCTCCCAGAGCAGCCTCCTCGTCCAAGCTTGTCCAGCCGCCCATCAGCCCAGACGGTCCATCTCCCATCTTCTATCTTGTTGGACGATTTCTTCAAGAATGTGGCCCAACAGTCCTGAGCCCCTCTGCACAGTGCTGCTTGGAGAACTTGAATTAAAGCCTGTATTGGGAGAACTTGAATTAAACATAAGTTGAGGACTTCCTAGGTGGTGCAGTGGTAAAGAATCTGCCTGCCAATGCAGGAGACGCGGGTTCGAGCCCTGCCCTGGGAAGATTCCACATGCCGCAGAGCAACTAAGCCTGTGCGCCACAACTATGGAGTCTGTGCTCTAGAGCCCATGAGCCACAACTACTGAGCCCATGTGCCACAACTATTGAAGCCCACGTGCCTAGAGCCCGTGCTCCACAACAAGAGAAGCCACTACAATGAGGAGCCTGTGCACCACAATGAAGAGTAGCCCCCGCTCTCAGCAACTAGAGAAAGCCCGTGTGCAGCAATGAAGACCCAACACAGCCAATAAATAAATAAAATTAATTAATTAATTAAAAAAATAAAAAATAAAAAGGGAGAGCCTTTAAAAAAAAAAAACAAACATAAGTTGAGCATCGATGTGTTAAACAGCTCTCACTCCAGCAAGGGAGGTGGGCCCCTTGGCATATGCAAGAAGCTATATTTCAAGTGAGTTTCTTCGATCTGACAATCCAATGGCTGAGGAAAGCTCTTTCTACTTGCCTCCTGAAACTCCAGTCACACCTGTGGTGACTGTGGTGACGTGGCTGGGGTTCCTCGGAGAAAATTCCAATCCGTCCTTTCACACACATTGGGGCCCCTAGGCCCCGTCCTTCTTGCTTGTTTTCAGCCAGCTGGGGCCTGGACATTAGGAAGGTTGGTTTCTCTCTCTTCCAAGGCCCTTGCTGTGAAAACAGGCACAGTGTCAGGATCCCACATTGGGGGGCTCTTCCCCTTGGGGCCTTTCCCTTTTCGGTTGGGAGCTGAGGGGCTTACCCATCTGGCATCTGAATGGTTTCTTGAGCTACAGCTGCTGACAGTAGGTTGGCCTGTGGTTCCTTTCAAATGTCCCGCTGGTCTTGTCCCTGGTCTCATCCACTGCAAACCTTAAGAGCAACATCTGCAAGGTGAGAGGTGGGCGTCCCAACTGCCCCTTCTACCTTTCGTAGTTTTCTCTGGACGGCTGGGGCACTCTGCGGGGTAAGAGTTGTGTGAGTCATTTTTAACCTCTCAGGAGCTTCTGGATCTATTTCAGTCCATGGCCGAGAGGCCTTGAGAATCCTCTGGAAGAATTCAGAGGGCTCTTCCTTTGGGACAGATTTCCTGAATCTGGGGCTTTCGACACTGGCAGAGGGTCAGTAATCATAGACACTAACCTCAAGAGGAGCCGGAGACGTTCCACCTGGCTGGCCGAACTTGAATCTGAGCAATGGCTCTTGTGCCTGCAGTAGAGAGAGTCAAACTCTTGACTGCAGGGCTTTGCAACAAAATAGGGGTTTATTGCAGGGCACCACTCCCACTACTTCCATTTCCAAATGTGTAAAAATGGAAATAATAATTGTATCTTCCTCATAGCGTTGCTATAAAGTACTTAGCCCACAATAAAAAGTATTATATGAGCTGGTTGGCACTGCAGAAATCGTCGCCACATACCAGTGTGTCCCGTGCTGAGAGCCGCGAGCCTGCGCATCGTATCTAACATTGGTGAGCACCGTGCCTTTCATAATCCCACTACTTTGCAACAGTTATTATCGACGAAACAGTGGAGCTCAGCAAACACCTTTGCTCTCAACCAGCCTCCCCATCCTTACCCAGGGGAGCCCGGGGGCTGCGGATGCAAGGCGGGGCCCTGCGGGACGGGGATTGGCTGACCTGGGACGAGGGAGCCAATGAGCGGGCACCCTCGAGGGGCGGAGCTTCCAAAGGGACTTAAGTGGTTCCTGAATGTCTGACCCACTTCCGGTCCCGCTGCTGGTCGACATGGCGTTGTCTCCTTCAGTCCCCAGCCTGGGCACGAACCTTCGCCCTACGTGGATCGCACAGGAAGCGTCTCTACCCCTGGAAGTGGCTTCCCAGGCCAGCCTGCGGTACTTGTGCAGGTTTAAGCGCTCTCTGAAACTGTCGGTGCTCCACGTGGAGGCCTGCCTGCTGGACAAGGTGTTTGGTGAGTGCCCCGAATCTTTCCCCACCTTGGCCTCCCCCACAGCACACCCAAGGCCTGTCTGGTGTTCTGCGGACCGGGGTCCCAGGAACCTCCCTCCCCTCTCCCCCCAGCTCCTCCTGGCTTTGCCCCTTCCCGCTTAATCCCGCCGGATCCCTTCTTCCACCCAGGTCCAAGCAGAGTCCACCTGCCGAGGTTCGAACGGGAGTTGAAAGTCTTCCTCAGGATGGGTGAGCCGGACTCTGAGGGCAAAGTTGAAACCTTCATCATCGGGAGGCACCGGTACCGGAAACGTGCCAAAAGGCTGATCCGCGTCTTGGCTGTGAAGTCCCAGAGGAAACGCGGAAGTAAGGAGCTTCGTGTGCCTCCGCTCTGGGTGCTGCAGACCTCGCTGTGCCCAGGGACCCTTCCCTTCCCACCACTCGCCGCCCACAGGACTGGGACTCCTTCGCATCCTGGGATGCTAGGGCTTCCCGACGCCCTGGAATAAGGCGCTGTGGGAGGCAGCTTAAAGAACCCCTAGCCCAGCCCCTTCCCAACTGTCTGCTCACCTGCATCTCCCTTTTCAGAGGTCGGGGAAGAATCCATCTGAACTCCCCTTTCTGAGATGAAACTGCAGCCTGGGAGGTCCTGAACTCATTGAGTCTCACTGAATGAACTCAGGAGCACTGCAAAATGCAGATTGCCCTGCAGGACCTCTCTACACCCCACCCACACCCCCAGGAGGCAAACATTCTGGCAAACTGCTTAATTGCTCTGTTGCTCCAGCAACTGGTCTCCTGATAGTAGCCCACATAGAGGTGTTTCCCAATTATGAAATGAATGAATACACTAAAGCGTGTAGAACCCGGAGAAAATGCTTGATGATATGAACTATCATCATTCTGTTGGGTGTTCTGGGTGATTCTGATGTAGGTGGACTGCTCTGAGGTGACCAGTAGGGTAGCAGTGTTCTCTGCGGAGTCACCTTCCCCTGTGGGTCCTGCATGTTCTTCTGGGCAGTGAACAAGCTCAATTCCATTCTTCCCTCCCAGGTGCAGTGATGCTTGACCTGGAAAGGATGAAGTCTCTCGAAAGAGAGAATGTCCACTCCAGTGATTTCATCTCCACCACGGTGAGAAGCAGCCTGGATGAAGCCATGGAGTCCCTGCAAATAGGTGTGTCTGAGACTGGCCGGGAGCCTGCTACCAAAACCCCTGTGTGATCTGTGTGGTTAGGACCTCAGTGCAAGAGGAGCTTTGGCCACAGAGGCCTAGTAGGAGCCCTGCCTCTGCTCCTGTGGCTCAGGAGAAACAAGTGTGGTCAGCACTCTGCCCACCCTTCTCTTGCAGGCAATTGTTTAAAGATTTTAGCATGAGTTATAATAAACGTTTAAAATATTCATATATAGTTGGCCCTCTGTATCCATAGGTTCCACAACTGTGAATTGAAAATTTCAGAAAAAAAAAAAAAAAAATCCAGGAAGTTCTGGAAAGCAAAACTTGAATTTGCTGAATACTAGAAACTATTCACATGACATTTACATTGCATTTACTATTAAATATTTACCTAGAATTTACACTGTTTCATGTATTATAAGTAACCTAGAGATGATATAAAGTAGAGAGGGACTTCCCTGGTGTCTCAGTGGTTAAGAATCTGCCTGCCAGTGCAGGGCACATGGGTTTGATCCCTAGTCTGGGAAGATTCCACATGCTGGAGCAACGAAGCCCGTGCACCACAACTACTGAGCCTGTGCTCTAGAGCCCCAGGAGCCACAACTACTGAAGCCCACATGCCCTAGAGCCTGTCTCTGCAACAAGAGAAGCCACCACAATGAGAAGATGCGCACTGCAACAAAGAGTAGCCCCCACTTACCGCAACTAAAGAAAGCCTGCACACAGCAATGAAGACCCAAAACACAGCAACAGGAAGGAAGGAAGGGGAAAAAGAAAGAAAAAGGGAGGGTGCGTGTAGGCTATATGCAACTGCTAAGGCATTTTATACAAGAGACTTGAGCATCCTTGGATTTGTTTGGTGTGGGGAACCAGTAGAAAGGGGGGTGGTGGTTACACAACCAATCCCCAGACTGTATTGATTGCCCAGAAAGGCTTCTTTGCTTGCTCTCCAAGATGGGAAATGGCCAAGGATTACAAAAGGTTGGTTCTGCTTTTTATGGTGTTTTGCACTAGGCAGGTGTGGCTCCTATCCCAGGGAGCTTTTGTAGATAAGGAGGAACATTGACGGTTATTCTCTCCTAATGCTAATTTTGAAAAAGTGTTTCTTTGTCGTAAAGCAAGCTTTATAAATCAAATTCTCAAATGTTGAAACACTGATGACAAATGGATTCCATTCTACTTAGCTTTTAGTTAAAAAGGAGTCTGTTTCAATATTCTTTTACCCCAGAGGCCCTGAGCACAGTTAATCCCTGGATTACTTAGCAACCAGTTAACACTGGTTAATGCAAATAATGGTATGAATGAGTAAAAACCAGGCCCACCACATGGCCATTTGCCCATATATGAATCCCTGTATATGCTGCACAAATCAGGAAAGTCCCTGCCTAAGTTTCATATCAATAATCAGGAAAATTTACTGAAATGTTTTTTCTTTATTTCCCTAAGTGATGACCTGGGACACCAGATTCTTTTCAGCCTAAACAATTGAAACAATTAAAAGTGCCTCTGGCAGTAGGTGCAAGCCCCACCCCCCACCCCAGGCAGCCCTCAGGGGAGTGGGTGGTGTTAGCCACTAGCCCAGAGGCACAGGGAGGGGGGAACGGGAGGGTCCTCTGGTTCTAGGGCAGTCCCCCTGGGGGTGGGAGATTCTAGGGGAGAAAGGCTAGGCTTCACCTGGGGCTTCAGCAAGGGCCTGCCACCTGCCAGAGGGAGCGCTTCTTTCACGTTCTTTTTTTTTTTTTTTTTTGGCTGCATTGGGTCTTACGCTGCTGCATGCAAGCTTTCTCTCTAGTTGTGGAAAGTGGGGGCTACTCTTCCGTTGCAGTGCAAAGGCTTCTCAGTGCGGCGGCTTCTCTTGCTGAGGAGCACGTGGGCTTAGTTGCTCGGCGGCACATGGGATCTTCTCTGGCCAGTGATCCAGAGATCGAACCCGTGTCTGCACTGGCAGGCGGATTCTTAACTACTGCGCCACCAGGGAAGTCTGCGAGCACTTCTTTATAAGCTTCCAGTCCTTCCGCTGGCCTAATCACAGAGACTTTTAGGAATTCTGATTTGAGGTCATCTCCATCTAGGGCGGCTCCCAGAGGCCCTTGAGGTGTTCCACTTGGGGTATTCTTTCTGCTCGATGACCTCAGGGCTCTGGCCCCACCAGCACTAGGAGTGGCAGTGACCCACCACAGCTGCAAGCCCATCTTCTCTCAGACCCCCCACTCACCCCATCCCTCACCCCATCCATCCTCCTGAGAGTACTTGGGGGTTGGAAGGAGGAAGCTGCTTCCAGCTGGAGCCCCTGAGCCACCCAGGCTTTTTTTTTTTTTTTTTTTTAACCTTCAGATCTTCATTGGACTATAATTGCTTTACAATGTTGTTCCTGTTTCCACTGGCACAAAGTGAATCAGCTGTATTTATACATATGTCTATTACTGAATCCAGGCTTGCTCTGCTCACCACACGACAGGCCAATGAATTGGAGACAAGGCATTGAGGCAAGAAATACAACTTTTCAGAAAGCCGGCAGACCAAAAAGACGGCAGACTACTTTCTCCAAAAAACCATCTTATCGGGGTCTGAATGCCAATTTCTTTTATAGAATCAGAGGGGGGAGAGGCTGTGAAGAAGTAAAGTAAAAGGGTAGGATAGAGAGGGAGAGCCATCAGTCTTGCAAAACATCTCCGGGAATGACCAGCCTTGGTGAGGGATGTGTTTCCTTTCTGCAGCCATTCACAAGTGGAGAGGGCTGATTGCCTGCCTATGAGCTGAACCCAGGCACTTTAACATTCAGGAAGAGGGGCAGGGTTCCCTGAGGCATGCCATCGTGTATGATTATAATAACAAAAGCAGCGAAAAGCAAAACAAGTCGAAAAAACAGATTGAACATGGAGTCTGATTTAGCTCTTCCCTGTTACATATCCCTACATCCCCTCCCTCTTGAGCCTCCCTCCCACTCTCCCTATCCGACCTCTCTAGGTCATCACCAAGCATGGAGCTGATCTCCCTGTGTTATACAGCAGCTTCCCACTAGCTATTTTACATTTGGTAGTGTATATATGTCAGTGCCACTCTCTCACTTCATCCTAACTTCCGCCTCCCCTCCCACCCAAGGTTCTCAAGTCCCTTCTCTGTGTTTTTATTCTTGTCCGGCCACGGAGTTCATCAGTACCATTTTTTTAGATTCCGTATATTTGTGTTAGCATACGGTATTTCTTTCTCTTTCTGACTTACTTCGCTTCACTCTGTCTGACAGACTCTAGGTCCATCCACCTCCCTAGAAATAACGCAATTTCGTTCCTTTTTATGGCTGAGTAGTATTCCGTTGTATACATGTGCCACATCTTCTTTATCCAATCATCTATTGATGGATATTTAGGTCCGCCCAGGCTTTCTATAGTCCATATCCACTTGCTACAGTCTAGGGACTTCAGGTTTCTTGCTTCTCTCAGTAAAGACAGAAGGTTTGTTTTTGTCATGATTTTGTCTTTGTCATTCTGTGTACTGACCTGGTCTGTTAACATCATTGAAAACTTGTCTTTTTGCATATTATTTAAATTAGAATGGTCAGCTAAATAGTCCTCTCCCAGAAAATGAGGGATCAAATTTGCAAGGTAGCTGTTTTCTCAGAACATTTGACTAATCCATGATGATTGGACCCTCTTTCTTTTGTTTGTTGACATATAGTTGATTTACAACATTGTTAGTTTCAGGTTTACATCACAGTGATTTAGTGTTTTTTCAGATTATATTCTATTATAGGTTATTACAAGATATTGAGTGCAATTCCCTGTGCTATACAGTAGGTCCATGTTGCTCATGTATTTTACAGGTAGTATTTTGTATCTGTTAATCCCATGCCCTTAATTTATCCCTCCCCCATTTCCCTTTTAGTAACCACAAATTTGTTTTCTATGGCTATAACTCTCTCTCTTTTGCATATAGATTCATCTGTATTATCTTTTTGATTCCATATATAAGTGATAGCATACAATATTTGTTTTTCTCTGACATATACACACACACACACACACACACACACCCCCCACACACACACCACATCTTTATCACTCATCTTTTGATGGACACTTTGGTTGCTTCCATATCTTGGCTATTGTAAATAATGCTGTAATGAACACCAGGGTGCATGTATCTTTTTGAATTCTTTGGATAAATACCCAGAAGTGGGATAGCTGGACCATATGGTAGTTCTATTCTTAATTTTCTGAGGAATCTCCATACTATTTTCCACAGCAGCTGCACCAATTTACATTCCTAACAACAGTGCACAAGGGCCCCCATTTCTCCACATCTTCAACCAACACTTGTTATTACTTGCCTTTTTGATAACAGCCATTCTGACAGGTGTGAAGTGATACCTCATTGTTGTTTTCATTTGTATTTCTCTAATAATTAGTGATGTTGAGCATCTATCATGTGCCTGTTGGCCATCTGTAAGTCTTCTTTGGAAAAATGTCTATTCAGGTCTCCTGCCAATTTTTTGGGTTGTTTTATTTTTAATTGAGTTGTATGATCCATTTATATATTTCAGATATTAACCCCTTGTCAGCTGCATCATTTGCAAATATTTTCTTCCATTCTGTAGGTTGTCTGTTTTGTTTATGGTTTCTTTTGCTGTGCAAAAGCTTTTAAGTTTAATTTGGTCCCATTCATTTATTTTTGCTTTTATTTCTTTTGCCTTGGGAGACTGATCCAAGAAAACTTTGCTATGATTTGTCAAAGAGTGCGTATGTTCTCTTCTAGGAGTTTTATGGTTTCATGTCTTACATTTAAGCCATTTTGAGTTTATTTTTGTGTATGGTGGTAGGGAGTGTTCTAATTTCATTGTTTTACATGTAGCTGTCCAGCTTTCCCAGAACCCCTTGTTGAAGACACTTTTCCCCACTGTATATTCATGACTCCTTTATCGTAGATTAATTGACCATAGGTGCATGGGTTGTTTTCTGGGCTCTCCATGCTGTTCCATTGATCTACATGTTTGTTTTGTGCCAATACCACACTTGATTACTGTAGGTTTGTAATATAGTCTGAAGTCTGGAAGGACTATACCTCCAGCTTTGTTTTTTTCTCAGGATTGTTTTGGCAGTTCAGGGGCTTTTGTAGTTCTGTATAAATTTTAGGATTACTTGTTCTAATTCTGTGAAAAATGTCCTAAGTATTTTCATAGGGATTGTATTAAATCTGTAGATTGCCTTGGGTACTATGCTTATTTTAACAATATTAATTCTTCCACACCATGAACATGGTACATCTTTCCATCTGTTTGTGTCATGTTCCATTTCTTTCATCAGGATCTTTTAGCTTTCCAAGTACAGGTCTTTTACCTCCTTAGGGTTATTTCTAGGTATTTTATTCTTTTTGATGCAATTGTGAGATTCTTTCTTTAATTTCTGTTTCTGATAGTTTGCTGGGTTTTTTTTAAATATAAACTTATTTATTTATTGGCTGCATTGGGTCTTCATTGCTGTGGGCGGGCTTTCTCTAGTTGCAGCGAGTGGGGGCTACTTAGTTGCAGTGTGCAGGCTTCTCACTGCAGTGGCTTATTGTGGAGCATGGGCTCTAGGTGCACAGGCTTTAGTAATTGTGGCTCTTGGGCTCTAGTATGCAGGCTCAGTAGTTGTGGCGCACGGGCTTAGGTGCTCTGCAGCATGTGGGATCTTCCTGGACCAGGGATCGAACTCATATACGCTGCATTGGCAGGCAGATTCTGAACCACTGCACCACCAGAGCAGTCCCTGATAGTTTGCTGTTAGTGTCAGTTTGATGAACCAATATCTATAATTACTATGAACTAAAGTCCACATTTTATTCTAATTTCCTTAGTTTTTACCTACTGTCCTTTTCCTGTTCCAGGGTCCTATATTACATTTAATCATCGTGTCACCCTAGGCTTCTCTTTGCTGTTGTAGTTCCTTAGAATTTCCTTGTTTTTTATTACCTTGATAATTTTAAGGAGTACTGGGCAGTCAGTAGATGCCCCTCTATTGACATGTGTCTGATGCTTTTCTCATGATTAGACTGGAGTTATGAGTCTGGGGAAAGAAGCCAGAGAGGTGACATGCCATCACATCATATGAAAGGTGTGTACAATCATGACTTCACTCTTGATGTTGACCTTGATTATTTAGCCTAGGTAGGCTTGTCAGGTTTCTCCACTGAAAAGTTATACACACATCCCTTTCCAGACTGCAGCCTTGGAAGTCAGTCACTCTGTGCAGCCTACACCTAACTGAAGTGCAAGGAGTCAGGCTCTGCCTCCTGAAGGGGAGAGTATCTGCATGAATTACTTGGAATTTTTCTGCATTGGAAGCTTGTCTATTCTCCTTCGCTTATTTATTCAGTCATTTATTTGTATCAATACGGACTCATGTCTTCCTAATCTTTTTAAAGAACCAGCTTCTGGCTTTGTATATCCTATTTGTATTTCATATTCCATTGGTTTCTGTTCTAACCATTCTATTTCCTTAGCTTTTGTTTCCTTAAGATGATTCTGTTTTCCCTAATTTTTGGAGTTGAACGTTTACCTCATTTGTTTCATTCTTTCTGACAACTGCAGTATGAGGAGGGATCAGCAACTTCCCTCCCTAGCACCCCCTACCCACCCAGGCATCCTCTCTGGGGTTCTGGAAACACTGCCAGGCTTGCGTGTGAGACGCCAGGTCTGCTCCCACGGCTGCCCTTTCTCTAGGATGTGAGCTGCTCAACCTCTCTGACCATTCCTCAAGGATACTCTGCATTATATAAATATCCCACTCTAAATTTCCATGGGACCTGTTTTACCATAGAAAGACAAGAGTTAGTTTTTATTGACCTTTTTTTTTAAAAAAAAAACAAACCTTGAGAAGAATCCCACAGCCCTGACAAGGACTCTACACTGACTCTGATGGTTTGGCCTCCATGCGTTTTTGTGGGCTTATTATGATTCTTTTCCCTATTATTTTTAAGAGAAGTACGGCATTTCCAAATGTGGTCAATTCCTAGTCCCGAGCGCTGATCCCAGAGTGAGCCACCAGATGGAGGACCATCTTCTCAATTACAGGTCCAGCTAGTTCTGTAAAAGTAACACAAAAGGCTTCTTGCCTCAGGGTTTTAACGGTTTCCAAAAGCACTCCAAATTTTTAAATTTCCTATAGGTAACCACATTTATAAAGGGAATAGGTAAAAGGAAAAACAAATACGCTTATTTATCCATATGATTCAGCAAAACCATCTACTCACGAAGGCGAGATTTACAACCCCCATTATGAGGAGCCAGGTGGGAATTCCACACCTGCTCCCAGCCCTGCCCCAAAGCCAGATCCCCAAGAATGTCTCCCAGTTTGTTTTTTATTCAGCAAAGGAAAAATTCAGAACTCTGACAGAAATATATCAAAACGATGTCAAGAAAAGTCCTTGGACTAGTTGACATGAGAGGACACTGGTGATAACTAGGTAATAACCCACCCTCTGCTCTGGAGAATGTCTCCCTGCACAACATGGAAACTCAGAACTAGGAAGGGAAAGAGGCTGATGATGAAGACAGCTTCCTCCCTCACTTGTACCTGCAGTGGGCAGTCACTCTCAAGACCATCTCCTCATTTATCAGTTAAGGCACTGAGAGCCACGCACATCTCCCTGCTAAAGAAACGGTGCACACGGGCAGGCAGGTGCTCCTGCGAGCGGCAGCATGCAGACACCACGAGGACACACGGGCTTCCTCTCCTAACCTCTCATGACGGCCCAGCAGACGCCTGACTCTTTGGACTCCATTAGAACCGGGTTATCAGGCCAGTCTTTGTCCCTCATGAAGGAAGAAACTTCAGTGGGCTCTGAGCTCCAAAACGTGTCAACCCAACCAGCCTTCCAGGATGAACCCGGCTGAGGGGGGAGCGAGAGGCACAAAGGCTCACCTGTTGGCAGCATGGCCTGGCCCGCCAAACCAAGGTGCCCACGGCGGGCCTGCTCTCCCACCACTAGGCATTCCCCCAACACATGGGATGGGTCGCCCCCACCCCCCATTCCTGCCCCCTTCCCCTGCAGCATCCCCCGCCCCCATGGTGTCCCCACCCCACTACTGCAGAGACCCTCCTCTCTCCTGCAGCATCCCACCAACACCCCAGCAGCATCCCATGTCCAAAGCCTGACCGGGTAGAGGTGGAAGGCTGGAGGGCCTGCCAACACTATCACCTGTCCTACATATAAGCCCACGTCCCCTCTGCCCTGTCCAACTTCCTTCCTCTCTCCTCCGCAGGTGCCAGCCCCAGGGTGCTCCCTAACGAGCATATGCACATTATACCATCTCAAAATCTGCTTCTGGAGAGACTGAACCTGCGATAATTATGTCAGGAGACAAAAAACAGACAACAAGATGGGGTTTGGGTGCCAGAGCACCACTGCCCGGACCCCCTACTGGTGGCTGGGGAGCACAGACAGCCTCAGGCACAAGGTCATGATCCCACTGGGAAACTTCCATCATTAGCAACTTGGACAGTCCATACTGTCAAGGAAGTAGGACAACAGGGGAATTAGGCAGCTTTGTTAACTTTGATTGAATTTCTGATGGAGAACAGTAACTCAAGTTTAGAAGGCATCAGAGTCACCCTGAGGTCTGGTTAGAACAGAGTGGTGCACCCCACCCCAGAGCTTCTGGTCCCTACATGGTAGGTTCTGAGAATCTGCATCTCTAACAAATTCCCAGGTGATGCTGATACTGCTTTGGGGGACCACATCTTGGGGACCACTGCTCTAGAAAATCTCAAACAAAGGCTGAGTGCAGTTAACACAATTATAGTCAAGTGTGAAAGCCAGAGCCTCATTGCTAGAAAAGAGGTCCTCACCTTCTCCAGGAGAGCAGAGAACACGGAGGCCCAGGCCTTCACCCGAAGAGAGTAGCTGAGATCCAGAGTGAAGCTTCCATTGAAAGAAGGACAGGTCTGCCAAGGTTGGAAAAGAATAGGGCCCTGGGCAACTTCCCTGGTGGTCCAGTGGTTAAGAGTCCGTACTCCCAATGCAGGGGGCCTGGGTTTGATGCCTGGTCAGGGAACTAGATCCTGCATGCCACAACTAAGACCCAGTGCAGTCAAATAAATATTTATTTAAAACAAACACTATCTTGAACAACAACAAAAACTGTAATATTTCCAGGAATGACCAAGTATCAAAAAAACAAACACTTTGTTAGGAAGGAATTCATCCTACAAATGTCCCCTTACATACATGGCTTATCATAGCAAAAGATTACAAGTTATCTAAATGCCCATCGATGAAGACCAGTAAAATAAGCCGTACAACATCTATACACTAGAATATTATTTAACATTTTAAATGGTTTATATGTCCTGATATAGAATAATCTCCAAGATAAAATGTTAGGTTTAAAATAAACAGATTAATGTGTGAAATATGTTGCCACATATTAAAATAAATATACATATGCACAAATAAAAATATGCATATGTAAACATTTTTCTTTGGCTATTTAGCATCTTCTGGTCCAAAAAGTAAGGAAGTGCTCAAAATTTTTTAAAGGATGTATACGCATTGAAAGGACACATCAAAAGATCCCACCTGGCAGAACGCTATCTCTTCCAAAATATTTAGTGATTACATGTGGGAAAATAGTAAGCTTACAGTGGAGAATCCAGGGAAATGATTTCATAGCCAAGCAATCAAGGTTACCATCATCACCAGCAGCTCACATGAATGTTCTGCATCCCCTGGTAGGATGTAATGAGGATACGTGAACACATCTCTATGGCCTCCGTCCCAACGCTGCATTGGCATCTAATCAAGAAAATCATCAGACAAGTCCCAACTGAGGGACATTCTACAAAATGATTGGCCAAAGTCAAGGTCACGAAAGAGACGGAAAGACTGGAGAACCATCAAAGATGGAAAGAAAATAAGGACATATGATGACTAAATATGATGAGACCCTGAACTGGATGCTCGAATAGAAAAATGACATTACTAGAAAATGCGTTATAATCCCCATGACTCTATAGTTTTGAAATATGTACCATGGTTACATACAATGGTAACAGAAGTGGGAGTTGGGGAAATACTATATTGGCACACTACTATTTTTGAAAAATAAAAAATAAAGGTATAGAACAATGCATGAAATATCCCGCCACACATTAAAATACATCTATATATATACATATAAAATATGCACACGTAGACAGAGACAAAATCCGAATAGAGGCTGGATGACGGAGGGTCAGGAAAGGCAGCAAGGCTTACCTTTCTCTACATACACCATGGGCATGTGTTCTATGTTTCCAAAACTAAGATTTTAAGTAAAATCTATGTGAGGTTAAAAACATAATTCGCAGCTTGCTAGACTTCCCTCTAAAAAGGCACCCAGCCTAATGATTGGCTGAGGTTTTACAGGACTGGACTGTGAAAGGAGGTCCAGTTCCCTTCCAGAATCCACCTACCATCAACATGTGTGGTCTGCAATGGATTTTTCTTTTGAGGTCTTAAAAATGACTAAAACCCAAAGAAAGCATGAATGTATTTCCTGATAATATTATTTCAACTCTGGGAATATACATAGCAAATTGTCCCCTAGGGTATCAAAATCAGTATAGAAATAAACTAATTGTAAAGTCACGATATTAGCATTTCTCTGACTAGTTTTAATGAAACTGTTCTCATCTATTTTGTACTCGGTATAATGATAAAGGAGCAAGTGGCATGAGAGCCTAGACTCCAATCCCAGCTCTGCCACTCACTGCCTCTGTGACCATGAACACATTGCTTGGTTCCCCTGTATCTGAATTTCAAGGGAATAATCGGAACGCCTATCTCATGATAATATCACACATCCAAAGCAGAACAGGACCTGGCCCTCAAGCTCTCAGACGTTAGCAAATCTATGTTTTAAATGTGCTAGCTACTTTGAAATGTTTGGGGCATTTAAGAGAACCTAATATATTAAATTTGTTATTTAATTGTTACAGATTTCAATCAATCATTTAAAAATTTGAGCAAATTACATTTGTAAAAGCATGTAAGTTTGGGTTTATTTAGTTATGAAAGTAGTAACAAGAATTTAGTGTTTCTTATCAGAGAATATTGATTAACAGTGATACATTAAGTAGCTAGATCAAAGAAGGTACAAGTGAGAGTGAATATTCTTCTTCAGGCACAACCAGTCTGTCCACAAAGCTCCTCTGAGGCCTGCTCACATGCTCCTCCTCCCAGAAGCTGGTCCCCCTCCAGGGCTCTGGGCTGCATCTCTCTGCCTTTCACAAGAGCTTGAAGACCTCTATATCCCCACCTGCCTCTAGGTCAGTAGCCTCTCCCCGCCAGCATCATCCCCAACCTACCATTCCGCCCTTCCCTATAGCAGGTTATAAACTCGCTCTTGACCAAATGCCCTCTCCGTTGCCAAGTATTTCTGTGTTCCGCATCTCAGCAAAAATAGCCCGGGTTTAACCATCCAGGAGCATCGGTTCTGCTTTCCAAACAAGTCTACCAGACAGACTCCAGATGCATTTCAATTGCCTACAAACTGGCTTCTAAGAGCTCGCAGCTGTGACGGAGCTGTTCCTGCAAAAGCTAGCAGAGAGCCCGGGGTTCACAAACCAAGGAGCAATTGTTTGTCCCATCTGCCTGGGCAGCCAGGCAGCACCCCCACGACAGGCACCTCCCTCCTTGAAGCTCCCTACTCTTCCTGGTAGGGACTCAGGCAGGAAAGGAGAGCTGGATTCCAGAGCGAGGTTGGGGGGAGGGGGGCGCCTGCGGACTCCTCCAGAAATTACACACAGGCCCCCCACCTCGGTAAGAAGCTGAAACCACTTTTTGAAAAATTTTTTTCTCCATCATAACTCGGAAAGAACACTGATCAAGAGGAAACCAACAAAGATCATTTATTATAAAACCATGGAAACTTTCCCAGCTTGCAATCACTTGAACATGACAGAATTAAGAACAGTTGCCCCACCCCCATCCTCATCTCCCACAGAACAAAGGAAACTGCATGAAGCCTTAGCCTCTCGACCTCCAGGTCAGCACCCCCGCAAGCAACACCATTGAAGTCCTGGGTCCGCCCCCAGCGGTCATCTGGATGAGGGATTACGGACCGGCCCCAGCCTTAATGCGAGCGCCTCCGGGCCCACGCAGAATTCAGCAGCCTTCTGGTCCGCGCTCGGGCTAAAAGGAAAGCAGCGGGTCAGGTGCAGGCTTTGTGGAGACGCATTCGAATCACCTGGAGGGCTTGTTAATACCCAGATTGCTGTGTCCCACCCCCAGGGTTTCTGGTTCTTTGGGTCTGGGTGGGCGCCAGTTTGCATTTTTAACACGTTCCCAGGTGACGCTGATTCTGCTGGTCGGGGACTATGCTTTGAAATCCGCCGTCCTAAGATGTCTAGGTGACCGGCAGGCCCACAGAAGGAATACGGCAGCAGACGTCCGCTCAAGATGCTTCTCTCAGGACTCCCTGCGGACCCTTACCTGGAGTCAGGGATACTCTAGATTTTCACCTGTAGGTCTCGCTACAGACTCCTTCCCAAAGTCTGGAGCTGGGACCCACACCAGGGGTTGTTAGACTGAGTGACTTTTTTTCAGAACTGTTCCAGGAGTTCACACTAAGGAACCGGAGTGAGCTGGAAACACGCGGAGAGCGAAGCCCGCCTTCCCGGACTCCTGGACCAAGAACGCTTTCCCTGCTAGGGCCCCTGAAACCCCTCACCTCGATTTCGGCGAATCCGAAGCTGGAAAGACATTGCCACAATGAGGAGCTTCGTAACATACTGGTAAAAGGGCGATCCGATGATGAAGATCACGACTCCACATCCTGGGACCGCACTGACCACGAGTGAGACCCTGAACCACCTGTAGAACGCCGCCAGCATCTCTCCATCCTGGCCTGGGAGGGAAGGGGCGCTGAGCTGCGGCTGGGGAAGCGAGGTTCCGGTCATGGAAGAAAGGGGCCCTCGGGATCAGAGTCTGCCCAGACTGGCCCTGGACAGTCTAGGATTCCAGGAAACCTCAAGGGCACTGGATCCAGGCCCCATCCCCTAAAGTGGGCGGTACCGGACGAGAGGCGGCCTGCAGGACTTCCAAGGGTGCGACCTCTGAGCTCACTCACCAAACAACGAGTGTAGCATCCACAGCTCAACGTTAAAGATCTCTGGGGTGTGATCATCGCCTCTAATCTCTCTCAGATTTAGCTCTCAACGAAGCGCCAGGCGCCTGAGGGGCGCTGGAAGGGACATGCGCGCTGGAGGCGGGAAGGGTGCGCTCAGACTCTTAGGAGGTGGGCCCCGCCCCTTCCGCGCTCGCTGACCCGCATCCAGCTTTCCGCAGCCGCAAAGGGACGCCGCATCCCGCATCCCGCCCCCTCATCCCGCCTCCCCTCCCTGTCCTCTGCTCGGTGAACCAGCAGTTCTTGCACAGGGATACTCTGGGTCACCGCCTCTGCAGTCTAAGGGCCCGGGAACACCCCCAGGCCCCAGGTTCCAGTGTGCCAGGGTCTCTGGCAGGCTGCACAGTCACGTGGGGCGGGGGCTCGGGCAGGGGGCCCCGCCTACGGTCAGGCTTCTAGGGTGCCAGGCTGAGGGAATCTGGAAATGGGAGCAGGGAACGAAGGGGGGCGCTGAGGTTTTCACCGTCCTCAAAGCCACCATGCCTTCTAGAAGGCCCTCCTCTCTGTCCAAGCCTCCCGCGGCCCAGGACCCCCCAGCCCTCCTGGGTGGACCAGCGGCTGGGGTGGAGCCTGGGGTGGGGGGCGGCGCAGCGCTGACCAAGGGCCCGCCATCCATCATTCAAGTGACCACGTGACCTCCTACAAGGAAACCTAGGCTCCTAGGACCTGAAAGAGCTTGTCTGGACAGAGGCAAACCTGCAGGATGTGATGGAAATGGCGCTTGAACTCTTCCATCTTCCTCCCAAAACGTATAGCGCCGGTCTACTCATGAGCAAAACGTCACAGGACTTCCAAGAGGGGCGTCCGGCAGTACACCTGGCCGGTGTTCCTCAAAACTGCCAAGGTCGTCAAAACCAATAACAGTTTGGGAAACTGCCACAGTCAAGAAGAGCCTAAGGAGACAATAATTAAAGGTAATGTATCCCGATGGGATCCGGGAACAAAAAAGGGATAGCTGGTAAAAATGAATGAAATCTGAATCCACTATGGACTATTTAATAACGTGTCAGTACTGGTTCATTAATTTTAACGAATATGTCATATGTTTATTAACAATGTATACGATACACTATAATAGGGAATGTTAATAATTGGGAAAACCGTGAAAGGATATAGTATGGAATTCTGCTATCTGCTCAATTTTTTTTATCAATATAAAGCTTGTAAAAAGTTAAAATCTAGTAATAAAAATTAAATACAGTTGACCCTTGAACAAC
Source organism: Hippopotamus amphibius kiboko (assembly GCF_030028045.1). Classification (NCBI taxonomy): domain Eukaryota; kingdom Metazoa; phylum Chordata; class Mammalia; order Artiodactyla; family Hippopotamidae; genus Hippopotamus; species Hippopotamus amphibius. Next base: position 81,443,157 of record NC_080191.1, on the reverse strand, counting down.
ACAGGTTTCAACTGCATACGTCCACTTATACACGGACGTATATCAACAGTAAATACTAAAGTACTACACGTGGGAGTTGGTTGAATCCACAGATGCAGACGGACAGGTAGGGAGGAACCCAGTATGTGGTGGGGTGACTGTAAGTTATTGGTGGATTTTCCACTGTGTGGAGGGTCATTTCCCCTAATCCTAGTGTTGTTAGGAAATATTTACAAATGAAATATGTCTTGAATTTGCCTCAAAACAATCTAAATATAGGAAACATAAAAACAAGATTATTGATAATTTTTGAAGCTGAACAATAGATAGATTGGGTTCATTACACTGTTCCTCTACCTCATTTATGTTGAAATTTTTCATAAAAGAAAGTTTAATAAAAAAGAATGAGTTAAATCTATATGCCCAGATTATGGGGGGAGGGTGGGGGAGGCAGTCTGAGAGTAGGTTACAGAAGAGAGTGGTTAGGAAGAGGAATTTGACTTGCCTACTTGTATCCTTTATACTGTGTGTCTTCATCAGTGTATATTTAAAAATACAACATTAATTTGATAACTTGGCACACTTACTACAAAAGGAAGAAAGTCTATTCAAAGGACTATTACATTTTCAGTTGATTCGCCAATCTCAAGTTATCTTTTTTAATCCTAAAAGACTTCCTAGCAATGAGCAGGCTATAAATCTCATGAGTTTCCTGCCCTATGTTTTTGCAGTGCAGTTGGTTTACCTAGCACATACCTGGAACCCTGTGGAACTCACACTCACTGCATAAAACAAACAAGCAAACAAAAAAACAAACACACACACAAATCACATCTTGTTTCAGGGAAAGTTTTGTTTTAAATAAAATACAACATGTTTAGATGCAAAGAGAAAATAAATCTTCCTACCTGCCAACCTAAAGCTACAGAAATTGTGATTCATGAAGGTGATTCATGAAGGTGGTAATGACATCTTGGAAGCCATTTTAATAAATGAAAAGGTGTAGCAGAGGTACCCTTACAGCGAATAAAGCTGCCCAAGATAGTGAAAGTGCCAGGTAGTTTGGGGTGTGTTTGTTGTTGGTAGTTGATGTTCTTTTCTCTCTGCTTTTGTCTTGAATTGTAGCAGACACTGTGGTGATTCCTCCCCTCCCTCCCAGCCAAGGTTTTGAGCAGCTGATGTACCAGGAAGCCCTTGAACTAGTCCAGCTGGGTGTGTTGAGACTCATAGGCATTCCCCAGGTGACAACCCTTCCTATAAATGAGAAAAAGGATTTGCTAAATGATGAGTAAGGGAGCACGTTGAGCCCTTTACTCCCTGCCGAAACAGAACTTACTCAATTTACAACCCACAGGGCAGAGGGCAGGGAGTAATGAGGAAATCAAATGTTCTTCAGAATCTCTATCTGGCTCTATATCATAAACTCACTGATCACTTTGTAATGTTTTTATTATAGCATAAAGAAAAGCAGCATGTCAGTGCCCTGAACAAAAGATGAAGTGTTCTTGTAAATGTCTTCAGTAACTCAGGTACCAAAAAGAGAAGAGTTTCCTCACCCTGCTGCCACCCCCCCCCCAACCTATGACCAGTCTATGTCCACTGACTTGACCATCAACTAGCTTCTCTTCCTACAGATCTACTACTATAAAGGAGAGACAGGACTGCGACTTCCCAAATTCTTAACAATTCAAGTCAATAAAAACCTCACTAGCAGAGGACTGAGAAACCAGTGTAACATGATTATTACTAAATATCCTGAGTAGAAAATAAAAGGATCTTCATCAAAAAGTGGTTTTGAACAATATGTCTTTAAAGTTCTCAATCTTATACTTAAAAGAGACAATCAATCAGTGTAGGACCTGGTAAAGAAGAGGAGGTGTTCTTGACCATTGGCTCCAAAGTCCTGTAAACCATCTTAGACAACAGGGAGAGGAGGCTGACTGTACCCAGAACCACCCCCTTCCTCCCCTGCCCCAGACTCAGCGCTGCTATGAGACTTGTCCTCAAGTAATGGTAGCTATTGTGCCAAAACATGGTTGGCAGATGAACTTGGAAGTTCTTTCCTTTCCTTTTCTCCCTTTATCTACTTGGTGATCTGTGGGGAATTTAAAGATGAAGACTGCTTTGGGAAAGTGTCCTAAAATTATAAGACAAAGGCAACTTTACCTCTGAAATAGGACACTCAGGAATAAGGTGCATAGGAAGCAGCACAAGTAAGGCTTCAGCCCTATCTGGTGGCCACTAATGCATCTAACTCTGAAACGAGAAATTTGCCAAACTTGCAAAGATGTGAGCCCTCCTAACAGAAAGGGGATGGGTGTGTGTGTATGTCCGTGTGTCAGGTGAAAAGGACACTCGGTAAAATAAGAATGATCAAATGTTCAGTCTTTGGCAATGCTTGTGTTTTTCAACTATGCTCTTACAAGATGACCGAGAAGAATTGATTTTCTCTCTATTATAGAATTTGTCCCTGACTAAATGTAAGGAGAGAGTTGGGTATTTATTATAACCCATGTAAGTTTATTAACAGAAACAGTACTTCACAGAAACCCTTGCAAAGAGGAGGGTCTGAAATGGCAGAAAAGCCTCCTAGATAAGTCATTTTTGTATAAGTATGCCTCAAATACCTAACACTTGAGGATTTCTTTTCAACAAATGGTTGCTAAAGGCAGGGGTGAGGGGTGGACAAAATGGGTGAAGGTAGTTAAAAAGGAACAAACTGCTAGTTATAAAATAAATAAGTCCTGGGGATGTAATGTAGAGCATGGTGACTGTAGTTATTAATACTATATGCATATTTTAAAGTGCTAAGAAGATATTAAAACTCATAAGAAAAACATTTTTGTAACTATTTGTGGTGATGAATGTTAACTAGACTTCTTGTGATCATTTCACAAAATATATAAATATTGAATCATCATGCCATATGCCTTAAATTAATATAATGTTATATGTCAACTATATCTCAATTAAAAAAAAAGACACAGAAAATGATACCACAAAGTTATCAAATGGATGACAGATTTGAAGATGATTCTTAAACACCAGAAAAACAAGCTGTTATGTAGACCATGTAAGGAGTCCTTTCAAATAAACAAAAACTGGATGGAGATCCCAACAGAAAAACAGACAAAGAACATGACTAGGCAATTCACAGAAAAGGAAAATGTTACTTACAGATATATGAGATGATCTACCTAACTACTGAGATACATATATGAAAACAGTAAGACACAGAAAAACAAAGTCCAAGGACTGACACTACCTGACTTCAAGACTTACTAGAATGCTACAGTAATTGAGACAGTGTGGTATTGGCAAAAGAACAGACAAATAGATCAATGGGCAGAGTCCAGGAATAGACCTACACTAATACAGTCAGCTGATTTTGACAAAGGGAACAAAGGCAACACAATGAAGAAAAGATAGTCTTTCAACAAACAAATAAAAAAAGAAGACTCTATACAGACCTTACACCCTCCACAAAAATTAACTCAAAATGGATCAAAAAGCTAGATGTGAAATGCAAAACTATAAAACTCCTAGAAGATAATATAGGAGAAAATTGAGACAACCTTGAGTTTGGTGATGACATTTTTGGGGTTACGGTATAATTGACATATAACAATGTTAGTTTCAGTTGTACAACATAATGATTTGATATTTGTATACACTGCAAAATCACCACAACAATAATTCTAGTTATCTTTTACCACACCTAGCTACAAAATTTGTCTTTTTTTTTTCCTTGTGATGAGGACTTTTAAGGTCTACTCTCTTAGGAACTTTTGAGCATGCAATACAGTGTTATTAACTATAGTCAGCGCTCAGTACATTACATCCCCATGACTTACGTAATAGCTGAAAGTTTGCACCTTGTGACCCATGTCACCCATTTCACCCACCCCACAACCCCCAGGCAACCACCAATCTGTTCTCAGGTATCTATGAGCTTGAGTTTTTTGTTTTGTTTTCCTTAAAATTCCACATATAAGTGAGATCATATGGTATTTTTCTTTCTCTGTCCCACTTATTTCACTCAGCAAATGCCCTCAAGGGGCATCCTTGTTTCACAAATGTCAAGTTTCCCTTCTGTTTTATTCCATTGTATGTATCGGTGATGACTTTCTAGATGCAACACCGATGGCTCAATCCATGAAAGAAATAGTTGCAAAGCTGAACTTCATTAAAATTAAAAATCTCTGCTTTGTGAAAGACACTGTCAAGCAAATGAGAAGAAAAGCTACAGACGAGAAGAAAACATTTGCAAAGGACATATATGGTAGAGGATTGTAACCCAAAGTATACAAAGAACTCTTAAAATTCAACAATAAGAAAACAACCGATTTAGTAATGAGAAAAAAGATCTGAACAGACACCTCACTAAGGGAGATATAAAGATGACAAATCAGCATATGAAAATATGCTCCACGTCATATGTCACCAGGGAAAGGCAAATTAAAACCACAATTAGATACCATTATAGTCCTATTAGAATGACCAAAATCTAAAACTTTGGTGACACCAAATGCTAGCAAGGATGTGGTGCAACAGGGGCTCTCATTCACTGCTGATGGAAACGCAAAGAGGTCCAGCACTTTGAAAGACAGCTTGACTGTTCTTTACAAAACTAAACATACTCTTACGCCACAATTTAACAGTTTCATTCCTTAGTATTTTACCCAAAGGACCTGAAAACTTATGTCCACACAGATAGCAACATTATAGCAACTTGATTCATAATTGCTAAAACCTGAAAGCAACCAAGTTGTCCCTCAGTAGGTGAAGGGATAAACAGTGGTACATCCAGACAATGGAAATGAGCTATCAAGCCACAAAAAGACACAGAGGTGTCAACAGAAAACAATGGATAATCTAAAAGCTGAGAATTATGTTTTATTCAGCAGACTTACTGAGGACTTAAGGCCAAGATACAGCCCCTCAGATGGCTCTGAGGGACTATTCTGAAGAAGTCATGGAGAAGCCAGGATATAGAAGAGGTGTTGCAGATTTCCCCCCAAAGAAAAGACAAGTGTTCCACCCCCCCCCCCACCCCGCCCCAGTGCAAAACAAACCAGGCAGTGGAACATCAAAAGATTACTGCTAATTAAAGAAAACCCAGACATCTTAAATTAATGAATTTAGCACTTTTCTATGTATGGGGAAATGCGAGAGGCTGAAATTACTGAAGTTACTCCTTTGATCTGCACCTTAACTATCTAGGGCTGTTACCAGCTAAACAGAGATTTCCTTGATTCTTGTCCTCTCAAGGGAAAGAATTCAGATGAGAGACATAGGACAGTTTTAAGTAGCAAGAGTTTTATTAAGCAAAGTGAAAGTATTCTGCAGAGGAAGGATGAGAACAGGCTGTCTGGAAACTAGAAGCAGCCCCACAATGGGGAAAGGTCGGGTTTTTTACAGTAGTGGTCCCTCCATGTGTCCTGTATCATTTGACTAAGTTGATTGACAGCTTTAGGTTATAAAACTTTTCTCCTAGTGCACCAGTGCTTACCCATAAGCACTCAAGGGAAACCCATAGGGTGGGGCGGGGTGGGATGGGAGAGAGCAAGATCCGCAATGCTAATTTATTACAAATACAGAATAATGAACCCGGGTTACTCTGAGCCACATTTTAGGTCTTGGTGTGCCTGAGCCAACCTGTGCTGGTGGTTTTATCTTGTTTGGTCCTAATAAGGCTAGAAACTTAGCAGTCCTTGACCCCAAAAGGGAAGGTTTGTTCTGGTCACCAGAGTCCAGGCGGGGGAGCCAAAGATAACCCTGTCCAGGATGGGGCGGGGACCCACTCCTTTCTGATTAACCACCTCGTAGGGTCAGTATCCTGTCTTTTTCCAGCCTGAACCCCCTCAGTGTGTGCCTTCATGGCAACTGCAGTGGCTAATGGCTTGATGGTCACCACATTCTTTGTTTACTGAAATGAGGTTCTTTGTCAGTAGAGGAAACAAACACATTTACTAAGTAAGAGAAGCCAATCTGGAAGGGTTACATAGTATATGATTCCAATCATATGACATTCTGGAAAGGGAAAATCTATGAGACAGTAGGAAGATTAGTGGTTGCCAGGGGTTAAGGGGGAGAGAGGGATGAACAGGCAGAGTATGGAGACTTTTAGGGCAGAGAAGCTCTTCTGTGTGACACTATAGGGGTGGATACATGTCACTATACATTTGTCAGAACACGGAGAGTGAACCCGAATGTAACCTATGGACTGTCTCAATGATAATTATCTGTCAGTGTAGACTCATCTCACTGTAATAGATTACCTCTCTGACTGAGAGAAAAAAAAAAGCACAATGTAAGAGCTGTGAGTTAAGTTTTATTCAGGGCAAAATGAGGATGATAGCCTGGGAGACAGCCTCTCAGGTAGCTCTGAGAAACTGCTGCAAACAGGTAGGGAGAAGGTCAGCATGTACATGATTCTAGTGAACAGGGTATGTGGGGTCAAGGCTTGCTGCAAGTCGTGAGGAGCAGATGTCACCGTTGATGGTGTTAGTGCTTTTCCAGAGATGAGGAGATGCAAGAAGCAGGCTCAGAGAATCTTCTCCTAAAAGTATCTAACTATCTAAAGGCCCGTTCTGCCGGTTTTTTCCCAGAGCACAGAAGGCTTCACTCCTGATCTCCACCCTGAACTCTTTTCAAGGGTTGTTGAAGGTCAGAGACTGCAGTGGCCAGTGATCTCATCCTTGTGGAGGCAGATGGCAAGTGCCAGTTTGTAGCTGGCACTCTGGTAAAGGATGTCAGGGGACTTTCTTGGTGGTGCAGTGGTTAAGATTCCTCCTGCCAATGCAGGGGACACGAGTTCAATCCCTGGCCCAGGAAGGTCCCACCTGCCGTGGAGCGACTAAACCCATATGCCGCAATTACTGAAGCCCACGCGGTCTAGGGCCCATGTGCCAAAACTACTGAACCCGTGTGCTGTGACTACTAAAACTCGCATGCCTAGAGCCCATGCTCTGCAACAGGAGAAGCCACCACAATGAGAAACCCATGCACTGCAATGAAGAGTAGCCCCCACTCTCCACAACTAGAGAAAGCCCGCACGCAGCAATGAAGACCCAACGTAGCCAAAAAAAGAAAGGATGTCAGTAGTTAGAGAGGCTGTGCAAGTGTGTGGCAGGGGAACTCTCTGTACTTTCTGCTCAATTTATCTGTGAACCTGAACTCCTCTGAAAAATAGAGACTATTAAAAGTGGAGGGGGTGGCGAGTAAGGTAACCCCTAGCCCACTGCCCACCTTGAAGTTATAGAAGAGAAGTCTGACCATTGATAGAAATTTGATGATGATGTCTCCTGAAAAAAATAAAAGCACATCCTAAAAGTTAAGAATTATGTTTTATTTGGGGCATTGCTAAGGACTGTAGCCCAGAAACAGCCTCTCAGAGAGCACCGAGGAACTGCACCAAGAGGTAATGGAGGAGACAGAATATATAGGAGTTTCTGCTGAAAAAAAATGTGGTCGAACATCAAAATATTACCACTAATAACAAAAAACAGACATTTCAAGTTAATGATTTTAGTGCTTTTCTCTGAATGGGAAGATGCAAGCATCTGGGCTCACTGGAATTATTCCCTTGATATGCATCTTAACTATTGTGAAATAAAATTCATGTTTTATGGCAAGAAAAATTTAAACACAAAAACTATTTCTCTGCCATTTGGCCTCCTTTTCCCCCTCTACTGTGCCTTGTGTATCAGCATTGTGCATCGACCAGCCTCCCCCATCCTCAGAAATACCTGCTCAGCCACAAAGAGCAACATTCTCCCAGCATCAACAAGATAACTCCTTAAAAGATAATGTTTCTTCTTGATCTCCATCAGGGAGTCACATGGCCTTTAGATCTGGATTGTGTAAGCTCTCAATAATACCTTATTTGATGTATAGAGCCCTGTCTCAAAAAACTTATATAACTGTGCCTTGACTATTTTTTTAAAGTTTTAATTTTTTGGCCACACCACAGAGCATGTGGGATCTTAGTTCCCCCATCAGGAATCAAACCCACACCCCCTGCAGTGGAAGCGCAGAGTCTTAATGGCTGGACCACCAGGGAAGTCCCTAACTGTGCCTTGACTTCTAATGCAGAACAGTTCTCAAAGCTTTCTGAGATGCTGCTCCCAGGTTATAATCCGCAAATTTGGCTCAAATAAAATTTCCATTTCTTTCTTAGACTGATTAATTTTTCATCGACGACAGGACCTCAGGCCAGTATCCTGTCTTTCTCCATCCTGAATTTCCAGGTGTACCATGGGGTGGCTGCACTGGCTGATGGCTTCTTTATGGCCACAATATCCTTGTTTCCTGAAAGGGCAGGTGATATTCTTTTTCCACAGAGATGAGTGCAGAAAACTGGGAAGTGTTACCAAGCAGGACCCCATGCAGTCTTCCCAAGACAGACCCCTCCCCTATATCCTCTGCTGTAGATCCTCTCTGAAATAGCCAGATAATAGTATCAGATGCATTTTTCGTGAGTTTTTCAGATGCAAAAAACCCCACCAAATGGAAGAAAGTAACTAGCCCACGATCAGGAGCATGTAGCCCCCAAACCTTCTGGCACCTAAGCATTGATCACCATCAACCAGAGAACTGTGCACAAGCTGATCACATATCCTGAGAGCCCCTCCTTCACCTGGCCTTTAAAAATGCTTTGCTGAGGGCTTCCTAGGTGGCTCAGTGGTTAAGAATCCACCTGCCAATGCAGGGGACACGGGTTTGATCCCTGCTCCAGGAAGATCCCACCTGCTGCGGAGCAACTAAGCCCGTGTGCCACAACTATTGAGCCTGTGCTTTAGAGAGCCCGTGAGCCACAACTATTGAGCCCACGTGCTGCAACTACTGAAGCCCACACACCTATAGCCTGTGCTCCGCAACGAGAGAAGCCACGGCAATGAGGAGCCCACACACCACAACGAAGGGTAGCCCCCACTCGCAGCAGCTTGAGAAAGCCTGCTCACAGCAACAAAGACACAACACAGCCAATAAATAAATAAACAAATAAGCTTTGCTGAAACCCATTGAGGAGTTTGGGGGTTTTGAGCTAGAGCCACCTGCTCTCCTTGCTTGGTCCTGCAATAACTCTTCTCTGCTCCAGACTCCAATGGTTGAGGTTGAGTTTGGCTTCACTGTGCATCAGGCACACAAGCTTCCATTGCGTAACAAAAGTACCACTCAGAGAGCTTGGCCAGTGTTCTCTAGAACCAGAGATGAGGTGTAGTACTGGCCCACGCTTGAGTCGTTCCAAGGGAAGTGCATGGCCAGCTACCCTAGCCCCAGGGGACCAGAAGTGTTTTCAGAGAAAAGATGCTGCACTTCCCTAGAAGAGCAAAGGCACTTGTTTCCCGTGGGTCCCTAATGGAGGCATCCTCTAGCTGTGTAGGGGACCAGAGTGTGCCAACCCCAGATATGTCTCTTTGGCATATTATTTAAGCTGATTATTTTCTAAGAAACAGCAGACATGGGAGAAAAACTCTGAAGACCAAGTAGGAGTCACCCTTTTGTAAGAAACATGTACATTGTTAAGGAAAATCTCCATTTGTCTCCTCCAGGAATAGGGTGACCAAATTTCTAGAAACTCTTTTCAGTAGAGACACCACTGGAATCTGCAGAACAACCTCATTCTTGTCTCCTGTGCTTTCCCTGGTCACCTCCCATAACCACCCCACCCTCAACTTCCTCTTCTGTCTTTAGCTGAGGATGGTATTTAAGGTGAGAGCTTATGCCATTTTGGTAAGTTACTTTTCCAGGGTCTCTCCCGAGTACACATGCCATTAAATTTTTGTTTGATTTTCTCCTGTTAATCTGTCCCATGTGAATTTAATTCTTAGACCAGCCTTTTAGTAAAAGCTTCAAAAGAAAAGAGGACTTGTCCATTTGTCCCCCCATTTAGAGCCCTCCCCTCCCACAGGCCCCCTCTCACTCCACTTGACTCCCCGTTTCTTTGCCTTACTTGCCCCCCCGCCCCAGGTCTGGGACAGAAGTTCAGGCAGGAATCCTTGCAGGTTGGACATTTTCTTATTTTCCTTTTGTAGCAACTGAACTTATTTACTTTGGTAGTCTAGTAAGTTAAATCTTATATATCCCAAATGCAACAACAATAGCCATGCTTTCTGTTAGAAAGTTAGAAAGAAAAGCAAAATCCTGGGTGAGATGAGAACCTGGCTGCGGGAGCTGCAGGGCCACCTCTCTCCGAACAAACTCTAACTCCCAAATTCTATGTTCCAAACACAACGCCCCTCGAAAAAATAGTCTTGCCCCTGATTAGTTGTCATACGATTTAACGTTCCAAATTTATTTCATGTAAATAACATTCCAGACACCTGTTTTCCGAAAATATTCCCTGAAATCCTGAAAATGCTCCTTGGCCTCATCTTCATTTTTGTGTTTTCCCTGGAACAGTGTTTGGCAACCAGACACTCAGCAGATGTTTCTGGATTAAAGGAATTGATGGGGGTAGGAAGGAAGTGGGGCAAAAGGATTACAGAAGAATTGGGATCTCAACTGAGATCCTGGCTGGAGGAGAGACAGGAACAAAACTGCTCTGGGTGACTCCAGGGACTAGAAGTTTTCTAGACAACTCACACGTGCTCAAAAGCCCTGTGTGGCTTCCCCTGTCTGCACGTGGTCTGCCAGACCCCGGTTCCCCACCTCCCTCTCTTTCTGGACTTGCCCCACAGTGCTCAGCTTTCCCCTGGCCCAGCCAGGAGGCTCTGCTGCCAGTTCCTGAGGCCTCTGCCTGGCTGTCCCTCCCATCCTTCCAGGCTCACTGCGGCATCACTCACCTGTCCCTCAGGAGTGACTTCCTGGGGGACTGCCACTGCCGCTTCCTGGCAGGAGTGACCTCCCACCCAGGTCCAATCTCCACTGCAGTTTCCCAAGCACCCTTGAGCTGCTCCAAACACCTAGCACCATAGTAATCTCTCAGGGGCTTAGATCCAAGTGACACCCCCACCCAGGCTGGAAGACCCTGGAGAGCCAGACGCGCCTGTCTGACGTTGGAAGACATACTCTAGATCAATCAGAGACCAAGGCTGGGAGGTCCCTTTCCCCAAGACAGCCTCATAGCCAGGAGTCCAGGCAGTGCCTCCTTGGGAGCAGGGAGAGGAAACAGTGAGGTTCCTGTCACTCGGAAATCCCCCCAGAGTACAAATGTCCCATATGGCTCTCAACAATTCACTTGCATATTTAAATGTGAATATATGAGTCATGGGGGGGGGGGGTGTGATTGATGGGCTTTGGTTTCTTAATATGTAAATTGAATGATAATATTGTGAGCATTCAGTTAATTCAAGAGCCTGGTGGAGTCCCGGCCAGCAAGAGGCTCAATCAGCCTTGGCTTCTATTGGACTCATGTTTGGGCCAAAGGATTTTACGTGATTAGATTTTGCTTTAGCTGATCAGCTTTCCCGGACTACCCTAGTTTTACCTCCCCTACAAATCCCTTAAACCTTGAAGTCTGAGCTTCCTCAGGGCAGACTTCTCACCTGCACTACACTGAAAGCTGTGTTGTCCATGCACTTAACCTTGGTGGAAAACTGATCAAGAGCTTCAAATTTAAAAAAGGCAACGAGGTCTTCCCTTGTGGCACAGTGGTTAAGAATCCACCTGCCAGTGCAGGGGACATGGGGAAGATCCCACATGCTGCATAGCACCTAGGCCCATGCACCACAACTACTGAGCCTGGGCTCTAGAGCCGGCAAGCCACAACTACTGAGCCCACATGCTGCAACTACTGAAGTCCTCATGCCTAGAGCCTGTGCTCTAGAAGAGAAGCCACCGCAATAAGCCTGTACACCGCAACAAAGACTAGCCCCTGCTTGCCACAGCTAGAGAAAGCCCGTGTGCAGCAACAAAGACCCAATGTAGCCAAAAATAAAATAAATTCATAAAAAAAAAAAAAAGGCAACGAACCCAAGAAGATCATGACAACCATTTCTTTTTTAACCTCTAGGTTTTTACTTCCAAAACTTTTCTATGAGTTTTTTCAAAGTTTTGTAGCTTGGGATGTTTTTTCAGGGCTGAAACATCCTCAGTCCAGGGCATGCATGGAATCTACGGTACAGTATTCAATTTCCAAGCTTGTTACTTTGACACAGATGAACTAACATAAAGCTGTTTTCTACACTTAGAAGCACTGCGCTTTGGGAATTTCTAGACTTACGGACAAGGACAGTTTTTATGCTTCCCCCACACTGCAAATTGGGGGTTCACAGCTCTGCAGTTTACGTGCTCACACGATCATTCATTGCCAACTGATTCTTTAAAGGGTGCACTGGCTGAGGGTAATTTGGGAACCACAAATGTTGGTCCATAAGGAGAGTCAAGCAACAAGTACAAAAGCGAGACTGTTCACCTAAGAGATTAGAAAAAGAAAGTTTGCGGGTGTCTCTGGGTGAGATTGTAGAGAACTGTTACAACTGTCAACAGGTGTCCGGAAATACCCTACAAATGCCCTCCCATTCAAAATGAGCCCAAAGCCACAGGAGACCCCCTTGCCGTGACCAGGATCAGAGGTAGTCTCTTCCCTGGAAATGGAGATGCCCCTGTCCAGAGCCCACCTGATCCCAACAAGAGGCCCTCCCTCATCTGCAGAGTCTCGGGCCCTGGAATAGTCTCCAATCCTGACACCCAATGATTGTCCCATGAGAGCCCCTCAGTTCTTCTTGCCAGGGAGGAACAAACTTGCAAGGCAGGCCAAACTTTGTGGATAATCTTGGCCTCTTTCCACAAGAAGTTGAGCCAACTTTCCCTCCTGACACTCCGAACAGGAGGAAAGTCATTTATCTGTTGTCTAGTTCCTCAAAATCAGAGGGGCAATGGTTTTCACAATCATCATTTCTTGAGGATGTGGGAAAGGTGAGACTGATTTCTCCTCCAAAATCTTGGGCAGGAGCTGGGCTGAGTGGTGCATGACTTCCAGTGCTGGTGCACTTCTCAAGGTTGGAAGGGAGGGTGTCAGAATGCCAATGGGGTAGCTGCCTGGTCTCTTCCTCTCCTCCAAATGAACTTCAACAGCATGCCAAAGTGCACCTTTATCTTCCTGGTGACCCAAAGTCTGTATGGTGTCCAAAGTCCCCAGAAAATACACACATCCTGCATTTCTGGGGGCAGGAAAACAGTGCCCTTGACAAACGACTTTCCAGCTTCCTTCACTGAGTCTTCGATGTGAGGACGGGCTGGAGGCTGGAGTCCCTCCTCCATAAGCCTGAGAGGGAGCAGTGCTGCTCCAGGCCTGCAGCCTGTCCTTCACACATTCAAGAAATCCTGATTGACTGCCCGTGGTGTCAGACATTGTTCTAAGACTTGACATCCTATCTGATCCTATTACAGACGGGGAACAGAAGCAGAAGGCTCGTGGTTCCATCGCTAATGAGGTTGAACCAACACACAAACCCCAGCAGCCGAGCTGGTGTCCTTGGCTTATAAAATTGTTCTTAATAGTTAATATTACGTACTGCCTATTTAAAAAAAAAAAAAAAAAACCCAAGCTTTCTAGAGTTTACATTCCAATGGGGCAGAGGAGGAAAATGAATGGCTAACATTGTCAGTCAGGTTTACACATGCCATGAGCAAATATAAAGTAGGTCAAGCAGGAACCACTGTGGAGGAGGAGAGAACCTCTCGAGGGAACATGGGCCACCGGGAAGAAGGGAGCAGAATCATTTGAAAAAGTAAGAGGGAATTCCCTGGTGGTCCAGTGGTTAGGACTCCACACTTCCATTGCAGGGGGCACGGGTTCAATACCTGGACGGGGAAAAAAGATTCCGCAAGCCAGGTGTCCAAAAAAAAATTTTTTTTTTTTAAAAAGTAAAGTGTTCTCAGCAGAAGAGCAAAAATAAAAGCCCTGAAATGGTAACAAAAGGGTCTGTTTGAGGGGCAGCAGGAAGGGTAAGGATGTGAAGCAGAGATGCAGGTGGCAGGTTACACAGGCCCTTAGAGGCCAGGGCCAGGAGCTGGGGTAACTTGGATGGAAAACTTTGGAGGGGAGCCCATCTGATTAGCATTTTAAGAATGAAGTCTGGCTGCAGAGATGACTAAAAGAGAAACTCCTGAGACCTGTTAGAGCCTCTTTCAGTAGTTCTGGCAATGAAGATTGGAGTGGGGGGTGGGGTAGAGTGGCTGGACGGGGTACAGGCATGGGAAATGCTCAGGTTGGAAGTCAGGTTGACTGGGCTTGCGCATGGAGTCCTTGTGGGTGGTCACACTTCTGGTTTTTGGCCTGCACCACTGGGCCAAAATGCTGGTACCGTTCATTTACTGAGTGAGGAAAAGAGCAGCTATCTCATGGGCAGGCTGCGTGTCTCTTACAGAAAACGGCTCATTGCTAGTTTTTCTCTCCCATTCTTGGTCAATTGCTCCAAAAGATAGCCAACGCTTGTTACTGGTGTGATGCCTGTTCTAAGGACCCTACACAAACCTCACAACTTCACATGAGGGGAGATGCTATTATCTTCAATTTAGAGACTGAGCAGGGAGGGGTGGGCGAGTTGGGGGGTGTGAATTTGGCTAAGCTCATAGGGCCAGAAAGCTCCCTGAATGGAATTCCTCCTGGTTTGTGAACTACCAGGCTGGCCTCCACTAGGGAAAACTGGAGCCCCCATTCTGATGACCCCTCTACCCTCAGGAGTGAGCCCCACCTATGGAAAGGCTTCATTCACCCCAATTCCACTTACCCTTTGGAGGCCAGGGCAGCAATTCTGTAAATGTGGTGGAGAATCCCAGAGACCCTCTCAAGGGGTCTGTGTGAGGTTCTCCTTTCCTGTATTCCTAACTGTAAGGCTCAATTTTCTTCACACGCCAGCCTAAGCAACATGCAGCAGCTGGCAGAATGCAGATGAGAACCCAGGCAGCCGTCTCCAATTTAGTTTACAAGGATATGAAACTTTCAGTGCCAGAATATCACAGCTCTGCTAGTTTTTTTTTTTTTTTTTTTGTCAGAGCTGCACTTCAGAATTTGCCTCCTAGACTCTTTTCTTTTTCTCTATAGGCTCTTTTCAACCCTAGCCTAGTGTGCTCTGGGACTTTTCTAGCCTTGGGGGTTTCATTAAGGGTTAAGCTCAAGGGCCACCTCAGCCATGCTGTTATCTCCAACACCTCAACTACACATCAAGACACATCAAGAAAGCACTTAAAATTTTATTCTTTAATTAGCAACCTTGTGGGGGTGGGGGGGGTCACATCAGGGCTTAAAGGCAATGACAGAGACCCAAAACCAGCTGGGTTTTTCCTCGTTAGGCTGGAATAGAGTTTAAACCAGGGTAGATGCACTACAGCTCTGGCCGCAGCCTCCTTTTTACATCCTGGTCGCAGGCTGGTCTTGTTGTAAACCGGCTTCACTTTATAGGAGGAGCTAGCTGGAGCAAATTCATGGCTTCCTCAGGTTTGAGCATCCCTGCACCAGAAAGCAACAGCAGGGATGTATGAGAGGAGAGGGTAAGAGCCCGAACAGGTCTCTCCTCTTTCAAGATTCATTTCTGGGACGTCCCAGATAGGCGTTTGGGGCCTGGGATTCTCGGTAGCTTCCGAACTTGGGGCCAACTGGGCTCATTCCAACATGCGGGGTGTGGAGGCCCTGCCCTGGGAGGCCAGCCCTGGCCACCTCCCAGAGCCTCATTCCAGGGCCCCGAGGACAAAGGGCCAGCCCTGCCAGGGAGTCTCGGGCACCGCCGGGACACGGAGGCCTCCCCAGGTGGTGGTTGCAGGGAGGGGATGGTTAGGGAGCGGTGAGGAGGGCCGCAGAGGAGGGAGAGAAGCTGCCCACACGGGCCTGGGCACAGCACCTGCTCACCAGGCTTCCCAGCTGCCCCTGCCGCTGGCGGTGCCGCCTGGCTGCAGACTGGAACCTCCGCTTGGTCCGGAACTTGTACAAGTAAGAGCCATAAACCATGCCTTCTGCGAGGTCCAAAGGTGCCAGAGCCTTCACCTGCTCGACGAAAGCGATGTGAGATCCATCAGGGCCTGTTTAGGTGAGAAGGTGAGCCCTCGGGCCCAGCAGCGCCGGGGCACCCAGGTCAGTGCTGGGCTCACTCACCAAATACTGCTTCCAGCAGCCGCATCTCGACTTGGAACACCTCGAGCTCGTTCAGGTCTTCGGGAGCCTCCACCCAGGGTGGGAGGTCCCTCTGCTCAGGCAGCTTCCCCATCTTCAGGGCTTCTAAACCAACCCCGCTCAGAGCTCAGACCTAGGCTGGGCTGAACCCTGCAGCCTGCAGAAACTTAAGCACTTGGGAGGCCCCGCCCCCTCCCTTCCCCTCCCCCTTCCTTCCCTCCCGCCCTGGCCCTCCCCTGGCCCAGCACCCGCCCCGGCCAACCCCCCCACTCCCCACCCCCGACCTGCCCCTGGCCACCTGCCCCCCACCATGCCGTGTCCAGTCCCAGGCCAGCACTCTGCCTGAGGCCAGGCACCCCCTCCACCCCAACCTCCACCCCAGGTGGGCCCCCACTCACTCATCACTCCAGGCCTGGACGCCCAATCCCACACTCCCCACACTCTGCGCGCCCCCGGTCCTGCCTTCGTGGACAGTCACGGATGCTTCCTCGCCCCAGAGCCCTGATGGGCCCACCTGTCTCCGAGTTACAAGAGCTCCCACCTGCTTTGACCCTTTCCCTCTGCACCAATCCTTTCGCCTTGGGAGTGGGTGGGGGGAGGGCACTAGAAAGCCTTGTTATTCTAGAAACAGTGGCTCGGCCTGAACTCCTGAAAGCAGGAGTGCAGGTTTGGGGGTGCGAGGGCCATGCAGCAGCCAACTCCAGTCCCTGCCTTCCGAGTTCCAAAGGAGGGCTGTTTCCCCTTCACCTAAGGGGGCTGGGCCCCCGGACTTCGCTGCACCTGAGACCCCTGCAACTTCTGAGGACTGAGTAATTCCTGCTACTTAATCAAGAGGAAAAGGTGATTTGGATATTCATTTTCTTCAAGGGTCCTGATGGGCCTCTGAAGTGCCCCCACCTGTGGGATTCCTTGACGCCTCTGAGTCTGGAACTTCTGAATCTACCCCGGTTAAAAAGCTCATGTAGTGTGCCCTGCCTGGCCACTCTGGCCTAAACCTTGTGGTCCAGGCTTCTGGCTCTAAATAAACTTGTTTTATTCATTTAAAAAACAGATTGCTTTCAGCAATGCACTAGATCCACCCGATGGGGGTGTGGTTTCCATGTTTTAGGGCTTCCTAGATGGAGATGAAGCTGGCTTTTCCCAAGATCATCTTCTGGTAACATCTAACGTCCTCTCAGCCGGCTTTCATGGCCACTTGCTAGGGCAGGCCTCTAAATGGTGCAGTCATAAACCTGTGGGTTGGTTGTCCTTTGCAACCACCTGTGTAATCAATTCACATGATAATCAATGGCTAAAACTATCAAATGAAAATTTATTAACTGGATATTCTGAAGAAGAATAACCTGTGGGAGTCCTAGCCCACAGACTGAGTTACAAAGAAGAAAATGTTCCTTTGCAATAGAGACTTGGAGGACGGGTGCCACCTTAACTGAAGACCACAATTAGCATCACCAGTAATGGGACAGATGGGCTACTGGCTTCTCAATACCATGAAGACAGAAAAGCAGAGCATCTTATTAATACAGAGACAACCAAATGCTATGTGTGATTCAAACCCTGAATCGAAGATGGAGAAAGAACATTTCAGGACAGTGGAGGAAATTTTAACATGGGCTATATTGTCAAATAGTATTTGATTATATTTTTTGTAATATACAATTTCTAGCATGGTGTTTTTATTTCATAAGAAAAGGTTCTTGTTCTAACAAGAAACATTGCTGAAATATGTATAGTGTTGATATCTACAATTCACTTACAATAAGTTCACCCCCCAAAAAATTAAACCCCAACATTTTATACATATATGGAGAGAGTGTCAATGTGACCAATGTCAACAGTTGGTTCTCAGTGAAGGACATACAGAATTCTTTCTACTCTTGTAGTTCTGAATTTTAATAAAAGGGAGATGAACAACTAGTGTGTCGGGTAGCTAATAAAAAGTAAATTTTCTGAGGGGAAAAACAAAGTGTAAACCATCCCCTAGTGAGGGCTTCTTTTATCATGCTTTCTAAACACCGCCACCCGTCACATACACACCATGTTTTTGGCTGGAAGTTCAATATGGTGTTTAAAGAAGCAGATAGAGGGGCAGAGGAATTGTGTCCAACTTATGAGTATTTAAGAGAAGCCTGCGTAACTATACACACTTATTTCAAACTTGTAACAATGCACAGACTTATAGGATAAACAACCAGGACTTAAATGACTGGCTCAAAAAGTATGACTATCAAATTTGAACAGTATTGACTAACGTCCTTTCCAAAGAGGTTGTGTACACTTAGAATCAGCACTGGTGTGGTACATCAGAAGTTTATCAGCACCTATTTTCCCCACTCCTATCAAGGATTCTCACCTGTTTCTGTTGCCACTGGAAGAATTGACTGTGGATTGCTTTTTCATTTACACACGTTGAACCTAGAATTGCAGATCCAAATTGCTGGTAGGAGAGTAGTGTGGTTTCATAGGGGAGTTACAGTCCTCTTCCCTGAACCCTCTACAAAAAGGTGCAGCCAACTCCTTCCTGCTTGGGGGATAGGGATTCCTCTCTTAATTTTGTTATCTCCCAGGAAGCAGTTCTGTATGTGTCTCCAGGCCCGCCTTTAGCTTTCCAGCCTGGCCCTGTGAGTACACATGAGATGCAACCACTTAAAATTCACTCTCAATCCCAAATATTAGCTGCCAGAAGCTTTTCATCTGAAGCAGGTGGGAACCCCACCCAGAGGCCCAAGTTCAGCCACTGGGAGGGGATGCTGCCTCCCTCACGCTGGTGCAGAGACTGCTGGGCAGGGAACATGGAAAGTAGGCAGCTGGCAGGGATCTCAAAACATCCCCCTCCACGGGCCTCGGAGGCCAAGCAGGTAAGTGCCAGGTGCCCTGAATCAGAGGTGCCAGAGGCACCCAGGGCTCTTCCTCTGGGCTTTCTGGAAACTCAGGGCACATCCTAGTCAGCTACACGTGGACTTCCAGCCATCCACCTTGGTGTGGCAGTGCGAGCCCGAAGGAGACCCCGGAGCCAATGGCTGGGCCCTGTCCCCAGAGGGCCATGCCTTCCAGCCCAAAGACGAGAGCCGCGTTTTATCTGGACCATCACCCAGGAACTGCCTCAGGGCCCCTGGCGCAGGGAGGAACCGAGAGGAGGCTGCAGAATCCAGGGACGCTGCCACAGAAAAGGCAGTCCCTGTGACACCCATTCCACCCCTCCTCTCTCTGAGGAAAACGCTGCAGAGAAGAAGGTCGGCATCTCTTTGGCCAGGGAACTTCTGCCTGGCTCTGGGCTAGGGAGTTTTCAGGAAATGGTTCCCCAGGCCCGGAGCAGTCACCGCAGCCCAGATCCCCATGACCCGTCCATCTTCCCTCTCCCTCCGCTCCTGTGCAAAGCTTCTAGCCTATCACTTGGGTTCTTTCCAAGGGTGGCCCAGAGGGAGCAGGGCACGACCCCCATGAGCTTCGCGCTTGTGGCTAAAAACACACCCACCGGCCCCCCAAGCCGACCAGGCGTCTCCCACCTCCGGACGCCACCCGCCCAGCGCAGGCACCTCGTCACCCGCGAACCCAACACCCGGGGAGCCCAGGCCTCCATCGTCCGGGTCCCGCGCCTCCGCCCGGGCGGCCGCGTCGGGACGCGCTTCTCGGCTCGGGCCCCGCGGCTCCCGAGGACGGGCGGCCTTCGCCAGGCGGAGACACCCGGGGCGGCCGGAGCGGCGGGTCCAGGGTGCAGGAGCTCCGGAAGCGCCTGTGGCTGCGCCTGCGGCCGGAACCTGCGTTCACTCGGCCTCTTCCAAGCGTGCCGAGGATGGTGATGTCGCGTCGCCCGGAGCGCGCGGGCCACTGTCGAGCCTAGAAGTCCCTTGTTGCCCTCCCCGAGGAGAGAGGAGGAGAGGACAGGAGGGGACAGGAGGGGTGAGCGGGCGGGGAGCCGCGCCCCGCACGGCGCCGCCGGAGGGAGGGTGGCGAGTGCGGGTCGGGCCTGGCGGAGCGAAGCCCGCAAGCCCGGCTCTAAGCGCAGCTCAGACTCGGACGAGGACTGCGACGAGGGCCCCAGGCGCGAGGCCCACCGCCGGAAAGGCGCCCCCGCGACTCTCTCCCCGCAGTCTGGCCCAGGCAGCAACACCCCGACGTGCGCCGCCAGCGTCCCCGCGAATGCTCGGGCTGCGGCCACCACCCGCTGCGGCCCGGGTTCCGCGACGGTGGGGCCCGGGAGGCCTACCCGCTTCCATTTCCACTTGTTCTGCCTCCGCTTCGGCCACGTGCAGGCTGCGGTGGGAGAAAGGGCCAGCTCTTTACAAGGGGCCCTGGGGACCCTGGGGCCGGTGAGCGGGCCGGGTGCTCCGTCTCAGTGCGACCCCGCCCTTCCTGGAGGCCTAGCCACGCAGCTCATCCCAGGCTGGTTTAGGACCCCAGAGTAGTGACGGTCACTGAGCCACACTCGGCTGCAGGGCCCACCTCGGCCGCTTCCAGCCCTGCCCCACTGTCAGGGATCTCCTATCGCTTAGATCTCACTGTAACCCACCAGGCAGGGGCACAATGCGTCTGCATCCTGAAACCTTCAGGAGGGGATGACCTGAGACAGAGTATAGTGAAAACTTTCCAATAGAATAGATGGAACGCTTTATCTCATTTACAAAAGATTTTAAGTTGCTTCTATTACGGCTCTATCTATGATACTCAATCCAAGTTTACTATCAGATTTTGTTGGCTTCCATTTATATACTGCCTTGAACAAATCAGAATAAACTATTAGGCTCATTGACCATATTTAAGAGTGTTTCCCTTACAGATAAAAGGACACAGGAAGAGAGAAAAAAGGATAGGAAAAATTTTAATACTCTGGCTATTTATTGACCTATTGCTTTTCAAAAAATATCCCTTGAACACCTGAAAAAAAAAATCACTTGATTACAATGAAAATTGCTCCCAACTTTAGCATCCAGATTTCAGTTGTTACTTTATTGTTACTTTTAAAAACATTGTATTTAAAAGTTAAATGTTTTTAATGAATACACCAACCAAATAAAATCTGTTGTTTCCTGGATTTTTAGGTAACAACAGACCCTGAGGTATTAAGAGATGAGCTTCTCAAACTTAAATGTACAGAGGAGTCACTTGGGGATCTTGTTAAAATGCAGGTTCAGTAGGACTAGGGCAGTCCCAGGATTCTTAATTTTTAAGTTTCTCTGGTATTGCTAATGCTGCTAGTTAATGGATCACATTTTGAATAGCAAGGCTATAGATGCCTCAACTATCTACCTAAGACCACATCTAAAAGATAAAAACTAGTAGATATAAAAGTGTGAGGTAATTAGCAAGTTTTCTAGTGTGCACTCTATCAAGCTCTGTGCTGGGCTCCATCCCTTTTCACCAGAAGGGAATCCTTTAAATAGCCTGCCTTACTCCTCACCCTCCATCCCCCACCCCCAACAGTCCCCAAATAAAAAGGGGACTATTCATTACCATTGGTCAACTGCTATGAAGGGATGTGAGCCCAGAACTGACAGGAATTCTGATTTTCATGTGAAATCTCCCATTTTTATAATGTTGGCACCTGATTCAAAAGGTAGAAACTGAAACTAACACAGCATTGTAAATCAACTATACTTCAATATAATATAATTTTTTAAGTTAGAAGAAAAAAATGGTGTGGGTAAAAAAAAACAAAAAACAAAAAACAAACCACACACACACCTGTAGGAATCACTAGGCCTGTGGAAACTGGTTAGCAACCTCCAAAGAATGTTGTGCCTTCCAGTTACATCTTTATCCTCAGCCTCTGGGAACCAGTGTACATTCAAAGATGTGTGACACATCAGGTCTAATCCCTCACTGCTTCCTCTCCATCTCAGATGCTCTCTGGCCTTCAGAGGCACAGAACCCTCTTTGTTTCTATCTTATCCCCCATCAACTCTCTTCAAGTTGATATACAGGCTTAATGCAATTCCTATCAAAGTGCCAGCAAAGTTGTTTTGTAGATATAGGCTAGATTATTTTTAAACTTATATGAAAAAACAAAGGAACTAGAATAGCTGAAACAATTTTGAAAAATAAAATCAGTGTGCCTAAATTTAGCTATTATTATGTAGCTATAGTAATCAAGACTGTGCAGTACTGGCACATTAAATGTAAGAGTGCAGGGGCTATAAAACCTTTAGAAGAGAAGATAGGAGCAATTCTTTGAAAACTAGGGCTAAGCTAAGTCCTTAGACTTGTCACCAGAAGGTTGATCAAGAAAAGAAAAAAATGATCAACTGGACTTCACCTAAAGGTTTTTGAAAACCACTGTTAAAAGGATGAAAAGGCAAACTACAACTGGGAGAGAATATTTGCAAATCATATATCCAACAGAGGACTAATATCAAGAATATATAAAGAACACTCCAATCTCAAGAGTAAAAATATCAATGCAATTAGAAACTAAGCAAGACACTGCAGTGGAGAGGATATACAGGTGATTATTAAACATATGAAAAAATGTGCCTCATCATTTGCTATTAGAGAAACATAAATTAAAACTGCAATAAAGCACAGGGAACTCTACTCAATTTTCTGTGGTGACCTAAACGGGAAGGAAATCTCAAAAAGAGTGGATAGGACTTTCCTGGTGGTGCAGTGGTTAAGAATCCGCCTGCCAATGCAGTGGACATGGGTTCAAGCCCTGGTCCAGGAAGATCCCACATGCCGAGGAGCAGCTAGGCCCGTGCACCAGAACTACTGACTCTGGGCTCTACAGCCTGTGAGCCACAACTACTGAAGCCCACATGCCTAGAGCCCATGTTCCGCGACAAGAGAAGCTGCCACAGTGAGAAGCCCAGGCACCACAACTAAGAATAGCCCCCACCCAGCAACAAAGACCCAACACAGCCAATAAATAAATTAATTAATTAATTTAAAACAAGAGTGGATATATGTTTATGTATCATTCACTTTGCTGTACAGCAGAAACTAACAGCATTGTAAAGCAACTATACTCCAATAAAAATTAATAAAAAAGAATACATTGTTTGATACAAATTCATACATTGCCATAACAGAAAAACAGAAACTACTTAAATGCCCATTAATTTAAAAATTGTTAAATTAAAAAAATACCACAATGAGATATCAGTATACAGCTAACAGAATGACTAAAATGAAAAACAGGGTCAACCCCAAAGCTAGTGAGGATTCAGAGAACTAGATCACTCATTCATTGCGGTGGAAGGTAAAATGGTACAGCAACTTGGCAGAATCTGGTAGTTCCTCAAATGATTAAACACAGAGTTATCATATGACCAATTCCTCTCCTAACTACACACCCAAGAGAAATGAAAACATATGTCCACACAAAAACCTGCACAAGAATGTTCATTGCAGCTTTACCTGTAATGGCCAAAAGCTGGAAACAACACATTTGTTTCAACAAGTGAATGGATAAACTCTGATACATTTATACCATGGACTATTACTCAGCAAGAAAAAGAGCCATTGATAGAAGCAACAACCTGGATGAATCTTCAGAGAATTACACTGTGTGGAAAAAGAAAAGCCAGTCTTCAGAGTTTACACATTGTATAATTCCGTTTATATAACATTCTTGAAATGGCTATATAGAAATGAAGAACAGATTAGTGGTTGCCAGAGATTAAAGAGGGGGTGGGGGCCAGAAGGAAGTGGGGGTGGCTATGAAAGGGCAAGATGAGGGCTACTTGTGACAGAAATGTTCTGTCTTGAGTATACTAATGTCAACATCCTGGTGTGAAATCTATACTATAGGTTTGCAAGACATTACCACTGGCAGAAAACTGAGGAAGGGTATGTGGGAGCTCTTACAACTACATGTGAATTTCTTACAACTATGTGTGAACCTACAATTATCTCAAAAAAGTGTAATTTAAAAAAATGAAATCATAATTTAAAAATTTCAGAATCTGTCTGAATGCAAGTCCCAATCTTGGTATCCCTCTTTAGCTGCCACACACCATTGTGTTCTGTTGGTAATGGAAGCTGGATAGTTAAGAGACTTAACACAGTGTTGGAAATCCTAGCCAGAGCAATTAGGTAAGAAAAGGAAATAAAAGGAATCCAAATTGGAAAGGAAGAAGTAAAACTGTCACCATTTGTGGATGACATGATTTTAGATATAGAAGAATCTAAAGACTCCACCTAAAAACTATTATACATAATAAATGAATATAGTAAAGTAGCAGGGTACAAAATCAACATATAAAAATCTGCTGCATTTCTATACACTAACAATAAGCTAGCAGAAACAGAAATTAAGAAAATAATCCCATTTACAATCACAACAAAAAGAATAAAACACCTAGGAATAAATCTACCTAAGAGATGAAGGACTTCTACAATGAAAACTGTAAGACACTGTTGAAAGAAATTGAAGACACAAGTACATGAAAAGATGTTCTGTGCTTATGGATTGGAAGAATTAACATTGTTTGAATGTCCATATAACCTAAAGGAAACTACTGATTCATTGCAATACCTATCAAAATCCCAAGGACATTTTTTGCAGTAATACAACAAAAAATTCTAAAACTTATATGGGACCAAAAAAAGACCCCAACTAGCCAAACTGATTTTGAGAAAAAAGAACAAAGCTGGAGGTATAATATTCCCTGATTTCAAACTGTATTACAAAGCCATAGTAATCAAAACAGCATGGTATTGGCAGAAAAACAGATACATAAGTGAATAGAACAGAATTGAGAGCTCAGAAATAAACCCACACTTATACAGACAATTAATTTGCAACAAATTAGCAAAGAATATACAATGGAGAAAGGATGGTCTCTTCAGCAGAAGGTATTTGGAAAACTGGACAGCCACATGCAAAAGAATGACACTACACAACTATCTCACACCATATTCAAAATTCAAACCAAAATGGATTAAAGATGTGAATGTAAGACCCAATACCATAAAACTAGTAGAAAACATAGGCAGTACATTCTTTGACACAGGTCTTAACAATATCTTTCTAGATATGTTTCCTTAGGCAAGGGAAACAAAAGCAAAAATAAACAAATGGGACTACATCAAGCTAAAAATCTTCTGCACAGGAAAGGAACCCATTGACAAAAAGGAAACCAATGTAGAAAATGGGGGAAGATATTTGAAAGTGATATATCCAATTAGGGGTTCATATCCAAAATAAAGAATTCACCTCAACAACAAAAATAGACAACCCAATTAAAAAATAGGTAGAAGAGCTGACTAGACATTTTTCTATGGAAAACATAGGGATGGAAAATAGGTACATGAAAAGATATTCAACATCACTAATTATGAGGGAAATGCAAATCAAAACTACGAGGAGGTATCACCTCACAGCTGTGAGGATGGCTATTATCAAAAAGTCAGAAATAACAAGTGTTGCCAAGGATGTGGAGAAAAGGGAACTCATACACCGTTAGTGCAAATGTAAACTGGTGTAGCCACTGTGGAAAACAGTATGAAGATGTCCAGATAGCCTATTTATGGGTATTTAGCCAAAAAATACAAAAACACTAATTCAAAAAGGTACATGCACACTTATGTTCATCACAGTATTATTTATATTAGCCAAGATATTGAAACAACCTATGTGCTCATCAACAGATGGATAAAGAAGATGTGGTCTACATATACAATGGAATATTACTAGGCCATAAAAAAGATGAAGTCTTGGGGCTTCCTAGGTGGCACAGTGATTAAGAATCCACCTGCCAATACAGGGGACAATGGTTCAATCCCTGCTCCAGGAAGATCCCACATGCCGCGGACCAACTAAGCCTGTGTGCCACAACTATTGAGCCTGTGTTTTAGAGCCCATGAGCCACAGCTGTTGAGCCCATGTGCTGCAACTGCTGAAGCCCACATGCCTAGAGCTGTGCTCCGCAACAAGAGAAGCCACTGCAATGGGGAGCCTGCTCACCACAACGAAGAGTAGCCCCCACTTACCGCAACTAAAAGAAAGCCTGCACACAGCAACGAAGACCCAACACAGCCAATTTAATTAATTAATTAATTAAAAAAATAAAAAAATAAAAGATGAAGTCTTCTTTTTGGCCATGCCCTGTGGCATATGCATGTGGGATATTAGTTCCCCCACCAGGGATCAGACCCATGCCTCCTGTAGTGGAAGCATGGAGTCTTAACCACTGGACCATGAGGGAGCTCCTATTTTTATTTTTTAAGAGGACCTGAAACTATGAATGTAGAATTGCTTTCTGATGCCACTTCCTAGGATCATAAAACCTAGATATCAGAGCAAAGGCTTTTTTTACTGGTTATAATCTGAATGTCTTTTCTTTGAAGTCATTTATTCCTGAATTTGCTATTATTTTATAAACTTATTTACAAATAAAAAATATCTGTAAAAAAAAAAGATGAAGTCTTGCCATTTGTGATGACATGGATGGACTTTGAGGGCATTGTGCTAAGTGAAATAAGTCAGAGGAAGACAAATACCATATGATTTCACTTACATGGTGAATATTACAAAAGAAAATAAACAAAATAAGTGAACAAACCAAACCAAACCAAACCAAACATGTAGATACAGAGAACAAAACAGTGGTTACCAAAGGGGAAGGGGTAGGTGTAAGGTAAAATGGGTGAAGGGGATAAATGTTATGGTGATGGATCATTTATGTTTTCTCAAAATTTTGTTTGAATCAATTGGAGATGAATGACCTGCACTGAAAAAGAGTCAGACAATAACAGGAAATCTAGGCATCTGGGATTAGGCAGGATTTAATCTCAAGGAATCCTGATTCTCCCCCTGGCTTTAAGGTCATGGACATTTGTGAACCAAAGAGGTGAACTGATTCCTTCTCTCTTCCAGTATTTGGCCAAACCAATGATGTTTTCCTTGCGTACATGGCTTATGGGTGCCACATTGAGTGCACCCTGTGCTGTGTCCATTCTTTCATGCAACAAATATTTATGGACCACATGCTGTGTGTCAAGCATGGTTCTAGGTGCAGGGGACACAGCAGTTAAAAAATCAATTTCTGTGCTCCTCGTCCAGTGGCAGTACTGTTGGTGATGAGGAAACAGATGTTTAAGTGAGACAGAGTAAAATACATAGTTGGTTAGATAAGGCTGTAACTTGGAAGAAATGAAAGCAAGGAAGGAGGGTGACGTGATTTCAAATCCAGAGCACATGAAACCTCTCCCTGAGACCCTGGTACTACACCATGAAGATACCAGCAGTGGTGTGGGGACTGGAAAGGTCGGGAACTACATGAAGGAAACGGGACAGTTCAAAGGCTCTGAGGCTAGAGCATGGGTGGGGGGACTGACTAAGGAACTGTCCCTGGGACTAGGAAGAAGTGGGGACACATCAAAGAGGGCGAGGATCCCATTGTAAAACTTCCAGCCTGTACTCAGAGAAAAATAGGCAGCCTTTCAGGGTTTTAAGTGACGGTTTAATTTCCCTTCGATGCAATTCCTCTGGCCCTTGTGTTGGAGAAGACACGGAAGGGGGATGAAGGCAGTGAGGAGGTGGCTGCAGTGTGGAGAGGAGAGCAGGTGGTGGCCTGGACCACGTGGTAGCAGAGAGCTGGTAATAAGTGACTAGACTTTGGATACACGAAGATCCACTTAAGGGGATTTATTGAAGGGTTGGGTTAAAAAAATAGAAAGAGAAATCATACGAGGAATCCGAGGTTTGGCGCTGGAAATCCCGAAGGATGAGGTTAGCATGAACTGATGTGGAGAAGACCACAGAAGTAGCAGGTGTGTGCGCCTGCAGGTGGGGACACCTAGATGATTAATTACAGGGAAGCCTGAGCGGCTGGGAAGGGGAATCCCCCGTTGTCAGTGTAGGGATTGATTTAAAGCCAGGAGACTGCAGAGACCACCAAGGGCATAAGCAGTAGCTTACTGGGAGAGAAGATGGGGAGCCTGTCCCTCGTTCTTTGTACAGGGTGCGAGGGGTGCAGGGGTGGGGAGGGCGTGGCCCCGGCTCTTCCTTTTTCCTGCTCACACCACGTGAGCTATGTGCCCCAGCCCTCGTGGGTCAGGGTCCTGAAGAGGCCACCTCTCCGTTCCTCCCCAAGTCCCAGCCCCCGCGCCCAGACCCAGCCCAGTCCGGACCTTGAGAACCTAAGACCTGAGGGTAGTGTCGCAAATGCCACCCGGGAAGTTTGAAGTCTGGCCACCAGCGCCGCCGACTACAGCGCAAGCCAGGTGACCCACATGGTCCGAGCAAGGATGGAGATGGAGGGGAGCCCGCGTAGGCCCTGACGCCCCTCCTCCCCTGAGTCCTTCAGCTCTCTTAGCGGGTCACAGGGTGCGCTGGACTCCAGGCGCCTTCGGGCTGCCCAGGTTCCTGGCGCGGGGCCGGGCGGGATCTGGCCAGATTTAATCACTTTCCTTCCAAACTCCTGACCTCAGAAGGGACTCCTGAAGCGCGCGCTCTTCCCAGAACAGAGCTGCTCAAAACATTGCATTTAAAATCAGAGGAGGCTAGAAGCGTCATTACCCTTCAATAAGAGGCCACTGCAGTTCCTGCCACTCGGGCGATTCCGGGGAAGGGTCGAGGGTCTCCGGCGTGTTCACAGGTAATTCCCCCCTTACGAGAAACGTGGTCCCAGTTTTTCCTACAAACCACACTCCGGAAGGAGCTCAGGTCCCAGGGGCACTGGAGCACCGGCCTGGAGCCACCATCCCCCACCCCAGGGGCGGGTCTGTGCGAGGTCGGTGGCCTGGAGGGTTCCCATTGCCTTGTTTTTGGAGGGTCTTGTTGCTGGCAGCGGAGGCCTCCCGGTAGAGCCACTGGTGATGAAGCGCAGCGGCGTGGCCCCTGGAAGCGGGAGACGTCAGCCTCAACTGGACAATTCCTGGAACAAGAAGCAGCTAACCTCCAGTTCTCCCCCTTCATCATTGAGCCTCTTTATGATGCTGCATTCTGCCTTTTCTAAAACACCCCCCCCCCCCAATAAGGAACATAAGAATATGTGTTCACAAAGGAAGTTTGCAAAGTACAGGGTACCCCAGAAGAGGAACTTAGTCTCAGTGGAAGGTGTATTAATAAATTAATAATATTAATAATAAACTTCTAAGAATCAGAGGCATGCTCGCCAGAGGGAGTTGGACTGGGCAGTCCTTGGTAAGTGCTGGATGTGGAAGCCTGGCCTGAGCCTTTCCTGGGCCTTCAGTTTATAACCAGTGATCCCAGATAAAACCCAGTCCTCCTCCAATCCTGGCTGAATGTCTTCCTCCTCTCCAGCAGGGTACCAGTCAGTGCCCCACCACTGCAGCCTGCCCACTGTCCACTTCCATGGTAGCTCAGTTTCTGCTTCTTCAACATTCCTTAATAACCTCTTGCAAAAGGGAATTTTTGTTAGGATGTGGAAGGGCAGAATTTCAGTGTTGGTTTAAGCGAAGCTTCAGAAGGTTAAAATCTTGAACACTTGAGTTATTTCAAGACATTTCGAGAAAATCTTATAACCTGATGTTAAAGGTACTTGCTGCTGTAGGACTGGGTTGAAGCAGGTATCATCTTACATGATGTCCTAGAAAGTCTCACCATTTCACATGGGCTGCTTCTCACCCCACCCCCTGCATTTTCCATCGATGATTTTTTTTAATTTTTATTTTATATTGGAGTATAGTTGATTAACAATGTTGTGTTAGTTTCAGGTGTAAAGCAAAGTGAAACAGTTAGCATATACATGTATCTATTCTTTTTGAAATTCTTTTCCCATTTAGGTCATTACAGAGTATTGAGCAGAGTTTCCTGTACTACACAGCAGGTCCTTGTTGTCAGCGATGTTTTTTGAAGAAGGAACACAATGTATATGTACTGGTTTTCTCTAAAAATAAGTTTCAATGCTATAATGCTATAAAAATGGTTCAGTCTCAATAGGGCACCATTTGGCAATATCTTATCCATTGAAAAGGTGAAAATACTTTGACCCAGCAGCTCTGCATTTAGAATGTTACCCTATAGATATACTCCCACATGTACAAAGATATATATTACAACAGCATATCTGATAAAAGCAAAACACAGAATACAAGGTAAAGATTTGTGAACAAGATAAGTACATATTTAAAAAGTAGGAAGCCCTAAAGAATAAAAAGCAGTGAAAAAGACAAAATTTCCCATCCTCATGAAATTTATATTTTAGTGGGTGAAAGAAAAATAATAAGTAAATTTGTTATCTCTCAGGTGAAGTAAGTTTCACTATAGAACAATCCTCAAGATATAAGTGGGAAAAAAGGTGCAAACTGTGTACTGTATGCTTCCATTTGCCTTTAAAAGTATATATGTACATATATTTTTGTATTTGCATAGAATAGCTTTGACAAGATACAGTGTTTAAATGAGGAAAGGCTATACTTCACTGTCTAGCCTTTGTACCATGTATATTATCCATTCAAAATACTTTAAAAGGCATATGTCATATATTTACAACCTGGAGAGTCTGAAATGAAGTCTTCCTCCCCTCCCCTTTCGGGTCTGACGAAATTATCATAGTGCTAGAAAAATAAATATCTCAAAAAGTTACATACACCAGGAGTGTACAATAGTTAATCTGGATTAAAATGTAGATAAATAAGAAAGTTTAAATCCATAGTAATATCAGTTTTTGTACCCTAAGTATAGTTGTGATAATAAATCTTGCAACCATCCTGATTTCTTTGCAATCTGTGTGATTTTTCTTAAGAATTAGAAATAAATTTATGTTAGATTTGATATTTTAATAAAAGTCCACGAAAATTGAATACACTTTTCAATGTTAAAGCATTTAAAAGTTCAATAACAATTTGCTAAGTTTGTAAGTTCTATTTTAATAGCTATGGAAGGAGTTATTTACTTTTGAAGGAATATTAAGACATACAATTATGAAAAATACCCTTGGTATTTAACCAAGTATAAATAGTTAGATGTCCTCTCCACTTACAAAAGTCCTCTTACTGACGGATGCTACACGTTAGAGTCTGAGAAAGCTGCCAGTTACGATGTACGCTCTTCAACAAATATATACCAAGTGCCTTCTATGTGCATATGCTATCCTAGATGTTGAGGATGCACTGGGGAACAAAGAAAATTTCCTGTCCCTGTTTTGCTTGTGTTTGAATGCCTACTCTATGCTGGGGACACGGCAGGGACCAAAGAGACCAAAGTGTTCATCCCTGTGGAATTTAAGGTTTTAGTAGCAGGAAAGAGAAGACAGACCGCTAAATGCAGTGTGTAAAACAGGGTAAAGGGAAACAGAGGAGTGAGAGTTATTCACTTACACTGTGTTCTGAGAATGCTTTACAGAGCCTGCACTTGAATGGAAACCTAAGCGGGGAGAGCGTTAGGGTTTGTTTTGTTTTTTCTTAATCATTGGCATTAACTACGTCTATTTAATAAGGCTAAGAGTACACATTTTGTTTCACAACTTCCTTTTTTCACTTAGCAGATTGCAAGCATACATTTTTACATATCCATAAATGTAGACCTATATCATTATCACCCAGTCTCCTAAACTGTAAACATTTAGGTTCTTTGAAATACTCAAGGTATTCAGAGCTGTTTGTGTCTTTCTCTTGAATTTTTCTTAGGACAAGCTGTCCCCCTGAAAATGGGTGGGCTAAAGGTATTGTGTATTTAAATATATAAGAATTGTGATACAAGTGCAGCAGGAAGCTTCTTTCAAGGGGTATCTCCCAAGTTCAGTGAGTCTGCCCTTCCTGAGACCTTGGACTGTGTGAAGTCTCCACCTACTGGAGGCTGGTCCTCTTGCTAAGGTGGGAGAAAAATGTGTCCTGCCTGAGCAGTACAAAACTTAACAAAGAAGTGCTTCCTCCAGTCTCACACAAGGAGGGAAATGAATATATGTGCCTAAAGGCCCAGTTCCAGAGATGGAGAGGCAGTGAGAAAACTCACTGGCCACACTTCCATGGCAGAAGCCTCACTGGAACCAAGACCAGTCCATCAGTCCCTGTGCACCTAGTGGTGTCCTGCCCAGGGGGAACACTGGGGACTCTGGGGCCTGCTTCTGGTCTTCCTACTTGTTCTGGGTTGGGGTGGGATCTGGCTGGGGGATCCATTCCTGTCCCCTCCCTTCCTCCCTGCAATGCTAGAGGGAGCCATCCCCTCCCCCATCTTGCTCTGTGTTGGGGGTGGGGGCTTAAGGGCCAGCCAAGCTAATGGTCATAAATACATCTGCCTGTCTTCACTTTTACCTGGAAAATGGTCTGGGACCTTGGCTTCAAGCGCAGGGACCAACTGTGAGCAGTGGGACAGCTCCAGGGAACCCAGAGATGGGCCAGCAACAACTCCAGGGGCAGCTCACCCAACGGAAAACGTGGTAGGAAAATCTAAGGAGACTGCACATGGCCCTCAGAGCACCTTGGGTGAAGACAAAGCCACAGCCTCCCGCTTCCAATTAGTTCCCAAACTTTAGTGCTTACTAGACAATCAAAAACAGCATAAAGCAAAGAAATGAACATTTTTTTTTGAAAAAAGGAAGAATATGGGGACTTCCCTGGTGGTCCAATGGTTAAGATCCTCGTGCTCCCAATGCAGGGGGCCTGTGTTCGATTCCTGCTCGAGGAACTAGATCCTGCATGCATGCTGCAACTAAGAACTTGTGTGCTGCAAGTAAGAGCCCACATGCCACAACTAAGACCTGGCACAGACAAAATACATGTATACATACATAATTTAAAAAAATTAAAAGGAAGAATATGGGTCCAGAGACCAACTTTTGAATAACAGGAATTCTAGAAAGAGGTAAGAGAAAACAGAAGGAAAAATAATAATGAAAATTAATTCAAAAATATTTCCCAGAGATAAAAATCTGAAAGGCCTAAACTTCTCAAAAGCATCACTGGAAGCTAGGGGACACTGAAACAAAGCATATGATTTTGAGGGAAAAATTATTTCTATCCAAGAATCTATAGCCAAATGTACAATTATTTGTGCAAATAGAATGAAACTATTTTCAGACATGCATTGTTCCTCAGGAAATGACAGTGTTTGCTTCATCAAAATGAAAGGAAGTTTCTCTTTGAAGAGAAGTAAAATAATGAAAGCACTGCCTCAAAAACCCTGAACTTGGTGGGGGAAACTCTGGGTTCTCAAGCTGCATGCAGCCTGGGTAAGCCCTGGGTAGACTACCACTCAAAGTGCATATTCCCTATTCTTACCTGACCTCCCCCGCCTTCCCCAAACCCATCCGCTCCCTGGACACAGAAACACTCCCAAGCATTTGGCCAAAGCAGGTAGGGAAGAGCAAATAAAGAGGTTAGTCCTTTTACTCCTAAAAATTCCTTTTTAAAGCTAATATTTTAACCCAACTGGACTCCAAAACTGAGGAGACAATGAACAATAATGAAAAGATGCATATTTCACACATATGTACAATTTTCAAGTACTGTAGAATGAAGTAATCCATTGTCAAATAATCTAACAGCCTTTGAAAATTACAGGGACTACAATCTCATAGCTAGTAACATTATAGCTAGAAAACTGACAGCTATGCGGTTTCCAAGCAAACTCCTAAACTTTAAACCACCTTTCCCTTGGTTCCATGAAATAAAACCTTTTATTTCAAAAATTCACTTGCAACCTGTTTTAATATGTTTTTGTTGCCTACTGCTCTTAAGCTCCACCTGAAAAATGTATTTGTCATTTTAATTAACCAGCACATTAGACACCAGCTTCTACTGCCACAATTACCTTGAATGCTTCCACTTCATATTTTAGTCTGGTTATCGGCTTGCAATTGTCTTTCTTTCTTTAACCGGTACTAATTCTGCCTGCAACTCTGCTTCTAATTCTCTCCTTCCTTCCTGGAATTCAATTAACTCATCCCCAGCTTCCTGGAAGCGAATCAGAAATAAAGTAGGAAAAAAGAAAAGAAAAGAAAGAAACAAAGTAGGAAAGATAAGTTACACTAGAAACCATGAGCATCACCTTGAAGATGATTATACATATATCAACGTAATAATTTTTGCCTGAATGCTATTGCTACTACTGTAAAGTATATAAAATAAAATAAACAACAACAAAAGAAGCAAGTCATGGGATCCAGCGAGCCCAGCATCCAACACCAGAAAATGCTTTAGTAATCCACAGGGGGTCCCAGAGAGCAGCTGGCTCAGATGAAAGCAGTTAAGTCTCCAGGAGCTGGAGTATAACCTTTATAAATTGTGAATCGCTATACTGTACACCTGTAACTTATATTGTATATCAACTATACTTCAAAAAAAAAAAAAAAAAAAAGACCGCAGGAGTAATACTGTCAGGATGAACTGACACAGGGCCTGCTGAGCCATTGGAAGTACTGGGGAGACATTTACACAGCTGGGGAGAGTTTGGGAATAAAGAAGCAGTACATAGAAAAATAAGAATTTGAAAAAAGAAAAAGTAGTATTTGAACAAAGAAGCAATTCATAACATCAAGAAAAACAAAACTGTGCAAGAAAGCATAGTAAACTATATGCAGCTATGAGTATTGTTTACAAGGCCATAATAGTGTAAACTTGACTACTGATCTGACAAAATTGTAAATGTGAATGGGGAGGATACCGGGTCTGATGCACGTAGGTAAGCAGAGGAGGAGAGTGAACGACGTGGAGAATGATGTCTGTGAGTGATTTCTGTGCACCCAAAAGAGTGCTTAGGGACTTCTTTGGAAATTTGTATTTTATTTTCCCAAATTACAAAAACTAAATTGCCAGTCCTTCCTTAAGCTTTCAAGTTTCACTTTCAAACCTTGCTATGGTATGCATAAGCCTAGAAAGTTTTAACAATTATGTTTAATGGCCTCTGAATGACACATGGTCCCACTGACAAATTTAATTAACTAAACATCCTCATACATGGCAAAAAGACTGCAAAGTACTCTAATCAAGTAACAAATAAGAACTTCCCAATTAATAATTCCTACAACACAAATAAACAAAACATTAATATATTGGACCTGAAGTTCTCTTCGGTGACCCAATATTGAATACAAACTAAAATTTCATCTTAAAGTAACACATCTAAATCCATTACTTAATTATATACTTTAAATTGGAGTTGCAAAACTGTCTCCCTAATATGGTCTAAAATATTACAGGAACATAAAACACCATGTATATGGATTCCTCTCTTTTTTTAAAAAACCACTTTGGAGAATAACTAAAATACAATAAATTGCTTATACTAAAATGTGTACAATTTGACCAGTTTTGACATATAGACACATCCAGTGAAACCACACTGTAATCAAGATAATGCACATTCGCATCATTCCCTGGGAGTATCCTAGTGCCTCTTTCCACTCCCTTCCCTGCTCCACCCCCGTCCCCAGGCCATCACTCCCTGATTTCTATCACTAGAGATTAATTTGCACATTCTAGGATTTTACATAAATGACAGATTCCTTTTTAACAAATTACTAATACTGTGGTTTTAATTCTCTTAAACATTTCTATACCCAATTCTGAAACTTCAAAGAAGTAAAAGATTCCCCCCGCCCCCCCCCCCACCCCCCCCAATAACATACACAGAACTGCCACAGAATTGCCAGTTACCTCTTAGGCCAACTAAGGAACAAAAATACCCTCCTCTAGGGAATTCCCTGGTTGTCCAGTGGTTAGCGCTCTAGGATTCCATTGCAGAGGGCACGGGTTGATCCTTGCTGGGGGAACTAAGATCCAGCAAGCTCTAAGGCAAAAAAAAAAAAAATCCTATATCATTCTGATATAAGAAACAGATTGCAGACTAGAGATTTTCATCGGGATGCTTCCTGAGCTGGATTATTGTTGGTGACACTGATGGGACCTCACATGTCAATTTCTAGTTGCTATGTTAGTGACCCCCAGAACCTCCAGGGAAGATGATTACAGAGTCCAGATCCTTGCGTTTCAGTTACACACTTTTGTGGAGCTCTATGGCAAGGACACAGAACAAAAGAAGTCCCTGGAATGAGTCCAGTAGCAGCTGTTGGCAAGGGCTCTCTTGGCCTTGGCAGAACAGCACCCACCCCCAACTCTAAGACCCTGGCTGAATAGAACAGCCCCCCAAGTCCTTACTAGGTAAAATATCCAACATTTAGCAACCTGACCAATCACCTAATGACACCCTTTGCTTTATGGTGCATTGACCAATCGATTAATGCCATTTTCCTAGCAGGAATTTTCTTTGCCTTGGGGTTATAAAAGCTGGCTGCAAGCCAGCCCACTCTAGGCTCAGCTCTCCCTGGTCTGCCAGGAGGTTATCCTGCTGACTTTACAGGGTCCCTTCTCTCTAATAAACTCCATCTTCCTTACATTGTGCCTTGTGTCTGGAAATTCTTCTCCAGCCCATGCTCCAAAGTCAACAACTCTCCTAATTGTTCTGCCTACCCACGGATGCGTATCACTCCACCCCGCGGTTCTTTGACTGGATCCTTTGAATGGAGCCCTTCTTTGACTCCTAATTCATATTCAGCTTAGGTCTCAAGGCTTTTGACCCCATCAGATACCTGCAAATATCTCATGCACTTCTTTGTCCATGGAGCATACAAGAAGGAGCCTGAGTGAATTCTGAGGATCTCCTGCCACTGCATGCTACCCCAACCACTGATGGGAGAGCTGTGTAGTAGCTTCATCTTCCTGAGCAGCAGTTAGTAGGTAATGGTTTCAGCGGGACAAAAAATCAAGAAATGGAGCTATAATCATGTTAGTTTCAAGGGATTTTCCTCTGGGATCCAAACCACACGGACCAGGCGCTATTGGGTGTGCGTGGTTGTCTCTAGGAGGTTAAGGCAGAAGTGGGAGATGTGGTGGTACCTGAAGAGGGAACTCAGTGGTCAGGGTTCAGGAGGAAGTGGGGAGGGACTTACTTTGGCCTCTGAATACATTTTTTACTCCTTGAGTTTTTGTTTTTCCGATGTATTTAATTAGATTTTCCATTAAAAAAGTTATCCCAACCCCGCAGGAATGCTAAACTGGCCCAGTTAGAACTGTCTGAAATGCACCCGTGTCTCTGCAAATATCAATCCGCTCCTCTGAAAGCTGTGGCCCAATGTTGGCTCTTCTCTACGTCTCCGGGGCCGTCCTCGCCTCCCTGAGTCGGGTCGTGGCCTCCAGCCGGGTGCGCGGGAAAGCGGGAGGATCCAGATGCAACTAACCTGGAGGGCGCCCTGGGCGCGCGCTCCAGCACAGCTGCTGCCGTCCAGGGAGGAAGCCCTGGCTGCAGGTTTGGGAGGAGACGCCTGGAATCCAATGAGAAGGGAGCAGGTGGGGGAGGGGCTTGCCAAAAGCCCTTGATATAAGGCCTGGGAGCACTGCAGGCGGCGGGTCTCAACTGACATCTGCGGTTTGCAGCGGGCCCGTCGCCTCCTGCGAGGCCCGCCGGGGCATGGCCGCTCCCAAGCGGTTTCCGACCCTCGTTCAACTGGAGCAGCGAGAAGGGACGCCCTTCGAGATGCTCGGTAACCTCACCAAGCGGCCCTACTGGTTTCACTCCGAGTACCTGAAGAGTCCGAGGGCAGTTCACCTGGAGTCCTGGTTGGTGGAAGCGATCTTCGGTGAGTGGCCCCGAGTGGTGAGGCGAGGCCGAGGCCATTACCCCAGGCTGGCCGCGCCCAGGCAGCCTCTCCTTGGCCCTGGCTTGCAGCCAGGGCCCGGCGCTGCCTCCTCTCCCAGGTCCTTCCCCTCACCACCTCCTTGCTTCCCGCGCAGGCCCGGGAGGAGAGCACATCCCGCACGTTGAGTGCGTGTCGCAAACCCTGCTTCACGTTAATCACTGGGACCCGGACGGCGAGGCTGAGATCTTGATATTTGGCCGGCCTTATTACCAGAAGGATGTATCCAAGATGATCATGAACTTGGCTGACTATCACCGTCAACTCCGGGCGCAAAGTACAGAGCCAGGAGCAATGAAAGGTACCCTAGGCAGGCTCCGGGTTCCTTGGGAGGGATCCTGATGCTTCCTGGCCGTGCCGGGGCAGCAAACTCATCCTCTTCATTTGACAGGAAGAGGGTTTCCTCTTTGCAAGGGATCTAGAGGAGCAAATTGCCCTCGTACTCTCAGATTCCGGGCCCCCACCCCTGCAGCCTGAGCGGATGACTCCTTACCTGTGGGGAGTACGTGGGACACAGGTGCGACCTCCTCCCGCGGCTCTTTTTCCAGGCTCTGAGAAGGCTCCTGCCCGAGAGGCCGGTACCCAGCGGTCCCCCGACGCAGTCCGGGAGGCGGCGACCCAGTGGTCCCCCGGCGCTGCCGGGGAGACCGGGACTCAGCGATCCCCTGATGCTGCCCGGGAGGCCGGTACCCAGAGGTCCCCCGACGCAGTCCGGCAGGCGGCGACCCAGTGGTCCTCCGACGCAGTCCGGCAGGCGGAGACCCAGTGGTCCCCCGGCGCATCTCGGGAGGCCGGGACCCAGCGGTCCCCCGACGCAGTCCGGGAGGCGGCGACCCAGCGGTCCCCCGACGCAGTCCGGCAGGCGGCGACCCAGCGGTCCCCCGGCGCATCCCGGGAGGCCGGGATCCATTGGTCCCCCGACGCAGTCCGGCAGGCGGCGACCCAGTGGTCCCCCGGCGCTGCCGGGGAGGCCGGGACTCAGCGATCCCCTGATGCTGCCCGGGAGGCCGGTACCCAGCGGTCCTCCGACGCAGTCCGGCAGGCGGCGACCCAGCGGTCCCCCGACGCAGTCCGGCAGGCGGCGACCCAGCGGTCCCCCGGCGCTGCCCGGGAGGCGGCGACCCAGCGGTCCCCCGGCGCTGCCCGGGAGGCGGCGACCCAGCGGTCCCCCGGCGCTGCCCGGGAGGCGGCGACCCAGCGGTCCCCCGGCGCTGCCCGGGAGGCGGCGACCCAGCGGTCCCCCGGCGCTGCCCGGGAGGCGGCGACCCAGCGGTCCCCCGGCGCTGCCCGGGAGGCGGCGACCCAGCGGTCCCCCGGCGCTGCCCGGGAGGCGGCGACCCAGCGGTCCCCCGGCGCTGCCCGGGAGGCGGCGACCCAGCGGTCCCCCGGCGCTGCCCGGGAGGCGGCGACCCAGCGGTCCCCCGGCGCTGCCCGGGAGGCGGCGACCCAGCGGTCCCCCGGCGCTGCCCGGGAGGCGGCGACCCAGCGGTCCCCCGGCGCTGCCCGGGAGGCGGCGACCCAGCGGTCCCCCGGCGCTGCCCGGGAGGCTGCGACGCAGAGCCTCCCCGAAACTACCCAGGGTTCCGTTACCAGGTTCTGAAGGCGTTTCGGGCCCAGGAGCAAAGAGCCAAGCAAGGTCAAACGGAAACCTCTCCTGGAACCCTATTCTGCCGCAGAAGCTGAGAAAAGAATGGTGTGGGTTGTTCTTGGTTTCCCTGGTCCCTGTCACCCCCCGTTAAATGTTTGCAAACACGAATCTAAAAAGTTCTAATAAAGAATCAAAACTCTAACATCTGTTAATTGGCAAGGAGAAGGGGAGGGGGAAAGGCACGTTTCTCCAGCAGCCACTACTGGCTTCAGGCTGCTTTCTACCCAAAAGCAGGTGAGAGCTTTCAGCTTTCTAGCCCTTGGAGACCAGACCAGTCTCTTCCCGCCTCAGACAGGTGCCTCCCCTGTGCTCCTTCACTTCGAGCATCTGGCTTTGTAAGGTGAAGGGCTTCTCAGGCCGTCGACTGTGTCCTTGTGGGTAACCTTTCCAAGCCTGAGACGTTTCTACTCAAAGCGACATGGGATGCTAAAACTTGGTTTCAGCCCGGACCGCACCGCTGGGCGCTTCAAGGCTGGCGCATCACAGCATTGCAAATAGCGAATTCCCAGCGCTGGCAACTGCTGGGGAGGAGGCGAAACTGAAAGGGCCAAGACAGCCCAGCTGTCCTCTCCAAGTCCTGCCTGAGTCACTCGACCTCCAGTGATGTCTGAAGCCAGTGAGACACAAGCAGTGCTGGTGACTCCTCCCTGCTGTTTAGGAACTGCAGCAGTGGGGAGCCCTCTTTGTCACTGGGAGGTTCAGGGCCTGACCGGCCTGGGGGAAGGGCAGGAGACTTGGGAATGTGATCTAAAGCTTAAAACTCCTTCTTCCTTTAAGATTGATTCTTGCAACTCCCCTTTGTAATCCTAATTGTAAACTAAGGGCTGAGTCAAGAAATTTTAAATTCTGATGAGTATCATGACCCTCCCCGGAACAGTTAATCCTTAATCCTCAGCTAAAGTCATTGTTTTTAGTAATCGATCCATTGCTGTTGTAAATTCCTATTGTTAGAGGTAACTAGGAGGTGGGGTTATAATTAACTCCTCTTTTTAGGGTATATCAGATGCATGTAGGACTCCATCATGGGTCTCTCCACACCCTCCTGGTGTCTGTGCCAGAAGCTATTGTACTTTCTCTCCTTAACAAACTGTTAAACACTCTCTGCTTAAATCTGAGCAGTGGCTTGTTATTGATCCCCAGGAGAAATTCTTTTCCTTCGGAGATCACAAATCTGCACCACTAGACATATTTCATGGCATCACTTTTAAAAATTGAAATATATTTGACATAATGGTGTCAATCAAGGTGTACAACATGTTAACTTAGATACACTCACATACTGTACTATGATTACCACTGTAGAGAGAATAAGCACCTCTATCAGTTTGGCTTCCCATTCCTGGCTGCCGGCTGGGATGCTGGTGCCCTCGCTAGAAGAAGTAAACTGTTAACAGCTGGGGTCTTAGGATTTTTAAAAAATAGTATGAATCAATTTAGTGCGATGAAAATTTTCACTATAAAAATTCAAGGAAACCTAATTTTAAAGAGCAGGGAGTGGTATGTCTATTATAGACCCTTTGGTCACCACTAATGATCATTCCAATTTTAAATAAGCCTTTAGTTTATAACAAGGGAAATAAAGATGCAAAACTGAATTTACAAACAGGCTATTGACTATTTTCAGAAGAGGCAAGGGAAAGCCTAGGCTGAGAGAGCCTTAAACACTCAGATTCAAAAATCAACGAAGACTCAAAGTTTCAACTGAGGCTACATCAGAATAAAATTAAGACTCAATCTTGATTTTTTTTTTCCTCCTTTAAGTAGTACCCACATGACTAGAACATCAGATTCTGTCCTTTACAAGAAAGGTTACTGAGCAGCAGGTAGCAAACCAGTGGAATATTTAGGAGTCTCTGTGACTATCTTGAAACTAGGACAAAAATACCCTATACATACACACATATAGACATGTCTGAGATGATTTTATGAAAGAAAATAGTAAGATACAGTTAACATCCTTGGTTGGAGGTTGGAGACAGCCAAGAGAAGGAGATTGAACTTTAAATAAAAACATTTAGGTGTGATGACAGTTAAATTCCTTATGCCTATAAAGTGTTGATTAAAAAAAAAACAAACTAGTTTCCTCTCGAAGCAGGGCATGGACCAGTGACATCCAAGTTTTTACCCAGATTAAAGTCCCCAGACCTTCTTATCTGCCCTCTCAAGCTTACCATCCTGCAGAAGTAACAGTTTAACTTGAACATTTACATAATTGTATACACCTGTTTTTTTTTTTTTTTTCTCGCACCTTGATTTTCCTCAGGATGGGTAGTTTGATTTAGTCCTTCCCTTGGTGGTTGATTCGTTTGTTTCCCAAGTTACCTAATTACAAACCACTGCACTGAATTTCTACTTGCATGTTGAGTCCATGTTGGAATATTTCCATAAGAGAACTTCCTAGAAGTGGAAGTGTTGCTTAAAGAATGAGTCCCTTTAAGATTTTATACTGCCAAACTGCCATACAAAATAGCCATACCAATTATCTTAGTATATTCACCCAAACTCAGTGTTACTAATCTATTTTACATCCATGTGTATCATTTTTTTCTATCTACTCCACTGTTTTAACTATGTAACTTTATAGAATGCTTTAATATCTGAGAAGGCTAACCTACTCACTGTTCAATTGGCAGTCTTGGTCAGCTGTTTTCTAGATGGAGCAATTTATTAAAATGCATACAAAATTGGTTGAGGGAAAAGATGTATACAGATGATTTCCCAAAATATTTTATTCTATTAAGGCATGCTGTAGTGCTCACTGTATTCCTTAAACGACATGTATATTATATATACACAAGAGTGTATTTTATCCATTAAAAGAAGATGGAGATTAGATAGCAAGATTCTGTTTGGGAACTGAGGCCCAAGGCCGTCAATGGAAGTTGTCAAGGAATGAAGGCAGAACTACAGAAGTCTCCTAATTGGAAAAGATACCAATGCACCCCAATGTTCACAGCAGCATTATTTACAATAACAAAGATATGGAAGCAACCTAAGTGTCCATCAACAGAATGGATAAAGATGTGATATATGTATACACAATGATGTTAGTTGGCCATAAGAACAAAATTCTGCCATTTGCGACAACATGGATGGACCTAGAGAGTATTATATGCTTAGTGAAATAAGTCAAAGTAACACAAACACTGTTATCACTTATATGTAGAACCTAAAAAAAAAAAAAATGAATGCACGTAACAAAACAGAAATAGACTCACAGATATAGAGAACAAACCAGTGGTTACCAGTGGGGACAAGGCAGTGGGAGGGGCAAGATAGGGGGTAGGATTAAGAGATACAAACTACTGTATAAAATTGTGCAGCACAGGGAAATATAGCCACTACTTTGTAATAACTTTAAATGGAGTATAAGCTATAAAAATATTGAATCACCATGCTGTACAACTAAAACTAATATAATGCAAATAAGTATACTTCAATTTTTGAAAATTAAAAAAACCCTACAGGATTCTGGGAACAGTGACTCTTGTTTGTACACTTTTGCAGGTAACATGCTTGAGGGCTAGTAAAGAGGTCAGTCTGAACAGTTTTTGAATAGGCTGACTAGAGGCACCAAAGAAGAAGGTTCATTGTTGATAGACTGTGTGGAAAACGTTTGATTTCATCTGTGGAGCACACGTGACAACCTGTCCCAGGTCTTCCTGCTGCTCCGCTTTAATTATACCCAGGTTGGCTATTTCCCTCATCAGACTTTCTTAGCTCCACACTTCTGATCAAAATGAGGCCTTCAAAAATATACTAAGAGTGGGGAAAAAACAAAACAAACCACGTGCCTCCTGATGTGATGCACTGAGAAAGACACAATATGATCCACTCAGTATTTTTGCCACAAATATATAACCTAGATCTAACCATGAGGAAACATCAAAAAACAAGTGCAGGATTTGTAAGCAAGAAAGAAAACTGCAGACAGTTTGAGGACAGTGAATCCTGCTTGCACATTTTAGCGTAAACGGGCTGGCAGCAAATTTAGTGTGGACAATGTCTATGAGTGTGCTCACTAAAGGTATCAAAGAATACAATTTCAGCTGTTTACGGGTTCTCTGGAAATCTTGAGAACATAGCTGTGGAGCATAAGTGACAGGCTATTTCTGTTACGTCCACTTGTGTACTTTGGTTTAGTTAATACACACCTGCACTATTGACCTCATCAGAATTTTTCACTAGACCCTAGGAAAAACATTATTACAGCCTTGTTGGGTCCTTCTGAAGCACGTGTAAAGTCAGACTTTAAGGACTCTCATCCTACAGCCTCAGCCCCTAAAAAGTGGTTTT
The DNA here is from genome assembly GCF_030028045.1 of Hippopotamus amphibius kiboko. Classification (NCBI taxonomy): domain Eukaryota; kingdom Metazoa; phylum Chordata; class Mammalia; order Artiodactyla; family Hippopotamidae; genus Hippopotamus; species Hippopotamus amphibius. The sequence continues at coordinate 81,399,641 of NC_080191.1, read as the reverse complement.
GATTATAACTGGAATTGCATTGAGTTCTGGGAAGAACTGACCACGAATACACAACACTCGACTTCGTTATCCAAGACCATAGTGTCTCCACTTATTCAACAGTTTTTCCTTCCTCCTTCCCTCTTTTTCACTAATCTGGAGCAGAATGTAATGAGTTAAGATTTTTATAATCCCTAAGGCAACACAAAGTAAAAAAAAATCACTTTAAAAGTGTAGTTAAAATAGTATATAAAAATTTATCTAACGTAAAATAATGGAGGAAAAGAACAAAAAAGATGTTAGGAAATAAAGCAAAATAGCGGACAGAAATCCAATCATATTGATAATTATATCAAATTAGAATGGGCTAAATCCCCCAATCAAAAAGCAAAGATATTCCAACTAGATAAAGAAGTCAGAGGTAAATAGACTACATTGAATATCATTCTACTTATCTTAAATATTCAGAAAAGGCAGCTGTAGAGTCAGCCAGCAGACTGCCTGCCTGGGGTGGAGGCAGGAGTGATGGCTGTCTGCAAACAGGCACAAGGGATCCTTGTGAAGTGTTGGTAATGTTCCCAAACTGGTCTATGCTGATGGTGGCACAACTCATGAGTTTACTAAAAAAGAAAGTGAATTGTACACACAATTTTACATTATGGAACCAATTAAGTGATCACACTTTTTAAAACTGCAGCGCAACAGCACAAAGTTCTCCAAAATAAAAACTGACTGTTGACAAGGATGCAGAGCAACTGCAAGTCTCATACACTGCTGAAAGGAATGTCAACTGGTTCAGTCAACTTGGCAACTTGAACTCACGCACACCCTAAAACTCAGCAGTTCCAATCCTAGATATATATGCAAGAGAAAGGCATGCATTCACGCACCAAGTCATGTACAACAGTTTTCACAGGACCCCTATTCATTGTTAAGTCCAAATAGGAAACAACCAAAATATACATCAACAGGATGGAAAACTAAATTAAGGTTTATTCACACAATGGAACTATAACTGCTGGCAACATGGACAAATCTTAGGTTGAGTCCCTTTATAGTTCAGTCACAACAGTAGTTATCCTTGGGGAGGATGCAAATGGGGGCTTCTGGAGTGCTGGTAACCTCTCTTCTCCACTGGCTGCTGGCTAAATGGATGTGCCCCCTCTGTACTGTCTGATGCGTCTTTTTTGCACTGCAGGTGTGCGTGGTTTGGGTATGAATGGAATACTGTGCATCAATAAAATGCTTACTAAAATTATAGAACAATGCTTGAAGTAATGCGAGGCTACTTGAAGGGACCACACGAGCAGTGAGACTTTTTGAGTAATCATTTTAATACTTTATTGCCTTACTGAGGATGTAAGTATGTTTATCATCAGAAAAATCAACAATGCTATTTTTCAGTGTGGTACTAGTAGATATTTCTATTTTAGCAACTTGTTAGAGAAAAAAACTGTCTTGTCCCTCAACAGAATAACAAATACTGTGGATTCTTACAAATTAAGTGTATTCTAATTCCTCTTAAACACACACACACACACACAAAACATGCACAAAGAGAATGAGCCTAAATTCAGCTGTGGAGAAAAATAAACAGCACGTGGGAAAGTATAATACAGAGATAAGATCCTAGAATCAACGTTTTGGTTCAAATCTCGCACACCCCCACGTCCTAGCTCTGTGATCTTGGCAATTTACTTAAGTTCTAAGCATCCTGCTTCGGTGCTTAGCACAAGCGCCTGGTATGTGATACAAGCTCTCATCACTAAGTATATAGCTAATATTACTCCCAAATTCTGAAAGTTAGAATAACAGAGCAACTACCCTTTTCAGATATTAAATGTTACACTGGTTTGCTAGGGCTACTGTAACAAAGTAACACACTGGGTGGCTTAAACAACAGGTATTTATTTTCTCAAAGTTCTGGAGGCCAGAAGTCCAAGATCAAGGTATTAGCAGGTTTGGTTTCTTCTGAGGCCTCTCTCTTTGGCTTGCAGAGATGGCTGTTTTCTTGCTGTGTCCTCACCTGGTCTTTCCTCTATGTATGCACATACCTGTGTCTGTATTTCCTCTTCTTATTAAAAAACAGTCACACTGACCCACTGACAAGACCTCATTTTTACCTTAATTATCTCTCTAATCCTGTTTCCAAATTCAGTCACATTCTTAGGTACTGGGGGTTAGGACTTCAACATGTTAACAAGTATAAAGGATAGAGAACAGGATTATTTAGTAACTTAGTTCTGGATAACTTTTGGAAAATTGGAATAAGTTTTAAGCATAACCCTCTTCCTCCAAATGTTGAATAGTCAAACATATTCAATGGGGTTTTGTAAAAATCCCACCAGGACAAAACCTGTAGGAATATTTATCAAATTTTTACAAAAGGAGAAAAAGTAGGCACTCCTAAGCTTAAATGTAAAACGTGAGGATGAGGGAAAAAAATCACAGAAAACAGTAATTAGTTTACACACAATAAAAATTTTTTGTATGCAAAAAATTTGAGAAGCAAAGGGGTGGACCATATTGGTTATAATGGACCATTACTTGTTACAAAAGCTTATACAGGTAATGAAAACCCTTATCTTCAGAGTTGAAAGAAGTAATGACGGGAATGAATAAAGAAAAATGTAAAAAAGCATTTAACAAAAATGTGAAGCACAATAGAATAATGTTCAGCATCACTTTTAATCAAAGATTTGTGTATCTGTGTGTTTAAAATGCTTGCAAACAGCTAGAATCCATTACTGCTAAGGGGTGAAGAAACGGCATGAGTTAAATCAACTCCAACTCAACTAAAGCCACAGAGCTCTTGGCAATCATTCCTCCAAGAATTCTGCTTCCTGAAAGTGGAAGCAACACAGGATTGGAACTGTTCTGCACAGACTGGTCACAGCATTGTAACGGATAATGGAAAAACAACCCAGCCCATGCAGGACACCTGCTTGGGGAGGGTGGCAGGGGAAACAGCTGGCTGAAAGGACACCTTCCAATGCACAAGCTGCCCAGTACCCTGGCTCCTTCTGGTAAATCACAGCACCAGCAGAATGAATGCAGATCACCTCAGCTTGCATGTTGGAATGCCCACCCACATGCGAGGTCAGAGACTCCACGCCAAGAAAACACACCCGCACACTGGCCACTATTCAGGGGCCAAACACCAGAGCCTCAGAGGAGAAGCAACTGGCATTACCTAAGAGCTTGTCAGAAATGCATATTCATGGGCCTAATGTACTGAATCAGAATCAGTGGAGAAGGGGCCTAAGAAATTGTGTTTTAGTAAGTTCTCAAGGTGATTCTTACACACATTAAAGTTTGAGAACAAATGACGCAAAGAAACCCAAAGCAGACTGACCCTCCATTTTCTGCCCCCTTGCGTGAGAGCCTGACTCTGACCAAAAATCATAAAAGGGTTAGCAGTTTCAAAACGGTAGAAAGTAAGGGAAAAAACAACAACAACAACAAAAAATAAACCCACCACTTTTATCTGCCTCTCACATCAAGGCATGAATGAACAGTCAATCTTTTACAAATTTGCTTAATTTTGAGTGAGCAAAGATCTTTATGTCATTGGACAAGAAGGAAATTCATTTATTTACTAGAATGGCACGACAAACTCATGTTTGCAGCAAAATAATCAAACCACCTTCCATCAAGATACAGAAAAAAAAAATGCAGAGGTTTAAGGATATTTGCTTCTCTTGAGCTTTAGTAGAAGCAGAACTGTTCTCATGCTCCCGACAACACTTATGCAACAAGACGCTGGGAAACCTGGGGACCCGGTGCCTGGGCCTTCAAGAACTCCTCGAGTTGTTCCATCTTCTCAGCTGCATAAAGAAAAATGCTCTCTGTTTCAAACTACTCCTTCGTGGGGATGGGGGTGTGCTGGCAGTATTCTTTCTTGGGGTGGAAGCTCTGAACCTAGGATCGGGAAACAGCTGCGCGACCACGCTGTGGGGCCGGCAGTGAGGGGCCTGAAGGCATCACATCTCAGCCCACTTTCCCAGGGACCTGCCTGGACTCCTTGCACATGGGATGCCCAGGGATCCCATGCAGCATCCTGGAGTTAGGAAACTGCAAAAAGTTGTGGGAAGATGAGAGGCTGGGAGGAGGCCAGGTGTGCCAGGTGGCTCCCCCCCGCCCGCCGTGGCCACCTCCTCACGCGCGTTTTCCGTGCCCCTCACCTCGGGCGCGCTGCTCCCGGTGCCTCGCCGCCAGGCTCAGGAGCACGGCCTTCACCCGGCGCTGGACAGCCGGCCGGCCGAAGACGGTGACTTCCACCAGATTCCCGGAGGGAACCGCGTCCACCGTCAGCAGGGCCTGGCTCATCCACTCCACTTCCGGAACCACGGCTCGGTCTGGGCCTGAATGCGAAAAGGAGAGACTGAACAGGGCACAGCGAAGGGCGGGAGGAGCTGGCCCGAACGGGACCGGCAGGGCCGCAAGCTGTCCCGCGCGGCCCGCCGGCCGCTCGCGACTGGGAGCCACCACCGGACCCGCGTCGCTCACCGAAGATCGAGTCGGCCAGCCACGCCTCCAGGGAAAACACCAGCGGGTTCCTCAGCTCCTGCACAGGAAACCACCAGGGCCGGGCGCGGATCCGCGGCGGCAGAAGTGGGAACCCCAGCGGCCCGTTCCCCCTGGCCTCGGAGGCGCCCTCGTCGTCGACCATGCTCGAACCAGCAGCCCAGGTCGAGGTACGAACAGCTCTCGCGGGATTTGGGGAGGTGCGAAGCCCCGGCCCTTTACAGCTTCCGGCCGACCCTGCGCCTGCCAGTGCGCCTGCGCCCTGCTGCCGGACGGCCTGCTGCCGGGCGCCCTCCTGGGCGTGGACTCTGGGGGGCGCCTGGCGATTAGTGCTGCGAGCTGGGGGGTCGCGCCCCTTTCTCTTCAGGTTGGACCCGGGTGGCTCTCGGCCGCGTCACGTGGTCAGGTAACTCCCGGTCCCGAGTTGTCGGGGTTGATGGACTGTGTGGTTGGATAGAGCGGGGTCCCGGCCAGGTCCGGTCGAGGTTCTGAGGTTCCACCTGAGGCGGGTCAGGCGGAGGGCGGCTCGTGGAATCTGCATCTTCTCTCTCAAGTCCTGACTCTGGTTTGTTACCGCTTCAGAGTCATTCAGACACGTGCGTCGTGTTTAAAATGCAGACGTCGGATGTGATCTTTCTGAAAACGTAGCGAGTGGGGACAAATCTCGTTTATTTCCAAAATCCTGAGGCAACGAGTGGAGTGTTGATGCACATTTCTTACCAATGTTCTTAATTTTAGCTAAAAATTTAAATTGTGAAATACTTCACACATTTAAAAAAGTTATATAACAAACACTCTTGTACCCCCCCACCCCAAACAAGAAGCTAGTATTTCCCACATTTGCCTGGCTCTCTCTTCTTTAAAACAGATGTCACTAAAGACCTTCCCTTCCCTCTCTGCAGGAAATACTTGTCCTAAAGTTGATGTGTGTCACCCGTGCGTGTTCTTATACTTTTCCTAGTGCATTTCTACAAGTATTGTTTGGTAGTTGTTTTAGAATAGACAGCATCTGCTGTACAAATGACTTTGTTCTTACAATTGGTTATGATGTGTTTGTTTTTTAAATCTTTTCAATGGAAAGTGTTGATCATTTACATAAGGGGGTGGTATTAATGTACTGAGTTCCCTCATCCGCATCATCTAGGCCTCAACAGTTGTCTGGGAGGAGATATAACTTTAGTGGATATTTTTATTTATTCATTTTAATTGAAAAAATCAACATAATAATACATACATATTGTAAGAAAAAAGTCTTGAGGATATAAAATAATTATGAAAGTTCTCTCTTTCATTTATTCTCCCTCAATCTCTTACTAATTCTTTTTCAGTCGTGTGTACTGTATCTTCTTTTAGTTTAAATTGTCTTTTTGCCTTCTTTAAGGTGTCTTTTGATGAATACAGTTCTTAATTTTAGTATAGTCAGATTTATCAGTCTTTGGGGTAAGTGCATTCTGTGTCTTGCTTAAGAAATCCTTCCCTGCCCTGAGGTCTAAAGACATTCAGTATACTTTTGAAGTTTCTATCATAACATTTAAATTCTTAAACCATCTGGGGTTAATTTTTTTTTTTTTTTTTTTTGGCACACGGGCTTAGTTGCTCCGTGGCATGTGGGATCTTCCTGGAGCAGGGATTGAACCCATGTCCTCTGCATTGGCAGGCGGATTCTTAACCACTGCGCCACCTAGGAAGCCGTGGGGTTAATTTTTTATATTGGGCATAAGGTAGGGATATAATTTCTTTTTATAAATTGATAATTTTTTCCTTGAGCCATATCTCTCCAGGATGCATCCAACTTGAGGCCTCTTCAAATTATATTCTTGAAAATTTTCAGACTCCGACAGGTAGCATGAGTCAGCTAGAAGGCTGGTTTGTGGTAGTTAATTATTAGATCAAGACATGCTTGAGAAAGGCAAGGTCAAGAAAAGTTCCTTAGGCATTCTTATCTGGAAGAAAGTTTATTTCTGATTTATTTTGCAAGTATAGTCATTTGAGGTCTTATGCAGAGATACCATATTAAGTTTCCTACACCTGGCAACCTGGCAAGCCTTGAGTTTTATTAGCTGACCCATGCCAGCTTCAAAACAGAATTGCAAGGTTTTTAGGATTTTGCAGAATCTGCCAAGATGAATCATTTTTGTCACTTTATACCTCCAAGGCTTCCTGATTTGATTCTGATTGGTGGGAGACAGAGGCATGATTTGAATAGTGACTCCAACATTTTCTAGCTATGTGACCGAATGCAAGTTATTTAAACTTTCTGCACCCCATGAAGTTAAAAAAAACACCACCAAGAAGACTTCCAGTGGATCACTTGCTTTCATTTTATCTGCTTAGCCCTCAGAGAACCAGTTTGAGGGTATTTGGGTTTAGTCAGTAGTATAGAAGTGAACTGGTTTTGTAATTTCTCATTGGGAATCTTTATACTTCATCACTTCACTTCTTGTAATCTTCAGTTCTTAAGATGACATCTCTCTACAATGAAAAATGTTACAAGGCACAGTGAACACCAGTTTTTTGTACCAAATAATAACATCAAAATGTACATCACAGTTAGTTAGAAAAAAGTGGCCAAAGTGAGGAAAATAAACTAGTTAGAAGATATTGAAAAAATCAGTGTCAGACTAGGAGCAATCATGCAGAAAAAGAATACAATAAAGGCTGTATTCTGAACAATAGAGGATATTCTTCTAATGTTTAGGAGCATTTACAAACAGTAACTATGTACTAGTTCCAATGGATGGGTGGATGGAAGGATAAATTAATAAATAAGGAGTTATTATACCACACTACTAAATAATATTCAAGTAAAGTAAGAAATGAAAATCATAACTGACAGTCTATTTAGAATATAAAAATAATTTACAAAATACATTTTAAAACATGGCCAGTGTACATTCTGAAAAATCTAGTTTTCAGTCTCCTCTCATCTGTCTGCTCCTCCCAGATGTAGTTAACTATTATTAGTTTTTGAGTTATCCTGCCATTAAAAAAATGTATAGATAAGTATTTGGGAGTTTTTGCTTTTACTTTTTTTGTAATATTACATGTATTTAATTGTGCTCTTTTTTGCACCGTCTGTATTTTGAAGAACTTTAACCCAATGGAAAAATTGTAAGAATATTAAATCTACGAGTACATTCTATACCTTTCATTTGGTTTCACCAGTTGTTAATGTTTTGCCTCATTTATTTTCTCTACCTACACATACTTTTTCATGAACTGTTTGTAAGTTGCAGGCATGACACTATCTCAAGTACTTCAACATTATCTCCTAAGAACAAGAACGTTATCCTCTATAACCATATAAAATTTAACATTGGTCTAATACTGTTACCTAATACATGATCCAATTTCAATTTCCACAGTTTTTCCAATAATGTACTTTATAGCTAATATAGAGTCATTCTGTTTTATTGTTATTGTATGATGACATTGACATTTTTGAAATATTTTAAATTTTTTATTGTGGGAAATTTCAAACATATACAAAGGTAGAGAGGATAGTATAAATGAATGACCGATATACTCATCGTACAACTTCAAAACATATCAACTCATGGATTATCTTGTGTGGAAATAAAGACCACCCAAGTGGGAACAAGCGAGGCTCTTTATTCAGAGGTTGCTATGGTAAGGGAGTCAGCCACCATCACTTGAGTTTGGCAGTCTCAAAAGCAGGCAGAGGAGAGGGAAAGCTTTACATAAAGTGGGGAAAAGGTGTGCCTGAAGGGGGAGGTATTGGCCTGGGGAAAGTGTAGGCGGGCTTACTAGGAAGCAGGGCATCCTATGTGATTGTTTAGGGGTGTGTATGTGGCTTTCCCAGTTGGTCCTCAGTTAATATCAAGAGCAAAAATTAGTGAAATTGACAGTTGTTAATCAAGTCCTGGATCTCTTGCATTGATTGCCATAGGGGTTATTTGGCTTCCTGGACTGCATGCTGCAGATTGTGGGTCAGAGTTCTGTTTTTGTGTTTGGTCTGGCCATTGTCCAAATATTCAGTTTCTTGGCCCCTGCTTTTGACAATTCTCTTGTTTCCTGGAGGGGGACGAATTCAGGGAAAGCCAAAGATCCAGATATTCACTGCTTGGAGATTACTCAGCTGTCTTCATGGTCAGCTGTATTGCAAGACCTTCTTGCTCTTTTTGTTATATCATCATGGAGCTGTCTGATGACAGAATGAATGTAGAAACATTTAAGGCTCTGGATAGAATGTGTCAAAAGAAAACTCAGAGAACTTTACTTGAGGTGAATCTTTTATTGAATGAGAAACAAACTGTTCACAAACAGGGGGACTCCAAACAAAAAGTGGCTTGAAGCTCCACTCTGAGCAGTTACAGCTCAGCTTATAAAGCATGAGGAGGTACACTGTTTTGTACTGTGGTTGTAAATCGCTGCCAGAAACTTACATTCCTTTTAGAGCAGTAGTATTACATAAGTTTACTTGTTTACAGAAGTTGATTAGCTAGGTTATGCTGACATGAAGCAAACTTAAGTTTTAAGGTCAGAGGCAACATTTCAGAGAAATCAAGACAGTTTGAAGTTTTGATTACATGATTCTTAAGTGTTTGGTCTAAGTCTGTATTCAAACTGTGGCCTCCATTTTGGTTTCTCTTTAACAAATGCAGTGGGTCAACATCATGACCCAAAGCAAGAACTAATAAGCCTTGTAAAATTCTTTGGAACCGGTTATCCTAACTGTCCCACAGAGGCCAAGAGAACAAATCCAACAGACCGTGAGAGTGATACATACAGGCTATGTATCACCTTTTCCTTAAGGTGTTGCACCTTGTTCCACCTTGCCCGTTTCATTGATCCAAGTACAACAGGAAGTATTAGCACTGGCACAGACAGCAGCATGGCTAGCCAGTAAGGAATCTACAGCAATGCAGTTGTCCATCGTTACTCATGCCAATGAGTTGAGACTGATCTCCGTTCCATCTCTAGCAGACATGGTATCATTAATAACTTCTGCCAAAGTTAGTGATAGGTTTCTTCCCATCTTTTCCTACCAATGGGGACACTGCTCTGACTGTTCTCGTAAATGATCAGTCAGTAATTCCTCTAGGTTGTGTGCCTGTATAATCAAGAATGGCCTCATTTTGGAGCCCATGTCTGAGTCAGGATTTCCAGCCTTGGTGATTTATAGAATTTGGGTCTCTGTATTCAGACAAGTCTCAGAATAGTGTTCCTAAAGTGCATGAAATGTTAGTCTGAGGCAAATGAGACCAGGCAGTATGGCCACAAAGGAAGCAGTATCCAACAGGGGCACATGGATATCCAGGAAAAATGGGAGTTCACGACATGATGTTGGAACCAAGGCCTTACATTCCCTGTGTGACATATTTGGGTCTCTGTTAGCCTCTTCCAGGTGGCATTTGGCCCATTGCCCTATGAAGACCGTTGAATCCAAATTTAGAATTACCTTGAGTCAATCCATAGATTGTGATAATCGGTTCTTCTGGAAGAGGGGAACACTAGCAGAGTCACAGATTGATTTGTTTAAGGTCAGTTGTCCACATAGGTGCAAGTGGAAACACCATCAGCTGTAATTCTGTTTTTATCATGGGGGTCAGTGATGGATAGCATATCCAGCGGTCAGTAGGACTGAGGGCAGTGGTTTCTGTTCAGGATAATCTAAGAATAGCATTAGAATGAGTGTGCTCTGACCTAATAATTATAATAAGGAGGGGAAAGAGAAAAGGGTCCATTATGGGTAGATGACAACAAGGGGTCTATAGAAAATGAGAAGAATGATTGTAAACAAGCAGATAAAAGAGGAAACAGGAATTAGGTATCTGTCCAACAGCAGGCCAAGAACTATCTTTGGTCACCTGTTTGTCCCAAAGGTCTGGGCTAGTTGTCTGCTTCCCAGTATTTGCTTCTGGAGGATCTCTGAGAGTCCTGCATTTGAGGTCCCATATTGGAGTAGTTTTCCAATTGTGTGCAATTGTGAATTGCCTTTTTAGTTGTAAAACATGAACCCAAATATAGACTCCCTGGACTTTCACAGTTTATTTGGTGTTAACAGTATCTGCCAAAGGCCCGTCCAGTGAGATTCTAGAGCAGTTTTTCTCTGATATCTCCTCCTGCTGATGAAATCTCCTGGCTGAAGTTCATGAAGAGGCTGTTTAGGAAGACTCTGTGGGAGGGTGGTCTTAACTTATTGTGATAGGACTGGGTATACTACATGCACCCCTTGCAGTGTTTTGCCATGTCCACATACAGTTGGCAGAGTCCAGTGTCAGAAATGAAATCTCTAAATGCACGCGCCTTCCAGTTACCAACTCACTGGCGGATAAGCAGTGTGTCCCTGAGGGAGTGGACAGAATGGCCATAAGGGCTAGTGGGAGTACCTCTGACCAAGTGAACTCAAGAGTCTCTGAAGGTTTTGCTGATTTTAATTTAATCATTCATCTTTTTGACCTTTCCAGAAATTGCAGTTTTTGAATAAGAGATGACACCTTACACAGTTCTCTTATAAAGGTTTCTGTAAAGTGTGTGTCCCAATCACTTGGCATATAAGTTGGGATGCCCCAGGTTGGAAACACAATATCAGGCAGCTTTCTAGTGACTAGAAAGGGTGTAGCTTTTCAGGAAGAAAATGCTTCAACTCATCCTGAAAATAGACATACAGTAACTAAACATACTCAAGTCCCTTGGAGGGTGAAAGCTGGATAGCACATTTGAAGGTCTTCATAGGGCCCTTGAGCCTTGCTTCCTGGCCATGTCCCACCTTTACAGTTTTTCCAGGATTATGTTGTTGACTGGTGGCACATAATCTGAAAATAGCCTTAGCTTTCTTTCTAAAGTTTCTCCATCAGTGTTGATTTACGATAATAACCAATGTATCTATTCCATGATGGGTAGTTTCATGGAGGAATTTAGCAAATAGTCATTTGAAATCACCTGGAGCCACCAAGCACCATCTTGAGAGGCCAAGAGATTATCTGAGCAAAGGGTACAACCAGCTTTTCCCATTCTTCCTTTTCAAAATCAGGGGCTAAATGTTAATATTATAGAGTGTCCTTTCATAGTAATAATTTTTCCTTTGGAGGTCAGATAGGATCATAACCTTGGTTAAAATGGTTTGTGTGGCATAATAACCTGCATTTCCTTTACCTTCCATATTCTCTCCTTTTACATGGGCCTCGGATTTATAATAGCACTCTCTCTAGGAATTGAGTGTATCCAAAAGTTCCTTAACTTGTCCCATGTTTTATGGGGTTTTCGGTAGAGATGAAAAACCTCTTTTGCTTCCAAAGCATCTCAAAGTCATGTACTACTCCAAAAGCATGGCTATTATCAGTATGTATGTGTACCCTCTGGCCTTTGGCTAGTTGACAAGTTCTAGTAAATGCAATCCCATCTAGGCTGAGTTTTCCTCAGAGGACTAACCTCTAAAAGAGAGCTTAAATTGGTGAGAGCATATCCTGCTTGATAGCCTTCACTTTCAGTTTTGAGGTTTACTATATCAGCAGATAATGTTAGGGTGGGGTTCTCAGTGGAGCTCTGGTAAATCTGAGCAGGGGATAGAACATTCCCTGATGGAAGTCAGACCATCAGGAGGCTCCCCTGCTTTTGGTGGAGGAGGCGAGTGCAGGACTCAGGGTATTGGAGCAGTGAATAGTCACGTGAGAGGGAGACCAGGCCGTCCAGAACAGATGGAACCTCATAAGAGGTTAAAAAGCTGTTAGAAAAGTGTGTGTTCTCAGTCACCAGAAATACCTGTTATAGCATGAGGAACCATTAGATCAAGTGAGAGCCTAGACCTAGTTCAGCAGAAGCATCAAGTTTTTCAGGGGCAGCTGTTGTCTTAGGACAAGGGGGGCATGCGTTTGCAGCTGGGTCAGGAAGCAGTGAGTTGTCAGTGGCTTCCACGAAGTTCAGTTAAAACCCCCAAGAACTAGTCTGGATCACTCATGCAAAATTACATGAAATAGCTTTTATAGTTAGGGGTGTAGAGGGAAGGAGGCTGTCAGGGGCTCAGCTGAGCTGGGAGAGTCAGAATAGCCAATTAAAGCAACAAGCCCAAAGGCTAACACTGGAGGAAGTGTTGCCTCCTTCTGTTCCATCTTCCCTCATGGAACAGGGTCAGGTAGATCAGCACAGAGGTGTCTCACAATTGAGGGAAAACAAAAGGCTCTGGCAGTTTTATGTATCCTGGGATTGGAGGGTGGGGCAGAGGAGGAGGGCAAGGAAGAAGGGCTTGGAGTGGAAAAGTACCAGATACTGAGCCAGAGTAGGGAGGTGTCTTCCCTGTTCACCTTTCTCCCCTTCCTATGAGGATGCCTCCTTAGAGCCTCCTGAGCTCCAGGAGAAGAGCTTTCCCCAAGGCCTCTGACAGATACCTAGGAATGTAAATATTCAAAAGTGCTTGACAGAGGGGCTGGGGGGTCCTTCCTGCAGAGACTACAGAGCATTGGTTTTGTGTCCTCTGAATGGAATCTTTCATCAGTTGACTTCTTTTGGTGGAATACATCCTCCTGTTCTTGGGCGAGAAGTGGCTTGATACTGACACTTGTATGTCTGAGAATGTTTTAAATTCTCCATCTCTGCATAATTTGGCTGGGTTATATTATCCTGGTCTTAAGTAATTTTCCTTCAGAATTTTTATAGCAATTCTCCACTGTCTTCTGGCCTCTAACATTGCTAGAGAACTGAGATGCCATTCTGATTCCTATTCCTTTTTTTCTTTCCTTTTTTTAAAGCAGTTTTAGGTTCACAGCAAAACTGAGCTCTGAGTTCCCATCTCACACCATCTTCCCCTCTCACACAACACAGCCTCCCCTACTATCAACATCCCATACCAGAGTGGGACATTTGTAAACAATCAGTGAACCTACACTGACTCATCACTGTCACCCAAAGTCCATGCTTTACATTACCCTTCACTCTTTTTTTTTTTTTAATAAATTTATTTATTTATTTCATGGCTGCATTGGGTCTTTGTTGCTGCACTTGGGCTTTCTCTAGTTGTGGAGAGCAGGGGCTACTCTTCATTGCGGTGCGCGAGCTTCTCATTGAGGCGGCTTCTCTTGTTGCAAGCATGGGGTGCAGGCTTCAGTAGTTGTGGCACATGGGTACAATAGTTGTGGTTCGCAGGCTCTAGAGCGCAGGCTCAGTAGCTATGCAGCACGTGGGATCTTCCTAGCCCAGGGCTCGAACCTGTGTCCCCTGCATTGGCAGGCAGATTCTTAACCACTGCGCAACCAGGGAAGCCCTCACCTTTCACTCTCGATGTTGACTATTCTATGGATTTTAGAAGATGTATAACATTCACTGTTACAGTGTCACCCAGATAGGTTCCCATTTCTTTTATGTGTCATATTCTTCTGTCTCTGTCTGTAGGTGAGAGGCAGGAAGTAGCTGGGCTTCAGGCTGAGCAGCTGGAACTTGTCTCCCACTCACACTTTGAGACAAGGATAAAAGCAGGAACAGAAAGGAGCTGGGCCCTGTCTGGGCCAGAGATAAGGCGGACACATTTTTCTCATTCTTGTGGTCAAGGAGCCCTCTCAGACCACACACATGCGTGGAAGGCTCCTCAGGGGTCGAAGAAGGGAGGGGGCACTAGCACATAATTCATCCTGTCAGCCTCCCAGAAACGCTCATGCTGGAATCCATCTTGGCTGAAAGATGTATGTGTACATGGGGAGGGCCCTGAGTCAGACCAAATATAGACTTGAGTATGGCAACTGGCTACAGGGAACCCGGAAAACTGCCCCCTTATAAGTGATTAAAGCTCCCCCTTTGGGGTGCATCTCACACTCCGAGTCTGCACGTGTGTTCTTCCACAGTGCTTTGCTTTCTAATAAACACTGTCTGCTTTATAATCTCTGTCTCTTTGTTGAATTCTTTCTTCAAAGAAGACAAGGACTGAGGTCCTGCTTCAAGCCCCAATGGCCACCGGAAATCATGTGTTTTGGATCTTCTGTTTATCCTTTAGTGTTCCGGTGAAGTGCTGGTGTAATTTTCTTTCATTCTGTCAGTGTGAAATCTCTTACTAGGCGATTTCAACTGTGGGAAATTTCTTGAACTATTTCTTTGACAATTCCCTCCCCAACATTTTCTCTGCTCTTATTTTCTGAAATCTCTTCTAGTTGGTATGATGGATCTTCTAGACTGTTCTTATATTTTTCTTATTTTTTCTTTCTTATTTTATAAAACTCTTATTTTTGAATATTTTTATATTTTTATAATCTGTTCTTATTTCATGAATGTAATATCTTCTATTAAATTTCAGAAGATATGTGAATTAGCCTTTTGAATTCTTCATCTGTTTACTACGTGGTTTCTGATTTCACAGATTTTTTTTTTCTTCTGTTTTGTCTCTTTTATGTTAGAGATTTCCTTAAAGAAACTGCTCATTATATATGGCTCTTCCTGTTTAAGAGTTGATCTCAAGATCTTGATTGGCAGCTTTGTAAGGAGAGGGTTAGTCTTGTTGATTCAATGGTTTCATTGTAAAATAATATATCTCAATAGTTTGTAAAGTTGAGCTACAGCAAAACTACCTGTAGGGCAAGTTAAAACATAGATTACTGGCCTACCACCCCTCCTGTCCCTAGAGTGGGGCCTTGTTCCTAAGGGTTGCTGATGTCGACTGAAAAAAAAATGCACAGCCTAAAAGTTGAGAATTACAGACTTTCTGAGAACTTCAAGCCTGGGAGGCAGCCTCTCAGATGGCTCTGAGGGACTGCTCCAAAGAGGTAAGGGAGGAACCAGGATATATAGGAGTTTTGCAACAAATACCAGGTTGTCAGAACATCAAAAGATTACTATTAATTAAAGAAAATTGGACATCTCAAGTTAAGGAATATAGCGCTTTTCTGTGTATGGGAAGATGCAAGAGTCTGGGCTCACTGAAATTATTCCTTTGATACGCACCTCAGCTATGTGGGGCCAGCATCCTGCGCTATCCTACCCTGAGTCCTTCAGGGTGCACCATTGGAGGTGGCTGCAGTGGCTGAGGGCTTGATGGCAGGCATCTTGCTTCCATCCTCAGTTCCCTCAGGGCTCACCATCCAGGTGGTCCAGGCAGCTGTAATGTGATGGCTTGATGACTGCAACATCCTTTGTTTACTGATATGGCAGCAGTATTTTTCATTCACATGATTCTTGTACCGTCATCCCCACTTTCAGAGGAACTTGGTGTCTCATTTCTGTGGCAGATTGAGATTCTACAGAATAAATCAGCCTTCTTCAAGGCTTACTTTTACATTTTTTCTGGTCTAAACCAAATATTACGTTCTCATCTGCTTCTAGCTTGCAGTGTGTGTGTGTGTGTGTACACACCCACTCTTTTCCTTGTGCATTTATGTCTTTTAACAATCTCTTTACTGACATTAGAAGGATTTTGGCAAGGTGCTTGATGAATGCTGTGTATTTAAATCTGCCATGTTTTTAAGGCTTTATGTTTAATATTTTTAATTTTCCCTTGATGAATAGGTATAGAATTTAAAGTTTAAATAATATTTAAATTATATTTTATATATAAAGCTAATAATGTATATCCAATGGTATATCTTGCCCTCTAGAGTTCTATGTTAAATGCTTTCGGTCTTTAAAAATTGGAGGAAATAAAAGAACCATGAAGTGAATACATGCTGCCAGGAAAAGAGCAACTCTCGACACTAGGACAAAGTAAAACAGGGCATAAATAACTTCTGTAAATGAAATTTTAAATTGTTGAACATGTGTATTATACCAAGAGCTGATGGTTAAGGAAAAGTAAAATAAAATGACTATTGGGCAAGAGAACTAAACATAAGGTAGGAGAAAGCCTGGAATAGTAGAAAGCATGTTGTCAAGTCCTCCAGGGTAATCTGGGACTGGGTTTTCAGAGAGGCTCTGTCAACTCTCTCCCCCACCCCACCCCCTCAAAGATTTCTGAGAAAACTTAAGTATCTGCTGTATAGGACATGCCTTCAGGAAAGCAAGATTTAGCTACTTCTCTGAGGCAATAAGCATTTAAAACAGCCCAATCCATAAATTTAATTACACTGCTGTATGTAAGACAAGGAATATTTCTGTTATACCCAGCACTTACACACTTCTGCTGAATTCTTCTTGTGGGTGTAGTCTGAACCACAGACAGCTCTGTTGACTAACTTCTCCCCATTCAGCTTCCTGACATGGACAGGATGGTACCCAGCTGTCCTACAGGGATCCTCAGCGATAAGTCCCCATGTGATGCACTCACATTGGTGCACAGCAGTCTGATATGAGTATTGCTACTCCAGCTTTCTTTTGACTTCCATGTGCATGGAATATCTTTTTCCATCCCTTTACTTTCAGTCTATATGTGTCCCTTGGTCTGAAGTGGGTTTCTTGTAGGCAGCATACAGAAGGGTCTTATTTTTGTATCCATTCAGCCAGTCTGTGTCTTTTGGTTGGAGCATTTAATCCATTTACATTTAAGGTGATTATTGACATGTGTGTTCCTATTACCATTTTCTTAATTGTTTTGGGTTTGTTTTTGTAGATATTTTCCTTCTCTTGTGTTTCCTGCTTAGAAAAGTTGCTTTAGCAATTGTTGTAAGACTAGTTTGGTGGTGCTAAATTCTCTTAACTTTTGCTTGTCTGTAAAGCTTTTGATTTCTCTGTCGAATCTGACTGAGATTGTTGCTGGATAGAGTATTCTTGGCTGTAGGTGGTTCTCTTTCAGGACTTTCAGTATATCCTGCCATTCCCTTCTGGCCTACAGAGTTTCTGTAGAAAGATCAGCTGTTATCCTTATGGGTTTTCCCTTACGTGTTATTTGTTGCTTTTCTCTTGCTGCTTTTAGTATTTTTTCTTTGTGTTTAATTTTCGTTGGTTTCATTAATATGTGCCTCGGTGTATTTCTCCTTGGGTTTATTCTGTATGGGACTCTCTGTGCTTCTTGGACTTGATTATTTCCTTTCCCATGTTGGGGAAGTTTTCCAGTATAACCTCTGGAAATATTTTCTCAGACCCTTTCTTTTTTTCTTCTTCTGGGATGCCTGTGATTCAAATGTTGGTGCACTTAATGTTGTCAGCAAGTGCTCTGAGACTGTCTTCCATTCTTTTTATTCTTTTTTCTCTTTCCTGCTCTGTAGCAGTTATTTCCCCCATTCTATCTTCCAACTCACTTATTCGTTCTTCCGCCTCAGTTATTCTGCTTTTTATAACATCTTGAGTATTTTTAACTTCGGTTATTTTGTTGTCCATTACTGTTTGTTTGCTCTTTAGTTCTTCTGAGTCTTTATTAACTGTTTCTTGTATTTTCTCTATTTTGTTGTCAAGATTTTGGATCATTTTTACTATCATTACTGTGAATTCTTTTTCAGGCAATTTTCCTATTTCCTCTTAATTTATTTGGTCTTGTGGGGTTTTTTCCTGCTCCTTTGCCTACGTGGTGTTTCTTTGTTTTCTCAATTTGTCTAATTTATAGGATTTGCTGTCTCCTTTCCCTATGCTGCCTAGTAGTAATTCCTCTTGTTTTTGCCCTCTGCCCCCTGTGGTGGGGTTTGTCCAGTGTCTTGAGTACGCTTCCTGGTGGGGTGTCTGGTGTCTGCTTTCCAGCATGTGGCTCTGTGTCTTTTCTCTCTGATGAGCAGGGCCATGTCAGGTGGTATGTTTTAGGGTATCTATGAGGTTAATATGGCTTTAGGTAGTCTGTGTGCTGATGGGTGGTTTTGTGCTCCTGTCTTGTTTGTAGTTTTGTGTGAGGTGTCCAGCACTGGCAGTTGCAGACAGTCAGATGAAGCTGAGTCTTAGACTCTGATACAGAACTCTGTGAGAGTTCTCTGCAGTTAATCTTCCCTGTGTCTGAGGACTCCCTAGTAGTCTAACATCCTGGATTCAGTGCTGCCTCCCCAGAGTCTCCTACTTGACTTCTGACGGAGTAGTCCAGGCTTCAGAGGTTGCTCATCCTGGCAATACAGGTGTTTAAAGAAGACTGTCCAAACCCCAGACTAATGGCAGAGTGTTGAGTCAAACAAATACTAAATCAAGGAAACACATACATGTACAAGACACACAAATACTGAATCCAGTAGAACATAAGGCACTAGAAAGACCTGACAGAAGAACCCCAGTATGCCATTAGACAATCAAAGAGAAAACCAACAGAAATTCAAAACTAAAAAACAAACAAACAGACAAAAAAACCCCACACACAGAAACACAAATCCAGGGAGACTTTGAAAGCTAGGATCAACTATAATAAAGAGCAAGAGTACCACCAGACAGACTGAAGATTCTCAGAATGAAATCAGACAGTTATACTTAGAACTAAGATAAAGACAAAACCTAATAATAAAAACCAAAGCAGTGTGTCATCTGGAGAATAAAGCAAGGAAACAGAGTAGACTGATAATATTGCTTATAAGTATATTAAGATAAAATAAACTAAAAAAGGATAGAAGACGGCAACAGAAGAGTGTAGTGTGACTGGAAATATGAAAAGAAAAAGAAAAGAGAGAAAAAAATAGAAATGTATAAAAGATAGAGAAGGAAAGAAGGTGGGGAGATGAAGTTAGCACTACAAAAAACTTAGCTAGAAATAGAAATATGTAAAAAGTATAAATATAAAAATAGAATAAAAGAATAAAAAAATATGGTATCATATGTGTAGACCCCTTAGGACTAAGATTGTAATTAATTAAAAAAAAAACCACATGCACACAATCACATACCCAGGGAAACTTTGAAAGCTAGGATCAAATATAATAAAGAGCGAGAGTACAATCAGACAGACTGAAGATTCCCAAAACAGAATCAGACGATTATAATCAGAACTAAGATAAAGACCAAACCTAATAAAAAAACTAAAGCAATGTATCATCTGGAGATCAAAGCCAGGAAACAGAGCCAAGTGATATTATTGATTCGAAGTATATTAAGATAAAAGAAACTAAGAAAGGATAGAAGACAGGGCAACAGAAGAGCATAGTGTGACTGGAAATATGAAAAGAAAAAGAAAAAATAGAAATGTATAAAAGATAGAGATGAAAAGAAGGTAGGAGAGATACAGTCAGCACTACAAAAAACTTAGCTAGAAATATAAATATATAAAAAGGCTAAAAATAAAAATAGAATCAAAAATAGAATAAAAGAAAATATGTTATAAAACATGTAGATCCCTGAGAACTAAGATCGTAATTAATTTAAAAGAAAAAAAAGTTAGAACTGACTCCAGAATGGACCAGAGCAATAGAATTAATAATAATATTTCTGTTTCCTTGGGGTCTCAGCTGTAAGTGTCCATCTACCCACCTTGGGCTTTTTGTGTTACTCTGTGACCAACAGAGCTTCCTTTATTGTTCGTCTGTAAGCGCTGGTGTGTGGGGAGAGAGAGGTTACAATAGTGGCTCCTTCCCCTGGGAGTGAGTGAGCAGTGGTGCCCAGCCTGGGTCACAGCAGCTTGGGCGGCCTGGTTGGTGCCTGTTGCAGAGGGACACTGGCGGCTCAGGCTGAAAGCGACTGCAACCGCAGCTCCTCCCCCCTGTTATGACTCTGACAGTGTGCCCTGCCTGGGTCACGGTGGCTTAGTCAGCCATGGCGGTTCCTTTTGCAGAGGGACGCTGGTAGCTCAGGTGTAAACAGAATGTCTCCAGAGCTGGGCCACTCTGTGGACTTTTGGCTCTCGGCTGCAGGCACTCTAGGCCAGCCCCACCCGGGGGCCTTTGTTATCCCTGAGTGCATTAGTCAGGCCCAGGGGGCCCTTCCTTTGTCCTTCTCAGGTGCTGAGAGAGAGGCTACACCCGTGGCTCCTCCCCTTGCTTGTGAGTCAGCAGTATCAAGCCACTGCCATGGCCGCCCAGCTTTCAGCGGTAGGCATTCTCCACTGCAGATTTCTTCCCTCCTGTCCTCTCAGTCCGTCTCCCCACTGTCAACAATGTTTCTCACCCTGAACCAGTTCTCCAGTTCCCATGTTCCAGCTCCCAGACCCCCTGTTCAGCTGTGAACTGACATCTCAGTCTGGACACACTGAGCTGTGGCGTGGACCCTCCATGTGTTTCTCACTCTTCGCCATCTGCCACAGATCAGCCGCTTCACCCTCTTAGAACAGTCCCAAATGCCTCCCTTCTGACCCAGGGAAATTCCCCATTGGAGAAGGGGTTTCCCTGTCAGATAAGGGACGTTTCCCCTAATTCAGCAATCTCCCCTCTGTTTCAGATACCCCCGCCCCAGGGTGTGGGACCCATCCCTTTTCTTCCTTCTCTTCCTCTTTCTCCTTTTTTTTGCCCCCCTCTGTCCTACCCAGTTATGTCGGGATCTTTGCAGTCCTTTCTGGTGTCTGAGGTCATCTGCTGGTGTTCAGCTGGTTCTCAGTGGGAATTATTGTGTCTTTTGATGTATTCCCGATGCATCTGTGGAGAGGGATGCATTCCATGTTCTTTTACTTCGCCGCCATCTTTCTTCTCCATTTTTGGAAGAGCCTTTAGGGTTTTCTCCATATAGTATCATATCATCTACAAATAGTGACAGTTTTACTTTTTTTTTTTTTTTTAATTTTGGATTCCTTTTAATTTCTTTTTCCTGTCTGATTGCTATGGCTAGGACTTCCAATACTGTATTGAATGAAAGTGGTGAGAGTGGCAATTGTCTTGTTCTTGATCTTAGAGGAAAAGTTTTCAACTTTTTACCATTAAGTATCATGTTAGCTGTGGGTTTGCCATATATCGCTTTTATTATGTTGGAGTATGTTCCCTTTATACCATTTTATTGAGAGTTTTATCATAAATGGATGTTAAATTTTGCCAAATGCTTTTTTGCATCTATTGAGATGCTCATAGGATTTTTATCCTTCATTTTGTTAATATGGCATATCACATGGATTGATTTGTAGATTTAGAACCACCCTTGTATCCTTGGAATAAGTCCCATTTGATTATGGTGTACTATACTTTTAATGTATTGTTGTATTGTTTGTTTTGTTGAGGAATTTTTGCATCTATGTTCATCAGGGGTACTGGTCTGTAATTTCTCTTTTTTTGTGATGTCTTTTTCTGGTTTTTGTATCAAGGTAATGCTGACCTTGTAAAATGAGTTTGGAAGTGTTCCCTCCTCTTCAATTTTTTGAAATAGTTTGAGAAGGATAGGTGTTAATTCTCCTTTAAATGTTTCGTAGAATTCACCTTGAAGCTATTTGGTCCCTGACTTTTGTTAGTTGGGAGTTTTTTGATTGCTCATTCAATTTCATTACTAGTAATTAGTCCGTTCATATTTTCTATTTCTTCCCAATTAGAAGATTATATGTTTCTAGGTATTTATCCTATTTAGTGGCATATAATTGTTTATAGTCATCTCTTATGATACTTTTTATTTCTGTGGCATTGGTTGTAACTTCTCTCTCATTTGTTTTCATTTATTTGGTCTCTCTCTCTCTCATGCTGTTGGTGAGTTTGCTGAAAGATTATTCAATTTTGTTTATCTTTTCAAAGAACCAGCTATGAGTTTTATTGATCTCTTCTATATATATTTTTTAGTTTGTATTTCATTTATTTCCACTTTGATCTTTATTATTTCCTTCCTTCTGTTAACTTGAGGCTTTGTTTGTTCTTCTTTTAATAGTTTCTTTGGGTGTAATGTTAGAGTGTTTGAGATTTTTCTTTTTTCTTAAGGTAGGCCTATAGTGCTATGAACTTTCCTCTTAGAACTGCTTTTACTGAGTCCCATTAATTTTACAAAGTTGTATTTCCATTTTTATTTGTCTCAAGGCATTTTTAAATTTCCTCTTTGATTTTTTCATTCATCCATTGGTTGTTTAGTAACATGTTGTTTAGTCTCCACATTTGTGTGTGTGTGTGTTTCTCCAGTCTTATTCTTGTATTTGATTTATAGTTTCATACCATTGTGGTTGAAAAAATGCTTGTTAGTGCAACCTTCTGAAATTTATTGAGACTTGTTTTGTTTCTTAACATATGATTTATTCTGGTAAATGTCTCACATGCACTGGAAAGAATGTGTATCCTGCTGTTTGGGGATAAAATGTTCTGTATATGTTTATTAAGTCAATTTTATTTAAAATTTCCTTTACGGCCACTGTTTCCTTATTGTTTCTGTCTGAATCCTCTATCCATTGATGTAAGTTAGGAATTAAAGCCCACTACTATTATTGTATTACTGTCAATTTCTCCTTTTGTGTCTGTTAATATTTGTTTTATGTATTTAGGTGCTCCTATTTTGGGCTCACAAACATTTACAAATGCTATATCCTCTTCTTGGGTTGAGCCATTTATCATTATATAGTGCTCTTGTCTTTTGTTACATTCTGTTGTAAAGTCTATTTTGTCTGATATGAATACTGCTACCCCAGTTTTTTTTCATTTACATTTGCATGGAATATCTTTTCCATCTTTTCACTCTCAGTCTGTGTATCTTCAGATCTGAAGTAAGTCTATTGCAGGCTGCACAAAAATGGTTTTTTTTTTTTAAGTTCATTTGTCTACCCTATGTCTTTCAATTGGAGAATTTATCCCATTTACATTTAAAGTGGTTATTGATAGGCTTGTACTTACTGCCATCATGTTAATTATTTTCTGAATGTTTTTGTAGTTCTTCTCTGTCCCTTTCTTCATCTCTTGGTGTATCCCCTTGTAGTTTGATGATTTTTAGTGTTATGTTTAGGTTCCTTTCTCTTTATTTTTTGTTTTTCTATTATACAGTATTGAGTTGTGGTTACTGTGAGATTCATTTATAATAACCTATGTGTATAGCAGTCTATTTTAAGTTTATGGTCAGTTAAATTTGAATGCATTCTAGGAACACTACATTTTTATTACACCCCTCACTCCCTGTGTTATCTTTTTTTGACATCATATTTTAAATCTTTTAATTTTGTATATCCTGTAACTACTTATTGTAATTATAATTGATTTGACTTTTGTCTTTTAACCTTCATAGCTTTGTGTTTGATTTACTTGCTTTACTTTATGTTTGCTTTTCCCAGTGAGATTTTTCCTTTCATATATTTTCTTATTTCTAGTTATAGACTTTTCTGCTCAAGAAAATTCCCTTTAACATTTCTTGTAAAACTGGTTTAGTGGTGATAAACTCCTTTATCTTTCACTTGTCTGGGAAATATTTTCTCTCTCCTTCAATTGTGAATGATAATCTTGTAGGGTTGGGTATTCTTTGTTGTAGGTTTTTTCTTTCAGCACTTCAAATATATCATGCCTGTCCCTTATAGTCTGTAAAATTCCTGCTGAAAAATCAACTGATAGTCTTATGAGGATTCCCTTGTACATAATTAGTTTTCCTCTTGCTGCCTTTAAGATTTTTCCTTTATCTTTTACTTTTGACATTTTAATTTGTAAAATGTGTCTTGGTGTGGGTCTCTGGGTTCATCTTGATTGGGACTTTCTGTGCTTCCTGGACTCGGGTCTGTTTCCTTCACCAAATTAAGGGACATTTTCAGCCATTATTTCTTCAAATATGCTTTCTATCCCCCCCCCCCCCCACTCCTTCTGGAATCCCTATATTGTGAATGTTAGTATGCTTGGTGTTATCCCAAAAATCCCTTAAACTATCCTCATTTTTTAGGATTATTTTTTCTTTTTGCTGCTCCAATTGGGTGATTTCCACTACCCTGTATTCTATATTTTTGATCTGTCCTCCTGCATCATCTAATCTACTGTTGATCCTTCTAGTGTATTTTTCTTTTCAGTTTTTGTATTCTTCAATTCTAATTGGTTCTCTTTTATATTTTTTCTCTTTGTTGAAGTTATCACTCTATTCATTCATTCTTCTCCTGAGCTTGGTAAATATCTTTATGACCATTTCTTTGTGCTCTTTATCAGGTAGATTGTTTATCCCTATTTAGTTTAGTTCTTTTTCTGAGTTACGTCTTGTCCTTTCATTTGAAACATATTCTTTTGTATCCTCATTTTGACTAACTTTTTGTTTCTTCTTTTTTCAAATATACTTTTAATGATCTTTTTTTTTTTTTTTTTGGCTGCATCAGGCTCTTTGTTGTGGTGTGTGGGCTTCTGTCTAGTTGTGGTTGTGCTGCACAGACTTCCCTCTAATTGTGGTCATGGTGCACAGGCACCTCTCTAGTAGTGGCATGCGGGCTCCAGAGTACATGGACTCTGTAGTTGTGGTGCATGTGCTGCAGAGCACATGGTCTCTGTAGTTGTAGCATGTGGGCTCTCTAGTTGTGGTGTGTGGGCTTAGTTGCCCTGCAGCATGTGGGATCTTAGTTCCCTGACCAGGGATCAAACTGGTGTCCTCTGCATTGCAAGGCGGATTCTTAACCACTGGACCACCAGGGAAGTCCCTAACTCTTTGTTTCTATATATTAGGTAGATCAGCTATGTCTCCAGGTCTTGAATGAGTCCTGGAAAAGCAGTTCCCCCAGGTGTCCAGAGCCAGGTCCTCTAGGGGCATCTCCTGTGTGGGCTGTGTGTGCCTTCCTGTTGTAGTGGTACCATGGTTGCTGTAGGTATGCCAATGAATTGGGTTGGCCCCTAATGCAGCTGGCTGTGATCCCCACTGCAACAGTTGCAGGCATGCTTGTGGGTGCGGCTGACGTGCATGAGAAGACACCTTGGGGGGATGCTAGTCACAGCTAAGGCCACCCACTGGGTGTGGCAGGGAAGGAGGCTTTTTGGGGGGCACTGGTCCCTGCTGAGGCTGCCCATCAGGTGTGGCAGGGTGGGAGCCAACTTGGAGGGGTGCCTGCAGGGCTGGGTGGTTTGGGTGGGTCTGGTCCATAGGGGAATGCCATGGCAGGGCAAGCAGTGCTAGTGAAATAAGTGGAGAATGTCAGAAATGGCTCCTGCCAGCACCGGGCCAGCAGGTAGAGAGAGGATTTTTTATTTTATTGTATTTTTGTATGTTTATTTTATTTATTTAGTTTTGGCTGTGTTGAGTCTTAGTTGCAGCATGAGGGCTCCTTCTTGCAGCATGTGGGCTCTCTAGTTGTAGCACATGGGCTCCAGGGTGCATGGGCTCTGTAGTTGTGGCATGTGGGCTCTCTAGTTGAGAGATTGAAACCCATATCCCCTGCATTGGAAGGTGGATTCTTAACCACTGGACCACCAGGGAAGTCCCAAGGAAGAATTCTTTTAAATGTCACCCATCTGTGCTTTGGTTCCTGGAGAAAGTTTCAACAGATCCTTGCCCCTTTGGCACTTGCCCTAAAATTAGTCAGTGAATCTCCTTCTCATATGATCTGGGCACCTTTCAAGCTGCTGCCTCTGCTGGGATTCAGAGTGAGTTAGTTTGTGCACAGGCCACTAAGCATGGGGTCTTGGTTTCCTATAGCCCCCAACTCTCCTGGATGTAGCTCTGCTGGTTTCAAATCCAGATCTTATGGGAGTTCATCTTCCTGGTGCAGGTCCCCAGGGCTGGAGTGCCCAACATGTGCTCCCCAGGGAGGACTCCACGTTTGTGATGTCCCCTCCTGCATCTGAGTCACACATTAGGGGTGTGGGTCCTGACTAGACTGCCACTCTTACACATCTCCACATGTTTTTTTTCTTTACATCCTTAATTGTGAAAGAGCTATTCTGCTAATCTTCAGGTTGTTCTCTGGGTTTCCAGTGTGTGGAAACCCTAACTATGGAACAGAGTAAATGTCTCAACAGGTGATGTTTAAATTTCTGTGGAAACTCCCATTGTCTAGTGCAATGGTTCTCAAAGTGTGGTCCCTGGACCAGCACTGTTAGCATCACCTGGGAAGTAGTTAAAAATGCAAATTCTCAAGTTCCCACCCTGACCTACTATATCAGACACTCTGGATCTTACCTCCGAGCCTTATAAGTGCTCAACACCCAGACAACCTGAAACACGTCTCCCTCAAAGTTCCATGACCCCATGCCCCTTAGCTTTAACCAGTTACTGTGTTGGAATTTTTAGGAATTTTAGAAATTTGGGGCACATATTTCACCCCTCTCACTTGGAGCACACCAAGGAATATCTAATAAATTGAACAAACTCAATACTTCTATCTCCTCAAGCATTGTGAGAGCTCTTAGTACATAAAATAAAAATAAAAGGGAATTTTATTGGTAAAGAAAATCCATAGCAAGTTGTAAAGCTGCAGATGACACATTAAGATCAAAATCTTGCAAAATGTTTATTCATAAGTGATTATACAGATATTTTGTAGATTTCATGGAAAGGGAAGAAGGAAGGGTGGGGAGGAGTAGCCACAGAACATCAGCACCCCCTGCAGCTCCGCTGTGCACCTTCCT
Organism: Hippopotamus amphibius kiboko; assembly: GCF_030028045.1. Taxonomy (NCBI): domain Eukaryota; kingdom Metazoa; phylum Chordata; class Mammalia; order Artiodactyla; family Hippopotamidae; genus Hippopotamus; species Hippopotamus amphibius. The sequence continues at coordinate 81,372,969 of NC_080191.1, read as the reverse complement.
GCCCGTGCAGTCGTGACTCCTCCTTGGTAATGGTGCTTCTCACCCTGAATGCCATACTTGCTAGCAGGCCTGTCTCTGACCTCCTGGGCACCATCACCTGCTGCTGCCTCTAGTACCGGCCACCTTTTCTCCCTCTCCTTCCATTTCTTCCTTCTTTCTTTTGTGGGGCTGCCAGTACCTTCCTGTCTGTGCTGGGCCAAGGTAGAACACACCTGTGGCCTTCCTACCTCCACTGGTCACCTGATGCCACATCCCCCTCCCATGACCTTAATTGTGGCTCTGATGGGAGAGAGCTGTGTTCTCTCACCACTGACATACTCTCTTTTTAGCTAAAGAGGTACTCCGTTCTTATCATGCCTTTCAGATTTACCAAATAGAAATACAGGAAGCCCAGTTAAATTTGAATTTCAAATAAACAACGAAAACTTATGTAGTACAAGTCTGTCCCATGCAATACTTGGGATGTATTTATACTAAAAAAATTACTCATTATTTATCTGAAATCCAAATTTAACTAAGTGTCTTGTATTTTACCTGACAAGCTTACTCCCAGGGAACAGTGGTTCCCATTTCAGCTGCCTAACCCAGGAGAGGCACTTTCTCATAGAAAGGAACATATTTAGTCATAAAAATAAAGACAAACTTATCTGCACACCAGCCACATGTTGTGACATTGATTACATATTGATAATATTTTCACAAATTAAAATGTACTGTGAAAATTAATTTCACCTGCTTTTTACTTTTTAAATGTGGCTACTAGAAAATTTAAAATTTTATATTGAGCTCGCATTTGCAGTCCACGTTACATTCCAATGGACAGCTCTGGCCTAGAGCGGAAACCAAGGCAGCAAGATCTGATGACCATCAGGCCACGTGCCCACCTGCCCAGAAGGAGTTAGACTCTCCCCATTAGAAGCATGTGTAGCTGAACTGGTTGGGAGCGTACAGAATCCTTGAGTGTAGTTTGTGTTCAGAAGTTTTCATTGTATTTTCTATTCTGACCAAAAGTTGGTGGTTTTTCAGTGATGACAGAACAAATAGTATTGGAGCTGATGTTTCCTGTTAAGTATATTTGCAGTTGAATTATGACAATAGATTGAGACACTTGGGAAGAGGCAGGATGGGGGTGAAAACAGGGTGAGATAGGAAAGGTTCTGGTTCCTGGAAGCTGTGCTGAGTTGTTCTTTCTTACTCTTCTTTTTCTTCCTTTGGTTTTATGATTGCCTGTTGGTGGTGGCAGGACAGCTCTGACTGCATTTTCTAGAAGCAATGTCCGTGTTAAATTTAGAATTTTACAGGTTGAAAATGAAGGAGAGTGCACTATATAATGTGGAAGAGGCAAATGGAAATTTCGTCAGCCATGTTCAGTCTCTACAAGTCTCCTGACTTCTGAAAACTTTACAGAACTGGGTTCTTGGAAGTGGGACATCTTTTTATAACTGAAAATATCCTAGGATCTCACAGTTTAGATCTAGGACTTAAATTCTCCTTAATCTTCCACTCCCTTCCGCCCCCCACTCCCTAACCCTCTTTTGAAGTTCTTGGAAAGTAAAGAAACATTAGTGAAAGCAAAACAAATAAAAATCCAAGACCTTGTAGAGGCTAAGGGCTTGGTCTATGGTCAAATAACCTGGTCTTTACCAAATTCTGTTTATTTTTATTTTTTGTACCATTTTAAAGTCTTTATTAAATTTGCTACAATATTGCTTATGTTTTAAGTTTTGGTTTTTTTGGCCCTGTGGCATGTGGGATCCTAGCTCCCCAGCCAGGAATCGGACCTGCACCCCTGCATTGGAAGGCGAAGTCTTAACCACTGGACCACCAGGGAAGTCCCCCAAATTCTGTTTAAAATCTCTACACCAACCATGTCAGCCTAAAGAATCCACTCTCACTGCAGGATCCACCACCCATTTCCGCTATTTCTCCCTGGTCTCCCTACCCGCTGCGCGGGCTGCCACATCCCCCACCCCCTCCCCCCAGGTGCCTTGTCACCAGTTCTAGGGCATGACATCCAAGATGACATCCAAGGCCAGTGGAAAGGAAGTGCTGCCATGCCCCTTAGCAGCTGGCAGTCTAGTGAGTCTGGTGGTGATTTCATTAATCCGCAGCCCTCCCCAACCCGGGTCGTCTTGTTGGCACTGCCGTTGTTAATTTGAGGACTTCTGTAGGACATGTGTGACACATGGCTCTTCAGTACGAGGAGCTGATGGCATTGGCTGGCAGAACGAGGCACGGGGCTGTGTGCCAGGTTCCATTTTCTGAGAAGGAGAACGTCTCATTTCCGTGAAGCCTTAAGATCTCAGACCCAAAGGAGATTGATACTGAGTGTGTAGAAGGCGTGGTAGGTGCTGGCCAGGAAATGTGAATGTGTGAGAAAGTCTTGCTCCTGGCTGTGTTCTCTCCCTGGCAGGGAGTCCTGGCTTGTCTGCAGAGGGGTCTGGGGCACTGGTATCTGGCTTGGAGTTCTGCCTGGTGAAGCTGGAGATTTGTCAGAGGCTCAGCATATACTGGTCATTGGCCCTTGTCCTAGACCAACAGGAAACGAGACGTAATGTAACTTTCTGGATAGAGGTGCCAGGACAGATAAAAACAAAACAAAAAATTCAGAGGTCTCAGGCCCAGCTCACCAGACCATATTGCCAAGTGTTAGCTGTTAGACTGTGCTTTCCTTTTCCTTATTTCCTTAGTCGTAATCATGTTACTCACCCCTGTGTTCGTGCTATCTTGGGTTTCATCCATAAGGCAGTGCAGTTCGGCATGTAAAATCAGAGCTGGGAAAGGGCAGGACAGCGTCTGGATCTTAGCTTAAAGTGTTGTGATGGTGGTGGGGGATAGTCAGCAAAGCAGGAGAGAAACAGGACCCCAGGGCACTGCCATCTCCAGTCCTGGCTGAGGCATGAAGCCCCTACAGCCACAGCAGGGACGGGAATACAGCCAGGCAGTTCCAGTTTCGTACCATAGCAAAGCCATCCCAGAGTTAATGGCGTAAGACAGAAGTTATTTATTATGCTCATGAATTCTGAGTGTCAGGAATTTGGAAAGGGCAGGGTGGAGATGACTTGTCTCTGGTCCACATTGTCTGGGGCCTCAGCTGGGATGACTTGACAGCTAGGGCTGGAATGATGTAAAGACTTACTCATATGTCTTGTTGTTGGACTTAAGCTGGGGCTGTTGGCCTGAATCCCTGCACGTGACCCTTCCATATGGCAGCTTGGGCTTCCTCACACATGGTGGCTGGGATCCAAGGGCGAGAATCCCCAGAGAAGCAGGTGAAAGCTGCAGATCCCTTTCTGACCTAACCTTGGGAGTCACACAGCATTACTTCTGCCACACTCACCTGGTTGTAGAAGTCCCAAGTCCCTGGTCAGAATCTCGTGGAGGGGACATAGACACCACTTTTCAGTAGGAGAGGTGATGAAGAAATTCGAGGTTGTGATTTAAAACATAATCTATCGTCTGGACCACAATTGTTTACATTCCTGCCACATGAAAAATACATTTACTGAGACTTCCCTGGTGTTGCAGTGATTAAGAATCCACCTGTTGATTCAGGGGACACGGGTTCGAGCCCTGGTCTGGGAAGATCCCACATGCCGCAGAGCAACTAAGCCTGTGCGCCACAACTACTGAGCCTGTGCTCTAGAGCCTGCAAGCCACAACTATTGAGCCCACTTGCCGCAACTACTGAAGCCTGTGTGCCTAGAGCCTGTGCTCTGCAACAAGAGAAGTCACTACAATGAGGAGCCCGCATACTGCAACGAAAAGTAGCCCCCGCTTACCACAACTAGAGAAAGCCCGTGCGCAGCAGTGAGGACCCAATTTAGCCAATAAATAAATAAAATTAAAAAATAAGTATTTACTCCTCCCAGGCACCTATGAAAGTCTCACCGCATTATGAAATCAGGTTCAACCTCAATGTCCAGGTGCAAACGAGGCTCCCTGGTTCGGGTTCCTCAAATCCAGCTCCTTGGGTACCATCCTTCAAAGCCTGAAGGCCTGTGAGCTGAAGAGTTTGATGATCTGTCTCATGGGGGGTGTGGGGGGGCAGGCATGGGGTGAATGTAGTAGACACTCCCCTTCAAAGAGAGGGAAAGCAGGCGGCACACAGCAGGCCACTGGGCCAGAGCAATTCTGAAACCCAGCAAGGCACATGTGGCTAATTTCTTATTAGGGCCCAGGGCTACTATCTGGAAATAGAAATTCTATGGCTCTTTTTTTTTTTTTTTAACTTTTTAAAAAATTAACTTTTATTGGAATACAGTTGATTTACAATGTTGTGTTAGTTTCAATGTGTAGCACAGTGAATCAGTTACACATATACATATATCCACTCTTTTTTAGACTCTTTTCCCATATAGGTCATTAACAGAGTATTGAGTAGCATTTCCTGTGCTATTTGGTAGGCTCTTATTAGTTATCTATTTTATATATAATAGTGTGTATATGTCAATCCCAATCTCCCAATTTATCCCTCCCCTCCTTTCCTCTTGGTAACCATAAGTTTGTTTTTTACATCTGTGACTCTATTTCTGTTTTGTAAATAAATTCATTTATATCACTTTTTTATATTCCACATGTAAGTGATATCATATGATATGTCTTTGATTTCACTTAGTGTGACAATTTCTAGGTCCATCCATGTCACTGCAAATGGCATTATTTTGTTCTTTTTTATGGCTGAGTAATATTTCATTGTATGTATGTACCACATCTTCTTTATCCATTCCTCCATCGATGGATATTTAGGTTGCTTCCGTGTAATTCCATGGCTCTTGGCTCTGCTCTCTGGGCTCTTAGTTTTACCATCTAAGTTACCCTTCCTGTCCACAAGAAATAGACTCAGGTAAAGTCAGGCAGCCAAAACCTGGGCACCATCTGTAGGAAGCAGAGCTCTGGCCCCTGGGTTTGGTTTTGGAGCAGGGATTTAGCAGTTCCTGGGCACAGATGCTGGTAATACGGTGAGGCATACGCCCTGGTCCTTGTTGAGGGGACTAGACAGAAATGAGTGTTCAACATCCCTCACACAAAGTGGGGTAGAGTGGAGTATGCAGGCAGATGAGGGAATTTTTTTATAAGACAGAGTGAAGCTATTACACTCCACGTGAAGTTGGTCAAATCAGCAAAACCTTCATGTGAGTTTTACCCCCAAGCTTAATTCACTTCCTAGAAGTCCTTTGAGAGCTGTATTCCCCCCAGCAACATTAATATAATGCATTAACTTGCTTGTTTCCAGGTGGCACAGTAAGGGAGTTTTTAACCTGAATTGGTTTTCTTTTTTTGGGGGGGGTTCGCATGATTTTTATTTTTTTTTAATTGGAATATAATTGCTTTACACTCTTGTACTAGTTTTTGAGGTACACCAAGTTCAATCATCTATATTTATACACATATCCCCGTATTCCCTCCCTCCCTCGACTCCGCCCCCCCACCCCCACCCCGTCCCAGTCCTCTAAGACATCATCCATCATCGAGTTGAACTCCCTTTGTTATACAGCAACTTCCCACTGGCTATCTATTTTACAGTTGGTAGTATATATATGTCTATGCTGCTCTCTCACTTCGTCTCAGCTTCCCCTTCACCCCCCCGCCCCCTCCCAAACCTCGAGTTCTCTAGTCCATTCTCTGCATCTGCGTCCTTATTCTTGTCACTGAGTTCATCAGTACCATTTTTAGATTCTGTATATATGAGTTAGCATACAATATTTGTCTTTCTCTTTCTGACTTATTGGTTCTCAGTAAGAGCTACTAGGACATTTTAATTATTTCCTTACGTTTATATGTCACATACTTCCAAATAGGATTGAGGCAATATACATTAAAAAAAAAAGATTATCAAAATAGAAATAAAGGATCAAAATTTATGTAAATAGTATGCTACAAATTAGAGTAAATTTAGTAACAGTGATTGAATATTAAATTTGCTCTCAGCAAATTTCATTCTGGAAAAAGCTTTCATACAGCTATGTGTGTTTGACATATCTTTGAAAATATACAAAAATCTAAGTATTTGCTTCTGGAAATATTTACTTCCAGCTCCTTTAAAGATGAAACTTCTAGTATTTTAGAGTATTGTTTAGAAGTTTATTTGAATGGAATGTCTGAAATTAGAGGGGTCTTGAGATCACCAATTCCAGCTCTTTCTGTCTGTAGATAGAGCTCAGATGATCAAAAAGACTTAGGGATTTGCACAAAGGTCAGACTGAGCAGAGCTGGTGTTGACCGCCAGCTCCATGTGCTTCCCCCGTACCACAGAGGGGGTCTGAAGTTTTCAGTTACTGCTAAAGAAAGCTTAGTGAGAAATGGAAAAAAAAAAAACTATTTATTTGGAGTTAGAAATTAATGATTTGATGTACACTGGTCTTATTTCAGATATGAAGGGACTCTAAGGAGACATGACCCAGCAGGTTTGTGGCTAGACAGTGGTGCGCACAGGGGAAGAAGCAGAACAGAGAGATGAGGGTGCGATTGTGGAGAGAGGCCCCAAGGGAGACAGAGGTCATCCTCCCGGTCGCCGCCTCACAGGGAGGCTCCAGAGGAAACGAGAGATCAAGTCTGGATGCCACCACCCTCCTCTTCAGCATCCAGTGGGGCGAAGGCCGTTACAAAGCAGGACTTGCTTAGATCCAAGAATTTCAGCTTCCACACGTTGTCTGCCGACTTAACTTCCTCCAGTAACTAGATAGGATTCAAGCAGAGAAGCAGAACCAGGTAAGTTATGTAAAGGATTTATTACGGGGATGAGACCTCACGCAATTGCGGGAGCCAGTGGAGCAGCGTGTGTGAGTCTGCTGCCCTGTGTCTGTGCTGGGCCAGCAGTTCAGCCGGGGAGATGGACAGAAAGTGGGAGCAAGAAAGGACACACTGGAACCACAGAGACACGCTGGAACCCACAGCAGTCTGTCAGTGCTCCAGACTCCAACCTCAGCAATGTGGGTGACTTGTTGGCACATCTCACCCCAACATGGCGCAGGAACCCGGCCTGGGACTCGGAGCACAGGAGGAGCTCCAGTGGGAAGTGGGCAAGCAGTGAGCTTGGGGCTGCCCAGAGCCGGTGGGGCCACGAGGTGGGGAGTGTGCGTGGACTGCAGCAGCACCTGCCCTGCCGTATGCCCCCCCACCCCCCCAAGTCTCCTGCACACTGCCCTGTGGGTGCAGCCTTAACCCAGAACCAAGCAGGGAAGGGACTTCTGGGACACGTTGTTCCATCTGCACTAAAGAGGCTTCAGACCGGCCACCACCTCTGTGAGTGACGTTATGTTCCTTGTCCTCCCAGTAACCTCACATCAGTGTGCTAGCCAAAGGGTTGCAGGTAGGCTCGTTTTTGATTTTTAGGAAAGCGTAGAGGGGAGAGGTGTAGGTCAGCAAAGACAATACATGAAACAAATTAGCGGAGGCACTCATGGAAGGGCACACTGACGGGGGTGTTACACACACTTTTAAGGGACAAACTTTCCCATAAGTGAGGCACGTCTCTACCTGAAATTGTAAGTTCTGAACTAGAATCCTGCAATCTGAGTGCCCTGAATGTACTTTGTAAAAGAGCTTTTGTTTTACTTAGAGGATAAATTGAACCCTGGGAAAAACTAGATTGATTTGAGAGACAGAAAGAGGGAAGGAACAGGAGAGAAGGAAAAGGAGAGTGAATTTGAGCACTTACCATGACCTCACGGCTAAGTGGAGCAGACGGTTTAACCTTGAAGCCTCTTGAAATGTAAACTGCAAGGCAGTTACTAACCATGCCTATTGGCCAATCTCCCCTTTGGCAATTCATCTGGGTGCCCTTTGACTGGGACATTATTTCACCCCCCCTTTAATAAAGCTAACATGCACCAGTCCCCGACTTTCTTATCTGTCCGAAAGCTTAACAAAACTTGAGAGACTTCCCTGGACCACGTGACCACAGAAGAGGAAAGCTGGGCGCAGGACAGGGGCATTTGCAGGCTTGTTTTGCGGGTTCAATCCAGAGGCTGCTTCTCTAAGAACAGAAACATAGAGGATAATCTTAGCTTTAGTGCTTTGTTGTTACATGGGTACCGAAAAGGGGCTGAAATCAATGGCCCAGCGAGCATCCAGGGAATGAAGAGACTCCCGTGGTGCTGCGCCCTGTTGGGAGCAGTGAGAAGCACGGGGTTTACTCTTGAGTTAGAGGACGAGTCTGTGTGGGTCTGTGAATCAGGCAAAGTCTGATCACCGAGTCGGAGGCTGAGAGGAGCTCACCATCCAGTGAGACAAGTGCTGATGTGCACCTGCCGTTTCTACAGCGTGTGTGTTTGGTTTGTTGAGGTGGCATGCTTCATTATTCATTCTTTCTAATATTAGAGCATAGGATGTGTTTTTGTAAAAAATACGTAACATTAAATTTATCATGGTAATAGTTTTCATTTTTAAGTGTACTTTTAAGTCCTCTAAATTTCAGCCTTTGAGCGATCCAAAAAATAAAGAGCCCACAGAATGGAAGATGCTATCCAAAAAATAAAGAGCCCACAGAATGGAAGAAAATATGTCCACATTATATATCTGATAAGAGTCTGTTCTTCAGAATATATTAAGAACTTTTATAGTCCATCAACAAAAAGACAAACAACCCAATTTTTTTTAATGAAAAGACTTGCATGGACCTTCTCCAGACAAGACATACAAATGGTCAACAAGTACATGAAAAGATGTCAAACATCAGTAGTCAAGACAGAAATGCAGATTAAAGCTACAGTGTGATATCCTTCATACACACTAGAATGCTTATATTAAAAAATAAATAAGTAAAAACGTTGGCAACAACGTAGAGAAATTAGAACCCTTCGACATTAGGTGTGTAAATGTAGAATTGTGCGATCTATGTTACAATACCTTGGCATTTTCTCAAAAATGTAAAAATTCAATTACCGTACAGTTCAACAACTCCACTCCTAGAAATATATCTCCAAAATGGAAAAAAAAAGTATTCAAGCAAAAAACTGGTACACCAATATTCATATCAGCACTGTTCACAATAGCCCAAGGTAGAAACAATTAAACTGCCCATCAGTGAAGTAAGCAAATGAGGGTAGATCCATGAGATTCATTATTCTGCCACATAAAGGAATAAAGTAAGATGGTGCAGCCACCGTGGAAAACGGTGTGGCACATCCTCAGAAACTTAAACAGTGAATAATCCATCAGTTCCTCTCCAGTCTATACCCAGAATATTTCACAGCAGAGACTGGAGGAGATATTTGTACACTCACATTCACAGCAGCCTTATTCACCATAGCCAAAAGGTAGAAGCAACACGTGTCCTTCGGCAGATGAATAGATAAACAAAATGCGGTATATACACAGTGGAATATGATTCAGCCTCAAAAACGAAGGAAATTCTGACACAGGCTACAAAGTGCGTAAACTTTGAAGTCGTTATGCTAAGTGAAACAAGCCAGATACAAAAGGACGAACATTCTATGACTCCACTCCTATGAGGTGTCCAGATAAGTCAATTGCAAAGACAGAAAGTAGAATAAGGCTACCAGGGGTTGAGGGGAGTTAGTGTTTAATGGTTACGGTTTCATGTGGGGAAAATTTAAAAGTTCTGCAGATGGAAGGTGAGGATATTTTTACAACAATGTGAATGTAGTTAATGCTATAGCACTGTATACTTAAAGTGGTTTAAATGGTAAATGTTATGTTTTTAATCACAATGAAAAAAAAATGAAGTACTGATATATGTTACAACATGGATATATGCTGAAAACATCCTAAGTGAATAAAGCCCTACAGAAGAACCACCCAGATTGGACTTATGTTGTGTGCTTTAAATCCATGAAGGTTTTGAAAATGAGGGAAAGTCTCAGTAATTGTTCCAAAAAAGGGGGGGAGGGGCGGATCAGGATGGAAAAAGTGATTTCTACACAGTTGCAGTAGCTGGTGAAAGTTGAGATGGGGGTTTTATGCTGGTTCCGTGGGAGAGCATCCCAGTTTGGGGTAAAACACACTGGAATATTTTGTGTGAATGGGGAAAGCTCTGTACTGCTGCTGTTAAAGTTTTTTATACTTTTGAAATTTACTAGAAAATTAGTTTTCAAAACAACTATGTCAATACCACGCCAGAAAAACAGAAAAGACATCAAACTTTGTCATGGAGGCCAAGCCCTACCCAGATCCAGTTCACCCACAGTGGCGACGCTAATCGCTCTTGTAGGAGCCCGCATGTTATTCAGAGGCACGGTGGGAAGATTATATTAGGAGTCACTATGTCTTGGGTGCTGTGGATGATCTGGATGTAGTCGAAACAGTGGGATATCTGAATTCAAGTTTTCCACATCAAACCACCAAAACACTGTTAGAACTAATAAATGAATTCAGTAAAGCTACAGGGTACAAAATCAATACACAAAAATCAGTTGTGATTCTATACACTAAAGAACCATCAGAGAGAAATTAGGAAAACAATCCCATTTACACTTGCATCCTAAAAAATAACTAGGAATAACTTTAACCAATGATGTGAAGGACCTGCACACTGAAAACTGTTAAGACGCTGGTGAAAGAAACTGAACAGACACAAATAAATAGAAAGGTACCCCATGCTCATGTGTGAAAAGAATATGGTTACATCAGTTCTACTCAAAGCAATGTGCACATGGATGCAATCATTACCAAGATTCCAATGACATTTTTCACAGAAACAACAATCCTAACATTTGTGTGGAGCCACAGCATACCCCAAATAGCCAAAGTGACCCTGAGGGAGGAGAACAGGCTGGAGGCATCTCCATCCCTGACTTTACACTATATTACGAGGTAGCAGTCACCAAAAAAAAGTGTGGAATTGGCACAAAAACAGGCACATGGACCAGAGGAACAGAGCAGAGAGTCCGGAAATAAACCTATAGGTATGTGGTCAGTTAATTCATAAGAAAGGAGCCAAGAACATACACCAGGGAAAGGACAGTCCCTTCAGTAAAAGGTGCTGAGAAAACTGGACACACCAAACAACAACACTGAACACCACCTTAAACCACACACTATATATGAATGAAAGACCACAACTTTCCACATCAAGCTCTTCCTCTCCTGGGTCCTTGGAAGATGGAACCCCTCAGCAGTCAGCCACACATAGGAAGTTTCTCCCCACTTTTCCTCACCTTTTCCTTCAGTGGCACCACCTCCCAGCAGGTCCTGAGGAGACCCAGACCCGGCTCCCATCAGCTGTGAGGAGCCAAGTCCACCTGCAGAACAGAACACGAGTTCCAAGGTTGCATCAGGGAGGCGGCTAGTTTTCCCTGCCAGCCAGTGGGAAAGCCCGGAGGGCAGTTCTGCTGAATCCATTAAACTGTGGAAATTCAAATTGAAATAGAGCCAGATATCCCATGACTTCTCCCAAATAGTTAAGGAACAATTCATTGGAAACCATGTGGAATAAAAAAGAAAAAAAAGGGCGATTTATATGATCTGAAGAGAAACCAGAGTATATACCATATGGAATAAAATGAACGTAGACACAAACTTTAAAACTTAACACCAAATTCACTCAAATTTATTAACAGACATTTAAAGTGCCAAACTCAAAAAAGTATAAACAGGAAAGAAAATCTACATGACCTTGGGTTTGGTCTGTACATCGTGAGCTTTGAGTTTTAACACACGACACAGAAAGCCAACCCAGAAAAGAAGAAAAGTAGTATTGTAGACTTCATAAAATTAAAGATTTCTACTCTGAAAAATCTTATTCAGAAAACCAAAAGACAAGCCACAAACTGGAAGAAAAATATTTGCAAAACATATCTGAGAAAGGATTTGGACTCAAAATATATTCAATACAAAGAACTATAAAACAACTCCATAAAAATGGGTATATATGATATCATATATGCTGAACATCATATACGATCAGGGAATTACAATTAAAATCACGAGATATCACACCACACATTAGTACTGCTAAACTCCAAATATATTGACTGCTGGAGAGTGAGGAACAGCAGGAACTCTCCGTCATTGCTGCTAGGATGAATCTATAGCCACTTTGTGAGACAGTTTGGCAGTTTTTCCCAAAGTAAACAAGTCTTACCTTGGGATCCAACAATAGTGCTTCCAGTATTTAGGCAACTGCTTTGCAAATCTATGTCCAAGTGCAAACAAGGATGCAATTATGTACAGCAGTGCTACTCATAATGGCTAAAAACTTGAAAAAGATCAAGATGTCCTTTAATACATGAATGCATAAGCAAATTGGGGTACATTCTTGTCAAGGGGAGCAGAATATACCACCCCAAAATATGTCTCTTTGGCATATGGATTTTTCTGGTCTGATTAATTTAAAATAAAAGAATAACTGCGGGACTTCCCCAGTGGTGCAGTGGTTAAGACTCCGAGCTCCAAATGCAGGGGGCAGGGATTCAATCCCTGGTTAGGGAACTAGATTCCACATGCATGCTGCAACTAAGAGTTTGCATGCCACAACTAAGGAGCCCACGAGCTACAACTAAGACCTGGCGCAACCAAATAAATAAATAAAATTTAAAAAAGAAAAACTGAGTAGAGGTTGCCCTTTTATGAGGTATATTTACATTTATTAGGGAAATCTCCATGTGTAAATGTGTGTCCCTCTTTGCACTGGAAATAGAAGGATGATTAAATCTCAAGTGACTCTTATCAGTGGAGAAGTCTTGACTTAAGTCCACATAACAACCATACCCTTGTTTGCTGTGCTTTATGTGATAACCTGCCATAACCAGCGTCCCACTTCCCTCAAGGTCTTGTATTTATTTTTAGCTGAAGATGGTACTTAAGGTGATGTCTTTGGCCATTTCAGGGAGTGACTCAGTTTTCCTGGGTATCTCCCATATATTCAGGAGGTATGCATGCTGTTAAAATTCTGTTTGTTTTTCTCCTGGTAATCTGTCCTTATTACAGGGGACTCTCAATCAAGAGCCTAGAAGGGTAGAGGGAAATTTGTTTTCCTCCCAGACACAGGCAATGGAATACTACTCCGCGATAGAAAGAAATGAGCAATCAACCAATGGAAAGACATGGACGAATCTTAGGTGCATATTGCTGAGTGAAAGAATCCAGTCTGAGGGGGCTGCACATGGTATGACCCCACTTGTATGACATTCTTGAAAAGCCAAACCACCTTTACCTATAGATGATATACAGGTCATGGGGTGGGGGGCTTTGAAGTATTCGACGTGATATTTTAGGAAGGATACCTGTCACTATGGATTTGTCTAAGCCCATAGGATTCAATCATAATCTATTCAAATTTAGTTATTTAGGATATAGGAGTGTTGCAGGATGGAATACACAATGCGACAGGATCCAACCGTATTAGAAACGTACGGGAAAACTCACTGTAGGGAATGGGGCAGAAGGTGCTGACCTAAGTTAACTTGGGAAATGAATGGAATCTGTAGACTGAAGGCAAAATGGACGGTACATAAATGGTGGGATTTATTTTATGGAGTTCTTTCCAGGGTGTAGTAGCTAACAATTCTGAAACCTCTGCACGTGTGATCTGGAAAGGAGCAACGCGTAGATAAATGGCAGGTGGTGGGAGTCAGGCAGGAGATAGATGGACTCCAGGTTGGACACTTACAACTGGCCTCCTGTTTACATTTCATGGGGCAGGAAAAAGGTGGGCTTCAGGCTGGACACTTACAACTAGTCTCCTATTTGCATTTCCTGAGACAGGAGATAGGTGAGCTCCAGGTTAGGCATTTACAATCAGGCCCCTGTTTGCCTCCAAAATGGAAGTAACAACAGAAACAGGATAAATAGCCAGGCTTTGTCTCCTGTGGACACCTTAATATAACAGTCATGGCAGGGACAGAGAGGGGCTAAACCCTGTTTGAGTAAAGGATCAAAAGTTCACATATTCCCCCTCCTTGGGGCAAGGGAGACACTACACATGCCCAGAAAGACTCCTTGGGGGCCAAAAGTCAGGGGATGCCAGGTCATAATGAGTCTTGCTTCTTTCTTCCCAAACACCTTTGCTTTGAAATCCATCTTGGCTGAGAGATGCATGCACACCTAGGGGAGGGTCCTGAGACAAATTAGCCAGTGGGGGCAAAACAAGATGATTGGCCAGAGGGGAAGACAAAGACCCGGAAGACTGCCCTTTTATAAAGGGTTTAAACTTCCCAAAGGTGAAACTCTCTGAGTTCGCCCGCGTGTCTTTCTGCATGTACTCTTCTTTTCCAATAAATGTCTTAATTTTCTCCTTACGTTCTGCCTCCTCGTCAGAATTCTTTCTTCTCAAGGTAGGCAGAGACTGGGGATTTAGGCCCTAGCCGTTGACCTGTGTTGTCTAGCAGTTAGGACTCCTGGTCAGGGAACTGAGGTCTCACTTGCAGCTACTGTTCACGGCTGCTGCTTACTGCAAGCTACTGCTCACTGCTGCATGTACCCAAAATCAGTGGGAGTGGGAAGTTACAGAGAAGCAAAGGGAGAGCCTCTGCTCTCATAATCCTGAATCTGAGCTTCCTGGGAGGATGGTGTGGGGAATTGACAGGCTGGGGGGAAATGCACAGATCTTTACATTGGGAAGATCCTGCAGACACAGGAAACTCACACCCCATCTTTCCACCCATACCAGCTGCACTCAGCCCTCCATGATCAGCCAGTTGCAGCTTTTCAGACATTCTTGCCCCCAGGCAGATAAAGGAGCATGGGAGCCTTGCATCACCCCTAAGCTGCCCCAGAATCCAAGCCCTGGGGGTGTGGAGCCAGGATGGGAGTGCCTGGGCCTCTGACCAGCAGCTGGTTGTAAGAAAGGAGACCAGTACTGAGGGCAGGGGTTCCCTGAAGTCTGTGAGCCCCAGTGCCCCGATGGGATTCATCCCCAGGGGGGACGTGGGCAGGGCCTGCAGTGGTCTGTCTTCTACCCAAGCTCCTTTGATTAAGCCACGGCAGCACCGGGCTCAGGGGTCTCAAACTCTGACACAGCAGCTTTACAAGGAAACGAGAATATGTTTCAGCACCTTCCAAAATGAGGGAGAGCAGATTGAAACTGAAAGAGATCAACCCGAGACGCTTTTCCTACAAAGTGCACTTTTACACTTACCTTTGTTTTTTTTTTTGGGGGGGGGTGGGGGGGTTGTTTTGTTTGTTTTCTTGTTTGTTTGTTTTGTCAACACTGCTCTGCTTGCAGGATCTCAGTTCCCTGAGCAGGAATTGAACGAAGGCTGCAGCAGTGAAAGTACCAAATCCTAACCACTAGGCAACCAGGGAAACTCCCTCACCTTTGGTTTTAAGTGTCCTTCTGCTCAACCTCAACAAATGGAGCAGCAACTAAGACACCATTTGAACAGCTGGTTTCAAGCCTGTCTCTCAGCACAGGTAACACCAAAGCTGCGTGGTGGGTGCTCTACTTCTGGAGATCTAACTCTAGACCATGGCTCTGCAGGTTTAGAGCCCTAAGGAGGGCCAGGGGCACAGTCCCCCGTCTGGGGGCCTCCCAGAACCAGGGAGGTGAATGAGAAACTGAACCTGGCAGCTGCCCTCAAGATAGGGAGCCTTCTGCAAGACAGAGGCCGATGGGAAATGCTGTGACAGCCCCTCACTAGAACATCTGTCTTGGGTGGGAGAATTTCCAGTCATAGGGGGACTGCAAGGCCTTCTGCCGAGGCTTGTGTCAGCCTGCAGTGGAACCTGGCCTGTGTGGAGATGTGCAAGTTCAGCAGAGTGCCATGGGGACGCTGCTCCCCTATGCAGCTCAGTGGATGGGATGATGAATCTGAAGTGGACCCACACTCATACGATCAATTGATTTTTTTAGTTAATTAATTAATTTTTGACTACGGTGGGTCTTTGTTGCTGTGGGCGGGCTTACTCTAGCTGCAGCAAGCAGGGGCTATTCTTCATTGTGGTGCACAGGCTTCTCATTACGGTGACTTTTCTTGTTGCAGAGCACTGGCTCTAGGCACACAGGCTTCATTAGTTGTGGCACTCAGGCTCAGTAGTTGTGGCTCACAGGCTGTAGAGCACAGGCCTGGTGGTTGTGGTGCACAGGCTTAGCTGCTCTGTGGCTTGTGGGATCTTCCCAGACCAGGGCTCGAACCCGTGTCCCCTGCATTGGCAGGCGGATTCTTAACCACTGCGCCTCCAGGGAAGTCCCTGATTGATTTTTGACAAAGTTGCCAAGGCAATTAAATGTGGGAAATCATGGTCCTTCCAGCAAAGATGTGCTGGAACAAGTGGACATTGTATGGGGAAAAAAGAACATTGATCCTCACCTCTCATTATCCGTAAATAAATTTGAAGTAGGTCACAATCAAAATTATAGGAGCAAAAACAATCAAACACATGCAAGAAAACAGGATAAAATATGTCCAATGTGTGTGTGAGACAGATGGGGAAATATATATATGACAAAGTACTTATATTCAGAATATAAGAGCTCTTATATCCAGGGTTCTGATCACAATCACAAAAGCTGTACAACACAGTTGACCAGTGAGCACATGAAAAATGTTCAGCATCATTAGTCATCAGGGAAATGCAAATGAAAGTCAGCGTGAGATTCCACTGAACACCCATATGAATGAATAAAACTAGGAGGATGGCAGAGCAAGTGTTGGTGAGGCTCTGGAGCAACTAGAACTCTCATCCACTGCTGGTGGGAATGGAACCAACACTTTGGAAACCAGTGGAGCAGTTTAAATAAAGTTAAAATACTGGTACACATTATAGCCAGGAATATCAAAAACATTATGCTGAACAAAAAAAGCCAGACACAAAAGAATATACATGATTTGATTTGTATGAAATTCTAGAAAAGTAGATCTAATCTCTGGAGACAAGCAGATCCTTCGTCGCCTGGTGCTGATGGAAATGGTAGGGAAGGGGACAAGGGAATATTGTGGAGTGATGGAAATATTCTGTATCTCGATTGTGGTGGTTGGTTTTTGTTGTTGTTTGTTTGTTTTCTGGTTTCTCATTCAGATCATTTATAAAGAGCGAAAGTCGGGCCGTCCCATCTGTGTGGTGTTGAAACATGAACAGTCACGTGCATACTAAGGAGACCCCCACCCCAAAACTGAGAGCCTTTCAACAGTACAGAGCTATAGATTACAATATTAAAATACAAATGATTCCCCCAGTTTGGCAGGACACACGTACAACATGAGGAGGCCTGGAATGGAAGTGCACCTGCTTTTTGATGAGGTAGTTACAAAAAACAAAACAAAACAAGAACCAACCTGCACCCCCAAAACACTCTGATGGGCATAAACAGACAGTAGACACATGAAATAGGGAACCTGTACAAGCTTCTGTCGTTGGCAAAGATGTGTTCATTAAGTGAAAGCCACTAAAGGACTTGTGTTTTGAGATGCAAGCTAGATGAAAAACTGCCTGTAGACATTCCTACCCTGAGAAAGGTCCCACCTTGCCCCCGGCTGGATTCTACCTCAAAAAATGGGGTCAACTTTACTTCTCCTAACCATAAACTTGAAAACAGTCTATAATAAAATGAAAGGAACACAAGGCACCCCTGAAGCACCACGTGTCCTAGGGTATGATCTCGAGCTCACCGGTGCTTCAGTTCAGCAGCCTCTCTCGCTAACAGGGACAGGACTGCGAATGGCAAGGCCATAGAGCTGTGCCTGTTCAAGTCAGGGTCGCCTGAGTGACCCACCTGAAAGGCTGACGTCTGACCCACAGACCACAGAGCAAGTGTATTTTGTGAGCATTTAGATTCTAGGAGAGCTCCACATTTCCCACCAAGACTTTGGAACCTTGTGGGTTCCTCAGTGAGAGCCTCCTTCTCTTCTCCTCTCCCATTCGTTTTGCAAAACTCAGTTGACTGCCTTCCCAGCCGTTTCTCACGACCTAGAGTCCTGCAGGTTGGTTCTCTGTCCCTGAGAGCCAGGCTGGCGTTGGGAACCTCAGCTCAGGGGCAAGGTCTGCAGGATCCTCGGGCAGCCCCCTGCAGGCTGGGTTACCGCTATGTGGCAAGTGAACTACCATCGGTTGGGTCAGGAGGGCGAGAGAAGCTGGTTCAAATGATGCGAAGGTCCTCAGGCAAGTCTTTTTAAATTTCATTTTCCCCATCTCTAAAAATCAATAACTGGGCAATGGCAACTTTAACAGATTTTTCAGCTTGAAAATATGGCCCTTCTGTGACACTGAGACCTGTGCTTCCCCCAAGTTGCTAAGCTTTGTTTTCTCCATAAAAACAATGTGTGAAGCACTTGCAGGAACCTTAAGGGAGACGTCCTCAGGAGTCACGTAACCTTTAAACTCCACACAGAGCAATGATCATGTTTTAAAATCTTCTTGCTAAAGCTTTTCCTGTGTGATGTGAGCATCAGTTACTGTGAGGCAAGCACAGCACTAAGGTCTCGTCTGTCTTAAGGTATTTCTTATCAGCCTGGTGGCACTCCCTCCTCCCCTGACCTCCTCCATCAGCTTTAGCAAGATCTAGGGAGTATAACCGGGCTGATGGGGTTTCCTCAACATCTCCAACAAGGAAGCAAATGGACCAATACTCCGGGGGAAGGACAGACAGGGTGCTGAAGTGTCTATTTGCTAGCTGCTCTTTCCAAAAGACAAATGCTGTGCCCTGGAGCAGGGCCAGCAATTAACTTGGCCCCCATTGGGCAGAGACAGATGGAAATCACAGAGAATGTAGAAAAGCCAGAGGTTTACATAGTTAGAATAGGCTTCCCCAGGAGGTTCTCTGTCCTTAGAGGTCTTTAAGTCCAGACTGCTCAAACCCCGGGTGGGATGTTTGCAGGCAGAATATCAGCACCTATTGGGAGACTGGACCGGATGACTGAAAGGCCCTTTCCCAACTATTGCATCTTGTCGTTGTGATGACTGGAGGCCTTCAGGTGATTTCCTGCAGCAACGACTCTGGGATCCACGTTAGTTCCCTAAACGCAAGCCCCTGTGTTAGTTCCATCCCCTACTTTCTCCTTTCTACCAGGTAGTTGCCCTGCAGGATATTATCAAAAAAGTTCCCACAAGATAAACAGCTGAAATGCCAAGGTTAGATACACCATTCAGCTGCAAACAATTATTAATATCTGCTCTCTGGAAGACTAGCCGTGACTATTTAGCGGTGACAGGAACATCTAACAACTTGGCTGTACCACATAAGTAAATTTCCTCTTCGTTTTATTACCACCAGCCTTGAATCTCTTGGTTGCAATCTTTCAAGGGATTCAGCTATGATCTTTCTCACGTGCTGTTGCCAGCCTAAGGGTTTGTTCGTTGAAATAAAAAGTCTGTTTTTTTTAAAAGCCTTAAAATGAAGCAACACGGATGATAAGATGTGACATCCTTTAGGGCATATATGCAAGAAGCACAGCAGGCTGGAACTGAGGCAGGAGCTGTGCTCCTTAGGAAGACAATGCCAGTGCTGGGTGGCACATTGCAGTTTTGCCCAGGGGCACCAAGCGGAGAGAAGGCGATGATGCAACAGATGGTTTAAAAATGCAGACAGCCATGATAAGGGCTGCTTTTCCCCAAGCCCCAAAGCTCCGCGAAGCCAGGCCGGGTTGCCTTGGAGGCCCTGCCACCTCTAACAGGCAGAAGTCTCTTGCCCCAGCTCAAGCCTTGGAAAACTACAGAAGAGGCTAAGGCGCGTGGCTTGCGGGTCTGATGAAAGAACGGGTTTCTGCACACAAGAAAAACATGAGTTTAAAGAGCTTTGCCTTTTCTCTCACCTGACATGCTTTCAGTGGTTGAAAAGACACACAAAACCTCCACTTTCCAAAGGACCTCTCCTCTGAGGAAAAACAGCATGGGACTGCATGCTCACAGCATCTGACTGAGGGGGGAGTTTCCCCCAGCTTCCTGCGGGAACGAACGCACTCTTCCAGACACACCTGAACAGAGGGAGCCTCACACCACAGCTTCTTGTACAGCATCTCTCTCAACTGGGAGCACAGATCTGCTGTTGAACAGACATGATGTGACCTGCACATCCACAATTTTGGTTAAAACATCAGAAAGATACCCGTTTTTTTTTTTCTCCATTGTGTGTGGACATTTCCAGAGAGCAGGTTACCAATGCCTTAAGCCCACCTGCCCCCAAACCCCAGACTGATGACAAAACACTCCCCTTGACAAAGGGGGTTTGGTGTTTGATGCCTTCAAACCCTTTCTAACTCAGCTTCTCAGAAGAAACCTACGTAAGCCATATACTTTAGAGCCTTCTTGGTGTCTACACATCAGGCCTTCTGCTGTGAGCAGTGAGACGCTCTCTAAATACACGCTGAATCTGCACGACTGAAAACACGCAGAGGTGTATGAAAGTAAGATCCCCTCAGAGTCTAGAGGATGCTCTAGGTACATTCATTCACACGTGTTTTAAAAGGCTGCAACCTGCTAGACGTGCATCGTGAGCACTCATGAAAGTGTGGCTGACGCAGACACACCCATTTTATTTAGTGAGAGTGGTGGCCTTGGCCTTGTCCACGGAAAGCAAGCTCTGTGGAACCAAAACCTTTGGCCACTCCACCACCCTGCCCGGGGGTTTGTTCTGACCCCTCTGTGTGAGTGCTCAGATTAATCCATCTATGAGACCCTACAACGCTCCACCAGGCCAGGCTGTCCACTGCTGCTTTTATTTTTTAAGGCGTAAGAAAGAACTCAGAATTAAAACTGAGTAAGAAAGTGATACCTTCCACCACAATACATGTCGAGATGGTCAGAAAGTAAAATTCAAGTCCTCTCTTCTCTCTGCTTCCCATTCCCTGTCCACACCCTCTGCCACGCCACCCCCCCCCACCCCCACCCCGGCCCCACACACTGACTAGAGAATTTTGCAAAAGCATACTTTTGGATATAAAGCTTTGTTTTCAAAGGATACTTTGGTTCTGATGTAATCAGAGGAAGCTGAGTTTTTGAACATAAAAAAAAATCAGGTCATTGTTAATACTTAAAAAAAAGCATTTGTTTTTTTGTTGTTGTTGTTGTTGTTGTTTTAGCAATCTTTTCCCCTAAAAGAGAGGCAAACTGCTCACAAGAATGAGCATCTGATGGGTCCGGCCTGTGTTGCTCAAATCCATGATTTGTTGCTGACCCCCCAGTGCAGGAGGTCAAGGCTGGTCAGATGATCTATCCGAGGGCAGGACTTCGGAGCAGGAATCACATGGTCCTGGGCAGCTTTCCTGCGGTTGTGAATGAAGGATTGGTACTTCTGAAAACATGAGCCCCAAACCACTAAATATCTCTTGTCAGAGCATTTCTGGCCCAGGAGAATGGCTGAAGTTGTAATACATCACTGTGCCCCCTGGTGGAGGGGAACACCAGGGGCCGAGGCCCCCAGGAGGGGCTCTGCATGTGTGTTTCCGGACCCTCCTCCACAATACAGCCGGGCACACGGGACTGCCCTGACACTTCACCTGATCTGAAACCTCCCGGTGATGCATCAGGACTTCCTCCACATACTACTTGTGCTGAGCAAGAGAAACGGCAGACGTCTCAGCACCTGGAGGTGGGGACCAGATGTGACCAGGTGGCACTGCAGTGACAGCTCCATTAGCCAGCAGATCCCGCCTGAGTGCCTACTGTGTGCAAGGCCCGGAGCCAGTGAGGGACCTATGTCAAACGGACTTGTTGATAAGCGACAAAGCCTGCAGCAAAGCAGGGGTCTGTGTCGCCAGCAGACGGGTCTGCTCACACAGCTCCACCGCCAGCCGCAGGCTGCTGGTCCAGGGCTACGCCTGGCATGAGGCAGCCTGGAATCGCAAGGTCACTACCAAGGTTGCCGTCATCCCACATTTCCAGGAGAACTGACTTAATGCTTCCTTGAATGCGGCAATACATTGTTTTTCTTTCATTCTTTTTCTGATCTCGGTTTTTTTTCTTTCCTTTTAGTCCACTAGTTGCCTTAAAAGAAAGTCTGTGCATAAACATGCTGAATCATGAGGATATAGTCCTCCTGACCTAAAAGACTTATAGTATCCATCACTCAAACTTTTTTATTTACACAACCTTTAACAGTCTTTATGGGCTTAAATGTAGCCGATATCACTGTGCATGAAGCACTGTGCTTACTCCTTGAAGATGTGCTTTAGTCTCACCGGAGCAGCCTGCTGGCCCCTGATTTCTTGTCCAGGTTACTCTTGTTACTCTTCACCGTGTAGACGGGTCAGGGGGGTCTCGTTTTCACTCACAGGGCTGTTCCTGAAGACTTGGCTGACGGTTTCTGCTCACTGGGACCTTCTGAAGCCTGGCCTGGTCTGCAGTTTGTAGTGTCCTCTGTAACGTCGGAGAGGGTTCACCTGAGGCTCCTGTCCATGTGCAGCTGGACTTTCTTCTGTGAGATGCTTTTCTGGACCCTCTTGCTGAAGGATGCAATGCCTGTGGGCCGGAAGCAGCACCTCTGGCTGAAGCCTGTGGCGTTGGTGGGGTGGGCCTCGAACCTGTGACAACCTGCCCACCTGCCCCTGCAGCTGCCTGGCTGCGCCCCCACCCCAGGCAATCCCTGGGCCTCCCCAGTGTGTTCTAATTTCATTCTTTTATAAGCAGCTGTCCAGTTTTCCCAGCACCACTTACTGAAGAGAGTCTTTTGTCCCCATTGTGTATTCTTTTTACATTTATTTCTTCATTGTGTTTTAAGGAAAGATGGGCTCCCAGCGGTTAGCCTAGCCCACCTTCACTGAAAACCTGTCTGTAACTCATATTAATTTCACTTATTTTAATGCATTTTCATGTAATCAAACATTACAAAAATTTATTCTTATTACATACACCTTTTTGGTGGGTGTTTGTGGCTCTTTTATTATAAACATATTTCCTCATTACTATTCAACTTCTAACAGATGATACATGATACAAGTAATTATCACGTTGGGAACAGAAAACTACACAAAACTATAGGGGGAAGTAGGGGAAGTAGGGGAAGTAGGGGACTGTGATTAGTCACAACAGCTTTCAGGGAGATCAATTTACCCAGGATTTACTTGATTCTGGAGCGCTAGGCTAAAATTTAACAGCTGTTGCATATTTTGGTCCCATGAAATCATTTCAAAGTAGATACAGTAGTAAGAAAAGCACCACCAAATAAAACACTATGTAGTAAACACAAAATTAAAGCACTGTTGAGAAAGGCAGATCAGCTTATCTTTTTATCATAGAAAAATTTGTGTTAACAGCATTTTCACTATGAAAACATCTGAACAAGCCTGAAACTCTTTACAGATTGACCTTAATACAGCAACACTATAGGAGACAAAATTTACTTTTATTTTTTTATTTCTTTAAATAAAGATAGCAAAAAGTGAAATTTTAATGCTACATTCGTTAATATTCATAAAATTTTTTTCAACTCAAGTTTAAATACTTTTGATTATATTAAAGAAAGTATAAAATACTGAATTCTACATTTTTAAACACTATTATTTTAGGAATCAGTCATCTCTTCATACTGCCACCATGTTTCCAATACTTCCACAGTGTCTTAAATATATCTCAAAAAAAATCTTGAATTCTGAAAAATAAGCAGAAAAAAACATAAATTGATGTAGTATGCCATCCAAATGGGGATGAGGTGATCTCTGACTCCTCTAGTGATTAGTGAAGCTGAGCATCTTTAACTTGTTGGACATTTATACAAGGGTGAGTCAAAAGTTATCTGCACTCCAGTTATATTAAAACTTCTATAAGTGCTACAGCCAGTGTAGAATTTATAATGGATAATTTTTGACTCACCCTCGTATGTCTCAGGAGAAATGTCTATTCAAGTCCTCTGACTGTTTTCTAATCAGGTTGTTTTTGTTCATTGTGAGAAGCGCCCTATGTTATAGGGCTTAGGCCCTTATATGATACGATTTTCTCCATAATTTATTCACATGGTTCCCTATTGGACATTTATGTCCCGGGGAATTGCTGGATCAAAAGGTATATGTATTTACAATTGATACATTACCACCTAATTGCTCAGAAGAGGTTATAGCAATTTACACCTCCACCAACTGCATTATATTCCATTATACTCTCAATGATCCTTCTGTACAACTTAAAGTTTTTTTTCTCACCTCTGAATTAATACTTCTAACTCTAAGTTATATTAACTAGAATTCAGGTAACAGATAAAGAATAAGATCTCATTTATTACATTAATAACTCTTAGAAATAATGCTGATTGCAATAAACATGCTAACAAAGCCTAGTTAAGGAAAACAGGCTTCTGAGAGTCTATGTGTCATTCAAATTTTACCTCTTAAGTAGGCTGGTACCACTTTTCAACACAGACATTAGTAATAAAACTTCTTGGGTTTTCCTTGGGGTCTTCCCAATTTGTTTTCCATTTCCTTCTTCAGTTTATTTGCCTTATATCTCTCAGCCATCACCACAAGATCCTCTGGGACACTCTGAAGCCATTAAATGCGTTATTAGGATTGAGATGATTCTTGTAATATAACAACTTTTCTACAAGATGCTGAAATGCCTCCAAATCTTCAGAGAATCTCTACAATTGATTATATGATACCTTCCAAACAGAATGGAATGTGTCCCTCTGCATATTCAACACCAAATCTTCAAGCTATGAAATCCAGCCTGGTCTTAAAAAAACCCCATCCGTAAGTACTCTGCCCTCCTGCTTGCGTGGCCCTTCAGGTGCTTCCCCGCACCTTTACCTGATGCCACTTTCTTGCCTCGAGGCCTGAGTATGTCACCTGCTTCCTCTACTCTCTCCAACCTCCACCCCACTGGGCTCTTCCTCAGCAGGTTCAGTGATGCTCACCACTATTAGATCAGGTTCCCCAGTTACATGAGGATGAGTCAAAAATTATCTGCACTCCAGTTATATTAAAACTTCTGTTGGCTGCACTGTTTTATCAGTGCTTTCTGTTCAGGGCTACTGTCTGCCCAGTCATTGCTGTGCAGGTGTGAACGTGTTACATCAGTTCATTTGTAAGTGTGGTGTGAGTAAAATTGGATGCCCTACTTGTGATTTGCATGAAAGAAGAGCAGCGTGCAGTGATTCGTTTTTTGTGGTCTGAGGCTGTACCTGACGCCATTATTTATTGGATACTTTGTGCGCAGTATGGAGAAAGAGTTTTGTTGCAAAGAAGTGTGTATGAATGGATAGAGAAGGTCAAGGAAGGTCGCACAAGTGTTAGCCATCAAGAAGAAGCCAGATGCCCATCCACGTCCACGGCTGATGACAACATTGAGCGTACACGTGAAATGATTCTGTTTTCTGGGATTCTCAAGGGCCAGTATTGGAACATTATTAGGAAAAAGGTTCAACAATCAACAGTGCTCGTTACAGTGAGATGCTTATTGAAGAGCTGAAGCCTAAGAGCATTGTGATCTTGCATGACAATGCACATCCGCACACTTCGGCCCACACTGTCGACACTCTGCAACAACTTCATTTCGAGGTGTTAAAGCATCCTCCCTATAGTCCTGATCTTGCTTCATTGGACTTTCCCCTGTTTGGTCCCCTGAAAGCAGCCCTACGAGGACGAAGATTCACTTCTGATGAAGACGTGAAGACAGTGCATTCAAGGCTCGCAGCTCAGCCTAAAACATTTTTTAATGAGGGAATACGAAAGCTTGTTCACATATAGACAAAGTGTATTGAAAAGCAAGGTGATTATGTCGAAAAATGATGTATTTGTTTTTTCTAAAAGTTAAGATAAATTCTACAGCCAGAGTGTGGATAATTTTTGACTCACCCTCATATATTATAGCACCTCATCTTTGCCATGCTACAGCCGTCATAACACACCTAATTATTTGTTTACTATCTGAATTTCCTGACAGGCAGTAAGCCCCAGTGCTTAGAATAAATGAAATTTGAACCTTAGAAAATAGAGTTGCATATCCTCACCTGATTAGCTCTTTCCAGAATATTAATTAATTCACTGGCAATCTTCCAATCATTTCTAGTGATAAGGGTAATAGATATCCCAGACCTCCTTCAAAGGGAAAAAAGTCAATGTAATTTGATTTATATAATTTATATTCATGATTCAGCTAGCAAAACAGAACAAAAACAGCAACAGCAAAATCTCAACTCTTAGGCTTCCCTGGTGGCATAGTGGTTAAGAATCTGCCTGCCAATGCAGGGGACATGGGTTCGATCCCTGGGCCGGGAAGATCCCACATGCCATGGAGCAACTAAGCCCGTGCGCCACGTCTACTGAGGCTGTGCTCTAGAGCCTGTGAGCCACAACTACTGAGCCCATGTGCCACAACTACTGAAGCCCACTTGCCTAGAGCCCATGCTCTGCAACAAGAGAAGCCACCACAATGAGAAGCCCATGCACCACAAAAGAGCAGCCCCCACTTGCCACAACTAGAGAAAGCCTGTGCACAGCAATGAACACCCAACGCAGCCAATAAATTAATTAATTTAAAAAATCTCAACTCGTTCATAAGCCCAACTATGTATGATGCATTAAGATTTAGCCATTCTGATAATGTGGTACATACATACAATGGAATACTACTCAGCCATGAAAAAGAATGAAATAATGCCGTCCGTAGCAACAAGGATGCCACTAGAGGTTATCATATTAAGTGAAGTAAGCCAGACAGACAAATAGCATATGATATCAATTATATGTGGAATCTAAAATATGACACAAATGAAATTATCTATGAAATAGAAATAGAATCATGGACATAGAGAACAGCCCTGTGGCTGTCAAGGGGGAGGGGGTTGGGGGAAGGATGGAGTGGCAGGTTGGGGTCAGCAGATGTAAGCTTTTATATATAGAATGGATAAACAAGATCCTACTGTACAACACAGGGAACTATATTCAATACCCTATGATAAACCATAATGGAAAAGAATATTAAAAAACAGAATGTATAACTGAATCACTTTGCTGTACAGCAGTAATTAACACAACACTGTAAGTCATCTACGCTTTGATTAAAAAAAAAATCTAGCCCCTCAAACAGTAATTCAGAACCTAATCTGTGGTTGTTTAAACAGCATGTTACAGGGATTTGATGATCATGTTCTCAGAGGGGACTCTGTGAGGAGAACGAGGAGGCGGGTTGGGTGGACCATGCTGACTTACCCTGCTCTCCCAGTGCGCCCTACTCGGTGCACATATTCTTCGATGTTCCGGGGAAAATCATAATTATAGACGTGAGTGACATCCTGGACATCAAGCCCACGAGATGCTAAATCAGTAGCAATCAGTATTCGCACTTTGCCTAAAGAGTAAAGCCAAAAGAATACAGACACATTGTGGTACAAACCAACCCAAGACACATCTGTCCCCTAATATTTGATCAGGTGAACTATTCTTGCTTTTAATATTAAAACTCTTAAAGACAGTGAAGATGGGAAGGGGTTACTTGGTCTTTTTTAATTGCTGGCAAGTTACAACACAACAGATACCACGGTTCAAATGGTCCATAAGCTATGGCAAAGATATATGCCTTTCAAGTAAATGAAGACAACATCCCCCACTGCAAATCACTGCCTCGATATCCAGGTTTTAAACATTAGCTTGAGATAGTTCTGAAAGTATGATTAATATTTAGAACAAGTATAGTTCTGGGATCTACAAGCCAAGGGCAGATCTTAGAAAAGGTACCATCACTCAGGCAAGCCCAGGCACTGGAGACTTATAAACTGCAATACTAATTGCATA
Organism: Hippopotamus amphibius kiboko; assembly: GCF_030028045.1. NCBI lineage: Eukaryota > Metazoa > Chordata > Mammalia > Artiodactyla > Hippopotamidae > Hippopotamus > Hippopotamus amphibius. The sequence goes on along the minus strand of NC_080191.1, from coordinate 81,345,412 downwards.
AACGTACCTGTTTTAAAGTTTTTTAATGCTCTCTCTCGATCACTCTGTTCTCTGTTGCCATGCAGAGACTCTACTGATATATGCTGGATACCCAGATCGCTAGATAAATGATCAGCCCTGAAGCAAAAAAAGTCAGGGGTCTAAGTGCTTATTCTACTACCACCATCAATTCATTACTGTTACTTCCACTGGCAAGAGTCTGAAGTAACATACACACAGTAAGACATACACCACCCCCCACCAAACAGCACCCCCCCCCCATTTGAAATGAGTATACAAATAGAAACAATGCTAAAACAAACCCATGACTGATGATTTGAATGTAAAAAATACACTCACACAGCTTTCCGGCTAACAAATATTATGACTTTATCTTTGGGAGACATGCTCTCAATGAAAGCTTGGATATGCGATCGTTTCTCGTCTTCTGTGGTGACAATTATATTTTGCTTCACAGTACTTACAGCCTAAATGATTCAGAGATCACAGTACATCAACATTAATGGGCAAATCCCATACATTGGCTGGAAATCCGTCTTATTTCTATCATTGGTTAAATGTTTTAATAAACTGCTAGCAGGAAAAACGGCAGGTCCTTGCAAAGTCACCTGTTCCTACCCAAGGATTTATGGCTCAGTCTTTCACTTTTTACCACTTAGTCATCCAAGCTAAGCTGGGAACTCCTGAACTGTGTTGAAAGCATCTGGTTACCATCGTAGGAAAAGGAAAAACCACGGTTTGAGGCCAAGCTTACAAAACTATCGCCATGACTGTGGATACAGCCTTTACAATGAAGGTGTTCGGCTGATGATACAAAGACTTTCTGTTCAATAAGTATTTTGAAAACTTAACGCAAAATTTCAAAATATCGCTTGTTACCATTTTATTGACCCAGAGGTGAAGCAGATTCTGAAGCACTTATCCTGTCTTTCATGAAATCCAATGAAATGAGCCTAGGGGCAATGACCTGTTATTAATTACCAGTGATTTAAATAAAAGGTCATTTTTCATCAACGATTAGTTGAAAGGCCAATCTCAATTATGAAGTGAAAGGCCAGAGAACTGTATAATGGCAAAACATTTCCATAATTAATAAGATATAAATAGTTATTAAAAACAAACTTACAACTAGATCCAAAGTACCAACATACACAATCATGGGCTCTTTCAAATAAGATTGTGCGAGTCTACGGACAGCATATGGCCACGTTGCACTGGAGATAAAACGTAATACACAAACATTCAAAATTTATTACAAAGCAAACATTACTAAGTTTCCCTAAGAATGCTATGAACCAAGTTACTCATGAAAGACAAACTTAGTACTTTTTAATGAGGCCGATTTCACAGAAAACGTGTGCTTCGCAATGAACTGCTCATTGAAGCTGCTAGATTAAACCTTTAAATAAATTTAGTAGGTTTGTAAACAAAAGGTGAAGGAGGGCTATACCTTTCTAATCTATGGAAAGGTAAAATGAATTCAGGCATTAGACTCATTTTCTCTTGGCCTTTATAAAAGGCAAAAAAAAAAAAAACAGTATTTTTCATACACTGTCAGCAGGCAAAACCAAGTGCTTATGCCAACTAAAAACATTTTAACTGTACTGATGGTTGGGTATGTAAATTCAGATGTTTCTTCAACCACATATTATGAAAGTAACCACCTTCTGTCCTTTCACACTAATTACAAAGATGTGAAGTTTAGTAAGAAAACAAAATGAATAGATTTAGCATATTTCCCCAATCATATACTCTTCTTTACCTCAGCTTTATCTTCGCCAAAACGTATTCTGTAATCGAATGTTTACCTTTAGGGACTTCCCTGGTGGTCCAGTGGTAAAGAATCCACCTCCCAACGCAGGGCACGTGGGTTCAATCCCTGGTAGGGGAACTAAGATCCCACATGCCGCAGGGCAACTAAGCCCGTGCACCGCAACTACTGAGCTCAGCTTGTGTGCCTCAACACGAGAGGCTGCATGCTGCAAACTACAGAGCCCATGCACTCTGGACCCCACGTGCCCTGGAGCCCGCACACCACAACTAGAGAGAAGTCCACGCACTGCAACGAAGATCCTGCTTGCTGCAACTAAGACCCGATGCAGCCTAACAAAAAAATAAATACTAAAAAAAGTTTACAGGTGATTACTTTTCCTAATCCGAGACCCCCTGTGAAACAGTCTCCCCTGCATTCATAGAAATCTTTTTTTCTTAAACATTTATTTATTTATTATTTAGGTTGTGCCAGGTCTTAGCTGCGGCAAGTGGGATTTAGTTCCCTGACCAGGGATTCAACCTGGGCCCCCTGCACTGGAAGTTCGGAGACTTAACCACTGGACTGCCAGGGAAGTCCCTAGAAATCTTATTTTTAATTCAAGAAACCCAATAGTCATTATTAAACTGTTACACTGAGTTGCTTTACTAAGTGATGACATCTTTCACCAAAGGATTTCAAAATACTTTTTTTAAAAAATATATTTATTTATTTATTTATTTTATATGCTGTGTTTGGTCTTTTTTTTTTTTTTTTTTCCTGTTGTGCACGGGCTTTCGTTTTAGTTGTGGTGAGCATGGGCTGGTCTTCGCTGTGGTGCACGGGCTCCTCATTGCCGTGGCTTCTCCCGTTGCGGAGCACGGGCTCTAGGTGCGTGGGCTTCAGTAGTTGCAGCACATGGGCTCAACAGTTGTGGCTCATGGGCTCCAAAGTGCAGGCTCAATAGTTGTGGCGCATGGGCTTAGTTGCTCTCTGGCATGTGGGATCTTCCCGGAGCAGGGATCGAACCCATGTCCCCCACATTGGCAGGCGGATTCTCAACCACTGCGCCACCTAGGAAGCCCTCAAAATACTTTTAAGTAAGGCTCTAAAACGAAATGGATTCGGTTCCACTGATGTCTGCTTTGCAGGCTAGCGAATTAGACATACACCTACCTTGTCATAACTGTCTGCCTGTCTGGGCGCACATCTAACAAAATCTTCATTATCTGGGGTTCAAACCCCATATCCAGCATCTTGTCAGCTTCATCTAATACCTGCATGAAAAATGGCTAGATCAGGTATGGAAGGTAGCAAATATGTATGCTCTGTCTTTATGAAGACTAAGGTAACTTTCTCATTTCCTGTAGTTGCAACACAGATTAATTTCAGTTTGCCAACTAACAGTTTATAAATGTATTTAGTGAAAAAACAATTTAAGTGTCTAAAATACTCATGTGGAATTCTTTTGTACTTACCTGCATTTTCTAATACTTATAAAACGCTAAAATAGAATGATCTTAAAATCCATATTTTCACAAACTAGAGGAAATGAGAAACATTCCTAGGATTTAAAACCATTATGAAATGCACAGCCATTCTAAATGGTTTGGTAAGAGTTGGGTTCTTCCTCCCAGGACCCCAAACCCCTGCTCCATGCTTACCAGGTAGGTTACGCTCCTCAGGTACACAAAGTTACTCATTTGTAGGTCGTGGAGTCTTCCGGGAGTGGCAATAATGATATCTACACCTTTCGATAAGTCTCTTATTTGTCCATCTCTATTGCCACCACCATATATACAAACACTTAAAAAAATAATACAGAAGTTCATGTTCAGGAGGGGAATATTCCATCACAATTCGAACTCCCAACCAACCTAAGCATTTTGGGTATAAAGTTAAAAGTACATAAATCAAAAGTCTCAGGTAGTACAGTATTGGCCCCTTTCTGAGAACCACCCACACCCACCAACCCACAGTGATGTGTCCCTCAAAAGCCATGTCTGTATCCTTCTTATCTGACCCCAGCACCTTGGCTACAGTCGGTCTGGATCAGGGGTAAGGTTGACCCACACTGAGCCAATCAGCTTCTCAGGATGTGTGAAAATTACGGGGAGGATGTTTAAAGCTACAAATGATTAAAATGCAGATGCAGGAATGGTCAGAGAAATGACTCACCTTTTAAGACCTTTATACGAATATTTACAGCACTCAGCTTCCACCTGCAAAGCTAATTCTCGAGTGGGGGTGAGGACTAACATGCCGGGCCCGTTCCTGGCTCTTTGGAGAGAAAACACGTTAGTAAAGCACCCAACTCAGATACATAGGACCTTCATTCAGTGCCTGCAATGAGGGAATTCCCTGGCAGTCCACTGGACAGAACGCTGAGCTTTCTTCTGCCGAGGGCCCGGGTTCAGTCCCTGGTCGGGGAACTAACATCCCACAAGCCGTGTGGCATGGCAAAAAAAAAAAAAAAGGCAGCAATGAATGTCAAAGTCACAAACAAGCACCATACAATCAAAAGTGGAGAAATAAAGAAAACCAGCCTAACAAAAAAATCCTAGGGCCCAGACACCAGCCTTTTCATTGAACATGGCCAGGGCTTTCCTGTGTCAGACATTCTCACAGAATCGTACTGGACGTGGTAATTTAAACAATTTGTTTCTGATGTTTCACTACTAAGACTTTCGGTGGATAGATACTACCTATTGCTTCCTGGAAATGTTTTGTCCACTTATATCCCACCAGCACAACACAAGTGTATTTCCCTGAGATTAGGCATAACCTTTGGACCAGTGCAATCGAAGAAACTTTCATTGCTTTCTTGGAATCCATATCTATCAAACCTCTAAAGAGAACCCAGATGTAGAAATTCTTACACAGGCTGTGAGTCAATATGAATAAATCCAGGCATTAAGTAGGACAATGTCTTCCCTGTTCCAGTCTGGGCTACTCCTATGAGATCTACTCCTTGGAGAATGATTGGCCATGCCTGTGACTGAAACAGAATGGTATTAAAATGAACAGTGCATTTCTTTCCGTCAAGTGTTCCTCCTCTCCAAAATGCTTGAGAAGCCCCAAACTTCTCAAGCATTTTGAGTGCTAGGCAGCAGTGGAGGTACTGGGGGTACCAGGGGATGCTCCCTGGTGTTATAACTTCTAATGGCCAGATTGGGGTGGGGGGCAGTCAGTGAAATGTTAGAACGAAAGAAAGCATACCTGAATTGGTGTTGGCTTGTGAAAACCTGCCTTTTGAAGGTTTCTCATAACTTCAGGGTAGCAGTGAAATGCGTCCTCAAAATCACAAGTAGGGTTGGGAAGAGGACGTTTCTTACCATCTTTCAAGTCATCACATGTTATATTATAATTTTCCTTCCTTAAAGGAAAAACAGAACAAGGATTAGTGGCTTTGGGCACTTTACTCCCCAGTCAAGAAATTTTCTCCAACATTAGTTCGCATCATATCTAGAAATTCAACTGCAACTGATTAGGATGAGACTGCTGGTTAAGTTACAGTAAAATATACTAAGAAATAGAAGCAAGCCTGTCTTTTTTTTTAACCAGAATAGTTTCAGAGAAGGAAAAAAATTACATTGTATGCATGAATGAGCCAATGAAAAGTTCATGGACAGGTTAAGAACAGAGCCTGAAAATTATATGCTTCATGAATCAAAGTCAGATTTGGCAAACACCTGAGAGTCTATAATGTTTCACACACATTGCCTTAATTAATCCTCAACAATACTTTGAAGTGGGAATTACTCTCATTTGACAGGTGATCTTTAGTTACTTGTCCACGGTCAGAGCCTTACCCAATCCTGCTCTGTCTGCTATATCACATTATCTTAGTTTTTTTTTTATTTTTTATTTTTTTTATTTTTTTGGGGGTACACCAGGTTCAATCATCTGTTTTTATACACATATCCCCGTATTCCCTCCCTTCCTTGTATCTTAGTTTTTTATAACAGATATTAATAGAAAAAGTGTTGCCATTACGGCCTTTAATTCCAGATAATAGGACTTCCCTGATGACACAGTGGGTTCTTTGTTTGCTTATAAATTTATTTATTTACTTATCGGCTGTGTTGGGTCTTCGTTGCTGCGCATGGGCTTTAGTTGCGATAAGCAGGGGTTACTCTTCATAGCAGTGCGCGGTCTCCTCACTGCGGTAGCTTCTCTTGTTGCAGAGCACAAGCTCTAGGTGCATGGGCTTCAGTAGTTGTGGCATGTGGGCTCAATAGTTGTGGCTCGCAGCACCGAGAGCACAGGTTCAGTAGTTGTGACGCAAGGGCCTAGCTGCTCTGTGGCATGTGGGATCTTCCCAGACCAGGGCTCGAACTCGTGTCCTCTGCATTGGCAAGTGGATTCTTAACCACTGGGCCACCAGGGAAGTCCCAGCACAGTGGTTAAGATCTGCCTGCCAATGCAGGGGACATGGGTTCGATCTGTGGTCAGGGAAGATTCCACATGTCATGGAGCAACTAAGCCCATGTGCCGCAAATACTGAGCCTACATGCCACAACCACTGAAGCCCGCAAGCCTAGAGCCTGTGCTCCATAACAAAAGAAGCCACCGCACTGAGAAGCCTGTACACCACAATGAAGAGTAGCCCCCACTCACTACAACTAGAGAAAGCCTGTGTGTAGCAATGAAGACACAACACAGCCAAAAAAAAAAAAAAAAAAAAAAAAAAAAATCCAGATAATAAGGACTGAAGAGTAAGAAATTTTCTAATATTTAGATATCAGATCAATTTCTTATGACTTTAAACAGATGTAAAAATAATTCTTGAAAACTGCTTATACAGCAGGCACTAACCACGTCTCTTTAAATTTAAAATTTTAAATTCAGTTCCTCAATTATACTAGATATATTTTAAGAGTTTAATAGCCATATATGGATAGTAACTATTCTAGACACAAATGTAGCTCATTTCCCATCTTTGCCAAAAGTTTTACTGGTTAGCAATGCTCTAATATATATGAAGTAGGGTGCAACCAAGTTTTCTTTTGAGCAGGAAGCTACAGTTTCAAATGCAATCATCTCCAATCTTTCCCTGAGTTAATTTACTAACATAACTCTACAAATACTCACTAAAAAGTAGTAAAACTACCCACCTCCAATTGTCTACTTGGTCTTGTGACATTGAACTTGTTGTTTCTGACTCCACATAAAAGTTTTTCTTAATCGGAGGTAAACCTGAGACAAAAACCAAAATTTAAACTTCAATGATTAATGAGAATTTACATTTCATTCACATTCTTTCAAAGCAACAGAAATCAACTAAAATCTGTATCAAGTTCACCTTGCACAGATACAGTTTTAGACAGTTGTTTTACACTTTGCCAGCAAGGCTTATGCCAGCCTCTAAGAGACCTCCGTTTTTGGTTTGTCTTTCAATTACATGTCACCCAAGAAAGAGATCTTTAATAATTAAATATAAAATAAAAGAAACCATGCTTCACAAGACACACAGGCATCACAACTGATGAATCTTCTCTGATAGTAAACTCACTTTCGTTTCTTTGAAGGTCCATCCCATTGCTGTTAGGAATAAAATATTTATTCTTATTCTATCCTCTGAAGCTACTTTGTTTTATTTTTTAAATGCTTATCACACTTCCACCAAACTTAAATCCTTTTTCTGCCCCCCATTCCTATCCCAAATCTCCCAACACATGTTGTTGTGATGGCACTGGACAGGCTGACCACCGCAGTAGAATTAATCCTTGTTAATATTTGTCACATGGTAGTGTTCACTGTTTAACATTAAATAAATGATGTTATCTCACTGCCTCATTCTGATCAAATCAACTCCTGAATTTACTCTGAAGTTCAGTGAATAATGTAGAACATTATACTCCATAAATAATTCCAAGCGAGAATTTAAAAAACCCATTTCTTCAAGAACTATATGATCTCATTAAATGTTTTTCCCTTTTTTATTTTGCCCTTCTTGGCCAGGACACTCCCAAAATCAGTTTTTGCTCAGTCACAGAAAAATGTTAATTCGTGGTTGGCATGTTTACTTACTTCATTTCCCTTCCAGCCCAATTTTCTATTTTTATTAAACTTGTGCAGCAAGTTACCTCAAATAAGACAAGGTATAAATAAGCTTTAACTTTCCATTTATAACATAAATCACAACACAGACACAGAAATATCATGTCTTAGGGACTAACTGCAGCATTTCAAATTCTACTGTCATTTTGCATATAGATTTCATTAATAAGAGCAACACGTTTTATAGAGGCTAAAAACCTCAATAAGAGGAACAACAATAACACACGAAAATTCTGGGATCCAGCACTAACCTGCCCACTTCTTTTCACTCCATTTCAAAATATTTTCTCGGAACTTATCCCAATCAACCAGTTTATGATTTCCTGAAACATCTTTCCTTGCATCTTTTCCATTCGAAGGTTGGACAGCAGCAACATCTGTTAAAAATATTCCAAATTAGTTTCCAAGCAAATCCTACCAGCATAAAATCCAAAACCATTTTACTATTTTTTATTTTAATAACCTAACAATAATAATGCTTGAAACATAAAATTTAGGAATTTGGTACAACAGTGCCATGACAATTCTGGTCACGGTTTGTCAGTAATCTACTTCAGATTTCTGCAATGCCAAAAAAAAAAAAAAAGTTATTGGAGAAGTTAAAAAGCATGAGCGCCTAGTGTCTGCTAATAAATAATGCATCACTTAATCTGTACAACAATACTGTGCGGCAGATGTTACTCCAGGTAAACAGAAGAAACAGTGTCTTAGAAGCTTTTTAGAGGTTCTTTCCTGAGAAACAATAAGAGGCAAGCTGCCAACGGAACCCAAGACTCCTCCTTGCTGCTTCTGGAAATGGTTCATTAATGGCTTTTTCTGCAGTCCAAGTAGATCTGAGATTTTTTAAAATATCAAATAATTAGGCAGTTTTCAAAGTCAGTCACGTTACAGAGAAGTGACCATAGACAGGAGGCCAGGACTAATCCTTGCTATACCATCAATAGGGAAGTGTATTAAAAGATTATTTTATTTTCAGTCAAAAGAAAAACTGCTAGGCCTAACCAAAGATATTAAGTGTTTTAGTTTGAGTAGAAGTATTCTGGATTTCATAGAAAAAAATTCTATAAGAGATTAGATTTAATGATGGCAAGCCAAAGCTTTCTTATTAGGAAAAGCAGCTATAATATGTCTTATAACACTGAATAAAACATTTAAAATTTTATAAGGCTTTAGTGAGCAAAAAGACTTACTAAGTTTGGGTTCTGTTTTGCAGTCTTCTTGTTTTTTAACAAGATTATCTATCAGTGTTTTCGCTTTGTTCTGCATTGCCTTGGTGCCAAAAATTCTCACTTCCGCTTCAGGGTACCCTTTTATTATCTAGATACAAGGTGGGAAATAGATGAGACAAGTCCTTTTATCATTCCCCTTGCACTCAACCTCAAATAGTATAAAAGTGTAAAGTAAATATAGGCTTGCCATCAATCAGCCTCTAAGATATAATGAATGGACTACAGCTAAGGTGAGTACTTAAAAAGAAGTATGAAGAACTTTGGCAACTTATCTCAATGACCACAGTGTGTTAATAACGGAACAGAAATTAGAGTTAGGAATGAACCATAGTTCATCCTCTTTAAGGATTTAAGAACACAGATAATGTACCTGTATTTTGGTGTATGTTGAGCTCTGGATCTCTTTTATTTTTGACCCACCATGACCTGTTTTTAAAAATAAAGGAATTTTTTTTTTTAAAGATTGAAATCAATTACAGGGAACCTACTACCTAGTTTGCTCAAAGAACCTTCTCTAGTTCTTCCCAAATCATCCAAACAAAGGCTCCTGGGGTCCAGTAATCACTTTCAGTTTGGAAAAAGGGAAGCAGGAGCCTTCTATTCCAAATTCTGCTGGGTGGTAGGAGGTTCCTTTCCCACGGGTAGATACTAAGGATTCATCAGCAGCTCAAGGAAAGACTAATTGGATCCAAAGCGTTGGTAAGAACGTGAAGAAATTGGAATTCTTACACACAACTCAGTCAAAAAATTACAATTAAAAAATGGTCAAAGGTCTTTGAATAGGCCTTTCTTTGAAGACATATTTATGAGCAACAAGTGTATATGAAAAGATGCATGAAATCATCAGAAATATGCAAACCAAAACCACGAGATATCACCTGTTAGAATGGCTCTCATCAAAAAGACAAGGGGTAACAAGCTGGCGAGGATGTGGAGAAAGGGAACCCTTCTACACTGTGGGTGGGACTGTAAATTGGTGCAGCCACTATGGAAACAGTATGCAGATGCCCTTAAAAACTAAAAACAGAACTACCATATGATCCAGCAATCCCACTTCTGGGAACTTACGCACAAGAATTGAAACTAGGATCTCAGAATGATATCTGAATTCCCATATTCATTTCATCATGATTCACAGTAACTAAGAGGCAGAAATCACCTAAATATCTGTCAACAGATGACTGGAGGAAGAAAACGTGGCATATGCATACAATGCAAGTTTTCAGCCTTAAAAGGAAATCCTGCCATTTGTGACAACACAGAATAACCCTGAGGACATTACACTAAGCGAAATGAGCCGATCACAAAAATACTGTAGATTCCACTTCCACGAGTTGTCTAATGTATCAAACTTTTATAGAAACAAAGCAGAATGGTGGCTGCCAGGGATGGGGGAAAGGGGAAATGAGTTATTGATAGGTAGATTTAGTCGTGCAAGATGAAAACCTTCTACAGATCTACTATACAACGATGTTCCCACAGTCAACAACACTGTCAATGTATGTTGTTTACCACAATTTTAAAAGGGGGGGCAAACCTTAATTCCGATCATTTCTAAATGCTTTTCAAAAATGGATTTGTAAGACTCACGATATACTACGAAAAAAGGCCCTCTTTCCAGCAGCATCAGAAAGGTATCACGGTATCAGAAAGGTATCACGGCATCAGAAAGGTCCGGGGTGGGGGGGACCCGACGGGGGGGGGGGGGGACCCGACCCTGCTCAGTGGCCACTGATTGCAGGCGAGGCAGGCAGGGAGGGGATGCCGCAGGCCCCGCCCCCACCCACCCCACCCCGGCCCTCCGCTCTCACCGATCACCGTGCCCACCCAGTCGTTCTTCAGCCCGAAGGAGAGGGGTGGCTCCCAGAAACCAGCGCCCACGGGCTGCTGGAGGCCAGAGGGGCCCCTCCAGCAGCCACGTCCGCCGGCCCTCTGGCCTCTGCGACCGCCTTGGCTCGGCTCCTCCACCCGCCTGCTTTCCGGAGACCGAGGCAACGCCGCGCCCCGCTGGGAAGCAACGATCCAGAAGGAGGCGTTGGAGCCGGCTTCCGGCTGAGACATGGCTCCGAACAGGATTCCGCGTGTCCTCTGCCTTCCGGCAGGCCCTACACACACTCGAGGTGCCGTCGAAGGCTGGTCTACAAGAGCAGCCACGCAGCCACTGCTCCAGGCGCCCGAGCGCTGCCGCCCCGCCCAGGCCACCGCCCATTGGCGGACACGACGCTGCGTGCGAGGCTGGACCAATGGGGTGACTCTGCCCTGCACTCCCTCCATCCTACAAGAGCGCATGGGCGAGTCCCTGCGCGGGCCTGGTCCTTACCTGGTGGGGGCTGCGGAGGGGTCTTTTGCGCTTTTCCCGCTACACACCCCCCGCCGCCCTCCCCCACTCCGCTCCCCACCTGTCAGGGTCTCGGAAACAGCAGCTACGTGTCACAACAGAACCCGATACATACATTAAAAATTTGAAATAAAAGGTTGGCAATAGCATTCACCATTGCTATGTGAGCAACACTTTGATATAGTTAAGCCTATGTGAGGTTTTAATATGGTGGCTGTCACACTTGGAAAAGATACATGCACCCCTCCAAGGTTCATAGCAGCACTATTTGCAATAGTCAAGACGTGGAAGCAACCTAAATGTTCATCTACAGGTGGATGGATAAAGAAGATGTGGTATGTATACATAATGAAATACTGTTAAGCCATAAAAAGAAAAATGAAATGCATGAATGGACCTAGAGATTATCACACTAAGTGAAGCCAGAAAAAGATAAATATCATATAGTATCACTTACATGTGGAATCTAAAAAAGTGATACAAATGAACTTATTTACAAAACAGAAATAGGCTCACAGACATAGAAAACAACCTTATAGTTACCAAAGGGGAAGCAGGAGGAGGGATAAATTAGGAATTTGGGATTAAAATATACACACTACCACATGTAAAATAGATAACCAACAACAAACTACTGTATAGTACAGGGAATTATACTCTATATTTTGTAATAACAGATAAGGGAAAAGCATCTGAAAAAAAAGATATATGTGTATATATAACTGAATCACTTTGCTGTACACCTGAAACTAACACAACATTGTAAATCAACTATACTTTAAAAAAAATACAAAATTTAAAAATAAGATAAAATGTTGGATGTAATCCACAAAATTTAGTAACCAACAGGTTAAAAATCTGGCACCCAACAGATACTGCTTCAAGCCTTCACAGAACACTTGACCTGAATGTTTGCTGTAATTTAGGGGCTACCGAAATAAATTGAATAAATGCCTGAAGCACTCCCATTTTTGCAGACTGGCTCTGTGGCTGGACATATTATTCCAGGGGTGCAATCCAGATGGGAGTGCCCCTACTTTTATTAGGATCTTCAAATTGTCTGAAGAAATTTCTGTTTGATCATCTGTTAATCAAACATAGTAGACATCTATTATAATGCTAGGTACTGTGGTTTGTGTCCAGGATTGGAAAAAAAAAAAGTACTACTCATGGTCCATCCTGGGTTGAATGGGTTAATGTAGAATTAACTATAACTCTGAATGCAATAAGCCCTGGACTAATAGGATTACAATGTTATTGCAGCACCCAGGGAACACAAAGATTAATGTTTTATGTATTTAATCTCCTTTCTCTAGTCCTTATTCTGAAATGGGTTGTATTAATGATCTTTAGAAAGAAGTCTTGTTGGATTAGATTTGCTAACATTTTATTGAGGATATTTGCATCTATGTACCTTTAATAGTTCTGTATGTTTCTTGCAATGTCTTTTTTTGGTTTTGGTATTAGGGCCATGCTGGCCTCATGGAATGAGTTAGGAAGTTTTCTTTCCTTTGGTATTTTCTGGAAGATATTGTAGAAAGTTGGTATAATTTCTTTCTTAAATGTGTGTTAGAATTCACCAGTGAACACATCTGGACCTGGTGCTTTCTATTTTACAAGCTGTTAATTGTTGATTTAATTTATTTAATAAATGTAGGCCTATTCAATTTGTCTATTTCTTCTTATGTGAGTTTTGCCAGGTTGTGTCTTTCAAGGAATTGGTCCATTTCACCTAATTTATCAAACTTGTCGAGATAGACTTGTTCATAATATTCCTTTATTATCTTTTAAAAGTCCATGGGATCTGTAGTGATGTCCCATTTTTCATGTCTGATATTAGTAATTTGTATCTTCTCCCTTTTTTTTCTTAGTTTAGCCTGGCTAAAGGTTTGCTGATTTTATTGATTTTTTTTGCAAAGAACCAGGTTTGGTTTCATTAACTTTCTCTATTGATTTCTTGTTTTCAATTTCATTGATTTCTGCTCTAAAGTTTTTATTATTCCTTTTCTTTTGCTGACTTTGGATTTAATTTGCTCCTTTTTTTCTAATTTCCTAAGGTGGAGACTTAGATGACTGATTCTAGATTCTTCTTTTTTTCTAATACATGCATTCAAGGCTGTATATCAATACTAAGCAGTTTCCACTGTATCCCACAAATGTTAGGTTGTGTTTTCATTTTCATTTAGTTCAAACTATTGTTATAAAACGAAACTTGGGCCCACTCACCTGCCACACAGCAAAGCCAATCTACTGACACCAGGTTATGGTGAAGGAAATTACAGTGTCTGTGGGGCACCAAGAGAACAGGCAGCTCACACTCAAAAGAACTGAACTCCTCGATGACTTTCAGGGCAGAGTTTTTAAAGGCAATATTTGGGGTGAGGGGTGAAGCTTATGGAATTTCTGGTGGGTGGTGAGGTAATAGGTTGTTTTGGGAATCTTACTCACAACCTTGTTGTTCCAACCAGTCCAGGATCTATAGGGGTTCAGTGTATGATCATCAACCTCCACCTGGGTGGGGGACTTGGTTTCTGCATAACAACTCAACGATATGTTTCACACTGTTATGTATATCCCTTGAGGAGGAACTACAACTGTTTTATGGCTGAACAAGTGCTCAGGCTATCTTGCTTAACTATTGGTTTGGGTCTTGCTTAACCAAGGTCCTGGTTCCTTCTCGAGGAACATAACAATACACCTTTGAGTTCATCTGGAGGGATTAAAGCTGCCACCCAGGTGGAGGAAGATAACTCCAGGATGAGCACAAGATTCCTGGAACACCACCCTGCTACCTTACCACCAACCAATCAGAAGAAAGTCACATACCCTGCAATCCTCACTCCAAACTTTGTCTTTAAAATCTTTCCCCAAAACCATGGGGGGAGTTCGGTTGTTTTGAGCACAAAGCCACCCATTCTCCTTGCTTGGCCTTTGCAATAAACCTTTCTTTGCCCCAAACTGACATTTTGGTTTTTTGGCCTCACTGTGCGTTGGGCACGCAAACTTGGGTTTGGCAACTTATGTATGTCTTTATATTTAAAATAGGCTTCTTGTAGACAACATATTGTTGGGTCTTGTTTCTTGATTCACTCTGACAGTCTCTGACTTTCACATGTTATACTTTGACCATTAACATTAAAGTGATTACAGGAATAGTTGGTTAATATCTGCCGTATTTGTTACTGTTTTCTCTTTGTTGCCCCTGTTCTTTTTATTTATTTATTTATTTATTTATTTTATTGGCTGTGTTGGGTCTTCGTTGCTGCATACAGGCTTTCTCTAGTTGCGGCAAGTGGGGGCTACTCTTCATTGTGGTGCACGGGCTTCTCATTGCGGTGGCCTCTCTTGTTGCAGAGCACAGGCTCTAGGCACGTGGGCTTCAGTAGTTGTGGCACATGGGCTCAATAGTTGTGGCTCACGGGCTCTAGAGTGCAGGCTCAATAGTTGCGGCGCATGGGCTTAGTTGCTCCGCGGCATGTGGTACCTTCCTGGGGCAGGGATCGAACCCGTGTCCCCTGCATTGGCAGGTGGATTCTTACCCACTGTGCCACCTAGGAAGTCCCAGTTGCCCCTGTTCTTTACTCCTGCTTTTCTTTCACTCTTTTCAAACTTTTGTGGTTTTAATTGTGCAAGTTGATTCTATTTCCACTCCTACCTTAGCATAATAATTATCTTGTTTATTCTTTGAGTTGTTTTATTATTGAGTTTTAAGCATTCATTGTATATTTGTATACAAATCCTTTATTAGAAATGTGTTTTGCAGATAGTTTCTTCAAGTCTGTGGCTTGTCTTTTCATTCTTTTAATGGTGTCTTTCACAAAGCGATTTTTTTTTTAACTTTTTAAAATTAAAAAAAATATATTTTTGACCATGCCACGTGGCTTGCGGGATCTTAGTTCCCTGACCAGGGATCAAACCTGGGCCTCAGCAGTGAGAGCACCAAGGCCTAACCACTGGACTGCCAGGGAATTCCCAGTTTTTAACTTTGATTAATTATTAGCCTACTTTCTGAAGGATTTCCTTCACTTTATTTTGCTATATAAGGATGAATTCTACCAAACATTTAAAGAAGAAATTAAAATCTCTTCCAGAAAGCAGAAGAAGGGGGAATACTTCCTAAATTTTTCTCTGAGGCCAAAATCACCCTTACACCAATAGTGAACACTAAGGTGAACTATAGACTTTAAGTGGTAGTGATGTGCAGATGTGTGTTCATTGTAATAACAAATGCAAATGGTGAGGGATCTTGACAGTGAGGAGGTCCTGTGTTGGGGGTGGGTGATGGGGGATAATGAGGAGTATATGGGAAGCCTCTGAACTTTCAGCTCAATTTTGCTGTGCACTTAAAACTGCTCTGTAAAGTCTATTTCTTTAAGTGGAGAGGTGGTGAAGAAAGGCACATCTAAGATGCTAATTCCAGGTAATATGAATCCTTGTACTTTTCTTGTACTTGTATTTTATTTTATTTTATTATTTTTAATAAATTTATTTATTTATTTATTGGCTGTGTTAGGTCTTCGTTGCTGCATATGAGCTTTCTCTAGTTGCAGTGAGCGGGGGCTACTCTTTGTTGTGGTGCACAGGCTTCTCATTGCTGTGGCCTCTCTTGCTGCAGAGCGCAGGCTCTAGGCACGTGGGCTTCAGTAGTTGCAGCACATAGGCTCAATAGTTGTGGCTCACGGGCTCTAAAGTGCAGGCTCAATAGTTGTGGCACACGGGCTTATTTGCTCTGTGGCTCGTGGTATCTTCCTGGGGCAGGGCTGGAACCCGTGTCCCCTGCATTGGCAGGTGGATTCTTAACCACTGCGCCACCTAGGAAGCCCCAATTATCCTTGTATTTTAAATTATTCATAAAATAGAGCAAAATGCATCCCCACCCCATCTGTGACACGAAGCCTTTTGCAATAACCAACCAACTTCTCTGTTTGTAACTTGTCTTTTGACTTCATAAGACATAGGTGGGGCAGAGGGGAATTTTTTTTCCCAATTAAAAGAAGTTTTAATTCTAATTTAGTAAAAACTATTACTGTGCTTTTATGGTGACAGCTTTTGGAACCATGTTCAAGAATTTTCACTTACCCTCAAATTATATAAACATTGATCTATCTATTCTTCCAGCACTGCATTTTTTTTTATAATTTTTATTTTGTATTGGAGTATAGTTGATTTACAATGTTGTGTTAGTTTCAGGTGTACAGCAAAGTGATTCAGATATATATGTATAAATATTGTTTTTCAGATTCTTTCCCCATATAGGTTATTACAGAGTATTGAGCAGAGTTCCCTGTGCTATGCAGCAGGTCCTTGTTGATTATTTTATATACAGCAGTGTGTATATGTTAATCCCAACTTCCTAATTTATCCCTCTCCCCTACCTTTCCCCTTTGGTAAACATAAGTTTGTTTTCTAAGTCTGTGAGTCTGTTTCTGTTTTGTAAATAAGTATATACACACATATACATACTTTCTCTGGGCATATATCTGGAGCAAACCATACTTTGAAAAGATACATGCACCCCAATGCTCATGGCAGCACTATTTACAATAGCCGAAACATGAAAACAACCTAAATGTCCACATGAATGGATAAAGATGTGGTATAAACAATGGAATATTACTCAGTCATAAAAAAGAATGAAATAATGCCATTCGTAGCAACATGGATAGACTTAGAGATTAGCATATTAAGTGAAGTAAGCCAGAGAGAGAAAGACAAATATCGTCTGATATCACTTATCACACAATAGATGTGGAATCTAAAAAATTATACAAATGAACTTGTTTACAAAACAGAAACAGACTCCAGCACTACTTTTTAAAGAGGCAAAATGTTTACACTCTTCCTGGAAAAAACCTTATATGTATATCAGATAGGCATCCACATTTATTTTCAAAATGTCCCAGCACTGTTTTGAAATAACAGTTTGATTATATGTCATATACACACACATACACATTTCTGTATTTCTGTGCTTCCTATTCTATTCCACGAGGGCAAGAACACTGACATGAACTTGTATTTTCAAAGGATGCCTTTGGCTGCTATATAGAGAATATACTTTAAGAGGGAAAAGTTTGTTTTTTTAAATTAATTATTAATTAGTTAATTAAGTTGCTCCTGGTCTTAGTTGCAGCTCACTGGTTCCTTAGTTGTGGCATGCAAACTGTTAGTTGCGGCATGAATGTGGGATCTAGTTCCCTGACCAGGCCCAGGCCCCCTGCATTGGGAGCATGGAGTCTTAACCACTAAACCACCAGGGAAGTCCCTAAGGGGGAAAAGATTTTGATCTGATGGGAAAGTTGTAACTTAAGCATCTGTAAGGCTACAAGGAAGCTATTACAGAGGCAAAGGATGGTAATGGTGCTGACTGGTTTCTTAGCAGTGGAGGTCTTGAGAGGCAGTCCCATTTGAGATTCGTTTTGAAAGTAGAGCTGACAGGATTTGTTTATAGGTGTGAAATGAGACAGAAAGGGAGGAGTCGAGCTGGTGAAATGTGGTGGCCTTTACTGGACAAGAGAAAACTAGGGAAGGGCAAATGTGGCGAGCAGGTAAAACGAGAAATATCTGTTACAGTGCAGGTGCCACGTAGAGAGTTGGATATATTAAACGTTTTAATTCCCTATGATTCTCTATAGTTTGATACGAATAAAGTTGCAAAAGAACAAAAGCAATCTCTAAAGAGAATAAAATGTGTTTGTGATCGTGGCACTAGTAATTCCACATCTGGGGTTCTTCCATTTCTAATGGAAATATCCATAACATGCAAAGAGGCTGACCTGGTTCCTGTGGACTAAGAGGACACCAGTAGGTGGAAAGCCCTGGGGCACTGGAAGAACACTCTCTGGGGCGGGTCCTGCGGGCCCTCACCGCCAGGGGCGGGGCGGGAGCGCTGAGCTGCCCTTCATGAAGCCTGGGTACCAAGCTCTGCTGAGGTCATCTGCCCACAGCAGGAGCGCCCTCCGCGAGTCCCGGCCGCCCGCGCCCAGGTCTGACCCGACACTGCGCGGGGGGTTGGTGCGACCCAGAGAGCGGCCCAAGCCCTGGGCCAAAAAGCCTAGGCGTCTCCCGACGGCTTCCCCGGGCTCCGAAGGGCTGTGGCGTCCAGCGTCTACCAGAACACTGAGGGGACCTCGCCCCAGGAGGAGAAGGAAGCTAGGATTTACCTGTATTCAGGGGAGAGGCACGCACCGACCTTCCCATTCTTCTGGACTGGTTCCAAGGAGAGCACCTGCAAACCCAGTGGTCTTTGACCCTCTGACAGAGCAGGTGGAAAAGATCCTAGGTGAGTGCTTGGCTGGGGCAAGCTCCTCCTCCTCGCTCACGCCAAAAAGTCCTGTGTGTTGGGCTCACAGAGTCTCTAAGAGCAGTGGAATGAAGGGGGTTTCTTTACAAATGTCCTTGTAAACAAACTTACACCAATAAATATAACCACCTTCTCCCCTCATGACAGCAACCAAAACTATGAACCAAAGCCAGGGCGCCTGCCATTTGCACAGAATCTATGAGGGTGAATCAAAAATTATCTGCACTCAGGTTACATTAAAATTTCTGTTGGCTGCATTGTCTTTTCAGGGCTTTCTGTTCAAGGCTACTGTCACTCAGGTCACTGCTGTGCAGGTGTGAATGTGTTACATCGGTTCATTTGTAACTGCGGTGCGAGCAAAAATGAATGCCCCACTTGTGATTTGCATGAAAGAAGAGCAGCGTGCAGTGATTCGTTCTTTGTGGTCTGAGGGTGTACCTGGTGCTGTTATTTATCAAAAACTTTGTGCACAGTATGGAGAAAGTGTTTTGTCATGAAGAAATGTGTATGAATGGATAAAGTTCAAGGAAGGTCGCACAAGTGTTAGCCATCAAGAAGGCACCAGATTCACTTCTGATGAAGTGAAGACAGCAGTGCATTCATGGCTCACAGCTAAGTCTATAAAAAACATTTTTCAGTGAGGGAATATGAAAGCTTGTTGACAGATGGACAAAGTGTATTGAAAAGCAAGATTATGTCAAAAAATGATGTATTTGTCTTTTCTAAAAGTTAATTAAAATAAATTCTACAGCCAGGGTGTGGATAATTTTTGACTCACCCTCGTAAATGTGATGGGTCTAAGCACTGGTGAAATGTAAACAGGAAGAGAAAGTGACAGTAGCTGCCCTATTATAAGGAGAAGGAAGGCAGAAAGGAAGTTGCCAAGGAGAGCATCTCTCTCCCACCCAAGGAAGCAGCCAGGCCACCACTTCCCAAACCTATCTGATCAGATGATACAGAATGTTAGTAAATTACTATGCAAAGACTAAGCAGTTCCTTGGTAAGAATAATTTCAAGAAATTTTGAATTAAAAAATGTAATCAGGCCACATCACCCCAAGATTTCTCAGGGCCTTTTACATGTCCCTGTGCCTTGTAACTCTAAGAGGGTGAACAGTGTCCGAAGTGCTTCCCAAACGTGTTTTGCCATGAAATCTTTTATTCACAGATTATGTAAGAAATTGCAAAATCTTCCCTAGATCAATATTTCATTTTTAAACCTCATGTGTTCAAGATGTTATATTATCCCACAAAAGTGAAAAGAACATATCTGGACATAGAAAGAGGCAAACCTCTTTAAGGTGGAAGCATTTGTGTTCTTGTTCACCGATCTCTCCCCTGCTCTTGTTCCTTTAAAACACATTCCCCTTTATACATCCATCCATCATGAACTCACCTTCTGCCTCAGCCTCACACTCCAGTGGCCAGGGAAGGAAGTAGCCTCTAATCATGTGTCATGGGTTGAATTGTGCGTTCCCCCAACCCCCCACCCCAATTCATGTGTTGGAATCCTAATCCCAAACAATTCAGTCTGTGACTTTATATGGACACAGGGTCTTTACACAGGTAATCAAGTTGCAGTGAAGTTGGGGAGGGGTGTCTGACCAATGTCCTTGTGAGAAGGGGAAACTAGGATACAGGTCTGCCTGGAGGAAAGACCACATGAAGAGACACACGGAGAAGATGGTTACCTACAAGCCAGGGAGGGAGGCCTAGGACAGAACCCTCCCTCACAGCCCTCAAAGGAACCAACCTATGACCCTGGACTATTAGCCTCTGGACTGTGAGGGAATAAAGGTCTGTGGTTTGTAGTTCTTTGTTACAGCAGCCCTCACAGACGCATGCATGACCTCCACAATCAGCTTTCACCCTGTGTGTGCATGTATTCATCAAATACTCAGTGAGAACATACTAACTTCCAGGACCGTCGTAGGTGCTGGAGACACAGTGGTGAACAAGGCAGACACCGT
This sequence comes from Hippopotamus amphibius kiboko, assembly GCF_030028045.1. Taxonomy (NCBI): domain Eukaryota; kingdom Metazoa; phylum Chordata; class Mammalia; order Artiodactyla; family Hippopotamidae; genus Hippopotamus; species Hippopotamus amphibius. Next base: position 81,324,760 of record NC_080191.1, on the reverse strand, counting down.
CCCCGCCATCACAGACCTTACAGTCTACTGAGGGACACGGTGTGAAATCAAATAGTCGCTTGAATGCAGAGTCACAGACCATGAAAACACCTGAAAAGAGGCAAAGAAGATACTAAATCCTTCACACAGACAGAAGCCTGACCTAGGCTGGGGTGTGGAGAAAGCCTTCTTGAGGAAGTGACAGAAGAGCCAAGACATGAGGATTGGTAGGAATCCCTAAGGTGAAAAGAGGATGTGAAAGCTCTTCCCACCAGAGGGAGCCACAGGGACTGAAAAACAGGCTTTTAGACAAAAAGGAAAAACAGGTGATGAAGCTGGTCACACACGTTACAAAAAGCTGGATTCTCCAGGAAGAAACAGACTCTAAATTCTTTCTAATATCATGTTTTTCAAATGTATTAACAAAACTAACAGAAGGAAAAGAGGAATAGAAAAAAATTTACCATCATAACGACAGATTTTTATTACATTGTTCTCAGTAACTGATAGACCAATAGGCCAAAAATCAGTAAGGACATAGAAGATTTGGTAAAGAAGACACTTGATCTAATGAGGACTAATAGGCACACAATTGTCCCTTGGTATCAGCAGGGGATTGGTTCCAGGACCCTAAAGCACACCCACATCCATGGATGCTTAAGTCCCTTACATAAAATGGTATAGTATTTGCATAGAGCCTATGCACATCTTCCCATGTACTTAAAATCCCCTCTAGATTACTTATAATATCTAATACAATGTAAATAGTTTCTGGGGAGTGGCAAATTCAACTTTTTTCTTTTGGGGACTTTCTGGAATTTGTTTTTCAAATATTTTTGATCCAAGGTTGATTGAATTCATGGATGCACAACCTGCACATACAAGAGGGCTGAATGAGTATAGACTACTACAACCAAACACTCCAAAATACACAATCTTTTCAAGCTCACAGAGAACACTACGTACTAAGGCAGAAAGCAAGACTTGAAAAATTTCCAAAAAATAGTGTTAAGCAGACCACCATCTCAGATCACACTGTGATTAAGTTAGAGGTCAACACCAAAAAGATAACCACCAAAACCTCTTATGTTTGGGAATAAAGAAACACACATCTAAATAATGTACAGGTTAAAGCAAAAATCTTAACAGAATCTACAAAATAGTAGCAATGAACAGTAATGAACAGTAATCAATATACATCATTTTACAACTTATGAGATGCAGCTGAAATAGAACTTAGGAGGAAACACATATCCTTAGACACACAAATTGGTGAGGGTGTGGAGGGACTTAAATAAGCTAAGTCTCTGCTGATTACTTTCCATGTGCCCCTCTAGATTCAGTGGTTGCCCTTCTCTTCCTTCTTCTGTGCTCCCACAAGGCTCATCCTGAAGGACTAGGTCATCCCAGAGACGTTCCAGCTGGCTTCTAGCTGAGTTTACCCACAGGTGACACTGCAGACACCGCAGGGTGAAAGAGATATCAGGTAATTTATTCCCTGCTCCTTCCTTACTGAGCCACGGTTTTGGCAGAGGCTACATCACTCTGCCTAAGGTCACATCTCTCCCTGGGCAGCCCCTCTACCAAGGCTACAGGTCCTACCAGGGGTCTGAAAGCTCTGCATCCTCCCCTCTCAACCTCAGGCTGAAGAGTAACACTGGCTTCCTACAGCCGAGAATTCTGGCTGCTTCATCTCGTTGGTTTTCTTTTTTTCCTTTTTCTAAAAAAAATTAATTAATTAATTGGCTGCTTTGGGTCTTTGTTGCTGCACATGGGCTTTCTCTAGCTGCTGCAAGCAGGGGCTACTCTTCATTGTGGTGCACAGGCTCTTCATTGCAGGGGCTTCTCTTGTTGCAGAGCATGGGCTCTAGATGTATGGGCTTCAATAGTTGTGGCACATGGGCTTAGTTGCTCCATGGCGTGTGGGATCTTCCTGGAGCAGGGCTCGAACCCGTGTCCCCTGCATTGGCAGGTGGATTCTTAACCACTGCTCCACCTAGGAAGTCTACTTGTTGGTTTTCTTAACCCTGTCAAATCTATGTACTCTCTTCACTGAACTCTCTGCAGTTAATTCTTTGAGTATGCCATCTATTTCCTGCCAGGACTCTGGCTGACACAGCACCCAACAAGAAGTTAGGAAGAAAGTAACAGAATAAACCCAAAGCAAGTAGATGAAAGAAAAAAAAAGATAAGTAGAAATTAATATAATATAAAACAAATATACAGTAAAGAGGACCAACAAAGACAAAAGTGGACAAACCATTAGCATGACTGATCAAGACAAAAAGCCCCCAAATATTAAGAATAAAAAATACAGTTAAATATAATGTAGAGATTTAAAAGATATCAATAGAATATTATGAGCATTTTTATGCTAATAGATTTGAAAATAGATAAAATAGACAAATTTCTAGAAAAAGTATGACGCAGTTCCAATAAAAATCCCAGAAGATATAGCCCTATAAGTGACTGCCCTGCAGCCAGCTGCCACTGAAATCCAGGAGCCAATTATTAAGTATTAAGGAATTTTGTTAGGTGACTTAACTGTTGATAGCTTGATAGAGACATAGTGGGAGAATTTACACGGCCAAAATCAGTGAACCCTATAACTCTTATAAGAATTTAAGTCATCAGTTAGAAATCTACCAAAAACAAAAAACAAATAACCCAGGCTCCAACAGTTTAACCATCAAGCTTATCAAACATTCAAGAAACAAATGATTCTAGTCTTATACAAACTCTTTCAGGGAATAGGTAAAGAGAGAAGCATTTAATGAGTTTAGCAAAATCATGATGTCCAAACTGACAAAGTACAAATAAGAAAAAGTGCAGGACAGTCTCACTCATTACTATATAAAAATGTTGTTTTTGCAAAAATGGTGAACAGAATGCTAGCAAAGCAAATCCAGTGATGTGTAAGAGAGATAATATAAACAAAATGGATTTTTCTCAAGAATGCAAGGGTGGTTTAACATTAGAAAATCCTTTAATGTAATTCTCCACCTTAATAAACTTAATGAGAAAAGTATGTCACCATCTTAATAGATAAAAAAGAACCTCTTGTGAACATCAATAATATTCATCATTTTAAGAAAAGAAGAAAAACTCCTCACTCTGTTAAGAACAGAAGATTTCTTTAACCTAATAAAGAGCAGCCTCCTCCCCTCCAGAAGTAAGAGCAAATGTGGTAACACACTGAACTCATTTCTTATAAAGTCAGGAACAACCCAAGGGCAGGCCATCAGGTCATGGTCCAAGCGTGGGTTGAAGAATTTCTAGACACAGGGAGGAAGATAGAATTTATTAAAGAGAAGGGATGCTGCCAGAGCAGTGGGCCAAATTCCTGGTAGCCAGGGAGAGTCGGCCCTGAGCATGGGTTGCTTGCCTGTTTTTATAGCCAGGGAACCTGCGGTTATCTGCTGACTGGGCAGAGTATGTACACTTTTAGTGTGCTGAGCGGGAGAAGAACGGGGCAAATATCTTTCCTTATATGCAAAGGACAAGGGACAGGGCAAGCTGCTTGAGAGGGCTCTGGGGCACTGCAGTGGTTACATTGTGACAGAGTGATGGGGTCCTGTAACTCTTTTTCTGGCAATATTGGCCCTTTGAGTTTACCTAGGTCTTGGCCCTTGGAGCACACCACATTTCCCCCTCTCTTTATTTAAAGGGCCAAATCTTTGGCTCCTTTAACACCTTGCTCATGACTATCTACTTACCCCCATCTTAGGTCATAGGGACCCAGGTCACTGGGGGAAGGGCCGATGACTGCTCTTAGCTTCTTCCTGCTGGACAGGGGTGTCTTGGGGTCCGGGGTCCTAATGTCCACTCTCTGCCAGGATGTATTTACAGAGGAAGATGAGAGCCTACGGAATGATAAGGCAGTGTGTTCTATCATAGTCCATGTGCCAGCTGGCTGGTATCTTTGTTGTAGCACCATCTGGAACTGAATCTTTTGAACCTGTCGGGAGATGAACTTAGATAATGTGTTAGTAATGCAGGGGTCAAAGCAGGAGTAAGAACCAGGTTACACTTGGTAACAATTTTTGATCCTGGTAGAGATAGAGTCAGTGCTTAGGTTATCCTGTCCAAAGGAATGGAGCCATTTGACATGGTCATAAATATTTTTAATGTCCTTTTTATTAACCCAGTGTGACTGATGTAGGTGTAACAGACCCAGTTAGAAGTAGCTGGAGGAGTGACAACCTGAACTTTAATAGACAAAATGGATCTCAATTTTTTTTTTCAAGAAAGTAGGCCTGAATCCCAGTCTAGACATGGCACTTTTAGGAGACCTGTGGCCAGGTAGCAAGGTGTCTAGTTTTGTCCGAATAGGTTTTAACTTTTGATGTGGTACCAACACAAAAACCAAAGCAGCTGTCATTGTTAATGACTTTCGTGTTTCTCTAGGTGTGAGAAGAGGCAAGAATTGGGGCTCATAAAAATCCTTACCTGAAATATCTAACTACCTGAAAGCCTGTTCTGCCCATTTTTCCCGGAGCACAGAGGGCCTTCTTTCTGATTTCCACCCTGAACTCCTTTCAGGGGGTATTGAAAGTCAGCAGCAGCAGCAGCTTCTGATTTCATGTTTGGCAAGTGCCAGTTTCCTGTTGGCAGGACCCCTTCGTGGCCATAAATTTGACCATGGTTTGGGGTGTATTTCATGACCATTTTGTCCCATGGTGCTGGGAATGCTCATTCCTAGGTCTGGCGAAGACTTTGTTGACAGGCCACTCAATGTGCTGTTACTGGAGTAGACCCTGTTAACAGTAGCCAAAAACCTCTGGACCACCTGTCTAGTCTCTTATGGTCCAGGAAAATATTCCCTCTTGTTGCTTCTTCCCATATCCAGAGTTACACCATTATAATCAGTTGATCTCATATGGAACTATGTATCATCATTTTATCAGAGGCTCAGTCACACAGTTGGCAATGTAAGAAATAACAATTTTGTAAAACAGGCCAAAAATAAAATAATATAGCCAGCAGTATTAGTAAGGTTATAAGTAAGAATTTAAGAACTTTTATTAGGTGCAGCCCAGTATACGCCCAGGTTGTCTGGCTTAGTCTGTCATGTACCAATCCTTTTCTTTAAGGGAAATTGTATACATTGGCATTGTCCATAAGGCATTTAGCAAATTTCTTAGTGTTACTTGGCATAGTCTGTTTCTTTAAACTTGAATGACTACAGCCTGGTGTTAATCTCCTGGTTGTAGAACATGGAGCATTGGATCTTTATAAATAATCCAAAGATTAATTATGAAGTTAGGTTTCAGAAACAAACTTAGAGTGTCCCTTTAATAACTCAATTAAATCTTGTGACAGTATAACGTAACAGCAAGGAATTATCTGGGAAGTAGGTTTTCACTGTGAGAGCTTCAACCCTATAACCAGGAAAGGCTTTAACCTATCAAATATAAATGAGCTTTGCCAGGGAGCCGAGAAAATTCAAGTGGCCGTCTTGGATTTCCCATGGCCCTGACTGTTTTGTTTACAGCTATTGTTGGGCCATTTTAAATTTCCTGACTTAGAAGTAGATTGTTGTCATGTTACAAGGACATCAGGATGGCGAAATCTGACAATGAGGGGTTAATCTTGAGGAAGCAGAAAGAACTTTATCTGCATGTGCCATAATCTTTATAGATCATTGTGAAATAATACGAATTGACTTAACCAAAGGAACAAAAGATTTCAAAAGTAAATATAAACCCATTAAAATCAAAGAAATGCACACAATCTGTTATCAAAAGCAGTATTTCAAGAAAACTTTGTTTTCTTGACAGAGAGAGAGAACCAGATTTTAATCTGGTACCAGCTTACTGTTAATAGCAAAATTTATTTACCTAATTAATTTTAATCTGTTCTCAATCAATCTTAACAACGTACAAAATTCTTTTCTCAAAATTCCTTTGCTGCAAAACTTTTATCACTTTCTGTATCCATATTAACTTGTCTCATTTTTCTTTGCCCATCTGTAAACAATTAACTGTAGGATAAACTTATTATCATCACTTTCCTCAACAAAAACACTGCCAGTCTTTATTTTTCTATTTTTATTTATTTATTTATTTTTGCTGGTGATAAATATGTTTATTACCTTGACCGTGGTGATGGTAAATGGCAGTATGCATGTGTCCAAATTCATCAAACTGTGCCCATTAAATTTGTGCAATTTTTGTAAATCAATTATACCTCAACACAGCTGTTTAAAAAAAATCAGGACAAACAAAATGAAAACAAAATTACCACTTAAACATGTAATCAATATAAAATTACTAATGCTATATTTTACAACCTTTTTTTCATTTCAAGTCTTAGTTTTTTTTTTTTCTGATTTAGATGATTTTTTTTTATTGGAGCATAGTTGCTTTACAATGTTGTGTTAGCTTCTAGTGCACAGAAAAATGAATCAGCCATATATACACATATATCCCCCCCTTTGGGATTAACCTACCTTTTAGGGCAGACAGAGAATTAAGAAGAGTTCCTTGTGCTGTACAGTATGTTTCCATCAGTTGTCTATTTTATACATAGTTTCAATAGTGTATATATGTCAATCCCAATCTCCCAATTCCTCCCACTCCACCCCCTCCTCCTTGGTATCCATACATTTTTTCTCTACATCTGTGTCTCTATTTCTGCTTGGAAAATAAGGTCATCTATACCATTTTTCTAGATTCCATATGTATGCATTAATATATGATATTTGTTTTACTCTTTCTGACTTACTTCACTGTGTTTGATACTCTATAGGTCCATCCATGTCTCTAAAAATGACCCAATTTCATTCCTTTTTAAGGCTGAGTAATATTCCATTGTATATATGTGCCACATCTTCTTTATCCATTCCTCTGTTCATGGGCATTTAGGTTGCTTCCAGGTCCTGGCTATTGTAAATAGTGCTGCTATGATGTGTCTTTTTGAATCATGGTTTTCTCTGGGTGTATGCCCAGTAGTGAAAAGATGATGAAAACATGACAACCCAAAACCTATGAGATCCAGCAAAAGCATTTCTAAGAGGGAAGTTCATTGCAATACAATCCTACCTCAAGAAACAAGAAAAATCTCGAGTAAACAACCTAACACTACATCTAAAGCAATTAGAGAAAGAAGAACAAAAAAATCCCGAAGTTAGCAGAAGGAAAGACATTATAAAGATCAGATCAGAAAGAAATGAAAAAGAAATGAAGGAAACAATAGCAAAGATCAATAAAACTAAAAGCTGTTTTTTTGAGAAGATAAAATTGACAAGCCATTAGCCAGACTCATTAGGGAAAAAAGGGAGAAGACTTAAATCAACAGAATCAGAAATGAAAAAAGAAGTAACAACTGACACTGCAGAAATACAAAGGATCAGGAGGGATTACTACAAACAACTATATGCCAATAAAATGGACAACCTGGAAGAAATGGATGAATTCTTGGAAGAATACAAACTTCCAAGACTGAATCAGGGAGAAATAGAAAATATGAACAGACAAATCACAAGCACTGAAATTGAAACTGTGATTAAAAATCTTCCAACAAACAAAAGCCCAGGGCCAGATGGCTTCACAGGCAAATTCTACCAAACATTTAGAGAAGAGCTAACACCCATCCTTCTCAAATCCTTCCAAAATATAGCAGAGGGAGAAACACTGCCAAACTCATTCTGTGAGGCCACTGAACACCCGGATACCAAAACCAGACAAAGATGTCACAAAAAAAGAAAATTACAGGCCAATATCACTGATGAACATAGATGCAAAAATCCTCAACAAAATACTAGCAAACAGAATCCAGCAGCACATTAAAAGAATCACACACCATGATCAAGTGGGGTTTATCCCAGGAATGCAAAGATTCAATATACACAAATCAATCAATGTGATACACCATATTAACAAATTGAAGGATAAAAACCATATGATCATCTTAATAGATGCAGAAAAAGCTTTTGACAAAGTTCAACACCCATTTATGATAAAAACTCTCCAGAAAGTGGGCACAGAGGGAACTTACCTCAGCATAATAAAGGCCATAGATGACAAACCCACAGCAGACATCATTCTCAATGGTGAAAAAGTGAAAGCATTTCCTCTAAGATCCAGAACAAGACAAGGATGTCCACTCTCACCACTGTTATTCAACTAGTTTTGGAAGTTTTAGCCACAGCACTCAGAGAAGAAAATGAAATAAAAGGAATCCAAATTGGAAAAGAAGTAAAACTGTCACTATTTGCAGATGACATGATACTATAAATAGAAAACCCTAAAGATGCTACCAGAAAACTACTGGAATTAATCACAGAATTTGGCAAAGTTGTGGGATACAAAATTAACACACAAATCTCTTGTGTTCCTATACACCAGCAATGAAAAATCAGAAAGCGAAATTAAGGAAACAATCCCATTCACCATTGCAACAAAAAGAATGAAATACCTAGGCATAAACCTACCTAAGGAGGCAAAAGACCTCTATGCAGAAAATTATAAGACTGATGAAAGAAATCAAAGATGACACAAACAGATGGAGAAATATACCGTGTTCTCAGGTTGGAAGAATCAACATTGTGAAAATGACTATACTACCCAAAACGATCTACAGATTCAATGCAATCCCTATCAAATGACCAATGGCATTTTTCACAGAACTAGAACAAAAAAATTATACAATTTTTATGGAAACACAAAAGACCCCGAATAGCCAAAGTAATCTTGAGAAGAGAAAATGGAGCTGGAAGAACCAGGTTCCCTGACTTCATACTATGCTACAAAGTAATCAAGACAGTATGGTACTGGCAAAAAACAGAAATAGAGATCAGTGGAACAGGATAGAAAGCCCAGAGGTAAACCCACATACATATGGTCACCTTATCTTTGACAAAGGAGGTAAGAATATACAATGGAGAAAAGATAGCCTCTTCAATGAGTGTGCTGGGAAAACTGGACAGCCACTTGTAAAAGAATGAAATTAGAACACTCCCTAACACCATACACAAAAATAAACTCAAAATGAATCAAAGACCCAAATGTAAGGCCTGACACTACAAAACTCTTAGAGGAAAACATAGGCAGAACATTCTAAGACATAAATAACAGCAAGATCTTTTTTGACCCACCTCCTAGAGTAAAGGAAATAAAAACAAAAATAAACAAATGGGACCTAACGAAACTTAAAAGTTTTTGCATATCAAAGGAAACCATAAATATGATGAAAAGACAACCCTCAGAGTGGGAGAAAATGTTTGCCAATGAAGCAACTGACAAAAGATTAATCTCCAAAATATATAAGCAGTTCATGCAGCTCAATATCAAAAAAACAAACAAACCCATCCAAAAATGGGCAGAAGCCTAAATAGACATTTCTCTAAAGAAGACATACAGATGGCCAACAAACACATGAAAAGATGCTCAGCGTCACTAATCGTTAGGGAGATGCAAATCAAAACCACAATGAGATATCACCTCACATCAGTTAGATTGGCCATCATCAAAAAATCTAGGAAAAATAAATGCTGGAGAGACTGTGGAGAAAAGGGAACCCTCCTGTGCTATTGGTGGGACTGTAAAGTGATACAGCCACTATGAAAAACAGTATGGAGGTTGCTCAAAAATCTAAAATTAGAACTACCATATCACCCAGGAATCCCATTACTGGGCACATACCTGGAGAAAACCATAATTCGAAATGACACATGTACCACAATATTTCATTGCAGCGTTATTTACAATAGCCAGGACATGGAAACAACCTAAATGTCCATTGACAGATGAATGGATAAAGAAGATGTGGCACATATATACAATGGAATATTACTCAGCCATAAAAAGGAGTGAAATTGAGTTATTTGTAGTGAGGTGGTTGGAACTAGAGTCTGTCATTCAGAGCGAAGTAAGTCAGGAAGAGAAAAACAAATACTGTATGCTAACACATGTATATGGAACCTAAAAAAAATGGTACTTATGAACTCAGTGGCAGAGGAAGAATAAAGATGCAGACATAGAAAACAGACTTGAGGACATGGCGGAAGGGGAGGAGAAGCTGGGACAAAGTGAAAGAGTAGTATTGACATATATACACTACCAAATGTAAAATAGATAGCTAGTGGGAAGCAACTGCATAACACAGGGAGATCAGCTCGATGACTGGTGATGACCTAGAGGGGTGTGAAAGGGAGGGTGGGAGGGAGGCTCAAGAGGGAGGGGATATGGGGATGTATGTATAAATACAGCTGATTTGCTTTGTTGTGAAGCGGAAACTGGCACAACAGTGTAAAGCTATTATACTCCGATAGAGATGGAAAGAAAAAGAAATTAGACACCTGTCATTTAAAAAGTCATCATTAACTAGAGCAAAGAGGTTTTTAAGCATAAGGGTCCTTCAGGCTTACAGAACGATATATTCAAGGCCATATACTTGTAAAATAGGTAGAGAATGCAAAATTACTACCTTAAATATAATCTTAATATAGAATGACATCTTTATATTTTGCTATAGAATGAACACATTATTGTACAGTTTGGATTTTAGTGAGTTTTATGTCTGTGGGAGTAATTTGTGGATGAAAAACCCTAGTGGTAGAAGCCACCTTTTTATCTGAGTGCTACCTAATTCAAACAAATCAGCGGCACAACGAGAGGCTGTGTGCCTCTCTAACAGGGCTGGCTCCCTGGGCACATGACTTACGCACAGGGTCCAGTGCTTGGTGTAATGTGCTCTTGTAGTCTCATAAAACCCTTAATAAGGTCTTGTATGTGAAGTCTGACGGGACGATTGAGCACATCCACGCATGAGCTAGGGGACACATGCAGTGTGTTTGGCCACCATCACGTAGAGCTTGTGATGTTCCAAGGCCATGGAATTCTGCTGGCCCCGAGATGCCTGGGACTCCAAGGTGCACAAGTCAGGTCTGTGACTCTGTACCTGCAGAAACCAACAATCCAGAGAGGCAACACTTTGCACTCAAACCAGAATTTGCTTCAAATGTAGAAGAAAATGGCATTCCAAGATTCGTGCCCAAGGAACACTTTCTCTGTTACTTCCCTGAATTAGCCACCCACTTACACTGAAAATTATGACAGAAGGAAGGAGAAAGCCCAGGTGTCCTTTTCCTTACTGATGAAGGATCTGAAGGCAGAAAGCTTTCGGTAGAAAGTGCACGTGTCAAGACCTGAAAAAAAATCAGCAGAGTGAGATCTGTACAGGATTTCTTCTGATAGGAATGAAATACCTGTGTACCTAGAAGCTATGAAATATGAATTGTGGAAGTTTTGTGATTCTGCATCTGAGTTAAACGGCCTTATATTTGCATTTAAAATTCTCATTGCATAATATAAAGATGAATGATATAATTCATGGTAATGATTTTTAATGATAATTCTTTACTTATAATAACACTAGAGATAGTAAATTTTAAAAACTATGGCAAGTTGTGGCCTGTGCGCCACAACTACTGAGCCTGCACTCTAGAGCCCACGTGCCACAACTACTGAAGCCTGCACACCTAGAGCCTGTGCAATAGGAGAAGCCACCGCAATAAGAAGCCTGTGCACTGCAATGAAGAGGAGCCCCCACTCTCTGCAACTACAGAAAGCCTGCACGCAGCAACGAAGACCCGACACCACCAATAAATAAAAAATAAAATAAAATAAAACATCTTAAGAAAAGGTTGCTATCTACTTTAAAAAACAAAAAACAAAAACAAACCAAAAAAACCTATGGCAAGTTGAGAGAGAGACAGAACAGAGCAAAAAAGAAAAATATTGATCGTTTTATATTTTAATACCTTTGAAATCACCGTATTTTTTGCTTTTGAACAAGGCCTAATTTTTTCATGTTGCATTGGACTTTACAAATTATGTAGCCAGTTATGCTCAAAAGATACAAGTTGCAGTATCTGAAATAATATATGCTGTTCACACTGATGATTTGTGGAGTAGTATGCCCATAAAGAAGTCCTTAAGTTGGAAAAGGCCATAATTACCAAGAATGAGAAGGAAATAAAAATTGGATTTTTTATTATGGACAACAAAACGCCAAGAAATATAAGCAAAATCTGTAAAACTGTAAAGACTATGGAGCATCATATACAAGCAAATTTGATAAATCTTAAGAAATAGATGGGATATATCATTCCAGGAAGATGGAGAGATATAAGTTGAGGACGAAATAAAAGTAAAGTCAAATAATCAATGCAAGACTAAAATTTTAAAAATCAATAATTACTTGCAGGTTGGGACTCTCCAACCCCTTCTACAACCATCCTGCTGCATTGCCTCTTCTGTGTCAACCTGTGCAAAGGACACCATGCAAGTTCCTTATGACCCACTGCCCTGACCTGATCTGCATGAGTCTGCATAATACACTGGTGCAGCTGAAAAGGAAGAGCTGGAGATTTACAGTGTGAGTCAGGGATGCCTGGAGAAATAGTCCCAGTGAGCAAAACGTTTAGTAGTGTGTTGGTGGTTTGCTCTATCTGGAGGGAGAGATGGCCAGAAGTACAGATCTCAGGGATTCATTGGCGACTGCTAACGGTTTGGGTGATTGTTCAGGACTCTGGAGGAATAGGATTAGAAGATAAGTGACAAGGAATTCTAGGGAATAGTTATGTGGATGAACCTCTCACAATGGGAAAGACCTTGATGACACTGTGTCCCATAGAAATGTGCACCAAAGAGCATCCACTGCAAAGGAGGTTCTTAGTTAATCAGGTGGAAAAAAATGATGTACTTTGTGGATGTCAGTCAGCCCCATTCCCCTGTCATCATTCAAGAAGCCTTTGAACAAATTGCCATGGTGTTGGGAATAGAGCTTATGATGAGTCAAAAACATGGACTTCCCTTTTCCAAGATGTTCCAGCTCATGTTATCACTGAGTCTCAGATCTGCTGATGCCGGAGACCAGTACTGGTTCCCTGAACCAGAACCACATGTATAGATGGATGCATAGGAGGCCAAATGCCAAAGGGGTGGAATCGGGCAGGTATCAATCTGTTGTTTCTCTGCTCTAAACCCACCCTTCTTCGCCCAGAGATACAATACCAGAGCTGGATTTTGTATGCTTTTCTCTGATGCCAGCGTGTGCAGTGTGAAGCCTTATCAGTCAGGGGAGCTGCAGGGACCCTGGAGAAACAGGAGTCTTCCCACCCTGGCTCAGGCAGGCTTTCCCCAGCTTGCTCCCATGTGCACAGCCGTGGAGCCATGCTCACTTGTCGTGAGTTTTAGGGTTAATTTCATGGGCAGCTTCCAGTGAGTTTCATGACTTCCCCAGATGGCTCCCCAGAAGGTGTTACAAGTGTTGCAGGGAATGGATGACTAGGGTGACTTGTTCACACCATCCTCGTGGGCGCCTTCCCAGTGAGTTTTGCTATCATGCCAGAGGTCAGCTCCCCCAAGTTCATCTGGCACTCGGCAATTCTCCCAGGAGCCCGACTGGGTGGCTTCCCATTGACTAACATCCAGCATGAGCCCCGACCTGAGGCATCTCAGTGACCTTCTTCACCCTCCATGGGCTGGAGCCGCAGAGTTTCCCTAGAGGCTTGGGTCTCGGCCATGCAGGAGTGAACCCTCTCCACGTGTGTTTATTTCTAGGGTTCTAGGCTTCAACCCTAGAGTAAGAACTGCTCCCTATGTTTACTTTCTGTTGTCTTTAGAGGTGTTTGTACTGCTTAGTATTTACTTTTATCCCTAAAAATGATTCTTTCTATTAAATCTTCCCTCTTTAAATTATTGTGTGGTTTCTGTCTCAAGAATGAACCAAGACGGATGCAAAAGGGATGACTTACACTAATGGAAACATTAATGTTGCCTATTTGAGCTCTTCATAGAAACAGACATAGAGTATGAATATTTTATAAGTGAGTTTTTTTACTCACGATAATATTTGGTGAATTCATAAATGTTGTGAGTATCAGACATTACTAGTAGTGTGTTTTTTTCTATTGCAGAGTAGTACTCCATTGTGTAAACCTACCACAATTTGTTTATCCATTTTCCTGTTGATGGACACCTGGATTGATTTTACTTTGGAATTATTATGAATATAATTGCTATGAACATTTTTGTATAAATCTTTTTATTTAATATATGTTTTCATTTCTCTTGAGTAAGTACCTAGGTGTTGAATTTCTGGCACGAAGAGTAGGTGTTTGTTTAAGTTTATAAAAATACTTGCCAAACCCTAGTGATTAAAGCATTTTATGTTACCACAGCTATATATAAGGGATTGTTTTGCCTTACCTCATGGCTGTTTTTTGTTGTCAGTCTTATATTTTTTACTTATCTTAATGGGTTAATACTGATATCTTGTTTTGGTTTTAATTTGCATTTTCCTAAGGCATAGTGATCATATTGCCTGCCCTGCAAATTTTGAACTGGCCACAACTTCATGAACAAATTCCTTAAATAAATATATTTATATATACACAATTAATATATTTACACACATATATCCATACAAACATACGTCTGTGCATGTGTGTATGTATCCTAGTGTGTCTGTTTCTCTAGAGAGCTTCTACTGATTACATTTTTTTCTTTTTTTAAGCCCTTTATTGGAATATAATTGCTTTACTCTCTCTTTTTTTTTTTTTTCTTTTTTTGGGGGTACACCAGGTTCAATCATCTGTTTTTATACACATATCCCCGTATTCCCTCCCTTCCTTGACTCCCCCCCTTGTACCAGCTTTTGAGGTACCCCAAAGTGAACCAGCTGTATTTATACATGTATCCCCATATCCCCTCCCTCCCGCGGCTGATTACATTTATATACACACACACACAATAATTCCATCACAGACTCTTTTCTCTCTTTAATTATTCACAGAGTTTTAAATATATTCTTTGTCTTTTTGTACGGGAACAGTTTTTGATTATGCCGATCCTACATGTCAATGGTGTTTTCTAGTTCATTCATTTCTGCTCTTATTTTTTTCACTTCTTTCTGAGTACATTTCTAGGTGTGCTATTTGACACACTTTATGATTTGAATGATTAGGTTTCTAAGTTGCAACATTTTTTCTATTATATGTCTTTTAAGTCTATAACATTTCCCTTCAATGGTGTTATGGATTCAGCCCTCAGGTTTTTATTATTTTTAATAAACCTAAAATTGTATATATTTCAACATAATTCTATCTGGAAACATAAAATTTTAAATACATTTCATCTGATGTGATTTTTTGGTGGGCTTATGAGTTAATTTGAGGACTTTTAAAATTTGCAAACTATTTGGTGTTCTTAATTTATACTGAGTTCTAATTTAATTTCTGATCAAGGAACATCGTGTATATGATATTTGCTTTAATATTTGCTTAGATTAGCTTTATTAACTAAAATATGGTCAAATTTGTAAATGTTTTAGCTATTACTTAATAATGTATATTATGGTCCTATATGTGTTCACCAGAGCAAATTTATGAGTTTGTCTTCCCGTCATTTTTTGATACATCGTTTATCAGTTTGCCTTTTCAATTGCCCGATATTTGCTTTAGATATTTTGAGGCTATGTTTTCAGATGCATACAAATTATAGTTATTCTATTACATTGCTTTGTTATGGTCATTATTTAGTACCCATATCTTTGATAGTATATGGTGGGTTTTTTTCGCTTTTTTGTCTTCAAGTTTACTTAGTCTGGTATTTGGAGTGTTGCCAAGGTATATCATTTCTTTTTCTTCCGATCTTTCTCCATCCTTAAAATTTTTGTTGGATTTTTGTATTTCTAGTCTAAACCATGTCTACACTGAAGCAATATCTTTTGTCAATCCTTGAACAGCACTTTAACAATTTTAGCTATTATTATTCGCTTCCGGCCTTTGCCGTCCGGGATTACGTTGCACTTCCTGGATGACTTATCATGATCACGGTGGCGGTTGTCATCATGGCCGTCGGCAGCATCACTGTTGTTTTGTGTTGTCAAGTCTTGCTTAGATTGACCAGTATGCACATCACTTTCTGCACTGACCATTCCTTTTGGTATTTCACCCTTACTTTCCAGGGCCATTTTCTTATTTTGTAAGGTATATTATTTAGTAATATATCTACTTTAGATAAGGGGCTTTTTTTTCCCTCTCAGT
Organism: Hippopotamus amphibius kiboko; assembly: GCF_030028045.1. Classification (NCBI taxonomy): domain Eukaryota; kingdom Metazoa; phylum Chordata; class Mammalia; order Artiodactyla; family Hippopotamidae; genus Hippopotamus; species Hippopotamus amphibius. The sequence goes on along the minus strand of NC_080191.1, from coordinate 81,308,727 downwards.
CTGTGGCTGTCAACAACTTTATTTCACTCTTCTTCCATGATGCTACAGTTAAACATGTGATTCTAGATAACAGTTATTTCAACTTACCACTTAGATATTTTCTGATTGTCTTATAGTTTTGACTCAGATGAGAAGCCAGCTATCATTTTCATGGTCATTAATTTCTAAGAAATCTGTCTTTTCTTTCTGATTGTAAAATATTGTCTTGTTGAGTTGTGTGATTTCAGTACAAATACCAAGATGTGCATTTATTTTCATCTTGCCCAGGACTCATGCCTCTTCAAACTGAGGATATATTTCTTTTATCAGTTCTTAAAAGCTCTCTGTTATAGTCTGTTTTAATCATATGTCTTGCCTGTTCTCTATTTGTTTTCTCTGGAATACCTTCTTGACGCATAGTGCAATCCTCGTTCTACCTTCACTGTTTCTTATTTCCTTCTCTTTAATTTCTCTATGCTGCATTAAAGATATTATTCAGATCTATATTTGCTAATTAGTTTTTTCTTCAGTGTGTATAATTTGCATGTTAAGCTTACACATTGAGAGTTCTGCTTATTTTGAATGAATAACAATTTTTATTTATAGAAGTTTTGAGTTGGTTCTCTTTCAAAGCTGGTTTTTCACTTTTTAGAGCCTCTACATTTTTATGTGCTTAAGTCTTTCATGTCCTTAGTAATAACAAACATTTAATTTAGTGTATAACTCTTCTATTATCTTAAGTTTGGAAGGAAAAGTGGAATCTAATATTGGGGCTTTTTTTTTTTTTTTTTTTTTTTTTTGCTACTGAATCTCACTTTTGATGGATTTTTTCTCAGCGTTAATTTTTGGAATTTTGACTTTGAACTCATACTCTGCTGATCTTAATCTGTAGAAATAGTGTGTGACCTAGATAGAGGTCCATCCTTGTCCATCCAGGGATGTTTGCATTTGGTTGTGATAAGGAATCCAGTGGTAGTGCTATTAACAGACAAATTTTCTTATTAGTACCTTCTCTGAGGGCTCCTAATGTCATGGATGGTAAAAATTCAATCCAAAACTCCAGTGTATAAACTATTAAATATGGATGATGATGATCCCAACTTGGAGTCTAAATCAAGTTTGCCTTATGTCTCTCTGTATTAGTTAGCAGAGTTTTTTGTTTGTTTGTTTTTGGTTTATTTGTTTTTGTATTAAAACTTTTACCTGAGAGGAGAGTTTTTTGTGGTCTCAATTTTATTTCTGGATCTTAATTCTATCATACCATTTCAAAAGATGCAAGATTCTATCTCCTATCTACCTGATGTAAATGCCTAAATTACTGGATTACAAAGAGCCACTTTCCCCACCCTCCACTTCAGGGATTACAATTCCCTTGTGTTTCAATTCCCTGTTCACTTTTTAGCACCTGAGAATGTCACTATTTTCTTGTAAACTGAACTATGCCTTTAGATGGTGGAGGGTATATAAATATTTTATTCTGGTGTTCTAATAATACTGTCACTAAAAATTTTTGGGGTGATCTACTCCAAAATATTGCTAAAAATGGAAATCTAAAATTTAATTTTGAGCCCAGAATATGAATCACTTATTCTTCATTGAAAATTTTATCACATATCTCTTAGAGTACTTATCTTTTTGCCTCTCCCTCCCCACTGTAATGTAAGCTCTTTAGGGATAAAATAGTTGGTCTCTTGTTTACTACTATACCCTCAGCCCATAGATAGAGTGATTTACACATGATAGACACGTAATATTGATTTCTTGAGTAAATGTGTAATGAATAAATGAGTTCAGAAACTTGTCATTAACCTAACATCCCCATATTCTGAAATCATAGTTAAATGATATTCTGTCATTTAGCTCCAACTCTTACATCTGTGAATTAAAACAAACTTTGAAATGTAGAATCCTTCAATTTTTTAACTTCTTATTAATTATGCATCAACTTTTCTGCAGATAAATAGATGGGTGTGCAATCTTGCCTTCCAGTAATTCTTACTTTGAAAATTCTTCAGGCAGCCAAAATTCATGAAAATGGCCTTTTTGTTGTTATTGTTGTTGTTAGTTTTTATTTCTTCTTTATTTTCTAGGATCCTCAAAACAATAGGATCTTTCAATGGCAAAATGTGACTTCTTTTCAAAATATTGTTGAACTCATATTCCAATTGATTTTATTTTGTTTTTTTTGTTTTTTGCTTTTTTTCCCCACTGTACAACAAAGCGAATCAGCTATATTTATACATATATCCCCATGTCCCCTCTCTCAAGCCTCCCTCCCATCCTCCCTATCCCACCCCCCTAGGTCATCACCAAGAATCAAGTTGATCTCCCTGTGCTATGCAGCAGCTTCCCACTAATCATCTATGTTACAGAAAATGGTCTTTTATATTCAGCTGTTTTACTCACAAAACTGTGCCCCTCAAACCTTAGTAAAATGTCAAAATAATAATCTATGGAATTATAGAGAAATGACAGAGAAAAATTATCTTAATAGTTTAATTACTCATTTCCCTATGACAGACATGTATCCCACTGGGCTGTTCTTCTGGTCTATTCACGTCCTATCTCAGTCATTAATTATTTATATCTGCCACACTCCATTTTCCCCATGATAACTCTTTCATCATGTTCTAAGATTGTAAATGTTGGATGTGGTAGGGTAAAGTCAGTGTGGCCAAAGCAAAACATGAGAACAGGCTTAGAAGGAAGCAGTTTATTCTTCTCACAGGTCCCACAGAGGGGTTCACCACATGCCCTACAGGGCCACAGGGGAAGCACCAGGTTTTGACCAAGGGGCAGGAGTCAGGAGCAAGGGGAGAGCCTGAGCCAGAGACTCTGGTGGGGTTTCCAAGGAAAGGTAAGGCAGGGCAGAATGATTTAGGATTGCCTAGTCTGAGCAATGACAGTGCCTTTGGGCTCTGGGGTGGTCCCTAGTTGCCTGGGACCTGGCCCTGAGATGAAGTAGGGCAGGGGAAATATTGGCTTGTTGTATGAGAGTTAGGTAAGGTGGTGATGAAGACTGTAGACTCTGAATCCACTGGTTTGCTCATGAAAGATGTGCTTCTGAGCCCTGATAGGAGATGGCTAGCTTTATAAGGGGCAGTCCCTCCTCAACCAACACACTTCTTAAGATGTCATAAAATTAAACATTATAAAAACAGAATTTTCTTTAAAAAAGATGACATTCATTTCACAGTCTTCTGCCAAATATATATATATATGAAAATCTTATTCTTTGAGCCAAGTTCATAAGTAAAAAAAGAAAAATACTGATGTTTATTCACAGCTTTTGAATTACATTTTAATCCAGATTGCAACATTGGGCATTGTGTGAAAGAGATCACAGCTTGATTAATCAGAAAATAGGAAAAATATATGTAAAATCTATCTAAAGACATAATCCTTATTGCTGGTCTCTATTCTTCTCAGGATTTGAATCTGATAAAATCTCCTATTGGTTTTGGCTGATTTAGATCATAATTTAGTTCTAAATAATTTAATTCCCCCAGCGGTCATTTCTCTGTTAAAAAAAAAAAAAAGCAGGAAGTTCTCCAAATGTCATTACTATTAATTTATAAGATATATTGAATCCTGCAGATTGAGGGAGCTGACTGTGACTATTGCAACAAACTGCCAAGTCTTGATCTGCAGACCAGCTCTATCTCTCCTTGCTTTTCACCTGTACGTGTAACTCTATTGAAATCTCTAGTAACATGCTCAATAGACCACTCACTGATTTAATCACCCTCCCTCATCCCCCCATGTACAAAATACCCGATTCTCCTATACTCTCCACCTCAATTCACTTTATGTGATTCTGGCAGCTGGATCCTATCCCTACACGTCCTACTATCTCTTGATTGCTTCAACACTTTGTCATCTCTGCTGTGACTACCTTAGTTCATGGCACTATTGTCTCTCACCTGGTTTAAATGGGTCCCTGCCTTCCAAGTAGACAATAAGAAAGACATGATTACGAATCTTATTAAACAATTCACCCCAGGTATCACAGAGTAAGTATCACTTTCATGGACTGAAAGCACCCTCTGCTGTACACAGCTTGCAACTTACTTGTAAGAAGCTTCTTTACTGAAATCTTATTAAATACTTGAGTCCATGAACTGAAGAGGGTGTATCTCTTCCTTTCACTGAGGGAACATGAATGCAGTTTGTAACTGACTTTTTTTTTGTTTTTTGGTGTCACTCTGACAAATTTATTTATTTTCAAAGATAAAGTTTTTTATTAGTTATCTATTTTATACACATTAGTGCACATATGTCAACCCCAATCTGCCTGTAACTGACATTTAAGGTTCCTTAACAAAAGTTTTGTGAGCATTTCAGTGCACATGTGACAGAGTTAGTGTCATTTTCATTCACTGAAACAAGGTTGTGCTGACCACAACACGCAAGTACTTGTGAGAAAATCTTTATTACAGTTCTGCTTGTACAATATAGTAAATGCACTACAAAGTGGGTATCAGTTCCTTTCAGAGAAAGAACAGTGAGCTAGATGCAGCTGGCAGATGTGAGGAATGTCTTCAATGCCTTGTTAAACACATCAGTACATGCTCACGGAATGGGTATCACTTCCTCCCATACAGGGTGGATATTATTGCCACTCGTTGAAAGGACTCTGTTGTGAATGCACCCTGCAGATTGACTGAAAAGAAACATCTTATCAGAATTCTTGCTAAGCCCATCACTACATGCACATTGGAAGATCTTTCATTCTCCTGCTCTGGAAGAACTCTGTAGTCAATGCCATTCACAAGGAGTTGGTAAGAGACATTTTATTTACAAGTCTTGTTAAATACTTTACTACATGGACATTGAATAGTATTCTTTCCATTGACTTAAAGCACCCTCTGCTGTATGTAGTTTGCAACTTGCTTATAAGAAACTGCTCTACTGAAGTGTTATTAAGCACTTGACTGCGTGGACGACAGAAAGCATATCTCGTGCATTCACTGAGAGAACACTCTGCTGAATCTGGTGTGTAACTGGCCTGTAAGAAGTTTCCTTAACACAAGTTCAGTGAATCACACGTCCAGTACATGTATCATAGATGAGTATCATTTCCATTCACTGAAACAATGCTGTGCTAAACACGATCTATGAGTATTCGTCAGAAGAATCTTTATTGCAGGTTTGCTTATACACAGCAATAAATGCATTCCACAGTGAGTATTGATTCATTCATTGCACAGAAAGAACACTGGGCTGAACACAGCTTGCAAGTAGCTTATAAGAAATGTCTTTAATACCTTATTAAACACATCAGTACATGCTCACAGAATGGGTATTCATGACCTACCTTACAGGATGGTTATTTCCGCTCACTCACCGAACCCTGTTGTACATGGACCTTGCAACAGGTCTTAAAGAAATGCCTTATTAGAAGTCTTGTGAAGCACATCACTCCATGCATGACAGAAGTGGTATCACCTCCTTTCACTGGAAGAATTCTATGTTCAGTGCCATTTGCCAGGAGTTGGTAAGAAACATTTCCTTACAAGTCTTGTTAAACACGTCACACCATACATCCCAAGATAGTATCACTTCCATCCACTGAAAGCACCCTCTGCTGTACCCAGCTTGCAACTTGCTTGTAACAAACCTCTTTAAAGAAGTTTTATTAAACCCTTCATGGATAGAACACTGTGCCTAATGCAGATTGTAACTGGCTTCGAAGAAGTTTTCTTAACACAAGTAATTTAAATTTTCTTAACACTTCAGTACACATATCATAAATGAGTATCATTTCTAGTCATTGAAACAGTGCTGTGCTGAACACAGCTTGCAAGTAACTGGCGTGAGACATTTGTTTTACAAGTCGGATTAAACGCTACACATGCATTACCCCAGAGTGAGCTTCCAATCACTGAAAGATAATTGTATTTCATACAGCTTGCAAGTAGATAGTGGTAACAAAAAGAAGAAGAAGAAAAAAATCACAGGCCTTACATAGCATCATTAGTGCTAAAGCCCTAATACCAAACCTAGACTTAATACTTCACCTAAGTGCAGTTTCAACCTTTACCAGAAATGTACACTTAGTCCATCTAGGGAATATTCTGGTCAGCACCAGTGAGGCCCACTGCCATGTAGGTTCTCTCCAGCCCTTAGAGGAAGAAACAACCTGCATGATGAAATATCTGCCCTGCCCTTCCTGCTATAGAAGTTGTCCTGCCCTTAAAAATAATCTTTTCTTTTCTCTTGCTAATTGCTTCCCTGTCTCACCGTTGTTTACATAAATTCTTTTCGTTTTGTACAACCCCTGGGAGACGCTTTTAGTTACTACATGGGGATGTTGCCTGATTCATGCATCACCTAAGGAAGCCAATGACATCTTCAAATCTACTAGGTTGAGTTTTGTTTTCTAACAGATTGGTGGCAGCGACAAGCTCCGAAGTGGTTTTCTGACCACATTCAGAGACAAGGAGGAACACAGGCATCCTGCCCCACAAACCTCGCATGGAGTTGACTGTCTTTCTTGCGATTTTGAGAACCCTTGGTAAGTTCTTGATTGAGTTCTGCTCTTTTTTGTGTTTGAACTCCTGACCTAATTGGCTTTAGACCACAGTTCCCCCAGGGAAAAACCCCAGCCCTAAGCACTGTCCTTGGATTCCATGCTGGGGACCAGTGACTGTTTTGTCTGCATTTCCCTGTTTGTTTGGAATCCTTCCCTGAATTCCACCATAGGAACTGTGGGCGGCAGCTGCAGTGCTCCATTTATGTGGAATCAGCCCTCAGCCCTCTTTCTCTGAGGTCTGTTGGTCCATCCTCACCCTCAGTCCACAGTCTCATGGCAGTTGTTGGTAGTTACCACTGGAGATGGACTGGGTCCAGGATCAAATTGGGTCCAGTCTGAGCTAGCCTGGGTCAAGTGGGAGGCCTTGGGTGGATATTAAGTAAAGGCTAGTTGCTCATGGAGATCTTGCATATACTGGAAGCTGATTGTTTGACTCCAAGAAACCCAATAGCTTCATTAAATGACCCAGTACAAAAGTCTAATGTAAAATTAAAGACAGGAAATGTACCTGAAACAAAATACAAGGGACTGATGTGAGCCCTACTGCTCCCACCTTTCCATTTTCACCCGAGGACTCATGTTTCCCTAATTCTCTGTCCAAACTGCATTTCTACTCTGAAGGGACTATTACACAGCTATCATTTACAACAAAATTACCCAAGGCTGCAAATTAACTGGCTCAGGTATTTTCACACCTTGGTCAAAGAGTGAACTAAGGGCTATGGTTAAAGAATTTCATAAACCTAGAGAGGAACCTACCTTCTTATGCCCACCATATGCAGCCTCTCTTTTGATTTGTATAAACATACATTGGTTTGGCCAGTTCCTGAAATTCATGAAAAGAAAACAAATCAAAACGTGCATATTTATGTCTGACACTTTTACTTAGTGTTTTTGAATGCCACCCAATTTTTTGGTGTGGATAAGCCATTCAATTTGTCTTAATGGCTAAGTAATTGACATTGTAAGAATATATAAAAAATAGCATACCCCTCAAGACTGGGGGGTGAAATAGCTCAAGGGGGGATCTTTTAAGCAGATAGGGTAAGGTGTCCCCAGAGGAACAAAACCAGTCGTGACTTTCTTGACAGAAGAGAAGCTGATTTTGGCCCAAGCCATTTTGTGATCTTAGCCTGGTCACGATGCTTGCCCTTGAACAGGTCTCAGTAATTAATATTTTAATGGAGAAAAAAAAAAAGAATGCAGAAACAAATGACTATTAACCAGGCAAGAGAAGTAACAATAGCAAAGATAACGTATCAGTTATAAAGAGTCACAGTTCTCTTGCAATGTAAAGATTAGCCTGAAGTGCTCAATCACCTGGTCAGCTGGAACCTAAGGGATGATGTTGAGCTTTTCTGACCCTCCTGACTTCAAGCAACTGAAGTCTGGACTCTACAGACTGCCCAAGCCCCTGCATGAATATGCACGTAACCTCAGTTTAAAACTCCCCCAATTTTCCTGTTCAGGGAGACACTGCTTTGGGAAGGATCCCCAGTGTTCTGCTCACTTGCTGTGAGTAATAAATCCTTCCTTCTCCCCATCTTTAGCTCCGTTGTGTCTTCTGGCTTGACACCCACCGGGAGGGGAACCCAGTTTTCAGGTAACAGTTCTAATAGGTGAACAGTAATATATCATTGCTGTATTAATTGGTAATTACTGATAGTATATGATGTTGAGCATATTTGTGTCTACTATCTGTATATACTTTTTAGCCAGGTATCTGTTTAGTTCATTACCTAATTTCAATGGGGTTATTGGTGTTAGAGGTCTTTGTATAATTGAGACAAATCCATTAAAAGATATGTGTTTGCAAATATTTTTCTTCCAGTTTGTGGCTTGTCTTTTGGTTTTCTGAATAAGGTCTTTCACAGAGTAGAAATCTTTAATTTTATGAAGTTCACAACATTACTTATTTTTCCTTGTGGATTGCCCTTTCTATGTTGTGTTAAAACTCAGTGCTCATGGTGCTTGCTTCCGCAGCTGTATGGAACGATTCAGAGAGGATGAGCATGGCCGCCGCCCAAGGACGACATACAAATTCCTGAAGCATGCCGTATTTTTGAAATATTGTCACAAATTCAATAAAGACTTTAAAAACGGTCCCCATCAAAAAATCTTAAAAGAAATTAAGATGTGTGACTGTGTAAAAAACAAAAACAAAAAACCCAGGCTCATGATCTACATGACCAAACCCAAGCTCATGTGTTTTTCTCTGTTTTTTCCTATAAGTTTGAATCATTTTGCATGTAAAAGTTGTCTCTGAATAATTTTTGAGTGAATTTGGTGTAAGTTGTAAACTTTGCATTTGCTTCACGCCAAATGATTTCCAATTAATTGTTCGCTAACTCCTTTTGGAGAAGTTGTGGAATATGGTCTCCATTTCGGTTTGAACTTCCACAGGTTAACGGGTTCAGCAGTTTCGCGCGCTCGGGAGCGCTGTCTTCAGTCACCTGTGAGGGAGGCGCAGCCGGCACTTCCCATACTGACCACACAGTGGCGCTGGGCCCGCGGCTCTGACCCTCAGCGCATGCGCATTCCATGGGGCCTGGGCTCTGAGCACAGGTGAGAGGAGTTGTGTCTCCTCAGGCACTGCCGGGGGCACCACTGGGACGGCCGGGCCAGTGTCTCTGCTAACAGGAGCTCAGTGTCCTTAGGATTCGCTGGGCTTTTGGCTTCAGGACAACATGGGGCCATGTCCACGTTGACGGAGTTGGGTTTTCTGAGGATGCAGACGACACCTGGAGGAAAAGATGAGGAGAGAAGCTTCCTGTGGGCGACTGATGGCGGAGGTGGTTCTCTGTTTACAAGCCTCATCTCCCGGGCTGCTCCCCACGAAGCCCCCCCCCCCCCCCATTCAGTGCTGTTATTAGTCTCATTTTACAGGTCAGTTGTGATAGCATATAATGTTTGACTTTCTGACTCAGGCTAACTTAGTTTTATTAGCTGTAGGTTGATCTGTGTTCCTGCCAGTGGCATGATTACATTCCTATACACGGCAGAGTCCTATTCCAGTGTGTACATGTGTCTCTTCTTTGCTCTCTGCTCACCTGTCCCAGGACGTTTTGTACGTCTCCGCATCTCGGGCGTTGTCTATGGTGCTGCTGTGTACGCTTGGTGCCGATGTGTTTTCAAATTATGGTTTCAACGCATATACTCTTAGGTGTGGGACTCTCAGATCATTGGGTACCTCAATGCTTACTTTTTAAAGGAACTTCCGTACTGTCCTCTAGAGTGATTATGACGTTTCCATCTCAACAACACAAAAGGACGGTCCCCATTTTTTAACTCCCACTCTAGAAAATATTGTCGACTCCCTTTGTGACAATGGCTGTTTTGACTGTTGGGAGATGTTATTTTGTCCTAGGTTTTTGATTTGTCTGTCTCTAATAATTCACCATAAAAAACATATTTATTTTTAAACAATATGAGTAGAATTTACCTGGTGAAATTATCTTCTTGAAAGTCTGCCCTGGTTTGCTATATTTTCGATTACTTTAACCTGGAAAATTTGTGAGGCCAGGTGTCATTTATATCCCAAGAGCCCTTGTGAATATTAAGTAACTTTAAGCAACTGCTATCAGGTTGCAGTTGTGAGAAAAGGCCACAAGGTGGAAGGATTTCTTCATGCTTTACTCTTGTTACTACAGTAACCAGTGCCTTACAGGTAGTCAGGTTCCCTGATTGTAAATTAGAGAAAATGTTTTAGACAAAGCCAGCAAAAGTTTGTGTCTCATTATCCCTTGTAGCTGTTTTTTTTAAATTTAATGTTAATTTTTATAGGAATAAAGTTGATTTACAATGTTGTCTGCTGGGTGTACAAAATCTTATTCAGTTACACATACACATACATGTATTCAACATCAGTGTCTTTTCACATATAAGTTATTCTAGAGTCTTTAGTACACCTCCATTGCTGTAGGGTAAGGCCTTGTTGATTATCTCTTTTATATATATTCCTGTGGATATGTTAATCAAAACTCCAGATATATCCCTTTCACACACCTTTCCCCTTTGGTAAAGCTATAAGTTTGTCTACTAATTTTGTGTGTCTGTTTCACTTTTCTTCACTGGTTCATTGGTATCTATTGTTCCGTTCCACCTAAAAGTGACATATGATATTTGTCTCTTTATGACTTACTTATATGATAATCTCTAGGGCCAAAGGTTACTACAAAGGTCATTATTTCATTCCTTAACCTGGCAGAGTCCTATTTCAATGTATACATGTCTCACTTCTGTATCCACGCATCTGTGAATTTACATTTCATGTGCTTACATGTGTTGCCTATTGGAAATTGTGCTGCAGTGCATGCTTGGGTGTCTGTGTGTTTTTGAATTCTGGTTTCAATGCATATACTCTTAGGTGTAGAACTGCCTGATTATATGGTAACTCTGTTTTTATCTTTGAATGGCACTTCCATAAGGTTCTCTACAGTGGCTGTTACCATTTTCATCCCACCAGCACCATAAAGGGATTTCCTTTTCTCCATGTCCTCTCCACCATTTATTTATTGTAAATTTTGGTGATGGCATTTTAGACTGGTGCAAGGTGATCCCTTGTTGTAGATTTGATTTGCAAGTCTCTGCTAATTGCTATGTTGAGCATGTTTTTATGTCTGTCTTTCTTTATAAAGTTGTGATTTGGATTTACCTGTTGAAATTGCCTTCTTGAACGTCGGGCCTGATTCCAAGTATTTGCAAGAACTTACCCCTGGACCTTTTTTGAGGGCAGGTATCATTTAGAGCCCAGCAGTCGTTGTGAATATTAGGTGTCCATAAGTACTCGTTTCAAGGTTGATTTTTTAAGGGAAGGTCATTAGGCACAGGATTTCCTATGGCTCAACTCGGGGTACCCCGGAGGTATCCCAGAATCCACAGCCTTAGGGGAAAGCCTCTTTTGGCATGTAAATTAAAGAGGAATATGAAAGAACAAGCACCTATTACCTTGTGTCTCATTACCACTTTAAAATTGGATTAATTTTCATTTTTCATTGGAGTAACATTGTTATACAATGTTGTGTATCTTGTAGGTGTGGAGAATAATTTTAGTTTAGACATCTACATATATCTGTGCATGTTTGTCTTCTTTTCCCATATAGGTTATTAGAGAGTGTTGATAGCCTTTCCTTTGTACACATAGATCTGTGCTAAATATCTGTTTTCTATGAAAGAGTCTGTCTGTTAATCTCACCATCCTAATGGATCTCTTGACCCGTTCTGTCCCATTTGGTAAACATATATTTGTGTTTTATCTCGCTGAGTCTGTTTTTGTTTTCTTGGTTATTTCAATGTTGTGTATTTTTTTTTTTTTTATTTTTTTATTTTTTATTTTTTTTTTTGGCACACGGGCTTAGTTGTTCCGCGGCATGTGGGATCTTCCTGGAGCTGGGATCGAACCCATGACCTCTGCATTGGCAGGCAGATTCTTAACCACTGCGCCACCTAGGAAGCCCGTTGTGTATTTTTAGATTCCACCTATAAGTGGCATTATATAATATTTGACTTTCTGATTCTGACTAACTTGACTTAGTTTTATTAACTCTATCTTGATCTATGTTCCTGCCAATGAAATTATTTCATTCTTTTCCAGGGTGGAGTCATATTCCAGTGTGTACATGTATCTCTTCTCTGTTATCTGTTCATCTGTCCCAGGACATTTTGTATGTCTCTGCATCTCAAGTCATGTATATGGTGCTGAAGTGCACACTTGGGTGTCTGTGTATTTTTGAACTCTGGTTTTAACACTTATACTCTTAGATGTGGGACTCTCAGATCATTTGGTACCTCATTGTTTACTTTTTAAGGCACTTCCATAGTGTTCTCTATGGTGGCTTTTACGATTTTCATCCCACCAGCACGAAAGGAGGGTCCCCTATTTTTTACCCCCACTCTGGAACATACTGTCTACTCTCTTTGTGATAATGGCCCTTTTGACTGGTGGCAGGTGGTGTTTTGTTGTAGTTTTGATTTGCCTCATCTCCAATAATTCACTATAAATAACGTCTTTTGGTGTTTTTTATTTTTATTCTTAAACAATATGAGTGGAAATTACCTCTTGAAATTATCTTCTTGAAAGTCTGTCCTGTTTTTCTTTATTTTAGATTACTTTAACCTGGAAAAAAAATTTTTTTAGCTTTCTATTGGAGTGTAATTGCTTTACACACTTCTGCCAGTTTCCACTGCACAACAAAGTGAATCAGCTGTATTTATACGTATATCCCCATATCCCCTCCTGCTACTCCTTGCCCCCCATCTATCCCACCCCTCTAAGTCATCACCAATCATCAAGTTGATCTCCCTGTGTTACGCAGCAACTTCCCACTAGCTATCTATTTTACACTTGGTACTGTATATATGTCCATGCTACTCTCTGTCTTTGTCCCAGCTTCCCCTTTGCCCATCCACCCACCAACCCCCCCCACCTACCGTGTCCTCAAGTCCATTTTCTACAACTGCATCTTTATTCTGGCCCTGGGTTCATCAGTACCATTTTTTTAGATTCCATATATATGCATTAGCATACAGTATTTGTTTTTCTCTTTCTGGCTTACTTCATTCTGTGTGACAGACTCTAGGTCCATCTACCTCACTGCCAGTAACTCACTTTCATTCCTTTTTATGGCTGAGTAATATTCCATCGTATATATATGCCACATCTTCTTTGTCCATTCATCTGCTGATGGGCATTTAGGTTGCTTCCATGTCCTGGCCTGTAAAAAGTGCTGCAGTGAACATTGTGGTACATGTTTCTTTTTGGATTATGGTTTTCTCTGAGTATATGCCCAGTAGTGGGATTGCTGGGTCATATGGTAGTTCTATTTTTAGTTTTTTAAGGAACCTCCATACTGTTGTCCATAGTGGCTGTACCAATTTACAGTCCCACCAACAGTACAGGAGGGTTCCCTTTTCTCCACACCCTCTCCAGCATTTATTGTCTCTAGAATTTTTGATGATGGCCATTCTGAGTTGTGTGAGGTGATACTTCATTGTGGCTTTGAGTTGCATTTCTCTAATGGTTAGTGATGTTGAGCATCTTTTCATGTGTTTGTTAGCCATCTATATGTCTTTGGAGAAATGACTATTTAGGTCTTCTGCCCATTTTTGGATCAGATTGTTTGCTTTTTTGATTTTGAGCTGCATGAGCTGCTTGTATATTTTGGAGATTAATCCTTTGTCATTTGCTTCATTGGCAAATATTTTCTCCCATTCTGAGGGCTTTCTTGTCTTATTTATGGTTTCATTTGCTGTGCAAAATCTTTTAAATTTCGTTAGGTCCCATTTGTTTATATCTGTTTTTATTTCCATGATTCTAGGAGGTGGGTCAGAAAGGATCTTGCATTGATTTATGTCATAGAGTGTTCTGCCTATGTTTTCCTCTAAGAGTTTTATAATGTCTGGTCTTACATTTAGATCTTTAATCCATTTTGAATTTATTTTTGTGTATGGTGTTAGGAGATGTTCTAATGTCATTCTTTTACATGTAGCTGTCCTATTTTCCCAGCACCACTTACTGAAGAGGCTGCCATTTTTTAAAATAGTTTAACCCTCCTCCCATTAATTTTTTTATTGACTGCGTTGCGTCTTTGTTGCTACGCAGGGGCTTTCTCTAGTTGTGGCGAGTGGGGGCTACTCTTCATTGTGGTGCATGGGTTCCTCATTGCAGTGGCTTCTCTTGTTGTGGAGCATGGGCTCTAGGCATGCAGGCCTTAGTAGTTGTGGCACACGGGCTCAGTAGTTGTGGCTCACAGGCTCAGTTGCTCCGTGGCATGTGGGATCTTCCTGGAGCAGGTATCGAACCCGTGTCCCCTCTATTGGCAGGCACATTCTTAACCAATGCACCACCTAGGAAGTCCTGAAGAGGCTGTCTTTCTCCATTGTATATTCTTGCCTTCTTTGTCAAAGATAAGGTGCCCATATGTGTGTGGGTTTATCTCTGGGCTCTCTATTCTGTTCCACTGATCCATATTTCTGGTTTTGTGCCATTACCATAGTGTTGTGATCACTGTAGCCTTGTAGTATAGTTTGAAGTAAGAGCCTGATTCCTCTAGCCCCATCTTTCCTTTTCAAGATTGCTTTGGCTATTCAGGGTCTTTTGCATTTGCATTTAAATTGTAAAATTTCTTGTTCTAGTTCTGTGAAAAATGCCATTGGTCATTTGATAGGGATCGCATTGAATCTGTAGACTTCTTTGGGTAGTACAGTCATTTTCACAATGTTGATTCTTCCAATCCAAGAACATGGTATGTCTCTCCATCTGTTTGTGTCATCATTGATTATCGGTGTCTTACAGTTTTCTGCATACAGGTCTTTTGCCTCCTTAGGCAGGTTTATTCCTAGGTATTTTATTCTTTTTGTTGCAATGGTAAATGGGAGTGTTTCCTTAATTTCTCTTTCTGATTTTTCATTGTTAGTGTATAGGAATGCAGGAGATTTCTTTGCAATAATTTTGTATCCTGCTACTTTACTAAATTCATCGATTAGTGCTAGCAGTTTTCTGGTAGCATCTTTAGGGTTTTCTATGTATGTCATCTGTAAAGAGCGACAGTTTTACTTCTTTTCCAATTTGGATTCCTTGTATTTCATTTTCTTCTCTGATTGCTGTGGCTAACACCTCCAAAACTATGTTGAATAATAATGGTGAGAATGGGCACCCTTGTCTTGTTCCTGTTCTTAGAGGGAATGCTTTCAGTTTTTCACCGTTTAGAATGATGTTGGCTGTTGGTTTTTCATATATGGCTTTTATTATGTTGAGGTAATTTCCTTCTATGCCCACTTTCTGGAGAGTTTTTATCATAAATAGATGTTGAACTTTGTCAAAAGCTTTTTCTGCATCTATTGAAATGATCATATGGTTTTTATCCTTCAAATTTTTAATATGATGTATCACATTGATTGATTTGCATATATTGAAGAATCCTTGCATCCCAGGGATAAACCCCGCTTGGTCATGGTGTATGATCTTTTGAATGTGCTGCTGGATTCTGTTTGCTAGTATTTTGTTGAGGATTTTTGCATCTATATTCATCAGTGATATTGGCCTGTAATTTTCTTTTTTTGTGACATCTTTGTCTGGTTTTGGTATCTGGGTGATGGTGCCCTCATAGAATGAGTTTGGAAGTGTTCCTCTTTCTGCTATATTTTGGAAGAGTTTGAGAAGGATAGGTGTTAGCTCTTCTCTAAATGTTTGGTAGAATTCACCTGTGAAGCCATCTGGCCCTGGGCTTTTGTTGTTGGGAGATTTTAGTTTCAATTTCAGCATCTGTGATTGGTCTGTTCATATTTTCTATTTCTTCCTGGTTCAGTCTTGGAAGATTGTATTTTTCTAAGAATGTATCCATTTCTTCCAGGTTATCCAATTTATTGGCATATGGTTGCTTTTAGTAGTCTGTCATGATCTTTTGTATTTCTGAGGTGTCCATTGTTACTTATCCTTTTTCATTTCTAATTCTGTTGATTTGTGGCTTCTCCCTTTTTTTCCTGATGAGTCTGACTAATGGTTTATCAATTTTGTTTATCTTCTCAGAGAACTAGCTTTTAGGTTTATTGATCTTTGCTATTGTTTCCTTCATTTCTTTTTCATTTACTTCTTATCTGATCTTTATGATTTCTTTCCTTATGCTAACTTTGATTTTTTTTCTTCTTTCTCTAATTGTTTTAGGTGTAAAATTAGGTTGTTTATTCAAGATTTTTCTTGTTTCTTGATGTAGGATTGTATTGCTATAAACTTGCTTCTTAGAACTGCCTTTTCTGTGTCCCATATGTTTTGGGTCATTGTGTTTTCATTGTCATTTGTTTCTAGGTATGTTTTGATTTCCTCTTTGATTTCTTCAGTGACTTCTTGGTTGTTTAATAATGTATTGTTTAGCCTCCATGTATTTTTTACAGTTTTTTTCCCCGTAATTGATATCTAGTCTCCTGGCATTGTGGTCAGAAAAGATGCTTGATATGATTTCAGCTTTCTTGAATTTACCGAGGCTTGATTTGTGACCCAAGATGTGATCTATCCTGGAGAATGTTCCATGTGCACTTGAGAAGCAAGTGTATTCTGTAGTTTTTGGAAAGAATGTCCTATAAGTATCAATTAAGTTCATCTGGTCTAATGTGTTATTTAAAACTTGTGTTCCTTATTTATTTTCTGTTTGGATGACCTGTCCATTGGTGCAAGTTGGGTGTTAAAGTCTCCTGCTATTATTGTATTACTGTCAATTTCCCCTTTTATGGCTGTTAGCATTTTCCTTTTGTATTGAGGTGCTCCTATGTTGGGTACATAGATATTTCCAATTGTTATATCTTCTTGCATTGATTCCTTGATCATTATGTAGTGTCCTTCCTTGTCTCTTGTAATAGTCTTTATTTTAAAGTCTAATTTGTCTGATATGTGTATCGCCACTTCAGCTTTCTTTTGACTTCCGTTTACATCGACTATTTTTTTCCATCCACTTACTTTCAGTCTGTATGTGTCCCTAGGTCTGAAATGGGTTTCTTGTAGCCAGCATATATAAGGGACTTGTTTTTGTATCCATTCAGCCAGTCTGTGTCTTTTGGTTGGAGCATTTAATCCATTTACATTTAAGGTAATTATGACATGTATGTTCCTATTACCATTTTAATTGTTTTGGGTTTGTTTTTGTAGGTCTTTTCCTTCTCTTGTGTTTCCTGCCTAGAGAAGTTCCTTTAGCAATTGTTGCAAGGCTGGTTTGGTGGTGCTGAATTCTCTTAACTTTTGCTTGTCTGTAAAGCTTTTGATTTCTCCATCGAATCTGAATGAGATTCTTGCTGGGTAGAGTATTCTTGGCTGTAGGTTTCTCTCTTTCAGGACTTTCAGTATATCCTGCCACTCCCTTCTGGCTTGCAGAGTTTCTGCAGAAAGATCAGCTATTATCCTTATGGGTTTTCCCTTATATGTTATTTGTTGCTTTTCTCTTGCTGCTTTTAATATTTTTTCTTTGTGTTTAATTTTCATTAGTTTGATTAATATGTGCCTTGGTGTGTTTCTCTTTGGGATTATTCTGTATGGGACTCTGTGCTTCTTGGACTGGTTGGCTATTTCCTTTCCCATATTGGAGAAGTTTTTGAGTATAATCTCTTCAAATATTTTCTCAGATGCTTTTTCTTCTTCTTCTGGGACACCTATGATTTGAATGTTGGTGTGCTGAGTGTTGTCCCCAAGGTCTCTGAGATTGTCTTCCATTCTTTTTACTCTTTTTTCTTTTTCCTTCTCTGTGACAGTTATTTCCACCATTCTCTCTTCCAGCTCATTTACTCATTCTTCTGCCTCAGTTATTCTGCTGTTGATTTCATCTAGAGTATTTCTAATTTCAATTATTGTGTTGTTCATTACTGTTTGTTTGCTCTTTAGTTCTTCTAGGTCCTTATTAAATGTTTCTTGTATTTTCTCTATTTTGTTTTTGAGATTTTGGATCATCTTTACTATCATTACTCTGAATTCTTTTTCAGGCCATTTACCTATGTCTTCTTCATTTATTTGGTTTTGTGGGTTTTTATCTTGCTCCTTTGCCTGCAAGGTGTTTCTTTGTTTTCTTATTTTGTCTAATTTACAGTATTTTAGGTCTTCTTTCCCTAATCTACCTAATAGTAATTCCTCTTGTTTCTGTTCTCTGCCCCCTGTGGTGGGGTTAGTCCAGTGTCTTGAGTAGGCTTCCTGATGGGAGGGTCTGGTTTCTGGTGTGCAGATATGAGTCTTTTTCCTCTGATGAGTAGGGCTATGTCAGGTGGTGTGTTTTGGGGTATCTCTGAACTTAGTATGGCTTTAGGTAGTCTGTGTGCTGATGGGTGGGTTTGTGTTCCTGTCTTGTTTGTAGTTTGGTGTGAGGTATCCAGCACTGACAGTTGCAGGCAGTCAGGTGAAGCCAGGTCTTGGACTTTGATAGAGACCTTGTGAGGGCTCTCTGTGATTAATATTCCCTGTGGCTGGGGATTCTCTAGTGGTCTAGCATCCTGGACTCAGTGTCCCCTCCCCAGAGCCTCAGGCTCGACTTCTGGTCAAGGAATCCTGACCCCATGGGTCACTTGTCCAGGCAGTAAAGGGGATTAAAAAAGACTATCCAAGCCCCAAACTAATGGTGAAAGTTAAACAAACAAATGCTGAATCAAGGAAACACATACATGCACAAGAAAAACAAAAACAGAACCCAATAGAACATAAAGCACTAGAACAAGCAGACAGAAGAACCCCAGAATGAAATCAGCAAAAACTCAACAAAAGCAGCAAAAACTCAAAACCAAAAAAGCAAAACTGAAGCAGAGTGCCAGCTAAAGACTGATGCAAAGAAACAAAACAAACCGACAAGCATGGTAAAAAAAAAAAAAAAAAAAAAAAAGTATGGGAGAAGAAAACAACATAACAGAAGTGCAATGTACATATGGAAATGTATAAACAAGATTTAAAAAGGAAGAGAAAAGGAAAGAAAGAAGAAGAAAAACGGGAAAAAAAAGGACAAAACACCAGAGGAATTGTGTAAACGAGGACCAAATATAACAGGGAACAAATAGGTACAAGGACCAAATACAACAAAGAGCAAGAAAACAACCAGATAGACTGAAGATCCCCAAAATGAAATCAGACAGTTATAGTTAGAACTAAGATGAAGACAAAAACCTAAAAACAAAAACCAAAGCCGTATGTCACCTGAAGAATACAGCAAGGAAACAGAGCAGACTGATAATAATATCAGTTAAAAGTATAACAAGATAAAATAAAAAGGGATAAAACAGAGCAAAAAAAAGCATAGTATAACTGTAAATATGAAAAGAAAAAGAAAAAATAGAAATGTATTAAAGATAAAGAAGAAGAAAAGATAGGGGAGAAGAACTCTGCACTACAGAAAAGCTAGCTAGAAATAGAAATATATAAAAAGGATAAAAATAAAGTAAAAAAAAAATTTAAAAAATGCTATAAAATGCAAAGATCCCTTAGGACTAAGATCATCATCATCATCATAATAAAAACCCAGAACTGACAACAGAATGGATCAAATCAATAGAATTAATCAAAATAATGCTGTTTCCTTGGGGTCTTCGCTGTAAGTGTCCTTGTACACGCCTTGAGCCTCAGGCCATCTTTGCCTCCCCAAGAGGCCCTCCTCTGCCTCTGGGTTGGACTCTGGACCTGCTGTGGGCCCTATGAGGTCCACTTTGGCTCTGATCTGGCCCAATTCCTGTGTGTGCTTGTTCCCACAGCTGCCAGAGCTAGACCTTTTTCATTTGTGGAAACATTCATTGTCTACTCAGATATTCCCAAGACATAGGGTCTACCTAGCTGATCACGGGGATTTAGTCTGCAGCATGTATAGCTGATGTAAAGATTTTAGATCCTCTTCCTTAGTCCCCCTGTCCCTGGTGTTCAGTTTTGGTTTTGTCCCTGCTTCTGCATGTGGTCCAACCACCGGAGTCTGGTCCTGAGGCTGCCTTGGAGCTCTTGGGTCTGCCTCACTGAGGGCTTCCTTTACTGTTCATCTGAGGTTGCTGGCATATGGGGAGAGAGAGGGTACAATAGTGACTCTTTCCCCTGCGTGTGAGTCTGCCGTAGTGCCCTACCTGGGTCATGGGAGCCCCAGTGGCTGTGCCAATTGCACAGGGAAGCCAGCGGAAACGTGTGTAAGAGGAATGTCCCTGGAGATGGCCTGCCCTGGCCAGCCTTTTTTGGCTCTCAGAAGCAGGCATGCTAGGGCCAGCCTTTGAGGGGGCTTTTTCTATCCCTTGTCCACTGGTGCTTGACAGCCAGGCCCAGAGGAGGCCTCCCTTTGTTCATGGCAGGTGCCCAGAGAGAGAAGATAAGGGGGGTTTCTCTGAATTTGGTAAGCTCTCCTCTGTTTCACCTCTCCCGGCATACAGGTCTCATTGTTTTTTTCCTCCTCCTCTTTCTCCTTTCTTTTTTTTTCATCCTACCCAGTTATGCCTGAGTATTTATAGTCCTTTCTGGTGTCCAAGGTCTTCTGCTTGTGTTCAGGCACTTTTCTGTGGGAATTGTTGCATCTATTGGTATATTCCTGATGCATCTGTGGAGAGAGATGCACTCCACATCTTTCTACTTTGCTTTCATATTTTCCTTCAATCTAACCTGGAAAATTTTTGAGACCAGCTATCATTTACTTCTCAACAGTTATTGTGATTATTAAGTAACCTTAAGCAATTGTTATCAGGTTGCTGTTGTGAGAAAAGGCAACAAAGGGGCAGGATTTCCTCATATGTTACTCTTGTTACTATGGTAACCAGAGCCTTAGGGATACTCAAGTTCCCAGATTGTAGATTAGAATAAAATGTATCTGAAAAACACAGCAAAAGTTTGTCTCATTATTCCTTGTAGTATTTTTTTTTTAAATATCATGTTAATTTTTATTGGAAGAAAGTTGATTTACAATGTTGTCTGTTAGGTGTACAAAATCTTATTCAGTTACACTTATACACACATGTATTCAATGTCAGTGTCTTTTTGCATATAAGTTATTCTAGTGTTGTGTACACCTCCTTTGCTATAGAGTAAGGCCTTGTTGATTATCTCTTTTATATGTATTCCTGTGGATATGTTAATCAAAACTCCAGATATATCCCTTTCATACACCTTTCCCCTTTGGTAAAATTATAAGTTTTTTGTTTTTGTTTTTGTTTTTTACTAATTTTGGGTGTCTGTTTCACTTTTCTTCACTAGTTCATTGGTATCTATTTTTCCGTTCCACCTAAAAGTGACATCGTGGGATATTTGTCTGTCTCTTTATGACTTACTTATATGATAATCTCTAGGGCCAAAGGTTACTACAAAGGTCATTATTTCATTCCTTAACCTGGCAGAGTCCTATTTCAATGTGTACATGTCTCACTTCTGTATCCACACAACTGTGAATTTACATTTTGTGTGCTTACATGTGTTGCCTATTGGAAATTGTGCTGCAGTGCATGCTTGGGTGTCTGTGCATTTTTGAATTCTGGTTTCAATGCATATACTCTTAGGTGAAGCACTGCCTGCTCATATGGTAGCTCTGTTTTTACCTTTGAATGGCACTTCCATAATATTCTCTGCAGTGGCTGTTACCCTTTACATCCCACCAGCACCACAAAAGGATTTCCTTTTCTCCATTCCCTCTCCACCATTTATTTATTGTGGTATTTTAGACTGGTGCAAGGTGATCCCTTGTTGTAGATTTGATTTGCAAGTCTCTGCTGATTGCTATGTTGAGCATGTTTTCTGGGCTGTTTTTCTTCATAAAATTGTGGTTTGGATTTACCTGTGGAAATTGCTTTCTTAAAAGTCTGCCCTATTTTCAATTATTTTTGAGAACTTACCGCTGGAGCTTTCTTGAGGGCAGGTATCATTTAGAGCCCAGCAGTCGTTGTGAATATTAGGTGTCCATAAGCACTCGGTTTAAGGTTGCTTTTTCAGGAACTGGTCATAAGGCACAGGATTTCCTCAGGCCCAGCTCTGGTTACCCTGGCAAACACAGCCTTAGGGGAACGCTTATATCGGGCTTGTCAATTGGAGAGGAATATGCCAGAATAAACACCCAAAACCTTGTGTCTCATTACCACTTTTAAAATTAGATTAATTTTTATTTTTTATCAGACTAGCATTGGTATACAGTGCTGTGTATCTTGTATGTGTGGAGAATCACTTTCTTTTATACAGATACATATATCTGAGCACGTTCAGCTTCTTGTCCCACATAGGTTATTAGAGAGTGTTGATAGCCTTTCCTTTGTATACGTAGATCCATGCTGAACACCTGTCTTCTATGAAAGAGTTTGTGTTTGTTAATCCCATCCTCCTAATTGATACCTTGACCACTTGTGTCACCTTTGGTAAACATGTTTGTGTTTTATGTCCCTGCGTCTGTTTATGTTCTCTCAATTATTTTAATGGTGTATATTTTTAGATTCCACCTATAAGTTATATTAGTATAGTTCTGACTAACTCGACTTAGTTCTATTAGCTATAGGTTGATCTATGTTGCTGCCAATGGCGTTATTTCATTCTTGTACGTGGTGGAGTCATATTCCAGTGTGTATATGTGTCTCTTCTTTGCTCTCTGCTCACCTGTCCCGGGGCATTTTGTATGTCTCCACATCTTGGGTGTTGTATATGGTGCTGCAGTGCACACTTGGGTGTCTGTGTGTTTTCGAATCCTGGTTTCAACACATACTCTTAGGTGTGGGACTCTCAGATCATTCAATACTTCAATGCTTAATTTTTAAAATCACAACCTATTGTTGTTTATAGTGGCTTTTACAATTTCCATCCCACCAGCATGAAAGTTTTTCTACCCCCACTCTGGAATATATTGTCGACTCACTTTGTGGTAATAGCCCTTTTGACTGCTGGCAGTTGATATTTTGACATAGTTTTGATTTGCCGGTCTGTAATAATTCACCATAAAGAACATCGTTTAGTGTGTGTGTTTTTAAATTTTTATTCTTAAACAACATGAGTAGAATTTACCTGTTGAAATTATCTTCTCGAAAATCTGCCCTGTTTTTCTTTATTTTTGGTTACTTTAACCTGGGAAATTTTTGAGGCCAGGTATCATTCACCTCCCAACAGTCCTTGTGATTATTAAGTAACCTTAAGCAATTGTTATCAGGTTGCCGTTGTGAGAAAATGCCACGGTGGGGGGGGGGGGCAGGATTTCTTCATATCGTACTCTTGTTACTATGGTAACAAGGGCCTTATTGGTTGTCAGTTTCCCTGATTGTAAAGTAGACTGAAATGTGTTAGAAAACAATAGCAAAAACGGTGTGTCCCACTATTCCTTGTACTTTTTAAAAAATTTTAATGTTAATTTCTATTGGAATAAAGTTGATATCCAACGTTGTCTTTGTTAGGTGTACAAAATCTTGCTCAGTTATACATATACATATATGTATTCAGCGTCAGTGTGTTTTCACACATGTTGTTATAGAGTGTTGTGTACACCTCCCTTGCTATAGAGGAAGGCCTTGTTAATTCTCTCTTTTATGTGTATTCCAGAGTATATGTTAATCAAAACTCCAGATATTCCTTTCACGCATCTTTCCCCCTTTGTAAAACTATACGTTTACTAATTTTGTGTGTCTGTTTCATGTTTCTTAACTAGTTTATTGGTATCTATTGCTTCATTTCACCTAAAATGATATCATATATTTGTCTGTCTCTTTCTGACTGACTTCACTTATAAGGTAATCTCGAGGCCCAAAGGTTACTGCAAAGGTCACGACTGCATTCTTTTCCCCAACAGAGTCATGTTTCATTGTGTACATGACTCACTTCTGTATCCACTGGTGTGTCGATGTACATTTCGTGTTCTTCCAAGGGTTTACTGTTTTAAATTGTGCTGCAGTGCATGCTTGGTGTGTGTGCATTTTTGAATTGTGGTTTCAATGCATATATGCTTAGGTGTTTCACTGCCTTATCATGTGGTAGCTCTATTTTTACCTTTTAAAGGCACCTCCATGCTTTCTCTCTAGTGGTTCTTAGTAATTTACACCTCACCAACAAAATAGAGGGAACCCACATCTCCACACCCCCTTCATCAAGTATGGTTAGCATGCTTTTCCTCAACGCCATGCTGGCTGGTGTGAAGTGATACCCATTTGTAGTTTTAGTGTTCGTATCTCTAATAATTGGTGACATTGAGCATTTTTTCATGTCTTTTCTTTAAAATAAAAGTGTGAGTGAAATTTACTTCTATAAATTGTCTTCTTGAAAGTTTGCCCCTTTTGCATTTTTTGGTCGATTCCTGACCCAGGAGATTTTTTGCGGGCTGGTGTCTTTTACAAACCTGCTGTCATTGTGAATATTAAGTGACCATTAAATCTGCCCTTGGGGGAAATGTCTACAATGTGGAAGGATTTCTCCACTCCCATATCTGGTTACTAGCGCAAAGAGCCTTTCTGGAGGTTGTGCTCCTAGTTTCTGATTTAGAGTGGAATCTGCCAGGACAGACCACCAAAGATTAAGTCTCATTTTTTCTTGTTTGTTCTTTTAATTTAATCTTTAATTTCTATTTGCAGAAATTTGCTTGCAACATTATGTGTTCTAGGTGTACAGAATCTGGTTCATTTACACATATACACATACCTATTCATTTTAGGATCCTGTTCTCATATAGCTTAGTACAGAGTGCTGGGTAGACCTTAATTGGTTACTGTGGTCTTTGGTGATTACATACTATATAGGTATCAGTATATGTGTGTTAACCCCAATATGCTAGTTTATCCATTCCTTCAGACTTTCCATTTGGTTAACCATAAGTGCGCTTTGTAAGTCTGTGAAGGTCTTTCTCTGTGGAAATATGTTTATTGGCTTTAATTTTTAGATAACATCTGTATGTGGTATCATAGTTTGTGTTTCACTTTCCTACTTACTTCACGTTGTCTGATTATTTCTAGGCTCATCTATGGTTCTGCAAAGTGTATTCTTTTATCCTTTTTTGTGGATAATACTCCGCTGTGGATGTACACCACTCCTCTGTTCATTCATCTGTTGGTGGACATTTTCTTGACTTCCATGTCTTGGCTACCTTTAATATTGCTACAGTCCACGTTTGGGTGCCTTTGTCTTCTCCATTCTGGTCTTCTCAGGTTATAGGTCCAGTAGTTGGTCTCCCAGAGCATATGGTAGCTCGATTTTTACCTTTAAAAGGCACCTCTAATTTTTTCTCATTAGAGGCTCTTACCAATTTACACCCCACCAATAGCCTAGAAGGTACCCACTTCTCCACAACCAGTTCAGCATGTATTGTTAGTAGAGTTTTTGCTAAATGCCATACTGAGTGGTGTGCTGTGATAACTTTTTTGTAGTTTGGATTAGCATATCTCTAATAATCTGTGAAGGTGAGCATTTTTTCATGTCTTTTTTTTTTTTTTTTTTTGTAAACGTTGTAACATTTACCTTTGTCAATTGTCCTCTTGAAAGTTTGCCCTCTGCGTTTTTTGTCGATTCTCAACCCAGGAGATTTTTTTGAGGGCAGATGTCTTCTACACACCTGCAGTCCCTGTGAATATTAAGTGACTGTAAGCGATGCGTTTAACGTTGCTGTTGCGGGAAATGTCAGCAAGGCGGCAGGATTTCTTCATTCCCAAATTCGGTTACTAGGGCAACAGAGCATTTTTGGAGGTCATGTTCCTAAGTTTTAATTTAGAGAGGAATGTGCCAGGAGAAAATCCAAAAACCTTAGGTCTTATGAGTTCTTGCATTTTTTTTTAAAGAACTTTTATTGAGATATAATTGACATACAATAAACTGCATATATTTAAAATATACAATTTGATTTTTTTTTCTTATTAGTAATGTATATATGGCAATCCCAATCTCCCAATTCATCCCACCCCAACCCCTCCCCTCCCCCCCGCTTTCCCCACTTGGTGTCCATATGTTTGTTCTCTACATCTGTGTCTCTATTTCTGCCTTGCAAACCAGTTGATCTGTACCCTTTTTCTATATTCCGCATATATGCGTTACTATATAATATTTGTTTTTCTCTTTCTGACTTACTTCACTCTGTATCTGCATGTTTTTTGATATTAATTTTTATTTTTTTTCAGAGTGAATTTGAGTCAATGTTGTTTTTTCTAGGTGTACAGAATGTGGTTCATTTATACATATACATAGAGCCATTCATGATAGGATCCTGTTCTTATATACCTTATTACAGACTGTTGTGTAGACCTTTTTTTGGTGTACAGTGGTCTTTGGTGACCAATACTGGGCCTATAACTGCAAAGAACCTAATGGAAAAGACAGGGGCAACCAGAAGTGTACTGAAGCAATATTTACAAAAAGAAAAGAAATCAAAGTAAACAAAATGTCCATCAACCAATGAATGGACACAGAAGAAATGGTATATGTTCACAAAATAAATATTCTCCACAAAAAACAATACCGTAGACGAGCCTGGAGATAATCAGACTATGTGAAGAATGTCAGAAAGAGAAAGACAAATATCCTGTGATATCATTTATAGGTGTTATTTAAATGTAGACACCAACGAACACATTTCCACAGAGATAGATACTCACAGACGTAGAAAACAAACTTACGGTTAACCAAGAGGAAACCTGGGAGGAATGGATAAATTAGGATATTGGGGTTAACAGAAATATACTAATACATATTAAATATATAAGCACCAAAGACCACCATATACCACAAAAGCTCTACACAGCCTTCTGTAATAAGCTATATGAGAACAGGATTCTAAGATGGGTACAGGTATATGTATAAATGACCAAATTCAGTACACCTAGAGAAAAGCACAACATTGTAAGCAAATTTATGCTAATAGAAAACAAAAATTGAGACCTGAGTTTTGGGGGCTTTGTTCTGACACATTCCACTCTAATTCAGAACCTAGGAATGGGACCTCTAGGAAGGCTCTGCTGCCCTAGTAACCAGAGTTGGGAATGCAGACATTCTGCCTCCTTGTGGAAGTTTCCTGCCACAGCAGCTTTAAATCCAGTGCAAATGGGCACTTAATATTCACAAGGACTGCAGGTTTGTAAAGACACCTGCCCTCAAAAAATCTCATGGGCTGGGAACCGACAAAAAAGTGCAAAAAGGGCAAACTTTCAAGAAGACAATTTACAGAGGTAAATTTTACCCACACTTTGTTTTCAAAAAGGACATGAAAAAATGCTCAACATCACCAATTATTACACATACGCAAATCCAAACTACAATAAGATATCCCTTTGCAACACTCAGTATGGCATTCAGTAAAAAGTCTACAAACAGTATATGTTGAAGGGGTTGGGGAGAAGTATGTACCCTCTCTTCTGTAGGTGGGGTGTAAATTGATAAGAGCCAGTAATGAGAATAGAATGGAGGTGCCTTTAGAAGGTAAAAACTGAGCTACCATATGATCTGGCAGACCCACTACTGGACCTACAACCTGAAGAGACCAGAATGAAAAGACACAGGCACCCAAACTTGGACTGCAACGATATTTACAATAGCCAAGACATGAATGTAAGCAAATGGTCCATCAGCACATGAATGGACACAGAAGAAGTGATATAAGCTGACAAAGCAATATTAGTCACAAAAAAAACAATAAAACAAAACCCTTTGCAGGACCATAGATGAGCCTAGAGAGAATCAGACTGCTTGAAGAAAGTCAGAAGGAAAAAGACAAATATCATATGATAGCATTTATAGGTGTTATTTAAAAGCTGACACTAGTGAACACATTTCCATGGAGACAGACACTCACAGACGTAGAAAACAAACTTATGATTAACCAAGTGGAAAGCTGGGAGGAATGGATCAATTAGGTTATTGGGGTTAACACGTACATACTAATACATGTTAAACATATAATCCTCTCGCTCCGCCTGCGCCGCCGCCGCCGCCCCCGCTGTGGCCCCGGCTCCGCTCCGCCCGTTCCGCCGCCTTCCTCCCTGAGCGCTGCCCGGCTGGCCGCCATGGCGAACGTGGCCGACACGAAGCTGTACGACATCCTGGGCGTCCCGCCCGGCGCCAGCGAGAACGAGCTGAAGAAGGCATACAGAAAGTTAGCCAAGGAATATCATCCTGATAAGAATCCAAACGCTGGTGACAAATTCAAAGAAATAAGTTTTGCATATGAAGTACTATCAAATCCTGAGAAGCGCAAACTATATGACAGATATGGAGAACAAGGTCTTCGGGAAGGTAGCGGCGGAGGTGGTGCCATGGATGATATTTTCTCTCACATTTTTGGTGGGGGATTGTTCGGCTTCATGGGCAACCGGAGCAGAAGTCGAAATGGCAGAAGACGAGAAGACATGATGCATCCACTCAAAGTATCTTTAGAAGATCTGTATAATGGCAAGACAACCAAACTACAACTTAGCAAGAATGTATTCTGTAGTGCATACAGTGGCCAAGGTGGAAAGTCTGGAGCTGTTCAGAAGTGTAGCGCTTGTTGGGGTCGAGGTGTATGCATCATGATCAGACAGCTGGCCCCAGGAATGGTGCAGCAGATGCAGTCTGTGTGTTCTGACTGTCATGGAGAAGGGGAGGTAATTAATGAAAAGGACCGCTGTAAAAAATGTGAAGGGAAGAAGGTGATTAAAGAAGTCAAGATTCTTGAAGTCCACGTAGACAAAGGCATGAAACATGGACAGAGGATTACATTTACCAGGGAAGCAGACCAGGCCCCAGGAGTGGAACCAGGACACATTGTTCTTTTGCTACAAGAAAAAGAACATGAGGTGTTCCAGAGAGATGGAAATGATTTGCGCATGACATACAAGATAGGACTTGTTGAAGCTCTATGTGGATTTCAGTTCACATTTAAGCACCTTGATGGACATCAGATTGTGGTGAAATATCCTCCTGGCAAAGTAATTGAACCAGGATGTGTCCGTGTAGTTCGAGGTGAAGGATTGCCACAGTATCATAATCCCTTTGAAAAAGGTGATCTTTACATAAAGTTTGATGTGCAGTTTCCTGAAAACAACTGGATCAACCAAGACAAGCTTTCTGAATTAGAAGATCTTCTGCCATCTAGACCAGAAGTTCCAAACATTATTGGAGACACAGAAGAGGTAGAGCTTCAAGAATTTGCTAGCACTTGGGGCTCAGGAGGTGGTCAGAGGCGTGAAGCCTATAATGATAGCTCTGATGAAGAAAGCAGTAGCCATCATGGACCAGGAGTGCAATGTGCCCATCAGTAAACTCTGCAAACAGATTGCACAGGTGGACTTTCTTTCCACATTTGCCTGGTTTGTTTTCAGCGATCCAGCTGGAGAGTCTGGTCAGTCCAGATGAACTGATGGACATCTGTTGGTCTATGTGTAACTTTTAAAATTGGTATAGTATCTACAGAGTGTATAATTTAAACTAACCACAAAGCTTTACATCTTCATTTCGACTGTTCTGTAGCAGAATAAAGCACCTGAAAGGAAACAAGACTCCCTTTCACACATGGGTTATAAGTCTCAGTCCTGGTATCTGTGCTTGATTTTTATCAGTTTTGTGTAGATTTTATGTTTCATATTTTAAATTCAAATCCCACACTGTAAAGTTTGTGTACAATTTGTCCTGAAGCTTTGTGTTTGGCTGCACCTGCATAAGCTGCTACAAATAGAATAAAGAATTTCATAGCCTGTATCTATCATTTAGATGCATGGAAAAATGGGCTTTGCACACAATGGGTTTGGAGCTGACTGGGAACAATGGAAAAAATAACAATAGCTGAGCTGTGGTTGTAAAGTTTGGGTCCCCTGCCTCCCCTTTTCCTTTTCTTTTTCTTCTTTTTTTTTTTTTAACCATCTTGTGAAAGGTTTTTGAAACTCAATAATAAAAAGCAGTTGGTGTAAGTTAAAAAAATATATATATAATCACCAAAGACCACCATATACCAAAAAACCTCTACACAGCCTTCTGTAATAAGCTATAGAGAACAAGATCCTAAGATGAATAGATATATGTTTCAATGAACCAGATTCTGTACACCTAGAACAAACACAACATTGTAAGCAAACTTACTCTGATATAAAATAACCGTTAAATTCAAAATACAGACAGAAACTGATAAGGCCTAACCTCTGAGGGTTTGTCCTGGTACATTCCACTGTAAATGAGAACCTAGAAACAGGACATCCAGGAAAGCTCTGTTGCCCTAGTCACCAGAGCTGGGAATGGAGAAATCCTGCCACTTTGTGGACATTTCCCAGCACAGCAGCTTTAAACCTGGTGCTAATGGTCACTTAATATTCACAAGGGCTGCAGGTTTGAAAAAGACACCTGCCCTCAGAAATCTCCTCGATCTAAAATAAACAAAAAAATGCAAAAGGCACAGTGTTCAAGAAGACAATTTACAGAGGTAAATTTTACTCACACATTTTTTTTAAAAGGACATGAAAAAATTCTCAACGTCAACAACTGTTGGAGATATGCAAGTGCAAAGTACAAATAGGTATCCTCTTCATCACTCAGTATGGCTTTCAGCAAAAAGTCTACTAACACTACATGCTGAAGTGGTTGTGGAGGAGTGTGTACTCTCTATACCATTGGTAGGGTGTAAATTGGTAAGAGCCAGTAATGAGAAAAGAATGGAGGTGACTTTAGAAGGTAAACATTGAGCTACCATATGATCTGGAGGACTTACTACTGGACCTATAACATGAGAAGACCAGAATGGCAAAAACAGGTACCCAAATGTGGACCGAAACAATATTTCCAATAGCCAAGACATGGAAATTACCAAAATGTCCATCAACAGATGAATGGAGAAGAAGTAGTGTATGTTGTCAAAATATATTAGCCACAATAAAACAATAAAATAATACCCTTTGCAGCACCATAGATGAGCCTGAAGATAATCAGACTAAGTGAAGAAAGTCAGAAGGAGAAAGACAAATATCCTATGATATCATTTACAGGTATTATTTAAAAGTTGACACCAGTGAACACATCTCCACAGAGATAGACACTCACAGACTTAGAAAACAAACATAGCTAACCAAGTGGAAAGCTGGGAGGAATGGATCAATTAGGTTATTGGGTTAACACATATATACTAATACATATTAACATATAATCACCAAAGACCACCATATACCAAAAAACCTCTACACAACCTTCTGTAATAAGCTATATGATAACAGGGTCCTAAGATGAATAGATATATGTATTAATGAACTAGGTTCTGTACACCTAGAACAAACACAACATTGTAAGCAAGTTTATTCCGATATAAGAATACAATTAAATTAAAAAAAAAAACAAACAGGAACTAATAAGGCCTAATCACGTGAGGGTTTGTCCTGGTCCAATTCCACCGTAAATGAGAACCTAGAAACAGGACATCCAGGAAGGCTCTGTTGCCCTAGTAACCAGAGTTGGGAATGGAGACATCCTGCCACCTTGTGGACGTTTCCCGCCACAGCCGCTTTAAACCCAGAGCTAACGGGCACAGGGACTGCAGGTTGGTAAAAGACACCTGCCCTCAAAAAATCTCCTGGGTCAGGAATCAACCAAAAAATGAAAAATGGGCAAACTTTCAAGAAGACAATTTACAGAGGTAAATTTTACTCACACTTTGTTTTCAAAAAGGACATGAAAAAATGCTGAATATCACCTATTATTACACATGCAAATCCAAACTACAAAAAGGTATCCTCTCACACCCCTCAGTATGGTATTCAGCAAAAAGTCTACTAATAGTACATGCTGAAGGGGTTGTGTAGAAGTCTGTACCCTCTACTCTGCTCGTGGGATATAAACTGGCAAGAGCCAGTAAGACCCAATAAGCCTTTCGAATTTGTTTTGCCAGATTCTTCTCTAATTGACAACCTAAGAAACACCACTTCCAGGAAGCCTCTGTTGCCCTAGCAACAGTGTTGAGATTGGAGAAATCCTGCTGGTTTATGGCCTTCCCGGCAGCAGCAGCTTTCAACTCAGTGCTAATGGTCACTTAATATTCACCAGGACTGCAGGGCTGGAAATGACAGGAGCTCTCAAAAATGTCCTGGGGTTGGGAATCAACAAAAACTTCAAAACAGGGCAAGCTTACAAGAATACAATTTCAAGAGGTAAAGTTTACTCACATATTTAAAAAACAAAACAAAACAAAAATGACATGGAATAATGTACAAATCACAAATTACTGGAGACACGGCTATCAAAACTAGAATTGCCATCAGCAAAAAATCTACAAACAATTCTTGCTGAAGGGCTTATGGAGAAATGCATATTCCTATGCTGTTGGTCAGATGTAAACTAGTAAGGGCCATTAATGAGAATAGAATGGAGTTGCCTTTCAAAGGTAAAAACTGAGCTACCATACGATCTGGCTGACCCACTACGGGCCTATAAGCCAAGAAGACCAGAATGGAAAAGAAACAGGCACCCAACAGGATAGAAAGCCCAGAGATAAACTATGGTCAACTAATCTATGACAAAGGAGGCAAGGATATACAATGCAGAAAAGGCAGCCTGTATAATAAGTGGTGCTGGGAAAACTGGAAAGCTACATGTAAGAGAATAAAATTAGAATACTCCCTAACACCATACACAAAAATAAACTCAAAATGGATTAAAGACCTAAATGTAAGGCCAGACACTATAAAACTCCTAGAGGAAAACACAGGAAGAACACTCTTTGACATAAATCACAGCAAGATCTTTTTTGACCCACCTCCTAGAGTAATGGAAATAAAAACAAAAATAAGTAAGTGGGACCTAATGAAACCTAAAAGCTTTTGCATAGCAAAGGAAACTATAAGCAAGACAAAAAGACAACCCTCAGAATGGGAGAAAATATTTGCAAATGAGTCAACAAAGGATTACTCTCCAAAATATATAAACAGTTCATGCAGCTCAATATTAAAAAACAAACAACCCAATCAAAAAATGGGCAGAAGACCTAAATAGGCATTTCTCCACAGAAGACATATGGATGGCCAAGAGGCACATGAAAAGCTGCTCAACATCACTAATTATTAGAGAAATGCAAATCAAAACGACAATGAGGTATCACCTCACACAGGTTAGAATGGGCATCATCAGAAAATCTACAAACAATAAATACTGGAGAGGGTGTGGAGAAAAGGGAATGCTCTTGCACTATTGGTGGGAATGTAATTGATACAGCCACTATGGAGAACAGTATGGAGTTTTCTTGAAAAACTAGAAATGGAATTACCACATGACCCAGCAATCCCACTACTGGGCACATACCCAGAGAACATCATCATTCAAAAAGACACATGCACCCCAATGTTCATTGCAGCACTATTTACAATAGCCAGGACATGGAAGCAACCTAAATGTCCATCAACAGATGAATGGATAAAGAAGATGTGGTACACATATACAGTGGAGTATTACTCAGCTGTGAAAGGGATCAAAACTGGGACATTTTTAGAGACATGGATGGACCTAGAGACTGTCATACAGAGTGAAGTGAGTCAGAAAGAGAAAAACAAATATTGTATATTAACACATATATGCAGAATATAGAAAAATGGTACAGATCAACCAGTTTGTAAGGCAGAAATAGAGACACAGATGTAGAGAAAAAACATATGGACACCAAGTGGGCAAAACCGGGGTGGGGGCATTTGGGGTGGGATGAATTGGGAGATTGGGATTGCCATATATATGTTACTAATAAGAAAAAAAATCAAATTGTACACTTTAAATATATACAGTTTATTGTATGTCAAAAAATAAAATAAAAAAGTAAACAAATAGAATTAATGTTTGAATGGTACAAAGAAACAAAGAAAAAACAAACTTGGACTACAGCAATATTTACAATAGCCAAGACATCGAAGCAAAGAAATGTCCATCAACAGATGAATGGATACAGAAAAAGTGGTACATGTGCACAATGGAATATTAGCCACAAAAAAAGGATGAAACAATACCTTTTGCAGCACCATAGATGAGCCTGCAGGTAATCAGACTCCATGAAGTCAGTCAGAAAGAGAAACACAAATATCCCATGATATTATTAATAGGTGTTATCTAAAAACTGATACCAATGAACACATTTCCAGAGAAAAATACACTCATAGAAAGAGAAACTTATGGTTCACCAATAGAAACCGTAGAAAGAATAAATAAATTAGGATATTGGGATTAACATACATATACTAATACATGTAAAATACATAATCAACAAAGACCACTGTATATGAAAAAATGTCTACAACGCTCTGTAATAAGCTGCATGGGACCTAGACCCGAAGATATGTATATATACAAATTATATGTATGTGTGTGTGTATATACACACACATATTTGTGCATATATATATATATATACACATTTGTATCCATATACACACATACACATGCATACATATACACACACATACATATATATATATGTATAAATGAAGCCAATTCTGTACACCTAGAACAAACACAACATTGTAATCCAATTTACTCCGATAAAAAATAAAAATTAAATTAAAACAAAAAGCGAGAAGTATAAGACATAAGCTTTTGGGGGTTTGTCCTGGTGCATTCTACTGTTATTTAGAACCTACAAACTTGACTTCCAGGAAGGCTGTGTTGCCCTGGTAACCAGAGTTGGGAATGGAGATATCCTGCCACCTTGTGGCCATTTCCTGCAACAGCAGCTTTAGAGCTAGCTCTACTGTCACTTAGTATTCACAAGGACTGCAGGGTTGTAAATGACACCTGCCCTCAAAAAATGTCCTAGGGTAGTGAATCCATAAAGAACTTCAAAATAGGGCAAAAGTTCAAGAAGACAATTTCCAGAAGTAAATTTTACTCATTCCTTTTTTTTTCTTAAAAATAAGGACACGGAAAAATGCTCAATGTCACCACTTACTCAGAACAGGCATGTTGAAACTACAAAAAAGGTTTCACCTCACACTTGGCCATCAGCAAAAAGTCTACAAACAATACATGCTGAGTTGGTTGTGCAGAAATGTGCACCATCTATGCTATTGGTTAGATGTAAACTAGTGACAGCCACTAATGAGAACAGAATGGAGGTGCCTTTAAAAGGTAAAAACTGAGCTACCATATGATCTCACAGACCCATTACTGGGCCTATAATCCAAAAATACCAGAATGGAGAAACACAGGCACCCAAACTGGATGCAGCAATATTTACAATAGCCAAGACATGGAAGTAACCAAAATGTCCACCAACAGATGAATGGACACAGAAGAAGTGGCACATGTCCACAGTGGAATATTAGCCACCAAACAGGGTGAAACAGTACCCTTTGCAGCACCACAGATGAGCCTGGAGATAATCAGACTCTGTGAAGTCAGTCAGAAAGAGAAACACCAATATCCTGGGATATCATTTATAGGTGTAAGCTAAAAAGATACCAGTGAACACGTTTCCCCAGAGAAAGACTCAAAGAAAGAGAAAACAAACTTACGGTTCACCAATAGGAAAGGTGGGAAGAATAGATGAATTAGGATATTGGGGTTAACATACATATACTAATATGTGTAAAATATATAATCCCCAAAGACCACCGTATACCAAGAAAGGTCTCCACAACACTCTGTAATAAGCTATGTGAGAACAGGATCCTTAGATGAACAGATATATGTATATGTATAAATCAACTAGATTCTGTACACCCAGAACACACACAGCATTGTAAGCAAATTTAATCTGATTAAAAATTAAATTAGAAAAACAATCAAGAAGTAATGAGACATAAGCTTTTGGGGATTTGTCCTGGCACATTCCACTCTATTTTATAACCTAGTAAAAGGAGTTCCAGGAGGGCTGTGTTGCCCTAGTAACCAGAGTTGGGAATGGAGAAATCCTGCCTCCTTGTGGCCATTTCCCACAACAGCAGCTTTAAACTCAGTGCTAAGGGTCACTTAATATTCACAGAGACCACAGGGTTGTAAAAGACACCTGCCCTCAAAAAATGTCCTAGGGTAGGGAATCGACAAAAAATTCAAAACAGGGCAAAAGTTCAAGAAAACAATTTCCAAACGTAATTTTTCCTTTTTTTTTTTTTTAAAGGACATGGGAAAATGCTCAACATCACAAATTATCAGAGACAAGCAAATCCGAACTACAAAAAAGGTATCACCTCACACATGTCAGAATGGCTGTAAACCCATCCAATATGATCCAAAATGGAGTAACACCTATCAAGGGCCCCTATCACGTCCCTTTCAGACACTCCAAAGAACTGGAAAAGTACTGTGAACAGCAGGATTACTCTTGGCAAAACCACATCCTATAGAGAGACAGCCAGCCCGGATACTTCCGTGGACCAGAATAGACAGGAGCTCACCCCCTCTTTCCTGCACCTTGCCCTCAAAGCTCAATAAAAGACTCAACCCCCACCCTTTGGGGCCAATGCCACTCTATGTGTCTGGCCCCTTTTCTCCCTTGGAAAGTGAATAAAAACTTTCTTTTCTTCCCTTGTTAATATTTCTGTGAATTCTTTCACAATCCGCATGGGCTCACCTAACATTTTGGGGGCCCATACAGGGAGAATCTTTACTTAACCAAACTCCTTTTGTCTCACCTCTGGCTTGACCTTCCTCGTTGCCCACTAAGACATTTACCAAACTGTAAGTTATTCTCTTGGATGGGTTTTCTCTGGAGGAGAGTGGCAGATCTAGGCAGCAGAAAACCTGATGTCAGGTCTGTCACTATCTGGGTTGGAATTTGGCCTCCGGGGATGCCCCCGTCCATCTGCCTCTGGTCATTGATTCATCTCTGAGACTTGGGGACACCAGACTCCAGAGTGAATCCTTCTAGGTCGTTCAGAGAGGCGATGTTCCTTCTGAACTCTGGGCTCCCGAAACGGCCCTGTTCTCAAAATTTTCTCTTCACTCTTCTTCCTAGTTGTCATTAGGGGCAACAGTCAGTCCACCCTGGTGAAGGACTTCCCCTTGGGATGTCTTCCCAAACATTGGAAAAATCTCAAATTAGATGACCTCAAACCAAATGAATGGTCTTTTTCTGCAATACAGCTTGACCTCATTATAAATTGGGCGACCAGGAGGTCTGGCCCCAGGATGCCTCTCTCAACGATAATGCTGTTCTCCAACTCGATCTTTACTGTTGCTACCTTGGCAAATGATCTGAAGTTCCTTATGTCCAGGCCTTCTTTCTACTCGCTCAAGACCCCAAACTGCAGGCTTCTTGCCGCACACTGCTACTAATACACCCTCCTTCCCCACCATCAACCTCTCCTCCGCCGGCCCCGAGTTCTTCTCTCCCCATCACACCCGGTCTGGACAACCCTTTAGCTTATTCGTGAGCCAGCCACCCACTTTCCTTTACGTGAAGTGGGTGGTCCCAAAGGAATCATTTGCATTCATGATGCTTTTTCTACATCTGATCTCTCCCAAATTGAACTCAAGCTAGACAATTTTTCAGAAAACCCCCTTATTTTCCTGTCTCACCTTTCAGAGACACTATGCCTTTTCACCAATTTAGATTTAACCTCTGAGGAAGGCAAAACAATCTTGGCGAAACATTTCATCTCGCAGTCAGCCCCTGATATCCATAGCAGA
This sequence comes from Hippopotamus amphibius kiboko, assembly GCF_030028045.1. Lineage (NCBI taxonomy): Eukaryota > Metazoa > Chordata > Mammalia > Artiodactyla > Hippopotamidae > Hippopotamus > Hippopotamus amphibius. The sequence goes on along the minus strand of NC_080191.1, from coordinate 81,271,246 downwards.
CTCCAAAAATTAGAAAAGGACTCTTAGACTCCCCAATCCAAACTCACCGACCTGGCTTTTAAGGTGTTTAGTAACGGAGATGAGAATAGACGAGGGAAAAGAGGGAACGATACCAACAATGGTCTCGAGAGCAGAAACAACCTTTTCAAATGATTGCTATGGGAGGCTCCCTCCCCTTCAGAATAAGACTTATCCTAGGCCCCCCAACCAACAGCAAGGAAGACAACCCCTGGGTCCAAACGCTGGCTTCTGCTTCAGCTGCAAACAGGTGTGTCCCTAGAGTCGAGAATGCTCCAGGAAAAGGTTACCCCCAGGACTGGGCCCACTTTGTAAACTAAAGGGACACTGGAAATGGGATTACCCTCTCCTCAATAAGAGGGGACAAAATCCCCTTCCAGAACCAGGGAACCCTCCTGCAAGGATTTCCTCCATCCCCAGAGATCTTCAAGGACTTCTACAGTCTTCCGACTGATGGGCCCTGACGCTGGACCTGGCTCCACGACATAAGATTGGGTAACTCTACCCACAGCATGTAAGAATATCGTTTTCTTAATTGATACTGGAGCCACTTACTCTGCTCTTCCCGAGTTCTCGGGTCCCTTAATTCTCTCGCCTATCACCATTATTGGAATAGAAGACAAACCTCAACCTACGCTCTAAACCTTTGACCTACCATGCTCACTAGGAGATCAGATCTTTTCACATTCCCTCCTCATCCTTCCCAGTTGTCCCACCCCCCCCTCCTAGACAGGGACCTTATGACAAAACTGGGGACTCAATTCTCCAGCCACAAATCTCCTTCCTTGGAATCTTAGGGGACTCTCCCTCTGATGCTCAGCTCTCCCCTCTCCCACCAGAAATACTTAAACAGATTCCCTCAATTGTATGGGACATTAACACCCCTAGGAGCGCTTCTCACCTAACTCCTGTCAGTATCACCATGAGAGACCCTTTTCACTTTCCCCACCACTCTCAGTATCCTTTAAACTGGAAGATCTTAGGGGATTCAAACCCCTCACTGACAAATTCCTAAATGCTGGACTCCTTAGACCCACCAACTCCCCTTATAACACCCCTATTCTACCCTTTAAAAAGGTAGATGGCACCTGTCGTCTAGTACAGGACCTACACATAATTAACAAGGCAGTGGTACGTCTCCACCCAGCAGTCCCAAATCCCTGTGCCTTCCTCAGTTCAATTCCTCCTAGTACTCAAGTCTTTACAGTCCTCGATCTAAAATATGCTTTCTTCACTATCCCTCTCTTCTGAGATTCCCAAGATGTATCTGGTTTTACATGGATGGACCCTGACACTCACGTCTCTCAGCAACTCACCTGGACCTCCCTTCCGCAGGGATTTAGAGATAGATAGCCCCCACCTCTCTGGTCAAGCCCTAGTCCCTGATTTATCCACCCCGTCACTTCCAGGCAGCACTCTCATTCAATATGTTGATGACCTCCTCCTCTGCAGCCCGGACCACAACACCTCTCTTACCAACACCATAACCCTCCTCACCCACTTAGCTCTACGAGGCTACCAGGTTTCTCCTTCCAAAGCACAAAATAATCAGGTCACAGTCAAATAGCTAGGATTTCTGTATCCTCAAGACAACGAGTAATCACTACTGAATGCAAAGAGCTTATAGCCTCTCTCCTTTCACCTCACAACAAAAAGGAATTAAGGGGGCTTCACTGGTGGCACAGTGGTTAAGAACCTGCCTGCCAATGCACGGCACACAGATTCGATCCCTGGGCCAGGAGATCCCACTTGCCACATAGCAACTAAGCCTGTGTGCCACAGCTACTGAGCCTGTGCTCTAGAGCCCACGAGCCACAACTACTGAAGCCCACGTGCCTAGAGCCTGTGATCCACAAAAAGAGAAGCCAACGCAATGAGAAGCCCCCGCAATGAGAAGCCCGTGCACCACAATGAAGAGTAGCCCCCGCTCGCAGCAACTAGAGAAAGCCCGTGTGCAGCAACGAAGACACAATGCAGCCAAAAAATAAACAAAAAATAAATTTATAAATAAAAAGGAATTAAGGGCCTTTCTGGACTTCACTGGTTACTTTCGCATCTGGATCCCCACTATGGTCTTACAGCAAAACCTCTTTATGAGGCCCTCCAGGGACCCAAAAATGAACCCCTGGAATGGAAACCCCCTCCAGTCAGCCTTCACCTCGCTCCAGACAGCCCTCACATCTGCTCTGGCCCCGGCAACCCCAAACTTAGATAAGTCCTTCCTGCTATACACCTGTGAACACAGAGGGATCTCCCTGGGGGTCTTAGGACAAAACTGCGGCCCTGATTTTCAAGCTGTAGCTTACTTCCCAAAGAACCTAGACACCACAGCTAAAGGTTGGCCTCCTTGCTCGAGGGCACCAGCTGGGGTTGCCCTCCTTGTGACAGAGGCCAGCAAAATCATATATGGACAAACACCTCATGTTCTTACACCTCACCAGGTGGTGGACATTCTAGACAGTAAGGCCCATCACTTTCTCACCAACAATAGAATTACTCCATATCAAACTCTTTTACCTGACAGTCCATCACTTCCTCTCTCTGCTTGCTCAGTCCTCAGCCCTGCCACATTACCGCCAGACTCTTCCCAACCCCCAAACCCAGATCCCTCTGTTTAGGAATCCTAGAACAGTCCACCGATGTCCGATCTAACAGCCACCCCCACACCCTCCCCGGATCACACTTGGTTTACTGATGGCAGCAGCTATGTGGTCAATGGACAACACAAAGCAGGGTCTGCTATTGTCGCCACCACCCAAGTAATAGAGAGCTCCTCAACTGCCACTCGATACCTCTGCCCAAAAGGCCGAATCAATAGCCTTAATTAGAGTTTTACAACTAGCCAGAGACCTTACAGATTCTAAATGTGCCTTCCATATCCTTCACTCACACGCCGCTGTTTGGAAAGAAAGAGGCTGACACTACCCAGGGTACTTCTATTAAGCATGCTGATCTTATCCTGAAACTCATGCAGGCAGCTCAGTTACCTGCTCAGGTGTCACTCGTGCACTGCAAAGGACATCAAAGGAGCCAATCCTTAGAGGCTATAGGCAACAACAAAGCTGACAAGCCAAACTGGCCACTTCATGGCCTCTCCCTTCTACCCAGGCTCTCTCTATTCCTTCTTTCTCTGAAATCACCCCTACGTACTCACCTACTGAGGCTGAGCTATACTTAAAACCAGGAGCCATTTGGGAGGGACCATGGCTTTTACTCTCAGGAAAGTTTATCCTACCCCAACAACAACAACAGGCCATTCTAAAAGACCTACATAACTCTCTGCACATCGGCACAAAGCCCTTAAAAGTTCCTTAGCCTCTCTTCTCCATTGCAATAACTTAGAAGCAGCCCAAGAGAAATCACCGCACACTGTCCCATTTACAAACAAGTATACTCCCAGGGACATCTAAAGCCTCTGCCGTCTCTCCCAACCCACCAATTAAGGGGACACCTGATTGGACAGGACTGGCAATTAGATTTCACCTATTTGCCCACCTATAAAAAATATAAATACCTGTTAACACTCATAGATGCTTTCTCCGGATAGATTGTTTTCCCCACTACATCTGAAAGGGCTTCTGAAAGTAACTCAGGTACTTCTTCAAGAAATCATTCCTAGATTCGGTCTTCCCACCTTTCTCCAGAGTGGCAATGGCCCAGCTTTCATCTCTCAAATTACCCAGCAGGTGTCTCAAGCGTTAGACATTGAATACAAACTACATACAGCCTGGGATCCCCAATCTTCAGGGAAAATAGAAAAAGCTCACTCTTCCCTTAAAAGACAACCCACCAAACTCACCTTGGAACTCAATCAGAGCTGGCTAGAATGCCTTCCCTATACCCTTTTCCGACTCTGGATTTCTCCAAAGGCTCCCTTATACCTCAGTCCCTTTGTACTCAGGTAGGGGTGCCTAGCTCTTCTCACTCCCTTTTCTACCACAAAGTCTCCTCCTCTGGGCTCTTACCTTGCAGCCTTAGAACTAACTCACAACCTTTTACGAACCCATGCTAATAGATACCTACCTCAACCTCAAGACTTGCCCGAATCTATAATTCTACAACCTGGGGACTGGGTCCTACTAAAGGACCTCCCAGGACATACCAAACCCCTCCAACCTTCTTGCAAGGGGCCAATTCAGGTACTCCGTACCACTCCGACAGCATTCAAGCTCTCAGGACATCCATCCTGGATCCACCTGTCACGACTCAAGCCCACTGATCCTCCAGCTGTGGCCTCAACACCATCTTCTCCCTACGCCTGTCAACAGTTATCCAACACCAGACTATGGATCTACCAGAACCCAGAGACCACCAGAACCGTGAGCCCAAAACCAGATTAATATGCCCTGGTAGGCTTGCATACTTCTTCCTCTCTTATTTCTCCTTTCACTCTTTATAATCATTTATATCTGCAAACATAACCCTTCTCTTATCCCCAGAGGAAAATTCCTAGCCCCTTGCTGGACTAGTCCCGAAGACTGCTAAGACAAAAGGCTTGGTCTCTTTCTCACCTTACACCTAACCACACTCTTTCATTTCAGCTCCCCCTCCTTAAGTGCCACTCACCACCCCTACTTCCACACAAGAAAAGAAACTGCAGCCCTCCTTCAAAGGCCGATGGCTCACGATATTGCAACTGCTGGCTGTGTGTCAACATTGGCAAGACAGGCTTCTCTGGATTCCCAGCACCACCTCAGACGTGGGCAACCTTGCTCCTACTCACAGACCCCTGATTTGGGCCCCAACCGGCATGGTGGTACTTCCAGCCTCAGGCTGTCTCATGGGTCCAAAACAACCTCTTTGACCCACAAATGCAGCTCCCCATCCAAGGACCCATCTTCCAGGACGTTTCTTTACTAACGCAGTCTCCCATATGTGTTATGGCCAATACTACCTCATGGGTGGTCCCCTGGCCTCGCACCCCCCAAACCATCACCTTTGCCCCCGGACTTACAACAACCACAACCAATCAGAAATCTAACTCCTCCCAATTGCAATCAAAGTCTATATACTTAAACCCCTCCAGGCGATGGGACAAACCAAAAAATGAAGCTCAAATAAATAATTTCCCAACAACCGAATTTACCTTCCTAAACCAGGCAATGGGACACTCTCATCCGCCTTCAATTAACAGGCCTTTCATGGGACTTTTACTTGTCACCTGTCAATTCCACAGACTGCCCTCTGGCCTCCTCTGTAAATAACTCCTGGCGCTTGCCCTACACAGGTGAAACTAGGACCTATCACAAGTACATCAGCTCTTTCTTTTCACAAAAATCTTGGGGCTTTAACTTTCAACGACAGCTTCTCACCTGGGGAAAAAACACCTCCAGCCTCTCAAAAACTTCTGCCTGCTTAAACCTGTTGGCGGGACTTTCCCTATCTGCCACATACACCCTACTAGAAGGGTCAGGTACAAACTTCCTCTTTAAAATAACTCTCATGGCCTTCATACCCCCTTCAGAGGAACTATACTTTCTCAGCAGGACCTCAGCACATCTCTGTATGCCCAACTGCTTTGTATTGTTCTGAAGATTTCTTCAGGTTGATTGATTTATAGAAATCAAAGCTATTGATTTCTGTATTTTTCACATGGCCACTATACTAAACCCCCTAAATATATCTAATAGCTTTCAGTTTACTCTTGGGTATCTAGTGGGATTTTTGATTTCCATATGCAATCTTATATTTAAGGGTTGCTCTGTACACATATTTTTCCATTAATTAAAGCCAGGCTTGAAATAGATTTCTTTAAGGATTATTATGATTTTTAATCCTGAAACACTTGATCTCAAGTGTCTACCCTACAATGCCTGTGCTAAGTATGAGTCCAAATTTTGTGGTGAAGGCAGAAACCTCCTGGTCAGTAAGATAGTTCTAGTTTTGCTGCTTGGAATATATCAAGCAAGCAAGGGCATGTGGGAACTATTTTTTAATATTTATCTATCTTTTTGCAGTAGAGCTTATGAAACAGGGCTGGGTTGACCATGAGAAAAGTGAGGTAACTGTCTCAGGAACACAGTTTAAGGAATTACCAAAAAAGCTCAGTAACGAAGTTAATAATATTTAATAAAATATTTTAAAAAGAAATGCAAAAATGCATGATGAACAAAATACCTAAACTTTAAAGACAGACTGAGCACCGAGTCATATTAGAGCCTGAGGTCAAAGGAAAAACCAATAACTGCCCTAATTGCTTCATCCTAGTCCAACCCCTGAAATAATCATTGCGCCAGTAATTCTAGTTTTATTTTGTTATTTGGTTTTATTTTTGGATTAGAATAAATTTAGTATCACGAATAAATGTAGACCATTATATCAAAAAATAATCATATATAGTATTTTCATAGGCTGTAATATCATTGTTGGAGAAATAGCCATATAGGGCATCCAATGGCACTCGATATGGGATAGAAATTCTTCAAGAATTTTTTTTTTTTTTTTTTTTTTTTAGGCGCACAGGCTTAGTTGCTCCGTGGCATGTGGAATCTTCCCAGGGCAGGGCTCGAACCCGTGTCCCCTGCGTTGGCAGGCAGATTCTTTACCACTGTGCCACCTAGGAAGTCCAAGACTTTTAAAAACGTAAGAGTGCAAGGGGACACCAGGGGCTGCTGGTCCAAATCAGGCCTATTGTGTCACTTCTCTATATGTGGTCTTCCTAAAAGATTCAAGAGATTACAATGAATAGGTATCTAAAACCCAGCAATTAAAGACAAAACATAGAAAAAAAAGTTTTGAATAATAACTCTATACTTTTGTTAATTCAAAAAATATTAACAGAACACTTGTGGGTCAAGCATTGTTCCAGCAGTGGGCATACAGTATTGGACCATATACACAAACCTTTCTGTTCTCATGGATCTTATATCCCTGTTGAGAAGCAGGGCATAAATAACATGAATGAAATATCTTGTAAATAGACAGTAATAAATGCTAAAGAGAAAAAGTAAAGTGAGAATGTTGGATGTGAGAGGGGTGCATATTTCAAATAAGAAGGCTGGGGAAGGGCTTACTGAGAAGTGACACTTGTGTCAAACCCTGAAGGAAGTAAGGGAGAAGGTCATGAGGATATTAGCAAGGAGACCATTCCCGTAGGGAGAAGACCTAGTGCAGAGCTGCAAGAAAGAATCATGCTTGGCACGTTCAAGAAGCAGTATGAAAGCAGTGTGACTAGATCAGAGTGAGCCAGGGGAGAGAAGCTGGACGTGAGGTTAGAGAGGGATCAGTGCATAAGGAGAGAAAGAACTTTGCCTTTTATTAAAAATGAGGTGGGAACACATTTAAGAGTTGAGTAGAAAAGCAACATGATCTGCGTGAACAGTTTTAACATGTTGATTCTGCCTGTTGTGCTGAGAATAGATTTCAAGGCACCAGAAGTGAATGTACTGCTACAATATAGATAGGAGATAAAGGTGGAGTGATCCCAGTTAGCAGCATTGAAGGTGGTGAAAAATGACAGAATTCTGAATTTTGAACACAGAGTAACAGGATTTGGTTACTAAATGATTGGATTTTGGATTTTTAGAGAAATAGGTGAATCAAAAATGATACCAAACATTTTGACTAAAGCAATTTTAAGAATGGGATTGCCATTAATAAAGGCACTGGTTTGTGGGGGAATCTCAGATGCTCAGTTATGGCCATTTTGTGGACATTCAAACAGAGGCTTTAATAGGCAGCTAGGTATTATGAAGGCTGAATAAGAGCTCTCCTAAGATGTTCATGTCCTAATCCTTAGAAACTGTGAATGTTACCTTATGCAGAGAAAAGGACATCACAGATACGATTAAGAATCTTAAAATGGAGAGATTATACTGGAATAGCCATGTGAGCCTAATGTAAGCACAAGGTTCTTATAGGAGGGAGACAGAATTTCAGTATCAGTAGTAGGAAATGTGATGATGGAAACAAAACGTTGGAGTAATACAAAGACGTGGCCCTGAGCTAAGGAATGCAGGCGACCTCTAGAAGCTGAAAAGGCAAAGAACAAATGGACTCTTTCCCAAAGTCTGTAGAAGGAAGGCAAGATTTGTGACCTCCAGAAGTATAAGGGAATAAATTTGTATTGTTTAAAACTGTGATAATTTGTTACAGCAGCAATAGGGAACTAATACAGTTATATATGCCTGGTGTTCAGGAGGAAGATCTGGTTGGAAATATATATTTGGGCATATAGATATACTGTTAAATGAGATCATCTGAGGAGGGAAGAGAGGCAGATTACAGAATTCATCCAGTGAATGAGCCCTGGGGCATGGCAACACTTAGAGGCTGGAGACAGCAAGAAAGACCTGCAAAAGAGACCAAGGAGTATCCTGAGAGGCAGGAGAAAATCAAACTCTTATAGTGTGCTGAAGAGCTAATTAAGATAGTCATTGGTGCTGTTAATAAGAGACTTGTTGTAGATGATGAAATAAAATCCTAAAATAGTGGGTTCATGAGAAAATGGAAAGAGAGAAATTTTTTTTTTTACGTTTAGCTACCTTTATTTTTTAGGTTTATTTATTTATTTACTTATTTATTTAATGCAGAGTGTTTTTTTTTAATTGTTTTTTCCTCCATATATATTTTAAATACAATTTTTAAAGGTTATGCTTCATTTACAGTTATTACAAAATATTGGCTATTTTCCCCATGTTGTATAATACATCCTTGCAGCCTATTTTATACCCAATCATTTAGTTTAGTACTTTGACCTTTGGAATTATGTTTAAGAAAAAATTTCCTTCTCAAACTGATAAGCCCTTTGTCCTCACACATTAACATCATTTTCCCCCCATCTTTTTGACTTTAATTCATATGGAGCTCTTATTCTGTTCAATAGATCTACTTGCCTATATCTGTGCCAGTACCATGCTTTTTTTTTTTTTTTATTACTATACCTTTTTAACCTAGTTTGTTTGATATATGATAGGCCAAGCCCCCCTCCTCAGCATTCACACATATTTCTTTTTTCTTTTCTTCTTCTTTTGGAAAGGAAAAAAAAATTTTTTTTATTCTCAGATGACATGATTTCATATGCAACAAATCCTAAGGAATCCACAAAAATGGACCTAATGGTGGAACTAAAAACAAGTTCAACAGGTCACAGAATACAAGATTAATACATAAAATAAGTATTATTGCTATATTTTACCTGTAGCAAATAATCAAAAATGAAATTAAGGGTGCACTGGGCGGTCCCCCGGATCTGTCTCTTGCTTCAACCGTGTTTCGACGGAACAGACCCAGGGACACCCCTTGCTCCAGCCTCCGACCACCCTCCAACCTTTTTTCCAGTCGCAACGTTCGGACTCAGCCACTCAGCTATCCTCGGTCACCGGGACCAGCCAACACCACTTTTTGAGCTTAACTCCTTATTACCGATCAACCATGGCCTCCCAGATTCGTCAGAATTATTCCACCGAGGTGGAGGCTGCCGTCAACCGCCTGTTCAACTTGCATCTGCAGGCCTCCTACACCTACCTCTCTCTGGGCTTCTATTTCGACCGTGACGATGTGGCTCTGGAGGGCATGGGCCACTTTTTCCGGCCGAGGAGAAGCGCGAGGGCGCCGAGTGTCTCTTGAAAATGCAAAACCAGCGGTGGACGTGAAGAAGACATCTCAAGATGAATGGGGTAAAACCCAGGACGCTATGGAAACCGCCATGCTCCTGGAGAAGAACCTGAACCAGGCCCTTTTGGATCTGCATGCCCTGGGTTCTGCCCGCGCAGACCCCCACCTCTGTGACTTCCTGGAGAACCACTTCCTAGATGAGGAGGTGAAACTCATCAAGAAGATGGGCGACCATCGGACCAACCTCCGCAGGCTGGCTGGTCCCCAGGCTGGGCAGGGCGAGTATCTCTTCGAAAGGCTCACTCTCAAGCACGACTAGGAGCCTCCGAAGCCCAGCGGCCTTGGAGGAGCCCCTCTGGTGTCAGGGCTGCTGCCTGAAGCCCCTCTCTGCAGCCACTAGGCAGCTTTTTAACCACCTGGACCCCTCTCCCAAGCCTTGGACCAAATGGAAACAATAAAGCTTTTTGCAGCAACTTTAAAAAAAAAAAATGAAATTAAGGAACACAATTCCAATTACAGTAGCATCAAAAAGAGTAAAATGCTTAGGCATATATTTAACAAATGAAACTATAATATGCACTGAGAAACACAAATGATGTTTGCTGAGGGAAACTAAAGATGATCTAAATAAATGGAAAGATACTGCATGTTCATGATTGTAAGTCTCAATATTTATATGGTAATTCTTCCCAAATTGATGTATAGAATCAATGCAATCCCTTTCAAAAACATATTTCTAATTATTTTTTTCTAAAACTGCTTTGGCTACTCAAACATTTACTAGTCCATCTGAATTCTGAGTCATAGTGTGAAAAACTAAAGTATTACTTAAAATAAGAAATATTTCTGGAAATGTGAAAATATTTCAAATGACTTTGAAAGTTTTTAATTAGTAGCAAAAATTTGAAAATAGTTTTCTCAAGGAAAAGGCTAAGAGGAGAAATATGTAACAGTTGAAAAGCCAGTATGAAGGCCATTAGAAACCCATAACAATGAAGAATATTTGAGACCTAGAAATCAAATACAACACTTATTGTAAACCTAAAAGAGCTTATTGTATTTTATTGTAGATGTGGAACTAGCTAATTCAGTTTCAACTGTTGGCCAACCTTGCATGCCTGGAATAAACCCAACTTATTCATGATGTGTTATCCTGAATTTGATTTCTAATATATTTTATATATATTTGTTTTGCTTCTATGTTTGTAGCAGAGGTTGACTTGTACTTTTTCTTTCCTTTTATGTCCTTGTTAATTTTTGGTGTCAGGTTTATTTCAGCTTCATAGAGTGCAGAGCTCTCTCTCATTTTCATTTTCATAAGATTTTGTGCAAAAAAAAAAAAAGTTGAAAACCTAGCCATCAAATGAACTCATCTGACCTGCAGATTTTTTCATTTGATGGACAGGTTTTCAACTATAGATTTAATTAATTTAAAAAAGGGAAACCTAGTCATGTTTTCTATATCTTCTAGTTTCAGTTTTGGTAAATTTTTTTTTTAATAAAATTGTTCATAGTAACCTCATTAACTATGTGATATCTATGGATGTTGAATGATGTTTTCCTTTTCATTTTTGCTATTCATAATTTCGGCCTTTTTTCCTCTTTTTCTTGATCAGTTTTGCTATAAGCTTAGCACTTTTATTAGTCCTATTCAAGAACAGATTTAGTTCAATGGATTTTCTGTACTGTATATTTTGTTTTATTTGAAAAAAAAATTCTGTAAAATTCCCTTCCTTGTACTTTTTTTTTTTTTTTTTTGGCACACGGGCTTAGTTGCTCCGTGGCATGTGGGATTTTCCTGGAGCTGGGATCGAACCCGTGACCTCTGCATTGTCAGGCGGATTCTTAACCACTGCGCCACCTAGGAAGTCCTTTTTTTTTTTTTTTTTTTTTACTTTTTTTTTTTTTTTTTTTTTGGCACACGGGCTTAGTTGCTCTGCGGCATGTGGGATCTTCCTGGAGCAGGGATCAAACCTGTGTCCCCTGCATTGGCAGGCAGACTCTTAACCACTGTGCCACCTAGGAAGCCCCCTTGTACTTTTTATTGGGTTGAATTTACTGCTCCCTTTCTAGTTTCTTGAGAAAAGAGAGAAATTAACACTTGCTGGTATGGAGAAAAGTCTCAAGAAATTTTGCTGTAATGGGAGAAGAGGGGCTGTCCAAAGGGAAAAGTAAGGTCAAGAGATAATTTACTTTTTACGATGAGAGAAATAGCAGCATATTTTTGTGCTGATAACATTAATTATAAATGGAAAAATTGACAATCGGGGAAGGAGAAGAGAATTGCTGGAATGCAAGAAGACAGGGAACTACTGCACAAGTGAAGAACTAGCCTTGGCCAAGGGTGTACTCAGCTCCTCCTTTGAAACCAGAAGGAAGGCAGAGCATATGGGCACAGATGTAGAAAGTTGATAGATATTATAGTGGTAGACTATAAAAGTTTCCTCTGATTGTTTCAACTTTCTTGATAAAGAAGAAATGCAGTCAACAGAGGAAAGTGAGAGTCAGGAGTAGAGATGTTAGAGAATCAGGAGTAGGGCTGAGGGGGAAGCATACTTCTCATACAATTTTCTCAAGATTTTTATTCTATCCCTAAAAACTCTCTTATGAATATTATATTTTTAATAGACTTCATTTATATTGTTTTATATTTACAATAAAATTGAGAGGAAGGTACAGAGATTTCCCATATACCCCCTGTTCCCACACATGCATAGCCTCTGCTATTATCAACATTGCCCACCAGAATGTTTTTTTTTTAACCAAGGATGAACCTACATTGACACAGTATAATCAAACAAAGTCTATAACTTACTTTAGGGTTCACTTTTGGTGTTGTGTGTTCAATGGATTTGGACAAATGAATAGTGACATACATCCACCAGTAGAGGACCATACAGAATAATCTCACTACTCTAACATCCCCTGTGCTCTGCCTGTTCATCTCCCATCTCCTGCCCTCATCCCTGGCAATTACTCATCTTTTTTATTGTCTTCATAGTTTTGCCTTTTACAGAATGTAATATAATTGGAATCATATATTATGTAGCCTTTTACATGCATAGATTGGCTTTTTTCACTTAGTGATATACATTTTACTTTCCTCCATGTCTTTTCATGGCTTGACATCTCATTTCTTTTTAATGCTGAATAACATTTCATTGTCTGGATTATAAGTTTATTTATTCATCACTTACTGAAGGACATCTTGATTGCTTCCAAGTTTTTGGTAATTGTGAAAAAAGCTGCCGTAAACATCCATGTGCCGGTTTTTGTATGGACATGTTTTCAGCTCTTTTGGGTAAATACCAAGGAGCATAATTGCTGGATTGTATGGTTAAGAGTATATTTAGTTTTGTAAAACATTGCCAAAATGTCTTCCAAAGTGACCGCACCATTTTGCATTACTACTAGCAATGAATGAGTGTTCCTGTTGCTCTACATTCTCTCTGGCAATTGGTATTGTCTGTGCTCTAGATTTTGGCTATTCCGATAGGGATGCATTGGTATCTTTTTATTGTCTTAATTTTCATTTTCCCGACAGCATATGATGGGGAGCATCTTTTCATAAGCTATTTGCCCCGACTGTATCTTCTCTGTTGAGGTGTCTGTTAAGGTCTTTGGCCCATTTTTAAATTGTGCTATTTGTTTCTTGTTGCTGAGTTTGGAGTGTTGTTTGTATATTTTAGATAATCACTCTTTATCAGATATGTCCTTTGCCAAAGTTTTTCTCCCAGTCTGTGGCTTGATGTCTCTTGACATTGTCTTTGCAGTACAGAGGTTTTAATTTGAATTATGTCCAGCTAATCAATTTATTTCTTCCATGGGCCATGTTTTTGGTGTTGTGTCTAAGAAGGCATCACCATACCAAAGTCACTTTGATTTTCTTCTATATTATCTTCTAGGAGTTTTACAATTTTGTATTTTAAACTTATGTCGATGACTCATTTTAAGTTAATTTTTTTGTATTTAATTTTTAAATTTAAAAAAATAAAGTTATTTATTTATTTATTTATTTATTGGCTGTGTTGGGTCTTTGTTGCTGCACGCAGGCTTTCTCTAGTTGCAGCGAGAGGGGCTACTCTTCATTGTGGTGCATGGGCTCCTCATTGCAGTGGCTTCTCTTGTTGCAGAGCACGGGCTTTAGGTGTGTGGGCTTCAGTAGTTGTGGCACATGGGCTCAATAGTTGTGGCTCACAGCTCTAGAGGGCAGGCTCAATAGTTGTGGTGCATGGGCTTAGTTGCTCTGCAGCATGTGGGATCCTCCTGGAACAGGGATTGAACCTGTGTCTCCTGCATTGGTAGGCAGATTTTTAACCACTGTGCCACCTAGGAAGTCCCTAATTTTTAAATTTTTGAATTCTAAAGTTTTGGAACCAACTCGGAGTACATAATGTCATACTTGGATCTGCCTCTATTTTCCCTTCTTCTGGTTTTTCTGCTTCTTTCCTCTCTCTTCCACCCTTATATTCCCATTATTCTTCCCCTTTTTCTCTCCTTTTGTTCATACTCCACCACATTTTACTCTTGTGGCTTATTGGCATAAATGTGTTTTATTTGGTATTCAAATATTTTTGAGACCTATTAATCATCATTAAATGAATGTTTAGAATGCTGTTTATGATCATGTGAATGGCTGGCCATTTTTATTTATATTGGAACAATATAGAGTAGGTAAAAGTAACTAGAAAAGAAAAGAATTCACTAGAGAATATTTGTATAGTACATAAAGACTGTAAAATAGGAGCAAGTATTATAAAATTCTCTATTTCTATACAGAATTAATAAATCTGGTACTCCTATGAGTAAAAGAAAAATTATCTAGGTTCTGTTTGGCATAAAGAGAATTTTCCACTGCTATTTAAAGTGTATTTGAATGAAATTTGTTTTATCACTGACTATTAGAGAAATGTAATGTACATTAATTAAAAATAACTCAAACCAGAGAGGTAAGATTCTCCTGATTCTATTTTCAGAGATTTTGTCAAAGGAGTATTAAGACAGATTTTGCAAAATGGAATTGTAAGAAAAGAAAATAATGAAATTATAATTTTTTAAAAATTATGTACTTGGTGTAAACTGTGCCCCACTAAGATACCAAATGGAGATAAGAATTTTAGGGGGCTCATCTAGTGCTGTTTTAACCTATATTAATACTAATTCTACAGAGGTGATAGATCTCAAATTTATACTATTCTAAAAACAATAATTTTCATACTGAAGACTATTTATCTAGATGAACACTAAAAAATGTTTTTAAAATTTTCAAAATACATTCTCATTTAGATTGTCTACAGAAGAGTCATGAATTTATTAAAAGTGCATTATTAGAATCAAATGTAACTAGCCCTCAAATTTATGATTTCACATACATATTGGATAGGAAAAAAATAGATCACATACATATATGCAAATAGCATGGATTAAGGTACTGGTTCAAGTGTGATGCAATGTTATCTGGCCCTGAGTTTGAACAGTGAAGATCATTTGCTCCACATAGACTGAAAGTTATATCAGTGTGAGTTTCTGTGTCTTAGTTAACCTTAACTATAACCAAGGGGTGTTTGGTTAACATTTGAACTATCTGAATCAGGAATCTATGCTTCAAAGTTCTTAAGTATTTCAATATTGTTCTTGAAATGTATATATCCAGGAAGTATTAGTTGTCATTAGTCATGTTTGAAATATTGTTTTTTTTCATTGATGAGATGAGTGGTGTGAAAAGACACGGTTTGGCTAGAAAGATTTTACCAGTTCCCCTCTAGCAAGTCTCACATTCTCACATGTAAGGATGCCCCATTAAATGGAGACTTTTCTGACAAATCTGACTAGAGGTTTTCGGCTGATCCTGCCCTCAGAATATGGTTACCACTACCTCAGACTGAAACTTCCTATCAAGGTGCTCCCTAAAATGTGTCAGGACAGAGTGAGCTCTTCAGTAAGCCGATAGGAACAGATTGCTTGGCGGTTTAGTGTTGGCATTCTAGTCAATGTTTGTATCTTTATCAGAATTTGGAATAAGACTTGCAGTTATTATAACATGCCAGCTGGTATTGAGATCGTGGGAGAGAAGATGCCTAGCTCCTACCTACCTCTAACTGTGAGAGGCTACCAATATTTACCCAGAGTACCCAACAATTGCTCAACAGCCAAATTGGCTTGAGTCCATTCAACACAATCAGATGAGAAGAAAATTTTGAAGGTGCTATGCAAATCACTAACATTTTAGAAGCACAGACACCTTTTTGAGAAAATCTTTTGTAACAATTTCCTTTGGAGATAATCTCATGAGCATGAATCCTAATTGTACTTGGATGAGAGAAAAGGTGAACCAATAACTAGAATGAAATATACTAAATCACTAAAGAATTTCTGATCATGTTTTCTCTGGGCTAAAGCTCAACTGAGGTTAGATAGAGCTGAAAATTTTGCCATAGTCTCATATGATATTCCACCTAGAGGGACAGAGTGTTTGATGTGAACTCTCTAAGATTACACATGTGGAAAGGCCATGATCCCAGAAAGAGGTGTGTCAAAGGAGGCACTGATTCTGGTCTGTTCTTTTGTTCCTTGTCTCACATAGATCCTATGTGCAAGCCAGCAATCATGCTTCCATTCACAACCCACTCTTCCCTGTGACCAGTTCATGCTGTCTTCTCTCTTCAACAGTCAACACTCACTCCTACCCTATCCAACCTCCACCTGATCCTCACCACATGTAAAATCTACCTGCATCTGTGCAAATATTCCCTGTCTTTCCTTCTCTTTCTCTGGTTGAGTTCTCAGTGATCCCAGCCAAGGTTATGTCCTCTACTTGTGCACAAGAATTCATCCTGTTTTACGTACTTAACTCCATCATTCCAGCGATTTTCTCCTCTTTGTTCAAAATCATATATATTTTTTCCATTCTATTGGATTCTTCACATTCACTCTTCTCTCTCCAATTCTAAAAGCAAGATTCTCCTTGCACTCTTCACATGGGGCACCAAAAAAATTAACTAACAATAGATAAACGCAAGCTTCTCTTGATTCTGGTATTTAACACAGTAGTCAAGCCCCAGTCTTCATTTATTTGACCATTTAGCTACATTAAATACAATTGTTTACTTTTTCTTTCTTGGAGCAAATCTTTCATCTGGCTTGTAGGAAGCCAACATGCTTTTTTTCCCCTTTTCCCTAACTTTACAGGCCTCTAGTTCTCGATACATTTAAACAGATAACTTAAAATTAATACGTCCAAAACAGAACTCCTTTTCACTTCTAAACCTGCTCTTCCCTCAATCTTCCCACCTAAACTGTGGCAGCTTTATTCTTCCAATTACTTAAGCAAATCAATGTTATCCTTGATTCTTATTTCTCTCAAACCCTATATTTAATATCTCAACAAGATCTCTTGGCTCTACCTTCAAACTATACCTAGAATGTGACTACAGTATCAATACCACCTCCTCGGAAAAAGACATCATGATGTCTTACCTACTTACTGCTCACATTTTCTACTTTTCACACTTCTTCATGCGTTTTGTATAGTCTATTCTCGGTATAGCAGTCAGCTACAATCTTCCATGGGATTGTATAGGATTGTATTTCATTGACTTTCTACTTCATAAATTAACAGCTAAAGGCTTCCTAGTGGTTTACATGACCCTCCATGATCTGGTCACCCAATTCCTCTCTGCCCACATCTTCTATTACTCTTCTAGTCACTCATTCTGTCTGAGTATCATTGGTCTCTTGACTCTTTCTTGATAACATTAGGTAAGAACCTGACTTAGGTAATCGCTCATTTGCTGTTCCCTTCACGTGGAAAACTCTTCCCCTACCCCCCATATTTAAACACATGGCTCACTTCCTTGACACTTTGAAGTGTATACTTAAAAATCACCATCTCTCTAAGACCCTCTCCGACCAATCTTTTAAACCTTGCAAACATGCCCTAGACCTCCAAAACTATCTATTCCTCTTCCTTTTCAAATTTTTATCCCTAACATTTAATACTGTCTCACTTACTGAGTATTTTGCTTATTTATTTTATCATCTTCACACAACTCAGGCATTTGGGATCCATGAGGAGAGGTTTTCTTTCCCCTTCTCTCTCTCTCCCCCTCCCTCTCTCCTTTCCTTCCTTCCCACCTTTCTTCCATCCTTCCTTTTTCCTTTTCAAGTGCGCTCATTTAATCTCCATATCTGCCTTCTGGTATAGACACTTATCCATCTCCATTTTCTAGATAAGAAACTGAAGCACAGTGAGGGTAACTCAATTACTCCAGACCCTAGAGCTTATAAGGTGTGGAGCTGAGATTCAAGTCTAGGCAGACTGCAACCACAGTCCATACTTATAATCTCTACTTAATTTTGTTCACTGATGCAGAGTGCCATGACAGGTGTTCAAGTATCTGTTGAGTGGATTATCCTGCAATCATCCTGCATTGTCTGGAGGCATAAGCTGTTCTTATATTGTCTTCCTCTACGTACAATGTGTGATCCCCTACTTGGACTCTACAAGGAAGGGGTCATTGGAAAGAGAAAACCACTTCACTCTAGGCATTTCAGAAATGTTTCACTGAATTCAGAAGATCTAGACCTATATGTCAATACAAAAACGACTAACACCGTATGGTTACTGAGGACTTGACATGTGGCTGATTTGACTTGCGACACGGATAAATGTAAACTGCACACTGGATTTCAAAACTTAGCATTAAAAAATGTAAGTCAACTCAATGCTTTTCATATTGCTTGTGTGTTGAAATGATAGTATTTGGGGTTCATTGGGTCAAATAAATACATATGATTAAAATTAAGTTTAATTATTTCATTTTTCCTTAAAAAATGGTATATGTTCTCACATTATATTTCACTTGAACAGTGCCAATCTAGACAATAGCTGGGAGGTCAAGGCTGCCTGTAAAGTCCGTGGTGTGATCTATCAAGGCTTATTCTGTCAGCAAAGATGATGAGTGAGCTTTTACGGCAAGACCAATATGATTAGCTCATCCTTAATGACATTTTTAAGACAACAATTCCTCCAGTCACTTCCATCCTTTACTTGGATGCCCTAGAAAGCATCTCTTTGCTATTTATATTGCTGCTATATATGCAAATGAAGTTTAAGGAAACTGTTAATATATCATTGAAACAGAGCACTAGTAACATAGGATGCTTTGGTATTTCATCAAGCATAAAACTGAACTGTGTTATCTGACTAAATTTTAGTAAAGTTGATGTTTAAATTATTAATGCCTCTACAGAGAGGAGATAGGGACTTGATCTCTGGACTCTAAATAAAATAATTCTGGCCTGTGTGTATTTTCAGTGAAGTAGATAGTGACTACTTCACATAATCTCTCTTCAGCATCACAGACTGAATATTAACATCACATTTGGCAAAATACAATAGATTGAGAATTTCTGCCAGCCCACGTTTAGTTCTTTTTCTAGAAACATATATGATCTTGGACAAGAAGCAATATCTTATTGATTTACTAAAACTAAGGAAACTTCTAGAAGGTGACTTTTTTTTTTCTAACATAAATATATGTCTGTTGTCTGGCAATCATCTGTGTCATATTATTTCAAGTGAACTGCTTAGTTTTCTTTGTATAATGTGAGAGACATCAGATTCCTCTTCTGTGGCATCTTTAAGACTTTAGACCACATGTTAATTCCTCATTGAAAAATCTCAGATGATGTTAGACTCTATCTGTGCAGAAGTGTTATACTGAGATTGTGACAATAGAGGACAGTAAAGCACTAGGCTTTGTAATTTCACAAGAAGAAATCATCCTGATAGTGGGAAGAAAAAAACCCAGCATTGCAAGTGTGTATGTCTTATTCCACTCTAGTTATATATCAAAACACTTTATTTTCATTCAGAAGAGAAAAATTAAAGAGCTTTTTTAGTAATGGAGGAGTTGGCACAAAAACTGAACATCTCATGTGAGCTATAAGCATATGGTTAAAATTTAAACTTTCTGTTAGTGAAAGTTTTTACTGTCTTATAAGAGAGACTTTGGGGATATATGTACTTTTTAATTTATCTCCAATTTTTTTTTTTGCTACGACATTTGAACACTAATAATAAAGAATCTAGTCACCTTCCATGATTCCCTTTTATAGCAACACAGTGAAATATGTGCAGTTCACTTGCTGTACATATTTTATAAGCCTGCGTGTAATCAGTTAAAAGGAGGAGCATACTTTGAGTTCACGAAAACTTTTTTCTAGTTCACAGATCTGCCTCTCAAAGTAAAGTTTTAATTGAATTTCATTCGTGTTTTAGAAGGGTAAAGAGTGGATTTAAAAAAAAATCTATTAGCTTGTTATAGACTTTTTTTTCAATATAATTCATAATAGTATAATACAGGCTTATTTATTTTGCCAAGGTAAATATTGGCAAAAAAATATTGAATCCTGGCTAATTAGATTAGCTTTAAAAAAATGAGACTATTTTCATCTCAAAAGTTTTAGACAGGTCAGTGAAACAACTTTCAAAGCATAAAAGCTGACAAAAAGATTTTTAGGTAAAAGCATAAAAATCTGTTCAACACATGGCAGAGCTAACTGCATGGGTAATAAGAAAACAGTTATTATTATTTTTTTTAATTTGGGGTTTTTATATGCCTTCCTAATTTCAATAGTAATACAGTTTAGAATCACAAATGCTAGAGAATTTAAATTCTCTATCTTTCTGCCAAATCTAATATAACAGTTATTTTAGTTACTTTAACTTTACTCAGGTCATTTCATGTTGGAGTAGGAATTATGGAATGACCTTACTCACAGGTTCACAGTAAACCATATGATACTTTTCAGTGTTTGAAATAACTAGTTGTGCTGTTTTTATAACACTTTTTTGCTGATGTACATAAAACATTCAGACCTTATTCCATTCAAACTCTTTGCTCTTAAATCATATTAAACAGAAGAGACTGTATAGAAGTGTGTTTACATTTGCGTTAGAATGAAAGTAAAGCAAAATTCAGTTGATTTCAGTATGAATGAATTTTTAACCAGTTGACTGAATAATAAATGATTCAAAATATTTTATTAAATATCAATTTGCTTCAGTATAGTAAAATAGTGGGCCCCAGGACTGCCCTACTCACATAATGCAAACATTATTATGCTGTATATCCTTCCTTTGTGCACATCATTGTAAATCATTTCATGTTGTCTACATTCAGTCCATTTGCTCTTGATCCGCTCACTTTTCATGAAGTCAGAAAATTATGTAACTAGAAATAAGACATTTAAATAATCATCCATTCTACTGACTTCATGTTAGTGATTTCAGGCATTTTCTGGGAAATAGCTTGAATAGTATATGCTTCTTACGGTCCTTGATAGTGACACAGAAAGTGAAAGCCTCAGGTGTGCAAGGCGGCATTTACTACAGTTAAGGTGTATTTGAATCAGAAGCAGGCAAACTTCATATCATGTGGCCCAATCATTAACATGAAGTCATTGTTGACAAATTAACATGACTCCATTTCAATCACATGGAGAAAATATATACATATTTCATGACAGAAACTATGATTTAAATGGGGCTTCACTGGAACTAGAATAAAACTCACTCAAGATCTCTACATCAAAACCTGAGCCAATTCAAAAAGTCATTTATTTACTTGTTTGAACTAGTCTTATGATAGTGAATTAGGATCTAGGGCTTTTATACAGTAAACTTTATATTCATGGAAGTTTTTATTCTTGAAAATTTTCTTACTCTCTATGTGAATATATTTTAAATATTTTAAAGAAGTAAATGAACAGTAGCATATGCATAGTATAGAAAATAGAGGTAAATATGTAAAAAATGAATAAGAAACTTGAATAAGAGATCTTATATCTTCTAGGTAGGCCAGTTTTGCTATTTCTTCATTCTACCTGGAGCTCAAGAACAAGGATATTTGAACTGGGAATGAGCTTATTCACCTGAAAATGCCAGTAGGGTGAATAGTTCAACAAAACTGCAATATAGCATTTTGATGTATTTGGAACCAAGATCAATAAAGAACTTTTAAAGTGTTTCAATAGAGGCATTAATGAGGCTGTTATCATTGAGTAGTTTCTCTTGCTAACTCCCAAAGTGCTAATAACATAATAACATAGAATGAAATCCTAATAGAATAATAATTTCAGCCAGTAACCCAGAATAGAAACTAACTTTTATTACAAGTGCCATGGGGTCATTTGTGTAAATGTTCCAAAGAATCAAGTGGTTGTTTGCTTTAGCGTTACTAGAATTCCAGGAGCCTTCAAAGGAAAGCAAATGCCAATGTATTTAAAACAGCTTCCACCGTAATTCCACTTGACTGACCCCTTCATCTTTCTCAAAGCTTTGCTCAGATTTCACCCCCTCATTGAGGCCTGTCTGGCAACTGTATTTACTACTGTGCCCTCTACCCCATTTAGTCCCATAACCCCCTAAATTCTGATTCCTGTCTTCTTGCTCTACTATGTTTTTTCCTTTTTCCCCCTCATACCACTGTAACTCTAGAATTTACAGAAAAGTATGACTTCTGTTAAATGTTGAATCTTTCAGCATAATAACTATGGTACTAGAACGTATTAATGAGATGACTATTTTCCAGGCTGGGATCAAGATATCTCTAACAAGTTCTTCACCTCATTCAATATTCGCTCTATTCAAACTCTAACATGGTCTTCTAACATCATTGTTGATTTTCTTTCTCTTTCCATGATTATAGTATATCCAAGAAGCCAGTTACAGTTTTAGAGGCCACTTTGAGAAGGGTTAGCTATAAAATATATACTTATTAAAGAAATTTCTAAATACAGAAAAAACTTACTAGTAGAGAAAAAAAAAATTCCCCTGTTTTCCTGTGACCCAAAGTAATTTATTGTAAAAACCTTCTGTGTCTCTTTCCACTAGTTCTTGGGTTCCAGTTATCCTTTGATAGCTGATTTTATGTTGTGATTTTTTTAACAAAATATTATAGCACAAATACTTCCTAAATTGTCCTGAGGGCTTCAACATCTTCATTTTTAATGGCTGAGTATTATTACATAAAAGGTAAGTGCTCTAATTTTCTCCCCCATTTTCTCATTTTGGTTTGTAGTTTGCCTGTAGTGGTTATAGTTCTGCAGTCCCCTTTAGTTCTATTCCTGGGGTTATCATCACTCTTCTGACGATTTTTGTAACTTGCAAGGATCAGGCATTTGAAGCCAAGGGAGAAAAAAAGGCGTTTATGTTTATTCCCTGGCTTTTGGAGAAATCCATGCTTTAATTTCTTGCCAGAGTCTATAGAAGTGTCACTTATCTTATCCTCTTGCTGTAGATGTGTTTTTGAAAAATTTCAAAATTTTTGACAGGAATTCAGATAAAGCACATTCTATTCTGTCCTCTCATTGCATTTTAAAGATACTAAATCCCTTTTAGATATTCTAAAGAGAGATTTTTATATTATTATTCATAATTGCTTTCTCTTTCTCTGTAGTGCAAATCAACAGTCTCACTCCATGCTTGTTGAAATATATCCCATAATTATTACATTCCCCAGTGATCTTTCAAAAACCTTTCTATACAGCCACTGATTTACATGAAATATTTCATTAACTTGTTACATAACTAAATACAACTCACATCTTCTTATTTAGGTATTATGTCCATATTTTAGTATAAAACTATAAATGCGACAGGAATAAATATTTTATAGGACTCAAGATAGCCTGTTTAAAACCAGCAAACCTTCGTTTTGTAGGATAATCAGTCTTACACTTTTAGTGCAATGTATAAATTTACAAAGCTCATTGTACTTTCCCTTAGAGAGCTGGTAATAAGATACATCCAGGTAAAACTATCTGGAAGATCTTTCCACAGAAATGCTTAACATGGCCCAGTTAAGAAGGACCCACTCCGTTTGTGTATGACCTGTTTATTCAACAGTGTCATATTAACCGTGCAATTACATTGGCTTGGATGATTCGTGGGACCAATTAAAGCATTGAATAAAGTGTTATTGTAGTCATTACCCTTCATTGTAAGTGAGCATTTTCACAGCATTATATAAGTATTATACAATGTAAAGTTAATAGGGAAGCAGTATTAACCATGTTTGTGCTTTGTGACTATCTATGTACACAGATTTCCATTGGCGTTCTGAGTGGTGAAATGAGTATAATGTATTATGGAAACCATTACTACAGAGTAATCATTTCTCATACTGTGTTCAGGATTCATGCCCAATCCCACAGGTCACTAATTCAGAATCTAGGCATTTGCTGGCAAGTTCCAACTCTAATCTGCCCAGTCATTTTGGAATAAATATTATATGTAAGAGGCAGAGTTTTGATCAAATTTGTGTTATTATCTGCACTGCTCTTAATTAATGGACAGTGTATACCTATGATATTGTAGGTCTATATAACAGACATCCTGCTTACTTCCTGTTTGCTGTACACTTACTCATCACTGCAGCTCTGACATCTCTTGGTTATATCCTGACTGACCTAGATCAAGGATACTGGGTAGCAATAATGTGATTAAGCTGACAAGAATGGCTGGAAATGAAATTTACCAGTTTGAAGATATTATGCATCTCCAATTTTCTGAACACTGGTTAAATATGTTATCAGTAATAACTGTACTGAAGCTATCTTAAGATGTATTAAAAGTTTAATAAACATATATATATATATATATATATATATGTATTCAGGAAAAATTATATATTTCTTTAGTTATCTAGGTAAGAAATTGCCAAGGATGCTAATATGTAAAGAGCAGCACCTGACCATATAGAGAAGCTCTCCTCTTTGTCCGCTAGTGCTTTTCATTAAATGAGGTTGTGTATTATTCTATTTTTCAGCTTCCTAAAATTAACACAAATTCTAATGGAAATGAGACTGGCTGGTCACCTAATATTCTATCCAGCAATAAGAAGGCAGAAATATGCCTTATCTTCCTCCTTTTTCAGAGTAGAACCAGAAGAGTCAGGATGGCCAAGTTGAAGACTTGCTTTTTTATTTTTGAAAACTGTTTGCATGCCAATAAAAATACATAGTTAAATTCAAGAATGGTTTTAAAGAGCATAAGGTTACTAGATAAAGGCATTTGTGGTAAGATGCAGTACTTCTCTCAAATACTGAAGTTTAATATCTTTATATACACAATTATAATGTAATTGTATTTAGTGTATATTTATGTGATATAGTCAAAAATAAAATTTATGAGATGTGCAATTTCACTTTTTTTTGTTTGGTTTAGTTTTTAATCTCACAGAATCAATCTGCAACACTTTGAGAGACAGGCCAAGTGGCTGTGAGCTATATCAGATGGTATTTCTCTGAATACTACTAGACAAAAGCAGAATTCATTTCCTCTTCTCTTCCCCAAGAATTTAGTGTCAGTTTTTAAATAAGAGTATATAGCCATATCTCACTTTACTGTGCTTCACAGATACTGCATTTTTTTTACAAATTGAAGTTTTTTAGCAAGTTTTTTGATCAAGTCTACTGGCACCATTTTTCCAACAGCATTTGCTCACTTCCTGTCTCTGCATCACATTTTGGTGATTCTTGCAGTATTTCAAATTTTCTCATTATTATTATATTTGTTATAGTGATCTGTGATCAGTGATCTTTGATGTTACTGTTGTCTTTGTTTTGGGGCACCATGAACCATGCCCGTGTAAGACTTCAAACTCAATGGATAAATTTTGTGTGTGTTCTGACTGCTTCACTGACTGGCCATTCCCCCATCTCTCTCCCTCTCCTTGGAGCTGCTGTATTTTCTGAGACACCACAGTATTGAAATTAGGCCCATTAATAACCCTATAACGACCCCTAAAAGTGTTCAAGTGAAAGTAAGATTCGTACATCTTTCACTTTAAATCAAAAGCTACACATGATTAAGCTTAGTGAGGAAGGCATGCCAAAAGCCAAGACAGTCTGAAAGCCAGCCTCTTGCACCAAGCAGTCAAGTTGTGAATACACAGGAAAAGTTCTTAAAGGAAATTAAAAGTGCTACTACTGGAAACACACGTATGATAAGAAAATGAAATGGCCTTATTGCTTTTATGGAGAGTTTTACTTTGGGTAGAAGATCAAATCAGCCACAACATCCCCTTAAACCAAAGCCCAATCCAGAGGCAGGCTCTCTCTTCAATTCTATGAAGGCTGAGAGAGGTGAAGAAGCTGCAGAAGGGAAGTTTGAAGCTAGCAGAGATGCCTTCCTGAAGTTTAAGGAAAGAAGCTGTCTCCATAACATAAAAGTTCAAGGTGAAGTAGCAAGTGCTGATGTAGAACCTGCAGCAAGTTACGCAGAGAATCTAGCTAAGATAATTCATGAAGTTGTCTACATCAAACAACAGATTTTTAAAGGAAACGAAACAGCCTTGTATTAGAAGACAATGCTGTCTAGGACTTTTGCAGCTAGAGAGAAGAAATCAGTGCTTGGCTTCAAAGCTTTGAAAGACAGTCTGAATCTCTTTTTTAGGGGTTAATGTGGCTACTTTAAGTGATTTTAAGTTGAAGCCCATGCTCATTTACCATTGTGAAAATCCTAGGGCCCACGTGAATTATGCTACATCTACTCTGCCTGTGCTCTATAAATGGAAAAAGAAAGTCTAGATGACAGCACATCTGTTTACAACATGGTTTACTGAATATTTTAATCCCATTGTTGAGACCTGCTGCTCAGAAAAAAATTACTTCTTTCAAAATATTTCTGCTCATTGGCAATGCACTTGGTCACCCAAGAGCTCTGATAAAAATGTACAATGAGATTAATCTTGTTTTCATGCCTGCTAACACAACATCCATCCTTCAGCCCATGGATCAGAAGTAATTTCAACTTTCAAGTCTTATTATTTAAGAAATACGTTCTGTAAGGCTATAGCTGCCACAGATAGTAATTCCTCTGATAGATCTGGGCAACTCCAATGGAAAACTTTCTGGAAAGGATTCACCATTCTAGATGCCAACAAGAACATTCCTGATTCGTGGGACTAGGTCAAAAGATGAATATCAGCAGGAATTTGGAAGAAGTTGAGTCCAGCTCTCATGGATGACCTTGAGGGGTTCAAGACTTCAGTGGAAGAGGTAACTGAAGATGTGGTAGGAATAGCAAGAGGACTAGAATTAGAAGTGGAGCCTGAAGATGTGTCTGAACTGCTGCAATCTCAGATAAAACTTAAAGGGATAAGGACTTGCTTCTTATGGGTGAGCAAAAAAGTGGTTTCTTGAGATGAAATTGCTCCTGATGAAGATGCTGTGATACTTGTTGAAATGACAGCAAATGATTTAGAATATGCCATAAACTTAGTTGATAAGGCAGCTGCAGGGTTTGAGTGGATTGACTCCAATTTTGAAAGAAGTTCTAGTGTAGGTAAAATGCTATCAAACAACATTTTGTTGCAGAGAAATCATTCATGAGAGGAAGAGGCCATCACGGTGGCAAACTTCATTGTCCTCTTATTCTAAGAAATTGCCACAGGCACCCCAGCCTTCAGCAAGCACCACCGTGATCAGTCAGCAGCCGTCAATATCGAGGCAAGACCTTCCACCAGCAAAAAATATGACAACTTACTGAAGGCTTATGTGATGCTTAGCGTTTTTTAGCAATAAAGTATTTTTAAATTAAGGTCTGCACATTTTTTAGACACAATGCTATTGCACACTTAATAGACTACAGTCTAGTGTAAATAACTTTTATGTGCATTGGGAAACTTAAAAAATTGTGACTCCGACTTCTTAAGTGGCGCAGTGGTTAAGAATCCACCTGCCAATGCAGGGGACACAGGTTTGAGCCCTGCTCTGGCAAGATCCCACATGCCGGAGAGCAATTAAGCCCGTGAGCCACAACTACTGAGCCTGTGTGCCACAACTATTGAAGCCCGTGTGCCTAGAGCCCGTGCTACACAACAAGAGAAGCCACTACAATGAAGAGCCCGCGCACCACAATGAAGAGCAGCCCCCACTCGCCCCAACTAGAGAAAGCCCATGTGCAGCAATGAAGATGTAATGCAGCCAATCAATCAATCAATAAATAAATTTATAAAAAATTAATACAAATAGAAAAGAGAAGAAAACTGAGACAAAGAATAAATGGTACAAATAGAAAACCAGCAGCAAGATGGTAGTTTAAACCTAACCGTATCAATACTGGCACTAAATGCAAATGATCTAAACACCCTAATTAAAAGGCAGATGGTCAGTTTGGATAAAAAAAAATTGTGACTCACTTTATTGCTGTATTTGCTTTATTATAATGGTTAATAGTTGGACCTGCATTATCTTTGAGATATGCCTGTAATGGTCATTACATTTTAGATAATATTCTGGATTTCTTCTTTTTAAAAAAAATTTATTTATTTAGGCTGCACCAGGTCTTAGTTGCGGCATGCAGGATCTTCGCTGTGGCATGTGGGCTCATAGTTGTGGCATGCATGTGGGATCTAGTTCCCTGACCAGGGATTGAACCTGAGCCCCCTGCTTTGGGAGCACAGAGTCTTGCCCACTGGACCACCATGGAAATCCCTGGATTTATTCTTATTTTGAAGTAAATTCTACTTGAAATATGTTATACATGCAGATAATTGTATAGTTATATATATATAACTACAAATATACATAAATGCAGGTGTATACATATGTAAATATATAAAAATATATAATTTGGATATTAATTTTTTATCAGATAGATTGTTGCAAATATTTTCTCCCCATCCAGAATTTGCCTTTTAAATTTATTGATTCTTTTGTTGTGCAAATGTTTTTTAATTTGATATAGTCTCATCTTTATTTTAGTTATTATTGCCTGTGCTTTTGGTGTCTTATTCAAAAAATCATTGCCAAGATCAGTGTCAAGGAGCTTTCCCCTACGTTTTCTTCTAGCTTTCTCAGGCCTTACATATGTCTTTAATCCACTTTGAGTTATTTTTTGAGTGGTGTAAGATAGGGGTACAATTTTATTTATTTTTGGCATGTGAATATAAAATTTCCCAATATCATTTATTGAAGAGACTATTTTTTCCCCTATTGTATATTTTTGGTACTCTAGTCAAAAATTGTTGACAGTGTGCGTGTGGATTTATTTGGGGGTCTCTATTTTCTTCCACTGGTCAATGTGCCTGTTTTGATGTCAGCGCTACTCTGTTTTGATTACTTATTACTTCATAATAGTTCAAAATAATTGTGTGATACCTCTAGATTTGCTTTTTTCTTAAGATTGCTTTGTCTATTTGCAGTCTTTTATTGTTATATACAAATTTTAGGATTTTTTTCTATTTCTGTAAATGTGCCATTGAAATTTCCATAGGAACTACACTAAATCTGTACATTGCTTTTGGTAGAACTCACATTTTAACAATATTAATTTTTCTGATCCATGAGCATGAGATATCCTTCCAGTGATCTGTGTTTTTAATGTCTTCTACCAATATCTTATAGTTTTCAGTGTACAGGTCTTTCATCTCTTTGATTAAATTTATTCTTAAGTATTTGATTGTTTCTGATGCTAATATAAATGGGACTGCTTTTTAATTTCTCTTTCAAATAGTTTGTTGACAGTGCTTAGAAATGCAACTAATTTTTATATGTTAATTTTGTATCCTGCAACTTTAATGAATTTGTTTGTTAGTTCTAACCATTTTTTGGTGGACTCTTTAAGGTTTTCTACATATATAAAATCATGCCATCTGCAACTCCATAACCTAAAAGCAAATAAATCCAATTTAAAAATGGGCAAAGGATCTGAATAGCCATTTTTCCAAAGAAAACCTAACAAATGGCCAGTAGGTACCTAGATAGGTGCTCAACATCACTAATCATCAGAGAAATGTAAATCAAAACTGCAATAAGATATACAACTGTAATGATGGCTGTTTTCAAAAAGACAATAGTTGTGTTGGCGAGGATGTAGAATAAAGGAACACTTATACACTGTTAATGGGAATATAAATTGATATTGTCATTATGTAAAACAGTATGTCCCTCAAAAAATTAAAAATTGAACTAGCATATAATCCATAAATCCAACTCCTGGGTATGTATCTAAAGGAAGTAAAATCAGTATCTTGAAGAGATATCTACATCTCCATACTCATTGCAGCATTATTCACAATAGCCTAGATAAGGGAAACTACTTAAATGTCCTTCGAGAGATGGCTGGATAAAGAAACTGATACACACACACACACACACACACACACACACACACACACACATACACACACACACAGAAATATTACTCAGTCATAAAAAAAGAAGGGAACCCTGTGTTTTTTTTTGTTTTTTTTTTTTTTTTTGTGCAACAACAGGGGTAAACCTGAAGGGCATTACACTAAGTGAAATAAACCAGACAAAGACAAATACTATATAGTATCACTTATATGTAGAATCTAAAAAAAACGACAAATAAATGATTTCATAGAAACAGATCAAAGAACGGTGGCTGCCAGGGACTGTGGGGAGGGTCCAAAGGGAACACACTTTTGGTTATAAAATGAGTAATTTGAGGGCCTAATGTTCATTATCATGACTATAGTTAATAATATGGTATTATATACTTGAAATTTACTTAGGGTAGATCTTAAGCATTCGCACTAAAAAAAAAAAAAAAGAAAAGAAATAGAAAAGGAATGAACTATGTGAGGTGATAGATGTGCTAGTTACCTTCATCTTGGTAATCATTCCACAACATACGATTATCAAGTCATCATATTGTACACTTTAATATATACAATTATATTTGTCAATTATTCCTCAATAAAGTTAGAAAAATATGTACATATAAATACATATATAATAAATGCATATGTATTTACACATACAAGTATTTATATTTAGATATATAGTCATATATTTTGTGTATATATGTGCACTTTTATATATATTGTATGTGCTTATGTATATTTATACCATACATACAAAAATATACATAAGCACACAACATATACAGTATATTCTTCATAAATAAGAGAGAGCTTTTTACAGGAAAGTGGATAGGCACTACAGAAGCACTGGTTTCTGCCATGAAGGCTCTCAGATTTGTTCAAGGTAGCAGCTGTTTTGGGCTCCTTCCTAGGGGTAGTCAGAAAGAAGGAATGATTGACGTCTGTCTGAGGCATCATAAAGAAATGCTCTGTCTCTTACTTTGTGTTTGGCTCTTTTTCCACTCGGTAGTTCTTTCCCTGGAACTTTCCATTAGTGTTTGCTTTGGAACAATAGTAGCTACACTCAGGGGAGAAGTTGCTGTAATGTCTTTTGCTGAAGTCGGAGCATGTTTGTGTTTGCCTTCAGTTAGCAGGATCCTACCCTAGGCACTGCTGTACCAGCACCAGAGTGATGATGGGATAATTTCATCATCTTGATTTCACTTTTACAGATCTGGGATACAGCACTTGCTTATGAATAAAGATATACATTTAGAATGTAATTTTCCCTTTTCTGTCAAGGATTTGATGCTTTGATTTTACATATATTAAAAATATTTATAAAAGCCTGATGAACTTTTAAAAAAAGATACAAATACAGGAAATTCTGTGTCCTTTTAAATTGTGAAATTATTAGGTTTATGTCCTTGGACAAAACTCTGATATAAAATATATTTCCTGTCAAATAACAGCATTTCTTAATTTGACATTTTTTTATAAAGATGAATAAGGATTATAAAAGCATTTCAAATTAGTGTAACAAATTCTTCTGACTTCTAATTTTGAGATGCCAGTTGTTTCATTTCTTTAATTCCCATGACTTTTAAAACCCCACTGAAGTGAACAAGGAAATATTAAAACATTTAAAAAGACTATTAATGTCCATTGCTTGTAAAGGTGTGAGTATATGCTGCCTTTAAAACAATGTTATGTCCATTTAAAAGAACAATTTAACAATATGTGTAAAAAATCAAAGGATAATAGAAATGCGCAAATATGTAGGTCCAAAGATGTTTGTACATAATTACTAACAACAATTTAAAAAATTATAGGCAGACAAAAATGGTCATCAGGTTGATCAAATAATCTGTACCTTAAATGTACATTAATTTGTTTGAAAAATACAGCATATGAAGGTGGTGATAAACTGTTCAGCCATTTAAATATTGTAAGTGCGTGCATTCAGTTAAATAAGCACTTGAATATATGTATTGTGTGTGTATGTGTGTGTTTCTAAGTTCAAAAATATGTGCCAAAATTAGTTTGTTTTAGCAGTTGGAGAGTCAAATTAAAGAGTAGGCCTATAAGAGGTTTTAAACTTTCTAAACATATTTTCAATAAACACATATTACTTTGATTAGAAGCTGCAAGAAATGTTTCCATTTAAAAATATAGATACATGTCATTTAGTATTGTTAGATATTGTGCTTTTATTCATTTAATTCATTCAGATTTATTACAGATCTCTCTTGCCTGTTTGAGGCCATACCAAAGTCAAGGGATTAAGAAGTAAGACAGAGATGAGGAAGAATCCGAGGACTAGGGGTTAGGTGAGGTCAGTGTGCACGGGAGCTTTGTAGAGGTTAGTTGTGGTCATAAAGGGCAAAGATGGAGCTTATTGTTTTCCATGAATATTTTTGAGAAGTTATTTTATTGATTTATTCTTTAGTCCTTTGTGAATTCTTTAGCCTTATCAGAAGTACTTAAATTCAATGTTAAAACAGACTGAAGGCTTGGGTCCTTCACATTGGCAGGGTTCTGACTTACCAAGTAAGGGCGTGTGGAAGGGCAGAGAAAGTTCATTTTCTCGTTAGTTTCCGTGGAGGGCAGCTGCTCTGAATAAGTCTTTGGTTTCTAGATCTTTAGGATGAATTCCTTAATGGTTCTTTGAGTACCAAAGAGCCCTCTCTGATGTATATCAAGCTGATTCTCTTGTGGCTCTAACCAGGTATTTTTATAACTACATACCACATGACAACTCAGGGCTATCCTTTCCCCTAAATTTTTCTGGCAGGACAATTAAAAGGCCAACTCACATTGTCATCTGACATTTTATCATCTGAGATGATAAAGAATACAACTCTTAACAGGCAGCCTGAATTTGAATGTGATTCTACCACTTTCTTGTTCTGAAACCTTGAGCAAATCATCATTTTTCTGAGCCTTATGTTCCTTCTCTATAAAATGCAGAAAACAATAATATTTACCTCAATGGAATTTTGTGGAGATTAAAATAAGGTAATACATGTAGAGAACTTAGAACTGTGACTGTTATATAGTACCTGCTCAATAAAATAGTCACTGTCCTAGATTCTCTAAAAGGCTATAAAAATCAATCAAAATATTTATTTAAACTATATTTTCATGTATTTTTAAATAGTATAGGGCAATACCAAAATAATAATTGTGTTCTTAAAAGCAAATAGTCTCCAATGAAAGTTCTCTTATGCCAGCTACTCTATGTGGTGATTTGTCCTAATAAATATCAAGGATCAAGGTCATGAAGCCATGATTTTTAAGGGAAAATGATAGAACAGTCTTAATTGTTTATTTTTGTTTTTAATTGTATAATGCTATTATTCAGGTTATTATTTACACTGTGTAAGAAAATATAGATTATTTTATGTGAAGTCAGTATATTACTGTCAGGAAGTGCTTTAATTGTAAAATTAAATGGAAACTAAATTTGCTAAAACATCTACTGTATATTGGACAGTACTGCCATTGGAGAAATACATTAGAGAAATACTCCCTGAGAAATACAGTGGATTAATATATTATGAAATTGAGCTGTTGCTATAAAGATGTATTAGAAAAACATATCCAAATGAATCACACAGAAACTATTATTCCAAAATAAAAATTAAATAGGCAATGTCAACCTTCCTCAATCCTAACCTTCCTCAATCCTTCATAATGTTGGCCACGTTTCTGTTTTTTGTTTATGACACTATGCAACATTTGTTCTTTTCTTATTTTTATAACCCCTCTTTTTCACCCATTCCTTTTCCTTCTCCTCCCTTTGCAAATTACGTTCTCCTCAGTCCTGACCCTTGTAACTTTGTTCTTTTACTTCTACTTTCTTCCCTTGTGAGATGATATGGTCTTTGAGATGCTATGTGTATGTTTCTCTAATTATTATCTCTTGTCTAATTTTGGATCCCAAGTTCCATACCATTTTCTTTACCATATGTTTGCATTAGCTACCATGTTACCCCAAACTCACTGTGTCTGAATCCAAGTTCTTCACCCACTCCTACAAATTAGTTCCCATCTTCCATGAGTTTCTCTAATTGTGCCAATGATACTTTCTAATCCATTCTAGCCTGTGTACTAGTAACTACTCAGGGAACACTGAGGCTTAAGCTGCGGATAATGACCCCTCCTTACAGGTATTTGCTCAGACTTCACCCCTGCTCTTCCACTTGGCCAGTTATTGCCTCCTCTCATCTCTTTCTCTTTTTTCCTTTATGTAAGTATTATAATCGGTGGTGGGTTGCAGGCTTACCCTAATTTGGTAACTGATATAAATGTGCTTGATACATAATATGTGCCCAATAAATGTTAGATGTTATGAATTTCTTTGCAGCTCTTCTCTCATGTACTAATTCTCACTTCACCTCTCACGCACCTCTCCCAGCTTCTTCTGCATTCACATATTGTACGTGTTCCCTATGTTTTACGACACCTTCCACTCAAGGCAGTGTTCAGTTTTGCCATTGACTTTGCCTCAGTACAACCTGCGTTGTTTGGACTAGCAATGGACAGATACCTTGATTGTCCAAGTTTCTAAATCTTGAAAACTGGTGGAACATTTTAACTTCATCTAATAAGTTACCATTAAATAAGTATTTATACTTGTTTATCATCTTTGCATAAAATTCTAAGGAATTGAAGATAGAATTTATCCCAACGTTATTATTGCTTTTGATGGGCATGAAGAGTAGTGTATACTGCAG
The DNA here is from genome assembly GCF_030028045.1 of Hippopotamus amphibius kiboko. Lineage (NCBI taxonomy): Eukaryota > Metazoa > Chordata > Mammalia > Artiodactyla > Hippopotamidae > Hippopotamus > Hippopotamus amphibius. The sequence goes on along the minus strand of NC_080191.1, from coordinate 81,236,814 downwards.
GAAAAGAGTGTGAAATTGGAATTGCTGTGTAATCTGATAAAGAGGACATAGGTAATCTTACATCTCCTCAGGTAACGGAACCCCAGTGGCTACATCAGCTTTCTTCTATTGCCGACTGGGCTAATTCTACACCATGATAGGCAGAGCTAAAAAATTAATTAGATGGGAATATGGGTGAAATACATAGAATTCTACACTTGAACTTTTCATTGATTTTTTTTTTTAGAACTTTTATTGAGATACAGTTAACATAGAATAAACTGCATATATTTAGAGTGTACAATTTGGTATCCAAATCTCCCAATTCATCCCGCCACCAACCCTCCCCACTTTCCCCACTTTGTGTCCATATGTTTGTTCTCTATATCTGTGTCTCTATTTCTGCCTTGCAAACCGGTTGATTTGTATGATTTTTCTATATTCCGCATATATGTGTTAATATATGATATTTGTTTTTCTCTTTCTGACTCACTTCACTCTTTATGACAGTCTCTAGGTCCATCCATGTCTCTACAAATGTCCCAGTTTTAATCCCTTTTACAGCTGAGTAATATTCCATTGTACATATGTACCACATCTTTTTTATCCATTCATCTGTTGATGGACATTTAGGTTGCTTCCACGTCCTGTCTATTGTAAATAGTGCTGCAGTGAACATTGGGGTGCGTGTGTCTTTTTGAATGATAGTGTTCTGTGGGTATATGCCTAGTAGTGGGATTGCTGGGTCACATGGTAACTCTGTTTTTAGTTTTGCAAGGAACCTCCATACTGTTCTCCATAGTGGCTGTATCAATGTACATTCCCACCAACAGTGCAAGAGTGTTCCCTTTTCTCCACACTCTCTCCAGCATTTACTGTTTGTAGATTTTCTGATGATGCCCATTCTAACCTGTGTGAGGTGATACCTCATTGTAGTTTTGATTTGCATTTCTCTAATAATTAGTGATGTTGAGCAGCTTTTCATGTGCCTCTTGGCCATCCATATGTCTTCTGTGGAGAAATGCCTATTTAGGTCTTCTGCCCATTTTTTGATTGGGTTGTTTGTTTTTTTGATATGGAGCTAGATGAACTGTTTATATATTTTGGAGATTAGTCCTTTGTCTGTTGATTCATTTGCAAATATTTTCTCCCATTCTGAGGGTTGTCTTTTCATCTTGCTTATAGTTTCCTTTGCTGTGCAGAAGCTTTGAAGTTTCATTAGGTCCCACTTATTTATTTTTGTTTTTATTTCCATTACTCTAGGGGTTAGATCAAAAAAGGTCTTTCTGTTATTTATGTCAAAGAGTGTTCTTCCTATGTTTTCCTCTAGGAGTTTTATAGTGACTGGCCTTACATTTAGGTCTTTAATCCATTTTGAGTTTATTTTTGTGTATGGTGTTAGGGAGTGTTCTAATTTCATTCTTTTACATGTAGCTGTCCAGTTTTCCCAGCACCACTTATGGAAGAGGCTGCCTTTTCTCCATTGTATATCCTTGCCTCCTTTGTCATAGATTAGTTGACCATAGTTTATCTCTGGGCTTTCTATCCTGTTCCATTGATCTATATTTCTGTTTTTGTACCAGTACCATTCTGTCTTGATCACTGTAGCCTTGTAGTACAGCCTGAAGTCAGGAAGCCTGATTCCACCAAAGACGGAGTTGGTGGAATCAGGTTTCCTGACTTTTCACTGATTTTTAACAAAAGACATTTAAGGTTGGCTACCTTGTTATTAAATTCTTGGAAAAGCTGATCATATATATGTATTTATATTAAGTTGACATGAAATTGATACCAACTAGAAACATATTGGTCTGCACTTTTGCAAATTGTATGGGGGATTATTTGTGGAGGTCAAATATATATTTGAGGGCCTAGTACTCACACACCTGTGCAGTCTCCTCCCATTGAATCTCATTTGGCTCCTGACCTGCTTTAACTAAGAGATGGCAGAAGAATTGAAGGGGTGCCTGTTGAAGATCAAAGCCTTAAGAAGGCCTAGCTTGGTATGCTCTTGTGCTCTGGAGTACACCGGCCAACATGTAAGAAGTCTGACTACCCTGAGGCCCCCTCTGCTATACTGGGAGGAAGTCAACATACCCAACTGGAGAAAGCACGTAAAGAATAACCAAAGATCCCGAACAGCAGCCTCAGCTGAGTTCCCAGTTGGCAGCCTGCGCTAACTTCCCAGGTGAGAGAGGCCATCTAAGAAGCGGATTAGTCAGCTCCAGGAAAGCCACCCTGCTGATGCCATATGGAACCCAGATGAGCTGTTGCTGCCCAAATTGCCGAGTTGCAAGCTAATAAAGGTTGTTGTTTTAGTCACTAAGTTTTGAGGAAATCTGTTACACAGCCATAGATAACAGAAATAATTTTCCTACGTATTGATGTATTTAAATTTATTAAGCTGTGACTGCTAGAGTTAATGTGATGTCTTTTGAAATCTATTTTAAAAGTACATTTGTGAAGTTTTCAAGTAGGGAGGCAAATTATATTTTGTTATTGCACCTTGCTGTGAGAGTTATGGCTAATCACAATCTAGATGTATGGAGTAATTTATAGCTGTATGAATAGGACACTGAAGTAGGAGCTTGCCTATTTAACTATTAGTTTGATATACAGCATAATTAACTAAATGGGAGCAGTAAAATTACATAGCCATGTAATAATTTATTTTGTGTTCATGCACCATGTCCAATTTTTTCTGTGTTAACCTTTAACCTGCATATTATCACTCATATTATGAATTTGTACAAACAGATGCTCATTTTATTTTATTTTTTAATTACCTGAGGGAGCTGGCATGATTATTTATGCAACTGTATTAATAAGATGTAGCTTCAGAACACTATTACCAAAAAAAGAACAAAATAGCCACTCTTCATGCTTTAATATAACAAAGATTGATACTTCAAAATGGAGATGTCAAAATAGATGACCAAATGATACCAGTATTTGAAAGTGGATCATAAAATATATGTACATGAAATAAGGAAATAAAAGGACTAGGAGGAGGCAGATTAACTGTTTATAAGGCTTATATAACTACTTGAAGTTGGTCATTTTTGTGAAGGCTTGTGCAGGAGATGGTGTCATCAGCCACTGTTCCCTAAGGAGCAATCATGTTCTTTTTTGAATGTGGATGTAGTGATGAGTAGATGATCAGATTATGTCAATGATTTACTTCCTTTAGAATTCAAAAGACAGGAGTTGTAAAGGCGGAAGGAAATGTTGAACTGAGAACATTATTTTTCTGATCTGTAATACATCATTTTTCATTCATGCCTATTCATGTAATAGGCAAAATGTATGTAGCTGGGGCAAAAATTAAAATAAGGTGACATTATTTTAAGCTATATGTATATATATATCACTGTATTCTAGAGTGGGTGACTTTTTTCTTTATTCAAATGGGTCAATAGGTTAACATTTAGTAGGCTACCTCTTCTTTTCTTGAAAATGTCTAATTCTTTATGCAAAATAACAGGTTTAGTAATCCAGAAATTTTGTTTCAATATTTAGATGAGTTCACACTTATGTAAACAGATATATTTGTATAAACCACCTAACTTCTCCTTTAATTTTTTTATTTTTACTTAAAGAATACTTACCAAATATGAACAAGGCAGTGCTAACAGAGGCTGAAAATGTTACAGTGCAGTTATAATCATATAAGTCAGATTTGTGCCTTCTCACTATATTAATGTTCTTTCAATTTTCCCCAAAGTTACAAAGCATTTGCTTTATTATATATTTTGTCTCTTCTTCCCATAATTCTTTAACCTGTAGTCCTTGATACTCTATTGGAAGAAACTAGGATGTAATTTTGATTCATAGTACAAATAAATTTCTAGTGATTGTAATTAAAAAACTACCCTGATTCTTACCTGACATAGCTCTATAGAGATTTTGTTGATTGTGGCAAAAATAATTTTTCCCCCCAATTTCCTTAATTTCTGTGGTTTCTATTTAGAGAATGATACTCTTAAAAACTGCCACTAAAGCTCTATTATGGTTCTGCTGGGGGTTTGACTTATTAGATTTGGACCTAACCTTATCAAACGAGCTTCTAACTAATGATTATACTCTAAAGACCACTTTTACGCTAATTGGCTTTCCCTGTTTAATTGTTTTACAAAATTGATAATTTAGTAGAAATATAATAAGCCTTTAATATTTTAGATAATTTGGCCCCTTTGTGGTCTTTAGAGGGTTCTCACTTAATAGAAAATTGGAATGCACATTGTGAAATTTAGGTCTTGCTTTCAGCACATGATTTGTAAAGGCTATAGCACAGTACTAGAGAAGGTTTTGATAATGCCGTGATACTGCCACAGATGTTGAATGGTTATATTGAATATTATACATTTTATTTTAAATTTTGAACTGTATTAAAAACTCATTCAGAAGTACTTGGAGGGGATTTCAAGTGATAATGCAATATTCAGGAGGACTTTTTATAAATTCCTATTTTTCAATCAAGGCAAAAATCTATTTCTAAATTTCACTTAATTAAATTAAATTTTAGTGTCATTATTTACCCAATTTTACTTAGTGTAACTATGGCAGAACCTGTTTCCTGATTTCCAGAATAATACATTCCACCAGGCTATAGTAAAAGAACAAACTGAAGATTTCTGGGTTACTTTAAAATATTTTTGATACATTTTGTTGGCTCATTTCTGAGCCTCAGGTGTAGAGTTGCTCTGAATGCTCTGATGCTTACTAAAGAAGTTGTAGGATCTGCTAGAAAAGTACTCACTGCATTGTTTTACAACAGTTTTCATGTCCTTACCCACATTAGAACATAAGCTCTAGAAGGACAAAACTAGTTTCACAGGAAATGCTTAGGGCTCAAAGAATGGGAAACCAATAGATGAAGTCAATGATATGAAGCATGGTAAATATGCCATAATTATGTTTCTCTTTTGAAAGTATAAAATATAGATAACTTTTTATTAGGGTAGAAAATAAAAACAGAAAATGCCCGTCCTACCATATCTTGTGGAATGATCTATCAAAAGATTAGTCATATTATGTTCATGAAATAAATGTTGTTTGTTAAATGGGTAATGGATTAAAAGAGAGTTTTCACTCTTTTCTATTTTCTTTGGTAAAGTGTGGAAAAATATTCGTTTCTTTTTTTTTTTTTTTGGAGGGGAAGGGGAGATTGCTGGATTAACTTCTCTTTTATATGCATATGAAACTAAATTTTAATGACAAAATGAAATAGCTCTTACAACCATAATTTTATTTTAAGCCTCTAATAAGAATAAAATAGTATTGAACACTTCTAAAAGAACAGCCACATTTCCAAAAGCCAAACCAGTGATTAAATGCAATGACAGTTTTAAAAAGGAGATTGTTGTGTTGTGTCCTCTTAAGGTCAATTTTTGTTCTTTACAGACTTGCCCCCTAATTTAGACATGCATGTTCTTCCTTGAAACACTAATTCTATCTATATACTCTAGTCTGAGTAACAAACTTAGTCCCCAAATCATTTCAAATAGCCCCAAATTTCATAAAACCAGTATCTAGAATTGTGAGGCACACATCTGTAGATATGATTTAGATGTAGTGTAGAATAGTGTACAGCACGATCCACAGGGTATGCCCCCCCAGATACACCATCTAATCTCAGTACCCAGCAAATGCCATCAATAACGCAGGAAGTGAAGTTAATTACAGGCTCCCATTCAGCATCCCTCTGCCACTGGTGGCCCATTATAATGAATCATTCTTCAAATTGAGAAGAGATTGACAGAAATTTTATAAACTTTTCACTCCCCATGTCTTCCCAGTGTAATAAGTGCCTGCTGTACACTGGGAAAGTGATTAAATATCAATTTCATGGAAACCTGGGAATAATGTTTAAAAGACTAATGAGACACTATTTTTACTGCTTAGGTACTGTGACTCCCCCATGAGTCAGAAGAATGCCTGTCATTCTAATTAGTCATCATTTGGCCAGGTTTTTTTTTTTTTTTCTCTTTCTCCCTTAAAGATCCCTAACTGGGTTATTTAAGAACTTTAAACTTAGTTCCTCAGTGGGAGGAATGTTCTTATAAGATCAATATGCTTGCCATGTTATAATTCTTTTGATTTTTTACATCAAAGGTAAGCACCAATTTTACTTGAAAAATATCATTTGTAAAAATCCATTTCCAACTGACCTTATTGTCAACATGAAAACTTGTTTTATTAAAAATTAGATTTTTAAAAATACCTGAAAATGGTTTCTAGTACTAAAATCATGATTATACCTTTATATTTCATATGCATTAAAATGATTATTACAATTATTCTATTTGAGTAAAAAGAGCATAATACATTTCCTATAGTAATATCTGAAGTAGAACCAATTCCTATAAAAGAAAAAGTAGACATTCTTTCTCGAACATTAAAATGAATTGCCTACTCGCAGTAGAGGAAGTGTTCTAGTTTCAAGAGAATTTGAAGAACTATTTTTTTTTTTTCCTGAAATGATTTATATCATGATCATTCTGGAGAGTGTCAGAGACCAAAGGGTAATCTTTTCATGGACAAGAAACTTGTATCCACCCAGATGCTAAGAGAGCTAGAAAAAGTTTTACTTATAAGTGCTTTCCAAACAATTCCCAAATTTATATGGTATAATAAATATATAGTACAATTATTTAACTTCAGAGGTAAAAGAAACCTGAGAAGTAATTGTCTTAATTCTCCCATCCAAAGCTCTGTATCTCCTCTCTGATGACTCACAAAGTTAGAACAATACTTGCCCTTTCCTCCAGCTTTTTAGTGGATTTTGAAATGAAGTAGGAATTGACATTTATCTTTACTAAAGTTCTTTTTATTAGATATGAACCATTAGATGAGCTTGTAAAAATAATTTTTTCTGCATACTGTTATGCTATCTGAATATTAGCTATGCCTTCCAGCTTTGTGCCAACCTGAACTTATATAAGGGTGCCAGTGGTGTCTTCTCTTCAAAATGACATTGACACATTAATAGGCCAGGATTTTCAGTCAATTATTAATCTACTTAAGAGTATTTTCTTCTAACTCCCATACTCCATTTTTGTCACAAGTTTATTATAAAAGCCTTAGCAAAATGTTTTGCCAAAAAATCTAGAAAGGCTTGTGAATGGCCTTTCATAATCTAATAACCTCATTAAAAGATATGTAAGATCTGACACCAGTGATTTCTTATGAAACTTTTTTTTTTAATTGGGACATTTCTTTGTTTCCAACATTCTGGCTTCTTTCCAGTCCTTCATGTATACTCAACATGGGCATAGGTCAGCAGAATTCTCTGTAATTTTCTTTGTACTCTCATATGAATCATTCAGGAAAAGGCACATGCATTCATTCATAGGAGCTAAATTCTCTTGTAATTACCTCACAATTGCCTGAATGTTACTTCTTTTCAAAGTTAAATCTATATTCTAAAAAAACATGCCCAGAAAATAAGTGAATCAAGCTTTCCTTTTTATACAATGTAAAACTAAATACTCTTTGAAGGTAGTATAATAAAGAAACCCCTCCTGCAAAAAAAAAAAAAGTGAAACAAACTAAAAATAGGCAGAATTACACTTATTGCTATCTCTTTAAAATTTTCAGGTTTTTGGAGCTACAATATTTTGAATAAAGCTATCAATAATTGATGTTTTGACTATATTAAGAATAATTGATATAATAAGAATGATAGGAAAAGACCAGATCAGCTTTGGAAAATAACAAAATTATGTATATCCTAGCCACAGTAAATAGACTGGATTATATATTAGGTATCTTGTCAGCTGTGCTTTGTATTATAGAACATACCGATTCTATTACAAAATGCCCTGGCAAAGATATTACATTAGACACAGTAATCCATTTTAGATTTTTCCCTCTTGGTTGCTGCTAATTACTGAAATATTATTCTTTGAATTGGACCGTTTGGGGAAAAGTATGCAAAACACACACATTCTACCAACTCACGTGATTTGGTGCAGCTGCTATGTTTTCTTAAATTTACTTCATGAGAACCATCAGTTTAAATAAGATGTCCCATAACATAATATTTTTTACTATAAGATATCTTTTTGTTTGTTGTCAATTCTGTAATAATCTACTAAACTATGCTGAATGTTGAGCTCATAAGACTGGATTTCACCAACCAAATTACTTCTTGCCTTGAGCAATCAGATATTACCATTATATAAAAGATGGTTTCACACATCTAAGATGGTCAGAACTATTCAAAAACCTCTCTGTTTTCTGAGTCTGAGAAGCTAAAGTACAGCGTATTTTTGGCAAACATATTTCCCAATTGTGCATTGTACTGATTTTGGTCCCTAAGTATGTGATCATCATTTAAAAAAAAAATCTTGAAAACTCATTTCCAGCCCTTAGTTTTAGTGAAATATCATGCTCTTTGTCTGAATTAAACTCAGAATGAATATATGAAACACATTTTCAAAGATAATATGGAAAATCAAACAATAATGACCTAAGCGTGATTATGGTACTTGGAAAAAATGATCCTGTTATCTCTCCTGTACCTATAATTTTAACCATCTTTTCCTTACAAAATGAAACTATATGATAAACTTTTCAGAATATTCAGGTTTTTAAAGATTTACCTTACCTATGGACTCAATTAATTGAATCAAATTTGCGTAATCGGGTACAGCCTAAAGGAAGAATTGCATTCTTATTGTTCTGAATCTGTATTACTGGTAATTTAGAGAGTTTAATAATGGGGCTATGTTTCAGTAGTTAAAAACTTACTTTTTTTTTTGATTTGTAAATAATGTACATTGACGATTGCTTTTCTTGCTCATTATAATGCTTGTTTGGAGATTTCTCAATAGAATTTATGAATTTTTAATGCAGTGTTTATAGATACAAGGTCATTGGTTAGGAAAAAAGTCAGAAAGAATTTGGTAAATGACCAGATATAAACTAATGGGTGAAGGAGAATATTTAAATGGAAGATCAATTTCACAAAGCAATCAATTCCATATGCCCTATAAGGTTACATTAATTATTTTCATTACTTCATAAATTTCTATGGTATAGGGAAGCAAATCAGACAAAATGGCCATGAAAATTAAAACACTTAAAGGGGCAGAAATGTTTTTGCATATGTGAGCGTTATTCTTCTGTATATCCTCATCATTAGTTGTTCATTCATTTCAGGGATGAAATCACATGCTTTTCATGAAGTAGTAGGTGAATTATATTTTTGTGAAAATTTCTAACACCTGATAAATGAGAGGAGTGGGGGAACAAGGGGGTAGATATTTGGATGGTGGCTGAGTGTTGATTCCTTGCCTGCTCAGTGCTCCAATTCGACATCTTCTTTTGTCTGTGTACTATTGGAAAACACAATCAAGATGTTCTAATCGCCTTAGCATTCTTAGGCTTACTAGCAAGTGCACAATATATTATGAACAGATGTTCAGCTTAGCGGGAAGTCTCACTAAAGACCTGAAATCCTGATCCTTTCCAGAAAATGTATAGCATCTGGCATGTTTGAAATAGAACTGCTCTCATTTATTCATCCATGGAATGATACTCCTGTGTCTTTGGCTGTTATGACTCACTTTTCTAGGGACGACTTAACTCAATTTTTCTCATGAGAAATAACTTAGAAGAACTGTCAGAAAAAACATATGAAATAAGAAAACAGCATCATGTGCTAAGACCATGGTTGGCAACAGCATTCCCCCCCTTTTGATTCTGAGTTGATCACTGGCATTATCAGGATGCCATGTTTCACTTCAGACCTGTCCCACATACAGGCTATGGAACAAGCTGGATTTCAAAGAATTGTTCTTTTTACTGATGTCCTTATCTCTCCTGGATACTCATTCTTCTTTTGAGTACACTAAAATTACTTTAATTTTTCTTTTTAAAATGTCACTTAGTTACATATTCAGAGAACTGTGTACTTTATAATTCTGTTTTTTTTTTTTTTCTAAACCAACCTCAACTATTTAAAGATTTTCAAGACTCTGCTGCAACAGCCTGCTTCTACTTATACCTTTTCATCCCATTGGCCCATGATTCAGTTGTATAGAATTAGTAAATTGTTTTATGGAACATATCAGCCAATATTAGGTAATGGTTAAAAATCATCATTAAATTTTCTACTTTGAAATTGAGAAGTAGCATCACCAGGATTTGAAAAAGTAGAAGAGCATTTTTTTTTTTAAAGTATCCACAATGCTTTTGATAGCCTCTTAAAATGTTTTAGACACACAAATTATTTTTCTTTCAGATGTCCAGCATATTCAATTTTTGGGGAAAATAAATTAGGAGGGAAAGGTATAGAGACAGAGAAACAGAGACAATCAGAGTGTCACAGTCAAGACCTGGGAATCAGTTCAGCAAAATTGATTGAATGTGTTGAGATGTGATTGGTGTTTTTGTCAAATGAAAAAACAAAACAAAACCCTCTAACCGTAATGGAACAATGTCTACAAAATCAAAGAAATGCAAAGGTAGCTCAAGGAAAGTAGAAATAAATAGAATAAAAGTAAAAAGGCAAGGAAGAAAACCGTTGACGTGTGATGTGAAATATCTGTATTTCTATTGATTAGAAATAGTGGAAGCAGAAAGTAGAGGAGCATCTATAGGAAACAGCGCAATGAGAGGTGAATGAAAACTCTTCAGCAGGGAAGGGAGTAAAAAAGGATTTGAAGGTACCTAATGTCATCAAATATAATACCCCAGCAGTTTGTAGAGCATTTACAAGTTCATGTTTTCCTATAATATAGTCAGTGACCAAAGTGTTTATCTACTATCTTTATTTTATGGTCTTCCTCCTAAGCAGAAGTAGTAGACAGAGCTATCTGTATCATAGGATGCATTCTAAAACATGTGCTTAGGATTAGGTGTAACTGCTGGTGAAAGAAACTCTGGTTTAATCAAGATTAAAATTTATTTTCCTCTCACAGAGAGGCCCACATTGGCATTCCAGCACTGGTAAGATCTGCACTGTTATTAGGTGGATGTTTTTATCCACCTTTTTCTTTATCATACTCAAAACTTGGATTTTAAGTGGCTTTTCAGTTCCAGTCAACATGTCTGTAATTGCAAGTAACAGGAAGAAGAGTGAAAGGAATCAGATATACTCACTCCTTTTCGAGATGTTTCTTAGAAGTTGCATACATCATTTGTTTTCACAATCCAATGGCAGAGGTTTGATTACATATATATGCCATAGTTTCAATGAGGATTGGACATCATTGCATTTTTCTCAGGGTGGTCATGTTCCTACCTAACAACCAGGAGGTGTTACCAAAAAAAAAAAAGAGACAAGTATTTGGAAGACAAATAGCAGCATCTACCACATGTGCATTTCACAAATATCTGCCAATGATGAGTAAAAAGAAATTAGGAAAAAACAAAAAAAGGCATCAGCTTTTGAGTGCAAATGGAGATAATCACACATGGATGAAATTTGTGAAGATAAGATTATTAAGGCTTATCATATTAATTTTTCCACTAGTGCAAATTTAGAATATAAAAATGGCATCTTTTCAAAAATTCGGAAGCACTGAAAATTGCCAATTGCCAACAAAAGTTATACTCTATGTGTGACTCATTTGAAACACTTTTATAAAACTGAGTTTTAGGAAGGAGCTTAGAAATTGGCACATCTCTATCGCACTCTTAATCAGAATTTTCAAATATTTTTATGAGCAAATGCAATTGCATAGGCCATGATTTTTCCCAAGTACAATTTTGTCAATTTAAATACAGACACAACATTAGAAAGCTACTGTAGTCCATCAAAAAGAATGAATAAACCATTAAGTTGCAATATAATTTTGTGCCCTTTTCAAAAAACTCATTTCTGAATGCAGCTGAGACCCTGAATAGTTTTATAATGCTAGTGTGATTGGTCTATTTATGTTACTTACCTTATTTGAACAGTATTTTTCATGAATTGTCTTCCTAATTTTTTTTTTAAATTGGGATATAGTTGCTTTACCATGTTGTGTTAGTTTCTGCTGTACAACAAAATGAATCAGCTATATGTATACATATATCCCCTCCCTCTTGGACCTCCCTCCCCCACTCATCCCACCCATCTAGGTCACCACAGAGTACCAAGCTTAGCTCCTTGAACTATAAAGCAGGTTCCCACTAGCTATCTGTTTTACACATGGTAGTGTATATATGTCAGTCCCAATCTCCCAGTTCTACCCCCCTTTCCCCAATGTCATTGCATCACTATTTATAATAGCTAGGACATGGAAGCAACCTAAATGTCCATCGACAGAAGAATGGATAAAGAAGAAGTGGTACATATATAAATGGAATATTACTCAGCCATAAAAAGGAATGAAAATGAGTCAATTGTAGAGACATGGATGGACCTGTCATACAGAGTGAGGTCAGTTAGAAAGAGAAAAACAAATATCGTATATTAACACATATATGTGGAACCTAGAAAAATGGTACAGATGAACCTCTTTGCAGGGCAGGAATAGAGATGCAGACATAGAGAACGGATGTGTGTTTTCCTAATTTTTAGGAGAATAAATTCAGTTTTACTACCCTTACATGCAATGTCTGTCAGACAAAATCTTGAGTTTTGTAAGTACAAATAATCTTGAGTAGTCATTCTCAGTGGTGAAGACAAAAGGGCACACCTCCATTTGAACCACCTGAAGAGCATATTTAGACTTCATATTTTCTCTCCCTGCCCAGATTCTGATATATCTCCCACCAAAGTTGTGTGTGTTGGGGGCAGGGGAGGGTAGTATGGAGAGTGATTCAAATTTTCCTTATTTAATAACACTCAACCACTTAAAAATGTGATTTGCCTTACTCTGTTCAATATTCACATGATTATCATATTCCTGTCTGTCTGTCTATCTACCTATCATCTATCTATGTAATCTATCTATCATCTATATCTATCTATCATCTATCTATCATCAATCTATCTATCATCTATCTATCATCTATCTATATCTATCTATCTATCATCTATCTATCATCTATCTATCTATATCTATCTATCTATCTATCATCTATCTATCTATCTATCTATCATCTATCATCTAGTCTATCATCTATCATCTTTCTGTGATCTATCATCTATCTATCATCTTTCTATCATCTGCATTCATATCTTTCTTTCTGTCCCAAACTAGTTATCACTTGAAACATCTGCTTCTAATTTCTCCCCTAATCTGTCTGCATTTACCCCAAATAAACCTCACTCTTATCCAACCCCACTCTTACTCAAGTAGAATATCATTATACCAGGCCATCAATGGGTTTCTTATCACATCCTCTCCCTTCATCTCTCAGTCTAGCCTGGAAGACCAAGGTCACTGCCCCTTGGCCTAATGCTGCATCTGCCCCTTCTTCTCTGAAAGTTCCCATACTTGGGTACATGGTTCTGTGTGTCTTCTAGTTCTCCATCACTTTCCATCTATAATTCATAGAACTAGGTTGCCATGAGCTTCAAAGAGTATAGCAGAATGGAGTGAAAATCAATAGTGGGCAGATGTCAAGAGTCAGGACAGATGGAAAACTGAAACCAAATTATCAGAGACAGAATATAGCATTTGATTAATTTAAGAAAAAAGTCATATCAGGGAAGGGAGGGTTTATTATTTCTCTCTCATTATCTCTTTTTTTCTTTCTATAACTCTTTCTCACACACTTTTTTTTTAAGTTGCGGAGATTGATGGTAGTAATGGTTGCACAACAATGTGAATATACTTTTTTTTTAATAGATATTTATTTATTGGCTGTGTTGGGTCTTCATTGCTGCACATGGGCTTTGTCTAGTTGCGGCGAGTGGGGGCTACTCTTCATTGTGGTGCACAGGCTCCTCATTGCCGTGGCTTCTCTTCTTGCAGAGCACTGGCTCTAGGTGCGTGGGCTTCAGCAGTTGCGGCACATGGGCTCCATAGCTGTGGCTCACGAGCTCTAAAGCTCAGGCTCAATAGTGGTGCATGGGCTTAGTTGCTCTGCAGCATGTGGGATCTTCCTGGAGCAGGGCTCGAACCCGTGTCCTCTGCATTGGCAGGTGGATTCTTAACCACTGCGCCACCTAGGAAGTCCCGACATACACTTTAATTTAAAGTTCAGGAAAACTGCTAAGAAAGACAAAATAAAAACCCATGTATATGCTAACAAAAATTAAAGCAGCAATGTTTTTTTCATATTTGGATCATATTTTTTTCCTTAAAAATATTGTAGAGTTAAAGACCACTGTTTAGCTAAAGCGATCACAGTGCAGATTTTGTTACTATTATATATTCAGTGAAATTTATACTTTTATGTATTCATTAAATACAACATATTACTTTGTATATTTTATACCTTCTAATCTTTTTGTGTTTATTCTATCAAAAGTTGAAAGTTAAGAATTGTCGCTTTCTACTAAGTTTCTAGAATTTTCTGGAAACAATGATGCCAAGGATCAATTTTCATCTTTGAAACATCTTGAAATAACATAGCTTAAAATGTGAATTGTAGAGGAAGAACGTATATTTAGTCACAGATATTGTACTGGAAGTCAAGACAGTGTCATGTAGCACAAAACAGGTGTGTATCACTTGAAAGAGCAAGGAGACTGGGTAAGGCAAATGATTCTGTCAGGGTAACTCAGATGTAGGAGAATCCTCAGCACAGACAAACAATAAAAGAACTTCAGATACCCTTTCCCAGTGGGTTCTACCTACCTTGTTCTATTCTGTGAACCTGAACTGAGGTTCTGACCCTAATCTCGATCTTTAAACAAGCTTCTGTTTTTCCTAACAATTTTACTGGATACTCATTATTTTATCATGGAGACCACTTTTGTAGCCTGGTTCTGGTATCCTGTATCCTAATAGCTCTACTGACTGCTCGCCATCTCTTTGTTACCATCAGCACCTGATAACTCAACCCAGATAACTGATTATCTCCCTGGTGGGTTGTTTGACACTCCCAATCCGGCCACTCTGATTAACCCTGCCATTGGGATCAGCTCCGCAGAAAGGGTCTCACCCCTCCCACTGACATTGTGCCAGTGATGCAGAGATAATAGATAATGTCGTAAATGCTGCTGACAAGGCAAAGGACATTGATAATGAGAGTAGAGAAGTTAACTTTCTGAAGAGCAAGAAAATTACTTGGAAGAAGGCTGATTCAGCCTTTGATTCACTAATTA
Source organism: Hippopotamus amphibius kiboko (assembly GCF_030028045.1). Lineage (NCBI taxonomy): Eukaryota > Metazoa > Chordata > Mammalia > Artiodactyla > Hippopotamidae > Hippopotamus > Hippopotamus amphibius. The sequence continues at coordinate 81,221,681 of NC_080191.1, read as the reverse complement.
ATTTTTGAAAAAGACAGAAGTGTCACAGAGCCCGGGAGGTCATGGAGCTGAACATTCTTCATTTTTGTTCAATAAGAAAGAGGTAAATGGAAACAAAAACTTGACAGTAGAGATTTTTTCAGTAAAGTAAGCTCTGCCTATCTCCTGGAGCTGGTATTTAGTGAACCATAAATTCAATAAAACAATAACCAGCGCCATAGAGTGAAAATTGACATTTATTATTATGCCCCTTGGCCAAAGTGTGTCATGTTTACTAAGGTAGACGAGTTGATATAATATATATATATTTTTTTGGTAATTTTTTTTTTATTAAGAACTTTTATTGAGGTACAGTTAACATACAATAAACTGCATATATTTAGAGTGTACAATTTGGTATTTTTTTTCTTATTAGTAATGTATATATGGCAATCCCAATCTCCGAATTCATTCCCCCCAACCCTCCCTGGATATAATATTTCTGAATTATATTTTCTCCCAAGAAAAGTTTTTACATTAACAGTATGTAAAGATTCAATCCTTTCAGTTTTTTCCTTATGCTCCACTTAGAACTCTCAAGGTTGGTAAGAAATATTTACCAATGTTTAAGTAAAAGACATTTTAATATACACTTTCCAAAAAATTCCATAGAATGAATAATTATTTGCTAAACTTTCATATGTCAGTTATTACCATGGTTATTAGAAATGCATAATATATACACTTTTATTGACATGTGTAGAATCAAATTTTCATTTATAAATTATTCTAAAAATTAATTATTCCATAGTGTCTAAAACTTCCTCTCTTTTTATATTTTATTTTTGAAAAATAGGTTTATCACATGTTACAAAGTTATTGCACTTTCAGTTTTTTAGTTAAATGATTTAAATATTCTCTCAGTCCTCAAAAGTTTCAGTCAGAATTTTAACTTAACACCACGACCAATAAAGTCTCCATTTCTCTATTCTTATTTGATGGGACATTGTTATTTGACAATGCATTTTTTTGCTTTAGTATTTAACGGAGGTCATTTTCAACCTGATTTTAGAATGGTAGCTAAAGTGTCATTAAAAACACAGAATGAGGTTTTGTCACAGTTAATGCTTGAAAAGAAAGAAAACACTGTGTTCAAATGGAGTCCATTAACTCTTTTGGGGAAAAAAACGCAGAACAAAATTAATATGTTTTAGTGGTCACTGTACTGGGAAAACTTGGTATTGACACATATAAAAATGCAGTTTTATTATTGTCCTGTTAAAGACACTTTTGGTTTGTAAAATGGTAAAGCCGTATCATTGATTATTGCCAGATAAAAAAAAAAAAAAGGCCCAGAAAGTTTCATGAGAAATATGGAATCTGTGTGTCTTTGAAATTTTTGTTAAAAATTCATATTCATGCAGAATAAAATACAAACAAAAACAAAAATCAAGCAACAAAAAGCAACATTGCTCATTCCTATCACCACCACCCAGCAGAAACTGCTGAAGGCAAGTCCCAGACCCAGGATTCCTGATGAAGACTGACTGGGGGTTGGCAGGACCTCAAGGACCTCATACTAGAGACTCCAAACTGAATATATAAGTAAAAATGAGGCGGACATTTTTTTTTCAGGGCATTTTAGAAAGTAGAAAAGCTCTTAGACCTTCGGCAATTTCAGACAGAGACGGGAATCCAGTGAAATTAAAAAGGGAGGAGGAATGGATTATGTGCATGCGATTCATAGATCACTGTGGGAGTCAGAAGATTGGCAAAAACCTCGAAAAAGACAAATTCAATTTGTACCTGCATTGTCAAAATTCCAAGTAACAGCATTTGGAATGTATTAAATGCTGATTAATCCAGACCCTCTACTAATGTCTATCTTCATATTATCTGATCCACTGCTCACTGCATTTCTATGAGGAGGTTGCTTTTATCCACACATTGTAAATTAGGAAACTGAGAGTTTGTGATGGTAAATAGCACACCTAAGGAGCTCAAAGATAATTCTTAACAGAGACAGGACAAATCTCTATTCCTTTTTTATTTCCAGGTTTCTGTTCTTAATCCATGTAGTAAAGGACTTCAGCTATGCTACACTGCCTCCTCAGATGAGGGTTTCCATCCTTCGTCAGTGAAGAAGCATTAATGGATTAACCATATTCTGTTGAATATAAATATGCCCAAGTTAACTGAATTATAAAGTATAAATAATTCTTATTGTGTAATGTGAGTTCATTTTCTGTTACGGTTTTCATCGTTTTCATAAAGTCTCAAATTAGAACACCCTTCTACATATTGCTCTGGATGGAATATCTTGCCTGGGTCTACTCAATATAAAAGTCAAGATTCTGATTCTAGGCTAAGCAGACTTGGAAATATGTGATTCTAGCAAAATACTACCTGAATAAACACTATTTTTTAACCTAGATTAAATTAAATAAACTTAATTTAGTCATGTAGTGACTTTCTACAGACTACTTTTCTGAAGCTAATTCACTTTACTACAGAACCAAAGTTGAGTATAATACTAAAAAGACAAGTAATAAAAAAATGAAGCCTATAGGCAAGTCTAGAAAAGGCCTGAAACTGCTATTTACCAAAGAAATTGGAAATATAAGAGAAAGCTGTATCATGAATAGATAACAAAAGTACATAATTAATAGAGGAAAATCCAGGCTATCTCCACAATCGGGTAGCTTGGGGAAAACGAATGAATGACTGCTTTACCAGATTCCAAAGGCCATCTCTGATGATGAAAGCACAAGTTGATTGGCAAGAAGAAAAAGAAAAATAAGATTCAAGATTTCAGGATAATTTTCTTTCCCTTGGGTTTACTTTCAAAATGAGGAAAATCTCTATTAGAACTAATCACATCATATTTAAAGACCTGTGCTTCACTAGAGGAATATTTATATAAGAATTTTATCTTTTATTTAATACTTGCAAGCTTAAGCATTCCCTTTATAGATATGATTTTTATGTGTAAGATACATTTATGCATAAAATTTATATTCATTATTCACTAAACATTTCAGATTTATAAATGCATTTATAATAATTGCATTTGCTTTTATAATGTCCTTATGCAATATGTAGGAGATAAACTAATCAAACAGCGTTGCCCTGCTCTGGTCACCACGGCAATCACTACCATCTACACATCCATGTTTTGGTGACCTTGCCACTGTTTACAGACTGCTCCTAACTACAATTACTAGTATACTTGCTAGAGTTAAGTGGCAGGCATCCATACGGTAAATACTGGAATTTATACTGATTTTTAACAGAAATAGGTGAGAATTCTTATTCCTCACATGTTCTCGATTATTTATTTCATTATGGCAATGAGGGCAAAGCAACATTTGTAGGTAAATCAATAAACACAGCCACATCAATCCAAAATCCACCCATTGTTTTCTAAAGCCTGGCTACAATTATGAACCTACGATAATGGATAATAGCATGCCAGTTACGTTGGCAAATAGTTTGTCTCAGGAACTTCCCCCAGCCTCCCTGACAAGTATGTTCAGTGATTGTCATTTCCACTTTACAGGTGTGGAAACTGAGGCTTAGAGATGTAAAAGTAATCTACCTAATTCACACAGCCCAAAGGTGGGGGAACCAGGACTGAAAGCTTGGCTGATTTTAGCCTCGAGAGTTCTCTGCAGGCAACAGCCATGCCTGCTGTTACGAGAGCTTAGCCTTGGCAGGTGGTGGAAAAACACAGGAGCGGGTCAGTGTAACAATTTACACTTTATTTTCAATAATAAATTTTTAAAAGAGTTGCTTGATTTTCATAGAAATACAATCATGAGTAGTATCACATGGTAGTTGAGAGTTCAAATTCTAGTATTAAATTATCTGGATTCCAATCCTGACTCAATGAATTAGTTTATTAATTGTATTATTTAACCTCTCTGTGCCTCAGTTTCCTCATCTAAAATGGTGATTAAATGGTACCTATCTCACAGGGCTGTTATAAGAATTAAATGAATAGTTCACATAAAGTACTTAGTGCTTCACACAGGGTAAACTGGTCACCTAGGATATGATTATTATCCCAAGTTGTATTTGTAACATTAAACTGGTACTGATACAAAATGATTGGAATATATTGTTAAATGGTCCCAGCTGCTACAGATTTAACAGATTTATATAACTTTGTACACAGAAGTAGAAATTTCAAAGGAGTAGGATTATAAACAAGGAAGTATGTAATCACAGATTACACACAGAGTAGACATACAATATTTTCCTAAGAGGGTTCAAAGTAAGAAATTGAAGGGTAGAATCACATGAATTTAAGCCTAGTACTTTAACTTTCTAGAATCAATGAATATTCAAATGGAAAGGACATGCTGTGAAATGGTAAATAGAATGGCAAAATTTAATGTAATTAGGAACTTACAAACAAACTTAAAGAGATATACACATATTTAACATAGTTTGTGATGAAAAGTCAACTGTTCAGAGCTGTTGTGTAATCATCTGAATCGTTCCTGTCTGTACCGTTATGAACTTTTTTATTTTAAATGGAGTTTGTGAACAGATAGGCTTTGCCTATAGGGCCCCTGTCTATTATCTATCAAATCAAGGGGCATGAGGTGCACAATAACAAAGTAAAAATGAATACCTGTAGGCTACCTTCTCCCCAGAATATAATCATTCACAACTCACTTCCTCTTCATAAAGGATCATTGCATATTTATTAAAATGTTCTGATGATGCTTTCTATTTAGAACAAACCCAGAATAAAGCTTTATGTCGTAGAAAGGAGTTCTTGGTGGCAATAAGCTAGGACTCTTTCCTTACTGATATGGAGCATCAACTCACTTTTTTTATAAATTTATTTATTTTATTGACTGTGTTGGGTCTTTTTTGCTGTGTGCAGGCTTTCTTTTAGTTGCAGTGAGTGGGGGCTACTCTTTGTTGGGGTGAGTGGGCTCCTCATTGCCGTGGCTTCTCTTGTTGCGGAGCACGGGCTCTAGGCACGTGGGCTTCAGTAGCTGCAGCACATGGGCTCAATAGCTGTGGCACACGGGCTTAGCTGCTCTGTGGCATGTGGGATCTTCTAGGAGCAGGGATTGAACCTGTGTCCCCTGCATTGGCAGGTGGATTCTTAATCATTGCGCCACCTAGGAAGCCCCATCAACTCTCTCTTGAATTAGATTTAAGTCCCTGGACTCCGCTGATGATGAGTCTATTTTTTCTCTTGATAATTCACAAACCTTCTAAAAGGATCAGTAGAAAAGAGTAGAATTTTTAGCTTCATCACAGGGTACAATTAATTGATGGATAAAGTACATGTTCCATGTTCAAATTTCTTTATTAAAATGAGCATACTTGACATTGTAATAATCAAAAAATTTCTCTTACTGTCCTGAGATAAACTCAGATTACTTTTATAGCTTACAACCAAATTATTGTACTTTCCCAGAAGCTCCTAGTTATTTACACATTATTAAATTTTTTGCGACACTAAACTTCTTATTTTCTCTTCATATTTTACAGGTCCTTCAGATCACTGAGCTTTTATTATCTAAAGGTTTGAGTAAGAAGAATCAACACATAATTAAATCAGTGATCAAAGAATGTGGTGCTCAAAATACAGTTCAAAAGTTTGAGTCTAACCTCTTCATCAAAATGTAGTTCACGAGTTTAAGGAGAAAATTGTCAGAGATGCTTCACTTACCTCTCAGTTATGTCCAGGGGAAGATTACAGCTGCTTTCCCTTGTATAGTGCCTCACAGTCTCAAATTGCATCCATGCACATCCTCCTAATTCTGCAAAGGTAGGAAGACTAAGAACTAGCTGTGACATTCCTGGTGTGTAGAAGACATGGGCTGAGTCCTCCAGGCTGGCAGAATGATGTCACTGGAGGCTGGTGGGCAGTTAAATGTCCCGTTCAGGGATGGTCTTGTCCAGGCCCACAGACACAGGATGATGCTAGGCTACAGGTCTTCCTTCAAAGAAAAGATGCAGGTGCTTCAGGACATTAGAAAAGATAGGTGGGGTCTGAAAACAAAGTAGGTATCAAGCTTGAGTCCAAAAGTTCGATTCCTACCCAGAGCAGAGAAGCACTGCCAGCATTCAGAAGGGGCTGCTCTGGGATCTACGTGCTACATTAGACATCTCATAGCTCAAAACTGACCAGCTTGGGGTCCACTTAAAGTGATGTCCAAGTTTATTCTCTGTCTTTTGACTCCAGTATGCTTTTCAGCATTATCCTTTGCCTGGTCAATACTGGCTATTTTTCATCACCTTAGCACTCTGCTGTTTCCAGTTTATTGTCCTTGCTTACATGTCTCCTCTCCGGCTAGAATTCCATTCCCCAGCCCTCCTGTTGTCTTCACAGTGTTAAAATCCATATCTGGAAAAATCCTATTTTCCTTTACAAGAGGTTAATATTCTTCTGTCCTAAATAACCACAACTCAGTGGATATTTATGTACACAATTACTACATCTCAATTTTTTGCAAAAAACAATCTTAAAGACATTATCTTTGCATTTTTTATTATGCTTCACAGATATAGTAAATGCAGTATTTATGGGAAAAAAAAAGCTTTCTAGAAACATGCAGCTTCAAGTTCAAATCTAGGCTCTGTCACTTACTAGCTACATAACCTTAAGTAAGCATTAAAACTTTAACTAAAATACATTTTCTCTTAAAATTGTGAATTATAATACCTATCTTGCACGTTTGTTGAAAATTGTGTAACAATGTTTTACAAAATATATATAAAATTATCTAGAACAGAATCTTTTATTTATTCTCTGCTACCTCTGTCCTTTCCTTATTTTTCTACAAATTAAATAATTATGTGCACAGTTAGCCTAGGATTATCAAGTATAATGTAGCAACTGCTCTCTTGAGCTATAAGCAATTGCCTGAAAGAGTATTAATGCCCTATAAAGAGCAACCCATTTTAGTCATCATAATTAGAGTGGAATTATGGACATAATTTCTTATTGTCCATACCTTCCAATAAGAAAACTAAAGTTGGTAAAAAAAGATGGCGGCGAAGTAGAGAGACGTGGAGTGCATCCCTCTCCACAGATGCATTGGGAATGCACGGAAGGACACAGTCATTCCCACAGAGAACCAGCTGAACACCAGCAGATGGCCTCGGACACCGGAAAGGGCTGCGGAGAACCTGACATGGCCGACTGAATATTCGTCTAATCCAATACTTGGACATTAGTCTGAGGCTCGGGCAGTCTTCTATAAACACCTCTATCACCAGGACAAGCAACCCCAAAAGCTTGGACAACCATGAGGAAACAAAGAAACACCATGCAGGCAAAGGAGCAGGAAAAAAACCCACAAGACCAAATAAATGAGGAGGAAATAGGAAAAATGCCTGAAAAAGAATTTAGAGTAATGATAGTAAAAATGATACAAAATCTCGATAACAAATTAGAGAAAGTACAAGAAACAATTCATAGGAACTCAGAAAAACAAACAGCAATGGATAACAAAATAACTGAAATTAAAAATACTCTAGATGCTATAACCAGCAGAATGACTGAGGCAGAAGAACGAATAAGTGACATGAAAGATAGAATGGGGGAAAAAAATGCCACAGAGCAGGAAAAAGAAAAAAGAATAAAAAGAATAGAAGACAGTCTCAGAGACCTCAGTGATAACATTAAGCATACCAACATTCGAATTATAGGCATCCCAGAAGAAGGAGAAAACAAGAAAGGGTCTGAGAAAATATTTGAAGAGGTTATAGTGGAAAACGTCCCCAACATGGGAAAGGAAATAATTCACCAAGTCCAAGAAGCACAGAGAGTTCCATACAGAATAAACCCAAGGAGAAATACACCAAGATACATATTAATCAACCTAATGACAATTAAACACAAAGAAAAAATATTAAAAGCAGCAAGAGAAAAGCAACAAACAATATATAAGGGAAAACCCATAAGGATAACAGCTGACCTTTCTACAGAAACTCTGCAGGCCAGAAGGGAATGGCAGGATATACTGAAAGTCCTGAAAGAGAAAAACCTACAGCCAAGAATACTCTACCCAGCAAGACTCTCATTCAGATTTGAGGGAGAAATCAAAAGCTTTCCAGACAAGCAAAAGTTAAGAGAATTCAGCACCACCAAACCAGCCTTACAACAAGTGCTAAAGGAACTTCTCTAAGTAGGAAACACAAGAAAAGGAAAACACCTACAAATACAAACCCAAAACAATTCAGAAAATGGTAATTGGAACACACATGTCAATAGTCACGTTAAATGTAAATGGATTAAATGCTCCAACCAAAAGAAACAGACTGGCTGAATGGATACAAAAACAAGACCCTTCTATATGCTGCCTACAAGAAACCCACTTCAGACCAAGGGATACCTATAGACTGAAAGTAAAGGGATGGAAAAAAGATATTCCATGCAAATGGAAGTCAACAGAAAGCTGGAGTAGCAATACTCATATCAGACAAATCAGACTTGAAAGTAAAGACTATTACAAGAGACAAGGAAGGACACTACATAATGATCAAGGGATCCATCCAAGAAGAACATATCACAATGGTAAATATCTATGCCCCCAATATAGGAGCACCTCAATACATAAGGCAAATGCTAACAGCTATAAAAGGGGACATCGACAGGAACACAATTATAGTGGGAGACTTGAACACCCCACTTACATCAATGGACAGATCATCCAAACAGAAAATAAATAAAGACACACAAGCTTTAAATGACACATTAGACCATCTCGACTTAATTGATATTTATAGGACATTCCATCCAAAAACGACAGAATACACGTTCTTCTCAAGTGCACACGGAACATTTTCCAGGATAGATCACATCTTGGGTCACAAATCAAACCTCAGCAAATTCAAGAAAATTGAAATCATATCAAGCATCTTCTCAGACCACAACGCCATGAGACTAGATATCAATTACAGGAAAAAAACTGCAAAAAATACAAACACATGGAGGCTAAACAATTCACTCTTAAACAACCAAGGAATCACTACAGAAATCAAAGAGGAAATCAAAAAGTATCTAGAAACAAATGACAACGAAAACACAACAACCCAAAACCTATGGGACGCAGCAAAAGCAGTTCTAAGAGGGAAGTTTATAGCAATACAGTCCTACCTTAAGAAACAAGAAAATGATCGAATAAACAACCTAACCTTACACCTCAAACAACTAGAGAAAGAAGAACAAAGAAACCCCAAAGTGAGCAGAAGGAAAGAAATCGTAAAGATCAGAGCAGAAATAAATGAAAAAGAAAGGAAAGAAACCATAAGAAAAATAAATAAAACTAAAAGCTGGTTCTTTGAGAAGATTAACAAAATTGATAAACCATTAGCCAGACTCATCAAGAAAAAAAGGGAGAAGATGCAAATCAACAGAATTAGAAATGAAAAAGGAGAAGTCACAACGGACACCTCAGAAATACAAAACATCATGAGAGACTACTACAAGCAACTATATGCCAATCAATTGGATAACCTGGAAGAAATGGATACATTCTTAGAAAAATACAATCTTCCAAGACTGAACCAGGAAGAAATAGAAACCATGAACAGACCAATCACAAGTACAGAAATTGAGGCAGTGATTAAAAATCTCCCAACACACAAAAGCCCAGGACCAGATGGATTCACAGGCGAATTCTATCAAACATTTCGAGAAGAGTTAACACCTATCCTTGTCAAACTCTTCCAAAATATTGCAGAAGGCGGAGCACTCCCAAACTCATTCTATGAGGCTACCATCACCCTGATACCAAAACCAGGCAAAGATGTCACAAAAAAAGAAAACTACAGACCAATATCACTGATGAATATAGATGCAAAAATCCTCAACAAAATACTAGCTAACAGACTGCAACAGCACATTAAAAAAATCATACACCACGATCAAGTGGGGTTTATCCCTGGGATGCAAGGATTCTTCAATATACGCAAATCAATCAACGTGATACATCATATCAACAAATTGAAGGATAAAAACCATATGATCATTTCAATAGATGCAGAAAAAGCTTTTGACAAAGTTCAACATCCATTTATGATAAAAGCTCTCCAGAAAATGGGCATAGAAGGAAATTACCTCAACATCATAAAAGCCATATATGACAAACCAAAAGCCAACATTGTTCTCAATGGAGAAAAACTGGAAGAATTCCCTCTAAGAACAGGAACAAGACAAGGGTGTCCACTCTCACCACTGTTATTCAACATAGTTTTGGAAGTGTTAGCCACAGCAATCAGAGAAGAAAAAGAAATTAAAGGAATCCAAATTGGAAAAGAAGAAGTAAAATTATCACTCTTTGCAGATGACATGATACTATATATAGAAAACCCTAAAGACTCTACCAGAAAACTGCTAGCACTCATTGATGAGTTTAGTAAAGTAGCAGGATACAAAATTAATGCACAGAAATCTCTTGCATTCCTATACACTAACAACGGAAGAGCAGAAAGAGAAATTAAGGAAACTCTCCCATTCACCATTGCAACCAAAAGAATAAAATACCTAGGAATAAACCTGCCTAAGGAGGCAAAAGATCTGTATGCAGAAAACTTTAAGACATTGATGAAAGAAATCAAAGATGACATAAACAGATGGAGGGATATACCATGTTCCTGGATTGGAAGAATCAACATCGTGAAAATGACTGTACTACCCAAAGCAATTTACAGATTTAATGCAATCCCGATCAGATTACCAATGGCATTTTTCACAGAACTAGAGCAAGAAATCTTACGATTTGTATGGAAACGCAAAAGACCCCGAATAGCCAAAGCAATCTTGAGAAGGAAAAATGGAGTTGGTGGAATCAGGCTTCCTGACTTCAAACTATACTACAAGGCCATAGTGATCAAGACAGTATGGTACTGGCACAAAAATAGAAAGGAAGATCAATGGAAGAGAATAGAGAACTCAGAAGTAAGCCCAAACACATATGGGCACCTTATCTTTGACAAAGGAGGCACGAGTATACAATGGAAAAAAGACAGCCTCTTCAATAAGTGGTGCTGGGAAAATTGGACAGCAACATGTAAAAGAATGAAATTAGAACACTTCCTAACACCATACACAAAAATAAACTCCAAATGGATTAAAGACCTACATATAAGGCCAGACACTATCAAACTCCTAGAGGAAAACATAGGCAGAACACTCTTTGACATACATCAAAGCAACATCCTTTTTGACCCACCTCCTAGAATCAGGGAAATAAAATCAAGAATAAACGAATGGGACCTCATGAAACTTAAAAGCTTTTGCACAGCAAAAGAAACCATAAACAAGACTAAAAGGCAACCCTCAGAATGGGAAAAAATAATTGCCTATGAAACAACGGACAAAGGATTAACCTCCAAAATATACAAGCAGCTCATGCAGCTTCATACCAAAAAAGCAAATAACCCAATCCACAAATGGGCAGAAGACCTAAATAGACATTTCTCCAAAGAAGACATACAGATGGCCAACAAACACATGAAAAGATGCTCAACATCACTCATCATCAGAGAAATGCAAGTCAAAGCCACAATGAGGTATCACCTCACACCAATCAGAATGGCCATCATCACAAAGTCTGGAAACAACAAATGTTGGAGAGGGTGTGGAGAAAAGGGAACTCTCCTGCACTGTTGGTGGGACTGTAAGTTGGTACAGCCACTATGGAAAACAATTTGGAGGTTCCTTAAAAAACTACAAATAGAACTACCATATGATCCAGTAATCCCACTCCTGGGCATATACCCAAAGAAAACCATAATCCCAAAAGAAACTTGTACCATAATGTTTATTGCAGCACTCTTTACAATAGCCAGGACATGGAAGCAACCTAAATGCCCATCAACAAATGAATGGATACAGAAGATGTGGCATATATATACAATGGAATATTACTCAGCTATAAAAAGGGATGAGATGGAGCTATATGTAATGAGGTGGATAGAACTACAATCTGTCATACAGAGTGAAGTAAGTCAGAAAGAGAAAGACAAATATTGTATGCTAACTCACATATACGGAATCTAAAAATGGTACTGATGAACTCAGTGACAAGAACAGGGAAGCAGATACAGGGAATGGACTGGAGAACTCGAGGTATGGGAGGGGGCGGGGGGTGAAGGGGAAACTGAGAAGAAGCGGGAGAGTAGTACAGACATATATATACTACCAACTGTAAAATAGTCAGTGGGAAGTTGTTGTATAACAAAGGGAGTCCAACTCGAGGATGGAAGATGCCTTAGAGGACAGGGGCAGGGAGGGTGGGGGGGACTCGAGGGGGGGGCGTCAAGGAAGGGAGGGAATATGGGGATATGTGTATAAAAACAGTTGATTGAACCTGGTGTACCCCCCAAAAAAATAAAATAAAAAAAAAAAAAAAAAAAGAAAACTAAAGTTGATTTTCCAACTGGGGCTATTTGATTTTTGAACCAATAGATTTCAGATTGACTTTGATTTATCCATGACTTCTGTTCCTAGGACTCATGTAAGTCACAGACATGTCGTGACTGTGACTGAAAAGCTTTGAGTAAAACTTAACATGAAAGCTTGGCTCCTGGTTACCCAGTAAAGAACCTGATTAAAAGCAATTTTTTAGGCATTCATTCTAAAGCGTACTTCTGCTTGAAAGTGTCTGTCTTTGGTTTGGCTAAGCAACATAATCAGAGGCTTATGGAATGTCTGAAATTTGCTTTCACATCTCTGCAGCCTAAATAATGACCACAGTTATAGTTGCATGGAATCTAAATATATTGCTTCTCAAGAAGTTTGGTTTCACTTTAGGGAAGGTTCATTTACCCCAACTGAACTCCATTAGTATAGAAGTATTATAAGATGCCGAAGCATCTTAGGGAGTTGTTTTAAAGTGGCCCTAGACAACACATTGGTGAAAAAATAGTCAAAGAAGCTTGCATTTAATGTCTTTTTGACCTTTACCCTTATTAGGGCACAAGAGTAATGTCTAAATGAAACAGAGACTGGAGCTTTCAAGAGCAATGGAGAAACTTGATGGCAAATGTTTACATTTAAATTTGGTACAAAGTCTTTTTAACTAAAATCTCCCATAAATGTTGCTCTCATATCCAAGTAAATAGCCCAGATATAAATATTTATTTATTCATTCAAAATAAAATGAAAGTAGTAACCTAATTATATTCATCAATATCTATTTTAATATTAATTTTAAAGTAAGAATTTGCACAATTGTAGCACCTCCTCACCGGCTTATGCTAAGGGCTATGAGATGTGAATTCTAATATTACAATAATCAAGAGAAAACTGGAAAATGTGAAAAGAAAAAGTAAGGGCATGCTGATCTTATGTTCCTGCTTTTTATTTGTTTCTACACCTAAGGTTAGGTAAGTTATCCTATAATGAAGTGTTTTTCCCTCACTGGGAATGAGGAAGCCTCGTTTAGCCAACATACATTAGTGTTTAATCCATCACAGGCATTATGTATACAAAAATAAACATGTGTCCCTGCTGTTACATTTTAGTGGGGTAGACAGATGTGTAAACACATTATTACAATTCAACTGGTTTAAGCAGTACGAGAGAAGTAGGAGTCTAGTATATTGGAGCACCATAATTCTTAAAATTAAAGGAAACTCAGCCTAGCGTAAAACATTGTAATATGTAAGTGTGCAACTGTAATGGACAGATTTATGTAGTAACAGTTACATAGAAAATTAAAGTGAAACTGCTGGGTCATATGATATATTCTATTTTTAGTTTTTTGAGAAACCTCTATTCTGTTTTCCACATTGACTGCATCAATTTACATTCCCACCAACAGCATATGAGGATTCCCTTTTCTCCACATCCTAGCCAATATTTGTTATTTGTGTTCTTTTTGATGATAGCCATTCTGACATGTGTGAGATGACATCTCATTGTAGTTTTGATTTGCATTTCCCTGATGATTAGTGATGTTGAGCATCTTTTCATGTGCCTGTTGGACAACTGCATTTCATCTTTGGAAAAATGTCTATTCAGTTCGTTTGCCCATTTTAAAATCAGGTTGTTTGCTTTTTTGTTGTTGAATTGTATGAGCTGTTTATATATGTTGGATATTACCCCTTATCAGTCATATCATTTGCAAAAATTTTCTCCCATTCAGTTGGTTGTATTTTCACTTTGTTGATGGTTTCCTTTGCTGTGCAAAAGCTTTTAAGTTTAATTAGGTCCCATATATTTATTTTTGCATTTATTTCATTTGCTTTAGGAGATAGATCCAAAAAAATATCGCTATGATTTCTGTCAAAGAGTGTTCTGCCTGTGTTTTCCTCTAGGAGTGTTATGGTTTCCAGTCTTACATTTAGGTCTTTAATCCATTTTGAGTTTACTTTTGTATATAGTGTTAGAAAAAGAATGCCTTACCATATGATCCAGGAATTCATATATATCTGAAAAACACAAAAACACTGATTTGAAAAGATACATGCACCCCAATGCTCATAGCAGGATTATTTACAATGAGCAAGATATAGAAGCAACCTAAGTGTTCATCAACAGGTGAATGGATACAGAAGATGTGATATGTATACACACACACACACACACACACACACACACACACAAGGAACAGTGCTCAGCCATAAAGAAGAATGAGATTTTGCCATTTGCAGCAACATGAATAGACTTGGAGTGTATTATGCTAAGTGAAATAAGTCAGACAGAGAAAGACAAATACTGTAGGATATCACTTATATGTAGAATCTAAAAAGTACAACAAAATAGTGTATATAAGAAATAGAAGCAGCCTCACAGATATACAGAACAAAGGGGTGGCTACCAGTGGGGAAAGAGAAGGGGGGGCAATATAAGTTTAGGGGATTAAGAGGTACAAACTATTATGTATAAAATAGGCTACAGTGACCTATTGTGCAACATGGGGAATAGAGTCAATATTTTATAATAACTATAAATGGAGTATAACCTTTAAAATTGTGAATCATTATATTGTATACCTATAATATGTAATGTTGTACCTCAACTATACTTCAATAAAAATTTTTTTAAAAAGGAAGATCAAAGTGATGCAAATTTCTCTTTCTTAATAATTAAACTTAGCTTCAGTTTTCTGCTTCTAAGTAGGTCCAATTCTTTTATTTTCAGTTTTTTTTTACAGGTTAAAATATAAAAGGAGATATTAAAATGTCTATTGTAAAATCTATAAATTTGATATTCAATAATTAGGGTTTAATTATTAGTTAATAAACTGACACTTCTCTGGGAAGCGTTGTGCCAAGTACTGAGTTTTAAAGATCTGTAAGACAGAGTACCCCTGGCCTAAAAGAGCTCAATTGTCCTAAGTTTCAATGTAATTTACTATATTCACTCAGGAAATCAAATGAATGTGAAAGCATAGCAGCTTGTGGAATTTAGAAAACAAAGTTTTTTGTTTGGGGATATTTGTATTTTGGGTATCTGTGTATTTATTTAATGACCTATTATAGACATCTGGGAATATAACCAGATTTCTTAATTTGCTGGTTATGGTAGTACCATGTTTGCCTCCCTTGAAATTACCTATGATTTTTCTGGAAACAAGGTACTCTCACATCACCTTCAGAAGATAATAATATTGTCTCCCTTGTGTTTTTTTTTAATAAAAATATTTTTTAAATGAAGTCTCTATATGGAGATTTACTAGGATGTAATATCAATGCTTCTTTTGAGTTTCTAATTTATATTTCTGTTATACTAAGCTTCTATTGGATTAAAGAGTCATTTGGTAGAATAGTTTCCTTCTTTCAAAAGCAATGTTTATGACTATACTGAATATCTGTATGTCTTTCAAAGTGTGCCTAGGTGTTCCCTTGAATTTCTAATGTTAAAATGGTGATGCTTCTTTCATGTGCATAGCTTATTTTATAACTTTTGTGTTCATGAATCTTCTCTATAGAACAATCTTCTGTCCTCCTTATAGTTCTAGATTTTGCCACCTGTTCATCTGAAGTGAAGCTATTAAACATAAACAAAGTAATATTTAAGGTGATTACATTCTGTATAAAAAAGTTGAGTGGTGGAGGAGGGAAGATATGGAATTAGATCTAAAGTCACATTTTTAATTTGCTCATTTATAGAAGATTAAATGATGCATGAGTAGATATGATTTCTGAACCCCAAGAATTTATAAAAAGGAAGAAAAAAAAGGAGCAAAAGAAACATTTAATCTAGCAAAAGTCAGACAAGTCAAAAGCATTGAAAAGAGAAAAATAATTGAATCTGATAGTGGAAACAACACATGATAGTAGTGGTAGTCATAAGAAATGTAAATATATTAATTTCCCTACTAACAGAAACAATTCTAACATAGAGTAAGAAGCAATGTAATCTGAATGCTATCCATAAATTAAAGACAGACCCAAACTATTTAAAATAAAAGTTTGAGTAAAAGTATATCATGTAAGTGCCCATAAAATAAGTCCATTTTGCCAATATTTAATTGAGCCAAAATAAATTTCTAAATTTCAAGATAAGTACATGAATGGAACAAAGAGACCTTTTTGCAATGACAGGAGCTACAATTCATCAAAATATATAATAGTTCTGATCTTTTACTTATCAAGCACCATAACATTGAGTTATATACAGAAAAAGTCATTACAAATACATGAACTAGACAAAACCACATTGAGATGGAGATCAATCACACTTTCTTTAGAATTTGACAGCTATTTTGGCAACACTATAAATTAGGATATAGAGAAAATATATAAAAGATAAATATTAGGATTTATTTTATGTACATGGTTAATGTGACAGAAAGATGGAGAGATGGAGACAGCAACATATGCTTTTATATATATATACACACACACACACATACATATATGTATATAAAGCTATGTACATAGAGAGAGGGAGCACGCACTGAATGTTCTGAATCAGAGATACCTTCAATTTACTTCAAAGATTAAATTGAAAAGAATTATAGATGATTTAGAAATTTATAATAGTGAGAACCAATAGGGAAGTAGGCTTTCAGAATCTGCCGAATTTATGGGGGAAGATCTGGCTTTAGAGTTCAGGACCACCTTCATCCAAATCTCCAAAAAGCTGGGAAGGATGAGTTACTGTTTAGACTGTATATGTTACTAAAACAAAACAGATACAGATTTCCTAAATTAAGTTCCCAAAATATTAACAATGGTGTCGGAAGTTTGAGTCCAGTCAATGAAAAAAAATTCACTCTAAGTAGCTCGGTAATAAGGTATTAGTATGGGGAGCTAACTAGAAATCTGAACGTTAAAAACTCAAATGGAATACGGTGAGGCAATTCAAATGGAAGATTTGATGCTATCAGGGTCTGGGATCATGGAAGGGGCTGGGACAAGAGGTAGTGGGACCACAGAAGGGAGTCTGCCCAGTAGGAGGTGGAGCCAAGGAGGAGACCTAACCACGGCTCCTTATGCGGCTGCACCAGTCAGGTAAAGGGCGGAAGAAATACCCGGTTGCTCCCTCCTTCTCCCTCTTTAGCCTCCCAGCAGCATCTCACTGGCCAACTCTAGCCAGCATCTAACTAGTGAATGAATCTGGGACACCTAGTTTGCTGGGTTAGTCCCCTGTAATATGGAACAGGGTAAGGAGGTACAGGGAATGGATCTTGTAAACAATGATACGCGAATGTTACCTTTTTACTGGAGATGCTTATATGTTTACTTGCGTTTTCTCTCTATTATACTCAGAGAGAAATGGCTAACACAAATGTTTTTATTATTAAACAAAATGACTGAAACATAACATCGCTAAGCATTCTTAAGGGAAAAAAACAAAATTATTCCATTTTAGAGGAAAACATTATATGTAAGAAATCAGAACAGTGTATTGTGCTGAACAAGCAAGATTTATGACATAACCTTAACACCTTTATCCCCTGTCCTTCTTTTAGACATTATTCAACTGGGATAATCCTAGCCCGAATGAGACCTAAGATAGATTTCATGCTTTGCTCCTCAGTGGTTAACTGAAGGTTCTAGATTTACTTTAAATATACATCCTCATGCCTCAATTCAGGAACTTAAATACCCAATCCCATGAAGTAATCAAAACTCCGAATTTGGCCTGGAATGAATTCTTCTGTCCTCTCCCAGCTCAGACCTGCTTCAGACTGAGAAGCTGCCTGGGACCTCACTCTTCTGCTCATTTCCTCCCCACAATTCGCTTCCACTCCCACCAGCTAGCAATTTTTTTCTCCTCCAAAAAATAGAGGGAAGAGAGTCAGAAGAAGACGGAGAGTGGACCTGGGCAGTTTTAACTTAGCTGGGTGGCTTCATGTCTCTGTGTCCTACAGATCCTGAACTCTGTTTCTTCTCTTGTCAACTAGTCAGTTTCCCTAATAAGTCCATAGTTCTTCCATTTCTCCTGACCTGGGCAAGTACTTTTCTACTCCCAAGTAACATACATGTGACTCTTTCCTCAACTTCTGGGCACATGAAGGCTACTTCAACCTCTTTCTGCCAGGGGCTTCTCACTCCCAAGGACCTATTGAACAGGATCTAAAATGACCTGAAGTAGGCTCTGTCTTTCAGTCCACACACCTCATGTTCATAGGAGACCTGGAGTGCATGGCTGTCCCAAATCAGGAAAATGATACAAAATTGCTAACTGTAATACCAGGGAACTAAAGAACCAAGCTTGGGAATCAGGCAGCATAGGGAGCTTTGTTACCTAGGTTGCGTCATTAAAAAGAAAAAGTGGATTATAACCATTTCTGTATCCCTTGAGTGACCTGCTTCAAATTCACAATTCTTAGAGAAAAAGATTATTTGTGAAACTTAGGTCTTGTGCCTGACCTTTGGCATTACCCAATTGCAAAGAGGAAGAATTAGGTAAAAACTACTTCAGGAACCCTTCTGTTTATACAAGCATTTAAGTTTTCTATCTCACAAAAACTGTACATAATGTGGACCTTGATCAATGGTGATAAAAGAGAAAGCCCGAGAATGCCCGAATGTGTAAGCATTTACCAAGCTTCTGCATAAGTCCTGTTTCCTAATGTTGCATTAGGAAAAGCGGTTCACTGGGCCAAACCCAGATGGAAGGCCTTGAGAAACAGACTCCACCTCTTGCTGAGAGAAGTTGCAAAATAATGGTCCAAAAATGGTCCACATTCAATCTTCCACTAGAAGTTTAAACACTTATTTCATATTAAGCACTATGCTGGACACTGGAGATTTAATTATAAATATGGAAAAATGCTTACTCTCAAGAACTATTTATTCTGAGGGGATAAATAGAGGCCAAATGGAGTGATTGAAATACTATAGGTTATATGCTATGGTAAGAATATGCATAGTGCTGTTATAACTTTGATGATAACATTGAAGGAGTGAACCCAACCTTTTAGTAGAAGACTGAACAAAAGTTATGCTCTCTGGAAAAGATGATATAAAGGTTTAAGTTAGAAGAAAACCAGGACCTATTACAATTCTGCTGAAGCTTCTAGCCAATTCATAAAGTAAAAATAGCAAAAAAAAAAAAAAAAGGCACAAAGCCTAACAGTGGAAAAATAGAGCCATTATGATTTGCAGATGATACAATTGTATAGGTAGAAAATCCAAAAAGATCTACCAATAAACTATTAAAATTAGTATTTGAATTTAACACATTTGTGGACACAATTTCATTATACAGAATTCAGTTGAGTTTTTACACTAGCAAGAATTATTCGGAGAATAACATTTTGAAGACATACCATTTAAAATCATATCAGAAGACATCAAACATCTAGGTAAAAAAGATGTTTAAGACGAAAGATGTGTAAGAATTCAACACTAACAACTACAAAGCACTGATAAGATAGCAATTCTTACAACAACCTAGTGGTATATTAAGAGATGAGAGAGATGCTAGAGATAGAGATGGGGGTGGAGAGAGAGAGGGAGAGAGGGAGACTGAATTAATAACTTGCCTAGGCTAAAAAACATGGTTTATAGTTGGTTATTCAAAACCAGGTATGTCTATTACCTATGAGCTTTCTTTTGCCCAAAACAACTTCTCGCTTTTCTCCTCACTTTAGCCTCTCTACCGTAGTCCTAGTTCAGATATTTATAAATTCTCCTATGAACTACTATAGTTGCCCTCTTGTTGGCTTTTGAATTCAGATTTCACACATGTCAAATGAATCCCGTATGAATTATGTAACTATTCTCAGTCAAAATGTGTTAATGGGTTTCTATTACTACTTTACCAAAACCTGAACTCCTTAGCATAGCATAAGTTAACCTCACCTCCAACCCATGCACATTTCCCCCTACAGCTGGCCTTTTGCTCATTGCTTCTGTCCATCTCCCCTCTTTTCCTTCTCCTCCTTACAATCCCTTGATAACAAAGAAAATTCTTGCTAAATTTTGAAGTCACCATTCAAATCCTCCTTTCCAAATTTTCTTCCATCCCACATCTTAACCTACTATGGTAAACTCTCGTATTGTTTATTCCAGTCTTCAAATATGCTTTGCATTTTATTAGAGACTGGTTATATTTCATTGTTTCACACATGGCTATTTCTTCACTGTATTGTGAGCCACTTGAATGAAAATACTAAGCCTCTATAGTGCCTAGCATAGGGAGAGGGTTAATATGTATGCAGAAACCAAAATCAATTAATGAAATATTTTTATTCAGAATATTTTGATTAATTCTTTAAGATAGGGAAATAAAAGCATAAAATTTTATAATACTTAAAGTTTATTTTAAATAATTCATAGATAAAAGTTTCTATTCCACAACCAGAAACTAGTATTTACTCTTAGCTGAATAAATGATTTTTTAAAATCCATATTATTTATCTTTTAAAGATGGAATTATGATTTGTATATTACAAACTATTCTCTCTGGCTCATATGGGATTTGGCTTTAATGTTCCTTCAGATGTTAGACTTATTACACAGAGATAACTTTTATTAAGATTTTGAACTACCATGTGGCTTCTGTCACAAAAAGGCTATAAAAAGAAATCAAAATGTGAAATTATGATATTATTTAAATGAGACATTGTGTATAAACTATTCCAAACTATGTCTAAAATATATTCCAAAAAAATCACCTTTTCCTCTATTTTTTATACACAAATGGCAACAAAATGAAAGGTCCATTAAGTTAATATACATTAGATAAAACAAATGTAAATATTTCCAAAACAATGAAACTTCCAAAATATATTGCTCTTCTTTATTATTTAAGTTATAATATAAAAGGAAATAAAGTGAAACTTTACATTTGTAGTTACAATGTTTATGCCTTAGGCTTCTGTTGCAATATACCTGCAGTTAATGGAAAATTTTTTTAACTTGAGGATGCTAAGTACAATTTGTTTGGGGAATTGAATTTAATCATAGAATTTTATTTTGAAAAATGAAATAAAATTATAGAACTTAATTCTTTCTTTATATGTACTACTTGCTTGAAGTACAGAGTGGAGGAAACTTTCTACTTGTAAACTGTATCTGCCCATTTCTACAAAAATCTGTATACTGATTTTGGTTCTATGTTTTTAATCACTAATTTATTTACATTTTTATTACTTAAAATCTAACTTTGGAATATTAAATAGTATAAATCTGTATTTTTCTGTAATTTTATATTTATGTCTTAGAATCTTGAAGTCATGGTGTATACATCAACTATCAGAAGTAATAGGTATCGGATTTGGGAGGATGTTTGATTATATTAGGCTAAGAAATAAGGCATTTCTGGTTAACCCATTCCTCCTATTAAAAAGGGGATACTCGCAAGTGAAAATGATAACCTCGTTAGCTCTGCCTGACTTCTGTTGGGAATCAAATACCGAAATCAACTGAATTAGACGGGAGTTTGGCCTGTTATAGAGGTGAAGCAGAAAAACAAACCTAAATCTGAATCTTAAAATGAGAACTTCCTTCTTCATTTAAAAAAAACAGAAGTGACAGTGACAGCCATTAGATTTTAGAATTCTTGTGCTTCATACTTTGAAAATACTTAACAGCTTGTTTTTTAAATTAAGAAGTTTCTATTTTAAATAATGACTTAGGTGAGAAGATTCCTGGTTGCTGTTTATAAGTATTTGCCTAAATACAACTTTGGTGAAAGGAGAATTTAGATTCCTACTAATAAAAATCTAAACCGGAAATAAATATTATAAAAACATTTTATCACTTTTATTTAGTTTTAATTTACTAGGGACATTTTAATGTACTGTCAAAGAAATTTTTTTAAAGCTCTTTATTGGAATATAATTGCTTTATGCTCTTGTGCCAGTTTTTGAGGTACACCAAAGTGAATCAGCTGTATTTACACATATATCCCCATATCCCCTTCCTCCCATGACTCCCTCCCACCCTCCCTATGCTGGCCCTCTAAGGCATCACCCATCATCGAGTTTATCTCCCTATGTTATGCAGCAAATTTCTACTAGCTATCTATTTTACATTTGGTAGTGTATATATGTCAATGCTACTCTCCCACTTCGTCCCAGCTTCCCCTTCGCCCCCTCCCAACCCCATGTTCTCAAGTATGTTCTCTACATTTGCATCTTTATTCTTGCCCTGTCACTGGGTTCATCAATACCATTTTTTTTTAGATTCCATATGTATGAGTTAGCATACGGTATTTGTTTTTCTCTTTCTGGTTTACTTCACTCTGTATGACAGTCTCTAGGTCTATCCACCTTATTACAAATAACTGATTTCATTCCTTTTTATGGCTGAGTAATGTTACATTGTATATATGTGTCACATCTTCCTGTCAAAGGAATTTTTTCAGAAGAATGTAATTACACATCTGGTCAAAATCTAAGTGGTTTTCCATAATTATCAGTTTCAATGTTTCTCATTACCTTGTCATATTTCTACATCAGGGTGTTTTAGGCCTTCTGCTTTTACTAGTAGTCCATTATGGGCATAAAGTAACTAAAGTGTAAGAATGAAAAAAAAAAAAGAAACTTTAAAAGTATTTAATGATTAAAACTATGACAGTGATTAGTGAAACTAAATCGAGTTGATAACCTAATTGACTAATTGATTGTGCCTGAAATTGCCCATTTGATTTTCATAAACCTGGAGTTATCACTCAGTATAAGCTCATGAATTCTTTTTCATTTTTTTTCTGGGATGGGGGGTGGGAGGGAGTCACAGGAGGGAGGGGATGTGGGGATGTATGTATGGATGCCACTGATTCACTTTGTTGTACAAGCTCATGAATTCTTGAAACATTTCATTTTAAAGAAAGAAGGGTATTATGAAGTAATTAATTACTATCTATTAATGGAGAAAAAGAAATAGAACCACATGTTATGTTTTTATGTGGAAATGATGATATGAACTCATTGGAACAAAGCTCTCAAACCCCCACAAAAGCAAATACTGAAACATATGAAAAAGATATTCCTTCAAGAAAAAAACTGATATGTTTGCTAGCAGGAACACCCATCTAACAGAGAAGATCCTCACCTAAGCTGTTGTGCTGCACTAGTTTACTAAGAAAGCAGCAGAGGCAAGCTAGCAACCAGACAATCTATGCTGCACTCATGATTAGTAAGAAAACGTTACTCTGAAAAAGTGTGTATAATATATATACAATCATCTGTATATGTGTAATGTAATAAATTATAATTTGAGAACACATATTGATATATAAATATCAACAGGAGGCTAGACAGGAACTTTCTACCTCAATATTGGCTAAAATACAAGTATAATAGGTATCTGACAGCAAAGTGGGTGAGGGAAAGTCTTTACGTACAGAATTTAAAGGAAATGACAAAAATGGGTTTCATTATTTGCAGGCCCTTTATACAAGATCTAAGTTACAAAAATAGACATGAGTGATAAGTAGAGAAAATTTGGGAAGGATTTCTGGAGAGAGCTGTCTCGGGATACGAATTCCTAAGGAGAATAAGGGGATCCCTCCCCTTTTGCTCAGGTTGGCAGTGCACTGGGACCACTGAGATTTCTGAAATATGCTTCCTGAAGTTGTGAAACACAGAAGCCAAACACTTGACTTCCACAGAGATCTGGAGAATAAATGATGGGCTAATTTACTACTCTGAAAGTGGAGAGAGCAGCTCTTTTGGGATCAACTTGAGATGGCTATTGTATTGATGGGGGTTTGTAATCCTAGACTCAGCCTTTTTCAAGCCAAAGGATGTGTAAAATCTTTTCTGTGTAGTAAGTATGGGATGTGCATGGGAGAGTCCAAGCATGATTGCTATCAGATACTACTTTATAACATCACCTAGAAGAGTGGAAGAGCTACAACAGCAAGAAGTTGAAGGTGAGCACCAGATCCCTAGAGGTTAATGGAAGAGTTGAAAGTGAGGACCCAAAAGGGGTTCATACTCCCAGGTCAAAGGATCTGTAGGAGGAAGTTCCCAGCAAATGATTCTCTCAAGAACCCACAAGAGAAAGGTCGTCAGGCACACACGAGTGTAAAGTCAGCTTATAATGCAACAAGTTCATTAAGATCTTCCCTACTTTAACCTGCACTCATCCTGCCTCTTACACTTCTCACCTTGCATCTCACACCCACTCTTAGTCTCAATCAGATATTGGTTAAAAACAGAACAAAAAACAGACAGAGAAGTCGACTTGCCCTTTTCTTGGTAAGCATTCAGGTGATAGTAGGCTCCAAATAAGGAAAAGGAAATGTTTAAACTAAATTTGCTTTTATACCAGACATCCAAATGTCTTAGTCATGTTTGTGCTTGTCAGTTAAAGGGACAGAAGCATCATGTATTAACTAAGAGTGGGCAGAAAAGCCTTGGGTGTTTAGGAGTGATGACAACAGAATCATCTCCCAAATCAGAGCCCTCAGCCTGCATCTTACAAGAGGATGTTATCTATTTCATAACATTGTCATAAAAATTAAACATATGAATACTTGTAAGGAGCTTGGAAATAAGCTTGGCACATAGTACATCCTCAACAATATTGGTTGTTTTTATTATGCAATAAACTGCTGAGTTAATTTCATAGAGAATAAATCTTTCTTCTGATAAAAATGATCAAATAGTAATTTTCATATGCCAAAATTGGCTTATCTGCAAATGTTGATAAATATTAGCTTCTTGTATAATATTCAGTGAAATGTGAAAACATGCAGAATATTTAATATACGTGTTTAAAAATAGGTAGTGCCTTAGAAACAGATTCAGTGATTGCCTCAGTAACAATACCTTAGATATCAATCCCAGAAAAATTTTTTTCATTTAAATTACAATATTATGGGTGGGTTTATCTCTGTTATTTAGCATATATTTCTATGTCTTCCACTTGATCATAATATAGACTAGGTGTTCTTTTAACTTTGAATATTATAATAGCATCTTTGTTTTCCCTTATCTAATTTTTCAATGTTCTATAAAAATGGTTTTAGTATGTTTTGTTATTCTTTAAGCTATTAGATGCAGGTCATTGGATATAAAATATATATTTTGGTTACATTTGCCTAAAACCTTATTTTTCTTGGTTGACTAACAGTGATATATTTTAAACTATTCTAATTTCTGTCATTATAGCACACTCTTTATGCTGTAGAGTCTTAATATCATCAGACCCTTGAATATTGAAGAGACAGGAATAATATAATTTTTCTTTGGGTTCTGAGATGAATATTTTAAACTTCATTACCTATATTAGTTTAAGTACTCACCTATCCAATTAGCACAAAGACTCTTAACTTCCCGAACTGGAAATGAGGAACACCATTTGCACCTGATTTTAGAATGTATGCCAAAAATAATTAGCTTCTGTAACAGAGAATGACAGGGAATTTATGGTCAGCCATGACTAGAGCATAGAAAAGTACTGCCAAGGCAAACAGAATTCTAATGTTTCAAGGACATAAAGTTTTGATTCGGCTCTCAAAAATGAAGTCAGGATATGTTTTAGATTTTGATTTTACCACTGGAGATTTAACACGGTCTTAGACATTCCGTAGTATGGACATCAAACAGAAAAGTCAACCAGCAATGCCATCACTTTTCAGATGCAGGAGCAACTGTGTACGTCAAAGTTTGAATGTGGTGTAAAGGCAGTTTCTTGTTTTGAGGCATTTGATCTCTGGTCATCTCTATTTTTCTCCATCTCTATTTTACTCTTCACTGATGGTCTTACTTGTCTACTTTTAAATAAGGTCCTTTTCCAACTTTTAAACTTGTAGGCTATCCATTACTATATATGACCCATTTATATTCATTGCCTATTCCTGAAATTTATTTATTTCATTATTTTATATGTGTTTATATTTGTTTTCTCCAAATTAAATTCCTCTGAGGAAACTTATCTTATTCATATGTGCATTTGCCCCAAGAAACTCATAGGGTCTCTTGTAATATGGTAGGCATTTACCAGCGTAATAAACTGGGGGAAGAAATATTTCAAAGATACGCTATATGCTCTCTGATGGAGAGGTAGGAGCGTTGAGGGCGTGAGTTCATTACTAGGTGTCTCCTAGGACATTCAAGATGGTACTTTCATCCCTCAGGGTGTCCAGGGTTCTCAAGCAGCAGCCACGCAGAGCCTAAGTTGGTCAACCATTTGCCTATATTCTTTAGGTCAGATCTGGGTATGAGCAGAATTTTTTTGTAATTTGTGAAATAATAATATCTATTGAAATACTGATTTTTATTTTCTGCCTTTTTTAGTATGTAAATATATTTATTAGCTACATTTCTCAATGAATCCAGAATCAGGGCAACTTCACATTAATTCAGTACCTGTAATAAATCTGAGAGATATTCAGCCACTAACACACAAATATTTAGCAAACTATATTCTTTGCTGATATCCATGCATAAGACTATCATTGAGAAATCACTTCCGTGACATTTTTAATGTTGGGCTAAGATCTTTCTCTTGTACTAAAGTATTCATGATAGTGCAAGAACCAGAAGGCAGGAATGCTAGACAGAATGTGAGAAATGCTGGGCTAGAGGTTGAAAGTGTCTTCACGATGTTAAGAAACACGAGAGACACCATTTGTTTCAGGATATCAGGGAAAACTGCATGACGGTGGTGTCATGTGTAGGCTTTTGAATAACAGTAAAGCTTTGCTGGATGGTGCTACAGAAATGGAGTTATGCGGATGGATTTCATCCCAAAGAAGAGCCTGAGTAAATGTTTGCAGGTGAAAACAGCAAGATGTTTAAAGGAAACAGCAAACAATCCAGCTATACTGGAGGCTAGAATTTGTGTATGATAGAAAATATTGAGTTCATATTCTAAGTGGAAATACTCTAGAATGTCACTTGTATATCTTTTTAGCCTAGAACTGACATAATATATCTGTACCTTTTAAATGTTAGTATGTCAGTAGCATATAAGAGCATGATTACTTTTATTTGACTGAAAATCACAGGAAAAAAATATTTACCTCACCACCTGCCATATATATACATATACACATTTCATAAAAATATTTCATAAAATTACGTATACATACTTATAAAAGATGTGTTTTTACTTGTGCTGTGATGTTTTGTTCTTTTGTATTTTCTTCTGTTCTATTTAATTTCATTTTTAAATGATATTTGTGATCTACTAGTTTCTTGTAAGGTCCAGAATTAGGTCATAACTAGCAGTTGGAAAGCTACAGATTTGGGTACACATAAATATTAGAATGGATAAGTTTTTAGATAGGAGAACTAGGTAGGAAATAACTGCATTACTTCCAAAAGATGAACTGACCTAAGAACGAGTGGTAAAATCAAAGAATGCATACAAATATCTAGAGATATTTGAGATGGAATACCCAAGAGTCTTGCATATGAAGGAGATTTGTGAGGATAAGGAAAATGAAGACAGAGGAAATAATCACAAAATTTCAAAGATAGGTAATTAGCAAGCTCAGAGAGAATAGCCAATTGAATGAGATAATAAACATGGAAGGTATAAGACCACGTAAGTTCTCAGATGTTAGATGTTGAATGTTCTTTTGGATATGTGATCTAAAATATTTTCTGGTCACAGATTAAATTTTAAAAAAAGTGAAATGCAAGGAGAGAAAAAATGTGTTAGCAAACAATGCTAGATTCTATCCTAGATGAAACTCTTCAATTTCAGTGGCAATACATTAAAGCATACTTCTTGCTTATGTCATAGTCTACAGTGGCCTTCTGGTCAGGCTGCCCTTCTTCAGAGAAGAGCAATCTAAGCACTAAAGCTTCTTTCATCCTGTGGCTCCGGCATCTTCAATATATGGTTTTGTTGTCCTGGAGATGTTCTCCATTCCAACCAACCAGAAAGTAAAAAGAACAGGGCAGATCACATGGACATTTTGATATCTTCCATGCAAATTCCATTGACCAAAACAGTCGCTTAATTATGAGGGTGGCTGCTAACCTCATCTAGATGTGTAGCCAAGAGGAAGAGGAAACCAAATTTGGTGACTACATACTACTATTTGAGATAGTGTATTAGTTTGCTAAGGTGGCTATAACAACGTACTGCAAACTGAGTGCCTTAAACAACAGAAATATATTGTCTCATAGTTCCGGAGGCTGGAAGGGCAAGATCAAGGTCTTGGTAGGGTGGGCTCCTTCTGAGGGCTGTGAAAGAGCATCTGTCCCATGCATCTTGCCTAGCTCCTGGTGGTGTCCTGGCAATCTATGGCAGTCCTCAACTTGTAGGATCATCACCCTAATCTCTGTCTTCACCTTCACATGGCATTCTCCCTTGTATGCGTCCGAATGTCTCCTTCTTATAGGGACAACAGTTCTATTGAATTAGTAGCCCACCCTACTTTGGTATGACCCTATCTTAACAAATCATATCTGTAACACTATTATTCCCAAATTCACATCCTGAGGCTATAGAGGCTAGGACATCAATGTATGAATTTGGAGGGAGACATAACTCAACCTATAACATATATAGAGAGAGATCTGAAGTACTAAACACACAGACTTGGAGCGACCTGAATGGACATGATAGATTGATTTCACCAAAGAAGCCTTCAGGGTAGAGAAAAAAGACAAGAATGCTGTGTGTAGAGCTTTTGGAAGTGCTTATAGTGGAAGGGCGAACAGGCATTCAGAGAAGTGACCAGATGTTGTCAGGAGTGTCAGAAGTGAGGGTCAGGTGAGGATAATCCGAATGAGAATTATACGGAGCCACAGAATCACGGAAGGAGAGTGTTGTGTCTGAGGAACGTGTTTCCAGAAGGAAGCAGTCATCGGTGCCAATAGTTGCAGCTGCCCTGCAGCTCTTTGCCAGGCTTGCATTCAGGATTCTCTTTGTATAATGAGAACATTCTCATACAGAGAACAATAGCTTGCCCGACATCTTTAACGAGCCACTGTCAGAACTGGGATTGGCAAGCAGAGCTCACAAGTCAGAAATAAGCCAAGTTCCTGGCTCTCTAGTCTATAGATACCACCTGTCTGTTTTCACTGGGAGAAAGAGTGAGAGAACACACATTTGTCTCTATAGGATTTTAACTTGCGAAATGTTTTGGATTGCTTATTCAATCTTTCTGTTACATTTTAGGGCCAAAAAGTTTTCTGGATCTATTTCACGGCAAATCAGGATCCACAAATCCCTGTGGTATGATCTTGTTACGACACCGTGTCTAGGGAAGTAGTGTGACACGTGGAAACCTGCCACGCTGGACATGACGCATCCCAGCCTCTGATGCCCACCCCAAGTGTATGAACTTGAACAGTCACGAAGCCCTGTGAATTTCAATCTCTTAGTGTATAAAACTCATCTTAGAATAGAAAAATGCTTAAGATCTAGGACCATCCTTGCTATAATCTCCCCTCCTTCTATTTCCTAAATTAAGTAAACGTGGACTGAAAGGCTCTAGGTAAAAGAGGCTCTATCCTAGGCATTCTCACACTAATTATTTGTCTGTTTAATTTGGTTCAGTTTTAAGAGGGGATCCTCTACAGTGCACATTTGTGGAGCACAATTTAAAATTGATAGACTGCTGTGCACTGGAATCAAAGTATTCTTCTGAGTCATCCCACCATGTGTCATGAAAGCAGAGTGCACAATAAAAACAGAGAGAAGCAAAACTTATTAAGTCAGTATTCAGGGAGAGGTAAGACCTGCATAACTTTCTCCCCACACTTGGCATGAGAAATCTACACAAATTGCAGGTTTCTTTATATAGCAACACCTGGAAGAATTCGTTACCTGCAGACTTGAAGCACGTGTCCAAATAATCTGTGAAAGATAATTGTAACTATACTCTTACATGAGAAATATAAATACATATATAATTTAATATATATTGAATTAAGATATACACAATATATATTCATATTGGTTTGTGTGAATGTGTGCATTTTTTTCATATTCCATACACATATATAAAAATATAAATAACATCCATAAATGTTATGACATAGGTGTTTATGTAAACATTTGTGACTGGACAATGGGGTTAACCAAATACTAATTTTTATTTGGGGCAGTCTAATTTACTTTAAGAAAAATATAATGCATAAGAATAATCTGTATGGCAGCTTCAATACCTGGTCACTTCAAATAATTTATAATGAATAATTTTATTAACTCTTAAGAGGTGTACTCTGATTTGTATCAGCTCTTGCTTTAAAAGCAGAGAACTTTGCTGTCACAGGGTGGAAGGAGAGTGGATGAAGGCTTCTGAAGAAAAGGAGACAGAGACACTTTCCTAGAGGCCAGGAAGGGGACAAAAGCTTCTCGCCCACAAAGCGACAGGCAGGTAGGCCCTGCTCCCTGGCAGTGCTCCAAGGGGTATAGACAAGTGCAAGGGAAAATGCTTTATAAAGATACATGCTAAGTATTGGGTACTGGGGGTTCTAGCTACCACAGATATTTTTATGTCCTAAAGATAGGACAAATGCAATAGATCCTTAGATCAAAGGGACCGTGAAGACCTTGATATTGGGTATCTTGGTTATAGCTAGAGCAGATAGAGGACCAATGTTTGAAATACGGTAGAGAGACTGAACTCCACTCTGCTTGAATAAGAGGCACAGGATTTTGAAATGCTGGGGCAAGTTGATGGAAGGGTACTGGAGGAAAGTTCGTGGATTAGGCCATTTGTAAAATTTTAATAAATGGTGCAAAAATATTTACAGAGACAAATAGCAAAGTAAAAATTAAATAAAAATCTTGTCTTTCTTTTATACGAGGAAAAAAGAGAATATGATATGATATTAACATTTTTATAAACTATTCTTTTTTTTATTTTTTTATATCTGTTCTTTTAGAACAGTTTAGACCCATTGCATTTGAAAAAATGTAATTCTGAAAACACCAGACTTTAGCAGATGCCAGTTCTTCATAGAGTTTTTTTGGGGGAGGAATTACATATGTAGGAGTTGAAAATAGGTGCATATAAAACAAAGGAAAAAATCCATTGGAAATGTAAAACACTACAAATTTTGGCTTGAATTTCTATGTAACACTTGGAAAGAATGTCAGTGAAAATTCAAGAGAAATCTTTTGAGTGTTGTATAATATCTCTTTAATAAGAATTTACTACAGTCAATTTTTGGTTATTTTAAAATGGAGACTATTTTAACATTATTTCAGCAGAACCATTTTTCAATTGCAAAGAGTATCAGTAAAAATTTAGGAGACACTTCTTAAGAACTGTGTACTGCCTTCATAAAAAGAATTTACACTGGTCAACATTTTAATTATTTAAAATCAGAAAATATTTTTGATGTTATTTTAATATTTTCATTTTTATCTTTTATGATAAAATAATAATATATAACTATAATTTATTTCCAATTGTGCATGACCTTTAAAATAATTTGAATGTCTTCTATATGTCAAGTATTTTTCTAGTTAAGAGAGGCAAAGTCTCTGCTCCTTTGAGACAAAACACAAAAGCAAAACAAAACAAAACAAACCACGTAAAGTAGAAGATACATACAAACTAAAATATGCAGTAGAAGAAGGGCGAAGGCTATTTTAGAGTGGGTATCTGAAAAGGCCCTGTTGTGGTTGATTTATTATGGCTTTTACTCCGATGTTGAGAGGTCAGCTAAGGGACTCTATAATACTCTGCCTGGACATCCATTCTGTGTGGTCAGGCAGCCTGCAGGGGCCTTGAACTGACACTAGCCCCCTGCTTGGAACTCATGGCTTAGGTCACAGCCTGCAGAGTCACAGGTTAATGTAAAATCCTGGAGACTTCCCCAATAACCCTGTGAAAAGCATTCTCCTGAGCTGCCCAGGGCCTTCCCCCAGTGCAAACCTTAGAATTCTAATACCCCTAATCAAGGTGCGTGCCCCAGGGCCTGCCCTGCTCTCTCTGCCTGTACCCTGTCCTGTCCTCCCATGTGAGCCCTGGAGGTGCTAAATATCTCCTCAGGACCTGTGAGTAATAAACTTCTCTACTTCACTTTCCTTTGAGATCTGATCTTTTGTTGAACTGGCTCACCAATCATACCTGGAGCTCTAATAAACTCATGCTAATTTAACTAGGTCACAACAAATGGGGTCTTGGGGAGAGTCCTAGGGATGCCATTGGGGCTGTAGGATCTAGTAAACGAGGTTATTTCAGCCTTAAAGGCATAGAGTTATGAGTGGTTACCAGGCCTGGCAAAGATGGGTGTACTTTGTAGGGTGAAAATATGAGAGAGAAGGCTAACCCAATGCTACACGCATTCCCCTGCTGCCTTTGGTGACCTTCTTCCTACTTCCTGTTGCAGTGTTAGGAGAGCTTAAACCTGAGGGAAAGTGTGAAGAGTTGCTGTGGAGAAAAGCTTTGCAATACAATTTGTTTCCTCCCGAAATGCATATGTTTAAACCCTAATCTAGATGTGATGGTATTTTGAGGTGTGGCCTTTGGGAGGTGATTAGGTTGTGAATGAGAGTGGTGATTTTTTTTTTTTTTCTGGAGCAAGATAATTAGTAAATATCTTTTTTTTTTTCTTTAAGCTCTTTATTGGAATATAATTGCTTTACACTCTTCTACCAGCTTATGAAGTACACCAAAGGGAATCAGCCGTATTTATACACACATCCCCATATCCCCTCCCTCCCGTGACAACCCCACCCCCACCCCCATCCCTGCCCTCCAAGGCGACACTCATCATCGAGTTGATCTCCCTTTGTTATACAGCTACTTCCCACTGGCTATCTATTTTACAGTTGGTAGTATATATATGTCTCTGCTACTCTCTCACTTCGTCCCAGCTTCCCCTTTGCCCCTCCCGGCCCCCCAACCCCGTATCCTCTAGTCCATTCTCTGCATCTGCATCCTTATTCTTGTCCTGTCACTGGGTTCATCAGTACTATTTTTTTTTTTTTTAGATTCCGTATATGGTGATTTTATTAGAAGAGGAAAGAGAGCTAGCTAGCTCTCTTTCTGCTGAATGCAAATATGAGAGGCCAGCCCTCTGCAACCAGAAGCGGGGCAGGACCTGGGGCACATGCTCTTCAGAGGAAGAGCTGATAAGCTGTGAGAAATAGATATTTGTTGATTAAGCCACCCCACCTATGGTAATTTGTTATAGCAGCCTGAACTAAGACAAGGTTTTTTTTTTCTATTTCATATGTGTTAATCAAAGTTATTTTACAGTGGGGCTGACAAGTGTTCTTACAATAAAAATCTATTCAGAATCATTCAGACAGAAAGGCCTTTCTTTTCCCCAAAGTTGCTCAATATTCCTGAAGTGCTGCAGGTCCGATAAAGGGAATTGTGACACCAGGACCAGTATTCAGCCCACTTGTGCTTAAAGGAATATACCAATCAATAAGTAGTAATTAGGCATCTACTCTATGCAAGACATTCTATTAGAAGCAAAACAGAATGACTCAGTCCCTATTCTGCAGGAAATTATCTTCTACTTGGAGACAACAGACCAACAGAAAATATACTTAGCGATATGAGTCAACATCTTTATAATTATCATCCACTTCACAATAATAACAAAGAGGTTTATTGAGCACTTACGATGTTCAGATGTGCTTCTAAGTGTTTCTAAGCACAGGCCCTGTCATCTAAGCTTGACGTTAATTCTAAGAGGTTCATTGCTGTCATTATACAATCTTACAAGTAAGGAAACAGGGAGATAGAAAGACCAAGGAAATTGCAGAACCAATAAAAGTGAGAGTAATAGGACTCTGCAGAGGAGAGAGACCTTTCAGCTTGGGGAGAGCGAGACTGATCTGGAGTTCAAGGCACAGGTGAGTTTCTTAAAGAGGGGCAGAGGAGGGAAAAGAGAGGCAAGGAGGGGTGCATTCTAGCCTGAAGAAGTAGCTTGGGAAGTTGTAGAAATCAGAAAGCTCAAAGTGATTTCAGGGTTACTGAGTGTACCTGAACAACTAGAGAGGAGGGATCTTGGAGGGCAGTATGTTGAGAGAGACTCAGTGTTCATCTTTGCAATTTACTTTATGGGGCCGTGTTGGGGAGTTAAAGTTAGGAAATTATTATGGTGGTTTAGATGCGGGATGATAAGGACAGAATTAGTATGGAGCTACTGGGTCTGGAAATGAAGCAGCAGATGTGAGGGAGCTTTGCAGAAAATAATTAATAGGCTTTCAAAACTAATTAGATGTGAGAGCTGTGCTGGGTTTGGCTGTGGAGGGTTGAATTGCTTGAGGAGTGGCCACAGGATGGAGCTTGCCATTAACTAGCATGGAATCATCTCAGCCTGGATCTTTTAGGAAGAGGGATACAGACAAAACACAGGACAGAATTCCACAGAGGCCTACGAAAACAAGCAATAAATAAACAATAATAAAAATAAAATTTTAGACAAATACAAATTTCTACATTTCTCCCCACAAAGCACATCTCCTGAAACAAATCAAGAACTAGTATTTGAGTAGAAATATATCTGTACTTGGATTAATGGTCTTCAAACATGATGGAAAGATAAATAAATACATAGACACATACATAGATAGATAAATTAATATCCTTTGATCTGGCAATTTTTATTTAGGAATTTATGATAAATGATATCAATAATAACCACAACTGCATGTCCGTATGTGGATGCACATGTATTTGATACACGTCATTTTCAGTGCTACTTTAATGTAAAAACAAGACACAAAGTAGGGCCTAAATTACCAATAATACAAAATTGGTTAAATTATTTATAAAAATTATCATATAATAATGAAATTCATGTTTTCAAGAATATTTAATGGCATACTCCTTGTCTATGAGGTATTATTTAATGGAAAAAGAAGAATATATTAAGCATTATATAAAGTACGATTCAGGTTTAAAACATATTTTAAATATGCATATGTATTGATAGATGAGTATATACACACGTAAGTATACAAACATCAATAAGATTTGAAGGCTGTCTAGAAACCAAATTACTTAAATGGATTATTTCTGGTTTTCTGGGTTATGGACACATTTCTGGTTTTAATTTCTTTTAAATTTATTTTTTCTAAATTTTGTGCCATAAGAATTCCCTAAAATAAAGTATGTTTAAAAAATACACTGTATTATGTATCACTAGTAAAGTATCTCTACACTTCAGTTTAAAAATTTTCTTATAAATATTGCTGAAATCTGGATCATTTAATGTAGTTGAAACCTCCAACAGGAGTTCACACACCAATGGCCTGGTAAATGTTAACTGTGGTACCACAGCTCTGTCTACTGTGAGCATCTGGAGAGATGTCATAAAGACAGTTGTGACCGTGCAAGTTAGCCTTGACTTGAAGTATCCACCACTGGACTGCTGCACTTGAATTTACCGAAGCAAGAGCTTTTCTAGCCATTTGTGGTAGTAAAACAAGAATATTCTATACATCTGCTACAATAATATTAGCTTAAATATAGTAACAGTTTATGGCCTGCTTTTTGTTGTTGTTTCTTTAGTAAAAGCAGTTTGAGGGTCTAGGAAGTTACAAAAAAGACTAAAGCTACCGGATTCCGTTCTATGCCTTTCTATTCCAGATTGGATGAGATGCTAGAAATAGTTATTATAAATAAGTCCCATTGATCTACTATTACATTTCAATTATTTACATACTTTATATTTAATGATTATAGCCTTCATGATACTGTATCTGGTTTCAGTTTCTAATAGCTATCATTTTTTGCATATTCACTATGCCAAGCTCTGTCTGTCTAGCTATCTACCTAACTATTTATCCATCCATCCATCCAGTCATTTAACCTTCTCCACATTAATTTCAGGCAAATATAGTTACCCTATTCTTATAAAAGACTAATATCTTAGAAATGACAAGTAACTTGCTCAAAAATCACACTGCAACTGGGTCAAAAAAGAGGGTCTCTGATAGGTTACAAGCCTATCTGCCTCAAAAGGCTTTTTGGTCTCTGCCAGGCTTCCTTCTATAACCTATGGAAATTCTTCCCCCAGCATTTTTCACTGGTTCCATTTTTTTTTTCTCCTCATTTATAGGTATCTCTTGAAATTGCTTATTCTGTCTTTTTCTGTGCTTCTTATTGAATTGAAGCACTGGCATTACTTTGATAATCACTTATAAGGCGAACTCCCACAAGTCACGCTGTTGCTGTACACTTAACTCTACCTCTGACCAATTACATCTTTTAAGTCAAACATTGTAGTGGTTGGTCACTCAGGTGGCCCTGATAATGCCTGCCTCCTGGTGTTCACTCCTTTGTGTGGGTGTGATCTTGTGATGCATGGCAATGAAAACCATGCCCAATGTTATACTAACAAACTATTCGAGGAACTCTCTCTCGTATGTTAATTCTAGGTGTCATAATTTCTCAGAAGCTCATCAGTTTTGTTTCTCCCTACACAAGTTATTTGTGCTGGAATTTCTGGGTGGTGCAGCAGAAGGTTTTAAGAATTTGGAAAACCTCTCTCTTAGCTCTCTACTACATGGCAGAACTTCACTGCGGATAGGCTGGTAGCTGTTTCCACAGGCTGAGCATATCCCGCAGGTGGTATCACTGGAAAAGAAAGACCATGCACAAGGACCCATCACTCAGCCTGTTCTCCTTGTGTGTCCTTTGAGCCTGTTTCAGAAAGCAATATTTTCTGTAACACTTGGGTGTCACTGTCAATGTTTTTCTAATCTTCTTACCTTCTGCAGAAATAATGAACAATATAGGGTGGTGTCAGATTGCTTTTGTTCAGATTTTGGGGAACTTTATGGAAATGACCAAGTGAGAAATGCCACAGTTTGGATGGTTGGATGCATAGTCTCTCCCTAACCAAATCAGAGAGGTGTTCATCAACATCTCCAGGTGAAAATGGCTAGTGAAAGTCTATGACCTGGAAAAGACTTCAAAGCAGCCCTATTATTAGCAAGATGTGGGTGATCTCCTCACGGAGATAGGGCAGGATGAGATAGAAAGTAAGAATAATGCGGAAACCTCAGGGCCCCCAAGATGGGGACATCCTACCTCTTCAGTTTCTGGGTTTGTGTTCTTGGAAGATATCTAGACATTGTACAATTCTCATCTCAACTGATTGCGTTTGATTTTTCTGTTACTGATAATTCAACCAACATCCTCATTTTGATGTTGGGTCTGCTTAGACTTGTAGGGCTCTAGTCCATACCTTTCCCCAAATTGCTCAGAGTTCCTTGACCACAGACAGGCTAGGGCTCTCTGACTCCAAAACTTATTTTCCATTAAATAGTAACACGGCCATTGCTTTCAAGGTTCAAGTGGATTACGGGATGAAAGAGAAAAAAGATATTTTCTACAATACACTTTGGATATGAAATGATTCAAGCCATGAGGAGAAAGCAAAGCAAAAACAAAACCAACAAATGAAACTGAGAAAGGCATGGAGAGTTAATGATAAGATATATAGAGGAAGACTTGGATCTGGCTTGTAGGACCACAGAGAGAGAGACTTTTAATTGTAATCTGAACAGTGGGCAAGATTTAGACATAAAGATTAGAGGTGAAGCATGGCAATGGGGGAGATTGGGAAGACATTCTATAGGCAGTTATACTTTATTAGAAGGCACAGAAAAATATAAATAATAATCAGCGAAGAAGATATACCCTGAGAAGTAGGGTAGATGAGAGAGGGA
This sequence comes from Hippopotamus amphibius kiboko, assembly GCF_030028045.1. Lineage (NCBI taxonomy): Eukaryota > Metazoa > Chordata > Mammalia > Artiodactyla > Hippopotamidae > Hippopotamus > Hippopotamus amphibius. The sequence continues at coordinate 81,183,767 of NC_080191.1, read as the reverse complement.
ATAAAGAGTAAGAATGGAATATAGGCTTTATTCTCTAGGCACTAGGGAGATATTGCAGGCTCTTTAGAATCAGAATGACACATCAAAGCAAAATGTTTGATAATTTGGCTGCACACAAAAAAAGGTAATGGAGTTGGGAAATCCTGTTGTAAGAGTAAACTACTCTGAAAGTTAATGAGCACATCTACTAGAGAAGCTGAATTTAGGATAAAGAAGAATGAATGGCTGGGTAGGCAGAACCAAGAACCCAAAGGATTTTCAGAGTTGGAGGCAGATGAACATTGTTGAAGGGATAAGACTCAAAGTTTTTAGCCTATTGGAGTAGATGATGCTAGAAATAGGAAGGTCAGGAGGTAAAGGAAGGCTTGAGTGTTCTGGAAATTTTACAGATAACATTGGTTTTGAAATGTTAATTCTGAAGAAATGATGACAATCAAAGTTTCCAACTGTGTCTCATGAGAGAGGTTAGTATGAGCACTAACATAATATTTGGGCCACACTCAAAAAAATGAGCTTTATGCAAGGATCAAATGTCATTGTGCTAAGTGGGTTACTGTATTTACAGCTTGTGGTAAGATTCACAATACAATTGTCCAGCTAATGTGTCTTTTCAAAAGGAAAAGAATAATACTTTCAAAAAATATTTAACAATTTCCTAGAGCACTTTTTTTTTTCTTTCAGCAGGGCATGGATGGGGATATTTTTTGCTTGAAATAATGGGGTTTACTGAGATGGATAAATAACTTCTCTTTCCATGCTGAAAGTCAGAAAGACAAAATTGACAAATAGAGAAAGAATGAGTCTGAACAAAACACAAAGTATCACAGACTATCTGTAGTAAGGGTGATGGAGGGATGCAGGGAAGGGAGGAAGTCCAACAGCCTAGGATGGGAGAAAGGCAGAAATGGAAGCATCCTTCACAGTGCACGAGGTATACAGAGAGTGAGGGAGAGAATAAGAGGAAACACAGAAATTAGAAGTCTCTATGTGACAAGGGTTGTAAACTCTAGAAATGACAATATCGTGCTGGGACACTTATTGAGAGAGTTCATAGTCCCTCTTGAAATGAGGATGGAGGCCCTCAGGCAATGATCAGCTCAGGTCATGGTATCAGCAAGGGCTAACCAACGTCAGAAGATGGAAGACCAAGAGCAAGAGAACAGATAGTAAATGGAACAAACAGGGTTGTCACCTCTTAGGCTTGTAAATTATTATGAACCCTCAAGAGAGTAGGAATAATTCTAAAACTCCAATAAATAATATATTCCTTTCTTGAAGACATCTGCGATTCATTGTGTGTCTGTAATTTAGTGATTTATTAAATTTGGTCATTTTAAATAATAAAAAATAATTTCTTTTTCAGTTATTCTCAGATAATGATTACAGGGCCCTATGTTGTCTAGTAAACACTGTATCCCTAGCACCTGGCAAAAACTTGGACTACAGTAGACAATAAATATTTTTGAATTAGTGAATGAGTGGGTGAGTGAATGACTGAATTTAGTTTCAAATTCACTGTGGAGCAGAAATCATGTAAGAGAATTTCTTAGTCCAAGTGTATCCTAATGAACATCTTGTCTTCACAATAGTGTCAAAGTAGGAAATAAACCATCCCTGATTAAGTCTACCTCAACTTCTACCAGTGTGGTAGAAAGTGAGTCTCTGACAGTTACAGATGCATGGAGTATAGGTCTCTTTTGAAATTTTTATAATTCAACATTGACTTGTCTACCTGATGGGATGTAAAACACTGCAACTCATTGAAATGCTGTTTATAATCTTCTTTCAATATATACTAAATAATAAATGATTTTAAAATCATAAACATGTTAATAAATGTATAGCTTTAAGACAAATATTAGAAACATAATTGCTTCTCTAATGACCCTGAGATATGTTTTCTATGAAGAAGAGGAAAATAGTTATCTCTATTATCTGTGGCATCTTTAAACTAACTCTAACACACCTTCTAAAAGATAACTAGATGAATAGGTATTGGAGAGTGATCAAATAGGTATAGTTCAGTGTACCGTCAAAATTAAACTGATAAAAGTTTCACATCAATCATTTTGTGTATTTTAACATATTTTTCTGAAACCCTTTATTTTCTTTTTCTTAACTATATGGCCAAAATACATTCCTTAATATTAATAGAAACAAGTTTTATTGAATATTCTACAAGGGCTCTTAATGCACTGGAGTTTTTGGCTCTACATTTTGGTTCTTTATACTTAAGCCAGCTGTATAAGGTTCCATTTTTGTACATACAACTACTTTTAGCACAGTAGACTGCCAAACTTCACTGACTTTTTTTTTTTTTTTCATGCTGCCTGCTCTATATTTATTATTCTCCTCAGAGTTTTCAAATTTAACAAATTCACAGATGCTTTCTCTGTCTAGGCTCATTTATGTAGATTTTTATAACAGTAAATATGTCTACTGACCCACTCAACACTTTCCTTCTTACAGCTCTGGTAAATTCTCACTGTTTAAAGCATTTCTTTCTCCACTCAGAAATTTGCCTTTGTGTAATTATTTCATTACGTGATGTTTGAAAACTGTTCTTAACCATGATAGCATGGAGGGTAATAGGACTTAGATTATTGTTTGCACAGAATTTTATGAACTCAACACACCCATTTGTTTTTTATTAAAAAGACATTTTAACCCCCCATTTGAGAAGAGATCAATATAATTTTAAGTTTTATGATCAGCAGTACTTGGCAGGACACCTCATTTTAGAAACATATTTGGACATATGCTTGAAAATGCTGGAAACATATCTGAGCAGTGAAATCGTTTTTTTGGACCATGGCCAACTAAATTTCCAGAAAATTGAATTATTATTCAACAAGAAGAAAGAAGCTATACTTCTCATTGATAAATTTCATATTTTCCTCCCCTACCCACCCTAAGTATTTACATTTTAAGGAAAAACGTAAACTATTGGAAGAAAATTATGTTAGCTGTTGTGTTGAAAATATAGAAATATGAATTTTTTTGACTTTATAAGTTGCTTGAGTTTAACATGGTGATCTAATATCTTTGTTTCAATTTTTTCACTTCTAAAATTATACCTTTTTATTGACATGATGCTTAAGGATGTTATTAGAGAATGTCTGTAGAATAGAAATATTAGCATTTCTTATGTTACCAGATTTGAAAGGTTTTATTCTTGGGATCAATGAGTCATGTGGTAAATTCCATTTCAGTTACTCATCATGATGACTTCTTTTTATATTGTAAATTCCATGTGTGCATGAATGATGTTTCCCGATCTGTGGTAAAATTAAACACTTTCATTAACTCTATTGTCAATCTATAATTCAGCACAACTAATTCCATTCAGGAATTACTGTTTATAATGAAAAATTGAAAGAATTAGCCATGACATTTCTGAGGCAAATTTCTTGCTTTGTAGAAAATGAGCATTGCTGGGGATCCAAATGCTACTAAGGTTATCAATTTTCCTGCCTTTGATGAAAATTTGTTTTGTTTATTGTCTCATCGACTTACATTACCATGTTCTGCCTGTCATGGCTGGTGTTGTATTCAACAATGATTTTCTACAAAAGCCACTTTCCTAAAGCTCTTGATTCTTTTTTTTTAAGCTCTTTATTGGAATATAATTGCTTTACACACTTGTACCAGTTTTGAGGTACACCAAAGTGAGTCAGCTGTATTTATACATATATCCCCATTTCCCCTCCCTCCCGTGATTCCCTCCCACCCTCCCTGTCTTGGCCCTCTAAGGCATCACGCATCATGGAGTTGATCTCCCTTTGTTATACAGCAACTTCCCACTAGCTATCTATTTACAGTTGGTGGTGTATATATGTCTAAGCTACTCTCTCGCTTCGTCCCAGCTTCCCCTTCACCCCCCGCCCCCTCCAACCCTGTGTCATCCAGTCCATTTTCTGTATCTTCATGCTTATTCTTGCCCTGTCCCTGGGTTCATCAGTACCATTTTATTTTATTTTTTTAGATTCCGTATATATGAGTTAGCATACAATATTTGTTTTTCTCTTTCTGGCTTACTTCACTCTGTATGACAGACTCTAGGTTTATCCACCTCATTACATATAGCTCCATTTCATTCCTTTTTATGCCTGAGTAATATTCCATTGTATATGTATGCCACATCTTCTTTATCCATTCATTTGTTGATGGGCATTTAGGTTGCTTCCATGTCCTGGCTATTGTAAATAGTGCTGCAATGAATATTATGGTACATGTTTCTTTTTGGATTATGGTTTTCTCTGGGTATATGCCCAGGAGTGGGATTACTGGATCATATGGTAGTTCTAGTTTTAGTTTTTTAAGGATCCACAAAACTGTTTTCCTTAGTGGCTGTACCCACTTATATTCCCACCAATAGTGCAGGAGGGTTCCCTTTTCTCCACACCCTCTCCAGCATTTATTGTTTCTAGATTTTTTGATGATGGCCATTCTGATCGGTGTGAGGTGATACCTCATTGTAGCTTTCACTTGCATTTCTCTGATGATGAGTGATGTTGAGCATCTTTTCATGTGTTTGTTGGCCATCTGTATGTCTTCTTTGGAGAAATGGCTATTTAGGTCTTCCACCCATTTGTGGATTGGGTTATTTGCTTTTATGGTGTTAAGCTGCTTGAGCTGCTTGTATATTTTGGACATTAATCCTTTGTCCATTGCTTCATTGGCAAGTATCTTCTCCCATTCTGAGGGTTGTCTTCTTGTCTTGTTTATGGTTTCTTTCGCTGTGCAAAAGCTTTGAAGTTTTTTTAGGTCCCATTTGTTTATTCTTGATTTTATTTCCATGATTCTAGGAGGTGGATCAAAAAGGATCTTGCTTTGATGTATGTCATAGAGTGTTCTGCCTATGTTTTCCTCTAGGAGTTTTATAGTGTCTGGCCTTGCTTTGATGTATGTCATAGAGTGTTCTGCCTATGTTTTCCTCTAGGAGTTTTATAGTGTCTGGCCTTGCATTTAGGTCTTTAATCCATTTTGAGTTTATTTGTGTGTATGGTGTTAGGAAGTGTTCTAATTTCATTCTTTTACATGTAGCTGTCCAATTTTCCCAGCACCACTTATTGAAGAGGCTGTCTTTTGTCCATTGTATATTCTTGCCTCCTTTGTCAAAGATAAGGTGCCCATATATGCTTGGGTTTACCTCTGGGATCTCTATTCTGTTCCATTGATCTTGCTTTCTTTTTTTTTTTTTTTTTTTTATTTTATTTTATTTTTTTTTTTTAATTTTTTTTTTGGGGGGGTACACCAGGTTCAATCAACTGTTTTTATACACATATCCCCATATTCCCTCCCTTCCTTGATGCCCCCACCTCGAGTCCCCCACACCCTCCCTGCCCCAGTCCTCTAAGGCATCTTCCATCCTCGAGTTGGACTCCCTTTGTTATACAACAACTTCCCACTGACTACTTTACAGTTGGTAGTATATATATGTCTGTGCTACTCTCTCGCTTCGTCTCAGTTTCCCCTTCACCCCCCGCCCCCTCCCATACCTTGAGTTCTCCAGTCCATTCTCTGTATCTGCTTCCTTGTTCTTGTCACTGAGTTCATCAGTACCTTTTTTAGATTCCGTATATGTGAGTTAGCATACAATATTTGTCCTTCTCTTTCTGACTTACTTCACTCTGTATGACAGATTGTAGTTCTATCCACCTCATTACATATAGCTCCATCTCATCCCTTTTTATAGCCGAGTAATATTCCATTGTATATATATGCCACATCTTCTGTATCCATTCATTTGTTGATGGGCATTTAGGTTGCTTCCATGTCCTGGCTATTGTAAAGAGTGATCTTGCTTTCTATTTTTGTGCCACTACCATACTGTCTTGATCACTGTGGCCTTGTAGTATAGTTTGAAGTCAGAAAGCCTAATTCCACCAACTCTGTCTTTCCTTCTCAAGATTGCTTTGGCTATTCGGGGTCTTTTGCATTTCCATATAAATTGTAAGATTTCTTGTTCTCATTCTGTGAAAAATGCCATTGATAATTTGATCGGGATTGCATTGAATCTGTAAATTGCTTTGGGTAGTACAGTCATTTTCATAATATTGATTCTTCCAATCCCAGAACATGGTATGTCCCTCCATCCATTTGTATTGTCTTTGATTTCTTTCATCAGTGTCTTATAGTTTTCTGCATACAGATCTTTTGCCTCCTTAGGCAGGTTTATTCCTAGGTATTTTATTCTTTTTGTTGCAGTGGTAAATGGGAGAGTTTCCTTAATTTATCTTTCTGCTTTTTTTTTGTTAGTGTATAGGAATGCAAGAGATTTCTTTGCAATAATTTTGTATCCTGCTACTTTACTAAATTCATCGATTAGTGCTAGCAGCTTTCTGGTAGAGTCTTTAAGGTTTTCTATGTATAATATCATGTTATCTGCAAAGAGTGACAATTTTACTTCTTCTTTTCCAATTTGGGATCCTTGTATTTCATTTTCTTCTCTGTTTGCTGTGGCTAAAACTTCCAAAACTATGTTGAATAATAATGGTGAGAATGGGAACACTTGTCTTGTTCCTATTCTTAGAGGGAATGCTTTCAGTTTTTCCCCATTGAGAACAATGATGGCTTTTGGTTTCTCATGTATGGCTTTTATTATGTTGAGTATGCCCAATTTCTGGAGAGTTTTTATCATAAATGGGTGTTGAACTTTGTCAAAAGCTTTTTCTGCATCTATTGAGATGATCATATGGTTTTTATCCTTCAATTTGTTGATATGATCTAGCACATTGATTGATTTGTGTATATTGAAGAATCCTTGCATTCCAGGGATAAACCCCACTTGATCATGGTGTATGATCTCTTTAATGTGCTGTTGGATTCTGTTAGCTAGTCTTTTGTTGAGGATTTTTGTATCTAAGTGCATGAGTGATATTTTCCTGTAATTTTTGTGTGTGTGACATCTTTGCCTGGTTTTGGTATCAGGGTGATGGTGGCCTCGTAGAATGAGTTTGGGAGTGTTCCGCCTTCTGCTATATTTTGGAAGAGTTTGAGAAGGATAGGTGTTAGCTCTTCTCTAAATGTTTGATAGAACTTGCCTGTGAATCCATCTGGCCCTGGGGTTTTGTTGGTTGGGAGATTTTTGATCACAGTCTCAATTTCCATACTTGTAATTGGTCTGTTCATAGTTTCTATTTCTTCCTGGTTCAGTCTTGGAAGACTGTATTTTTCTAAGAATGTATCCATTTCTTCCAGGTTATCCATTTTATTGGTGTATGGTTGTTGGTAGTAGTCTCTTATGATCTTATGTATTTCTGTGGTGTCATTTGTTACTTCTTTTTCATTTCTAATTCTGTTGATTTGTGTCTTCTCCCTTTTTTTCTTGATGTGTGTGGCTAATGGTTTATCAATTTATCTTTTATCTTCTCAATGAACCAGCTTTTAGTTTCATTGATCTTTGCTATTGTTCCCTTCCTTTCTTTTTCATTTTTTTCTGATCTGATCTTTATGATTTCTTTCCTTCTGCTCACTTTGGGTTTTATTGTTCTTCTTTCTCTAGTTGTTTTAGGTGTAAGTTTAGGTTGTTTATTTGATATTTTTCTTGTTTCTTGAGGTAGGATTGTATTGCTATAAACTTCCCTCTGCTTTTGCTGCATCCCATAGGTTTTGGGTTGTTGTGTTTTCATTGTCATTTGTTTCTAGATATTTTTTGATTTCCTCTTTGATTTCTTTAGTGATTTCTTAGTTGTTTAATAGAGTATTTTTTAGCCTCCATGTGTTTGTATTTTTTACAGTTTTTTTTTTTTTCTGTAATTGATATCTAGTCTCATGGCATTGTTGTCAGAGAAGATGCTTGATATAATTTCCATTTTCTTGAATTTACTGAGGCTTGATTTGTGACCCAAGATGTGATCTATCCTGAAAAATATTCCATGTGCACTTGAGAAGAAAATGTATTCTGTAGTTTTTGGATGAAATGTTCTATATATATCAATTAATTCAAGATGGTCTAATGTGTCATTTAAAGCTTGTGTGTCCTTATTTATTTTCTGTTTGGATGATCTGACAATTGATGTAAGTGGGGTGTTAAAGTCTCCTACTATTATTATGTTACTGTTGATTTCCCCTTTTATAGCCGTTAGAATTTGCTTTACATATTGAGGTGCTCCTATGTTGGGTGCATAGATATTTACAATTGTTAAATGTTCTTCTTGGATGGATCCCTTGATCATTATGTAGTGTCCTTCCTTGTCTCTTATAATAATCTTTATTTTAAAGTCTAATTTGTCTGATATGAGTATTGCTACTCCAGCTTTCTTTGGACTTCCACTTGCATGGAATATCTTTTTCCATCCCTTTCCTTTCAGTCTATATGTATCCCTTGGTCTGAAGTGGGTTTCTTGTAGGCAGCACATAGAAGGGTCTTGTTTTTGTATCCATTCACCCAGTCTGTGTCTTTTGGTTGCAGCATTTAATCCATTTACATTTAAGGTGATTATTGACATGTGTGTTCCGATTACCATTTTCTTAATTGTTTTGGGTTTGTTTTTGTAGGTCTTTTCCTTCTCTTGTTTTTCCTACTTAGAAAAGTTCCTTAAGCAATTGTTGTAAGGCTGGTTTGGTGGTGCTGAATTCTCTTAACTTTTGCTTGTCTGGAAAGCTTTTGATTTCTCCATTGAATCTGTATGAGATTCTTGCTGGGTAGAGTATTTTTGGCTGTAGGTTGTTCTCTTTCAGGACTTTCAGTATATCCTTCCATTCCCTTCTGGCCTGCAGAGTTTCTGTAGAAAGATCAGCTATTATCCTTATGGGTTTTCCCTTATATGTTATTTGTTGCTTTTCTCTTGCTGCTTTTAATATTTTTTCTTTGTGTTTAATTGTCATTAGTTTGATTATATGTGCCTCGGTGTATTTCTCCTTGAGTTTATTCTGTATGGGACTCTCTGTGCTTCTTGGGCTTGTTTAATTATTTCCTTCCCCATGTTGGGGAAGTTTTCCAGTATAACCTTTTTAAATATTTTCTCAGACCCTTTCTTTTTTTCTTCTTCTTCTTGGATGCCTATGATTAAAATGTTGGTGCACTTCATGTTGTCACCAAGCTCTCTGAGACTGTCTTCTATTCTTCTTTTTTTTTTTTTTCCTGCTCTGTGGCAGTTATTTCCCTCATTCTATCTTCCAACTCACTTATTCGTTCTTCTGCCTCCATTATTCTGCTGTTTATACCATCTAGAGTATTTTTAATTTGGGTTATTTTGTTGTCCATTACTGTTTGTTTGCTCTTTAGTTCTTCTGAGTCCTTTTTAACTGTTTCTTGTATTTTCTGTATTTTATTATCAAGATTTTGTATCATTTTTACTATCTTTACTCTGAATTCTTTTTCAGGCAATTTTCCTATTTCCTCTTCATTTATTTGGTCTTATGGGTTTTTTTTCCTGCTCCTTTGCCTGCATAGTGTTTCTTTGTTTTCTCATTTTGTCTAATTTATAGGATTTGCTGTCTCCTTTCCCTATGCTGCCTAGTAGTAATTCCTCTTGTTTCAGCCCTCTGCCCCCTGTGGTGGGGTTTGTCCAGCATCTTGAGTAGGCTTCCTGGTGGGGTGATCTTGTGTCTGCTTTCCAGTGTGTGGCTTTGTGTCTTTTCTCTTGATGAGCAGGGCCATGTCAGGAGGTGAGTTTTAGTGTATCTGTGAGGTTAATATGGCTTTAGGTAGTCTGTGTGCTGATGAGTGGGTTTGTGTTCCTGTCTTGTTTGTAGTTTGGTGTGAGGTGTCCAGCACTGGCAGTTGCAGGCAGTCAGACAAAGCCAGGTCTTAAACTCTGATACAGGGCTCTGTGAGAGTTCTCTGCATTTAATCTTCCCTGTGTCTGAGGACTCCCTAGGAGTCTAACATCCTGGATTCAGTGCTCCCTTCCCAGAGCATCCTACTTGACTTTTGATGGAGTAGTCCATATTTCAGAGGTTGCTTGTCCTGGCAATAAAGGGGTTTAAAGAAGAAGACTATCCAAGCCCCAGACTAATGGCAGAGTGTTGTGTCAAACAAATACCAAATCAAGGAAACACATATATGTACAAGACACACAAATATTGAATCCAATAGAACATAAGGCACTGGAAGGACCTGACAGAAGGACCCCAGTATGCAACAAGACAATCAAATAGAAAACCAACAGAAATTCAAAACCAAAAAAAAACAAAACAAAACAAAGAAAGAAGCAAAGCAACCCCTGCCCCCCCCAAACACAAATCCAGGGAGATTTGGAAAGCTAGGATCAAACATAATAAAGAGCAAGAGTACCATCAGGCAGACTGAAGATTCTCAGAATGAAATCAGGCAATTATACTTAGAACTAAGATAAAGACAAAACCTAATAATAAAAACAAAAGCAGTCTGTCATCTGGAGAATAAAGCAAGGAAACAGAGCAGACCAATAATATTGCTTATAAGTATATTAAGATAAAATAAAGTAAAAAAGGATAGAAGACAGGGCAACAGAAGAGCCTAGTGTGAGTGGAAATATGAAAAGAAAAAGAAAAAAATAGAAATGTATAAAAAATAGAGATGAAAAGAAGGTAGGAGAAATACAGTCAGCACTACAAAAAACTTACTTAGAAATAAAAATATATAAAAAGGCTAAAAATAAAAATAGAATAAAAAATAGAATAAAAAATATGTTATAAAATGTGTAGATCCCTTAGGACTAAGATCATAATTAAAAAAAAACAAAACTAGAACTGACCCCAGAATGGACCAGATCAATAGATTTAATAATAATATTTATGTTTCCTTGGGGTCTCAGCCGTAAGTGCCCTTCTACCCACCTTGGGCTTTTTGTATTACCCTGTGACCAGCAGACCCTCCTTTATTGTTCATCTATAAGCACCAGTATGTGGGGAGAGAGAGGGTACAATATTGGCTCCTTCCCCTGGGAGTGAGTGAGCAGTGGTGCCCTGCCTGAATCATGGCGGCTTGGGCAGCTCAGGGCGAGAGAGCGACTCCAACTGTGGCTCCTCTCTCCTGCTGTGACTCCGCTGGGACACCCTGCCTGGGTCACAGTGGCTCAGTCGGCCATGGCGGTGCCTGTTGCAGAGGGATGCCAGTGGCTCAGGTGTAAACAGAATGTCTCCAGGGCTGGGCCACTCTGTGGACTTTTGGCTCTTGGCTGCAGGAACTCTAGGCAAGCCATGCCCGGGGCCTTTGTTAGCCCTGAGTGCATTAGCCAAGCCCAGAGGGGTCCTTCTTTTGTCTGTTGCAGGCGCCAAGAGAGAGGCTACACCTGTGACTCCTCCCCTCTGCTTGTGACTCAGCAGTAGTAAGCCACTGCCATGTCTGCCCAGCTTTCCGCGGTAGGATTTCTTCCCTCCTGTCCTCTCCGTCCGTCTCCCCACTGCCAACAATGTTTCTCACCCTGAACCAGTTCTCTGGTTCCCACGTTCCAGCTCCCAGACCCCCTGTTCAGCTATGAACCGACATCTCAGTCCGGACATGCTGAGCCGTGGTGTGGGCCCTCCGTGTGTTTCTCACTCTTTCTCATCTGCCACAGTTCAGCCATTTCACCCTCTTTGAACAGTCCCAAATGCCTCCCTTCTGACCCGGGGAAATTCCCCATTGGAGAAGGGGTTTCCCCATCAGATAAGGGAATTCGTCAATCTCCCCTCTGTTTCAGATCCCCCTGCCTCAGGGTGTGGGACCTGTCCCTTTCCTTTCTTCTCCTACTCTTTCTTTTTTTTTTTTCTCCCATCTGTCCTACCCAGTTATGTCGGGATCTTTGCAGTCCTTTCTGGTGTCTGAGGTCATTTGCTGGTGTTCAGCTGGTTCTCTGTGGGAATTACTGCATCTTTTGGTGTATTCCTGATGCATCTGTGGAGAGGGATGCATTCCACGTCCTTCTACTTCACCACCACCTTTCTTCTCCAAGTGGTTCTAAACAAAAGCGTCATGATTTAAGCTTCCTCTCATGACTTATGTCTCTTGATTCTTTTATAAACCTAATTGAGAAGTTATTCTGGGATTTCATGAATCAATATAATTTAAGTAATATTGTCTATTTTTATCTTTTAGCATCCAGAGATTATACCTACAACACCAATCAGCATTCCAATAGAGAGTAGACTTATAACAAATCTATAAGTATAGCTCTAGGAGAAGCTACTAGAATGAATTAAAAGACTGTTTTGTCCATGATTGTCATAATGCAAATTGTGAAATGAATTTTTATTTTACTAACATATCAGGGTATTTCAATTTATTTCCAAAGATTAAAATGTTGTCAACCATGTGATATATTCTGTTTGCATTTTAGTTCACTGGAATCTATTTTTCAATACTTGGTAGACATATTCTTTAATGTTTTACTATTGCAGATTGGAATTTCATTTTCTATACCTTAGATTATCAACCTGCTTTAGTCTAAGGGTAATATGCTAATTTTTCCTTATATTTTTTTCTGAAAGTAGCTTTCTTTTGAATGGTCATTGGATTCTCATATATTATTTTGCAGCTTTTAAAGTAATATTGTATTTGAAATATGCAGAAGCTACCGGAACAGTGAACAAGTTCTCTAAGGTTATCCTGTTTAGGGATTTTACTTTTCCTAAACATTCTTTTAACGGATCTCAGACTGAAATTCAATCTAGAACATGCAAAGTAAAAACAGAAGAAATACAGTTAGTTAGTATTTAAATATAAGATTAATGGAGAGGAAAGAAAGGGTATGCCCCTGGCCAAATGAAGTAGTGAAATTGTTTTATTTTGAATTCATAGGTAAATGATTCATATAAAATACTGCACATGTAGAAATAATTTTAAGAGTTAACAAGTAATTTAATCATAACATGTCATACTTGGCAATGTGGAAAATAGACTGTACTTGCAATAAAAATATTCAAAACAGATCATACTGAGGACTATCAACATAGTCATAATACTGAGTAGAAGGACGATTTTATTTCATAGAATTTGTTGAAAGTGAGACTATGGGGACTATATGGAGGTTAGTTTAAGAAGCAACCAAGTAAAAAAAATTCATCTGCTTTCTTCATCTATGAGCTGGTAAAGACCAGAATATCTGGTAAAAGAATGGTGAGAGATAGATCTAAGAAATATTAAATAATGAGAATATTTAGTATTTAGTTTGAATTGGTCATATCAGATATATACTAATGATAGTAATATGGCAAAATTAACTTTACGACCACACAATTTTAATGATTGTACAAAATACATAAATTCTGAGTGGTATGATTTAATAACACATACTGTTATTTAAGTGCACTTTTTAAAATTTTGAAAAATAGTTATTCTAATTATATAATTAATAATAATTCTATCAAAATCCCAAAGCAGTTCACTGCTTACTTATAACATCTAAATAACTTAGAACAGGACCTGGTATACAATACAATAAGCTATGTATTATATTAATGTTATATATTTGTACTGTCATATTGTATATATTTATAAGTACTGTATACGTTAGGATTGTTGTTCATTTTCAAAGACTTTTTAAAATTTATGTAACTTAAATGGTACCTATAGATGTGAAATCAACTGCTCTAACTAATGAAAATTTAAAAATCAATCCTTTCAGTTAAAATTCAGAAGGTCTATAAAAAGGGAATAATTATTTTGGCTTTACATAACACATATACAGAGTGTCTAATTCACATATGGTTTGTATAGGTATTTCCCCACTTGAGGACCTCACTCCTGAGAAGTTTTAAGGGAAATACTATTTGGGAAGGAAAGATTTTCCATGAATCCAAATGTCTCTGAGAAGCTTTTATTTTGACCTTACTCATGGGGCGTGGGTTAGAACTAGTCTGACCTCTATCATTCACAAAGGGTCCTATGACTTTTGGCTGGAGTTCTCTGTTGTGATGAGGATGACTTGTTCCTAATTCAAAGAACACCAAGTGGATAAACTGCTTTCCTTCTAAATTTCTTAGATGATGAGTCTTTCAGAATGTCCATAACAATTTAGCTTCTTTGGTAATAGAGGAATTTCAGAATTCAGAGTCTTCTAACACTAGTTAAGGACCATTCGCTCTCACACAAGGAAACAGACTCCTGTTGAGTGACACAGCTTTTTCTCAGCTACAGAAGGTGCCGCAGAAACGAGAACAGCTTTCAGAATACAACTATCGGACGGCTATATACAGATTACTGACAGTATTAATGATTAATCCTGTTAAATTTTTCGGACTGTCCTTAATGATTGGTGGAAAATACAGAGCATGTGTCAGAACCTGCTGTTTCCCTATTAGGGGCATATGGGCCTTCGCTTGAGAGCCTGTGCTGAAACACTTAGAACCATTATGCCTTTTAAAAGCATAAAATATCATAAAGACTTCAGTTTTTAGATTTCATTTTCTCTTAAAATGAAATTTATTTTCATCAAACCCATTAAAAAAAAGTCAAATGGTTTAACTGATATTTGTTACCAAAAATAATATTCTTTACTTTTAAAAATGATTCTATTTGCAAATGAAATCAAAACCATTGTGCATTTAAAATTTTATTAAATTTTTAAAAGATCTACCCCAAGTTCCTATAAATATACTCTATTGCCTAAAATGAAATGTAACCTATGATATATATATATTCACACACACACATGCATATATGTACATATACATATATGTGTATATGTATATATATGACAGTTCTCCATGCCACCATACCTCAGTCTTGTCACCCTGGTTTTTCAGTTGTATGTGGTTGTGTGGGCTTGGGGATAACATTAAGTGGTCCCCAGAGCTAGGCCTGAAATGAAGTCATTTCCAAACATATGAGTTATTCATGTTCAACAAGCAGAGTATCTCTGTTGGAAACACCAACCAGCTAGTGATGAAGGATCTGGGAAGGACTGGGCTAAATGAATGGGTTAACAAGTGGGTCCCAAACCTGATGTAAATTCCAGTTACATAGGAGGGGATGCAGGAGTGGAAGGGGCCTTAAACTCAGTCCCTTAATCCTAAACTGAAACTAACAAGGGGGTTGGGAGGAAGGGTTATCAAATTCAGAAAATAAAAAAATAAATAAAGGACATCCAATTAATTTTGAATTTCAATTAAGCAATAAATGACTTCTTTTTTAGTATAAATTTGACCTATGCAAAATTTGGGACATACATTACTAAAATATTATCCATCACCTTTCTGAAATTCAAAGTTAACCAGGACTCTTGTGTTTTATTGGCAACCCTAAGGGGATTAGGAACTAAGGAAAAGAAAAACAAAAACAGCTTCTGACTACTTTTAGGGCACTGGCCTTCCCAATCACCTATGCTATGGTATTCTCCTATAGAATATGAATAATTAGATAAGGTTGACTACTACATAGTGAAGCAAAAACAAGACCATTTATCATCATGTCCGAGCACAGATTAAACTGAAAAGAACTACTCCAGACTTCTAACCGCAAGTTTACTATTCTCTACAACTTGAAATCTACCATTGCATAATACTTAGTAAAATGCTGAGTTTCATTCATCCTGTACCTCTAAGAACCCTGAGCACTTCTTGATCAACAGTCTTGGACTAAGGGTCTCTGCACTAGTAATATAATTTGAATACATCTTTCCTTACAGTTTTTAGCAGTGTTGTGAAAGGTTTTCTACACTGCTAAAGGACCCCTTAATTGAGCTGAATTCTACAATTATTTAAGAAGTTTCCTCAAAACATATATCTTGCATAATATTTAGTCAAACTCCATTTCCATTAGCATTTTTTGATACTTTTTGGCATTAGATTTGCTGTTCCTCAAAACTCTTTCTCTCCTTTTTTCCAGAGTGAGCATGTTTCACATGGGCTCATAGATGGTGAATGATCTGGACGTGTCTCTTTCTATGGGCTGTAACTGAAGTATGGCTGTGACCCAGCTTAGACATAAAGATGCAGATAAAGGTAACCCCCTAGGGAAGAGCAGAGCATTCAGGTGGACCAAGCCTGTGTTCTGAATGGGCATGGAGAACAGAGCTGCCCCTTGAAACTCACCTGGCCAAGTGTCACGGGAGACATAAATTATGGCATAATTGAGTCACAGGCATTCTTAGTTACAGCAGTTTAACCTACACACTGATATAAATTATTTTATATTGAGATTTTATTAATTGCCCTTGGTTTTCCAAAATTCTTACTGTAATGTACCCAGATAAAAAGTATCCAATGACCATCAACAGATGAATGGATCAAGAAGATGTGGTACATGCATACAGTGGAATATTACTTGGTCATAAAAAAGAACAAAATAATGCTATTTGCAGCAACATGGATGGATCTAGAGATTATCATACCTAGTGAATTAAGTCAGACAGACAAAGACAAATGTCGTATGACATTGCTTACCTGTGGAATCTAAAAAAAGTGTACAAATGAACTTATCTACAAAATGGAAATAGAGTTACAGATGTAGAAAACGAACTTATGGTTACCAGGGGGTATGAGGAGGGGATGGATAAATTGGGAGATTGGGACTGACATATACAGACTACTATATATAAAGTAGATAACAAATAAGGACCTACTGTATAGCACAGGGAAATTTACTCAGTACTCTGTGATGGCCTATATGGGAAAAGAATCTAAAAAAGAGCGGATATATGTATATGTATAGCTGATTGGCTTTGCTGTACACCCAAAACTGACACAACATTGTAAGTCAACTAGACTCCAATAAAAATTAAAAGCAGAAAAGAAGTACCAAGACAATCATACAGTATAGTTGTTGAAGAAGATGGGATCTGAAACCAGGTGTCTTGGATTAGAATTCAGACTCTAAAACAATTGGGCTTGAACAAATAATTTTACTTCTGAATGCCTCTCTTTTCCTATTTGTAAAATGGTGGTATTACCTGCCTCATAGAAGTGTTGAAAGGATTCAGTGAGCTAACCTACAGAAAGCAAACAGTACATTTTCTGAAACATTAAATCCTCAATAAGTCAATAATGATAATTATTATCAATTTTCTCAAGGAGCAGTATCTACCAATAATAATAGGAAAACAATAATTTACATATATTGAGTACTGAAAATACATGAGATACTTTTCCAAGTACTTTGCAAGGATTATCATATTTAATTTTTTTTATTCATTTAAGAGATATTTGAGTGCCTAATTTGTGCAGGTTCTGTTCTCGGTGTTATATATAGAGAGCTGTGACAAAAACACATCCTACAGCGATATTTATTTTCTACTGGACTAAATAGAACATTAACAGTTGAACTTTTAATGCATTAACGATACGTAGAACAATAAAGCAGGCCAGATGAAAGGTTTATTGGCATCCCTTTCATACAGGCTGCTCAAGAGAACCTGTCTCCTTGAAAGTGATATTTGTGGAGAGATCTGACGGAAATGCCAAGTAAACAGGAAGAGCTATGGTGAAGGTATATACACTCCTGGCAAAGACAGCACAGCGTTCATGTCCCTGAAGGGGGATTAGCTCAGCTGGTTTGTGGAGCACCAAGGAGACTAGCATGGTGTGGCTGGAGGTGCAGGGTAACAGGGAGGAAGCCAGGAAGGATCCTAACAAGAATCTCAGAGGGGGCATGGCCCTATCCACACCTTGACTTCAGACTTTTTATCCTCATGAACTGTGAGACAATACATTTCTGCTTTTTTCAGCCACCTAGTTTGTGTCACTTTGCTCCAACAGTGCTGGGGAACTAAACTACTCCACTTTCTGGTCTTTGTGCTCTGTGTTTTAGTTCCAGTGGAGAAGGTAAACTCCTGGACTCTTAGTAATACAGAAGGTAAACTCCACTGCTCCACTACTTTTGGAGTGCCTTTTTTTTTTTTCACAACTGCAAACAGATTTCTTTCCTTAAGCAAAAATGTGGACAACAAAACACATCTTGAATAACATGATGAATTATCAGTTTTAACTATAGCAGCTAAAGCATGAGAGTTTAATATTTTTTTAATAGTTGATGTTATTGAGTTTTTACTATGTGCTGCATACCATGCTACATTCACTAATTTGTATTGCTGTTCAACTCCATGAGTTAGGTACTATTTATGTCCTTCCATTTTTACATATGAGAGATTAAGTGACCTGCCTTTTCGGTTTTGTTGGCAGACTTTGAACCTAGGCAATCTGACCCATCACTGCTTACATAAGCTATGCCCTCTCCTCATTCTGTCCCAGAAACAGTGTTTCAGGAGCTACCTGTTTAGTGGACAGTGCAGGTTCCTTGGCTGTTAATATCAAACTTCCAAAACTTGTTTACTCAAATTTTTTTGTTTGTTTGCTACCTGTCTTTAATTGCTTTTCCTGGAGTTTGCTTTTGGTTCCATCAGCTATTTTGATGTCTGTTTAATACTGAATTAGCATTCCAGCAATCTTTCTGCCAGTACTAAATTGCCTCATTTTCTCTTCAACAGTTCAGTAGACTGACCATACACTGCAGCCTGTGTGATTTGCTAAATTGAATCACTTGTGCTGTTATTTATGTTAATTATCAACTGCTATTTACATGGCAAGTTGTAATCTTGATTTACAACGATAGCATTAATTGACTGCATTTGACTGCACCTTAACTCTACATAATTTGCCTATAAATTTTCAGAATTTTGTGGTTTTGTTTAGCATGGGAGGCTTATGACCATTTTTGCAAGGCTGCCCCATTGATGTTGTTCTCACTAATTGGCTGTATGTGGTGTAGAGCTTAACCTCACAGAAAGGTTTACAGTTTTCTGCCAAAATAAAATTCCCTTTTATCCTTTCTTAGTGATGTTTACCTCTCCTGCTGCTTTCTAAATCACCAGGCCATGAGACCACTGGTTTCCACCTGTGGCCAGATAAATGCACCATTCAGTCACAAACATGAATTCCCATGAAAGTCTAACTTAAGCTAATAGAAAAGGCAGAGATCAATAGGAAGTTACAATGGTTTGTCTGTAAGCCCGCTGCATCTGTTGGTTTTAATAACTGTCATTCCTACCTAGGTCTCCACATCAGTGCTCTGCACCTAGGCTTTGCCTCAGAATCACTTGTGGAGTTTATCAAAGGGTACATTTGACCAAGAACTTTCATTCTGTTGTTCTAGGGATGTGGGATGTGGGATTCTGCTGTTCTATGGATGTCAAATCTGTTTGTAAATTATATTACTGATGAATCTAATGCATAGCCAAACGGGGAAGTTTCTCAATCCAGTCTGAAAATAAAATGAGGAACAGGATGTGAAAACACACTTTCAGGACCCTGGTTCACTCCGGAAACTAGCGAGCAGACTCTATTTAGAGAGTTTTGCAGCCTGGTATGACTCACTTTGGGTCACTTATTCTCTCTCACCTTGTCCTGTCCATACCCTAAGGATACACACTTTGTAGCTGGCGAGAAAAGGGAACCAATAATACTGAAGGCAAATAAGAAGCCCTACAGTTTCATGAAATAAATAGTCCAACTATCAAGCTGATCGTGTGGTACTCCGCTCTCCTTCACCCACTATCTCTCCAAAGACAAGACAATTTCTTTAGTTTGTCCTAATCTGGAGATGACAATAGACAGGAACTTTTATCTTTCTCAGGATAAACTCCATACTATTTAAAATATTTCACATGTGAACATGATATAGGTCAACTCATTTGTCTACTAGTCCATCTAGTTTTGAGCAGAAGATAAAATAATCATTTTGTAAAGTAAAAATGAACAAAATACAATTCTATCTAATGTTACAATGAGTTTGATTTGAGGAAATACACCATGTGCAGTTTTACCCGGTTGATAACGCACTGTGCTTTGCTGTGAGTACAATGAGCCCTGATATCCAGAAAACAGGAGAGATGTACCAAGTTCATGGACTGAAAGTCTCAACAAGGTAAAGACCAATTCTGCCCAAATTGATATTGATTTACTGCAATTTCTGTCAAGATTGGGCCATGGATTTTAGTTGACACAGATAAGCTTTTTGTGAGATATATATATATGTGTGTATATATACATACATACACACACACACCCAGGGGCATGGGACCTAGGAAACTAAAACAATTTAAAAAAGAATAAAATGGGAGGAATCTCCCTACCCAATTTTAATATTTGCTATATAGTAAGCTTAATTAAGCTTAACTAAGACATTGGTATTGTTGGAGGGATAGATATATCAACTTTTTTTTCTGATTTATTTTTCTTTCTGCACCCATGGTAAGGATATCTTATTTCTTTGAATAGCTTTGTTTTGGCATTTGTAATCAGCTTGGTCTAGTAGTATTGCAGGTATGAAAATGTTTAGCTCTTAGGACCAATTATATTATTTGGTAGCCTTCCCTTTTCTTTCAGCATTTTAAATATTCAAGTGATTGTTTCAATATGACAATACTTCGCTACCTGACTGTGATTATTGCTAACTCTGTTTTTCGCTGCTGATGTACATTTAATTGTAACAAATTATAGGAATATACTTAAAATTTAATTTTAAGACAAAATTTGAAATTTATTGGCCATATTAATTTGAGGTTGTAATGAAAACTGTGAAAAATTTTATTACATGAACATGCAAGTTTGGTTTCATAAATTGTTATGTGGGTAACATTTGCAAATGTCTACCGTAGTGAATGAAATTCTAGATTTACAAGATTCTAAAAGCTATTTTCCCCACCTTCTCTACTCTAAAGATTTATCACTTATCTTAGGCCAAAATGATCTGTAAATTCAACCAAGTATGATCACTTCTCCATCCTGTATTTTCCACTTAGTTTAACTGCTACATGTTGGGTTTTGTGTAAAAGAGCAGTTCTGACCATGCTCTTTAAGGCTCTGTTTTTAAAATTGTGATAATATAATTACTTTGCAAGCCAATTGCTTGGAAAACTTGCTTAAATGCACGTTCCCTGCACCCACCTCATACTTACTGATTCCAAGTCTCTGGGGGTGGGCCCCCACATCTATGTTTTTGAAAGTTCTTCATATCTGTCCTAAATTTTGAGACTTACTCAGGAGAATATTCTTGCTCTATACTTTATACAAAATACTTTCTATTCTGTAGACTCCATAGCACTTACTAGTGAAATTATGCATCCTTAAGTCAACTTCACAATTAATATTGTTATTCCAGTGTCCTTTATTAACACTGGTTCATTGGCAACCTCCATGTACATTTATTTCATCAAAAATCATGCTAGGAACGTGAGATGAATTGGACATGATTTTAACTACAAATGCCCGTATCCTTTACTTTGGTCATTCATTTGTGCTAAATTCTATCTGCACCAATCTATTTTTCAAAACAAAGAAAATGTGAGAAGCATAAAGCCTAAGAGAAAGTAGTGAAAGAATTGAGATTGTTTTTATTGAAGCATAGTCTTCCACAAAGAGTCTATGCACAGTAGTTAGAAAGTGTATGTTCCTTTCCGTTCTCGCTACACATTTTCATTTTCCCCTATTAGCTATAGCAGGTTCTATGCAGATTTGTTATTATACGCATTCTTAAAGGAGGAAGTAGAATGCTTCCGATTCTGTGACTTCAGTGGCCACTTCATACGTTGTGCCTTGTTTGCATTTGTGCAAAGACCTACTTAAGCACAGGCCCAATAGTAACCCCTAGTCTCCAAATTTAAAGGACGTGATATCAACAAATTGGTGTAAAACTGCAGCAGAAGTTTGTCTTAGTTATACTCTGAAATGGGGCAACTATATTTACAATTGGATTATTTTATTTTATTTTACAACTGGGTTAAGTAATTTATTAATTATTTAAAGATCACCATTCCTTCCCTCCCATATACTATGTGCCCCCCTACCTGCCTGTGCAACGGACCAAGTCCTTCTGATAGGGACAGAGTAAAGGGGCAAATTAGGTAATTAAATACTTAATCTCACTAGGGTAAAGAAAAAAGTGTGGGAGATGCCTGTAAGTTAATGATCACTTAAGAAAACAGGTTTGCTTAACCACAAAACCAAGCAGGCTTGCCTAGCAACAAAACCCATGCAGCAGAAGCATGAGACATAACCCCAAAAATAAAACAATGGTGGCACGAGTCCCACATGTTGGAAGGTGAGCTCAGTGAGTTAATGCTCCCTAAGACATGCTCTCTGCACACATAAAAAGCAATTAATTTATAGAAAGGTGCTCACTGTACAAAGACCTGAAATAATTTTTACAGTCCTGGCTTGACCATATAGGGACAAAAAACTCCCCTGCCCAACCTGGAGGAGGAGCTGATGATGGAAGCATGATGGCTACTCAAGAATGAAGAAGAAGGTGGTCTTCTCCCCTTCCCCTCTTTTTCTTTGATTATAAAACTAGCCCACTAAGTTCTCAGGACATGGCACCCTCTTGCCCGCCTGCTTGTAAACCGCACAAGTGTCCTATTCTGATAAATCACTTCTTATCTATCACTTTGCCTCTTGCTGAATTCTTTCTGCACCAAGACACAAAGGACAGGACTCTTTGGAGCCCCCCCAAAACACCACCTATGGGTCTCGCTTCACAGTTGCTCAAGATCTTGATCCTTCTTTCTAAATATGTTTCTTTCAATATTTACTTTTCTCCTGTAATTTCAATTTTCCTTTCCAGCTGAATCATTCCAGCATTCAAATATAGCCTGGTATCCTCAGTTACTAAAAAAAAATTAAAAGCAAAAACAAGTAAAAAAACCCTCTTTGACAAAGCAGACATCTCCTAACATATAAAACGGTTTTGCTTTCCTCACGTAAGTTTCTTAAAAAAGCAGTTTAGAATGACTTTCACTTGTTCATTTTCCTTTCAGTCTAAAATAGACTCTAATCTGGTTTCTACTCAAATTGCTACAAGAAAACGGCTCCCTCATCAGTCCTTAATGACTAATGGGTTTAAATGACCCCGCATTTTAATCTCCAGCCATAAACCTGCTAATGACATGAAAATTTATGTATCTGTCTACCCATTTGATATTTCACTAGAATGCTTCTCAATGATAAAAAATTTATGTTAAAAAATTTACCAAACTTTTCCTCTTTTCTATTAGATTTATCTTCTCTCTCTCTCTTTTTGTTTTGCTTTGCTTTCTCGTATCTAAATAAATGGCACTTCTATCATGAGATACTCAAAACAGATATTTTTGAATCTTTCTTGTCACATTTCTCATAGTCTATTCTCTCTCATTCTTTTCACACTCGCTACATCTAATCCATGACAAACTTGTGACAATCTTATGGCCCCAGTATTTCTTGACTTGGTATAGCTGTTTTCATTTTTGTTGGCATCTCTAACTCAAGCCACTATCATTTTTGTCTGGACTACTGTAAGAGACTCCTGTTCGGTCTTCCTGCTTTATTTCTTGCCCTCAAATATGTCATTATTCATAAATTTTAAAATGATCTTTTACAGTTGGACATTTAATCATGTCATCAAACAAAATTTAATACTGTTCAGCTGACTTTTTTCAAGGAACTAACTATGACTCTGTAGGAACTAGGCTTGAATAATTTCCCAACTTCATCTCCAGACATTCTCTTCCTGACTCACTGTGCCAATAACATTGTCCTTCTTCCAGTTCCTTGAATTTATCAAATGACTTCCTACCCCAGGCATACACACATGCTATGAGTTTGCTGGAATGTCCTTGATATGCCTAATTTTTCACCAAAGTGCAGATCGCAGCTTAAATTTGACTTCCTTGGACTTACACCTCAATCCTCTTATTTAAACTTACAAAACCATACTTATTTAAAATAGGCAGTTTTTCAAATTACTTTTGTGCATTTATTATTCTTTCATATATATGTATTTATTTATAATTTAAAATATATTTTATATACAATTAAATAAATCTAATATTTATTTACCTTTTTTTTGTCTTTCCCACTAAAGTCTAAGTTTCATAAGAACATAGCCCATGTGCAATTTTTTTAACATTGTATACTTACACTTGTCATAGGTCCTGGAAATATAAGGTTTTAAATAATTATTATTTGTTGGATAAAAAAATGGATTGAATGAATAAACAACTAAGATAAAGTTTAGTTCCTTCTTTCAACATCTCAAAAATGGCATATAATGATGCATCTATGACATGTGTTGCATGATATAAAGCCAAATAATATACAACATTTAAGAATTCTGAATTTGTTGTAGTAAATTAATGTAACCTCATTATAAATTGCTTGGAGCTATCCATTTACAAAATAATGCTATGAATGTGAAAAACGAAAGCACTGAAAAATGATTCCAATTTTAGAAAAGAACATTTTGAATGAGAACATTAACATTTGCAGAGACATTTATTTTCAATTTTTAGCAAGATGACTAAATGGCAATATGTGCTTTTGCTTTGTGTACGAAGGTGTAGATGGTTGATTCTACTTATGTGCTGGAGCGAGTGTATTACATGCTAAAAAAATATGTTGAATCCAATTGCTCTCATTTCTCCATCTCAGCCCAGGACATGGTGTAATAAAGTCAGGAACTGCTTAATGACACTGTGACTTCTGCTTAATATAAGTTATAAATTTTCATCCTGGCATCTGTGTAAGGTGGTGCACCCTACTCAGTAAGTGACAGTTCTCTAAGGACAAGATGATTAAAAGGATTTTTCAAGATGGCAAGTTCAAGGTTGATTTTCATGGGCATCCAATTCCAATTCACATACTGAGGTCCACTAAACCATTTTGACTTTTTTTTTTATCATGATCCCTGAAGTCATATACTTAAATCCTGAACTCAAGTTAAACATCCTGAGGAATTTTCTGGACTTTATACTTTAACCTTTGTATGTTTTCAAGCTTACATTACCAACCTTGGTTTTCTCTGTCAAAAAAGGCTAAGCAAGAACTTTTGAGGCTTTACTTTTTTTCTTTCTTTTTGTTTTTTTTTGTAGACAACAAGATACCCAGTGGCAAGGAGCTTTTCTGAGATTTTTTTTGTTGTTAGCTCTGTGTTACTAAACAAGCCCTCTACTAAAAGGAAAGTTCAAAAATTTGGCAAAATTTGGAAAGCTAGGTATCTTGAAGGTGTGGCATTAGAAAGCCAAGTTAAAGGTTAAGAATCCCTAAGAGCCTGTTAATGACATTTGTCTTCATACCTCGGAAGAATATAGAGACTACATCCTGTGTAATTTAGAAGTGTATTACCTTTCATGATTTTTCCTACTCTTTCCTTCTTGGGTTTCTGCAGTTTATTCTCTATCAAGCATTAAAGGGATCAAGAGAAAAAATGGTTACCAAACAAAGAGCTATGTCTACCAATTACAGGCGTGGAAAAAGAGTTTCATGATATGTCTCCTTCTAATTTCACTCTATTTTTATGGATTTTAATGTTCAGCCAAGAAAAAATGTTTCCTCAATTGTTGCAGATTTGGTTATGGTTTGGCAAAATGATGTCAACTATTTAACAGGAATTAGAAATGTTACTTGGCGTACTAAGAGCCTTCCAGTGGTGTTTTAAGGTTCATTCACAACCAAATGCCCTGCCCATTAATAATGAAGCAATTTTCCCTCCACTGTAACAGTCAACCTATTGATATAGTTGGTGAAACAAGCACATAAATGCCCGTTTGTTTGGGTTATCTTAAAAACACTTTAATTTTTCTTTATTGATCTAAAGGTTTGTTTCGGTTATCACAGATTGATCTTTGAGTCACATATGCCCAATGCAAATATCTCCTTAAACGTGATATTTGGCAGTAGGAAATGATGATATGGTTCACCTGCCATGAAATTCTCCCATTTATAATGACTTGAAGGAAGGTTGGATGGTGAGTGATTAGCCGCCAGCTTGAGGAGTTGAGAAACTTTTAAGTTGTCATTTTTTTCCTTTTTTGTTTCAAATCTAACTAAAGAATTCTGAAGGAAACAACTTCCAACATATTTTTTAAATTTTACACATCTCCAGAGTTGGTTTCTGGAAGCTTTTCTTAAGGGAAAGTGCCATTAGAGTGCAAATGCCTTCATTAGCTTTTATTAAGTAGTCTTCATTGTTTTGGTGACAGCAGGAAGGAGAATCAAGGTAGAATTTTGAAATGTATTTGTGCGTATGGGAGAGCTGCTAACCTTATATAAAATGTTATAGAACACTTTATCTGAGCTGGGCTGAGACACTGGATAGAAAGTTAAAAGATACTTGTAGGCATCATGAGGTCAATAAAGTGTCCCAAGATTTGGCAAAATACTCTTATTTTGTATTTTCTGCATTATACTAATGAATGCCACTACCATTGCTCCCATCTCTACACCACTATGAGTCCTACTACTATGAATTTAATAACTATACTTTTAATGTTATTTTAACCGATATGAGCAAATCATGAGTCTAAATATTTTCCATATAAGTTTTTTTTTTCTTATTTATTCCTCACACATATTATAAGGGTGGGAGTGTTCACTGTATGTATATTTCAGATATAGTAACTTAGAGAAGTAAACTTTCCACCATATTTAGAGCTGAGACACAAACCTAAGGCTGCCTGACATTTAAGTCTGAGTTTTAATCATTGAATGCTTGATTTACTAAGTTCCAAGGGGCCAGAATCATAAAAGGGGGGGGAGGATTCTGATAGCCGAGACCACTAATATGAAAACATGTTTCTTAAATCTTGCTATAAGATCAAATGGGGCACCTATTAGAAATGTATAATCTCAGGCCCCACTCAAACTTCCTGAATCAAAATTTGCATTTTAACAAGATTCCTGGATGAAAGTAAATGTTGAGTCTATCTTTTTCAAAGTAAGGTTTTTTAAGAGAATATTTTTAAAAATATAGTCAAGTTGTTTACTGAAATTACAGACCCTGTATCTATGTGATTTTCTCAACATAATAGGCTACGGAGCATTTCATTCACTTGCTGATTCTTTTATTTTGATTTCTTTATTTATCCAATAGTTATTTGTACACCTATTTTGTGCGAGACGTTTAAGCATTTTACAAGATACTAAGATAAACAAAAGTTTTCATTTTATAAATGTAAACAATAAATAGTTACTTGGGATGCCATTTAATAAATACCATCAAATAAAATAAAGTTTAGACATAGGCAATATTTTTCACCCTGAGGATTCATCAAAGAAAACTTCATAAAGGAAGTATTTCCTATGAACAAATAAATGAAATATATTGGGAGAATATTTTCTTTGGTTCTTATTCCCTCCAGTAGAATTCTCTAATCTCTATTCTTAATTTACACAGCCCCTAATGAACAAGGTTTACCATTTTATTGGTTTTGAAATGCATTTTCAACTTCTGTAAAAATTAGAGTAACATTTAACTTCCTTTTATGTGGTTTCTCCCTTGCTCTTAATTACTTCTTTTTAGATATACCTTCTACTTAAAATTATTTTTTTCAGATTCCAAAAATCTAAACACTCCTGGGAGTCAAAAGTTGACTTTTCATGTAATCTTTCCTTTGGCAAATAACACAAAATTTAAATAGAGGAAGAGAATAAGATTTTACTGAAAACCTAAAGTGTTTAGTTCTTAGAACTTCACATTCACTAGAAATTCCAGATTGAGTAGCAGTAGTTACCACTTGGTGAATTTGATGCTACTGGTCTTTTACAGATTTATATACTCTCAGAGAAAATGCTCACTGCCTGAATAAACATTCCTAAGTCTCTTCTTTAAACATCTTATGAAACTATCAGGAAACAAACGTAATATAGGATATATTCTAAGTAATAAAATATGGATTTTAAGATTTAAGTGATTACATTAGAGATGAGTTTAGATAAACAGAGATATCATGGAGGAGACTGAACTTGATCTTCTTCTTCAAATGCATTGGATTTGTTGTGGGAAAAGAGTATATTTTAAAGGAGGAGACAAAGATGGAGAAGGATGAAAGAAATATAAAGTTGAGAGAGGGAGGATATGTAGAGACCAATATTTCTACGGGAAAGACACGGAGACATCCAGCCTCACTGTGACAGGATACTGGGGGAGACATGCTCTCAATGTTTTAAAAGATATTTTAGTAGAAAACTACTGTGTACCTTCATTGGTGTAGTATTTTTTATGATTCTTTAAATTTTATATTAACATTTATTATATAATAATTCTATTACAACTTCATTTCTTTACCCAGCATTTTTGTTTTTAATATTTATCTACATTAATACATTTAGGTAAAATTCATTTTCATGATTTGTAACTCTTTTATACCTTATTTATCCGCTCTTAGAGGCAATGGCTTTATTTACAGTTGTTTTGCTATAATAGGGCTACAGTAAACATCATGCCATATGTGCCAAAGTTTTGTATCTATAAAAACTTGGGAATCTGGATTAGAAGATATGAACTTTATTAGATGTTTACCAAATTGCTCTGAGAAACTGTTTTAACACTTTGTAGTCTCACCAGCAATGTATATGTGTTTATGTCTGTCCATACCTTCTTCACACTGAGTATCATCACTCTTTTTTAAAAACCCCAAACCAGAGGTCTGGCATTATTTGACTTTAAGACATTCTATAAAGCTCCAGTAATTAAGACAGTATTGGCAAAGAGAATAGACAAATAGATCAATGAAACAAAGCCCAGAACTAGACCCCCCCCCATACATATACTTAATTGATCTTTGACAAAGGAGCAAAGGCAATACAATAGAACAAAGACAGAATTGTCAACAAATGATAATGAAACAACTGGACATCACATGCAAAAAAAAAATCTAGACAGAGAACATGCACCCTTTATGAAAATTAACTCAAAATGGACCATAGAACTAAATGTAAAACACAAAACTATAAAAATCCTAGAGGAAAATGTAGAATAAAATCTAGATGACCTTGGGCATGGCAATGACTTAATAGACACAACACCAAAGTTGAGGTCTATGAAATAACTGATAAGCAAGACTTCATTAAAATTAAAAGCTTCTGCTCAGGAAAGACACTGTCAACAGAGTGAGAAGATAAGTCACATGCTGAAAGATAATATTTGCAAAAGACACAAATAATAAAGGACTATTATCCAAATGTAAAGAGAATACTTAAACACCAATAAGAAAATAAATAACCCGATTAATAAGTGGACCAAAAAACTTGAATAGATGATACCTTACCAAGGAAGATAAACAGATAGCAAATAGCTTATGAAAAAATTCTCAATATCATATGTCATGAGAGAATTGCAAATTAAAACAAAAAGAGATTCCACTATACACCTATTAGAATGGCAAAAATCCAAAACACTGATAACAGCAAATGCTGGCAAGGACTTGGAGGAACAGGAGCTCTCATCCATTGTTGGTGAGAATGCACATGGTACAGCCATGTTTGAAGACTGTTTGGTGGTTTCTTATAAAACTCAATATACTCTTACCATAAGCTCAAGCAATCTTGCATTTTGTTATTTACTCAAATAAGCTGAAAACTTATGTCCATGCAAGAACCTGCACAAAGTTATTTACAGCTGCTTTATTCGTAATTGCCAAAACTTGGAAGCAACCAAGATGTCCTTCAGTAAGTGAATGGACTAATAAACTGTGCTGCATTCAGACAATGGACTATTATTCAGCACTAAAAAGAAATGAGTTATCAAGTCATAAAAAGACATGGAGGAAGTTTAAGTGCACTTTACAAAGTGAAAAAAGCCAATCTGAAAAGGCTGCATACTATATGATTCCAACAATTTGACACTGTGGAAAAAGCAAAATTATGGTGACAATAAGAATATCAGTGGTTGCCAGGGGTTGGGAGATGGAGGGATAAATAGGCAGAACACAGAGGATTTTTAGGGCAGTCAAACTATTCTGTGCAATACTCTAGTGGTGTATACATATACATTTGTCAAAACCCGTGGAATATAAAACACCAAGAGTCAATCCTAAGGTAAATTATAGACTTAGCATAATAATGATGGGTCAATGTATGTTCAGCAATTGTAAAAACTGTATCGCTGTTAAGGTATGTTGATAGTTGGGTAGGCTGTGTCTGAGAAGCACAGGGTATATGGCAACATTGCAATTTCCATTCAATTTTGCTGTGAACCTAAAGTTTCTTTAAAAAAAAAATTACAGGGACTTCCTAGGTGATGCAGCGGACAAGAATCCGCCTGCCAATGCATGGGACAAAGGTTCGATCCCTGCCCCAGGGAGATCCCACATGCCGCAAAGCAACTAAGTCTGTGTGCCACAACTACTGAGCCTGTGCTCTAGGGCCCGTGAACCACAACTATTGAGCCCACATGCCACAACTACTGAAGCTCATGCACCTAGAGCCCATGCTCCACAATGAGAACCACTGTAATGGGAAGCCCATGCACTGTAACAGAGTAGCCCCCGCTCACCGCAACTAGAGAAAGCCCATGTGCAGCAATGAAGACCCAATGTAGCCAATAAATAAATTAATTAATTAATTAAAAAATACAGTCTAATACAAAAATAAAAAATAAACAAAATCATTAACACACCTAAATATAGGAATAATGATTCCTTAACATTGTGAAGTATCCAGTCGGTGTTCAAATACTTACTTGCCTCATATAATTTACATATTTTTCTTTCTGTAGATTGCTTATTGAATAGGGTATGATTAAGTCTGTTTTATACTGCAGGTTCTCTCACTTTCTATCTTTGCACCATTTTGTTTTATTACAATTGGTAATTGAAGCAATCTGGCTCTTTCCCTACTGGTTTTCCAAGTTTTGGCTTTTGTTGATTACATTTCAATGGCATTGTTTAATATGTTTTTCTGTTCTTTGTATTTCCTGTAGGCAGGAAGTGGGATTTAGAGCTTTGGTTAGATTTATTTTCCATGTCTGTTTGTGTCTGCGTGTGTTTTTGATGTTTGTTGTTATTCATCTTATTTTATTTGGCATGGCTCCTATATGTGTGGTGGTCTATTTTTCCCTCAGAATGCACCTAATATCTGTATGTCTGTATTTATGACAATAGCAGTTGTGTATGATAACTGAATAGATCCACTAATTCAGACCCAAAAAAAAGTCATTCTAGTTAAATCATTGCTACTTTGTCTATTAGATGGAATATTTCTCTAAAGAGACGATTCCTTTGTCTAGTTGTCTAGCATTTGGTTACTCAGGAGAATAGATACTATGGGAAAAATGGGGTAAATTCTTAACTCTTTCCATGTTTTTATCAGCTTCAAAATAATGAAAAGCATCCTTCAACTCTAACCAATTGGTGGATGGTATTTCTTTTTTATTTTGTTTTTTAGTCTTATTATTAATTCTTGGCTTTAAACATATCTTGTATATTTCAATCTATTACAGTTAATACTGATACTCCTTTTTTAGTTATGATCTATTGGTTCCTTACTACAAGTAATAATTATAAGTATAATGAAATTAGTCACTAAACTCTGCTTCTTCCTGTCCTCTCTCTTCCCTAACATCTGATTTGAAGTAATTCAGTTTAATTCCCAGTTAATAACTATAGGGTCATCAGAAAGCATATTCCAACCCCTATTCTCTTTAGAGTTTGACAATGTTATTCCCATTTGATTTGGCCTCGATTTTGAATCAACCCCATGCCCTAAATATTCTCCAGTTTTCTTTCCTTCATTTCCTAGAAATCATAAGTTTGGAATATTTAAAAATATTATTCCCTGAATATACCATATGTTCAAGTTTAAATCATATTTATTGAATATATTATCTAATTTTAGTTCTGTATTTAATGAAATGAAATGATTAAATGAATTTGTTAATTTAATATTTTACCCTCATCTTATTTTTCAACTTCCAGAAGATTTTGAAATTAGTTGTATAATCTAGGGGTTGATTATTTCTATTGATTGTGTCAAAGGAGATAGAACTCAAAATCTGGTCAAAATAAGATTCACAGCAGATGGGAACTGAGCAGTTGTCTAGCATTATGGAAGAATGAACATGCTGGGAACTTGAAGGTCTGATGGATTCTAAAAGGCATTTACTACTCCTAAAACGTTTTCCCAGTTTCCAGACATTTTAAAAACTCCCGTCTAGCTAAAATCCTGGATGAATTATCTGCATAGTATTATTAATAATTTCATACATGTAAGCAACAGAAAACATTTGCAAAACTTTTCTTATATCAAGAATATTATAATTACATAAGACCTTTAACTCCATATTTGCTTAAATACTTGCATACATGTATATTTTATTTTACTATATACTTTATATAGAAAAGATTCATTTATTCATTTAACAAATAGCTATTGAACTGCTTTTTTATAAAGTAGGAATTAACTTAAACTAACCCAGAAGATTAAAACAAGAGCAACAGAATTTGAAAATACCCTTGAGTTTGAAACAGAATGTGTATAACCTCTGACTGGGTTATAATTACTCCATATGCTACGGAAAGTGGGTTTCCATAACCTATGCCCCACTCTTTCTAATTCTGATAAAGTAGCATGTATGTTGCCCCTTAAAATTGATAAAATAGATAATAAATGCATGACATGTAAATAGTTTACCTGTTGGCTACTTGGAACTGTAAGGAAAGATATTCTCACCTGCCCCTTTCATTATGTATTTCATATTATTGTTGTTAGTGATGAGTATGGGTGCAGCTTGGAAACTTCATCTTTGTGAACCTTTTTATATCAAATATACTTCATTCTATCAGTTATATTGAGAAAAGATATTTAATTATAGATGCATATTTACCATGTACTTCTTATGTACCATTGACTGGTACAGGTGCTTGTATTAAAACAATAAGTCAGATAAAACGCAAGCCTTTTGATACTTTATAGTCTAGTGGAAGAGACATGCAAACAGGCCCCTCTAATGCAGAAAGGAATGTGACAAGTGAACCTTTCTTATAGAAGATTTGATTATGAAATAATCAAAGGGATGGGAAGTAAAATTCCAGGCACCTGGCAGGGCTTAAGTATTCCTATAATATAATTTGATTTTATGGCATGGAATCTGCTCTTAATATCCAAAATACAGGTCACCCTTATTTGGCAATTGTACATCTGTGAGTGTAATATTGTGTTGGCAAGGAGAAAAATAAGATATCTCATTCCACCTATAACATTATTGTATCTCTGGCCAACAATTTAAAAAGGTTATGGAGTTATTGATCTAGAAGTCATAATGCAAACATTACTCTGGCAATCACAAATTCATATACTAGCTTTCAGAAAGTTTAGAAGTTGTGCAAATATATTTTAAATATTCTTCATGTTTGCAATGAATTACAAATTAGATTTGTTTGAAATATGCAACGGTGTAGATAGCAGAAAATCTTTACTGTTGTTAAATAAGATTTGTATCACAATATATACACCACTTTAAAGGAACATTTTAAAATACTAATGTGGATTGTGACACACATCACAGTGTTACTAAGTTGCAATCACAGTTATGAACTTTGATTTTCCACTGGTACAAGGAACTGACTAAATACCATTTTATGATCCTGGTGAAGACTTTCAACATCCATATCTATATATGCCTAGAATCATTTTTATGCTCAGTCAAATCTATTTAAAAGTATGCTAAAGAAATGCCAAAGATCTTTTCTGGAGAGTGGAATAACAGGGCATATAGACTTTATGTTTTGAAAAATAAAACTTTGAAAAAGAAACCAGTAAGAACAACAAAAAGAAATGCCCTAGATTGATGCTGGGGAAACTCCAATAATTATAATTAAGTAAATTAGTTTATATCAATATTTTTGTATCGCATCAGAGCTTTTATCTATGCACTTTTGTGAGCTTAAGAGCTATCTAAAGCATTGCAGTATAGGTTAGGAGCCCTGTCCTATTTTGTATGTACATAAAGACTGATGAAGTCATGAAATAACAAGGTTAGAAGGACTCTTGCATTCAGCTCAATCATCGTTTTTGTGAGGTATTATAGGCTATTTGCCATTTGATAGATATCACACAAATATGTAACATTTTCTACATTTGATTATATCAGAGTAAATTTTGGTAGTAAGAGAAAAAGTAATTTTGGGAGGGTGAATATGGTAGCATTAATTTAATGTTTAGTAATAATACAGTAGAACCTAGCACAGAGCAGCCCTGTGATTAAATTTCATTGCTTCATAACGTAGTCATCAGTACTTATATTTGAAACACAGATCTAAATGTTCTGAGATTTTAGAGAAGCTGTAGCTTTACTTCAGGATACAAGGTGGTGCTGTTTCATTTTACAAACAAAACCTGCTATTACAGCAAGCTAGCAAAACTAGACTGAGGACATATCTCATAAACAGAGCAAGAACACAGAAGCAGCCAATTCCATACCTCTACATGCCAGTTATGATTTTGTTTAATGGAAAAATAGATAAGTTATATCTATATACACTACACAATGTAAATACAGAGGCAATAACAATATTCAACCAAGGATGAAATTTCCATTTGTTAGTAGTTTACAGGATTCTGTGGCCTGTAATCTTTGCAGTGGCTGCAAAGGCCCTGGCCTTAAGGGAATAAAAATGTGTGCTTTATGAAAAATGAGTGAAAGTTAAGGTTCATTTCTAGTTCTTATTGACTTTCTACACTGACAAACAACTATTTTACTGGTTTTACAAATGAAAATGTAAGCTTATTTTTTAGTTTTAAATCTACTGACCTATAACATTAATGAAGACCTAAGGCTCCACGCTTTCTATTTACTCAAATGCTAATCACCATTGCCAACTTACAATATGAATTTAAGTACTACAATAAGTGAGGCTTTTTAAAAAATATCAATATGTCTCTGAACTTATTATTACCTTCCATGGAGAATATAAATGAGAATTTGGGGTCCTATTTCAACTTCAGATTTTCTGTGTGACATCAGTCAAATTAAGTAACCTTTCTGAGTCTAGTTTTTAATCTCATTTTAAAAGATGCCTAATAGGAACATTTTCACAGTAGTTCTTGGGGTATTTGTAATATCTGCAAAACAAATTGAGAGAGTATTTGTTTTTTAATCACAGACATGTTTGTTTACTGAAAATTGGTACTGTGGAGAAATTTGGTTGTTTCATACACGTTAATATCCTTGCCAGATTTTTGCAGAAATGATTGACATCTATAACAGTTTTATCAGGGGTTTCTTTATATTTCAGCCTGTTTATCTTATTATGGGTTTTGGCTACTAAAAAGAAAAATTAACTTGAAACCTCTGTTGAGGACTTGTGAAATGTAATTATATCCTTTACTGATTTTTTTCACTCAGTCTTTTTACCCTGACATATCAGTTATTTAAATGTCAGCATTAATGTTAATTTAGTTTTCTTTTTATATTTCTGCATTTCCTTTACTAAAAGCTGACTTGTATTTTCGAATAATAGGGAGGAAATAACTGCACTATTCACTTACTTTGGCATAAAATAGACTTATTTAAATAATGCTTTATATGCAGCTTTACTGACAGAATAAATAGTAGGCTTATTTATTGATGATATTATATTACATGGTGTTATTTATTCTATGGAGTACAGAAATATCATTAACATAACCTTGAAAAGAAGTTTATGCCAGCAGAATTTAAGTCAGTGAGGACAAAGAAGGCAGGTTAGTTCATTTAGCAACAAAAACCCGATAAAAATGAGTAATAGATAGTACTAACTAGGCTTAACCTGCTGAAGGGAGATCCCATCACCTCTGATGTTTCCCTAAAGCTTAATGTCTAGACACTATGGCATGGATATTAGATATTTTTTCTTTTGAAAAGCATCTCTTAGGTGGCATTATTGCGTAGTGACATAAATTATATCTTGGAATCACACAGGAGCCTGGATTCGAAAAATAGCTACACTACTTACCGCTGTGTGGCCCTGAGCAAACAAGCCTCTTTTGGAATCAGTTCCTTATATGCATTTATAAAACGGGGATGATACTTACTTCTCTCAGAGTTAGATGGATGATTATATGAGATAATTCATACACAGAGTTTACCAATAATATGCTCTCAATAAGAATTAGCTAATTATTATAGTTTCTGTTTTCTGGTAAATATATCATTTTTTATAAAATCTCTTCAAGTATCTTCAAAACAATTATTAAACTTTAATAATTTATTTCCTGTCACATATATATGAAAGGGACAAAATATTTATAAACAAATTCATTGCTTCCAAAGAGTAGAGTAGGAGAAAATGGGGAAAGGGGGACGGAGTCATTTTACAGTGGAGAAACCTAAGTAACACTATCTCAGCCAGGCGATCAAGGTCAACATCAACAGTGATGTCATTTAGATAGTAAGAAACTTAATGAGATATGATGAAATGGCACCTTCCATCTGTGGTCTTCCTCCTCAAAACACTTAACCCCAGTCTAATCAGAAGATAAATATCAGACAAATATCAATTGAGGGATAGCTTACAAAATTTCTGATGAGTACGTCTCAAAACTCTCAAGATCATTAAAAACAAGAAAAGCCTAAGAAAATGTCACAGCCAACAGGAGCCTTAAGGAGGCATGATGACTAATTACAAAGAAGTAAAAGTATATGAATATGAGTCACACTCTAATAAACTCTCTAACTTCAGAGATAGCACTTGGTCATCATCAAAAAAAAAAAAAACAACAAAACCCAGAAATAGCAGTCACCAACATTAGGTGATGCCATTTCACAGTCTCTCTACTCCATGCAGAAATATGGATTAAATATGGGTAGATTGCAGATACAATAGGTTATTTTATTAGAATGGTGTGATGGTACATAAACTATTAGTAAACATTAAATTGTATTTGAATTGAACAGAAGAAACAGAAACAGGGAAGACAAAGGAACTGATGTTCTTCAGATAGATGTTTCTTCGTCATGTTATTTGCAAAAGATCAGGAAAAGGTTAAGGATTTATGAAACACACGGTAAGTTTGAATCATTACATTCTTTTAAAAAAGTTCTACATGGTTCAGTTTTTTACAGTATCGATTTACTCTGGCTATAAATGATGAGGTAATTAGATGCAGGATAGAGCTTATTAACAGACCTATAAACACTGCTGCCTGAGACATCTGGGTAACTGATCCTCATTCTTGCTCCACAGCCCTGAGTTAAGGAATGTACTTACATCAGGCTGTGTAAACCTGGAGAGGGTGATAAATGGGATCCGGGCTGATGCGGTGTACGTGGGATCTCACCTTATTATTGTATTTTATATTACGTAAGTTCTAAGATTGATGTGGAGCCCTTGGCCCAAAGGAAGTGGTCCCTAGTGCATATCAACTAGCTTGAGTTAATACTATTTGAGGCTTAGGTATATAAGCCTGTGTACACAGGTGGGGCTAAGAGGGGGACAGAAAACATCTGAAGTACCTCAGAATCAGAAATTATTACTGATAAAAACTTGTGAAGATTTTGAGGTGTAGATTTTTGTTTTTCCATTGACTCTAGAACATGTGGATCGCTCCTTTGTGTACTCCCATTTTGATGACTTTCTTCAGTATTCTATAGATGAGTAAACCCTGTATCTAGTGGTTTGTGTGCTTGGTCTTCCCATAATTTTGTTCCTGTTTGACACAGGATGATACAGTGGAAATACATGATAATTTTCATACTTTCTCCTTTTCTCATAAAGTTGTACAAATTAAATTGCTATACTGTACTGTTCTGGTTTAAGGCACTTATTTCAGCTCTGTAAGCATAAGATTGCTTACTTCTGATTCCTCTTGTCAGCACCTTCATCGCTGATTTTATACTTTGTTTCCTTTGTTGCTTGGGTCTGACATTCAGGCATTTATTTTTCACAAAAGGATCATAAGTATGGTGTTACCTGAGTAATTTCATATTTGATAAAATCTCTCTTGTTCTTATAATTGAGTTGTATCTGGTCAGTGTTCAAGGAGTCTTGTGCCCCTTTTTTATTCTCTCAGAACTTTGTACACGTGGATTTATTATCTTCTGGTACTGAATGCTGTAAAGGGAAGTCTCAAATAAGCCTTACTTTTTTTTCTTCTTGTAAGTGTGTTTATTTATCTTCCGGGATGACTAAAACCCTTTCTTTATCCTGATTTTCAATAATAGAATTTGGATGTGACTCACTGTTAGCTGTGCTAGATCAAGCTTTTCCTGGAAAATGGTGCGCCACTCTGTCTACAGATGCCGTCTTCCTTCGTTTTGGACATTTTTTTTTTTTCGTACTGCATTATTAAATAATTTCTCATTCTATTTGTTGAGTTCTTTACTTCAGGGAGATCAGCTGTCCTGATGTGGGATTATCTGAATTATACAACTCTTACCTGCTTTCACTGTGATTATCTCTTATATCCATACCGGAATTTCCATTTCATTATTTTTGCTTGGATTGTGGTTCCTGTTTCTGAATCTATTAATTCCCACCCCCTCCCTTTTATTTGGCACTTTACCTCCTATTCCCTTAGCTCCACAGTTTTTTTAAAAAATATACTTCTCTTTTTTATCTCTAATATTTTGTCTCTTTTTAAAAACTAGTTTCATGTTCTTGGCTAGTGTTCTATTACACCAAACTCAAAGTTTTCATTTGATCTAATTCAGATTTTTACTAGATTCAATAATAAAGAAGCTCCTAAAATACAACTGCTGAAACCAGAGATCAAGTTTACTTTCCATTTACCTAACAGTTCAGGGTGGATGTCCCAGGTTGGTGGATGGTTCTCCATAGAAGTAATCGAGGACTTGGACTAAAGGTGACTCAGGATCTTCAAATCAGAGCTTTCAAGGTCATTCTGGTTACTGTCTTCCTTACCAGGCAGAAGGAGAAAATGCAAATACACAGGGCCAGAGAGCTTCCCTTGAGAAAGAGGGATATATTCCAACAGTAGTAGTTTCAATCACAACTTTTATTCCTTGGCTTACATTTTTCTAGTTTGAATAGTTATTTTATATATATATATATATATTTTCAGTATGTTTGCATATTTCCTATGTCATTTCATTTTCTTTGGAAGATATTTAGAGAATTTTGCCCAGATTTTGTATTTGTTCTGATATATTTTGTTTAGCTTCTGCTTGACTTTCTTCAAAGACTGTTTACTTTCCCCTCTGAACTAACTTTTGTGGACCACGTATGTTATATTCTAACCATATTTTCTTAGCTCCTGTGTCTTTAAGCAGGGGAGCATGGGAGTAAGTTAGAAGCAGTAACATGAGGCCATAAATTTTACCTCTTTTCCCTTTTTCACTCTCTTTTGAGGTTCACAGCATCAGATTGTTCCCTTGATTGAAACTACAAATGTATTTTCTTTTCTTTTTTTTTTTTTTACAAATGTATTTTCAATTGTTTATTACATGTTAATTTCACTGAGGAAGAATAGTGCTTATTATTAGGCTTTCATAAACTACCATGATCTTTACCAGAAGTACTAGTGTAATTAATTTTAACTGAGTTTTTAAGATTATTTCTATTATTTTTTCTATTATTTCCAGACTATAAGAGTTGATAAGGTTAATTGATTTGCCATTGTGGTATAAGCAATAATATTTAGAGTAGTGTCTGAATAGTAAATCATTGCTATATATCTCAGTCAATGAGTGATATATGAATGGTTATAAACTTGTAGATATAAGTCCCTATTTGGTATTTTCTTTAGGGAATTAAATGCCCATTCATGAAATGAAGTATGCCTGGGTTCTCTCTTCCAAACAGCAATGTAGGAAACTTTTCTACCCATCATCTGGCCTTCTGGTGGAAATTAACACCCTCTAGGTGAATTCTATTTCCCACGTTGGAAAAACAGCTGGAAATAATTTCTAGATTTTGTGGCAATTATTTGTTCTAGAAATGTAGATAAAGATGATTAAAGAGAAATATATTTTATTTGTTTTCTAACGTTGTGCCCTCAAGCTTGTAAAAGCAAAGTCCTTCATTATATTAGCAAATGAAAGAACCGTTCCTTATTCTAAATACAATGGTTCATCAAATGAAAAAAACTTAACTAGTTTGCCTTAAAATGTTGATACTATTTGTTTCTAAGTATAAGTTTACATTTAAATACCAAAATACTAATCTAGTTTTAAAATATTACTCTTACAAACACTTATAAGCATCAAAGTAAAAAGAAGGCAACTTGTAAAAAGAGTTTCCTTTGGACTGACAGCAAACACAAAATCTTTAGTTAATTTAGAAAGTGAAGTCTGAAAAAGAACCTATAATGAAACTTCAGCTTCAGTTATACATAGAGCTGCAATTCTGTGTGTCTGGAATACAAGCCCTGAACTTGGATTTATGATTGCCATGTGCAACGTATTCCTTATACGCTATTTTTTTTTTCTTTTTGCTCCAGTTTCATTTTTATAGACTGTCATATACTGTATATGAACTCATTTTTACACTAAACCCTTTGGCAAACTCACCTCAGTATTTAAGGGATTGCCTGTCTATTTGAGAACTTGGCTTAGAACAACAATAGGGCAAATGGTATGAAGACGACAAAAATCTGCTTTCTAGATTAACAGCCAATGAGCAGAAAATAGACATGTACACACAAGTTAGGCTGAGCATCTAAAATAAGATATGCTTAATTATAAACTATGTAAATCTCTAATTTGCATTGAACCACAGGTTTGGTTGAGCTTTCACGTCTGTGAGGCAAGAGGGGTGCTGTGAGTGTCCAATGCTGGGGAAGGCCTACACCCCAAAACTTGCTTTTCCTTTGAAAACCTTCACAGTGACGTTACCCAAGACCTGTCATGCATCTTTGATCATTTTGCTGCTTTTCTGAATTTGAATTTTTCAAAAAACATCATTTTGCCCCCAATGGTTTGCTAAATTGGCTTAAATTCTCTCTGAATTCCTTAGATTGCAATCATACATGTGAGTGTTTACATGATAGTCAAATTTCCATCACCTGGAAGCTAGTTTTTATGATAACATAATGTACTTGGTAAAAATATAACTTAAAATACATGAAACTTGACTTATGGCACCCCTACAAATATGTTTCTCCCAGTCTTCTTCATCTCAGCTGATGGCAATAGTTCTTTCTCTCCAATATCACATTTAATTCATCCAAAAATTCTGTTGGCTGTACTTTCAAAATACATACAGAATCTGCACACTTAATCACCACCCCAATACCACTATCCTGGGCCAGGCCACCAGGAGCTTTTGCCTGGGTTATTACATAGCCTCCCAGCAGTTCTCCCTGTTCTCACTCTTGCCCTAAAAGTCTGTCCACAGCACAGCATCATCTTATGTTTGAAGACATGTAACATTGTGTCACTCAGAAGGCCCTCTCCCAAGTAAGTAGCTCCTTTTAGCTGTATACTGTAATCATTAAAGGCTTTGCTCCAGTAAGGAAAAGTTTAGATATTTATCTAATAGATATACAAATTACCACACAAAGCCCATGCTCTGTGTTTAAAAGCACTGACTAAAGAAGCAGACCACTCCAAATTCAAATTCCACCATCAATTATTATCAACTATGATTTAAGAAATCTGATTAATATTGGCAAATATTAATATTTTGATATATAAAATGTGATCAAAACAATGCCATACCATTTTATATGACTGGATAATTTGTAAGATTGG
Organism: Hippopotamus amphibius kiboko; assembly: GCF_030028045.1. Lineage (NCBI taxonomy): Eukaryota > Metazoa > Chordata > Mammalia > Artiodactyla > Hippopotamidae > Hippopotamus > Hippopotamus amphibius. The sequence goes on along the minus strand of NC_080191.1, from coordinate 81,142,486 downwards.
TATATCAGAGTTAACCAGTGGGGGAAAACACTTAAAATATTTGTAACAGGGCACTTAATTCTGGGAATTAATTACCAACATGATGTGCATTTGGGGAAGCCATAAAGGAGAGGATGAAATACCCCAGAGATTAATGATAGTGTGAAGCTACTGCACCTTTAGATTGGAGGGATGAAAGATGGTACTGATAGAGACCAGGAGTCATCCTTTCAAAGCTGGAACCACAAAGGGCCAGTCAGAAACAAGCTTGAATCACAGAGAAGCCACAGCTGCATAAACTGTGTAGCAAAGATGAAGGCAAGAATAACTGTTTTCCTTTCCCATCGCCCTCCAAAATCCCACCAGTGTCTTCACTGTTCAACAAAGCCAGACACCAACTGACAAGGGATCCTGGGAAAGGCCCCGGAAGAGGTGAAATCCTCCATGAAGAACGGAGCAGGGGAAGAGAGAACAGATTGGGTGCAAGTGGGCTCAGGACTGGCACAGTCTGTCACCAAAGGTCTTAAAATCAGCTGTACAGTCTAGAGGATACTTATGCAGAGACTTTAAATGGTCATGGTGTAGAAAATGCACCATCTAGGAGCACAGAGGAAAGGAAAATTGCTATTATGGGCTGGGGTTAATAGATGTCAAAGTTAGCATCGACTTAAATCAATGTAAATATTTCTAGTGGATCACTGACATTGGTCTATGCTTTTATTACTTGTACCTTATCTATATTATAAACCTTATGAATGAGAAAAGAGTACATATAACTGCCAACCAACGGAGGGTACGAGGAAACAAATTTTGAAAAAAAGTTGTACAGTATTATTGGAGGTATTTTATTGATTTACAAATGTGAAGAAGCCATTGAGACATCTGAGTTATAAAAATGGAGACAAAATAAATAAAACAAAGTCCAGATACAGAAATGAAGAGGAAAGCTGCTCATCCTTGTGGATGTAATGTCATCACTCATTCTAATGACTTTCATTCATGATCAATGGGGACAGTAAGTCCTGCAGGATCTTGAACTGATATCTTTTCTGTTGACTAATATACACTTTCATATGCTAATGAAAATGAACTTGGAATATAAAGACATACCTTGCATTTTTGCTGATTATGAATCTTCTTACATCATGATAATGTTGTATTTCCATTAAGTAAGTTGAAAATTCAAGCAGTGCGTTTGAAATGTTTAAAATGTCTAGTTTGGAAGTAAGCTCACCCCTGTAATACTACAATGACTTAGCTTTGCAGATACCACAGAGCAAAAAGACCAGTGAACCAGTATTCTTTTTTATTGTATTAATATAAAGCTCAAGAGTTTTACACATGTCCCCAGACAATTATGAGGGAAAAAAAGTCCTACTGCATGGAAACTCAGTGTCAGTGAAATTAGGAACCAAATGCTTGGTTGTCTACAAAGAAATTTTTGTGTTGACCCATTTTCTGCCTTTATGGAGATAAGATCATGTAGATCTCAAATGTTTTCAATTAATCTGGATAACTCAGTAGACATACCCAGCCATTACAATTAGCAGCATCAGTTTAAAGCTTACAGAAGGAAAAATATGAAGCTAAAGCTCTAGGTTAGAAATGAAGTTAAGAATAAAAAAGGAAATAAATATTTACTTAGTGAAGAATTAAAGCTCCAGCACTGAGATAGCATCCTTTATTATTAAAGATGACACTTTTTAACAGTAAAGCTACACAAATTATATGAATTTGGTCAAAATTGATTTTGTTAACAGGAATTTAAATTTCTTTGAGATTATAATAGGCGTAATTACAATAAAGGTCTTGTCTGTTGTGTTTGCATTCTAAAAGATTAGAAATATGGCTTTATTTCTTCCTACACTAGTTGATTTGAAAGTCCTGTGTTTTTGTCAAACAGCTTGCAGATGAATTTTGCAATCCTGTGAAGTGGAAGGCAATAATCAGTGGAAATAATTATCACTGCTCACTTATTTTCCGCGAATACACCCACATTTGTTTCCTTCAGGATTACATGGAAACAACATAGACAAGTATGTAACTTGTTTCTTTTAACCTGAACTGCAAGGCGCTATTATTGCTGACCTTTCCTTTATTTTTCTTTCTTGAAAATTATAAAAACAGCATTTGAATTTCTCAGTACAGTTAGCGTTGCCTAAATGAGAATATGTTATTCTGTGAAGTGTGAGGAAGTTTTCAAACATAGATCAGTTTACAGTCTTCAGGTAAATTGTGTCCCTTTTTAATTCCTTGCTAAACCTGTTTCCTCTAGAACATGTGATGTGAAGTGAAACTTCTTGTTACAAAGAGCCACTGATTGTATGCCACCACGACTATATTATTTTAAGTTTTATTGTATTCCTTAGATTTAAATGGTCGCTGATGGGTTCAAAGTTAATATTTGATGAAAACTTGTTAATATTTAAATAGTTTGCCTAATGCAGTAGTTTCTATTGAAAATGGGAGTTAGATCATGTGATCATCTTTGAGTGAATAAAGAGAAAAACCTCAAATGATTTTTTCTTTGGTCAGCTGCACTTTGCCATGTTCAGGACTTTAGATTTTTCAGGAGTTCACGAATAGGATTGATGTGAATTTGAATATGTTTACAGTCTTCACATTCTTCTTCCGAATGTGGTTTTCATTCTGTTGTGGTTATCTTTTAGAGATTTCAATTTATTGTCAGCCTGCATAGTTTTAATAGTAGGAAACTACTTCTGAGTTTACCAAAAAGATATGAAAGATAATTAATTTTATATTTTGATTTATATGGATTCCATTTAATTATTAAGGTGGTAATTTATCAGTAACTCATTGGGATAGTCCATGATTTTTAAGGAAGAGTTATGATTTTAATAGGAAAATGCAAGAGAAGTTTAAATGATTTTCCATTGAAAATGTAGAACATGGTGATGTAGAGCAGTTAAGGACCCCTAGGAGAGAGCACTTCATCTGTAGAGCTAGGAGTGTAGTCACATGGTTCATAAGAATGATCGGAGCATCACAAAGCCTGACTCTCCTTGGACTCTCGTTTACTTACATTGAGGTTCTTTTAACTCATGTTTCATATTTTGCTGTTAAAAATAAGCTATTTTTTTTTAGTATCAAATGGTACAATTTTTTTGCTTCATCCCTTACCTCATAAACAGGCTGGGGAGGAAATAGTTGACACCTGCTTTATTTTTTTTTTTTATTTTTTCCAGGGGGGAACTTAATGTTTTTTGAAGAAAAAAGAATAATCTAAGGGCCATCCCTTGCCTCTTTCTAATTAGTTAGGGCCTTAAATCTGAGGGTAAACATCTCTCTGACTTTCACAGTCAGTCCATTTTCTAGCATCTCCTTAGAATAGGGGTATTCTTCTTATAAAGGGTAGTAATGCATCAGTAGTACATTTACATTTTATTTCTCAAGAATTTTCACTCAAAAATCCATATCACTATCTTAAATATACATGAAGAGCTTGACAAAAAAAGCCTGCTATTTTGAATAGTAATTTTCAAAGTGCTTTTTTGTACAATATTCCATTTGTTACTAAAAGTTATAGAACTTCTCATGAATATAGATTAGAAAAGATGTACTTTACAGAGAAAGAAATTGAAAACTCAGAGAAGAACGTTTTGCCAAAATAAATGGAGTACTCTTAGAAATGTGTTGTTTTGATTTTGGATTGAAGACACTGCACCAGATACTTTACTAGGCCATAGTTCCCAGAAATCCCAGTGAAGCTGCCACTGCTTGCCAATAATGGGAATTCCCTCTCCATGGAATATTTTTGTCACCTGGGGAAACATTAACTTTCTTCCAGAATTCCACTATTGGAAATAATCTCTCCTTTTCCCACTGGATTCTTTCATCATGGAGATTGTCTCCTTTTCTTGGAATTAAGAATTATTCATATATATGCTTCTCCTAGACTGTAAAGCACAAGATCAGGATTGATTTATTCTTGTCTTCCTCGACATCTAATAAACTGATTTTCGTACGGTGGTACTTAATATGTATTTGTTCACTTAATAAAATGTCACTATGATTTTCAACATCTCCAAGAAAGGAAACTAATGTGAGACTCTGGATGAAACAAACATAGCAAAACATAAAGGAACTATCAAAAATCTAGTAATAAATGCTTTGCTAAGTTTTCTAACAGTCTATGCAAACAGATCGGTATCTAAACTGAAAGAAGTCTGTGGGAATGTAAGTTAAATAGTTATAATAAGAACCAATGAAAAAGTCTTTATCTAAGAACTTGAATTTAAGTGCTTGTTAAAGGCCAGCAATAGGTGATGTGAGGTGGGGTATTTTGTGGAAGTTGGATGACTGTATGTGGCCTAAGGAATCTGCAGAGAACAGAAATATTCCTGTGATGTGTTCATTTCATTAAAAAAAAATGAAATGAGCAGACAATGGCTCTACATGACATGCTGAGAGTTCTTAAGGCAAAGCTACACACTAGAACCCGTATGAAATCCTCCTAATTTGAGTACTTTTGGTGATGGGAGTTTGGAGTGAAGTAGCATATTGTTACATTTACTTATGCCTTGTAAGTCATTTTTTTTTTAATTTCAGTAACTTTAAAGTAGAAATATTAACTTTCTTGATTCCTAAAATAATAAACAGGCTATCTTGAGGATATTTGCCTATAGCAAGAAGATAAAAGGGCTGATAGTACTGCTTCTGCCATAGTCATACATATTCCTAAGATTTCTTAATCATAACCTTATGGTTTATACAGATTACACATGTGAAAATGTTTCTAAATGTTTCACTTTCACCCTGGATGACTGCATAACGATTGAGTTACAGCATTACGTAGTAATCTTGTCTCATTTAAATCAAGTAAATCAGAGAAATTATCCATGACCTGAGTAAAGGCAAACATACCTCTAAAAGTCTAAAATAATATAAAGTTTGGCACCACAGATATTCCACAGTATTAATTCAAAATTTCTTCTGGTCTTTCAAATAGATCCCTTTGTTCCAATGACGCTGAATGGTTAATATATTTGTTTGGGAAATTTTCAATGAAACCTGGGGATTTAAAAATACTTAACATAGTTAGAAAACATACTATCTTTTTATGGAAACTTTACAATATGTTGCAGCTCAGAAATGTTAAACTTTACTAGTCATTTGATGTCACAAACATCAGTACAGTCAAGAGTTCGTATATTTATTATAATCAGAGAGATTAGAAGCCCTAGGGTGCCTTTTTTGCAAATATGTATGTCTCTTTTGCTCTCTGAAGTTCAGAGGTTTTTAAGACACTTCATTATTCACATGACATTATTACAATAGTTCTTAAATATTCCAAAAAAGAATACTGATAGCATTGAGAGGCATGTAGTCATAAGCAGATGTCTTTTAGGTAACTTAATTCACGTGCAGAGAATCCTCAGAGAAGGCCAACATGTGATTCACATCTAAAAGCTTTCCTAAATATCTGGTAGAAATTGACATAAAGATTACCATTTATATGAAACAAGTGTTTACTATTTTAAACATTATAGTTGACATGCTATTTAAAAAGCATGGTAGAACAAAAGCATTTAAAAACCTGTTAGCATTTTAAAACTATTTGGCATTAAATCAAGACAGTGTTTTTAGTGGGTTGGTATTCATTCATGTCAGTTATTTCAAAAGATGTTTAATCTGTAGTTTATATAGTTTATACAAAATTAAAGTTAAATCATTTGAATTTATTTCCAATCACTAGCACTGAACAAAAATAGTTTACATTGACTTAAATATATATTAGTGATACATAGTTATTTGTATCCACATATAATTATGATTTTAAGTGTTTGAAATGGATCCCTCATCTGATAAATTATTTAATTTATTAATATGCAAAATATGTATGAAACAAAGTTTTAAACAAGGCATTGAAAAATCATAGACTTTTGAACTTTCTTTAGAGGGTTATTAATACAAAAAAAAAGCCATGCAGAGATCTTCTGAACACATCAGACTGCTAAATAAATACCAGTTTTTGCTGGGATACCAGCAAGTAATAGGGAGCTCATTACCTCACAAGACATTCTACTTCATTACTACGTAGCTTTAATATCAGGAAGGTAATCTTTATGTTAAATGAAATTGCAAATATATTTTTATGCAGCAGTTACTTGGCTATAAAAATTAAAGTTGTATTACTTCTTCTTGATGTTATTACTGTTAAGTGCCAGGTACCAGGTCAAACAATTATGGGGCTTTGATGGGTATGGTCCCTTGAGGATTCCCTGCTTTCTTTACTGCACGACCTAAAGTTCTAAAGCGCATGTGAAATCTGCCAAAGTGGAAAGTGGCACGTGGCATTTATTGAAATTTTTCTGACCCAAAGTCACTGCTAGTAGATCTTCTTCCACAAAATAGCAGTTGGGGGATACTAGGAAAGAGGGTTGCTCGGTTCCTGGAGCCCCTTGTTCCTGTCCACTTGTTTCCCCCCAGACTGGAGGTGCATTTGGGCCAGTGCTGGTATGTCTGGGGTGGGTGGCTGTGCGGGCTCGCAGCCAGCATCAGCCCCAGTTGGCAGATGTCCATTCTGATTGGCTGTTGTGATTAGGCACTGTCATGTTTTACTGGTTATGTTTTCAATGCTTTGTATGAATATCCTTAGTGTCTTAACCCAAGTATGCAAGACACAGGTAAGGAAGAAGTGTAAAAGAGATATTGGGAGGAAGAGGAAACAGACTGCCAATGGCTCTCTTCTCTTACCACATTCAGAAACAAATTAGCCATCTCTTTTCCTGTTTTAATAAGAACAAATATGTTCTTACTAGTGGGAGTTGTTGAATGAAGACAAAAATGTAAACTATATAATGAGGATAATGCCATGCATTTTTTTTAAACTTTAAATATTATGTGGAATTTCTAGGAAGAAAATATGAAGTAACTAAATAGCTTTTACTCAATATTATATGATCCTTAAAATTATTTTATTTAAAGTATTTACTTGCTATGAGTAATGCTTTAACAGATTGTATGATAAAATGCTTAGTTCATTTTAAAATTGAAACTGAACACTCTCAAGATTATTATTCATCAAAGTAGATATAAATGTACTGACCCTGAAAAGGCTTATTTTGCAAATGTGCATTTGTAATTATTTGGTTTAAAAAGTTCATTCCAGTAGGCAAAGTAGGGAGTTAATGGCTCCCATTTGTAAATAGGTGACATAACTTATTGTAATGCTCAATTATCTCTGGTCCATGAATTGTTCAATTATGCAAGCACTCATCTGCCCTAATAAATACTCATTAAGGTGCGCATCTGTGCCAAAAATACAAATTTTCTGTATTTTTACTACATATGAACATGGTAAACTCCAGAGAAATGGATGAACAGCACCAATAAAACCTCTGGAATCTAAATATAATTTGAAAGATTAGATGCCCATTAAAGAATGATAAAATGGGTTTGTTTAGAAAAATGCATAAAATTATCTTGTTAGGTCCATTCCCTGACTGGAGAGTAATAATGAAACCTCACATTAACATCCAAGCCCTATTTTTTTTTAAAGGAAAAAATGGTCAAGGGTGAAAGAAATAAGAATATCACTCAAGTCATAAATTAGAATAATAAATAGCACACAGGCTTGCCCTATAAGTTCTTCAAACTCTGAAAAAAGGAGAGTTCATGCATCTCATTCAAACTTCAAAGCTACTTTCTCCTTTTTATGTTTAAACCAAAGCTTTCAAGAATGGAGGCCAGGTTTCCTTTACAATTTAAAATTCAAAGAGCACCACTTTGAAATTTAATAGAGCAGTGTTTGCTAAAGTAAACATTTTAGTCACAGTGATGGCAGATGCCTCCGTGTGTCCGCAGCCTTTTCTGTAAGTATTAAAGCAGCATTTCAAATTATTGGAATGTCTCTTCCCTAACAGCCATTCAAAAAAAGATACAGATTTCTCAGCATCCTCCTCCAAGCAAAATGCACCTTTAGCGTTAAAGCAATTTTGAAACTTCCGATGACACTTTCTGAAGCTGTGCTTTAGAAAAATCTAATAGGAACTCTGAAAATCAGGATCCCACATTCCCGTTAAAGGTTTTTTCCTACAGCCACGCCCATCCCCAACCACATGTGCCTGGCGAAAGAGTCCTCGGGAAGGAAGAGAGAGAAGTGGGTTAGACAAGCATTTATGGTGATCAACACGTGGTGTGAGAAGCCTTTTGTATTATCATAAAGTGGGTTACTAACACTGCTTGGTGCAAGGCGCTGTTTCTTTTACAATGCATACCAAATCCAATTACAGAGAAAGAAGGGTGGAAATTCTCTTCTTATTGAGAGCTAAACCAGCTTACTAAACCATGTAATTTTTTCCAGTAAGCCTAGAACATAAACATGTATATGTATTAAAAGACTTTTCTCCATGTATTGACTACTTCATGTTACCAAACATCTTTTTTATTCTTGCTGACTATTTACTTGTCGTTGTTTTGAAATGTTCAATTATATGTCATTCAAAATATATTTAAATGGATCAAAAAATTGCAAGATTAATGGTAGAAGAACTTGGAAATCCAGTGGTCTAGAAAATGCATTAGAAAAATGTTATTGTTCTAATTTCAATTAGTTTATTTTTCAGGGTCTTTATCCATATACTATATTAATCTAAATCAGTTTGCTACTTTATGAAACTGTTAATAGATTTTTCCAAACCATAATTAGAATTAGTTTCTCTTATTTTATTATATCAAGGTAAAATATATTTTGATAATGTTCTGTAAAAATACTATATTTAGAAGTACATATATAGTATACTATCCATATTTTTATGACAGTCTATAAATAGAAATAGGAAAAACCTCTTTTGCATTTAAATTCAATTTTGATAACACAAATAAAAATAATTTTCATAATTTCTCACGTTAGTTGCATAATCCTAACTTCTCAGTTACAAATATACATTGATCTCTAGAAATGTTAACTGCTTTCAATCCATGGTATGTTTAAATACATTGTATGTAATGACATATGAATTTTCTTCAAATGAAATTCAATTGAAAGAGAAGAAAAAGAAAGGAACCATATTTCTAAACATGCAAGAGGCAAATTCAAATGCATTCTTCTGTTTGTTGTGCTATCAGTTGAATATGTTTTTTCTGCTGGCACCATAATTGTAGCATTGCAGTTTTCTGGCAACAAATGGCTGCTGGGGGTCACCAAATGTCTCTGATTTGCTACAGCATTTAATCTTCCACAAAAGCTGTTTACTGCTTCATATGCACTGAATACCAGGAACGTTATCCTTTAAATCATGCCTAGCTGCTAATTAATGGATGTATAAATGTCTAACAGCCAAGTCTTTAAAGCAGAGCCATGAGTGAGTACAGCAGACATTCTGCACATAACTAAAATAGGCTTCTGATGAACCATAAACTCTGATTTTTCTACATAGCTATTGTCATGCTGTGTATCTAACCAGATTGAAGTATATTTGAGAAATTTGCTTTAAAGCCATCTGAAACTGAAAATATATTAGCAGTGCCAGAAGGGTTCAGCCATGCATTATTAGGTTACAGGGCCACGTTTCTGTCTCTTCTGTGTTTCTCTTGGATGTCTACATTTTGGAAGCAAAACAAAGGCTCAAGATTCTGAATTGAATGCCCAGACTTGACATCACGTCATTGTGAGATTTTTGTCACCATAATTTCTTGGACTTTCTTTTCTAAAAGAAATAGGAATTACTTTCAAAATATTTCTTTTATGTCTTCTTTTTTCTTGATATGTTCAGGATCGTTGGCTATAACACAATAATCTGATGGAATCACCTAGGAAATTTTTACCGTATTTTGCATTTACTGAGAACATGCACTATGCACCTGGCAATATATGAAGCACTTTTACATGCGTTGTTTTGTGTGGTCCTAAAAACCACGCTCCCTGCTATAAGGGAGGTTTTAATTAATCTTGAGTATCCAGATGAGAACAGGTTAGGAATTTAGAAATTTGCCCTGAGTTTCCCAGCTTGCTAAGAGTGATCAGAACTGTAAAAACTAAGGATTGGCTGACACCAGGTCCTTTCGCCACGAGGTTATAATATAATATGTCACTTTCCCATCAGTCTTAACTTTACATATATGGTAATATTTTACCAAGTTTTTACATCACAGCAAGAAAAACTGCTAGAATATAAAGAGAAAATCACTCCAGCCTAGCCGAAGAAGGGACAAAATACAATTAAGCCGACAATAAAGAATGGCAAAAGAAATAAATGCAAGGGGATGACTCCAACTTTCAAAGTAGTGCCAGAAGTCTTGATGATCCCCTTCTTTTAGGGATTATCTTCAGATTCAGACAGTGATAGAAAGGTAAATTAAATGTAACAGACGAAATCTAAAGTGCCACTCTCGACCTACTGAAGCATGAAGGGAGAACAGACTCTGAGATCATTAAACAGGGACTAAAATTCCACTTCGAACATTTCTTAATTATTTGCCCCTAGGAAAGTTCATTTGCTTCTCAGAGCCTTGGTCTCCTTATCCTTCAAACAAAGCTTCTAAAACTATTGTGGAAATTACCTAAGCATATATCTGTTGAATAAATGAAATGAATGAATAATTTAGGAACAAAAATTCTGATTTCAGGTCTAGCTGTGCTATGGATTAGTGATGTGATTTCAAGGAAGTTACTTAAGCTCTCTTTCTTTCTCCAACTGCAGAAAAGCTTAATAATGCTCACTTTATAGGTTGTAAGGATTCACAGACATAATATTTGCAAAATATTCCATAAAATGAAAAGATCTTTAACAATTATTGTTACTTGTTTGTTGACCTTGTCCCCCAATCCTTCCCAAGTGCCTTACTTTTCTTTTAAGTTACCAGGCATCCCACAGCTGCCTTTCCACAAAATGCCCTGTTTTCCAAAATTATATATCTTCCATTCTGATGATAATTCTCAGTCCATTAATATAATCACTGTAACTTAATCATCCAAGGACATTTTTTTTTTTACCAAAATGGATTTTTATTAAGCAAAATACAGCCAGGGTTGCAAAATAAAGTAAAAAAAAAAGTTTAAGACGACTGCGGGATGGTGACTGCAATGAAAAAAGTTCTGCTCTGAGAAATGACTTAATGCATCAGCATGGCTAGGTCAGCGGGAGAGGAAAAGACAGGTACCCTGTCCCCGGTACCTAGCATCCTCTGCATCTCACTGTGTATCAAACCAAGAAAGGACATCTGAGAAATAACAGTGAGGAAAACCCCACATCTGAAGATGGCAGTAGCAGCAGCACTTCTAGACATGAAGAATGTGTGAAATGATGTATGTGTGTGTTGTGAATTTGTATTAGGTTGGAATAGGATTAGTTCCATCTATGTGAGTTCATTTAGCCTGAGAGCTGCAGTCTTTTTTTTTTTTAACAAATACATGGACAGTTTATAATGGTGTGTTTTATTTGAAATCAATACTTATTAATTTAAATCAATACTTTTCCTAAAACTTTCAAGTTTTAGGAAAATATGTAATAAATGACAGCAAACAACTTTGCATTCATAAAACAGGAACCTTAGGATGGATGGTAACTTAGAGATTATCTAGTGCAAAGCTCACCTTCCATGACAGAGGTGCTGAAAATCTTCTGGAATAAGAAATTTGTTATTTCGTGGCATGCTTTATTCCAATGTACACATCCACCTGAAAATTATTTATTCTGAGCTAAATTTTGCCTCCTCAGAACATGAGCCTGATTCCAGTTATCTGGAATCCCTTCTCCATGATACTGTTTTGCACATTTGAGGACAGATGCCACTCTCCACTTAATCTTTTCTCCTTTCCAAGCAGTCCTTTCAACAATGTATCAAGTGACCATTCCCAAACTGTTTGCATGTTCTCCTACCAATGCTATAGGACAGTCCTAGTTTATTAATACCCTGTATGATGGCACAGAAAGAACATAACATTTACTATTTGGACCCTTCAGTGCAGCTTACAGAGAGACCATTCAAACCTGTGATCGAGGGACCAGATTTCATGAATGCAGGCTGCAATGGCTTCAGCTTCATTACCAGTCAAATAACACTCTTGAGTCATATTGCTTTTGTCATCAGGTAAAACCTTGTTATTTTTCACATGAACTGTTAATTTGATAGAACTCCCACATCTAGGTTTTGAGCAACTGAATATGTTACTAACCTAAATATGTTACTCAGTATTTATCCATACTTAGAGATCATCTTGTGCAGATTTTATTCCAGTGACTCCAGCCAGCTGAGATAAATTTGAATCTTGTTCTGTCATCTGTTGAATAAACCATGTCATCTGCCAATCTGATAAAATGGTGTATTTAAATGTAACAAAGAACATCTTGTTGGTGTTTATGACATTGGTTTTCTCTGGTGCATAGCGTTCCCCTGTAGAAATCATATCCACAGAGAAGTAGAATGTGTTCAGTCAGATGCAGTAAATAGCTATTAAACATCTGCTGTAGACTAGCACTGAAATGGAGATGCCTGCCATCAAGGATTGTCAATATAGCTGGTTAGGCAGAAATGCAAACAGTGACTTACAAATTCAACAAATTAAAAAATAAAACTATGTACAAAATTCTATAGATGCACCGGAGCAAAGAATAGCTGATTAAGCTGAAGTGAGTGTTCACAGATATGGTTCTGGAAAAATGCATAAGCAACTCATGTGGACAAAAAGGAAAGAAAATAATTTCTAGGCAGAAAGAGCCAACAAGAGCAAAAATGTCATGGCATAGGCATTATGCAAACTTTTTCAAATTACTATCCATAGATTATCTGCACTATCTCACTTAGCCATATATATGGAAACTACTTATTCCTGGATTTCTCCCCAAATAGCTAAAACAGTATCTCTAGATGGTGACAGAGAAACTACACATGCTTCAACCCTCCTTTGTGATTATTATGCATGTAAACATTTGAAAACCTGTGTTTCATGGTAGAAGGAATTGTCCAATGTCACTCTAGCACAGGATTCATGGTGCTGGGAAGAGATACAGTGGTAAATAAGCACATAGTCTGACTGTGGAGAATCTCAGGTGCCGTTCTGAGGAGTTTGGGAAGGGAAACCGCTTAACATGTTCTGCAGGGTAGTAAAATGGTCAGATTCATGTTTAGCACAATAAACGTTGTCACAGTGTGAAAAATGTAGTGGATGGGACAGTGTGTGAAGATGAGGAGATCTTTCCAAGATGCTAGATGTGATGAAAGCATAATCCAGATCATGGACCAAGAGACTAATGGGAAAGACTGATAAAAGGATTGGTGAGGATCAATGAGTATTTCAAATTTAAGTGTTAGAGAACATGGAGACCAAATGTGTGTATCTTTGACAGTAGAGAGATAGAGAGGAGCTAGTAATAACTTGGAAGCTTCTAGATATATGATGCAGATAGCTATTAATATTTTTGTATACCAAAATCAGAAGCAGATCTGTGATGTAGAAGGTAAAGATTAGTTCAAACGCTGAACAATTCAAAACAACTTTTGAATTGTTTAGTGTTAAATACTTGAGTTTTGTTTATAGAAAGATATCTAGCAAAAAAAAAAAAACCTGGCAATATGAATCTGAAGTTTAGATGTCTCAGAACTGAGAAGTAGGTTTAGGACCCATCCTCAGATGCTAGGTGACTCCATGAGACTAGAGTCAAGGAGGTTGCCTGGAAATAGTAAGACAGGTGAGAAGGAAGAGGACAGTGGGTGGTCCACGTTTGAGACCAATGTTGAGAAACAGGGCCAAAAAGAAGGCACTAAGGCAGGACTTGAGAAGAAGCAACTCAGAGGCACAAGAAGAAACACAAGTTTCTTAGCTTTCTTGGTAATGAAAGCTAAGAGTAGGAAGAGTTTTAAAATAGATAGCTAGTGGGAAGTTGCTGTATAACAAAAGGAGATCAACTTGATGATGAGAGATGCCTTAGAGGGTCAGGACGGGGGGAGGAGAGGGAGTTGCGGGAGGGAGGGATATGGGGATATATGTATAAATACAGCTGATTCACTTTGGTGTACCTCAAAAACTGGTACAGGAGTGTAAAGCAAATATATTCCAATAAAGAGCTTAAAAAAAATAAAAAATAAATAAGAAAAGAATGGTCAGGCGGGTCAATTATAGAGAAGAGAATAAAAACTGAAAATAAAAAACTGGATTTGGCGAGATCACTGGTAATCTGACAGGAAGCAAGAAAATAGTTATAAAACAATTTTAACACTGGTTCTGCCCTTTTATTCATGTAACTAATTTTTACATGACTAAAAGAATCTGAAGGTGAAACGATATTTAAGGTGAAAAGTCATTTATTTTTAAAAAATAGTTTTCTAATATTTAGTTAATCAATTAATCCACAATCATAGTTTTCAAAAGCTAACCTTTAAGGTATTTTAAAAATTTTATTTCAGGAGTGAATAGCATCATCACTTCATAATTGTATCATCAATAGTTAGATAATTTATGTTCTCGAAGGTAGGTGAAGGCTTATGGTCTCTGCTCAATAAAGTAGAGCATGAAAAACCACTGCTCCTCAACTTTTAAGTAATATTTCAGTTGCTTTTCAGTTCACTAAAATATAAAAGAGAACTGAAAAGATGTTACTTTCCATTATAAACTGTGGGACAGTTTACAGATATCTCCATTCTTTGCCCAGCACCTGGAAGGACTGCACTTTCTCCCTCACCTTGAAGTTAGGTATGGTCATGTAACAGGCTTTGGCCGATAAATGTTGATGGAAGTGATAGATTTTACTTCTAGATAGAAATCTTTAAGAGTCAGTGTGCAATTCACCATATACATTTCCCTACCAGAGTATCCAACAAAGCTCTGCATGTCTGTTATATATCAGCCTGAAGAGTTGAGATGAGTCCCAGGCATGCCATAATGGACCTATGGGCAAATAAACCTTTATCACTTTATGCCGTATTAGTGTTTGGAGTTATTCATTACCTCAGCATGACCTAGCCCTCCCTGACTAATACAAAAATTGTTAACATGCTAAGTACTCTGGTGAGAATTCTATGTTGCCTACCGTCAGCAGTCCCTACTCTGAGTGGTTTTCACTGCAGTATTCCAGAGATCAGACATGGTGGGAAGGAAGAGAGTTTTGTAAAGATAGTAGGGGCACCCTTACAAATCTCTGCTTATGGATAATAGATAAGTAGAGCATACTTTTTATTAGTGAGGATCTTCTAGGTCAGTTGCAAAGTGAGATCAGAGAAATGACTATATTTCTACAATTAGTTAACACATATTAGATTAATCCAAAAATATTCAATCTGAACAGTGGTGAAACTTTCCTCTCATCTCAGAATTTCTCTGGCATCAAAACTTAGGCCTGAAGAAAAGGCTGGAGACATAATTGGGCATGTATTCTGCAGTGAAAATCCTCTGGTATGCTTTTCATTGTGAATTCTGACATCTTCCTTATACGTGCCAGACAGTGTCTTATTCCAAGATTGTACATCCAAGCAGATCTTGTACAGTTCAGAGTCACATGTCAGTCACTCTGTAAAAACGGTGCTTGGAGTTATTTTTCCTATTTTGATGATGTGTATGCACTGGCTAGCCCATGCTGGATTGCCTCATTGCTCTCCATCAGGTATAAAATTGCAAGAATAATAAATTTTCCAAGTGCAAAAGTTATTGCACAGAAGAGACCTATGGTCTCTGCTGCCTTAAGATGTAGTCTGTGGATCCTTTTCTAGCAGGAAGAACATTACAATGTTTGTTTTCATGCTTGTTTCTTGTTCATTACATCTGCTGTACTGTAATTTAAGTACATTGACTTTCTTCAACTCTATTTTCTGTATGATTGCTTACTTCTCAGACTTTTCCCAATTTGAAATAAAAGATGTGTCCAGTAAGATGGAAAGCACTTGGCCCAGTTACCCAGGGTTTTGGCTATAAAAATATATATGTATATGTGCATATACATATATATGTATACTGTATATATACTGTGTACATATATTGCATACAAGGAGTGTGTGTATATATATACTCATTTTTATTGAACTCATAAGCCTGGCAAATGTCTAGGTGCAATTTATTTAATAACTGCCACTATCTACTAACAAATGTACAGAAGAAAATGGAAAATTAAGGATTATAAGTATGAAAAATTAGTTTGCACAGATTGATTAATTACCTATATATCTATTTTTTCTTTCTCTCTCATCTATCCATCCTTTCAGAAATAAATTAGTCACCATTTACCTAATGAAACATCGATTATTGCATTTGTGGAGTTTTCCTTAATGCCTTACAAATAAAATTCTGAGTGAAGAAAATGGTATATTGGATAAACATACCAGGCTTTCATTTTTTTGTATTTTTTTCTGAAGATTTTATATGACAATAATTTTGTTCTAATTCAACTATATATTATTTTCCTAATTAATTTGTATACATAAGTTGTCTGTAAAGAAGAGAAAATTCAAATGTAGCATATTTATAGAAATGCCAGAAAAATTTTCTGATGCGTGGCTGGGCTTTGATAAAACAAGGCTTCCAGTACATTGTATAATCCTAGAAGTATGAATGAGTTTGAGGCTTGGTATAAAGAGATTGTATGTCTTTTAACAGATTTCATGATAATACAAAATATAAATATTTACCCAAACAATACTTTCACTAACAGCATCATTTGATATAAAAAATCTCAAACTCTGATCTCAAGTCTATTTAATATACTGTGAAGAAATGTGTATGCTCTAAAAATGATTAATCATTTAAATTATTCTGTTCACATTGTGACATATGGATTATCCGAGTTCATAGTAAAAATATACCATAAAATTAGTGTATTCATACTTTTGTGGAATTGATAGAGAATATTTGTTAATATCACTTGTTTATAATAATTTAACTCAGCAGGAATTATTCATGCAGGAAACTGATCAGTTTCTCCCTACTCTCTCCTCCTTCTCTGAAACACATGTACTTAAAATCTAAAAACAGGTGAGAGAATATTCATGGATATTGTTTCCACACCAGAGAAATCAGATCCAACTATTTTGCAGTATACACAAAGGGACTGCATGTTAATAAACTTGTAGAGAAATAAATCTTCAGATGCCAATGACTTCAATTTGCTGAACTTACTGAATTTGCTAATATTTTACAGTATAAAACCTTAATGAAGTTTAGTCAAAGTTTTCGATTTTCACTGGTCTTTCTCATAGTAAGAAAATATCATTAAAGTTATATTCCAGATTTTGTAACTCTTAACTGCTCTCTCAAATAGAGCTTAAATAAACTTGCTTAGATTTAATCTCTTGTTATTTGACAAAAAACAGTATATATATATTTTAATTTCTTTATGATTAATAGAATATTAACAGACATCATCAATCTTATATGCTTTCTAGTATCCATAAGATAAAGCTACAAAGGAATATTATGGCCTTTAAAAAATCAGTTTGCCTCTTTGTTCTGGGTAGAGTTACTTTATGCAATTAAATCATAGAAAATTTATTGTTAAAGGAAAGCTGACTTAGTTATTTTTAATCTGGGTCACATTTGTTTTCTTATATTTTTATGTAATAATGGTTACTCATTTCTTTTTCTTTTTTTTTTTTTTTTTTGTAATTTTAAAAGATCTTACTGTGAACAAGAATCTTACTGAATCTAACCTTCATGTATTTGGTATGTCTGGATTTCTTCAGAGAAGAACACATTTTCACCAAAATTTAAAGGCTGATTCTTCTTAAAGTTATTCTCTGTTAATAGAGGAGAAACTTATTTAGGCATTGGGTACTGCTACTTTTTTCTCTCACAATGGGATATGCCTTTAAATAAGACCAAACCTCAAAATACTTCATGTTCCTCAGAGGAGTTATCTCCTCTTGGAAAGGAGGGAAGGTTATGATATAATTATTTGTTGTTAGTGTGTACATTTATGTGGAAAATCATATTTGACTTGGTTATTGCCCTTTCTAAAGGAGGAGCTACTGTTGTCTACTGTGATGGATAGGTTTGTGGATGTGTAATGGACAGAAGGAGTCAAATCAAAGGATTGGTTTGAGAGAGACATCAGATAGTAGACCAACTGAAGAAAGCTATTAGGGTATCAATGAAAACAATTTCGACACCAATTTTTACTACTTAGGCAAGTTCAGTTCTTTGTCAGAGTATAATATAGGAGGAAAGTCTAGTGTTTTCATAAATAATTTTGTATTAGTCAAAATGGGATTGTCTGAACTTTTGGAGGTCTTAGCGAAGAGTAAGCTCTACAGCAGTGGAAAAGATTGTCACAATTTATGCTCAAAGAGTAGGGTGACATATACAATACTAATGCTAACATTCACTACTTATTGAGAGTCTTCTGTGTGCCAAGCATCGATGGGCACTTTACATGATGTCTCTAATCTTCTTAACAACCTTGAAATGACAATTAGCTCTATTTCACAGATGAGGGACATAAATTTAAAGAAACTAAATAACTGACTGTGTGGTAGAGCTGTGATGATTATTAGCATTTAGGTCTGTCTGACTCTAAATAACTTTATCCTTTGATGAGAGCAAGCTGGAGAATTACAGATACCTGCCCAGGCTGAAAACATCAGCAGTTTATGGCTCTATTCACTCACGATCATGGCTGTTCTCCTGAGATTACTGAAACAATATTAACTTATAACATTCCTCCATTAGCTCCATATATATTTGTTAAGTCATGAGTCTCAATTTTAGGTTTACAATATAATGTAAATTGAATGCTACCAATTCAGTTTCTTTATTACCTACTGAATTACATTGCATCCAAACAGATACTAATGCTCCTGGATTCCAGAAGACCTAAGAACACTCCTTTGATTACCAACTGTATCAGACAGAAAATGTCCCCCAACATCCTTCCTCCTTTGCTATGAAAATCCCAACATTTTTGCTGGATAGATATACAGGCAAAATTTACTCCTCTAGAGCTGGTAAGGCCATGTACAGCCAATTAATGTGGTAAAACAGGATAAGTTCAATTTCTATATTGTGCTCATTCTAGAAGGGAACTAGTCCTATTCAATTTCCCTTTCTCACTGGCTAAGATGCAATTAGAGTGAGCCATTTGGACTACACAGACCTAGGCAACACTTTAGCAATGTTAGTACAACATCAGTACCTCATTGTGTGGAAAATGGAAGAGATATCAAATAAAAGGCAGGTATATTGGAAATTTTGAATGAATTCAAATGTGTGCAGATCTAGGGGCTGACCATGAAAGTGAACTTCTAAAGAAGTAGAGGTATCTAGATTTGAGTGTATAGAGAAAATGTTAATTGGAAGCAGTGTAGAGATGCAGTAATTACATAGAATATTTGGTATTGATAGATTTAGAATGAAGTGAGAACCATATTTAAGATGTTAATGTGGATGGGACAGAAAATTACTTGGGTAAGAATGCAAGCATCTCTTAGAAGCAAGCGTTTTTACTAAAGATCGGATGTACAACAATTTCAAAATGGCAGTGAAGAACTTAAAGTCATTCCATCTCCCGATGTTTTTAAATGTATACTATTGAAAACAGCTACCTCCCCTTGATGAGGAAGGAGGTCAAACTGCAACAATGTCAAGCCAGCATAGTTTTGTTGAAGATATGATTTAATGTAACTGTAAAAGATGAGAGTGTGACAAAGAAGATGAGGGAGTGGAATGTGCTTAGAATTATGGAAATATGCTCTGGTGAGCTGAAAGTAAGTGGTAATGACTCTTAGATAAAGATAACACTAATGTTCAGGATGAAAATTTATAAAAGAGTAAAGGTTGCTATGTGAAGATGTACCCCCGAATGTGCAGATTAAGGAAGCCAGCCATTTATTTTTCCCTGTTGCTGTGGATTGAATTGGGTCCCCCTAAATTCCTATGTTGAAGTCCTAACTCCCAATGTGATATTTGGGAATGAGATCTTTGGGACGGAATTAGGTTTAGATTAGGTAATGAGGTTAGGGGCCTCATGATGGGATTATTGCTCTTAAAAGAAGAGAGACCAGAACGCACATTTCTTTCCCCGCCTCATGAGGACATGGCAAGACAGCGGCCATCTATAAGCTAGGAAGAGAGACCTCCTGGAAACCGATTATGCAGCACCTTGAATCACTTGCACTTCTTGCCACCAGAACTATGAGAAAGAAATTTCTGTTGTCTAAGCCATCTGGTCTATGATATTTTGTTGTGGAAGTGCAAGAGACTAAGCCACTTTTGCATAAATTTTCTACTGCTGTGTAACAAATAACCACAAATTTAGCAGTATAAAAACAACACAGATTTTCTGTCTACAGTTTCAGTGGGTCAAGTGTTTGCATGGGTCCTATACTCAAGGTCCTACCTGGCTGAAATTAAGGTGTTGGTCAAGGTTACAATCTCATCTGAGGCTCAGGTACTTTTCCAAGGTCATCGAGGTTGTAGGCAGAATTCAATTCTTTCTCTTGCAGGACTTTAGGTCCCTATTTTGTTACTGAGTCTCAACTTGGAGTCACTTTCAGCTACTAGCTGCTGCTCTCAAGAGCTAGCCATGTGGCCTCTCCCAACATAGCACCTTAATTCTTCAAATCAGCAGGAGAAGCTCCAGGCAGCTTCAAGAAAATCATATATAACACAACGTAATCACAGGAGGAACTATCGTATTACCTTTGCCTTATAACGCAGTCTAATCAGCAAAGTGGCACTGCCCTCTTATTCACAAGCCCCACCCACACTCAAGGAGAGGGGCTTATAAGGGGCACATAAACTGGGGGCCAGAATTTTTAGGATGATTTTGGAATTCTGTCTGCCACCCTGATGAAGCAGGTCCTGGTAAAGCATATTCCCAAAGAGTAACACAACTATCTCCCTGCCATCCCATGTGCTCTTTCTCAATATGACTTTCCTTCATAGAACTGAAGTTTTTTTCTCCTGCTTTGAATCTGGTGAGAACTGAGGGCCCCAACAACAGCTCTGGCTGAGCTCCCACCTAGAAGCCAGAACCAAATGCCAACATGTGAAAACAGTTATTTTGGACCTTCCAGTTATACTGATGCCGTGGCCAACATGATATGAAGCAAAAGAATGGAGGGCCAACCTACAGAATTATTGTTATTTTTTAAAAAGAAATAGTGGATAGTTTAAGGCAATTGTTGATGTTATTTTGAGTTCTTAGATACCTGGCTGGTGTAACCAAAACATAGGCAAAAGTCAGTAGGAAGACATTGTATATATAAAGGGAATACAGTCTTTAATAGTGTAAGAAAGTAAGAATAAATATGTATGAATAACTAGGGTGCCCATATGGTTTTAGTGTGCAAAGTGGGACACTTTTGAGAGAAGAAAGAAGCAGAATGGATATTCTGTGAAGACGACCAGCAGTAAGACAGCACATGTTAAATAAAGGGAAAAGGCACAATCAGGGAGACTAGCTGCATTATCTTATGGGAAAAAGGAAGTTATCAAGTACACTAGAGCAAGCTACAGTTTATACATACTGAAAAAGATGTATACTACTAGAGAGCATAAGATTATTTCACAGGGATTTGAAGGTTATCCAAATGCTGGTTAAAAAATTTACCAGAATATTCCAATACTCCAGCTATCATTAAAACACTGGCTGTTAGTGAATCTGGAAGATCTTTTGAGGCTGCCTAAGAAGGGTTATAACTAGAAACACAGAAAAAAACTATTCCTTTCTCCTGTACAGCAGAGTAACTCAGAATGGACGTCAGGGGACCACTTACAGCAAAGCTTCAGCATGTTCCCTTTTCACTAATGGATAAGCACAGAGCTGAGCTTACTTTATGATTTTACTAACACTTTTTTTTTTTAATGTACGGCTATTTTTAACTTGTGTAAAATAAGATTATAAATGAGAGTTAAAAGTAATGTCCTTGGTTTGACCACAGTGAAAGTAAATGATATGTATAAATTGGTATGTGTACTAAAGATTTCAGAGTTTATAGGTAGAAATGGAGATTAAGTCTTTTTTAGAAATTTTAAAGTAGTTGATAAAATTTATTAGGGATGTTCTTGAATAATGCTTTACACTATTCTAAATCTTTTCCCTCTCAACTAGGCTTCATAAACTTCATTATTTTTAGAGTTTCAGGCTATTTAATTGTTAGAAAAATTATTGATCCAGTGTCAGTTGTTCAGCTTGATTATATTGGTCTGGTCAAAGGGTTTAAGTGAAAGGTTACAGAGAGTTGAAGTCTAAAGAATGAGGTTCCAGAATCAGATCTTTTACTATAGTGTTACCTTTATAGGCATTTAGAATACAGACATGCAAAGTCCTATTGCAAGTAAGCTTAATGTCCAAACTGACAAAAAAACTGAAGCTTGGCAACAAAGTTCATTGACTTTCTTGATTCCCATAAATTTCAAAACCAGTGCATTTCAGTAATGTCTGCTAAGGCTACTATGAATCTTGATGCCAATGGGGAAATTCGACTTTGAAATCTTAAATTTCATGGCCAACACTCTATCACTTCTTGTCCTTGCAGGATGATCAATCCCATATACTCTCAACACTTGCACTTTGACCTCATAAAAATGTCCAGTCCCTTGATGCTGTCTTTTCACTTGTTATATAACCTAAGCCTTATTTATTTATTTTTCCTACTGAACTGAGTTTCTTTGATACACTGTCTTAGATTTCTTTGTCTCCACATTCACTTGCCTTTGCCAAATCTTCAACCAAACCCACTTTGCATCAGCTCTACCATCTTCACTGGAATGCTTTACTTCTTCAATAGGCTTGCTCATAAAAAAACAGTAAAACATGGCACTTCTGCCAAGTAAACTCTGCTCTCAAAGCTCTTCCAAACTGGACCATAAATATCACTAAACACATTTTTCACATATTAAATCCTTTTAGGAATTTTTCAATGGCTACTCCAAAATTTTACTTTTCTCTTTAACCCCCCCGATTCATCATAGGCACTGGCTCAGGAATAAACTTTTTCAGTTTTACACACACATACTCACACACACATTCTTTTAAGCATTTCTTGATGTTGAGGCAAAAATCATGACGATCCCCCCTTATTTGGAATGTCTCTTTCTGATTCCAAGAGTGAAACCTAAAAGCACTGAGTTTTATTAGAACTAGTGATAGACATCTGGTCTAAACTGGGTGAACCCAAGTCTGTCTTCTGCGAATTTGCAATTGGGATAGCAATTCAATCTATGTAGGTGTTTAAAATCATAACAAGTACATCCAGAAACTATATTCTTTTATGTGGGTTAAGGAATAGAAAAAACTGATTTGCAATCCAGCATGTATAGAAAAGATAGAAATTAAAAAGTAACTTTGTGCTCAGTAACTTTTCATTTTTTGCTCCTGTGCTTGATGAGCCTATGTTGTACTTCTGTCAATGTACTCCTAGCTTGTTTTCTTAGAAATATTCCTCTTTATCTAAGTTAGCTAAAAATTAGTTTCTATCATGTGTAAACAAAAGTTCTTTCTATTTTTGATTTGCATATTTATTTTTTATTTCTTCAGCTTTGTTGAGGTGTAATTGACAAATAAAATTAGAGACAAAGTATACAAAACAATGATTTGATATATGTATACGTTGTAAGAGGATTTCTGCCATTGAGTAAATAAATGTTCTTAAATAAGACACGTGACTTATTCGCAAATTTGAACATGTGCCATTTAGGGGACATTGACAACTTCTGTTATAGATGTTTAGGTCATTTTCACATTTTCTTTTTTTTTTTTTTTAATTTTATTATTTATTAATTATTTTTGGGGGGTACACCAAGTTCAATCATCTGATTTTATACACATATCCCCGTATACCCTCCCTTCCTTAACTTGCCCCCCTCGAGTCCCCCCCACCCTCCCCGCCCCAGTCTTCTAAGGCATCTTCCATCCTAGAGTTGGACTCCCTTTGTTATACAACAACTTCCCACTGACTATCTATTTTACAGTTGGTAGTATATATATGTCTGTGCTACTCTCTCGCTTCATCTCAGCTTCCCCTTCACCCCCTGCCCCCTCCCAAACCTCGAGTTCTCCAGTCCATTCTCTGTATCTGCATCCTTGTTCTTGTCACTGAGTTCATCAGTACCATTTTTAGATTCCGTATATGTGAGTTAGCATACAATAATTGTCTTTGCCTTTCTGACTTCCTTCACTCTGTATGACAGATTGTAGTTCTATCCACCTCATTACATACAGTTCCATCTCATCCCTTTTTATAGCTCAGTAATATTCCATTGTATATATATGCCACACTTCTTTATCCATTCGTTTGTTGATGGGCATTTAGGTTGCTTTCATGTCCTGGCTATTGTAAATAGTGCTGCAATAAACATTATGGTACAAGTTTCTTTTGGGATTATGATTTTCTTTGGGTATATGCCCAGGAGTGGGATTACTGGATCATATGGTAGTTCTATTTGTAGTTTTTGAAGGAACCTCCAAACTGTTTTCCATAGTGGCTGTACCAACTTACAATCCCACCAACAGTGCAGGAGAGTTCCCTTTTCTCCACACCCTCTCCAACATTTGTTGTTTCCAGATTTTGTGATGATGGCCATTCTGATCGGTGTGAGGTGATACCTCATTGTGGCTTTGACTTGCATTTCTCTGATGATGAGTGATGTTGAGCATCTTTTCATGTGTTTGTTGGCCATCTATATGTCTTCTTTGGAGAAATGTCTATGTAGGTCTTCTGCCCATTTGTGGATTGGGTTATTTGCTTTTTTGGTATTAAGATGCATGAGCTGCTTGTATATTTTGGAGGTTAATCCTTTGTCTGTTGTTTCATAGGCAATTATTTTTTCCCATTCTGAGGGTCGCTTTTTAGTCTTGTTTATGGTTTCTTTTGCTGTGCAAAAGCTTTTAAGTTTCATGAGGTCCCATTTGTTTATTCTCGATTTTATTTCCATGATTCTAGGAGGTGGGTCCAAAAGGATCTTGCTTTGATGGATGTCATAGAGTGTTCTGCCTATGGTTTTCCTCTAGGAGTTTTATAGTGTCTGGCCTTACATGTAGGTCTTTAATCCATTTGGAGATTATTTTTGTGTATGCTGTTAGGAAGTGTTCTAATTTCATTCTTTTACATGTAGCTGTCCAATTTTCCCAGCACCACTTATTGAAGAGGCTGTCTTTTTTCCATTGTATATTCTTGCCTCCTTTGTCAAAGATAAGCTGCCCATATGTGCTTGGGCTTATCTCTGAGTTCTCTATTCTATTCCATTGATCTTCCTTTCTGTTTTTGTGCCAGTACCATACTGTCTTGATCACTATGGCCTTGTAGTATAGTTTGAAGTCAGGAAGCCTGATTCCATCAACTCCATTTTTCCTTCTCAAGATTGCTTTGGCTATTTGGGGTCTTTTGCATTTCCATACAAATCGTAAGATTTCTTGCTCTAGTTCTGTGAAAAATGCCATTGGTAATTTGATTGGGATTGCATTGAATCTGTAAATTGCTTTGGGTAGTACAGTCATTTTCACAATGTTGATTCTTCCAATCCAGGAACATGGTATGTACCTCCATCTGTTTGTGTCATCTTTGATTTCTTTCATCAATGTCTTAAAGTTTTCTGCATACAGATCTTTTGCGTCCTTAGGCAGGTTTATTCCTAGGTATTTTCTTCTTTTGGTTGCAATGGTGAATGGGAGAGTTTCCTTAATTTCTCTTTCTGCTCTTCTGTTGTTAGTGTATAGGAATGCAAGAGATTTCTGTGCATTAATTTTGTATCCTGCTACTTTACTAAACTCATCAATTAGTGCTAGCAGTTTTCTGGTAGAGTCTTTAGGGTTTTCTATATATAATATCATGTCATCTGCAAAGAGTGACAATTTTACTTCTTCTTTTCCAATTTGGATTCCTTTTATTTCTTTTTCTTCTCTGATTGCTGTGGCTAAAACTTCCAAAACTATGTTGAATAATAGTGGTGAGAGTGGGCAGCCTTGTCTTGTTCCTGTTCTTAGAGGGAATTCTTCCAGTTTTTCCCCATTGAGAACGATGTTGGCTTTTGGTTTTTCATATATGGCTTTTATTATGTTGAGGTAATTTCCTTCTATGCCCATTTTCTGGAGAGCTTTTATCATAAATGGATGTTGAACTTTGTCAAAAGCTTTTTCTGCATCTATTGAGATGATCATATGGTATTTATCCTTCAGTTTGTTGATATGATGTATCACATTGATTGATTTGTGTATATTGAAGAATCCTTGTATCCCAGGGATAAACCCCACTTGATCATGGTGTATGATTTTTTGAATGTGCTGTTGGATTCTGTTAGCTAGTATTTTGTTGAGGATTTTTGCATCTATATTCATTAGTGATATTGGTCTGTAGTTTTCTTTTTTTGTGACATCTTTGCCTGGTTTTGGTATCAGGGTGATGGTAACCTCGTAGAATGAGTTTAGGAGTGTTCCTCCTTCTGCAATATTTTGGAAGAGTTTGAGAAGGATAGGTGTTAGCTCTTCTCGAAATGTTTGATAGAATTCACCCGTGAACCCATCTGGTCCTGGGCTTTTGTGTGTTGGGAGATTTTTAATCACTGCCTCAATTTCCATACTTGTGATTGGTCTGTTCATGGTTTCTATTTCTTCCTGGTTCAGTCTTGGAAGACTGTATTTTTCTAAGAATGTATCCATTTCTTCCAGGTTATCCAATTGATTGGCATATAGTTGCTTGTAGTAGTCTCTCATGATCTTTTGTATTTCTGAGGTGTCCGTTGTGACTTCTCCTTTTTCATTTCTAATTCTGCTGATTTGCATCTTCTCCCTTTTTTTCTTGATGAGTCTGGCTAATGGTTTATCAATTTTGTTAATCTTCTCAAAGAACCAGCTTTTAGTTTTATTAACTTTTGCTATGGTTTCCTTCCTTTCTTTTTCACTTATTTCTGCTCTAATCTTTATGATTTCTTTCCTTCTGCTCACTTTGGGGTTTCTTTGTTCTTCTTTCTCTAGTTGTTTTAGGTGTAAGGTTAGGTTGTTTATTCGATAATTTTCTTGTTTCTTAAGGTAGAACTGTATTGCTATAAACTTCCCTCTTAGAACTGCTTTTGCTGCATCCCATAGGTTTTGGGTTGTTGTATTTTTGTTGTCATTTGTTTCTAGATATTTTTTGATTTCCTCTTTGATTTCTTTAGTGATTTCTTGGTTGTTTAAGAGTGAATTGTTTAGCCTCCATGTGTTTGTATTTTCTGCAGTTTTTTTCCTGTAATTGATATCTAGTCTCATGGTGTTGTGGTCTGAGAAGATGCTTGATATGATTTCAATTTTCTTGAATTTGCTGAGGTTTGATTTGTGACCCAAGATGTGATCTATCCTGGAAAATGTTCCATGTGCACTTGAGAAGAAAGTGTAGTCTGTCGTTTTTGGATGGAATGTCCTATAAATATCAATGAAGTCGAGATGGTCTAATGTGTCATTTAAAGCTTGTGTGTCTTTATTTATTTTCTGCTTGCATGATCTGTCCATTGATGTAAGGGAGGTGTTCAAGTCACTCACTATTATTGTGTTACTGTCGATGTCTCCTTTTATAGCTGTTAGCATTTGCCTTATGTATTGAGGTGCTCCTATATTGGGGGCATAGATATTTACCATTGTGATATGTTCTTCTTGAATGGATGCCTTGATCATTATGTAGTGTCCTTCCTTGTCTCTTGTAATAGTCTTTACTTTCAAGTCTAATTTGTCTGATATGAGTATTGCTACTCCTGCTTTTTTTTGACTTCCATGTGCATGGAATATCTTTTTCCATCCCTTTACTTTCAGTCTATAGGTATCCCTTGGTCTGAAGTGTGTTTCTTGTAGGCAGCACATAGAAGGGTCTTGTTTTTGTATCCATTCAGCCAGTCTGTGTCTTTTGGTTGGAGCATTGAATCCATTTACATTTAAGGTGATTATTGACATGTGTGTTCCGATTACCATTTTCTTAACTGTTCTGGGTTTGTATTTGTAGATGTTTTCCTTTTCTTGTGTGTCCTACTTAGAGAAGTTCCTTTAGCACTTGTTGTAAGGCTGGTTTGGTGGTGCTGAATTCTCTTCACTTTTGCTTGTCTGGAAAGCTTTTGATTTCTCCCTCAAATCTGAATGAGAGTCTTGCTGGGTAGAGTATTCTTGGCTGTAGGTTTCTCTCTTTCAGGACTTTCAGGATATCCTGCCATTCCCTTCTGGCCTGCAGAGTTTCTGTAGAAAGGTCAGCTGTTATCCTTATGGGTTTTCCTTTATATGTTATTTGCTGCTTTTCTCTTGCTGCTTTTAATATTTTTTCTTTGTGTTTAATTGTCGTTAGTTTGATTAGTATGTGTCTTGGTGTATTTCTCCTTGGGTTTATTCTGTATGGGACTCTCTGTGCTTCTTGGACTTGGTGAGTTATTTCCTTTCCCATGTTGGGGAAGTTTTCCACTAGAACCTCTTCAAATATTTTCTCAGACCCTTTCTTGTTTTCTCCTTCTTCTGGGATGCCTATAATTCGAATGTTGGTACACTTAATATTATCACTGAGGTCTCTGAGACTGTCTTCTATTCTTTTTTCTTTTTCCTGCTCTGTGGCATTTATTTCCCCCATTCTATCTTCCAACTCACTTATTCATTCTTCTGCCTCAGCCATTCTGCTGGTTATAGCATCTAGAGTATTTTTAATTTCAGTTATTTTGTTATCCATTGCTGTTTGTTTTTCTGCGTTCTTATGAACTGTTTCTTGTCCTTTATTTTGTTATCGAGATTTTGTATCATTTTTACTATCATTACTCTAAATTCTTTTTCAGGCACTTTTCCTATTTCCTCCTCATTTATTTGGTCTTGTGGGTTTTTTTCCTGCTCCTTTGCCTGCATGGTGTTTCTTTGTTTCCTCATGGTTGTCCAAACTTTTGGGGTTGCTTGTCCTGATGATAGAGGTGTTTATAGAAGACTGTCCAAGCCTCAGACTAATGTCCAAGTATTGGATTAAACGAATATTCAGTCTAGGAAACACATACATGTATAAGACACACAATTACTGAATCCATTAGGACATAAGGCTCTAGAAAGACCTGACAGAACCCCAGTGTGCTATCAGATATTCAAAGAGAAACCCAACAGAAATTGGCAACTGAAAGAGAACAAATCAGAGAGAAAAGCAAAAGTAAACAAACAAACAAATAACACCTTACACATATAAACATTAATCCAGGGAGATTTTGTAAGCTAGGATCAAATATAGAAAAGAGCCAGAGTACCACCAGAGAGAGTGGAGATTCTCAGAATGATATTAGACAAGTGTACTAAGAACTAGGATAAAGACAAAAACCTTATATTAAATACCAAGGAGGTGCGTCATCTGGAGAATAGAGCAAGGCATCTGAGCAGATCGATAGTGTTGCTTGTAAGTATGTTAAGATAAAATAAACTTAAAAAGGCTGGAAGAAAGGGGAACAGAAAAGTGTAGTGTGGTTGGAAATATGCAAATAAAAAGAAAGGAATAGAAATGTATAAAATAAAGGGATGAAAGGAAAGTATGAGAGGTATTTTGTCCATACTACCAAAAACTTAGCTAGATATAGAAGTATATAAAGAGGCAAAAAAAAAGAATAAAAAATATCATTAAAAAATTATGTTATAAAACTTGTAGATCCCTTAGGGCTAAGATCGTATTTAATAAAAAAAAAAAAAAAAAGGAAAAAAAAAAATCCAGGACTGATCCCAGAATGGACCAGTTCAATAGGAATTGATACTAATATTTCTGTTTCCTTAGAGTCTCAGCTGTAAGTGTCCTTCTCCTCGCCTAAGGTTTTTTTGCATTATTCTGTGACCAGCAGAGTTTCCTTTATTTTTCGTCTGTAAGTGTGGGTGTGTGGGGAGGGAGAGGGTACAATAGTGGCTCCTTCTCCTGGGAGTGAGTGAGCAGTGGCGCACTGTTGTTTCAGTCGGGCTTGGCGGTGCCTGTTGCAGAGGGACGCTGGTGGCTGAGGTTTTTTTTTTTTTTTTTTCTTGGCAGCCTCCCTGCTGCCGGCGTTCCACAGGGTTTTAATCCAGCCCTGCCTGAGTGCCTGAGGGTCCTTGTTATCCCTGAGCGCCTTAGGTGGCCCACGGGCGTCTCTCCACTGCCTGTTGCAGAGGCGCGGAAAGAGAGAGAGAAGCTATGCGCGCGGCTCCTCCCCGCCGCCTGTGAGCCTACAGCCTCCAGCCGCCATCATGGCCGGGCAGCTCTCAGGGACGGGCACTCCTCGCCATGGACCTCTTCCCTCCTGTCCTCTCGGTCCATCACCTTACTGGCAACAATGTTTCTCACCCTGAACCAGCTCTCTGGTTCCCATGCTCCTGCTCCCGGACCCTCTGTTTAGCTGTGGATCGTCTCGGTCCGGGAACGCTAAGCTGCGCTGCGGACCCTCTGTATGTTTCTCACTCCCTCCCGTCTGCCACAGCTCTGCCGCTTCACCCTCTTTGAGCCCTCGTAGATGCTTCCCTACCGGCTATGTCGGGCTCCTTGCGGTCCTTTCTGGTGTCCAAGGCCGTCTGCTGGTGTTCAGCTGGTTCTCTGTGGGAATTGTTGCGTCCTTCGGTGCATTCCCAGTGCATCTGTGGAGAGGGATGCATTCCACGCCCCTCTACCTCGCCGCCATCTTTTTCCCCCCATTTTCACATTTTCATTTTTACTAGTAATGCTCCTTCCATGTCCATTATTTAGGTGGACAGGTGGGTCAATTACTGTGAATATTTTAATTTTTATGAAATTGTCCTCCAAAATTTGACTTTAGCATATACTTTCACCAAGACCATTAGAAAGTATTTTTCTGCATAACCTACCAGCAAGGAAAAAAGTTCATTTTTAATTATTTGCCAATATCATGGGATAAAATGGTATCTCCTTGTCATTGTGTTTATTTATATGACTATATATTAGTTACATTATATATTCATCATATAAGTGAATATAATGACAAAGACATGTCATTTTATCTTTTTCTTTAGTTGGTATTTAGGAACACTATAAATTTAAGTGATTACATTTGTATTATACAGTTTTTTATTTTATAGTTTCTTACAACTAAATACTATTTATGGTATCACTAAAATTTTTTCTATTTTAATTTTTATGTAAGATTCTGTGGATTTGATATTTTGCTTTTATGCTTAGGAGACATTTTCCTTTTTAAGATAATATGGGAATTTTTAGTTTTTCTAATAGTTACCTAGAGGCACTCCCATTTAGATAAATGTGTAATATATTTGTGGTATTTTAAATAAAATGGTGTGATTAAAAGATCAATTTTAACAATATATTTCCAAATCATCCCAGTGTCATTTTTTAAATTGGATTGCCTTTTCATCGCTGATTTGAAATGCCATTGCTATCATGGATTAAATAGTTGTATATACTGGAACTTGTTTCTTATCTTATTTTGTTCCCTTCTGATCCTGAGCCAGTACTTCGTCTTAATTATTATAGAATCGTTGTGTGCCTTGGTATCTCGTAGTACTAAATTTATTTTTTTCTTATTTTTTCAAAATTCTCTTGATCTGTATTGAGCATTTCACCTTTAAAAAAAACCCTTGTAGTGTTTTAATTAGGACTGAATTATATTTATATATTTTTGAGATTTATGCTCTTCAGCATACATACATACTGAATATTTACATCATTTTGTTTTTATTATTAGAGGAAACCATTTTTATTCCTAATAGTATTTACATTTTCACTTAAAGTTTACTTTGTGGGATTTTATTATAGGTATACTAGCTCTTTGTCTCTCTCTATATATATCCTGTTATTACCTAACTCTACCTACACCTTTTTTGTGACAGGGTATCTGGAGATTTTGCTTTGTTATCCATCTCAGAATTGTCTTCTTTCAATTGGCAAGTTTTTTCTCCATTTATATTCACTGTTGATACACTTAATTTTGTTTCATCCATGATATTTTGTATGAATGTGTTTCCAAAGTGCGTTCATGCTTTAATGTTTTTTGCCAAGAAGTCCAGGTATATTACTGATTCTAATATATTAGGAGGGGTAGCTTTTCTTTAAGGCATTTCCCTCAGCTTGGGTATCATCAATTCTAAACTGATGTTTAGAAGATAAAATGAATTCTCAAGGAATCCTTCCCCCACCCTTCAACCTCCTGGAATTAGCCAGAAACACATAAATACTTAGGTGCTTAAAGACAGACACTGCCTTTTCTACCTGTCTACTGAAATTGTAATCTTTTCGGGGTGTAGCTTTATGTCCAAGGTCTTATTTCCAACTCCCATATCATTGTATACAAAGGCTGTACTCCTTGTCTCCCTGTGGGAATTACATCTTTTCAATCCCCAAATTGCTGAGACAAGCACCCTCTCACACCCCAAGCAGCTATGAGTTGTCATTGTCTTGACACATGAAGATTTCTCTTTCTTTTCTGTAAATTCAGCTGTGTTTTATGTTATTTTAGCATGAGGGATTCAGAGTATCATGAACTGTCATTTCTAGGATTCGAAGCTTCGTTTTCACTTTTTAAAACTTTTTAAAGTCAATATATATATAATACATGACAAGAAGTATCTCCTGAATGAAACCATCTGAGCTTGTTTTTTTCTATCTGCAATCTAGATATCTCATTGCTTCCATTTAATTATGAGCTCCTTGATTCTGTGGTACAATATTATTTATAAGATGATCAAAAACTAGACTTGCTAGTAGAGAGACATTTGATGTGACTTTATTTCTTTGAGTTTTGATTAGAGCACACTTTTAGTCACAACAAAAGAGTCTAGAGGTACAAAATGCTGCATCATAGATATTTTATGCTATTGATGGACAAGTCATGTTTTATGAACTAGATATTTGCCCAGATACTTTTGAAAATCTGTTGATAGCCACTGTTAAAAAGTCCCCAAAGATTTTTCTTCAACAATATTTCTAGCCAGTTAGCGGGAATTTTTCACTCTTTACATTATCAAATTTAAAAGCAAAAGAATAGAAACTTTAATCCACTTCTTAATCCATCAAAACTGCCCCAGGAGGAAAAAAAGCCTTTTAAAGTAGGCTATAATAATTTTCACTCAATCCTGCAATAGGAATAGAACGCAAATTAGACATAAAAAAAATCCCTTTCAACTTTTGAGCACAATTTTAAAGTGAAAGTTTTATTCTGAATTTGCAATTTGCCAAGGTCTGTGGCTGAGTTTCAGATACCCACTTCCCTTCTTGGCAGTATATAATTTGGAAATCAGAAGTCTGCACATTCGAGATATTTCCAGGCTCAGAGTGTCAAAAAGACAAGATGGCATATGGTGAAGTAAAAGGGATTTCTCACATTCAGGAACACATTTCAACTTCCAAAACATAAAAATAAATAAGTGCTTTTTCAAATTCATAAAAGAAATAATGAGAATTTTGCCCAAATATTATAGACATATCAAAGTGAAGCACAAGATGTTTGAGTCTGTCACTTTCTGCAAGCATTCCACTAAATGGATAAGTTCAAATTTCAGGATTGTTATATTAAATTTGGCATACAAATGCTTCCTTCTTTGGCAAAGTTGACAGTATTCCCCCTCAAAGAAAAATTATAGTCTAATTAAAGTATACAATTTGATGTTTTTATACCAACGTTTTCCTGGGGAGTTTCTTCAATACTCCAACTTGCTAGTTTTAAGTTCAATGGATCAGAATGTGAAGGGAATTGACTTGGTGGAGACAAGATAATTTATTCTGTTTATTTACCTTGCTCAGTGTTTTATCCTGACCAATTGTGATAAAGACAGAAGTTGGTATATTCTAGAGTCTTACTACTCTAGTTATTTTATTTGCTGGTTTTATGAGCATGTTGATAAATGCTATCACTTCAAGTGTTGCAGAACAAATAATTACAAATTAAATCAATCAACTTTGTTGTCTCTTTCTGATCAACTATTTATTGCAGAAGAAATAAGAGTATGCTTATGTTTCCACTATTGAAGTTATTATTATGTATTATCAATTATTTCAGTGGTGTACTTAAATAGCATTTTCTTCTTAATTGCAGAATAACTTATTTGACAACAATGCTGGACTGATTTGGGGGGATTATGCAGAGAAATCCTGCAACTTTAACAAGAAAGTTTTATGAAGTTGCCCATATAAGTCGTTCATTATTTAGATTTATACACGGGATGTCTTTGTGTGACAGCTTCTTTAGAACATGAGTGCAAGTCTAAACACATTTGGAAAATGACATAAAGTTATCAAAGAAAGTAGCATATTGTAAAAACTCATTTCATAAAGCAGTTTTCCAAACTGTCAGATTATAGAAAGCATTTGTACGTGGGTAGAATAGGATTTGTTCCACATTTATTTTAATGTAATAAGAAATAAACTGTAAACTTTTAAAATGTCTCACTTTCCTAAGCTATACAACATGGAATTTGAGTCCCAAAGTGGCTCCTAATCTTAAGGCACTAATACCCTAGATTCTGAAATGTTCATACGCTTTATTAAAGACAAGAATCTATTTATCACTACTTCCAAATTTGTGTATGAGGGGGAAAATGGTAAAATAAGTGTGTAGGTATGGGTAACAAAGCTTTAGTCACTTAATCTATGTTGGCTTCACTTTTTTATTCACAAGAATCATTTATTATTGCTATCGTAAGCAAAATTTTAACACCCTGAGCTCTGAAAGAGAAATGTGGTATCAAAGTAAGATGCTTGCTGACAAGTTATAAATTCCTTTAGAATTAATATGGCATGTATGTTAGATACTGTTTTGTAAGAATCACCCCAAATCATTATTTCCCTCAGTTTTAATTGGGCAAAATATGTCTACCTTATATTTGAGATCATAATTGGCCCATCAACAAGAAACAGAGGAAATCAAATCTTCACTAGTTGTGTAACACTGAGTTACCAGATATCCAGCACTACTTTCCAAGCTTACTGTGTCCCTTCTACGATGATTTTTATTCCTAACTTTATATTTAAGTTTTCACAAGTAACAGACCAGAAAAATAATATGCTTCACTTTTATATTCCTGTTGTATGTTATTAATAGACTCTTCCTCATAAGAGCCCACTCTTCCCTGATGATATCTGGCAAAACAGACTGAGGTGTTTGAAAAGTCATCCACCTCCGTGAATACTTATCTAGTCTCCATTTCAAAATAATTTGCCATTGTTTAAAATTCAAGAGTTTATACCATGAAAATATCTAGAGTTATCCCACTGAGTGAGGTACACTTATAGTCCTTATTACGGCCCAGACTATTCAAGATTTTTTTTTAACTGTAGTTGTTTAGTTTTGTCCACATTCAATGCAATGTCAGTTACTGAGGATAGGGATTTTGTCATTTATGTTCTCACCTGTTTCATCACATCTAGGACACTTGACATATCATCTGTGTTCTCTAAATATTAATTGAGTTAATAAAGAATAAAGTTTTTATGCATATTAGCAACTAGCTATCTGAAAGTTAGATTCAGTTAACTCTATCACTGTTTGAAGGTGCCCTTTCAATTATGCCTTAACCAACATTTGGTAATGTACCTTTCCACCCCCAAACAAATACACGTTCTATATCTATCCATCTAATCTCTACAAGGCTAATAGGAATAAAGTTATGGAATGATATAAGATTAGGCCACTTTCATTATGTACTTTGGATTTCATTACAGTACTTTGGATGAGTTGGGCCTTGAGTAGCTAAGGAGTTGCTGAGGTCTGAAAGAGGAGAAACACAGAGAGGGTGCAAAGATAAACACAGAAGAGAAAGGTAGAGGACAATAGTGAACAACAATAAAAACTAGGTTTGGGGAAGCTATTTTAGCCAAGAATGGGGAGGGACATTGGAATATCACATTTGCGCCAAATCACTGATGACATTTTGTACCTTTTCTGCAGTGTGCTCTGAGAACTAGCACAACAGAAGGAAACTTCATTTTCACAATATGTGTCTGGGAGTAGAGAAAGCAGAAAACCACAAATAATACACCGTGATTAAGTCTGGGTGGTGAGATAATGGATTATGGTTTAAAATGAATTATCTCATTCAAATCTCACCAGAACTCTTTGAATTAGCTTCTGTTATTAGTATGTAAGTATCTTGTCCTAGGTCCCAGAGCTAGAGACTAAAGTTTTAAGTTCTAAGCTATTCTAAATTTATGAAACATTTATTCCCTTTATTTTCAAACTAAAATATTTTCTCTTCTCTTTCCTCCTCTATGTCTCTTTTGTCTATGTCTGTCTGTCTGTCTGTCCATCCATCCATATATACATCCTAAGTGAGTAATTCATGAACTCATGAAGAAAGAGTGCAAAAACTCAAGAGTTATGATTACTCTAAATTTGAGCACTTGAAGGAATTCCCTGTTGGTCCAGTGGTTAGGACATTGTGCTTTCACTCCCATGGGCCCAAGTTCAATCCCTGGGCAGGGAACTAAGATCCTGCAAGCTGTGTGGCATGGCCAAAAAAAATAAATTAATTAATAAATAAAATAAACAAATCTGAGCTTCACTGAGCTTCATTTAAATAAAATGTTATTTGTTTATAGTGGTTACTGTGATTGATACCCACTGTTCATTTGCCCTTAGATGATTAGCCTAAGTCAATTATGGTCACCTAAATCCATCATCTTTACCAGTGATTGATTCCCAGTTTGATAGAATTTAAACTACTTGGGCCAAGTAAAAAAGACCAAGGAAAACAATTTCTCCAGGATTTTGTTAAAAATAAACAAGTAGTTCTTACTCCTACTCTAGAAAAACAAAGAGACATCCTTCCCTCTTTACTGCTAAAAACTAACATTGGGTAAAGTCAACAGTTGTCTGGCAAAGGAAATATACAAGAGACTGAGATACAAATATAGATGTAGAGATAGAGACAAGAGAGACAGAGAGAGAGAGCGAGCTTAGAAGTGGCATTAAAAGTCGCTCAAGAGAGGCTTAAACATAGTAAATGACGATTAGGATGATCCATTGGGTTAGGGGACAGCCTCCACCCTGACACAGAATGCTCAGTGAGATGGTCATGGGTCCCTTTGGAAACAACATTTAACTGAGAATAAATTCATTAAAAACTTTAGGCTTTAAGATTGAGGTTTTTTTTTTAACTCTTTATTGGAATATATTTGATTTACACTCTTGTACCCGTCTCTGAGGTACACCAAAGTGAATCAGCTGCATCTACACACATATCCCCATATCCCCTCCCTCCCACGACCCCCCCCACCCCCGTTCTGGCCCTCCAAGGCATCTCCCATGAAGTTGATCTCCTTTTGTTATACAGCAACTTCCCACTAGGTACCTATTTTACAGCTGGTAGTGTAAATATGTCTATGCTACTCTCGCACCTCATCCCAACTTCCCCTTTGCCCCTCACCCCACCCCATGTCCTCAAGTCCATTCTCTGCTTCTGTATCTCCACTCTTGCCTGTCACTGGTTTCATCAGTACCATTTCCTCAGATTCCATATATATGTGTTAGCATACAGTATTTGCTTTTCTCTTTCTGGCTTACTTCACTCTGTATGACAGGCTCTATGTCTATCCACCTCATGACATATAGTTCAATTTCATTCCTTTTTATGGCTGAGTAATATTCCATTGTATATATGTGCCACATCTTCTTTATCCATTCATCTGTTGATGGGTATCTAGGTTGTTTCCATGTCCTGGCTATTGTAAATAGTGCTGCAATGAACATTATGCTACTTGTTTCTTTTTGGATCATGGTTTTCTTTGGGTGTAGTGGGATTCCTGGGTCATATGGTAGTTCTATTTTTAGTTTTTTAAGGAACCTCCAAACTGTTTTCCATAGTGGCTGTACCAGCTTACAATCCCACCAACAGTGCAGGAGAGTTCCCTTTTTTCCACACTCTCTCCAACATTTATTGTCTCTAGATTTTTTGATAATGGCCATTCTGACTGGTGTGAGGTGATACCTCATTGTGGCTTTGACCTGCATTTCTCTAATAATTAGTGATGTTGAGCATCTTTTCATGTGTTTGTTGGCCTTCTGTATGTCTTCTTTGGAGAAATGTCTATTTAGGTGTTCTGCCCATTTGTGGATTGGGTTATTTGCTTTTTTGATATTAAGCTGCATGAGCTGCTTGTATATTTTGGAGATTAATCCTTTGTCTGTTGCTTCGTTGGCAAGTTTTCTCCCATTCTAAGGGTTGTCTTCTTGTCTTGTTTATGGTTTCTTTTGCTGTGCAAAAGCTTTTAAGTTTCATTTGGTCTCATTTGTTTATTCTTGATTTTATTTCCATAACTCTAGGAGGTGGGTCAAAAAGGATCTTGCTTTGATATATGTCATAGAGTGTTCTGCCTATATTTTCCTCTAGGAGTTTTATAGTGTCTGGCCTTACATGTAGGTCTACATTCCACTTTGAGTTTATTTTTGTGTATGGTGTTAGGAAGTGTTCTAATTTCATTCTTTTACATGTAGCTGTCCAATTTTCCCAGCACCACTTATTGAAGAGGCTGTCTTTTTTCCATTGTATATTCTTGCCTCCTTTGTCAAAGATAAGCTGCCCATATGTGCTTGGGCTTATCTCTGAGTTCTCTATTCTGTTCCATTGATCTTCCTTTCTATTTTTGTGCCACTACCATACTGTCTTGATCACTGTGGCCTTATAGTATAGTTTGAAGTCAGGAAACCTAATCCACCAACTCCATCTTCCCTTCTCAAGATTGCTTTGGCTATTCAGGGTCTTTTGCATTTCCATACAAATCATAAGATTTCTTTTTCTAATTCTGTGAAAAATGCTGTTGGTAATTTGATAGGGATTGTGTTGAATCTGTAAATTGCTTTGGGTAAGATAGTCATTAAGATTGAGTTTTAAACTAAAAGTGTTTGAATGACTATTGGGTTAAACTGGGATGTTATTATTGGCAAGTCTCTCACTACTCAATACTTTTGAGACTAATAAAATAATGTTGGTAGCAGTTACTACAATAAAGTAAAATGAAATAAATATCCCATATTATACATAACTGAGTTGTGACTACTCACCACATCTCATAACAAGTATAAATTATTATTCATATTTCTAATGATATATACCCTTGGTTATTTATCAGTTCATTTCCATACATCTACAATTACTATTGGTTGCAGAACAAATTTATATTAAAGGATCACAAACTTAGTGAAACTTTAGGGCAATGATTATTCAGTACTGCATTTACAATGTGTAAATTACTGCTAAATTTAATGGTTGAATACTTTTTCATCAAAGGAAGAAGTATTATAAGTCATTTACCTGGTACCACAATGGGCAAAAAATAGATCTAGGTGGCCTTTTGATTAATTGAATCATAATTTAATCATAGTTTCATTCTTCAACAGAATATCAAGCAAAGAATGTATTGAGCTTGGCGTACAAGGATCAGTGGATCCTGCCTATTGCCTGATCTCACATATTTCCCTCACAAATTCTCTGTTCTAAAAAAGAAAAGTTTCAGAATTTCTTTTCTTTTGGGTTAATTTTCCTGTTTTTTTTATTCTCTTATCATACCTTCTTATAAATGTTGTCCTCCTTCCTAGGCTGATTAGATGCCATTTATCTACATCTCTAATAGCATCCAGTGTCTTCCATTATAATCGATTGTATCACGTTGCATGGTACTACTGAAGTTATCCATCTTTCCCACTAAAATGGAAGCTGCTGGATGACAGAATTCTGTTAAGCTCTTCATCCCTAACACATCCCACAGGGCCTAGCATATAGGACAAACTCAGAAAATATTTGTTGAGTGCCTATGTAAATAAAGCTAGTGAGACACCAGTAAGTGCCCTGTGTGTCAGTAAAGTAAGAGAACTAAAGCCATAATTTTAATTTTGCTTCCATATATTTTGTTATTATTAAATAAGCTTCAAAAATCTTATCTAAACCAACTTCCTAAATAGGATACACACTATGCTTAAGTCATTACAGAGTGCCAATTATATTCTAAAGTTCACATTTAAAATATTTTATAAAAATATGTCAATGCATGAAAATGTTAGAACAGATCTGATTCTCTCATTTCATATTTTTAAAATGGAGAAAAAGACATCATTGTCTAGTTAATCAAAGAGTATGACTGAGAAATATACATGTAAAAGCAAACATCTAAAAAGCAATATGTAGTGACTTCCCTGGTGGCGCAGCGGTTAAGAATCTGCCTGCCAATGCAGGGGACGTGGGTTTGAGCCCTGGTCTGGGAAGACTCCACGTGCTGAGGAGCAACTAAACCCGTGTGCCACAACTGCTGAGCATATGCTTTAGAGTCCCAGAGCCACAACTATTGAGTCCACATGCCACAAATACTGAAGCCCACGTACCTAGAGCCTGTGCTCTGCAACAAGAGAAGCCACTGCAATGAGAAGCCCGTGCACCACAACAAAGAGTAGCCCCCTGCTCACCACAACTAGAGAAAGCCCATGCACAGCAATGAAGACCCAACATAGCCAATAAATAAATAAATAAATTTATTAAAAAAAAAAAAGCAATATGTAAGCAGAGCTGCTGTATACATTAAGGAATCAATCACTATTTACTTAAACAAACGAAAAATACTTTGTAGCTACCAGGAGAGAAGGAAGAGTTAAAGAATCAAGCTTATGGACAGTAACCATGTTTTCAGAAAAGCTGAAATACATGCATCATGTCTCTTAGATGTTGCCATTGGATAATTCAACTCAAATTACTTCTGAGTCTGTACTCATGATTAACATTCTTGGGAAAGGAAATCTGACTAGTCTGCCTCTGAAGTTAGGAGAAATGTGGTTCTGTGACTGGCAAACCAAAATCAAGTGGCTTGTTTTGTGTGTTTGGAGGGGAAGAGGAATAATATCCCTGAAGTTCACAGATCAGACCAAAAACAAAAACAGAGTCAGATCAAAATCAGACTATACCCACCATAGTCATTTAAACCCTTATACTTTGTATGTCTTTTTTTAGAATCTTATAGCAAAAGAGGAAAGAAATTGGTATAAATAGACTATAGCGTTAACTGTTGGATTTATGTTTCAAAGGTAGACTATGGAGTGAAGACTTTTACTCATTTTTCAATTGAAATTATCTAATCGCCAGGGAAGATGTCTTTCTCTTATAATAGTCTATCAGAAGAATCAAAACAATAGAAATATTATTGTACATTTCAACAAACAGAATTTGCTATTAGAGAAGTTTAGTTACAAAGTTGTTTGGAAGATTAAAAACAAACAAAAAAGAATAATTGAAATAACAAAATATTAATAATTAAGGTAAGGGGACAATACCCATTCAGTTGGAGAAACAAAGGGGAGGTTAGAATCCAGAAACTTAGTGGAGGGTGGCCTCCCAGACG
Organism: Hippopotamus amphibius kiboko; assembly: GCF_030028045.1. Lineage (NCBI taxonomy): Eukaryota > Metazoa > Chordata > Mammalia > Artiodactyla > Hippopotamidae > Hippopotamus > Hippopotamus amphibius. The sequence goes on along the minus strand of NC_080191.1, from coordinate 81,101,347 downwards.
CAGATGGGAGGCAGGTTCTACCTGGCTGTGAGAAGGTACTGAAGCTGGTTCTGGGAGCAGCCGATGAAGCAGGGAACTGGAAGGAACAAGTGCAGGAGTGAAGGGATGTTATTGTGCTAGGAGGGCCAACAAGCAAAAGGGGAAGGGCAAGTCTTTTCTATTTTCCTACTGTATGTTCTCCCCCGTATGTCTCTCTTGATAAAAGAAAATCGAAGCCCCAGCTTACAAAAAAGAGGGGAAGTGTGAGAGACAAGAGTGTTGAAGCTGAGAGACAGTAGCTTCATAACCAGTACAAATAACATAACATATTGTGAAATTGATATTTTTTCTATGTTAGGCCTTAATTTATCGGCATTTGAATTTGATATTGTTAATTACATGTTACTTTGTGTAATACTGTTAATATACACAGAATGCCAATAATGTTTATGTGAATTTAATTTTTGTTTTTGTTAAAAATTTATCTAGAGCATTCCTAACTTTTTGACTAGGTAATAGTTTTATAATAAATTCATGTTTCTTTGGCTCTAGTAAATAAAGCCAACATTATAGATTTTGTTGCCTTTCTAAAAAATCTTCCATTAAGATGGAGGAGAGTCTCTGTAGGCCTGCCATACCAGATATGGCCCATTAGTCACAGGAAAAAATAGAAGTGAGTGGAATGGATTAGCCCAAATTCATCACAACCACTAAAAAACAACACAGCGCAAATATCCTATTAGTGATGTGCCAAGAGCTTGATCATTGCGAGTGAAGGATGGCATCTTAATGAATATATATAAAGGCCATTCTCAAATTCACATATTTCAAATTAACAGCAATCAGTCAATTACACGCATGATATTGACTTGCTTCACATATCGCCCTTGAGAAAGCTGGAATCATATAAATGAAATTGAGGCAGATATATGATGGATTTGGAGTAGATTCCTAATATAAATCACAGCAAATAATTTATCTTTCTGATACACAGAGCCACATAGCTTTAATCAAAATAACCAACTCTAAAATAGGCACAGATAATGACTAAGCAGATATGGAGGTGAACAAACAGACAACAATAGCAAGAGTGAAAATCCTAAGCTCAAGAAAATAGGAAGGCACTAAACAGGAAATCTTGTCCTTTGACCATCATTATATAATAGATTATCTAAAGTAAGGTGACATTTTCTGAAGTCAATTGTAAAGACTCTAAAAAATACAGGGAGTGACAGTAGCATTGCTGGAATAAATACAGATACAGGAACTCATACAACTCAAATGAAAAAATGCCAAATACCCCAATTAAAAATGAGCAAAGGGCCTAAACAGCTATTTGTTTTCAAAAAAGACATACCAATACCCAACAGGTACACAAAAAGGTGCTCCACATCAGTAATTATCAGGCAAATGCAAATCAGAACCACAGTGAAGTATCAATTCATATCTGTTAGGAAGTCAGTTCTCATAAAGACAAGAGATAAACGCTGGTGAAGATGTTGACAAAAGTGAAATTTTGTGCACAATTGGTAGAAACATAAACCAGTATAGCCATATGGAAAATAGCATGGAGGTTCCTAGAGAAACTAAAAGTAGAACTTCCATATTATCTAGAAATCCCAGTTCTGGTATAAATCCAAGGTGGACTTATAAATCCAAGTGGTATAAAACCACAGCCTCAAATAGATATCTGTACTCACATGATAATTGTAGAACTATTCAGAATAAGCAAGGTATGGAAACAATCTAAGTGTCTGTTGAATAAAGAAAATGTGATATATATATATGTGATATACATATATATGTGATATATATATATATCTCACACACACACACACATACACACAATGGAATATCATTCAGCTTTAAAAATAGAAAGAAATCTAGCCATTCCAGACAACATGGATGAAACTGGAGGATAGTATGCTAAGTGAAATTTACTTACACAAGAATATATGTGAATAAGTGAATATAAATACACATTTTTAATGTGATCATTTCAATAGAAAAGATCAATTTCAAAGTATGTTTTATTTGGTTAAAAAACTATAGTGTTTTAAATACAGTCATGTGCTGATTTTTTAAAATCTTTAAAGTCTTTGATAAAATGTAAAATTAATGCTCTAGAGATCACTATAGTTACTTCATGTCTCTGAGGTGAGACATAATTAAAGATGTCTGTTACTATAAAGCAAAATTTAGCAGTTGTGGTTTAATAGGGAAATAATTTATAAATTCTGTTTTTTAACTCCATTCAGCAAAATAGATATTTAAATTTGTCTAACTTTAAGGAAAATCTTGTAATTATGAGAAGCAAAATAAATGGTTAACATTCAACAGATGAAACATACAATTGAATAATCAAGTTGTGTTTCCTCAGGTGGTATATAATTTTTCATTGTGGACTTTTTTTTACAGCTGGTTTTCTGTGTTTTCTATCAGAGGGAGAGAAGAAGTTACCTTAGGTCTTGGATTCTTTGCTTCTAATGGACCATAGTGATATCTTTGTAATAGTACTATTGAATATTAATTAGTATTTTCACTAAATTAATATTACTTATCTTTTTTGTTGGATTCCTACATTTTGTGAAGGTTATGAATTTGGAAATGGCATCAGCTCATGATGGAGTTCTGTGATTTCTACTCCTCACCCCCACCGCCCCCTGCAAACACGGGCTTTGAATAGACAGCAGCCCATCGGATGCCTCCCGGAGGCAGGAAGATGGAGATTTTCTAACCATAGTTTCATTTATTGGCAGTTTTTCAAGGAGCTGATTTTGCTCAGAAGCTCAGTTACACACAATGGTAACTCCAGTTTGGTCCAAGTCTCTGCCTTTTGTCCCCATGTACACCAAGGACCTCATCCCAACCACTAGATTTGCATTTGACACCCTTCGTTTGTGGTTCCTGACTGATGGCCTCTGCTCTACTTGATGTCGCCTCTGTTTTGTCACTTGGAGATTTCAGGCTTTTTTCTTGTGTTTTTTTTAAACTTTTGTTAAGTGCTTATATTTATGAGTGGTAGGAATTGGCGATATACATTCTTACCAGCTTAGTCCACTATATGAAAAAAGGTGCTGTATATTGAAGGCACATATGAAATGGCAAGTTGCTGTTGTTGATGAAAATGCTTAAAGCTAAAAGAATGTCCTATTTATTTCAAAGGCCCGGAACAACAAGCACTTCGCTTGCTAATATTTTGGGGTACTACTGGCTATTTTGCCACTCTGGAGGAAAGAAAAACAAAACTAAACTAAACTAGTCTATACTAATTTGCTATTTAGAAAACCATTAGTTCTATAGTTCATTTAAAAGCCATTTCATTCAATGCATATATTTTGCATGCCAAAAATCTATCAAGAGTTGTACAGAAATTTGGGGTATGCAAAAATACAGACACATTGATCTCATGAATCACATTAAATCATATCAAGGAAACAGACCCAAGCACACTTGCTATACTTCTAGCCATAAGATGAAAGAAATGGAAGTACAAAGCTAAAACTACCAATCAGATTGGGTAGCGGTAAAAAATTGTTCGGGTATAGGCAAGGTTGGCCAGTTGTTTACATAATGAAATTGCTAAACCTTTTCATGACCCTAAGCTTTTTGTGTTTCCTTAGCCCTCCCTTTTATAGTGATCATAGGAAATGAGGAAAATGAAAGTGTCTAATGTAATTCTCTAGAAATTAACAGGTACGGAAAGTTGGCTGGTTAAGAACACAAACACATAATCAGAATAGCTAACATTTTGCTTAGTGTTGACTATATGACAGGCAGTTCCCTGAAAATCATATTTTTGAATTACTAGTGCATTTTAAATAAGGAATCTATTTTCTATTTTATGCTATAGAACACATGCAGTTGTATTTTTCCTATTTATAAATATAGATATATCTTTCCATCTATTTTCTCATAAATATGATTACCAGATTATCTAACTGAAGAAATTTTCATGGAGTTTTAATAGATAAAAGGACCCTAGAAATACAGTGGCGATACAAGCTAACTTTCTCTTAATACTTGGGATGCTAAAAGCAACTAAGAATTTCAAATACAAAATAGAAAGACTGTCTATTCAATATTGATAGAAATAAAGATACGAAAATTTCTAATCCAAATAAAATCTCAACCTCATTGAACTCAACCTTTGAAATAAAAAGCAAGTTGTGTGTATATTAAGTTTCACATATTTTGGCTAATAGCCTTGAAATAGTCTAGTGCTACCTTAACACAACTGTTAGCACAACAGTGCTACCCTAACACTACTTAGAGCTCCAATACCATGAATAAAACCTTCTGTTTGGGTTCAAAGAAAGTACGTGCTTATTTAACTTCCTGCTATGAAAGATTTTTATTTTGTTTTGTTTTGTTTTATTTTGCTTTTTAACGGAACTTAAATATTTTTATTAAGTGAGCTGGTCCCAGAGAAGGAAAAAGAGAAATTAATTTTTCCTGGTTGTTGTCTTCTTTCTGTCTCTTTAGTTGTGAATTAATTGACTATGTTGTGTATTCTTAATTAGTCCAAAGAAGGTATAATATTTCTAATGTTATCAATAAGCTTTCTCATAAAGGGGTATATTGTAATTGCTTTGCAAATGAATCACGGTGAGCATTAAATATTTCTCTTCATTTGTTAAGAAAAGCAATCTCAGTGATCATCTAGAGAGAAATTCACCTAGAACTCAGAAAACCTGGATTCCAGAGCTAAAACTGATACTTCAGCTCACTGACCATTTAATTTATCTATAATATGGTGAATTCAATATAACCTGTAAAATGTGATCTTTAAAGATGGATGTGAATTGCTTCTATAATGCACGACAATGGATTCACCCTGACCTTGATGTTTTTGTTTGTTTTCTTGGCCTCCTCTTAGGAATGCACGTTTAAGACATTCAGTCAATTGGAAGAAAAAAATCAGTGAAACATGAAAATCTTGAAATAAAAACGGTAATATGTAGCTCAATCTTGACTGAAAATCCTACCATAAAAAATTGGGTTTTCATTTAGAAATTGTTAAAGGTAATATTATCCTCCTTCCTTAGAAGGTCCCTATTCTTTAGGTTTAATATCACCAGGGAAAAAACACAAAATTAATAAAAGTTTTATATCTAGCTTTTTGTCAGAAGTTGCAGAGGAATTATGATTGGACGATATATGTGATAGACACAGACCTCCAAACAATATTCTTTGACACAGTTTGGGTTATATGAACACATGACAGTCCCTCCTCTTTTTGCCACTAGTAATATTTACCCATTCTTTCAAATCACTCCCTCCTGCAATTATCATGACTAGAATGAGAAAATCATGGTAGCACAAGGAGAGTTGAGAAATCAAGTCCAACCTTCTAATTTTATGGCAGAATAGAGCGAGTATTAGGTTGTAAGTCAGAAGAACTTAATATTAGCTCTGTGTCTCAGCTCCACTTACTACAAGGTCAGCAACATGGGGACATCCACCCTTTCTGAATATATTTCCTCTTTCAGAATGGGATTCATATCTACCTTCCTACTTCAGTGGAAAATTTTTTCCTAGTCAAAGGATATAAAGTCACTTTCATCAGGCCACGTTCATGTTTTTTCTCCTCAAAATTCTAAAGCCCTAATTCTTAACCAGTATGCTGTTGCAGAGGACAAGATTTCTGGAAGGGGTGGAATTAGTTGAAAAATCAAAATGTGCAAAACATGCAGCCTGCCTTTCCTTTATATCAGCCTAATGTGAGCTACTACTACTGGTGGTATCTGTTATGCTTGTGACTGACAACCAATGACTGTGTCAGTTGGAAAGAAGCTGGAACTTCTTATAACCTTGATTTTCATATCTTTAGGGCCCTTGCAGATGGGCCACAGATTGATTTCAAACACAATTCCTTATTTAGTTCCTACAGCACAATGACACGATTCTATAGACACCTATTTCCTGAAAGATGAAGGCGATTTCCTAAATGTTAGTTCTCAAAAACCAAAATTAGTACATCCTTAGAGTTTCTGAAGTTTCCAGTTCTGTGGAAATCCTACCTGCCAAGTAGCATTATGCAATATTGTGAACTGTTTTCAAGAAAAAAGTTTTCTAGAAAAAAATACTTTTTTAAGTGCATTATTAGTGTAGTTTTGAAAAGGATATGATTTTCAGCTGCTACTTATTTCATTACGTATCTCTTTGTATTGGCAGCCTGAGCTCATCATTAATTTCTTAAAACATTTTGTTGAAAAAGGAAGCACACTTATGATAGTTAAAATACAGTGATTAAAGTTAAAACCACACTCTTTTGAGTATGGGTTGTGCATGTGAATATAACTGTAAAATTCCAAAGGAGAAATCAGAATAACATACAACTGCACAATGCAAGGCTATACTGTTACAGAAAGGGTATTCCAACATTAAGAAATGTAATGATATAATTGATAATATCAGACAGCCAAACTTTCCCACTAATTTTTATGACACTGAGATGTGTTGTATCAGATGGAAATTTAGCAGTGAGGGGCTTGTGAGAATTTCAGTCCAGCAAGGTTCCCATTGTGAAAATGAGCCCTATAAATTGGGTCAAATGAATCTGCACGTGGAGGGAAACGTCCTTTCAGGTGTAAGAAGAAAATCGAACTGGCCAGAACGCCCTATCTAGAGAATATGCCGAGAGCTAAAAATTACTATCACTGCTTAGTAACCAAAATGAATGCATTTCCTTGCTTTCAAGGAGCTTATATTCTAGCAGGATATGTAGAAAATAAATACCAAAATAAATACCCAAAAGAAGAAGTAAGTAAGATGTGTTGTAAGGTGGAAGGTGGATAAAAATTAAAAAAAATAAAGCAGAGAGAGAACAGGGGTGCTGTGTGTGGGAACGGCTAGATAATGCAGTATTTTATTGAGATGTCATGGTAAGCTTCATGGAAAAGATGACAAAGGGGTTAAAGAATATGAAGGAGGGGATAGTCTAGAGGATACTGGGAGATGAGCATTCCAGATAAAGCAAACAGAGCAAGATGGGAACATTGTGCAAACATTCATTCTAAAAGAAAGTTACAAATTCTCTGTGACTGATGTAGGGTGAGTCAGATTTTGAGATAAGCAACATGGTTAAAGAAGAGAGTCAATTAAATTGGACTTTACTGACTTACTCTGAGTAAAATGTTGAGCTTATCACAGGGTGTTAAGTAGAGGAGTGACATTATCTTATTTGCATTTCAAATGGCTCATTCTGGCCACTGCACTGAGTATAGGTTATGGTACAGAGGGCACGGGCTAAAAGAGAAAAATCCATCATGAAATAGTTGCAGAATTCCAGGTGAAATACGATGGTGGCCAAAACCAGAGTGGTATTAGCAGATGTGGTGAAAAATGGTTGGACTGAGTATATATTTTGAAGATAGAGTTGGCAGGACTTCCTCAGACTAAATGTGTGCTGTAAGAGAAAGACCTTAAAATGTTCATTTTTTTTAAAAATCATTATTATTATTTGCTATTAACTGAGATGTGAAAATTAGTAAGTGGTGCAGAATTGTCAGGAAAAATCAGGAGTCCGTTTTTAGAGATTTTAAGTTTTTGAAGGTCTACTAGACATCTGAATAGAGCTGTTAAATAGCCTGTGGAGCATATAAATAGACCAGAGTTTGGATAGAGCTCTGGGCCGTAGATATACAATTTGAGGTTGTCAGCATATTGATGGTACTTTAAAGACATGGGACTTAGTGAGATCACTAAGAGAACAAGACTGAGCCCTGAAGCACTCCAGCATTAAAACACAACTATGTTAGGAGAGTTAGGGACCAGTTTCTTGATTTAGGTGATATGGCATCAGGGAAAGAAAAAGACAGATGCTGATTTCTAAAACTTGGCACACGTTTTGTTAAAATAGCAGCAGTTTACTAATGTTATGGATCTACTTAACTACTATCTCTTAGCCGCCTTAAGGACATCATAGATACAGTGTTCATTCCTCCTCCTGTGTCTTCAACAGTGAATAAGGAAGAGCAGTAGAAGCAGGGAGCCAGGTCCATTAGTTTTATTGAGAAATAAAATACACTCTTTAGTGTTAGTGCAAGTCTGATGGAAGCAAAGGAATGGGTTGGAAAAGGTAAGGATAGAGATCCCTAGAGGAATGATAAGATATAAAACATTTAAGAACAATTGGTTTAGGTCTATCAGCCAGAAAAAATTTCCATTAACTTGCATTCTGTAATCATTTTAGGCATGAATTAATTGCAAAACAAGGTAATATATATTAACTTGTTGGTTTTGATAGAAAAATAATTATGTTTATCATACCTTTGCTGTCGACATGAAAACTAAAAACACAATTTTCCCTAATGGAGCATGAACACTCTTCATGAGGCATTCATGGAGTCCTTGAAACACCGAGATTCCACTTAATAAAAATCGAATTCATCTTGCCTAATGCCATTCAATCAAATTGTCATTTGGTAAGGCCATCATTAATTACTCAACTGGCAGAAATAATTATTTTTAGATATTCTCCTTTTGGCAGCTCAGCAAAAAAGAAAGCAAAAATTGCCTCTGCGGAATAAGCAACTGGAGGTTTGCTTGCAGTCAGCATTTAAAGGTGACTTCTGATCTGCTGTGAAGACATGCTCCTCTGGAAAAAGAGCATATGTTGCTTTTCCCTCGCCCCATGCTTTCTTCGCAATTCATTCACAGAACAACTAGAGGCTCCACAACAGCATAATTGCATCCTTGATGTGTGTTCTTATTTATTTATTTTGTTAAAGAACTACATCAAAAATGACACTAGTGCAATGGGATTTTTACTTTCCCCTTACAGAGCAAAGATGTTGCTGATTATACAGATCTGAAAATGAAAACTCCGAGATAAATTTAAAGGATCCAGGACTTTAGAAGGAAAGTATACAAGTTGCAAATTGAAGTGCGTTAGAATACGTTTCAGGATATGCACGTCTTAAACACCTGTGTGGGGCTGAGTTTCAATTTATAGCTAATTTTCTCTTTTTTTTACCATCCGTACTTGACTTGGGTAGCACATACTTGCCAATGAAAGCTATAAAGTGGCTGGAGCACTGTTGTGTGTCCCCAATTCGGATGAATTGCCTGCTGATCAACCTGCTTTGGCACTTTCACTTACATAGCTCCAGATACAAAGACTTAAATGAAATTGTTGACCCCCATATTTTCTGCAGTATGTGAGAAGTCTATTCAATTAATTTTTGGAATGTTGTGTTTCCCTTTCAATGAAATTTTAAGTAATTCTCTGAACTCATATCTTATACCACATTACATCAAATACCGCCAAGTGAGTTTAGTGTTCACAGCTCCTGGGACAAACTTGTACAATAGTGAACAAATAATACATATGTTAACATCAAAGGAAGGCCATAGATTATTTATTTAAAAATTTTTTTTTTAAATTTACTTTTTGGCTGCGTAAGGTCTTTATTGCTGCACACGGGCTTTCTCTAATTGTGGTGAGCGGGGCTACTCTTTGTTGCAGTGCATGGGCTTCTCATTGAGGTGGCTTCTCTTGCCGCGGAGCATGGGCTCTAGGCATGTGGACTCAGTAGTTGTGGCACGTGGGCCTCAGTAGTTGTGGCGCATGGGCTTAGTTGCTGCTGGCATGTGGGATCTTCCCCAGCCAGGGATGGAAACCATGTCCCCTGCACTGGCAGGCAGATTCTTAACCACTGCACCACCAGGGAAGTCCAAAAGGCCATAGTTTAAATAGAAAAAAGGAGTGGGGGAATTGAGCCATCTCCTGGACCGAGACTGTATCAGCTTATCAAAAACAACCTCTGATGAAGCAGTGAGCTTAATATTCACATTTTGAACCTCAATATCATTTCAGAATAAAACATCATATAAAGCAATAAATTATTTTAACTTTGTTGGGCTTGTAGACTTTTTAAAAATTAATTTATAGATTTTAAACAGAAATTATTAATGTAACAATTATATACTATTTATGAAACATAACAAATATAATGTGATAAAGTATGGCAGAGTGAAACTGGATTACTGAAGCCCTAAAGTTAATATCCAGTGAAACTGACACACACACAGAACTAGGATACATATGCAAAATCCACCAACAGCAACCGAACAAGGAAAGGGCTTCAAACTCATGCTGCAAACCCTAGAAATATAAATGTCAAAGAAAATCTCATACCATTCTGGAAGGCCTTATGGAGTGCTTAATCCTGTCAATCATATCCAAAACAGCAGAGGGGAGAATGATGAATGAAAGAAAGAAAAAGTCCATAAATTATCCCTGATGCACCGTGGCTTAGGGAGAGCGAATATGTAGATAGACCACAGGGTGGGGGTGGGGGGTTGAAGAGGAGGTGGGGAGGATAAGGGAGAGAAAGAAAGAGAAGGAGAGGGGAGGAGGGGGGAATAGAAAGGAAGAAAGAGGGGGAAAAGAGGGAGAGAGAGAATATGAATACATATAGAAGTCCTTTGACATACAGTAGAATCTGAAGAGCCTACTAGCAGTGGGGAAAACCACCATGTCTTCAAAGTTTCAGTAGATCCATGGTAAACTCAGAAGTGATGTAGATCTTGAAGGTTGCCTTACCCCTTGTGAATAGGACACAATCACCTACTAATGAAATGAAATCTTAACAGCAATAGTTTTTTAAAAATCTACCTACCCAGTAACCAGTAAATATTTCAAGTTCTCTAACAAAAATTGTTCCCAGCCCTAGTGGTACCCATAACTGCATGAAAACTATGAAAAGCTACTATGAAAGAAAAGAAGGAAGGAAGGAGAGAAAGAGGGAGGGAAGGAGGGAAAGAGGGAAGGAAGGAAGGGAAGAAGGGAAGGAAGGAAGGGAAGAAGGGAAGGAGGGAGGAAATCCAGCATGAATCCAACAAAGAATCATGTTTGTTTATAAACTCCCTGACAGTACCTCCTACCTTAGAAGAATTTAACAAGGACCTAGTTCAATAGAATAAGAATTCAAAGGCACATTAAGAAAATAGAGAATGAGATTTTTGAGCGATGGAAGCAAATTGAGGCACAAATCAATACCATTAATTGAACAAATAAAAGAATTGGAAAAAACAGGATCAGAAAATTTGAGGATGAAAATCAACAGCCACAGAAGAAATTTATGAGATTATTATTCTGAATGCAGAGGGAAATAAAAAAAGACAAAGACACTAAAGCAGTTAGGGAGATAGAAAGGACAGAAAGAATATATTGCATCATAAGTGCTATTGTTGCTCTTGAATATTCAACAAATAGGACAGTGAAAATATATTCACAGAGATAGTAGTAAAAATCTTTCTACAAAATGAAAAACCAATTTTGATATTGTAAAAAAGTCACACATAGAACACAGGCTCTATGAAAAACTGATACAAAGTGGTATACACTGAGACCTGTTCTAGTTTAGTTATTGAATTTCAAAAATAACTCAAGAAATACTCATGCACACAGCAAGACAGGTGAATAAAAGTTGCAAAATCAAGTTTGCCTAAGACTTTCCAAAGTGAGACTTAGTATCAGAAGAAAACAAAGCAATATCTACAAAATTCCAAGGAGAAATATCCAAAAATATAGTCAGTCAACTTGTAATTCAAGTTCAAAGGTAATTTATATTTATAAAGGCAGTAGACAGTGATTATAAGGCACAAAAGCATGCAGGGAAATCCCTTATATTCCTCTTGAAAAGCTACTTGCTGACCCAATTCAGCAAACCAGATGCTGAGTCAAAATTTAGAAAGCAGGAATGGAGTATAGTAATGGAAAAAGGGACTGAGAGTAAGTGATGATCCCTCACTCAGCTTAAACAACTGAAGGATTTGTTCCTACAGAAAAGAATGCAAGTTTTATAAACTCGATAAATCAAGAATAAAGATGGACCATCGTAAAGCAGAGAGTGGTGGAAGGAAAAAGAAAAAAAACGTCTAAGTGCTGATTTCTCATCCTTTGTAGTGGGGAATCATTTTGATAACATAAAATTGAAACTTGGAGGGAAAAACACAGCTCCAGCCCTCAATTGTCTATCACAATCTCTTCTTCTTAACTTAAAAGGAATGTTTTAGGCATTACAGTCCTTTTTGTTTTTTAAACAAGGAAACATTTATCTGAAACTTCAGTTTCTTTTCAATTCCTTTCTATCCCAACAATTCAAGAAATTGTAAATGTAACATCATTTAGTGAAATACATAGATATGACCTCACTTTAAGAAAATAAAATTTATTTATCTATAAATTAGTTTTTCAGTACACATGCTTAGACAAAAACCTGAAATGATGCTCTGTTTCATTTTCTTTCTTAATAATGTGACTCTATTGGATTTTTTAAAAAATTTCTTATAGTTTGCATTGGTTAACTAAAAAATAAGCATTGTGATTTTATATAAAATACTAAAAAATCATTACCCAAAATGAAAAGAAGTCTACATAATACTTCTGTCTGGGTAACATGCCTTTAGGTGGTAAAACTGGTAGACATTGGTCTGGGTAATAAAAGAGATGGAGGACTTTTTTTTTTTTTCCACAGAGTTTTTAGGTTCAGAGATCATGGGATGTGCTATTTTACCTTAGTCTTACCTGGTGAAAACGCCTAGTAAGATTTTTTTTTCAGCTTTTTTAAGGTAGGGCGAAAGCAGTCCATCTCTGTGTTTGGATGCCATGACCAGGACCATTTTGATTCTGCCAAAATTTCCAGTCTTTGCATCTTACTTATCATACGTATTAAATATCTACATGGTAGATCAGCAGCAAGGTCCATCTTGGTTTATCTCTTGGCTTTATCTTACTAGTACCATACTGAAGGGAGTCACTAATAACCTGATAGAGATCAAGAGGACAGAGAAGGAAAGCAATATTCCTCTTTAAATATATATGTATATTGTAAAATAATGATTTTGAGATTGAAAACTTGCAAAGCAGGGCAAATATTCAAATCTCCTTCATCCTAATGGAAAAATTCACTGTCTGACAGTGAGCTGTTGTATCTTGTCAGCTATAATAGTGACCTTTAGACTCGATGCTGACATTAATACACCACAACAAGCTCTCTGTTAGAAAGCAAACACACATCCATCTGCACTTCAAGAATCTTCAGTGAATATTGCATAAATTAATTTACCCCATGATCCTTATGCTTTGAATGTCTAGAAATTGTACTTCTAAAAACTTCATAATAACTGTTCTCTAAACATATTTACTTAAATTTTGCTTTTTGTTTTTGGTAGAAGAGTGACTTCTGAAGAGTGATTTTAAGAGAATTGCCTTCCTAGAATCTTCTTGGATATTTTCTAAATGTCTGAATTATTGTTTATTATTTAAAAGTAACATTCTCCTAAATAAATGAATGAAAAGTGTAGCAGAATTCTGCTTGTGTGTCATTGGTATCTGTGAAATTCTATTTCCATCTTTCATTCCTGAAACAAAATTCTCAATTGGAAGAGCAAGTTAGTGTGTGTGCTGCTGGGGTGGGGATGGGGGTGGGGGGTGGGGTGGGGGGGTTGGGGGGAGGAAAAAAATTATCAATTAGAATAATTATTCAGTTTTAGAATATCTAAAACTCCCTGCCTTGGCCAATTATTTCTTCCTTTTTTCCTCCCTTTCTTCCTTCCTCTATCCCTCCCTTCTCTTCATTTTTTTCTAATTTGTTTTGTAAACATTTTTTGAGCATTGTGCCCAAAAACTGTACTAAGAACTGGGAATGAAAAGAGAATCAGCATAGTCCATGCTCTTGTTTATCTCAAATCCAATTCTGGATTTGTGTTCTAAGTATTCTAAATATTGCTGAAAGTCAAAGACTGCAAGGCTCAGAGGTCTGTGATTCTCTGTTTTTGAGGTAAAGGAGCATCTTTTACAAATGATTGAAAGAAATTGTTGACATACATATAGATGAAATATATATATGTATATATATATATACACACATATATATATGAATATATATTTCAGATTTCAGTCTTAAGCATCTGTGACTAATATTAATTGCTTCCATCTTTTGAGCACCTGCAATGTGTTTTGAGCATATTGTACTCATTCTCTCCTCTAAGCTTTCAACCCTGTTCCTCTTCTCTGGAATGTACCTTTATGCCTTTTCCAGTTAGAAAAATCGTTCATTTCCTTCAACGTGCATCTCCATCATGAAAACATCTTTAAATTCAGTAGGTCACATTAAATTTTTCATCGATAAACAGATTACTTATAGATGGTTGACATAATTTAGCAGTTAACCTATATTGCATTCTTTGCATGTTAGTTTTATGTCCCCTGACTGGAATCACCAGGAGACAAGATCTTTGTGTTCTTATAGTACTGAAAAGAATGTAATAGATAGTAGGAGCTTGAGAACTACGTATTCATTGAAATATGTGCTTTTCTAAATACATTTATAAAGTTGTGTTGGGAGTGAGTTTTCACATTTAGAAAGAAAAACAGGACATTCAGTTAACTTTGAACTTAGATAAAGAATGAATTTGTCTTTTTGCATATAAGTATGTCCCAAATATTGCACAAGGCATACTTACACTACAAGAAATTATTTGCTGTTTATCTTAAATTCAAATTTAGCTGTCAACCTGCATTTTATCTGGAAAATTTCATTGGAAGGAAAAAAAATTGTGTTAGATGCTTCTGTCAGTAGATTAGAAGCATGGTACATAGATGTAGTCATCACAGTCCAAAGCACAAGTACACAGAGTAGGGCTTATTTTTTGGAGGGAGGGACTGTTTCCTCTTCTAGCCTGTGTGTTTGCACTTGGGTGTATACGTATGTGTGTGCTCACACCCGCACGTGGGCATGTGGAGCACACGTGCCTGTGTGCAGAGGAAGAAGGGCACCTAGCTCTGCTTTCAGGTTGTTCAGCACATAGAATGGCAATAGAAAGCAATGACATCCACAGAGGCATAAGAATGCAACCCAGATATAATCAGATGCTAAAAGATTATTGCTTGAAAAGGTTAAGATCCATTATTGTAGAAAAAGACACATAAGCCTTCCATCAGCTACATTTCATTTGAAAAAAAAAATTCTATTTTAGATTAATTTCAGTGTATTTTCTTTCCTTTAATTATTATTTGACTATTTTGCCAAATCATGGCTAAAAATGTGGGCAATTTTTTATTGCATTTGGACTTTGTCAAAAGTGTTGGGTTCAGGGAAATATTTTCTGCCAAGTTCCTCTATGTTCATGCCAAGTAATTTTCAATTGGTTTATAAGCTCATGTGTATTTTAAATGAAATGAATACATACATTTTAGATTCCTTTACCCTTAACTCACCCAGATGGTTCAGAAGACATCCAATAAACCTTTGATTCATATTATAAGAAATAGATTGCTTGAAGGTTTGGAAGTCAAGAAGCAAGTCACCTCATTTGCAAAGAGTAAGTGGACCCAAATGTTCTAACTACACATATGATGATAGTGAGGGTTGCATTCTCTAGAGGTTGGAATGAAGTTTTGGATTGAAACTCATTGAGGCAGATTTATTGCTTGGTTAAATGTTCAAACCTAATAATACTACACCTTACATTTAATATCTACATGTCTTGGATCATACTAACTTCATTAACCTAAGTGATATGTATAGCCTACTACTAACATCAAGTACTTACCATCAACATATGAATATACTGAAAATGGTATTACATTCTTGTTTAATACTGGATTATTTTAGTGTGTGGATTTGCTTTTACAGTGCATGGGAAGTCAGGGAGGCAGATGTAACTAGAAAGCACAAGGAACTACTTAACCCTACTGTGCACACCTGAGTCATTTTGCAGAGCATTTCATACCTAGAATACAATTAACATGCAATAATAAAACATTTTTGTTTTTATTAATCATATTCTAGATATGAAAGCCTGTGAAAACTCAGTTTTACACAGCATATAACAATTTTCTATACTCAAATATATTTCAAATTTTAATCCCTGTTAACTACTAAGTGGAAACATTGTCAGCCAAGACAACCCCTTTTCCCAGGGCTGGGTCAAACATTTGGGGGTGAAGGAGCTTATAGTGCCAAGGCTTTGTGGGAGGTGCTATTTATCTTTCTGCCTCTGGTATCTGGGAAGAGGGCCACTAACTACTGTTTGGTCTTCTGTCCACAAAGTTTGCTGCTGAGATATTTCTTGTTCCTGTCCCCATGTCCCTTTGGTTCCCAGTGGAGTTCTATGTCATGTCTACCACCCTGAAGGATATGGAAATCCCGATTCTTCCATGGCACTCTGGGGCATGGAAATATATCATTCCTGCCCTGGGTCCTGAGTTCTTTGTCAACGAATCAGGACACTGGACCTGCCAACACTTATGTGCTAATATTTCCCCTCTGTTACATTTCTACTTGTTTCTCCCTTGATTGAGGAAAGTGTGTATGTTTGTATGTGTGTGTGTGTGTGTGTGTGTGTGTGTGTGTGAGATGATCTTTCAAGAAAAGACAATCTAGCTTTCTCTTGATGTTTCATGAGATGCTTTGTCTAAGCCAGTAGATCTCTGCATCTCTAAAGACTACAGTTTTTGTAAATTGAAGCCAGGAAAAGCACAAACCAACAACTGGCCTAAATATTTGAATTAGTTTGGGATTGCACAGTAGAGAGAAAAGAAGCGTTATTCTGAGAAGCAAAATATCTCAACAGCTTTAACCTTCACTTTTAGAAGGAATTCATTCCCATTATTCAGTAATCTATAAAAACTATGTAGAGAATGCTTTAGCAGAAAAATAGTACTACAACTATGAGCTTAAAAATCTATAAATCCAAGATCATAGAAAAAATGTTTGAATAATTCTTATTCCAAAATATAAAAAAAATTAAAAACATTCCCATAAAGTAAAGTTACTTTCAAATTAGCCTAAGACATAATAGATGCTGGAGTGCAGGCTGCTCTGGAGGTAGGTGGGGTGTGAATGTTTCTATTTGTCATGCTCAAACTTATACTCCCTAAAATGACTTCTGATTATTCAAGAAGGAAAATAGATTATCCTAATGCCTACTACACAGATTGGAAATAAACTGGAGAATTAAAAAGAAGATAGAACATATTCAATATTAAGAAAATTAGGAAAGTATCTGTACAAAATATATTATGTGGATTTAATGGGCTTTATAACTCGGGGCCCTTTTAGTTAGAGATTTAGGACTGTTCACTTTTAGGCTCCAAGTTGCATCCATAAATGCAAACTCAAATATCTTTGGGATCCAGACAAGTGACTTAATAGGACCTAATAGGGCATAATTTTAACCCCATGGGAGTTTATGGGAACTGGAGATGTACTTTTTGTTCTGTGAAAAGATTCACTATTCATGTTAGACAAAACATGTCTGTAGGCAACACTGGTGACTTTCAGGTCACTTCCGAAGCAACCATACATCTTGAAAATGATTTGGAAGAATCTGCAAATGAATTATGAAATAATTTAATTGCTTTGTAAATTATAATATTTAGACATGAAATTTAAAGAAGGAAATTCCAAACCTATTAATTTCATTATTATTAAAAAAAACAGAAACTTGTGCTCTGCCTCCCCACTTTGAGAGTCTGCAGCTCTTTCCTTATAGTTCTTCATTTGTCTTTTCAAGAAAGTCAATAGCACTAGACTGTCAGGGGAAACTGAGATGAAGCGAGAGAGTAGCACAGACATATATATACTACCAACTGTAAAATAGTCAGTGGGAAGTTGTTGTATAACAAAGGGAGTCCAACTCGAGGATGGAAGATGCCTTAGAGGACTGGGGCGGGGAGGGTGGGGGGGACTCGAGTTGGGGGAGTCAAGGAAGGGAGGGAATACGGGGATATGTGTATAAAAACAGATGATTGAACCTGGTGTACCCCCCAAAAAATAAAAAAAATAAATTAAAAAAAAAAAGCAGGAATTAACTTTTTAAAATGTGATTCTCACTGTATGAAATTGGTGATGATATTAAGTTGGAAAGTTGACTAGAATAAAGTGGGGAAACTGTTTAAAACTATGTTAATAGACAGTGAGCTACTGAAACACTGACCATAGCTAACATTGCTTGGTTTTCTGACAAATTTGGAAGTACAGCTTTGTTTTGCCAAAAGCCTTACTTTCAAGGTTCATAGGATTTGCTGGCAGAATAACCACTCTATACTCAGTTAAACAAGAATTTAGAGAGAGAGTTTATTTAATTAACAAAGATTACAGTATACTAACTAAGAGAATAATTAGCTAAGAAAGACTAGTAAAAACAGAGGCTCATATATCACCGAATTGGGGAAGCACCCACATCCAGATTGAAACAGTGCTGGAAAGTCCTGAGTGACAGCAACCTGGAGCCCCAATTGGGAGGGGTCCTGGGCAGTGCCTGTCCACCCCTTGGGTGAGACTTCAGATTGGAGTTCTGAGGGCTTCTGCTTATAATTCCAGCTGTGGATTTACTTTAACAATGTTGTTGGTTTCATCATGTGAGTCACAAGATTCTCCAGACCCTGGAGGACTGGCCAGGTCCCCAGGGCTCCAGAAATTCCAAGACTCACTCCCTTTCTTACCATAAGAGATGTTTGACTTGCTAGCAGCAATTGTTAGGTGTGTAAGCAGGCATGCAGTCCAGGCAAGGACAGAGATCTATCAGAGGCCTGTTTCTATCTCTGAAGCCTGAACAAGACTATATTACTAACTTCCCCAACAAGATTCCATAGTCACCTTCCCCATAGATTTGTCCCTGCTATTCCTATTGTATCTTGTTGAAAATGAGTTTTAAAATTATCAAAATTATTGTTACATTTTCTACATTGCACTTTACTATGTTTTCTCATCTGAGTTCCTCAACCACATCTTATCCTTATTTGCACTTAACATTTGAGGAAACTGAGGTTCTTAGGAAGTTAACTGATTTCCTCAAATTTAGCCTTCTGATCAAGTGTAGGAAGAAAGCACAAATATGAGGCTTTTCTACTTTAGACTCTGGACAGTTTCAAACATGCCTTGTGACTCTAGTGGGAATGTAGTTGTATTATATTTTCTTTCTTCCAAATATTTTTTCAACTATTTTATTTTATTGGTCTTTCCCAGATATCTTTAAAGGAGACATGGTTTGTCTCATCGTACATGTATCAGAGAAATTTAGGAAATTTAAGTTACTAGAAATCAGTAAATTAGGCCAGCCTTGACAGAAAATGGTTTCCTGGCTCCTGTCTGGAAGTTCCCTTATCTGTTCTAGCCTGAGCTTGCAAGAAAGCAGGAGCTCTTCATTTAGCTTGATGTAATTTTTCTGAGTTCTTTCACCCATGGACAAAATGGCTCTGTAGTTTACATGCTCTTTTACTTACAGTTCATGGTTTTAATTATAGCTTTCATCACTTCCTTTGACTTTTAACCCACCTGCCATTCCTTTGCAAGATTCTTTCTTTCCCATTGGTCATTGATGGCCATGTTGCAGATACTTTAGCTCAGGCTTGTGCTTTTGTTCCATTTATGCTAATGATAAATCTTACACTTCTAACAGGATACTTAGGGTGGAATTCAGTTGGAGTTAATCATATTCCCTGCATAATGTAATTCTGAACTCCCTGAGATGAAAATAGCATTAGAATTTGCTATAATTTTATGTTTGCTCTCTCATTACTTCTGAGGTTTAAACAGATTTAGTTTAGATGACCTAAAGTTCAAGGTTTTCCTAAGTGAACTGAATGAATTATCTCTGCTCTCCACTTAGCAATGATGTTTATAAACTGACAATGAAATGGGATGACAATCTCCGAAGGGTAGGAAACCAGGCAAGATGCTTGTCAGCACCATTACACATTCTTTGATTTGTTTTGTATTTTTTCACTGGTTCTTTGTTCATGAAAGTCAAATCACAAAATAATCCTATAGGATCTTGAGGTCAACCAGGATTGTATTAGCTGTTCTCACATTTCACGTTTTTGATGAGAAAACATGAAAAGAAGGAAATACAATTATTTCTAAGCAAAAATAGTCTTTTTCTTTATGTACTACCTATGTATTCATGTGGAATTGGAAATATTGATTTTTGCAAACAGTGATGGAATTTTTTTTCTAGGCTTCTTTGTGGGTCCATGGTGTAACAGAACAAAGACATCAGCATCAGTCATAGATTTGTCTAGTGGATATACTCCTACCTTAGCAAACTCCCTAACCTCTCTTACTGTCATCTGAGAGACTGGTCCATTAATACCTATCTTACAAGTGTTGTTATAAAGATCAAATATGATAATATACATTGCGGTTCCTCAATAAAATTAGTGGTTATTAGTAGTTATTCCTGAGAAGATTTGCATTTATATATTGGCAAAGGTTATTTAACTTATCCAAAATTTACAAAGCCCCAGAATATTCAAGAAAGGAAGTACTCTTAAAGCATCTAAATTATCTCACATTATTCTCACTCCTGGCCACACCAGCCTAACAATAGAGCAAAGTTGTAATAACAAAACACCCCACTCTCCAAGTCTCTGAAACCTGAGCCATTTACATCTTTCTAATCTGATTCAGGCAGGTCAGCAGAGTTTTGCATGGCCTCCCCAAAGGTCACAATTTACATTTTCTTCTATCACAGCCAAGTCTAGTCTGCCACTTCTGGGTGACATTTTGTCACCACCATGATAGCCCCTGTCACTCCTGAGGTTGATCTCCTGACTCTCAAACAATCAGGACATCCAGGTGAATTTCTTTTATGTTTCTAATATTGTAGGGATTTTATGTAGATAGAAACTGAGCTCAAGTAGTAGAATATATTCTCCCTATATCCAACCCCACCCAAAAGAATTAAGTTGTAATCCATTACTAGTCTACAAAATAGAACTGAAATTTTTTTCTTATTTTCTTAAACTGGCATAAAGTGACAAAGTTCTTTCATTTCACCTACCTTTGTTATAGCTCTTTTTTCTCTGTAGGACCCCAGAGATGAAAACAACAACAACATCAACAAAACAAAACAAACCCCACCTGATGTGCATCATTACCAAAATAAATATTCCTCTTTGTGCCAGCCCTCATCTACTGTTCATACTTCTGAACCCCAACTCTATTCATCCACTGGTTAACGTCCTTCTCTATGGGTTAATAATGTCTTGAAAATTGGGCAGCTCTGAATTCCAATCAAAATACAGTCAATGATCTCATAAGTAGAAGAATGCTGGCTGGCCTCCTTCACAATCCATGTCCCTCTCCCCCAACACATTTTCAGATTTGGATAAATTCTCCAAGGTGCAAATTAGGGGTTCTCTTCACATTATTGTGGCTACTTCAGATATGTGAGGATGCCAGTCTTTGTCATATAAATGTGGTCGAAACTTATCAGAAGTACCGCAGCTCAATGTAGATTTGCATTATCGACTAATGTGATAAGCGTCCATTACGGCAGACCTATTATTAGTTCCAGTCATGCTTTTGCAATTCTATTCTTGATGTTAGTTTTATGTTTTACTCATCTGGTCTTGAATTACAAATGAATCACATTTCCCAGGCTACTAAATTCTTATTCAAAATATTTGTCAGCTATCATCAGAAGAGATGGCAGAATAAGCTAATTTTAAATGTACCCCCCCTTGTTTTTAACATAGGCTGAAAGTATTTTCTAATTTCTGAGGCTCAGCTGGGGAGGTTATTATATTTGGCTGTTCATACTACACACTTGTAACTATAGCTGTGGAATTTGAATAGTTGGGTCAGACCTACCTGCAGTCTAAGGGATTTTGCATGGACCCCATCACTTATTGGAGAACATCAAAGGGTTTCTAAGGAAGCGAAACCATTTCTTCCTAAATAGAATCGAATTGCTAGTCTATTCAGGGGCATCTCTTTCATTAAAGTAGTTATGTTACTTTCTAATCACCCATGAATTACTGAAAACATCTTTGAAAGATTTGAAATGTGGGGTTCTTTACTATCATCTGGTGCACTAATATTGAAATTAAAGATAGGCTAGATAAAAGATCTTATTTTCTCTTTAAATAAATGTGCCTTTTCCATTAGATTATTGTCTCTACGGTTGTCCCACTGAGCTGTAAATTATTCCCATTATTTTATCATGTGCTTCGTTTCTGTTGTCCTGGTAACAAAGCATAATTGCCTTTTTAATATTTATGTATTTTATTCAAATGATTCTTTTTAACTAAAGGAAAGATGAACTCTAACAATTGAAGGGCATGCCAATTCTAATCTCTGTAAAACTTCCTTTCCTTTCCTTTATTTTTTGACCTTTCTCTTGTATTAGTTCTATAACATGAACTTCAGTACAGACGTTAACATAATTTTTAAAATATTTGTGTAAAAATTGCACATTCAACAGTAAAACTATACATATTTATTTACTAAATGTAACCATCATAATCAAATGTTCCCAATTACATTAAATATCATTGCTAGTAAGTCAGTCATTCTCATTAAGGCATACAAATTATTTTGAAGAAAGCTCATTCTGACCACTTATTATTATCTATTACCCTGCTGCAGTGTTCAAATAATGATCACATTTTTTATAATGGATAGCTCATTTCAGATGTACTGTTTTAAAGAGGTTTGTCAGTCATTTACACTAGGCAAAAAAACTCTTATCAGTTTGCACAAATTTAAAACCAATTACATTAAGACATCACTTTTTTCTCTAATAATACTTTATTTCAATATCTAAATATCATTTGGGGAATTATATGTGAATATGCTGGGAATATTATAGTAAGTGGTGATATGGCACATTTTCATCTTGTTCAACGGCTGTCATCATTTGAAAAAAGAAAAAAAATTGCAGGAAATCTACTATTTAATTTGGAGATAAACAGATTGTGAAAACAGATTTTAGTTTTCAAGAAGAAGGAAACTATTACATGAGCTAGAGAAACAAAAAACTTTCTAAAATTTTATAAAACAGCATAATCCTAATCTTTGACTGCAAACTCTGCACATCAATCAATTTATAAATGTTTTGGAGTTAAAGAATATTTTTAAAAATACTTGGAAACTAATCCTGCATACAGAGAAAAAAAAAGAAAATTAAAAGATATATCCTGCCAGAGAAAAAATTAAACAATAATATTGATAAATTGTTACAAGTTTGAAAATGTCCAATCCCTATGGCTTATGCATCAATTTCACAGGGAACATTGGAAGAATTACTACCATCTTTGATTCTAGCCTACTGCACTGCATAGAAAGCTTGTAAATATTATCCAACACATCTCAAAATTTATGGGCTTCCCTGGTGGCACAGTAGTTAACAATCTGTCTGCCAATGCAGGGAACATGGGTTCAATTGGGCCGGGAAGATCCCAAATGCCACGGAGCAACTAAGCTCATGTGCTACAACTACTAAGCCTGCTCTCTAGAGTTTGTGAGTCACAACTGTTGAGACCATGCACTGCAACTACTGAAGCCCGTGTACCTAGAGCCCGTGCTCCGCAATAAGAGAAGCCACTGCAAGCGTGCACCACAGCAGTGAAGAGTAGCCACCGTGTGCAGCAATGAAGACCCAATGCAGCCAAAAATTTAAAATAAATAATAAAATAAATCTTAAAAAAATCACAAAATTTATGTAATAAAATTTAAGTTTGGCAGTTATTTTTAAGGTGGTTTTACAAGATTAAACTACAGGTTCTTCAAATTGTCTTCTATCTTTTAATCTAATCTTAGGTTATTTGTAAGTGACTAGAATTTTTGATAGCTTTGAATTAATATGAATTACAAATTCTGGTTCAATTCACACGGAAAACAGTGTTACTTTAAAGATAAGACTGAAAACATTTTTTCTAATACACTAATTTTTAGAGCAGTTTTAGGTTTACAGCAAAATCGAGAGGAAGGTACAGAGATTTCTTAGATAGCCCCTGCCCCCACCTATGCATAGCTTTCCCCATTATCGGCATTCCCCAACAGAGTGGTCCATTTGTTACAATTAATGAACCTAACTGACACATCATTATCACCCAGAGTCCATAGTTTACATTAGGGTTCACTCTTGGTGTTGTACATTCTTTGGGCTTGGATAAATGAATAATGACATGTAATCACCATCATAGAATCATAACAGAGTATCTTCACTGCCTTAAAAATCCTCTTTGTTCTGCTTATTCATCCTGTCCCCCAGTCCCTGGCAACCACTGACCTTTTTACTATCTCCACAGTTTTGCCTTTTCCAGAATGTCATATAGTTGGAATCAGACAGTTTATAGCCTTTTCAGATTGACTTCTCTCATTTAGTTATATGCAAGTAAATTTCATCCATGTCTTTTCATGGGTTGATAATTCAGTTCTTTTTAGTGCTGGATAGTATTCTATTGACTGTTTACAGCACAGTTTATTACCCATTTATTACTGAACAGCATCTTGGATACTTCCAAGTTTTGGCAATCTTGAATAAAGCTGTTACAAGCTATTTGCAATAGCCAAAATATGCAACCCAAGTTTCCATCAGTAGATGATTGGATCAACAAAATGTGGTATACACATACAATAGAATATTATTTAGCCTTAAAAAGGAATGAAATTCTGACATACACTGTAATGTGGAAGAACTTTGAGGACATCATGCCAAGTAAAATAAATCAGTCAGAAAAGACATACATTGTATGATTCCATTTATATGAAGTATCTAGAGTAGTCAAACTCACAGACTTATGTGCATAGAAAGTAGAACAGTGGTTTCCATGAGATAGTGGGAGGAGGAATGGGGAGTTATTATTCATAGTTAATATGGAAAATATTATGTCATGTATATTTTACCACAATAAACAGTTTTTAAACCTATTAAAAATACTAAAGCTGCTACACATATCTGTGTACAGGTTTTTGTGTTGATAATACACTTTCAACTCCTCTGAGTAAATACCAAGGAGTAAAATTGCTGGACTGTGTTGTAAGAGTATATTCAGTTTTATAAGACACACCAAACTGTCTTTCAAAGTGGCTGTAACTCTTCCATTCCCACCAGTAATATGTGAGAAATCGTGTTGCCCCCACAACCTTGTCCACATTTGGTGTGGTCAATGTTGTGGATTTTGGCCATTCTAATACGTATATAGTGGTGTTTCATTGTTTTAATATGCATTTTCTTAATGACATATGACGTGACATTTTTTATATATACTTACTTACAATGTCTATATCTTCTTTGGTGAGGAGTCTGTTAAGGTCTTTGGCCCATTTTTTAAATGGGTTGTTTGTGATCTTGGTGAGTTTTCCATTCTTTGTATAGTTTGGATAACTCCTTTATCAAAGACATCTTTTGCAGTATTTTCTCCAAGTCTGTGGCTTGTCTTTTTCTTTCTCTTGACACTGTCTTATACAGAACAGAGATTTCTAGTTTTAATGAAGTCCTGACTATTAATTCTTTCCTTCATGAATTGTGCCTTTGGTGTTGTATCTAGAAAGTAATCATCAAATCCAAGGTCATCTAGACTTTCTATGTTATCTGCTAGAAGTTTCATAAGTTTTGTATTTTGTGTTTTATTTATTCATCTTGAGTTAATTTTTGTGAAGGGTATAAGTTTTATGCCTAGATTCATTTTTTTTGCATGTGGAAGTCCAGTTATCCCAGCACCATTTGTGGAAGCCTATCTCTTCTCCATTGTATTGCCTGTGTTCCTTTGTAGGCTGTAATTTATTAGAATAGTTTTCCAATATATTTGTGTGGCAGGGATAACACTATGTGTCCACCAAACTTGAGCATTTAGGGGAGACAATATATTTGAGTTTTAATCAAAGGAATGTGGCCATGTTTGTCATCTCCCACAATCTTCCATTTCTCCTCTATCCCAATTCATGCATCTCTCCAGCAGCAAAATTACTAAATGGATAACCTGGGTCCCTGGTTAACATTCAGAGGAGGGCTGCCGAGGACAGTTGTCTGACCTGCTTTAGAATACAGTAAAAAATGATAATTAAATTTCTGTTGTGTTAAACCACCAAAATCATCAAACATGGGAGCTAGTATTACTTACCCTGAAAAATATAGTGCAATATAATACAAAAGTAATTTCTCTAACACTCCAAAAAACAGTAATTGCATTAGAAATCATTTCATTGGATTAAACATGGGTTAAAAACCATAGCATTTAACATTAAAAATTTTTCTCATAAAATTAAATAGTAATGGTGTTTTAATAAAATTAAGTGCATGTCTATAATGTCTAAGCATCACTGAAAATATCTAGCACTGATTACCTCTAGATTTTTGGACAATAATCTGCTGTTTTTGATACATAATCTTCAGCATTATCATTATGACAGCTTCTTCAGACTCTAATCACCTTTAAAAACCATTGTTTTGGTAATCAAAGCAAGAATAAACTAGGTCTTTTGCCTGGTTAGAATATCTTTAACTCCAATCAATTAAGCTTCTATGTCATATTCATGCAGCTATAGGACAAATGATGGAAGAAATACATGCATGTGCAAGTAATTAAATACAGAGAATATATTTTTCAGGTTAAGTATGTCTTCACTGATTTTCTGCCTCATGGAACTATTAATTACTGTAAGAGTAGGGTGGAAGTATCTGACCGTAATAGTGGAGTTCCCCATTTTTCTTTGCAGCTATATCTGTGTTTGCCACACGTATCTTGACACTCTGTTTTGATTCATCCATATTTGGATTGTTAAATCTTCTTGGAGAATTGATTCTTTATCATTATATAATGTTCTTCTTTACGCTTGAATTGTTTTTCTTTTGAAGTCTGCTTTTCTGAAATTAATATACCTATTCCAGCTTTTTTTGATGTGTTCACATCATATATATTTTTATATCCCCCCTTTTTAAAATAAATTATTTATTGGCTGCATCGGGTCTTTGTTGCTGCACACGGGCTTTCTCCAGCGAGCAGGGACTACTCATTTCAGTGGCTTCTCTTGTTGCAGAGCACAGGCTCTAGGTTTCACCAGCTTCAGTAGTTGTGGTGCACAGGCTTAATAGTTGTGGCTCACAGGCTCTAGAGCACCAGCTCAGTAGTTGTGGCGCACGGGCTTAGTTGCTCCATGGCATGTGGGATCTTCCCAGCCCAGGGCTTGAACCCGTTCCCCCTGCATTGACAGGTGGATGCTTAACCACTGTGCCACCAGGGAGGTCCTAGATCCTTCATATTCTAAGTGATCATTTACATAGTTGGATTGATATCTATCATGTTTGTAACAGTTTTTCTATTATATTTGTTTATTTTTTCCCTGTCTCTTTGCCTCTTCTGGTTTTGAGAATTTCATATTCCACTTATCTCCTCTCCTAGCATATCAGTTATACTTTTCAAAATTTTTAGTGGTTGTCTATAGCTCCCAATATATATTTTTAATTAATACAGGTCAATGTTCAAATAACACTATACCATTTTTCATGTTGGCTGCACTTGTAGAAGAGCATCCCCAATTCCTACTTCTTGTCCCTTAAGGTATTACTATTATTCATTTCACTTAGATATTATGGTTACTGAATACAAAATACATTGTTACTATTATAACTTTAAATAGTTACATTTAGAGAAATAAGATTTTATTTTACCTTCACTTATGCTCTTTATGTAAATCCTAGTTTCTGACTTATCTTCTTTCTCCTGAATACTGTATTTTAACAGTTCTTTCAGGCAGTTTTCAGTCAATTAATTCCTCAGATTTTGTTTATCTAAGAAAGTATTTACTTCACTTCACTTTTAAGGATGATTTCACTGAATATAGAATCAGGTTTTTTTTTTTTTAATCTTTAAATATTTCACATATATTCTACTGAGATGTC
Organism: Hippopotamus amphibius kiboko; assembly: GCF_030028045.1. Classification (NCBI taxonomy): domain Eukaryota; kingdom Metazoa; phylum Chordata; class Mammalia; order Artiodactyla; family Hippopotamidae; genus Hippopotamus; species Hippopotamus amphibius. The sequence goes on along the minus strand of NC_080191.1, from coordinate 81,073,720 downwards.
TGACCCAATTGATTCTTATCTTTGTTCCTCTATAGTTATGTTCCCCCCCCCCCCACCGGTTTCTTTCAAGATTTTCTCTTTGTCTTTCTGCAGTTTGAATGTGACATGCCTAGTTGTCACTTTTGTTACTTTGTTAAGTATTTAACCTATTTGGTGTTCTCCGAGCCCCCTGGATCTGTGGTTTGGTGTCTGTCATTAATTTGGAAGTTTATCAGCCATTTTAACTTCAAATATTTCTTCTGCTTTGTTCTTTACTCTCTTATTGGTACTACAATAATGTGTATGGTGCACCCTTTGAAAATGCCTCACAGTTCTTAGATGTTCTTCTCATTTTCCTTCATAATTTTTTTTTCTCTTTGCATTTCAGTTCAGGAAGTTTCTATTGGCATATCTTCAAGTTCACTAATTCTTTCCTCAAGCATAGCCAGTTTGATGAGCCCATCAAAGGAATTCTTTATTTCCATTACAGTGTTTTTGATTTAGCATTTCCTTTTGATTCTCTCTTAGAGCTTACATCTCTTTGCTTACATTAACCATCTGTTCATGCATGTTGTCTACTTTTTTGCATGAGATCCCTTAACATATTTGTCATAGTTATTTTAATTTCTCTATCTGTTAATTCCAATATAAGTAGCATATATATGAGTCTGGTTCTGATATTTTCTTTTTCTCTTCAGACTGTTTCCTCTTGCCTTTTGGCATGCTTTGTAAATTTCATTGAAAGACAGACAGATCACATTGAGTAGTAAGTTTTATGTTAATCTTGCTAGGAATTGGATTGTGTCTATTTTCTGTAGTTGTAAGTTACAGAGGCTTCAAATTCCCCTAGTCACCTTGGTTTTGCCTTCTCCTTAAATAGAGTCTAAGTCTTGTTACTCTTCCTGTGGTATCAATTTTTATTACACAGAGCCCTGTGGTTGTGGTGGTAAACTTTGGGGGAGGAATAACTGTCTGTAGATTGCCTTATGATTTAATCCCAGTCTTTTAGTGGTCTTATATCCTAGGTCTGTGAACTTCAAGAGTATTTCTCCAGTGGTAGAGCTTTTTATCCCTTTAGGTGAGACAGAAAGGGTAGAGGAGGCAGGACTGGGACAAATGGCCCTCTGTAAGCTGAGATAAAACTCTGGTAAATCTTTGCCCTTGAAGAGTAGGCTTTTATGGAGAATGTTCTGGGCATATTTCACAATGATTACCTTTCACCTCCACCTGCTAGAGTCAGCACTTCTTTGCATGAACCTAGTGAGCTTCCTAGAAGTAAACTACATGCAAGTGTGGGGCATCTATGAAATGTAGCCCTAGGGATGTCTTAGTCTCATGCTAATCTACACAGTGTCCAGTAATTCATCAGAATTTGTTATTTAAGTATTCCTGTAAGTATAGCTCCAGCAGCTTCAATCTAGGAAAGCAGATCTTGCCTGTTACTCTGTGTATTCACCTGTCTCTCAAGACTTCCAGGGGACAGTTTTCCCCAAGACCTGAGATGCATCCAGAAGAAGTTCATTTTCAGTTTGTTCAGCCTTTTCTTGTTGTAATAACAGGTATGATGACTTCCAGGTTCTTTATATGTTGAAGCTAAAACTGGAATTTGCAGAATATATTAAAAAAATAATTTATCAGCTTTTCAAGGGCCAGACATTTTCCTTCCAAGTGAGCACACTTGCCTTCCCTTTCTTTGCTCCTTTATTTCTTGCTTCCTTCCCTCCAACCCTTCACTCCCCACCACAAACTTCATAGTCTGCAAAGTTGTTAAGACTGAGGATATACAATATTTGTAGAAGCACTATACTGAGCCAGTTTTAATTCCTTTGGCCCAATATATCTTTAATTACGTGACAACATGTTAAAAGATATGAGATTTCACATAAAGTAAATGTTTGCTCCTTTCCTTAAAAATCTGAAGTACTGGCAGTGCTGAGTTCACAGTTGCTCATGGAACTGTTAGGCTCAGTTGCAGATGTCTCTGTGAAATGACCAGGTATGTGCTACTGCATTTACCTCTTAAAAAATATATATCTTTTATTTATGTAAGCTTCTCCCAGCCATACATCTTGGTTTGCCACTGAAATGCAATTCTGACCCTGTATACCTAGAACTAGGTCACATATCACAGGTTAATGGAACAATTTCCAACAAGACTGCCATTACTTCAGACACCAGCCACAAGGTCTGGGTTCCTAGGCCACTTGTACTCTGACCAACAGGTTACAAATCTGGGGTTTCCCTCTAACCTCCCAGGTTCAAAAATTTGCTAGAATGACTCACTGAACTCAGGAAAGTATTATGCTTATGGCTATGGTTTTACTAAAAAGAATGCAAATAGCCATTCAAAAGAAGAGACCCAAAGAGAAAGTTCTGGGAGGGTCCCAAACAAGAAGCTTCCATGTCCTCAGAACATGTCGCTCTCACATCTGTGTATAATCACCTACCAGGAAGCTCACCTGACCTATGGCGACCAGGGGTTTCACTGGAATTTTATTATGTAGTCATGATTTATTGACTCTTTGGCCATATGGTTGAATTCAATCTCCAGCACCCCTCTGTCCCCAGAAAACAGGCTGATATTACATGGCTCTAAGTCCCAATTCTCTAATCACATTGGTCTTTCTGCAGTAGTCTGTCCCCATCTTGTCATCTCATTAACATAAATTATTTAGGAGCCAATTGTAAGTCAGCTCATTAGTATAAACTCAGGTGTGGCCCTAAGGTTCCACATGAATAAAGATATCACTCAGGAAATTCCAAGGGTTTAGAGGTTGCCTCCCAGGAACCTGGGACAAAAACCAGCCGCTTTCTTTATCATACAACAGCCATCCATATTCTGAGGCAAAGCTCTGGACATATGTAAAACTGTAAACAGATATTCAGTAACTGAGAAAAGACAGAGGTTAATCTGTCAATCAAGAGGACTAGAGGCTACTATATGAAAACTGATAATTATCGGGAACTAAATAATCATTTTAGTTGAGTTGCAAATTTAGAAGTTTCATTAAATTTTACACTCAAGCTAATAACATCACTCATATTACTAAAAATTATAGCAGCTAGCATTTACAGATATTTTTTAGATTCCACAGTTTTTCCTTGCCAGGAAAGAAGAGTCTTTCTTATTCTTGTTGGCTCTGCTACTTTGCAGGGCATAAGAGCTCCTCTTTCTGGTCTCCTAACAATTTAATTGATGTTTCTGTTTATTAATTTTTTACAACATACACAGTTATATTTCAAAATATATGCATAGCAATATGTTCTATGCCCTGTTCACAGTTATTTGGGTACATTTTACAGAACCTTTTGCCCTTTGTGCTACTCAACTTAAGCTTCAGGCTGTAGATAAAAACCTTAATTTATAGATGGAAATTCAGTTTCAGAAAACCTTAAATTGATACCTACACCAATTTCTTGGGAACTCTTACTGTTCCTTTCTTTCAATTGTAAAATAAGTCTTAAATAATGTAGTCTGCAAAATCTTGCAAAACATTATATTTCTTAATTTTTAATGTATGCTCCTTAATACATGAAGACTTTTCCCTCCATTGCCCACCTCTTATGCAATTTTTAATTATTCATATTATGAAAGGATTAATAATTATTAAGTAGGTGCTACAAAAGAGGTACACAGAGAATAGTATAGAAATGCAAAGGATAAAATGTTTCACTGCCTTATGAATCAAGGAATTTTTTTTATAAATTTACTTATTTATTGGCTGCATTGGGTCTTTGTTGCTGCACACGGCTTTCTCTAGTTGTGGTGATTGGGGGCTACTCTTCATTGTGGTGCGCAGGCTCGTCATTGTGGTGGCTTCTCTTGTTGCAGAGCATGGGCTCTAGACATGTGGGCTTCAGTAGTTGTGGCACACAGGCTCGATAGTTGTGACTCAGGGGCTCTAGAGCACAGGCTCAATAGCTGTGGCCCATGGGCTTAGCTGCTCTGTGGCATGTAGTATCTTCCTGGGGCAGGGATCAAACTTGTGTCCCCTGCATTGGCAGACAGATTCTTAACCGCTGCATCACCTAGCAAGTCTGAATCAAGTAACATTTGAGCTTTTAAATACAAACATTAAAAATGAATCTATAATAATAATTTAAGAAAAATTTAAAGAAATGAAAGGACATAAGAAAAGTGGTTTGGTTTGGCCAAAACATGGTTAAAGATAATGCTAGATCTAGGCGGAAGCTAGATCATAAACAATCTTTTATCCCATGTTCAGATATTTGGGTTTCCAATCTAAAGTCAACAGGAAGACATTGAAGGATTTTATGCAGGACCATGTCACGATTAGATATATTTTAAAAGTTATTCTTGTGTTGTGAAGAAGAATTTTGTCATTTGTAAAGGGATGTTATTAAATACTTTACAAAGTATAAATGATACACAGACAAGTGCACAATAGAGCTACCACATGATCCAGCAATTCCACTCTTGGGCATATATCTGGAGAGAATCATAATTTAAAAAGATACATTCATCCCATTGTTAATTGCAGTGCTATTTACAATAGCTAAGACATGAAAGCAACCTAAATGTCCATCCACAGATGAATGGATAAAAAAGATGTGGTATATATATACAACAAAATATTACTCAGCCATAACAAAAGAATGAAATAATGCCATTTGTAGAAACGTGGGTAGGCCTAGACACTCTCATACTAAATGCAGGAAGGCAGACAGAGAAACACAAATGTCATATGATATCGCTTATATGTGGAATCTCAAAACAAAACAAAACAAAAAGATACAAATGACCCTATATACAAAGCAGAAACAGATCCACAGACATAGAAGACAAATTTATGGTTACCAACAGGGAAAGGGGGTAAGGCAGGGATAAATTAGGAGTTTGGGATTAACATATACACACTACTAAATATAAAATAGATAAACGACAAGGACCTACTGTATAGCACAGGGAACTATATTCAATATTTTGTAATAAGCTATAAGGGAAAATAATCTGAAAAAAATTGATATATATGTATGTCTAACTGAATCAATCACTTTGCTGTACACCTGAAACTATACTTCAATTTTAAAAAAGTGTACAATTTTTAATTGTACAGCTTGATCAATTTTCACCAAGGGACCATACCTACAACCAGAATCCAGACCAACACAGAGAAGACTGAACATCGTCAGTCCCACAGAAAGGCGCTTGTAACTTCTCCAGCTACCCGTGCTCTTCCTCAAAGAGAAACAGTACCAGACTTCTAACATTGTATTTGTTAGCAATGCTGTGCAGTGTTCCACTTTACAATTTATTCCAATTAGTATACCTATTCTACTGTTGTCTGGATTTTTCACTTAGGGCTATTATAAATAATGACACTATGAACATTCCTATACACTTCTTATGGTGTCCATTTGCATATATTTCTGTGGAGTCTGGGTCCAGGTTGTGGAATTCTGGGTCAGAGAGCATATCTTTATTATATACTACCTAGCAGATTTCTAAAAATATTGAGTTTGAGATGTCTGTTAGTATTTAGGGGAGAGGTTAAATACGAGTAAAAATACAGCTTAGGCTCTCAGGAGAACAATATGGGAGAGGTATACATGTGCTAGTTATCACCACCCAGGTGGTAGTTAAAACCAATAAGAAGAAATGAGATTATTAGGCAGATAAAATAAAGGCCAAGAAGAGAAAGCTACAAGAAAGAAACCTAGGAAAATCTTAAGAGTGGATGAAGGAAGAGGAACACACAGGATCTAAAAAAGGGAAAGTCACAACTAAAAGAAAATGATCAAAAACCTGATTACAGGCTAAGTATACATGTATTTCAGAAATAGTTAAAAAATACACATTTTGTAAAAAGTTAGAGAAAAAAGGGGTTGAAATGTTTTCATTTGAATTGAGTCCCTAGGAGTTCAATGGTAAACTCATGAAGACTGTCAGCGGAGGTAGGGGTCATAGGGCAGATGATTACAGCAAACAGAGAGGATTCCAGGTGAAGATTACATTTCAATTGCCTTTCTTTAGTGGAAGAGTGGGTACATGAAAGAGAGACCTCTAAGAGAGATTGTGAAAATAGCTTGGAAAAGTATACTTGTTATCTCTTACACGAGTTTAGTGGCTCATGGTTTCTGTTAGTTTATTTTTGCTATATATGGAATAACATTCCACTTGTACTTTTATAATACCTGCTGGTCATTCACATTATTTGTAGCAATGAACAAACTAGTTTATTAAACAAAGGCAAACTAAACAGAAGAAAAAAGGGGAAAAAACCCCCTTAATTAGCAACATGCACAAGTTTCTTTAAGATTATCCTCAAGTTCTGTCAGGACTTCTTCTAATGTTGCACACCAGTCCTGCCACAGCAGCACTGTTCAATAGAGCTTGAAATTAGTGAGAGACACAGGAACTGTTTGACAGCCAGTCCGATCATGGCCGCCAATCCTGAGCAAATAGAAGCAGCTATTTTGCTCACAGGAGAAATAAGATTAGTGGAAATATTAAGGAAACGTGAATACCACTGCTTTGTAGTCATTGGCTCTTTGTGATTCATGCTGGCCTGATTCTGAAACCTACAAATTGAAAGCTTAAAATCTGTTTTTCAGAAAATGTCTCTTTTCTTAAATAATGAAAAGAGACCAAATGTCTATTAAAGTAACCAACAGGCTTTTAGTTTCAGTTATTGTGTGGGTGTATGTAAGGTGTTTAGTACAAGTTTCTCTTCTAAAATAAAACACTAAAGCCATTGCTACCTATAGATTTTTAGTTTAATTTATATGTATGCATATATGTGTATGTGTATATATACTTAAACCATATATATATATGGTTTAAGTATTTTTACATTATGAGTATTTTTTTTCACGTGTATGTGTACGTTAAAATACAGTCTTTTCCCTCCCTGTCTGTTTTTTTCTTTTTCTGAGATAATAGTATTTAAGTTACTGGATAAACTTATTTCCTTGAATTTTTTTTTTATTGTAAGAGTATATTATTTGTTTGTAAGCAAATTGTAAATATGTCCTATGACGGAACAAAAGGTATATATAGAGAATTAGCTCTGTGAATCAAAGGAAAGATCTTTTGCTAAGAGCCACAGAATTAGCCTCTGTAGTTAAGAAGAAACTGAACATTAAGAATACAGGTGGTAAATTGAAAAATCAAAGGAATAAGTACAATCATACTAATTGCATTATCATATTAAAACTTATAACAAAGCCCCTGAATTTCATGTGCAATTGATATGCTCTAGTACTGCTGACATATTTATAACTACATAATCATTTGGGAAAACAATATGTCAAAATGTTTTAAAAAGCTGTAAATATGCTAGGTCCTTTCACTTACTAAATCTACCCCTGGGAATTTATCTTATAAAGTAACTCAAAAGATCTTAATGTATCCTTACTCTGGCACAATGTAGCATTATCTGTATTTTCAAGAACTAACCACTTAAAAGAATGTTAAAACATTGTGGATTCATCTCCTTGGGCTGCCATAACAAAATGCCACAGTTTGTGAGGCTTAAACAACAGAAATTATAGTTTCCCACAGTTCTGGAGGCTGAGAAGTCCAAGGTCAAAGTGCCAGCCAATTTGGGTCCTGATGAGAACTCTTTCGTGTTTGTGATTTGTTGGGAGCTCACTGTGTCCTCATGTGACAAAAAGAGAGACAGGAGAGGGAGAGAGAGGAAGAGAGGGAGAGGAGAGGGAGGGAGAAGGAAGGAGAGGAGGAGGGAGAGGGGAAGAGAGAAAGGGGGAGAGAGGGAGAGAGAAGGTGGGGGAAGACAAGCTCTATGGTGCCACTTCTCATGGAAACACTAGGCTGATAAAGATCAGAGCCCTCCCTTATAACCTCATTTAACATTAAGTACTTCCTTAGAGGCCCCATCTCCAAATACAGCTCCAGTAGGGGTTAGGGCTTCAATATATAAATAATTTGGCAGGCATCACAAACATTCATTCCATAGAAGACTCCTATGACTTCATTAAAGTAATGTCTAGAAAGATTGAGTAGAAATGTGGGAAAATGTTTAGAAGATACGTTAAATGAAAAAGACAAAAATTACATATAGTATGATGTGAAATATATTCTAATAGTGTTGATTTAAAAGAGGCTTCAAAGATACAATCAAAAATGAATGTGCACTCTTCAAGTGCTTTCTTTAGAATTATATTAAGTAAAAGCATAGGTAGCCTGATATACGATAGAATTATCATTTCAGGTAAAAGAGAAATGGAATTTTTTTCCATGAGGAAATATATGTAAATGCCTACCTCACACCATATATAATAATGAATTTCATAAAATTGAAAGATTTGGTGTAAAAGACAAACTTACAAACTGTTAGAAGAAAATGTTGAAAATTATCTTCATGGCCTCAGGATAAGAAAGGATTTCCTCTTTTTTTTGAAAGATAACCAAAATTGTTTTAACTTTAAGTAAATGATTTTAAGCAATCTTTTCTGATAATAGCAAGTAGAACTAATTTCTCCTGAAAATCCTGATAACTTGTGACATATTCATGTCATAAGCAGGTAGAAAGTACATTCTCTTTTCAATATGGGACATATTTGTGCTGGTCAAACAAATCCATGAGATATGTAAAAAGAAAATGGGGGGAATTAAAAAATAGCAGGCTTTTTCCCCCCATTTTATTTTTCTTTATTTTTTTCAATCTTTATTGGCTTATAATAGCTTTACACTGTTGTGCCAGTTTCCACTGTACAACAAAGCCGATCAGCTGTATTTATACATATATCCCCACATCCACTCCCTCCTGCGACTCCCTCCCGAGCGTCCTGCCCACCCCTCTAAGTCATCAGCAATCATCCAGTTGATCTTCCTGTGTTATATGTAAAATAGCTAGTGGGAAGCAACTGCCTAACACAGACTTTTATGTTTTGTTTTTTTTTAAATTATTTGATTAGTTAGGCTGAGGAAAAGATTTCTTAAGTAAAACATACAAAGTAAAATGTATAAAAGAAAAAAAAACATTTTACTGCACTAAACATAAGAATATAACCATTATTCATAATTCTTTCTTTTCTAAATGGATTGAAAAGTCATGTCACACTTGGTACTTGAAAAGACAAGTCACATTTGGAGTACACATTGGAAAAAGATTTGCTATTGCCACACTGTTGACAGCAGATTGGCATTCAGAAAGTATAAAGAATTCCTGTAAAGCAAAACAAAGAAAACAAGCAATCTAATGGAAATAGGAGTAGGCCGTAAGTATAAATGTGTTCAGCCTCATTAGTAATTATGAAATACAAAGTAAAACCACAACGGTTTATATTTGACCCTGCCAGATTAGCAAGAATAAGAAGTCTAATAGTATTACCTATCACTTAGATAAGAAGCAACTAAACTTTCATGAACAGTTATCTATTTCTTTAAAAATGGCTTGACATTACATAGCAGAGTTGAAATGCCCAGATCCTAAACTCAGTAATCTGTTACTTAGTATATATCATAGACTATATAGACTATCATAGACACCTTGCAGGTGTCTTCCTGAGGACGTGGACAAGATTGTGGACAGCAGCACTTTTAAAGGCAGAATAATGTCAGAATACCCCTAGCGTCTTTCTAGATTAGGTTAATTATTCTACTTAACATCTAAATACCACTTCTTAGGTTATTATCAATTTACTAGAATGTTCTTTCCCTTGGGAAAAATATATTTCAATGTTCTATACTTGTTTTTACATTTGTTTTCTGCAATAATTTATATCTAAACAAAGCCCCACATTTCAAACAAAACTATTGACATATATTCAATGTCATATTTTCAGGTGACCACAGGACTTTCTTGGGACAGACTGAACTAAAACTGTTCTCCCAATGTTTTGACTAGTTTAGCATTTGCCCAAATTGTTCATTTCTTGACAAAGTAATAATATGCCTAAGAGTTGCATAGGAGCAGTTGCTTTGAAGTTCCACATGGACTCAGCAAGCAGGTATGAGACACATGCAGTAAAATGTGAAAGACAACTAGCAACATAACCTGGCTCTCTGTTCCCAAATCCTTCTAGTCACAATATAACTTACTGTCCCTTTACAAGCAACTTTCAAGAATCCCATGCACGGTACTTGGTGATAAAACAAAGTGCCTTAGGACCCAAGTTACTAGGGACAGTGAACTCCTTCTGGTCTTGGGCTGTGCTCATTGTACTGGCCAGGGGTGCTCAGCCCGAGCAGTGAACTGGCTGCAGGGACCCTGCTACAGGCGGAAACAAGAAGACTGGGCTCATCAAAGTATGTGAAAATGTGTCAAAAATTGCTATTTATATTTGTTATTGCTAAATCAATACAAATTTTACATCTAATGTATATGATTATACATTCTTTTCATTTTTAATAATTTATTTTGAAAATAATTTTTGAATTGAAGTATTTTATAGGTCTACCTAAATGATATAACCATTTGTCCATCACTATATAAATATTTTAAAAATTACATATTTTAATTTTTTTAGCACCCCTTTTTTTACTCTCCAATGTGACTGCAGTTTGGACAATAGTTAAATGGTGACCCCACTTATACTTTCATCTCTGTTATCCCATTTGTCCAATTTACATACTTATAAAACATGTTTTCATATTAATAATGTGCCAGGCATATTTAATGCTCACATCAATCCCATCAAGTAGAACTATAATCATTTCTATTTAACAGATTAGCAACTGAGGCCTAGAGAGATTTAATAACAATTATGCTTTTTTTTTTAATAGCAAAGAAGACGGTTAGAGTTTGACTTTGAGAAGTTCACATCTCATGCTTTCAACCACTCTATTCTCACTCATGAATTTCTCTGTGCAGTCATGAGATTTCTAAGTGCCAGGAAATCTCAGAACATGTGAAAATGAAAGTATACTGCAAAAGGCATGAATTGAATTTCGGCGTGAGTTTCACAATGCAAAATGCGTAAGTTTCTTCAACGTTGATCTTACCACGGGAGCCAGAGCAGAGTTTATATCTACTACAGAATGTATTCCTGGTTCTTTTATGTTTTAGAGAAGAGTCTATATGCAGGAATGGGGGGGTGGGGTTTGTGTGTGTAGTAGATGTAAGGTTATAATAAATGTAAAATCAATAAAACATATCTGATTAGGCAATACTTCAAATAAACCATGTAAATAATGAAACATACATTATAGCTCTGTTCTGTAAAAATGTAAAAAATAGGTGTTTTTCCCTCAAGGAAGAACACAGCCATCCTTTTATGTGTAGAGCTATGGTTGAATATCAGATTGTGACTCCCGACAGAGGTTTTTGTGAGGTAATGGTACTGTTCAAAAGAATCCAGAATTGACCTTAAAGTATCTTTGCCTACCTGCCAAAAGTAGCAAAGAAATTATTTTAGTAGAATAGAATATATTTGATATAGCATAACATGAAGGAAATTAAATGAAGTGATTAATTCTCAGTAGTAAGGCTTAAAAAAAAAGCATGAATTTAATATACTATTCCTCTTTTGGAGCTTAGATGTGATAAAAGCATAGCAGTACAGGACAGACAGGCCCTAAATAATGAGAGGGGATAACATGAGCAGCTCTAGAGACCAAGCTGCTCCCAAATTGTCACTGTAATGCTTAAGGTACCACTTTATCAATCCTTCTTCTTGTCCTCAACAGCTCCACTGGCTCCAGAAGCATCACTTCACCTCCTACCAACCCAAAGCAAGGCAGGTGATGTCTTTTTCCTGGGGCCAGGGCCCCACAGGGAACCAGTGGAGAACTCTTTGGTCTATCAGGTTGTTCTAGATTTCATAAGGCTAACACAGATTACAGGCTGAGTCACATCAAGGCCATCAATTATTTTTTTCCTTTCAAAAGTTATATATTTCTGTCAAAGTAATTGGCTTCTGGAATGAAAATAGTTTCAAGAAATAACTACTAAATATTTGATTTCTCTTTATAGGCAAAACATTCTCTGACATAAATTGTACCAATGTATTCTTAGGTCAGTCTCCCAAGGCAATAAAAATAAAAACAAAATAAGCAAATGGGACCTAATCAAACTTACATGCTTTTGCACAGCAAAGGAAACCATAAACAAAATGAAAAGACCACCTACAGAATAGGAGAAAATATTTGCAAATGATGAGACAGACAGGGGCTTAATTTCCAAAATATATAAGCAGCTCGTACAACTCAGCAACAAAAAACCGAACTCAATTTAAAAATGGGCAGAGGACCAAAACAGACATTTCTCCAAAGATGAAATACGGATGGCCAATAGGCACATGAAAAGATGCTCAACATTGATAATTATTAGAGATATACAAATCAAAACTACAGTGAGGTACCATCTCACACTGGTCAGCATGGCCATCATTAAAAAGTCTATAAGTAACAAATTCTGGATAGGCTATGGAGAAAAGGGAACCCTCCTATGCTGTTGGTGGAAATGTAAGTTGGTGCAGCCACTGTGGAAAACACTATGGAGTTTCTTCAGAAATCTAAAAATAGAATTATCATATGTTTCAGCAATCCCACTCCTGGGCATATATTCAGACAAAATTATAATTTAAAAAGATACGTGCACCCCTATGCTCACAGCAGCACTATTCATGATAGCCAAGACATAGAAACAACCTAAATGTCCATCAACAGAGAAGTGGGTAAAGATGTCGTATATATACATGATGAATTGCTACTCAGCCATAAAAAAGAATGCAATAATGCCATTTGCAGCAACATGGATACAACTAGAGATTATCATACTAAGTGAAATAAGTCAGAAAGGGAAAGACAAATATCACATGATATCACTTATCTGTGGAATCTAAAATATGATACAATGAACCTATCTATGAAACAGAAACAGAATATGGACATAGAGAACAGACTGGTGGTTGCCAAGGGGGAAGGTGTTGGGGGAGGGATGGGGTAGGAGGTGGGGGTTAGCAGCTGTAAGCTTTTATATGTAGAATTGGGTAAACAACAAGGTCCTACTGTATATCACAGAGAACTATATTCAATATCATATAATAAACCATAATGGAAAAGACTATATAAAAAGAATGTGTATAACTGAATCACTTTACTGTACAGCAGAAATTAATACAACATTGCAAGTCAACTATACTTCAATAAGTATTGATCAACAGTAAAAAAAAAAAAATTTGGTCTCATCTTGAAAAAAATCACTTTTTATTGAAAAAAAATCACAAGCTTAAAAAATTCATAATTAGAGAGTAGCATTGACATATATACACTATCAAATGTAAAATACATAGCTAGTGGGAAGCTGCTGTATAACATAGGGAGAGCAACTCGATGATGGGTGATGACTTAGAGGACTGGGATAGAGAAGACCGGAAGGAGTCGAGGGAGGGAGGAGATATGGGGATATAGGTGTAGATGCAGCTGATTCACTTTTTTGGTTTTTTTTGTACAGCAAAAACTGGCACAACAGTGTAAAGCAATTATATTCCAATAAAGGGCTTAAAAAATAAAATATATCGCTCCTATAAAAAAATTCACAAGTAAAAGAATTTCTTTTTACTTTATTATTTTATTTATCTAATTTCCATTTCCATGGAAACAGAATAGAAATTGCAGCTAGAGGCCAGAAGCAGATTGGAAACCCTTTTTCTTTTTTACTTTGTTAGCTCTCTGCTAGAGGTGATAGGCATGGCCAATATGTTATAGGTTAAATCATATTAAGAAGAAAAGAAAGAAGAAAAAAAGAAAGACTTCCACAATTCAATGGGCCAGAATTCTTCATTGTCAAAAACCTAAAGAAGACTCTCCAATAAATGATAATGTACAAAAATATACTTCTTTTTAGTAAATGTCATTGAATATTTTGAATAAGTTTTTACCAGAAAAAACACAGTATACGAAGCAGATTTTTAAGTTAACTTCTGTAACTGTCATTAACCATAAAAATCATTTGATTTTAATTGAAGTCAAATATGTAGAAATTCAGGAAAATATAGAAAATAACAGAGAAGGTAAAAAAGATAATCCCAGAGTTTTCTTTGAGTCTCCTGATGTCTTACCCCAGAACAAACACAGACAGACAACTTAATCTTCCCTCACTGGGAACTTCCCTTCCAAGACTGAAGCCACTGTTTCAGTGTAAGATGTTTTTGACAGTGCTGGAAATCTTTTAGTCTAGGTCCCATGTAGCCACCTGACAAAAGAAAGTAGAGCATGCCACTCACATCTGCATAGGACAATAAGCTTCCGGAAGTATCTGATGATATTCTTTTTCATTCCTGTGTTCACCAACTACCCATTATACCACTGAAAAGGCACCAGAACTTGTGCTTACTAATAAATGATGAACACTGAGCCTATTGGTGAGAGAAAATATTCAGTTAACTAATGGAAATATAAAAAGATCTTAAGGGCTATGTGTATTTTTTTAAATTTTATTTAAGAAACTCTGTCTCCCAATCAGTTAAGATTTAAATATATCACAAGTCTGCCTCTCGGAGCTGTCAATGAGAAGACCAGGAAAAAACTTCCATGAAAATTTATTTTAAATAAAAATTTTGCAAACTGTGTGTATTATAGTATCTGGAATGAATAGAGAGTAAAATTGGAAATAAAGTTATGGTTTGTAAACATTTTTATATTTCCTTCTATCATTCAGTGATTAGACAGATTCTCAAGGCATTAACTTGGTCAATTATACCTAAAATCTACACATATTTATGCAATTCTGTTAAATCAAATAAAGCATGCTCTTTTTCCTCATGGGCATGATTTTTTATTCATCACTCATTATTTCTGGGGTTATTCAACTAAACAAATCTAATCACTAGTGGAATAATAATTTTAAAAGTCAAAAATGATGAAATTTTACTAATTTTCTACTCTTCCTCAATTTTCTTCTTTTCTCTTCTGACCCAAAGGTATCAGATATCTGTTTGTTTATGTAATTATTTAAAAATTTTATTCTGCAGCTGCTATGTCTTTTCCATATTTAATTTCATTTCTGTGTTTGTCTTGAGGTGTGAAGTTCTAAAGGCAGAGATTGTGCCAAAAGAATTCTTTCTCATAACCCTTAGCAGGGGGTCATGTGAATTTATATCCTGAAGCTACAGTATTTATTATCATACTTTAATATGTGAGGATATCAAATTTTCTAGTCTCTTAGTTTCATGTCTTCATTTTTCTCTTCCTGGATTAGAAAAATCTCTCATTTATTTTTTAACCAGCTTTTAAAAATCTTAGAATTCCATGGTGGGAAGAGAGTTACAGTAACTAAATTTCAGGAAATTAAGATCAATCATGTATATTGACATAACAAGGAGACTATTAATCCTAGTATATTTTTAAATTGTTAATTCAATGCAGAAAATTCTTTATTCTTTATAATATAGTATGTATATATAATGGACTATAATCACCTATACAATTAGTGATTTGAGTATGCAAGTTCTCATTTGATTACTTCACTATTGAATCCTAAAATGAGACTAAACTATGGATTATTTGAGTTTCAGCTCATAGATGCTGCCTTTAAATTTCAGTCCAAAAGCCACAGTTCATCAGAATTTAGACTTAGTAATGACCTCACCTGTTAGCTACAAAGTTATGCTTTCATGGTATCTATTATAATTACTAGGGAAAATGCAGTCAGGAATGACCTTTGAAATGTTCCAGTGGTTTTACACTAAGTGGAATTAGACATAATACACATATTACTGCTAACTACAGATTTATTTATGATTTATTTGTCTATGTAAAGTCTATGGTTTAGAAACCCTAAAATATGTGCTTTAGACAGTAATAGGTTTATATTGTGTGTGTGTCATACTCACTTGAATGTACTTTACTACCCTAAACATCTCACTATCAAACAGTGTATTTTTTCTTATTTAAAATCATTGATATAAATTGTATTAGCCATCTCAAGTCCTTTCAGGTATATTCCAGGCATATTGCTAGGGTTACAGAAGTGATACTCTGGCATGCTATTATAATTCACATGAATCAGTTTAACCTTATTTTTTTTTTTAAATTCAAAAAGCGTCCTGATGGGGATATGTAGTTCCTTTGTAAAGCAGCAGCTTCTGCAGATCTGGGCACTGAAGTTTTATATTCTGACATGGTAAACTAAAAAGACATGTTGTGAAAATAATGAACCATAGAAATGTATTTAGAGTAGGCATCTCAGCCTGAAAATCTCTAACATTTTTCCAGGTGCTCTATTCCCAGATGCTCATCCCTTAAAACACAAAAACGGTCCTATTATGATGACTCTCTATAAGGCTACATCTATCCTATATTTTGCCTTAATAAATGGTGTATATTCTCAGTCAAAGGAGTTACTGGAGAAAGTGAGAGAGAGAGAAAGTGAAAAGGAGATTGTTTCCCTAGCTCTTATGACCCTTAGATATTTCATGGTATTTTAACTCCTTGGTTAAATTTCTCTGGTTCTCATCATCATGGTGGCTTTGTGCTTATTCAGTCAAATTAAATTGGGGAAGAAGAATTTACTAAATTTTTTTTATATGTTCAGTCTTGGAAACAAGATTGTAATTCATGCACAAATTTTAACTTAAAACTGTAGTACTGTGTATCAGGAAAAAACTAGATTGACATAGTATAAAACTATATGAATTCATTCTATCATTCATTCCACAAATACTTCTTGATAAGTTATGTGCCGAAAACTCTTCCAGTTAGTGAACCAGACAGACGAAGTTCCTACCCTCAAGGTGCTTTCTAGTGGAGAAGACAGACAACAAACACATATCATAAAATTTCAAGTTATAATAGTGCTACCAAAATAACTGGAAAGGATAATGAGGGGGAGGGAAATTGTAAGAGGGGTGCTGAAGGGATGCAAGTCTAAAAAGTCACAATTTGAAGGAGACCTGAGCCATGTAAGTATCTGAAGGAAGAATATTCCACTCAAAAGAGCAAATTAAAGGACTTTGAATCAAAAACAAGCTTCTGTCTGAGGATCCTGGGAGTGGAATTGCTGGATTATACGCTAGTTCTATTTTTAATTTTTTAAGAACCTCCATACCACAGTAGCTGCACCATCTTATATTCCCACCAAAAGTGTACAAGCGTTCCAATTTCTCCACATCCTCACCAACACTTGCTATCTTTTTTTGATAATAGCCATCCTAACAGGTTTCAGGTGACAAAGTTTTGGTTTGCATTTATCTGATAATTAGTAATGTTGAGCACATTTTCATACACCTGTTCTCCATTTGAATATCTTCTTTGGAAAAATATCTATTCAAGTCCTAGACCCATGTTGTAATTGGTTTGTTTTTTCACTGTTGAGTTGCAGGAGTTCCTTATATATTTTCCAAATTAACCTTTTATCAGATATGTAGTTTGCAAATATGCTCTCCCATTCCACACGTTCTCTTTTCACTGTTGATTGTCTCCTTTGGTGTGCAGAAGCTTTTAGGTTAACATAGTCCCATTTATCTTTTTTTACTTTTGTTGCCTTTGCCTTTGGTGTTGCCACCAAAGCTTAAAAGAAAAAAGAAGAAGAGCAAGGGGAGAAATCTTTTGGAGGTAATTAATGTGTTTATTATTTTGATGATGGTATCACAGGAATATGCATGTGTCAAAACATCAAAATACATTAAATATGTGCAATGTTTATATATTAAGCATATTTCAACAAAGGTGAATATTAGCATCTCCTATGAGCAAGTTTCTATAAATATTATCAATACAAAAACAATAATGTTTTAATATAATCATAATATAATTACAATAATATTTGGGCACAGTTCTTATATTTGCTTGTGAATGTACAGGTAGATAAAACTAGAAAGACAATATCAGGGAGAATGTGATAAATGCCATAATAGAAAAGAAAACAGGTAGTGATAGAAATTTGGAGAATGGAGAGACATCTTCTGAGATTTACAAGAGCAAGTGTTATAGAGGAGTTTGCATTTAGTCATATACAATGGGTAGGATTTTAATTGGTTGAGTTATTTAGGGAAAGCATTAGGAGGAAGGGATTTCTTCAGAAAAAAAATCAGGACTCTAAGAAAAGCAAAGGCAGGAGTAAGTCCAGTCTGACTGGAGCAGAGGGTGTGCATGTGTTGACTGGTAGCTGGAGTTAAAACTAGAGAGATGAATTGAGGTCATTATGTAAATAACCTTAAAAAATGCTCATTGAAATTATTAAGTAGACATTAAAAATATGCTTTTGAGAGCATTACTCAGCCTTAAAAAAAGGATGAAATATTGCCATTTGCAGCAACATGGATGGACTTAGGGGATATCATGCTAAACGAAGTAAGTCAGGAAGAGAAAGACAAACATCATATGATATCGCTTATATGTGGGATCTAAAAAAATGATACAAATGAATCTATGTGCAAAACAGAAACAGACTCAGACATAGAAAACAAACTTACAGTTACCAAAGAGGAGAGGGAGGGGGAGGGGATAAATTAGGAGTTTGGGATTAACAGATACACACTACTATATATAAAACAGACAAGCAACAAGGATTTACTGTATAACACAGGGGACAATATTCAATATCTTGTAATAACCTATAATGGAAAATAATCTGAAAACATATACACATGTTATAACTGAATCACTTTGCTGTACACATAAAACACAATATTGTAAATCAACTATACTTCAATTTTTTTAAAAAAGGAGTGGTTTTGAAAAGTAAGTAGCAGCACGGAAATGTTTATTATATAATGTTGCATAAAAAATTCAAAATTTTATCTATATAGTGAAGGCAACTACTCAAACATAAACACATTATTGTTTTTAGAAAAAAAATTGTGTTGGGACAATTTCACTTCTCTATTTTATACATATTCCATGTCACTAACATCACCTATTACAACAACATATTACTTCCATGATTCTAAAATATGGGATTGAAAAAAGACAAGGAAACAAGGAAAAATAATTAGGAAGACTAAGAATGACTAAAAAGTCATTTCCTCAAAATATGTGTTGAATGCCTACTAAACACCAAGGAATGTGCTAGATACAAAAATCAAGTACAAATATACTCTCAAATAACTTACCTTCCAGTGAGAGGGGCAAACAAGTAAGCCAAGGTTGCTTTTTCTTGTGAGAAGAGCTAGGTTTGCAGGAAACCCAATCTGTTCTAGAAGCACTCAGGAGTGGTCAAAAAGCTACATTATGGCTTAAACGGTGCATCAGAATCACCTGGGTGTCTTGTTAAAGGCTCAGCCTGATTCAGTACATGTGAGTGTGTGCGCTGAGTCCACATTTCTGTGAAAAGTTCAGTCAAGCTGATGTGTTGTGGGCATCCTAGTCAGCCCTCAAGCATTGGAATCAGGCAATGCCCACCCTTCCAGTCCTCTGGTCACTACACTTTGGGTTGAAATTTGGCTTCTTGTGGACCCCTGCTTAGAGGCAAAGCACTATCAGTTCAACTGGCCCATTCTAGGATTCCATACCACAGGACAGTGTTATTTTCTCAACATGAATTGTAAATTCCTGAAAAAATGGTCTGATCTGATTGTCTAAAATTGTGAAGTTCATTCACATTAGTAACTTTTCTAAGATGCAAGAACAACAAAATACTATTAAAGCACAGCTTACCAGTCAACACCTTGTGAACTAGCACAGGTTAAATAATCTGCAACATTGCAACACACATACTTGCATCATGGTAAAGGGATAGACTTTCCGTAGTCAACATTGGGTAGTCTTTTCTACAAGTGTTGTAAGACATAATTCAGTTAACAATGAAAAAAGCTATTTGAGATTAGTCAAAGTCATTAGTATATCTTGGTTTAATAAATGAGGAAAATGAGACACACGTGTGTTAAACTTACCCAAGTCACAAGGACTAGATAAAAGTTGCTCATCTTAAACCCTAGTATTCTACATTGTTTGCTTATTTTGTTTCAAGGGGTCATTGTATTTTTCCATTTTCTTTCCCCTTCAGGCAGCCTTAGAAGCATTTCTTTCTGTCCTACAGAACCAGTGAAACATGTACCTCCAGTCTACCTTTCAAACTGTTGATTTGTTCCTCCTTGTTATTTATATCATGTTCCCAAGGCACAGTCCATCCTTATTGTTTTTTTTCCCCTCATACTTTTGTTGCTGTTGATTCTAGCCTTACACTTCTCTATCTACCCCTTTTAGTCCATATCTGCTATGCTTTGTAGAATTATCTTATCTCTTTGTCATTTATTTTGAAGCCCGGATTTCTACACATAATGCAACTGTCAGATGTAGGTAGGCCACTTCTCTCTTGATTGAATGGAAGTAAAAGAAGGCTACAAATTGCTACAAATCCCTGAATATTGACTTTTAATTTTCACAAAAGTCTCCTCTTTCATACCCAGCATGAAATTTTTGTCTTCACTTTTGTGGTGTACATATCACCAAGAAAATGTACCTTCTAGATGAACTTGAGCAACTTGTTCAGTTTTCTTCTCAGATTCTTATTTTCACACTTCCCATTCTCAAATACATTTTTGACTGGACTAGGGAAAGATTTTCATTGCAAGAGGTGACTGGGTTTTCAGTACATTTTCTTCCTTGCTCCCTGAAATTCTGGACTGCGGACTCTTGGGAAGAGAAGTGGTTTAGCTATTGGAACTGAAGACATTTAAACAAACATCCTCTAATGTTTTGACCTTCTGGTCCCTGGTTTGAAGTGGGTATTACGAACAAGGGACTATATTTACCATTTCTCTAAGAGTAAGTTCTTCTTCCTGTTGACATTAGGATAGGATGCAGAGGTTATACTTCAAGAGAATTATGTTCCCAATTGCAAAGCCTAAGGGAAACTGAACATTGAGAGATCTTTTGTTGTTAATGGGATGGATTTATAGCAAAACTGCTCAAATCAAAATCCAGAAGGATTTAGGATATTGTAAAAAATAGAGAGATGAATATATATATATATATATATATATATTAGATCTTCATTAAAGCAAATGGGTCAAGTCATCCAGAAATCCACATGGCATACTTTATTTACATATTAAAATATGCTTTCTTTAAAAAAAAAATATTTTTTTATGGCTTCATTGGGTCTTTGTTGCTGTGCATGTGCTTCCTGTAGTGGCAGTGAGCGGGGGCTACTCTTCCTTGTGGTGCACGGGCTTCTCATTGTGGTGACTTCTCTTGTTGTAGAGCATGGGCTCCAAGGGTGCAAGTTCAGTAGTTGTGGCCCGTGGGCTCAGTAGTTGTAGCTCGAGGGTTCTAGAGCACAGGCTCAGTAGTTGTGGCACGTGGGCTTAGTTGCTCTATGGTATGTGGAATCTTCCCGGCCCAGGGATTGAACCCGTGTTCCCTGCATTGGCCCGCAGACTGGGCCACCAGGGAAGTCTGCTATCATTTTTATATCACAATTATATGACCGACCTGCCCTCAGCAAACCATGAGTTTTCTAGGAGTGAGGATGAGCTGATAAAACTATTCATAGTCTTACCCAGACCCTCTTTTAGCCCACATGAAACTCTGAGTATACAGGGCTGACTTGGGCTATTGTCACTGGGGGTCATGTTGGTAGGAAAGTTAAAAGAGAAATAAAACTGTGAATTAATGAGAATTATAC
Source organism: Hippopotamus amphibius kiboko (assembly GCF_030028045.1). Lineage (NCBI taxonomy): Eukaryota > Metazoa > Chordata > Mammalia > Artiodactyla > Hippopotamidae > Hippopotamus > Hippopotamus amphibius. The sequence continues at coordinate 81,052,244 of NC_080191.1, read as the reverse complement.
CCTTAGAAGGAATTAAAATGAAAAGCTGTCCTTTATTTGTTGAAACCAATAATTAGGCCAGTACACAGCAAAAGGAATTAAAAGAAGTCCCCCAGAATATCCAGTGCAACCACTTTGCAAGTTAACTGTTATTAAAGCATTATTTAGGCTTCCACTGAGAAGAAAGCAGGATTACCAGCAGTGGATGACACACAGTGATTTTGTTTGGTTTCTTCACGAAACATGGGAGGTTTGTTTGTTCAACACTACTGCAAATTTACAGTATTAAATATATATGCCCTTGTTTTTCAGCACTAAGTAGAATGTAGGCTGGCCTTAAAAATCAGATACAATAGGGTTTAAGTGCTGGCTTTCCTTAATTATTATTAGGCATCATGTCTATGAAGTGTACCAAAATCATTAGAGTGTATTGGATGATAAGCCGTTCCTGTGACATGCGGCAGATAAACCCTGAAATGATGAGAAAGGAGAATATATTACCAAGAGCAGGATTACTGAGCTAGTGACACGAGACACATGAGAAGAAAGGATCTGGCTTGGGAGTGATGGCTGGGATGATACTACCTGTGGAATAAGTGGAAACTACTTGATCCAAATCAGATTGAACACTGACTCTTGCTCTCAAAGGAAGTCACTGTACCTGAGTTTCAATATCAATAAGTCGATTTCATTCATGGATAAGCCATGGGCTCTAACTAGATACATAGCATTCAAAAGGTTTACACCCACAGGTGTCACTGTGTTTGCATAATATCAATGTGACAAGGTTGTTAAGAAAATATTTAGTAGAATAAATGACAGAGTGTGTACCTCATTTCAATCATTTTCCTCACAGCCGACACTTCTGGATGGAAGAACAAGGGAGATAAATTTGAATTTTAAACTGGAAATAACCGGAAGATGCAAAAAGCTCCAAGACACTGGGCCAAGGGGAATTAAAATCTGAGACATCTGAGAGGATCACAGTGGCCATGTGAAGTGCTTCAGGGAAGAGCAAAAGCCTGGGATTGCCAGAGGACAGACAGCTGGTGACGGGGAGAACATGGCAGGAGAGCCAAGTGGATAATCAAAGGGGCCTCTTCCCAAAATCCTTGGCTTCAGCTAGAAATTTGGATGCAACTATAGGCTCTGGGGAGTGGATCTACATGCATCTACGCTTGTATTTATGTGTGAGAGAGTATGTACGCACCTCTAAGCAGGAAAATAGGCTGTTTATTGGGTCATCTCAATTTGCTTTCCTGTCGCACTTTAAAAAGTAAGCATAGGCTTTTCACAGGTAGAAACAAAGTGCTTGAAAATGATTCATCAACAAACAAGTAGTGGAGACTTAAAAATTAAGGTTCAAGGTGGCAGGATGTTTAATCTGTTAGGACACAGATCAGAGAGATTGAGTTGCTTGGGGATGGTAGTCTGGGGCACTTTAGATTGCATTATACTGAAGTCATCTAGGTAAACCTAGCTCATATCAGAAGGAAGATGGTTTCCAGAGCATAGAGGTCAGTTATAGAAGGAGGAGGTACATGTGGCTGGAGATGGGATAGGAGAGGGGAAAAGGGGATAGAGTGTAACTATATCTCTCCTTGTCTGAATTTGTTTTTTGCTTAATGTAGATATGGAGTGGAGAAAGAGAAAATGACACCAGCTTTTCATTTAGCAAATTTTTTTCACTGTAGCTCAAAATTAAATGCAGAGAAAAGATAAAACTGGAAATAACTGTTAGAAATTGGAAAGGTGAGATATGGTAAGAAGACAGGCAATATTATTGGATCAGGTGGATTAAATTCAATGCAAATTCCCTTTTCTCTGTAGTTTCCCTTATGCCATCTTGATGGTGCATGCCCTTCAGTGCCAGAGAATTGCACAATAATGACTTTGAATTAGTAGTTTATAATACAAAAAGCGCTCTACAGTGTTTTATAAAAGCTAAGCTTTTGTGACAAAAATAACAAGCAGTGTTATGATATGACACTAGTAGAGTATACCTCTATTTCTTCATCTATAAAATAATGATGATACAGACTTTAAAGAGTTAGCTTGAGAATTAGATGAGGATATATATGTATATGTATAATTTTGAACATGTCTGCCTGACCCATATTGAGAACTCAGAAGTAAATAACCTGCTAAACTATCAGTCCACGAAGCAGATGGTGCCAATATTACTAATTTATTGCAAGTGCGAAAGGTTAGTGATCACTAATTATTGATTAAATATAACTATTAAATTGAGACAGGTGTAAAAATTATGTGACAGGTTTCCAAATGTTTTATTCTACTTAATTACTGTATTGAGTTTTTCATTTGAGAAATAAGAATAATACTAACTGTACAACTTCTTATATAATTAAAAAATTGTCAGTGATCATTCAAAGAACTTTTCATATCAAATTTTAGAACACAATACTAAAATAATGCAAAAGGATTGTTTATAATAGATATCTATTTTACCAAGTACTCAAATTAAATTTGTCTCTTTGCACAAAAATAACAAAGAATTAACACTTCTTTTATAATTGGTGAAGGGCAAACTACAAACTCATTTATAGTCTTCTGTTTTGATTACAATGCTGGACACTGTAGGTAGAGTGGAGAATTACTATAGGCATCCGTAAACCATATATAGCAAAACAATTTTAATTATTTAATTTTGTCAGTATTACATGATATATTTTTGGTTATCACAATTTCAAATAATTCTGGGTAAAATCTGTAGTATTTTATATAAATAAAATTGGTACAAATAAGTAAATTCTTTAAAATATTTTAAGTCAAAACGAAATAAATTATTTTATGCTTAAAAGTGAATATTTAACCAACTATTAAGAATTTATGCTTCTTTTATAAATGTGTATATAACTTGAGTATCACATGATTATTTATTAGTCTATTGTTTATTAGTCTTTTAGTGCTATACAATAAAAAATTAATAATTTTGAGAAATTAACATGTTTAATGAAAGATTCATCTACCAGACAGTATAGGATAACAGGTATAAAATTATCCCTTCTATCAATCAATCAATCAATAAAATAAATAAGGCAATTGTTTTCAGGCATTGAACAATAGGCAACGTGACACTGGAATTTCCAAAAAATGGGAAACGCAAGCTGAGGCACACAATCCCTGCATATTTGCACCTTAGCACAATTTTCCAGGTTTTTTTCAGGGAACTTGAGCCCAAGAAAAACACCATGATCCGTCTGAGCTGAGAAAGCACAGGCTAGAGCTTGGAGTATTTGAAGTAGCTGAAATATAAGATATGTGAAGTCAGGGTACCAGACAGTGTTGAGAAAGTTAGACCGTGATGAATTTTTTTTCTTAACTAAAAGGTAGGCTGCACGTGTACTGAAAGAGACTCAGCTATCATAGAGATGAGAACAGAAGAGAAACACTAAGATTTGAGCATGCTGAGAGATATTCGAGTTCTGTTCCAGAAAGAGAGAGAATGAATACCCCAGTATGCTAAGGCAATAGAAAGATCATGCATTAGGACTAAAGACAATTACTTAGAGTAAGGTCTAATCTAGATCTGTCATAAAAAAAAAAAAAAAAAAAGCTAACCTAATAAGATCCCCAAGGAAGATAGATTTGAGGGTGTGTCCTATAAAGTTAGCAAAGCTTGATAAATACCTTGTATTTTCTGCAGATCCACCCAAACAATGTGTTACAAGTAAGCTTACATGAGTGTAGGATGATCAACCAATAATAGAAATACCTACATGGGGGAGAAAGGCAACACTCTTTAAAGACAGATAACAAACCATGGTATATATAACATATTATTGACAATGTCACATTTACACCCCACCCCCCCAAATTACTAGATGTCCAAAAAAGAACAAAGAAAAGAAAAAGAAGAAAAAAATGTGTCACCCATGAATGAACAAAGCAGAAACTGAATTTAAAGCAATCTCAATATCAGATTTAGCAAACAAAAGTTTAAATGTATTGAGGGGAAAACATGTTGGAAAACTCAAAAGAAAATATGGACTTAGTGAATAAACAGAGCAATTAAGCCAAGAAATGGGATCTGTAGAAAAGGGCCAAGTGGAAATTTGAGAACTGAAATGTGCAATAACTGAAATGGAAATTTCATGGATGGGCTTAACAATAGTATAACAATGGAAGAAGGAAAGGTCAATAAACTTAAAGATGATCTAGTAGAAATCATCCAATTTGAAAAACACAGAGAAACAAAGATAAGATAAAAATTTAAAGAGTCTGAGGGACATGCAGAACAATATTAAAATTTTGACCTTATGTGTAATTGTCTCAGAAGAAGAAGAGAGTAAATATGGGGTAGAAAAATATTTGAAGAAATAATGGCCAAATTTGATGAAAAACATCAACTTATAGATTCAAAATTCTCAATAAATGCTGAGCAGAATAAGTATGAAGAAACTTACATCTAGACCCATCATAATCAACTGCTAAAATCAGAAGTTAGAAGAAATTTCTGAAAACTGCTATAAAGGAAAAATGCTATAATAGGAAAAATGTAATACTTCATTGTATATCAAATTCAATAGAAGATAAATGGATATGGGAGGATATTAAAGTACTGAAGAAAAAAAAAAAAAAAAAGCCCTGTCAATACAGAATTATATGTTCAGTAGAAATAAGGGTAAAAAAATTTATATGTTCAGTAAAATAAGAACTTTTTTCAGATAAATGAATAATGAAAAATTTCACTACTATTAGGTCTTCCCTATTTCAAATTACAAAGAATCTTCTTCAGACTGAAAAAAAATATTAAAAAATAATAAAAAAAATGGAAACAGATTTATAGGACTGGAAATGGCAAATAAGTTTGTAAATATAAAAGTCTATGTTTCTATTATCAACACAAGACATAAGTGTTGGAGAGGATATGAATAAAAGGGAACACTTGTGCAATGTTGGTGGGAATGTAAATTGGTGCAGCCACTATGAAAAACAGTATGGAGGTTCCTCAAAAGCTTAGAATTATCATATAATCTAGCAATTCCACTTCTGGGTATTCATCCAAAGAAAATGAAAACACTAACTTGAAAAGATGTATGTACTTCCATGTTTATAGAAGCATTATTCACAACAGCCTAGATATGGAAACAATCTAAGTGTCCATTGATCCACTGACCAATGAATGGATAAAGATGTAGTATGAATATACAATATAGTATTATTCAGCCATAAAAAAGAAAATCTTGTCATTTGTGATGAAAATGGATCGACCTTGAAGGCATTATGTTAAGTGAAATAAGTCAGACAGAGAAAGAGAACTGTCATATCTCAGTGATTTGTGGAATATTAAAAAAAAAAGAAAAACAACAACACATAAATGAGCTCATAGATACAGAGAACAGATTGGTGGTTGCCAAAGGCATAGGATGGGAGAAATGGGTGAAGGGGGTCTAAGGGCAAAAACTTTCAGTTATAACATAAATTATTCATGGAGATATAATATATAGCACAGTGACTATAGTTAATAATTCCATATTGCATATTTGAAAGTGGCTAAGAGAGTAAATATTAAAAGTTCTCATCACAAGAAAAAAATTTTTGTGACTATATATGGTGATGGATGTTAATTAGAATTATTGTGGAGATAATGTTGTAATATATACAAATATCAAATTATTATAAATGAAATTAAAAAAATTATTATAAATGAAATTAAAAAATTATTATAAATGAAATTAAAAAAATTTTTTTCAACTGAAAGGAAAAGCACAAGATAGATACCAATTAAATAACAATGATCTAAGTTTGTGAACTTTAAAACTAGAAGATAAAATTAAAACAAAAAGTAATTAAAAGGAAAGAAATAAAGGAAAAATAACTAAAATAGAAAATAAAAATTGAGAAAAATAAGCCCCACTATTTGAAATGATTAATAAAATTGATAAATCCTGAGAAAGAATGATGAGTCCAAAAAGGAGAGAAAACACAAATTTTCAATATCAGGAATTAAAGAGGGGACATAATTATAGATACTACAGACATCTAAAGTATAATAAAATAATATTATGAACAACATGTAAATTACTTTGCTAATTTATATGAATTAGATAAAATCCTTAAGAAACACAGCTTAACAAGACTTACTCAAAAGAAATAGAAAATCTCAGTGGCTTGGTATCAATTAAAGTAATTTAATTTACAATCAAAACATTTCCATAAATAAAATATTAGCTCCAGTTAGCTTGATGAATTGTATCAGTTATTTAAGGGAGAGATAGTACCAATCTTAAACAAACTGTTTCAGAAAATAGATGAGGAGAGAAGGCATCTTGACTCATTTTATGAAGCTACCATAACCCTGATATTAAACTTGATAATGAATATTTCTATATTTCTTTATAACTATATTTATTTATAAGAACCTAAAGACTATTGTCCATCATTAGCAAGTATGTAAAAATCTTTAACAAATTGTTAGCAAATCATATCCAGCAATTAATCAAAGGGATGATCTAATGAGTAGAAAATTAGTTCAAAATTTTAAGTTAATTGTTATCAAATGAAAAAAATCAGCATCAGAGTAAAGAAGAAAAATTATAAGATAACTTCAGTAACTGCAGAATAACTATTTAACAAAATTAAACATATTCATGCTGAAAAATTCTTTCAGGAAACTAGGAATAAAAAGGAATATCCTGAATTTATAAGCAACATACGTGAAATCTTTATAGTTAACATCTTGATTTATAGTAAAATATTTAATGCCTTCTTAAAATCAGGAAAAAGACAAAGATGTCTGCACTTGACAATTTAAATATATATTGTGTTGAAATCTTTAGCTGAAACCATAAGGTAAACAAAGAAGTAAAAGTCATAAATAGAAAGAAAGAAATAACGTTTTCTCTGTTGGCAGAAGAAATGATAGTCTACATATAAAATCCTAAGAAAAAAACAAATAATTATTAGAACTAATAAATCAATTTAGCAAGGACTTTGGATACTGAGTTAATGTAAAAATAATTTGCGTATTTTCGAGTATTATTGAAGAAACTTTGGGAAATTAGCTTAAAATGCAATTAATCATGAACTACTTAGGATTAAGTCTGCTTGAAGATGTGTAAAAAAATCTCTATATTGAAAAATATAAAATATTGCAGATAGAAACTCAGTAATATTTAAATAAATAGGTATAATTCAGGTATATGTATACTTCAGACTATACTGTAAAGTTCCAGTAATCCAAACAGTATGGTACTGACACCAAAACAGACACAGAGATCAATGTAACACAATAGATAACCCAGAAATAAACCCACACATTTATGGTTAATTAATCTAAATAAGACAAAGGTGGTAAGAATATACAATGGAGAAAAGACAGCCTCTTCAATACTTGGTGCTGGAAAAACTGTACTGTTACATGTAAAAGAACAAAATTAGAACATTTTCCCATACCATATACAGAATAAACTCAAAATGGATTAAAAACCTAAATGTAAGACCTGAAACCAAAAGTTTCCTAGAAAAGAACATATGCAGAATAGGGGTATGATATAAATCGGCAATATTTTTTTGGATCTGTCTCCTAAGGTAAAAGAAACAAAAACAAAAATAAACAAATGGAACCTAATTAAACTTAATAACATTTGTGCAGCAAAGGAAACCATTGACAAAATTAAAAGACAACCTGATGAATGGGAGAAAATATTTGCAAATGATATGACCAATAAGGAGTTAACATCCAAAATATATAAATAGCTCATACAACTCAATATCAGAAAAACAAACAATCCAATTAAAACTTGGCAGAAGACCTGAACAGACATTTTTCCAAAGAAGATATGCAGATGGCCAATAGGCACATGAAAAGATGCTCAACATCCCTAATCATCAGAGAAATGCAAATCAAAATCACAATATCAACCCATGCCTGTCAAAATGGCTATCATCAAAAAGTCTACAAATAACAGTCAGAAAGAGAAAAACAAGTACTGTAAATTAACACATATATGCGGACTATAGAAAAATGGTACAAATCAACCAGTTTGCAAGGTGGAAATAGAGACACAGATGTAGAGAACAAACATATGGACACCAAGAGGGGAAAGCAGGGAGGATTGGGGGGGAATAAATTGAGAGATTGGGATACCAAATTGTATACTCTAAATATATGCAGTTTATTGTATGTTAACTGTATCTCAATAAAAGTTCTTAAAAAAAAAAAGTCCACAAATAACAAATGTTGGCAAATGGGGAGAAAAGGGAACCCTTATACACGGTTGGTGGGAATGTAAATTGGTGCAGCCAGTATGAAAATAGGCTGGAGGTTCCAAAAATTAAAAATAGAACTACCGTACGATCCAGCAATTTCACTCCTGGGTATATATTCCAAGAAAATGAAAACACTAGTTTGAAAAGATACATGCACCCCAATGTTCATAGAAGCATTATTTACAATAGCTAAAATATGGAAGCAACTAAGTGTCCATCAACAGATGCATGGATAAAGAAGATGTTGTATATATACAATGGAATATTGCTTGGCTGTAAAACAAGAATGCAATTCTGCCATTTGCAACAACCTGAATGGGCCTATAAAGTGTTCTGCTTAGTGAAATGTCAGACAGAAAAAGACAAATATTTTATGTTAGTATTTATATGAGAAATCTAAAAAAGTAAAATAAACAAATTTATATAACAAAACAGAAATAGACTCACAGATATAGAGAACAAAATAGTGATTACTGGTGGGGAGAGGGAATAGGGAGGGGCAGGATAGGGGTAGGGGTTTAAGGGATACAAACTACTGTTTATAACATAAACACCAGGATATACTGTACAGCACAGGGAGATGTAGCCATTATTTTGTAATAATTTTAAATGGCATATAAGCTATAAAACTATTGTAAATCACTATGTTGTACACCTGAAACTAAATTATTATAAATTAAATATACTTCAATAGAAAACAAAATAAAAAATAAATAAATGTAACATCTAAAATAGAGAAAAATAGAAAACTTTACAACCTTAAGGTATGCCCATATTTGTAGATAATAATCAAAACACAACTATAAAAGAAAAATTAAAAAACTGGATTTCACAAATATTTAAATATTTTGTTTTTTAAAAGAAGTCTCTTAAAAATTGAAAGGTTAAAATACAGGCTTGGAAAAATATTCCCAATATATTTGTCTGATAAGACTTCATGTTTAAAATGTTTTTAGAAATCTTATAGCCCCATAATTAAAAGAAAAACACCCAAATAAGAAAAAAAAATAACACTTGAATAATACCTTCCCAAAAGAAGATATATCATAACAGATAATCACATGAAAAGATTAGCCATTAGGGATATACATATTTAAACCACAATACAACATAAAACAGCATTTCATACACAATAGCATGGCAGAGTTAAACAGATTGACAATACCAAGTGTTTCTGATGACCTAGGGAAATGGGAATTCTCATATATGGCTCACGGAAGTACAAAAATATTAAGACCATTTTGGAAAACAGTTTGGCAGTTTCTTATAAAATTTAGCATCCACCTACATTCACTCAGCAATTTTGTGTAAGACAAATAAAACCTATATATGTCAACAAAGATACTCATGTTCTTAGCAGCTTTATTTATAATAACCAAAAGGGGAAAACAATCTAAATGTCTATATGAGATGATACTAGATTGTGGTATGTTCCACACAACAAAATACTACTTATCAATAAAAGGGACCAAAATACTGTTACAGGCAACACCATGTATTAATTATACACTGAAATAAAAAAGCATTTTTATGAGTTAAAAAGATCAGCTTTGAGAAAGTAAAGTACATATGACACGATTATATTTATATGAAACTTTAGGAGAGTCAAAATAATGTAAAATGATAGAATCAGATTAGTGTTAACTAACTAGATCAGGGAATGGGGAGTGTTAACTGAAAAAGGTACATAATAAAACTCTTTAGGCTGAGAGAAGTCTTGCGTCTTAGATGAGGTAGTGGCCTTACAGTTGTAAAAATTTGTCAAAAACCCATCAAATATTGCACATACCATGAGTACATTTTCTTATGTGTAACTAAAGCTTGTTTGTAAATCAAAAAACATATATTTGTTTGCATTTGTACAATACACATCCTACAACCCCCCCCACACACACACTTTCATTTTGCTTTTAACAGCCATATATTTCAATTTTACCATTTTATTCTCATTCCAGAAAGCCAACATTCATTTAACATTTTTTTTCATTAAGGACCTGCTAGGTACTTGGCTCTCTTCCAACTGTTCTACTCTTGGCAATGTGTCAAGCAGGAAAAGGTCTATTCCCTACATTTACCAGTGATCTATACAATAAACAAACAAAAGACATGATATAATGTCAGGCAATGATGACTTATGAGCAAAAAAGAAACTCAAGTTACAGGGATACAGTGATGGGTGTGCAGTTTTCAACAGTGTGCTCAGGAAAGTACTCTCTGGGGAGATGACGTCAGCTCAGAGACCTGATCGTGAGAGGCAGAGAAAGGCGATATCTGGGGCAAGAGTGTTCCAGGTAAAGGGAAGGGCTTGTGCAAAACTCCTCACACTGCCAAGGCTTTTAGAGTATGAGATGTTACAAGTATGTTAAAACAAATAACACTCTTACCAGTTTTCAGGGTACGCTGATGATGTTGGCATAATTTCAGTTCATTTCATTATTAAAATCTTAAGTGTGAGAGCACATCAATATCAGCATCAATTTCTTCTGATTCATATGGTTCCCAGCCTTGAAGATTTCATTGATTTTTCATGTCATTACATTTGGATTAGATCAATGTCATATTTATGAGACTTAGAGCATTCTAGCACAAGATACAAAATGCCCTTGATTTTTTGGCTTTTAGAAAAGTGTCTTCATAGAAAATTATGATTTTTCCTTTCTGCTCTGTGTTAGAGCCTTGGATATCTTGCTCTTCAAAAGAATTACACAGTATTGTTGTTCCTGGTTGCTTCTTAAATCAATTAAAAACATTAAGTAAAAGCCTGATATCTGTCAGTTTCTACACTAGGCACTTATAACAAGGCTTTGTGTGTGTGTATACACAATATATACGTATATATGTACACATGTATAAATACATGTATACACACATACATATCCACACATGCATTTTGTATAAAAATAGATGTTACATGCATCTATATTTAAATATGTATATGCATACGTCCATTTTACATATATACATATATTTAATGTACATATGTGTATTGAATGGACATTTGGTATATATCAAATACATATCTATACATGTATATAAAATTTGGTATTTGTCAAATATCTGTGTGTATGTATGTATCACATACATTTATCTATGCATATACACATACCATATGTATTTTATAAAAAAAACCCTGAAACTCAGAGATGTTAAATAATTTACCTAAGGCCAAGGAAGAGTTGGTTCCAAGGTCTACCTCCAAGATGTAGATTCCTTGTATGCCAAGAGCATAGATTCTCCTTGTGTACCAAAGACTTATACAAAAGTAGGTAAAACATAAATTAGTGTCTGAATAGTGAGACCACATGACCACTTACTGCAGGCCTACTCTTTACATGATAAGTTGTAAGTACAATGCCAAGTGTCTGGAGAAGATTTTGTAGAGATTATGTTTTATACAACAATATTTGGTTTATACATACACAACAACATATGTAGCCTTTGGCGTGGAGGAACACATTTATGGGAATGTGAATATCAAATGAGGACTTTAGGTATCATTTTAGAAAAACTCAAGCTAGAAAGTCTCTGAATTGCGCTTGGCCAAAATTCAAATTCTGTAAAACTCAAACTGATAAATCTTCCAAACATAGCCTGACATATAAACAATTTGCTTTATCAGTGCTTCTGATAAATATATCAGCAATATATACACTGGTCTTACATAATTGAATTCCTAAAAATAAGCCAGAGTATTATGCATTCTGGTAAGCCATTAAATAGAATGAAAATATCTGGGGGTAAGAAATTTAATGTTTTGAAAAATTGACAAAGGAAAGACCTCTCGACTTTCTTTAAGTTAGAGTTAGTATATTACTCAGAGCTATGAAATTTCTAATGGTGGGAATGGAGGGGATTCTGGAGGACTGGAGAGTTTATGAAGCACAAAGATAAAATTCAATAAGAAAGATAATACCAGGAATATGAGCATCAATATGTATTGTGTAGTAACTATGGGCTGGGACATGTTTTAAATTCTTTCTAGCAGTTGCCTGACAGGACTCTCCTGATGAATGAATTTCCACAGATGTGGAACCTAAATCCAGAGAGGTCAGGTGACTTACCCAAGTTCATACTAATGGGAGAACTGACTTCAAAGCTCGGACTTTCAATCAATGTGCTAGAGATCACAACTCAGAATTTTACATATCGGATAAAAGGAAGCTTGTCCTTTCTGAGAACACTGTACATAATGTCCAAACTCCTCAATTATTCATAATAAATGCCATAGAAGCATGTGATAAGCCATTACAGTAATTTTGCTGAAGAGTGTATGATATTGATACATTTGGTAATCATTTTAAAAATAATAATTTGTATAACGTACAAATACAAACCTTGGATTCTTTCCAGGGACCTTTACTAGAGGGAAAATAGAAGGAGGGCTGTGGGGGACCATATAGCACTCAAGCGACAGAGAAAAATGGGGTGCAGATAAATCACTGATGGACACAGGACAATTGTGTTCCGATTTCCAAAGTCCCCACGTGACCCAGGCTATTATATCTGACCCAGAATGTCTGTGAACTTGCCTGTTGTGCATGTAGGTTTGTATTTATTTACAATAAACTTTCACTTACTTGAAAAACAAAACAAACAATATGTTGTGTTCAGTTCTGCCTCTACCAAGAGCTGGCTGAAGACCTGGGATATTATTTAATCAATAATAAACTTCAATTTCAATATTTATAGCAATACCTGCTTTATTGGTATTATTGAATTGTTTGACAAGCAGATAGCATGTTGTCACGGACACTTGGAAATTTTGTATTCCTTGCAGGATGGTGAGGAAAGTAAGAGGAAAGTTTGCTGTTAACGTTTCTGCAATTTTGAATGCAGGCAGGAACAAGGTGCTTGTAAAACTAGCCTTGTGACTGATGCCTACTTATTTTTTTTTTTCAAAATCTAAAAAGAAACCAAAACATGTGTGCAATCAGACAGTCTAAAATGAAGAAAATGAAGGCCTACAGACACGTATGCCTTGAAGAGAATGGGGGCATTTAGGGTGTATGTAGTTTGAGAACATCCTTTGACAAATAAAGCAATAAGCACAGTCGCTTTCAAAGCTTTTGTTGAAACTTTGAAAAGCCTCTCTAGGCTATAAATTATTAAAGATATTAATTAAATGAGAGTGTTATTTACATTGGTAAAAGTACTTAGGAGTTTATCGCATCAGTTTCTTCCTAGTTATAATTTAAAATATTTATTCATGTGTTGTATTAATACCTACATCCTTTATATCAAAGTATCTCTACTTAATTGCATCTTTTTTCCTGAAACAATGTTTCAGATATGTGAAAAGATTATAAGAAACAATGCTGAAAAATTATGGGAAAATTATATTTAGTAATTATAAGAATTTCAAAATTATTTCCTTCTCTATGAGTAATCAGGAGACCGCTGTATCTTTTGATATTATCTCTTCTTAGGTCATCTACTGGGTTACCTTGTCATCTTTCATGCTCATTTTAATGCTTGTGTAACTTACCCTTATCCTTTATATACCTCATTTACCATTTAAAGTGCTGTATTACAAATGTTATAAGTTAGTCCAAGCAATCAGGGCTAGTCATATTTTTAACATGATTGTCTGATTTTGGTTTTACCAAAATTTGGTTTCGTTTATCAGAACTCTTTATAATATAAACCTGTAATTTCATAGGTGTATTAGCATTTCACATCACAGGCACAAAGTGATATCTGCTGAGTCAAGTAAATTTTTGGAGCAGATTATTGCTTTGGGGAAAAAGTGTGGATTTATTGCATTTATTGTATTTATTACCTGTGTAAGTTAGTTGCACTGTGAAATGATCGTAGTATAGTGTTCAGCCATCATCACAGGTAGCACATCTGCTCAGCCACTCTAAATAATCTGTGATTGTGAAAGCTGGACATGCCTAACACACTATTTTGTGTTCCACTTGGACACAAGGCTTTGCAGGTGATGAAAAGGAAAATACTTTAATAATGGAGCCACTACTATCCTCTACTTATGGGTGGAGGTAAAACATTTGTTTCAAATCTCCAATTGTCTCTTTCACATATGGCTATTTCTTTTTATTTTTTTTCCAATTTACTTCTACAAGGTTTGACCGAAACGGCATATTTCTTTCTATTGTGTTGCTTCTCTGTGATATATCTTGAATGACTCTGCTTAAGTGTGAAATATTTTTTTTAAAAACCAAAAACATGTCAATCAATTTGCAAGTTTTTGTTTGCTCATTTGTTTACTGTAATAGGTGGTTAGGAGTCTTCTTTTATGGACTATGAAACTCCATGTTTGAGTCTGGTTCTCTTCCCCCTCCTTTAACCACATTCTGTTGTGTCAGTATCTTGTTTTTGTTCAGAACCACATTTCTTAAAAGTAGAGGTCATTTTCATATTAAAGGAGATAGGAAAATCTTTGTTTTTTCTAATATGCTGGTGATTAAAATGATTGCAAAACATTTTTCAAGTTTGTACATTCCTGTACTCAGCAGGAATACAACATATTTCCTGTTATACTAAGCAAGAAATGCTATACAAATTGTACAGAGCACTATTTTCTTTCAAAGGAAACACTTTAAATCCTCAGGCCCAGGGAGAATGTTTGAGAGAAGGAAGCAATAGTAATAATAATAATAATATAATAATAATAATAACAACAACAACAACAACTAGGTGAGTATCAGCAGAGATGGGAAGAACAGAAGCGATTCCAGATCTGCCGTGGAGTGGAAACTGCCTCCCAGCAATAGGAAACTAATACAATGGAGGAAAAATTTACAAAGATTTGGACCCCATGTAGGGAAATAGTAAGGCTCAGAGTGGTATCCTGGGGCCAGTAACAGCATCACTAGGCCCTGGAGGAGAAGGTGAGGGAGCAGCTACCAGAACTTGGAAGAAGAGGAAGGAATAAAGAGATCTGCCCTGGAAGGAGTGGTGACAATCAGCCTGAGGCGACCTGCAGAAAAGACTCTGGGGGGATAAACACCCCAATCTTCCCCTGCAACATCCTGTTGGGCTCCCCATTGGCTAAACCTCCGAGCCAGGGCGCCAGGATGATGCCTTTGTACAGGCAGTCTGCTGAGCCTAAGGTAGATAATTGGTCCTTGGATTGCTGTGTTGGGAAGGATCCCAAACAGCATCCAGGAGAAGGGGATGCAGTAGGCATGGGGCAAGAAGCACCGGCAAGCCAGCCCCATGTCCTTAAGCAAAAGATGGAGGTGGTTTTGGGGGGACCGAAGCTCCTGCACCCGACAACCAGCCCCCAAACTTAAGGAGGATTTGCAGTATTCATGCAACTATTGACTTCTGTTATTTTTTTTTTATAGTTCCCTGTGCTGTACAGTAGGACCTTGTTGTTTATCCATCCTATATATAGTAGTTATCATCTGTTAATCCCAAACTCCCATTCCTCCACCCCCAACACCTCCTCCTATTTTTATTATTGATGAATTTACACAATCTATCAATTGAAGACTTAAACTGGTAAATTGGATTTAATCCAAAAACTGGATTTGGATTTCTAATCAGTAGGAACAGATCTTCAAGTTCATTTATTGAAAGCTAGAAGGAGGAGTTTCTGTAAGAAAAGGAAACCTTCTGCAAATGCATTTGGAATCTTTTCACCAGCTGCTCTCTGGCTGTGTCTCTATTATGGTCTCAGATAAGCTCATCTCCAGGAGTCAGGGAGACCAGTGTTCTCAACTTCCTTTGTTAAAACTCACACAAATAGCTCTCTACTCAGATACACCAGAGACTCGGAAATTTTGAATATGTGCAGATCTGTGTGTTAGAATCAAGGACCACCTTGACCTCCGTAAGAGGTACTAAGAACAAGTATTTCCCCAGAATTATTCTTTCCAGAACATTCCAGAGGACTCCAAAAAATGACCCACCCAAATCAGAAGTCCACCTGATTTTCTCTACCTGAAGAGTGAGAGATGATATGTAGGTGTCAGGCACATGGCCAAAGGACGTACAGGAAAGAGGGGAAGTCTTTTGCATAAATATTAAAAAAAATGCCAGAACCTTAGCCTTTGCCTCCTTCTGAGAGCCAATCAGTGCTATGCTAAGCCATCAGTGGCTTGTACCAGCTCATAGGATCTAATTGGTAAAGTTCCAGGAATTTTGTGAGCCAGTTGTTAAACACAGCTGTTATTAAAAGTCAAAGAAGATAAACTGAGAAACAAATTATACTAAAAAAGAAGTAATAAGTACTTAAAAATAATAATAATAAAAGAAAGTGTGGCTATATAAATTCGGGGAACACTTTCAGGCACCACTCAGACTAAAATGTAAACAGTACATGTTATATAGCAGTCACTCAACAAATAATGAATTGGGACGATTATAAAACTTTTTATCACACAGAATAAAGCATATATAGTCAAAAAGCATTTTGTAAAAACTATTTTGAAGAAGGCCCTAGGAGAAATTATTTGCATTAAAAATAAGCAAGATTCTGATATTTCAGCATTTGCACAGATTTGCACAGTAGGAATGAGGTAGAGAACTAGCTAGAACAATGGTAATAGAGTCAGGAATAGTGTATGTTTGAAGCAGCAAATTTTTGTAATTTAAAGACTGAATTCTAAATGAGTTCAAACCGATGCTAAAGACACTGTGATTTGCAAATGAGTCTGGGGCAAGAAAATGCTTGGTGTGATGTGGCCACTTTAGGTGCAGCACGGGAATTGGATTTATAGAATTAGAAGAAAGAAGAGGACATTGTCTACCCAGGCAAAGTAGTATCCTGGTCACACCTGGCTCTCTTATTTCAAGGACAATAGTATCTAACAATTACACAACCCTCTACCCATGGCCAACATGGATGAGGACACTTTTTACCTGTAAGTTTCCTCTACACAGAGCTCCTCCAAGAAACTACTAGCAAATCAGCATTGCCTGTGAGTTGGAGCCAATTACTCATCTCTGACCTACCTATTCAGTAATGAGAATGAATTTGAAGTTCACAATAAAACACATTTGTAGTTATTCCTGTATTTTTGTGATGAGCTGAGAGTTCCTGTGAATGTGCTTCCCTCAACTTCATGTGGTTTAAGGTGCCTAGAGTTCTCATGGACTTGATGAGGGTAGAGAAGGTGGCATTGGGGACTACCAAGGGGCTCCTCAGAGTTACAACCCCAATGGAGAGGGGAAGTGATTAGAGAATTGATACAAAAGGGAGGATCATATTGATCCTGAAATCCAATAGGGCTGCTCTCAGGAGGACCCAAACAGCAAGAAAGAAACTGGCCAGTGTTCCCTAGGAGTGTTTTTTTGAACTTTAAGAAAGTAATTTTGTTTAATTTTCTATTAGTTCAGTATATACAAACATGTGTCATATTACCCAGGCATCTTTTTTAAAATAAATTTTAATACCAAAATGGTATACTTAATAGCTGAGATACAACTTAAGTGTTCAAACAGGAAGAAGAAAAGTCCATGTGCAAGAATGGAGAAGCACCAGTGTGGTGAAGTGTGACAGAATATGAGTCTTAGCAAGTAAAAAACAGATATGAGGTTAGTAATATGAGGGTGAGTCAAAAATTATCCTCACTTTGGCTGTAGAATTTATTTTAATTAACTTTTAGTAAAGACAAATACATCATTTTTCTCCTTGCTTTTCAATACGCTTTGTCCATCTGTCAACAAGTTTTCTTATGCCCTCATTAAAAAAGGTTTTAGGCTGAGCTGCGAGCCACGAATACACTGCTGTCTTCCCTTCTTCATCAGAAGTGAATCTCCGTCTTCGTAGGGCTGTTTTCAGGGGACCAAACGGGAAAGTCCGATGGAGCAAGATCAGGACTATAGGGAGGATGCTTTAACACCTCAAAAAGAAGTTTTTGCAGAGTGTCGACAGTGTGGGCAGAAGTGTGCAGACGTGCACACCCTCAGACCACAAAAACGAATCACTGCATGCTGCTCTTCTTTCGTGCAGATCACAAGTTGGGCATCCATTTTTGTTCCCACTGCACTTGCAAATGAAATGATGTAACACGGTCACACCTGCACAGCAGTGACTGGAGAGACAGTAGCCTTCAATGGAAAGCACTGATAAGACAGTGCAGCCAACAGAAGTTTTAATATCATCGGAATGCGGATAATTTTTGACTCACCCTCGTGTATTGTTATTATCATTACTGATTAAGATATCAATATAATGATTTTGTTCCTCCTTGGTGAAATTTTACATATTGGAAGAAAGTAATTTCTTAAAGACTCTGTACATAAAGGGGGTATGATCAATTATAAGAAATTTCAGAAATGAAACATATATGTATATTAATGAATAGTTTTAAAATCAGGTCTAGGAGATCACTTCACACTCCAGACATCAAGAATGAAGTAGTTATGGACTGTAATATGTGAGAAAGTAGCTCACCGCCAATTCTGAATAAATATAGCACAAAGAAATTGATTCTAAAATTTAAGAAGAATTTATTGAAAATGAATCTAATAAACCTTGGGGGAGACATCTGAAATGTCCTTTTCTGGTGGTTTTTAGAATGGGATTTAGGCTTTAGTGTAGCTAAAAATATGGGGAAAACCTACAGATACTGTAAAGTAAATTCTTACGTGATTTTAAAAATTTTAAAATACATTTCCTTATAGATATTTATTGGATTCCTTGTTTCACATTCATTCCTTCAAAGTTACATGCAAACACAAGTCTATTGAACATGGCTAATGATGACAGTAAAAATTTCATGCTTAATTTCCTGAACATGGACTTCCGTAAATTTTGTCTCACACATGTTCAGTCTAGGTGTTAAGTTATTGCTTAGTTGCTTTTGATACAGAAGGCAATGCTTGATATGAATTTCTGAATATACTGATTTTTTTTCTCACAACTGATGGCATTATATAAAATTTGATATTAATCCTTGATGTATGCTTGTATTAAGACATAACATCACTATTTTTCTCCACCTATCTGAGCAGGAAAAAAAACCAACTCATCCATTTTATAAATGCACCCGTTTTTATTACATCAAATGGTTAGTAGTGATTTCTGGTAAGATTTTTAAATAATTGATATAGCCTCTTAGCTGAACAATTTGTGCCTTCAACTGCTGTTATTTTTTTTCAAGAGCAACAAAGCTCTATACAGCCCTTTGTAAGCAAACATTCTGAACAATGTAACTTCTTTGTGAAATACAAAGGTAATAAAACAAGTCTTTATTTCATAAAGGGAGGGAAAGAGGCACAGAAAGGTTCTGTAATTTATTCATAGCTCACAATTAGGCATTGGTAGAGTCAAGAAGTCAGATTATCTGCTTCTTTAAGAATAAACCCATGCTTTCTCAACAAGCAAACTCCACATGGAATAAATAGGAGCAACAGACTTTCCAGTTTAAAAATTGTGATTTGGGATAAAAAATGCCCCACAGTAAAATATAATTAAATCTTCAAATTCCTTAATGTAGTTCAGTTTCAGAATTTAAGATGAGTTTAACTTTTTAGATTAAAAAAATGGACATCTGAACTCACTTCATTACCACTTTGATGTGCAAACATTATGGAGGAACTCTCTTCCAGGAAGACTTCAAGACACTGCTGTTTCTGAAACAATAATTCTCACTCCTACTCTTCCTTGAAATGAGGCTGTCTTGACAGCCTGAGTGGGTGGAGTGGGAAAATAATGCTTCACGCAGCCATGTAATACTTCAGGTAAAGATAGGACTTATGAAAAATATCCTGTTCGAGAGAAAAGCAGATAGACACAAAGGGATTGCCATTTTTCAGATATTATATTTTTCAAGTCACCTTTGTTCTCCTACCTATCCTCCTTTCCTGAAGCAAAGCCTGAGCTTTTTTTTTTTTTTTTTTTTGCCAAAGGCTAACTGGGAGTGAGAGAAAGTGGAGCGATCAGCTTCTCGGGAGGTCTTGAACTTGAGCCAGTTTGCCTGCATGACTATGCATGAGAGATGGCAGAGATATGACAGCACTGCTGTCAGAAAGGCAGTGTTCGGTGTCGTGATCTCAGTCTGGTCACATTCCTTTTCCTTTGGTGTGGGTTAGGGTAACTAAATACGATGTGAGAGGCAAGGGTAAGGATAAACTTTTAAATGCACACACCTAGGTTTTTTTTTTTTTTTTAATGTTGTGACTAGTTTAGTTCCTTTAAAAATAATAAAGTCAGCGCTAACTCATATAAAAGCATTTTGAGACCCTTGGGATGGAGTCTCACTAATATATAGGAGAAAGGATTGTGAAGGATAAAATTTGCATTTATAAAGGTGAATTTTTATCTTTATGAAAAAGTGATACTTTCATAATAATTTATTTCCCTTCTCCACTTTCACACTCATAAATGATCTGTCTTTTCCTTTATAAAAGATAAAACAAATCAAAAACATTAATTTTCTTAGAAAAGACATGTGCTCTTACAATCCCTGTTTTACAGATGAAGAAAATAAGGGTCAGAGAGGTTAAGTGTCTTCCCAGGGTCACACAGCTAATAAATATTGGAGTCAGATTTCAAACTCAGGCTGTCTCCCTCAAGAGTATACACAAATAACTACCTTACTATACAAGTTCAATATCTGAGAATTCTGGGAGGGACATGAAGGCAAATGAAACTGATACACAGACAGACAAAAAAAGGTCTTTACATGGTTAACAATCATGGTTTTGGGGAGGAAAAAGTGAGCTTGGAAAGTTATAGCAAAAGAATGGCCATTAGTGTTTATAGTTTTCAAGCAAGGGAAGCCCCAGGTTGTGACAAGTTCAAGGGTGTAACCATGGACAGGGTTGCTGTAGAGAAGAGTGTTGGAAATTATGTGTGAGGTTGTTTGATGACTCTCTCATGTGAATTTTGAATTTACACTGAAACAAACTGGATTTGAATGGGGTCCAAAATGGTGCAGGGGATGGGGGCGGGATAGGACAGGGTTAACCATATGGTTTGGCCCAGAACAGAGGTGATATTCTACAAAATGAATTTATAATAATTGGGAAGTGACTAAGGGACACTTTATGGCAAGTGAATTGCAGCCATCAGAAGTAGCCTTCAATTTAAATAGAAAGACAGATCTGCAAATGAATTAAAAAATGCTGTTAATCTATAAATGGCCCAGGACCGTGACATAAACCTGAACAGATCTTTCTTTGGGGAGAAAACTCATGAAAATTGATATGTGAAATATAATACAAAGACAAAATAAAAACTTCCCCTCTTATAAGCCTCATCCCCTAACATATGTCCTTAGTGGTACAGCATTACAGAGATGGTGGAATGGTACTAACTAGATACTAACTATATTAACTACAAACTCACAGGCCCATCCTTAAATTAATGCTATTTTCCACAGCTCTCCCCCTCTATAATCAAGATACACTTATGGAATTGATTGAAATAAACAGTCACGCTCTGAAATGTGTCCCCAAATTATTGTAAATGGTAAATGTAACAACAAAGTAGTAAGGAAATCACCTTGTTCAAGAAATCTATGGTGTTTACAGATAAATCTCTGAAATGCAAGAGATATCTTGAGTTCCAATGAGGTTCTCTTCTTTTTAATATTATATTTTAAAAAAGAGAAAATGCACATGAATTTTTTTAACCTGCTCCAGGGAACTCTCATAGTTTTATTGTCTATATTTTTAGTGGTGCTCCCTGACTGCTCACACTGCTGGAGTGCCTGGCAGTGGGAACAGAAAAGCAATGTACCATGGTCAAGAGTAACTATCATAGCAGTTTCACTTTGAGCAGGCTCTTTGCCCAAAGTCCTAATTCAAGTGATGCTAAGGAGCTCTCCAGAGGTTGTAAAGAAAGGCAATTGCAAATGTGTAGCCCACAAAATCACTTTTATTTGCTTTGAAGTATACTTATGGAAGGTTTTTCATTCTCCCATTCTTTATTGTTAGGTACCCAGTCTCTGCAAAGTGGGCAAGGCAGCACCCTGCTATATTTGGCCAAGAGGCCAATTGCAAGAATGATAGGTCATTTTATTACTTTTTTTGAGAAATGTTCTCCAAATGCAAAAAAATTGCACTATACTCCAAAAAAAAAATCTTGTTTTCTCATCTAACAGATGAATTATAATTTATATGTGGTCCATGATAAATGGATAATAATGCACTGGACTTTCTAGATGGAAGTACTTGTACAGTGAAGGTGATGTCCGTTTTGTTCATACTTCACTTTGCATATAATTTAATGCTTACTTTCTTAGAAGTACCTGCATTTAAGCTTTTTGGTTTTACTTCATAATATCATTTTCTTGCAAAAATAAAAATAATTAAAGGGATCCAAAGGGGTTTGAGACAAATTTTCCCATATTCCCATCATCATTCTTCATAATACATTCTGCTTCTTGATGACCCTGGTGTGCCCATTTTTTCACATAAGTGTAGCAGTATTATGGATAGGCTTTACATTTTACCAGGTTTTTTCCCCATTTGCTTATTACCCCACTTTATAGATATCCACTTATGCCAATATCATTAAGTAAGCCATCCTTTTTCCCTTGCTTTAATATATCACTTTGTTGTATATTAAATCTCCATATATATTTAGATTTATTAATGGACTTTCAATTCTGTTTTGCTTCCTGGCTTGACTTTTTTATTTATTTTTAAATATATTTAACATGGGTGACACCACGATAACTCTTAATATCTTCTTTACATTCTTTACATTTACTACGAAATATCTCTAATAGACACAAAAACACGGTATAGTAAAACAAAGCCCATGAATGCATTTCTATCTTTGTTTTATAGTTTCCATGCTTGTTCTTTGCAGATTTTTCTCTCAACCCACTGTCTAGTTATTAATCATACTTTCTCTATTGCATTTCAACACATTTGCAGGTTTTTAACTCTGTATTATTTTAACAAGGATACAGTGTTTACAATTTCATTTATACACTTGACTTGAAATCTGAAGTTCATCAAAATCACCATCCCCTCCTGCATAGTTAAACATTAGAAATCTTCAACTCTGATCTCACTCTTCCATCTTTCATGGGATTTTATTACAGGACTTTTATTCCATCTTGTTTTTAATTCTGTACCCTAAGTTCATCTTTTACTAAAATTGTTATAAACCAAAGGGCTCATTAGAATTTATCCATAAGTTTTCCAAGTTTATCAAAATGTTTTCCTCCTTCCTGAGCTTCATTCCCTTCCTGTTGAAATACACTTTAGATGTTCTGAGGGTAATGACCCAGAAATGGTAAATCTCTAAACCTTCGTCTGAAAACATATTTGTTTTGCCATTAATCTTGAATGCTAGTATGAGTAAGTATGGAGTTTCCTATTCACCATCATGTACTCTTGATGCAAGACATCATGCTTTCTCCTCCTCTCTGCCCCCATTCCTCCTTCCACATGGGTGTTTCTGGTTTGTTCCCTCAGTTTATTGCAGTCTTGCTCAGTTCTCTCCTCAAAGAGGAATTCTTTGGGGCCACCATCTCTGCCTTCTTCCACTTGACCATGATGTATTATTGTTTATTGTGAACACTGCCTGCCTTACCCATTGGAAAGTTAAAGTCATGAGAACAAGCACTTCTTTCATTTGTTGCTGTGTTGCCAGTAACTACAACAGTGTCTGCTATACAATAGGTCCTCAAAGTATAACTGTTGAGAGAATGTATAACATTTATAATACTTATAGTGGATTTTGCACTAAAAGAGTGGTTATCAATTCTGGTTGCTCATGAAGGCCACCAGGGGATCTTTAAAAACATCTGTGCTCCACGTCTGACCCTTAGGTTTTGGATATAGTTGATCTGGTGTGGTGACAGAGCATCAGTAGTTTTAAAGTGCTATCCAGCAAATTCTAATACGAAGTTAGAGTGGAGGACCGCTGAGGATGCCTCTTCATTTCTCTTTCCATTTGCTTCTCTCAACAGGGTACAATACAATTAGTCAGATTCCAATTGATCAAATTTAAAACACATTTCACTACTGCTCTTCCAGTTTGTACCAAGTCATATTGACTATAGCTTCAGAGAAAAATAATAATCATTTCTAACATGAAGCACTTTGTGTATTTTGCCCTCGCCTTTCCTTCATACTAACAAATGAAATCCTTTAGCATTCCCGTTTTCTTCTCCCATACACAAATAGACACTCTTGGGACTTTTACATGCTGTCACTTTTTTACTGTTCACATCATTTACAGTGTTTTACTTTTTTGGTGCCTTTTTAAAATTGCTAATTCTATATTATATATAATAGTGTGTATAATATGATAAGCATGTATACATATGTACATATATAACAGTATATATAATGGGATAAACAATCCTTTTTTTCTTTTTTTAATTGAAGTATAGTTGATTTACAATGTTATGTTACTTTCTGGTATACAGCAAAGTGATTCAGTTATATGTATATATGTATACAGATTCTTTTTCACTTTCTTTTCCATTATAGTTTATTACAGGATATTGAATGTAATTCCCTGTGTTATAGAGTGTTATTTACCTACTTTATATATAGTAGTTTGTATCCGCTAGTCCCCCAATCCTATTTTATCCTTCCTCCACTCCCTTTCCCCTTTTGATAACCATAAGTTTGTTTTCTATGTCTGTGGGTCTGTTTCTGTGTCGTAATACATTAGTGTCATGTTTTAGATTCCACACGTTGAGTGATATCATATGGTATTGGACAAACAATTCTGATGGTTTACTTAACAGTCACTTAGTATTTCTCCTTTGCTCATAGAACTTTATGATTTTGGGAGGAGTGAAGCATTCAGCTTTAGTGGATAAATCTTTGTTAGCCTAAGAAAATCATTATCATATTCCTCTTTGCCCTGAATTGTCTTATAAATGGTCAAATCAATCTGTTTTGGCCAATAAGTAATTAGGGGAAGGTTGTTATTGTGCTTAGGATGAGGCAGGAGACAGATGGGCCCCCAGGGCAAGTGGTCTGACTTCGTTCCCTGTGGACAGATGCTCTGAGACAGGAATAACAAGACAATTAGGGGAGAGGGCTGGGTCCTGCCCAGATAGAAGATAAGAGACCACGTATTCCTCATTCTGGAAGTCAAGAGACCTCCCCTGACTACACATGCATGCAAAGCCTCCCTGGAGGTCAAAAGGGGAGTGATGCCAAGTGGCCAAACCTACCCATAGGCCTCTTTGGTGGAACCCATCTTGGCTTGCGTGTACACATGGGAAAATCCTGAGATATGCCAAATATGGACTCTGAACCAGGCCAATCAAAGTGATTGGTCAAAGGAAACATGGAAGAAATGCCCCATAAAAGTGATTCAAACTGCCATGAGGGCACGACTCTCTCTCTGAGCCCGCCTGTGTGTCTTTCCACGTGTACTTTTTTTTCCTAATAAATCCTTTACTTGTTTCACCACTTTCCATCTTTGTAGGAATTCTTTTCTGCAAAGCCATAGGGCCAGTGCCTTGTCCACTGACCACTGGCCTATTGGCTAGGATTTGGTGCTTTCACCAACGGGACCTGACCTCAATCTCTCGCCAGAAACTGAAACCCTGTTTCAAGCTGCTGCAGGCCGAGACCATGCAAGATCAATGAGAATGATATTTTTCTCTGAGAAAAGATAAATGAGCATTAGGGAGATGACCATTTGGACTCTTTTGCTGCTTCCTCCTTGTTCTGTGAGAATATGATAGCTGGTTCTACAGCAGCCATCTTGTGACCATGAGATTATAATATGCCAATAATGACAAATGGTAGATAGGAAAGGACCCGCAAAGAAAGAAAACAGCAGCAGCAACGGTAACAACAATCAGAGCAAAAGAACAATGGGACCTTAACTTCTGGAGTTCCTATAAAGTAAAAATTAAATGTTCTATGTTTATTCTACCATTATTTAGAATTTCCATCATTTGCACTTTAAAACAATCAAACTGGACACAAGTTTCATTTCAGTTTCAAAAATGTTATTTAGCACATCTTTCCCAAATTGCCCATGATAATTATAATCAATTTATATTGAACTATATGTTATAAGATGTACCACCACTGGTAATATTTTTTTCCTTTTCCCTCATATTGAGATTAGAGCAATTTTTCTGGGTACATTGTTGAAATGCCCCTTGAATCCTTGCATGTATGTGCATATAACTTCCATTTGCTTAACAATATAATATTCTGGGGTCCTAGTCTTTTGCTCAAGAATCTATACATTAATTGCACTGCTTTATGGTTTTCAGTGTTGCAGATTTAATGTCCCATGCTAGATTGCTTATCTTTTCCTTGCCTTGTCTTTATGTCAGGAAGTGTGTGAGATTTCCTTCATCTTTCAGAAGTTTTAAAGGCACATCCAGAGGCTTTTGTCTTTTTGCTAATCCTGAGTGAATACTCTCAATTATCATCAGATCAGCAAATATTTCCCCTAAAGAAGCTTGTCTCTGCTTATTTCTTTTTATTCTTTTAGACTGTAAAATATTTTTATGATCTCCTCAATCCATCCTCCAATACTTTCCATTCTCTCTCATCACTGGACTTTTGCTCACTGTCATGTGATAAATTTTTGCTCTTGTAGGCCATTGTTTCAGTTCTCAACAGTGTCCATCTTCTCATTAAGTTTTTTGATAAAAGCATCTTGAAAGTCATTTTTAAGTTAATATTTTGGTGATCTACTTGAAAACTTTCTTACTGTTGCTTTTGGTAAAGTTTTTACCTTCTTCCTAAAACACTTATGTTTCTCAGGTGGTGCTGATTCTGCTAGTGCAGGAACCACACTTGGAACCACGGCTTTAGACAAAGGAATCCTTGATTCACTTTGAAAGTGCATTTAAATCCTGAGAAAGCAATGGCACATTCAATACATTCAATTGCTCATATTTTATTTGCTACTCGTTTGTCTTTTTGTTTGTTTTTACCTTTTTTAAGGGAAAAGGGGTGGCATTATTTCTCTACTCTGTGTCCTTCTAGAGGTTTTAAACAGGAAATGCACACTGGTGAATTCTTCCTTTAGTTATAGGGTGAATGACCAGCCCTGAAGAGCTGAAGCAGTGTGATTCCCTGCCAAAGATGCACCATAAAGCAATGTAGCCCTTACTCCATGATGGTCTGTGATGAGTGATCTGCAGAATGGATAAAAGCAAAGTTGCTGCTGTGTGGCATTTGCTTTTATTACTGTAAATGATATCATGTGTTTGCATTTACTTTAAAGTTGATCAAATGTAACAGGAGACAGTGTTGACAGATGCTGAAAAAGTGTTAACCTTCCTTTCATCTTTTTTGCTTATGTGTATCTTGTACCATAGGCTTCTCAGATAGGTTTATTAGCTGATATATGAAATGCTGCACAAAATATCCACACAAGGAATTCCATTGTTAGAAAGAATTGTCTGTAATTCTACAAATGATACAGTCAAACTGCATGGTTCATGTATGGTGACACCAGACCCTTTAACTAAATAAAATGGTTTTATATACAAGATCATTGTTAAAAGAAAATTAATTTGTTTTGAATGTAAAATGAATTTATACTAACTAATTGAGTCCAGGCAGGCAGATAACTGGTTTATGCTATATGTGGTTTTCAATAAATCTAATTCAGCTGATTTATGTGAGTTGAGATGCAGTTATTTCTTAAAACTGGTATTAAAATTATTATCAAAGATTATATTATCATTTTGTTTCCTATATATTTATTAATCTAAATGGGCATCATAGAGAGCAAGTGTTTGTAGACTTTCCTTTAAGCAGTTAGAAGGATTCTGTTTTATCCTACAAAGTTAGTATAGAATCCCTTGGGAAAGTATTAAACACTCTGTCTATAACACTGTACTTATACATCAGGATATAAACTTTATTTTGTACTGAATGAAATGCAAAAACATTTTGCAACTATAAGCTGGTACATTTTAATTTTCATCATTGTTGCCTTGCAATTCCGCTTCCAAAACCAGAAATACATAAGATAGAAAAAGTTGATTCCTTGGCCTTTTTAGCGAGACAAAATCAAAGAAAGTTCCTAATTGTCCTGAGAATATTTTATTTTTTCATTGCTTTTTCACCCCTTTAGTGTCAGCTGAAGCTGATTGGTCTACCTTGGGATCCATTGTTGGAGAACAGAAGCTACTCTCCAACAGAAGCTACTCTCTAACAGAAGTTGAGGAGAATCACATGAAGAAATGGAGAGAGAGAAAATGGGGCAGGTAGTACAGGGATGTCTATAGTAATATCAAGAGCTGAGGGGAGGTCAGATCAGCCAGTAAGTGCTCCTGGCATGGCAAAGCCAAACAAACAAGCAATTAAGAAAAAAAATGAGCAAAACCACAACAAGGGTTAAACCTACCACAAAATTTATCATAAAGAGTCAAAAGGGTTCCATACCAGAGGGGATGGAATGTATCCAGTACTCTATAATCTCAAGGTCATTTTAGACTCCCTGCTCCAATTCACCATAACTATTTTTGAGCAAAGGAGAAAAAGGCAGGATGAGGAATTATCCCAAAAGATTGTTTAAATTATCTAATTGGACTAAACTTTAAACCAGATTGAGAATTTACTGTTTTATCTCTCTACCTAGTTTGGGAAGAGACCTGATTAGTTAACATAGGATGACCATACATCCTAGTGTAGTTGACTTGGTGTGGGAACCAGGATTATGCTTGTTATTTCAACATCCAGTCTGATTCATCATTTTTCCATTTTAAAATATTTTAGAAATAAATAGTATTATTCATAGTTCCTTCAAAATAATCTGGGATGGATTTCTGACTTCCTCTATTATTTAGTGGTATGTGAGATGCAAGTGTGATGAATGGAATTCTTACTTTAACACAGAATTAAATCTTAATAAACCAACACTTCTCTCCCAGCCCTATCCAGGGACCCAGTTACTAAACTTTACCTTTCAAGGATGGCATGCAGAGTCCTTGTTGATAAAACAGTGTTCTGGAACAACTCACTCCTTCTGGTACTGGTTGGTAGTGGGAGAAGTATTTGATGCTGCTCTCTTCTAGATCCTTGACATTCCAGTTAGCTATGCCTTGACTTCTGTGGTAGTCTGGGAGATTAACAAGTGTGTAAGTCCATTAACAGATGTAAAAGTCAATGGGAAACATGTAGTATGGTAGTTCAGGCATATGTGAGATACATACAGGAAATACAATCTGAGCTGTCTGGCAATAGAGAGTATAGAGAATGCTATTTGTTATTCATCACACATTATAAATCTGCATTTACTTCATTTACTTATGTTGTTATTTGGAAACTTTTTTTTTTTTCTTACTATACAATAACCATTTGTACTATAATTGCAAAAAAAGTGCATGTGTAAGTAAAAATTAAGCAAGGATATACAGAGAACATTCCATCCCAAAGCAGTGGAATACATATTCTTTTCAAGTGTGTGTGGAACATCTCCAGGATAGATCACACTCTTGGTCATAAAACAAGTCTTAGTAAAATCAAGAAAATTGAAGTCACATCAAGCATCTTTTTCACTCACAGTTCTATGAAACAAGAAATCAGTTACGAGGAAAAAACTGCAAAAAAACACAAACACACGGAGGCCAAACAATATGCTACTAAACAACCAGTGGACCAACTGAAGGAATCAAAGAAGAAATTTTTAAAAATACATGGAGAAAAAAGAAAATGAAAATAAAACAATCCAAAATCAATGGGAGGCAGAAAAAGCTGTCCTAAGAGGGATGTTTACAGCGATACAAGCCTACCTCAGGAAACAAGAAAAGTCTCAATTAAACAACCTAACCTTATGCCTAAAGGAACCATAAAGTGAAGAATGAACAGAATCCAAAGTATAAGGAGAGAAATCATAAATATCAAAGTAGAAATAAATGAAATAGTGACCAAAAAAAAAAAAAAAATAGAAAAGATCAATGAAACTAAGAACTGTTTCTCTGAAAAGATTAATCAAATTGATAAACCTTTAAGCAGATTCATCAAGGAAAAAAAGAGAGAGGAATCAAATCCATAAAATCAGAAATAAAAGAGTGGAAGTTACAATGGTGACCACAGAAATACAAATGATCATAAGAGATTGCCATGAATAATTATATGCCAATAAAATGGACAAATTTCTAATTCCCAGAAATGTACAATCTCCCAAGACTGAACCATGAAGAAACAGACAATATGAACAGACCATTTACCAGCCATGAAATTGAATCTGTAATAAAAGCATCTTACAACAAACGTTCAGGATCAGATGGTTTCACAGGTGAATTCTGCCAAACATTTAGAGAAAAGTTAACACATTTTTCTTAAACTATTCCACAAAATTGCAGAGAAAGGAATGCTTCTGAACTCATTCTAGAAGGCCAGCATCACCCTGAAACCAACACTAGACAAAAAAAGCAACTCTAGACAAATATCACTGATAAGCCTAGAAGCAAAAATTCTCAGCAAAATATTAGCAAACGAATTCAACAACACATTAATAACATCATACACTATATTCAAGTGGGATTTATCCCAGGAATGCAAAGATGGCACAATATCTGCAATCAATCAACATGATACACCATGTTAACAAATTGAGAAAAAATTATATGGTCATCTCAATAGATGAAGAAAAAGCTTTTGAAATAATTCAGCACCAATTTATGATAAAAAACTCGCAACAAAATGCATATAGAGGGAACATACCTCAATTTAATTAAGGCCACATATCACAAGGCCACAGCTAACATTATACTCAATGGTGAAAAGCTGAAAGCATTTCCTTTAAGATAAGGGACAAGACAAGGATGCCAACTGTTGCCACTTTTATTGAACATAGTATTGGAAGTCCTAGCCACAGCAATCAAATAAGACAAAGAAATAAAAGGAAGGAATAAAATAAGGAGAAAGTAAAAATTCCACTGTTTGCAGATGACATAATACAAAAAAATCCTTAAAAATGCCACCAAAAACCTACTAGAACTCAGTGAATTTGGTAAAGTTGTAGGTTACAAAACTAATATACAGAAATCTGTTGCATTTCTCTATGCTAAAAAGAAATTATCATAAAGAAATTATTAGAAAACTTTAAGAAAACAATCCCACTTACAACTGCAGCAAAAATAATAAAATACCTAGGAATAAATCTAACTAAGGATACTAGGAAAACTATAAGACAGTGATGAAAGAAATGAAGATGACACACAGAAATGGAAAGCTATACAGTGTTCATGGATTGGAAGAATTAAAATTGTGAAATGACTATACTACCCAAGGCAATCTACAGATTCAATCCAATCAGTATCAAAATACCAATGTGTATTTCACAGAACTAGAACAAATAATTCTAAAACTTGTATGGAAACACAAAAGATTTCAACTAGCCAAATCAATCTTGGGAAAGAACAGAGCTGGTGGCATCATGCGCCCTGATGCCAAAGTATACTACAAAGTTACAGTGATTAAAAGAGTGTAGCACCAGCATGCACACAAAAAAGACACATAAATCAGTGGAACAGAATAGAAAGCCCCCAAATGAACCTACATTTATATGGGCAATTAATCTATGATAAAGAAAGAATATACAATGGGGGAAAGTTAGACTCTTTAATAAATGGTTTTGGGAAAACTAGACAGCTACATGCAAAAGAATCAAGCTGGACTACTCTTTCATACCATACACAGAAATAAATTCAAAATGGGTTAAAGAGTTCCAAGTCTTAAGTGTAAGACTTGAAACCATAAAACTTCTAGAAGAAAACATAGGCAGTATCATCTTTAACATCAGTCTTAGTAATATTTTTTTTTTTTTTGGCTACGTTTCCTCAAGCAAGGGAAACCAAAGCAAAATAAACAAGTAGGACTATATCAAATGCTGGTGTCTCAGACTTGAACTTAATAACCTGAAGTGCAGTTACACACATTTATATTCATATCATAGCCATATACAGAAAAAAAAAAAAAAAAAAACAACCAACCAAACAAAAATAAAAAAACAGTCCCTCTCTTTCCCAGGCTTTGTTGTCCTGGTGTAAAGGCAAAAGTTCTTAGATAATCATAGCTAGAAAACCACTTTCTTCTTATCTTAGACTTTGGGAGAACAGTAAACACACTGCATCACATAATTTCTAAAGCACATGACTTACAAAAATGAATGGAGAGCAGGATAGTGTGACAGATTTTATAAATCAACTTTAGGGGAGAAATCATTTCACAATCTACAGAATTTGGGTAGTAACTTTGTTTTATGGGTGTCATAAACATAGTTCTCATACTTTTCTATTTTCTCATTATGGGTGTTGATGAATAGGTTTTTGGTTTTCTTTGTCAATAGATTAGATGAGTAATAAGCTGAATGTAGCTGTCAGCCATGTTTTTATTATATGTAATATTATTGACTTTTCAATTTTCTAACCACAGAGGATTTGACTCATAAGACATATGTAAGGGTAAAAGACTCTGAAGATCCTAGGAGGCCTAAGTATTTCCATAGTGAGTAAATATGAAAACAAAGAATACCGAAAGTTAAAAGTAATTTGAAATCTTTAAAAACCATTTTTGAGGCACAGATTCTATCTATTTTTTCACCTAAACCCTTTTATGTGAAACTATTTTATATGTAGGACTTCAGAATTTCAGATGTGAAAGGAAACCTCAGATCAAATAATTGTATCTGTACCAGTACATAGGGAAAGAAAAGGCAGGGGAGAATTATTTATTTTACATAAGATTACATATCTCTTAGTAATGATAATTCTAGAATCTGGCTCTTCTGGATTCCCTATCCACTAATCTTTTTCATATCATTTAATGTTTATTTCTACAGTTACTTTTAGTGACAGAGTTGAAGAGTAGCAGATCTATTGTTTATAAGGGCAGTCCTTGGAAAGGAGAAGTAAGCAATGCTTATACACTACAGTCCTTAACCAGTGACATCCAGACCACTTATTTTCTTGTTGTCTTTTTCTGCTATTTAACTTCTAGCTATAATAACCATAGCTAAAATATAGCTTCGTTCTCATCTTAGAGTTTTGGAGGAATGATGAACAACTGCATCATGTAATTTTAAAATCACATTACACAAAAAAATGATTGGATAGGAAGACAGTTTAACAAATTTACTAAATCATGTTTTGGGGAGAAACAATTTAAAGATGCAATTATATGATAGAGAACAATATTAATTTTCCTTTTCCTTAAACAACTTCCCCTTGTATTACTATACCCAACTGACCCCATATGCCATAGTCTTAGCCACATGCCAAACGACATATATATCTTTTTTAATTTTACTCTAAATCCCTCATAAGAAGATGTTTATTCAATAGTTTTCTTCCAATACCTTTCTCCCTTCCCTAGTACAATCCTTTTTGCTTTATCAAGATATTCTCATTACTAGTCCCCTCTTCGCCTTCCAGAAAGCATTCTGTTTTTTTGTGGCTCTAGGTGACTAAGATGCTCCTTAACAATGAACTCTAAGTGGTACACATATGATTCAGCATTGGCGAAACTGTCATTCAGGAACAGAGATCCCCAGGATTTTAGTGATTTAACACAACGATTGTTTTTCACCCACGCTGCATTTCCAGTGCCACTTGGAAGAAAGACTTCATGCGTAATCACTCAAGAGGGAAGCTGACCGAGGCTAGACTGAGGCTGAGGCAATCACCGAGGCAGGAGAAAGGCAGGTGGTGAATTGTGCGCTGGTTTTTAAAGCTTCCTTGTAGAAGTGACACATGCATTTTGACTCTCATTTCATTGCCAAGATTAAAACAATAGCTGTCTCTAACTTCAAAGAGGGATATGCTGGGAAATGCAAACCCACTCTTTGCCTGGAGGGAAAACCAGAACATTTATGGTAGCGGGTCATGTTCTATGTACTCAAACCTTAAATTCTAGTCTCACATTTTTGTGGTAGGCAGGATTCTGAGTGGACGTCAAGATCCCCATCCTCTGGAGTATCAGTGGTATCAGGAGTACTATACTATCATCAGTAGTATCTCTATTTTTTTTAATTTGGGCAGAATCGATAATATGATAACACTCTCATGATCAGGCTGTATTAGATGGCAAAGCTGAAGGGATTTTGCAGGTGTAATTAAAGTCCCAAACAAGTTGCTTTTGAGTCAACCAAAAGGAATCTTATGTTGATAGGCCTGTCTTAATCCAGTGATAACTCTTAAAATGGGCCTGGACACTTCCTAAAGAGAGAAACTCTTCCCTTCCAGCTTTGAAGAAGGAACCTGCCATGTTGTGAGCTGGTCTGAGAGGCTTTTGGAGAGGGCCACATAGCAAGGAGCTGAGAGAGGCCTCTAGCTAACAGCTAGCCCAGACTGCTGCCTAGGAGGACACTGAGCTGAGAACCCAGCTAGATATGCCTAGACTCCAGAACCACAGACCCTGTGAGACAGTAAATACACGCTGTCTTAAGGCTTTATATTTGTGGTAATTTGTTACACAGTAATAAAGAAATAAGAAACATTTCTCATGCTCATTAAGAATCATCTGTTATACATTTTTTTGGTAATCTAATAGGTTGTATATTTGAGTGTATTTTTAATATTGACTGCCTATTCTTCATTTCCCAAACATTAATGTGGGTCTATTATGAGTCAGAAATAGTGATATTGGTAATATTCCAGTAAATACCTCAAGGTTTTAAAGTTTTTAGAGATTATAAATAAATGCCTGATTAGCAAAGAAAACAACTGCATTTTATAACTGCAGTCTTTCATAAAGTAGCGAGTGATTCATTCATTCATCCATCCCTCTAACTGTTCTGAGTGTCTACAATGTTCCATGACACGGGGAGTAGTTAACGTTTTACAAAATAGGTGACATATGATATAATCTTTAAAAGGGATGTGTCTGCCCTGTAGTAAATAAAAAGATGAAAAGAACATGTCCTGACATGTACACAAATAATGCAAGCCCTTTATGGGATGAAGGGCAAAGTAAATTCTCTTTGTCCTGAGGTTGGAAAAGGCCAGAATCTAAGCAGCAAAAGGAGTACTGGTCTTGGAGGAGGGGCTCCTTTAAATCTCAATCTGTTGGTGAGTTTGATGTTATTTTACCTGGATCTGAGGACAGCAAAGGTTAGTTGAGGGAACTTTTTAAAAATCCCTTTGCAGGATTTGGTCCTTATTCATTCTTCAGAGGATTTTAAATGTAAAAAGATCTCTTAGGATGGCCCAGGTCTATAGGCAGCAAGTGGTTTGAAATTTCCCAGTGAATTTCATTCTTGAGCCTCTAAGGCTCAGAGTAAGCAGATAGAGAGCATCTGAACAGAAAATATCAGAAGACAGTATGAAACTTACCTTAATTTTCTTGAAATTGTTTCTGGATTTATCATAAGTTTTTAAGAATGTTGCATGGAAGTCAGTGACAGGATTAAGGACAAGAACCAACCACCCTTTTTTTCTTTTCCAGCATCGGTCAATCGAGAGAAAGCATGCTATCAACAGCCTTCACTCAGATATCTAGTCAAGCAGGCTCAGCCAGAGATTGATTCACAATTGAAGGATGTTTTCACATGATTAACCTACTCATTCACACCTGAGCCACATTATAAGGCTGGAATGGGGACGCTTTCACTTTTGCAGCCCATGCTCTCTCACTCCTGTGAACAGAGGCCTTGCGCTGACATTGCTCCCAGTCCTGTGCTATTTACTAACAGAAGATTAACTTTAGAAGTGAAAAAGAGGTCAACTGCTAATTCCGTTATTCAGAGTTTAATTTTGTGAAATGAATTTCATCTTTAAACATCAACTCCAAATTTGATTTTTAATTTTAACACCTGAAAAAGAAATCTGTGCCCTCAGATTTAACAAGACCAGTCTAAAATTTGCACGTGAGGAAGTGATTTGAAATAAATTCATTCTAGGATTTTTCTTTCTTCTTGATATTTTTGGCATTTTTGTAGGGAACATGCAATATGTGGCATTCTACAGGAAGAGGGGAAAACAGACAATGATTCTTTTTAATCTGTTAAAATAACCTCATAGAAAAATCATCCTAATAATGTAATATAAAATTTTAAATTTGATTTTTCTCTTCTATCACTCAAAGTTTTAAAAGCTGGAAATAAAGTTTCTCATTTAGAGTCTTCACAATACTTTTGAGCTAAGTTAAAATCGACTAAATTAAAGATATTATACTTAAAATTGCACCCATGTTATGAGTCAGCTGAAGCATTAGCTGCATCTCATAATCATTTTCTTTAGTTTTATTAAAGTTAAAAATGCAATAGATGCTATATAATTTCTAAGAAGTAGCATTAATTGGAAGTCATTTGTGGGTGTAATATTATTCTTCTTTTAATTTTTAAAAGAAATCCTAACCTCTAGATCATAGTTTGAAAACTGCAGTCATTAAGTTTGCCAACATAAGCTTTAGTTCCATTACAAAGGAAAGATAATCCCCTGAAGGAGTGCCATTTAATCCCCAGTGACTGTACAAATCATGATGTCTCACCAAAAAGAAATGTTTACTTGGCTATTGTACCCTGGCAGCCTTTGTGCTAGCGCTCCTGCAAAAGTAGCCAATTTCATCCTTTTGACCAAATAAATATATTTTCTTCTTGAGGAGTGAATCTCAGTATTACAGAACTTTTGACTTTTCACCATACCTCTAAAATGTGAAAAGCTCACAGTTAGCAATGTCAGAGTGAGTAGAATAGGGAGGCTGTGTGATGTTCAGTGATTTCCCAAACGCACTGTTCAGTAGGTGGCTAGTATTTTCCATTTTATAAAAGTTATGCCATTGAGACAGTGATGGGACTTTGAATGCAAAGTTCAGTGATGGGGAAATGGTAATAACATGCTTTAGTGTGTATCATTTAACATAATTTTACATTGAACCATTGTCATGTTGGAGAATATTTTGGCCAGCAACTAATATGATTCAATGCTAACTAGCCAGGTTGTAACAGGAATGTATTCAAGTTCTATTTCATATTAATTTGGCTTCTACTTTATTCTAGGTTCCTTACATACATTTTTTCTTTCTCTAATAATGACACTTCATGTTAGGGATCTTATCCCCCTGTTTACATCAAGGAAAGTAAAGCTTAGAAAGATTAGGTATACTCAAATTCATTCATTCATTCCTTCATGCATTCATAAATAATTTACCTATTCCTAAATTTTTTGATGCTTTGATTACCCAACTATGTGCAGGGCACTGTCCCAGATGCTAAAGAACCCTAACAGAATTCTAAATCTAGAAAACAGCAGTCCCAGAATTGTGAACAGAGAACCACTGTCTAAAGCTTGTGATTTCAAAACACATTAATATACTACGAAAAAGAGGCTAAGTTGAAGTTTCAGTTTAGAATTTATGCGTTGAAACTACAGTGGTTAGGAACCTAAGAAGAATCTCAGTAGCCAGCATATCCCTCTGATGAACTAACTTGAAGCTGTCACATACTGCCCAGCAGAGTGCAGTGATTCCTTCTCTACTCTTGGACTTTTTGATCTTGTTAAAGATTGTGGTGTGTTAGGACTGAGTTGAGCCCAAGATAGAGTTGCTTCAATAAAGCCCAAATGTAGAGGATTACTTGCCCTCTTTCGACACATTGTTACTCCCAAACCATCAGTGTGATTACCGGGAGACTGTAGTCAACCTGAAAAATTCACTGAAAGGCAGGAATTCTCTGGACAGATTTGTGTCACCTTTGAATCCATGTCTCTGGCACCATGTAAATGGAGTGCTCCAATGTGGAATTACTGGCCTACTGGGAAATTCACTAAGGATTTTAAATTAAAATCAAATAAATCTTGCATTAAAGAATGCAATTTCTGTGAATACGATAGCTAAATTAACTCTTATTTCCCAGGTTGAGGAGCTCTGACAAACAACTGCAATGCTGTGATAATGCCTTTGACAGATAAACAATACTGTGAAATGAAGCAAGTCATCTTTTTTAAGTATCACAATAACTAATGCTTTAATATAGCACAGATTTTAATGCATCATAAAAGAAATGATGTGATAATATATTTTACTAGAGTTTAGCAGTGGGACTAAAACTCAATTAAGGCCAGACTCATTAACACTTAATTTCATTTGGGCCTTTATTGCTTATAATTGTACAGTTTCTTAACTTTATCCCTCACTCTCACTCATAACTCTAGCCAGCCTTACATCTATCATGGAAGACAGTACTTCTCTGTGAAACGCCTGTAGATGCATTTTTCATTTATAAAAAGACATGCAATTTCTTTTATTGCTGACATTCCCCTGACTTAAGAGAGCATGAGCTGATAGGGAATTAGATCCTTGTAATTGTGGAGATGCTTCCAAGTGATCTGAGACAATAGAAAGAAAATGACATTTTGATACGTATCAGTAGTTTCGTGTACATGGCATAAACAACACCTGCAGTTTTGGAATAGCAGGTACCACTGGATTTAAGCCAAATCTAGGATTTTTAGACATGTATAAGTAGTCTGACATTCCTTTGGAACTAGTGATTTCAAAGTTGGAAATTGTGCTATTTATTTGAAAACAAAATATTATGATAGTTGCATTTGTTTTCGCAGAAGACATGGATTAGTCTATTACTTCAGGACTTCTATGAAGAAATCTTAGTGTTTCAGTATTCCATATATAAGTAAAAGAAATTATTTCAGAATTTCATTAAAATTTTTTATATATCTAAGCACAAAGAAAAGTACAAAGCTTAACAT
Organism: Hippopotamus amphibius kiboko; assembly: GCF_030028045.1. NCBI lineage: Eukaryota > Metazoa > Chordata > Mammalia > Artiodactyla > Hippopotamidae > Hippopotamus > Hippopotamus amphibius. The sequence goes on along the minus strand of NC_080191.1, from coordinate 81,013,500 downwards.
TATAAACACCCATGTGACAATGCCAAAAATCTAATAAACATTAAAATCTTACCTTGATAACCTCAAAATTATTTATAAATAAATAGTTGTTACAGATCCAGTTGAGGAGATGATGTTCCTTTTGTACCTGTCCTCAATCTCATTCCTCCCCTTTCTACACAAAAGCAACCATTGTCTTGAGATTGATGTGCCTCTGTGTTGCAATATTTTACTAGTGTTACTTGTAATATATTGGATTGTTGTGTGTGTGTGTGTTGTGAATGGCAAGGACACTCTACATAGAACAAGGTTTCTTTTGAAGTCTTTTATCATATGGTGTCGTGATATGTCTATCATTCTATAGCTTATTTCTTCATGCTTGTGTTTTTGAGATCTACCAGTTTTGATATACAAACATCAAAAAAGTAGATACCTCTATACATTTTCTTCTCCTTTCTTGCTTTTCCAAATAAACTGCTTTTGTGATCTACCATTTTATATGTATGTAAATCAAGTACATCATTATTATTATTTAGGGTTTTCTATTTATATTATTCTTTTCCCTGATTATTCCCTCCCATCTCCTCCTCCTTTGGAATAGATTTTTCAGTCTTACTTTTGTTTGATTTCTTAGATGAGAAAGACATTCCAACTCTATTATTTTAAAGGTTACACAAACTTTTTAACAAACACAAATTTACTGAATAGTCTAAAGTGTCTTTTATAAGCACACAACAGATTACTCTTAATTTCCTCTCATTTTTCATATTATTATTGTCAATTTCATTATTCTTGTTCAAAACCCCTTAAAGTTAGTGGTAGATAATTTTTTGGCAGTAAATAATAATTATGATTTCCCAAAATGTTTAACTGTTTATTTGCTTATCATTGTTTATTCCATCTATATCTTTCTTTTTAGTTTGTGTTCCTTGCTGAAGTATTCCTTTGTTCAGTGAAAGTATGTGAAATGTAAACTTTCTGCTTTTATGTCTGAAAATATTCATTCAGCCTTCACATGTGAATGGTATTTATCTAAGCTAGTATTAATATTGTTAATCTTGTATGGATTCTTAGACTGACAACTATTTTCTGTAAGTAATTTGAGATTATTACTTTGTATATTAACTTCAAATTCTTTGCTGAGCACTCTGCAATAAAGTTATCATTTCTTTGAAAATAATCTTTTTTTTCTTATCTTTCCCTTGGTACAGCTCCTGGTATCTTATACTCTGCATTTTCACTATAATATAAACAGATATGGGCTTATTATTTATATATGTTGATTGATTTTTCTGTGTTTCATTCTGAGAATTCAGGTTTTTTTTCATTATAAATTCTGAAATCTTTCATTCATTATAGCTTTGAGAATATCTTCTCACCTTTAACTCTAGTCTCTACTTCTGGAACTCTTATTAGCTATGTTGAAACTTAATTTTTCTCTAATGTCTCTTTAACAGCTCCTTTATATTTGCCAAGATCTTATTTATGTTGTATTTTTTGTATTTCTTTAAATCTAACTTTCTGTTATAAAATTCTTTCTTCAGTTGTGTCTATTCTACCCATAGAAACTATTAACACCTTTTTAAAAAAAATCAATGCCTTTAATTTTCATCCTATAAATTTTGTTTGTTCATCCCATAGTTCCCAAAATGAAGTTTTTTGTTTTTGTTTTTTTCCTGTCTGGATCAAAGTCTTTTCATCCTTTCTTTGAACATTTTCAAAGTGCTGAAATTCCCCTGGGTAGTTCTATTCTTTCTCTTAAAGTTTGAGTTTTTTCTTTTGATTTCTTTGATTATAATCATTTTCTTTTTCTTATAGCTGTTTACCTCTGTTATGGGCACTTTTGCTTCTTGTTATCTCATCCCCAATGTAAGTCACTTGTTTGCTCTGGGGATACGCTCTTGCTTTAAATTGCAGAGGTGCTCCAATGGGGCTTCTCCATATTCACCATGAGCTTTTGAATGTCATCCATCCTATACCAGTTTTTAGATCAGTTTTGGGGCTGGTTTTTTGTATGTCTAATTAGATAACATGATTTTAGACTCCACATTTAATGGTAACAGCTTGGAATCTCAGCTTTCACTGGATGTTTCTTTTATTTCTTTCTATACAATTAACAGTAGGAAAGTATTTTAAAAATGTTTTTACAACAAGGCACCTGTGAGAATTCATGTAACCTTCCAGCTGATAACAGTTTCTAATAACTTATATGATCTATACTGTTTAGGCCCTGATGAAATTTCCAGCTTTGAATTCTCTTCTTATCATTTGTAGGGATTGCCTTTTCTTCTTTTTAAACCCTACTATATATTTGAGTTATTTGGGCATTGGATGAAAGACTACTTTTATTAGCTTGGTGGACCACAGTGACCAGAAGTCTCTCTGAAACTTAAATTCCTTATTGGAATTTTATGTGCTCAACCATCTACTTTTAATAACCCAGTTTTATCCTTAATTCAAAATACTTCCTCAAAAATTTGTCATGATCTTTTTAACATCTAATTTATATATTTTCTGTAGAAATAATTAGCAAAATATAGTCATGGGGCAATGAAAATCTCAAAAATAACGTGAAGGAATGTGTACTGGGGATTGTTGAAGTGATGATGTTAGAAAATATTAAAAATGACAGCTGGTGTTTGTCTATTCAATTATCATTTCTCAAACATATTCACAGACACACCTCTTAAAAACTTAGTATCAAAACAACATTGTGAGATATACAGGCAAAAATAAAGTCAGGGCTTTGGCATTTAAATATTTGTCCAAATTCATAAGGATAGCAGGTGTAGGGCTGGTATTAGCGTCCTTTCCAACAGATAACTCAAACTTTAGTATTTTCATAAATTTTTAAATGCTGCTTAAGTAAAATATCTGATTTTAAGAATTAAAATGCACAATTTTAGTGTTATCTTCAAATAAAATACTGATTACTCTCAGAAGACAAACTGAACATATACTCACTAAAAGTGAAATTTTGATATCATAGCCAAGCCTAATTTATGTTCAGGCTCATTTTCCATTTATGGACTGTACTGCAGATAATCTTGTCTCTTATTGTTATCCCGATTAATTGCTTGCTTATCTTGGCAGTTCCTTCTGTTAGCTTGCACCTTTTGCTTTGTCAACTTTGGGTGTAATTGTTCACGCTTTTTCTGCATAAAGTTCACTGGACAAGGGGAAACAGAAGATTAGCCTTCTGTTTTGTGTCAGTTGGAAAGTAAAGTTGATTCTAAGAGACAAGGTGAATATGAGTTACATATTAAAACTAAGCAGTTTCTAATTTCATGTCTTGATGTTTCAAATGTTTGAAAAGGGTCTGAGATTAAGTATAAACATAAGCAAACAATACATTCAAGTTTTTCATATGTTATTTTATTTTTTTAATTTCTTTATTGCGAATGCCAGTTTGTGTTATGGTTTTTTTGTTTGTTTTTGGCCACACCATGCGGCTTGCGAGATCTTGGTTCCCCCACCAGGGATCAAACCTGTGCCCCCTGCAGTGGAATCACAGAGTCTTAACCACTGGACCAGCAGGGAAGCCTTGCATTTTAAATAAATAAATTGGCCTTATCACATTTTTGTCACAGATCACAATAATAACTGGAATATAATTGTCCACTCTTACAAGCCAGAATAAGAATTAAAAATTTTAATTGCAACACTGAATAGCAATAATTACCAAAATGGTAACAGTATCAGTCAGTTTGGTTTTGGTATGTTAATTATTTATCACATTATTTCATCATTATTTATCAAATACTTAGCGCATATCAGGCATAGAGTCAGGCAATGAGTGTGCAGAGATGAGCAATGCTTAGCGTTTGTCCTTGGCTGAGATTCATGTCATGTGTCTCAGGCTGGGGCTGGAGAATTACTTGCCTCAGAATCTACTTGGTGTATTCATTTAAAATGCAGATTCCAAGCCAAAATTCAAAAAGATACATACACCCCAATGTTCATTGCAGTACTGTTTACAATATTTAGGACATGGAAGCAACCTAAATGTCCATTGACAGAGGAATGGATAAAAAAGGTGTGGTCTATATATACAACAGAATATTACTCAACCTTAAACAAGAACAAAATAATGCCATTTGCAGCAACATGGATGAACCTAGAGACTGTCTTACTGAGTGAAGTAAGTCAGACACAGAAAGACATATATCATATGATGTCGCTTACATGTGGAAGGTAAAAAAAGGGTACAAATGAACTTATTTAAAAAACAGGGATAGAGTCACCAATGTAGAAAACAGTTACCATGGAGTAGGCAGGGGAGGGATAAATTGGGAGACTGGGATTGACATATACACATTGCTATAGCTAAAATAAATAACTAGCAAGGACCTACTGTAGAGCACAGGGAACTCTACTCAATACTCTGTAATGGCCCATATGGGAAAAGAATTTAAAAAAGAGTGGATATACACATAGGTATAACTGATTCACTTTGCTGTACACCTGAAATTGACACAACAGTGTAAATCAACTAGACTCCAATAAAAAAATAAATAAAATAAAATGCAGGTTCCTACACATCACCTCAAAATCATGACTGAGAATTTGTGGAGGTTTGGCCCTGAAATATTTCTGGTTTGATATTCATTGTTCTACTGGATTCAGAGTCAAAAATATTCAGGTTTAATTAGTTAATATTTACTAAACTGTCCTCAAAATTCAGCATATGAATTTTTCTGATCCACCTGTGCTATTTAATTTTTTTCAAATTGAGCAATTTGAAATAAACTAAAAATTTTAAGTAATATAATGGTAATAATTATATTACCATAGTGCCTTTTAGTGTAAAGGAATAATTTCCATTCATACAAGGGTCATAGTAATAACAAATATGCATTGTAGGATATAGTATGCATCCATGTCTGTGTGTATATTGTCTCATATAATTCTCAACAATTCTATAAAAAAGAAATTATTACCTCAATTTGCCTTGGAAATAGAATAAATGTTTGATTCTTGGTCTTTATAACTCCAAAGCTTTTCTCTTCACTGCTGAGCTGTATTGTACATTTCACATGTTCTCAGGTACTGGTTGGATGGAACAATTGCCTAAAAACATCCTGAACATTAGCAGAGCCATCCAGTTTAAGTTTGCTGCTCTCAGATGACATGTATCAGTTACAAGATGAAGGAAGATTTATTCATATAAAAATAACCCTGAAAATCTAATAAACAGTAAAATTGAACAAATAACTTGAACGTTATTTCAACTAATCAATCATTACATGTGGGTATAGGCTTATTATTTGAAATACTTTACCGACTGTTGTCTATTCATTCCTAAATTGTTTTATTTAAAATGATGAAAAGTATTTTGATCATTTTGTAAATTCTGGTTCCCCAAGAAAACTAGAAGTTCAAAGGGATAAAAATACTAATTAGGAATTAAGATAAATTATAATTCTAAACTCTAATGATTGTACATAAAATTTTGTTAATTATAGAGGTTCCCCCCATGTTTAGTGAAGTTGATTAGAATCACTTGTAGACATGAGCATGCTCATACAATCAAATGAAAGTGTGGTATTTTAATTATCCACACCTGCAAACATTTGAAGAAAAACATCCCAGGGATTTTTTTTTAAGTGTAGAAAATAAACATAAAACTTGTGTTCAGTCTGAAATTTCAAATAAGTCTTCCAAGCTTTATTCTTTATGAGGCATAAACACAAGTATTTCCCAATAATTCCATGTAAAATATTTTGCTATTTAATTTCCTTTCTCTGTCACTTCTCCACTCCTTCCACACATCATGTTGCTGTTAGTGTTATCTTTCCACAACTACGTTTTGAATTTTTCTTTTTTAAGCAACCAGTATTATACCATTTCCTGTAGAAGAATCTGTAATCTTTTGGCATAGTATAAGTAATCATTCAGAAATGGGGTCCAAACTTAATTTTAAATTTCTTTGGTAGCTATTTATACTCACTGTGCTACAAATTCAATTCTAGATCCCTCCAGGGAGGGGTCCATAAACCAGCACCACTGGCATCCCCAGAAGCTTGATAAACATTCAGAAAATCAGCACTACTCCAGACCTCCTGCACTTTAGCCGCTCCCCAGGTGATTTAGTTGAAAAGTACTGATAGACAAAAAGTCTCAAAATGTTTTGGAGGGTGTTCTTTCCACTTGGCGGTGGGGCGGGGGGGTGGTTTCTTAAGGATCATTTTAAGGAAAACAAACTCATTTGAACTAGCTAGGAAATTATTGAAAAGATATAGAATTGTCATACCATCGAAGGCCAAAGTTACAGCTGGTTCTGACCAGGGACTTACAGCCAGAAGCTCAGGCTGATTGATTTCCCAATTACTACTCTTTGCATCTTTTCCCTTTTCTTCTGCAGTCTAGATTTTCTACTTTTGTTTTCAGAAAGTAGCCTTCCAATTTATAGATATATGCTTTCCCCCATTCTCTACTCCTCAATTCTTCCTGCTCTGACTCATGCTGTCCTAAAGCCTAATTCTGAAAGAACCAATCAGGTTCATTGGACGGCCAATACCCACCCTTGTCTAATCAATTATGGCAAGCTGGTAGGAGGGGTCATGGTCACTTCAAACTAACATGAGAGGTAAACCCAGAAGGCTATAAAGAACTGTAGGTAATAGTTAATTCACACAGAAGCTACTGTGACCTGGACACAGTCCCCTCCTCCCGTGTCCAGCCCCAATCTATAGGAGCATTTTGAAAACACCATCATTTTCCCCCAGACATAGCCAGGCCTGCAAGTGAAGCATCTCTGCCCAGGGAAGCCAGCTTAGATCTCCAGGTTCAGGGCTATTATGTTGAGCTGGTCACATGATATGATGATGAAAACTCAAGACTCCAACCATAAAGCCAGGTGTATCATCAATCTGGATGTTTGCACGAAACAATCCTGATAAGTCCTGACAAGCTGCTAAAGCAGTCCCATCGCTCTGAATACACACAACAACGTTATTAATCAAAACCAAAGAACTTTCTCTGGGTCACAGTTCTGGGGGTTCAGCAAGAATCACACCTGTCTGCAGATTCCCCTGGAGTGGTTCAAAGATGGACCAATCCAACTTGCTGTGTTAACTCTTTCCTCACAATGACATTATCAATAAGGCCTTCTCCTATACATTTAGTACCCCCTAAACATTTTTTTCTCCATGACACTTGCCATCATCTGATATTGCTGTGTTTCTTGATAGCCTTCTGTCAAAAAAAGATCTAAGAGGGCAAGGATTGGTTTCTCTCTCTCCCTCCTATTTTTGTGTCTCTAGGATCCTTGAAGTATATAGATGCCCAATAAATATTTGTTGAATGGGTTAGTGAACATAGCATTTTTTGTGTCCTTTAAGCTATTTTCCCCTTTCTTTTCTTTATTGAGATAAATTTGACAAAAGCATAATATATTCAAAGCATACAGTGTGCTGATTTGATACACATGTACATTGTGAAAGGATTCCCCTCATCGAGTTAATTAACACACTCACTACCTCACATATCCTTTTTTATTTTTAAATCATACAATACAGGGTCATCAACTTAAGTCACCATGTTGTACATTAGATCCTCAGACCTTATTCACCTTATAACTGCAAGTCCGCACCCTTTTTACCAACCTTTTCCTATTTTCCCCAACTCCCAGCCCCTGGCAACCACTTTTCCCTGTGATTTCACTCTGTTTCTATGAGTTCAACACTGTTTTTTGTTTGTTTGTTTTTAGGATTTCACATATAAATGATATCCTGCCATATCTGTCTTTCTGTCTGGCTTATTTAATTTAGTGTAATACCCTCCAGTTTCATCTACAATACCACAAATGACAGGATTTCTTTCTTTCTTTAAGTCTAGATAATATTCTATTATGTGTATATATATCTCATTTTCCTTTCCATTCATCATCCATTGACAGGTTGTTTTCATACTTTGGCTCCTGTGAATAATGCTGCTATTATTAGAGTACAGATATCTCTTCAAGATAATAGTTTCCTTTCCTTTGGATATATACCCAGAAGTGGGATTGCTGGATCATATGGTAGCTCTAGTTTAAATTTCTTGAGGAACCTCCATACTGCTTTCCACAGGGCTGTACCAGTTTACATTCACACCAACAGTGCACAAGTATTCCCATTTCTCCATATCCTCACCAGCATTTGTTATCTCTTGTCTCTTTAATGAATCCTTTAAAAGGTGTGAGGTGATAGCTCCCTGTGGTTTTAATTTGCATTTCCCTGATGGTTAGTAATGCTGATCACCTGTTCATGTACTTGACCATTTGTACATTTTCTTTGGAAAAATGTCTACTCAGGTCCTTTGGCCATTTTTTCATTGGGTTATTTAGTTTTTTGCTATTGAGTTCTAGGAGTTTATTTTATGCTTCTGAAATTATTCTCTTATAAAATACATAGTTTACAAATACTTTCTCCATTCAGTAAGTTGTCTTTTCATTCTTTTGATTGTTTCCTTTGCTGTGCAAAAGTTTTTAGTTTAATGTATTCCTACTTTTTAATTTTTATTTTTCTTGCCTATGCTTTTGGTGTCATATCCAAGAAATTATTTTTAAGAACAATGTCAAAAAGATTTTCCCTTATGTTTTCTTCTAGTGGTTTTACAAATTCAGGCCTTATGTTTAAGTCTTTATTCCATTTGAGTTGATTTTTGTGTATGGTAGAAGATTAGGTACAGTTTCATTTTTTTGCATGTAGATATTCAGCTGTCCCAACAACATTTGTTGAAGAGACTATCCTTTCCCCATTGTCACCTTGTCAAATTTCAGTTCACTATATATGTGTGGATTTAATTCTGGGGTCTCTATTCTGGTATATATGTCTGTCTTTTTGCCAGTACTGTACTATTTTAATTACTCTAATTTTGCAATATGTTTTGAAATTAGAAAGTGTGATGCTTCCAGTTTCGTTCTCCTTCTCAAGAAAGCATTGGCTATTCTGGGTCTTTTGTGGTTCTATATGACTTTAAGGATTTTTAAAATATTTCTATAAAACATTTATTTGGGATTTTGAAGGGGATCACATTGAATCTGTAGATTGCTTTAGGTAGTATAGATATTTTAACAAAATTAATTCTTCAAATCCATGAACAAAGAATGCCTTGTGATTAATTTTTAATACCATGAGAAACTTCCACTGATATGCATAACTGATCCTTAAAAGCATATCAAATTTCATACTACTAATGTATTCAGAATATATTTATGTCCACACATTCAGTGGGATAAGAAAAATGCCATATTTTTCAATTCTTTTAGTGAACTACAATAAAAATCTGACCCTAGATCTGAGTTCTTCCCTGAAAGTCCAATATTTGTCAATATTAGTTCTCTTCTCCCAGTATAAAGCAAGGTCATTGAAATTTCAGTAGACTTGGACAGTACAGCATAAGCTTTCAGGCTAGAAACCTGTCTGTTTGGGTTCAAATCGTGTCTCTGCCACTTAGGTACTTGTGTGATCTTGAGCAAAGAATGCAACATTTCTTTGCCTTAGTTCCTCTGGTTGTGAAATGGGATTAATGCTAATCTAATACTATATGGTTCTGAGAATTAGGTGTGTTAATATGTACAATGCATAGTAAATGTCAGTGTGTGTTTGGCTTTTTTGTCAGTCCACAGGTTACCAACAAGTAAACAATTTCTCAGCTTCTATGGCCGTTTATAATTTGGCAGCTTGGCTACCACTGTGCCAATTTTGAGGCAGGGATATCATTGGAAATCCCAGTGCCTAGCTACTTTATTTTCCTTAATGAATCATCAGTCCTTGAAAGCTCTGTGGGCTGCTGCCACTAAGTGATACACAGATCTTAGCTATTCTGAATTCCTCAACTTCTGTCTACTTCCTCAATTTGGAAAAAAATCTTCCTCTCACCTTGCTCCCCAAAGCACTTCTATTTCTCTTACCCAGACACATGGTATCACTTCTTCTGAGTCTCCAAGTTTTTAAAGGCTTCTGACATTCTCTATAATTCCTCCTACAAAACATCCTGAGGCATGGCATTTCAAAGGGCCTGCTTAGAATATCCCTGCTTTGAACAGGAATGAAGGGGAAATACAGAGGAAAACACAAACTGACAACTCAAAAATGATTCTGCCATGTTGAGATGCTCACTGTATATTTTTCCCTATTTTTAGTGTAATTTTAGCAATCAGTAGCTGAGTTACAGCCATACTTGAATATATGCTTTAATTCACCTCATACTATTTTAATTTCCTACATCCAATTATATTAATTTTAAAAATAAACTAAGCATAGTAAAAGAGGATCTTAAAGATCATTAATGAACTAACGGGGAAGATTACACCATAGAGTCATAAGGGCATAAAGTAGATAGGAGGAAGAGTCTTAGAGTCAGACAGATGTGGAATTGAATGCCAGTTCTGTCACTTACCAGCCACTTACTAACTCCTGATCTTTGGAAAGTGAGTTTCTTTACTTTTAAAATGGGATAAGGCAAATCCATAAAGATAGACTGCATATTAGTGCTTGCAGGGGATTGTGGATAGGAGGAGAAACTGACCCTAAAGCAGAACAGGAGAACTTTAGGGGGTGAAGAAAATATTCTGTCACTTGATTAGAGTGATTTGACAAAACTCATTAAACAGGATTCCCGAAGAGAGCGAATGTTACTGTATGCAAATTATACCAAAATAAACCTCATTTAAAAGAAATGCAATGATGATATATCTTTAGGGAAGTATCTGACTCTGAGTGATCACTTAATGAATATGAGCTTGTACTATTATTACTTAGGATTCCCATAAGTAATCATATTCACCTTAGAGAGATGTTTTTAAGTTCTGTCATAACACCCCAAGTACATAACCTTAGGAAATCAGGAGGGAACAGCATTGTCTCCCAAATCTAAGTTTACAGAGAACTGAATATAAGGACATGGTGTCGAGAGTGGATTAAAGAAGGTGGAAGGGAAAAAGAAGAAAAACAGAGAACAATTAGATCATTACATACTTTCTCTCTTTAGCTGTATGAATGATTTTTGGTTTCTCTATCACTGGATGTCTGGAAAGTGGACCTCTCTGCCAGCTTTTTTATACAATGGTTTCTTTTGATTGTCTGAGTCAAGCTGTCTTCTAGCTTAGAGCCAGAAATCCAGAGCTTCCTTTTTAAATGATTATAAAAGAAAAAAGGAATGAGATTCTAATATTATACTAAGCTACTTATTCAGAACTTAATTGAAGTGTGTAATTGCAGTGTTATGGAATATATAATATATTCAGTGCTTGTGTAATTCTAGGGGTTTTCATAACTTTCTGTAAAATTAGTGTGTTTATTTAGGGATTGGTTCAGTTTAATAGAGACATTAAAAAATTTATAACCCCCTTCAGTAAGAATTCACATCATTTCTTTTGAAAACTCGAGATCTTTTGCTGGCTAACAACCAATTACATAGTTGGTTTACAAGTAGGAGAAGAAGCAAGCCAGACACTTTCTTAGGTTCATCCAAACAGTTCCTAAATTACCTCTACCTGGGCATTGGCTATCCATTTATTTATCATTATTTGGAAACTGGAGTTCTCTTGGGAATGTTTGAACAGGAGCATAAATACTTAAACGGAGGTGTGTTTAATTATAACTATCTTTGAATTTCAGCTCTGTTAAATCACTAGATCTATGACCTTGGACAAGTTACTTAACAATTCTGAACTTCAATTTCCTCTCTGCAATATTGGAGGAATTATTGTACCTCCTTCTAGTGTTGTGAGGATTAAATCTTATATATGAAGTAAAGTGCTCAACAAAATGCCTAGAGGTAAGAACTCAGTATTACTGAATATATTATTTTTTTATGTAAATAATATGTAGAGGTTAGGAAAAGCAGATCATGTCCCAAAATCTGGAAGAAGAGCAAGCTTGATATGTGAATACTACTTTACAAATTACATTCATTTGTTTTCTCTTTCTCTTCCTGTATACATCTTTTCCTTTTCATCTCACAGGGGTGAGGAATTTGTCATTAAAATGAGTGGGTACCAATAAATAACATTTATGAAGCCCTTATTCACTTCAGCCCTCTTTAAGCTTAATTAATCCTCACAACTCTAAGAAGCTAAGTACTATGATTATGTCCCTTTCAAAGATGAGGAGACTGAGGTTTTACACAAGTAGGTAATTTGTTTAGATTCTACAAGTATAATATGGCTCAAAGAATCTTTGCTTTTTAGAAATGGCTTCTGGAAATAGAAAGTTAAAATTATCATGTGTGTATGTATAGTTATTTATTATTTAAATAGCAACACAAGCTTCTTCCTACCTCTGCTGTTTTTCTTTTTCTATTATTTATGACGTGCTTATTATATTCCATGGACAGTACTAGATAGTTCCCATATATTACCCCATTTGATAGGCATGAGTAAATTATGTCAGAATTATCCTATTTACAGATGAGGAAACTGACACATAGGCCACTGAAACTTGCCCAGGCTTATTAAGAGGCAGTATCAGGATTCCAACATCGGCCTGCTTGCGTAGTCTGATGTTACCTGGGGTATCAGTAAAGGATGTTACTGAAATACTGTCTGACCACTGTTCGTACATGGCATGACATTGGAGACACAACTGGGAAAATGTATTGCCAATTTCATTCATTCACGTGAAACAAAACTGCATAGTAAGATGATGGTTAAACTGGTAGCTATTGTAATTATTGTTATAATTTGTATGCTCAAAACAATTACTTTTCTATCAAAATGCACCACTAGAGAAGTAGATTTAAGTGTCTGGTTCCATGTCTCTGCACAATGTCACCTGTTTCTTTCTCTCACTTTACCTTCCTTCTCTATTAGTTTGGATTCAGATACTGCTACAGGGAGATGGACGCTCAGGGGCTTATTTTCTTCCTTTCTCCAATGCCCTCAAGGGTGCTGTGGAACAGGCCCTGCCACCTCATTACCTCCACAGGTCTTATGTGCTTGAGAACTACCGCACATTCACACACCACCCGCAGACACACACACACACACACACACACACACACACGCAAACACATGCTTGTGTATGCCTTTGCTATTCTTTTTTTCAACTGGGCAAGATAACATAAGGAAACTTTACTTCTAAAAATGACTGCAGATTTCACTTTTATCATATAAAATGAAAGAAGAAATGTCTGATAAAACACCTTCCCATTCCCTTGAATTTTCTGTCATTTTCACTTTGACCTAAATTCTATGATCCTTTACAACCTGACTCATCCCTGTTGATATACTGTCTAGTAGATAATTCCTTCAAAAGTGTCAAAAATATCTAGTGCCTAGTGTTTTATTTCCTTATTCTTGTCAAGAAAAACAAAGGTCACTCTTACCTAACATCAGATCTTAAAACTCACATTTTATAGTCTGAAGCTTTAGTCAAATTTAGCTTTCATTTTAGTTTTTACTACTTAGCTTAATAACTTTATATAACACATTTAAAAAGGTATTCCTTGTTTATAAACTTCACGTAATATCAATAGGCTTTCTGTTATGAAATACTGAAAAAAATCAAATAATTTAATTCCTTATCTGATTCACTCTCCTAAGTTTGCCATTCTATTCTTTTAATTTTTTTTCCTATTTTAATATTTTAATGCTTTGCACTTTTATCTTGATTTACAAAATGTAGATAAAATCGATTAACTCTATACTAAGAAAGATGTACACTATTCATAAAAACTCATCACATTTATATATTCTCTCTTGTCCCAAGTTCCACTTGACGCCACCTCCCCCCCCTTTTTTCTTTCCATTTGCTGTCTTAATTGTGGCCTTTGCAGTTTCCTGGCTAAATGTATTTCATATGAAGAAAGAATCTATGACATGACTTTTTCCTGCCATCTTGACCCAGTTGTCCACAGGTCAGGTTCTCATTTGGAAAAATTTTTTTCTTTAGCAATTCTCGTTCTGCTCTGAACTCTTTGAGATGGCTGCAGAAACTATTTCACATATATGTTTACTGTTTATGGAATATCCCAGGGCTTATGTGAGCTGCATAAAAACTTTCAATGGTTGACAATTATAATTTTTTTATTACTAAAAATATCAGTGAAATTGTTGTGACTCTAGAGTACTAAAGCAGTGTATCCTTTACTAGAGAGATACTAATTAGTGTTAGGTTCTTGGCAAAAACATTTTTAAACTCTCCATATGTTAATATGAGCAAAGGACAAAAAGGCAGTGCCTTTTCCTTATGTTTCTTAATTTGAGGCACTTAAACCAAAGCAACCAAAATGAGAGGTTTTTGAAATAGTTTATTGTTCTTGCAGTCTACCCCTAGAACGTATTGGGTTAGAAAAAGTTGTTTCTATTTTGGGGATTTTCACATAGTAAATACTCAATAAATCTCAGCTGGAATTTTTATCATGACAGAAGGAATATCGTACAGCAACGCAGAATGTCATGATGGTAGACAACATACAGAACTCCCAAGCATTTTTCCTGTGCTAATTGAATTATTGTTTAGTATCTTTCTCTACCAACAGAAGGGAAATGTAATAAAGAATAAAGAAAAAATTATGCTCTTCACATAAGTGGAATTGTTGAGTGGGTTACCTGTATAATCACATCCCTCTCTTACATCAGAGGTAGAGGCTGATCTGAGTACCACATTAGACCCATTGATCAAGTTCTTGTTTCCAAACCTTCTCACTCTACCACGTTAGAACTTTTGAAAAAGTATCTGGCGGGAAATTAAGTGGGTATAGATCAATAGAGTCAAGAAGTGTGTCAGTGGAAAGGTTATAGAGGTATTTTGTATTTTGAACATATGTGAAGGGGCTTTTCACTGTCAGTGTTTTCACTGAAGATTAGGTGGAAGAGAACTGTGATTTATACCAAGAGTTGTACATGTTACTGTAACTAAAGAAAGATGCTTTGTCCACTTCATGCAACTTGATGGGACACATTTTTATCTCAGGATGCTAGGAATGATCATGACTTTCTGAATTTGCCTTTTGTGTAAAATTCAGAGTTAAATTCATTTCCCTATCTACTAGATACAGATAGAAACAATTTGCCTTCCTAAACTGGGCGTAAAATAACAGGGATTCTCTTTGTAACGTGTATTACACATTTAACATAGGCTCTTTTTTTTTTTTTAAGCTCTTTATTGGAATATAATTACTTTACACTGTTGTGCCAGTTTTTGCTGTACAACAAAGTGAATCAGCTGTATTTATACATATATCTCCATATCCCCTCCCTTCTGCGACTTCCTCCCACCTTCTCTATCCCAGCCCTCTAAGTCATCACCCATCATAGAGTTGATTTCCCTGTGTTATGCAGCAACTTCCTACTAGCTATCTGTTTTACATTTGGTAGTGTATATATGTCAATGTTACTCTCTCACTTCATCCCAGCTTCCCCTTCGCCCACCCACCCCGCCCCATGTCCTCGAGTCCGTTCTCTACATCTGCATCTTTATTCTTGCCCTGTCACTGGGTTCATCAGTACCATTTTTTAGATTCCATATATATGAGTTAGCATACGGTATTTGATTTTCTCTTTCTGTCTTACTTTGCTCTGTATGACAGACTCTAAGTCCATCCACCTCACTACAAATAACTCAATTTCATTTCTTTTTATGGCTGAGTAATATTCCATTGTACATATGTGCTACATCTTCTTTATCCATTCATCTGTTGATGGGCATTTAGGTTGCTTTCATGTCCTGGCTATTGTAAATAGCGCTGCAATGAACATTATGGTGCATGTTTCTTTTTGGATTATGGTTTTCTCTGGGTATATGCCCAGGAGTGGGATTGCTGGGTCATATGGTAGTTCTATTTTTAGATTTTTAAGGAAACTCCAAGCTGTTTGCCAGTGGCTGTACCAATTTACATTCCCACCAACAGTGCAGGAGGGTTCTCTTTTCTCCACATCCTCTCCAGCATTTGTTGTTTCTAGATTTTTCGATGATGGCCATTCTGACTGGTGTGAGGTGATACCTCATTGTGGCTTTGACTTGCATTTCTCTAATGATTAGTGATGTTTAACATAGGCTCTTATGTTGTATGATTTAATGATTTTCTGTGGTGGGCAAAGCAATGGGGCAGCAAAAATCTGCTCCTCTACTTACAAGCAAAAGTGTAAAAACAAAATGCAAATGATTAGTCTTAAACTGATGTATTTCTTAGCCTGGAAGTAGACAAAAGTAATATATTCCTCCATCAACATTTTTTTTTATCATCAGGATATACATAATGTGAAACTGCAGCAGAATTTAAAATTTAGAAAAGCTAAAGTATTTTAATAATTCTCTCTATACATTTCTTCTTTGTCAAATGAAAAAACAATGTACTGAACATAGACCTCCAAAATTCTCTATTTCTATTAATACATGGATTTTGAAGGTAGTATTAAATAAAACAGAAAATGTCAAGAAAATAGTCTGATATTGGGTTTTGCCAAGAGCTATAAATTAATGCTATAGAAGGATAGGCTTTTTTTTTTTTTTCTTAAGTAAGAAAAGTAGGCCAGTGAGAAGATGTGGAAAATAAGAACAAGAAAAACAAAACTTAAATATTTGACATATTTGGGGCAAAGTATTCTAGGTGGATCGTTGTCTTGGCTTGTTTGCTGGCCTGCATAGTACCTAATATCAATCAGACAGAAAGGCTTCTGACTACAGCCCCATTTATGAGCACTTCTCCCCAGCGCTCTGGCAATTGTTAGGAAAGCTTTGATTTATTCACTCAGCATCACTGTCTATTCTGTCATTTTCTCCCTGTTCAAATCATGTATTGGGTGTTTCCACAAATACAAATTAAAAACTACAAATAGGGACTTGAAAGCACTGGCTTGGATATGGGTATATATTCTGCATAGATCCAGTCTACTGTTAAGTATTACTCTTTTCACAGACATTCAACATAAAAATATCATAAATATAGATCTATGTTAAGAAACTCTGGTACAAGACACATCTCTGTTCATGGTGCACCTAATACCAACTAATCCTGTGAGGTTATGAAATTGCTGATCCAATGGAACATTTCAATATATTTGAACATTTAATTTTACCCAAATAATTGGAAAAATGTCCTTATTCTGGGGGTATTTTGAGGTCATTTGAATACAATCTATAGTATAATATCAATTCTAAACATTGTCAAGGCTATGTGATATAAAAGGGTTCAGATAAAAATTATAAAATACCTGTAAAGTACTAGATGTTTTGTTGAAATAAATCTAAGAGCTCGTATATTTATGATCATTCGGTCAATAGTTCTACTTTTAAATTTTCATCTAGATGTTTAACATTAATTACTGAAACTTTAATCAAACATATTGTTTCCAAGGTTTTTTGAGAGAGAAAATGGATTAAACAGTAGTTATTTAGAACTATTTTCATTACTTTTTTATTTTAAATTACTTTGTGACTCATTTGAAATGCTACAAATGAAGAATAAGTATTTTACCTTAAAATACATGTCTTCCTGTAGATAAGTTTTTGTGTATTAATATTACTATCAAAGATAATCCTGAAGGATGAATTGTCGGTTCCTTGTATCATCGTTTTCCTTTAATTTCAATGGTAAAGGCCAAAATTGCATCTGTAATACAGGATCTGACAAGAAAAGAAAAACATGTACAATGATTTTATTTGTGATCCTATTTTCTGAATTGTGTTAGATGCAACATGAAACCTTTCACACAAAACATCAAAAGAACTTTATTTTAACAATTAAAATTTTAATGAAACAAAGCTCTCCCAGAATGAAAACTGATTACATTTCCAACAAGCAGTCTGTATTTATTTTACCTACCTGAAACATTTGCATCTCTAGATTAAGTAGTTTTGCTAATCGGTTTACATCTCCAAGTAGGCTGTAGTTCCTTAAATATTTATACCGTCTTAATGTACATCATGCTGGTTTTATTAATTTTAACCGCAAAGCTTCGTCTACCAATTACCGCTTAATGACTATATTGCTTTTCCTTTTGATCGCCTTTGTTCTTTGGGAAGATATTAAAAAAAGGGGGGAGGGACGTAAGGCTGAAATAAAACAGCTAAATAAAATGCCACTCTGAATGAGTCACCATGCAGGACCTCACTTCTCTGACTCACCTGTCTGTTGCAGGCAAACTTCCCTGTTTTAGTTTTGTTTTATTTTTCTTAATCTGAAGTCATAGGCTTTCTTTTTATCCTAAGAAAACAAAATTTTAAAAATTCTTTCTGTTTGATGGAGTTGATTTTAGGCTTGATGTAGCTTGATAAAAGCACATCAAAGTCCTTGAATCATCCTGTATCTTTTGACGGATCAGCAAAAGAAAACGTTTATGCCTTTTAGGAGCTTAGTAAGATTACTCAGCCAAAATGTAAGATATTATTCTGGTGAAACTTACCTATTATTTTATTTTACAAAATATGTGTGTCAAGAGATTGTTTTCAAGTGTTATTTTTTTTCTCTATTTCTAATATGTCTAGAATGTGGGCTATTTTAGAACACAAAATTTGACTTGTGAAATGTAAGTAGTAACACACACGTATGATTGGAAATATATTCCATTTCAAGACTTCTAACTGTATATGTAACAGTGTTTTTAAATATAATTAATGTTTACTTGTTTAAATATTTATTTACCTAAATTGTCACAAAGAAATATTTTTCACTACCATATTAATCCATTTGTATATCTATTCAAGGGTATAAAATTCTAAGTATTATCTTTTACAAATTGGAAACTGAAAAACTCACTTCTTCTTTCCAAAGGGTATGGTTTAAAATTATATCTTGTGCATTTCATATATTTATATGTGCATTTAGTGATATTTCATATATCTATATAAATATATCAATTTTATCTTTATATTTATCTATGACTATTTATACAAAGTTTAATTTAAGTGCTATATTTTTTATATTTCTTATCTATCCATGGCAGTAGAGGAAGAGTCTGAAATGCAAAAAGTTACAAACAGATCAACTTGCCTTTTTTTTAAAGCTTGATTTACTATTCATCCTCGCTGTCCCATTAGGAGTCACTGGTTGACATGGTTATCTAAGTTGTGAGAATTTAGTTGCTTTTGAAATGATTTATACTCATTGTTCCTTCTATCATCTCAGTTCCTTATAGTTGTTCTAGTTTCTTGGTTTTGGGTGGTGGTTCTATTTAGCAAAAAAACTCAAAATGGTGTGAAAAAAGAATTTTATAAATTATATATAAGAAATCTACATTAGGTTTAGTATTCAGTCCTAAAACTTTTAGAAAACTTATTTATTTACATTGTCTTTTAGAGATAGGAAAAAAAATTGCATGTTGCCACTAATACGCATTTTTTCCAATAGAAGGCTTTTTAATAAATAGCACTTAAATATAAACCTTACAGAAATATTCATATCAGTGCCTGACACATAGTAGATACTAAAAAAAATCTGATGCATATATGAATAAATCAATAAGTAAATTCCCTCATGTAAGTTTCCAGTTAATCTTGATCAACTAACCACTGAAACAACTTTCATGGTTTTAATATGGGTAAACATGTTGCTAATATGTTCTCTTTCTCGTCATCTTGCAAGGATTTATGTATTGTATTTTTCTCATATTTAAGTTGTACACCAACCTCAGCCTGTTCAGCTTTCTGGTGTCACAAGGCATTCAGGACCCTTCCCAGTCCATCCCAAAGGACTTTTCTAACCCTCTCCAGCACTGTTCCCAGGTATGCAGGGTGAACTATCTTCATTCTTAAGAAAATAATCTGCCAGCGCCTCCTCAGACATACCTAATTTACTTTCAACTTTGCAGCTTTGCTGCTATTGAAGCCATTATGCTTTGCCTTCTTACACAAATCATACTCATTCTTTAAACCCCAGACCAAATCCTTCCACTCCCAGGAAGCTTTCTTGACCACTGTGGTCTCTTACTTTTCTCTGAATTCCTACACTATGTTATAACTCAACCATTCCTTTGTTTGGAGTTGTGATACATGCTTCTCTTCTCTTTCTGAAGACACATACCCTGGGTATGTGTAGAAAAACAGATTCAATATTTGTATATAAATGCTCAGTACATTTTAGTGAATCAAATAAGCCGATCGCTTCTGCTGGGTAGTGAGCTCATAATCGGTCACATCTTTACTTACTGAAGCAGAGTGAGGGGCTATCCTGTAGAAACTGCATAGACACTACAAAGATTTGATCCTGTCATTTGAAATAGAGCAATCTTTCCCCACCATGTCAATCCTTTCCGTCCCCACTTACATGCCAAAGAAGATTCTTGAATTGTCTACTTGTGTCTTCAGAATTGCAGGTAGCTGAACTCTACTTGGTCCCAATTAACCTAATGTGTGAGTATACATCATTACACCGGCACCAAGCCATAAGCTGCTAGATTAGTGTAAGATTTTTTTAAAAACACATAAAAAATGAAATGCAATTTGCTTTCTCTTCTAGACCTTTTTTTGGAAAGGCAGATATCATGAACACAACAAATGCTATTCTAGTCTGCATTTTGGTACCAAAAAAATCAAGATTACGTTATAAAAATTTTAAAGTGCTTCTTATTTTGAAAACTGACAGTCTTGATTTTTTTTTTTTACAAGGATTTCAAGAGATCAATCATCTATTTTTATATTCTGGAATTCTGCTGTACACAGAGGACCTTATTGCTTGAACTTTCCTTCCCTTTATACATAGACATTTTTATAAAATATTCATAAGAAATTGTTGACTATAGAACTATGGCAATTCTCTTGAGTGATCCTGGGAGTTTTTCAGTCAATGAGCTCCATGCGGCTCTGGCAGCGTGAGCCACGCTCCATAAATCAGACTAAAACCATTTTATGCTGCTTTTTAAAATTACTGCTATCAACAAAACCCATGAGCCTGAATTACTTAATCTATGCAGATGTTGTTAACTGCATTAATTATTTAATTCTAACAATAAAACAGCAGTTCCATTTGCCTTCATACAGACCATTCACGCTGCTAATTTTTAAAAGGACATTACACCTTATGACCACTAGATGGGAGTAGACAACTTTTTAAGCTGCCTAAAGCACAGTATGAAAATGGCAGCTGCTAAACTTAGAAGTAAGGTAATTCTAGGTTACGGTATTGCATTTCTAACCAAAGCTCACGAAATACCTTTTGTTAACTAGTGCAGGTTACATTAAAATTGAATTATTTTCCTGGAGAACCGAATTGATTCAAAGGAACTTTCTTCTTCATTGCTAGTGGAGTCATCTTTATGATTTCATGCGGAATAAATTAGAAACTTTTTTCTATCCTTTTATTGACATGAAAACCAATTTTACATACCAGCTAGATAGCCACTAGCTTTATGAATTAAGTGGTCCCGTTTGAAATATGATTGTATTTTTTAGTAATCATATTAACTAGAAATTAACAAAAAGGAATTGCGTGGATTATGGTTCTCTTTAGACTGCTGGTTAATTGATTACTTTTTGCACATGCGTTGAATATTAAGCTTCCCCAATCAGACATGTGCATAAAGTAAAATGATCTTTTTTTTTTCCAGGACATAGTGAGCCGTGGCAGGTCAATGAAATTATAATTGGTTCTAATTAGCACTCTTCAAGCTGTTAATTTTTTTTTTTTTAACCTGCATCTAAATCACACAGGAAGAAAGGTAAAAACTGTCTTAGGAAGTAATAAAGATGGCCCCAATACATGGCTCTTTCAACTTGAGTGAACATCTCCAAAGCTTTCTTGATTCTTTTTTTTTTTTTTTTTTCATATGCCTTTTGGGTGATTTCTGAAAAAAAAAAAAAAAAGAGTTCATTTTAAATTGCACTATTTTCTCCAAGAAAAAGCACATAAGGATGTCACTGTAACAGTCATGCTCTTTTTGTTATTGTTGTTATTATTTATAGCTACACAGGGAGTGAGGTCATTAACTTGAGGCAAATGTCACATTTTCTGCATAAGCTTTGAGCTTTCTTACTTTGCTTTGTTTCAAGAAATGCCGTAAATCTCTCTGATTCTAGCTCCAGTTGTCTTGGCTGAGGCCTGCCACACATGTGAGATGAACACGAAACTGATTATGTTCTTTGTACAATGCAACTTGACATAAAAAATTCAGATAGCTACTTCTCTTACACATGTCAAATATAAAAAAATCTTTCAGATGCATGGTCAGACTGTCTAATAAATGAAATCTCTGTGATTTTTTTTTTTTAAGGAACTGAGGTTCACCTCTGTTTTTAAATGTGAATGTTTCAATGTCAAAACTTTGCAAAATGACTGAATAGATAAGAGAATTGGATCTGTTCTTTCAGGTTTATTTTCTCTATAATGCCAATATGCTTTTTAGCAATCACTTTTGAATCAGCATTTATTTTTATATAATGCATTTTACTTTATTTCCAATTGTTTTCATATAGATTTCATCACAAATTTAGTTTCTAATAATGTTGTCTTTGATTAAGAAATTATTCATAAATTTAATCTCTTACTCTAGGTTTCTTCCATTTGATTCTTTAGCCACAATTTTCCTGTTTCACTTTGACATCACGGTTATCGTTTTAGTAAATTCACAGTGAATCTGCAAAATAACTGTATTTGCAACAGATGGTAAATTTTACTCCAATGTTAATATTTTTTTCTAAGATTCAATATTACACATTTTAACCTATAGAAAAGTGCTTCAGTAAATGTAAAAACCTGCTTTTCTGGCAATTGTGGAAACAAATAATACTTGTAGTAACTGTTAAATATGTCTGTTAACTCCTTGACTTATAATATTATGTCTGCCAAATGCTGAGCAAGACAGAGTGGTCTTTGTAGTACAAGGTACAAAATGAGATTTTAGAAGACAAATCTAATCAGATTCTAATACCTCCAAATTATGTGGCAACATTTTTTAGCAGTAAAATTAACACCATGTTTCCTCAATATATTTTTAAAGTAAACATTTTCAATCATACACATGATATAAAAATACATATTAAATAAGCTTAGATTATCAATATATGATTCAAATTTTTATATGGCTTTTAAAGTTTGATCAGTTTGTTTCAGAAAATCAAATATTATGAGACAAGCTAAAAAGAACAGATCAATTCCAAAACATATCTGATTTAATTTGCTTGTTTAAGTGATCTTGATGACATAGTGGCTAGAGAAAGTCTTAACTTACAACTTATAAACCTCGATAGAATGACTAGATAGTGAAAGATTGCTATTAAATGATGATTTCTCCTTCTTAGCCTTTTCTTACTAAAATTAAAACAATTATATTTTCTTGTGAAATTCTGTTTGTGTAAATTTCCAATTTTGACATTTAAATTAACAATTAAAATTAATGAATTGTTTATTAGTAAGAATTAGGTTTGTTTACATTTTCCTAATCATTTTGTTGAAAAAATTTTGTCAAAGGTCTGTATAATTGGACAGGAGGCACTATATTCTAGATTACTATTTATTTTATTATCATGTGCAGGATCTTACATTAAAATCTTTGTTGATAGAAGCATGCTTCTGGCACACATACAGCATTCTACATTTTCCAATTAACTGATTCTTATTGTTGCTCCTTAGTTGTAAATATTAATGAGGCAAATAAATATATTTTAACATAGCTGAATATTTATAAAATATATATTTTAATTTCTATACAGTCTTTTTGCATTTATATAAAAATTGAGATGTCTTAATAGAAACCCTCTATCTCTACCCATGTGTTCTAATTCATAGCCCTGTAGTCAATCATAAATGAAAACACCAAGTTGACCCTGCTGGGGACAATTGAGCCAAGTTACTAAGAATTTGGCTCCAGTTTTTGTTATTTTCAAAAATGTCCAGTTTAGAAAAAGGTGCTAATCCTGGAGACAGCTAGCCATCTTCAGTTTAAGTACGTAAGTTGCAAACACAGCCACGTAATGCATGTATGTACAAACTATAAGGAAAAAAGTAACTAGGTATGAGAGCTTGCTGAATTTTTGCTTATCATTTATTTACATTTTGTTTTCTTGAAATAAATTTAAATGTGTTATTGCCTGGGAACAGAACAAATACTTAAGCCACCGGCAGGAGGTTTAGCTCCACCCTTTACCTGCTGTGAAACCATCTGCAATCTCCTTCATCTTCTGAATACCTCAGTTTCTCCATTTATCAAGTGACAAGAGAACACCACCTGCCCCCTATGCCACTTTTTTTCTTAATTACAGAAATGTTAGAATTCATGAAATCAACTTTGCAAAAACACACTGAGCCCTGAAGAGGGGGAGAGGATAATGCCCTGAGGAAATATCACATGATGAGAGCAAAGAAAATGCCTTTTAGCCAAGATACTACAAGTATTCGTGAGAGGTTAACAGAACAACTAGTGAGTGTTCAAAGAAAGCAGCATTTTAGAGCCTCTGACTTTTCTCCATGCAAACCTGGAGCTCTGGGTTTGCCAATTCATGCTGTCTGAGGATTACACAACTTGAACAACTAACTAGCGTAATTGTTATAAATATTTTTGGCTAAAGCTTAAAATGAATCTGTTTATTTTCATTTAAATTATTAGCAATATTTTATGTCATGAAGAGGTAGAATAAACATTGTCTTTTGCGTTTGCTGTTGGTGGTGGTGGTAGCAGATGTTATATTCTATTTTGCCATTTGTGTTTAATGACAGTTACAATATATAAATTTAGGAACTTGCATATAGCTAAAAGCTGACCTACAAGGATTCCTACTGGGCATTTTAAAAAATTAGGAAATTTATATAAAATTAGATTTTTCAAAGTGGAATATATGAACAAAAACATAGTGCAGCTGTAACTATTGAAATTGACAACTTCAATTAAAGTAAAACATCAAATATACATAGCCACAAAGAATGTCACATAAGGGAAAGGTGCACATATTGGTCACACTAGCCATTTCAGTTTATCCAGTTAAGCTATAATCTCAAGCCCTATTCTGCTAAACAAACAATAAGTAATAAAAGAGATTGTCCCTTGCCTCAAAAATGAAATATACATGTAATTTTTCATAGCTCAATAATTTAAATAAATGCATATTATGTAGAATATTATATTCTATAGTCACAATAAAGATATCTCACAGAAAAATTGTATTCAGATTACATAGTTGAGTGTGAATGAGAGCATGGAATACATTACAAAAGTCAAAGAGGACCAAGGTAGAATGAAGCTGTGGCTTCAGCATTTGCAAAGATTGTAGAACAAACCTCTCTAAACAAGCTTGTTTGATTTGGGAATTTTCCAAGCTTGCTTAACATAAACCACATTTTAATTCCAGAATAATCAGCCAGAGGGAATGGTTTTATAGCCGACACATAAGGTTTGAAATCCTTGGACTTCCTGCGACTACAGGTTCAAATCCCAGTAGTGCTCCATTCTTCGGTGGTGGCGGAGTTAAGTACCATGCACGTGTATATACATGGGTGAGGGGATTTTTTACAGAGGAAACGTCCTAAACGGGAGCATTGCTTGCACTGTGTGAAGATCGCAATGCAGTTTTCCTAAGAACAGAGTGTGTGGCTCATGAATGACTGCAGCTTCTGGGAATCTTGCCAAAAACCTAGGGCAACCGAGAGTGTGGCTTTGCTCTAAAGGAGATTAAACTCCCTATTTAAAAGCTCCCTATACTCCACCATTGTGAGGGTTACACTCATTATTTTTTCCATGTTAGATGGTGAGTTAATACACATGCCTAAAATGCAATATCTTAATTCTCTTCTCCCTCCCTGTCCCACAGAGTTGGTAGACTTGCCACACGCAGCATTCTAAGTTATCGATTTTCAACAGCACTCACAAAATGCTATTACAAGGGGAATTATTGTATGCACCGGATGGATATCAACATAAAAGGCAAAAAGTGACCCACAGCAGTTAGCTGAGTAAGAATTATAAAAATAAATATGTTTTCAAAGCTAAAGTAATGAGGTCAAATTCCCTGTGAATCACTCAGTTGCACGTTTTCTAACTATGATCTATGGTCCCTAAATATCACTATTTGCTTCAGGATTAGGTAAGAAAATATGAATGAATTAACACTGAGTGCTTTTTCAAGTTTATTTCCTACTGTGCATTGGCCAATCTAGTTGTATTTATATATTTATGAGAAATTAGATCAACAATAAATACCGCTTGTCAAATTATCTCCTACTTAGTATTGGTTCATATAGTCCATATTTATTTAGGAGGGAAGTTTGCTTTAAAGGAACACCTAATACTTCTGCAATTATTCAGTCATAGAGAATGTGAGATGGGCATGAGGAAGAAAAACCTGTTTTTGCTGCTGTTGCTTTCCATTAGGAAAATAGCTTTATTCGTTAAAAATATCACTGTTATAATTTAATCATAGTGTAATATTGGAATAAAGATATAGGGTTCCAATATCCTTTTTATCTATTTTTTAATAAAATTCACTACATTGTTCCCCTGTAAAATAATGCAATAACATTTCAACTTGTAGAATCCACATGATCAATTGACATGATGGATTTAAATGTTCTCTGAAAACTATGAAGTGCCATGAAAGTATATGATATTACTATTTTCTAACCTTAGGACTTGTGTTAAAATTAGCAGGTTTTGAAGGGATTGAGGGAAAGAGGAACATATCACACAAAATATTAATCATACAGATATTCCAAATGTATCATTAAATTGTAAAACAAATTATGGTAAATACAGTTAGACTAGGTTTAGCACTGGAAATCTTAGAACTTGGTTGCAATTGGTTTTGCAGCATGCTCAACTTTTCTTTCTTTCTTTTTAAAAATCCATCTTGGACATAGAATATTAGAAGTTAGGATGTTTTATTTTATCATTAAAAAAAAACTTCAGTCTGCTGTAATTGCAAGATTAATAGCTCTGAATGTGACAGACAAGGTGTCAGTTTTTGTTTTGCCCTTTCATTTATATGCAAAAGGTTGAAGATATAATTATTTACAGATGGCATAATTATCTACATAGAAAAAAACAAAAATATACAAATAAGCCATGATTTCTAACAAAAGATTTTACTGTTTGTTGTATTAAAATCTTGATATAAAATGCAGTTGAATTTCTATATACCAGCAACAACAATCAAAAAACCCTGTTAGATAATGTAATTTTAAAAGGATGCCACTAGTGGTACATCAGAAATAAAGTGCCTAGAAGAATACTAACATGCTATTTATGAAGAAAGTTAAAATGTTTCATCAGAAGACTCTAAAGACTAGTTATCTGAGACATATACTAGATTCACAGATGGGAAGATTCTATTACATGTAAATGTCAATGCTCCCCAAAGTGATTTATGGATTTGATACATTTTTACATCAAAATCCCTACAGTTTATTGTGTGGATCTTGTGCATATGACTCTAAAGTGTCATGTGAGAGAAAATGCCAAAAATTTCTTGTGAAGAACAAGGAAAGAGAAGTTGCCCCATGAGATAAAAATTAATATAGACCTACAGTAAATGGGACAGTGGTATTGATATATGAACTAAGAAAGCATCAAGAAGTAGAATAGAAAACCCAGAAACAATCCACAGATACATGGATTTTTGAGCTATCACAAAGCTGGCTTTGGTTCTTTGTGAATTGATAAACTTTTAAATAAATGATGCTTGTATGATTGTTACGTTCACTTATATGGATATAAGTAAAGCTGGAGCTTTATCTTATACTATACACAAAAATCATTTCCAGGTGGACTAAGAAAACTTTCATATGAAAGGAAAAACAATTAAACTTTTAGAAGACAATAAAATTGAATACTTTGTGACCTCAGTAGAAACTAACTTATTAAGAGTCAAATACTAAAAGTAAAATAGGGCTTAATTTGACAATACTAATATTTAAAATTTCTACTGTTCAAAATATCAAATAGAAAATAAAATGACAAGGTAGAAGCAGAAAGAATATTTGCAACACGTATAGCTGGCCCCCCAAAATTATGATAAATAAAAGAAAATGACTATTCAAAAGGTAAATAGTCAAAAGTCCTGACTAATCATGTGAAAAGTGACCCAAGGACATGGGGATATTCTAGAACTATTTAAGAATCAGGGAAATACAATTTGAAATCAATGAAACAGGGACTTCCCTGTGGGCATAGTTTTTAAGAATCCGCCTGCCAATGCAGGGGACACGGGTTTGAGCCCTGGTCTGGGAAGATCCCACATGCCGCGGAGCAGATAAGCCCATGTGCCACAACTGCTGAGTCTGTGCTCTAGAGCCTGCGAGCCACAACTACTGAGCTCATGTGCTGCAACTACTGAAGCCCGCATGCCTAGAGCCTGTGCTCCACATCAAGAGAAGCCACCACACTGAGAAGCCCATGCACTGCAGTAAAGAGTAGTCCCTGCTTGCCACAATTAGAGAAAGCCTGCACACAGCAACAAAGACCCAATGCAGCCAAAAGTAAATAAATAAATATTTAAAAGAAAAATAAAACCAGTGAAATACAATTTCTCACTCAGGGCTTTTGTAGAAAATTTTAAAAAAGTTTTGAGAATAGGAAGTAAAGATGAAGCTATGGAAAAACCGGAATGTTGTTTTACTGTTAGTGAGTTTGAATAAAATCACTTTAGAAAAAAATATTGTCAAGATCTTGTAAAGCTGAGAATGAGTATATCGATGGCATAGCAAATATGTTCCTTGGTACTCACCCTAGAGAAAAATGTGTACCTGGAGACGTGTAGCACAATGTCCATGGCAGCACTATTTGTCTTAGCCAAAAATAGGAAACAAATCAGTTGTCCATCAGCCATAGCATCCATAAATAAATGATGATGTATGAAGGAATTCTATACATCAGTAAAAATGAATAAATGACAGCTATAAAAAATAACATGATTGAATCTCAGGAATGAAAAATAAGGCACCAAAAACAAATTGCAGAGAAATGTATAGATTTGCTTTAATGTATATAAATTTACAAAACAAGAAAAACTGAAAAATAATTTATTAAGGGTAAAAATAACTTTAGTAGAATAATAAATAAAAGGAAATGATAAACATGAAATTCAGGAAATAATTTACCCCCTTAAAGAAAATAGGATGGGATGGGAAAAAGTCACATAAGGTATTTCAAAGTAATGGAAATATGTATATTATTTCTTACATAGCTTGGCTAATAATGGGTATTAGACTATATGATTAAATATGTTATATATATATGTGTATATAGAAATATATGGGTGTAAATAATCTTTTTCATCTTTCATTACTTAACAAATGTCCTTCATGCTCTGCGATAAAAAAGAAAAACTATATCAAATAGTCATAAAATTATTTTTCACTAAAGACATTTTAATTAGGCTGTCAGAACTCTAATCAGACCAGATCATTTGTACTTGCACAACATTTTAACTACATTCTGTACTTGGGGAACCTTTTGAGTACATTCTAGGCTTTTTTTCCTGACGTGAACTGAAACTGTGACATTGGGCTTTACTGATTCGTGGTAAGAAGAAGCTATTATGATCTTATTCATGTAAATAGATCAGACTTTCTTAAATACAGCATTCACTGCATCATACATTATTCTCTCATTAGAACTAACGAAAAAATTTGTCTCAGCACTAAACTTAAAAAAATATATTTCCTTAAATAATTGTCTCCTAAATTAATGACGTGAACCTGGGAAACTTGTTTAGTGATGTTTAACTTAGCTCTGAATCTTTTATTTATTTCTGGCCTTAAGGCCTCACCGAACCTATGTATAGCCAAACTTTGGTCACCAAATAAGAATTTTATAGTAAGTTTTTATATATTTATCCTGTATTTTACATTATTTTCCAGCTCTTATTTTCCTTTTATTTCCTGAAACTGGTATATCTTACTTTTGTTCCATACTTCACACATGCATGTATAAGCTGTTACACATTCTTACATGAATGAATCAGGGTATAAATAATCGTCTCTAAAATTTTTAAAGGGTTTAAATCTTGTGACTCTACCTTTTATCACTGAAAAATCAGAATCTGAATTTTTGAGAATGTTCTCCTTACATAAGTGATATTCACAAAAATCCCATCAGTTTCAATATTGAATAATCCAGAATATGGACAAAATCTGTAAGCCATTTATAACAGTCATACGATTAAAAAAACTCTGTCTAGAAACATATTATACATATTTGCTTTTCTTAAAGAGACAAATATCAAGAGGCCATATTTAAAATACAAGGAATACTAACAAAATGCGTGCAGCATGTCCACTGAGGAAGATAAGAAGAAAGAAATAAAAATATTTAGAATGCTTTAGACAAAAATAAAACAAAACAAAAACCTATATCCCTTGGTATCTAAAAAATGACTCGAGAGCTGTCTTTTCAAACTGGCTTAAATTTTTGACTGGAGCCTCAAATCACCTTTCTGAAAACTAGCAAATTTCTCCTAAACATTTTTGAAACTGTGTCAGTGGCTTAAGCCATACAAATGCATCAACATGTTTGTACAGGAAAACACAGCCAGTGCTTCCTATTGTTTGGCATCAGGTAGAGGGTGAATTTCAGCATGGACCTTTCCTTTTTTCAGCTGTCATCAGGAGAGTATACACATTCCTCCTGCCTCAGTTATGAAAGGAGTTATCTAAAAAGCGCTTCAGTATCCATTATTGTGGTAAAGAAAGTAAGCAACCATCTTTATATATAGTTAAGTACTGTGCCTCCCTTACCAGACCATCACCTTTTCACCAATAACATGCCAGGGCAAAGCTCCACCACAGCTCAGAAATGCCAGGAATGGACCTTAGTTTACAGTCTCCCATGCATTTTTATAACATTTCAGGTTTTTTTTTTTTTGTACTTTTTGCAGTATTTTCAATAATACAGTTTTCTCTCTCTTTTCTCTTTCTGTCTCTCTCCTTTTTTTTAAATTATTTTTCCCATTTTTCTCTTAACGTCATTTTTATTGGTGACACCCACTGTTATAATTCATTGTGTTTATAATTATCATGTTCCACTCTAACTCAAAAACTACTTCAAGTATATTTACCTGTACTAATAAGTGATATCAACCAAAGATATTATGTTCTAGTTATCTTTTTTTCAGGTTTAGGGATTTTCTTAACTGATTCCAGTCACATCATTTTCATCCTAGATATTTCACAACATTAGTGAATCTTAATTAAACCATATAGAAATATGATAGATTCAAGACTGACCCTCATCAAGTGGCCCTGTAAGTTTTAGAAGCATGCACAGTGCTTCCAATCTGAAATTTACTAGCCCAACCAAACAACCTCAAGCTTCATCTGCTTTCTTTGTTTTCATAGTCCCTCTGGAGTTACTATATCAATCAAAGATAGTTGAATAAAAAATGTATGTGTGTATATATATGTATATATATAAAATTTATTTACAAATTGTCTTAGGCCCACTAATAAATTTAAGATGCTTGTATTCTTTGGATGCTGTTCTTTTTTTCAGTAGTTTACCATATACTCATTGAAAATGTATGTATCTTAGGCACTCTTCTAAGTTTTACAAATGTGTGTGTTGAAAAATTCTGACTTCACTGAGCTTACATTTTATTAGAGGGAAAAATTAATTGCTTTCCATGTGCTAGACACTCGGCATTTTACATGCAACGACACATATAATTCTCAAATCCAACCTGTGAGTTTGATATTATATCCCCATTTATTTAGCCAATAAGAATAGCTTGCCTTTTATGTGTTATAAAGAGTTGCTGCCCTTATTTCACTTACAATGCTGGGGATGAGATATACATTAAACAAAAACCACAATAACAAATATAGAATGTTTGTGGGATTTATCTTAGACAGGGAAGGTTTTCTTGAAGAAGTTATAACTGAGAGGAAAACTAATTAAATAAGAGGAGTTAAGAGGAGGTTATGCTAAGCATTTCAGGTAGAGGGTATAGTATGTGTGAAAGTGCTATTCCTCAAATATTGTCTCCAGAACAAAGTATACCATTTGATGGTGAGTAGGTATTCCATCATTTTTTCAAAATGAAGCAGTATGGGATAGTCAAGTCTTGTTTAGTTAACAAATAATGCAGAGTATGGATGGCTTGGAAGCATATTTATTGTTACAAGAAAATATTTGGTTTGGGCACATGTTAACAACCCAAGCATTTGTTTCCATTGAAAACATTTGTCTCAGAAGAAAATTTGGCTTTCATATTTATATGTAACTTTCCAAATTGGTTTCCAATTGTAGTGAAGTAAGCATTTGGTTGGTGGCAGTTAGGATAGCCAAATGCTTCTGCACATGTTAATAGAGGCCTGGGGACTCTCCTGAGGTCCAAGCCCTCTTATTACATTTTTACTGGTTGTCTGATTAATCATTTGTTACACAGTTGTGCAATGAGAATCACCCAAACTTTCATTTAAAGGAAAATAAAAACTTACAGAAACTCACTAAAAGTTAAAAGTCCTCCACTATCTTAACAAAGGACATTTATTCTTTCCTTAGATTATAAAGCTTTTAAGAAACAGAATGCTTTGTGCAGACAATTACTATGCTATATTATTTATGTATTTATTTACTACCCATGGAAATATTTTTTAAAGATACCCTAAAAATTTTAAAGATTTTTGAAGATTTCTTGAAGATTACCTTAAAGAATCAATACAACAAAACTGGGGTTATTTGTTGAGATTAATAGCAAAATACTTCG
This sequence comes from Hippopotamus amphibius kiboko, assembly GCF_030028045.1. Classification (NCBI taxonomy): domain Eukaryota; kingdom Metazoa; phylum Chordata; class Mammalia; order Artiodactyla; family Hippopotamidae; genus Hippopotamus; species Hippopotamus amphibius. Next base: position 80,980,966 of record NC_080191.1, on the reverse strand, counting down.
TGTTTCTCCTACTGTTTAATGAGATAAGATATTCAAGTTTTCAGTTAATTGAAAAGAAACATACAGTAAAATTTTGAGACATTGTGGAAAGTTGCAGTTTGTCTTCCAAATCTATTCTCAATTTTTCCATGGCGTATGAATGCCAAGTTAGTCGCTATATTCTCCAGTCTACCTTGTGGCAAGGTCTGGCCATCAATTAGGTGATTACCAAAATGATATGAAAGGAATAAACAAAACTTTCATCTAACCAGCTTCTCAGAAAATTCCTTATCCTGGACTTTCTGCCTCTCTTTCCCCCTTACCCACAAGCTGAAGAAAGATAGATGGGACAGCAATCCAGTATTGCTATGAAGCCAAGAACACTGCCATAGGTGGTCAGATCACAATAGAGTGGGTTGTTTGATGAGAGAGAATTCACTTCTCTTAGCAAAGCCATTGTACTCTGAGGTCTCTTTATTACAATAGTTCAACAGTTGTATGAACTATTGTAATGAATATCTATTCAACTAGATTACCAAGGTGGTAATTTTAGAATGATTAGAGTGTCTCTTATATAGATATTAAAGATTATTAGTTAAATATAATATAATTAGTTAAATATAATATAAATATAACTAATAGTATCTGAAAGCATAAAAATGTTGCTTCTGTCAGTCCCTACTATTTAGGTAATTAAACCTTAGGCATACATATATACCTATATGGATTTTTACTCAGGATTCCAACTGAATGTCAATATTTCAGTTTTTAACTTTAACTGAAATGAAAATAAAAATAGGCAAATATGATGATCATATCATTACATAGAAACCATTTTGGCCAGAATATTAAAATAAAATAAAATACTACATAGGAAATTTAATCAAGGAAACATTAAAACAAAATCAATAGAGAAATCAAATTTTGTCTTAAACAGAACCTGGAATTTAACAGATCATATATTCAAAGATAAATTATCTTCTACAAGCAAGAAGCATAAAATGAAAATAAAAATGCACCCAAAAATGCCATCTTTTGTGTAGGAAATGCCACAAATTACATGGAATGTCAACAAACAAGCAAGCCAAGTCAACCTAATTATGAAGAAGCAATATATTCTGAAAGCTAAATAAAAACATTTTAAAAATACTTGAAAAAAACATATATTTGAAACTGGTTCTCTATCATATGCTCTATCAGAAATTGGTTATAATACATTTTAATTTTTTCACAGATGAGATAATATTATGTTTATAAATTATTGTAAAACTCACAAAATCTAAATAATACACTGTCCATATTAATGAATATACCGGCAATAAAGGGTGATGGATTCTAGAACTTAGTGTTTTATTTTATAAAATGTGAATACCTTTGTTTAATTTCATGGTGATATTAACAACATTAATACCAGTCCAGCTGTTTTTCTCCTTAATATTTGCTTTTACGTTATCATATCAGTTGATCCTAACAAGAGTAGACACTGTGTCCTGTTTGTAATTGTTCATCAGAAGAACAAGCTTGCAACAATATTTTTTAAATGTCATAAACAACCTTGTGATTTCTGTTACTAGGACAAAATGGCTTAGGATCACTTTTCTCTCTTTATGTCTAAATGTGAATGGATACCCTGGAAATAATTCCATAAACATAAAAGAACTCAGTAAGATTAAAGGAAGCTGTTAGAGTAGCTAGAGATGTGAAGATTTGTACAGAACTCAGATAGTTCTCTGGCCTTTCTTTGTTATCTCCCATATATCCTGGATAAGTACTAGAAAAAACTCCCACCCCAAACTGCTAACAATTACAGAAACAAAACAGCAAACAAACAAGAAAAACACAATAAAACAAAATACATGCAAAATCCCAACAATTAAACTGCATGAAAACCTGATCTTCTTGACCAAGAAACCAGAAAAGGGGAAGGCCAGTAGGGACCTAACCTGAAGACACATATCTAGTGGCTACAACAACTAGACCTATCTTCCCTGAGCCTACATCCCTGACAGGGGGGCAGCAGCAACAGCAACAGGATTTGTATTAGCCCACCCCCTGCCCTAGGGCTCCACTCAGTAATGTAGCCGGTAGGCCCACTCAACCCATGTCCTGCATCCGCTGGCAATAGGTGGGCTCCTCCTCTTGTACAGGCAGTGCCAAAAGGCCTGATGTCTCTCTGTCTTCTGCCCAGCAATGGACAGGCACAGTCTTGACCCTCTACTCTGGCTGCAGAAAGAGATCTAGGCCAAGAATCTTTTAGCCCTCCATCCAGTGGGAGAAGGCAGTCTGGGTAGGTATTTCCCTCCTCCCATGCCACCGCCAGAGATATAAAGGGAAATTTAATGGCACTGGGTGGAAGACTCTGCATTGTAGCCATTCAGTGTCCCCCATCTAAGGGCCCTGGGGGTACTTTCCACCTCTGCTGGCAACATCAGCAGGGAACGAGCAATCAGCCACAGCCTAAGCAGAACCGCAAGAGGAAAGCAGGACAGAATAGCATTGTGAGGGCTCAGAAAACAAAATTGCTTTTGGAATTATAATCTGCAAAACCAGGGTAAAGCTAAATATGGTGCCTGCCTGCTAAAAAAGAAGATTTTAAAAGAATCAAGAGTCTCCTAACATAAGATCTAAAATGTCTAGGAGGTAGTAAAAAAGATCACTCATTATATCAAGGACCAGAAAAATCACAACTTGAATAAAAAATGAGAACCAACTGATGCCAACATGGAGGTTAAGCAGATATTGAAGTTATCTGACAAGGATATCAAAATAGCCATCATAAAAATGCTTCAACAATTACAGATTCTATAAAACAAGAAGAAAAAGAAATGTCAGCAGAGGAATGGAAGTTATAAATAAGAACCAGATTGAAGTTATAGAACTGAAAATTACAAAAAATCTTGCTAGATGAACTTAATAATAGAGTGGAGATGACAGAAGATAGAATCAGTAAATGTGAGAAGAGATCAAGGGGAATTTACTCAGTTTGAACTATAGCATCTAGACTGATAAAACAAACAAACAAACAAACCTGAACATAGTTTCAGGGACATGTGGGACAAAACAAAATATTAAACATTTATGGGAACAAAGAATGTAGGTATGAAATCCCAAGGAAAGCGAGAAAGAATATAGGTCTGAAAAAGTATTCAAAGAAATAATCATGGAAATCTCCTAAATTTGGTGAAAAATACAAATTTACAGATTCATGAAGTTGAGTGAAACCCATACAGGATAAACCAAAAGAAATCTACTTCATGGCTCATAATAATTAAATTTCTGAAAATGAAGATAAAGGGACATGTCTTAAAGTCAGTCAATGAAAAATTATGCATTACCTCTAGGGGAACACCAACTCAAATGAAAGTGGCTTTCCCGTTTGAAACCACAAAAGCCAGAAAAAAGAGATGCAATATCTTTTAAGTTCTGAAAGAAAAGAACTGCTAACTTCAAGTTCTATATTTGGTAAAGCTATTCTTCAGTAATAAAAGGGAAATAAAGTCATTCTCAGACAAAGGAACATTAAGATAATTTGTTGCTAGCAACTTATTCTTAAATAATGTCTAAATAAGTTTTTTTTTAATTTAGAAAAAAAGTAAGATTTCATTTATTTCAGTTTTTTAAAAATTGGGATAAAATTGGTATATACAGAATATTAGTTTCAATTGTACAACATAATAATTTGATCTTTGTATACACTACAAAGTGATCACCACAATAAGTCTAGTTATTATCTGTTGCCCTATAATTAGCCCACCTCCTTTACCTATTTCACCTACCACCTCCAACCTCCTTCCCCTCTAATAACCATAAATCTATTCTCTGCACTTATAAGTTTTGTTTTTTACATCCCACATATGAGTGAAATCATATGGTATTTGTCTTTCTCTGGCTTATTTCACTTAACATAATACCCTGCATTTCCCATTCATGTATTTTTGCTTTGGTTGCTTTTGCTTCAAAGTCAGATCTAAAAAATCAGTGCTAAGACCATTAGGAGATTTATGGTTTCAGATCTTATGTTTCACATCTTTAATCCATTTTGAGTTAGTTTTTATGTTTGGTATAAGATAATAATCTAGTGCCATTCTTTTGCTTGTGGCTCTCCAGTTCCCAACAACATTTATTGAAGAGACTGTCCTTTCCCCATTGTATATTCTTGGCTCCTTTGTCATAAATAATTGATAATATATGTGTGAGTTTATTTCTGGGCTCTCTATTCTGTTCCATTGATTATATGTCTGTTTTTATGTTAATACAATACTGTTTTGATTACTAGTGCTTTGTAGTATAGTTTAAAATTAGGGAGTGTGTACCTCCAGCTTAGTTCTTCTTTCTCAAGATTACTTAGACTATTCACTGTCTTTTGTGATTCCATACAGATTTCAGAATTATTTGTTCTAGTTCTATGAAAACTGACACTGGAATTTTGATTGGGATTGCATTGAATCTGTAGACTGCTTTGGGTTACATGAACATTTTAACAATGTTAATATTCCAATCCATGAGCATGGACTATCTTTCCATTTATTTGTATCTTTTAAAATTTGTTTTGTTAGTGTCTTGTTATTTCAGATTTTTTGGAATGATGTTTTCACATGACATTTTTAATGTTTTTTTTTTAAAGAATTTTTATTGAGATACAGTTAACAGACAATAAACTGCTTATATTTAGAGTGTACAATTTGGTATTTTTTTTTTCTTATGAGTAATGTATATATGACAATCCCAATCAAGAAACCTTTTCAAAGAGAAAGAAAATAAGAGAAGTTTTGTAATTTCAAAAGTAAAAACAACAACAACAACAACAAAAAAAGAAAAGAATAGATAAAAATAGGCAGAAAATAATAGTCATTTATTTTACTCCTCATAGTTTTTAAATCATATTAGGTGGTTGAAGCAAAAATTATTTGGTGCTCAATAATTGCTGAGAAAATACTTATGACAATTAAATTGTGAAAATGGGAAGAAACAGACCTAAATAGAACAAAGGTTTCAATATTTCACTTGAAGTGGTAAAATGTCAATAACAGTTGTGATAATTTATATTTATATATATTATAATATAGAGAGTGACCACTAAATATATACAAAGTGATTTTTTTAAACACTACAAAGGATGGAATTCTACAAAATATTCATGTACTTCAAAGGAAAGGAAGAAAAGAAAAACTGAGGAATGAGAAATAGAGGAAATAGACAGTAAACAAATGAAATCACAGACTTGTATACTACCATACCAAAAATTACATTAAATGTAAATAATCTAAGTAGACTAATTAAAAGACAGAGATTGGCTGAATGGACTAAAAAAAAAATTCACAATCCAACTGTATGCCATCTGTGGGAAATTCACTTAAATGTCATAAGTAGGCTGAAACTAAAAGAATGAAAAAAGATATATCATGTCAACATTAATTTAAAAACAAGTAAGAGTGACTATTTTAACATCATAAGAAGTAGACCTCCAAGCAAAGAAAATTACTAGAGATAAGGAAAGACATTACATAATGATAAGAGGATCAATACTCTAAGTTTCATGGACTGAATTGTGCTATACCGAAATGCTATGTTGAAGCCCTTTCCCCCAGTGTAACTGTGTGAGAAGATGGGGATTTTAAAGAGGTAATTAAGGTTAAATGAGAGCATAAGGCTGAGGCCCCAATCCAATATTCAAGTGTCATATAAGAAGAGGAAGAGATACTACGAATGCAAGTGCACAGAGGAAAGGCCAGGTGAGGACAAAGTGAGAAGGTAGCTATCTGCAAGCCTAGGAGAGAGGCCTCAGGAGAAACCAAACCTGCTCTCACCTTGATCTTGGACATCTAGCTTTCAGAACTGTGAGAATTTTTTTTTGTTGTTGTTTAAAGCATCCAGTCTGTGGTATTTCATTATGACAGTCCTAGCAAACTAATACAGTTGTTAAGTGATCATTAAGATGTATACATCACAAAACAGACCTTCAAAACATGTGAAACAAAAACTGATGGAGTTAAATGGTAAAAATAGAGAAATTCACAGTTATAGCTGAGAACTTCAACACCCTACTTACATTAATTGATAGAATAGAAAGTTGGCAAGGATATAGAAGAACTGAACAAAACTGTCAATCAATGGGATCAAATTGTCACATATAGAATTCTTCACTCAACAAAAGCAGAATACACACAATGCCTATGGAGCACTAATCAATATAGATTGTATCTCAGTCATAAAACAGTTTTCAAAACATGTACCATAATGTTCATTGCAGCACTATATACAATAGCCAGTACATGGAAGCAACCTAAATGCCCATCAACAGATGAATGGATGAAGAAGGTGTGGCATATATATACAATGGAATATTACTCAGCCCTAAAAAGGCATAAAATTGAGCTATATGTAATGAGGTAGATAGACCTAGAGTCTGTCAAATAGAGCAAAGGGAGCCAGAAAGAATAAAACAAATACTGTATGCTAACTCATATATATGGAATCTAAAAAAATAGTACTGATGAACCCAGTGACAGGGCAAGAGTAAGGATGCAGATGCAGAAAATGGACTGGAGGACACAGGGTTGGGAGACGGTGGAGGGGAAGCTAGGACAAAGTGAGAGAGTAGCATAGACATAGATACACTACCAACTGTAAAATAGATAGCTAGTGGGAAGTTGATGTATAACAAAGGGAGATCAACTCAATGATGGGTGATGCCTTGGAGGGCCAGGGCAGGGAAGATGGGAGGGAGTTGTGGGAGAGAGGGGATATGGGGATATATGTATAAATAGATCTGATTCACTTTGGTGTACCTCAAAAGTTGGTACAAAAGTGTAGAGCAATTATATTCCAATAAAGAGCTTAAAAAATAAATGAAAAAAAAACAGTTTTCAAAAAATTAAAATAAATTGAAATCATATAGAGTATGTTCTCCAACCATAATGGAATCAAACTAGAAACTGATAACAGAAAAATAGAAATTTAAAATATTTGGCAATTAAACGTCATATTTCTAAACAATTCATGAACCAATGAGGAAGTCTCAAAGAAAATAAAATACACAGAATTAAATGAAAATAATATGATGCATCAAAACATGAGATGCACCTAAAACAGTGCAAAGAATGAAATTTATATCAACTGCTTCCATCAGAAAGAAAAAACATTACAAATCAATAATTTAAGTTTCTATTTTAAGAATTAGAAAAAAGAGAGCAAAATAAAGCTAAATCAAGCAAAAGGAAAAGATACTTGATAAAATAAGAGCAGAAAACAATGAAATCAAAATAAGAAAACAAAAAAGATCAATAAAACAAAAGCTTATTATTCAAAAATATCAAGATTGATAAACCCCTAGCAAGACTAACAAAGCTTTTAAAACAAAAAAGATACAAATTACCAATATCAGAAATGAAATGGGATATCTTTACAGATTTTCAGTTACTCGAAGAATAATATGAGAATCCCATAAATAACTTGAGTCATAAATTCAACAATTTAGAAGGAATGAACTGATTTCTCAAAAAAGCGCAAAATACCAAAACTGAACCAACATGAAATTGATGCCAGTCTTTTTTATAAAATTTATTTATTTATTTAATTTATTTAATTGGCTGTGTTGGGTCTGTTGCTGCACGTGGGCTTTCTCTAGTTGTGAGGAGTGAGGAGTGGCAGCTATTCTTTGTTGCGGTGCACAGGCTTCTCAGTGAGATGGCTTCTCTTGTTGTGGAGCATGGACTCTAAGCATGTGGGCTTCAGTAGTTGTGGCACGTGGGCTCAGTAGTTGTGGCTCATAGGCTCTAAAGCTCAGGCTCCATAGTTGTGATGCATAGGCTTAGTTGCTCTGTGGCATATGGGATCATATGATCCCATATGTCATGGACCAGGGGTCAAACCCATGTCCCCTGCACTGGCAGGCAGATTCTTAACACCTGTGTCACCAGGAAGTCCCTGATACCAGTCTTATAATCATTTAAAGAAATTGAATTTCTGATTAAACTGTTCAGCAGAAATAAATCCCTAGCCCTACATGGCTTCATCGCTGAATTTTACTACACATTTAAAGAAGAATTAACACCAATTGTACACACTCTTTGCTAGAAAATACAAGACAAAGGAACACTGTCCAACTCATTACATAAGAAGAAAGAGCTGATCAAAATCTCTCATTCTCTCATGAACTTAGATCCAAAAATTCTTATCAAAATATTAGCAAATCAAGTCCAGCAAAGAATAAAAAGGAATTTTACACCATGAAAAAGAATTGTATTTTACAGTGATATTTTTTCACATATGCTAATCTCTTCCACTATTTGAGAATTAATCAATGGAATCCACCCTATCAATAGGCTCAAGTAGAAAAAGCGTATAATCATATTAACTGATATGGAAGAGCATTTGGTAAAATTCAACAGTTAATCATGACAAAACTCTCAACAAACTAGGAATATAAAAAAATCTTCTCAACTTGATAAAAAGCATCCATTAAACATCTACAGCTAACATTATACTTAATAGGGAAAGACAATACTTTCTCCCTAGGATTGGGAAAAAACTGTGAATGCCAGCTCTGACCATATTTATTCAAAATAGTATAAAAGTTCTAGACACTTTATTAAGACAAAAAGAAGACAAAAAAGCATACAGATTGGAAAGGAAGAAATAAAACTATCCCTATTTGCAGATGACATGGTTGTCTATGTAGAAAATCCCAAGGAAATCTATTAAAAAACAAAAACAAAAACAAAAACCTCCTAGAACAAATTTTGAGCTTACCAAGGTTTCAGGATACAAGTTCAATATGTAAAAACCATTCTCATTTCTACATACTAAAAATGAACATGTAGAAATCAAATGAAATATAATATCACTTTTATCCAAAATAAAATAAAATACATAAAATTTAAGGAAAGTTTGTACAGGGCATGTATCCAGAAAATTATAATATGCTGATGAAAGAAATCAAAGACCTAAGTAAATGGGGAGACATACTTGTGTTCATGGATTGAATGATTTAACATAGTAAAAATGTCAATCTTCCTCAAATTTATCTATAGAATTAATGCTATTATTACCAAGATTTCTGCAAGATTTTTTATAGATACAGATAAGCTTATTATAATATTATAAAGAAACATAGTAGCCACAGAATATCTAAAAAAAATCTTGACCAAAAATAAATTGGGAGACATCACTCCACCTATTATGCTATACAGCTATTATAATCAAGAGTATGGCTTTAAAAGGATAGATAGATTGACCAGATGGACGAAACAAAGAACCCAGAAGTAGATCCTCACAAATATATTTAACTGATTTTTTGACCAAAGTTCAAAAGCAATTATTAGAGGAAAGATATCCTTTTCAACAAACAGTGCTAGAGTAATTGGGCATTTATAGACAAAAATATGACCCTTAAAGTAATGCATGTTACATATACAAAAATACATTTATGAGCTTAAATATAAAACTTTTGAACCCTCCTACACTGTTGATGAGAATGTAATTTGGTACAGCCACTAGGGAGAAGAGTATGGAGGTTCCTTAAATAACTAAAGGTAGAGCTACCATAAGATCCTGCAATCCCACTCCTGGGCATATACTCAGAGAAAACCATAATTCAAAAAGATACATGCACCCCAGTGTTCACTGCAGCACTATTTACAATAGCCAAGACATAGAAGCAACCTAAATGAATATTACTCTGCCATAAGAAAGAATGAACTAATGCTGTTTGCAGCAACATGGATAGACCTAGAGATCATCATACTAAGTGAAGTAAGCCAGAGAAAGACAAATATCATATGATATCACTTATATGTGGAATCTAAAAAAAAAAAGAACTTATTTCCAAAACAGAAAGAGATTCACAGACATAGAAAGTAAAGTTATGGTTATAAAGGGGAAATGGGGGTAGGGGAGGGATAAATTAGGGGTTTGGGATTAACATATACATACTGCTGTATGTAAAATATATAACTGACAAAGACCTACTGTATAGCACAGGGAACTACATTCAACATTTTGTAATAACATATAAGGGAAGAGAATCTGAAAAAGACTATAGTGGGTTGGTCAAAAAGTTTGTTTGGGTTTTTCTGTAACATCTTATGGGGAAACCCGAACGAACTTTTTGGCCAATCCAATATACATAACCGATTTGCTGTGCTGTACACCTGAAACTAAGATGGTATTGTAAATCAACTATACTTCAATAAAAAAGAAATTATAAAACTTTTGGAAAAAGCATAGGATAAAATATTTGGAATCTAGGGCTAGAGAAAGAGTTCTTAGATTTGATACCAAAATGATGATCCTTAGAAGGAAAAATGGATCAATTATACCTCATTAAAATTAAAAACTTTTGCTCTTCAAAAGATCCTGTTAAGAAAATGAAAAGGCAACCAATAGACTGGGAGAAAACTTTTGCTCACTGCATATCGGACAAAGGACTCATATGTAAGATATACAATAAAATCTCAAAATTCAACAGTAAGAAACAAAACCAACCCATATCCCCAAAATCAATCCAATATGAAAATGGGCAAAAGACATAAACATCATACATTTCACAAAAGAGGTCATGCAGATGGTAAATAAGTACATAAGAAGATCCTTAAAACAATAAAATATCAACATCATTAACCATCAGTTAAATGCCAATTAAAACCACAGTAAGTATTACTACATCAGAATGGCTAAAATAAAAAACAGTGACAACACAGAAGACTGGTGATGATGTGATGATTCTGGATTCCTCATATGTTGCTGGTGGGCATGTAAAATGGTACAGCCACACTGGAAAAGTGTGGCAGTTTCTTACAAACTATCACTGGGCTTTTATCTCAAAGAAACAAGAACTTTATGTTCACACAAAACCTGTACACAAATGTTCAGAGACGCTTTCTTCATAAATAGCCAGAAACTGAAAACAACCCAGATACCTATCAAGTGTGTAAATGGTTAAAAAAAAAATGTGGCAATCCATATATTGTAATACTACTCTGCAGTATAAAGGAATGGACTATTGATACCGAATTAAACTCCAGGGAATTGCACTGAGTGAAAAAAAAATTAATCTAAAAGTGTGTATACTGAAGAGTTTAATTTATAAAATATTCTTGCAACAACAGAATTATAGAAATGGAGAACAGACTAATGTTTGTGAGGGTTAAAGAACAGGAAATGTGGAGGAGTGAGTAACAGTGTTGCTATAAAATGGTAACAGAAGGGATCCCTGTGATGATCAAATGTTCTGATTCTTGACTGTATAAATGTTAATATCCTGGTTGTGACATTGTATGAAATTTATATTCTATTGCAGGACATTACCACTGGAGGAAACTAGGTAAGGAACACACGAGCTATCACTGCATTCTTCCTTACAAGTGCATGTGAATCTACAATAATCTTTCAAAATAAACATTTAGAGAAAGAACCCATGAGGAACATGAGTCAATAATTATTTACCTTGTTATATCCTCAAGGGAAACAAATCCAGAGAGTGAGACTACTTTTCTGAAGTTGTGCAGCTGGTCTATATTAGAATCAGGACTAACACATAGCTTTTCTTCAATGTGGTTCAGCATTTTTTTTCTCCCAATCAGTCCAGGCCAACAGTGATTTCTTGTGAGCAAGGTCTAAAATTAAGGGCCAATATATGTGCTGACTAGACAAATGGGGGAAACTGGGAGAGCCACAAATGGCCTAGCCACAATTTCTCTGCTCTTGTGGATAAGGTCCCCTTGACAAGAAACCTGTTTCTCACACTGAAGAGAAACAGGTGCAGGCCAGTTTGGGTTCCTTGCCAGCCTTCACAAACATTTAAACAAACCAATAACACTCTCCCACGGGAGCTAGGGGACAGCCATCCTCTTGGTACTACAGTGCTTGCCTCCACAGCCTCTCGTTGTTGAATTTCTTCTAAAATGCAACTCTGGGTTGCCCTGTGTGGCCCTACATGCCCATGCACTAGTTACAAAATAAGTAGAGCAAATTACTATGATGAGATTGAATCACATTCATGGACTTCCTAAAGAGTTGAGTTGTAACGGAATCATGTAGATAGGTGGAAAGAGTTTTAAGTATTAAGTTCATGATAGCTGTCACATGTCTGAGTCCTCTAGATTTATGCTATTGGAATTCAAATAAAAACATTATATTGCCATCATTTCATGAAACACAAAAAGTTAGCTCTGAACAATTCCTGCTGAGTGGGGGGGCTGTGATACTTAAAAAAAAATCTAAAATAACATAAAGAATAGAATTTTGAGGTTGTACCCTAGACCATAAGTATTTTTACAAAGAGTGTAATATTACAAAGATAGGTAGTTTAGTAATAGCACTTGACTTACAATTTATAATAGTCTCCCAATAAATATATTTTTATTATACACAGTTTTTCCTTATATCATCTGGCTTAGAACTTAAAATATAACCAAATATTATTGTCCTAAGGAAAATATTAATCCATTTTTTTAATCTAAAAATTAGATGATTGGTATGCAAACTGAGTGGAAGTGCCACAGAAAGCATATAGTATAAATGTTCTAAACTAACTCATAGTGACAGCTGTATTAAGGTCTTATGGTGTTTTCCACATGATATTGAGTCTAAGTCAATGGAGTAAAAAGAAATGTGATGTCTTGGGTGAAATAAAGTTGCAGTGATTTCACCATTTTATGCAAAGATAGGATGTGATAAGCAAAGGATAAGTAGAACAATTTTCATTTGGGCAACAGGAAACACATGCTAGTTTAAAGGAAAATAAACTCTATATAAGTGTGAAAATGACTAAATTACTTGTGTATCAAGTTCTCAGTGTTTTGAAGAGCTGAAAGTACTCAAAAGTGGTTTTTAAATAAAATTTGCACATAATATTATGGACATATTTCTCTGTGGAAATATTTAATGGCACCTACACTGGAATTTGCTCAAGGAAGTTCGTCCAATTTTGTGTTTATGATATTCTGAAAAGTAAGAGAGAGAAATACCACTTTTTCTCTGCCTACATTCAGGCAGGACTTTGTGTCATTACCCTTCTTACTTGATTTCTTTTTCTCTTAAAACCACAGTAGTGGAGAGTTGCCAAGATATATTTATAGGTACTCAGAGGCATTTTATACAATGTTTCACTCCATAAATAAATAAATAAATAAAGGAGTTTGGATTGTCATACACTTTGATTACATTCTACTGCAAGAAATACTCAATTTGTCTCTTACTGTCATTCTTTTCACATTTCTGTGTACATTTTTTACTTGGGACAGCTCTCTCCAGTTAGCTACTGAAGGCTAGATTCTGGGAATAGCAAAATGAAAAACAACAGAAATTAAGTTGGAGGGTTTTATAAACTTATGTAGAAGCTTGAATGACTCCTATTTGAGAAAAATGAAGAGAAAATGACTGGTAGTCACAAAACACTTTGGAGGCGGGAAACCTGAAAAATACACAAACCTTTGAGTATCTTTCTAAGATTCAAACATTTCAGAGCAGATGTGTTCCAGTTGTTTTCTTAAATCTTGAAAACCTCTGTACTGAAAGACAGTTTATGACCTATACTTTGCTTAGTTGACCAACTCACTTACATAAGATATTTCTCAAGTTTAGGTGGATTAAATAACGAATGCTGTGCACTCCTGAGGTCTTCAGCAGAAGTATCAAGAATGTTTACTTGTTTATATTTCTGGTCGGAAAATAAGTTTTATAGTTCAATGCCTACGTGGTCATTTGTACAACATGTTGGAATGACCATATATGGAATCATATTCCCAAGTATCCAAATTCTGATATATTTGTGCTTGAAAAAAATTAGAGAAAAACAAGAAAAAGAAAGTAAGAAAAATATCCTTATTTGGTATATTGTTGGTAATTGTTAAGTGTCCAGGAATTATGCCTTAAAATTGTCTAGCAAATGTACCAATATCCTTATCATATCAGCACAAATAATAAAAAGAAATAACATAACATAAATTCCAAATCATAATTCAACACAAGAATCTTTATAAATGAGCAAATGTCAATTTGGCATCTTCTGTTCTTGATCATGAATGTCCTTTAAAGCATCCATTCCTATTGCATAATGGATATTTTGGCATTAGAGTTGGCTAAATTTAAAAGTATTTTATATTTAAATTTATATAAACCATATTCTTCAACTTCCATGTGGATTGAAAACAAAAATTTTGATGAAGTAAATCATAAATTCATGGGACTAACAACTGAAGTTTAATTGTGTTTTGTAGGTTTTTCAACATGTGATTACCCAGGTAGCAGAGTTAATCCAAAAGATTACATGCTTCAATATCTTCTTGCTTCTCCTTGCATGGCAAGAGGATTTTTAGCTGGTTGATAATGTCCCAGAATAAATACCATATTTTCCAGCCTTTTTCCCATGCAGCAGTAGCCACGAGACTAAGGAAACTTCTGGCAATCTTCTTTATGGAAGAACTCTTGAGAGCCCTTTGCCCATTTTTTATCCTGCCCTCCATCCTGCTGATTAGAATGTGGATGAAGTTACTGAAACTCCATCTTGAATCTTAAAGATGGAAGGCATACCCTAAGAATAGTTTAGCACAAAATCAGGTGTAGCCTAGATTTCACATGATAGCTGAACAGTCAAGGACTCTCTACATTTGACTTATACAAAAGAAAGAAATGAATTTCTATTTTGTTTTCATTGCTATTTTTCTTTTTTCTTTTTTAAAGCTATTGGAGTATAATTGCTTTATGCTGTTGTGCCAGTTTCTGCTGTACACCAAAGTGAATCAGCTCTATTTATACGTATATCCCCATATCCCCTCCCTCCCGGGGCTCCTTCCCATCCTCTATCCCACCCTTCTAAGTCATCACCCATCATCCAGTTGATCTCCTTGTGTAATGCAGCAGCTTCTGACTAGCTATCTGTTTTACATTTGGTAGTGTATATGTCAATGCTACTCTCTCACTTCATCCCAGCTTCCCCTTCACCCCCCTCACAATTAAATTTAGTCCTAACTAGTTCAATGCATGCCTAGAAAATCCTATTGCTGTGGGGCAGGGTGGGGGTGATGTGCTGTAGGCCTAAAATCTACATAATGTAGACAAATTTAACCTGATAGAAAGTTATATTGTTCATAATATATTAATTTAAAATATTTTAAAATCTTATTCACTTTATATATCTCTATATGTTCGACAATTTAGTATTTATCATGACATTTTAACAAAAACATCAGCAGCAAAAAAAATATAACTCAGTTCTTTAAAAACAAGTTTCTTTTCCTCTAACATATATATAGTTGACATAGTATATTTCATGAATAAGATTACAAATACTCCTTAATTAATAAGTATAAATATTACATATAGCTGACCATAGTCTCAAAATCTTCTTAATCTCTCTTAATATGTAAAAGATACTATGACACGCACACTTAAAAATGAAAATACATGTTCTCAATATTATTTAATCAGTCTATAGTTATATATTTTTTCTACTTGGGTGGTTCTCTTGTATAATGTTATTTTGATTTGGATAAATAGTGTTTATACTCCATTTCCATTTTAAAAATGATAACTAGACCCTTGGTGATATTATTTGCTTGTTAAAGGAATTTAATCTTAGATTGATGGAATATAAATCCTAAGTATATAATTCTGCCTTTGTAGTTTGTATTTGTTTTGGTGGAATATATTCATTCTATCATTTACATAGCTTTTATAATTCTATATGCTAGTTATTAAAGAGAAAGATTTGTCCTGAGCTGATCAATGCACTTATAACTGTTCACATGTTTTTCTTATGGCTTTTTCTCAGTTTATCAATATTCTATCTAAATACTTTATTCAGTGTTCTTGTAACAAATATTAAAAATAGCTTTACTAATCTAATAATAGAATCAAATTATGTTTTATTCCTACTCAATCTTACCTCTACACTCCATTAGGCAATGGCCTATAGTTAACCACTAAATTTCATATAAATTATTATCATTTTTTTCAGATTGTTTATAACAGGAAGTCATAGCATATATAACTAGATGAATAAAATTTGTTTTAATAATACAATGCCCACATAATGTCCACAGTATCCTGTAAATACACTCAATAGTTTTCCAAAACTTTTAGTTTAAAATTAATAAAGCATAAGATAGAATAGTAGTTCAAATATATTATCTTTGCAGTAAAGAACAATATATTAGAAAAATATCTACATAGCTTTGAAATTGAAATTGATTTAATTTTCCAAATACATGGATTCTAGGAGAATTATGTATGAAAACCATTTCCCAACATTTTTAATTACATTTTTCATTAGAAGCAAACTTACATGTTGCACTTAATGTTAAAAATATTCAGAATTAAAGAGTTCTGTATGTTCTTTACACACCCCCCCCAACCTATTGCTGATTTCTGAAAATAACTGCTTCCAACAGGTTTAGCTGTTTTTCTTAATTTTCCTTTATTTCTGTAAATAACAAGTGTATGCATCTGTGTGTTGTTTGTTCAGCAGGAAGCGTTATCTATTCACCTTACACAGTAAAAACTCACAGCCACCACACAAAGTATTTGCATCCACACAGTCTTATACATTTGTACCATTATTTAGTATTTTTTTTTTAGTAAATCAATACTCAGATCAGTAATTTAGTCTTCAACAAGGCTATAAAGTTTGTGATTATTTTTGCTTTCTTGCACAATATTTTGTTTGCTTTGTTGTAAATAATTGCCTTGTAATTTTTTCCCTTAGTTTTCTGTGTACTTATCAATTCAACACCAAACTCTTTGCTGACTTTGTAAATCTCCCCTCTGTATGTTCACAAATGTCAAGTATTCTATCAATTTTATTTTCTTAATGAAATCTCTGCTAGACCTGATCCAATCTGTACCCTCTCTACCTGGTTTACAACTGTCATCCTGGAATCTCCTTGCACCACTTTACTGGGCAGGCACACCATTAACATTTGACAGGCACAAGGCAAGAGGACAAACAGAGGCACATTGGTCTATATCTCACCCCCTCCCTCTTCCAAGCCTGGTTCCAAGGAACAGACCCAATGAAGAAGTCAAGAGGCCATCCACACCCTGGGTCTCAGTGAAACACCATTTTAGGCAGGGGATTTCTTTCAGTGTCCCACCTAGAGCATACTGGCTCTCTGGGAAGATGCCATGTATTCCAGATTCAATATTTTAGAGCTTACTTTGTTGAAGTCTACCTTCAACAGTGTTTGGTGTCCCAAGCTTAGAGATTTATTTTTCCTCTCCAGTTTTTTTGCAGGGATGAGAGAAGACCAGTCACCTATTTCTCAGAGTGAAAGAGAATACCCAAGGTCCTGCTTCTTAAACACATATTTATCTAGTACTACTTTTAGACTTATCTTAAATTTTATTGTCAGAGATACTAGGTATCAACTATTCCATAGACTTTAATGGGTTTATATTATACATGTCTCTGAGTCTTGCATTTCCATTATTGTCTTGGAACAACACTGTAGTATTAGTAATATTACCTAACACCACTTTCTCTCTGCTCCAACCATGGTGAATTTCTCCCAGTTCCTTAAACAGTGTTTTAGTTTATCTTCAGCTTTCATATATGCATTTCTCTCTGTTTAGAACTCTTTATCCACATATCATCCCTTCATTTACGTATACTCAGTGATCTTCCCCAGCTTAAATATCAGTTTCTTAGGTAAATCTTCCCTAGGCACCCAGATCAATTATGCCCTCTTATTCTATCTCCCTTTACCTCCATGACTCCTCTTTGGCAGCACTTGGTGTACTTGTCATTCTGTACTTAATGATCTATAATGATTTGTTTATTGTTTCTCCTCCCCATAGACCATGTTACCCAAGAACTGTGTTTGGTTTTTTAGATACAATCTTTCTAAATCTTAGCTCAGTGTTTGTATTAGTTTCTTGTGGCTGCTGTCACAAATTGCCACAGACTGGGCTGCTTGAAATGAGAGAAATCTATTCTCTCAGTTTTGGAGGCTAGAAGTCCAAAATCCACCAGGGTCATCTCCCTCTGGGGAGAATCAGTTCTTTGCCTTGTCTAGCTTCTGGTGGCAACCCCAGCATCCTTGGGCTTATGAATGCACCACTCTAATTTCTGCATCTGTGGTCATGTTGCCTCCTCATCTTCTGTCCCTCCAATCTCCCTCCACCTAATTTATATAGGAATACTAGTCATTGGATTTAAGACACACCAGGATAATCCAGGATGGTCTCCTCATCTTCAGATCCATAACTTAATTACATCTGCAAAGGTGCTTTTTCTAAATAAGGTGACATTCACAGGTCCCAAGGATCAGGACATGGACATACTTTTGGGAAGACTGCCATTCAACCCTCTATAAGCTTAATCTTAAATGCGTGGTACTACATATTTGTGAGAGATACTCCACATTTCTTCAAAGGGTCAATAAATGTTTAGTTGTACTATATTTTTATTTTGAAAAATATTAAGGATAAAGACAAGAGTCACCTTCAGTTGTTTGCCACCTGGGTTTCTTGGCAGAATAGCTCACAACACGGCAGCAAGCTTCCTTTAGGGCAAGAAACAGTGCAAGAGAGTGCCCAAGACAACAACTACAGGATCAGGGAGACCATTTAGGAGACCACTGCAATAATTATCAATGCAGACCAAGGAAAAAATTAGCTTGTACCAGAGGATAGCAGTGGAGGTGTTGAGAATTTTTTGAGTTCTAGAAAAGAACTTGAAAAGTGTGTCAACACAATTTCTTAGTGGATAAGAAGTGGGTTTAAAAGAAGAGAATATTGTGAAAGCAGAAATGCAATGTTTTTCTCCCTAAATACTCTACTCTGTGCAAGAATAATTTGTCTTTTCTCCACCACTTTATTTTCAATATCTCTAAAGTGCTCAACAGTCTGAATAAATGAGTGAATCAATGGATAATTTGATCAATTTAGCAACATTAAACAGATGTGGAAGTACATCAAATGAAAGCCAACTTACATATTTTATAGTTATGCTATAAAGAAAAAAAATTGATCATGTAATTTTAGCCATTGGTAGTAAAGTATCAAGGAATTTAATACAATATATTGTCAGGAAATTTTGGAAACAATTTAACTGATGGTGTAATGTGATGATGGGGACAGAAGATGTGTATCAAGGCTAAAATGAACAGCAACGATAAAAATGAATTTCTTTAGAATGAAAGTTCTTCAGAATCACTGTGATTTAACACACCTTACTTTAATTAAAATTCATAAATAGAGTTTGGTATTCTGATCAGGATTGAGTAACTAAGCATTTTAAATTAAATTAGGAAATTTACAAAACTTTGAAGCAACACTATATGGTAAGTTTTGTTTTTTCCCATATGTAGATTGGTAAATTACAAAATTAATTTGTTATTACAATATTTGATGAAAAATGCTAGCTTCTTACTACAAATAGGGTGAAGATTAGCTTTTTGTGTCAACTTGGCTAAGCAATAGCACCCAGTTATCTAGTATTGTGATAAAGGTATTTTGTAGATGTGATTGACATCTACAATCATTTGACTTTAAGTAAGGGGACCTGCCCTCAATAATGTGAGTGGGCCTCATCAAATCAGTTGAAGGCCTAAGAGCAAAATCTGAGGTTTCCTGAAGAAGAAGAAATTATGCCTCAAGACAACAGCCATAATTCTTAACTGAGTTTTTGGCCTTTTATCCTATCCTACAGATTCTGGACATGCCAGCCCCCATAATCTTGTGAGCAAATTCCTTAAAATAAATCTATATCTCTACAACTTTAGCTATAGCCATACAGATAGATCATATATAGCAATACAGCTCTACCTATATCTATATCTATCTATAACTACACATCTCCTATTCTGTTCCTCTATATTTTTTTAAAACACTGGTTTTTATCCATGATGATTATGAAAAAAATGTTAGGGATATTTGCCAGGAGCCTACAATGAGATAGTAATCACAGGACAGTTAAACTGAACTTCTGATAAAAGTGAAAAGTCAAAGAAAATCATTAGCAAATTCTTGATGAGATGGTGCCAAGCTCAAGCTCTAGAATCCAACAGCCTCTGTCCAAATTCTGGTCCTGCCAATTATAGGGGCTCTTGGGCAAGCTACCGACTTCTCAGAATTCCAGTTTCCCATCTGCATAATGACATTATTAATGATGCCTACCTCATGGAGTGTTGCAAAGATTTAATGAGGTCCTGGATATAAAATGTTAGCACAATGTCTTAACTATAGAGAACACATAATAAATTTAGTGGTAATCATTATTTCTCAGTTTTAGAATAGGGAATTATGCCAACTCTAGGCACAAAGAGAAATAAAAGGATAAAAATCTGGTTAAAAATATTTTATTGATAGCTTAAGGAGAAATATAGATGCCAGAAATTTGCATAAAACTCATCTATTTCTAATTGATAAAGATATACTAATAGGAGAGGCAAAAAACTCTTTTGAAATTAAGAAAAAAATTCCTCAAATGAGAAAAACTTCAAAATCCAAATGGTCTGGCAAGTCAAGTAAGTGAAAAATAGAAACTGAAGAAGCATAAGTGAATTTAATAAGTACTCTATAAAAGACTCTGAAGGCAATGATAAAAGATAAAGGGTCAAATAAAATATCAGAGGAACCTTTGCTTTCAGCTTACTTTGTATTAAAGTATGTGTTTTTTTGAGGCGCATAACAATCCTGCCAGTAAAGTAACACAAAGCTATGGTTTTCTCTTTAACAGCATTCATTCACTATTGAGACAATTTGCTATTCTTTTCAGCGGTGACTGGGAACACACCATGAGCACAGAGGCAGTCAAGAACGCAAGGGTAGGTGTGGGTGATGGTCTGGGCTTGTATGGAACAAAACCATATATTCCCTGAGGGTAAATTTCCCATGATTGGCACAGCTCTCTATAACGGAACCCTGGGGGAAGAAGAGACAAAAACACTGCTTCTGACCTTGTTATCCCTTTCCCACAAACATCACGTGAAGCTACTACTGCCACAGCCATTGGAGTTGAACAACAACGAAGTAATATTGGGTATACTAATGTTTTCTGAGATTACAGTCATCTTCAAGGAATTATGGATTCAGTATTTGAGATTTACAATTAAGGCTTGCAAACGATTTTTCATAAGTAATTTGAAGGTAAAATAAATGCTTTGTTTTACTTTTCTTTTAAATCATCTCCATTTACCTGTTCTACACTTCAGTATAATTGTCTAAATATCTTTTCAAGTCTATTTTTATATATTTATCTTTATAATGAAATATAACAAATTGTTTTATCATTATGGAGTTTTTTTCTATGTTGACATCTGCTAATAAAAACAGTCATGGAATGATTATATACATAACTTTAAATCAAACCTTAGTTGGAATTTTTCTTTTATTTATTATGTTTTGTTTTGTTTGTTTATTTGATTTTAAAGTTTGCTTATGCCAACACCCCAAACCCTTCAATTCTGGAAGGTTTTACCGAAGAAAAAAACAATAGTAACAATTAGCAGTTTGATACACAAAAAAGAAATATTATGGTAAAGCTGCATGAGTCCATTAGAAAAAATATTTTGCCTGTGCCTTTACAGAGTGTTAAGAGGATCCGCCATGATGTAGAGAAAACCTTAAAAAATGACTTAAAACACTGGAGATCATTTCAACCTGCTCAGGCTTCAGCACCCTTACCAAGTTTCTGCCACTTCCCACTCCACAAACTTTCTCTCCTCCCTGCACTTGGTTCCAATGTCCCATGACGGATGCCACCACGACCTCCTGTTACACATATATATTTTGCTCTTATCCCTAACAGTTTTTGTTGTGAATCATTTCAAAGCAAAGAAATAACCAGTAAGATAATTCTCGTCACTTTTAAGGACAATCTGAGTGTAGCATAGTAGCTGTCACTTGAATCCCAGCACAGTCTCAAATCTTCATTCCAGGGAGACAGAGGGATTTACCGAAAACCACCAAGCAAAAGAAAATAATATTTCAGTAAACTAATTTTACTATTTGACTAAACTAATTCTGGGGACAAACAGCACTATTTGAATCTCCTTCAAAATTGCAATATAAGCAGCAGAGTTGTTTTCCCATCACACCAAACCCTCATTTTATCCAAGGTCAGAAGCATCCCAATTTTATCTTTCTTTTCTATAGTCAGAGAAGATGGTAGAAATTAATGAGTTTTAGTATAAACTAATTTATGAATATTTGCATTTTGAAAATGTGGGGATCTGTCCTACCATCTTGAAAAGTCTACATTCTTTAGAATTTCATTGACTATTTCTCTGGTAATGGATTTGTACTACTCATCTATTGCTGTGATTCTGCTGTGCAACAAACAAGCCCAAAATTCCAATGGCTTTTAAGAAGTAGCACTTACTTTTTCCTTTCACAAGTCTGAGTTAGCATGGACAGCTCTCTTTAAGGCAGTGGGTCTATTTCAGAACAGCCCCATGTGTTTCTCATTCTGAGAGAAGTGGTTACAGGAGGCAAGCTTTTATCATGCTGAATGGCAGGAACACAAGTAGACAAGAAAAACCTTTTGAGTACACTGAGGCCACTTCTAATATTCATCTGTCTAATGGGGTAGGAATGTGTATTTTATCTACATTGTATAATGACAAAAATGGAGAGTGATTAAAGAATTGTGGGGAAAAAAACAATGCAATCTATGTCAGGGTTGTTCAATTGCACTCGGCAATTATAATGTTGACAAACTGCTAAATTATTTAACAAATAAATGATTTCTTCTCGGTTTTACATACAACATAATCTCTTGTATAAAAACATTTCCATTTTAGAGGAACTCAAGTATGATAACAGTGTCTTTTAATAAATTAGTGTTCTACTTTGATGAAAAACTCTAAATTTTATATCAAGAGGTCTAAATACTTCCTTAAGCTCTCAGTCAATAATATCCAGTATATATTTTTATCTATGTAAAAATACACTCAACAAATACTACAGACTAAACTAGAAAGACTTCTAAAATTTCAATAATTTCTTTAATATTTTGCTAAAAGCAAAAATGTTATATATTCAGAGTTGTGTGATAGCATGGTATTGTTTAGTGATCATGTCGTAATTGTTCACCATTTTGAAGAAGGTGGCTCACCAGCTGTGGAATTCTAGGTGTGCCAACAATAATCTATTCTGGAATGTCCAAACATATCATTCTGGAATAAATTGTTAATAGATTTATTACAACAAATATATTTTAAATATGTGGCAGAACAATTCAAGGTGCAGAAATAAAAGCTAAATCCAAACATTTGAGGAGTGAAAGATGTTCAAAGAATTCAACCTGAGAAGAGCATCAAATTGCATAGCACTAAATATAAAAATACTGGTTAATGTATGGTGAAAAAGAAAAAGAAATACTTGGGAAAATGTTATATAAAAATAATAATAATAATTATTATTATTATCTAAATCATGTAATCCTGTAGATTTCTCATTCACTAAACATCATCTTCTGGCTTCTTGTACCCAATTTTAGTGTTTGTGTATGTGTGGTTTTTTTGGAGGGGGTGGTCCCCCCACACCAATAAGCAATTCTCAGATGCCAGTAGGGTGTCAAAGAATTCAACTCAATTCTGATGCCTATCTACAAGGGGATAGCATGAGATTCCACAGATTAAGAGTGCAGTCCTAGAAGACTGTTTCCCTCCCGCCTTCACACACCAGTGGAAAGTCCAGGTTGTTACCTGTACTCCTGATTGCCCTGTACTCTGGCTATAAATCAAAGGTTTCCAAAATCCACTCCTTGGGTTCAATTAATTAGCTAGAGCACTTCACGGAACTCAGGAAACTAGATTACCAATTTATCATAAAAGTGTTAGAGCAGGCAGATAGCTAGATATGAGCAGAGAAAGTGGGGCATGGATCACGTGGCAGAAAACCATACATCTTGTAAACAATAGGGGTCCTTGGGCAGACAAGGAAAAGGAGGAACCTCTAGGACGATAGATTGCCATACATCTTGAGGTGGCATTGGTCCTATAGGCAGACAAAGAAAGGTGGGAAAAGGCAGCCATATCTGGAATGTAACATTTTGCTCATTGTGCCTTCATTACAATTAAAGAAGCTCTGCAGATAAGAAGTACCCATCAAGCACTGGTTCCCTGACACTTTCAATCAAGACAAAATAAGGACAAAAATCCCCTTCACCTTGGGAAGGTGAAGCTGGGATGAAAATCAGGAAATCTCCCTTCCTGATGAATATTCCACCCATTCATTTCTACACACCATATATCCAGGTTGCTAAAGGATCTCAGGGCAACTACTCACCTAAGTCTGCCTGCTTTCCCCTTAAGAGTGTACTATCACTGGGCTTCCCTGGTGGCACAGTGGTTAAGAATCTGCCTGCCAATGTAGGGGACAGGGGTTTGAGCCCTGGTCTGGGAAGATCCCACATGCCGTGAAGCTACTAAGCCTGTGCACCACAACTACTGAGCCTGTGGTCTAGAGCCCACGAGCCACAACTATTGAGCTCACGTGCCACAACTACTGAAGCCCACACACCTAGAGTCCATGCTCTGCAACAAGAGAAGCCACCGCAATGAGCAGCCCGTGCACCACAATGAAGAGTAGCCACTGCTCTCCACAACTAGAGAAAGCCCACATGCAGCAAGGAAGACCCAACACAGCCAATGAATGAATGAATAAATAAATAAATAAGTTTATTCATTCATTTAAAAAAAAGGTGTACTATCACTTAATAAATCCTCACTTTGCTTTCTTGACCTCCATGTCTCCTCTCTGAATACTTTCTGCAATAGACAAGAACCTACTCTCTGATAACAAAAGGATATAACTCAGGAACAGCCAGATGAAGAGATGCATATAGCAATGTATACAGGAAGGGGAGCAGAGCTTCTATGTCCTTTCTAGGTCCATCATTCTCCCCAAGTATTCATGTGTTTACCAACATGAAAGCTCTCTGAACTCTGTCTTGTAGGGGTTTATGGAGGCTTCATCACATGGGTATGATTAAGTCATTGGTTGGTTGTGTCTGAGCTCAATCTCCAGCCACTCTCCCCTCTCCAGAGGTCAGAGGGTGGGAAATTTTCAGCCCTCTAATCACCAGATTTTGTTCTCCTGGTAACCAGTCCCCATCCTTAGGTGGGACCCAAAGTCGCCTCATTAACATAACAAGAATTCCTGGGTTACTCTCATCACTTAAGAAATTATAAGGGTTTTAAAAGCTCTGTGCCAAAAATGAGGATAAAGACCAAACACATATTTCTTATTATAAATTACAGCATCACACATCCTCTATCTATTTATGCTTGCGATTTATCATTAGTTCCTTATCACTCAATTAAAAGATGTATGCTTATCTTAGAAATTTTTATCCTAATTTCCCGGAAATGAGTTGTAGATCTGGGATGGTTAAAAAACTGCAGAAACGAGGGGGAAAAAGATGGCGGCAAAGTAGAGGGATGTGGAATGCATCCCTCTCCACAGATGCATTGGGAATGCACCGAAGGATGCAATAATTCCCACAGAGAACCAGCTGAACACCAGCAGATGGCCTCGGACACTGGAAAGGACTGCAAGGAGCCCGACAAGACTGGTAGGGAGGCATCTACAAGGGCTCAAAGAGGGTGAAGCGGCAGAGCTGTGGCAGAAGGGAGGGAGTGAGAAACAAATGGAGGGTCCGCAGCGCAGCTTAGCGTTCCCGGACCGAGACATCGATCCACAGCTGAACATAGGGTCCGGGAGCAGGAGCGTGGGAACCGGAGAGCCGGTTCAGGGTGAGAAACATTGTTGCCAGTAAGGTGACGGACCAAGAGGACAGGAGGGAAGAGGTCTGCGGCTAGGAGTGCCTGCCCCTGAGAGCTGCCCAGCCATGATGGCGGCTGGAGGCTGCAGGCTCACGGGCGGGGGGGAGGAGCCGTGCATGTAGCCTCTCTCTTTCTTTCTGCACCTCTGCAACAGGCAGTGGAAAGACGCCCTGTTGGCCACTTAAGGCTCTCAGGGATGATAAGCACCCTCAGGCACTCGGGCGGGACTAGATTAAAACTCTTTGCAACACCAGCAGCAGGGAGGCTGCCGAGAAAAACAACAACAACAACAACAACAACAACAACAAAAAACCCCAGAGAGGCCCAACTCTAAGACTTTCTGTTTACCCCTGAGCCTTGGGCATCCCTCTGCAACAGGCACCTCCAAGCCCGACTGAAACAACAGTGCGCCACTGCTCACTCACGTCCAGGGGAAGGAGTCACTATTGTACCCTCTCCCTCCCCACACACCGACGCTTGCAGTTGAACAATAAAGGAACCTCTGCTGGTCACAGAATAATGCGAAAAAACCCAAGGCAAGGAGAAGCACACTTACAGCTGAGAGGCTAAGGAAACAGAAATATTAGTATCAATCCCTATTGAACTGGTCCATTCTGGGATCAGTTCTGGATTTTTTTTTTCTTTTTCTCTCTCTTTTTTTTTTTTTTTTTTTTATTAAATAACGATCTTAGCCCTAAGGGATCTACAAGTTTTATAACACAATTTTTTGATATTTTTTATTCTTTTTTTTGCCTTTTTATATACTTCTATATCTAGCTAAGTTTTTGGTAGTACGGACAATATATCTCTCATACTTTCCTTTCATCCCTATCTTTTATACACTTCTATTCCTTTCTTTTTATTTGCATATTTTGAACCACACTATGCTCTTCTGTTCCCCTTTCTTCCAGCCATTTTCAGTTTATTTTATCTTAACATACTTTTAAGCAACACTATCAATCTGCTCAGATGCCTTGCTCTACTCTCCAGATGATGCACCGCGTTGGTATTTAGTATTAGGGTTTTGTCTTTATCTTAGTTCTTAGTACAATTCTCTAATATCATTCTGAGAATCTACATTCTGTCTGGTGGTACTCTGGCTCTTTTCTATATTTGATCCTAGCTTACAAAATCTCCCTGGATTAGTGTTTGTATGTGTAAGGTGTTATTTGTTTGTTTGTTTGCTATTGCTTTTGTCTCTGATTTGTTTTGTTTCAGTTGTCAGTTTCTGTTGGGTTTCTCTTTGAATATCTGATAGCACACTGGGGTTCTGTCAGGTCTTTCTAGAGCCTTATGTCCTAATGGATTCAGTAATCATGTGTCTTATACATGTATGTGTTTCCTAGACTTAGTATTTGTTTAATCCAATACTTGGACATTAGCCTGAGGCTTGGACAGACTTCTATAAACACCTCTATTGCCAGGACAAGCAACCGCAAAAGTTTGCACAGCCATGAGGAAACAAAGAAACACCATGCAGGCAAAGGAGCAGGAAAAAAACCCACAAGACCAAATAAATGAGGAGGGAATAGGAAAAATGCCTGAAAAAGAATTCAGAGTAATGATAGTAAAAATGATACAAAATCTCGATAACAAAATAGAGAAAGTACATGAAACAGTTCATAAGAACTCAGAAAAACAAACAGCAATGGATAACAAAATAACTGAAATTAAAAATACTCTAGATGCTATAACCAGCAGAATGACTGAGGCTGAAGAATGAATAAGTGAGTTGGAAGATAGAATGGGGGAAATAAATGCCACAGAGCAGGAAAAAGAAAACAGAATAAAAAGAATAGAAGACAGTCTCAGAGACCTCAGTGATAACATTAAGCGTACCAACATTCGAACTATAGGCATTCCAGAAGAAGGAGAAAACAAGAAAGGGTCTGAGAAAATATTTGAAGAGGTTCTAGTGGAAAACTTCCCCAACATGGGAAAGGAAATAATGAACCAAGTCCAAGAAGCACAGAGAGTCCCATACAGAATAAACCCAAGGAGAAATACACCAAGACACATATTAATCAAACTAATGACAATTAAACACAAAGAAAAAATATTAAAAGCAGCAAGAGAAAAGCAACAAACAACATATAAGGGAAAACCCATAAGGATAACAGCTGACCTTTCTACAGAAACTCTGCAGGCCAGAAGGGAATGGCAGGATATACTGAAAGTCCTGAAAGAGAGAAACCTACAGCCAAGAATACTCTACCCAGCAAGACTCTCATTCAGATTTGAGGGAGAAATCAAAAGCTTTCCAGACAAGCAAAAGTGAAGAGAATTCAGCACCACCAAATCAGCCTTACAACAAGTGCTAAAGGAACTTCTCTAAGTAGGACACACAAGAAAAAAAAAAAAAAAAAACCTATAAATACAAACCCAAAACAACTCAGAAAATGGTAATCGGAACACACATGTCAATAATCACCTTAAATGTAAATGGATTAAATGTTCCAACCAAAAGACACAGACTGGCTGAATGGATACAAAAATAAGACCCTTCTATATGCTGCCTACAAGAAACCCACTTCAGACCAAGGGATACATATAGACTGAAAGTTAAGGGATGGAAAAAGATATTCCATGCAAATGGACGTCAAAAGAAAGCTGGAGTAGCAATACTCATATCAGACAAATTAGACTTGAAAGTAAAGACTATTACAAGAGACAAGGAAGGACACTACATAATGATCAAGGGATCCATTCAAGAAGAACATATCACAATGGTAAATATCTATGCCCCCAATATAGGAGCACCTCAATATATAAGGCAAATGCTAACAGCTATAAAAGGGGACATCGACAGTAATACAATAATAGTGGGAGACTTGAACACCCCACTTACATCAATGGACACATCATCCAAACAGAAAATCAATAAGGACACACAAGCTTTAAATGACACATTAGACCATCTCGACTTCATTGATATTTACAGGACATTCCATCCAAAAATGACAGACTACACTTTCCTCTCAAGTGCACATGGAACATTTTCCAGGATAGATCACATCTTGGGTCACAAATCAAACCTCAGCAAATTCAAGAAAATTGAAATCATATCAAGCATCTTCTCAGAACACAACGCCATGAGACTAGATATCAATTACAGGAAAAACACTGCAAAAAATACAAACACATGGAGGCTAAACAATTCACTCTTAAACAACCAAGGAATCACTAAAGAAATCAAAGAGGAAATCAAAAAATATCTAGAAACAAATGACAGCAAAAACACAACAACCCAAAACCTATGGGACGCAGCAAAAGCAGTTCTAAGAGGGAAGTTTATAGCAATACAGTCCTACCTTAAGAAACAAGAAAATGATCGAATAAACAACCTAACCTTACACCTAAAACAACTAGAGAATGAAGAACAAAGAAACCCCAAAGTGAGCAGAAGGAAAGAAATCATAAAGATCAGAGCAGAAATAAATGAAAAAGAAAGGAAGGAAACCATACTAAAAATAAATAAAACTAAAAGCTGGTTCTTTGAGAAGATTAACAAAATCGATAAACCATTAGCCAGACTCATCAAGAAAAAAAGGGAGAAGATGCAAATCAACAGAATTAGAAATGAAAAAGGAGAAGGAACAACGGACACCTCAGAAATACAAAAGATCATGAGAGACTACTACAAGCAACTATATGCCAATAAATTGGATAACCTGGAAGAAATGGATACATTCTTAGAAAAATACAAGCTTCCAAGACTGAACCAGGAAGAAATAGAAACCATGAACAGACCAATCACAAGTACGGAAATTGAGGCAGTGATTAAAAATCTCCCAACACACAAAAGCCCAGGACCAGATGGGTTCACGGGTGAATTCTATCAAACATTTCGAGAAGAGTTAACACCTATCCTTCTCAAACTCTTCCAAATTATTGCAGAAGGCGGAGCACTCCCAAACTCATTCTACGAGGCTACCATCACCCTGATACCAAAACCAGGCAAAGATGTCACAAAAAAAGAAAACTACAGACCAATATCACTGATGAATATAGATGCAAAAATCCTCAACAAAATACTAGCTAACAGACTGCAGCAGCACATTCAAAAAATCATACACCATGATCAAGTGGGGTTTATCCCTGGGATACAAGGATTCTTCAATATATGCAAATCAAGCAATGTGATACATCATATCAACAAATTGAAGGATAAAAACCATATGATCATCTCCATAGATGCAGAAAAAGCTTTTGACAAAGTTCAACATCCATTTATGATAAAAGCTCTCCAGAAAATGGGCATAGAAGGAAATTACCTCAACATAATAAAAGCCATATATGAAAAACCAAAAGCCAACATCGTTCTCAATGGGGAAAAACTGGAAGAATTCCCTCTAAGAACAGGAACAAGACAAGGCTGCCCACTCTCACCACTATTATTCAACATAGTTTTGGAAGTTTTAGCCACAGCTATCAGAGAAGAAAAAGAAATAAAAGGAATCCAAATTGGAAAAGAAGAAGTCAAATTGTCCCTCTTTGCAGATGACATGATATTATATATAGAAAACCCTAAAGACTCTACCAGAAAACTGCTCACACTAATTGATGAGTTTATTAAAGTAGCAGGATACAAAATTAATGCACAGAAATCTCTTGCATTCCTTGACACTAACAATGGAAGAGCAGAAAGAGAAATTAAGGAAACTCTCCCATTCACCATTGCAACCAAAAGAATCAAATACCTAGGAATAAACCTGCCTAAGGATGCAAAAGATCTGTATGCAGAAAACTTTAAGACACTGATGAAAGAAATCAAGGACGACACAAATAGATGGAGGGACATACCATGTTCCTGGATTGGAAGAATCAACATCGTGAAAATGACTGTACTACCCAAAGCAATTTACAGATTCAATGCAATCCTGATCACATTACCAATGGCATTTTTCACAGAACTAGAGCAAGAAATCTTACAATTTGTATGGAAATGCAAAAGACCTCGAAAAGCCAAAGCCATCTTGAGAAGGAAAAATGGAGTTGGTGGAATCAGGCTTCCTGACTTCAAACTATACTACAAGGCCATAGTGATCAAGACAGTATGGTATTGGCACAAAAACAGAAAGGAAGATCAATGGAATAGAATAGAGAACTCAGAAGTAAGCCCAAACACATATGGGCAGCTTATCTTTGACAAAGGAGGCACGAGTATACAATGGAAAAAAGACAGCCTCTTCAGTAAGTGGTGCTGGGACAATTGGACAGTTACATGTAAAAGAATGAAATTAGAACACTTCCTAACACCATACACAAAAATAAACTCAAAATGGATGAAAGACCTACCTGTAAGGCCAGACACTATCAAACTCCTAGAGGAAAACACAGGCAGAACACTCTATGACATCCATCAAAGCAAGATCCTTTTGGACCCACCTCCTAGAATCATGGAAATAAAATTAGGAATAAACAAATGGGACCTCATGAAACTTAAAAGCTTTTGCACAGTGAAAGAAACCATAAACAAGACTAAAAGGCAACCCTCAGAATGGGAAAAAATAATTGCCTATGAAACAACGGACAAAGGATTAACCTCCAAAATATACAAGCAGCTCATGAAGCTTAATACCAAAAAAGCAAATAACCCAATCCACAAATGGGCAGAAGACCTAAATAGACATTTATCCAAAGAAGACATACAGATGGCCAGCAAACACATGAAAAGATGCTCAACATCACTCATCATCAGAGAAATGCAAGTTAAAGTCACAATGAGGTATCACCTCACACCAATTAGAATGGCCATCATCACAAAATCTGGAAACAACAAATGTTGGAGAGGGTGTGGAGAAAGGGGAACTCTCTTGTACTGTTTGTGGGAATGTAAGTTGGTACCGCCACTATGGAAAACAGTTTGGAGGTTCCTTAAAAAACTACAAATAGAACTACCATATGATCCAGTAATCCCACTTCTGGGCATATACACAAAGAAAACCATAATTGCAAAAGAAAATTGTACCATAATGTTTATTGCAGCACTATTTACAATAGCCAGGACATGGAAGCAACCTAAATGCCCATCAACAAATGAATGGATAAAGAAGATGTGGCATATATATACAATGGAATATTACTCAGCTATAAAAAGGGATGAGATGGAGCTATATGTAATGAGGTGGATAGAACTACAGTCTGTCATACAAAGTGAAGTAATTCAGAAAGAGAAAGACAAATATTGTATGCTAACTCACATATACAGAATCTAAAAATGGTACTGATGAACTCAGTGACAAGAACAAGGACGCAGATACAGAGAATGGAATGGAGAACTCGAGGTTTGGGAGGAGACAGGGGGTGAAGGGGAAGCTGAGACGAAGTGAGAGAGTAGCACAGACATACATACTACCAACTGTAAAATAGATAGTCAGTGGGAAGTTGTTGTATAACAAAGGGAGACCAACTCGAGGATGGAAGATGCCTTAGAGGACTGGGGCGGGGAGGGTGGGGGGGATTTGAGGGGGGGAGTCAAGGAAGGGAGGGAATACAGGGATATGTGTATAAAAACAGTTGATTGAACTTGGTGTACCCCAAAAAAATAATAAATAAATAAATAAAATTTAAAAAAATCTGCAGCAACAATACAAATAAAAGAAGTAATTTGGAAACTAACTTACTCCTTACAACACAGTCCAAGAAGAAAGACAATTTACAGATATTTAAGAGAAAGGGATTTTAATCATGACATAAAATTCATATTTTGTGTCAAGACAAGAAAAATTTAAATATAAAAACTTCTTCTCTGCCTTTGGCTTCCTCTCTCCACACTGTACATTGTGTATCTGCATTATGTATCAACCAAACCTTCCCCATCTCAAAAAACCTAGATAGCTGTGCCTTGACTTCTCATGGGCAGGACAGTTCTCAGAGCTTTCTGAGATGCTTTTCCTCAGTTATAATCCTCAAATTTGGCTCAAATAAATTTTCATTTCTTACTTAGACTGACTAATTTTTTGTCAATATAAGGAAGAGAAGACTTACAGGTGTGTGGTGGGCAGCAGAAAGGGAGCAAACATGTAAGGTGAGGCAGCTAAAGGCTAGTTAGTGAGAGCAGCAAGTCTTTGTGGCTGCAAGGATTGAAGGAGCAAAGGGAAGAAACAGTGCTGCTTGTGCCCAGTGAGAAATGGCAACCTATGGGAGTGATTAGTCAGGTGAGATGTGGTCCAGCAAGAAGCACACTGCTTAAAAATACAGAAGGCAGAGAAGAAACCTTCTAATCTGTTTCATATCCCAATCTCCAAACTTCTGGTTTTTCCCATTGGTCAAACCTCACTAAAAGCCAGGTAGTAAGACAGCCCTGGTGTTGTGGTGGACAGAACTCTAACTCCCAGGGCACAAATCAGGGTGGAGAAGAATGAGGAATGGACCTGGAGAAGCAAAAATCCAGCATATACCTTCCTGTGCAAGAGTGATTATGGGAGTAGAGAGATAATAATGACTAAGGTCAGTGGTGACAATACAGAGAGCATATGGCCCTGCAAACTGAATTGACAATGACCAGCCTGCAAGAGCAAGGTGTAAAGCAATGGAAGTGCCTGTATTGATTCTCTATCAAGAAAACGTATGCCATGCACTGGGACACTATCAGAGGAAAAGAAGAAAGCATGTGTGGTAATTCAACTGTGAGGATTCATTTACAAAAAGTAAATCTACCATCCAGGGGGTGAAACCTGGGGAACTTAATATAATAAGTTAATTATAAAGTAAGCCTACCATAATTTATGAGAGATGCTGTAGTTAAGTATATTGTCCACCAAAAAAATAAAAAATAAAAAAAATAAAGCACAACCTGAAAGTTAAGAATTATATTTTATTTGGAGGATTTTTTGAAGATTTAAGTTTGGAAAGGAGCCTCTCAGATCGTTCCGAGGGACTGTTCCAAAAAGGTAAGTGAGGAACCAGGATATATAGAAGTTTTTGTGACCAAAAACCAGGTAGTTGCAATATGAAAAGATTACTGTTAATTAAAGACAATGAGACATCTCAAGTTAAAGAATTTAGCACTTTTCTTATACACAGGAAGATGCAAGAGTCTGGGCTCAATGAAATCACTGCTTTGATATGCACCTTAAATATCTAGTGCCAGTATCCTGCTTTTCTCCATCCTGATTCCCTCTGGGTACACAGTTGGGGGCAGCTGCAATGCTGATGGCTTGATGGCCTCAAGATCCTTTGTTTACTGATAGAGCAGTAATCCATAAAACCGATATTTTTAAAGGCTTACATTATATTTTTCTAAAAACAAATAATTCCTTAGTGCCTTGCAATCTTATCTAATATCTCTTGCATCACTGTAGGTTAAGTGTTTTTATCATAAGCATTTTCCAAAGCATTTATGAAGAATTCATATTGTATATGAATACCAAATATACACTTCTTTTCTTTAGTTTAAACATATAATATTATGGAATTTTGTATAACAAGTTGATTTACACACTACAGATTTTATTTTCATGTTTATATTAGAGAATGTAGTTTTGAGTCATTTCTCATCTTGTTCAGTAATTTGAGATTTGGAGCTTCCTTTTTCATCTTCTGGAACTTTGCAGCATTAGAGAAAAAATAATATATATGAACTTAAAAATATTCTGAATTACTCTTTACCCTGGAGTTATATTTATTAACACACATTTCTTTTTGGATGTCAACATCTTGTTAAATTGATGAAGGTAAGAACTGTCATGCCAATTTCATCTTCTCTTGAAGAAGTCTGAGCTGAGAAGCAGCAGGACTTTTTTTCTCTAAAATTCAGTTTAATAGTAGCTTGAAACCCCTTAAGCTTTTAAATATATTATCTCATTGGAGTTGTTAAACTATGTCCTGAAGGCCAAGTCCTGCACACTGTCTGTTTTTGTAATCAAAGTTTCATTGGAATACAACACATTAACTCATTTATATGAGTTATTCATGGTGTTGGGCTGCATCCCAAAGACCTGCAAGGCCTTTACTTGCCCAGCTTCAAGACCAAAACAAGAGCTTGAAGTCAGTAACAGAGATATCAATGGTTTAATGGATGGGGGAGCTTACATGTCTGAGGCCAGGTCCTGGAGAAACACCCCACCATGTGCAGTGGATGGCAGGGGTCTTTGCTTCCAGGGGAAAGGAGAGATTGTGGTTATATGGGGAATTAAAGTCAGGTTGGCTCTTCAGTTACCAGGGATACAAGCGAGGGGCATGCCCCCCACAGTGCTTTTGATACAATCACTGGCTGAGGCCTGGGGCCAGTCTGAAGGAAGGTCAGTCATGTGAGTAGGGTATAGGTAAAGCAGGCACTGGTTGAGCACTGGGTGTACGAAGAGCAAGAGAACAGCACTTTGAATGGCCTGACAATACACATAGCTTAGGGAAAAACAGCAGAATTAAGTTGTTACAACAAACATCTTATGGCCCACAAGGCCTGAAATATTTACTGATACAGAAAAAGCTTTTCCACCCCTAGCATGTAGTGATGCCCTCCACTGATATTAAGAAAGCAATATATTTTTGCCTGGCATACTTCTAATGTAGCAATAATGACATGTAATTCTAAGAAAGTAGCTGCTTGGTTGCAATTCTTTCACTGACAGATAGAATTTAGTACACAAAAGCCTTTTGGGAAAATAAAATCCTTCTTATAAAACTATATTAGGCCAGCACATAATAGGCACTCCATGAATTTTTATGCCACTGAATGCATTTAACTACACATTGATGAGCTGCTCTATAAATATATTTTTAGTATGAATGACATATTAAATTAATTAATTAATACAGGTATAAAATCTGCCTTCATCCAATAAAGCCCCTTCATATTAGGCCCATATTTTTCAAGAATAATACACATTTAGCATTCTACTTCATAAAAAAAGTCTCTAATTCTATGATTTAATATTAATAGATTTAAATATCTCTATAAAAATGTATGACAATAATCCCTGAGGTATCACAAAAACCATGTTACAAGTCAGACTGTTTCAGGCAAAGACTGAGAAACACATCCATGTTGTAGCTTCTCTTTTTTAGAAAAAAAATTAGAAATTATTGAACTTACCAAACCAAATAAATACAAAAATAAAATTTTGAAGATAAAAATAAGCACTGATTATCTACCAGAAACTATGCAGAGCTTTTGAACGTAGGTAAGCAGACAGGATGGGATTGATGAAGAAAACCATATGCTAAAATATGTGCAGAAGGGGCTACTTGAGAGGGTGAAGCAACTCTAAGTGTGATCTATGGAGGTGGGAGACTTAAAGGCAGGAGTGTGCCAAGAGGTCACTATCTAGGTCCCTAGGGATAGAGGTCCCTGAACAAGAGCCTTCCTCTACAATTGTGCTCCACACACTTGGGACAGGTGGCAACAATAGAGGTGTTTTTCTCTTTCTGTTTAGTGGCAACAAGATGGTTCCAGTGGACCAGGAGGAGCTGTGGCTTTCATGTTCATAATGCTGGTTAGGGAAACTCTCCATCCAGCAAGACTGGATGTCCTTCAGTTGTTCTCTGTATACGCAAGCAACAGTTCTAACTTCTGAAGCAAGTCCTGTCCAATCCAACACTTATGTTCATACTGTGCAAGCAGATTTAGCAAAGTCTAACAAGTAAACAAGCACAAACATTATACACTCATATACACACATACACACACAATGGATATACATAGGTGTGAATATGTATATAATATAATATTGAGGGGAACCTACCATACAAAGGAAAGATATGATAATAATTAAACAGAAGTAACTTGTAACAAAGTAGTAGAGATAACTGAGCAAACAGAAGAGGAATATAGGGTCAATATACTTAATATTTAATACCCTCAGATGCATTAAGGTACAGAATACATATAAGGAATGAAACTGAACAGGACACTATGGGGCCCTCCTGGGTGCAAAAACCTTTCTATGTCCCTCATTTTTCTTTTGTAGGAAAAGGACTTCAGCCTCCTAGACCTTCCCTGTGTTCCAAAGGGCAGATTCATACAGTTAGTTGTTAGAACAGTAGAGTTACAGGACTCCTAGTTCCTCCTGCAGGGATATACATAACAATCTGATACATATCTCTAGGTTCTTCTACAGGAACAAAGGCCCCCACCCAGGGGAAGGGTGGTGACTATGAGCTGGGCACAAGCACTTGGATCCCAGGCTGGTTGGAATCAGAAGTCTGATGACAGAGATTCCTGCACCACCCCCCTGTTACCTCACTACCAACCCATCAGAAGAGAACCACACACCCTGGAGCCCTCATTCCAAATTTGTCTTAAAAAACTCTTCCCTGAAACCCATGTGGGAGTTCAGGCTTTTTGAGCACAATTCACCCACTGTCCTATCTTGGCCTTGCAATAAACCTTCCTCTACCCCAAACTCCAATGTTTCGGTTTATTCAGCCTCCCTGTGTATAGGACACACAAACTTGGATTTTACAACAATAATTCTGAAGGATATCATGGAAATTAAATTTTTGATCACTCAAATTAAAAGAAACAAAACAAAACATAAATGGTAATCATAGACATGGCTGAAGATGGTATTTGTGATATAAGATATTATCTAAAAGTTAGGAGAGCAGGAAATAAATGTTAATTAAAGTAAAATATAGATCTAATGCTTCTTCCACCTTTTAGAAGAAATTCCAAAAGGAATGACTAGAACAAATAGATGAAGGCATTCTTCAAAGAATTCATACAAAGTTTCTAAAAATAGGGGTTAAGAAAAAGAACACAGATTTAAAGTGCCCAGTGAAGACTGAGCCACTGAGCAAGATAAACTAATAGTAATAAGAATAAAATAATAACAACTGTTACTATCCAAAAGCATTGTTAAGGCTTAATAGAGAGGGAAAAAATTAAGATTATCTACTAGGACTTCCGAGGTGGCGCAGTGGTTAAGAATTGGCCTGCCAAGGCAACAGACACAGGTTCAAGCCCTGCTCCAGGAAGTTCCCTCATGCTGTGGAGCAACTAAGCCCATGTGCCACAACTACCGAGTTGTGCTCGAGAGCCCACGAGCCACAGCTATTGAGCCCGTGTGCCACAGCTATTTAAGCCCACATGCCTAGAGCCTGTGCTCTGCAACGAGAAGCCACCCCAATGAGGAGCCTGTGCACTACAATGAAGAGTAGCCCCCACTCTCAGCAACTAGAGAGAGTCCGTGTGCAGCAATGAAGACCCAACACAGCCAATAAAAATAAATAAATTTATATATAAAAAAAGATTATGTACTAATCAATTAAAATCCTGTTTATCTCAGATTTCCCATCAGCAAAACAAACTACTTCTACAACTACAACTACTATCATTAATGATAACAATAAAATGGAATAATATTTTTAAATCTCTAAGGAAACCAACATTACAGCTAGGATTCTATAGCCAGTGCTACCTTAGTATGAAAAGGCAATATAAGTATACTTTTAAACAAACAAAAAAATGGAATTAGACAATTACCTCCTCAGATCTTCTATGAAAAAATTATTAGAGAACTTATCCCACTCAAATGAGCATGTAATCTAAGAGAAAACGGTAAGCTAAGCAAGTTGTTTGCATAGCAAAAGCAGCAGTTAGCATACTTATTAAGTCTAAATAAATATTAGGCATACATTTATTAAAGAAAATACTTAATGGTATGGAATAAAATACCAAATAATGCCAACTTAGTGGTAGGGAAGAAATATCAAGAGAAAAATGGACATATGAATAGGTATCAATCATTTCTAATGTCCACTTTTCTGTTGAAATATTATCTCTCTGCAATGTTTGTCCCTGATTGTACTAAGAAAGCACATTTTGTCATCCTATATCCCATTGCTCTGCTTTTTAAAACTATTTCTACAATAAATATCACTGCTAGGAATTCAATATTTACTCATCAAGTAGTCTATTATTTGTCTCAATCGAAAAGTATATCAGCTCCATGAGATCAGAGATTTTGTTTTGTTCACTGCTATAGAATGGGCACCAAGAATGATATTAAATATAATGTAAGAACTCAAAAGACATGTCTTAAATCAGGGAATAAATGATTGAGTGAGTAATTTTACATTCACACAATAAGTAGTAGGGAGCCAATAAAAAGAATGATATAGTTCTAAATTTATCAATATGGACTAATTTAAAAATATTAAGTGGAAAAATCAAGGAATACGAGCTTAAATTGAATAATCTCACTTATTCATTTTATTTTATGAGCTTAAATAAGCCATTATAACAAAAACAGACCAGAAAATGGAGCTTTAGATCCATTTGTGTATAAGCAGAGAGGCTGAGAAAAATAATATGAAAACCATAAGTATATTAAAAAAGTAGAAACTTGACCATATTGGGTTTACTCAAAAGTTCAGGTATACTTTAACATTTAAAAACATATTATATGTAATGACACCTATTCTACTAACAGATGAAAGAAGAAAGGCACAACACAATTATCCCAATAGACCACAAAACATGTATTCAATAAATTAAATTCAATAGGTTTTAAAAAGACATATAAATTTTAAACAATGTTATAGTAAACTAAAAAGAGGACAAATTTTCTTACACAAAGAAAGTAATAAAAAATAAATAGTAAAGATAATATATGATGTCTAAATATTAGAACTCCTTTTGTAAGAAACAGACTAGATTCTGGCTCTCACACTGATATTAACTTTGTATAAGAGGTTGCAGCCAATGTAATGATAAATAAATAAATGGTATTAGTGTTGAGAGGAAGAAATAAAATTCATTATTTCTAGATTATATGGTTGTACACCTAACACATCCCAGTGAATCAAATGAGAAACACAAAATATTAATAGTGTCATTATTACATCGACTAACATGTATTGATTACATTAAATATGTCAAGTAGCATTAGAGGTTCTTTACAAGTTACCTCACTTAATTTTAATCTTTAAGTTTGACAACTTTTCAAAATAAGTGCTATCATTATGTCCACTTTAAAAATGAGAAAAACTAAGACACAAAAAAATTGTAATTAATTTCTCCATTGTCATGTAGCTAATAAGTGACAAAACAAAGCTTCAGCGTGGCTCTGAAGCCCACAGATTGAACCACCAAATTTTACTGCCTCTTCTAGTTCAGTCATGGCCAATTAAGGAATATATTAATAAGAAGTTCAATATCAATTGCAACTATAAACTACAAGTATTTAGGAATAAATCTCAGAAGAATCTGTGACATTTCAGAAGAAAATACTAAAACTTTGCAAAAGCACAATAATAAAAACACGAATAAATGACATGATATAAACTGATGTAAAGACAGGAAGACTCAACAGTGTAAAGATGCCAGACACTCCAAACTAATTCATAAATATAATCTAATCCCACTGAAATTCTAATACAATTATTATAAAACGTGTCAAGCAAACTTTCAACTTCATCCAGCAAAGTTAACATGAAAGAATAGTAAAAATAAATTTGAAAAATCAGGACAAGAAATAGATCTTAACCTATAAAGTATCAACTTACATTGTAAGTAGTAATAAAATAGTAAGGTAATCAATAATAAATTATTAGATTAATAGGATAGCATTTACAAAGGATTCATATATTTGGAAAAATATTAAGTATAAAAGTGACTCCCAATTTGGAAGATATCAATACCATCTACAATAATGAATCTCAAAATAAAAAACAAAAATATCTTAAACAAAAAAGGTAATAATGACTGTAAAATTAGTAAACACATCCATGTACCTTTCTAGTT
Organism: Hippopotamus amphibius kiboko; assembly: GCF_030028045.1. Lineage (NCBI taxonomy): Eukaryota > Metazoa > Chordata > Mammalia > Artiodactyla > Hippopotamidae > Hippopotamus > Hippopotamus amphibius. The sequence goes on along the minus strand of NC_080191.1, from coordinate 80,940,562 downwards.
GCAGAAGAGAATACAGGAGAATATCTTTTAAGCCTTGAGAAAGGAAGCCATACTTAAACAAGACAAAACAAAAGTCATGAAGGAAAATATGAATAAACCTTTTACTATAACAAAAGCATCATTATTAATGTTAACATATAAACGGACTAGAGGAAGAAAATATTTGCTGCATATGCATACAATGATTAATATTTAAAATTAATAATTAATAACAAATCAACAGCAGAAATTGAGAATGGGAGACAGAAATGGCAAATAAATACATAAAAAGTTCATTAATATCACTGTTATTGGAAAAATCAATATTAAAGATGCAAAATACTTTTTTCATTCATCATACTGCCAAAATTAAGAAGTTTAATAATGTTAAGTAATAGTGAAGGTGTAGAAAAATTGATACTCTCCTGTCCTACTGTGTGGAAAGTAATTGGTAAATTCCCAGATAGAAGGACATTTTCATACATTAACATTTAACATGTACAAGCACAGTAATGGAAATTCCTCCTTTGATATCTATGCAGAAAAATACTTGCACACATGGATAAGATGGGATCTAATAGAGCTACCCTATTTGGAACCAGGAAATATCAGATACAGTTTAATTGCTTATCATTAAGGAATATAGTGTGTGATTCATACACTGACACACTAAAACAGTGAAAAAGACCAAGATGGAGCTATATAAGTTGAAATAAAATTTTTAAGGCATGCCAGCAAATTGTTGAACAACAAAAACAGCAAAAATTTTGAGGAAAAACGCAGAATATACTAAGCCAAAAGAGAACTGCAATGTTCTCCAACAATGAGAAAAACTAGAGTATCTGTCAATTCATAAAATTACTTGACTTTATCAGGTGAACTGAATTCCAAAAAGTGACAGGTAACTCCAAAGAGAAACAGTAACACAAATTGTTTCACTTTGAGCAGATCATGGGAAGAAATACCTGGCCAAGAAAGCACTAAAAATTGAATGACTGCTTAAATGACCAGTATGAGAGTTTAACAGTTCCTGACAGAACTAGACCAAAGGCAGTACAAGATTTTGCTGTCAAAAACAATGAAGGGTCTCAGATTTTACCCTACTTTCTAGTTAAAATTTTAGCCTGCCATAGTTTCATGGATGCTGGCAGAAGACACAAGACTCCTGGTTCAGAGACAGATTTATTATTCATGGCTCAAGATGCAGAATAAGCTTCATGTTCACACTAGGTCTCCTTGCCCCTGAAGTCCCACAGGGATGAGGTGGAGGAGGCCCAAGTGGATGCTGTCTCTGATAGATCAAGCAGGGTAGCAGATAGAAGATCCAGCAGCCAGGGAGTCTAAGACACTGCAATGGTTTGCGAGGACACCACCCTACATTTTCCTTCTGGAAGAAGGCTTCACAGGCATTTATGAAAGACAAAAGATAATGACTCCTTAACATGTTTCCTAGACACAGGGAACGGTCTTCCAACTCTTATTAGCTTATTAACATGGGTCAACAGCCAGTGTTCTCAAGAAATACTGGAGGCAGAACAGGAAACATCATTACGCCCCTATAGTAGTACACAAAATCTCTCCATATTCCAGACCCTACTCTCTTATTAAATACATTCTTAAGCGGTTGGAGGAGTAGCAGGAAACTCTCCCACTTAAAGAGCCCAGAGGATTATGTACTACCTTCGATGAGGAAAGAAAACAAGTGGTCTAGTACTAGGGAAGAGGTAGAACATCTTGGGCTGAAGATGCTATGCTAATAAAAGAGTTTGACTACTATGTTGAGAGCATATGTAAACTCCATTCCAACCAAAAATCTTCCACAGATGTAAGGAAGAGCTTGGCTGCCATGAGAAAGAGGAATGGGGATGCTAACAAAGCCCTGTCCCTGAGGCCCAAGGCTTGCAGCTATACCAGGAAAACCAAAAACTACCCTGTCCCCAACACTATACACATATTTGGTAAAACTTCACAGCAATCTAAAGCTAGGGGAGGGGCAAGAATGTGGAAGAAGAACACTGTGATGCAGGACCACAGGCCTTACAGAAGCAGAGGGTGAGACATTTAGAATGGTTTAGTAGCATCCTGAAGCTTTAGAGCAATTTGAAGTTTGTGGTATACTGAGGTAAGTGTATATTGAATATTGTTATTACAATATTCAAAATCAGCTCAACCACTGACTGAATTTAATTTGCATACCAAGAGCCTAAAAAAGGAAGAGGCACAACTCTGTCTACTATAGTTTCTAATGTTCTTTATCATGAAATACCCACTATTCAATAAAAAAATTCACTAAAAAAATCAAATCAATAAGAAACAACAAATTGTCAGGAAAAGACATGGTTCACAGAACCAGGCCTAGAGATCATCAAGTTGTTAGAACTATTATATAAGGACTTTCAAAAAACTGTGACAAATGTTTTAAATAAGCTACTTTGAAAAAGTACAACATGAAAATACAGAAGGAGACTTTTGCTAGAAAAATGGAAAAAAGAAAGTCACATGGAAATGGTACTATAGACATATATGGTCTATTATATATAGTATATATTTGAGAGTATATATATATATATCAAATACTTTGATAGTATTTTCAACTGGACACAATAGAAACAGGGATTATAATCAAGAGAAATTAACTGAACTGAGATACTAAAAAAGAAAGTGACTTAAAACAATTCAGAACACAGCACCTGAGAGCTATGGGGAAATATTAAATGGTCCTTACATCTGTGTAATTGAAGTCTCAGTAGAAAAGGAGTGAGGGAGAGGGCAGAAGAAATATTTAAAGAGATAATGTTGTAAATACACAAACATACACACAGTCCTGGTCAATCTCGGTCAAACTGCTGACACCAACAATAAAGAGAAAAATACTGAAATCTGAGAGAAAAAAAATAGAACTTATCTGCAGAAGTAAACAAATTAGGATAGTCTTCTGTTAAAAAGAGAAAAAAATGAAAATGAAAACCAGAGGACAATGGAGTGACACAATAATGATTCTTTAAAAATAACTGACAACCCCCAATTTTATATCCAATGAAAATATATTTCAAAACTGAAGTCAAAGAAAAACATTACAGATGAACAAAATCTAGAGAATGCATCTTCAGCAGAATTGCCCTATAAAAAATAGCAAAGGAAGGAGTATGATATAAAATGTAAACTTGGATCCACCCAATAAGTAAATACAATAAATAAAGGTAAGATAAATGTAGGTAAGAAAAGAAAAATGAAGGTAAATATAAAATATATTTTTTAAATTTATTTAAAGAACTGATTTCCTAAGACAAAAATAGTAACACTGTGTTTTGGTGATTATAATATACACAGAATAATGTATGAAAACTGTATGGAAGGTGAGAAATAGAAAGCCTCTGACATTGTATATGAAGTGGTATAATAATATATGAAGGCAGAGACCTATAAATTCAAGAAATATATTAAACTTTTAAGTAAACACTAAATTAAAAGGAGTTCTAACTAATAAGCTAACAGAGAAGATAAATGAGGCCATATATTTTATGTTATTTTAGAAAATAAAAACCCTCAACAATTGGCAGGAAAATAGTTGGAGAGGGTGTGGAGAAAAGGGAACTCTCCTGCACTGTTGGTGGGAAGGTAAGTTGGTACAGCCACTACAGAAAACAGTTTGGAGGTTCCTTAAAAAACTAAAAATAAAACTACCATATGACCCAGTAATCCCACTACTGGGCATATGCCCAGAGAAAACCATAATCCAAAAAGAAACATGTACCATAATGTTCATTGCAGCACTATTTACAATAGCCAGGACATGGAAGCAACCTAAATGCCCATCAGCAGATGAATGGATAAAGAAGATGTGGTACATATATATAATGGAATATTACTCAGCCCTAAAAAGGAATGAAATGGAGCTATATGTAATGAGGTGGATAGACCTAGAGTCTGTTATACAGAGTGGAGTAAGCCAGAAAGAGAAAAACAAATACTATATGCTAACATATATATGGAATCTAAAAAAAAAAAAATGGGACTGATGAACCCAGTGACAGGGCAAGAATAAGGATGCAGATGCAGAGAATGGACTGGAGAACACGGGGTTGGGGGGGCAGGGGGCGAAGGGGAAGCTGGGAGGAAGTGAGAGAGTAGCATAGACATAGATACACTACCAACTGTAAAACAGGGAGGGAGGAGTCACGGGATGGAGGGGAAATGGGGATATATGTATAAATACAGCTGATTCACTTTGGTGTACCTCAAAAGCTGGTACAAAAGTGTAAAGCAGTTATATTCCAATAAAGAGCTTAAAAATATAGTAATAAAGTACTGAAGAATAGATGGATTAAAAACAAAGCAACCATCAATGTGGCAAATTCAAATTAAATCACGCAAATAGTTTAAATGCCCCAAAGTTAGAGATTGTTAGATTGGATAAAATAGCAAGAAATTTATGGGTCAAATATGAAGTCACAAGGAAAAAGAGAAAATAATTTGAAATAAATGAAAATAAAAATACAGTATGTTAAAGATTATAGGATTAGGTACAGCAATACTAATAGGAAAATTTACTGCATTCAGTATTTATATTAGAAAAGAAGCAAAATCTCAAATCAATCACCTAAATTTCCATTTTAAAGAAAACAGTAGAAATAGAGCAAAATAAATTAAAATCAATTAGAATTATCAGAATAAACTTAGAAGCAGAAATGAATGAAATGAAACAGAAAAAAACATGCAAAAATCAAGACCATCAAAAGATATGTCTTTGAAAAGATCAGTAGAATCTGTAAAACGCTAGTAAAACTGACAAGAAAAGAAGAGAGAAAATACAAAATGACCAATATTAGGAATAAGTCATTACTGACTTTCAGGCATGAAAGCCATGAAAATAATAGTGAGTGGATACTGCGAACAATTCCATGCAAGTCAATTCACCAACATAGATACAAATCAAAATTTATATGAAACGCAAGCAACCAACATTCATCAACATGAAATATATAGCCACAATATCCTTATGTCTATTAAAGGAATTGAATTTATAGTTCAGCTTCTAAAAATATGCTTGCATGGTTACTCTCAAGAATTTTACAAGACATTTAAGAAAGAAATAATACAAATTCTACATACTCTCTTCTAAAAAGTAGAAATGAAGGAAATATTTCTCACTTATTATTTAAGTGTGGCATTACCTTAATAATGAAACCAGAAAAAGATAGTGCAACTAAAGAAAATTACAGAGTAATATTCTCTATAAGCACAGATATAAAATTTTTCAACAAAATGTTAGCAAACTAAATCCAGCAAAATACAAAAAGAATGATGCATGATAAACAAATGTGGGTTGTCACAGGGATGCCAGGCTATTTCAACACTCAAAAATAAATTAATGTAATCCACCATATTGGCCAGAAAAAGGGAAAATATGTGATTATAGCAATTGAGGCAAAAAAAGAAAAAAGAATTTGACAAAATTATACATCCATTCTTACAAAACAAACAAAAAACTAAGGCTAACATCATACTTAATGGTAAAAGATTGAATGCTTCTCACCTTACATTAGGAATAAGGCAAGGGTGTCTATTCTTATGGTATTTAATTATTTATTTATTTATTAGCCACACTGCATGGCTTGCGGGACCTTAGTTCCCAGACCAGGGATTGGACCCATGCCCCCTGCAATGGAAGTGCAGAGTCCTAACCACTGGACCACCAGGGAATTCCCAACGCCATACCTATTTAATATCTTACTGTGAATCTTAGCCAGTGCATTAAAGCTAGACAGTTTTAAAGATTTTAAAAAGGTAGAGATTGAAAAGGAAGAAATATGTAACTGTCCCTATTCACAGAGGACATGATTGTCTACATAGAGAATCCCAAGGATTCTAGAAGACAGATCCTAGAACTAAAAAGTGAACTTGCCAATGCTGAAAGAGAAAGGTCATCATATAAATAATAATTATATTTCTATATATTATCAATAGATATTTGAAACTAAAATTTAAAAATAATACAATTTATAATACCTTAACAAATAGAATATTTAGGCATAATACTAACAAAACATTTTTAGGATGTGTATGTGGAAAACTGCAAATACTAAGGAAATAAAATTAAAATTTTTTTAATTGGCGACATACCATCTTTATGAATTGGAAACCCAACATTTTTAGATGTCAATTTTCCAATAATTAATCTTTAGATTTAATGCAATTTCACTTGTAGGTTCAGAAAAACAGTGGCTTATAGGGAAATTTATAGCATTCAATACTTACATTAGAAGTAAGAGTGTGAGGTTGGGGTTAGCAAGTGTAAGCTGTTATTTATAGAATGGATAAACAACAAGGTCCTACTGTATAGCAGAGAGAACTATATTCAGTATCCTGTGATAAACCATAATGGAAAAGAATATAAAATAACCAGAATGCATATATATAAATCACTTTGCTGTACAGCAGAAATTAACACAACATTGTAAATCAACTGTAGTTCAATAAAAAATCAAACCCTAAAAAAACGCATTAGAAAAGAAGAAAATTAATTAGAATTTATTCATTCATTCATCTCCCAGGAAGAATTGTAGATATTGACAAGAAGATTTTAAAAGTTATATGAAAGGACAAATGAGTTAGCCTAATTTAAAAAAACTGATGAATCTGCCTGCCAATGCAGGGTACACAGGTTCAATCCCTGCTCCAGGAAGATCCCACATGCCACAGAGCAACTAAGCCCATGAACCACAACTGTTGAGCCTGTGTGCTGCAACTGCTGAAGCCTGCACACCTAGAGCCTGTGCTCTGCAATGAGAGAAGCCACTCACTGAGGAGCCCGTGCACCACAATGAAGAATAGCCCCTACTCACCGCAACTAGAGAAAGGCTGTGCAGCAACAGACCCAACACAGCCAAATTAATTAATTAATTAATTAATTTAAAAAAGAACAATATTAAAGTGTTCACCTCACCTGATTTTGAGTTAGTATTTAGTTATAGCACTTATGACGCTATGGTTGTAGGAAAATTTATATACCTGTTGATTAGAATAAACAGTCTAGTGAAGGATTTACAGAAATAGGGCCAATTGTGACAAAGGAGCAAAGCACTTCAATGGAAAGAGGATTTTTTTTCAACAAATGGTATAGAAACAGTTAAATATTCATATGCAAAACAAAAATGAACCTTGATCTGTACTTCATGCTGCATACAGATTAAATTTACTGTTGTATAAATTATACTTTCAATAAATCTGACTAAAAGTATATAACAACAGTACATCCTTCAGTTTTTTACAATAATATATTTCTATACACATGAAAATATGTAAACACATGGTATAGTTCGGAAATATACTCAATAAATACACAATTTAAGCATATTGTGATTGGCAGTGCTGGTCAAAGAGCACTTTAGGTTTTCTATAAATATTTAACAATATTAATTCAGTGTCTGCTGTGTGCCAGCACTGTTCTATAGCTTTACACATATTAACTCATTTAATTTTCAAAGAAACCATAAAAGGTAGCTACGATAATTATCTTCCTACTGAAAAGGAATTAAGGCACAAAGATGAAAAATAGCTTTGACGAGGTTACATTTATTGTACGTGGTAGATCAGTCATTCAAACCCAGGCAGTCTTAATTCAGGTTACATGCCCCTAAACTGTGAGGCCAGGTTGCATTTTTGCTGTGCTTCACTTCCACTCTGCACTTGTACAAAAGTGAAATTGTAAATAATTTATGAAGTCAAAAATTAACCTGATAAATGGGTGAAAAATTACACGTCACAGTGTCTCAAAATCTCTGCATGGGCTTTTAAAGTAAGTTACCAAAGATGAGTCATTAAAACACATGGACAGGAGTCACACACAGGTTCTGTCAGTTCTACTGCTGAGCCATTTGGGGGCCAAAGGAAAAATGTATTGCATCAGAACTTACTGATAATTGTTTCATTTCTCTTCAAAAGCCTCCATTTTCTTTTGGAAGCTTTTTACAAAAAAATCAGTGATTATGATCTCTCCAAGAACATAGGAAAACTTTACTTGGAAGAGTATACATTCATATATGAGGACAGTAGGGACTGAACAAGTTACAAATCTCTACCAATTACTACTACAGCTTGTGTATCCATGAATTAGTAGATATAATGTGCAGAACAACTAGATAAGCCACTAGGACCAGACTCTTGACTATAATAAATAGGTAAAATATTCCCAATCTAGACATTTGTCCATGACATCAAGTTGAGGTGGAAACTTTTAATGACTTTATCTTTCTGATGCTGGTCAATGCCCTCCAGCCAGATACCAGTAGGAATATGTCTGTAGTCAAAGTTGGTTTACTGTATTACATGGAGACCTCACAGTAAGGGGAATGGGGGTGTTAGGACTTCTAGGATTTGAGTTTGTGTTAGGTTATTTAGGAAAGAGGTTTTGTTTTGGATTCTATCTGGTCAAGAAGAAGCAGCAGCAGTCAGTGTGTGTGTGTGTGTGTGTGTGTGTGTACACACACCAGTCATTCATGGGATGCTAGGATAGAAAGATGCTTGGCATATTTGCGGTTTAGACAATGTTCTTGTTTCTGTTTTGCTCAAACATGATTGCAGAGTGGTCTTATTTTTATCTTGCTCAATCACAGTCACCGAGTGGCCTTGTCTCATGCTGGTGTTCTATGAAATAGTTTATGTTGATCAGCTGTAAGTGGCAGGATTAAGTCAGCAAAATGAAGTCCATGGAGCTGATAGTTCCAGAATAGCTCCCAGCTGTCAGGAGCTGCTTTTTTCTTTACCAAGACAAAACAAACAATTAAGAAGAAGGATTAATTCATTATTAAAAGAGAACTCCATATGTTTTATGCTAAAACTTACTGAAACTAATAATAAATAACACATTTAATCCAATAAACAATAGCTGTGTCAATAATGATTTCTGATTCCCTACTCATTAGAGAACTGCAAAAGTCAATAACAAGAGGAGACAAAGTAATGTCTGTGTTCAGATTCATTCTGTTTTTCTTTTCTTCTTTGCTAATCCCTTTGACATTCTTTTCTGTCTATGAACATAGATGGTTCCTTACCCTGGGATCATCTTACTATTAATATCATTTTATTTCTCAACATCTGTTTCTTCAATCACTTGAAGTTCAATATTAGTAAGAAGCCTCTATCATTGGTTTTCTACAGAGAGTTGCATCCTCTTCTGGTATTTAGAAAATACCGTACAAATATTTTCACTTTTTCGAGGTATAGCCCTGTGTATTATCTCCACTATAATTGTGTTCTAAATAATTTGGGTGAAGTAAAATTTCCCCCTCTTTCTTTCTTCTTTTATTTGCCTGCTTACCCCCCTGCAATGAAAATGGAAATCATCAAATTCTGTTCCCAGTTAGCACAAAGAATAACCCCCTGATTTGGCCCCAATGTGAAATTATGCCTCATGTGAAAAGAAACATGAACACCTTTATTTCCTATCTCCTGAATTAATCTTCTCTTTATAGTTCTGTAACTTAAATTTTACCACTTATCCACTGAATATGAACGTCCCTATCAAAGATATCTCTTTCAGTAACATTTTGTGTTAATTTATTATTTTTAGTCATTATTTTCCAAAGGTTAGTATAAAATATATACTTTAAAAAATTCCTGATTTGGGTTCCTCTTCCACTCTTTTTGCCAAATAGGGGATTTCATAATAAACTTTACAGGAGTAAATACTAAAATGTATAGATGTGTATCGATGTGTATAAATGAATATATATTATATTTATGTGTGTGTATATATATATATACACACACACACATATATACACTGAGCTTACTCTGTAAAATTATTTCATAGGTAAGTTGTTTGGTCTTGCTTAATTGTTCTTTAAGAAATTTATTGGGTTTCAATTATTAAATATTATCATCATAGCTTACATAGCTGAAAAATCAAATCATATCTATAACCTGAATTATCACTAGAGGAAGAAGCTGTCACTTGATTCCTTTGAAAATGAAGGCTGATTGGCACACATCAAAATGAAAACAAATTCCACAGAGAATAGGCTGTCACTAGGAAAGCAGGCAATTTTGACAACAGCTCTGTGTGTGTGTGTGTGTGTGTATGTGTGTCCGTGTGTGTCTGTGTGTCTGTGTAGTGAGAAAGAGAAGGGACCTGACTGAATACTGATCTTACAACACACATTCTGGAAAATGACATTTAAAAAGTAAATCCTTACCTTATATTCCTTTATTTCCATTTTTTAATTTCTTGTTTCTGGAAAGACTTTAAAGAATTCAAATCTTCCTGTTTGTTACTCTGTAGAGTCTTTACTCAAAGAGATCTGTATTCAGTACCTCAGGTCACCTGCAATGTATCTGGAATATTATCTTTGATATTTCAGGGCTTTTGTTCCAGTAGCATCCTACTAAATCCTTGGTATTCTTCTACTCCTGGTACTATTTTTTCTTGCTTTTTCATTACTGCTGTAATTCCATTATACTAAATTATAACATTATAGGAATAAAAAAGACATACAGATCATAAAATAGACATCAAATAAGACCATGCAGGTCATTGACATGTTGCAGAAAAGAAACATAAGTCTTTCAAGGTCAATATCTCCCCTAGGTGCCCACTTTTAACAGACTTGGGACTAGAGTGTTTGTCCAATTTAGTATTAGGCTTCCTATCCATGTTTCCTATCTCAAACTGTATTGCTGCTACTCAAGTATTACTCTAAATTTTCAGAGCTATCATATATTAAAATTTTAATCAGAATAATCTGTTTTTCAAAGCTGTTTTTTCCCTTTTTTTTTTTTGACAGCTGATAAGATGCTACTTTAAAGAAATATATAACTACTGCAACAACCTGGACACAACCTCTTTGGGGTAAATTCTGACATATTTGTATTTTATACTAGTATAATCATTAAACTATTTAACAAGACAATTTTCTCAACTCTCCTTTTGTTGCTCTAACATGAAGTTCAAAATCACAGGGAAAAGAAATATTCCATTTACTGATATTAGGACTTAAAACATGGGCAAATAGTCCCACAACATCCATCTAAATTTATATAACTGTATTTATTAATGATCTAGATATAAACTACTACTTACATGTTTTTATACTTGTATTTATGCTAGCTATACTAAGTACTTAAATGCACATAATAAACATTCACTACTTCTAGCAAAGTAATTTAAAATGGGTAAATAGAATGACTAATTCCCCATAAGTAGAAATGGCTAAATTTCTGGTAGCTTTTCAATAATTTGGTTTTATGAATCAATTTTAGTTATTTCATTACAGCATTTTATTTTTGTCTAGTTTTTCTTAATTTTGATCATAAATAAATGTTCCCCATTCTATTATGTACAGCAAGTAATTTAGTTGTTGAATGAGATCAGTGTACCCTGGTTTTCCAAGTGGGTGCCTGTGGTCTCTTGGTACCCAAGCTGTGAAATAAATTTTCCATCTGTTGTCCTAATCCATCTGTTATTTGACTTGGGCATTATGATTGTTTAAAACTTTCATATAAATTCATAATAATTTATTATTTTGGCTTGACACAGATTCCCAACCAGTCTATTCCCATGACTAGTTCTTACATATTTTAATTTAAAGTGCTTTTCTAATGATAATATAATATTCAAATCAGTTTACAATCAGGTAAATGTTATCTCAAGAAGCGTAATCACTTTTATAATACTGTTACTTCACTTCACTGCATGACATGGTACAGAATCATTTGCTCCTTAGATATACGCACACTTTTTTGAATAACTTCTATAATACCAATCATTTCTTTTTTACAAATCTCTTTTTTCTTGATTTTTTTCTATCGTCATGGACTTATGCTTCTATGTAGAATTACTAACCCTCGGATTAAGCCATTAAAAGATGAATCTGTCATTTCTAAGGGTGAAAAAAATGTGACATTTGAATTTTTTACAAAGGGAGCAGGTCAAATACAGGCCAAGGAAGAGACCCATAGAAGAATATTCTTCAGTTTTCCCTTAAGACGTTCATCTGATAATAAAATGAATAATTTCTCATTAAATCTAAGCCATTTAACATATTATGTTTGAAAATGACAGTACTTTTGCTACTATTTTTTGCACTTGGAAGTTTTTGCCTCCTTTATACAAATGTTATTTTTATCAAGTAAATAGTTCCTGAATTTATTTACACATATTATATGAAACCACCATTATTTTTCTATGGTGTTTCGTCTCTGAGCATCACATTCATTATCTCGTCTTCCCATTAGAATCCTACTCTACACTTCTTGCCTCATTTTTCCTAGCTCAGCTTTCCCTATTCTCACACAATGAAATATTCCAATTTTATCACCTGTAATTTAATACAATGCCTGTGCTCACCACAATTTGTGGTTTTAGAACAATTCTCAGAAGTCTCAGCACGGGTTGTATTTTAGTACTGAGATAGCTTTCTTATCAAATGATTGTATCAGGCAATGCTAAACACATAGACAATATAATCTATCTAAAATTACCCTCATTAGAAATGTCATAGTGAGCAGAGGTGGATTTATCATTAATCAAATAAAGCTTAAGCTTTGGGGTCTCTAATTAGCAATGGTGTCCTTCCAAGGCCTTGAGAGGAACCCCAAATTTGTATATTACTAATATATTTCTCTTTTTTAAAAGAGCCTCCAATTTTACAGGCTTCAGGTACTACAAAATTTAAATCTTTCCTCGCCAAGAAAGTATAGGGGTTGATTAGATCTCCATGTTTTTTCTAATATGTAGCTCCCCACCCTAACCTCCTAAAGTTATCCAATCTGATAATCTTTCTTTATGTTCTTGAACACAAAGCTTGAAATCTCAGACCTTAGACCTGGAGATCTACTTTGGGCTCTACTACAAGTGAAGAGATTTTTATTTTGTTTGCCAATTGCAATACCTGATCTGAATTCTAGCTTGATTCTCAAAACTTATATGGGTGGGGTAATGATAAATTAAATAACATTAATAATATCATATAAAGAAAAATCACCTAGCAACACAAATATATAAGAATGAAGAACTTAGCATTAGATAAGATAAATTAAGCAAAATAAGATGATTCGAGAAAAAATTCAATTAAAGGAAAAGTACAATAAAAACCAGCTTTATAAAGTGTAAGATTAAGTCTGAAGAAATGGAAGAATGAAAACTGAAAGAATATATGTAAATAAAAATTTGCAAATTATTTCAGATTTTCTCTATTACTCTTTTAAAGGTGAAGAAGATTTGTAAGTTTGAATTTCAATTTGAGAGGTAACAACTTTGCACTATTAATTGAGGTCAGGATCTACTACAAAGGTTCATCTGAGAAAATCAAAGTTTTCATTAATTTTTTCATGGAAAAACATGTGAAAATGAAATGACTAAAGATAAAGGACTTATAAAACAGCATTAAGAAAAGTCCAATGCTTATTCTAAAAGAAATGCAGTAAAAATCAGGTCTGATTTTAGGTTGTCAGTCTGAACTGCTAGGTCTCATTAAGATTTCCCTGAAGGGATAGAGCCTGCTACTTCCAGGTTTTCTCTCTCTGGGGGAGCCTGAAAGACAAGTGACAGAAAATCAGATCAAACCATCACATGTCAGAGGTGCCTGATTCCACTGCTCTCATGCTGGGCACATAGTAGGCACTCAATAGGCTTTTGAATGATGAATTGTCCCTGTTACATTAAACATTTAAAGAGCAAGGCTAGAATTAAGAATAAGCTTTAGCATAAAGATTTCCATTATAAGAGTCTTCTAAAGATGTTAAGGTTGTGTTTTGTTTTGTTTAAAATCCAATGCTTCTCTACATCTCAGCTTGTGTTTTCCAAATGTAGTCCATTATTTTACAATTCTGAGGGATACATCCTTTTAGCCTCTGCAAATGTTGATCAGCTATACAGGAATTTAATTCTTTAAACATATTCCAACACTGACACATAATTTTGCTGTTATTTTAAACCATTTTCAAGATTTACTTATGAAATTCTGTTTCCTTTTCTGTGAATTCCAAAGCATTTCTACTATACGTGTGTGTGTGTATGTGTTTATGAGAAAATGAGTGAGAGGGTGAGGTTGAGAGAACAAGAGAGTTTTCTCAATAGCTGCTTTTAGACATATGTACTATGATATATTTCAATTTCTATGCTTTTCATCCTAGCCTATGATGGATTCAGTAACAGTTAAAAATAAGTACTAGGCACTTTTCTAAAATCTTACAAGTTTAATAATATTACTACATCCATATACAGACAAAGAAAATGAGGCACAGAGAGCTTAAAGATGTGCATATTTAGACTTTGATAAAATTCTTTTATTATTGTTGTCTTATTAGTTTCACTGTAAGGCTGAATAATACAACAACCAATAAAAAAAAGAATGGGAAAAAATTAAAAATTTTCAATTCTCATGGCTTCTTGTGACAGAATCATTTGTTTTGTTTCCTGATCCTATATCAAACACAAAGCAGTGAACTTCTACTTCTTGTAAGATAGCAGTCAATATTCCAAAAGACTGTCTAGTGTGAGGAATTACATGCTATATAAATAGCTGTGAGAAATAGTTTAAATTTCTGCTCATGTGAAAATAGAAGTGAAATCAAAAAGTCTGGCAAATGAGCACATGCAAAGCCAGCTTTCACTAGGCTTTCACTGGCTTCTGCACAGCCCAACATCAGGCATGGGGAATAAAAGATAAAGGCTAAACCTCTCTCCTTCCCTCCCCACCAGCCCATTAATGAGTTTTACAGAGTTTGCAAAAACCTGAGACCCCAAGGGTCAATGCCATCAGTATAATTCTATTAATATCAAATTTTCTGGAAAAGGTTGATCAATGTAATGTCCTACAGCTGATGAGGATGCAAATTGCTGCAACTACTTTGGTAAGTTTGTAATTACCTATTAACTTGAAAATTCACATGATCTTGTCATCAGTCTTTTCTCTAAATGCAAGAACCTTCACATATTCTTATTTAGCTATTTATATATACTCTATCAAAATTCTTAAATGTAACAGCCAGATACACAAAAAGACATATTTATAGTTATATTTTACATGGTAGCAAAAACATGGAAATACAAATATCCATCAATCTAATAATGAATAATTTAATAATGAATAAATAAATTGTGTTGTGTGCATACAATAGGATACTTACAGCAGCAAAAGTTGAAAATTTAGTTACATGCAACAGCATGAGTAGATCTCAAAAACATATTGAGTGGATCAAGTCACAGAAGAACACACCTATTATTATTTCATTCATATAAAAACAGATTAAACTAAATGTTTTATTTTTAGCAAAGGAGTATAAATGCACAATTTAGAATAGTGCTAACTCTGGGGGAGAAGAGAGAATGGGATATTTTGGGAGGCAGCCCAACAGGTTTTACAGCACTTGCAAGCATTCTATTTATTGTTGTGGAGGGTACTTATTTAACTATTTTATTTAAATTGTACATATTTTTTAAAGATTATTTATTTATTTATTATTTATTTTTGGCTGCATTGGGTCTTTGTTGCTGCCTGCAGGCTTTCTCTAGTTGTGGTGAGTGGGGGCTGCTCTTTGTTGCAGTGTGTGGGCTTCTCATTGTGGTGGCTTCTCTTGTTGAGCAGCACGGGGTCTAGAGCACAAGCTCAGTAGTTGTGGTGTATGGGCTTTAGTTGCTCCTCAGCTTCTGGGATCATCCCAGACAATGGCTTGAACCTGTATCCCCTGCATTGGCAGGCAGATTCTTAAGCTCTGCACCACCAGGGAAGTCCTAATTGTTCATATTTTAAAATTTTATATGTGTAACATATGTCACAGTAAAAATAAGAGTAAGTAAAATAAAAGATGAGAAGTGAAAGGAATATACAGCAAGAAAAGCAGAATGAGGGAATATAACACTGATCTTGAGTAGAAATAGTCCCACAAAATATTGTGTATATTGTTGGTGTGTTAATAAAAGAAACAAATAAAATAATGAAATGGTAAAAAGGAACAAATAGGACTTCCCAGTTGGCACAGTGGTTAAGAATCCACTTGCCAATGCAGGGGACCCAGGTTCAACCCCTGGTCTGGGAAGATTCCACATGCCACAAAGCAACTAGGTCCATGTGCCATAACTACTGAGCCTGTGCTCTAGAGCCCATGAACCACAGCTACTGAGCCCGTGAGCTGCAACTACTGAAGCTTGCTCACCTAGAGTGCATGCTCCTCAACAAAAAAAGCCACTGCAATGAGAAGCCCATGCACCACAACAAAGAGTAGCCCCCACTCTCTGCAACTAGAGAAAACCCAAAGGTAGCAACGAAAACCCAACACAGCCAAAAATAAGCAAATAAATAAATAAATAAATAAATAAATTTATCAAAAAAAAAAAAAGGAACAAATAAGACATTAGGACAGAGAAAGAAAGAGTTATTGATAAGGAAACTGGATTAGAAATTATTAAATATGAGAGTGACTTGTTTAAAAATGAAAGACTGAATATGTGTCTTTACATTCACTCTTTCTTGAAATGCTATTATATTGACACTAGGCATAAGTCCCCAAAGACCAACAGAGGTGGACAAGGGAAAACACAAACTGTTGCATGTTGAAGTCTAGTCTCCTCTCTTTCCGTCTCTCTCTCTCTCTCTCAACCTATATAGACAGAGATGGAGATAGACATAGACATAGATCTAGCTAGCTAGCTAGCTAGCTAGCTATCCATCTGTGTATCTAGAGCGAGACAAAAAAATTAAATGTTAAAATTTGAAGGTAAGCCCTAAAAAACATCATAGAAAGAAATCACAAAAGCAGCCCAGAAAAGAGGAAAGAATATTTGAGGATGAGCAGTATTGGTGGTGTAGTGAAGAACATTGCTGCCTTCTGAGAATATTTGAGGATAAGTCCCAGCAGTCAAGTTGTCATCCTTTTGAGTAGTAGAGGTGACAAAGATAAAGAATATCTTTCCTTGTGAAGGAGACTAAGTCAATAAAGATTATTGTGGTAGGAAAACTGGTGTCCAGATTGCAAGTGCTTACTGATTGACAGGGAAAAGGGGGTTTAAAATGCCCCCACAAAGTTAAAGTGTGATGAAATTTTAGAACTCTAGGGATAAAAAACAACCACTTTCAACAACATGCTGAAAGAATACTAAAAGGTCACGTATAAAACCTCATGAATGGCATTGGATTTTTAACAGTATCAGGATTAGAAGATAGAGAACAGTTGAGAAATACCTTGAAAATTCTGAGGAAAATCTTTTTACCTAAAAATTTTATGTTCAAATAAATTAAGATTCAGATAGAAAGTAGACTAAAGACACTTTCAGATATACATCTTGCAACTTTATCTCCTATAGAAACTTTTTCATGAAGATGAAGGATAACATGGTCATTAAATAAAGGAGAAAGGAAAGGAAAGCAACTGTTATCCACCAAAGAGAAAAGATGAAAAGAATTCTCAGGATAATGACAAAGGGAGATGCTAGGATTAGAGCCAAGCCTGGAGAAAAGCAAACCCTGGCAGGGGCAGCATGTTGGAGGCTTGCTGGAAGATGAATGTAGCTTTGCCCTTCCAGCAAGTTGGTGGACAAGTTATTGATACATATGAAGAAAATTAGGCAAGCAAACTCTAAAGAGGAAATCTAATCACAGTATACTACATGTTTCAGCTTGATTAATGTTCTCATAGTCAACATTAATAATTGAAAAAATGCTGCCTATTCATCTATATAAATAATTCAGCAAAGATAGAAGAAACCAATATTGGTGTATGAGGGGAGGTTGAAAGAAAGGTGGATTTTCCTATTTCATCTTAGAAAGCTTATAGATCTTAAAGTAAGATTACATAAAAACCTAATAATATAGTTACCAATATAAGAACTGAGTGAATAGGGTGGAAAATCAAGAAATAGAAAAAAAAATTTAATTTTTAAGTAAAATAGTATAAACTCATTGCTTCAGTAAACCCGAAACAAAAGCTGGGGAAACAGTGATACGTAAGAAAGCTGGTTTTCATTATACATCTTATAGAATTGTTTTTTAAAAAGGTACTAGGTATAAGATTGACAATAACACTAATTTTTAAGAGCAAATGACAAAAATGATAAAGAAGATAAATATAAAAAGTGGTGGAAGGAGGGTGAATAATTCCTCTTCCTCTGGTCCTAAAGTTGTTCTTTGATTTCTTTTTTTCCTTTTCCTGGATGCCCTTCCACATTTTTCTTTCCTGTTTAGTATATAATGGTGATTTTCTAACTTTCTTTTTGTCTCTTTAATTATCTCTGCTTTATTTTTCAACTCTCCTAATAATATAAGTTTTTATTTTTAAAAAAGTATTAAAACTTGGACCATGTTTCATTACCTGTAGCTTCCCCAAAATATTTTAATACTTTTGGATGTGCCTCTTTTACTTACATTGGTTCAGAGGTCCTCAATGAATTCAAAGTATAATACAGGAAAAGTTTATTAAAATTACCAGGGGAACAATTTCAAATTATACCTACCCTTATACTCCCATTTGGACAAGAATCCCTGGAGTCCTATACTTTGATTAGTATCTATAGATGGTTCTAACAGTGTTTTAGACTATATCTCATTATATACTTTTTAGGTTTCATCCTTTTGTTAAATTAAACTTTATGCTGAAATTATGAAATGCTCTTAGCAGCATGATTGAAGATCCTTTGGACAGCAAGGCTAAAATGTTCCTCAGTCAGTAACCCAATAATGGGATCTACAAGTTCCTTTCTATTATTGAAACACATAACTTACATCTCAACTGGGGCTTTAAATAATTTAGTTCACAAAAAGCCATTTCAGTAGCTAGCTTTTTGTGCAATGACAGCTGATTTATCCCATACACTTTTTTTTTTTTATTATTATTTTATTTTATTTTTTTGGGGGGTACACCAGGTTCAATCAACTGTTTTTATACACATATCCCCATATTCCCTCCCTTCCTTGACGCCCCCCCCTCGATTCCCCCCCACCCTCCCTGCCCCAGTCCTCTAAGGCATCTTCCATCCTCGAGTTGGACTCCCTTTGTTATACAACAACTTCCCACTGACTATTTTACAGTTGGTAGTATATATATGTCTGTACTACTCTCCCGCTTCTTCTCAGTTTCCTCTTCACCCCCCGCCCCCTCCCATACCTCGAGTTCTCCAGTCCATTCCCTGTATCTGCTTCCCTGTTCTTGTCACTGAGTTCATCAGTACCATTTTTAGATTCCGTATATGTGAGTTAGCATACAATATTTGTCCTTCTCTTTCTGACTTACTTCACTCTGTATGACAGATTGTAGTTCTATCCACCTCATTACATATAGCTCCATCTCATCCCTTTTTATAGCTGAGTAATATTCCATTGTATATATATGCCACATCTTCTGTATCCATTCATTTGTTGATGGGCATTTAGGTTGCTTCCATGTCCTGGCTATTGTAAAGAGTGCTGCAATAAACATTATGGTACAAGTTTCTTTTGGGATTATGGTTTTCTTTGGGTATATGCCCAGGAGTGGGATTACTGGATCATATGGTAGTTCTATCTGTAGTTTTTTAAGGAACCTCCAAATTGTTTTCCATAGTGGCTGTACCAACTTACAGTCCCACCAACAGTGCAGGAGAGTTCCCTTTTCTCCACACCCTCTCCAACATTTGTTGTTTCCAGACTTTGTGATGATGGCCATTCTGATTGGTGTGAGGTGATACCTCATTGTGGCTTTGACTTGCATTTCTCTGATGATGAGTGATGTTGAGCATCTTTTCATGTGTTTGTTGGCCATCTGGATGTCTTCTTTGGAGAAATGTCTATTTAGGGCTTCTGCCCATTTGTGGATTGGGTTATTTGCTTTTTTGGTATTAAGCTGCATGAGCTGCTTGTATATTTTGGAGGTTAATCCTTTGTCTGTTGTTTCATAGGCAATTATTTTTTCCCATTCTGAGGGTTGCCTTTTAGTCTTGTTTATGGTTTCTTTTGCTGTGCAAAAGCTTTTAAGTTTCATGAGGTCCCATTCGTTTATTCTTGATTTTATTTCCATGATTCTAGGAGGTGGGTCAAAAAGGATGTTGCTTTGATGTATGTCAAAGAGTGTTCTGCCTATGTTTTCCTCTAGGAGTTTGATAGTGTCTGGCCTTATATGTAGGTCTTTAATCCATTTGGAGTTTATTTTTGTGTATGGTGTTAGGAAGTGTTCTAATTTCTATCCCATACACTTTTAACATAATAATCTGTTTTAAATAAAAATACATGATAATTATAACAGTACAGGCCAAAATTTAAACTTGACTTATATCAATTAGATAAAATGAAAAATTATACTAAATCCTGATGTAAAGAAAATTTATTTTCAATAAAAGATATAATCTGGAAGAAACAAAAAGTTCAAACTGTTCCTTTGCTATTCTCCAATATGTCATATACTTTCAAAACTCCATTTTCTGCATATAAGGATTATTGTGTGAAATATTTTTATCTCCATTTATCAACTACCAAATTCATATGTATATATTAAGGCCCTCCTCTACATGAAGGCCTTCTCAGTTCCCCAGATGGATTTAGTTTCTTTCCACTCTTTACAATCATAGCATATTTTAAACTTTTATCAAAAGTATAATTATCTACAGGCTTAAAAACTATACCATATAAGACTCTTGAAGATGATGACCTCATTATGTGCTTTTTCTGTATCTCTGGAATTTGGAAAATTAATATATTTTTCAGTTTTTATGGAAACATTTTTGAGTAAATGAAATTCATCCAAATAGTATTGTGAGTCCTCATATATGCATGGCTCATAGTCACCAATACATATAAACATAAAATTTTAGTGTGTATCTCTAAAGACAGTGCCTCTTTTTTTAAATACTATCAAAAATATCATTGTAACACTTATAAAAGATTTATAATAATTTCCAAATATCATGAAAAATAAGAAATAGTACTTGGATATCCTCAATTGTCTCATTTTTTTAACATACACATAAAAGGGTGGTGTGTTTGAGCCAGGTCATTCCACCTTAGGAGACTGTTGTTATATTTTCAGTAATTTTGTAAGCTCAATGTGAAATACAGCCATTATTAAAAATTAAATTCTGTAACCATACAATTAAATATATTTAAGATGAAGGTAAGAAATACTTAAAAAGTCATCTCTGCCTTATTATTTTACTTCATTTTTCTACCATCTACAATCTTGAGATTATTTATATGTATTGTATCTGTATAGTGAAAATATTATATACTATTGTGGGAAAGCACATCATTTCTCAAACTCTGCCATTAGTGACACCACTTTAGTAGCTTGAGGTTAGCCATGGTGGGAAAAAATACACACACATCCATTTCTGATCCTAGCTGTGTCCACTGAAAAGTCTGGAGACAGTGAACTACTCAATAGTAATGAGAAACTCTAGTGCCCAGATTGTGATCTTTAATAACGGTTCATTAGTAAGAATCAAAGATCCCATAGATAGCTAATTCCAGATCTGGAGTAGAATATGTACAGGATGAGCCTGGAACCTCTTATTATACAGGAAAAGCTATCTGATCACTGTGGTCAAAATATGTGCTTGATATGATTTCAAAATTCCTAAATTTATTGAGACTTGTTTTGTGCCCTAACATATGATCTATCTTGGTGAATATTCCATATGCACTTGAAAATAATGTATTCTGCTGTTTTTGGATGGAATGTGCTGTGTATATCCATTAAGTCTATCTTGTCTAGTATGTCATTTAAGGTAAAATTTCTGTATTGATTTTCCATCTGGATTTTCTATCTATTGATGTAAGTGGGGTGTTATAGTCCCCTACTATTATTATGTTACTGTCAATTTCTCCCTTTATGTCTATTAACATTTGCTTTATGTATTTAGCTGCTCCTATGTTGGCTACATATGTGTCATATCTTCTTGTTGGATTGATCCTTTTATCATTACACATTGCCCTTCTTTGTATCCTGTTATAGTTTTTGTTTTAAATACTATTTTGTCTGACATAATTTGCTACCCCAACTTTCTTTCCATGTCCATTTGCATGAAATATTTTTGGACATCTGTTCACTTTCAATCTCTGTGTATTTTTAGGTCTGCAGTGAGTCTCAAGTAGACAGCATACATATGGGTCTTCTTTTTTTTAATCCATTCAGCCACAGTGCCTTTTGATTGGAGTGTTTAGTCCATTTACATTTAAAGTAATTATTGATAGGTATATACTTACTATCATTTTGTTAATTGTACTCTGGTTCTTTTCAGAGTTCTTTTTTCTTTCTTTCTTCTACTCTTACTCTCTTCCCTTGTAATTTTATGTATTTTCTTAGTGTTATGTTTATATTTCTGCCTTTACTTTTTGTGTATCTATTATCAGCTTTTGGTTTGTAATTACCAAGAGATTCTTACATAAAAACCTACGGATGTAGCAATACATATAGTCTATTTTAAGTTGATGACCACTTACATGTGAGTATGTTCTAAAAGCACTATATTTTTACTCCCCCCCCACCCATTTTTTATGTTTTTGATGTCATACTTCACATTTTAAAATTTTGTGTATCCATTAATTATTTTAGATATAGATGATTTTACTGCTTTTGTCTTTTAACCTTCATATTAGCTATTTAAGTGGTTTATCTACTACCTTTACGGCATGTTTGCCTCTCCTAATGAGACTTTTCCTTTCATAATTTACATATTTCTATTTATGATCTTTTCTATTTAAGTAAATCTCTAACATTTTTTGTGAGGTTGCTTGAGTTGTGATAAATTCCTTTAGCTTTTGCTTTTCTGGGAAACTTTCTCTCTCTTTCAATTCTGAATAATGATTTTGAAGGACAGGGTATTATTCATTGTAAGTATTTTCCTTTTAGCACTTTAAATATGTCATGCCTTTCAAGTTTCTTCTGAAAAGTCAGCTTGTAATCTTATGGAGGCTCCCCTACAGCTCCCTTCTTGCTGCTATTAATATTCTTTCCTTATCTTTAAATTTTGGCATATTAATTATATCATGTCTTAGTGTGGATCTCTTTGGGTTTGTTTTGTTTAGGACTCTGCTCCCTGAACTTGGATGTCCATTTCCTTCGCCTTGTTAGAAAACTTTTCAGTGATCATTCTTTCAATTAGGTTTTCTGTCCCTTTCTCTCTCCCATCTTTTCTGGGAACTTTATAGTCTAAATATTGGAATGCTTGATGTTTTCCAAGAGGTCCTTTAAACTATCCTCATTTTTTAAAAATTCTTTTTTCTTTTTGTTATTCCAACTGGGTGATTTCCACCTCGCTGATTTCCAGATTGCTTATCTGTTCTTCTGCATCCTTTAATCTACTGTTGATTTCCTTTAGTGTAATTTTCCTCTCAATTATTGTATTCTCTAGCTTTGGTCCTTTTTTTATTTTAGAATTTTTTAAAATTGAAGTATATTTGATTTACAATATTATATTAGTTTCAGGTGTACAACATAGTGATTCAATATTTTTAGATTACAGTAATGTTATTATAAAATAATGGCTATATTTGTCTGTGCTGTACAATATATTCTTGTAGCTTATTTATTTTATACATAGTACTTTGCACCTCTTAATCACCTACCCATATCTTGCCCCTCTCTCCTCCACCTCCCTATTGGTAACAAACTGCTAGTTTGTTCTCTGCATCTATGAGTCTGTTTCTGTTTTGTTATATTCATTAGTTTTATTTTTTTGATTCACACATAAGTGATAACACAGCATTTGTGTTTCTCTGACTTATTTCACAAAGCATAATAACCTCTAAGTTCATCAATGTTGTTGCCAAGAGCAGAATTTCATTCTTTTTTACAGCTGAGGAATATTCCACAGTGTATATACTATAAATTCTTTATCCATTCATCTGTTGATGGATACTTAAGTTGCTTCCATATCTTCGCTATTATAAATAATGCTGCTATGAACTTTGGAGTCATGTACATTTTCAAATTAGTATTTTCATTTTCTTCGATGAAAGAAACCCAGGAGTGGAACTGTTGGATCATATGGTAGTTCTGTGTTTACGTTTTTTGAGGAACCTCCATATTGTTTTCATAGTGGCTGTACATTCCCACCAATAATGTACTACAGTTCCTTTTTCTCCACATCCTTGCCAACATTTGTTATTTGTAGGCTTTTTGATTACAAATATTCTGACAGGTGTGAGGTGACATCTCATTGTGGTTTTGATTTGCATTTCTCTGATGATTAGTGATGTTGAGCATCTTTTCATGTTCTTATTGGCCATATGTATATCTTCCTTTGAAAAATGTCTGTTTAGGTCTTCTATCCATTTTTTAATTGAGCTTTTTTTATCTATTGAGTTGTATAAGCTGTTTATATATTTTGGATATTATTTGATTGGTTCTTTTTTATATTTTCCATTTCTTTGTTGAAGTTCTTACTGTTTCTCCATTCTTCTTCTTTGTTTTGTTAGCCTTTTTATGACCATTAGTTTGAATTCTTTATGTACTAGATTGCTTATTGCCACTTTGTTTAGTTTTTTCTGAGGTTAGTCTTATATTTTTCATTTGGAACATATTCCTTTGTCTCCTTACTTTGTGTAGCTCACAGTGTTTATTTCTATGTATTATGTAGATTAGCTACTTTTCATCTAGGAGTGGCTTTATGTAGAAAGTGTCCTGTGAGACCCAGTAGTGTGGTACCCTTTGGTCACCAGAGTAAGGTGCTCCAGAAGAGTACCATGTGGTCTGTGTGAGCTTTTCTTTTGTGTCTGGTCCTTGATTGCTGTTGGCACACTAGTATTGGGGCCACCCCATTGTTGGCTGGGGGTAAGGCCTGGCCTTGGTAGTTGTGAGCACTCTGTGCTGGGACTCAGAGCGAATGAGTTTTTGTGCACACTCTTTAAGAGCAGAGTCTCAGTTTTCTACAGCCTTCTCCATGTATGCCCAGCTGATTTTCAAAGCCAGACTTTACTATGACTAATCTTCCTGGTGCAGGTCTTCCAGACTGGGGAGTCCAGCATGAAGTTCAAATCCCTTGATCCCCAGCAAGGACCTCCACAGCTGTGATATCTCTCCCACCTCAGTGTTGCTGCACCAGGGGTATGAGGCCTGGCCAGACCATGTCTTTGTAACTCTTACATATTTCACTGTGGGTTTTTCTTTATATCCATAGTTGTGGAAAACTTTTTCAGCTAGTCTTCAGGTTGTCCTCATAGATAGTTGCTCTATATGTAGCTATAGTTTTGGTGTGTCTATGGAAGGAGACAAGCCCAGGATCTTCCTATTCTGTCATTTTGTCCCTTCAGCAAAAATATTTTTTAAGAGAGACTACTGTTTTCCCTAGATGGCTATCATAGCAGTCAAAAAATTTTAAAGCTCATGGTATCCAGGTTCAACATTTGAAATGATCAACTTGTTATCAAATAGTTCTTTGAAAACTCATTGGAAGTGAGGCTTATTAATTAATTAGGGATTATATTTTATATTTTGAAAACTTTTGCAGAGAAAAAGCATAATTGTTAGTGTCTAACTTATGTTATGATCTTATTAATTTATATTTATTATTTGAAACATAAAATATATATTTTAAAGAAAGAAAGCATGGTTAATCTACAAAGAAATCAAAGCTTAAGATAGCAGTAGTTGTAAACAAAATCTCACTATATTCAGATCAGAAAAGTAAGGGTATTAGGTTAATACTAATATATTATTATATCCTGCCTAAATATCTAATAAAGGTATTTTTATTTTTATCCCTCTCCTTGTATCCTTTTTTTTTCCATCATGCACATGTGGGTATGTGCTTATATGTGCCTCCTATATCCATCTATCTTCTTTCCTTTGGTTAGGAGATCAAATGATTTTTGCTTCGAATTTTCTGGAATTTCACAATTTTATAGTTTTCAAATTTTACTTATTTATTACATGTGAACACACTAACAATTTTCATTTCCATATTTTCCTGTGTATATTATTCGCATATGTATTAAATAACCCTTTGGTCAATATAGTCATTCATATAGTAATTTGACAATGCAAATTATGTCAAACTCTACTTGGTAAATGACAGCATTTCCTACATGTGGTAGAAAATATTTGGCTGGCAGAATTATTTTCCTGTCTACATGAAGCATTTTTTTGAGGGGGGGGGGACTGTAAATAGATGGTAGGGATAATCTACACAGATGAAAAGAATTAATGACATTATTAGTCAATACAAAGATATGCCCCAAAGTCACTTGGCATGGTAAATTATTAAATAAAAAAATATATAGCACATTCCATAGCAAAGCTAATAGTGCAGATCTTTAAAAAAGAAGCAGTATTAAGTGGTTGTATTTATACAGTCTGCACCTGAAGTATTCAGTTTTTCTTTTAGAATGCATTGATTGGCTAGAAATGCCTTGATTGAAGGAAAGAAGCCGTCAACCTTTATAAGGAAAAGGACTCGCGTTGCTGCCATAATGTTCTAAGTCCTCAGTTTATCTTTGTTTCCAGCAGTGTGACTCTAAATCAAGATTAAAAAGCAACTCAACATGAGGTAAAATAAAAAGGAGGTCATTTAATCACCCTGTTAGCTTCAAATGATTATTGATTCTTGGAGGTGATGTCTAATTCTGCCAGAAAATCCATTTCCGTAATGATTACTCCCTCAGTTTTATCTATGATACTGGAGGTTATTAAAAGTAGGAATCTCAAGGGAAGTATACAACTTTAGACCATTAATATCATGTTTAATACTTTTTTTTTTTATCAGAGCAGAGTTTCTCGCTCTACCCTTTATCAGAATCAGAATAGTCACTTAAGAATGTGTGCTTCACCACAAGTCTAATTATTATATACAGTCCTTTGGGAAACAGAAGCACATCAAAATACTTGATAGGTAAATATCAAACTGTGTAGGGCATATTGAACTACTCATCATTTCTTATTACCACATACACAGCACTCAAGCATCATGCCTAGAAAACTGACATTACTCTATTGCCTTTTGTTCACTCAAACTATTTCAGAGTCATGCTTGAAATGCTACTAGAATCACAGATTTGCAAATATAATAAACAGAAGTTCCTGAAATCAGTTCAAAAAGATAAATGCAGACAATATAGGTGTCTCTAACACAGATCACTAAAGCTAGGATGATGACCCTTTATGTCAGGTTTGTTAAGGGTGATGTGCCAAGAGATCAGAAATTTGCTTCTTTGACCATGTCTCTATACTTGTAGTTGTTTAGTGAAACTGGGAAGAATGTGAGAGGAGGACGTCTATGGAGCATAACCGAAAAATCTCAAGTACAAATTTATTACTTAAACTTCTACTAAACTGCAACTCAAAACAGACCTAAGAGCAACAGAAATCTCATGCAATGGGAATGGAGCAAAGAGAGATATTTGAGAATAAAATTGTTGTGCATCTGGTAGCAAGTGTACATTGATAATTAGGTAAAGAGAGTGGTCCAAAATGACTACCATATTTATGAAATAAGCAACCGAATGATAGCTCAATAAGATGAAATATAATACAAGGGGTAATTGGTAGGGAAAATTATGAGCATAGTTTTAAAGAAAATAAGTATGAATTTGAAGTTTTTATTTATGAGTCCATTGAAAATAGAATGTTCATAAGGCAAATGTAGCTTGGAATTGGACATCTGTGAATCTGTTTACATGTCATCATGGTAATCAACAGGCTGCTGAGGAGATAAGAAATTAAACAAGCAGGTAGAAGGGTAGCATAGATTTTAGTCTTTAAACTACAGGATATCACATTTTGTTTAAATCAGAGCTTAATCACATTAAGTGTACTAAATAAGGGGCTCTTCGATTATAATTATAGAAACAGATACACATTATAAAATAAAATGAGAAAAAACAAATTCTAATATAATATTACTGAATATAGGTGTTTTTAACCCTAATTTGCTGACTAGAAAATATTCATATGAAACTATCTGTTTGCAAATGATGCTGTCAAATGTTGCTGTTTATTTATTCACTGAATTTGCATAACGCTATTTCATGGAGGTTACACTCTCGTTAGGAGAGACATATTTAAATAACAAAAGTAAATAAAATTTTACATAAATAGTGTTATATGCAATGGAAAAAGGCAGGGAGATGGGGGATATATGACTATGAAAATGCTGCAATTTTAAATAGAGTGATCAGGGACCACCTCACTGAGAATAAAACCTTTGAGATGGCAACATTTTGTTTTCATTATAATGACATAAAAATGAAACTGCAGTCTAAATAGATTGGATTTATCCAACCCATAAATCAATGAAATTTTGTCAAATGATAGGCATGTGTATATTTGAACTTGAAATTCACTTTGTATTCCTCTCCTGCAATTATAGAAAATACATTCTAAAATATTATGTATGTATTTATGCTTATATATAGGTATATAAATACATTTATATTTATATTTATATGTATGAAAGTTATTTTACTTTAATTTTCACTGCTTCTTCTTCTGAACATAGATTGAAAAGATCAATGTCTGGCAACCTCTAGCAATACTGACAAAGAAAATACAAGAGAAGATACAAATTACCAGTATTATAGATAAAATAGGGGATATCTCTACACACCTGGCAGATCTAAAATGACACTATGAATAACTATACATATATTAATTTGAAAACTTAGACCAGATGAACCAATTCCTCAAAAACACAAATTACTAAAACTCCCACAATATGAAATAGAGAATCAAATAGCTGTATAACTATCAGGGAAATTGAATTCATAATTTTAGAACTCCCCCAAAGAAATTGCTGATCCCAGATGATTTCACTGACAAATTTTACCATAATTTAAAATAAGAATTAACACCAACTCTCTGCAATCTCATATAAAATGTACAAAAATTAACTCAAAGTGGATCACAAAAATAAAGTGTAAAATTATAAATTTTTGAGAAAGAGACATAGTAGAAAATTTTGGGGATACAGAACTAGATAAAGCATACTTAGATTTGATAGAAAAAGCACAGTCTATAAAAGGAAAAATGATAAACTGGAGTTTATAAGACTCAAAACATTTGTTCTGTGAAGGATCCTATTAGAGGGATGAAAAGATAAGTACATTCTAGGAGAAAATATTTTTAAACCACAATCTAAAAAAGGACTTTTTCTAGAATATTTAAAGGACTCGAAATACAATCATAGAAACAAAACAAAACAAAGAAAAAAATCCCACCAAATTAGAAAATAGAAAAAAATATATGAACACATTTTTCACTGAAGAGGTATATATATGCCAATAAGCATGTGAAAAGGTGCTCAACATCTTTAATCAATAGAAAAAAATGCAAAATTAAACACTGATATATCACTACATACCCACCTGAACACCTAAAAAGATAAAAAAAGTAACAACACCAAATGCTGATAATGGTAACACCACTTTGAAAAACAGTGTGGAAGTTTCTAAAATGTCAACATGCAAACACCATGAAATCTGCAATTGTACTCCTGGGCATTTATCTGAGAAAAATGAAAAGTTGTGTTGAAATAATAATTCTGTAGATAAATGTCTAGAGAAGTTTTATTTAAAATAGCCTAAACATGAAATAACCCAAATGTTCTTCATGAGATGAATGGTTAAACTAATGGTGGTACCTTCATACCATACAATACTGCTCAGCAATAAAAAGGATTAAAGTTTTGCTAGACATAAGAACCTAGAAGAATCTCCAAAGGATTATTTGGAATGAAAATAAGACAATCAGAAAAGGCTGCATACCATATTATTCTATTTATAAAACTGTCTTCAAGTGACAAAATGAAGAATGATTAGTGGTTCTAGGATTTTAGATAGGATTGGGGTGTGAGGAAAAAGGGTATAGTTATAAAATGGTAACATGAGGGATCTTTTTTTCATGTGTGCATTTCTATGGATTAATTCCTAAAAGTGACTTATCTGGCACAGAACATCAGTTTGAAAATTAATATAATTTTATAGTAAATTTACTTTATAAAATTATGTGAGAGTAAACTTTACTACATTCTCTATATTATTGGTATACAAACTGAGTTAAAAATATTTCATGTGTATGGAAATATTTCTAAGTTGTGTTCAGGCAAGGATGGTAGAAAGAAATTAATTTAGAATCCTCAAGTTGCATATTGTGTCTCCTAAACTGATGCACTATCTTAGGAGCTAATGAGGGCAGTACATCCAAATCCCTGGGTGAATATGCAACAGGCTTGTAAACTTCAAAAAATTTCAATCCCCAAGTCATACATCAATCCAATGGAAAAGGGTGAACTAGCACACCCTCTGAAATATCAGTGGTTAATCATTATTGTATGCTGACATAGGGGTGAATACTAGGACATTAAGCATAAAAGTGAAAACAAGGGAAATAAATTGAACATGGGCAACAGAAGTTGTATGCCATGTGAGATATGGATTTCACAGAATCAGAGCAGCAAATTCACTGAGCAAACATACAAATGAACAAAAAGAGCAATAACAATAAGCCCTGAGGAACAAGAAATAAGAATCTAGTGTTGCTACAATATATTAAATAAAATATTCAAATTTCAACAAAATATTATGTGACCTGCAAAGGAAGGAAAGTGTTACCCCTACCCAGGAAAAGAGGACAATAGAAAATGCCTTTGAGGAGTTCAGCTGTTCAACTTAGTAGACACAGATTTCAAAGCAGTTATTATACATGATTGTAGAACCAGAGGAAACCACTTTTAAACTGTTGAATGTCTCATCAAATAGAGAATATCAATAAAGATGTAGAAATTATTAAAAAAACAAATTGAAATTCTGGATTTAAAAAGTACAATAAATGAAATGAAAATTTCACCCCACGACTCAACAGGAGATTTGAGCTGGCAGAGGGAATACTCAATGATCTTGAAGATAAACCAATAAAGTTTATACAATCTGAAAATGGGAAAATGAAGAGAATTGAACAGAGCCTCAGAGAAACATGGACACCATTAATGCATCAATTTATACTTAATGCTAACACCAGAAAGAGAGGAGAAAGAGATGGGGAAGAAAAAATAAAGAAAAAATGGCTGAAAACATCCTAAAGTCTCCCCTTCCTCCCAAATTGTAATCTACACACAAGAAGCTAAAAGAAAAACTCCAAGCAGGATAAAAATGATCCATATCACAGACACATCATAATTAAATTGCTGAAAGCCAAAGAAAAAGTGATTACCTTGGAAGAAACAAGAGAAGAAAATAACCAAAAGAAAAAGGAGCCACAATAAGATTAAAAGTTATTTCTCATAACTTCTCATCAGAAAAAATGGAGCCCAGAAGGGAGTGGATGATGTAGTCAAAACACTCACAGGAAAAAAAAAACCTTAACCAAGTTTCCTCTATGCAGCAAAATTCTCCTTCAAAAATGAAGAGTAAAAAAGGACATTACTAGATGAACAAAACCTGAGAATTTCTTTGTGTGCAGACTTGTCTTAGAAGAAATACTAAAGGAATTTTTTCAGGCTGAAAGGAAATGACCCCAAACAGTAATTCTATTCTACATGAATATAGAAGAACACAGGAAGAGGTAATTATGTGCATAATTATAAAAGATGGAATAATGACATATTTCTCCTTTCTTCTCTTGTAGAAATATAAAATCATACAGTCACTTTATAAAATAGCTTGGCAGTCTCTCAAAATGTTAAAAATAGAATTACCATATGCACCAGCAATTCCAATCCTCAATATCTATCCAAGAGAAATTAAAACAAATGTATATATGAAAACCTGTACATAAATATTTAGAGTAGTATTATTTATAATAGCCAAAGAGTGGGAAGAACCCAAATGTTTACTGAAAGATGAATGGACAAACAGAACACTGTATTATTAAAATAGAATATTATTCAAAAATAAAAAAGTACTGATATGTACTACATGGATGAACCTCTAAAACATTATAAGTGAAAAATGTCAGAATAATGCCACAAAAGAATGCATATTACATTATTTCATTTATATGAAATACCTAGAATAGGGAACTACATGGAAACAGTAGATCAATGTATACCTAGGGCTGTTGGGAAGGGATAAGTGACTTCTAATGGATAGCAGCCTCATGTTTTGGGTGCTGGAAATGTTTTAATATTAGACA
Organism: Hippopotamus amphibius kiboko; assembly: GCF_030028045.1. NCBI lineage: Eukaryota > Metazoa > Chordata > Mammalia > Artiodactyla > Hippopotamidae > Hippopotamus > Hippopotamus amphibius. The sequence goes on along the minus strand of NC_080191.1, from coordinate 80,908,558 downwards.
ATGTCGTTGGTTCCATAACACTGTACATATATATTAAGAAGTACTGAATTTTAAAAATTCATTGAATTTAAAAATCAAATACTGAAAACAGATGGTTTTTTATGATATGAATATTATATTTCAATGAAGCTGTTTTTAAAAAGTTAAAATTTAAAAATCCAATTTAAAAAATAAACAGAGGAAATGATTCAAGCACTAAATGTTTATGAAAGACTGATTAAGAACAGTAAACTGATTTTTAGGTTTTGCAATCTAGTCTTTATCTTTGTAGTAAGATTCCAGAAGGATACATGACTATGCGAAGTCTTTTTTTGTTTGTTTTGATTTTTCATTTGTCACACCTGTTTCCAGGAGTATACCTTTTGAATCTGGAAGCTTACATTATAAACACTGGGGGAATTTTCATTATTCATTTAATATCTTCTACTCTGTAGTCTGTGATTTTTCTCACTTGAAAGTTGGATACCCTGTGTCCTTGCTACAAACATGTTTGATTTTATTTACTCTTTGAGCTTTTGTGTTATTGAGTTTTATTCACATTTATGTATAGATTTCAAAATATTTATCTTTTCTTTTTCTTTCTTAAGTAAAGGTCCCTAATCTTATTTATAAAAAAAATTATTTGTAAGAATAAAATACCTCCTTATGTTTTTTCTGAATATACCAATCAGAAATTTCTAAACACAGTTCTATCCTGAGCTTAATTTTTTGATTTTTTGGGGGAGGACCATTTTGTTTTTCATTTGCTCTTTGGGTTCTCTTTTCCTTCATTATATTTTCCACAAGTGTTTCATTAACTATGGCTATGCATTCATATTTAATAGGAAGACTCCAAAAATCTTTCTGGTTTACATCTGCTAATCCCAAATTCCCAGTCCTGGGATTAGCAGATGCAAACTAGTATATATAGGATACATAAACAACAAAGTCCTACTGTATAGCACAGAGAGCTATATTCAATAATCTGTGATAAATCATAATGGAAAAGAATTTGAAAAGAAGATATGTATATGTGTAACTGAGTCACTTTGCTGTACAGCAAAAATTAAACACAACATTGTAAATCAACTATACTTCAATAAAATTTTAAAAAAATGTGACTGGGAATGCTGAATCCACAGGTTCCTCTCTCTAATGGCAGAGTTGAAGTTGATTGCTTAGGTGACTGACTCTTCTTACCCTGGAAACTTTAAATTGCCAAAATGTGATGGTCATTTTTCTGCAGTAGTTTAATCTATCTGATGTTGGTAAGGAGAACTATTTGCCTAGAATTTTCCCATTTTTGCAGGTGGTGAGGCTTTATCTTTTTTAATCCATATCCCCAGACATTTATTGATCTGCTTTCTGTCACTAATTCTAGATTAAAAAAAATAGAATCATGCAGTAGGTGCTTTTCATTTCTTTGATCTGCTGTCTTTCACGCATCATAATTATTTTGAGATCCATTCATCTCATAGCATATATGAACAGCTTAATACTTTTTATTGCTCTATCAATAGTTCATTCCATTTTATTTATCCATTATACAAGCTGGCCAAAATTTGTTTACCCCTTTACTTGTTGATGGTTATTTGGGCTCCTTGCAGTCTGGCTATTACAACTTAAAGCTGCTACGAATATTATGTACAAGTCTTTGTATGAGCATATGCCATATTTTTCCTTTGGTAAATAGCTAGGAGTGGAATGACTGGGTCATATGTTAGGTGTGTGTTTTCCAAAGTGGTTGTGTAATTTCACATTTTCACTATCAGTATATGAGACTTCCAGTTCCTCTACCTCCTTACCAATACTTTGTATAGTCAGTCTTTTAAATTGTGTCACTCCAACAGGGGTGTAGTTATATCTCATTGTGTGATAATTTGCATTTCCCTAATGGCTAATGATGGGTAACATCTTTTCATGTAAATATTTATCCTTTGTATGTCTCCATTGGTGAAATGTCTGCTCAAATAATTTGCTTGTTTTCTTAAAATTAGGTTGATTATTTTATTGTTTTTTTAATACATTCTGGATTCAAATCACTTACCAGATATATAATTTGCAAATATTTTTCTCCCAGTACATAGCTTATGTTTGCATTCTTGTAAGAGCATTTTTTATTTTTTTAAGCTCTTTATTGGAATATAATTGTTTTACCCTCTTGTACCAGCTTTTGAGGTACACCAAAGTGAATCAGCTGTATTTATACATATATCCCTATATCCCCTCCCTCCCGTGACTCCCTCCCACCCTCCCTGTCCTGGCCCTCTAAAGTAAGAGTGTTTTTTTAATGAGCAATAGTTTTTTATTTTGATAAATCCCAATTTATCAATTTGTTCTTTTATGAATTGTGCTTTTAGTGTTTTATCTAAAGAATCTGATATTCTGTCTTTTTTTTTAATTCTATTTTCTGTCTGTATTTATGTTAAAAACTATGAAGGACCTAGGATTTTACCCTACTTGTTAACTAAAAGTGTGTCAGCCACAGTCTTATACATGCTGGCAGAAGGCAAGATACCCCTGGGTCAGAGATAAAGAAAGCTATTCCTCATGGCACAGCACACAGGAAGAGCTTAAGTTCCGTTTGCCATCCCAGCCCTAGACATGCAATGTGGAGGTGAGCAGAACAGGAGAGTAAACAGCACAGTAAATCCAGTAGTGGATGTGTGCAACTGAGAAACCTCAAGCCTGGAAACTCATTTCTTTAAAGGAGCCTCTGCCTGTGTGTTCCCTCCATTCTCTATAGCCTGGAATCTCTCTCAATGCAAAAATTTAGGTAATCATTGGCTCCAACTTATTTGTTTCCTGTGTTTCATGGATCGAGGATCAATGTCCTTCACTGCCTAAAATGTGATGTCTTAGAAACTGTGACTTAATATATTTTGTTGATTTTTGATTTTTTTTTTTTGTGATTGTCTATCTTGGCCAAAAGTGTAGAGGACTCAAAGATTGTGGTTATATAGTCAAAGTGAGATCAGACAGCGTGTGTGTGTATGTGTTGGTGTGTGTGTGCTATGGTAACCAGTCCCCCCCAATTTGCCTAGGAATAAGGGATTTCTTGAGACATAGAAATTTTAGTGCAAAACCAAGATGGTCACAGAGAAATGGAGAGTTGGTCATCTCAGTTTGTGTATGTGTGTGTGTGTGTGTGTGTGTGTGTCCGTATGATTCAGCTACTTTTAGTGAGTCCCATTAAGATGAATGTTGCACATATACTGTTGTATATAAACATGACTTTTGTGTACTGAAATTTCTAAGAAACTTGTTGATATGATTTGCTGTGCTTTTACTTTATTTAATTCAATCAGATTTAACAAATATGCCTTAAGTGAGAATAAGATTGGTTCTTTCATGGCTTCTCCTCACAGCCTTGACATTTAAATGAGCTGTTGTAAATTGCAATAAAAGCTTCTTTGGCCTGTCTGATTCATAGACTCTTTTTAAATGATGGTGAAACAGCTTTGCTGTATCATAAATTTAGTCAAATAAGTTATCTGGAACCATGTTGATCAAAAGACCTAAGTCTTTAGCCTAAATTTAATCATTTATTTAAGAATTTTATTTTCTGTTGGAAAGTATAATATGATGCAAAAACATAAAATGCCTATTTTATTTTCTGTTTTGCTTAAGAGAAAATTCTTATGCGACTAAGAGATGTGTTAGATCAAATTTAAGATGATCATTGCAGAATACTTCATAATTTATAGAGAATCATGAAACACCATTCCCTATTTTGAAGGCAGATTTCATGGTCATAATTATTCAGAACACTATTTGTTTGTTCATGTCAGATCCCATTGCACTTTACATTTCCAGTATATTTTGTAGAAATTTCTATTGACCCTATAGAGGGAGAAAAAAGAATCTTAGCTAATACATTGGATGCATAAGGTCCATTAATGTTAACAAATACCATGGTATGTGATTAAGTGGAACAATTATCCAGTACCAGACTCAAAGCTAGCAGATCACTTTAAATTTTCAGGTAATTCACTGTCAGCCTTACCTCCTGTTAATCCCTCTCTAGCTCAGTTTTAAGCTGTTGATCCATTGTAGTGATGAGACATTTCATACTTTATTAAAAATTCCACTAACACATCTAGATATTTAACCTCCCCTGTTTTGGCAGAAATCTATTTCTTAAACATTAATAAATACTGCATACATTGAAATTCTCCCAAAAAACCCCCACAAAAACTACTTGCCATTATGTATTGTCAAGTTTTTTTTCATTTAAATGTGAACCCTTTTACAATTCTAGCTGCCTGTTTAGAAGGAAGACATACTTTGTTAATTATTTCAGTCTGATTTTCAAAGGTTCCACATTATTAATATTATTAAAAAATGTTATCTACTCAACTCACCAAATCCATTAAATGTTACTGAAGATTTTTAAAAAGGAAGGAAATAACATTTTGACCATTAAGCAAGCCTACAACTTTTCCATCCCATTCAGTAAATTTTACAATGAGGAAAGAAGTCTGAGATGGTTGAGGAGGAAAGAAGGAGCAGATCAAGGGAAGAGAGAGAATGGAATATGACAGACCACCCCCCTCAACGTAGCAAAGAGCAATCAGGTTCAACAACACAACACAACACAAAATTGATGAAATATTATTTTTCTACATTATAGTCAATGGCTTATTTAGAGAAGGAGGCAGTGAGAGCTAGAATGATGTGCAAGTACCTAATTCAGCAAAGTTCATCTTGCTTATCTAGGGAACCAGCTACTGCACCTGTATCCACTTGTTTGACACACAGGTGTTACAGTCTGTATTTACAAGACTGTCTGCCAGCCTGAAGACCCTTTGTTGTGAAGGGTGTAAGCCATTGTGATTATAGGCACATAAAATTGAAAGAAAACCATTCCCTAATCCTTCTCACTTCCATCTGTTTGGTTGCTAGCTCTCAGGTGTAATTTAGACAGGCAGATGTGCAATCTGGGAATCCATCCAAATTCACTTTATTTACTTCCTTTTTAAGGAAAGAGGAACATTCAATATTGTCTTCAGAAAACAATTCTGTTTCTGCTAGTGTTTTCACCAATCTGTGGTTATATTTTATTGTCTGATCATAACGTGGAAGAAGTTTGGGTCCGGAGACTTTGACACTGGTCCTCTGTCTCTTCTACCTCTTTTGTCACATCTTACAGTGCTGTTCCCTGGCAACAGGCTCCAGCTCTTCCTCCAGAGAAACTTCTTCAGTTATGATTGTGGGTCTCTGGCTGATGGCAGAGGGCTAGAGGAAACCTACATGAAATTCCCTATAATATGTCCCTTCTGCTAACCCAACTGTGAAAGTAGCCAAATCCATTGCATAACCGACATAATAGTAAGGATGAGGGCTCTTTCAGTAACCAGACACAACTGGATATCCTGAATACTTAGGTAGCAATGTCAGTCCTTAAAAGTCTCATTAAGGGAGGCACAAAAGGGAGAGATGGGAGACAAATTAACTCTAGCTACTTGCGACCTGTGTTTTTAGTCAAAATAGGCTAGGTTATGTTATGGCAAGTAAAGTAACCATGAGATCCTGGCTACTCAATAAGACAAATGCTTCAGCCTAGACAAATGCTTGTGTCCTTAACAATGAGTTGGTCATGATGGTCATATGACCTCACTGAACAGCAAGCTGGAAGAAAAGTGTAATTTTCATGGAAGGAGGGGTAACCCAAATTTGCACAGATACTCACAGACTTTACCACATTGACCACATTGTTGACTGTTAATCTTTAAGTTGATTGATTCTTTAAGTTCTCTGTGGTCTCCCATTAGGCATGGGTTCTGTGAAGAAAAAACAACAAAAAAGTCCAGATTACCTTTTACTTCTCTATATGTACCTCACTCAAAATTAGATATATTTTCCCTAGTTGCTAGAAAATTCAGTGAATCCCATAACTACTGCATTTCCACAAAACAAAAACCAAAAACCAAAAACCCCCAAAAGCATTTAGGTATATAGAATAAGTGGGCAAATAGTGTTACCTCAGTTATGAAATATTTAATTTTATTTTCAAAGGACATTTCCATTACTGGCTTAGTGACACCCAACTTACTGAACATGATGGCGGGACCATGTTTAGAGAGGTCAATTGGATGCAAGAAAATGTGGTGGCAGATGGTGACATAGTGTGTGGGAGATAGGGTGGTGTGAGGGGGAATATACAAATAGAAATAAAAAGATTAACTCTAGGTGACAGCTGCTGGTGAGGGAGTTGACAGATTTTTTCTTCTGCTGTCCAAGACTTTCACCCCATTTGTTTTAGCATTAGAACATGTGAAACCAATGTTGGCACTTTTTCTCTGTTTTGGCATCACCCAGAGGTCTTACATTACTGTTATCAAGACAGCAAGTCAAGAATGGGCCCCTTGAAATAACTGACAATACCTGAGAACTGCTGACAACCAAGTGCTCCTGCCCCCTTCGCTCTCATCCTACTAAATAACTGTTAAAGAAAAATCACACTGTCAGCAGGAAGGATGCAAATGTCAAAAGTTTTAGGTTGCATTTGACTGTATTAAATCTATTAGTATAATAGATACCATGAAGGAGCTTGCAATGACTCAGGATTGACACCAAGTAATGGCAACAATATGATTCATTGACATACTATTCATAAATCACACTAGAACAGTGCCTGGCACATAGTAGTCTTAAGTATTTGTTAAATATACAAATTAAAAAAAATTGTTAGTCAAGTCAACATTATTGTGTCTTAGATCATAAGCAACTTTATGTTTCTAGCAGGTCAAATTCAAAGGAATTTTTCATAAATATTTACTGTTTATGGTGGAGTTCTAAAGATTTTGGAAGAGAACTTGGGTACATAAGACTACATAAGTTTAAAAAGGCTTAAATCCATATATGCAACACAGAGGAGGGCAAGTAGCACCTTCCAGAAGAAAAACAGAAAGGGGATTGAAGCAGAATTAGATGTCAAGGATAGTTGCAAAGATTTAAGTTTTTCTGTCACACTCCCCCCACACCCACCTTGTTTATGGTGTGGTGTGGGGCTCTCTAGTAGTAGAGAATAGTTTGGGCAGAAGACTTTTCTTGATTTCCTGGGAGAAGGAAAATAAAGACATGCAGCTTAAATAACTGATGATAAAATATTTATTGACAGAGAACAGAGATGTTTATTTGTTGGAAGATAGAAATTCCCAGCTACTTCCACACTCAGCTAAAAACCTTGGCAAATGGGGAAGCTTAGCCAATGAAAACAGGCAAAACTGTATAAAGTGAGGAGTGATGGGTACAGCACGTGAGGCGATTGTGTTTTGTGGATTGTGAACCCCTAAAAGTCCTCAGTGTTCCTTTATATTCTTATAATAAGGGCTGTTTCAAATGACAATGGCATTTTTACTTGAGAGATTTGCTGTAGCTCTGTGAAAAAGTACTCATACCCTAGGACATTAAAAAAAGAGAATAAGCATCCAACTCAATATTTGCATGTTAATTACAGTAAATTAGGGTGACTAATAAAAAGCTGCGTGGTTAGAGCTGTTTCAGATCAATGGGTTCAGTTATCCCCAGTGATGACCACACCACATCTTGGAGTCAATCTAGATGCTACAGAGTATGGTTGGATTAGAGAGGTGTAAAAGCATATTTAATCCTTCAGTATAATGTTCATGTATATTGTCTAATTCACTATTCTATGTCTGCTTTATAGAGTGGAGTGTACACTGAGAGAAGATACATCACCAGTACAGTAGATGTCTCTGTTTCAGCAATATTTTTCTTAGAAATGTTATGACCCAAACTATTACTTTGGTAATCACAGCACTTCTAAGTCACTACAATCTCTTTCCTGGCTTTCTGTTTTCTATGGATAGACTCTTTCAGATTATTGTGTTTTACATGTTGTTAATCTGTCAGGGTACCACTGAATATACTATGGCAACAGAGGTAAATCTTATCCTTAAGAATTGAGAAATTAAATATCCATTCATCAGACAGGACAGACTTACATTTGAGTTTTTAAAGGTTAATTGTATTTTAGAGAAGTAATTTCTAACTAAATGCAGAGAAGCAGCAGGTGTCATTCATATAGTTTTTCTATTCTCTCAAATTTAGGTCACCCTGTTTTACAATTACATTTCCTATGATATACTTTACAATTGCAGTTACCACAATTGTAATGAAAAAAACATTGACGGTATCTATATAGTATCTGTTTCTCTCACTGGATTATAGCCTCCATTGAGTATTTCTATCTTGTTTATTACTCCATCTTTATCATCCAGCATATTGTTTCATTTATCAAATCTCAGTTTCCATATGGGAATAATAGGGTATAAGAGCGTATACTTTATTGGAAAATAGCATGAAGTTGTATTTAAGAGCATTGATTCTGGAATGAAACTTAGTTTGTGTATTAGCTATGGCAATTAATAAGTATGTGAATCTGGAAAATTCCCTAGAACATCCGACAAAATGTTAATTTCAGATATTGTATTTTTCCATTCCAAAATTTTAATTCGTGTTTTGGGAGCTCTTTTTCATAGATTATATATTTTATAGAGATCTTAATCTGTCTATTGCAATATATGGGTTATTTTATTCTCATTCATTAATTTCCTTTTATGATGAGTATGGATCATGTCTTGTTTTTCTCTTTTTTATATGTATGTCTTCTAGAGATTTTATAATATACCTGGAAACTAAGTGATACATTGTGTAGATTCTGGGGCCTGTTATATTTCTCTGAGAAGTATTAAGATTTTCCTTGCTTGTTTGCCTTACCCTTGGCTGAACTCAAACTCCAAACTCTATCTTGCATGTAAGATGTAGCCACTGACCTCAGTATCTGACTCTTTATAGTTGGCCTGCTTGGCGTCTGTCCCATGCATTCATAGAACAGAGATCAGCTAGAGAGTTGGGAAAAGGTAACATGCAGAATTTGATGCCACATCTCTGTGGCTTTCTCCTTTGTACAACTTCACCCCTCACATTCCAGCTGCTGTGATACCCCTGATATCTGTTCCCTAATACCTAAAGCCATTAAGATCACCACTTCTAAGTTGTAGCTGCCTGTTAGGAGTGCTGACTGGAGACTTTCGTTAGGCAAAAACTGATTAAAATGAGAAACTCATAGCCATTTCCTTCTTCTCAATGTTGATTCTTCTCCAGATTCTGTTGGTTTTAGGACACACTTTAGTGACTTCAGATATTTTTCTACACATATTTTTTACAGTTTATAATTTTTTAGAATTTATAATTTACAGAAGGTTACTCGTTACCAAAAGTCAAAATCTCCTTCCAAACTGTGAAAATAATTTTCACACATTTGTTTAAAAAAATAACAGAATAGTAATTATAACACTTCAGTAGATTGTGGCAATTATTGATTGAGATGATATATGTCAATAATTCAACACGGCTGACAATGTGGAGTGTTCAATATGTGGCAATAGTAATTATAATAATTACATGACTGAGGATTAAATGAAAACATATAGCATTTTCAAATAGTGAAATATATTCTCAGAATTAATTAATTTGATGATTATTTGGACAATAAAGAAAATATTACATTGAAAATTACACTACTAGTCTACATAGTTAAGTTAATGTCTTCTGGGAATCAAACTCATTTAGATATGTTTCAATTACTGTGCTGTACTGCATCCTTAAAGCATTCTTATTAATCAAAGTTTCCATGTACATCAATCGTCACAGTAGATTTTTAAGCTAAATCCTTTTATGTAGTTGGGTAATAGCTATCATATTTATTTCTTTATAGTAACAAAATCAAAAGCTAGATTTTAAGCAAAAGTTTATCAAGACCATAGACAAAATATTTAGGCCAGCCAGTTGGAGATTCTGAATAAGCATTATAAGCTTCCCATTCTCTATGTCACTTTCTCTGTTTATTCTCTTTAAAAGCAATTTCAGATGCTAGGAAGCAATATTCTTTTATTTTTCTGCACTCAAGAGATGGTGTTGATGGTTTTGTATGTTACATTTTCAAAACATTTTCTATTTACAATGTAACTTGGTTCTCATAATGCCTTTGCGAAGAAGCCTTTCCACCTGTGTGTTTCTTCATCGTACTAATGGGGATTAACATCCCCATCTCTCTGCAGCTTCTTCTGTCACTGGGAATAATGAACACACATAACAACACTAGAAATTGCATTTGATGGGATGCTTAAATATGAAATAATTACTAGCTTTATAGTCATCCTGGCTCCCGTCACTGAAGCTACCTTGAGAAAAATATAGAGCAGTTTTAGACAGAAACCATTTGATAAGAAATTAGCAATGCTGATTTTTACACACCTGTCTCAGAATTAAAAAGAAAAGTTAAAAAAAAAAAGGAAATCTCATACCCTCTATAGAAATTTTCTGGGGTGCACTCTTATTTTGAATTCATTTTGGGTATTTTATTCTTTGACTTTGAAGAGGTTCCATTTCTTTCTCTACATAAACTGTAGCCTTGTAAATTCTTAGAAACATTTTAGTATTAGGGCAAAGTTTGTGAATGCATGTATATATGTATAAATATAATGTATATGTTACATAATTTTACACACACACACATACACGGACATGAACATATACAGACACATTACACTGCTCCTTTCCTTCCAGCCCTTATTAACATATGCCTCGATAATTACAATAGTCATAAAAACTTTACTCAAGACTCTAGCTTAGCTAACTCTAAGAATGTGATTGTAGGGTGTTATCATGGAATCAAGAAGAGAGTATCAGGATTTAGGAGTGTTTTAATACGGTCTTATATGTGTGTGCATATGTGAAAGTTACAGGTAGACCTGGGGTAAAAACCAAAATCCATTATATAGGAGTTATGTGAACACAAGTTCATTGTGTGTAAAATGAAGATATTAATAACTACCACACATGATTAGGTGATTAAAGAAGATAATAATGTCTAAATGCCTATTTCAAAAACTGTGATATATAGTAAGTATTCAATATATTCATTTTCTTTCATCTCAACTCAGTTCAGGTTCCACTTTTGCTTATAAATTTTTCCTGACAGCCTTACTCCTCAACAATGATGTCAATGCTGAATTTACTTAATATACATGCCTTTGCAACACTTCTTAGCAGATGCTGCCTAGTGTTTCCAGTTACATATTGATATGCATCTTGTATTCCTCAAGTGAGACTGAAAGACATTTAAGATACTGTTGAGGACAGGAGTGGTTCATTACACCTTTCAATATACCAACTAATCACCCATTAGTCTAATGTGTAGTAAATGGTTTTTTGCAGTACTGATCAAACAAAAAAGAACCATAGAATTATACAGATTTAAAATTTAGAGCAATCATAGAAATCACCTAGACCTGAGGCTTGCAAACAGTTTTTATAACAGGTCAGATAGTAATTATTTTAAGCTTGTCAGGCCAGATGGTCCTGCCCTACTTATCTAAGTCTGCCATTAAAGCGTGAAAGCGGCCATAGACAATATATAAGTGAATGGATTCAGGTGTGTTCTAATAAAACTTTATTTACAAAAATAGTCATTGAGCCATAGCTTGTCAATCCCTAATTTAATAGATTTATTTGATCCACAGAGACACAGATTCAGAAAGATATTTTTCCCAAGGTGAAAGCCATCAAAAATGGCAGAATGAAAGCTAGACTATCTTTAGCAACAGTTGAACTCTCTTTCTAGAAACCCAACAGCCAAAGGAGCTAGTAGATTAAATGTGCAATAATATTTCAGTATATAAATAACATAAAATTCAACTTCATATAATAAAGTTTTTAAAATTTCTTTGGAAATGCCTTTTTGTAACTGTATAGGACTAGAAATGTCCATTTAGCTTTTCATTTATCATTTCAATTGCATTAGAAATATAGTGTTTATCCAATCACTCATATTTTCCACTCATTTTACTATAATCATTTGAAAAATAATTGATCCACTGTGTAGTTTATTTAATGTCACAAACTTCTTAAGAGCAAAACATCAATTTGAGATTTAAAGGTTAAAAACTACCTCAGAACAGAAGGTAACACAAGGGTGGGCTTTCTATGTCCTTGTAGAATGGGAAAAGACACAGGTGCCCAATTTCAGTGAGTTTCTGAATAACTGGAATCCATAAAAAAAAGACTGTTTGCATTTACAGGAAATAACTTTGAATATAGTCTATTCATATTGAAATAGACTCCTGATTAAGATGTCTGTGCCAGCTCTAAAACTCTTATTCTGTAATGATTTAAGTAGCCTCATGCTGCGAAAGGATAGGCTTTACCAATATGCAGAGTTGTTGTATTAACTCTACTGTTAAATGAAAGATCTGAAAACTATCCTTTAGGATATACTTTAAGATCAATTTTATGATACACAAGATTTATTTTGTCTTTATCTTATGTGAAAATATTTTTAATAGTCTCACGAAACATATTTGACTATATTTAGGCATATAAAAGATTTCTTAGAAATTTAAAGTCTTGTCATATTTCAAGTTAAGTCTATGATTATTGGCTTATCAACATATTTTACACAATGTCACCTAATAAACAAACCAAAAATAAGTTCAAAATATCACTGAGGAAATATAAATGATAATAACTTCCTATGTTTTATTAATCTAAATTGTGTATGTTTCCTTTAAAAACAGGTATCATTGTGCATTCATTGTTTGGCCACACTTAATAGAAGTCTACATTCAGAGTAGAGTGTTAAGAGGGAGGATAATGTTCTTTAATAGTTAATGCCTCTTTCCCTTGCCAAGTGTGATCTTGGATGTCATTTTTTTATTACTTTCTCCAGTTGCAAGCTAGGACTAATACAACTAGCTGTTTCTAAAAAGGAGGTTTTGTGTGATAGTAATAAATGGCTTAGCATGGGACTTGGCACATTATATGCAAATAATAAACATTAAATGTCATAGTTATGAGTTCTGAGAATCACCCTGCAAGAAGAACGTAGACAAGCTAGAGCCCGTAACATATGATAGAAAGAGGAATTGTAGCCCATTTCTCCATTAAAACTCATTTATTTATTTATACAGTAAATGTGCACCAGTCCCTTGGTTAGGTATTTGTGATGCATTAATTGAACAATACAAGCACAATTTCTGCCCACAGATGCCAAACATAATTAGGAAGTAAATACACAGTATTTCTAAAGGTGACAAACATAATATATATGAATATGTACATATATATGTATATCTGTATTGCCATATATATGAAAAGGGAAAGTAAAATGGAAGAGTAATTGATCATTGAGATGATACAACATCTGTGGTCAAATGAGCAATGGGGAAATCAGTCTAGAACTGACTCATTGAGAAAGTAACATTTGTGCGACTATTTGAAGAATGTGAGAGAGTTACCAATTCAGATATTTTGGGGAAGGGCAGACTCGACACAACACAGAGGGTCTACAAGGAGAGCATGCTTGACATGTTCGAGAATCAGCAGGGAATCCAATGTAGTGGTAGCTGAGTGAGAGGAGGAGGAATTAGGAAATGAAGTCAGAAAGATAATGAGAATCAGGATCTCACAGGTCTAGAGGTCATGACATGACTTTGGTGTTTAGTTAGTGAGATATGGAGCTATGGTAAGTTTTGGAACAGTATGATATGATCTGATTTGGTTTAAAGGATCGGTCCCACTGTTGTGCTGATAAGTGATTATAAGTGAACAAGGGAAAAATCAGGTAGACCAGCTAAGAAGCAAAAGCAGTGGCTCAGACCAGGTGAAAAGTAGCTAGATTCCATATTAATTTTGATTTTCAGATGGAATGAATGTAGGCAAATAGAGAAAGAAAGCAGTCTTACTTAACTTCAAGTTTTTTGACATGAACAACTGGGAGGATGGATTTGCTCTAAAATGAGATGCAGAAGGCTGCCAGTGGAGAAGGTTTTGAAGAGGGTCAGTAAGAATTCACTTTAAGTCATGGTGATTTGAGATATGAAATAGACTTGCAAATACAGATGTTAGGCAGGCAATGGATATAGGAGTTTGTAGGTCATAAAAAAGATCTTGACTGAAAATAAATATGTAGGGATCTCTGATCCATAGATAGTTTTTAAAGCCCTGAGAAATCATCAGAGAAGAAGACCAAATGCTAAGTATCAGGACTCACTATCAATAGGCTGAGAGACCAGACAAACAAACAGAAAATTGGGAAGAAGCATCCCATGTGATCTGAGGGAAATCAAGATGTGGTAGTGTCCTGGAAGCCAAGTAAAGAAAGTGTGTCAAGGTCAAATGCCATCAAAGGCCAGGTAAAGACAGAACATTGACCATTGAAACTAGCCATGTGCCAGTCATTCATGATGTGAAAAGGAGCTTTTGGGGTGGGTAAAATTAAGAGTAACAGGGAGCTCAGCTCAGTGCTCTATGATGACCTAGATGGGGTGGAGGGGAGGAGGTAGGAGGGAGGTCCAAGAGGAAGAGGAATGTATGTATACATGTAGCTGATTCACTTTGTTGTACAGCAGAAACTAACACAACATGGTAAAGCAATTATACTCCAATTTTTAAAAAAAGAGAAAATATAAGAGACAAATATGAGACAATAGGGAGAGGTAAATTGAAGACTGCAAATATAGACAATGTATTTAAAGAGGTTTTTGCCAATAAAAGGGGATAAATTAGTGGCTGGTGGAGGAAATGGGGTCAAGAGCACACTTTTTAACAGAAGAGATACAGCATCATCTTTTTTATGATGGTATAATGTACTGTGTTGATCAAGTTAAGATATGATGAATCCTAATGCAACACCTGCTATCCAAGAATAAGAAAATTTCCACACAGATATATATGGGGGAGAAGACCATGTTATGATGCAGACAAACACTGAAGTGATAGATCTACAAGCCAAGAATGCTGAGGACTGCTGGAAACCACCAGGAGCTAAGAAAGGGAAGGAATGATTCCTCCCCTCATGCCTTCAGAGAGAGCATGGTCCTGCTATTACCTTGATTTCAGACCTCTAGCCTCCAGAATTGTGGTAGAATAAATTTCTGTTGTTTTAAGAGAATCAGTTTGTGATACATCATTGCAACAGCTTTAGAAAACTAATAGACAGTAAATATTGTTGATAAATGGAAACATCAGCTATGGAGAGTAAAGAGAATAGTTCATTTATAGTACAAGGCAGGGAGGCAGCAGATTCTGATAAGTAAGTAGATGTGGTGGTAAAGAAAGTCCCATTTTTAAATCATTATGAGGCTCACAAGCCTACATTATAGGCCATAAAATATATTTTAAAATCACTGATCTAGAGTAGCCTCCATGTTTTAAAATGAAAAATCAAATAGTGGCATCTGACTACTATTTATCACCTAGGTATAAACCATGTCTTCTCATACCTACCTGTCTTTTCTCATGATTATTTTGGACGCCTTTTACCTTAATATCCACCTATAAAAATCATATTTCTACTTCTAAATTCAGATAAAGTATGAACTTCTATCAAGCTTTCCTGCCTCACGTGCAAATATGTATAAACAACATTTTCTCTTTGCTCATGGTTTTGCTTAGAGAAGATTTTTCACCATCTTCCTTGTGAATATAGGCAATTCAATTACTTTTCAAGTTTCTTGAGATTAAGAATCATATCATGAATATCCTAAATTTCCCAGAATGTTCAATGAAGTAGTTTGCACATAGGTTAAAATAGAATTTTGATCAGGGCAAAATCAGAAGTCACCTAGGAAAAAATCCCTTTTATCAACCCATCAGGAAATTTATTCTTATGCTCTTTAATGAACTGACTAATGTATTTGGATTTTGGCTAATGTATAGGGATATTTTCACCCCATAGTGTTGCCTTCAGCATTTCCTAAATTATTCTTTGATAGAGTGAGGATATGTACAGTGTTGACCAAAAATGTTTTTGAAATCATATTTGAGTGAAATAAAATAGTCCACAATTAATGTGAAAATGAAACATTCCAACTTTTTGCACAACTGAGTTGACTATTTTTCCTGGTCTTCTCTTCCATGTTGCTTCCTAAATTGTCATCATTTCTGTCTGCTTGTTGTCACCTGCATCTCATGGCCAGTAGGAAAGAAAACAAGTGTGGGGTGAATTTAAAATCTGTCATTTACTTATTTCCTGGGAACTTTGGCCAGAAATTAGTCAAGGATATGAACATTAATGACTGCAGTAAGATCAGGGGTTGAGAATTTCATTCATCCGGATTCTGCCATTTCCCATTTCCAAGGGTAACTGAGAGTTGAATGAATCATGAAATGACGTCGTCCCATTGGTGTATCTAAAATGGTTCCAGTGGATGAGAGACTTAATATTCCAAGGCCATATCCATGTGAAACTCCAGAATCAACTACTTCACAGTTAAAATGGACTTTCTGGATTTTCTGAGGACTGAGTTTGACACAATAGACAGGATGTATCATGAATTCAACTCAGATTGGTCATTAAAGTAACTAAAAATAATAGTTTATTGAACATTTTCAACTGAGAATTGTCAAGTAGATACAATCAAAAGTTAGGTATTTTTATATTTTTGAAAGTAATAAAATATTCTAAAAATTCTTCTTGCATTTTAATCTAATACAAATATTTTATGTCTTTATGTCTTCAAGTCACAAAGAACTTGTACAAATATTCAGTTAATCCAAGCATAAATGAATCTCAAAACCAAACAAAACCCTTAAAACACTTACATTTAAAACAAATTTGCCTAAATCTCAGGTAATTTTTGGTACTTTCTATTGTATTTCAAAAAGGAAATCTGAATTCATCATATTAAATATAAACTGTTGATAATTAAATGAGCTGATTTTTGTGGTATCTTTCCAATCTAATTAAAATGATGGTACAAGGTTGTTTAAAATGCTTTTGGAGGCACTTCCTTATTTGAGCTTCACAATACTGATACTGTGAAGTAATTAAGACATACACTGTTATCATAATCCTTATCTTAAGAGATGAGAAATCTTTGGCTCATTTAGTAAGCTGTGAGGTCAAAGCACAAATTTAAACTGTATAACCCTGAATATTCTGCTCTTTCCAGTGCCCATAGCTGACTTGGTCAGTGATAAACTGAACGTTCTTAAACTTGAGTTCTAAGAACAGTCTGCCAAAAATTAAGAGCACAACTGAGGAAGTTTTAATAAAATGTCATAGGTGAGGACACAGTTCTGTTATGTATAGAGAGACTAATATCTTTTCTTATGCTCAAGTTAAATGTTCTATACATCTTCACATTTAAAATTGTGTGTGTGAGTGCATGTGTGTATGTGTCTATATATCTAACTCTCAGAGATACTACTGCAATTCAAGGTTGAATAAAAATAAATGTAATTTGTTATGAATTCTCAAACTTTTAGTGTATTAATAGGTATTCTGAAATTCAAGCACCAGTTAAATTCTCCAATATTTATATAATTGTATATAAATGCAGTTCCTTTTTGTCAAGAAAGCCTATTGGTATTTAGTGGAAGAAGTAATTCCTGAGTGTATTTTGCAGGAAATATATAGAATATATTTTTATTTTTAAATATCTAATAATGAATTTGTACTTTTGCTTCTGGAATTGGCATTACTTTCATTGCTTCCTTTGGCAGGGGAGAAGATAGCAAAGTGCTAGAGATTATTGCTAATTTTTTTCAGATTATTGCTACTTTTTACTCAATATATATGTTTTTACCATCTCTCTCCATATATATACCATATATATATACCAAATATATATATGCCAAATAGTTAAAGAGCCTGAAAGATTTCTAAGATGCTGATAAGGAATCATTTTGGATGTTACTTCTGTCTCTGGATATCAAGTGTCTTTACAAAATCATACGGCTTATGGCAAATGTTATTCATTAATTAGTTATATTCATTTGACTGTTGTAAATAGGACATGAGTTATAAGTACATCGTTTTATGTACCAACTTCTCCATCTAATTGTTGTCTGATCTTAGAATTGCTGTTTCACCTCTTAGAGCTGATATAGACATCAGTAAAATGGGACTTTGTTCGGCATATTACAGGGTATTTAAGTATATTACACATAATTTATGTACATTGAACTAGATTATACATTTTTTGATTGCTTGAACCATCACTGTGTAATATGTGCCTGTACTTCAGCTCCACCCACAGTGGAATTAGAACTGACACACGTGATGATGATCTCTGCATCTTAAGCTGGGGTCATGATAACCATGATATCATTTATAATTGTGGGAAAGGTAAGTGACATGCATAGTGCAGCTGCTTTCTAAGGTGTTAGAAGAACTGAAAAGTCAAAATGGGAGTGTGGCAATGCAGAATTTAGTAATAACAAGAAGTCTCTACCACCCCTGTGGCTGGAAGTAAAAGGAAAACAGATGGAGTTACCAGAGCAAAGAGCAGGCATCACGGACTACATCTTTACCAATGAAGGGTAGGCCTGCCTGGAGATAGATGCAGTTATGGAAGAGAGAGAGCCACTTCCAAAGATACCCCTGAAGCAGGAAGGGCAAGGTACTGTGGCATCTATTTCCTCATTCTCTAATCTCCTACCAGAACCTCTTATTAGTCAAAACTATCTCATACTCAGGCTGCAAGGAAAATATAATTTGTGTAGAAAGCATGAGAAATGGATAGTGAGCCACTAGCCCAGTGGAACACATTGAGGGGACTGTCTGATACTTATATGGAAATTCCAGTGAGGAAAAAGAGTGACTGATCAAGACTACAGGTTTATATTTAGAAGTATGAGGTAGAAGTTGAAGGAGAAGGGGGAGGAAGAGGAAAAAGAAGAGGCAGAGACAAAGATCCTATATAGAAATCTTAAAAAAACCAAAGCAATCCAATGGAAAATGAGCAAGGAAGATATAATTCCTCTGACTTCAAAGGTAGGAAGATTGAAAAAAGAAGAGAGGCCATTGAGTAAATAATATTATTTTCCCAACCCTTAATTCCATGTGTGTGTATTCATCTGTCTATATATCTATCTATATGTATATATAATTGAATATGTAATATACATAGTACACACATTCATATATATTTCTATACATCTAGCTTTATATAATTATATATGAATATATGTATAAATATGAATATATATATAAATATGTCTCTGTAATGTACACACAGAGACATATATATATTTCATATAAATTGTCAAATTTATTTCCTTACTTCCTCTTTAAGAGTTACATAAAATAAATTTCTTTAATTTTATTTTGTATTTTTAATTTTCAGGTGAAAAACAATGAGAAAGAAACTTAGAGGTGGAAGCACAACCTGTTCAAAACCTCTTTGATTGTATGAATGTCCATACAGAGAAAGAGAAAAGTGATGGTGCTATGTTTTACCCATCTTTGAGTGTGGAAATTATCCAGCTCTCTATGGGAATCCTATTTTGTGCTTCAGCCACAATTCTGTTCTAGAAATTAATTTTCATCTTCAATATATGTTTATTTTACTTTATTTACTCTTCCAAGGGCATAGAAAATGTTTATAATTTTCTTCTTAAAAAAAATCCTCCTATCTCTAGAGTCAATCTTATCACTTCTAGTGCTAACTTTTAGTCCATGTACATTCATGTTTTCCTTGATCCACTTCAATAGCTTTCTCACTAGTTTCCTGCTTCCCTTCATGCCCCAATTCATATTAGTCTAAACTCCACAGCAAGCTATTTTATCCATTCAAATGTAAATCGAATTATTCCCAAAGTCAGAGTCTCTCAGTATTTTTGCTCTCATAATAAAAGCTAAAACACTTACTATATCCTACAATTCTCTTCAAGATCTGTCCCACTTCCCACCTCTGTTCCCTCTTTGAGTACAAGCCCTCCCTCTCACACCAAGGCTCACTATGTCCAGCCACATGGGTTACCTTGCTGGTTCTCAAGCATGCCGACCAAGTCCTCACCTCAAGTCCATGTCTCATACTGAAATACTTTCCTTTTATAAAAAAGCAATGATTTACCTCCTTACTTCCTTTAGGTCCCTTCTCAAATAAGATCTTGGGAGAGAAACCTCTGATTACACCTTTCTGTGTCTCTATTGAGTTACCTAATTACCTTCTTCTATTTTCAAATTCACAGACAGATCCTTCTGGCATCCCCATTCTGCTATTGAGCCCATGTAAATTTTTCTTTTATTTTCAGTTATAATATTTGAATTTGCTTTTTCTTTTTATTACCTGCTGAGTTTTTTATTTTTCCATTTATTTCAAGAGGATTACCCTTACTTATCGAAGCATGTTTATAATATCTGCTTTAAATTCTTTGATAATTCCAACATCTATTATCATTTCAGGGTTGGTATGTATTTTTGTGCTTTCCTTTGAGAATTCAGGTTTGTCAAGTTCTTCACATACCAAGTAATTTTGGATTGTATTTTAGACATTTTGATATTTTAAATAAATATTGATACAATGAGATTAAGTGTTGTTTAAATGTTAAGGAGAATGATGTTTGAACAGGCATTTCACCTGGTTAGGTTCATTGAAATAGATTTTTTTATTTTCACAGATTTCAATTCTATTTTCACAAATTTCAATCCCCTTTTTCCAGGCTGCAGTTCCAATGTCAGTTCAATTCTCAAAGCCTTGGCAGTGCTTTTCACATATGTCATATATATAAATATATATACTATCTTAGTGACCAGTCTGGGAATTGGACAATGACCACTCTACAGCAGGTTCTGTAAGTCTGTGGTATGCTGTTCAGGGTCAGATTCACAGATGTGTGTCTTGGAGGTGAACTCAGGCATTCATATGCAACTCTATAGGCCCAAACTCTTGTCTCTGAAATCTGCTTTTTTCCTTTCTTCCTACTTGCCTTCATTCCCTGACTTCTAGTCAGATTTCTGAGGTGCTGAGGTATGTTTATCATCCTTAGAGTTTTGGATGTCATCAGCTGCTTACGTCCATCTAGCTGCCACACTTGTGGTGGTATTGCTGGGAGCTTGTCTGGTAGTGAAAGGAAATTGATTAAAAATAATAATAATTATAGATGGCTTCCTCCACAAGAGAGCAGACAGCAGTATCAAGCAGTATCAGCAGTATTTCATCTTGCAGAACTGAAAACTACAGCCACAGAAAGATAGAGAAAATGCAAAAGCAGAGGACTTTGTACCAGATGAAGGGACAGGATAAAGCCCCAGAAAAACAACTAAATGAAGAGGAGATAGGCACCCTTACAGAAAACAAATTCAGAATAATGATAGTGAATGACCCAGGACTTTGAAAAAAGACTGGATGCAAAGATCAAAAAGTTTACCAAAGACCTAGAAGAATTAAAGAGCAAACAAACAGAGATATGCAACACAATAACTGAAATGAAAAATACACTAGAAGGAACCAATAGCAGATTAATGGAGGCAGAAGGGCGAATAAGTGACCTGGAAGACAGAATGGTGATCATCACTGAAGCGGAAAAGAATAAAGAAAAAAGAATGAAAAGAACTGAAGACAGCCTAAGAGACCTCTGGGACAATGTTAAACTCACCAACATTCGCATTATAGGGGTCCCAGAAGGAGACAAGAGAGAGAAAGGACCTGAGAAAATATTGGAAGAGATTATAGTTGAAAACTTCCAGAAGATGGGAAAGGAAATAGCTACCCAAGTCCAGGAAGCTCAGAGAGTCCCAGGCAGGATAAATCCAAGGAGAAACATGCCAAGACATATAGTAGTCAAGTGGACAAAAATGAAAGACAGAGAAATGTTATTAAAAGCAATGAGGGAAAAATGACAAATAACATACAAGGGAACTCCCATAAGGGTAACAGCTGATTTCTCAGCAGAAACTCTGCAAGCCAGAAGGGAGTGGCATGATATATTTCAAGTGATGGCAGGGAAGAACCTACAACCAAGAATATTCTACCCAGCAAGGATCTCATTCAGATTCGATGGAGAAATCAAAAGCTTTACAAATAAGCAACAGCTATGAGAATTCAGCACCACCAAACCAGCCCTACAACAAATGCTAAAGGAACTTCCCTAAGTGGGAACATAAGAGAAGAGAAGGACCTACAAAAACAAAAACAAAACAATTAAGAAAATGGTAATAGGAACATACATATCGATAATTACCTTGAATGTAAATGGACTAAATGCACCAACCAGAAGACACGGACTGGCTGAATGGATACAAAAACAAGACCCATATATAGGCTGCCTCGAAGAGACCCACTTCAGACCTAGGCACACATACAGACGGAAAGTGAGGGGACGGAAAAAGATATTCCATGCAAATGAAAATCAAAAGAAAGCTGGAGTAGAAATACTCACATCACATAAAATAGACTTTAAAATAAAAAATGTTACAAGAGACAAGAAAGGACACTACATAATGATCAAGGGATACATCCAAGAAGAGGAGATAATTATAAATATATATGCACCCAATATAGGAGCACCTCAATACATAAGGCAAATGCTAACAATTATGAAAGAGGAAATGCAAGGCAGAAATAGAGACACAGGTGTAGAGAACAAACACATGGACACCAAGTGGGGAAAGCAGGGAGGGTTGGGCGGGGAATGAATTGGGAGATTGGGATACCAAATTGTACACTCTAAATATATGCTGTTTATTGTCTGTTAACTGTATCTCAATAAAAGTTCTTTAAAAAATAATAATAATTATTATAGTATTTCTACCACTTTATCTGACCCTTAGTATTTCTCTTTTATTCTCTTTGGTCCAGAAGGAGAGGACTTCTATAAGATCTCTTTCAGTCCATACCTGGGATACACAATGTGTTTCAATCTGCCTCTGAGTGCAGGCAGGCAATAGTGGAGGAAAGTGGTAAAATCTGCACCAGATTGGTGGGACTCTGAATTCTGGTCTCTTCTTTGGTCCACCCACTATATATTCAGAGTTCTTAGAAAGCTGCTCCAAGCACTGTGCCCAGAATTTATAGCTGCATTCAGTGGGAGAGACAGAGGAGAGTTTGTCTACACTAACATCCTTGAAATTAGAAATATTAATCCCACATTAATATTTATTTAGCACCAAGAAAATTCCTTCTTTGTGACTTTGTTTAGAAAATGACGCTGGACTTGAAATTGCTAAAAATATATTTTTTAAACAGTCAGATAAAAACTCCATACAATTAACAAATCAATAGGTGTTATCAGTGACTAATGTACAGATTGTAGTAAAATTAGCTTTGGCACATACTTAATAACAACTTAACCTTTTGACTTCTCAGTGAATAAAGACAAAACTGGTGGCTCTTTTGCAAATGCAACATTGAATTTCCTAATAATTAAAAGAAATACTGTTTAAATACATACAATGCCAAGGATCCAAAAGAAAAGGAAAATGTTGTAAAGGGGAATTTAAACATGATTAATCAAAACTTCAAATAACACAATTGTTTTTCTCTTCTTTTTTGCACTTGGGATATGTGGTAAATAATAAATTATTAATTGATTCTTAAAGATTTATTTGGAAATCTATACTTTTAATGCCCAATCTTTGGGTCAGTAGGGACCAAGGCCAATATCCTACAGTCCCTTTATAATTTCATCTCAATCCCTATGCAGTGAGAATTGATGCTTAAGATGATAAGCCTGAGGCATTGCAGATCCTGAATTATTACAGATTCAATTATCTTCAGACTCGTGAACTTGCTAAGGTGGCAAAAAGATACATATGAGAAAGATTGTAAAATAATAAGGATTGACCTGAAATGATTGGGGAGTTAATTTTTTGTTTTCATGGGCTTTTATTGGTTATTACCGACCAAATATTTAAGTATTACTGATAATCAAGATTTGTCTTTAGATAGTCTTTCTGTTTAGAATATGATTTGAATATTAAAGAATACACTAGAAATGAAAGGGTTAAAGTTTATATTTGTGATAGTAAGAAATTCCTATGTAGAAGCTTTCTATACCTATGGAGGGGTTCACTATATATTTTCTTTGTTTTCAATTTAAGTAGATAAAACAGTGCAGCAACTATGGATGTGTCAAAATAATAATGTCTGGAGAAATAAATATTATTTATCATTACTATCATTTACTAAATAAATATTACTATTTTCTTCATTTTTCATATATCAATAGTAGTCATTCTTATTTATAGAATAGAGAGAGGCATCAATTGGGATTGATAAATGATTAGAATCAGTATTTCACTGACTTTTCCTAATACACATTTAGTTATGTAATCATATTCCTTTCCTATCTTTGTGGATACATATAAAGAAGATCTCTGAAAATTGTCTATTTACAGGATGATATGTTTTATTCCTGAAAGACAGCAAACATACATTATGCAGTATGTAAATTGTAACACAGCTTTTAAATATCAAATTCATAATTAGATATCCTGCTCAGCCAGACTTCATTAATCCTTAATCTTTTAACATACTGTGTGTTCCTTGCACATAAACTATTTCTGGCACAAACTATTTCTCAGGGTAAGCCATATAGACATTTGTTGAAATAAAAACAAAATGATACATGAGTTATCTGAGAACATTTAAAAACAGAACAAAGCACATTGTTTTAACCTCCAATTCTCCTCTTTATTTTGTCAAACTTTTGTTTATTTTTCAGAGCTCACAAGAGGCAGACAGTCATAAAACACTCGACTGCATCCTTAAGTGGAGAATAGTTGAGCCACCTGGGATATTTCCCCTAAATTGAGAATCAAAACATACCATGTTTGAAGGAGAAAAATTGATAGTAAGATTTTGCTCAAGAAAGAGATTGAATCATATAATAGAAAATGCCTGTATCTGAAGTATTTTAAACTTGATCTGACTAATTCTTCATTATATAGTAAGCATTCAAATTATTTCTTTCTAATTGTTTTTTTCTATCACAATAAAGTTGGAAAGATCTTTTAAAGATATGCAGAAGAAATAAAGTAGAATCTTGCTGGAAAATTGCAGTCTCTCTATTTGAAATAGTGTTTCCTCAGGTAAAGTTTCTGGGGAAAAAAATCTCATGTGGAACCAATGTGATACAAAGAAAAACTATTTACCAATAAGATAGAGTTCCCTGGGACAGGGCTATGTAGTGGCCCTAAAAAGAGAAGGAAATTAGAGATTATCTAATGATGGGATATCATGTGAGACTCTGGGTACTTACAGGAAATTCTAAAGGTCACACCAGAAGGTGCTATCAAACTAAATACAAATGCCCATCATCTGACTCAGAGTATTTGTTTCTTTGCACTATATCTGCTTTCTCTGAATTAATGGTTTTATTTTTCTCAATTTCATCAAAATTTCTTAGTCTTCTGCTTACTTAGTGACCCTGATGATGTCTGGGTTTGGTTCTTGTTTTTGTTTATATGTTTGTTTTGTTTTAGTTTTTCTGCCACTTATCTTTTCATTTATTAATGCAATCACTTGTTCACCTATTTAGACAGTCCATGCTTTGTATCAGACCCTATTACAGGTTTTTGGGGAGAGTAAATGAACAAACTAATAAAGGATTCTTCATGCTTAACTCCTTAAGTCCTTTGAATCTGGGCTCAAATATCACCTTTCCAATGAGGTCTATTCTGACTTCAGTTAACATTGAAATCTCTCTCCTCTCATCTGACTTGACAATTTTCTGTTGCCTTACTTTACCTTATTTACTTTTTCCATAGTATTTATTTCTTCGAACAATGCTAACTGGAGATATCTTAAGAAAGACCATTCCAGGCAAAGGACACAGCCCATAAAAAGGGTCTCTGGGGGACATGTGCCTAACATGTTCCAGGAAGAGTAAGGTGGTCAATGAGGCATGGCAGAAAAAAATATAAGAAGCAGTCAGAGACTTAATGGGGTACCAGAATATGAAGCTTTCTGTAGGCTACTAAAGACTTTCAATTTTACTTTGAGCATGACAGGGAACCCCTGGCTATTTTTGAGCAGAGGAATAACATGATTTCCCTTGAGTTAAGTAAGCAAGATGTATGTACAAAGGTTAAGAAATGCAATGGAACAGGAATTCAGAGAAATAAGGAAAAACTCAGGTAGGCAGTTGTTCTGATAGTGTGTTTCTGTCTCTGTTAACAATGTCCAGGGGTCCAGCACAGCACATAGGGCTATCCTAAGACTGAGGTTTAGCTAAGAAACCACAGGACACCCCATCACCACCAAGAGGATAACAAACATTGAGTACAAAGAAATAGCAGTTTCATGTCAAAGAAAGGGCAAGAGTTTGGACACAGATTTCTAGTACAGGAATTTGTGAGTGGAACTCTAACGCTGAGTAAAACCTGTACACCTGAAACTAACACAACATTGTAAATCAACTATACTTCAATTAAAAAAAGAAAAGAAAAGGAAAAATATATATTAAAAAACAAGAAATATTACTGGAATTTCTAGTCAGTCCAATAGGGAAGAAAAGAAAGGTACACCATTTGGAAAAGAAGAGTTAAAACTGCCTCTATTTCTATGTACTGGATTCCAAAGAGTCTTTAAGGAACTACTGAAACTAATGAGTTAGTTAAGCAAGATAAAATGATAATATTGAAAAATAAATTGAATTCCCATATGAGCAATGAAAAATTAAAATTTTATGAAAAGTATTATTTACAATAGCACCAAAAACAGGAAGACCTTTAGCATCAACCTAAGAGAACATATGCAAGATTTGTGTCCTGAAAACTACAAAACATTAATGAGAAAAAAATGGAGATCTAATTAAAGGGAGATATATACAATATTCACAGATTAGAAGATATGATTCTGTTACTTTGTCAGTTTTTCCCAAATCATTCTATAGAATTTGCCACTACAAATTCCAGTAGGTATTTTATGGACATTTACTAGAATAATTGAAACAATTTTTAAAAGAAAAATGAGTCTTGGGGCTCCCACTATCTGATTTCAAGGTTTAATATAAAGCTATATATTAATCAGTGCATTGTGAAATTCTTTGAAGAGTAAACACTGATGAGTAGAGCAAGATAAAGAATGCAGACGTATACACACACACACACACACAACCAATTTTACTTGATTTCAACACAGATATCAAGTCACTTTAATGGAGAAATGATAGAATATCTAACGAATGGTGCTGAAAAATTGGACTTCCATCCATATCCAAGAAAAAAGAGATTATCTTAACCCACAACTTATAACCTTTTCTACCACATATAAAAATTCATACAAAATGGACATAGACTTAATGCACAACCTAAAGCAATAAAACTTATGGAAGAAAAGATGCAAAGACATTGTAACATTGTGTTAGGCAAAAATTTTATAGATCAGATAAAGTATAAATAATTGAAGAAAATTTGAAAAAAATGGACTTTAAAATTAAAATCTGTGGCTCTACATGTGGATCTGTAAAGAAAATGAAGAGATAAGGCATAGACTGAAAAAAAAAATATTTGTAAAACACATACCTAATAAAGAACTGGAATCCAAAAATAGAACTATCAAAACTCAACGAGGAAAGGAAATCCAAATTTAAAAATATGTAAAATATTTAAATCTACGTTATTTTTACCAAAGATCACAAATGGCACCTAACACATAAAATAATGCCTAGCATTATTATTATTAATTTTTGAATAATGTGATACAATTACATGCTTATAGAATGAGTAAACTAAAACAATAACTAGAAGGGAAAAATCATGACAATATCAAAAGCTTGAAAGAATGTGGAGCAATCAGAATTCTCATACATCGCTGGGGGGAGATGCAAAATGTTACAATTGATTTACAAAACTGTTTGACAATATTTATGAAAGTAAATATATCATATAATCCAGCAACACTTTTCTTATTTATTCAAGGGAAATGAAAACATATGTCCACACAAAAAATTGTATGTGAACAATTATAGTTAATTTAGTCATAATCACCAAGATCCCTAAACAACCAGAATGAGCATTACTGGAGAAAAGATTTCAAATGTTAAGAGACATTCATACATTGGGAAACTAACTACAAGGTGATAAAATGTGAGTGGACCTTCACATGTTACAACATGAACACATTTCAAACGCATTATGCTAATCAAAAGAAGCCACAGTCAAAAGGCAACATATTCTTTGATTCCATTTATATAGCACTCAAAAAAAAAAAAAGAAAAAAACTACAGAAAGAAAGTACATCAGTGAATGTCACTGACTGGAGTTTGAGGCAGGAGACAAATTACAAAGGAAACATTTCAGGTCAATGAAACTGTTCTATCTGTTCTATATCTTGATTGTGGTGGTGAGTATAAGACCACATGCATTTGAAAAAATTCATAGTACTGAACAATTAAACATTATTTTCCTACAGATAAATTATACTTTAATGAAGTTATCTTTAACAAAGTATTGTGATGAAAACCATAGCTGATACTTTATTACAGACTTGTTGGTGATGAAGATATTGACTTTCTACTATGACTAAGGACAATGTTGATTATTTTTCACCATGTATATGATCGATTGGGTGCCAGGGACTATGTTGCTGCATGGATACTGTCTTTCATGTTTTTGACAAAATTGGGAGTTATATGTCATATAATCTTTTTTTCTGCACTGGGAAAATGAGTTTTGTAATAGCTACATAATTAGCCAATGTAATAACAGCTTACATATCTGAACCCTACATGACAGGTTCACTTGATTCTAAAGAACATTCCTCTTTCTTTGGAAGTGAGAAACCTGGAAGGAAAGATGTTAATAGACAAGTTAGTGAAAAATATGAACGTATTCCATTGTTACAAGTACATGAGAAAGGTTCTAAAAAAGAGATTAGATTTAAAAAAGGGAGTATGAGAGTGGCTGATTACTAAGGTGAAAGTTAAATTGAGATCACAGTAATCACAGCATTAGAGTTCAGATAACATGGCACTATGTTCTTAAAAGGGTCCCTAATATGTATATTGAAATTTTTGAGGTTGGTGGCAAAAGAGGGATTGTTTCATGCACAATTAATTTTATTATAGTTAATTGAGAATTTACTTAGTTTGTGCATGAATTTATTTCTTCATGATTCTATGTGTATGTGTGTAATATAAGGTCTTTAAATATACAATCAGGTGAAGTTATTTCTCAAAAGGGAGGGAAAACATACTGGTTCTGAAGAAGTAATCCTTATTTGCTGACTACAGGGAAGGAAGGAAGGAAGGAAGGAAGGAAGGAAGGAAGGAAGGAAGGAAGGAAGGAAGGAAAGGTGGGAAGGAGGGAGGGAGCAGAGAAGGAAAAGAAAGAAAGAAAAATTAAGCTACCATGTTAGCCTGTAAATTGGAGGAAATACCATCTGCACAGAAATTTAATAAATAAAAAGTAAGAATGAAAGTGGGTATTTTCATCTTGATCCACAGGGAATTAAGTGCATAAATCTCTACATTTACCTCTGTAGCCTGACCCTGGGAAGTAGAAATAATTGAGAAAGTGCCCACAGAATCCCATTATTAGAGAGTGAAATTACCTAGAAAAACCTAATCCTGAAATCCTCAGGCAGGTGAAGTCTCCTTGAAGACAAGCTCGTAGGCTACAGGGAGCTGACAAATGAAATTGTGTGTGAGATCATCAGTCTCCCAGAGACTCTTGTGTATGCTCACTTTATTGGAACAGCTACAAGAGCGTCCATTTCCTGGCTATGAGAAGTGCCTGAAGAATTTATCTATCATCTAGGAGGAGTGTGAAAAATACCCTGTAATATCCTTTAAAAATATGTTCATTTGCTAAGAATGAAAATTGAGGACAGCTGCTTATAATTGGTTTGAAATTCATTCTCTAACATGAGAAAGGAAAGCTTCAGGCATTTCACCAGGTTACAGAAAAAATAAAAATCAAGCGCCCTTCATCATGCTGCAGAAAACAAAACACTGCAAAACAAATTTTTTTTCAGGGTATTGGCTTTTTGGAATATGATTAATTCATAACGGTATTAGTACTTTTTAAATGTAAAATGGAGAAGGTGCCAAGACTTTGTTGCAATATTAATGCATCTCTATATTTCAGAAAAGTTAATATTATTGTAAAGTTCTAAATGCTTTACATATGTTTTCTTGATGAATTATCTATAATGATTCAGCTTCTATTACTCTTCCTATTTTTCAGAAGAGGAAGTAGAAGCAGAGGAGAGGGAATCCATATACCCTGGAACTATAAAAAATGCTCTTACAATTCCCCCTATAGAGCCCTGTTAAACTCTGGGGAAAAGTTGTCTTTGGCATGACCTTATCTTTATCTCTGCTTCCTCAAATGTGCCCTTCTGCTAGTTTTGAGGGTGATCTTCCTGGGCCTATTTGGTCGGGCAAAGGTCCATGCTTAGAATTTTTTTTTTTTTGACATTCATTTTTCTCCTTTATCAAATTTATTTATTAGTGTTCATTCCCTGAGGACTTTGCTAAGTAATTCCTTCTCACAGCCTAATGGAATGATGTACTGTGTTCCCAGCTAATAGAGTTGCATTTCAAAAGAGCCATTTGGAGACATTAACTTATGATATTAACTTATGGAAAAAAAATTGATATTGATAAAGAGACTTTCAGCCATCACTCAGGCCTCTTTCCTAGTATCTGAAGTCACTTAGAAAGTCACTCTGTACTCTAATGTGCTTAGCTATAGCACCCAAGTCATCCTGGTGAAAGCTGAACTTTTAGACCTCTGGGACCCCTAGAGCTATTCTAAATTGGCTTGTCAAACTATAAAACATCCATGACAATTATCAATTATCAATTTCAGAAGAATTGTTCACTTTCAGGGGATTGATTAAGATGTTTGTTTATATTTAGCAGTTGGAGACTGGTAAAAGCTGAAACTGCCTGACATGGATCTTTCTTCTCTGAGCAAGTTCTAAAATGATAAAACCAAGATGTGCACATATGACATACTCAGCTATGTGCAATCTTAGTGGCAGAGCCATGAGAAAGTGTACAAAAGTATAGGATATTTTGTTGGCTACAGATTGTTCAGAAATCTTTGAATTTTTTTGAGCAGCCCAGATTGAGAGCTATGCATGTACTACCATTAACAACAACAAAATTCTCATATTCTGATGGTTTACAATATACATGATCAATTGTAGAATTTTGAAAATCTCTTGCTATATGCTATGTTATTGAGTATATGATATAATTTTGAATCAAGCAACTGATAATAAAAAAATGTGGATACAAATATCATAGGGACTTCCTAGGTGGCACAGTGGTTAAGAATCTGCCTGCCAATGCGGGGGACACGGGTTTGATCCCTGAGCCAGGAAGATCCCACATGCTGCAGAGCAACTAAGCCCCTGAGTCACAAATATTGAGCCTGTGTGCCGCAACTATGGAAGCCCACATGCCTAGAGCCTTTGCCCCACAACAAGAGAAGCCACCGTAATGAGGAGCCCCCCCCAACTCCCACTCACTGCAACTCGAGAAAGCTTTTGTGCAGCAATGAAGACCCATCACAGTCAATAAATAAATGAATAAATAAATAAATAAATAATTTAAAATAAAAAAGAACTTTATATAAAAAAATCATAGGAACTTGTTTTCCATGCTTTCAATATGTCTATAAATTATCACATTATACAAATATAACTGCCTTATTATATAACTGAATGTTCATTAGGTGCCCTGCAAGCAGAATGTTCACATGTCACATTTCAAAAGATTCAGTTTTCATTAAAAGAACTCTCAGGGTTTCCTCAACAGTATATTTGAAAATAGATATTCCCCAGTACAGTGGGCCCTCCATATATGCAGGTTCAGCATCTGTGGATACAGAGGAACAACTGTACTTTGCTATTTTATATAAGGGACTTGAGCATCCTTGGATTTTGGTATCTGCAGTGTGTCCTAGAACCAATCCCCCTGTGGATACCAGAGGAAGATGTATATTGACCTCGGAAAACTTGAGTTTGCACAATATATCTGAAATCACATGATATCCATTGATAAAAGGACTGAATTCTAATTTTTTTCTGTATTGAAAGTAGCATTTTAATATATAAGATATTCTTATACATAGCATTGTATTTCAGGGAAATTGTGAGGTCAGTGAGATTTGCTTTTTGATTCTTATATCCTATAAATAAATGTGTTTATTTCCTGAACACCAACCTAAGCTGATTTTGAAGATATGCCACACACACAAGGCCTCTCCTGTTGCTTTCCTCTTTAACCTCATGTTTCTGTTTTCTTCCACATCATTTTCACCTGGGTATATGTATGTGTATATATATAGGTGTGTATACACACACACACACACACACACACACACACACACAATCTCCAAAGGACCACTACCAGCACCCTCCCTCATCTCCACCATTTATTACCTCTTCCTGATGGCACACTGGAAATATTGGAACTTCTATTTCTTCTTCTTGGGGCATTATAATAATCCAAGATGGCAAAGGGCTGCTCTTGATAAACAATTATATACAAAGAGAGAAAACTAATGGTATATTTCCTAGAAGGAGGTAACAGGACAAGTCTTTAATGAGTGTTGGTATGATTAAATGGAGTTACTGACTTTGGCAAGTTTCTAATTTTCCCTAAATTTATTTTGTCATCTGCAACAATGAACCAACAAATTGATTTCAGATTGAAATGACTAAATCATGTATGTTTTTACACATACAAAGTGGGAGAACTGGGCCTGAAACATAGTGCACACAATCAATATCTGTTGATTTGAATCTCAGTGGAGGAAGCAGGATGTAGAGAGTTACTGACTGGTATTGGGCCTGGGAAAGGAGAAGCAAACCAGTAGGAAGGGAAGTGGGAGAACTGAGTCTTCATGGGAAAGGTGCTGATATCTGGACATCAGTGCTTAACGTGAGAAGGCAGAGGGCACGAGTGAGTGCAAGAGGTTATGAGAATTTGATCAGGGTAGAGGTGGAGTTTGTGGAAGTCTGTATGTTGAGCTATAAAGTGTTTTGTGGGGAAGATGGGTAAGGGATGGAAGAGAAGATGAGATGCTAGATTAACAGTTGTGGGTAAACGAGATGAAGAGGCAATGACTTGAAAATTGATGAGGTGGTATGTATTAGTCATTAAGAAATCAAGATATAAAGAAGAAATAGCTTTATAATTTAGGGAAGTTGCAGGAAAAGAGGTAAGCATTGCCATAAAACAATCTGTGTCCAAATGTGCCTTCCATACTTTCCCTTTGTTACTTTATGACATCCCTTTCAAGATGTCATTTTTCCTACAGAGAAAATCAAGCTCCTTAATGAAAGATTAATATCCCTTAAAATCCCTGAGGCTGACCCTGTGCTCAATGCTTTGTCTGCTTAAAGAGGAGCCATTTGACTATTGTGATAAAAATTGATTATATGGCTAAGAAATTAGTCATCTAAGTTGCAACTTTGGGGCTCATACGGAAGCATAGAAGAGGCCTTACAAATTTTAAGTAATGCTCTTTATCTGAAGATTCACATTTATAATCATTTTAAGAATCTCTTAGGGTAGCAACTACACTGGGATCTCTTTTTGGACACAGACTATTTTATTGTTTAAGAGATGTACATGTATTAAAATTTAACCTGCAACAAAATGCTTTGTTGTCTATGTCACAGATGGCACAGTTCTGGTCCATAATTGAGAGTTATCATGTGCTGTTTAATGGCTGAGGACTTTCCAAAATAGGCTTAGAGGAATCCATGATAGATAATCGCTGACTTTTAAAAGTTCAGAAAAAGTTGTTATGGTTTATTTGGAGATATCATATAGTTGACTAAAGGCTCCTGGGCTTGTTGACATCCCTGACACTTTGTGAATGAGGCCTTTTTTATTCTCCCTTCATTTGTGTAGCTCTTTACCTAATTGATTTTCTGTGCTAATACACTAAAGGTCTGAAGAAGGCAGTGCCTCAGGTGTGACAGATGAAATAAGGTGCTTTTAGTCATTGCTTTTATCTTCCATGCCTAATATGTTGGTTACAGCTGTGCAGTTTAACAGCAAAATCGATACATCATTTGCTGCAGGTACCTGAAAGAATCTGGAATCCCTTCAGTATTTTAACTATTAGATTTCTTTTGGAATTTTATTTATTTATTATTTATTTATTTATTTATTACTTATTGACTCATTTTTTAATATGTTTTCTGATATGGAATGCTACAAGATGAAGGATTTTTTTTTCTTTCTCTTGCCTTCTCCTCAAAACTTGTCTTTTCCACTAGATAGTTGAAGTTACTTTTCTTTGGGATTTGGAACATCTGCCAATCTAAATGAATCCTGTAAAGTGTAAAATAAATGTTTAAAAAATCTTTTCCATTTTGTCTAAATCATCGTTGAGCTTAAACATTTAGCATATGTTCTACTGAAAATGGTACAACTTTGTATTGTGCATGGAAGGCAGTATGTGTGGGGGCATTTGGGTAATTTCTCATGTAAATAGATGCTTTTATTGCCAGTATTCTATTTTACATTGGTAATTACATGATTTCAGCCTGGAACAGAAATAAGAAAAATCTACTTAATCAGAACATTTTCCCTTTTCAATAATATATACATATATACACATACATACACACACACACACACACACACACACATATATAAATAAAATCTCCCTCATTATTCTCCAACTGTTTGGTGCATATTTGTCTTACCTTGAGTGTAAGCTTCCAAAGGTGGGAAATGTGACCTGTACTTCTTGCTCACCCAATTCAGATAGCACAGACCCAGGAGATGAAGTGAGGGCAGGTTACAGAGCTTTGAAACACCACTCAGAATTTATCAAGTTGCTTTTCTCATAGTAGTTTCTCAGAAAAATCTGTTGAATTTTTATTTTCTTAATTGAATTTTCTCTAGCATGTTGTTATAAAGCTTGTATTAAATCCACCATCTTAAATGTTAACATCTAGAAAGATTAGAGATTTAGAAGGCCCATTGCCCCTCCCCCTTTTTTTAATATAAGTGAAGACAAATGGCAAGTAAATAAACTGTATTTATGAATTTATTTTAAGTGTAATTTATAGAATATGTAATAATACAGGATATATGCAAATCTCTTCCTTGATCTACATCAGCGTATACACAAAGGCCATATTTTTTCATAAGGATGATCTGGAAAAAAGTGAGTCTTCAATTGATAGTAACTGAGTTTATATTAGTTTTGTATAAATGATTTTTAATTTATTTATGATTATAATTTTAAAAAGTGTAACAATTTATAAATATGTAATTACTCTCAGTTGACCAGAAAATTCAACTTTACATGATATCCTAATTTTCAACCTTTCCTATTCTATTATTTAAAATACCTTTTACAAGTTTCATAAGTGGTATACATAATTATTAAAATGATTAAACCATTGATTTACTCTTAGGTAGAACTTAATGTTATTCCTGTTGGATCGCTATAGAATAAGAGGAGGTTTGAATAGGTGGGAAATATAAATTCATATCGTTACACATAAAGATACTTACATGCATTAGCACATTTATGTTAGCAATTACTCGTGTTTTTTTTTTCTTCATGTAAAATGTCTGTATCAGTTAGTCATCAAAGGATTTTTCTAAGGTGGAGCAAGATTTCTTTTCCTGAACATTCTGAGCTAGCTGTCTAGACAGGTTGTTTTATTTGTAATCGTACAAACCTGTTCTTTTATTACTCTGACCTAAGCAAAGCAAGGGAATGAAGCTGAAACATTCAAAGGTTTTGTCCTATACTATGGAGCAGATTTCCTCATTAAAATTGTAGAATTGCTTTTCTAAATTTTATGTTTGTTTACTTATTAGTGAATAGTTGATTTCGTTCAGTCAGTTAAGTGACTTAAGTGATTCCTTATGCCTGTTATCTTTATGACTACATGTGTGTGATAATGTTGGTGTTTGACCAGAGAATGAAACCAGATTCCACAAGAATCTGGCTGAAGGTGACTGTTGAACTAAAACAACAGTACATCAGAATATTTAGTATGACCTAATCTTAAAGTGGAAAACAGACTCAAAGTCCTATAGGTTTTAGCCAAATATACCCATCTAGAGGCAGTACAAGCCTGTTAGTGAGATGCAGTATAGCATGCTTTAGACAGGAAGACACCACTTATTCCTGGGCAGGAATAGATCTTCTCTTAAGGGGAAAGATTTCTTTACATTGCTTAAATGTAATTATGTTGGTGTGAATCAAACAGCCTCAGGCTGTGTCCGTATTTGCATTCCAATGGCGTAATATTTTCATTGCTGTGCTCAAGTTGCTTTAATCTGCTGCATTGTTTAAATTGGGGAAGTGGCCAATTTTATGGTAAATTGATGCTTTGGCAATCTTGCCCAAGATTGACTCATCAATCTTCTGAAAAATATGGCCAGGAAAAGTATTGACTTGATGTGGTTGTTGGTCAAGAAAGTGGCAATAATCTCATGAGAAGCAGAAGTAAAAACATATAAATCCCTCATTCTTTAGGGATAAAAAGGCTTAACACGACATCCATATTCTTACTCCCTCTCCTGGGAAAGACTTAACCTCAATAAGATATATACGTATTATATGTCATCTTTTAGAATTATATGACTAACATTTACACAGTAACTACCACGTAGTTTGTATTCTTCAAGCACATTATAAGATACAGAGATAAATAAAACTTTGGTCATTGTACACCAGGGATTTATAATCTATTGGTAGAGAGAGCATTGTGCACAGATATGGAGAATGTAAGCAACAGAAAGAGCTTACATTTCATCTAGTGCATTGGCCCAAGATGGTCACACTACCTTTTTTTTTTTTTTTTTCCTGGAAGTACCCATGTTTATGATAATTCTATTTGTAAGCTTCATCCTGGTCCAATTACATTCATCACCTACTAATATTTTCATAGCATCCCATAACATATTTAGACATGAAATCATTAATAATTTATGGTCTTTATGATTTCCATTAATCATCAGCAGTAGAGTAAATGTAGGGCAAGAGAATTTCCAGTCATATTTGAATGTGGCATCTGTTTCTGAAATCTATCTTTGTTAACATTTAGCAAAGTATAGTGCTACAGAGACATTTTTGGTGTTTGTTTTCTGCTTTGCTATATACTGCAGAGAATACACAGAGTGCAGGGGACAGCGGCATGTTCTTAAAACCTTGATGCCTTCAGTTGGACAAAAGACCTAGAGTTTAGCTTCAAATCAAATTGATTTTTCCAAGTTTTTTTTTTTTTTTGCCTGAGGCATAATTGAAATAAAACATTATATTAGTTTTGGGCATATAACATAATGATTTAATACTCATATGGGTTGTGAAATGATCACCACAATAAGTGTGGTTAACATCCATCACCACCAGGTAGCAGATGTAGCAGGAAAATCAGGTGCTTTTATTAGGACACTTTAATGACACATTGCCATATATATATATTCATATATATATGAATTCCAGATCCCCTATATATCTTCCCAGGCAAGAGCAGGTCTGCCTGAGGTGTGATAAGAACATAGATTCTTTCCCTACACCTACAACTGAAATGTACACAACAGAACTCACTGATCCCAGAATGGCATAAAATATACACAAAACCTTTGAAGGCAGAGAAGATAACTGCTTTGTTAATTTGTTAATTCATTTATTTGAAACACATATTGATTGCCTACTAGGTGCCAGGTGGTATACAAGGAAATTAGGGGGGATAAAAATGTGCCTCGGTCTCAATAAACTTGCTTTGAAAGAAGAAGTAAAGATGGATACAGGAAAGCTGATCAGACCAGTGTAACTCTTTGTGGGGGTCCATTGCCATCCCAGTCCAAATCCAAACACAGAGGGGTATATGGGATCATGCTTCAAGACTCTCTTATGCCTGGCTTCACTAGCTAGGACCCTATTTCTTTGAAACTACTTTGGGTTACTTCAGCAAGTTTACTAAAGAGTGGAAAAGACAAGTTGTAGCAAAACTTCTCTAATTCTATGGCAATAAATTAGGCTTAAATACATATATACTGATATTACCACGTATCCCTCTCTCCCTACCTCCCACAACCAAATACAAATATAAAAAGCCTATTTTTTGGCACTCTTTTAAAATATAGGCCTTGAAAAATATGTGACATAAGGATATATTAAAGCCAACAGATGATCTTAAAAAATGCAGTTGATAGAACTGCTATAATCTTTAGGTAGTAACTTAAGAAAGGACATGAATTCAGTTCTCTAGAGTCTTTGGGCTTTCTAAATAGTCATAAATTGCATGGTTTTTAGACTGTCAAACAGTGAGCACTGCCATTCAAATATGACTCTACCTTGCCAAAGTGCAGAATGGAGAAATGTCTGTTTTTTCTCATTTTAACTTTCCCCTGGCTTTAGCCAATCAGGTGGGTTCTGTTGATTCCAAAAGTGTCCTGTTGAGATGCTGTGTCAAGTAATATAATATAAATGGTGAAGAAAAATATAAGATTTTAAGTTTTCCAAAAATGTGGGGGTGGGGGGTGGTAAGCAAAGCAAAACTCTTGTCATAGAGGAGCTTAGGGAAAGTAATAAACCTGCCCCAGAGAAATTCATTCTCTAATTCATTTGTGCCTTTTTCCATGATAATGTCAAATGCATGTTTCAGATACTATTCCATATACTCTGTCTGGGCAAAGGGAGTAAAGAAAAGTAAGAGGGTGAATTTGTGGGAGGGGCTAGGAAAATTTGGGGGATGTCTTTCCAATTATTTCCTTGTCGTTCCTTTCCTCTACAGGAAAACTCACTTTCTGTGAACATTGCACTGTTTCCCGGAATTTTGTTGCCCCATTATTTTGAAGATCTCAGTGAAATGGAAAGAATCGCAAGAGTAGGCCCCCTTGTTTCAGCAGAATACTTTTGCATCAGATGTTTATCGGTGAACTAAAATTTGCACTACTAAAGTTAGGGGGTCCCAGCAATAGAAGTACAAATGGCTGCAGACATCTGAATGTTATCAAGGCACCTAGTGATGCTATAAATGGCTCTTTTGTCTAGTGTTTTTATATATTTTATGCTTACATAGGAGGTAACTCTAAATTGCCTTTTCCCTAATGTTGAAATCAGTTGATCTATAAAACTCATGCAACAGTACTTCAGCAAGATCCATTGTGGGAAGCAATGGGGTCTACTTAATTTACAAAGGCAGGACTAATGCAGTCCTTTGTAATGCGAAAAGTTAAAGAAAATGAAAACCAACACTGTTTGGTTCTTTTTTTATATGCAAGCTGTCAAATCAGATAAAACGCTTGAATACCTGTTATTATAAAAGGAGAAGACTGACTAGGGAGTGAGGCTGAACCTCTTTAAGGAATTAAAAAAAAAAAAAAAAACCGAATAGGGTTCATGTGGAAATCATTTTCAACATGAGTTTTGGTCCTTTCCCTTATAGTTCCTGTATTCCATACTATTTTTCTCTTTATCCATTTCACCTGTGGAAGTTAAAGCCCCTCCCCTTTTGTTAGAATTGATGAAAATCTATAGTATGTCAAATGCTAGGGACACATCAAATGGCAAATGTTAAAGAGTGATGAATGGTGAATTTTGCAGTTAGGTGTTTGGCAAATGAGGGAAACACTTTATATTCTAGCAGTGCTCCCAGTGATTTTCTCTTGATTTAATCTGAATGTTTTTGACCTCTGCAATTTCAATGCAAACAAAATATGGTCATTCCATAATATTTGCCAGTCACTGATGCCAAAAAAAATTGTGTAAGCTAATGTTAAAACAAAGTATAGGATTTCTAAGATAGGGTGTGTCAAGTATTATTTAAATTAACAGTTTGAGAATGATTCATGGTAGAAATGGCATGGCCATATTTAACCTGAGAAATTCCAAATTGCCTTGTGGCTGCTTCGGGACCGCAGTATTTTCTCTGTCTTTCCTTGAAGTGGATGGAGGTTCTGCTCTACTAATTCAAAGCACGCTCAGGAGAAAACTTGCACCATAAGTTAATATTGCCCATTCAAGGGTCATATTAGGTTCTTTGGACACTGTATGCATATCTAACTTAAAACTAAAAGTTCCAGGGTACTAAAATTGTCTGCAGTGTTTAAAATTAATACCACTTCTCCACAAACCTCTACAGAAAGCAGGGTATGTTTTATATATTGGGGATATGTGGCTTATTATGTTGGTGTCATCAATATTATTTTTCAGTTGAATTGTGATTTGGTGAATTTTATCAGCATTTTAGGCATTATGTCACATAACTGGAAATAGTTGTGATACCTCAGTTCAAAGGAAGTATCATTTTAGCAATGGGTGAAGTGTGTCTTATATATACGTCCCCTACAGCACTTTCTGATTCATTATGATGTAGTGCTATAGAAGTGTAACTCAGGTCATTATGTCTAGTGATTTCCAGGACAAAGAAGAACATTATTTTAAATTAGTAGTGAACAGAGGAAAGCTTTTTCCACACAACAGAGCAAAGCTATGAATTTGTGATATTACTGATAGGTTCCAAATTGTTTATGGGTTATTGCAGATTGTTTGCAAATGGCTACATTCTGACTTCCAAGGGAACAATGTGGAACACTGTCATCCTTTTTGATGAAAATATTGAGACTCTGTGTTAGGCACAACACCTGTGTAGAAAATGCAGTGTGTGTGTGTGTGTGTGTGTGTGTGTATGTGTGTGTGTGTGTGTGTAGCCACATCATTCCTCTACTCTCAATGAATAGCCTATTTTATTTTAAATTAATTAATATGACCTATGATTTTTGCTCTATCCAGGACACATATGACCTTCATCTTTTCACCTTAAAAAGGGAGAACTTGCAGCTGTAGAGCAGAGCATCATCACCATCATCACAATCATCACCAAAAGGGAAGGAGGGGAGGAATCTCCAATTCTAGACATCAAGGAATAACAGTTTTAAGACTTATCTTCCTACTACAAACTTTGAGAAAAGTAGGCCAAAAAATGTGACACGGATATCTGTAGACACTGAATAAGAGAAATCACAGAACTGTGACCCTTGGAAAAAGAGAAGCAAATGAGATGTGCCACACATTTGCTCCACATTTTGTCCTGGGGAAATTTCCAGATCACAGCACAAGGGGAGAGACCTTCCAATGCAATAAGAGAGTCCATAAATCTGTGTAGATTTACTATTAATCTTAGATAGTAACAATCAATAATGATCAGCACACAAATAGAGTAGAGATTGACAATACTGGTCACAGACAAAGTTTTGGAAAAATAATAATAGCCTGAACTTACAGACCTGGAAATCATTTGAATTTTCCCCATCCTGGATGGAAAAATATCTTTGAATGCAGGGAGCTTTCAGTAGAGACCTCAGAAGATTTGCATCTCAGCATTAGGGCTAAACTTGTACAAAGGTGTAAGTATTATATACAATCTTATGTAAACTAAAACAGAAACAAACAAACCAAAAAGCCCTTGAAATAATCAAAACAAGTTGCAAGTAACTTTTTAACTATGAGCAGATCAAAGTCCAACATTCTTTAAACTAATACAAAAATTCAACACTCAACATTATAAAATTACTATGTTCAGCATCCAAACAAAAGTTACTAAATGTGAAAAAAAAAAGTGAAACAGAACAGGAGGAAATTCAGTCACTTTAGATCTGGAAATAACAAAGATGGAAAATTATGTTAAAGAAGCTCTTGTAAATAGGCTTAACATGAGCAATGGTTACTAGAAAAGATAAGAATGATGAGAAATGAAAGATGAAAACAAGAAATATAAAAAGATAAAAATAAAATATGAAAAAGTTAGAAGATAGGATTAACTTAACTAGACACTATACAATATCAGTGAACCTGAAGTCTCAATATTATAAGCTATCCAAAAATATAGCTAAGAAAAAAATAACAAAAGAATAAATTCTCATTGGTTTAGGGTTATATACTAAACAGTTCAGCATACGGGATTTGGGATGTAAGAATAAAGAGGTGTCAGAAAAAAATATTTGAAGAAATAAATAATATAAAACTTGCAAAATTTGAAGTAAACTATAAACTCATATATCCAAGAAACTCAATATAGCCCAATAAGGATTAACAGAAAGTAAACAATTCTAATAAAAAACATGATTAAATTATTGAAATAGAGTGGTAAAAATAAAAATAAAATTATCTCAAGAAAAAAGGTATATTACCAACAGAAACATTAGGAAATTACAAACATCTTATCAAATATTATATTAAGCAGAAAATGAAGAAATAGCATCCTTGGAGTACTAATTTAAAAAACAAAAACAAAAACTCTCAGTTTGGATTTCTATATTTAAAGGAAATATCTTTTAGAAATTAAAGTAAAATAAAGACTTTTGCAGGGAAAAAGCAAAGTATATGTATTGAATTAAATACAGAGGGAAATCATTAAGACAAAAGAAAATGATATAACTTTAAAAACTGCATTAACACAAAGGAAGACAAAGAACCAAAAGTAATAAATATGTAGGCAATATTAAAATTTTTATTACTTTTTAATTTCTTCAAAGGCTATTTGACTATTGCAGATTTTATAACATATGTAGAAGCAAATTTTGTATAGTAATAAAACAAAAGAAAGGAGGAAAGAAGCAGAAGCATACTATTATAAAAATTTACATATAAAGAGAAAGAATGCAAAATCATTTTACTGTAGATTGTGATAAGTAAAAGGTGCATATCAATACTCCAGAATTAACATCAGGGAAAAAAGACAAAGAAAAAAAGAGGGGTAGTTTTAGTAAGTCAACACTGAAGATAAATTTGAATGCTAAATATCAATTGCCAAAAAGAAATTAGTGAGGACCAAAAGCTATAAGAACAAATGAAAAATTCAATCAAACATCATATAACAAATTATTATATTTAAAGCTCATTTCACTGGTAACAAAAATAAATATAAATGATCTAAACATTCCAATAAATAGGCAGAGATAATAAAACTGGAAAAAGGAGCAAGGGGCAAATATATGCTATATATATTCGATTTAAATGTAAATATATAGAAAAGATAAAATAATGGAAAATATACATACAGTGAGAAATTATTAAAAAATCTAGTGACTGTATTAATGTGAGAGCAATTAGATTTCAGAACAATGTATAGCATCAGGTATAAGTAGGAAAAATTCATACTGCTGAAGGGACAAACTAAGCAATAAAAATAATATACAAATGCAAAATGAGTATTCATCCAATAGCAGAGTTTCAAAGTTCATGACAAAACTGACAGAGGTGAAAAGAGGAAGCAACTATTTCATAACTGTAGTTGGAAATTTCAGTATCACACTATCATTAATTAATAAGAAATTAGTAAATAGGAAATTAGTAGAAATATAGAAGATATAACATTATCAACTAAATCGACCTAGGTAACATTTAAAGTAGCCCAACAAATAAAATATGCATTCTTTTCATATGCACATTCACCAAGATTGACCATTTGCTGGTTCATAATACAAGTCTTTATAAATGTAAAAGGACGTCATATCAAATATGTAACTTCACTACAATGAAATGAAATTAAAAATCAATAAGAAAATACCCAAATTTCCAAGTATTTGGAAATTAAACAACAAAAGCTTGAATAATAAAATCACAAGATACATTGAAAAATATCCAAAATGATCAAAAATGAAAGAAAAATATCAAACATTTTTAGCTGCAACAAAAGCAGTCTGAAGAGTAAAACTAGTACATTTAAATTATTATTAGAAAAGAAAGAGTATCTCAAATCAATGATCTAACTTTTCAACTTTAGAAGGTAGAAATAGAAGAGCAAATCAAACTCAAGAAGTAAGCAAATAACAAGAGTAGAAATCAATTAAACAGAAAACTTACAAACACTGGATAAAAATAATTAAACCAAAATCAGTTTTCTAGAAAATATCAATAAATCTCTACTAGATTGACCAAAAAAAAGTTAATAAAATAAAATTTTAAAACTAAATATAAAATAAATAAAATAAATAAATGGATTGATCATAAAACAGAAAATACTATTTCCCAATAGTAGGAATGAAAGAAGGGTCATCACTACAGAACCCTCAGACATAAATGAATATTGTAGACAATTTTATGCCAATGGAACTTGTGTATTTGAAGTGTTAGTGAAACAGACAAATTCCTTGTAAGACATACATTTAAAAACCTGACCTAGAAACCCAGAAAGTCCTTGTTCAATTACAATGTATTAAATAATTAATTAAAAGCCTTCCCACCCTGGTAAAAAGTAACAAGCTGGTACTAGAATTTACATGAAAATGCAAAGAAAGATACAAAAAGTTGGTGGACTTGTACCTCTTGATTTCAAGACTTTTTATAGAGCTGCAGTGATCAGGATCAGGATAGTGCAACATTAGCACAAGAAACAGCATGGAGATCAATGGAGCAGAAAAAAGAATCCGTACTCATACCCACACATATATAGTCAGCTAGTTTTTGACAAGGTGCTGAGGAAATTAAATGGGAAAGGATAGCCTTTTGAACAAATGGTGGAGAAGCAATTAAATTATATCCAAGTGGGGAAAAGATGAACTTTACTACTACCTCACCTCATAGCAATAGTAAATTTGAAATATACCCCAGTCTTTACTTAAAAGCTAAAATATTACAACTGCTACAAAAACACAGGATAATGTATTTGCAAACTTTGATCAGGGAAGGATTTGTTAGATAGAATACAAATACAGAAACCATTCTTTAAAAAATAAACTGTACTTCATCAAAATTAATGTCTTCTGCTTTAAAATTAGACCATTAAAAATGAAAAAGATACAGACTGGGGAATGCATTTATAATGCATGTATCTGAAAATGAACTTATAATTAGAATGTGTATATACCTTCAATAATAAGAAATCAAGAAATCCAATAAAAAATGGACCAAAGATTTAAACAGAAACTTCATGAAAGGGGATTTGTGTGGTCAATAAACACAAGATGAGTTAAATAATATCTTAAGTTATCAAAGAAATGAAAATTAAAACTATAGTGAGATATTATAATGAAGTTAGAATCACTAAAATTAATAAAACTTTGCAACATCACTTGGTTTGAAAATGGAGCAAAATGTAACTCTCATACACTCCCTTTGGGAAGGTAAAATGTGCAAGTACTTTAGAAACAAATTTAGCAGTTCCTTAAATATTTAGATATACACCTATTATACACTGCCTAGCAGTTCCATTCTTAGATGTTTGCC
Organism: Hippopotamus amphibius kiboko; assembly: GCF_030028045.1. NCBI lineage: Eukaryota > Metazoa > Chordata > Mammalia > Artiodactyla > Hippopotamidae > Hippopotamus > Hippopotamus amphibius. Next base: position 80,863,647 of record NC_080191.1, on the reverse strand, counting down.
AAGAGAAATTAAACTATATATCCAAACAATAACTTAAACAGGGATGACATGGCAGCTTTATTTGGTAACCCCAAACTGGAACCAACGCAAATGCTCACCAACAGGTGAAATGATACATACATTGAAACATATCTGTAAAATGCAATGCTATTCAGTGATAGAAAGGGACATACTACTAATAGATATAATAGACATGAATCTCAAAAACACGCTTAGTGAAAGAAGCCAGTCATACAAGAGTACATATTTCTATTTTTTCTATTAAAAAAGAGAAAAAAATAATGACCAAAAAAAAAAAAATTAGTGGTTGCCTGGATAAAAGCCTTGCAAGAAGATTGTCTTGTAAATGACACAAGAGAACCTTTTTGTGGTGAAGTACTTGTTGTAGATCTTGATTATGGTGATGGCTACATGGATATACACCTTCATAAAAATTTATGTAGCTGTACACTTAAAATATGTTTATTATATGTAAGTTATTTATTTAAAATATAGGGGGGGAAGGTAACAGAATGCAAATGTAGAAAAATGACCTGTTTCCTTCTAAAGTGTCAGTGACTCAGGAAAGACAGACCTTAGCCTTCAGAGTTAAATAATATATGAGCACAACCATAAGGCCTTTGGGGAACAGAACCACCTCCTAGTAGTTTTCTGTTGTATTGCCCTTTCTCATAATTGAAATGAATTCTACAGTACAGCATGACAGGCACCACTCCTCAAGATTAGGCCAAAATTACAGTGGAGGTGTCTCCAGTAGAGCAAGTTTGAAATGAATATATGGTACAAGGAAGACAGGTCATTAACATACCAGACAAGAAGTTTTCCAGGATAGATAAGCTTTAAGACAAGGAATGTCTTAAAGACATTGCTCTCATCCTCAGAGCCATGAGGCCTGTATAGATGGGAGAAGGCATGTATAGAGTTGGATGTAGGAAGCCAACTTGCCCTTAGTTAGTGGTTCAGAAGCCTTGGGTGTAGGTAAGGGAGGCCAAAGGAGTCTTAATGAAAGTGAAGGGGCAGGATCTTTTTTTTCCTGTTTTATTCTGTGATGTTTATCCAGATCTAGATTGGTGTGCTGCACATAAGAATCACTCAATAATGTTTGTTGAATGAATAATTAATTGATAAAGGTGAATGGTTATTAAAAGAGAACATAATGCAATGAAAATAAAATGCATTTAATGTTCAGACTCCTTGTGTATTTGTTGGGCATATATTGTACTCAATACTTTAATAACTATTACTTCATAATTTTGGCTAAAATTATTCCTGTAATACTTGAATCCTCAGATTGTCAATGAATACCAGGAATATTTTTCAAAGAAGAAGAATATGTAAGATTAATTAAAGCAGGATAGTTATAAGACAGTCATTTTAACTATGTTTAAAATCACCCAGTTTCCATCTGTTCACATTACATTTAAGTGCTTTAGGGGAAAAACCACTTTGACTTGAGTTCAGAGCTAAAACTTAAGTTAAAATAAAAACTGTTCAGTATTAATTACAATGATGAAAAAGGAGAAAAGTTAGAGAACTACATACTTGTGAGTTAGTCACTCAACCGTATTATGAATAAAAGGACATTATTAAAGTATCTTGATAAAAAAGACAGGGAGGGCCTTTCATACGAATATTGCTTTTCAACAGCGTAAGCCATGCCTCTGCTCCAGGCCCTTGGCTTCACTGGGTTCCTGTGCTCAGATGCGCTTTCCCCCAAATTTTCTTTGTTTCTTTCAGATGTCCTGGATCTGTCAGGACAGACAACATTGTATGAGCAGGATTCTCACTGGGACCCTTCAGGGTGCTCTATGAGCCTCTACCACTGTCCACTCACTCTGCCCATGGGGTCATCCAGATGCCCCCAGAAACCCTTGGACTCACAGATGGGGTTGTTCTGAGACCCTGTGTTTGGGATGGTTCTAGGAGTATGCCCTAGAGAGAAGACTACTATTGTCCCATGCAGTACTTCTTTCCAAGGATGACACAAAATTGGACCTCAGGAATGGTGCTGACATGCAGACTGGGAAATTTCAATTGTTTATATAGACAGGGGTTTTATTTAAGAGTGCTATTTTATCTCTTTTCTTCTGGCCTGAGAGAAGAAAGATAAAATGTAAACTAAGAAAAGGGTAAAGAGGTAATATCTGAAAAAAGGTCTAACATTAGTGAAATAGGAGCAGGTCCTGTTATAAACATGTCATGCTATAAATGCAATTCCATTAAAGTACAGTTATTTGATGAGGGAACATGACATTCCTAAATTATTTCAGTGGTTTTAAATACTGTATCTCACTTATTAGATATGTAACAAATATTTGTAATCTAAATGGAGCTTATAATTTGTTGAATTTTTATAATAACAATGCATTAAATTTCTGTAAAGAGAATAAAGTAAATCCAAAGGTATGTAAGACATTTTTGAAACACAACCAGACATGCAAAAAGGAAAGCTTTTGTACTACCTAAGGAGCTACTACTGTAATGTCACAGTACTAAGGAATTGACAACGTACTCTTTAAAATAAGCCAATTAGGATTTTTCAGTTTTGAATACTTCAATATACAAATAGCATTTGCAAAATAATATATGGAACAGAATTAAAGAGAGTGTGCCTTATTTGAAAAAGAAGATCCAATCCTTGAAATATTTTATTCTTAGAATCTTCTATAAAAGATTTCCTAAGCAATATTTAGAATTTAGATTATGCATTTTACATATATACATATTTTCTATCATCTATCTATCACCAATTTATCTATCTATCTATCATCTATCTATCCATATTTTGGAGTTGCCTTTACATTTTGGAAGTATAATACTTCATCCCTGGGAATTCTGAGTATATATATATTTTCTATCATCTATCTATCTATCTATCTATCTATCTATCTATCTATCTATCATCTATCATCTTCTATCTATCTATCTATCATCTATCTATCTATCTATCATCTATCTATCTATCATCTATCATCTATCTATATATCATCTATCTATCCATATTTTGGATTTGCCTTTACATTTTGGAAGTATAATACTTCATCCCTGGTAATTCTGAGTAAAAACATTTTTAGATAAAATTTTGCCTTGGCTGTCATCCAAGGATCAGATGAGGTTCTAATTCATGTAGAAAAGAAATATTTATATGTTACCAGTGGCTGGGTAAAGTAAACACTTTGCATGGTTGAAGTTTGTAGAGTTCATCTTTCTGAATTGAGTATAATTGTTGTAACTCACAATTCAAAATATGGAAAAAAATAATAAGTTTGGGGGTCTTGGCTTTAGTATTATTTTGGTGCTGATACAATATGTCATTTATCTAGAGAGTATGAATATCTAGTTTTGTTTGGCCATAGGAAGAGTTAGCACGGGGATGTATTTAATCGGGTAGAGTAGATTCTGTATTCTCTTAAGAAAGTAGATTTACTATTCATCATGATATATATTGAATTTAAAATACCACTTAAAAAATTGTTTTTCTTAGTATGTCTCTTTTATAGGAGATAACAACTTCTGAGACCTTCCAGAGAAAATATAATCTAATGTTAAGCCTTGTGGGCTTAGGTATATGTGAAAATGTGTTGGGCAGACTTAAATTCCAAGCTCATTAAAAAGAATAGTAGAAAATGCACCAATTATCTAGAACGGTTTTTCCATGGAATAACCCTTATTTTTAGAAAATGTGAAATGATTATAAACAAAACAAACTATATTAAAGTGATTTTTCTAAGGACAGACAAATATGACATGTTCTCAAGCTTTGAAGAGTTGATTTTAAATATTTTTAGTATATCAAGTTAAAGTATTTGGAATTGAATAGCCTCCCTTCTGTTTATTAGCAACTTTCCTTGAAACAGTTTTTAAGATGAAGGATATTGAGACTGAGGTTGATGATTTAAATTGGCAATTCCATGTTGACATTTGCCTACCAGCTAAATTCTACCACCAAAATAATTCCCTGTCATATCTGCAATAAATAATAGAATTCTTAGGGAAAAGATTGATTAAATTATGTCCCTTTTCCTCTAACCACAAACATCGCTTCTATGCACTTTGTGCATTTTTAATTTTTATTACAATTTTATGCTTTTTAAATGGAGCCTCTGCCTAGGAAAAGTTAGCTCCTGGGATCTCTCCTGGTTATCTCATTTGCCTCTCTCTCTGAAATCGTGCATGAAACATGCTCCAAAACACCCCCACTGAGACATACGAATTACCTGTCTACTTGTGGCTGGGAAAACTCGGAGGGAAATGTGCAATGAAGCTAAAACTCATGTTTTTGCCAAAAGCAAAAATTGGACAAATAGCAGCAATCTAGTAGTTTGTTATATAAAAAAATTCCTATTCAAGTATGAATTTCATTAAACTAAATGAAACAATTTTCTCTGTTTCTATAATGCTAAAGCTTACGCATTTATTGTAGATAAATATTTAATTAGTGCTTTTTCTTTTTTAAGTGTCTACATCTGATAGGAAAGCATTTCTTCAGAAGGTGAGGATTGAGGATTCTTGTTCTAATCAGTCAGACGATGCAGATAAAACCACTCCCGCAAACCCAGCTGATCTCCCACAAAGCATGTTTATTATACAGACATATTCGATAAATACACAGATGATTTTTAAACTCTGCTTACTACTTCTGAAATATTGTTCTTTTGATAGTTTGCTACTAATTTCCATATCTTTTCTTCTTTCTTATTCCAAAGATGATTTTCAGGGTCTAGTCAACAAAACCTTCTGAAGGAACTGAACTCCTATCTTTCTCTTGCTTGTCTTCGTAAAGGAATAAAATCCTCTTCTCAAAATATAACTAAAGATAGCATCGCAATTGTTCAAGTCAAGATGAGATCAAATTTCTAGGAAATAAATCAGTATTTTCCAAAGTGGGCTGCAAAAGATGATCCTTTCAAGCTTAGAAGATGTTAACAGAGCATATTTTCATATTTGATTGTATATCATCAGTTTTTAATTTCTCTGTTTGTGTACATTGTAGAATATTCATGCAACTCATAATACAATTGTGTAATTCATACCATTATCTTAGAAGGACCTATAGAAGCAATAATATATCAAAGTGATTAAGGGTGTGCCTCTGAAAGCTGAACACTTACGTCCAAACCCTCCCTTCATCACTTGCTAAATAAGCCAATTTCAGCAAAATTACTTCTCTGTGCCTTATCTTTAAAATAAGGATAAAAATAAGACTTGCCTCACGGGTGATGTGATAAATTTACAAATGAGTTAATACTTATAAAGTACAGCTGACCCTTGAACAATATGAGTTAGAACTTACTTATCCACTTGTATGTGGTTTTTTTTCAATAAACACATACTACAGTGCTACTCTGATGCACAGTTGGTTGAATCTAGGGATGCAGAATCACAGATACAAAGGGCCACTGTAAAGTTATACATGGACTTCCCACTGCACAGGGGGTCAGCATCCCTAACACTCCATGTTGTCCAAGGGTCAACTGTACATAGAATACTATACAGCATATTTACCTCTTATTAAAATTATTTAAAATTTTATAAATAAATAAGCACCGATATACTGCAAATGTGTACATCTAGAAACTTGTAAAGGTAGTATATGATCAAAATTTTAAAATCTTTTAAATATATGCATTTTTAATTTAAGGATACACAGACCCCATGAGAATAGATTTTAAAAGCAGTCATCTTTCCAACTTACCTCACTCTAACAAATATCATATATTAATTTATACACACTCAATCTAGAAAAATGGTACAGGTGAACCTATTGTCAGGGCAGGAATAGAGACACAGAAGTAGAGAATGAACATGTGGACACAGGGTTGGAAGGGGAAGGTGGGATGAATTGGGACATTAGGATTGACATATATACACTACCATGTGTAAAAGAGATATCTAGTAGGAACCTGCTGTATAGCACAGGGAGCTCAGCTCAGTGTTCTGTGATGACCGAGATGGATGGGACTGGGGGGGTGGGGGGGGCATGGGAGGGAGGTCCAAGAGGGAGGGGTACATGTACACATATAGCTGATTCACTTTGTTGTACAGCAGAAACTAACACAACATTGTAAAGTGATTATACTCCAAAAAAATAAATAAATAAATAAAGATAAAAGCAATCATCATGTTAAAAATGTGTGGAGAAGAAAGCAAAGTGTAAGTATAAAAAGGTCTCCTGATGAAAATGTTCTCCTTGCTGAAGCTGTCATAGCAAAAAGCATTTCAGCTCCTGAGGAGGGCAGACCTAGGGTCATTTCTGATTCTGCCAATACTTCTTTGGTGATCTTAGGCAAAATTAGTTCTGTGCTCTGAAAATCACTATTCTCATCTAATAAATTTCAATAGTAATGTTACTTCATAGGGTTGTTGTAAAGATTAAGTGAATATTACACGTAGGGTAGTGAGTGTACTGCTTGCCCCATCATCAATGTTGTGAAAACAATCAGTGTAGTTCCCTCTTCCCCCTGCTACACTGCCTTTAATTCCTACATTCCTCTGCTAATAGGAATTTTTATTGGTGGAAATCATGTTGGAATACCTTATTTTGAATTATTTATTAGTTAGTCAGTTCATCTAAAGTAATCTGAAGCCACAGAATGAGTCTGTTGATGAGATTATGGAGCAGAATCGAGAAGGAAGTGTAGGTGTTTCTTGTAGTCATGCTTAGACACGTTGGCAAAGTCCTTTCCTGATGGGGGACCTCCACGGGCTAAGCTATGTCTCACTCAGTCCTATTCACAAGTCACGTGATGCTGTTTGTGAGACTGATAGGCTGACATGCTCCCTCAGCTCCACTGTGACACCAACCATGCTATGAAAGAGTTCAGTTGAGGCCTATTTCCAACTTCTCAGTGTGAATGGGGAAGGCAGAAACTCTATCTCCTCATTCCTAGGCACACAGAATTTGGTCCTTTGAAGCCTTAAGTGTGGGCTATTCCTGTATACCTGATTGCTTTAGACATGTCCAGACCAGGGTCAGGTACTAGTCCCTCTATTAAAGTATAACCCCTTCCTTAAGGAACCAACTATGTTCTCCCAAAAGAAAATAGACCCTAAACTTAGGCACTTAGAATGTTTCTCTCAGAACTTTCACTTTCTCTAGTGTCTCCTGAAGATAAAGACAGAAAACACCAGTTGGTTTCTCTTGAGCATCATCTTACACCTAGATCTGAGACCTTTTAGAACATAGACTGTTAGCATTTAATTACTTTCTTCTTAGCCATGTGCTATCAACCTTCACCTCAGGGCTATTTAGCAATCTGGATGAATATCTGTCATTTATCTATTTCATAAAGATGCGTATCATATATCTTATCTATGAACATCATAGAGATAGTGACAAACTGAAAGCCTTCCTGCTAAATTAAGGAACAAAACAAGAATACTGTTTCTCATCACTTCTATTTAACATAGTATTGGTAGTCCTAGCCACAGCAATCAGACAAGAAATAAAATGTATGCAAATTGGAAGGGAAGAGGTGAAACTGTCTATTTGCAAATGACATAATACTCCATATAGAAAACCCTAAAGTCTCCTCACAAAAACTATTAGAACTAATAAATTACACAAGCAAGGAAGCAGGATATAAGATTAACATGCAGAAATCTGTTGCATTTCCAAACATGAATATTGAAATATGAGAAAGAGAAAGTAAAAACAAACAAAAAAAACAGAAAAATTGCTTAAAATTATGTCAAAAACAAACAAACCAAAACCCCTAGGAATAAACTTAACCAAGGATGTGAAAGACATATACACTGAAAACCATAAAACATTGATAAATAAAATCTGACGATGATTCAAAGAATATTTTCTTAAAGACATATCCCATTTTCTTGGATTGGAAATATTAGTATTACTAAAATGGCTACACTACCCAAAGCAATCAACAGATTTAATGTAATCCCTATCAAAATACCCATCACAATTTTCACAGAATAGAACAAACAATCCTAAAATTTATATGGAACCACAAAAAACACAGAATTCTCAGGAGAGAAAGAACAAAGCTGGAGGTGTAACCCTTCCAGACTTCAAACTCTACCACAAAGCTACAGTAATCAAAACAGCATGATACTGGCACAAAAACAGACATATAGATCAATGGAACAGAATAGAGAGCCCAGAAACACACTCACACAACTGCAAACAGTTAATCTATGACAAACGAGACAAGAACGTACAATGGAGAAGAGACAGTATCTTCAAAAAGTGTTTCTGGGAAAGTTGGACAGCTATATGCAAAAGAATGAAATGAGAATACTTCCTCATACCATATACAAAAATGAACTCAAAATGGTTTAAAGACCTAAATGTAAGTCATGACACCATAAAATCCTAGAAGTGAACAGAGGCAGAAAGCCCTTGATATAAATCATTGCTGTATTTTCTTAGATCAGTTTCTCAAGTCAAAAGAAATAAAAGCAAAAGTAAATAAATGGGACCTCATCAAACTTAAAAGCTTTTGCACAGTAAAGGAAATCATCAACAAAATGAGAAGACAATGGACAGAATGGGAGAAAATATTTGCAAATCATGAGACTGACAAAGGGTTAATATTCAAAAAATACAAATAGCTCATAAAACTCAATATTGAAACAAACAAACAACCCAATCAAAAAATGGGCAGAAGACCTAAAGAGACATTTTTCAAAAGAAGACATACAGGTGGTCAACAGGCACATGAAAAGATGCTCAACATCTCTAATTATTGGGGAAATGCAAATCAAAACCACACTGAGAACTGTCAGAGTGTCTATTATTGAAAATCTAAAAATAATAAATGCCAGAGAGGATGTGGAAAAAAAGGGAACCCTCTAACACTATTGGTGGCAATGTTAATTGGTGCAGCCACTATGGAAAACAGTATGGAGGTGCCTCAATAAACTAAAAATAGAACGACCATGTGATCCAGCAATTCCACTCCTGGGTATATATATGAAGAAAACTATAGAAATTACTATACATAAAATAGATAAGCAACAAGGATTTAATGTATAGCACAGGGAATTACACCCAATTTTTTCTAATAAGCTACAATGTAATATAATTTGTGGGAAAAAAAAAACCCAACAAATCACTATATTATATACCTGAAACTAACACAACATTGCAAATCAACTATACTTTAATAAAAAAAATATTTTTCTACACTTATTCTTTAATATGACACAGAATTCAAAAGCATCAAATTATTCACTCCTTAAGAGATATTTATTTTGGCAAAGAGATTGATGCAGCAATTCAACAATTGACAGGTTCTAATTTGGGCATGTTGAGTTTGAGACATCTGTGCACATCTAAGTGGCAGTGTATGTGCAGCCAACAGCTGGATCGGTGGGTTTCAGTGCATGGGAACTTCTGCAATATTCACCAGCACACAAGTCAACAGCGAAGCATTAAGTAGGAGTGGGATCACTAAAGAGAAGCCTAAAGGTGATTGACTGCTAAATTATGAGCTAGGACAGAAAGAAAGAGGAGAGTTTTTTGGTAAGCAGGGAGTAAATACCAGGATCAAGATCTCCAGAGAAAACATGAGTACAGAATATGCTGAAATAAGTATTAGGGGATAATTGTTAAGTTGGTAAGACAGCATTTCAAAAAAGTAACATTGATAGAATCTATACATTAAAGAGTTAAGAGTAAGAGAAGTCAAAATGTAGATAGAGACTAAAGTGGATAATGGTTGTTCAATATGTTTGAGGACTTGCGAGCTTTATTAAGAATTATCTCACAACCAACCCAGGCTTTATAGACATTGTTTAAATAATAAAATGTTTCCTCCATCTTTAGTTCTAACTCTCAATATTTCCTTCCTGTTCAAACTGAATCCTCAGTTTCTTATCAATGTGTTAGATAGTTTAGATAAGGAAAGTAGTCCAGCAGGTTTAGGTGATACAATTAGAAATATTGAGCAAAATATAGCATTGTTACTGTAAAGAAAAATGCTAGTAGTCACATACCACTTGATATATGAGTAAGAATGTAGCTGATGTTCAAGACAAGTTTGAACTGATTCTGTGAGGACTACATTTTCAAAACCAAATTATCACATTTATTGAGGGCTGAGATTATATATAGATGAAGAGAGGAATAGTCTCATAAACATGGCTTTGAGATGAACCAAGAGTTATACTATACTCAAAGACTTTTCAAGTCAACCTGTGCATGCGGTATAGCTTACAATTTAGACATACAGTGTCCTTTAGGAAGGGCTTATTTAAACAAATGTTTAAATACACATCTATGACTGAGAGTAATATACTAACTCTCATTATTGGTCATTTAAAGCTAAAGTTAAATAGGTTTTTTCTCACTGTCAGGAAACTGAGAACATGCAAGAACAGTCAAAGGGGATAGAAGGCTTTAGATATCTCCATGCCTGGATAGTGGACAGAAAAGGACACTGAGAATTCAGGGGTATGAGAAAGAGACGTGATTGTCTGCCTAGGCCAAGCAGACAAGTACTTGCTCACATTCACTACCAAAATTTTAAGCCAGGGTTTAATCAAAGAACTTAAGAACTGCTAGAATTTGCATCAGTAGCAAAGAAGAGTGGCCCTTAACGTAACATTATCTTTCTGGATTAGATAATTGCTGAGCAAAGTTTTAAGAGAATTACATTGATATAGCTGAAAAGAAACAACATAACACGTGACAGGCTCATAATACCACTTTAAGCACCTGTTGATTCCAAAAGAAAATGCACACTCATTCAGTTGTTAGATTCCTTCAGGTATTACAATCCATCAACTGTGGTCATGAGAAGATACATCTGTGCAAGAGAGGGAGATTGTGTTATTCTCAAAGATTCAGCTTCACGTAGAGTCAGGATTTTTTTCCTCATTCTTCCTTCCTCACACATTTTTATATTATTTATGTCATTACCTCATTTTCTTTCATGATACTCTCAATATGTGCTGCCTCATCACATGCCCCAGACAGGTCATCTGCAAGTCTTTATAAATGGTCAAGGCTTCACAAACTCAAGGAGAAAGGGCCACTTTTCCTTTGCTAGCTTGACTATATACTTGTCATCACATTCAGATCTCTAGGTCTTCAAACAGATGGTGAATGGTCCTTCCAGAGACCCTGGAATTTTGCTGATTTTCCAAACACTGCTTTGGTCAGTCAATAACTTATTTATGATTTCACACATGAAGATTTATGCTTTTTAAAAACCCCTCTAATGCTTATACTGTATCTATTCCTTAAGTTACAATTATCTTGGCCTCAATCAATAACAGAGAACTATACAATACAGTACTGTTCAAAAAACCAGTAAATATGTCTAAAAACAGGTCCCTGTTCTATAACACTTATTTCTTAACACTTAGATCCTGAAGCATTGAGGAAATTCTTTTCTGGAAATTAGAAAGTTTCAAGGAGCGCTATCATCCTCAATTCATAGTGGGTCTCCCAATGCCTCTATTCAGTCATTTATCTGATAATGATTAGTAGTTATGCATATACCTAAATTATTCTACTAAAGAGAGAATAAACTCCCTAAAAGCAATCATAATTCTCATTTTTTATACTTACTACATTGTCTACTTCACAGTCATTTACAAATTTTGAATTTAATTGATAACAGATGGCAGGATTCTAGAATGATTTTTAACATAATATCACCAAAAAGTCATCTCCCTTTATTGTGAACAATTCATATAGGTTTTATTATTTGGAATATGGTTAAAAAGGAGAACCTATTTCAGAAACAATATATACTTAAGCAAAGGCTGCATTCAAAATCACATGTCCTCTAAATATCTAATATGTAAGAAGGGAACTAGTTCAAAACTTCAATATTCTACATGAGACTTTACTATACATAATGATGGGAAAATTCCAATTCCAAATGTACTTTTCATGGAAAATCAGTGTGGGTTTAACAGAGAGTGAAGTCTCTATGAAGGAATTCATGCTGCAACTTTAGAAATTCACCAGCAGTAAATCACTGGAATTGGGTGAGTGCTTTATGATGAGGTGTGGAGGAAATATAGTGTGAAATAGCAGAGATATTGACAAGGATATACCTTAAAAGCAATAAGCACTTGATGATTGGAAAGTTTCCCACAGTCAAAAAAGAGCCTAGAAATCTCAGTGAAATCTGAGCTTAAACATAGGAATGCAGTAAATAATATAGCAAATAGATGGTTCATTTCAAGTAATATAATTGTAACTCACTTCATGTAACACACTTAAGGTTTAAAACATAGATTACTAGCCTCTTCCCAATTAAAGGACCCATATTACATTTCCCACATGAACCTCGTGATTTAAAACTTTTTAATCTCCTAACTGAATATTTTCAATTACTTTTAAGTTTGTTTAGTTTGCATTATTCCAAGACATTGCCAATCAGATATTTTAATCAGCACTAGAAAACCACTGTTTACACAGCAAAAAGCAAAACATAAATAATTAAAAACATTAAAACTCAAGATACTATAGTTTTTAAATATATTTCTTTCTTCTTAAAATCTTGTAGCAAATTCTGTATTCCCATTTCTATTAACATTTCAGGCTTTTAAGTATTTGAAGATCTCTTATTGAAAACAATTTACTAAGACAATTTGTTTTATTTTATCATCCTTTGAACTAAAAACTCTCTACAATGAAGAAAAAATAGAATCACAGTAAGTATCCTCTTTTTTTCAAAATGTTTTTGAAAACTGATTTAAAACAAACAAACAAACCTGTTTTTTTTTTTTTCTAATGAAAATTTAAAGTGATTTCTGCCTGGCTGAGCAATTGAAGACGTGAACAGACACAGAACTGCCTCAACTGACCTGGCCAGTCCTCCTTTTGTGGGACCTTGCTGAGCCACTAGGAACTAGATACCCGTTCTGATTAACTTACTTGTAGAGGTACCATTACCACAAGCAATGCATTATATTACAGAGCTTTCCAGATTATTATATGCTGTTAACATGTTATCAAAACAATTCCAAGAAGTAGAAAGAGCAGTTATTTTCCTCACTTACTCTCAAAGAAACCAGGACTCAATGAAGTTACCTGAATTTATTTTTTAAACCATATGATCAGGAAAAGGGTGAAAAAAAAAAAAGATGCTCTGATTCCTCATTAAGTTTCCTGTGCATACCACAGAGATGAATCTGCTTGGTCCTCTACTTCATTGGTGCAAATTTTCATGCCTGCTGACTGGGTTAAAGATGTGGTCTAAGGCTATGAAACAATTGTGGTTTTTCCCTGTGAAGCTGTAATTGATGTGCTTGGTGGCTGCACCTCTATCCTGACCTCATTATTACCAATTTCAACAAGGTACATTGATGAACTCTACTGAAATTAATACCTTTTTTTTCCTGTTGAGATGGAGAGTAGAAAAAAAAAAAAAGATAAAAAAATGTGAGTAGATGTTAAAAAAAATTCTAGGATAAATTTAGTATATCATTGCTGGAGCGGCATCAGATTCCCATATTGTGTCTGAATTTACCAGCTCCTAAAAGTGTGAAAAAGGCTTAGAAACTTCATAGATACCTCAATGCCCATGATCCACCCACTTTAGGGTGTGATTTGAAAAGCAAATGGTGTGTTGATGGCATTAAAAAAGGTATAAAAGACATTTTAATGACAGTGTAATCAAAGATTATACACCAGCTGTCACAACCAAGGCAACCATAGTAATTGGGGGTGACCAGAAGGCTTTCCAAAATAAGCTCCTTTCAAAGATTCATTTAAAACTGTCACCAAGGGACTGTTGACATTTTAATTTTTTCTTTAGATTGGGAGTCGTTATTTCATTTCTTTTCATCTTTTCTTTGCAGAACAGTACAGCTCAATGTATTATCAGTCTGCTTTACATTGATCAGATACAGAAGCAAAGAAGAGGAAACTATATTTGTATAATAAATATTTTTATGAAAATATTTTATTAAATATAAGGCTGTTTTGAAGGCAAGCATTGAAATAATTGATTAATATCTCAGTTTGCCTTAAATATCACAGAGATAGTTTATGCTTACATAATATTTACATCATCAAATTGGCTAGTAACATTGCTTGATAATCTGGGCCAATAATTTTATGATCAAAAAGCAATTGCTGAGAAGCCGGTTCCGAGGTTTGGCAGAAGTATCGTCCAGATAAACAAAGTGCAGATGTGTCAGCAGGAGCAGTGGAGGAATGTATACAGAAGTTCATTGAAATTGATCAGGCATGGAAAATTCTAGGGAATGAAGAGACAAAAAAAGAGTATGACCTGCAGCGGCATGATGCATTGGGAATGCACGGAAGGACGCAGTAATTCCCACAGAGAACCAGCTGAACACCAGCAGACGGCCTCGGACACCAGAGAGGACAGGGAGCCCGACATAGCCAGTAGGGAGGCATCTACGACGGCTCAAAGAGGGTGAAGCGGCAGAGCTGTGGCAGATGGGAGGGAGTGAGAAACATACGGAGGGTCCGCAGCACAGCTCAGCGTTCCCGGACCGAGACATCGATACGCGGCTGAACGGAGGGTCCAGGAGTGGGAGCGTGGGAACCGGAGAGCTGGTTCAGGGGGAGAAACATTGTTGCTGGTAGGGTGATGGATGGAGAGGACAGGAGGGAGGAGGTCCGCAGAGAGGAGTGCCCGTCCCTGAGAGCTGCCTGGCCATGATGGCGGCTTGAGGCTGCAGGCTCACGGCGGAGGGGAGGAGCCGCGGACATAGCCTCTCTCTCTCTTTCTGCGCCTCTGCAACAGGCAGTGGAGAGATGCCCGTGGGCCATCTAAGGCACTCAGGGATAACAAGCACCCTCAGGTGCTTGGGCGGGCTAGATTAAAACCCCTTGCAATGCCAGCAGCAGGGAGGCTGCCGAGAGAAAAAAACAACAACAACAACAGCAACAACAAAAAAAACCGAGAGAGGCTCAACTCTAAGACTTTCTGTTTAAGCCTGAGCCACCAGCGTCCCTCTGCAACAGGCACCTCTAAGCCCGACTGAAACAACAGTGCGCCACTGCTCACTCACTCCCAGGAGAAGGAGCCACTATTGTACCCTCTCCCTCCCCACACACCGATGCTTACAGACGAACAATAAAGGAACCTCTGCTGGTCACAGAATAACGCAAAAAAGCCCAAGGCAAGGAGAGGGACAGTTACAGCTGAGACGCTAAGGAAACAGAAAGAGTAGTATCAATCCCTATTGAACTGGTCCATTCTGGGATCAGTTCTGGATTTTTTTTTCTTTTCTTTTTCCCTCTCTCTCTTTTTTTTTTTTTCTTTATTAAATATGATCATAGCCCTAAGGGATCTACAAGTTTTATAACATAAATTTTTAATGATATTTTTTATTCTTTTTTTTTTTTTTTTTTTGCCTTTTTATATACTTCTATATCTAGCTAAGTTTTTGGTAGTACGGACAAAATATCTCTCATACTTTCCTTTCATCCCTATCTTTTATACATTTCTATTCCTTTCTTTTTATTTGCATATTTCCAACCACACTACGCTCTTCTGTTCCCCTTTCTTCCAGCCATTTTAAGTTTATTTTATCTTAACATACTTATAAGCAACACTCGGTCTGCTCAGACTCCTTGCTCTATTCTCCAGATGACACACAGCCTTGGTATTTAATATTAGGCTTTTGTCTTTATCTTAGTTCTTAGTACAGTTGTCTAATTTCATTCTGAGAATCTCCATTCTCTCTGGTGGTACTCTGGCTCTTTTCTATATTTGATCCTAGCTTACAAAATCTCCCTGGATTGATGTTTGTATGTGTAGGGTGTTATTTGTTTGTTTGTTTGCTTTTGCTTTTGTCTCTGATTTGTTCTCTTTCAGTTGTCAGTTTCTGTTGGGTTTCTCTTTGAATATCTGATAGCACACTGGGGTTCTGTCAGGTCTTTCTACAGCCTTTTGTCCTAATGGATTCAGTAATTGTGTGTCTTATACATGTATGTGTTTCCTAGACTTAATCTTCATTTAATCCAATACTTGGACATTAGTCTGAGGCTTGGACAGTCTTCTATAAACACCTCTATCGCCAGGACAAGCAACCCCAAAAGTTTGGACAACCATGAGGAAACAAAGAAACCCCATGCAGGCAAAGGAGCAGGAAAAAAACCCACAAGACCAAATAAATGAGGAGGAAATAGGAAAAATGCCTGAAAAAGAATTCAGAGTAATGATAGTAAAAATGATACAAAATCTCAATAACAAAATAGAGAAAGTACAAGAAACAATTCATAGGAACTCAGAAAAACAAACAGCAATGGATAACAAAATAACTGAAATTAAAAATACTCTAGATGCTATAACCAGCAGAATGACTGAGGCAGAAGAACGAATAAGTGAGTTGGAAGATAGAATGGGGGAAATAACTGCCACAGAGCAGGAAAAAGAAAAAAGAATAAAAAGAATAGAAGACAGTCTCAGAGACCTCAGTGATAACATTAAGCATACCAACATTCGAATTATAGGCATCCCAGAAGAAGGAGAAAACAAGAAAGGGTCTGAGAAAATATTTGAAGAGGTTATAGTGCAAAACGTCCCCAACATGGGAAAGGAAATAATTCACCAAGTCCAAGAAGCACAGAGAGTTCCATACAGAATAAACCCAAGGAGAAATACACCAAGATACATATTAATCAACCTAATGACAATTAAACACAAAGAAAAAATATTAAAAGCAGCAAGAGAAAAGCAACAAACAATATATAAGGGAAAACCCATAAGGATAACAGCTGACCTTTCTACAGAAACTCTGCTGGCCAGAAGGGAATGGCAGGATATACTGAAAGTCCTGAAAGAGAGAAACCTACAGCCAAGAATCCTCTACCCCGCAAGACTCTCATTCAGATTTGAGGGAGAAATCAAAAGCTTTCCAGACAAGCAAAAGTTAAGAGAATTCAGCACCACCAAACCAGCCTTACAACAAGTGCTAAAGGAACTTCTCTAAGTAGGAAACACAAGAAAAGGAAAACACCTACAAATACAAACCCAAAACAATTCAGAAAATGGTAATTGGAACACACATGTCAATAGTCACGTTAAATGTAAATGGATTAAATGCTCCAAGCAAAAGAAACAGACTGGCTGAATGGATACAAAAACAAGACCCTTCTATATGCTGCCTACAAGAAACCCACTTCAGACCAAGGGATACCTATAGACTGAAAGTAAAGGGATGGAAAAAAGATATTCCATGCAAATGGAAGTCAACAGAAAGCTGGAGTAGCAATACTCATATCAGACAAATTAGACTTGAAAGTAAAGACTATTACAAGAGACAAGGAAGGACACTACATAATGATCAAGGGATCCATTCAAGAAGAACATATCACAATGGTAAATATCTATGCCCCCAATATAGGAGCACCTCAATACATAAGGCAAATGCTAACAGCTATAAAAGGGGACATCGACAGTAACACAATAATAGTGGGAGACTTGAACACCCCACTTACATCAATGGACAGATCATCCAAACAGAAAATCAATAAAGACACACAAGCTTTAAATGACACATTAGACCATCTCGACTTCATTGATATTTATAGGACATTCCATCCAAAAATGACAGACTACACTTTCTTCTCAAGTGCACATGCAACATTTTCCAGGATAGATCACATCTTGGGTCACAAATCAAACCTCAGCAAATTCAAAAAAATTGAAATCATATCAAGCATCTTCTCAGACCACAACACCATGAGACTAGATATCAATTACAGGAAAAAAATTGCAAAAAATACAAACACATGGAGGCTAAACAATTCACTCTTAAACAACCAAGGAATCACTAAAGAAATCAAAGAGGAAATCAAAAAATATCTAGAAACAAACGACAATGAAAACATGACAACCCAAAACCTATGGGATGCAGCAAAAGCAGTTCTAAGAGGGAAGTTTATAGCAATACAGCCCTACCTTAAGAAACAAGAAAATGATCGAATAAACAACCTAACCTTACACCTCAAACAACTAGAGAAAGAAGAACAAAGAAACCCCAAAGTGAGCAGAAGGAAAGAAATCATAAAGATCAGAGCAGAAATAAATGAAAAAGAAAGGAAAGAAACCATAAGAAAAATAAATAAAACTAAAAGCTGGTTCTTTGAGAAGATTAACAAAATTGATAAACCATTAGCCAGACTCATCAAGAAAAAAAAGGGAGAAGATGCAAATCAACAGAATTAGAAATGAAAAAGGAGAAGGAACAACGGACACCTCAGAAATACAAAAGATCATGAGAGGCTACCACAAACAACTATATGCCAATAAATTGGATAACCTGGAAGAAATGGATATATTTTTAGAAAAATACAATCTTCCAAGACTGAACCAGGAAGAAATAGAAACCATGAACAGACCAATCACAAGTACGGAAATTGAGGCAGTGATTAAAAATCTCCCAACACACAAAAGCCCAGGACCAGATGGGTTCACAGGCGAATTCTATCAAACATTTAGAGAAGAGTTAACACCTATCCTTCTCAAACTCTTCCAAAATATTGCAGAAGGCGGAACTCTTCCAAACTCATTCTACGAGGCTACCATCACCCTGATACCAAAACCAGGCAAAGATGTCACAAAAAAAGAAAACTACAGACCAATATCACTGATGAATATATATGCAAAAATCCTCAACAAAATACTAGCTAACAGACTCCAGCAGCACATGAAAAAAATCATACACCATGACCAAGTGGGGTTTATCCCTGGGATGCAAGGATTCTTCAATATACGCAAATCAATCAACGTGATACATCATATCAACAAATTGAAGGATAAAAACCGTATGATCATCTCAATAGATGCAGAAAAAGCTTTTGACAAAGTTCAACATCCATTTATGATAAAAGCTCTCCAGAAAATGGGCATAGAAGGAAATTACCTCAACATAATAAAAGCCATATATGACAAACCAAAAGCCAACATCGTTCTCAATGGGGAAAAACTGGAAGAATTCCCTCTAAGAACAGGAACAAGACAAGGCTGTCCACTCTCACCACTATTATTCAACATAGTTTTGGAAGTTTTAGCCACAGCAATCAGAGAAGAAAAAGAAATACAAGGAGTACAATTTGGAAAAGAAGAAGTAAAATTGTCACTCTTTGCAGATGACATGATATTATATATAGAAAACCCTAAAGACTCTACCAGAAAACTGCTAGCACTAATTGATGAGTTTAGTAAAGTAGCAGGATACAAAATTAATGCACAGAAATCTCTTGCATTCCTATACACTAACAACGGAAGAGCAGAAAGAGAAATCAAGGAAATTCTCCCATTCACCATTGCAACAAAAAGAAGAAAATACCTAGGAATAAATCTGCCTAAGGACGCAAAAGATCTGTATGCAGAAAACTTTAAGACATTGATGAAAGAAATCAAAGATGACACAAACAGATGGAGAGACATACCATGTTCCTGGATTGGAAGAATCAACATCGTGAAAGTGTCTGTACTACCCAAAGCAATTTACAGATTCAATGCAATCTCAATCAAATTACCAATGGCATTTTTCACAGAACTAGAACAAGAAATCTTACGGTTTGTATGGAAACGCAAAAGACCCCGAATAGCCAAAGCAATCTTGAGAAGGAAAAATGGAGTTGGTGGAATCAGACTTCCTGAATTCAAACTATACTACAAGGCCATAGTGATCAAGACAGTATGGTACTGGCACAAAAACAGAAAGGAAGATCAATGGAATAGAATAGAGAACTCAGAAGTAAGCCCAAATACATATGGGCAGCTTATCTTTGACAAAGGAGGCAAGAATATACAATGGAAAAAAGACAGCCTCTTCAATAAGTGGTGCTGGGAAAATTGGACAGAAACATGTAAAGAATGAAATTAGAACACTTCCTAACACCATACACAAAAATAAACTCAAAATGAATTAAAGACCTACATGGAAGGCCAGACACTATCAAACTCCTAGAGGAAAACATAGGCAGAACACTCTATGACATCCATCAAAGCAAGATCCTTTTTGACCCACCTCCTAGAATCATGGAAATAAAATCAAGAATAAACAAATGGGACCTCATGAAACTTAAAAGCTTTTGCACAGCGAAAGAAACTATAAACAAGACTAAAAGGCAACCCTGAGAATGGGAAAAAATAGTTGCCTATGAAACAACGGACAAAGGATTAACCTCCAAAATATACAAGCAGCTCATGAAGCTGAATACCAAAAAAGCAAATAACCCAATCCACAAATGGGCAGAAGACCTAAATAGACATTTCTCCAAAGAAGACCTACAGATGGCCAACAAACACATGAAAAGATGCTCAACATCACTAGTCATCAGGGAAATGCAAGTCAAAGCCACAATGAGGTATCACCTCACACCAGTCAGAATGGCCATCATCACAAAATTTGGAAACAACAAATGTTGGAGAGGGTGTGGAGAAAAGAGAACTCTCCTGCACTGTTGGTGGGAATGTAAGTTGGTACAGCCACTATGGAAAACATTTTGGAGGTTCCTTAAAAACTACAAATAGAACTACCATATGATCCAGTAATCCCACTATTGGGCATATACCCAAAGAAAACCATAATCCCCAAAGAAACATGTACCATAATGTTTATTGCAGCACTATTTACAATAGCCAGGACATGGAAGCAACCTAAATGCCCATCAACAAATGAATGGATACAGAAGATGTGGCATATATATACAATGGAATATTACTCAGGTATAAAAAGGAATGAGATGGAGCTATATGTAATGAGGCAGATAGAACTACAATCTGTCATACAGAGTGAAGGAAGTCAGAAAGAGAAGGACAAATATTGTATGCTAACTCACATATACGGAATCTAAAAATGGTACTGATGAACTCAGTGACAAGAACAAGGATGCAGATACAGAGAATGGACTGGAGAACTCGAGATATGGGAGGGGGCGGGGGTTGAAGGGGAAACTGAGATGAAGCGAGAGAGTAGCACAGACATATATATACTACCAACTGTTAAATAGTCAGTGATAAGTTGTTGTATAACAAAGGGAGTCCAACTCGAGGATGGAAGATGCCTTAGAGGACTGGGGCAGGGAGGGTGGGGGGGACTCGAGAGGGGGGAGTCAAGGAAGGGAGGGAATACGGGGATATGTGTATAAAAACAGATGATTGAACCTGGTGTACCCCCCCCCCCAAAAAAAAAAAAAAAAGCAATTGCTAGCATTAATAGCATTGCCATGTTTACTTGACAATGGTGGTTCCTTTACATCTTTCAAGACTTTTGTATAATAAATGATATAAATATCCCTCATATACCAGTAGATTATCATTATGCTTTTAGCATTTATATTTTGAATGTTTCCTATTAACCTCACTGAAATTATACTACAGTAATATCTCTCACATTAGCAAAATACTTAGTATTTTACAAAATGTTTCCTATATGTTTTGCATTTGTTTCTCACAACAGCCCAATAGGATATACAGGGTAGGTAGTCATTAATAACCAGATTTTACAGATGTGGAAATTGAGAAGGAGAAAAGTTGGTTACTCTCAACCCCGCGCCTGGCGCCGCTCACCCGGCTCCACGCTGGCGGCCACCCCCGGGCCCACCGCCGCCGCTGCGGCGCCCTCCATGGGCGAGGAGGACTACTACCTGGAGCTGTGCGAGTGGCCGGTGCACTTCGAGAAGGCGAACCCGGTCAACTGCATCTTCTTCGATGAGGCCAACAAGCAGGTGTTTGCTGTTCGATCTGGTGGAGCTACTGGCGTGGTAGTTAAAGGCCCAGATGACAGGAATCCCATCTCATTTAGAATGGAGGACAAAGGAGAAGTGAAGTACATTAAGTTTTCCTTGGAAAATAAGATCCTGGCTTTTCAGAGGACCTCAAAGACTGTGGATTTTTCTAACTTTATCCCGGATAGTTTTCAGCTGGAGTACACTCAGGAGTGCAAGGTATGGGCCCCATCCTTTCCCTGCTGGTGGGCATTACCTCCGGGGGAAGAGGCTCAGGGTGGCGTGGTGACTGAGAGCACGAACTTGGAAGCAGATTGTGCTTGAGCACTGCGATCTACCTTAACGTTGGTTCTGACTTTGGACTCTTCTTAAAGCTTTTAAAGCCTGTTTCTTCATCTGTAATATGGAGGTGGAAGGATTAAATGGATGAGGGATGCTGAACACTGAGCCAGACCAAGAACGCCAGCATACTAGGGTTCTGCTGGACCAGCTCTACTGAAATTGCCTTCATCACAGATCAAGGAATCGAATTTTACCAGGTATTACCAGAGAAACGGAATCTGAAACTCCTAAAGAGCCAGAACATCGATGTGCACTGGTACACGTACTGTCCCGAGGGCACTGTGATTCTCCTCTCCACCACGGTGCTTGGAAATGTGCTGCAGCCTTTCTATTTCCAGGCTGGCACTATGTCGAAGCTGCCCAAGTTTGAGATTGAATTACCAGCTGCACCTAAGTCAAATAAACTGAGCCTATCAGAGAGAGACATTGCCATGGCAACGATATATGGACAGCTATACATTCTCTTCCTGAGGCATCATTCCTGGACCTCCCATAGTACCGGAGCAGAGGTAGTCCTATATCACCTACCACGAGAAGGTGCCTGTAAAAAGATGCACATACTGAAGTTAAACCGGACAGGGAAGTTTTCCCTAAACATGGTGGACAACCTGGTGGTCGTTCACCATCAGGACACAGAGATGTCGGTGATATTTGATATCAAGCTGAGGGGGGAGTTCGATGGCACCATTACCTTCCATCACCCGGTGCTTCCAGATCGATCCATTCAGCCCTATCAGATTCCCGCAGCAGGTCCTGCTCCTGTGACCAGCCAGTCCCCCGTCCCGTGTAAACTCTATTCTTCATCCTGGATCGTCTTTCAGCCCGACATCATCATCAGCGTGAGCCAGGGTTACCTCTGGAACCTCCAAGTGAAACTTCAGCCCATCGTAAACCTCTTGCCAGATAAAGGAAGACTCATGGACTTCCTCCTTCAGAGAAAGGAATGCAAGATGGTCATCCTGTCAGTGTGCTCGCAGATGCTGACAGAGTCAGACAGATCTACGCTGCCTGTGATAGCCACTGTTTTTGACAAACTCAACCAGGAGTATAAAAAGTACCTGGACGCTGAGCAGAGTTACACGATGGAGACGCCTCATAAGTTCCTGATAGCTGTGCTCATGGAGTATATCCGCTCTCTGAACCAGTTCCAGATCACAGTACAGCATTAGTTACATGAGCTTGTCATCAAGACACTTGTCCAACACAATCTCTTCTACACGCTACACCAGTTCCTGAAGTACCATGTCCTTAGCGACTCGAAGCCTTTAGCTTGTCTGCTGCTGTCCCTAGAAAGCTTTTATCCTCCAGCTCATCAGCTGTCTCTGGACATGTTGAAGCGACTTTCCACAGCAAATGATGAAATAGTAGAAGTTCTCCTTTCCAAACACCAAGTGTTAACTGCCTTAAGGTTTATCCGGGGTGTTGGTGGCCACGAAAGCATTTCTGCATGAAAATTTTTAGATGGTGAAAAGCAGACTGAAGATCATATACTTTTCTACACTATATTCCGGTTTTTTGAACAGCGAAACCAGCGTTTGCGAGGGAACCCTAGTTTCACACCAGGAGAACACTGTGAAGAACATGTTGCTTTTTTCAAACAAGTTTTTGGAGACCAAGCTCTAATGAGGCCTACAACATTCTGAGGTCACTTGCTAGTTTTTTTATATATATATAAAATGTGTACAAAGTTAATTTATTGCGTTAATAAAGCTCTTTAAACTACAAAAAAAAAAGTTGGTTACTCTCTTAGATTACATAATGGAGAGAGTATATCAGAGACTTAACTTTGGACATCTTTGCCAATGCTGGAAATTGTCAGTCTGTTTGCTTTAAGTCAATTTAATAGGTAAACAGTGGCATCTCATTGTGTTTTTGCATTTCTCTAATAACTAATGAAGTAGAGCTTCCTTTCAGCCACGTATTTGGAATCACTATATATCTCTTTTGGTGAAATGTCTGTTCCAATCTTTTGCTCAGTTTTTTTTATTGGTTGCTTTACTACTATTGAGTTTTGAGAGTTCTTCATATAATCTGTATACAAGTCCTGAGATATATGATTTGCAAATATTTTCTCCCAGTCTGCAGCTTATCTTTTCAATTTTATAATATCTTTCAAACAGCAGAAGTTTTTAATTTTAATGAAATCCAATTTGTCATTTTATGCATTGTGCTTTTAGTATTGTATCTAATAAAACTTTATCTAGGAGAAGAAAGATGGCGGCTAAGTAGAAGGACATGGAATGCATCCCTCTCCACAGGTGCATAAGGAATACATCAAAAGACACAATAATTCCCACAGAGAATCAGCTGAACACCAGCAGATGACCTTGGACATCAGAAAGGACTGCAAAGATCCCGACATAACTGGGTAGGAGAGAGGGAAAAAAAAAAAAGGAGAAAGAGGAGGAGAAGAAAGGAAAGGGATGGGTCCCACACCCTGGGGTGGGGGGATCTGAAACAGAGGGAAGATTGCCGAATTTGGGGAAATGTCCCTTATCTGATGGGGAAACCCCTTCTCCAATGGGGAATTTGCCTGGGACAGAAGGGAGGTATCTGGGACTGTTCAAAGAGGGTGAAGCGGCTGGCCTGTAGCAGATTGGAAAGAGTGAGAAACACACGGAGGGCCCACACTGCAGCTCAGAATGTCCGGAATGAGACGTTGGTTCACAGCTGAACAGGGGGTCTGGGAGCTGGAAGGTGGGAACCAGAGAACTGGTTAAGGGTGAGAAACATTGTTGGCAGTGGGGAGACAGACTGAGAGGACAGGAGGAAAGAAATTCACAGCGGAGAATGCCTACCGTGGAAAGCTGGGCAGCCATGGCCTCTGCTTGATACTGCTGACTCACAAGCAGGGGGGTGGAGCCACGGGTGGAGCCTCTATTTTGGTGCCTGCAATGGACAAAGGAAGGACCCCTCTGGGCCTGGCTAATGCACTCAGGGATAACAAAGGCCCCTGAGTGGGGCTGGCCTAGAGTGCCTGCAGCAGAGATCCAAAAGTCCACAGAGTGGCCCAGCTCTGGAGACATTCTGTTTACACCTGAGCCACCCAGGCATCCCTCTGCAACAGGCACTGTGACAGCCAACTGAGCCACCGTGACCCAGGCAGGGTGCCCTGGAAGAGTCCTAGCAGGGGGGAGGAGCCATGATTGTATTTGCTCTCTTGGCCTGAGCTGCTGGTGTCCCTCTGTAACAGGCACCACCCTAGCTGTCCAAGCTGCTGTGACCCAGGCAGGGCACCACTGGTCACTCACTTCCAGAGAAAGAAGCCACTACTGTACCCTCTCTCTCCCCACACAGTGGCACTTACAGATGAACAATAAAGGAAGCTCTGCTAGTGGCAGAGTAACACAAAAAGCCCAAGGTAGGTAGAAGGACACTTACAGCTGAGACCTCAAGGAAACAGAAATATTATTATTAATTCTATTGATCTGGTCCATTCTGTGGTCAGTTCTAGCTTTTTTTTTTTTTTTTTTTTCAATTAATTATGATCTTAATTGTAAGGGATCTACACATTTTATAACATATTTTTTAATTCTATTTTTTATTCTAGTTTTATTTTTAGCCTCTTTTATCTCTATTTCCAGCTAAGTTCTTTGTAGAGATGACTGTATCTCTCCTATCTTCTTTTCAACTCTATCTTTTATACATTTCTATTTTTTCTTTTTCTTTTCATATTTCCAGTTACATTACACTCTTCTGTTGCCCTGTCTTCTATCCTTTTTTAGTTTCTTTTATCTTAATATACTTCTAAGCCATATTATTGTTCAGCTCTGTTTCCTTGCTTTATTCTCCAGATGACACACTGCTTTGGTTTTTATTATTAGGTTTTGTCTTTATCTTAGTTCTAAGTATAATTGTCTGATTTCATCCTGAGAATCTTCAGTCTATCTGGTGGTACTCTTGCTCTTTATTGTATTTGATCCTAGCTTTCAAAATCTCCCTGGATTTGTGTTTGTGTATGTGTGGTTTGTTTTGTTTTGTTTGTTTTGAATTTCTGTTGGTTTTCTCTTGACTGTATGATTGCATTCTGGGGTTCTTCTGTCAGGTCTTTCTAGTGCCTTATGTTCTATTGGATTCAGTATTTGTGTATCTTATACATATATGCGTTTCCTTGATTTAGTATTTGTTTGACTCAACACTCTGCCATTAGTCTGGGGCTTGAACAGTCTTCTTAAACACCTTTATTGCCAGGATAAACAACCTCTGAAGTCTGGACTACTCCATCAGAAGTCAAGTAGGAGGATCTGGGGAGGGAGCACTGAATCCAGGATGCTAGACTACTAGGGAGTCCTCAGACACAGGGAAGATTAACTGCAAAGAACTCTCACAGAGCCCTGTATCAGAGTCTAAGACCTGGCTTCATCTGATTGTCTGCAACTGCCAGTGCTGGACACCTCACATCAAACTACAAACAAGACAGGAATACAAACCCACACATTAGCACACAGACTACCTAAAGCCATATTAACCTCACAGATACCCTAAAACTCACCTCCTGACATGGCCCTGCTCATCAGAGAGAAAAGACACAAAGCCATACACTGGAAAGAAGACACCAGACCCCTCCACAAGGAAGCCTACTCAAGACACTGGACAAACCCAACCACAGGGGGCAGAGGGCAGAAACAAGAGGAATTACTACTAGGCAGCACAGGGAAAGGAGACAGAAAATCCTATTAATTAGACAAAATGAGAAAACAAAGAAACACCATGCAGGCAAAGGAGCAGGAAAAAAACCCACAAGACAAAATAAATGAAGAGGAAATAGGAAAATTGCCTGAAAAAGAATTCAGAGTAATGATAGTAAAGATGATCCAAAATCTCGACAACAAAATAGAGGAAATACAAAAAACAGTTAATAAGGACTCAGAAAAACTAAAGAGCAAACAAACATTAATGGACAACAAAATAACCAAAATTCAAAATACTCTAGATGGTATAAACAGCAGAATAACTGAGGCAGAAGAACGAATCAGTGAGTTGGAAGATAGAATGGGGGAAATAAGTGCCACAGAGCATGAAAAAGAAAAAAGAATAAAAAGAATGGAAGACAGGCTCAGAGACCTTGGTGACAACATTAAGTGCAGCAACATTAGAAACACAGGCATCCCAGAAGAAGAAGAAAAAAAGAAAGGGTCTGAGAAAATATTTGAAGAGGTTATAGTGGAAAAGTTCCCCAACATGGGAAAGGAAGTAATTAATCAAGTCCAAGAAGCACAGAGAGTCCCATAAAGAAAAGACCAAAGGAGAAATACACCAAGGCACATATTAATTAAACTAATGAAAATTAAACACAGAGAAAAAAATATTAAAAGCAGCAAGAGAAAAGCAATGAATAACATATTAGGGAAAACCCATAAGGATAACAGCAGATCTCTCTGCAGAAACTCTGCAGACCAGAAGGGAATGACAGGATATACTGAAAGTCCTGAAAGAGAAAAACATATAGCCAAGAGTACTCTACGCAGCAAGAATCTCATTCAGATTCGACACACAAATCAAAAGCTTTACAGACAAGCAAAATTAAGAGAATTCAGCACCACCAAACCAGCCTTACTACAATTGCTAAAGGAACATGAGAGAATGAAAAGACCTACACAAACAAGCCCAAAATAATTAAGAAAATGGTAATAGGAACACATATGTCAAGAATCACCTTAAATGTAAATGGATTAGATGCTGCAACCAAAAGACACAGACTGGCTGAATGGATACGAAAACAAGACCCTTCTATATGCTGCCTACAAGAAACACACTTCAGACCAGGCAACACATATAGAATGAAAGTAAAGGGATGGCAAAAGATATTCCATGCAAATGGAAGTTGAAAGAAAGCTGGAGTAGCAATACTCATATCAGGCAAATTAGACTTGAAAGTAAAGCCTATTACAAGAGACAAGGAAGGACACTACATAATGATCAAGGGATCTATCCAAGAAGAACATATAACAATTGTAAATATCTATGCCCCCAGCATAGGAGCACCTCAATACATAAGGCAAATGCTAACAGCCATAAAAGGGGAAATCGACAATAACACAATAATAGTAGGAGACTTGAACACCCCACTTACATCAATGGACAGATCATCCAAACATAAAATCAATAAGGACACACAAGCTTTAAATGACACATTAGACCATCTCGACTTAATTGATATTCATAGGAAATCCATCCAAAAAATACAGGATGCACTTTCTTCTCAACTGCACATGGAACATTTTCCAGGATAGATCACATCTTGAGTCACAAACCAAGCCACAATAAATTCAAGAAAATTGAAATCATATCAAGCATCTTCTCTGCACAACACCATGAGACTAGATATCAGTTACAGGAAAAAAACTACAAAAAATACAAACACATGGAGGCTAAACAATATGCTATTAAACAACCAAGAAATCACTGAAGAAATCAAAGAAGAAATCAAAAAATACCTAGAAACAAATGACAATGAAAACACAACCCAAAACCTATGGGACACAGCAAAAGCAGTTCTAAGAGGGAAGTTTATAGCAATACAGGCCTACCTCAAGAAACAAGAAAAATCTCAAATAAACAACCTAACCTTAATCCTAAAACAATTAGAGAAAGAAGAACAAACAAACCCCAAAGTGAGCAGAAGGAAAGAAATCATAAAGATCAGAGCAGAAATAAATAAAAAAGAAAGGAAGGAAACAATAGCAGGTCAATGAAACTAAGCTGCTTCTTTGAGAAGATTAACAAAATTGATAAACCATTAGCCAGACTCATCAGGAGAACAAGGGAGAAGACAAACATCAACAAAATTAGAAATGAAAAAAGAAAAGTAACAACTTACACTGCAGAAATACAAAATATCATGAGAGACTACTAAAAGCAACTATATGCCCATAAATTGGATAACCTGGAAGAAATGGATAGATTGTTAGAAAAATACAATCTTCCAGGACTGAACCAGGAAGAAATAGAAACTATGAACAGACCAATCACAAGTATGGAAATTGAGACTGTGATTTAAAATCTCCCAACAATCAAAAGCCCAGGGCCAGATGGATTCACAGGAGACTTCTTTCAAACATTTAGAGAAGAGTTAACACCTATCCTTCTCAAACTCTTCCAAAATATAGCAGGAGGAGGAACATTCCCAAACTCATTCTGCGAGGCCACCATCATCTTGATACCAAAACCAGGCAAAGACATCACAAAAAAAGAAAATTACAGACCAATATCACTGATGAATATAGATGCAAAAATCCTTAACAAAATACTAGCTAACAGAATCCAAAGCAAATTAAAAAGATCATACACCATGATCAAGTGGGGTTTATCCCTGGAATACAAGGATTCTTCAATATATGCAAATCAATCAATGTGATGCATCATATCAACAAATTGAGGGATAAAAACCATATGACAATCTCAGTAGATGCGGAAAAATCTTTTGACAAAATTCAACATCCATTTATGATAAAAGCTCTCTAGAAAATGGGCATAGAAGGAAATTACCTCAACATAATAAAAGCCGTATATGAGAAACAAAAAGCCAACATCATTCTAAATGGGGAAAAAGTGAAAGAATTCCCTCTAAGATCAGGAACAAGATAAGGGTGCCCACTCTCACCATTATTATTCAACATAGTTTTGGAAGTGTTAGCCACAGCAATCAGAGAAAAAAATGAAATAAAAGGAATCCAAATTGGAAAAAAAGTAAAATTGTCACTCTTTGCAGATGACATGATATTATACACAGAAAACCCTAAAGATTCTACCAGAAAACTGCTAGCACTAATTGACGAGTTTAGTAAAGTAGCAGGATACAAAATTAATGCACAGAAATCTCTTGCATTGCTATACACTAACAATGAAAAAGCAGAAAGAGAAATGGAGGAAACGCTCCCATTTACCATTGCAACAAAAAGAATAAAACACCTAGGAATAAATCTGCCTAAGGAGACAAAAGATCTGTATGCAGAAAACTTTAAGACACTGATGAAAGAAATCAAAGATGATACAAACAGATGGAGTGACATACCATGTTCTTGGATTGGAAGAATCAACATTGTGAAAATGAAAATCCTACCCAAAGCAATTTACAGATTCAATGCAATCCTGATCAAATTACCAATGGCATTTTTCACAGAACTAGAGCAAGAAATCTTATGATTTGTATGGAAACATAAAAGACCCTGAATAGCCAAAGCAATCTTGAGAAGGAAAGATGGAGTTGATAGAATTAGGCTTCCTGACTTCAAACTATACTGCAAGGCCATAGTGATCAAGACAGTATGGTACTGGCACAAAAACAGAAAGGAAAATCAATGGAATAGAATAGAGAACTCAGAAGTAAGCCCAAGCACATAAGGGCACCTTATCTTTGACAAAGGAGGCAAGAATATACAATGGAAAAAAAGCCTCTTTAATAAGTGATGCTGGCAAAATTGGACAGCAACATGCAAAAGAATGAAATTAAAACACTTCCTAACACCATATACAAAAATAAACTCAAAATGAATTAAAGACCTAAATGTAAGGCCAGACACTATCAAACTCCTAGAGGAAAACATAGGCAGAACATTCTATGACATACATCAAATAAGATCCTTTTGACCCACCTCCTAGAATCATGGAAATAAAATTAACAATAAACAAATGGGACCTCATGAAACTTAAAAGCTTCTGCACAGTGAAAGAAACCATAAACAACACAGGAAGGCAACCCTCAGAATGGGAGAAAATACTTGCCAATGAAGCAGTGGACAAAAGATTAATCTCCAAAATGTACAAGCAACTCATGCAGCTTAATACCAAAAAAGCAAATAACCCAATCCACAAATGGGTGGAAGACCTAAAGAGACATTTCTCCAAAGAAGACATACAGATGGCCAACAAACACATGAAAAGATGCTCAATATCACTAATCATTAGAGAAATGCAAGTCAAAGCCACAATGAGGTATCACCTCACACCGGTCAGCATGGCCATCATCAAAAAATCTAGAAACAACAAATGTTGGAGGGGGTGGGGAGAAAGGGGAACTCTCCTGCACTGTTGGTGGGAATGTAAGTTGGTACAGCCACTATGGAAAACAGTTTGGAGGTTCCTTAAAAAACTACAAATAGAACTACCATATGATCCAGTAATCCCACTACTGGGCATACACCCAGAAAAAACCATAATCCAAAAAGAAACATGTACCGTAATGCTTATTTATTACAGCACTATTTACAATAGCCAGGACATGGAAGCAACTGAAATGCCCTTCAGGAGATGAATGGATAATGAAGATGTGGCACATATATATAATGAAATATTACTCAGCCATATAAAGGAATTAAATGGAGCTATATGTTATGAGGTGGATAGACCTAGAGACTGTCATACAGAGTGGAGTAATCCAGAAAAAGAAAAACAAATACCATATGCTAACTCATATATACAGAATCTAAAAACAAAAAGATGATACTGATGAGCCCAGTGACAGGGCAAGAATAAGGATGCAGATGCAGAGAATGGACTGGAGGACATGGGGTTGGGATGGTGGCAGGTGAAGGGGAAGCTGGGACAAAGTGAGAGAGTAGCATAGACCTATATACACTACCAACTGTAAAATAGCTAGCTAGTGGGAAGTTGCTATATAACAGAGGGAGATCAACTCGATGATGGGTGATGCCTTAGAGGTCCAGGACAGGGAGGATGGGAGGGAGTCATGGGAGGTAGAGGAAATGGGGATATGTGAATAAATACAGCTGATTCACTTTGATGTACCTCAAAAGCTGGTACAAAAGTGTAAAGCAATTATATTCCAATAAAGAGCTTAAAAACAAAAAACAAAAAATAGGAAAAAAAAACTTTAATCCAGGGTTACAAAGATTTTCTCCCATGTTTTCTTCTACTTTTTTTTTATAACTTTACATGTGATCTTTAAATCTGTGGTTCATTTTGAGTTAATTTATGTATAATTATCTGAGGTGTGGTTTTGGTTATTATTACTGTTTTGTATATGGTGTCTGATTATTTTAGCACCATTTATTGAAAAACTTTGTCCCTTTCTATTGAATTTCCTTGGCACCTCTGTCCAATATTAAACCAGCACATATTTACCAGATTTATGCCTCAATCAGTTTGTCTTCCTTCCTTCTTTCCTTCCTTCCTTCCTTCCTTCCTTCCTTCCTTCCTTCCTTCCTTCCTCCCTCCCTCCCTCCTTCCCTCCCTTCCTGTTCTTCTTTTCTTCCTGTCTGGTAAAATTTTACATTTGAATCAGAGTCTATCACTGTCTTATGATAAAGCCATCAGCAAACTGATAAAGGTCATAGTTATGGATTGACTTAATCTGAAAGACTGATGCTGTGTTCAGAGAAAAGAAGGAAAAAGAGAGATAAGAGAAGCAGAACAGAATGAGAGACTGAGAGAGTGTTAGTCTTAGAGGCACAGGAATTGGTGCCACTCAGCTACAGTTTGATTTGGAGGTCCAACACTTACACAGAAAAGAACATGACAGAAACATTGAGCCACTTACATTGTACTCTTTGGTCTTACGTAACTGGTACTTGTTGCTGAACTATTTTATCACTTATTAGAAAAATTAACAACATCCCATGGAATTAGAAAGCAACAGTTTGAATATGCTTTCAGAGCAAGAAGCTGCTAGAGACTGTCATACAGAGTGAAGTGAGTAGAAAGAGAAAAACATATATTGTATATTAACACATATATGTGGACTATAGAAAAATGGTACAAATCAACCAGCTTGCAAGGCAGAAATAGAAACACAGATGTAGAGAACAAACATATGGACACCAAGTGGGGAAAGTGGGGAGGGTTGGGGGGGGAATGAATTGGGAGATTGGGATACCAAATTGTACACTCTAATATATGCAGTTTATTGTAAAAATAAAAAGAATAAAATGTTAAAAAAAAAAAACAGAAAAAAAATAAGAAGCTGTCCCTTATTTCCAACCCAGGGTTAGCAAATAATAACTACTGATATTTCACCTTAAGATCATGAAGCTTTCTTAGCCCCTGAGGGCTAGGTAGCACAGAGGTACCAACCAACTCTGCTCTGGATATATACCATATACAGAAGAGAGTTCTCAACAGCAAATATTGAAGGATCTGTTATAATTACTAAGTAAGTACAGAAACTCCTCAATATTATTTATAGACAGGCATTCATAATTATAGATATTGTAAGTATTTAATGATTATTTAACTGCATTCTAAATTACAACTCCCCCTTAGTATGTATGAACATGTATTTCTTTAAAAGTTTAATCGTGCAATAATAAATGTCAATATTTTGAGTTACTCCCAGGTTATATTACACCTCCCATGCAGATCCTAATTCAGGATGATTGGAGCCAGATCCTAGATTTTTCTGTATCTTAAATTTAGTGTGATCAGGAGTAGAGAAATTAGTAAGGAAGAGAAGCCCTACAAAATTCCTCAGCTGAGTTTTCTGTTTATAATGTGTGTCTTTGATAAGAAAATTATTATTATTAGAAGATGTTGTTTATACTATAACTTTATCAAATTCCATGAAACACATTTTGGATTCCAAATATCCAAAATAAGGGATTATTTAAAAAAAAAGAAAAGGAAAGAAAAGTATATTACAATTATTTAAATTCTAGGCAGTCATTGGAAGTGATTTAACCATGGTTAAGTCAGACACTGTCTTTTGTCTCATGAGACACAATAGGAAGAACAGAGCATTGCGTAAAAATTATTCTTGTCAGTAAAGAATTAAACCTGTATCTAATCAAAACTGAGGATCTAAATAGCAGTTTACAGGAAATGCAGTAGGGAGAGAAGCATGCCAAATGACAACATAAGGATGAAATTGGTCATATCCAGAATGTGGAAAATTCTATGGTTCAGAGATTTATTTACTTTTCTACAAAAAATAGAATGAAAAAACAAAGGAACATAAACTTGCAAAAGGTTTAAACTGACTTATAAAACATACCAACCAATTCAAAGTGTTAGTCATTTGGATCCTTATTTGAACAAGTC
Organism: Hippopotamus amphibius kiboko; assembly: GCF_030028045.1. Taxonomy (NCBI): domain Eukaryota; kingdom Metazoa; phylum Chordata; class Mammalia; order Artiodactyla; family Hippopotamidae; genus Hippopotamus; species Hippopotamus amphibius. The sequence continues at coordinate 80,829,665 of NC_080191.1, read as the reverse complement.
AATCATAAAAATAAATGAGACAATTGGGGAAATAGCAAACACTGTGTATTAATATTAGAAGATTACTGTTAACTTTGTAAAGTGCAATTATGTTATCAAAGTTATATTTTCAGAAAGCCCTTACTATTAGAAATGTACACTGAGGTGTTTACAGATAAAGTGATACTACACTTGAAATTTGCTTTATAATATCATGGGAACAAACAAAAATTATTGGGAAGACAATAGATGAAACATACAAATTATGTTGCTAGTAATACTATTTTCTCTATTTTTGTGTATTTTTGAATTTATTATTATAAAAACTAAAGAAGAAAAAGTAATGCTTCAGAAGAGCATATGACACAGGAAAATGTTGGGACTAAAGCATACAAGTTAAGAAAATAGATTGCAAACAGCATGTACGGTATAAACAAACCAACGTAAAATGTAACTTTATGAAACATTCTCCTTAATAAAAATATATGAGGGTGAGTCAGAAATTATCCACACTCTGGCTGTAGAATTAATTTTAGTTAACTTTTGGAAAAGACAAATACATCATTTTCACTACAATCTCCTTGCTTTTCAGTACACTTCATCCATCTGTCAACAAGATTCCATATTCCCTCTTTAAAAAATGTTTTAGGCTGAGCTGTGAGCCACAAATGCACTGCTATCTTCACTTCATCAGAAATTAATCTTCATCCTCGTAGGGCTGCTTTCAGGGGACCAAACAGAGGAAAGTCCGATGGAGCAAGATCAGGACTATAGGGAGGATGCTTTACTGCCTCAAAACGAAGTTTTTGCAGAGTGTTGATAGTGTGGGCAGAAGTGTGCGGACATGCATTGTTATGCAAGATCACAACACCCTTGGATAGCAGTCCTCTGCATTTAATCAGAAGTTTAGGCTTCAGCTCTTCAATAAGCATCTTTATATATTCATACACACTTCTTCACAGCTAAACGCTTTCTCCATACTGTGCGCAATATCTTTGATAAATAACAGCACCATGTAGACCCTCAGACCACAAAAAGCGAATCACTGTATGCTGCTCTTCTTTCATGCAAATCACAAGTGGGACATCCATTTTTGCTTGCACCACAGTTACAAATGAACTGATGTAACCCATTCACATCTGCACAGCAGTGACTGGGGAGACAGTAATCTTGAACAAAAAGTGTTGATAAGACAGTGTGACCAACGGAAGTTTTAATATAACTGGAGTGCAGATAATTTTTGACTCACCTTCTTATATAAGAATGTGGGACTATATATATATCAAAATCTTAAATGTTAATGCTTATCTGATATAATTGCTTTCTGTTTTTATATATTTTGGAATGTTTAATAGTTAATTTGTATAAATTCTATGATTAGGACAAAAGTTTTAAGTTATTTACAATTATTAGTCAATCATCCATTTTTATTTAGGTTGATCTTTGGGGAAGCATGCATTTCTCTGATTCACAGTCTTTAAAATGGGTTAAATGGTCTTACTGCTATTCTCAAACAGCTGGAATAACATTCACAGCTTTATGTGTTCATAACCAATATAAGTTGTTCCTGTTTATATTATAACATTCTTACTCCTTACAATGTGGTCTGTGTTCATTTCAGGCCCCATTAATTAAACTGAGGACAATAACAGGCTTTGATATTTATGAATCCTGGAATTTGAATGTGACACCTTGTATTTATGTTGCTGTTGTTTTATGCTAGGATTGGGGATACATTAGTCTCATAAGCTTGAAGCTTCCTGAATTGGGTGAATGGACAAGAACAATGGACAAGAACGCATCTTTGTTACTTTTTTTGGTTTTATATCAGAACATTAAATGAAACCTTTTCTGTTGTCTCAGTTTTGACTGAGGGCCATGAACTTAAAACAAAGGGTATAAAGTGATCAGACCATTCTAAGAGTTGCCAGGTCCTCTGTGAGACTTTACTAAGAGAGAACTGGAAAACTATATCTCATCTTTCAGCTCACCTAAAGGCTGACTGGTAGAGGAAAGTCAGGAGAGAGGATTACTTGGCAGGAAGCTGCCTGAATGTTGTGCATTCCCTCCCCTTCCTGATTCTTATCATGTACAGAGTGAAGATGCTTCACAAGAGGAGAGCAGCCCCTCTTCCCTGGATGAATACTGGCTGAGATACAGGAATCTTTCAGCCCCAATGCCATTAAACTAAAGAGCAGAATATGACAAGAATTGGACCTGTATCTGCTATTGTTTGTGAGTGTTGGATTGGTGCTTGACCTTCAACTAGAATCTCCTCCAGAGGATAACATAGCTGGAGTTCCCTGAAGGCAGACCAGGCTGAGAGCAATGCAGGAGGTACTGGTTGAAATACCCCTGACGGCAAGCAATGGTAGATGTTTCCTTTAGACTGGAGTGGACACTGGGAAGGAAACTGTACTTGATTCATCTTTGGCTTGTGTGGTGAGTTGAATAGTCCCCTCTCCCCTAAATTCATGGAGAATGTGACCTTATTTGGAAATACGGTCCTCACCGAGCTAATTATTTGCAATGAGATCATACTGAATGAGGGTGGGCCCTAAAGCCAATGACTGGTGTCCTTGTAAGAAGAGGAGAGGACACACACAGGCTCATACAGGGAAGAAGTTCAACTGAAGATGGAAGCAGAGATTGGAGTTCTGCCTGAAGATACCAGAACCTGAAAGTGGCAAGAAACACTGAAGATGCCCAGAAATCATCAAAAGCTAAAAGAGAGGCCTGGGATGGTTTCTTCCTCAGAGTCTCCAGAAAAAACCACCTGCTGATGCCTTAATTTCAGACTCTGGCCTCCTGAATCATTAAAGAATGACTTTGTTATTTTAAGATACCCAGATTATAGTAATTTGTTATAGCAGCCCTGGGAAACTAGTGCAGCTAGAGTAAATAAAATGTATCATCCAGACCAGAACTGTTTTGAGTGAGGGCCTTAGAATAGTTTAAGCAGCACTCAAGCCTGGCCCCTGACTCTCTCTCTGACCTGATCTTCCAAATTCTCTCCTTTTATTAACTTCATTACTCAGCTGCACTGCCCTCCTTCTGCTCCACACACTCACCAAAATTTCCCCATCCTCAGTCCTTTGCCCTTAGAGCTTCCCAGCCATGTAGGCTTATCGTCCAGATAATTGGATGGCTCCCTCCATCAGTTCCTGAGGCTTTTGACAAGTATGTCTTATGAAGGAGCATTTTCCAAATATTGTCTGTTGAATAACAGAACTACTACATGCCCTTCCCTCCTGCATTTCCTTTTCCTCCACCATCTTGCATACATTGCTTTCAAAACCATTTATCATATTACAAGCTATATGTTTAAATGTCTATTTTTATCATCATCAATCATTACCAAGAGACTGTAAGTTTCATAAAGGTATGGAAAGGCTATTTTCATATGCTAGGGATTCAATAAATATAGCATGAATGAATTATTGTTGAGATATCTCTAAGAAATCATTTTAAAATGAAAAAAATGCAAAAAGATATGCCAATGAATTTAAAAATGTAGGTGAAGTTTATTAATTTATGTAAAGTTAAATTTAAAAAATTGTACCAAGAAGAAAAACAGGTCAAATGAAAATACTACTAAATAGGCAGAAGCAGCACACTCCCTACTCCAATATTTTAAGAAATATATTTCTTGTCTTATACATGATATACAAAAATATTTGAAAAAGAACAAATAGAGGAAATGCATTTCAATTTATTTTGTATATAATTTGTAAAATTATAAATGCATATAGGTATATGAGTTTCAAATATCTGAGGAAAATGTGAGATATCCTCAAAGAGAAAATCATGTTATCTGTCATTTATCTCCTTAGTAACTAAAGATCAAGCTAATGAAAATCAGAAAAAATGTAGTAGATTGGGACCATAGAGTTCATAGTTTGTTCTGGCAGGTACATATAATCATTGTACCCAAGAGTTACAAAATAAACCCTCTCTGCTAGTATACATGGGGCATTTTAAAACCTGACCTCATATTAGATAATCAAACAATTAATCAAGCAATTTAAAGGAAAAAATATTATAAGCCACCTTCTTGGACACAAACAAAATTAGAAGTCATTCACGAGAAAAGATAACTTAAAAAGAGGCAATACAGCTGGTAATTTAAAGCACACTTTTGAAAAGCACTCTGGAGAAGCAGAATTGTAGGCCTTGATATGTGAAGTTTGCTGTTTTGCGGTGATTTGGTGGAGAAGGATAATCCCAGGCAAGATTAGATCAGGACTCTCCTTGCCTGGAGAAGCTACCATTGGCCATTTTCCAACCAAATATTGACTTTGCAGTCACTTTACTATTCCTGCCCTGGTTGCCATCCCCTCCTCATGCTTCCTTCCTCCCCTCCTGAGTGGCCAGATCCTCCCCAGAATATCATGTCTTCCTTAGCATTGCAGGCAAAACAGACACCAAGATTTGCAACCAAGTCATGTTTTGGGGAAAGTATCACAAAGAGATTAGCACACAGCATTAACACCACACCCGAATGCACAAATAGAGGGTTGACTTTCACCACTGCAACCTATAGAAAGTCCCGTGAAAGCCATAAGAATGCAGAGTGTGATTACTGTGTGTTCTGTGATGTCCAGGTGTATAAACCAGTCCATCTATTCATCATTGGGACAACTCTCAAATTTGGAGTAATTCTCAAGCTTCCCATAATGCTCTCCTTTCTCCAAGTATTTTTTTCATGTCTCTGTAAACAGATGGAAAAAAACCTAACTTTCTAAAGCTTTTACCTTATAAAGAAAACATCATGGACGGTCATCAGGAGTGTTTACCATACGTCTTATGTTGATAAGAACTCTAAGAGACTCAATAATTTGGAAAATACTTCAGTAACTATCTAGAGCTATCTTAATAACCTCATTGTTTTTCTGATTTCTGTAATTAACTCCAAGGTCCTGTTGCAGTTACTATTATTAATATCTACATAAGATGGATGTGAGTATTTTAGATCATTATGTAGTCCACTGGAGTGTTCTTAAATTGTTCTGTCAAGCCCCAGAAGATTAAAATGAACCTCAGATTTAAAAAATTTTAACTATGCCCAATTAATCCAGCGTATAAACCCACAATATGATCAGTGTGTTACAGAGCCAGAGTATACTCCAATGAAGCTCTGAAAACTCAGGGACAATATTGGCATACAGCTTATTCTCTCAAAAATAACATTACATAGGTAGCATTCCCGGTCTTTGTAGAGTATCAAAATGTCAAAATTAAAAGAACATTATTCTTCCATTTTCTAGTAAATGCAAACTTCATATAGCCTAATTGTAAAGCTTTGTTACTAATGCAATGAGAGAAAGCTCTCATGAAATAATTTCTAAATAATTCTTTAAACAAGACAGATAATTATGTAAACTTTGGTCAGAGGGGCCAGTCCAACCAAGTATTATAAGCTTGTAAAATATTTCCTATGTTCTAAATTTGTCCTCTTTCTATGCCTGTACATGTGTATTATGCTTTCAGAATAACATTGTAAAACAAAGAACAGGATGAAAATTTCTGAATAAACATTATTTATAATGATCTATATTAGAATATAATAAATTTACTGAAAAAAAGACAACTCATGTAGATGTTTAATTAGCAGTTATATATTTTTCCCAAAGAACTAATTAATTACTTCCACCAACTTTTTGAAAAAGAACACATTCCAGTTTTTTGTAAATTCTTCTAGGAAACAGGAAAAGGAAAAATCCAACCCAATTTATTTTATGAGGCTAATAAGCTCATTTAAATTATTACCTATACCACACAAGAAGAGTATTAATATGGGAAATTAGAAGTCTATCTTATAGGTTAACACTTTTGCAAAAGTCCACAATATGTTAGCAAAATACATCCAATATTACATCATTATGTACAATTCAATTTACATATGTTGAGAAGAACTTCTGTAGCTGCTTCCATAAGCAAATAAGTAGGTCAAGGTATCTACACTTGACTCCTTTGTAACTGCTCGTTGCACGGGGCAGAAGGATGGGCTTATTTTGGCTTGCTACAATGGTTGCTCTTTTATCAAAACTTGCTGGGCCCTTGGCCCACATTTGTAAACTGTGACACAAACCTGCTGTGTTCCAGGGATTGTGAGCCCCTCACATTACCATGTGGGGCTTGGGAGCAAGGGGAAGTAGCACAGACATGTTGATGCTGTGCCTGGAGAAAGCCCTTCTTCCCTGACTCAAGGCTGTCCTGCCTTCTGCCATCATCTCTGAATCAGTAAGAGGAACACAGGGTAAAATTTGACTCTTCAAAAATCTCAACAATATAATTCTATAAATTCAAATTATATACTAAGCATATAAAATGTATATGTGCATATATATATACAATCATTTCAATAGTTATTTAAAAACTATTTTATAATATTCAAGAGCTGCACATGATTTAATCTGTGAGCAAGAAAGGAACTTTCTCAACATGATAAATCTTGTCTACACCATCCCTACATCATGTACCATTTGTAATTGTGCACCATATAAAGCATTCTGATTAAAATCAGAAACAAGTCAAGCATACCCACTATCAGTGTCTCTAGTTAACCTTACAGAAAAGAAGAAAGGAAAAAATAATAATGGAATGTGTAAGGACTGAGAAGAAACAAATGATCATTATTTAAGGTGGTAAGATTGTTGGACTATATACCTCAAACAATCATCAGGAAAAAAATGAGTGCACAATTAATTAAATTGTAGCTATGAAGTCAATATAACAGAAATCATACCTACTTGAGTATACAAGCAAAAACAGAAAAAGTATTTAGAAATGAAAGATAATGTCTTCAACAGTAGCAACAATAAAGGTTACATTATAAACAATCTAACACAATATATGGAAGATTACTACAGGGAAAATTACAAGGTATTGAAAGTCACAAAATTTTTAAATGAATGGAGATTGTATATCATGGTCTTAGATAAAAAGCGGTGATAATGTAAAAGAGAATCAATTCATCTAAAATTTATATTCAAGTTTTGTGAATATTTACTAAAAATTCAAAGTTTTTTTCAATGATGTTTTTTCATATGATTGTAGGAAAATATGAAGAAAAAGAGCCAAAAAATACACTCAAACAATTCTGAAGAAGTATGAAACTTTGGAGGCTTTCTTATGAAGTATTAATACTGATTATGGAAATGTAATAATCTCAGCATGGGGTTGAAAGACTTTTTATCAATAGACAAAGAAACAGAATATGAATGTACCCCTATACAGGGTGCTGATATGTTACGGAGATACTTTAAAGCAATTGGTCAAGAATGGAGCATCTAAAAATTTTTTTCTAGCATACCTGGATACACATAAAAATAAAAGTAGATCTTTAACTCTTGTTACATAGAAAAATAAATTCTAAATTTTATAGATTATTTCAACTCTAGGATTTTTAGACCTAAATATGACAAACAAAACTGTAAAATATTTAGAAGAAAAAAATAAAGACTCCATTGTATAAGAATTTTCTTGGAGCCCACAAAAATCATTAAACAATTTAAAGAAGGAACTTCCAGTTTCCAGTTTTCATGTAAGGAGCTTGGAAATTGCTTCTTGGTCCTAACAAGAAGTTGAAAGCTAAATGAACTGAAAAACCAGCCCTTCTTGGATTCCTAAGAGGGGGAAAGACACAGGGCAAATTGCTGCCCCCAAGACTGGAGAGTCAGAGACATACAAGGAGTCATGGCTTACCTGAGCAGAGACTTGCTAACAGAAACCGCGGCAGCAACAAGCATCAAGGTAGTAAATTCTGAAGTGTAACTGGAGAATTACTGGAGACCCAGTGTAGAAAACTCTGAGAGTTAAAAATGTCCTGGGGGATGTAGTCATATGGGCCCCCCACAATACTGTGAGATTTACCCCCAGAAGCTCCACCAGATTTTCTCGGTAAATATTGGAGAAAACCCGTTTCTGGCTTCTGGCTTCTGGCTTCTGGCTGTAGGAAGGGAAAAGGAACCATTTTGAAATAAATCAGAGCACTTTGTTCTTCTTAATCAGGTCTGCCTTCAGGAGAAACTAGTTAACCAGAGCCGAACTGACCTAGGGAAGGAAAAAGAGCCAACTCCAGTGCACTCTAGCCATCCTGTCCTACTGAAAGGGGGAGAAAAAAACTGAGAAATACTTGTAAAGTTCACAGTCCAGCTGCACAGGCTCACTAAGAAACAGACCGAATCATAGGACTCCAGAATGCTTCCCCTCTCCCCACACCTCACCAGAATATTTCTTACTCTGAATTGATCAAACAGATAACAGCTTGTTCAAAATAATAATAGCAACCATGTATTCAATTATGTTTATACACACACCTGTGTATGGGTATATAGTAGTGCAGTGAATGATGGCAATGCTACAAGGCACAGGAGGAACAATTAGCATTATTTTGGCATTATAAGGGACTCCTACTACCTGTGAAGTAGTATGATATTATTGGAAAGTGGACTGGAATGAGTCCGAAATGTATATTGTAGACTTTAGGGTGACCACTAAAAGAAAAGTATAACTGATATGTTAAGGAAAAAGAGAAAATGAAATCATATAAAATGCTCAAGTAAAATCACCAGAGGCAGAAAACTAACAAATGACAAATATAGAAATAAAGAACAAGGCCAACAAACAGTAATGAGTATGTTGGATTTTCATACAATTATATCAATAATAATTTTGAACATCTATGGTCTAAATGTACCAATTAAAACAGAGATTGTAGAGTGCATCAACATATGATCCAATTGTATGTTGTCTACAAGAAACCCATTTTAAATATAAAAACTCAGATAAAAATTGGAGGTACTGAGAAAAATATACCATTCTAACACTAATCAAAAGAAAGCAAGAGTAGCTATATTAGTTTCAGACAGAGCAGACTTCAAAGTAGGAAAGTTATGAGATAAAGAAGTGCATTACATAGTGATAAAGCAGTTAATTCTCCAAGAAGACATACAGGTCTTAATGTCTATATGCCTAACAATAGAGCATCAAACTATGTGAGGCAAAAACAGAACTGCAAGGAGAAACAGATGAACACACTCTCATAGTTGGAGACTTCAACACCCCTCTATCAGAAATGGACAGACCCAGCAGGCAGAAAATCAATAAAGACATGGTTGAATTCTACACCACCATTAATAAACTGCATATAAGTTACACCTAGAGACTATTAGCCAACAACTTCAAAAAACATGTTATTCTCAAGCTCACATGGAATACTCAAGAAAACAGACCATATTCTGAGCCCTAAAACTCACCTTAACACTTTTAAGAGAATAGAAATTATACTTTTGCTCTCAGACTGCAATGGAATTAAGTTAAATCAAAAACAGAAAGATAACTGCAAAATCTCTGAATGGAGATTAAAAAAAAACATATTTCTAAATAACACATTGGTCAAAGAAGAAATGAAGAAAACTGAAATGATATTTGAACTAAATGAAATTGAAAACATAACATCAAAATTTGTGGGATATAGCAAAAACAGTGCTCAGAGGGAAAATTATGGCACTGAAGGCATATATTAGAAAAGAAGTAAGATTCCTTTTAGGCTTCTAGGCCCTGTCAGCAAGGAAATACATACGCATGCATATTAACCTGTGTATATGGTATACCTATACATATATTTCTGTACATAACCATCGATCTCTTTTAAGGTAAATATAAGTTCATACTGACATCTCCAACATCAATCCGTCACCACGTGGATCACTCAAGCCTCCTCCCCATGCTTATGCGTGACTTTCTAGTCCAACAGTGAGAAACCTGGTTCCTCTTAATTGTTCAGTTCCTGGACACATGTATAGTGGTTTCAGAAATGTTAACATTTACTCATATGGGAATCAACTTTATCACTTACAGTATAGTCCCTATGTACAGTTTCTTCTGCCCTTAGTTGTTAAGACTTCACTTACTTCCAAAATTACTCAGGCCAGCACATTTCATTTCACTCCACTCCCTTTCAGAATGTTTAAAATCAGGAGTTATTTGGCTGAGTTAACAAAAGGATGATGCTTCAAATTTTTTCTTGATTTCTATCCAGTTTAGATGAGAGTTTGTAATGGAAAAAAGGATGTATCCAAATGTTAATACTATTTGATTTCTATACGAGTTATTTTTGACTAGGAACCATAAACTTGGACAGACAGGCTTCCTAAAATTACAATTGGGGTTATAAATCCTTTTTAAATTTAAACACAAGTACACAGATAGATCACTTCAGCTTCTCCAGAGTGTTTAATATCAAAATGCTTTTATCCAGTATATTTGAAAACAGTAGGCACTTTCTAATCAATTTATACAAAAGTCAAATGACTTTGACTTTTTCATTGAAACCACCTGAAGACATACAGTGAATGAAGCAATAATTCTTCCCTGACCAATATAATTGCAAAAGTGGGGACTACTGGCATTTCTTTACTTATAAATAGAGCAAACAACTTGCTAAGAGAAAAGAAAAAAACTCTATTTCTGGTTATTTTGGAGAAAGAGATGTGCTAACCTATAATTCTATCTTGATTATCAGCTTTTTTTTTAGCTAACATAATAGTTACACAACTTTTATACAGAGAGAAATAATAAGCATTGCACTTCACATCAATTGTTAAAAGAGAATATTTTGGTGGATAAAGTGATGAAGTTTATCCATAACTGACTCATTATTTAACTTTGAATCAGCTTCTAAAATTTGTCAAATATCTGTGTATGGAAAACAAGGATAATACTCCTGACTTCTTGGGCTTCTTATGAGGATAAGAGAATAAATTCATACAAAGCTTTTTAAAGTCTAGATTCAGGCAATAATTAAATATGAAATATCATTGTTGAAAGATACACAGAGATATTCAGAAAGTTCAAAGGTAGATTTAACTTTGTTAAAAAGCAATGATATACCATCTTCCTAAATATTACTTAATACCACCTCTCTCTACAAAGTATAATTTTGAAAGACTGGAGGCTGTAGCCACTTGTTAATTTGACTACTGGCCACCACATGCTAACACCTTCAATGTATAATCTTATATGCTGAAATAATAGGCATTAACCTGGAGACACATGACAGAAAGGACTAATGAAAATGTAGCATCTTTGAATTGGTGATTCCATGCTTAAGCAGACCTTATTAATGCTATCTTAACAACAACAAAACAAACAAAACCAATCTAGACAGCATATTCTTTATTCCATATAAATTTGTATATTCTGTTATTCAGGGGGCTATAAAAATGAAATGAAAACATTGACTTGGTAGTAGCAATGCCCTTGTGTTCTAAACCAAGTCAATGGTAGATACATAATAATTTAATGAACATATACATGTATAGAAAGGAATCCTGAATACTGGTAGAAAATCGTACAGACACGTGATTATGAAGCATATCTATTTGCTCACTCTTTAAATGGTTACTGTGTGTTAGCTATGAAAGATAAGATCATTAAAACAGTAATTAGAAGCTGCTAGGCATACGCATATCATCTGTTTAAGTCAGGAAGAGTAGCACATGCTGTGCAGAGCAGTACAGGGGTATAATTTGTTTAGCCTTTCCTTCAAACAGCCCACTGTACCTACCACATGCAGGTTTTAGTTTAGATGCGCTAATTGTCTGATCCATTACATTGAAATTCATGGTCTTATTTGAAGAAGATGATGAGAAATCATTATTTAAAGGCTATCAAAGTGATGGTAATTGTGTAAAATAATCATTAGAGTCCATGTTTTGACAAGCACATCCTTTTCATCATTGTTAACATCTATTTACTTCCTTGGGTTTATTTTTCTTTGTCAGTAGATATGTTAATTTTATTCAAGGAGGAAACTAAATCCTTTGTCCAAGGTTTTTCCAAAATTCAAATTCAGTACTATTGAAGTGCCTTTGTAGCTTTACTGTGATAAATTTGCAGAACGTGAGAAGAATATTAAAGTAGCCATTTTAATGTCTGTGGCTCTTAATTTTAAATGGGGATCAGTTGTCCTAGTTTTAAAAATGTGATGGTATGGTCTTATTCTACACAGGCAATGGCTTAAGAGGCAAAATAATTTCTGATATAGCATGTTAGAGGAGTAACAATAAGGTATATGAGGAAAGTAATACAAAATTATCAAACGCAGAAATCCCCAAAAAACCGTGTGGATACACTGCAAAAAAAGAAAAAAAAAGAAAAACTATTGTAATTTTTGTCATCAGAATATTGTATGCATTAAGCACATAATATTTATAAAAAGAAAAAAATAATGAGAGAGTCCAGGAAAGTCCTACAAGGCCTGTACTTGCCCAGCTTCAAGACCGAAGAAAGAGCCTGGAGTCAGCAACAGAGCCATCAATGGTTGTGGGAGCTCGCACATCTGAAGCAAGGTCGCACCATATAAGGCTGGCTGCTAGCAGAACTTGGTGGCAGTCTTCACTCCCAGGGGGAAGGGGAGATTGCCAATTTTAGGGGGAGTTGATACCAGGTTGGCTCATTAGTTACCAGGGAAACCAGCACAGAGGTGCACCCCTCACCGCCCCTTTGATAAGCTATCATTACCTGGGGCCTGGGGCAAGCACACAGGCAGGTCAGTCCTGTGAGTAGCATGAAGGTGAAGCGGGCGCTGGTCAGGCAGGGAATGTACAGAGTGCAAGAGAGCAGTCAACTTGAGTGACCTAACTGTACACCTATTGTCAGGCAGTTTTGCAAATAAACCAGCTGTAAAACCTACACGTTACCAACACTGTATAGACTTAAAAATAAGTAACAGAAATGAGAAAACACATTATTAAGAGAGAGAGAATTCTTAAACAAATAGTATGGGAGAGAAAATAATAATAATGTAAAACCTGATGTGATAAATTTCACATTTCTATCCAATATTTTATATTCACTAGAGTAGAAGCACAGAGGTGCAGGGAGAGGAAAATGATGCAGGGACATTTGTAAAGAGCCTCATGATAAAAATTTTCAGGTGACTTAATGTGAAGTAGATTAAGACTCTCCATTTCATCCTCCAAAGCTAGTATAGTTTTAGTCTGGACTGTGGCATACAGTTTGTATTTCCATAAATGCTCCCATTCACACAATGGAGCTGATGTAAATAGTATATACAGAGAAATCCATTTAGTAAATGTCCTGTGGAGATTTCAGGCCAAATTTCTTTCAGGCTAAGGAATTGATCTTAATTCTTTGATATCTAATCTATTGGAAGAAATTCAAACAATCTTGAGTCAGAGGACAAAGGTACTAGATCACCTGTTTATAAGCACAAGAGGTAATTTACGTAATTTCTCTAGGAATCAATTTTCTTATTCTCAGAAGAGGGACAATAAGAGTAATTTTCTCATCAAGTGTGGTGAGGCTGAAATGAAAACTTAGTGTGTAAAAGTGCTTGATAAACAATGACGTGAAGTACATTGATATTTCCTTTGTTATATTTAATAACACAAACTTGAAACTTTGGGGTTAGGCTACAACAGAAATGATCTCCATTTTAAAGAAGCAAAATATAATTACCCAGGGTTCCCCGAGATGTATTTGGTGTTGGTGTATTGGTGGAGGAAAGCATTGAGTCTGTTCATATCATTATTAAAGAGGGAAAAGTTTAGGGCTCTCTTTATTCCAGTTCTCAAAATATTCCTGAAGATTAAGTACATAGTCACCAAAAATATAAAGCTCCCAAGTGCACAACAAAATGAGTGCTGTCAATATAGTAGCAATTCTAACATTGGGTTTTAGTTTCTACACTTCCCCCCCAAGGCAGGAGTGCTTTATGAGGAGTCCACAGTCAGCTAGTGGCATGTTTCCTATCCATCGTCTCTCTCTCTTAATAATTCCCCATCTCCAGCTAAATCAATGTCCCTGAATATTGCTGGTACATAAAGGAATACTTTTTATAAATACCAATCATGTATTGAAATAACGTAAATGAATATATTTTATTTTGGTCACATTTGCTCAGACCTTATGTTTCTTATTACTAGAAAAATGTTATTTTTTTTTTCCTTTAATGATCTTTGGAATTTGTCCTTTTCCCTTAACCAAAAATCAATAATAATAATAATAAAAAGATGTCTCAATCTGCCAAAAGAGTCTTCAGCTAGCAAGTAATAACTTAATTTCTGTATAGCTCAGGGGGGTTGCAAAGGGAGTGTGAGAAGTTCACCATTATCCAGCAGTTAAAAAAAGGGAGCAAGCGAAGAAGAAAGCAACATCTTTCCTACTGGGATTTCTCTTGGACTACATGATTTGCATGAAGGGCGCCACATCAAACACAGTGGGTGCCCTTTTTCAAATATTAATGTGAAGCTTGTTTTAAGTTCTCTCTTGACTTTGTGCCACCTTGTATCAAAGGAACTTAAAAGTAGGACTTGGGGGTGGGGGAGAACTTTTCCAACTGTTTTAACACTTAGTGGAATTCTTTCTGCATTTGATCAGTGTGCTTCAAATTCATAACAATTTGACATACATGCATATTTTTCTAGGATGCCTATTTTCATGGTGATCAGTCTTTTTATGTTTTATTTCTGTGTGGATTGTTTAAATATTCTAAATGGAAAGGATTTAAGAGATTGATAAGTAAATGACACACAGAGGCAATAAATGCAGACCCTGATAGTTACTTGAATTTATTGTGAAGGGAGGATTGCTAGGCATCGTTATTTTAAATGAAAATTCTCAACTCTTTGAGTAGAGGCTTTTAATCTCTTTTCTTCTGGCATGATTAAAACAAATCAGATTTGGGAACTTACATGGAGATGAGTGTCTGGGTGCAGATGTGCATAAAATAGGGTATGGGTCATGGAATGAGATTGTTAAATTGATCCACTGTGAGTAAATCTAGATTTGTCTCTGTCTATGTGGGTCAAATAGCAATTTGATCTTGCTATTGCTTGTTAAATAATTTAGTGCTGCAGGAGGATAGTTCACATTCAGACATGTTTTTGGTTAATAATTTCAAGAATTAAAATTTGAAATATTTATAGCTTGATGTCAATGTATGCATATTTCTCAAAACACAAGATTGATATGAGATTCAAATTGCAAAATACCTCTTAAAATTTAAAATCCCAGTAAGAGACTTGTTAGTTAAGGAAGAACATTATTTTATAAAATAACTTTACTGATTATTATTGCTATATTGCTTGCATGTTCTTTACTGCACTCCAGCATAAGGTGTTATAGGTCCTAGTTTGCTCTGCTTTCTTTCTTCACCTTCCTCCAAAGTTAGATTAGCTGAAAAAAATCACCAGTATATTTGTCCATCTATAAATACATTTATTTCTTTAATATGCACCATATTGCTAAGACAAATTGTAAATGAAACTGGTTTCAGTTTTCATTCAGTAATAATTGATAATCATTGGGTACATATTTTAGGGATTCCGAGGGTGACGTCTAGGAATAAAGAGTGTCACTTCATTCAGGACTCTAGAGGACTTTGTAGAGAATATTTTATGTTACAGACTGAATATTTGTTCCCCCCTTCCCCAAATTTATATGTTGGAAACCTACTCCTACCCCTAGATGATGGTATTAGGAGGTACCAGTCTTTGGGAGGTGATTAGGATTAGATGAGGTCATGGGGGTGGAGCCCCGTGAATGGGTTCTGTGCTCCTATAAGTCACAAAAGAGCTTGCTTTCTCCCTCTGCTTTTTGCCATGTGAGGATGCAATGAGCAGTCATCATTATGCAGACTGGAGGAGGGTCCTTATCAGAACTCAACCATGTAACACCTTGATCTTGGGCTGCCAGCCCCTGTAACTGTGAGAAATAAATTTCTGTTGTTTATAAGCCACCCACATCTAGAGTGTTTTTGTTATAGCAGCCCAAACAGACTAAGACATCTTATTTGAAGAGGATGCTTTAAAACAGAAACTGTGTGCTATGGACTAAATTATGCTTCCCCCAAAATCCAACATTGAAGCCCTAACCCCATAGGTGAGGGTTTTTTTTGTATATTGGGCTTTTGGGAGGTAATTAGACTTAGATGAGGGTGGGGGTCTCATAACTGGATTAGTGCCTTTATAAGAAGAAACACCAAAGAGCTTGTTCTGTCTCTTCAACCTGTGAGCACACAGAGAAGGTGGCCTTCTAGAAGCCAGAAAGATAGTTCTCACCAGAAATCTAACTGTGTTGGCACTCTGATCTCAGACTTCCAGCCTCTAGAACTATGAGAAAAACATTTTTGTTAAGGCACCCAGTTCATGGTATTTGGTTATGGCAGCCCAAGCTGATTAACACACTGTGACTACACATCTACCCACAAGTGATAAAACTATATTAATTAGTAAACTGTGTTAGGTGTTTTTGACATTTGATATTTGAGATCAGTTATACAAATAAATTATGAATTTAAAAATATGAGGCTATCATGAGTCATAACAACAGTAGAGTGATTCAAGGCAGCCTCATATTGCTGTCTTATAATTTCCTTCCCTTATGTTATACGTGCTCAAATACATAATGCATTATACTTGTAGTGCTAGAAACAAACATGTACACTGTTTGAAAAGAATGTACATATTTCTTAATTTCCATGTTTAATATATTGATTTTTGTTAAACTATCTCACTGTAATAGGCAATACATGTAATGTAATAGGTAATACAATATAATATAATGGGTGTTACAAACAAAGTAAGATATGTAACAATACACTAAGTTTTTAAGTATAATTTAAAACCCATGAACATACACTGCCAAACTTAAAATTTTTAACATTGCCAGTCTCTTACATCTAGCTAGGTGCTTCTGTGCTAATTCCCCAGGCTTTTCCCCCCGCACACCAAGGAAAACATGATCTTGGATTTTGTCTTCATCATTTCCTTATTTTTAAAAATAGAAAGATTATCACAGAAATTATTTCATCCCAAACAATATACTGTACTTTTTTGCTTGTTTCTGAACTTCATTAAAATATTGTAATGCTCATTCTGATAGGCAGAAAATGTCCACATTTTAATCCCTGGAACCTCTGAATATATTACCTTCCACAGCAAAAGGGAGTTTGCAGATATGACTAATTCAAGGATTTTGAGATGGGGAGGTTATCCTGGATTAACCAGTGAATCCAATGCAATCACAAGGGTCTTCATAATGAAAGAGTGAGGTAGGAGAGGGAGATTCAGAGAAGACATGATGATGGCACCAGTGGTAGGAGTGATGCAAAAGATGGCTTTGAAAATGGAAGGGGACTATGAGCCAAGGGATGTAACAGCCTAGGGCTGCCTAGCTATAAAGCACATGGCAATGCCTTCCTTCTTAGAGCCTCTGCAAGAAATCCAGGCCTACTGAATGATTTTAGCCCAGTGAGATGCATTTTGGACTCATGATCTGCAGATTTGTAATATAATTAATTCATGTTGTTTCAAGCTACAAGTTTTGTGATATTTATTACAACAGCCATAAGAAACTAAAACAGAATTTGGTGACACCTGTGTTTTTATAAACAACATTGTGCATCCAAGATATATTCATGGCTTTAGAGTTAAATAATTTCCATGTATGAATATGTTACAGTCTATTATTTCATTTTCCTGTCAATGTACATTTGTAATGTTTCCAAAAACAAAACGTTTTGGTTTTTTGTTTTTGTTTTTGCCATTGAGGACAACACTGCTAAGAATATTAAGAATGGCTTGAGAGCTTCTTTGGAGGTTCTAGCGGGGGAGCACAGCTACTTGTATACCCTTGACCTACAGTCCTCTCTATCGGGGAAGGTTGTCCTCTTCAATGCAGCTTTGGGAGGGACGCACATGGAGTGGTGAGGGAGGAAGGGGACACCCACCTAGCCAGCTAGATCACCAGAAACTTTAGCCAAACTAAAGTTTCTTGTGGTTATATAGTTGGAATTGGAATTTCCAGTTATGGTTTTCAGATTCTTGGTTTTATAATAAAACTGAAAATTGTGGTCTGAAGTGGTTGTATCTGTTTTCTCTCTCATCAGCTCTCATTGATCTGTCACTTACCTGTTACATGCTATGAAGTTTGTAGAGGTTATTTTTATATCATGAGTACCATTCTTTCATCAGTGTTTTGTGTGAAAATATCTTCTCTCAATTTGTGGCTTATAGTTTCACTTATTTTATAGTGCCTTTTGATATACAGAGTATTTAAGTTTAATGTATTCATCTTGACAATTTTTTCTTTTGTAGTTACAGCTTCTAATTTTATTTTTTAAATAGGTAATACATTGTCCTTGTGTCATTTAGAGAGTGCTCTCTTCTTAAAATAATCTCAAAAACAACCTCTGTCATACCAGCTTTCTATGTATATGGCAATCTGTTTCTTGACTTTGTTCTATTCCATTGTTCTTCAAAACCATATTGTGTTTATTTCAATAAAGTTAAAATGATCTCATACCTGTTAGGCCAAATCTTCTTTAGAAGTCTCTTGGCCATTCTTAGCTCTGAGTTGTTCCTTCTAAGTTTAAATGGTGGTATATACTATATATATATATTAAGAATGTAAAATAATTGTATATTGTTTAAAACAGCTCCCTTCCCCAGGATAATAAACAGAATAGTTCAGAATCTTTGGCATTCCTCCCCATACACCTCTTCCTCAATAAAATCAGGTGAAGTAAAGAGTTTTCTGAAATTTGTGTTAATTTTAAATTGTATTAACTTGTATAAATATCCTCAAAGAATCCACTGTATGTAATCTTTCATAACTCGCTTATTTTTGCTGAGTATTCTATTTGTAAGGATAATCCACATCAATTTTTTGTGTGTTTGGGTATAGAAATAAATATGATTTTTATGTAATAACCTCATACTAACCAACTTAAATCCTTCAATTTTTTTTTATAATTTTTGCAGTCAATTTATATAATTATATGGAAACAAGTCAGCTTTGGTAATTTTCCATTCTAAATTTTGGTATGTTAACATTTACCTTCATCTTACTGTGTTGGCTAGCTGGCTCATCAAAAAATATTTAAAATTGTATATAAGTGATGATTTACTAAGTTTCTATAATTTCTCACTATTAGTGATATATATTACGTTTTTCTTAGATACTTTTTTTTTAATTTTTTTTAAATTTTTTGGGGGGTACATCAGGTTCAATCATCTGTTTATATACACATATCCCCATATTCCCTCCTTCCTTGACTCCCACCCCTGTGAGTGCCCCCCACCCTCCCCGCCCCAGTCCTCTAAGGCATCTTCCATCCTCGAGTTGGACTCCCTTTGTTATACAACAACTTCCCACTGACTATTTAACAATTGGTATTATATATATGTCTGTGCTACTCTCTCGGTTTGTCTCAGTTTCCCCTTCAGCCCCCGCCTCCTCCCATACCTCGAGTTCTCCAGTCCATTCTCTGTATCTGCATCCTTGTTCTTGTCACTGAGTTCATCAGTACCATTTTTAGATTCCATATATGTGAGTTAGCATACAATATTTGTCCTTCTCTTTCTGACTTACTTCACTATGTATGACAAACTGTAGGTATATCCACCTCATGACATATAGCTCCATCTCATCCCTTTTTATAGCTGAGTAATATTCCATTGTATATATATGCCACATCTTCTGTATCCATTCATTTGTTGATGGGCATTAGGTTGCTTCCATGTCCTGGCTATTGTAAATAGTGCTGCAATAAACATTATGGTACAGGTTTCTTTTGGGATTATGGTTTTCTCTGGGTATATGCCCAGGAGTGGGATTACTGGATCATATGGTAGTTCTATTTGTAGTTTTTTAAGGAACCTCCAAATTGTTTTCCATAGTGGCTGTACCAACTTACAGTCCCACCAACAGTGCAGGAGAGTTCCCTTTTCTCCACACCCTCTCCAACATTTGTGGTTTCCAGATTTTGTGATGATGGCCATTCTGACTGGTGTGAGGTGATACCTCATTGTGGCTTTGACTTGCATTTCCCTGATGATGAGTGATGTTGAGCATCTTTTCATGTGTTTGCTGGCCATCTGTATGTCTTCTTTGGAGAAGTGTCTATTTAGGTCTTCTGCCCATTTGTGGATTGGGTTATTTGCTTTTTTGGTATTAAGCTTCATGAGCTGCTTGTAAATTTTGGAGATTAATCCCTTGTCCGTTGTTTCATAGGCAACTATTTTTTCCCATTCTGAGGGTTGCCTTTTAGTCTTGTTTATGGTTTCTTTCGCTGTGCAAAAGCTTTTAAGTTTCATGAGGTCCCATTTGTTTATTCTTGATTTTATTTCCATGATTCTAGGAGGTGGGTCCAAAAGGATCTTGCTTTGATGGATGTCATAGAGTGTTCTGCCTATGTTTTCCTCTAGGAGTTTGATAGTGTCTGGCCTTACATGTAGGTCTTTAATCCATTTGGAGTTTATTTTTGTGTATGGGGTTAGGAAGTGTTCTAATTTCATTCTTTGACATGTAGCTGTCCAATTTTCCCAGCACCACTTATTGAAGAGGCTGTCTTTTTTCCATTGTATACTCGTGCCTCCTTTGTCAAAGATAAGCTGCCCATATGTGTTTGGGCTTACTTCTGAGGTCTCTATTCTATTCCATTGATCATCCTTTCTCTTTTTGTGCCAGTACCATACTGTCTTGATCACTATGGCCTTGTAGTATAGTTTGAAGTCAGGAAGCCTGATTCCACCAACTCCATTTTTCCTTCTCAAGATTGCTTTGGCTATTCAGGGTCTTTTGCGTTTCCATACAAATCGTAAGATTTCTTGCTCTAGTTCTGTGAAAAATGCCATTGGTAATTTGATTGGGATTGCATTGACTCTGTAAATTGCTTTGGGTAGTACAGACATTTTCACGATGTTGATTCTTCCAATCCAGGAACATGGTATGTCTCTCCATCTATTTGTGTCATCTTTGATTTCTTTCATCAATGTCTTAAAGTTTTCTGCATGCAGATCTTTTGCATGCTTAGGCAGGTTTATTCCTAGGTATTTTATTCTTTTGGTTGCAATGGTGAATGGGAGAGTTTCCTTAATTTCTCTTTCTGCTCTTCCGTTGTTAGTGTATAGGAATGCAAGAGATTTCTGTGCATTAATTTTGTATCCTGCTACTTTACTAAACTCATCAATTAGTGCTAGCAGTTTTCTGGTAGAGTCTTTAGGGTTTTCTGTATATAATATCATGTCATCTGCAAAGAGGGACAATTTTACTTCTTCTTTTGAATTTGGATTCCTTTGATTTCTTTTTCTTCTCTGATTGCTGTGGCTAAAACTTCCAAAACTATGTTGAATAATAGTGGTGAGAGTGGGTAGCCTTGTCTTGTTCCTGTTCTTAGAGGGAATTCTTCCAGTTTTTCCCCATTGAGAACGATATTGGCTTTTGGTTTGTCATATATGGCTTTTATTATGTTGAGGTAATTTCCTTCTATGCCCATTTTCTGGAGAGCTTTTATCATAAATGGATGTTGAACTTTGTCAAAAGCTTTTTCTGCATCTATTGAAATGATCATATGGCTTTTATCCTTCAATTTGTTGATATGATGTATCACGTTGATTGACTTGCGTATATTGAAGAATCCTTGCATCCCAGGGATAAACCCCACTTGATCATGGTGTATGATTTTTTTTAACGTGCTGTTGGAGTCTGTTAGCTAGTATTTTGTTGAGGATTTTTGCATCTATATTCATCAGTGATATTGGTCTGTAGTTTTCTTTTTTTGTGACATCTTTGCCTCGTTTTGGTATCAGGGTGATAGTAGCCTCGTAGAATGAGTTTGGGAGTGTTCCACCTTCTGCAATATTTTGGAAGAGTTTGAGAAGCATAGGTGTTAACTCTTCTCAAAATGTTTGATAGAATTCCCCTGTGAACCCATCTGGTCCTGGGCTTTTGTGTGCTGGGAGATTTTTAATCACTGCCTCAATTTCCATACTTGTGATTGGTCTGTTCATGGTTTCTATTTCTTCCTGGTTCAGTCTTGGAAGATTGTATTTTTCTAAGAATGTATCCATTTCTTCCAGGTTATCGAATTTATTGGCATATAGTTGCTTGTAGTAGTTTCTCATGATCTTTTGTATTTCTGAGGTGTCTGTTGTTACTTCTCCTTTTTCATTTTTAATTCTGTTGATTTGCATCTTCTCCCTTTTTTTCTTGATGAGTCTGGCTAATGGTTTATCAATTTTGTTAATCTTCTCAAAGAACCAGCTTTTAGTTTTATTTATTTTTACTATGGTTTCTTTCCTTTCTTTTTCATTTATTTCTGCTCTGATCTTTATAATTTCTTTCCTTGTGCTCACTTTGGGGTTTCTTTGTTCTTCTTTCCCTAGTTGTTTTAGGTGTAAGGTTAGGTTGTTTATTCGGTAATTTTCTTATTTCTTAAGGTAGGACTGTATTGCTATAAACTTCCCTCTTAGAACTGCTTTTGCTGCGTCCCATAGGTTTTGGGTTGTTGTGTTTTTGTTGTCATTTGTTTCTAGATATTTTTTGATTTCCTCTTTGATTTCTTTAGTGATTCCTTGGTTGTTTAAGAGTGAATTGTTTAGCCTCCATGTGTTTGTATTTTTTGCAGGTTTTTTCCCGTAATTGATATCTAGTCTCATGGCATTGTGGTCTGAGAAGATGCTTGATATGATTTCAATTTTCTTGAATTTGCTGAGGTTTGATTTGTGACCCAAGATGTGATCTATCCTGGAAAATGTTCCGTGTGCACTTGAGAAGAAAGTGTAGTCTGTCGTTTTTGGATGGAATGTCCGATAAATATCAATGAAGTGGAGATGGTCTAATGTGTCATTTAAAGCTTGTGTGTCTTTATTTATTTTCTGTTTGGATGATGTGTCCATTGATGTAAGTGGGGTGTTCAAGTCTCCCACTATTATTGTGTTACTGTCAATGTCCCCTTTTATGGCTGTTAGCATTTGCCTTATGTATTGAGGTGCTCCTATGTTGGGGGCATAGATATTTACCATTGTGATATGTTCTTCTTGGATGGATCCCTTGATCATTATGTAGTGCCCTTCCTTGTCTCTTTTAATAGTCTTTACTTTCAAGTCTAATTTGTCTGATATGAGTATTGCTACTCCAGCTTTCTTTTGACTTCCATGTGCATGGAATATCTTTTTCCATCCCTTTCCTTTCAGTCTATATGTATCCCTTGGTCTGAAGTGGGTTTCTTGTAGGCAGCATGTAGAAGGGTCTGGTGTTTGTATCCATTCAGCCAGTCTGTGTCTTTTGGTTGGAGCATTGAATCCATTTACATTTAACGTGATTATTGACATGTGTGTTCCAATTACCATTTTCTGAATTGTTTTGGGTTTGTATTTGTAGGTGTTTTCCTTTTCTTGTGTTTCCTACTTAGAGAAGTTCCTTTAGCACTTGTTGTCAGGCTGGTTTGGTGGTGCTGAATTCTCTTAACTTTTGCTTGTCTGGAAAGCTTTTGATTTCTCCCTCAAATCTGAATGAGATTCTTGCTGGGTAGAGTATTCTTGGCTGTAGGTTTCTCTCTTTCAGGACTTTCAGGATATCCTGCCATTCCCTTCTGGCCTGCAGAGTTTCTGTAGAAAGGTCAGCTGTTATCCTGATGGGTTTTCCCTTATATGTTGTTTGTTGCTTTTCTCTTGCTGCTTTTAATATTTTTTCTTTGTGTTTAATTGTCATTAGTTTGATTAATATGTGTCTTGGTGTATTTCTCCTTGGGTTTATTCTGTATGGGACTCTCTGTGCTTCTTGGACTTGGTTAATTATTTCTTTTCCCATGTTGGGGAAGTTTTCCACTATAACCTCTTCAAATATTTTCTCAGACCCTTTCTTGTTTTCTTCTTCTTTTGGGATGCCTATAATTTGAATGTTGGTATGTTTAAGGTTATCACTGAGGTCTCTGAGACTGTCTTCTATTCTTTTTATTCTTTTTTCTTTTTCCTGCTCTGTGGCAGTTATTTCCCCCATTCTATCTTCCAACTCACTTATTCGTTCTTCTGCCTCCATCATTCTGCTGGTTATAGCATCTAGAGTATTTTTAATTTCAGTTATTTTGTTATCCATTGCTGTTTGTTTTTCTGAGTTCTTATGAACTGTTTCTTGTAATTTCTCTATTTTGGTATCGAGATTTTGTATCATTTTTGCTATCATTACTCTAAATTCTTTTTCAGGCATTTTTCCTATTTCCTCCTCATTTATTTGGTCTTGTGGGATTTTTTCCTGCTCCTTTGCCGGCATGGTGTTTCTTTGTTTCCTCATGGTTGTCCAAACTTTTGGGGTTGCTTGTCCTGGTGATAGAGGTGTTTATAGAAGACTGTCCAAGCCTCAGACTAATGTCCAAGTATTGGATTAAATGAATATTAAGTCTAGGAAACACTTACATGTATAAGACACACAATTACTGAATCCGTTAGGACATAAGGCTCTAGAAAGACCTGACAGAACCCCAGTGTGCTATCAGATATTCAAGGAGTAACCCAACAGAAACTGACAACTGAAAGAGAACAAATCAGAGACAAAAGCAAAAGCAAACAAACAAACACATAGCACCTTACACATACAAACACTAATCCAGGGAGATTTTGTAAGCTATTATCAAATATAGAAAATATCCAGAGTACCACCAGAGAGAATGGAGATTCTCAGAATGAAATTAGACAACTGTACTAAGAACTAAGATAAAGACAAAAGCCTAATATTAAATACCAAGGCAGTGCGTCATCTGGAGAATAGAGCAACAAGTCTGAGCAGACCAATAGTGTTGCTTATAATTATGTTAAGAAAAAAAAAACTTAAAAAGGCTGGAAGATAGGGGAACAGAAGAGCGTAGTGTGGTTGGAAATATGCAAATAAAAAGAAAGGAATAGAAATGTATAAAAGATAGGGATGAAAGGAAAGTATGAGAGATATATTGTCCATACTACCAAAAACTTAGCTAGATATAGAAGTATATACAAAGGAAAAAAAGAAAGAATAAAAAAATCCTTAAAAAATTATGTTATAAAACTTGTAGATCCCTTAGGGCTAAGATCGTATTTAATAAAGAAAAAAAAAAAGAGAGAGAGAAAAAGAAAAGAAAAAAAAAAAAAATCCAGACCTGATCCAGAATGGACCAGTTCAATAGCTATTGATACTACTATTTCTGTTTTCTTAGCATCTCAGCTGTAAGTGTCCTTCTCCTTGCCTTGGGTTTTTTTGCATTATTCTGTGACCAGCAGAGGTTCCTTTATTGTTTGTCTGTAAGCGTCAGTGTGTGGGGAGGGAGAGGGTACAATAGTGGCTCCTTCTCCTGGGAGTGAGTGAGCAGTGGCACACTGTTGTTTCAGTCAGGCTTGGAGGTGCCTGTTGCAGAGGGCGCTGGTGGCTCAGGCGTAAACAGAAAGTCTTAGAGTTGGTCCTCTCTCAGGGTTTTTTTCTTTTTGATGCTGTTGTTGTTTTCTTTTTTTTTTTTCTCTTGGCAGCCTCCCTGCTGCTGGCGTTGCAAGGGGTTTTAATCTAGCTCCGCCTGAGCGCCTGAGGGTGCTTGTTATCCCTGAGCGCCTTAGTTGGCCAGCAGGGCATCTCTCCACTGCCTGCTGCAGAGGCGCGGAAAGAGAGAGAGAGGCTATGCGCGCGGCTCCTCCCCCGCGCCTGGGAGCCTGCAGCCTCCAGCCGCCATCATGGCCGGGCAGCTCTCAGGGACGGGCACTCCTCTCCGCGGACCTCCTCCCTCCTGTCCTCTCGGTCCGTCACCCTACCGGCAACAGTGTGTCTCACCCTGAACCAGCTCTCCGGTTCCCATGCTCCCGCTCTCGGACCCTCCGTTCAGCTGCAGATCGACGTCTTGGTCCGGGAACGCTGAGCTGCGCTGCGGACCCTCCGTATGTTTCTCACTCCCTCCCGTCTGCCACAGCTCCGCCGCTTCACCCTCTTTGAGCCATCGTAGATGCCTCCCTACCGGCTATGTCAGGCTCCCCGCAGCCCTTTCTGGTGTCCGAGGCTGTCTGCTGGTGTTCAGCTGGTTTTCTGTGGGAATGACTGCGTCCTTCCGTGCATTCCCAATGCATCTGTGGAGAGGGATGCACTCCACGTCTCTCTACTTCGCTGCCATCTTCTCATTCCTCTCTTAGATACTTTTTAATGAGTTTATTAAATTTGCTCCTCTAATATTGATTAATATAGTCAATGGCATTGAGCATATTTTAATGTTAAATTGACTTTATAATCATGGAATAAATCCAGAGGTCATGATTCAATTCAGTTAAATGTTATAAATATAAAATATATATATATATATATAACAAAGCATAAAGTAAGCCATTATGTGTTAAGGCAAGCACAGGAGAAAATTTAAAAACACATTTCACAGCACAGAATTATTATGTGGCATGTTTAAAATGAGAAATAGGTAAAGAAAGAGAGCACACTAGAAAAGGTATTGAAGGTTTTAAATATAAGACATAACAGATATAAGAAGTGGATAAGTAGCACTTCTATAAATACACACATATATATCTCAATACATTTATATATATAGTGTCATCTATAGTCAATTACTGTGAATATATATGTGTGGGTATACATGTATGAATATATGTATATGTATATATAATACTGAATATGTATATTCAGTCACTAAAATGTAAAACTCAATGGGTTAAACAGCACATAAGGAAGAACTGAAGTGAAAATTAATGAAGTAGCCATTAAACCTGAAGAATTGATACCAAATGGTGGAAAATATGAAGAAAAACCAAAGGTAAAAGACTTAAAAGAAGGAGTGCAGATTTCTGATACATCAACTTAGAGTTCTAGAAGGTGAAATGAAATGAATTGGAGAAAGAAAATAGTCAAAAGAAAATGGTAAAATTTTTTCAGAATTGAGGAGGTTTCAAATATGAGGAGCACAACAAACAGCTAACCATAAAGGTAGAAAAAATATATTAATCCAGATACCTGTAGCAAAATGACAAAGTGCCAAAACCTACAAGAGATTCTGAAAGGCAGGTTTTCATATAAATGAGATTATCTAGAAAATAGTTAAATTTTAGACACATAGCAACTTTTAACAGCACGAATGAAAGCCAAAAGTCAGTGGAATTACATGTGCTAAGTTGTTAGAGAAGATGGTCATCAACCTAGAATTAAATGCCCAGCTAAATTATCATTCATAGTTCGAAGGCTATATAGAAACATTTCCAGAAAACAAAACCTTGAGAGTGTTTAAAATCAATCTGTATTTACTAAAGGAAATTCTAAAGATGTACTAAGGATAAAATAAAATTACTCCAAAAAATGTGGACATACAGGAAGGAATGACGTACAATTATATTGACAAACAAGGGCAGAAATCTAAAGTAACACTGATTTATAAGCCAATAATAATAAAGTTTAGAGTTTAAAAACAACACAAAATAAACCTATTGGATTAGTTTGACATGTGAGATAGGAAAACATTTACTTGGAGTTAAATCTTTCTACAGCATATTTTTGGGAGCCAAGAAGATATAATCAATAGCTTGGTTTAACTAATCCTAGGTTTAAAACTTTAAATTAATAAATAATAGAGAAAATATTTTCCAAACCTGCAAAGTGAAAGTGACCTGAAATGTTCAAAGAAAAACTATCAGACTGTTTTCCAAAGTAGCTTCACATTATCCATACCCTCCAATTTCTTCACGTTGTAGACAATACTTATCTTCTTTTTGATTATAGCCATCCTAGTGGATGTGAAGTGGTGTCTCATTGTGGTTTTGATTTGCATTTCCTCATTGTTAATGACTTTGAGATTTTTTTCATATTCCTATTTGTGTATTTTCTTTGAGAAATGTATATTCTTAACTTTGCCCATTTTTAAATTGGCCTGTCTTTTTAGTATTGGAATAATAACCTATTATCATAATTATTATAAAAGTTATTTATACATTTAAGATATAAATCTCTTATCAGATACATGATTTTCAATTTTTTCTCCTATTTTGAGGGAGAAATGAAAACATATGTCAACACAAAAGTGTGTACATGAATATTTATAGTAGTATTATTGATAACAGTCCAAAATTGAAAACAACTCAATGTCCATCAACTAATGAATGGATAAATAAATTTGTTCTAGCCAAACAATGAAATACATTTCAACAATAAAAACGAATAAAGTACCGATACATGGTACAACATGGATAAACCTTTAAAACACGATGCAAAGACGGACAAATCACATATTATATGATGACATAATCAATCCATTTACATGGAATGTCCATAATAGGCAAATCTTTAGAACAGAAAGTATATTAGTAGTTGCCAAGGGATGGAACTGACAGTTGGGAGATTGGGTACTGATGGCCTAAGGGTATAAGATTTCTATCTGTGGTGACAATAATATTCTGTGATTGATCATGGCAATGTTTGCACAATTTTTTGAATATACTAAAAATCTTTGAATTATACACTTTAAATCATTGAGTTGTATTGTATGTAAATTATCTCAATAGAGCTGTTGCCAAAAACAATAAATTAAGAAAACAGATGGATATGAGGATAAAAATATCACGACAAGATGAAATACAATGTATTGTGAAAGGATGAATTCATTCAAATAAATCATACTTTAAAACAAATATAAATTGTATGCTATAAAATATAGTATTGGAATATTTGTTAAATATTTATCATAGAGCTTTAGTCCAATTAACAAGATTGTATCTAAACTGAAAGCATTGAAATTAAATAAAGACAAGGATACATCAGGATAAAAGAGGAACAACAACAATAAATATATATGTATCTTTTTCAATATCAGAAAAAATATTTCAAATAAAGGTGGTAGCTAATTATAAAAGAAACAATTCATTAGGAAAATACAACAATCTAACATTTTTGCTACAAAAAGCAAATATATTCATATATAAATGTTATATACTATATTTATATATACACACAAATACATATATATATAATGATTCCAGGGTAGAAATAAAATCTTTCAATTATATTAAGAATTTAAATAATCTGTTCAGTTACACATGGAGTATTTAACAAAGTGATGATGTATTAAGTCATAAAACAAATCTAAATGCAGTTCAAATAATTGTTAGTATAAAAATATAAATTTTATATACTTCTTATACAAGATCATTAAGTTGGAGATCAATTTAAAAACAAAAAAAGAAAACTTTTACACATGAAAGTTTAGAAACACAATGTGAAAATAATTTATGTGCCAAAACAAAATGGAAATAAGAAAAATCTTAAATATAATAATGAAACAATTCACATATTATTTGTAAGATACAGTCAAATCAGTACTAAGGAAGTTTATACTTTAAATTCTTAATATAAAAAAGAAGCTGAAAACCTAGGAATTTAAATCATGAAATTGGGTTAGAGAGATGATTAGTGAGAGTAAATTTTTAAGCAGTAGAAGGGAATATTAAGGCACATACATGAATAAAATAGAATCTACCCACAAATAGCAAATAAAAGAGAGGCAAGTTTCAGTTCAGATTAGTCGTGGATGATAATAGCATCAGAGAAAACAAAAATACTAGAAAGGAAAAAAACAACCAAACAACAGATTTTTAAAAAGGTTTTTTATATCAGCAACGGCAATACTTTTGTTAAATGGACAATATCCTAAAATAATGTTGTTACCGAGTCCATCTTGTATTTCTCCCTGTGACAGATGAAAAAATACAGAGAGCTGATGTCGAGGCAATGAACAGTAATTTTATTTGGAAAGCCAGCAGATCTAGAATATGGCAGAGTAGTGTCCTAAAGAACCATCTTACCCAAGTTAGAATTCTGGCTTGTTTTACACTAAAAGGGGAGGGAGTGTGGATGGTGGTTGCAAACTTCTTGGTGCCCACCAGACCCCTGGTGGCGGGAAGCGGGGTACCAACATAGATCTGGTCAAGATATTCCAATAAACCTTCAAAAGACAAACATTATTTTCTGTTCTACAATTTTTTATCTCTATGTGAAAGAAAGGTGTCATGCCTCTGAAGGTCAAGCATAAGAGGCAGAGCCTTGAGAAAGGGCTATCATGTATATTTCAGGCTACAGGCAACACTCTTTTACAAAGCTGCAGAGCCAGCATGGCTAAGCACTGGCAACAGAACACAAAGGTTAGAGCTAAAGGAAAAGATACAGAATCAGGTTTGTTATTATCCATTACAATATAATGTAAATAAATAGAATACATAAATAGATTATTATCTGTTACAATATAATGTAAATAAATAAAAATAGACTACATGAATAGATCAAAAAACAATTTTATTCAATAATAGAAATTCCAAGCTATTTCACGTTTTCAAAAAACATATTTAAAATGAAGTAACTGCAACCAGTTTTATGAAGCTTATAAAATCATGATACTAAAATCAGACAAGGACAGAAAATTACATCACAAGTCAATCTTACAATTGTAAATACAAATGTGTGAAATAAAAATTTAGCAAATTAAAAAGAGGAATATGTAAGAACATAATACTGACACACTATGACAAATTTAGATTTAGCTTCATATAGCAAGAACAATTCAAAATTAGAACATCATCTAATGTAATTCAGCATAATGACAGACATAAAGAAGAAAAATGATAGGATAATTGCAATATATTCAAAACAACTCGATAAAATTCAGTGCCATTTCATGATTTTAAAGTCTCGTGCAAAATAGAAATACGAGAGAATATTAAAAACATTTCCTTTCAAGTCAGGAATAAAAAAAGCATGCCCACTAACATTTCTTCAACTCATTATTTTCTGAAGTCCCCAGCCATTGAAATCAGAACAGAAAATAAATGAATAAAATTATAAATATTGGAAAGAAAGAAACAAAAAGTCATAATACGGAGATAACATGGTTTTCTAAGAAACACTGTAATTCAATATTAAAATTGTGAGAAATATTAAAAGTTTATCAAGAGGAGAAAAAGATGGCGGCGAAGTAGAGAGACGTGGAGTGCATCCCTCTCCACAGGTGCATTGGGAATGCACGGAAGGACTCAGTCATTCCCACAGAAAACCAGCTGAACACCAGCAGACAGCCTTGGACACCAGAAAGGGCTGCGGGGAGCCCGACATAGCCAGTAGGGAGGCATCTACGAGGGCTCAAAGAGGGTGAAGCGGTGGAGCTGTGGCAGACGGGAGGGAGTGAGAAACATACGGAGGGTCCGCAGCGCTGCTCAGCGTTCCCGGACCGAGACATCGATCCGCGGCTGAACAGAGGGTCCAGGAGCGGGAGCATGGGAACCAGAGAGCTGGTTCAGGGTGAGAAACATTGTTACCGGTAGGGTGACGGACCGAGAGGACAGGAGGGAGGAGGTCCGTGGAGAGGAGTGCCCGTCCCTGAGAGCTGCCCGGCCATGATGGTGGCTGGAGGCTGCAGGCTCCCAGGCGGGGGGGGGGGGGGGGGGGGGGAGGAGCCGCACGCATAGCCTCTCCCTCTCTTTCGGTGCCTCTGCAACAGGCAGTGGAGAGACGCCCTGCGGGCCAACTAAGGCGCTCAGGGATAACAAGCACCCTCAGGCGCTCGGGCGGGGCTAGATTAAAACTCCTTGCAATGCCAGCAGCAGGGAGGCTGCCGAGAGAAAAAAAAAAAACCAGCATCAAAAAGAAAAAACCCCAAGAGAGGCCCAACTCTAAGACTTTCTGTGTATGCCTGAGCCACCAGCGCTCTCTGCAACAGGCACCTCCAAGCCTGACTGAAACAACAGTGCACCACTGCTCACTCACTCCCAGGAGAAGGAGCCACTATTGTACCCTCTCCCTCCCCACACACCGAGGCTTACAGATGAACAATAAAGGAACCTCTGCTGGTCACAGAATAACGCAAAAAAAAAAAACCCAAGGCAAGGAGAAGGACACTTACAGCTGAGACGCTAAGGAAACAGAAATAGTAGTATCAATAGCTATTGAACTGGTCCATTCTGGGATCAGTTCTGGATTTTTTTTCTTTTTTTCTTTCTCTCTCTCTCTCTTTTTTTTTTTTTTTTTTTTTGATTTATTAAATACAATCTTAGCCCTAAGGGATCTACAAGTTTTACAACATAATTTTTTAAGGATATATTTTATTCTTTTTTTTTTTTTTTGCCTTTTTATATAATTCTATATCTAGCTAAGTTTTTGGTAGTACGGACAAAATACCTCTCATACTTTCCTTTCATCCCTTTCTTTTATACACTTCTATTCCTTTCTTTTTCTTTGCATATTTCCAACCACATTACGCTCTTCTGCTCCCCTTTCTTCCAGACATTTTAAGTGTATTTTATCTTAACATACTTATAAGCAACACTATCGGTCTGCTCAGACTCCTTGCTCTATTCTCCAGATGATGCACTGCCTTGGTATTAATATTAGGCTTTTGTCTTTATCTTAGTTCTTAGTACAGCTGTGTAATTACATTCTGAGAATCTCCATTCTCTCTGGTGGTACTCCAACTCATTTCTATATTTGATCCTAGCTTACAAAATCTCCCTGGATTGATGTTTGTATGTGTAGGGTGTTATTTGTTGTTTGTTTGCTTTTGCTTTTGTCTCTGATTTGTTCTGTTTCAGTTGTCAATTTCTGTTGGGTTTCTCTTTGAATATCTGATAGCACACTGGGGTTCTGTCAGGTCTTTCTAGAGCCTTATGTCCTAAAGGATTCAATAATTGTGTGTCTTATACATGTATGTGTTTCCTAGACTTAATACTCGTTTAATCCAATACTTGGACATTAGTCTGAGGCTTGGACAGTCTTCTATAAACACCTCTATCACCAGCACAAGCAACCCCAAAAGCTTGGACAACCATGTGGAAACAAAGAAACCCCATGCCGGCAAAGGAGCAGGAAAAAAACCCACAAGACCAAATAAATGAGGAGGAAATAGGTAAAATGCCTGAAAAAGAATTTAGAGTAATGATAGTAAAAATGATACAAAATCTCGATAACAAAATAGAGAAAGTACAAGAAACAGTTCATAAGAACTCAGAAAAACAAACAGAAATGGATAACAAAATAACTGAAATTAAAAATACTCTAGATGCTATAACCAGCAGAATGACTGAGGCAGAAGAATCAATAAGTGAGTTGGAAGATAGAATGGGAGAAATAAACGCCACAGAGCAGGAAAAAGGAAAAAAAATAAAAAGACTAGAAGACAGCCTCAGAGACCTCAGTGATAACCTTAAACGTACCAACATTTGAATTATAGGCATCCCAGAAGAAGAAGAAAACAAGAAAGGGTCTGAGAAAATATTTGAAGAGGTTATAGTGGAAAACTTCCCCAACATGGGAAAAGAAATAATTAACCAAGTCCAAGAAGCACAGAGAGTCCCATACAGAATAAACCCAAGGAGAAATACACCAAGACACATATTAATCAAACTAACGACAATTAAACACAAAGAAAAAATATTAAAAGCAGCAAGAGAAAAGCAACAAACAACATATAAGGGAAAACCCATAAGGATAACAGCTGACCTTTCTACAGAAACTCTGCAGGCCAGAAGGGAATGGCAGGATATCCTGAAAGTCCTGAAAGAGAGAAACCTACAGCCAAGAATACTCTACCCAGCAAGAATCTCATTCAGATTTGAGGGAGAAATCAAAAGCTTTCCAGACAAGCAAAAGTGAAGAGAATTCAGCACCACCAAACCAGCCTGACAACAAGTGCTAAAGGAACTTCTCTAAGTAGGACACACAAGAAAAGGAAAACACCTACAAATACAAACCCAAAACAATTCAGAAAATGGTAATTGGAACACACATGTCAATAATCACTTTAAATGTAAATGGATTCAATGCTCCAACCAAAAGACACAGACTGGCTGAATGGATACAAAAACAAGACCCTTCTATATGCTGCCTACAAGAAACCCACTTCAGACCAAGGGATACATATAGACTGAAAGTGAAGGGATGGAAAAAGATATTCCATGCAAATGGAAGTCAAAAGAAAGCTGGAGTAGCAATACTCATATCAGACAAATTAGACTTGAAAGTAAAGACTATTAAAAGAGACAAGGAAGGGCACTACATAATGATCAAGGGATCCATCCAAGAAGAACATATCACAATGGTAAATATCTATGCCCCCAACATAGGAGCACCTCAATACATAAGGCAAATGCTAACAGCCATAAAAGGGGACATTGACAGTAACACAATAATAGTGGGAGACTTGAACACCCCACTTACATCAATGGACACATCATCCAAACAGAAAATAAATAAAGACACACAAGCTTTAAATAACACACTAGAGCATCTCGACTTTATTGATATTTATCGGACATTCCATCCAAAAACGACAGACTACACTTTCTTCTCAAGTGCACACGGAACATTTTCCAGGATAGATCACATCTTGGGTCACAAATCAAACCTCAGCAAATTCAAGAAAATTGAAATCATATCAAGCATCTTCTCAGACCACAACGCCATGAGACTAGATATCAATTAGAGGAAAAAAACTGCAAAAAATACAAACACATGGAGGCTAAACAATTCACTCTTAAACAACCAAGGAATCACTAAAGAAATCAAAGAGGAAATCAAAAAATATCTAGAAACAAATGACAATGAAAACACAACAACCCAAAACCTATGGGACGCAGCAAAAGCAGTTCTAAGAGGGAAGTTTATAGCAATACAGTCCTACCTTAAGAAACAAGAAAATGATCGAATAAACAACCTAACCTTACACCTCAAACAACTAGGGAAAGAAGAACAAAGAAACCCCAAAGTGAGCAGAAGGAAAGAAATCATAAAGATCAGAGCAGAAATAAATGAAAAAGAAAGGAAAGAAACCATAAGAAAAATAAATGAAACTAAAAGCTGGTTCTTTGAGAAGATTAACAAAATTGATAAACCATTAGCCAGACTCCTCAAGAAAAAAAGGGAGAAGATGCAAATCAACAGAATTAGAAATGGAAAAGGAGAAGTCACAACGGACACCTCAGAAATACAAAACATCATGAGAGACTACTACAAGCAACTATATGCCAATCAATTGGATAACCTGGAAGAAATGGATACATTCTTAGAAAAATACAA
Organism: Hippopotamus amphibius kiboko; assembly: GCF_030028045.1. Lineage (NCBI taxonomy): Eukaryota > Metazoa > Chordata > Mammalia > Artiodactyla > Hippopotamidae > Hippopotamus > Hippopotamus amphibius. The sequence goes on along the minus strand of NC_080191.1, from coordinate 80,794,817 downwards.
TCTTCCAAGACTGAACCAGGAAGAAATGGAAACCATGAACAGACCAATCACAAGTACAGAAATTGAGGCAGTGATTAAAAATCTCCCAACACACAAAAGCCCAGGACCAGATGGATTCACAGGCGAATTCTATCAAACATTTTGAGAAGAGCTAACACCTATCCTTCTCAAACTCTTCCAAAATATTGCAGAAGGCGGAGCACTCCCAAACTCATTCTATGAGACTACCATCACCCTGATACCAAAACCAGGCAAAGATGTCACAAAAAAAGAAAACTACAGACCAAAATCACTGATGAATATAGATGCAAAAATCCTCAACAAAATACTAGCTAACAGACTGTAACATCACATTAAAAAATTCATACACCACGATCAATTGGGGTTTATCCCTGGGATGCAAGGATTCTTCAATATACGCAAATCAATCAACGTGATACATCATATCAACAAATTGAAGGATAAAAACCGTATGATCATCTCAATAGATGCAGAAAAAGCTTTTGACAAAGTTCAACATCCATTTATGATAAAAGCTCTCCAGAAAATGGGCATAGAAGGAAATTACCTCAATATAATAAAAGCCACATATGACAAACCAAAAGCCAACATTGTTCTCAATGGGGAAAAACTGGAAGAATTCCCTCTAAGAACAGGAACAAGACAAGGGTGTCCACTCTCTCCACTGTTATTCAACATAGTTTTGGAAGTGTTAGCCACAGCAATCAGAGAAGAAAAAGAAATCAAAGGAATCCAAATTGGAAAAGAAGAAGTAAAATTGTCCCTCTTTGCAGATGACATGATATTATATACAGAAAACCCTAAAGACTCTACCAGAAAACTGCTAGCACTAATTGATGAGTTTAGTAAAGTAGCAGGATACAAAATTAATGCACAGAAATCTCTTGCATTCCTATACACTAACAACGGAAGAGCAGAAAGAGAAATTAAGGAAACTCTTCCATTCACCATTGCAACAAAAAGAATAAAATACCTAGGAATAAACCTGCCTAAGGAGGCAAAAGATCTGTATGCAGAAAACTTTAAGACATTGATGAAAGAAATCAAAGATGACACAAATAGATGGAGAGACATACCATGTTCCTGGATTGGAAGAATCAACATCGTGAAAATGACTGTACTACCCAAAGCAATTTACAGATTCAATGCAATCCCGATCAAATTACCAATGGCATTTTTCACAGAACTAGAGCAAGAAATCTTACGATTTGTATGGAAATGCAAAAGACCCTGAATAGCCAAAGCAATCTTGAGAAGGAAACATGGAGTTGGTGGAATCAGGCTTCCTGACTTCAAACTATACTACAAGGCCATAGTGATCAAGACAGTATGGTACTGGCACAAAAACAGAAAGGACGATCAATGGAATAGAATAGAGAACTCAGAAGTAAGCCCAAACACATATGGCACATATGGGCACCTTATCTTTGACAAAGGAGGCACGAGTATACAATGGAAAAAAGACAGCCTCTTCAATAAGTGGTGCTGGGAAAATTGGGCAGCAACATGTAAAAGAATGAAATTAGAACACTTCCTAACCCCATACACAAAAATAAACTCCAAATGGATTAAAGACCTACATGTAAGGCCAGACACTACCAAACTCCTAGAGAAAAACATAGGCAGAACACTCTTTGACATACATCAAAGCAACATCCTTTTTGACCCACCTCCTAGAATCATGGAAATAAAATCAAGAATAAACAAATGGGACCTCATGAAACTTAAAAGCTTTTGCACAGCGAAAGAAACCATAAACAAGACTAAAAGGCAACCCTCAGAATGGGAAAAAATAATTGCCTATGAAACAACGGACAAAGGACTAACCTCCAAAATATACAAGCAGCTCATGAAGCTTCATACCAAAAAAGCAAATAACCCAATCCACAAATGGGCAGAAGACCTAAATAGACATTTCTCCAAAGAAGACATACAGATGGCCAGCAAACACATGAAAAGATGCTCAGCATCACTCATCATCAGAGAAATGCAAGTCAAAGCCACAATGAGGTATCACCTCACACTGATCAGAATGGCCATCATCACAAAGTCTGGAAACAACAAATGTTGGAGAGGGTGTGGAGAAAAGGGAACTCTCCTGCACTGTTGGTGGGACTGTAAGTTGGTACAGCCACTATGGAAAACAATTTGGAGGTTCCTTAAAAAACTACAAATAGAACTACCATATGATCCAGTAATCCCACTCCTGGGCATATACCCAAAGAAAACCATAATCCCAAAAGAAACTTGCACCGTAATGTTTATTGCAGCACTATTTACAATAGCCAGGACATGGAAGCAACCTAAATGCCCATCAACAAATGAATGGATACAGAAGATGTGGCATATATATACAATGGAATATTACTCAGCTATAAAAAGGGATGAGATGGAGCTATATGTAATCAGGTGGATAGAACTACAATCTGTCATACAAAGTGAAGTAAGTCAGAAAGAGAAGGACAAATATTGTATGCTAACTCACATATACGGAATCTAAAAATGGTACTGATGAACTCAGTGACAAGAACAAGGAAGCAGATACAGAGAATGGACTGGAGAACTCGAGATATGGGATGGTCCGGGGGGTGAAGGGGAAACTGAGAAGAAGCGAGAGAGTAGCACAGACATATATATACTACCAAATGTAAAATAGTCAGTGGGAAGTTGTTGTATAACAAAGGGAGTCCAACTCGAGGATGGAAGATGCCTTAGCGGACTGGGGCAGGGAGGGTGAGGGGGACTCGAGGAGGGGACGTCAAGGAAGGGAGGGAATATGAGGATATGTGTATAAAAACAGTTGATTGAACCTGGTGTACCCCCCAAAAAAAATAATAAAAAAAATAAAAAATAAAAAATAAAAAAAAAGTTTATCAATATTGATAATAAAAATATCAGTATATTAAAACATATTGTATTTTCAAGCATGAACATCAAAGATATTAATAATTCAATTTCATAAAGATTACATATAATTTTTTGAGTGACATAAAATATGGGTTCCTAGTGTTAAGTATAACAATCTACACGCAAGTCTTTTTTAATACTTTGAATGAAAAGTATTAAAATGATATAATAAATAGAGAAGTAAATAATAAACTATGCAGAATTAGTGGGAAGAAAAAATAATAATATAGGAGAAAGGGGGAATTTCAAGTTGTGTCCTTGAATAATAAGGAAGGGTGGAATAATAATAAGGAAGTATAGAAAACACAAATCCAGAGACTAGACTTATGTGAGACCAGAGATAATTCATCCATAGTAATGAAGTAGAAGGCAGGGTTTAGGACAACATGCAGCAGATGATAGATGAGGTCTTGGGTACCTGAGATTGTTTTAGATGTTTAAATAAAATAGGAAGGAGAATTAAAGATAAGGATATGACAGAAGCTATTAGAGGTTTGAAATAATTGTACAAAGCAGTGGGAGAATGAATGGGATATATAAATATAGTGTAACTAATAGATAGTTCTATGGGGCTTTTTTGATTAGTAACCATAGAATTAATTGGATTGAGCCAAGATGGGATATTGCCAAGGGTGCATGGAGAGAAGAAAGAAGCAACAGACAGCTGACAGCTTACACAATGATGGACCATGACAAGAGATGTAGAATACAGGAGGAGGATGAAGATGGCAATCGTGAGGATGATGTGGTGACATGGATTTTAGGGAGGAGAGCACATCACTGATCAAAAGTGTGGCAATGGGGAACAAAGGAGGGTACTACCCAACCTCTAGTTAGTGGAATGGGAGGTGAGAAAGTAAAAACATCCACTGTTTAAGATGATTGGAGATGGGCAGTGGCCTAATCTGAGCCTGATAGGAAAAATCAGAGCAAAAAATAAAATAAAATAAAATTTTGAATATGTGGAGGATTTAGAAAATGGCTGAATATGTTTCTAAAAGTACAGGAAGAGTATGTCAGGAGTTGTAGAAAGGTAGAAAAGTGATTAGAACAGAGGATATAAAGGCTTGAAGGAATGAGATTCCAGGAGATGAGGGTGCGCTGCGAGTCCTAGGTGCCTGTGGTAATAGATATTAAAACAAATGAAGAGCTAATTGGTTTCATTTGCCTTAAAACCTAGGTGAGTGCTTTAAAAAGAAAATTCTGTACTCCAAGGATCATTGTTACTTCTTTTGCCAATCAGCCCTGAATTTTAAAAGTGGGTTTTACGTACATATTTTATCCAGAATTTTAGACTTTCTTTATTGGGAGCATTTCTTAGAACAATCTCAAGAATTCTAATGAGATAATAATTTCAAAAAGATTCAATAACACTTCTGGATGCTTTATTTCTGCCAGACATTTTGTTATTTGCTGCACCTGAATTTTCATGAACCTAAGTGCCATCTGAGGACTCTGCTATTGGTCAGGCAGTACTGGGTTGTTTCTGACTGAGTTTGCCTACTTACTTACCCTATAACAGAAAGGGGTATTCCATTACCAGTATCCTGAAAATGTACAGTAACAATAGCATCTTAGTTGTAATTGTTGTTTTTTTCTTCTTTTAATTTTTTTTCCTGTTATCTTGTTTCATAAGCCAGGAATGAAAGAATGATCATGGAATCTGACAGGATGGCCCAGGAGACAGGGAGGCTTAATATCACTTGTTGAGAAGTGATTTGGTCAGAAAGCATTCTGATTAAATTTTAGTGTTTCCTGTGGCATGAGTAATGTAGACGTGAGAAGAGAAGCTTCAGCCTTATCAGTGCGTGTATGCTTGTGGGGGGGTGGTGTTTGTGTGTGAGATACATGGACACATTTAGAATTTTCTCTGGAAAGGATGTCTCTTACTCATCAGGATAAAAACAACAGCTTATTCTTAGGAGTTTGATCCAAGTGGTAAGTATCATTTCTTATTTTAAAAAAAAGTCAGTATTATTTTTAACCTCATGCTGAGAGGTAAGTGATCCCTCTTGGCTTATTTCATCCTCTACTTAAAAAAATACTTTCTGAAGGGCACAACCTTAGGAATCTGTAGCTGTGGCTATCTTCTCATTTACCATATCTAAGATGTCTCTACAAGTCTGTCTTCTAGAATTCCTAAGAAAAGTGAGTTTTTATATAGTTTAGCCAGAAAATGATTACATGAACGCATTTAATTTTTCTTTTCCTAGACATACAACAAGTAAAGCTTACATTTGTAGTAACCCATCATCTAGATTTATATATTCTCAGGAAAAAAAATAAAGACAAAGGATGCCCGTTAAACTGTTAGTAGTCATTACCTCTGGAAAAATGGATGATCAAAGAAGAGTGGAACTCTCATATTGGTTTCATACTATTTGAAAAATTTAGATTAGGCATGGATTTTAATATTAAACACTGAAAACCTAAAGTTTGAAAAATTCACACTAAATTTTCCATATTAAGAAGCGGATTATGACACTTGAGGACAAAAAAAATAAAAAATAAAAATAAACCTGGAGAAAATCAAACACAATTGAATCACTTAGTGAGATAAATGTATGAAAACAAAAGTCTAGTCAACAACCCTGCTGCCCCCAGGGGAGCCAGGAAACGGATGTCAATTCCCTTCTGGGCCTTTAATCCAGAAGCAATCCCAGCTGATACCAAAGCACCCATGGTGTTGATTTAAGATGACTACCCCCACTCAAAAGTTTACTTTTTTGATCTCCATTTATCTCGGAGTGCAGGGCAGGGATCAATACTCATCCAAAGCTAATACAGTGATTAAATGTTCTTTCTTTATATTGTCTGTTATATTTGGCTGCTTGTTATCTTGATTTAGGGCTGGCTTGAAACAGAGGTAAACAGAGCAATGAGACTGCGGTAGTGGCCCATGACAAACCATCCATCTTTTGTCCACATTTTTCCCACATTTTAACTAAACTTTAACATAAAATTGGCCTCTTTATGAATTTCATGGGCTCTCACACATGAACCATTGCACTATGGGCTAATGGGCCTCACAGCCATTTGGAGAAGAAATTTGATTTGCAATAGCAGAAGTTCCACATATAAAGTAATGGATGCTTTTAGTTCAGAAAAAGCAATGACAGGTGGTGGGCAATCTGAAATGATTCAATTCAGCCAATTTTTTAAAGTCTATTTTTCATGTGAAATATCAGAATGATTTTGCTTTGACTCATCGTGGCTGCTACAGCAGTTTGTTTTAAAATTTCTGCAGTAAATGTCATTATAATGATAGAGGCCATGTCAAACTCGAATGTCATCTAATATTTTCAGTGTTTTGATTTTAGACATATTTGGGGATTTATAAACACTAATCAAAAAAACAAATATACTTTAATCACATCCTGCATTCAAATGTCTCTAACAGGTTATCTTTTCCTATTATGCAATTATACAGTCTTAAAAATTTCAGTTCAAAAATAAAAGCTTGAGTATTATTATGTTGGCCCAATTTCTGTATAATATTGAACATTTTCCGAGTTATAGTAATCTAACTAATAAAATCACATAGAAGAGAACAGCAAGCAAAACATGCCTGACTGTCTGTATTTAGAAGTATTTCTTCTACAACATAATTAATGCTTTTCTTGGCCTAAACTGTGTCATCTTTAAAAATAAATAAATAAATTTTAGAAATACACTTTTATGAAAGTATTTTATGAATACATTTGCCTCAATGGTTGGTAGAATAATAAAGTTTAAGTTGCTTTGCTTGTTCAATCTTTGTTTCTTAGTATTTAGAAAAGATGCTTTATAAATGGTAAGAAATGAAAAATTAATTTGGGCACAAAAAGGAAAAAAATGTGCCGATAAAATAAAAAGCAGTAAATAATATAACTTGGGGATATATATTAAATATATGGCCAAGAAGGTCAGACATAAAAATAAACATGTACTAATTTTCTTTTCTGATTTACACATCTTCAAAAATCTCTTTAAAATTGATTTAAGAAAATAGTAACTCTGACTGAAGTGTAAATGTGTCAAAATAAATAAAATTAATTCTTTTTTTTGAGTATTTTTTTACAGAATTATATGGTATTAATTATACACATTCCCTCATATTTTATGAAATCCTTTTATGTAATTACATAAAATTCTGAACTTCTACCCATTATGTAATTCACTCACGCATATCATGAAGCATGACACTGGTTTCATGAGAGAAACCAGAATCTTACCTACTTGCTTAGCTCCCCTCAGATTTATGAGTTGCTTTCCTTGGGAGTTATTGATTGAAAGTTGGAAAAAATATGTCCTGCTAATATCTCCATGGTCCTTGTAGAGGATTTTTTTTGGATTGTCTTGAATGACATTCATTTAAACCACCTAGTAGTATGTCTCCCTTAACTCATTTTAAATATATACCTATCTGTATCATCCAGCTTCACTGACAGTTACTATTCCAACCTAGCTATGGGTTTTTCCAATCATATCCTTCTTTCCATGATTTGGAAGACATAGATGTAGAACGGCATGAGGTATCTGCAATTATTCTGCTTCTGCTGTCTCTGTGGTGAGTATAAGCACAGATGCACCTCACTTTTTGTGGAAGTTGTAACAGAGGTTCTTAATGGGATTGTGAAAGAATATGTGGGGCATCCATTTTGATGGAGTGGATTGTCAGCCTACACTGTTTGCCAGCTTCCAGATTTCCTAACTGACTTGAGTGGCCAATGAAAAGCTCCATGATGAGACAGATCTGTGTTTTACTGCTAGAAGCTCAGTATTGATCCTGCTCCTACAGCCCATCTAAAGATTCTATAAACATCATTTAGCTAAACTAAATCCCTTTCTCCCTTCTGCTACTTTATCCCAACCAGTATACCCCACTGCCCCACTGGACACACAAAATGAACATGAGAGACTAAATAACCCCCTCTACTGGTGAGTGTGTTGGAAATGTTTGCATACACTGCTGAGTGTGGAAATCATATTCATTCCAGGGTTTCTCTGAATTAACCTGCACGAAGACCTGCGGAACCTCAATTTCTTGGCTCTCTCATCCTTGACTGTTTGCTTCCTTCTGAATCAGATTTCTTTGAGGATTTTTCCTTGGCCAATATTTTTTATTTTTGGCTACCAGAGAACAGGGCAACTCATGTTAGTTTTAGAGCTTTGAAACTAATCTAGGGCACATGGAGATTTGCTTTTTAATTAAATGTATACATATATAACTGAAAATACAGAAGTGCATAGGCAATTCCAACAGGCAATTCCAGTTTTAAAGTGTTTAATCATCCTTCAAGTTTGTGGAGTAGATTTTAGTACCTCTTGTGAGTGAGTCTCCATTTCGATAAGGAGGAATCTTAATAAATATGTTGATGTGTTCAATAAGTGTCAATTGAGCCCCTAAATATTTGCCAGGGTAGTATCCTGTCTCCTGTAGGGGAGCCACTGAGGTAATCTAATGAAGAAAGTAATGTGATTAAATCTGTGCTTTAAAAAAGACCTCTGGCTTTTTTTTAAAAACCAGAGGAGAACTGGTCTTTAACTGGTCTCTGGACCTCTGTGGAGAATTGATTGAAACTGACAAACAGTGAAGACCGGAAGACCAGTTAAGGAGGTTATTAAAACAATCCAGTTTAGGAATGATTGGGGCCTGAATTAAGACAGTGGTTAGGGCAAAGAGGTAAAATAGATGGGTTCCCTGCATCATGAAGAGGTGGAAGCAGCAGGACTTTAAGGATGATTAGATGTGTGGTTGAAGTAAAGAGGTTGAAGAAAGAGAGGAAATCAAGAATTGCATCTAGGTTACTCACTAAGCAACTGATTATATGAGGGGGTGTCGTATACTGTGCTAAGAAACAGGGATAAAAATGAATTTTTGGTCATTTTTAAAGCTAGATAATTGTGGCACTGATTTTTAAAAAATATTTATCATAAACATTTTGAGTATATTTAAAAGTGTATAGAACAGTACCACAGTACCATGTATTCTCATAAGTAGAATAGTACCATTTAAGGACATGTACCTATCATGCAATTTCAGCAAGATTTGCCACATTTCTTTTATCTAACCCTATGTATTATTTTTCATTTTGACCATCTTTTAAAACAAATGGCAGACATATGTTTTTAGGCCATACTTTGGTAAAGAGCATGCATTTCTAAAACTAAGGGCATTTATTTTTATATAGCCACAATATCATTTTCATACCTAGTAAAATTGAGAATAATTCTTTGAAGTCATCTACTGTGCAAAGCACTATCTCATATTTATGGTTAATTGTATTGTTAATATTTTTATTGAAGTAGATCAATAGACAGAAAAATGCACAAATTCAAATTGTATAGTTCAGTGAATTATCTTAAACTCATCTCTGTAACTATCACCCAGATCAAGAAATAACAAATTGTTACCACATTAGACCACCAATCTTGTCTCTGTAAATTAGTACTTGCTCCTTTTTCCTTAAATATGACCGTAACCTGGACTTCTAAAACCACAGACTCTTATTGATAAATGGAATAACATGTTATATATTCTTTTATAACTGACTTCTTTCATCCAGTTTTGTTTGATATTAATCCATGTTGTTTGTGTGTACTTATAGTTTACTCATTTTTGTTACTGAATGCTATTCTATTGTATAGTATACCATAATTTGTTTATCCAACATATCTATAATAGCCATTTGATTTTTTCTGACAGAGTTATTATAGATAATGCTTCTATGAGTATTCTTGTTGAGTCTTTTGTTGTATATACAGATGCATTTCTCTTCTTTATGTACTTAGGAGTACATACATGCTTGGTCATAGAACACATATATTTAGCTTTAGTTTGAAATTGAAAAGCTTTCCAAAATAGCTGTACTAGTTTTTCACTCCTATCTGTAGTCTATGAGAGTTCCAGTTACTCCACTTCCTTTCAATACTTGCACTTGTTTGCATTTGTTTTTACCCATTATGATAGTCCTTTAGTGGTATTTAATTGTGGTTTAATTTAAATTTTCTCAGACACTATTAAGACTTCAACATTTGCCCAGATGTATTGGTGATTTGGATTGTTTAAATAAGATTCCTTTCCAAATCTCTTGATACTTTATAATTGTGCTTGTCATTTTCATATTGATAATAGTTCTTTTTTTATGTTTATAAGCCCTTTCTCAGTTGTATATGTTGCTAATATTTTCCCTCTTTTCAGTCTTTTAAAGACTATAAAGATATAATGCTGTATTATCTGTTAGAAAGTTTTTAGTTTCCTTTTCACATTTATATCCATAAACAAGCTGGAATTAATTTTGAGATAAAGTATGAGGTCAATATCAAGATTCTTATTTTTAATATGGCTAGACAACAAACTCAACAGCATTTATTAAAAGATCATCCTTTTATCAGTAGTTTACTTTTTACTAATTTTTACATAATATTAATACCTATGAAAATCTGACCATGTCTATTTTATCTCAAAATTGTGTCTTAGTACCTAGAATGATGGGTGATATATCGTATTTAAACACTGTGAGCTTACTAAACATTTTTTCTATGAAAACCAACCTGGATCTTCATTATAAAAGATACAAAAAGTTTTTTATACTGCATTTCCCTCCCCCAATGTCACAAATAACCCAGTCACATTTACCACAATTTTCTGTGAAAACTCCAACTACAAATTTGGAGGTCAGGTGAAATATACCTATTTGTGCCTGAAGTATATCTGCTAAGAAATCCATAGGGTCAAGAATGGAAATAAAAGATTCTGACCAAGAGGAACATGATTTCCATGTATTTTTGTTTGTTTTCCTTTTGGTATAGGTGGATTCATCAGATACTACAGAAGAATCTTAACGACTTTGCTGAAGTCAAAGGATATAGTTCAACAGGTGAAAGAAAGACAGTAAAGCAATGGGAATGAGACTTCCAGATACACTCCCCCAGGGTTCTTTCTTAGGACACACTTTACCTTTTCCCTTATTACTTACATATGTACTCTCTTATTTAAATTTTTTTTAAGCTTTTTGCTACTACTTACCAACTTAATCTATTAAAACATATATCTAGATGGGAAAAAAAAAACCCAAATGTACAAAATGCAGAGTTGGGGTGGCAAATAAAGAAACTCGATTAATTTTGCTTGTTGGATATTGTAAGAATTTACTACTATAAATCCTATTCCACTTTTAACTTGCAAAATGTAGATCTACAAGTAGTATCAAGAGTTACTAATCTTTTGTTTTGTAAATATTCATTGCACACTGCTTTGATAACATAATGGTTTTCTGACATTCTAAGTTTATAGAAATAATGTCCACATTTTGGGCAATCAAGTATAATATCCATTTCCATTTGTGGAAGTATAAGAAATTGTATGTTTGTATGTAAATGAGTGCTCATTTAGGCAAACGTGAATATGAACATTATTTCCTTTTTCCCAGCTTTGTGTATAGAGATCTTCAAATCATGCTCCAGTTGCTTTAGGAGCTATATTGACATAACTTCTAAGGCCGACAGGTCTGAGTTATAATCATGTTAAAGGCAATCCAACACAGGTTTCAGGAAAGGGGAGACTGGACATTTATTGAAAAGCTGTATGTGCCAGATATCAGATGTTTTCACACACAATCTCTTATACCATCAATCATTACACCCTGTTTGTTCTTCCTACTAAATATATCTTGATCTGCCCTTTTTTCTTCATAACACTACTTGCCCTTGAATTATTTCAAGTATAAACCATCACTCCTTCTTGGGATACTGCTATTACTTCCTAACTGCTCTTCCTGCCAAAAGGTTTTATTTCAACATTCTACTATTAGTAATTCTTCTTCCAAATCACAGACTTAATCATGTTTTCATGCATCTCTTGAAATCATAAATAACTTGCCCTTGGAACAAATAACATAGAAGATTATACCTAACCTACATATGTACCTCATTTTCCATAATGTTTACCAATCCTACTTTTCTTTTTTTCTTTACCACCCCAAATATACCTTTGATCTAATTAATTACAACTTCTGGTGTATAAGTTCCATTTATTCTCTTTCCTGGTTCATCTTTTTCTCTAAATGCCACTTGCCCTTTGCAACTTCCTCAACCATCCATGCTGTGAGTTACACTCTTCTCAATATTCTCATAACACCCAGTTTATACCAATCACTGCCCTACAAAGATCTTCAAGTCTCCATCTAATCAAATTTAGCCTTTAGAAGAAAAACACAAATTTCATATTACTCCAATTAAAGATATTTCTCTGTACAATTAATCTGATTATTTTATCAAAAGATCTTTCCATGAGATCCAACCATGGAAATCTCAAGCTATTCTTTCCATTTTTCATCTCTGTAATCATATACAAGACTGTAAAGTACTATGGATCTAACTTTCCTCATCTGTAAAATTATTAAATTGGAATAATATCTTGCAATATTAATCTCTGTTTTGTTTTCCTTCCTTCTCGTCTATGATACCCTTCTTCAGTTCAGTCAAAGAAATCTGTGTAGTTAGGCAAGATTAAGATTGATCATTTAATTTTATCTCTTATCCATCTGAAAGAATTTTGAAATCATGGCACAAGAATCTTTAAAGGCAAATCTAACTTTGTAAGATTGGGATTTATGAAATAGAGAATATATTTATGACCTAAGTAAAGCCATGAAAAATTCAGGTTTACAATTTAGAAGAGAAGCTTAAGGAGGTACAGATGTGTGGAACTCCAAAAATGGCCACCATTCACTATTGTTACCTAGGGACAAATTACATTGGAAAGGTAATAGAAGGTTCTGGAAGTTTGCTAATCAGAAATTATGAAACAAACAGTTATGTAATTTATTTTGAAAGGAAGCAAGATCCTTATGATTTCCTTCCAAAGTCTTACAAAATTTTCAACCAATAAGTCATGACAGTGTGCATTCTTTTTATTTCCATGACAATTTTTAGAACCAAATCAAATCAGGATGGTGAACATGCTTTATGAACTGCAAAGTATAAGGAAATTTTTTGACATGACCTTGAAGATCAGGAGACGATGATTTAATTTCAAATCATTTTTTCCACACATACCTCATTTCCTTAATCAAAATTTTACATAAAATACTGATTTATATTCAGTATTTTGTAAAACAACAGCAAAACAAGAAGAAAATAAGAGAAGTTTCACCCTTGTGTCATCTCTAATCCTTATGTCAGTGGATTGATTAGGCAATGAAATAGTTACACACTGATAAAACAGTTCTCTCTTTATATATAGTCCTGTGGCTTCTGGGATCATAGGTCCTCACTAATTGTTGTATATTCTATATCTTTGGCAGTGATTTCTTTTTTATTGTTGTTGGTACTTTCTAAAATCAACTTATAAATGTGCATACATCTTCCTTTTTCACTGTTTACCTTGCTGTGCCTTTCCAAGGCAATTCTCTCTTAATCCAGATTCCTAAAGAGATATCTGAAAAGCAAAGAGGACAAAACATTTCCTTGGCTCAGGCTAAATCTAAACAGAAGTGACATAGAAATTTGACTATTATCAAATAAATAGATCCACGGAGATAGCCAAACAATGTCAGAACAAAGAAAATCAAATTTTCTAGACTGAAAACACAAAATGGACAGTTGCCATATGCCCACTTCTCTTTCCACTGTGTATGTCAAGCTAATTGCCAGTGACAATGCAACGTGTAATCATCTCAGTGGCCTGCATATGACTTAAAGATGCCTGTACACTCACAGAAATTTTAGTTCTGGAAATAAAAATAGAAATGTATTTTTACGTGGATGTATATTCCATTCTAATAAGTGACAAAGTTTGTTTTGGTTTTGAAATGATGGTTGTCAAATAGAAAGGTGACATTTAAAACATTGAGAAGTCTTTCTTGCAACTCTATGCATAATTCCTAGCTGGATCCAGAGTCAAGGGAGCAGAAAAAGAAGAGATGGAAGAGAGTAGTGTCCTCTCCCCTTGCTTTGTATCCAGAGTTTTTCTTTTTCTGTCCCCAGTCATCTGCTCCCAGGTAGGGCACTGGAGAACAGTATGTTGGATTGGGGGAAGGGGTTTTAGTAAGTTTCAAAGACAAATAGTACCTACTTAATATTATTTTTTGGCCAGAATTAAAGAGAATGTATGCAAAACCTCATGATAAAACTGTTACATTACTATTTTTCTTAAATAATTTGAACAAAATGACTTATTTCCCAGGCAGAAGATTAAACACTTAAATTCTGGTCATCTGATGACTAAAAAGAAACTTTTTAATTGTGTCATTGTTGACGCATTTCTTTTTACTTTCCAGTCTTTGGTATCCCGGTGTTCTCAAGATTTGTCCTTAAAAAAAAAAAAATTCTGCACTGAAATACTTCAATAATCTCAAATGCAAATGAATGACTTTTTTCGCATGTTTCCATCCAAGATACTTTATGGAATGATTGATTCCAGCTTTCAAGTGTTAATTTCCACAAACCTTCACATTTTTCCTGTGATTCATAGTCAATAACTGTAAATTCTTCTGATAGACCCCAAGTTTTCCCTCTCCTGTGCCTTTGATCATGCCTTTCCCTGAGAAATATTTTCATGGCCTACACAATTGAAGGTGTTAGGGACACTTACCCAATTGTCAAGGCTACCTGCATAAGCTTCCTCTTGCCTACAATCATTTTCATATTGTGGTACTTTGTCAGCTCTTGCTTGGACCTATTGACTGATTCTGACTCCAGCTTGGTATTATGCAGAATTATCACTTCTGCCTAGGTGTTTTAACAGAATAACAAATTTTATCTTGTTGCTGCCTTGATTAAAATGTTCCACCAACTACAGAAAAATTGCAGACTGTTTAGCATAAAATGAAGTCTCCATCATTCAGACCAAATCGTGTGTACAGTCTCATGTCCCCAAATACCCTGATTGGAAATCTCATGATGTATTATTCCTGAGTTACTTATAAATTTACTTTACATATCTTGCTATCACTTATCTCTCTTCTCTGCCTTGTGCCTGCTTTCTCTATTTCTTCAACTGAAAAATGTTCTATTAAACTTCCAAAACACAGACTTGTGGTAGGCAGCATTCTAAGATGGTGATCAGGATTTCTAGTCCACACACCTTATATAATCCATGGGATTTGTGAATATGATGGATTTTGTTCCCAGGTTAGGTTTTATGAGAAGGCATAGTTGCCTTTAAGAAAGGGAGATTATCCTTAGTGGGTAGGATCTAATTAGGTGAAGCCTTAAAAAAAGACTAGCCTCTTCCTGAGAAAAGATTCAAAGCATGGGAGGGACTCAACATGAGGGAGATTCTTCCTGGCTGACTTTGAAGTGGGAGGGGGCCATATGGCAAGGAATATGGGAAATCTCTAAAAGCTAAGAGTGGCACCTGAATGACAGCTGGCAATGGAATGGGAAGTCAGTTCCACAACTGCAAAGAACTGAATTTTGCCAAACCACGTGAGCTTAGAAAGGGACTCTCAAATTCCAGATGAAAACACAACCTGGATAATATCTATATATTCATATCATGAGACCCTGAGCAGAGAACAAGTTCAATTGTGATGATTTCTCATCTGGAGATACTGTGAGATAATAGATGAGTGGTTTTTTTAAAGCTAAATTTATGATAGTTTTTTATACAGCAATATTAAACAAGTACAAACTTCAGTATCATTTCTCAAAGGACCTTCTCTCCATCCTAAGGCTGCGTTAAATGTCCATCCTTTGCTTTCCTTTCAATTACCATTTCAATATCATAGTTAGATATAACTGCTTGTTCTTCACACACTCAAAGAAATGGACTGTAAATCTAACTAAGAGTCTTTGTATGGGGCATATAACATTTGTAATTAGCTTGAACTTAATATAATGAAGAAACAAAGTTTGACAGATGTTCTATATGCATACAGATATAGATGCATGCAGAAAAGAAATTATTTTCTAGCCTTTTTAATGCAAATGTTTACTATTAATATCAATGAGTGTAGTTGCATTCAAATTTTGGTTTCTAACAGTGCCCTCCAAGAAAAGGAATAATGGCTCCTTGGAGAAATAGCTGATTCAAGGACAGGCAATATGTAAGAGGATCTTGAAGCATCTTGTAAGACCCAAGTTAAGAAACTAAAAAACAAGAAACAAAAAAAGGAAATGAGACATAAACAGAAGGAAACAATGATGTGTAAATCAAAGGGATGTAAGAGCTTAGTGAAAGAGCCCCCACTGGCCTAAACCGGAACAACTTAAACAATAAAATAAAAAAAGTAGTATTGGATCGTGCTCAAAGCATAAAATAAAAATCCATTAACCACACTGATATAAATACATCATTAATTAAATAAATAAACAGAGGGGATTAGATCATCATTCCATTAAGAAGAATTCCAAATAATTTTGCAGATACTCCACAATCAAGGAAGAGGGGCATAACTTTACTCCTTAAGGGAGGTGGCTTCCTTCCAAAGAATCTTGTAGGGAAATGGCAAAAAGAAAAAAGAGCAACTTTATGATGGGGACTCTGACAAACACTACCTAAGTCAGCTAAGCAAGCCCAACATCAATAGTGATGTTATATTGATAGTGTGTAGCCTTGGTATGGGGTGTGATGTGATGAAATTGTTAACTTTACTCTGTAGTCTTCCTCCCTAAAACACACAACCCCAATCTTATAAGGAAAACACAAATAATCCCCAGTTGAAGGACATTCTGCAGAATACCTGACTGGTCCTCTTCAAAATTGTCAACGGCATCAAACATAAGAAAAGTGAGATAGTGTCACATCTAAGAGAAGCCTAAGATGACTAGATGTAATGTGATACCTTGGATGGGATCCTGGAACAATGTGAACATTAGGCAAAACTAAGAAAATCTGAATAAAGTGTGAACTTTAGTTAGTAAGAATTTATCAATATGGTTCATTGATTGTGACAGCTTCCGTACTAATGTTAGGAGTTCCAAATAGGAAATTTGGTTGTGGGATATGTGGGAATTCTATGTACTGTCTTTGCAATTCTTCTGTAAATTCAAAACTATTCTAAAATTGTAAAAATTATTTAAAAAATTTATCATGGTATGGGGAAGGGTAAGGGAGCAAGCAGTTATTTAATTACACAAAAAGATACTGTATATACTATACAAGGGATTTTTCAGTAAATTAGACTGCCTGTGGTTTCTTAATGCTCACAAGCTGTGGTTTATAGATGACAATGTGGGTACAGTTTTGTGCCAGAAATTTGGAAGACGCTTTTGCCAATATTTCATTGACATATACTTAAATTTAATTCAGAAATATTTGGATCAGATATATTTTTAGTGTGTGTTTTACAAACAGCAGGAAAACAGGCTATCTGCTTTCTATTGATGGAAAACTGTTAATTGAAATGCTAATAATGACCTAACAGGTCTAGCACTTGAAATTCTTAAAGTACAGGAGACAACTCAAATACAAGAAATACACAATTTAAAATGAGCTTTTCCTTTAGTTTATATGTATAGCCAGTTTTATTAAAATTTCTTTCAAATTTGCTTCTTGGGAAAAAAAAACACTTGTTTAAACAGTTTTATTAAATTTAGAATATATAGGTGATAAAGATAAATGCTAGAAACAGTGATCCATTCAACATTAAAAAAACAAATAATTATTAATAATTATTTGTGAAAAGAAGCATCCAGTAAACTGGAAACACCACTCATTTTGACTTATAATGCTTTTAAAACATAATAAAATTTGTTCCAACCTTCACCTTTCAGTATGTCAATTTTTTTAGGTAAATTTATTTATTTATTTTTTGGCTGCATTGGGTCTTCATTTCTGTGCACAGGTTTTCTCTAGTTGCAGCAAGTGGAGAGCAGGGGCTACTCTTCCTTGCAGTGTGTGGGCTTCTCATTGTGGTGACTTCTCTTGTTGCAGAGCACGGGCTCTAGTTTTGCATGGGCTTCAGTAGGTGTGGCTCATGGGCTCAGTAGTTGTGGCTTGTGGGCTCCAGAGCACAGGCTGAATAGTTGTGGCATATGGGTTGATTTGCTCCGTGGCATGTGGGATCTTCTTGGACCAGGGATCAAACCTGTGTCCCCTGCATTGGAAGGCGGATTCTTTACTACTGCGCCACCTGGGAAGTCCTCAGTATATCAATTTCTAACTGTCCTCCTGTTATCATTCTCAGAGGATCAGTCAACTTCATTTTCTATTTGTCTACTGTATGCAAACTCTAATATGTAAACATAAATGCTGTACATAAACTCTGTGTGAAGATGAACTAATCTGATACTCAGCTGTGACAGAAATCATATACAATGTACTTCAAAATATCCTGAACATTAAATTGTGAAATAAAGATAAAAACTTTGTTTCTGTCCCTGAGAATAAGAAAAAATAACATATGGTAACATTGAAATTGGTAGTGAACAAATTGGTAGTGACAAATATTGTCAATAATGGTAAATTTATATTTACAGTTTTGTATGAACCCCAAATTTTTGCTCAGCCACCAAGGTCATATACTGTTCTATAATATCATCTAAGGTATACTGCCATCAACTTGTCTTTTCACATCTGACATTTGGAAGTTATTCTAGGCTCCTCTCTCTCACTGCCTCTCAGTTCTTTTTGGTCACTAGGTCCAGTTGACTATATATCTTAGAGGTTAGAAATTTGGGAACATTGGGATGCCACTGCACTGCATGGCATTTTGATGGGATTATGCAGGGACACAAGAATATCTTAATCTTGTCTTGGCAGAGTCATCCTCCTGCATCTATCTGTTCTTGATTGGGGATAAACAAGGAATAATGGAAAATGAATGAAAGGTACTCTATTATTGTTAGCCAGGCTTGTACCAGAAATGGCAGTAATGAATTCTGATGACTGAGCTAAAATGTATGACTTAACACAAAAGTCACAGTTTGGGCAATATATCTGTTACTATGCTTCTTCACTCAGGAACACAATTTAAGGCTAATACATTTACTTTGCAGTTCCTCTCACATGCACCTTTGATCCCTCAGAGTTGTCAGCTCCTAAGTAGCCAGAACACTGGAAGAATCTAGAGGTTGCCCACAAACCCACAAATATATCACAGAATTCTAAGCATTTACACCCAAAAGAGTCTGACCAGGAACTGATATCCAGGAGAGAAGCACCCACTATGCCAAAAGCTGGTGGACCACTACCTGGATTCCTGAGAGTAGAAAGATGTATCCTATAGAGAAGGATAAATCCATCTCTATTTTTACCGTCACTGTGAGAACCCACAGACACACTTTACCACTTCTAAACCTGGTTCAATAAAATCCCATTTTTGATTATAAACCTTCTAACTTACAAAGATGTTCCATATGGGGACAATGAATCTATACTGAAGAAACTGCTGCCTCACCTCTTAATACACTAAGTCCTGCTCAAAGATCTGAAATTCTAGAATCTGTGTTTAGGTAGCATAACAGTGAAAACCTAACCCCAAACAGAAATACAAAAACAAGGAAATGTTTTAAATCAGGCTAAATCTGAGAACTTCTAGAGTTGCTTAGTTAACGAGGTTTTGAGTAGAAGGAGTTGGACTCTCTTTGACCATACTCTGAATTAAATTTTTCCTAAAAATAACCACAAAAACCTTTTCTTTTACATTGGTTAAGCTTTTGTTCAACAGCTCAGAGCTATCCCATTTTATTTATTTATTTGGCTGTGCCAGGTCTTAGTTGTGGCATGCATTGCCACATTTGGGATCTTTAGTTGTGACATGTGAACTCTTAGTTGCAGCATGTGGGATCTAGTTTCCCAACCAGGGATTGAACCCAGGCCCCCTACATTGGGAGTGTGGAGTCTTAGCCACTGGATCACCAGGGGAGTCCTGAGTTATCCCATTCTATGCCCATTAAACCTTGTCTACCTGAGAACACGGAATAGTGGTTTTGCACTTGGCTTTCCTGACTCTTGTTATGTCATGTTTAACTTGGTAGCTTCAATCTGGATGACCTCTTTTATTACTTGTTGTCAATTTTCATAAAATTTTAAACTTATTTCTTCAGAAATTGACTCATAATTTCATGCTGCCCAAAGATGGCCATAAAGTACATTTAATAAAATGAGAATGAGAAGTATATGAAATCACCAAATATTTGGCTTAGGTAACAGAATGGGTACTGTTGCTATCAACTAAACAAACAATACAGGAAGAGCAATAGTTGATGTTAAAACTTTACTAGTTCAGTGTTTCCCTTAGTGAACTTGAAGGATATATAGGGTTAAATCTTACCCAGGAGTAAATATCATCAAACTGAAAAGATTTATGGTATAGTAGATTTGCTTATAAGAATCAATTTAGGAATTAAAAATATAAATAAAGATGCATAGATATAACACCCATGCATTCTGGTCTAATAAGCCTAATATTAAGTATTCACCACTATAGTTTTCAAATGTTCTCAGGTGATTATGGTGTATAGCCCAAATTCAGTCACTAGGACAGATAAAAGAAGCACAGATATAAGGAAAGAGTTAATGTTCAGACAGATGGAAGGAAAATTAGGAGAGAGTGGAACTCTTGATGATGAGGAGAAAGTAGGAAAATCTTCAGATTTCAGAGAAAGATCAAATAATGGCAGGGGAGAAAGTTGTCCATTGAGTTTTGCAACATAAAACTGTATTTTGCAATATAAAATCATTATTATCTCAAAAAAAACACTTTTATACCAACAGTTGAAGAATAAGTAAGTGGCAAGGTAGTATGACTCTAAATTTCTGGCAATCTGGTAGCCTAGCAAACCTAAAAGAAAAAAAAAAAGTTTGGTACAAAATGCCTAAAATTCTGTATAAAATACACAAGAAATATCAGAGATGAGGTGGCAAAAAAATTATAGGAAATCTCAAAGGTTAAAACCTAAATGGATGAAACATACTTAGTTTTCTAAAGCTCAGATTGTTACAGGTTCAATGCAGAGGAAAAAAAGAAATCTGAGTACCTGCCCAAATGGAATATCAGCATAAATCTGGAAGCACTGTAAAACGAAATCTGCAGTGAGTGATCTAGGGAAGGAAAAACAAATTAGTGATTTACCAGGAAGTGATTTACTAAGGAAGATATTTGAAGGAATTTTTGTGTCTTATTCTTAGCTCTGAGTGGAGGGGGAAGTAACTACATGGAAGGAAAATGATACTAACCTGAAAAGCCATTAAGCTTGGAATTTACTTTTATTGAAGTGAAATTTGCATAACCTGAAATTAACCATTTTAAATTGTACAATTCAGTGGCATTTAGTACATTCACAACATTGTACAAACAACATCAATACTGACTTCTAAATTATTTTCATGACCCCAAAAGAAAATCCCATACCATTTATTTGAGTTCGTGTGCTTGGTCTTTTTGGGTATAAATCCAGGAGTGGAATTGTTGGATCATATGTTAATTCTATATTTAACTTTTTAATGAACAACTGAAAACTATTTTCACAGTAGCTGCATGATTTTATATTCCCACCAGCAATAAATTTCTCAAAATCCTTGCCAACACTCCTTATTTTCCATTCTTTTGATTATTGCCATCCAAGTGGGTGGAAAGTGATATCTCATTGTGGTTTTGATTTTCATTTCCCTAATGACTAATGATGATAGCATTTTTTCATGTGCTTGTTGACCATTTGTATATCTTCTTTGGAGAAATGTCTATTCAAGTCCTTTGTCCATTTTTTGTTGAGATTTTAGTTGTTGTTACTAAGTTGTAGTACTTTTTATATTCTGAATATTCCTTATCAGATACATGATATCATATATTAGCTTTGCAACTATTTTCTCCTATTCTGTCATCTTATCACTTTCTTGATAATGTCCTTTAATGTGCAAAAGTTTTTAATGTTTATGTAATGCATGTATTTTTATCATAATTTTTATTACCAGTTTATCTATTTTCTCTTTTGTTGCTTATACTTTGATGTCATATCTAAGAATCCCTTGCCAAATATTATTCCTAAGTTTTCCTTTATGATTTCATAATATTACCTTTAATGTTTAGGTCACTGATCCATTCTGAGTTAATTTTTGGCATGTGGTGTGAGATCGGTTTCCAATTTCATTCTTTACATGTAGATATCCAGTGGTCCTTTCACTTTTTTTTTTTTTTTTGAAAACACTATTCTTTCCCATTGAATTGTCTTGGCAATCTTGTTGAAAATCAATTAGCCATAGATGTTTGAGTTTATTTATGGACTCAGTTCTATCTCATTGGTCTATTTGTCCATCCTCATGCCACTACCACACTGTTGATCACTGCAGTTTTGTAGTAAGTTCTGAAATCAGAATATACAAGTCCTCCAATGTTGAACTTATTTCAATATTCTTTCAAGATTGTTTTGGCTAGTCTGGGTCCTTTGAATTTCCATATCATGTATTTATAAATGTAATATGCATTTATGTAAAGGAGCAAACTACAGATACACTCAAAAAATAATAATTGTCACAAATATATAGAGCAAAAGAATATCAGAGAGAGAGAATTATACAAATTATTCTGATGAATAAAAATATTATACAAAAATTTTTGACACATTATCTCAGATAAATGAGGAAATATATACAAAGAATACACATTGTGACAAATTTGGTTTTAGTCCAGAAATACAGGTGGCTTCAATGTTATAAAATTTATTAATATGATTTCATATGTTATTTGACAAACAAAACAAAGCAAACAAAAAAAATCAATAGATGCAGAGAAAAGTTTGAATATCTTCAGATTTTGTGTCTGATTTGTCCTTTATTTGATAAAGGATAAATCTTAAAAAATTATAGCAAATATAAAATGTCACTTTTAAAAGTTAAAAACATTAACTGTAAAATCAGGAATGAGGCAAGGATGTTTTCAATTCTCACATTTTATCAGGCATCCTATTCATCAAATAAGAAGAAAGATTGTTTTAATAAATGTCTTTTTGCAAAGATAATGAAATTATCTTTATAGAAAACACAGTAATACATTTAGAATCAATAATAGGGTTTATCAAGACTGTCACATTAATCTAGTATACAAAACAAGGAACAAATATTTAGGATATTGAAGTTAAAAATATGTGTTATGACAGCATCAGAATTTAAGATACATTACATTAACTCTACCAAATAC
This sequence comes from Hippopotamus amphibius kiboko, assembly GCF_030028045.1. NCBI lineage: Eukaryota > Metazoa > Chordata > Mammalia > Artiodactyla > Hippopotamidae > Hippopotamus > Hippopotamus amphibius. Next base: position 80,771,823 of record NC_080191.1, on the reverse strand, counting down.
ATAATGGCCCTTTATGGAGAAACTTATAAAACTTTACAAAATTATATAAAGGACCTTAGTAAATATAGTGACTTCCCAAGAAGTTCATGGCTAGAAAGAATTATTAAGAAATTTTAAAAATCTTGACAAACTAATTTTTTAAAAGCACATGTGAAAAAGCATTGGAATAAAACTATCCATGACTCTCCTGAATAATTGAACAAGGTAGAGTGAACATGTCCATAATACATCAAAAGTTTATAACTCTATAAGAAATTAAATATTGATGAAGGAATGGGCATATACATCACTAGAACATAATAGAGCCCAGGTACAGATTCATGTATATATAGAAATTTTTATATGACAAGGTGTCAATGAAGATTAGTGCACAATGACTTAATCCCTAAAGGATGTTAATGTAATTGATTATTTTTAATGGAAAAATCACAAAAATGAATTACTTTCTTAAACTAAAAAATCAAACATAAGTGGATGCAATCTTAAATGTGGAAAAGGGGAAAATATTTTTATTAAAGCAAAGTATGGAAAATCTCTTAGATAAAATACAAAAAGCTTGAACCAGTGAAAAGTTTTGTGTTCTTTATGCAAATTTAGAAATTATCAACAAGTGTGGAAAACAAGCAACAAACAAGGGGAAATTATTTGCTATATATGTTAACTAAAAAAAGTCACATATTTAAAATATATAATAAAGACCCAGATACCAAGGGGACAAATAAAGAAGAAATACAAGTGAATAAAAAGCAAGTAAAAGAAATAAACAATCATTTCATGGAAGATGAAACAAGAATAATTTACTAATATAAACATGCTCAAATTCTTTAACAGACAGTGAAATTAAAGTTACAACCATAGTGAAAAAGTATTTTGTATCCATTTCACACATACATTTAAAGTTTGATATAATTGATATTATTTGCATATATGGGAGATCTACTTTCTTTACAAAAACACATATACAGATATTAAAAACTACATAAGAGTCGACTAACCAACAAATTAAGTATTATAAAAAGTAGAGGATATAGTCTTGGGCAGAAGACTTGTCTCTAGCTGCACCTCACATTAATGTGAAAAATGAGAAGATGCAGAAGATGGTTCATAGAGAATTCAAGTAATTTTTGTCGAATGAACTAGATATTTTCCAGAGAATCTTTTTAAGCTCTTTATTGGAATATTAATTGCTTTACACTCTTGTACCAGTTTTTGAGGTACACCAAAGTGAAACAGCTGTATTTATACATATATGTCCATAGCTGTTTTCCACAGTGGCTGTGCCAACTTACATTCCCACCAACAGTGCAGGAGAGTTCCCTTTTCTCCACACCCTCTCCAACATTTGTTGTTTCTAGATTTTTTGATGATGGCCATTCTGACTGGTGTGAGGTGATACCTCATTGTGGCTTTGACTTGCATTTCTCTAATGATTAGTGATGTTGAGCATCTTTTCATGTGTTTGTTGGCCATCTGTATGTCTTCTTTGGATAAATGTCTATTTAGGTCTTCCGCCCATTTGTGGATTGGGTTATTTGCTTTTTTGGTGTTAAGCTTCATGAGCTGCTTGTATATTTTGGAGATTAATCCTTTGTCAGTTGCTTCATTGGCAAGCATTTTCTCCCATTTTGAGGGTTGTCTTCTTGTCTTGTTTATGGTATCTTTCACTGTGCAGAAGTTTTAAGTTCCATTAGGTCCCATTTGTTTATTCTTGATTTTATTTCCATGATTCTAGGAGATGGGTCCAAAAGGATCTTGCTTTGATATATGCCATAGAGTGTTCTGCCTATGTTTTCCCCTAGGAGTTTTATAGCATGTGGCCTTATATTTAGGTCTTTAATCTGAAGTGAGAATGTCAGCTTAAAAAAAAGGAAGAGAGGAATGAGGAGACAGTTAAAATTTTGGAAAACTCCCTGTTATCCCCTCTCATGGATGGAAGTTGCTCAGGTATCCATTTTAATATATATAATAAAATATAAAGTTAAACTTTTTTTGTTTCATCATGGGATATAAACTTTTCCACAAGTATATATGTATAAAGTGTATGATATATATGTATATAGTGTTTTATATAGTAGTATGTACTTGAATAATGTAACTTTTACCTATCATTTATTACTATTATTATTTTAACAATAACTAGGATTTATTTTAATCAGGTATTTTAATACATGAAGAGCAGAAATGATCATCACAAAGAAAAGTTTATTACACTCACAGGTTTCTTAAAACAAGAGACATAGCATAAATCACACTACACAGGGCCAAACAGGGATGCAGCCTTCAAGGTGGGCAAGGCAGAAACAGAGGAACTGTGTGCTGGAGCCTTTCTTGTGCTTACAGCAGGAAACAGGGAAAGGCAGAAGTCTGCTATTGATGAAGGCAAGAAATGAAGATGTGTTTAAATGTGATTGGTTATCGTGAAATATTAATTGCATGAAAGGGGGAATGACACAGCCAGACCTAAAGTGGTAAACAAGACTGATACTGGAATTGGGTCTATAAAGGATGCCAAATCACTAAATACAGAAACTAGAAACTTGGTTATTGCAATTGTCTTTAAGCAGAATCCAATTTCCTTCATTAAGAGTTAAAAAATCTATTTTTATCTTCCAAAAATATTAATAAATAAATGAATAAATAAATAAAAGGGAAAAGAAAAAGAAAGTAAAGGAGTAATAAGCTATTTCTCTTTATGTATTTTGCTACTATTAATATTTATCTTCTGATCCTCTAATTTTCTTTAGGTATATTGACTCTTCTAGTCAAGTAAACCTTTTTGATTTTTTTCCCAGTGAAAATTTATCCTGAAGGAGGAGTTAAAAACTGGGTATCTGCAAAATTTACTATGCATCCACTTACTTCATAAAGTGAACTCTTCATAACTTCCTCCTGAATAAGACTGAGTTTAGAAACAAAGTCAATATAGGCCATTAAATATAAGCCATTAACAGGCGACTATTTCTGTACAATATTTCGTGAGCATGCTACATGGAGCAGAATTTAACAAGCAGGTCTACGTGGAGGCTATTGACTTCTGGGGGAGAAAAAATGATCCTCAGAAGACGCTGGGATGATTAAGTATAAACATTATCACTGTGTTAGCAGAGAGAGTAATGATCAGAATAAAACATCTTATCATAAAGGTAAATTAAATGATACAGCAAATATGATAATGAAGTCACTAAAATAGCTTTCTATGTTTTAGTTTTATATTCAGGATTGTTTACTCCTAAAAAATAATATTAGGAGATTGAGATTAATGTACATGCACTACTATATATAAAATAAATATTCAACAAGGACCCACTCTATAGCACAGGGAACGTTACTCAATATTCTGTAATAATCTGTATAGGAAAAGAATATGAAAAAGAATGGATTCATGTAAATGTATAACTGAATCACTGTGCCATACACCTGAAACTAATACAACATTGTAAATCAACTGTACTCTAATATAAAATAAAAATTAAAAATCATATGTAGAAAACTTCAATTTTACAAACTGTAATTACCAGAAATGTTCAATATCCTCTACTTCTTGGCTGGATGACTTTCTTCATGACTGACATGCTGACCTCCCAGGCTCACACCAAGCTTAACCATTTTCTTTCTACTGAGCTGCCTTCCAGAGCCTCTTAACTTTCTCTTGGTTTCATCTCTATTCTCCATTTTCTGACTCATATTTTTAATGTTTCTCTAATCCTCTGAACTTCTTATCGCATTGGTTACTCATCTTAATTTTTTTTTTTAACACTCTTAACAGGGACACTCTTGATCTTTTGCTTGTGTAGAGACTTTCTTTGACTGCCTCTCTGTCAACAAGTTTTTACTAAATGTCATATTGATTAGTTCTTACCTCACCATTTTCCTTCAAATCTCTCATTCTCGAGGCTCTTTATACAATATGCTTTAATGTAGCTTCTCTCTTTCTAACCAGCGCCTGCCAAAGAGATTCATAGAGATTGTAGCATAATGGCTGAAGAGAGAAAGATAAACTGCTCTCAAGCCATATGAGATTGTTTTGGGTCTTGAATATATAAACAAGGAGGGTGATTCCCTTCTCAGTAGGTACTGGGAGGCATAAAAGAAGCTTCTATATTACTTTGGCACTAATTAACAAATAGTGGAAATAAGCAAATAGTGGGTAACCATGCCCAACACATTCCGAAAAGTCATCAAAATTATTATCTTCATACACCCACCGTTTGTTAGCATAACCCAGGAAATCTCCCTTTGGGCTCTTTAGTAACCAGAACCATACCCTTTACTATGTGAGTCTACTTGATAATAACATTGAACAATATTAGAACAACAAAGAGGTTGGGCCTTAAGACAGGATTGCATTTAGTAAAGATTTCAAAATATGTCAGCTACAAAACTTGGTGTATATGAGAATGTGGAAGGAGTAGAGCCTACACAGCATGATGGCAAGACTGGGTGGCATGCTGGGATAAAAATGATGAGGCTTGAGGAATTCCAGATGGAAGCTACAATGGTGTCACCCAGACATATTAACATCTCATGTTTCAAATCATGTCACAATTTTCCAAAGTGTGTCACACCACCTGGGCATGACCAGATAATCCTTTTCCAGGCTTTGACACAATTGAATAAATTTGTCTATACTGATACTTATGAAATAGTCACATTATTTTCTAATATAGAATCTCTCTACTAGATTATAAGAACTATGCTTAATATTGTTAATATTTTTATTAACTACAGAGAGACAAGAAAAAATTTTTGGAGAAATGTTTTCTTATCATTATTGTGCTGAAATTTACACTAATGTATACCTTTTAACCTCATCAAATAGTACACTTAAATGTGATAAATTATACTGTTTGTAAGCTGCTCCTCAATTTTCAAACTTGGAAAAAAATATAAATGAGGCCAGGGTAAAATTAGATTAAGAAAGTGATAGATATGCTGTTATATAGTTGTTAATACACAATTAATCTTGCTTAAAATTCTAACCCGTAGTAAGAGATGGCATGAGCTAGTACAAATTTATAAGATCTGTATGAGGAAAATAAATAAAAACCTATAAATCAGGCAGAGTAGAAGAATTCTTCATAATTAATCAATGGAGAAACTTTTTTTTATAGTATGGTAGAATGTGTATTTTTCCAAATATTTGCTAGTCCTTCCCAAGGGAAGAATATATACCTCTGTCCTATCACTGTCAGACTTGGCTACAGCCTCAACATGAAGAAGGCATAAACAATCAACTTGTTGATATGAGGAATAGCTATACTGATCCCAGTGTCTTGCTTTGCCAGATGAAAATAAGTGCGTATTACTTCTGAATATATGCTCTCACTTTCAACTAGTGGTTCATCCCAACATACTCTGCCCCCTTTCAAAACATAGGAAGGATCAGGTTAGGGACTGCTTGATCAGGCATGGTCTCAGTGTTATGCCAACATGAAGCAGAGCCAACGCACATCAATGATGAAAATGTAACATGAGAAGTAAGTATCTGTTCAAGAAACTAATATATTTGATTATTTCTTTATGAAGGATAACCAAGCCTATTCAAAATTATGTTAGCTATGTGAACCAGATGTTTTTATTTCTATTTCCTCTGTTGCTAAAATTGTAGGTCTGAGAAATAATTTTATATTCCAAAATTAAATTTGGATAGCTGTGCATTGGGATAGAATGTTTTAAAAGAGGGACATTTTAAAATGTCCTTTTGGCAAAATTTTAAGTATTTGTTTAATAAAATGTTATATACTGAATGTTTGTGGACCCTGCAAAACTCCTATGATGAAATCCTAACTCCCAATGTGATGGCACAGGGAGGTAATTAGGCAATGAGAATGAAGTCTTCATGAATAGGACTAGTGCCTTTATAAGAAGAGACATAGTGTTTGCTTCCTTTCTCTGTGCTTTTCACCATGTGAGGACACAGTGAGAAAATAACCATTTGCAAACCAGAAAGAGGACTCTCACCAGACATGACACCTGCTGGCACCTTGATCTTGAACTTTCCAGCCTTCAGAACTGTGAGAAATAAATGTTTGTTGTTTAAGCCAACCTGTCTATGGTAATTTTTATAGCAGCCTGAACTAAGACAAAGATTTTAATAAATTAAAAGACAAAAGGAAACAAAGCAGATGTTGCTTGAATTAAAGACCATGAGTTCTAAGCACAGGTTTTACTAAGCCAACATATAGGCAGACTATAAGTGCCAAGTACATGGGATAACCTATTTTATGATCCTGGCATCAGGAGAATGATAAACATAGAAAACATGGTAGATTTTAAACATATGTTAGCTTGTAAGGATTTCCTGTCTATTTTAGTCTACGGGTAAACTAAACCTCCCTGAAATTGACTAATCTAGGCAATAGGAGTCAGTAGCAGCTCTTGAATGACAGAGAATCCAGACCTCCCCATCCAGCACACTTTCTATAGACTCATATGACTTCTATTGGACAGTAAAGATTGAAACACTACTTTAATATCATGGAATGGTTTAGTTAAAGATGTTAACATCATAGACAATACTTAGATTTTATGTATTGAAAAATTAACATATCAAATATATATATTTAATACTTAACATGTGTGTGAGGTAGAACAATGTCCTCTCCTCCACCCAAAGATGTCCACATCCTAATTCCTAGAACCAGTAAACATATTGCCTTACATGGCAAAAAGGACTTTGTAGATGTGATTAAGGCAGGGGTTTTGAGATACTGAGATTGCCCTGAACTATCCGAGTGGGCCCAAGGTAATCACAAGAGTCCTTATAAATGACAGAAGAAAGGAGAATCAGAATCAGAGGAGATGTGACGATGGAAGCTGAAGTGGCAATTATACAACTGCAGGTTTTGAAGATGGAGGAAGATGCCATGAGCCAAGGAATGGAGGTAACCTCTAAACACTGAGAATGGCAAAAAACAAAACAGAAACAGAGATTCCCCCCTAGGTTTTCCTAAAGGAATACAGTCATGTGAACATCTTGATTTCAGCCTATGTGTTTCAGACTTCTAACCAGCTGAAATGTAAAATAAAAAATTTGTGTTGTTTAAGCCACTGATTGTGGTAATTTGTTACAATAAAATAGAAAATTAATACAACGTGTTCAACATTGATATAAACTAGAACTATCAGATGATTTTGTGAATTTCAGGGACTTTAAGAAATAGGCACTGATAATATTGTTAATGGGATAATATAATGTTGAAAGGAAGAAACTGATTATCATAATCTGAGTGAGTTTGTTACAATCATCCAGATTGATATAAAGTTGAAAAATATACAGAGAACATGATGATCTGTAAGAAATATGACAATATCCTGGACCATATTAAGACTAGTGTAAAAGCTATGTAGACCCTGCTATGGAAATTCAGGCACTTGTAATTAAGCCAAGATTAACACAGGCTATATACAATCTTGAATAGTAATATAATAAAACTCTGTGTGTGATTACATATGAAATTGTCCTATACTCTTTATTGAAATATCAATTCACAGATTGGCATGTTAATTCAGTTTGGCCTAACAGACATAGAAAATATAAAGAGCATGGCTTTTTTGAAATTGTGTGGATCCTAGTTTAAACTTTGTAGATGAGCAGCCTTGAGAACATCTCTTAATCTCTCTGCATCTTAATATTCTCAAAAATAAATTGTAAAAAATGATGCTCTCCTTATATGGAAGAGGCATAAAAAATAGGTAAAACACCTGACATGGTGTTTGACACATAATAGCGCTTAATGAATGTCAGGTTTCTTTTCTCTCTGTGCCCCTCAGCCTGCATTAAAAATGCCAGCATACCTAGTTTTTACAGTTACTACTGTTTTCATATTTGGCACGTATTTCTGCAAAATATCTGGGAAAATTGCTGTGAAAATTATTTGTTGTAAATTGTAATCCCAGTTTCTATAAATGCAAATAATTTAAATTGACAATTCTTTAAGTATAGCAGAGTTCCAGTAAAATAAATTCTTGTTTAAGAGTATAATAATTGCTATAATCTATTTTTTAACTGGAAGTTTCACAGTGATATCACAACTAACTTGGGGAGGAAAATAATGAGGAAAATAATTTTGGGTCTAAGTCCTTCTTAGATGTAATAATCAAATAAGGTAAGACAGGAAAAATCTCCTGGAAATACTATGAAACAGTAATGTGTGATTATTCTAATTAATTAATTACAGTTGTTCATTAGGGGAAAATTCCACAAAAACTATCCTGTCTCAGCAGTTAGAATGTTGATATTATGTTAATTATTTTTATATTAAAATGATTGTGATAAAGATAAAAACTTAATTTTTAGTGTTTGACTATTGACAGCTTTCAAGACCCATGTTTCCACCCTCCCCTTTACTACACATCAGAGCAAACCCATAGGAACACCGGCGCTACCTCTTGGCCAAAATGAAAATCAATCGCCCACCTCCATCCCTCTTGTTTCACTCCAGCCCTAACCTGTGCCCTCGTCTTTGGAAATTCCTTTTGCTGTTTACTATGCAAGTATAACCTTTTTATTCATACCCTTTGGTGCCTATGTGTCATTTATCCTGACATCTGTTAATCCATCATTGAGGAAGGGGCGCTGCTCAGAGAACCCAGATAAAACAACAAGACAAGCAATATGCCACCTAGGAAAATTATTTGTCATTTCTTCATCCTCTTTAGCCATTTGTTTTTTTCCCTGCCTCCAAAACTTTGAGTGGCTTCCCTATTAATGATCACTTTTGCTAATTCAAAAGTAAATCTGAGATTATACACTCGCACACACACACATATGTATTTGTGCCAATGGGGACCAATACATGTAATTACTGAAGAAAAAAATAAAGTATGATTCCTTTATACATGCTATGTGACCTAGTACTTCACAGACCATTCTCATTTGTCTACTCAGGGAAGAGATGAGTTCCAATGTATACAAAGCATAAAAAAAGCTAAAAACTTTGTATCAGTTGTTTCTGTCATCTTGAAAGGCAAATCCATGGACGTGTTTGTGAACTGAACTAAAACTTTCCCTGAGGTTTAGCCGGAGACATATAGGAGCCAGACTGTACCTGTCACAAGTCACTATTGAAAAAGCACTGGTGTGGGAGAATGTATTCATGTCCTTAATTGTTCATGTTTGCTTTGTGACCTTCCCCTCAGCAGATCTGTGTGCCTCTCTGTACAGCTCCATTCATCCATCTGTCTAATGGCTCTGCCTCGGTAACTGCTGTTACAGCACCAGTTATTCATCACGGCAAGAAGAACATGTTCTACTCCTGACATGGCCTTCATTTCAGCTGAATGTGGGATGGAAAACTTACACATCCAGGCAAATTACTCATTTTTTATTTTCTATGTGGTTTAATACTGCAAATTTGAAATTCAGAAACTTAGATGTCTTCCTCCCTTAGCATTTGAGGGAAAAGATATTTTCTGAGCTATGATATAAAGTGAGATGGAAGACAAACTTACTTTAAGTGACAGATTATTATATGTTGAAATATATTACTATATACTTTAAATCAATACTTGCCATACTTTGATAGTATTAGAAATTAAATCAAAGATAGGTAATATATTAAAAGGACAGTTTTATTCTTTGGGAAATACAATCACGTGGTAATCCTCTTACACCATTCATATGATTCTTTCCATTTATTTAATATATTTTTACTTTCTTAGAATGAACTATCTTTGCAATATCCACTTTTCCTTAGTTGTGTGCATTTTCATTTCATTTCTCATGCATAGGGCTTTATTATATAAGCCCTTTCATTCAATTTCTTAATGATTTCTCTATGATTTTTGTTTTCAACAAGCCCACACTGACTGATCTGAGATGACTCAAGTATATATATACATCTCACTAAAATACACATACAACAATTGGTTTTTAAAAATCCTTTTTAAAGTATGTTAAAAATCTGGTGCAAAAGCATATTAAAAGAATAAAATTTTGAAAAATGATTACAATGTTGTTGAAATCACAAGAAAAAAGATAATTTCTGTGTATTAATGTGTAAGTATAAGTTTGCAGGTTCTTTTTCTTACAGATTTAAATTATATGCTTGTATTTTAATGTCATGACTAGTACCCATTGTTTGTAAAAATGATTAAGAAAGTAGATGTTTCTGTTACATTACTTAAATTTAATTATTCATTGGTATAGGTCCTATCACAACCAAGTCTGATCTGAATTTGACACATACTAAGAACTCTGTCGCATTGAATAATGAGAATTTGGGTAGAGATTTCCATCTGGGTGTGTCAGAGATACAGTTTAAAACAGTACACTGCAGTCTTTCAGGGAATCTATTCAGTCAGTGAAACATGGAAGCTGAATATTCTAAGAATTAGGTGATGAGAATTCAGTGGATGACACTACATTCATTTTGTGCCATTAATTTGTTTAGAACAAGACCTTATTCCACTGGATGGCTGTAAAGATGATTCATCACATTGGTTCTCGTTTCCTAGAAGTTGCATGGCAAAGCTAACAGGGCTTCAGCAAACTTACAACCCATCTTTGGGAACAGGACCTATGTGAAAGAACGGAAAGGTGTTCACTTGTAGCAGAATGGCAAGAGGGAAGGAAGGCTGCAGGCTGGGAGAGCACAAGCCTAGGGTTCATCTTATACCTGTTAGAAATCTGATCAAGTCTAGACCCTGATTTAGAGGGTGGGGGCTCTGACTGCCCTGGTCCTGAGGGAGTGAGCCCATGGATTGAAGATATTGTTTCACCAGCAAGTGTAATAGCCTGTGTGTGTTTTTAAAGTGATTAAAGTCAAAAGTAATTGGAGAAGAAAGAGAACATTCCAAAGAGTACAAAGGATGGTGGGCAGGTCAAAATATGATAGTCTATTAAATTGTAGCACTTTAAATCATTATTTAAAAGATTTAGTGCTTTTAAAATGGAAGTATTTTATAATTTACTATAAATGAATTTTACTTAATGCTCTGCTCATTATAAATATAGATTTCAATTGCAGTGCTGTTCACTGAGATTATAAACAATTTTAATAAATGAAATTGCCAAAATATAATCCTATTCTTTTTTAGTGGTTTATAAGTAACTAAAGTATTTGCTTTCATACATGAGACAAGTCCAAAATTAGATGTCTAGCTATTATATAAAAAAAAATCTTGCTAGTAGAGAATGATCTTTGAAATATGTTTGTTCTATAAATGACAACTTTGCCAAGACTGTGAATGAATTCCCAATTATCATTAAGAATCCATTCACTGAAACCTTTATAAAATTAAAGTTAATGGGAAATCAAATTTAAAAGTATATGTATAAATATGAGATTATGCATTCATGTTGAAATCCAATCTAAGATTATTTATTTCATACTTTTGCAAATAAATCGAATCAATGACATAAATACTGAAATTACCCTGGTAAGACTCTCAAAGTGTAATGTACATAAATTTTTAAAAATATGACTCTATTTACAGGAATTATAATTCCCATCTTGGGAATTTATATTGGAAAAACCCACACACATTGACTGTAAAATCTCTTATGGAAACAAAGCACACTTGAAAGTCAGTGCAGCATAATGGTTAAAGCATTGACTTTGGACTGACGATGAATGCTGGTTCTACCACTTACTAATTGTGTGACCTTGGCCAGTTGCTAAACTTCATGGCTCAGTTTCCCCAAATCCAAAATAGGAATAATAACACTAACTCTCTCATGGAGGCTTTTTGAGGATTACATACATCAATTATAAAGTACTTAGAACAGTGAGTGTCTAGTACATAATAAATGCCATGATATTTTGCTATTATTATTGTTGAGCTGTTAAGCCATAAAAATAACAACAAAAAACTAGTAAATAATTTTGAGAAAATCATATTTTCCTCTAATTTTTCTTTTTACAATATTTCACATAGAAACCAAAGTTAGTAAGAAATTGAATGACCTTCTCAAAGACCCCAAGTGTAACAAGAACCAGAGACTCCATTTATGTTATATGCTAATGGTCTCTATTCAAAAAATCAGTAGTATTCCAGAGAACAAACAGGTGGTTGCCAGCGGGGAGGGAGATTGGGGAATGAGTGAAATGGGTGAGGACAATTAAGAGGTACAAACTTTCAGTTACAAAATAAATGAGTCACAGGGATGAAATGTACAGTGTGGGGAATGTGGCCAATAATAATGTATTATGTTTTTATAGTGACAGATGGTAACTAGACTTATCCTGGTGATTATTGTATTGCATATGGAAACATTGAATTACTGTGTGATATACTAGGAACTAACACAGTGTTGTAAGTCATTTGTACTTCAAAAACTAAACAAAGAGACAAACTCATAGAAAATGAGACCAGTTTTATGGTTACCAGATGTGGGGAGACAGAGAAGGGGGAATTGGATGGAGGTGGTCAAAAGGTACAAACTTCCAATAAGAAGATAAATACTAGGGATATAATGTACAACATGATTAATATAATTAACACTATCTTATGTAATATATGAAAGTTATTATGAGAGTAAATCCTAAGGGTTCTCACACAAGGAAAAAAATTTTTCTATTTCCTTAATTTTGTATCTATATGAGATGATGGATGTTCACTAAAATTACTGTGATAATCATTTCATGATGTATATAAGTCCCATCATTATGCTGTACACCTTAACCTCACACAGCACTGTATGTCAATTACATCTCAATAAAACTGGAAGAAAAAAAGAAATATTCATAAAATAATCTATATTATTATTCAAGGTGAACCAAGATGCTAAGTTTGTATATTTGGCAATAATAACAAAGCTTCCATTGGTTGAGTGTGTACTGCTTGACACCATAACTATCTTTGTCTCTCTCTCACTCTTTTTATGTGCTGTTTTAATCCCTACAACAACACTGCCATGTAGGAATTATCAACCAACCATGAACAAGAGAGAAGGTATAAAGAGTTTAAGTTATTTATCCAAGGTTATCCAACTCATAAGAGAGTGAATAGGGATTCAAACTAAGCACTATCTTTCTCCAAAATCTCAGATATTTTTCACTACATCACTTTTGATGTGACTTTTATAAAATGTAGGTTTAGGGAGAATATAGGATATATAGGAATATAGGATTGCTTTACAAAGCTTTTTTTAAAAAGTACTTTCAAATCTATAGTGACCTCAGCTGCCAGTCACAATCTGTTTCTTAAGATAATTCAATATTTTGCTTGCCTCCAGTTTCTATATTGCTAGGTCAAGAATTCATCTGTGTGATATTCAAGACTGATCTCTGACTCCATAGACTCCTGTCTATTAACACTTTCCAGGAATTTTCAGATAATCTAACAGGGTTATTGCTTGTGTAATGCACCGCAAAACTATCGAACAAAGTATTTTAAAATACAGAATATAATCTATTAAATGTTTGCTATCTTCATGGAATGGTGAAAAAGTTCTGTTTAATAAGTCAGGGTGTTTCTCATTTGTGCTGGTTTATAAACTTTGCTTGTATACCTGTTTTAACCATCCATGCATACTTAATAGCTCTTTCTATCAGGTCTACCTGAAGGTTAATCTAATGTCTGTATTAGGTCAATAGATTCTCTCACAGAAATCTATGCAGATGGGCTATTAAATGATATGAAAACTACTCAAGCGAGTGATAATGGTCATTTATTTTACCATAATTCCCTTAGAGTATGGGGAAGGTCTTGAAAGAGTATATAAAAATGTTAATAGAGAAGGTTGAAATCTAGGAGCTATTGCATTAGTTCATCTTCTCTTTTTTTTCCCCAAAGTGAGAAAGGAATATAGTTAATTATAAGTATATAAAATATTGAATATAAAGATTTTTTCTGGTGTAATGAATTTTTTAAACTAGAAGAGCTGACCTCCTATACCATTTATCTTTAATTCAAGCTATAAATTTATTGAGGACCATATATATCTACATAAACATCTTCATGTGTATGTGTATATATATATATACACATACACATATATATCATTGAACAACTTAGTACAGTAATAAAGAAGTCACAGGTCTTGATTTCAAGAGTCTAACAATCTGGTGAATTGTTAAACAGATATTTAGCACAAGAAAATTTGGTTTTATAGAGGTACACTTAATATATTCAAGAAACATTTATTGAAGACCCAATATGTGTGAGCATTGAACTATAAACATAGAATGAAATAAGTAGGATGAGACATTCACACACAGTAAGGAAAAATAAAAACAAACAAAAATAAGTGTTCCAACAGTGCTATGTGTCTGGTATTACAGTAAAAACAAAGAAAGATTCACAAGTCAGTCTGGTGAGATTGGAAAGACCAAAAAAATGTCTTCTTATTACCTATCTGATAAGTTCCAAGCTAATTGATCTGCTATCCAAAGCCTTCCAGGAACAGGGCTATGCCTGCTTTTCCAGCCTCAGGTATTGTCAATCCCCTGTCTCATCCTTCGTGTATATATCAGAAAAAAGAAGCTACCCCCATCTTCAGAATCCACTCCGCACACCTAGTGTTATCCATCACTTGCTTGTACTCACTCACACAATCTCCTTTCCTAATCGAGCCAACTCTTTTATGTATCGTCACAGAATTGAGGCTCAATTTGGGCATCACTTTATTTAAGAAGATTTCCTTGACCTTATTCAGCTCCCCATTCAAAGTCTAGTTAGCAGTTAGCTCTTATAAAATCCAATGCACATCATAAATCTGTTCATGTACTAGGTATTAAGATTGCTTTCCTCACTATGGGGTAAGGTTCTTGAACACAAAGGTTGTATCTAATTATCTTTGTAACACCAGCACCTAGCACAGTTTGGGGTTACATAATGGGTATCCAACAGAAGTTTCAAAATTGAACTCAGGTGACACTTACTTGAAACTTCAGGGATGAGCAAGAATTAAGGTGGCAAATAAAGGCAGTAAAACATTCCAGGAAGAAGAAACAAAATGTGAAAAATGCAGATGTGAGAGAAAATGTGGTATTAGAGAATCCTATAACATGACAGAAATGGATTTCATTTCTAGAAATTTGCCTACTTTATTATCTCATCCTCACAGAAGACAACATGGTTACATTGAAAAGATATGCAAAGTTTGCAAGTTTAGGGTAATGAAATTCAGAGACCATGATTTCCCGCAGAATGGCCTTCAATATCCTGATTTCCCCTGGCATCCATGTGGGAAAATAAGCCTAACGCAGAGACTAGGATAGCAAGAAAACATAAAGGAAAAGAAACAAACAAACAAAATCCCAGAGAATGTAAGTTAAAAAGAGCTAGAAATTATCTAAGTATCTATCCCATCTGGAGCTTAAATATCTCCCCCCAAATCTAAATTTTTCATTGTGTCCTAAGTAGCATCATTCCACAGATACAAGGGTATTTTTGTTCATCCTCAAATCTTCTCTATCTGCAGTGATGTCTTCAGTTAATGACACATTTATTTCTTACATTCATAAATATTTATTAATCACCTAGATTGCATCTTTTACTGTACTAAAGATTTGGTATAGTCTAGTGAACAAAATACATATAGTTTCTACTTTTGAGGAAAGATTCCATGTAGCCCCAAATCCCTCCTAGGCCCCTTCTTATCCTTGCATTTTAAGGAGCCACTCGATTCCTCAGTCACCAGTCCTTTTAGTCTAGTTCCTAAATACCATGTCTCTCGAGTCTATCTCTTCTCTAGTTCTACAATTAATTAAATTTGGATCCTTAGTCTAGTCCCACTGGAATTCTAATAGCTTCTTAATATCTTCGCTGCCTTGTACTTAATATGTATCTTCCACAATATTTTTTATAAACAGATTTAATCATGTTATTATCCTGCTGCTTAAAAATCTTTCAATCTTTCCACATTGACTATAGGAGGAAATTGTCTACTAAAAACCTTTCTCTCCCTTCATCTATCCCAACAGAATACCTATTTTTCAAGTTTTCAGTCTAACCTTGTATGACTCAGGGGAAGATGACCCCAAGTTGAGCTTCTGAGACTGATGTTGATTATCTAAGCCAATCACAGTGATCTCTTTTTCCAGTGCCACTAATTGTTTTCAGGGTAACCATGTGGTCCAGTTTTGGACAATGAGAGACAACGAGTGTCCTTTGAAGGAATTCTTGCAATTTTTCTTTGCTCCTATAAAATATTTATGGAAGGAAGTGATGCCTCTTGATGTCGCCTCCAGAAGACCTGCACCCACTCTGCTGCCAGCTTCAGATTGAAGTCAGCACAAATTGTAGTGATACTTAACTCATCCCCCAAATTTACCTTGACTCTGCACATTGAACAAATGTCTGTTGTTAAAGTCCACTGAGTGAGGGTTTCTTTTACATACATCTTTACACGTGGCAGACAAAGCCTTCTATGATCTGCCCTTGCTTTTCAGTCTTAGCTCTCGTACCCCCAACTTTTGGAATTATGGTTTTAACTAATTTGGTTGAAACACCAAGGTGTGCTTACAAATCATCTGGGACCTTGTTAGGATGCAGACTCTGATTCAACAGTTTCAGGTAGGGCTTGGGATTCTGCCTTCTAGGTGATAAAGTGCTGCTGGTCCATGAATCATACTTCAGTTAAGAAGGAACTAGATTACCCGTAAACACCTTTCTTAAACAATCAAGGCAGAGAAATGACAAAACTAGCACTGAAGCTATGTATATTATGAGGCATTTTTTTTCAGTTTTCTGTCTTGTCAATCATTTTTTAATAAAACATTAGTTCCTTTTGGAATCAAACTCCAATAAAATGAAAGGAATGGGTCACACATTAACACACAGAATCAGAGGATATCTATCTATCATCTATCTATCTATCAATCATCTATCTATCTATCATATATCTCTCTGTCTGTCTGTCATCTATCTATACACTCACACACGTACTTAAATTGTTTGATTTCATTCTTACTGTCATGTTTCCTTGTTTGCTTTGTATGTTTGCCCTAGATTAATGCCAACAATTATCTAAACCAGGGATTTGAATGTGGTATTTTTCCTAAATTGGGTCATTAATTTTTAAATTCTATGCCATTTAGGAAGAGCACTTTAAGAAGGAGTTGCAGATAAAGTTTAAAGCAATATTAATTACTGAAAACTAGTTTCCTGCAGTTAAGGAAAGCAAATTACCTAGGGTAATTGAAAATAAATACCTACTGTTATTAACATAAAACTTTGTTTTATAAATTACTGTTAAAAATTGTCTGGCTTTTACAATTTTTCTCTATTTACTGGTTTCTAGTGTGCTCTTTTTCTTTGGAGCTGAAAAAATTTGAAAACCTGATAAATAGCTTCTAAAGGATTCTGACATTTGAAACAGTTAAACCATAGCAAAGATTTTTCTGTCTTCTATTATGCGCTTTGCTCTTACATGAGAAAATGTAATTACAGATAAAACATCAATAAGTTCATATGCGACGATTGTTACTCAAATCAAGACATGCGTATATAATGCAGTGTAAATATTTAATAATTCATACCTAGAATAATTATAAAAGCACAAATTACTTAAACTTTAATTAGAATGTTAGTGCTCTTTACTGGGGACTAGGGTCCCAAAAGTCTCTCAATCTATATACTTACAATTACTTCTTTGTCAGAAGCAGATTTATGATTTTTTTACATCTAGTTGACTGTAGTTTATTTTTCATAAAAATTCAATTTAAAATTAATCACACAAATACAGTCTTAGTTATAAAAGAAAACCTTCACGGGCTGTTTTCCCCATTACATTTGAACTGAGTCAAAGACTCACATGCTTAAAAAAAACAATCACAGAAGAAGTCTTTTCATACTTAAATTCCTCCTCAATTCTTCTGCTCACATTACAATAAATTAACCTGGGAAAAGTCTCTTTGTAAAATTTTCTTTTCACTGGAACATCCAGAGGTCCTTTGTTTATAATCATCTGGGAGGATTATACATTGCTGTTTTTTCAATTATAAGATTGTTTAAAATTATTATATGTAATGGACTAAAAGATATGCTAATCTTGTTAGAAGAATTATTAATCTCTTCAATGATTTTAATGAATCGGATTATCAATGAAAATAATAGTCATGTCAACAATAACAATAATAAAAGGAACATTTACTGTGTGCCAAACCATTCTATTCTTCACAGCAGATTCGGTAGCAT
Source organism: Hippopotamus amphibius kiboko (assembly GCF_030028045.1). Lineage (NCBI taxonomy): Eukaryota > Metazoa > Chordata > Mammalia > Artiodactyla > Hippopotamidae > Hippopotamus > Hippopotamus amphibius. Next base: position 80,753,736 of record NC_080191.1, on the reverse strand, counting down.
TTTTTCTCCATACTAGTCTACCGCAGAGTACAACAAATTTACCTGAGTAAATTATTTTCTTAAAATTCTTTTCTTTGTAGAAACATCCCGAGGTCCAATATTCATAGTACCTTAGTTTGAATAGTATGTTACCTTGGAACATGAAGATCTATTACATTTGTTTTGTCAATTATGATGTTTGTCCAATTATGATTCAATTATGAAAATATTACTTTACAATTATTCTATGAAGTGGATTCAAGAGGTATTAATGACTCCTTCAAAGATTATTAACTTTTATAGGGGTTTTAATGAATCTGCTTAGCAATTAAAATAATTATAATAGCAGTAATAATAAAATAATGATAATAATAGGTGCATTTACTCTGTGCTAAACTAACAAGTTTGCTATCATTATCAAACCATGTCTTTCTCCATACTATCCTACCACACAAATATTCCACTCCTCTATAGGACAGGGTATTTCATGAAACCACAATTTTACTTCAGCATGGTAAAATCTTTACTTGGTCTTTTCAGGCTCAGGTGTCTTTTTCTCTCTTTCCTTGCTATACAAAGAAAATTGGGCTCCACTGTGATTTTTATAGGTTTTTTGTAAGAATGCTTATTTATTTCCTTGTATTTTAAACGTGCCCAGAGGCTCCATGTTCTATATCTGTAAATTTAAATGTAGGTCTAGTTGTTTAGAAATAAATGAGAATATAAATAAAATATGTAGGATGGATGCAAGCAGATATAGAGCAGAGCACAACACATTTTGATTGTTAACTAGAAAACATGGGAAATTTTGTCATCTTCAATTTACCTTGCTTCATTCTGACCAAAACTTTCTTGACACAAATAATGATGTGCAGAATGGAGATGTGGTTTGTGAAACAGTTGAGATTTTGTGTGTGTATGTGTGTTTTTCCCTGAAGCAGGATATAAGCACAATTGCCATTCAGTTGGAATGCTGACTATAGGTTGAACACAAAAGGTCCTGGCCTCATTGAAACAGTTATTTATGGTGAGGCAATGTCTGCAAATAGCATCCATTAGGGCTATATGCCTAGTGCATGAGATGGAGAAAAGGCACCTTCACACAAAAATGTAATATCCAGATTAGGTGCCTGTTCCTGAAATTATTGAGTTTAGTGAAGTAATGTTCTATTTGCTCTCAGCCCTGAGAACTACAAAATGCATTCTCCTATCTCCAAAAATCAGCCCTGGGTAGAAGAGATACAATTTTAGAAGTAGAGAGAGTGCTAATGTTGAATGGATTTATTTCAAATTTTTCTTGACAGGATATTTTTCCTCTCAGATCCTTTTATATTCTAAGTCATGTCTTGGCAGTATGTGTGTATTTGTACATGTTCAAGTAATGCCGATATACCAATGTTAGAACTTGCAGAACTGAAAAATAGATGGGGTAATTAATTTTATTAACTCTGCCAAAATGAAGCATATATTCTTCTTACACAATGCCATCAGCTCTTGGAATGTGGTAGTGGCTTAAGCTTTAAGTAAGGAGCTAAGTTGGAGAGGAGAGGGTTTGAGGCTACCATGTTCCAGGAGCAATCTGGGAGCATGTTACATACATTTTTGATTAAATATTTTAACACATACATGTCAAGAATTAAAATTGTATTTTGTTGACATGGAAGTTAAAGCTCATATAAGTCACATGTCATGCTCAAAAGCATTTTATTCATGAAAATTTGTATTTTGAAATTAGTTCTCTCTGAGGATGCAAATAAAGATTTTAAGGATAGATACATAGATGAGAAATATATATGTCAACTGATAGAATTTTAAGGCACAACTATTCAAAGCCTGGCACTAGGTGAGGTGGAATTTACAAACAAAATTTTAAAATCAATAAACCCAATGAAGTATTAGGAATCAAATTCCTTATACTTTACTCAAATCAGCAAGGTAGTACATCCCCAGTACTATGACAGTCAGGGAGGGGTATTCTTATGCTGACTTCCTTGCAGTATGTTCTCTTTTTCCTATCAACTTGTTTATTACAACCTGCTTCTAATATGTAGAATAAATTCAGCCTTGAACAATAGCAATGAAAAATTATGTCTTTCTTGGTTCATCATAACAATATTCATCCCATCATACTATACTCTCTTGTCTAATTATCCCAAACTCTAAAAACAAGGGTAGAAACTTCAGAGGTAGTATTCACCACAGGATTCTTATACAATGTGGAAGAGCAGGTGATCATAGATATTTGCTAAATTAATATATGGATGTAATTGTATGCACTATTCCTTACTATAACTGCTTCCTATGTGCATATGCTAATTGATAAAATAAGCTTTGAAAATATTCTTGAAGAGGAAAACTATGTCCTGCATTTCCCTGTATCCCTTATGTGCTTGCACATTTTTACATAATCAGTTCTCCATATATTGATATATTTTTTCTTTATTTTTTTCTATTCAAGGAGCTCTGCAGAATGAATTTAGGCAAATATCTTGCTAAATTAGAAAAATAAATAAACAAAAAAGCACAAACATTTGCTTACACATGCCCACATTGTTAATTAGTAGTATTTCCTGTGGGATTTTAAATTATATATCATCCATGCTAATATCTTTTAAACATGATGAATTTACTGAGTTTCTGAAATGCTGATAGATATCTATCAGAGGTAGATAAAATAAAACTAATTTCTCTGTTTATGCCTTTACTTTTAGTGTTTATCAACAACATAATTTTTTCTTGCATAACTGTGTAAGGAGAGGTACTTTAGATACTGGAAAAAACTAACTGAAACTGTCCTTGCATTAACAGGTACAATATCTTGCTCTTCATATCCAGTGGCTCAAAGCCTGATTCTCTATGCTTCTCCTCTTATCTCTTACACTGAAAACCATTGGTTCTCCCACTTTTATGCATAACACACAGCTAGTGCTCTGAAATGGAGATCAAGACACTGGTTCAAGTCCCTTCATCTGGTGATCTATGTCACCTGGAAGAAGTTGCATCATTCCTATGTATCCAGCTCAACAGTACATAAGAAAGTCTTTTGTATTGCCACAATTTTGTGAGGCACTGGCTTGTGTTTCTCCTATTTTTTGTCTCTTACCTCTCAATAATTGAGAATGAGGCACCAGCAAAAAGTGATAAATACATTTCCAAATGCAGAATAAAATTGATTGATGGAGTTATAAGTAACTGTTCATATACTATATAGTATGCAATCAATTATAACCTGCGGGAGGAGTATTAATAATTTGATGTTAGAATAGGGCTCCATTTTATTCATCAAACATAATGTCTAGGTTTATTATTACATTATTTCTACTTTTATTCGTTTCTGTTTTTTCCCTCCTCTTGATATGCTTCTTAAGAGTTTAAGTATTTTAAGATTCCCCAGTTTGCTGTGGACAATTGCAGTTAATTTGCTCAGCACTTTAACAGCTTGTCTACTCTGTTCAACTTTTGGTCAGAAAAATCCCTCTGACTTTTGTGATACTTGCAATATACACATACTATTACCAACTTGGACTTAAAATGTAGTTTTTATATATGCCCAGTGAAAGACAATACCTGATAAAATAGTTTCTTTTTCAGGAAAACAACAACAACATGTTTTGAGAGGTTCAAGAGAAAGGAATAATTCAAATAAAAAATACATCATGGTCCTGCTGGGAATAGTAAACTTTCACCAGTAATAAAATCCAAGTTATAAGAATCACCCAGCAACTCCCCTTCACCCTGTGTCTGCGCTAAATCCACAGCTGCCAGAAATAAACACAGGGAACCCCTCTTCAGGATGCTGACATTTAATTCTATTTGAGGCTTGTTAAAGGTCATTCAATTTCTTTGCTTGCATTTTGCTTTCATTATCTTGCAAGCTACTTTGGTGAGTTAATTCATTTAATACTGTGAAGATGAAAATTGATTTGTATCAGATCATCTCACTCTATAGATAAGTTGCTAATTTCAGAAACACTTCATTCCTATATGTAATGAGGAAGAGAGGGATGAAAAAGATTTATAAGAAAGAGAAGATCAAGGAAATTGGATATTATACTAAAGGCATTAATTTCCTGAGTTTCTTTAAAAAAATGACCATATCTTTATTTTGTTATAATAGTAAATGGGAGAAGGGAATGATAGCTATAAAAACTGTTATCAAAAACCAAGGGAAACAAATAAAAGTATAAACATTACTAGAAACATCACACTGAGACCCAAATAAAAATATCAGGAGAGATCTAAAGTATGTGTTCAAGCTGAGAGTAGCTATAGCAAACATGGAGAAGGCAAAATTATCTCTACAAAACCTTATAGTTACAAATGCAAACAAAAGAGGAGTATAAAATTGATAAGAGAATAGAATGAGTGTGATTACATCAATTCTGTTAAAAGCTATGAAGGACAATAAATGATTCAATAGAAGTAATCTGCATCCAGGTTTGTTCAGTAATCCACTGGAGGTCTTTGTCAAAATCTTTTGACAAGCTAATTAAAAGCAGACAGTTATGCAGCATTTGGTGTTTACCTTGGTAAAATGAATCAACTCATCTTCAAGTTCCTATATTCATATTTTCCCCATTGCCCTGTCATGGTGACCTTTATGGTACAATACAGTACTATAAATAAACTGCATATTCATCAAGACAGTCTCAGAGTCACAATGAAAATAAAATGTCCCTGGAAAAATATCTTTAACCAGGATTTAACTCAATGAAATAAATATTCACTGAACATTGAATATGTCCTGGACATTGCACAGAGTGAGAGAGGACACAAAAAAAAGTCAGAGTCGCTGCCCTTGAGGAGGTCATGCTATACTAAATATTTAAAAAATACATAGTCTGAAATTTTCATTATCTTGCTCTTTAAATCTTTTTTTCTGAGTTAATGGGATATATTTTCCTCTGGATGCTTATGTTCCTTTTACAATACTGAATTCCTCGTAGTAACATATATTCACAGGCAACAAATCCCAACAAGGTTACTAAAATAAGGAGAAGATAGGAAAAATGTTGATTTTGTGTTGTTGCTGATTTTAATACATATTTTGGAATGATTTTGCAGTGGTTCCACAGGATAAGCTCATGCCTTGAGGCAAATATGGTTTATATTTTCCCTCGTGTCCAACAAATAAGTGGAAACTGGAGTGAACTATTCTTTACATCAACAACGTCCTTCAGGGTCATTTTTGCTTTAACAAACTCCTTCTACCTAAAGATTCAAAGTAGGCCAACTTTTCTTTTGCTAATCCATCTCAGACTCAGGCACACAACCAGGCCAGGAAGCTTGGCCAGGCCAGCTGTTTCTCCATACTTCCGCTTTTGAAAAATCATATTGCAGGTTTTTGAGTGCTTTGAAAAAATTCTTGAATGGACACATTTTGAATAAAACAGGCAATCAGAATCTGACTCATGTGCTCAGAAAGTTTTCTTTAAACAAATATAGGAGCATCAAAACAGCTTATTTTTTAAAATTTTTTGAATATTTTAAATCAGTGCAAATGTTTAAGGTAAAGTGATATTTCTGTGTTCTCAGCATTGATTCTTCAGTACAGATTTCTAAATGAAGCCAAAGTAACATTCCTACAACATCGATATCTTTTTTTGTTTTTATTATAATAGACTAGAAGATAGCACTTACTGTGTGCCAGCCCTTATACTAAGCCCTTTACTAATATCACCCCATTGGGGCCCCTTAACAGCCATATGAGGCAGATACAGCTACTATTTCCATTTTGCAAATTAGGAAATTGGGGCATCAATAGGTAAAGCAACACTTTCAATATAACTTAATCACCAGTGGACCAGAAATTCTAAACCAGGCTACAGATTCTTAGCCTTTAAACAGACACATTGAAGCTTTAAGTGTAAGTTTTAATATTGCGATAATGTCTGTTATAATTTATATTTACATTAATCAGTAATATAGGTACACAGACCTACAAACATTAATAATCACTAGCCACTTTCTGCTCGCTACTCATTTGATTCCTACTAACTCAAAGCATTTATTTTAATTTTCTTTTTTTTGTAATTCATCTGTCATTCTAAAAATAAAACAAAGTATGTTCACAGTGTTCTTTCTTGATTCTAAGTGCATGATACTTTCTACCTGCTACAAAGAAATGAGTCAGTGGTCATTACGCCACAGACGCACATGCGTGCGTCCACTCCTGCCATCCCACCAATGGTATTTCATCTTTTTCTTAAAACAGTGTTCAGAATGGCATCATACTATCTAATCTTGGGCCTGGCTAAGCAACCACAGAACTTACATTTTCATTCCTGCACAACTTTTAATTTTCCCTGAAGTTGCTAATTGCCTCATTTCACTCACTCAGATTTCTGGGTACCTACAATTAATTCATTCCCAAGTATCCTGACACACTATAAATTTGCTTGCAATACAGTAAAACACACAGTTAATCTTTCAAGTGCTTTTATTTCCCATACCTGCTGACCACCCTTTCTTGGAGTCCCCTAACTCCCTGCACTGATCTGAACTGAATGGTCCCAGTCCCAGGAAGTCCCAGAAAGTCCTTTCACTACGGTTCTGAGCAGCTGTCTTCTATTTGGGTTTGATCATCATTCTTTATAAAGATTTTCAATGAATTCCCCAGTTTTCAACTCCACTCTTAAAAGCAACCCACCTTCAAAAGCATCTGGTGTCATCAAATCACCAGGCTTTCCAAGAATAACGTAAGCAAATGATGATAGCTTTTATTTTCTCCCCTCTCTCACGTATACCTACTCCCATTCTCATAAGCATAAGAATGCAGCTTTCTCTCTTCTGCTGCTAATTCTTAAAAAATATCTCTCTCTCTCTCTGTTTCAGGGAGGATGAAACTAGATGACCCTGGCGGACCTCTGAGTTGAGGAGACAGTGCTGAGAGTCTGAGGGGATGAAAAAAGGTTAGAATCCACAGAGAAGAATAATGGAAAAAGCTATGCAGAGATGTGAGATTACTATAAAAATCAATCATGTTTCAATATATTACTAAAAAACAAAAATTGAAAATACAAGAATAATACATACATAATAGCATCAAAAATATGAACTACTTATAGGTACATTTGACAAAAGACATAAAAACTACCAAATTAAAAAGACCTAAATAAGTGGAAAACTTTACATGAACAGATGTGATGTGATGTCTCCCAAATTGATCTCTATGTTAAACATGTAACCTAAATTAAAACTCCATTAGGCCTTTTTGTTTTGTGCTTGCTTTGGTAGAAACTGACGAGATGATTCTAAAATTCATACTGATAAGCAAAGAGTCTAGAGCAGCCAAAGTATCTTTGAAAAAGAACAGAATTGAAAGGCTATCAATAACTGATTTCAAGACATATTATGAAGCTACAGGTAACAAAAACTTTATGGGATTGACAAAAGTATAGACATATAAGTTGGTGGAATAGAAGAGAGTCTAGAAATAGACCCATGCACATATAAACAACTGATTCTTGATACAACTGCAAAGATAATCAGTGGAGAGAGAATATTTTCAACATGATACTGAGAAATTTAAATGTACATATGCAAAAAGATTAATTTTCATCCCTACCTTGTGCTGTATAAATAATTCATTTATAGTTCATTTATCTATTATATAGATAGCAGATCTAAAAGTAAAATGTAAAACCATAAAAATTATGATAGATAGCATAAGAGGCTTAGGTTAAACAAAGAGTTCTTAGGTATGATACCAAAAAGAAAGAATTGATAAAACGGACTTCATCAAAATTAAAAACTTCTGAGATATATATATATATATATATATATATGAGATATATAAAAACTTCTGATATATATATACACAAAGTCAGATGAAATATACATTAAATATATATAAACAGAGAGACAGAATCTTATAACTTAATAATAAGATAAGAAGTAATCCAACTAAAAAACCATTGAGAAATTTTTGAACCAATGCTTCACCAAAAAAGATATATGGAAGGCAAAAAAACACATAAAATGATACTTGACATCATTAGTCACCAGGAAAATGCAAACTAAAATCACAAGTAGATACCACTATATACCTATTAAAATGGATAAAATGTAAAAGTCTGATTATACTTAGTGCTGTTAAGGATGGGAAACAACTTGTGCTCTCATACTACTAATGAGAATGAATATGGTCCAAGCACTTTAGAAAATGGTTTTACATTTTCTTAAATTGTCATACATTCATCCACTGGAAAAATCAGTCTTTCTATTCCTAGGTATCTGTTCAAGAAAAAGGAAAGCACGTGTCCATACGAAAACTCATGCCTCAAGGTTCACAGATGCTTCATTTGTAAAAGTCCAGATTTGAAAGGAAAAGAAAATTCCACCAAATAGTCAGTGGATAAATTGTGTTATATTTCTGCACTGGAATACTACTTAGTGATTAGAAGATTTAACTATTGACATGGCAACAACATGGGTGAATCTCTTATGCTGAGTGAAAAAAAAAAGGTGAAAAAACAGTATAAGATTCAATTTACATAAATTTCTAGAAAATGCAAACTAACCTAGGGACAGAAATCAGATCAGTGGTTGCCTAAAGATGGGTGGGGGTTTTGGTAGCAGGGATAAGAGGAAGAGAGGCATTATAAAGACACACAAGGGACCTTTTTGGTCATGGATATATTTACTACCTAGATTGTGATAAGGATTCTTAATTTTATACAGATGCCAAAAAAAAAAATGTTTTAAACTTTACATACAGTATTAAACAGGCCAATAAAAAGTAAGAAAAAGTATTTGCTTCTTGTTTACTTTGTCTTTATACGATTATGCCTTTCAACATTCCATTATTTACTGTTTTTCTTGGGGGAGTGGGAAAAGCTGAGTTGAGATAAACATGTACATTCAGTCATATTTAACCAGAGGCAATATTTACTTTCAGTTTCTAGTTTATTTCATGTAAAATTGAGAATCTATTAAATAACATCATGTAAAATTGTATTCCAAAAAAAGTTTTTAAATGACAAAACTGCTAATTTCCTTTACATCAGCAATGGCTGGCATATTATAGCTAACCTTTGGTGAGAAATTCTATAAAGGGCAATGGGAGAAATGATGAAAAGTTGCTTGCTGATATCCTATAAATTACTTTCCCCCACACCTTCAAAACTTGTGGGTGTTGTAGGCGATGGGATTATGAAAGACCATTGCAGATTGCAAAGCATTATACAAAAGCAAGGTGACCTTTTTACTCAGTCAACTGAAGGAAGGATATGAATCAGAACCAGGTTGTTATGGTCAAATTCAGGGATACCATTCTACATAAACAAAGTAGAAGTATTCCTGGAAAAGAGGCTCAGATTTATAATTGTATCCCTAGAACGTGTTTGACAGGAACAGAAAGTGGTCCTGGATGCCACTGGTCCCAACTTCTCAAGGTGTATAGGACAATGCTGAAACCCTGTGAGCTGAGGTCATTTGTCCATGGGACACAGTCATGAAGAAATTATCAGGTTCCTGCAGGAAGGCAATATCTACTGACTCCTTGCTTGACTCTCATTCCAATATTCCCAAGACTCGTGTTACCTAAGGAATAGAACTTAATGGTTCAAAGTCCTAACTTTGCAGCCAGATTGCCTGAGTTTGCAACTTGCTTCCACTACTTACTGCCTGTAATCTCTAGATATTAAGGCTCTTTGTAAAAGAGATCCACATCACTTTTTTTCAGGGATATGGCAAGATTGTACTTTCCTCTTTGAAAGTTGGTCTGATCCTGTGACATGCTTTAACCCTCCGACCATGAAAAGAACAGCATGTATCACTTCTGGGAAAATCTTTAGGATCAGTGCAGGATTTGTCATGTCTATTTTCTCTTGTCAAAGTGAGAAGGAGAGCTGGTTCCAAAGGAGGACTTGGTCAGCTTGGGTTCCTGAGCAACAATGGGGAATGTGAACTCCTGGAAACCTACTAACTTGTAGTTTTAGGAAGAAAACTTGTCAAGCCTCTAAAATCTGCATTTGTTTATTGCAGCATGACCTAGCTTATCTTGACCAATGTTGTGTGTGACTTTGGGCAATTTGCTTACCTCTTCCTCCTCAGTTTCCTTGTCTGTAAAATTAGAATTTATTCTGAAGGTTGTGTGAATTGAATGAGAAAATGCATGTAAAGCTCTAAGAATATCCCAAGCACATAGTAATTTTTATTAGTAATAAATTGTTAGTAGCAGTACCTCTTTGGAAAGGTTGAAAAATGATTCCCGTTTTCATTAAGGTGCTATTTAAAGAATACTAACTATAATCCTGATAACATAATGATCACTTTACATAAAATATAAAAAATACTCATCAGGACAACACCGTAAAACTTCACGAGCGTTAGAAGCATTATTCTGATCTATAGTTTCTATGTATGAGTACTGAGAGATACTTGTATAGTTTTGTTTTTGGCAGCAAATGTGCTATTGTGATTTCAGCAGATGTTTTACTTTTCAAGTTTTCATTAGGAGGACTTAGTTGAATCAAAATATATGCAAGTAGATTATTCTCAGCATGGTTAGAGTAGCTTTCTCTCTTGGTTAGGTTTATTCTGACTGCTATAACAAATCGACCCAAATCTGCATCATAGATTATTTTTTCATTGTGTCAACATTGCATGTCCCTCTCTCGTAGTTATTCATTGACCCTCGGAGACAGAGACTTTGCCACTTTGAACAAAGTGTACCCAGGGTCGCCTTGCCACTTGTCTCCATTCCAGCCTTTTGAAGAGAAAACAATAAAAGAGAAAGCATAAACGAGTCTATGTGGGAGGTTTTTGTGGGGCAAGTCTGGGAGTCAAATATATCATTCTGCTCATACTCTGCTGATTACAATTTAGTTGCTGGGTCACACATAGAGGAAGATCCAGAAAAGTATTCTAATAATGTACCCAGGAAAAGAGGGGAAAAGTAGGTGTGTGATGTTTTTTAGACTCCAAAATCTAGGATGGTTAAAGGATCTATCCACTCAAGGTAGCTCCTCACAGAATAATTCTGATGTATTTATTTCAATATTTTCAGCTTGTGAATGTCCTTTCATTTTCATTCATTCTCATTTTGCTCTCACAACAACCCTCTGAGGAACAACACAGGTGTTATTATTATTCTCCACTTAAAATGGAGAGAATTGACATAAGGGTTAAGAGTCCCTGGGTCAAATAGAGCAGAATTACTTAACAGAGAAATTAAGTGGAGGTGGTTAAAAGGGATAAAGTGAATTTATGCTCGATTCCCAAACCGCAAGAGACGGCTCAGGCAAGTCCTAGTTTTAACAAGCCTGTACTCTTAGGGACATTTCTTTATGTATATCCTCACTTCAAGTGAAACTATTTAAAAAAAATTTTCCTTAAGAAAAAATGATTGCATAAGATAGATGTTTTACACACACAAAATCACTGTACTTTTTAAAATTTCATGCATGTATATACACTGTGACACAAAATCTTTTATTGCCTTATCTTTTCCAAAGGTTGATTGATTCTAGCTGCATGAAAATAGGAAAGGAATTATAATTTAATGAGCAGGCATGTATATGTGAAGCATTCTGCATATATTACCTCATTTAAAGAAAGCTTCAGGACAGCAGTATTATCTAAATTTTATACATGTGAACCTTTAGGCTAGAGAAATTAATGTTTCTTATGAGTCAGGAATGAAATTCTAGAAGATTACATTGTTCCTGAAATAATGGAGATAGAAAACAGTGGGGATTGTTCTGGAGATTGTAAACACAATTTTCCATAATAATTATCACACAAATGGCAGGGGAATGTTTATACAAATCTATACCAGGTCCAGTTGTCAATGCTGACTTTAGCAAAACTAAATATTGATGGTTAAAACATTAAAGGAGTCCCGTTGTGTTGACAGCTTCAGAAATCAAATAACAAAATCTGATTTCAATCTAATTCCATTGTTAAAAATAAGCTGTGAGACAGTGAAGTTAATTTTTGAATAATTTATATTCTTAAGCATCGCCGCTCCTTTCAAGTCCAGCTGGGTTACTCTTGTGCCAGGCAACTCATGTATCCCAAGTACACAAGCTGAGACCCTGGCAGAGGGATGAGTAATTCAGAGAATAGGTGGACAGCTTGCGGAAGCAGAATCCCAAAGAGCAGATCTACGAGTGCTCTCCAATTGCTTACCCTTTATCCACATGTGTTTTGAACAAACCATTACATTTGTAAGAAAAAACAACTAATCTGTGTTATTATCATTCCAGTCACCTTGTGATTCCAGATGAGAACCTGTGGTTCAAAATTTCATTTTAGTCTCTGTCATGTAGTGGCTGTGCTGTGCTGCTCAAGTCACCTTCTTTGAGCTTCAGTTTCCTCGTCTCTTCAAACTGAGAGAATAATACCTACCTGGCAAGTCCCAAAGTTTAGAGATATTACAAAAATAACAAAAACCATTTGTAGCGCATAGTAAACCCTCACTAAATACTTAGAGTTGGTGTTACTGTTATCATTAGGATGATAAGGCTGAAAATGATGACCATGATGATATGAATTGGACATCAAAGCCCAACTAATTTAACATATAGAATATCTTTACAGTGGTTCTTTGTGTTTTAGGCCTAGCAAGTTTAAAATGAACTGAATGTACTAAACCCTTTATTTTTGGGAAAACATTATCAAACATGTCATCTCATTTGATCCCCAAGATATTAACTCCCATTTTAAGAATGGAAGGAGTCTAATACTGATGGCTCATAGCCAACATTATGACTCTGTTACAATGTTATTTTCCTTCTACCTCAACATTTCTTTGAGAAACATTCCTTAGTTCTTACCACAAATATGACATTGAGCATAAAACTGAACCACCAAACTTAATTATATAATTTTATTAATAAATGTAAATCACTATTTTTTGTTTATCCAAAGCCAAGTACCACATACATGTGGCATGAGCAAATCATTATAAATGATTTCCTCAGAACAGATTCAATGCTGAAACTAAGTTACTTTCACCTAGGATGGATTGAATAAACAGCCTGATGAGGCCTCTGGGTCCTGGGGTCAGGAAAAAGTGGGAACAATTTTGGATAATGTGATTGCCCTCAGAAAGCAAAAAGTATAATCCAAGAGAAAAACAAAAAAACTGAACACTTAAAAATAGAACATGATAAATGTCTAGGTCACATCATTTGCAAATGTTTTCTCCCATTCTGTGGGTTGTCTTTTTGTTTTGTTTATGGCTTCCTAAAGCACACGAAAAGATGCTCAACATCACTAATTACTAGAGAGATGCAAGTCAAAACTACAGTGTGGTATCACCTTACACCGGTAAGAATGGCCATCATTAAAAAGTCTACAAACGATAAATGCTGGGGAGGGTGTGTAAGGCCAGACACTATAAAACTCCTGGAGGAAAACATAGGAAGAACACTCTCCAATACAAATCACAGCAAGATCTTTTTGGATCCACCCCCTAGAGTAATGGAAATAAAAACAAAAATAAATAAGTGTAACCTAATGAAACTTCAAATCTTCTGGACAAGAAAGGAAACTATAAACCAGACAAAAAGATAACCCTCAGAATGGGAGAAAATATTTGCAAACAAATCAACAGATAAAGGATTAATCTCCAAAATTTATAAATAGTTCATGCAACTCAGTATCAAAAAAAAAAAGCAACCCAATCAAAAAATGGTCTGAAGACCTAAATAAGCATTTCTGCAAAGAAAACATACAGATAGCCCAGAGGCACATGAAAAGCTGCTCAACATTACTAATTATTAGAGAAATGCAAATCAGAACGGCAATGAGGTATCACCTCACACCAGTTAGAATGGGCATCATCAGAAAATCTACAAACAGTAAATGCTGGAGAGGTTGTGGAGAAAAGGGAACGCTCTTGCACTGTTGGTGGGAATGTAAATTCATACAAGCACTATGGAGAACAGTATGGATGTTCCTTGCAAAACTAAAACAGAGTTGCCATATGACCCAGCAATCCCACTGCTGGGCATATACACAGAGAACACCATAATTCAGAAAGACACATGCACTCCAATGTTCATTGCAGCACTACTTACAATAGCCAGGACATGGATGCAACCTAAATGTCCATCAACAGATGAATGGATAAAAAAGATGTGGTACATATATACAATGGAATATTACTCAGCTGTAAAAAGCAAGGAAACTGGGACATTTCTAGAGACATGGATGGACTTGGAGACTGTCATACAGAGTGAAGTGAGTCAGAAAGAGAAAAACAAATACTGTATATTAACATATATATGCGGACTATAGAAAAATGCTACAAATCAACCAGTTTGCAAGGCGGAAATAGAGACACAGATGTAGAGAACAAACATATGGACACCAAGTGGGGAAAGCGGGGAGGGTTGGGGGGAATGAATTGGGAGATTGGGATACCAAATTGTATGCTCTAAATATATGCAGTTTATTGTATGTTAACTGCACGTCAATAAAAGCTCAAAAAAAAAAAAAATCCCTTGAATCTTCCATCAGAAATAAACAGTTAGCATTTAAAGAGATATCTTCTGATTGTCAATCTGTATGTGCATATATAATGAATAAAAGAACAAAAGGAAGGGAAACACACACACACACAGTTTAGTAATGAATGGAGTTATTGAAGAAAAGTCCTGGTTTTTACGTCAGTTGCCATGGAATCAAACACTGTAAAATAGGGACAATTATAGAACTAGACTCAAGGATTTTGTCATAAGAATCCAATAGGTTATTGTATGTAAAACCCTTAAAAGAATATTTTGCATAAAGTGAGTGTTCAATCAATATTAACTGCTGTTATTACTGTCATCATTTTAATCTCTATAATGACTACAATTGTCATTTTGAAACAATGTGAATTGCTGGGGGTTTTTAAAAATATATACTTATTTATTTATTTTATATTTGGCCGTGTCAGGTCTTAGTTGCAGCACGCGGGATTTTCGTTTGGGCATGAGGGATCTTTCCTTGTGGCGGGCGGGCCTCTCTCTAGTTGTGGTTTCCAAACTTGGTAGTTGCCTTGTACAGGCTTAGTTGCCTCAGGGCATGTGGGATTTTAGTTCCCCGGCCAGGGATGGAACCTGAGTCTGCTGCATTGGAAGACGAATTCTTAACCACTGGACCACCAGCTAAGTCCCTAACTGCTGTTTTTTAAATGTTTACTTTTTTATTTTTAACATTTTCATGTATACCTGATACAGTTTCACAGAGGATTTTTTTTTATGTCCCTTGGGAAAAATAAACTCTGACAATTAAATCTTTTATAAGTAACCGTTATCTGTAAGAGCTAGAAAGATTCATTGTAATAAAAAACACACACACACACCAGGTTAGGAGTAATTAATCAAGACCTCTTCTGTTGTTCAAGATCCTCAAGAGAGCAGTTCAGGTCAGTGGTGATTAGTTTCAAGTTGTCTAGACTGAATTTCTGTGAGGTTGTGGGAAACCCTGAGTGTGGCTTTCCAACATCTCAATCTCTAACCAGGTAATGCTGAAACGCTGATAATTACCTTTTACAGTAACCTTTATACTGCCTTCAGCAACCAAGGTCACCTGGCTCTAACATTTGAGTTCTTAATATAATTTCTTAGTATGCCACTGGAAAGCTTACCTACTTTTCCACAATGTATAAAAAGAAATAACGAGGCATCGCACATGCACAGTTTCATAACAATGAATTGAGGATCAGGCTGCAGATAAGAGCTGTCTCTGTTCTACAAGATGGAAGAAGAAGTAACCTAGGCTTGGTTTGGGCCCATCATAGCACTAGTTTGTGTTCTCTTTACTTTTTATACTTCCCTAATTTATTTCTTTGAATACATTCCTAAAAGGAGGTTGCTGGGTGGAAATACTATATATGGTCTATGTGTTGAGATCAGTGCTAAACTATGGTATGGAAAAATTAAACAAATCAGTATTCCTATTAAAAGTTCACAGGGAAAGAAGTCACTGCATTTCTGCTAGGATGCGGCACTGTGCTAGGCCCACCTTCTATGTCAGTGGCACACAGCTCTACCTCAGGGAGGTTTCTCTAATCCAAAACCATCCCACATGACACTCACTGTCAATGTCTTGGTCCAGGCTTTGTCTACTCTTTCCCAAAATCTTCTCAAAAATCCCCAGACAGGCCTCCCTAGCACCGCTCTCAACTCTAATCCATCTTTTCTCATTCCTGCCAGAATGCTCTAATGAAAAACACAAGACAGTTACAATTTTACAGCAAGAAAATAATTTTCTTAAATCCTTTCTGAAATGTTGTCTGAGGAGCAAAATGTCCAGTTTTATTGTCTCTAAAAAAGCCTTAAAGAAATCTACCCTTCAGTAACTGACATTTCTGCTCCCTAGAAGACTGAAGGGCATGCACTTACCATAAAGAAACAGTCAAGACTGTACCTTAAATCTTGCTATACTGCTTGGTGCAGCTCGTAATTATGGAAATTGCACCCTGTTGTGTTTCATTGATTAATATTTTTGGCTTAGACCCATATATTCAAGCATTTTAAAATTTGCATACCAAAGCAAATTCTTCTGTGATAAGAAATGTAATACAATGTCCTAAATTTGTCAGTTCAAGTACATGTTTAGTCATTTGGGGTAGTGCTGTCAGTTTATACTTCACAAGATGTCGCGAGAACTACATGTTTTCAGTGCAAAAATATGATACAGGAGATGTTTTTTATTCTGTTGCTGAGGAGAACTGACCTCCTGTATTTACCTTAGGGGACTGTTTGGTGTGGCAAGAGTCCAGAGGCTCCCCACTTGGAAGAAAGCACCCTCTCCTTTATCCCCTTTGCTCTGCACTTTCAGAGACACAAAAGGAACCATAGGAAGGTTCAGAAAAACGACTGGTTTTTCTGGGTGAATTAAGCCTGCTGTAGTAAACCTTATTTCTGAGAGTTCAAGGAGTCTGTAGCTCCCTCAAATTATTGCCCTTCTCACCAGAAGCTTAATTTGTATTCTGGAACCAAATAAATAGTTTTTGTGCCAATTATTCAAGTTATTTAGCTACATACTCTTCATTTCTCCCTCAGAAAACAGGAGGCATCTGTAGGCAGCTGGGTTAAGGAAAATTAGAGTTTTGTTGTAGTTGGTTTTGTTTTTTTCTAAAAATCAAAACATTTATATGATTTTTAAAAACTAGAGTGTAATTTAGAATCATATACTGCTAGAGGTCCCCATTCATGATTTCCATTTTACACACATGCGCACAGGGTCCCAAACTCTATCAAGCATCTGAATTCAGCCCTGCTGCAGCCTCAACCAGCCTGGACCTAAACAGGAAACTGTTTGATTGGCCCCACAGCTCAGGACTGATTTCAGTACCAGCACTGCACCTGCTCTGTCAGCTTGTGTGTAGTGATTTCACTAACCGTTTTGCCTGCTTTAACTGTTTTGTATTGCTCTTTAACCACAATGTAACAAACTCCTTTATGATGAGATAATCATATTTCTGCATGTCTTTGACTTTAAATTCCTTAATAAAATTGCTTTAGGAGCTTTTGTCTTCCAAACCAAATAATTATACAGCCGTTTCTGTTTCTCCAAGTAATGCCAGGAACTATGTAGTTAAGGTAGATACAACCCTATGATATAATCACAACATCAAAATTGAGACAGGGTGGTTTAAGAGATAGAAAGTTGTAACCTGAAATGTGCTTTTATTTCCCTTAGGTGGGAGGTGCTAGAAAGACACAAATAAGGTATATGTGCTCACTATTAACTCCAGGCTGTACCAAGAGCTGGCAATACAGCATCACCTAATAATTTTTTGGTTTACTCCTCAGATATTTTCAATCACTAATACATATTTCTTGTAGTGATACAGACAATACCGTATACAGATGAGAGATCAGCATTGCTTTATCCAGTCATAAATTCACGCTAATGATAAACATAGACTGTCAGAATTTTCCTATCACTCAGTGATTCCATTTCTTTGGTTTCTAAGTTGCCATTCTTTTCACAGACATGAACATGTTAGTTTGTTTCCTGTGAAGATTTTCAGTGTTACTCTACTGATAGAATAGCCAGATGGTGAAGTTGCTATTAAACCCACTCCGTGAGTCTCATCTGCATCCAAGTCCTTATTTTTATATTAAAAGGATTTACCTTTTAATATCCTCAAGCTCAAATCTGGCAAACTCTAAGTTTGTCTTTAACACGAAACATTGTGTTCCATCCCTTATAAATGGCTCTCTCATCAAAGTTATGTATAACATATAGCAAGATACATGGATGACAACTGATTACAAACAATTCAAACAGAATGATACAGTACTCTCAGGCTAGGTTATGAAATTAGAAGGGGAGAACGAATCATGAAGGAAAACAAATAATACATGAAGTAGCTGAAGCAGGGACTCTGCACAACCTTGGCAGAGATCCCCTTTGTGACTCAGTGGCCTGATGACAACAAACACGCCTAATTCCTCATGCTGTGTTAAGGATTAAATCAGTTAATATGTTTTAAGAAGAACAATAGCTGGCATTTGGAAACATACTATTAAAATTAACTACCATTACTTGACAGCTTTCAGGCCTTACGTTTACAATTTGACTTTTCCTTTATTAAAGGCAATGCAGTAACCCATCCTCCACTACTTCTCCCCCTCTCCCCCAAAAAAAGCTTTAGTTTTGTCAAATGCTTTTTCTTCATCTATTGAGATGATCATATGATTTTTGTCTTTCATTCTATTAGTGTCACGTTTCATGTTTATTGGTTTGAATCATTCTTGCATCCCAGGGATAAATCACACTTGATCATTGTGCTGCATATCTAGGTTCTCTTGTAGCTCTCTGAGCA
Source organism: Hippopotamus amphibius kiboko (assembly GCF_030028045.1). Taxonomy (NCBI): domain Eukaryota; kingdom Metazoa; phylum Chordata; class Mammalia; order Artiodactyla; family Hippopotamidae; genus Hippopotamus; species Hippopotamus amphibius. Next base: position 80,734,979 of record NC_080191.1, on the reverse strand, counting down.
TCTTCAGAACAATTATTTCAAATTCTTTGTCAGGCAAGTCACATATCTCTATTTCTTTGGGGTCAATTTTCTTGGTGGAGCCCTGTTTCCCGGATTCTTTGTGATCCCTGTAGCCTTGCATAGGTGTCTGCACATTTGAAGAAGCAGGTAGCTCTCCAGATTTGATTACCTGACTTTGGGCAAGGGGCCTCAGCAGTGCCTCCAGGTTCAGTGGCAGGCAGTGGTGGTAGCTGGTCAGTGATGTGCACACACTGGGCTGGGGCAGTTTGCAAATACACACGTTTTGGTGGAGGCCAGGGCCAACCTCAGCCACTCTGGCAACTGCAGGGGTTCTGGGGTCAGCATGCACTCCTATGGCTGCAGGATCTTGCCATGGACAGGAGTACAGCAGTGAAGGCTGCTGAGGGATGTTGGGCCAGCAGGATACAGGTGCACAGTTGAAGGGTCTAGTTGCAAGCAAGACCAGCAGGGCAGGCCAGCTTAGGAGACAGGCCTAGAGCTGGGTCCACAAGCAGCTGTGGGGACCCTAGCTTTCTCTACCACATTCTTGCCACTGCAGGGTCTTCCAATGGGTGAGTTCATGGGAGTGGAGGCCAGTGAAGTGACTTTGATTAGAGGTGTAACATGTGCAGAGCTGGTGGACATAGCTGTAGGTGAGCCTAATAGCGAAGGCCAATGGAAGGTAACAGGGCAGATCTGAGTGGGCATTTCATGGTCACTGGATCTCGCCAGGCATGCACATAGGGACCCAGTCATAGGCATCAGAACTGCAGTATGCGGGTGCTCAGGGTCTGGTTCCCATGGCTTACACTGCAATAAGGGCAGCCACCCAGGTCTAGGCTGGTGTCTTGCACTCATGCAGCCAAAAAGTTATGGGCTGGATGCCTATGCAGATCCTGGCTCTGGCGGGGTAGGAGGGAGAAAGAACAAGGAGGGACTCAGGTGGCTGGCATCTACAAAGTGAGTATCTGTGGGGAAAAAAAAATTGTCAACTCTGCAAGTGGTCTATGGTAGCTGTGCTGGCCATTGGTTTCTTCAGTAGTGAAAGCCTCTGGGGCCCTTTGGGGGGCTGGTTGCTGGGAACCATGTGGTTAATACCCATAGCCCCTCTTCTTCTTCCTTGTTCCTGGCCATCTCTGTAGATCTCATCTTTGCCAGTCTCTGGATGGGGCGAAACTGAAGCAAAGTCTTTCATGTAGTGCCTCAAATGGCTGGAGAAGCTTGTCACTCACTCCCTTCTCCCTTTCTCAGTGGGAGGAGCTCATTCTAGGTGAGATTTTCCCTCTTAGTGCTAAGCAGTGTCTGCCTGCGGGGTGGGGTGATGCAAGCAGAAGAAAATCATCCTTCTTCCCTGTTTGTGTGGTTCTTCTTAGGTTTTTTTGATCCACTGTGTTGCCTAAAATTTCATAGATGGACTCCTGAGCAGTCTAAGAGCTGTTTGTGCTTGTGGATCGCTGTCTAGTTGTTGATCTTTGGGGTGGGGGAGGAGTGCACATGGAGACTGAGGTCTCCGACTCTGCCATTTTGGTAATGTCACTCCTCCAGATTTAATTTTTAAAATTAGTATTATTAGAAAAAGCATATCTATGATTACTGAATGCTATTATCAGTTATAATTTCTCATACCATTCTGGAGCATAGATATACTTTCCACTTACAAAAAGAAATGTTGAATGGATTATGACATTCTCATGGAATTTATAAAAATTGAAATGTAATCTAAAAAAACAAACACTAAATTTGCAGAAAATTGGGAAGCAAGTAGTTCAAAGTTTATATGCTAAAAACAATAATTATGTGATAAAATAGGTGAAAACACCTTTTAATAATTAGGAAAATATTACAGGCAGATGTCCAGTTTTATCTTAAAGAATGGAAACAGTACACTTTTAGTCGTAAGTGACTGAAAATCCAACTCAAATCCACAAACAATATAAGAACGAAAATGTTTATAAAGATTGGCGTGGGCACAGGTGAGGCTTGAAAGAGCTTTTGAACACTGTCCTCAGAGTCCAATTACTTTGCATTTCTCTGGTCCTGTCTTCATCAGAACTGGCTTCATCCCAAAGCTGGCTTCACTCAGGTCCCAAATATGGTGCAAGAATCTTTCCTGGTCAGCGCCAGCAGGAAGAAGGCATATCTCTGTTGCAATACCAGCAAAATGAAGCACTTAGAAATGACTGTTAAGTTTCCAACATAGGCAATGTTTGTGGCAAACTGTATGGCAGCACTGTTTTGCCAAAGAAAGGAACTTGCATGAGGGAAAAATTGGGAGACAATTCTCCATGGGCCTCACATTTTTGCACATCATGAGGACAAGGCACTGCTTGCCCTTTCTTCCAAAGTATCTTGTCAAGAATGTTTATGTAGTGAACACCCTTGAAAGATAAAATGAATGTATCTCTCCAGAGCAAAAGGCAAGTTACCCTCAGCACTTCCCTCGCACCCCAGCCAATACACCAGAAAATGTTAGCTCTGCCTTAAAAAACATATCCAGAATCTAATGCCTTCTCCATATTTCCACAGTTGACACCAGGCTCCCGTACCTTTTACGTGGGTTACTGCAGTTTCCCTGCTTCTAACTTAGGCACTCACCTCTCTACAGTTTATTTGCGACCCAGGATGAAATTGATACTTAAAGAAAATATAATTTAAATCTTTCACTCAAAATTCTCCAATGGTTCTCCATTTCAATGAGTAAATTCCAAAGTCTTTAGAGGGGCCACCCAGCCCAGCATGAGCTACACCCTCCTATCCTCTTTCCTTTCTCACCTGCCTCCTCACTACCCTCCTCCCCAGTCATTCAGCTCCAGCCACACTGCCTCCCACAGGGATCCTAAAGTACCTGGATCAGCCCACCTGGCATACTTCATCCTCTTGGCCTCTGCATTGCCTGCATTTTCTTGAAAGCATTCTTCTTCCAGCGATGCCACGGCTAATTTCCTCACTTTTTTAAAGTATATGTTCATATATCATTTTTTCAACTCCTGACCATCTTAGTTACATTTACAACCTCCCTTCGCTCCCACTGCAGCCCTTACCCTTTCACCTCTTTTTTTCCTATTTCACATTACTAATCACCTTGTAACCTGCTATATAATTTGCTATATAAAATTGTTATTACTTTGTTATAACTTGAAGTCAGAACAGATTTTTATCTATGTTTTCAATGATGCTTCCAAGCACCTAGAACGGTGCTACACACATAATCCATGCTCAGTAAATAGTAGTTAAATAAATGATGAATGTTTCTCCTCAAAGTTTCTGACAAAACATACTTGTATGCATACATAATTTATAGTCATAATTGTGTTGTTCCTATGCTTTTCACAATAGAAACAATTTTAACAGTGTTCCAAAGTGTTTACACCAGAATAAAACCCCTCCTGGTATGATGTCAGTTTTGAATATACTGTTGGTCATGACTTTGGCATATTTAGGTTCTCAAATAGAAATTAACCTTTGTCCTAAAAACTGTGTTAGGTCTGATTAGCGATGTATTCTTACTAAACACAGAAAATGTGGGGCCCCTCTGGAATTCACAGTAAATGTGTCTTCACTGTTTGCTGCACATTTGCTTGTTTCTCTTAGAAAAATATTTTGCAAGTTTCAGGTTACAGCTTTCTATTTTTCTCTTAAACAACCTTGTCTCAATTTTGATGATGTGATTATATCATAGTGTTCTATCTGCTTTAACTACAAAAATTCTGGCATAAGTTTGGGCAATTGCAAAAAGTGAAATTATTTAGATTGGAAGAAAGCACAAAAGTGACAACTAAGGCAGTAAATATTAGGGAAAATATAGAAAAATGAGTTCTTCATTGTGTTATTCTATTCTGCTAATAGATAAACTAAACAAATAGCAGTTTTTACTTTTACAGAGTAAAAGTTAAATTAATGAACTTTAGGACAAGTGTATGATATACGATACCTATTGTTCACGCTGTAATCAACCTTAGATCTAGGAGTCAAAAAAGTACAAAAAAAGAACATTCTTAAAAAAGAAACAAGAACAACTATCAACTTTATAAAATAAGGTGATAAAATAATTATAAAGTATAGTTTTGTTTTTGTTTGGTAACAATGTACAATCTTACCAGACGTATGTGAGATTTCCTGGCTCAAAGTTAATCCGCAATGAATATCAGCTCCTTTCATTAACTTGCTTCTATGCAATCTTGCCAACACTTGTATTAAAATAAAAAAAAATTCCAATGTGAAAAGCAAAATAAGTTACTTTATTATTGCTTTAATACGCATTTTTTTGTGATTAAACCCTTTTTCCAAAGTTTATTGGCCATTAGTACTTCTTATGTTCCTTGCATGGATCTCCCTTTTATTTTTCTAATAAAGTGTTTATCTTTTGCTTATTGATTTCTTAAAACTTTTATAAGATAAGAATAGAAAGTCTTTGATTTACATATATGGCAAACATTTGACATTTGTTTATTATATCTTTTTTTATTTCAGTTTAATTAAATTTTTATGTAGCCAAATCCATCAATCTTTCCTTTGCTGAAATACTTAGTAAGACCTTTGCCAGCTTGAGATCAGACATATATTTTCCTATACTTTTTAAAAGCTATTTTCTGGTTTCATTTGTTATATTTACTCTATCTGGAAATTTATTTTAAAATAAGGTACAAGGCAAAAATAACTTGTTTTTTTCTAAATAGATAACCACCCTGCATGAATTTAATGACATAATATTTATCTTGTAGAATTAAAGCTAAGCTACAATTGGCATCATTTGGACTTATTGCAAATAACACAATTCTTAATTCTTAAAAGTCTAAAATAAAGATGTGTGCAATAAAAATTTATTTTAGTGTTTAATTACTCAATGCCTTTAAGTTGTGGATGAAGAAATCCAAAATGAAAATGTGTACACTAAATGCATTCTATGAATATATTAATGTTAGAATATTACTATTTCAGAAATTGGTAATTTAAATGATACTTTATAAGAATAATCTTCTAGACAACAAAATAAAATTAAATGGGGGAAAGAATAGATAGATCAATGGAACATAATATAGAGCCCAAAAATAGACCTGCACAATGTACAGTCAGCTGATCTTTGACAAAGGGGCAAAGATTATTCGATGGAGAAAGGATAATTTTTTAATAAAATGGTGCTGGAACAATTGAACATCTTTGTGTAAAAAAATTAATTTATAAATAAATATTATTAATTGAAAAAGAGCCAAGCTGAAAAGGCTATACATTGTATAATTCTGATTATATGATATTCTGGAAAAGGCAAAACTATGAAGATAGTAAAAAGGTCAGTAGTTGCTGGGAGTTGGTTGGGGTGAAGGTGGGGGATGAATAGGCAGAGTACTGGGCTGTGAAATTATTCTGTATGATACCATAATGAGGGATACATGTCTTTATACATTTGTCCAAACGTATAGAAAGTGCAATACGAAGAGTGAACCCTAGTCCTAGTGTAAACTATAGTCTTGGGTGATTATGATTTTATCAATATAGATTCATCAATTGCAACAAATGTGCCACTCTGGTGGGAGATGTTGATAACGGGAGAAGCTATGCATGTGTAGGAGCAGTGGGTAAATGGAAACTCTCTGTACCTTCCTCTCAATTTTGATGTGAACTAAAAAGTGCTCTAAAAAATGTCTTTATATATAAGAAAAAATTCTAGACACAGACCTCATACCTTTCACAAAAATTAACTCAAAATGGATCATAGACCAAAATGTAAAAGGCAAAACTATAAAAATCCTAGAAAATAACATCAGTAAAAAACAGATGACTTTGGGTTTGGCAATCAATTTTTAGAGACAACACCAAAGAGACAACCCATGAAAGAAACAAATGGTAAACTGGACTTTATTAAATTAAAAACTTCTGCTCTGCAAGGATACTGTCAAGAAGACAAGCCAAAGACTGGGGAAAAAATGGTTTCAAAAGACATATCTAATAAAGAACTGTTATCCAAAATATACAAAGAACTTTTAAAACTCGATAAAGTGAACAACCTCTCAATTAAAAATGAGAAAAAGATCTGAACCTTATCAAAGGCAAAACACAGATGTCAAATAAACATACGAAAAGCTGTTCAACATCATATGGCATTAGGGAATAAAAAATCAAAATAACAATGAGATACCACTATACACTTATTAGAACAACCACAATCTGAAACACTGACAATACCAAATGCTAATGAGGATCTGGGCAACAGGAACTCTCCTTCATTGTTGGGAGTGCAAAATGGTGCAACCAGTTTCAAAGATAGTTTCTTACAAAACTAAAAATACTCTTACCATACTGTGCAGCAGTTGTGCTCCATGCTATTTACCCAAATGAGCTGAAAACATATGTCCATATAAAAACCTGTGCATGAGTGTTTATAACAGCTTTATTTATAATCGCCAAAACTTGGAAGCAACCAAGATGTCCTTCGGTAGTGAATGAATAAATAAACTGTGGTACATCCAGACAATGGAATGTTATTCACCTCTAAAAAAGAAAGCTTAAGGTTAACAGTTGTACTCAATCATTATACAAATGTGTTGAGTTGAGTATTACTTGCAGGTGCTAATAGAAATTTAACCCCTCTGTGAAATGTATACTCATTTGTATGTATATTATACCTTGTTTTGATAAAAATACGATTCTCATAAAGGAAAAAAGGAATATTAGATGATATCTAAAGAAAATAGAAAATAGAAAAGGCAATTTGATAGAGTTTCATAAAGACAACTGAAAAAATAAGGTGATTTCCATACACTCCCTACCTCTACTTTGACTAATTTGTATTATTTGGGGGCTCAATTAGGAGAAAACACCTTCAGCATCTTTGTATTATCTATTAAGAAAATTATAATAAGGGAAAATCCTGTATAGTTTCAGGTGCTAAATCAGCAGAATCAGAAGGAGAGGGAAATCTGTTATCAAGGCTTAATAGTGATAAATTTATTATTACATTTAATATGACGGAGAAAGAGAGGTCACAAGGGAAATGGATAGGTAAATCCAGTGAGTCTCATAGAAATAGAATGGGTCTTAAAGTAACATGCCCAGCTGAGGGAAGTTCACTTTTATCAGTACCAGTCTGCTGCAAGAAAAACTGGCTGAATAGAAAGGCAACAACAACAAAAACAAAGCTTAATGCTGTTTGACTGCAATACAGAGAAAAATCCTCCACATGGCTAAATATTAGCATGAAGAAAAATGAAAGTCATTACCAAATGCAGTTTAGAATAAGCCATTATTTATGTAAATTTTATAACTAAGTGAAAGAATGCCATGGAATTCTCCTTTTGAAAAAGTTGTAAAAGTACAACTTATATCAAAATGTCCTTAATATTTTTTTTTCTTTGAAACTAAACCCCACTCATAGTCATGTACAGAGGCTATTGGTAGGTCTGGAATAGAGCATTTTTAGAAACTTTAGGAAGTTAAGAATTAAACTCATGATTCCCATTAAATTCCCATTATATCTTCAATAAGATTTTCAGGTTTCTTAAATTTTGTATGTTCATGAATACATCAAATCTGCATTTATATACTTTATTAAAATGTCTAATACACACATACATATTTTGCTAAAGTCCAATTAAAGCTGTAGAGTAGAATTTTATCTCTGAAGTGCAGTAACTCTGCCTGAAGTCCAACAGTACACAATACGTCACTTATCACAGCATAAATACTGGTTAATGATCACAATTATAAAGATAGAAGTAGTCTGCACTCTAAAACAGGATTAAAACTATTTTTGGTGAAAGTGACCCAAACTTTAGGAATGATATCAGGGAATAAATCATGTTAAATAGATGGACCCAAATTATTCAATGGTGCTCAGTCTCTGGAGAGGTTTATTGGTACCTGTGGAATATATAGGCATAGATAGTTTCTTTTTCAAACGAGTAACAAATGAAATTGATTTCTATAACGTGTCTAGAACATATAAAAGTGAAATGATTGATAATTTGGTTTTCTTAACATCTGTCTAGGGATCAAAAATGAAATGAAATACTCTAAGAACAAGTTTAACATTTTAGCTGTAACTAATATATTGATGTAACTAGAACATTGGAGAACATTGGAGTGAAAATGCATAATATCTACAATCAAAGAGAACAATCTTAAAACATACCAAAGGGAGACAAAGTCGCTTACTTATAAAATAGGAACATTAAAATCTCAGATTTGGTTTTTTTTTTCTTTTAAAAATCATTGGCTAAAATCAAAGCAGAAGAAAATAGAATAAATTTGAAGTGACCATGAAAATAATTCTGAGCCTAAATTTTTTAAAGGGAGAAGTAATTATGTGGGAAAACATGTAAGATAGACTACTCTCTCCCTATTTGAAATATGTTGACATACTGGTTACAATTTAACTAAAAATGAGAGAATACATGGAATCAAAAAAAAATTAAGAATAAATTTCTAGGGTCTAGAAACAAAGTCTTGAAACACGTTCCCTGTGGGTTTCTCACGTTAGAATATGTCTTGTGAGAGAGACACTGTCATTTTATTCCAACATTTTGAAGGAAATCTGTATGGCAATTAGATGATGTTTCTCTCTGTAGCAAAAGGCAGATTTGGTTACAGATTGGAAGACAAAGATAGTGCCTTTTTACAGTACTTCAGAATCCACCTGCCAACACAGGGGACACAGGTTCGATCCCTGGTGCAGAAAGAGCTCACATGCTGTGGAGCAACTAAGCCTGTGCAACAGAACTGCTGAGCCTGCACTCTAGAGCCTGTGAGCCACAACTACTGAGCCTATATGCCACAACTAAAGCCAGCATGTCTAGAGCCCATGCTCTGCAACAAGAGAAGCCTCCACACTGAGAAGACCAAGCACTGCAAGGAATAGCAGCCCCTGATCTCTGCAACTAGAGAAAGCTCTTGCACAGCAACAAAGACCCAACACAGCCAATAAATAAATAAATTTTTTTAAAAAAGAAAAAAAAGAGAGTGCTTTTGAGAAAAAGTCAAGCATAAAAGATCCAGGATCCCAGCACTGAAGGTTCCTCTCCTAAATATACCCACTGAGTGTTCAAGTTTCACCTGGCCCTCTGCATTTTCCTGCAGGATTTGAAGCTTGATAAACTGGCACAAGAAAATACTAACACTCTGTTTACTGCTACTATTATGAACAATAAACTATCCTTCACCTCTGATTCAGGAGCCTCATGTCTTCTGCCAGCATCTGCTGAACTGTAGTAGGCTGACTTGATAGCTTGAAAGTAGGATAAAATCTCTAATATTTCGCAGTTCTTGATAGAGGGAAGCAATGATCTAAGCAATCATTGTGTGATTAGTGCTCTACATGCCCAGAGAAATATTGTATTCAGATAAAGGCTTTAGAAGCTAGAGTTTGGAATTGAAACCTCTTCAAAAAATCCAGAGATTAATTGAATTCACACAGCTACATAAACAAAGAAAAACTATAATCTGTTTTCTTCTTTAGGAAAACTTGACTCTGTATGGAGCTGTGAATGGGAAAAATGTCTCCAGTAAGTAACAGAAACACTATATCTACATCACGTGTAGATATACGGACAGACTTTCCACATTCTATGTGGCATTGGAATCTAGGAGGTGAGATAATATCACAAAAATAAGTAAAATCCCTTGGGCAGAAACAAGGGCAAAATCACACTCTAGAGATATTTCCTCATTTTAGGAATATATTGGAATCCCATAAAATATAGTCTCTCACTGAGAATGAGTTCAAAAACAAAAATGTAAAACTATATAAAGTAGCAATTCATCATAAGGTAGAGGTAGGAAATTAACCAAATAAGTGTATCACAAGCCCAAGTCTAAAAGATAATAAAATAATCTCACAAGAGGACAGACTGCAGTATCAAGCAGTACCAGCAGTATTTCATTTTGTGGAACTGAAAATCACAGCCACAGAAAGATAGAGAAAATGAAAAAGCAGAGGACTTTGTGCCAGAGGAAGGGACAGGATAAAACCCCAGAAAAAAAACTAAAGGAAGAGGAGATAGGCACCCTTTCAGAAAAAGAATTCAGAATACTAATGGTGAAGATGATCCATGACTTTGAAAAAAGACTGGATGCAAAGATTGAAAAGTTTACCAAAGACCTAGAAGGATTAAAGAGCAAACAAACTGAGATATGCAACATAATAACTGAAATGACAAATACACTAGAAGGAACCAATAGCAGATTAATGGAGGCAGAAGGGCAAATAAGTGACCTGGAAAACAAAATGGTGATAATCACTGATGTGGAAAAGAATAAAGAAAAAAGAATGAAAAACTGAAGACAGCCTAAGAGACCTCTGGGACAATGTTAAACTCACCAACATTCGCATTATAGGGGTCCCAGAAGGAGAAGAGAGAGAGAAAGGACCTGAGAAAATATTGGAAGAGATTATAGTTGAAAACTTCCCTAACATGGGAAAGGAAATAGCTACCCAAGTCCAGGAAGCTCAGAGAGTCCCAGGCAGGATAAACCCAAGGAGGAACATGCCAAGACATATAGTAGTCAAATTGACAAAAAGACAGAGAAATGTTATTAAAAGCAACAAGGAAAAAATGACAAATAACATACAAGGGAACTCCCATAAGGGTAACAGCTGATTTCTCAGCAGAAACTCTGCAAGCCAGAAGGGAGTGGCATGATATATTTCAAGTGATGAAAGGGAAGAACCTACAACCAAGAATACTCTACCCAGCAAGGATCTCATTCAGATTCGATGGAGAAATCAAAAGCTTTACAGACAAGCAACAGCTAAGAGAATTCAGCACCACCAAACCAGCCTACAACAAATGCTGAAGGAACTTCTCTAAGTGGGAAACAGAAGAAAAGGACCTACAAAAGCAAAAACAAAACAATTAAGAAAATGGTAATAGGAACATACATATCGATAATTACTTTGAATGTAAATGGACTACATGCACCAACCAAAAGACACAGACTGGCTAAATGGATACAAAAACAAGACCCATATATATGCTGTCTACAAGAGACCCACTTCAGACCCAGGGACACATAAGATGGAAAGTGAGGGGATGGAAAAAGATATTCCATGCAAATGAAAATAAAAAGAAAGCTGGAGTAGCAATAGTCACATCAGATAAAATAGACTTTAAAATCAAAAATGTTACAAGAGACAAGAAAGGACATGACATAAAGACCAAGGGATCCATCCAAGAAGAGGAGATAACAATTATAAATATATATGCCCCCAATATAGGAGCACATCAATACATAAGGCAAATGCTAACAATTATGAAAGAGGAAATGCAAGGCAGAAATAGAGACACAGATGTGGAGAACAAACATATGGACACCAAGTGGGGAAAGCAGGGAGGGTTGTGGGGAAATGAATTGGGAGATTGGGATACCAAATTGTACACTCTAAATATATGCTGTTTATTGTCTGTTAACTGTATCTCAATAAAAGTTCTTAAAAAATAAAAATAAAATAAAAAATATAATAAAATAATCTGAAAGATAACATATACTGAATATGTTTAAAGGATTACAAATACAAAAGAAAAAAAAAAAAGAAAACAAGTGAAAGAATAGGAACCCAAATCCAAAATCATACACACATGCTGAATTAAAAAGGAGCTATATATAAAAAATATATATAATAAAATATAAAAGGAAATTCCAAATGTAAAATGAATTATTGATATAAAACACATGTGCTTTTATTAGAATAATAGATACAGTAGATGAGAATATTGGTAAACAAAGAAATATAAAGAAATTTTACAAAATGAAGAACATAGAAAAAATCAGTTTAAAAACAGGGTAGAAAGAAAAGGCCCAATACTATATATATCCAATAGCTCACTGGTTTATTTAATAGTTTATTTGAATGGTCATACATGTAAGTGTGTGTTTGTGTTGAATTTATTTATAGTTCTTATAAAATTCATTTGAGTTTGAAGAAATATTATTTCCTTAAACATGCATAAAATGTAAGAGGTAAAGATAATGTTGCAGTTTAGAGATTTTTGAGACATGTGTACTTTAAAGATAAACTAAAACCCTCTAAGTTAGATACCTTGAAAAAAATACTATGGTCAATCTTATTTTGTGTTTGAGTTCTAAACCATCAAATTAAGAAGATGATTTCATGTTATTGTCACTTTAAGTGAATATCATGTGGTTTGCTTTGAACAGGTACAGGAGGGCATGTGATTGGAAGTAATCTAACAGAATCAGATGCATTGCTAGAGTCAAGAGAAAATAGTCCATGATCAAATCCAATGGGCAAAGCTTAGGATTTGGGAAAGTTCTTCAGAAAGTGGGCATAGGAAACATATTTTAACATAAAAAAGGCCATATATGACAAACCCACAGCTAACATCATATGCAATGGTGATAACCTGAAAGCATTCCCTCTTAGGTGAAGAACAAGACAAGGATGCTCACTTTTGCCACTTTTATTCAACATAGTTTTGGAAGTCCTAGCCACAGCAATCAGAGAAGAAAAACAAATAAATGGAAACCAAATTGGAAAGGAAGAAGAAAAACTGTCACTGTTTGCAGATGACATGATACTATATATAGAAAATCCTAACTATGCCACAAGAAAACTACTAGAGCTCATCAATGAATTTAATGAAGTTGCAGGATACAAAATTATTATACAGAAATCTATTACATTTCTATACACCACAGCAAAATATCAGAAAGAGAAATTAAGGAAACAATCATATTTACCATTGCATGAAAAAGAATAAAATACCTAGGAGTAAACCTAACTAAAGAGACAAAAGAACTGTACTTGGAAAACTATAAGATGCTGATGAGAGAAAATGGAGATGACACAAACAGATGGAAAGATATACTGTGTTCTTGGATTGGAAGAATCAATATTGTTAAAATGACCATACTATCCAAAGCAATCTATAGATTTAATACAATACTTATCAAATTATCAACAGCATTTTTCACAGAACTAGAATAATTTTTAAATTTGTATAGAAATACAGAAGACCCCAAATAGCCAAAACAATCTTGTGAAAGAAGAATTCACGAGAAGAATCATGCTCCCTGACTTCAGACTATATTACAAAGCTACAGTAAGCAAAACAGTATGTTACTGGCACAAAGACAGACACATAGATCAATGGAACAGGATAGAAAGCCCAGAAATTAACCCACGCACTTATGGCCAATTATTTATGACAAAGGAGATAAAAATGTATACTTGAGAAAAGACAGGCTCTTTAATAAATAGTGCTGGGAAAACTGGACAGCTACATGTAAAAGAATAAAATTAGAACATTCTCTAACACCACGTACAAAAATAAACTCAAAATGGTTTAAAGACCTATATGTAAGACTGAATACTATAAAACTCCTAGAGGAAAACATAGGCAGAACACTATTTGACATAAATTGTAGCAACATTTTTTGTATCTGTCTCCCAGAATAATGGAAACAAAAGTAAAATAAACAAGTGGGACCTAATTAAACTTAAAAGCTTTTGCACAGAGGTGGTGCTATGGCTTCCAGTGGGGCCAGTGTGACCACCACGGGCTCAGTAAATGAAGCTCCAGAAATTCCAGACAACGTGGGAGATCGGCTTTGGGGCATCTACCGTTTTGCCAATAGGACTTCCGGAGGAACTTGATCTTCACTTTGGAACTCTTTGCTGCTGGAGTTTGGCTGGCCAGGAATTTGAATGACATTGAGCTAATGGCATCTCAGCCTGGAGTGTAGCTGTAAAGACACATGGAACCCCTGTGCTGTACTCAAACCTTCCAAAAACAGAGCCTCCAGTCTGTGGCCATCACAAGACTTGCCCTGATGGCAGCTGAAGTTTGATTCAGTTGGGCACCTTTCCATCCCTGCCTGATTTCCTTTTCTTTGCCAAGTCCACTCAGAACACCTTTCTCTGGTCAGCAGGCAGGCTTTAGCTAAAGTGTTTTCCTCCTTTCTGTAAAGTTCTGTACATAGTTCCTAAGTTTCTGCAGGGGATGATCTTTGTGCTTGTCCTGAGGAATAATCTAATGGTATTTTAACAAATAAAAAGACTTTACACACACACACACACACACACACACACACACACAAAGCAAAAAAACAAACAAAAAAATCTTTTGCATAGTAAAGGAAACCATTACCAAAATGAAAAGACAACCTATAGAATGGGAGAAAATATTTGCAAATGACACAACAGATAAGGAGTTAATTTCCAAATATGCAAACAGCTTATATAGCTCAATATCAAAACAAATAAACAACACAATCAAAAAATGAGCAAAAGACACATTTCTCCAAAGAAGACATACAGATAGTCAACAGGCACAGGAAAGATGTACAAAATAGCTAATTTTTAGAGAAATGCAAATCAAAACTACAATGAGGAATCGCCTCACAGCCATCAGAATGGACATCATCAAAAAGTCTATAAATAATAAATGCTGGAGAGGGTGTGGAGAAAAAGAAACTCTCCTACACCATTGATGGGAATATAAATTGGTGCAGCCACTAAGGAGAACAAGGAGGTTCCTTAAAAAACCAAAAAATAGAACTACCATATGATCCAGCAATCTCACTCCTGGGCATATATCCAGAAAGGCTAAGGCTCTAATTTGAAAAGATACAGTACACCCAAATGTTCATAGCGGCAGTATTTACAATAGCCAAAACATGGAAACAACATAAGCATCCATCAAACAGATGAATGGATAAAGAACACGTGATATATATATATATATATAGATGTGCTGAGTGTGAGCTTATGATGGTGATGACAACGGTTTAGCCTTGTGCTCCTGGAGCTATGGGAGTCGTCTGTGTTCCCAGCAGGGACACAGCCTGTCCACAAGGAAGGAAGCCAGACAGATGGACTAGTAAATGCTGCTCCTCCATCTGTGCTCTGATGGCACAGGCTCAGGACATGTCTGCAGTGACAGGCCAGACCACCATAAAACAAACACACAATGGAATATTGCTCAGCCATAAAAAAGAATGAAATACTGTCTGTTCACCAACATGGATGGACCTAGAGATTATCATACTAAGTGAAGTCAAACAGAGAAAGACAAATATCATATGATATTACTTACATGTGCAATCTAAAAAATAGTGCAAATGAATTTATTTACAGAACAGAAATGGACTCACAGACATAGAAAACAAACTTATGGTTACGAAAGGGAAAAGGGGATGGAGAGGACAAATTAGGAGTTTGGAATTAGCAGATACACACTACTATGTATAAAATTGATCAGCAACAAGGTCCTGCCCTATAGCACAGGGAAATATATTCAATACTTTGAAATAACCTATAATGGAAAATAATTTGGAAAAGAATATATATATACTACTGAATCACTTTGCTGTATACCAGAAACTAACACAATGTCATTAAGTCTACTATACTTCAATATAATAAAATTAAAAAAAATAAAGGAATGGCAAATCAAACCCTGTGTTCATAATGGAAACCATTGAGAGTAGGACATGTAATCGAAGGAAAAGCAGGCTTACCAATGTGATTCATGATTGACTGTGAAGTGCAATCACATTCCAGGAGATGTTTCTACACAGGATCTTGCAACTTATTTCCTAGTATTTTGATGAATATTGCCATCAGGCAGGCTATACAGTTTTCTGTGATTGCATAGCACCTTATGTGTGTGTGTGTGTGTGTGTGTGTGTGTGTAAAATAAAAATAAAATTAGCAGTGACTATTAACTATGTTGTCTAATAGACAGTGACAAATGTTTATGTAATGTAAATCTTAACTTCTCTTTTTCATTATATAAGTTTCAGATGTATAGCATTATAATTTGACATTTGTTTGAAATACAAAGTCATCACCACCAGAAATCTAGTTGCCATCCAACACCATAGAGTTGACCCCTTTGGAAACATAGTTTCTTTTAATTGCAGTAATAATAGAATGAATTACAAATATTAGATGGGAAGGAACAGCAAGTAACAAAAGCTTTATATATATAATAAAGAATGAAAAATAAACATGTGAACAATAAAATGATTTCAATATAGAGAAATATAAATGTATTTATGCATATAACCATGAGAATATACATTAAATTATACTGTTTGAGACTTTGAGACTATTTTATGATTTTGATTATACTGTGTACCAAAAAAGAAAGGTAACAAAATGAAGGAATAGAAAAAAAAAATGTATTTTATTTGCCTTTTAGAAAGGTTGATCAATAGGTCTATAAGTTTTCTTGATTTTGGCCCATTAAAGGAAAACAATATATTAAATATGGTTTCAAGTTTCCAGAAAATAATTGCAATATATGTACATTTGGTTTCAAGTTTTATGTGTTCCTACTGAACAAGTTATACTCTAATCAGTCTACCATAGCTGTGCGTCTTTCCTTCCATGCTGCAACAGCTGTAATTCAAGAAAACATCTACTGCCAGCAGAATGTTAAAGTTGATTGGGCCTTAAGGAATGTATATTTCAATCCTAGCAGTTTACATATGAAAGAACTGAGTATCTGAGAGCTTGAGTTATTTTCCAAGGTCATATATCTAGTTAGAAGCTGAATTGGTTACCTTCAAAAATCACTGGATTTGAAACAGAGTTTTTTATGCACAGCCTTAAGGAAATGTAATATTTATACCAGTGAGGAGAAAATTAGAATATCCTTAACCCACCACATGCTTTAAAATTTCATCTCCTTTTACTTTTTTACAAATCTTTAAAATATTTTATAATTTGGTTTACAAACTGACATTTGGCAAAAAGAAACATTTAAAATGGTCTGTTAATTCCCTATGGAAAGGACCGTCATTATTTCACAGTAAAAATTATTTCACAGCTAAAAAAATAGAGATTCCATAAGACAAATGGGCACTAGAGACTTTTCTACTATTTCTACTGAAATCATAGAATCAGGTTTAAGCATTCTTATTTGAATCAATTGTTACCTTTTTTTGGGGGGGGTATTTTAAAATAATTTCCTATGTTTCCTCATTTATTTTCCAGAGTCTAATATAAGCTAAATATGCCATGCAAAGCCCTTATGGTATAAACACATGGGTGAGATTTTGAACTAGAAACATTTCATTATATTGAATTGGGTTTTCTTCTCCAAAAAACTCACTTTTATTTCCTTCTATTAATGAAAAGTCACCTAAGTTCATAAATTGATAATGAATTCCCTAAAGTTACAAATATTATGTCAAATATCCAGATAAAAGTGAAAAAATTAAAATGGATTTGCATGTATGGTTAAAGATCTAACTTGAGAAAAAGACTGGCTGGCTCTGAAATGATACCCAAAGCTAGCTTATCTGCATAAGATCCAGAAATATTGCTTTCTTCTGTCCAGAAAGATGGATTGCTTTGATTGTTAAAAGAATGGGCTTGGGATGACTCAAAGGTAGTTACAAGTATTGTAACTCAGCCTTTAAATGTAGATACTGCTGTTTACGTCAAATAATTTTTGTAGTGATTAAATGACAGTGTATGTAAAGTGCATTACCACGTGTTTAGCACCTGATAACAAACCAGTGTCCCACATTTATTTGCTCTCTTTATATTCTCAAGTTCCTCTGCTAACCTCTACTCATTGAAGTACTGCTACCTTTATTCGACATCTCTTTATAGAAATTCCTAGTGCTCCTGGTGGAGTGAATCATATCTTTCTCTAACTACTTTTTATATGTCGCTTGCACCTCTTTTTGCAGTATTTCCCTCTCCTTGAATACTAAGTTCAGTTATATCTGTGTCTTTTTCAAGAGGAATTGCTCCTGGGAGTGCTGTATCTTATGCAGAATTCTGTCTTATATACAAAGTGTACTTATAGTTGTTCAGTAAACAAACATTTATTCACTGAGTTAAAATAATTAAATATTGCAAAAGAATTAACCCACTGAGATGAGTGTTATGCCATGTCTACATAAATCTATATATCCATTAGCTACAGTCAGGTTTCATTTATTTTCTCAATACATAGCTAGAACATACGTCCTTGTGTTGACAAAACATTGCCATACTTGACAAAGAAGTTTATTAATTTGTGTATGTTGACATTGAATTTAGCCTTCAAGTTTGCATCCACATTATCAAAACATATTGCTCAATTTGTCTACTTTGCATAAAATTTTATTTATATCTATAGTCAATTTTTCAAAGCATTAAATTTAACTTGAAGAGCATAGCCAATATGTTGCTAATAAATTAAAATTCAGTTGGCCAATTCTGGGTGTAACTTTCAGTGTAAAGCTTCTAAGAGGCAATTATAATTCCTAAGACTCTAAGGAGAAATTTATCCTTTGGATCACACATAATAATGACTAAGATTTGTGTTTTGATACTTATAAGAAAAAAATCTATATGCTTTATATTAAAAAGTACATTCTTCAAGTTTCACTTATGTCTTAAATTTTCACTTGAATCTTGTTACATCTGAAGTGACAGGGAAAAAAAATGCTGATTTGACTTTAATCTTAGGTCATTGACAGTCAAAAATATAATCAACATCCAAAACTGAAAAGGAAAGAATAGAATCTTTAGGTTTAAATCCTTAATGTCAAAATATTTGGCTTACTATATAGGAAAATATGAGGAAGCATTAGACCAGGTCTCAGTATCTATTTACTTTAATGTATAATTTAGTATTTGTTTGCTTAGATGGAAGGTATCTTCCTTCAATTATACCAGATTCTGTACTTCCCTAAGTGTTACATGTCATGTTGCTACTCGAGTGCATGAATACAGTTTAATCACCCCTAAGTTTATTTCATAAGAAAGTAAATAATGATCATTTGTGATACGTTTATTACAGGGTGGAAACATCTCCTCAGTAGGTTAAATTTAGGTGTTTTAAAATAAAATACTCCAGATGAATAGGTCATCCTGGGTCATGAATTTGTCTTTTGCCTTTATCTTTTGAACACAAAATTTATTTCTCTATAATCAGGAACAGATATTTAAATTACTTTTGTGGGACTAATTAGATATGAACCAATATAAATATTTTAAGCATAATTAAGTAATATTTTTCATTGTATAAATCTATAAAACTTAAGGTTTAGTTTGGGGAGTTTTCATAGCAGCAAGAAAGGAGGAGCAGTTTTCCTGAATATCTTATTATTTATCCATATCAAAATTATATCTCCTAATAGATTGCTTTTCAAAGGGCATAAATGAATTCCTTAGTGCCTATTATATACTTAACCTTCGTTTGCTCAATATCTTAACTTTACAAAACTATGTTACCCCTCTATAGCTCAGAAAAATCAAAAGTACAGCACTGACCAGAAAAATCTACAAAGGGGAATAGTTTATAGCAATGAATAGACACGGTAGCATGTGTTAATAACCAGGTGTTATACTCAGAAACTGAAGACAATCTCGTAATAAGAACTTCTAAAGCAAAGTTAGGGATAGAGAAAATTAACTGACATTGCATACTTGGGTTGCTTTAATTTGCTCAACCTTATGTTTTACACACCATAGATGTCTCAGTCTAGTATTTCCTTCACTTCTAACTGATGACTATATTTAAATTATTTGTTATTTTAACTGAGCATCTGCAAGATATTGAGCATGCATATGTACATGAACATATATGTATATATGACACTTCTAATATTAAATCCTTATGTACATACATATAAAATTTCTAATTTTGTCATTTTTCACATAGGTATTTATATACAAAAGAATTAATTATGAGATAGAAAACCAGTAAAATGATATTATATACCTTTAAAATGTGAAAAACACAGCTAACATTTCAAATGCACTTTTCTATAAGTACATGAGTTTAAAAGTAAAGAAATTACTTTTTAACAATATCACACTTGTTTGAACAAATCAAATGCACACAAAATTTAGACGCAGGAAATGCTAAGCCTGTTGATTAAAGCCTTTAAGTGCTGTAGGAAACTCAAATTTAATTTCAGTGCAAGTTTTGTACAATTACTATATATTAACAATCATTAGGTATGGGATATTATTTTCTAATAATTCTGTATTAGGCACCCAATACAGATTTGATTTTTTATATAAAAGCACAGGTGATTTTTGGTGCTTGATTTCTAATATATGTAATAGAAGCTATAAACACATTATTTTTTATATTTGCATAGCATAGCTATGAAGTATTACATTAAACTTTCATATTTAACTTGGTATTGCATTATCAATAATTTTTAATTTATTTTTCTGTATTTTCCAAATGTTATATGATTAAGCATACATGACTTTAATAATCAGAATAGAACTTTTTCTCTACAGAAAAAAATTTAATATAAAAACAGTTTTCTGTAAAGACTGTCCTCTCATTCAGTGTCTTGCTGGGAAGCCCTGAATGGCAGCATGCTTGCCGCTGCCTTCAGGTTGATCACTTCCAGCGTATGTTCCATTGTCCCTCTTCGCTTGAGTACAGATTATGTATTTGGAGTGATTTTGTGTTGATATGCACAACAACTCAACTTCTAATTAGTTTCGTGAATAAGAAAATTACATGTAAAGGACATTCTGGACAAAATGAAGAGAATTACCAACATGCAGACTATCTAGATTATCAAGGGTGTATTGTTTTAACTCAAAGTACTATTACCTTATAAATAAGAATGATGACATTGACTATGTTTGTTAATGAGGCTCAAGTTTCTTACTATTTTCTATCTGTAAACAAAATAATAAGCACAATTTTGCATTGTGATGAAGTTTTGTTAACATTACATATGATATTTGTAGAATTATTCTTTCAAGTAATCTGCAACAGGTAAATTTGGGATTGCACTTGGCCACTCATCATGCAAATTTAAATGAAAATCTTATTAAAAACAACCCAAAACAAACTTCCTCATTATTCTCTTCTCCAAAATAGAATAAATTGCCTAATTTGTGAGTCACCTAATTTGACTAAAAATTATTTAAATGTTCTGTTAGCTATTCTGAGTTTACATCATACAAACAGAAAATTTTTTTCATTCCTCTTATTTGTATTCTTATCCTTAGTGTTAAAGTGCATTTATTCACAGCCTTTGGATTATACTTTCTGTTTTAAGCAAAACATCTGTGTGTTACCACCCGCCTACAACCACCCCTGCAAAAATGTGAATTCTGGCAAGCTAACAAAAACAAACTGACACGCCAGATATGCATAGCTGTAGGGGGGCCGAGGTCTTCCATCTGTGGTGCTTACGGTCATTTGACAAAGGTTATGTAGGTTGGAATAATACGTGCAAGGCAAAATTAAATAAAATTAAAAACCTAACTTTATGATCTTGAATTTTGCATACTTGGGTTGCTTTAGTTTGCTCAACCTTATGTTTTACACACCTTTAATTTGTCACTTTCATAAAATTTTTATTCTTTTTTTGTTCTTTAGAGGGGTTAATGTATTTCCTTCTATTTTCTTGAAACTTTCCAATCAATGTGATAAAATTTTAAGTGTTAACTTCTAACTATGAGCTTTTAGTTTTTTTCTTTAGCATATTTTAACCGTAGAGGAATCTCCCCATTATATAGCACTGGTTCGGGCATCCCAGACTGCTATCAGGATGGTTTCACTTTGATTGTGATGACCTAAAGTCTATCAATTAATTATAAAGTTCTTCTAATTATAAGAAGTTTTATTTTAAAGAGGCTTTCAGTGCATAATAGGAAATTAAGTATTTACATCTGCATAAATGACAAAGCCCTCCTAAGCTATATTATATAACTTAATTTAAAATATTTATTTCTGTCATTCATTTTCAAAAAATAAGTATTCAATCAAATGACATTTATTTTTCTAACTTATGTAAAAGTGATTAAAATGTGTAAATTAAACTCAATGCCTTATTTTTTCACATTTATAAGGTAGAAGTATTTCTCATTTTTGCTAAAAATTTTATAATAGAAAAGTAATTTAAATATAAGCAGCTAAGCCTAATGTCTGTATATACATTTTCAAGAAATCATGAATGAGTTTTCTTTTCTCTGGCAATCTGCAGCAACATGAGCATCCTAGTCAGATCCCATTTGAATAAAATTTAATTTGATTGAGGTATAATTTGCAGTAAATAAAATCCATATATTTTAACTGAACAATGTGATGATTTTAACAAATGCATATCCCCATGTAATTACCACCACAACAGTCAAGATATAGAATATTTCTAGCACCACAAAACATTGCCTCATGTAACTCTGATGTCAATTACTTCCTTACCTCTCCCAATCTCTGGCCCAGCTAACAGTGAACTGCATAACTATTGTCTGGCAACATACGTTAGTTGTACCTCATTTAGAATTTCATATAAATATGTATTTGGTTTTGTTTGTTTGGTTTGTTTTGTTATGCTTTTTGCCATGGCATTTTAAAAACATGTTTTATATGTATTTGTATGTCTGTAATTTTATGTATCTTGTATGTATTATGAATGTACTTTTAGTGAAATTTTTTATTAGGTATCAACCATTTGTTTCTAAAAGAGTGCTGAATAATATACCATTGTATGGCTATAAAGCAGTCTATTCACTTTTTGCTGAACATTTTTTCCAGTTTTGATTACTATGCATAAAATTATTGTGAATATGACCTGTGTACAGTTCATGTAGATTTGTGTTTTCATTTCTTTTGGGTAACTATCTAGGAGTAAAATTATTAGGTTATATAATATTTATGTTTAATTTTCTTTTTTTAAGTACTAAATGGTTTCCAAAAGTGTGTGTATCATTTTCTACTACTATTAGAATAGATGAGTGTTCCAGTTGCTCCTGGTCCTTGTGGTGTCCATCTTTTTATTTGCAGTCATTTTAGTGGGTCTTTAGTGGGTCATCAGTGGTTCTGATTTGTATTTTGTTGATAACTAGAATTTCAAGTATGTTTTCATGTAATTATAGGATATGTACATTGATATATGTCATTTGTAAAGTGTCCATTTATATCTATTGCCCATTTTAATGCATTTTTATCATATTAGCTAATTGTAAAAGTTTTTTTTTAATATCTTCTAGATTGCAAATCTTTGTCTTTATACATTCTGGATTGTAGTCCTTTGTACCCTGTATATTGATTTTAATTTTTTCAAGTTCAAATTACTGTTTATTCTATAGTTAGCATTTTTTGTGGCTTGTCAAAGAAATATTTGCCTATACCAAGTCCACAAAGATCTTTCTTTTGATTTCATCAATATATTTTATATTTTGAGCTTTTACATTTGCAATATATTTTGTCTATGCTGAGAAGTAAAGGTTGAAAGGTTCACTTCCAGCTTTCAAGTGTAGATTTGGTTGGACTAGTACCATTTGTTGAAAAAAATGTAATCTTTTTCTTTTAATTTAATCTTGAATTTCACTGAAAATTAATTAACCTTGTACAGGCCTATTTATAGTATCTTCATTCTCTTTCATTGGTTTACATGCCTACCTTAACATCTATTTCACATTATTTTGATTCCAGTGATTTTATAGTAACACTTAAAAAAGTAAATCCTCCAAACTTTTCTTCATTTTAAGAAAAAAATTTTGGTTACTACAAATTCTTTGGATTTCCATGTGTACTTTGGAGTCATCTCCATTTCCAAGGAATACCTCTGAGAATGTGATTGGAATTATATAGAATCTACAGGTAAATTTGGAGAGAATCAACATGTAAACAATACTGATTCTTTAAACTCATGAATATTTTGTTTTTAGAATATATATCTTGCTTATATTTAAATTTAATCTTACATTTCATATTGATGATTTGTAAATGGTACTCTTTTAAAATTAATTTTCAATTGTTTATTGCTAGCATGTAGACATATAACTGGTTTTTATAGTGACATGATGTCTTGTGTCCTTGATAACTGTTTCTCCTAAATTCATACAGTCAGAGAAAAAAGAAAAATGAAAAACAGAACTATTCCCAATGAAAATAACAAGAGAAATCTCCTGAAAGAATAATAAAACAGACCTCTTCAGTCTACCAGACCCTGAATTCAAAAAGGAGGTAATAATATGCTGAAGGAATTAAGAAAGACATAGAAATGTGGATCATTATAACAAGGAACTAGAAACAATAAACAGGAGGCAATTAAAATCAGACAAATTAATTTTCCAAGATGAAAACTAAGCTAAAGACAATAAATAGCAAACTAAATAATGAAGAAGAATGGATAAGTGACCTGGAAGACAGAATAATGAAAATCACCCAGTCAGAACAGCAGACAGAAAAACAAATGAAAATTGACAGCAAAAGACGAGATCTATGGAATAACATAAAGCCAATACACATATAATAGAAATCTCAGAAGAAGAAGAAAGAGAAAAGAGCATCAAAAAAGTATTTGAAGTAATTATGGTTGAAAACTTCCCAAAGTGAAAGAAGGAAACAGATATCCAGGTAAAGGAAGCACAGAGGATTCCAAACAAAATGAATCCAAACAACATACTCCAAGACATATCACAAGTAAAATGGCAAAAGTTAAAGAGAGGATTCTAAAGGCAGTAAGAGAAAAACAAAGACTCAGTTACAAGGGAACCCCCCCTAAGGCTACTGGCTGACTTCTCCACAGAAACTTTGCAGGCCAGAAGGGAGTGGCTAGATATATTGAAAGCCCTGAAAGGAAATAATATACAACCTAGGATACTCTACCCAGCAAGATTTTCATTTAGAATAGAAGGAAATATAAATAATTTCAAGCAAAAACTTAAAAAATACAGCAATACTAAATCTATTTTAAAAAAACATATTGAAAGGTATTCTCTAAATAGAAAAGAAGCAAGAGTATATAGGAAAGGAAAAAATTACAACAGGAAAGGTAAATATATAAAAGGATTAAAGAGCACTTCAATAAGCCAGTATATAGATTAAAAGACAGTCAAAAAATTATGTGTAAGAGAATATAACTACAGTGAAAAGAAAAAGGATAAACATGAAGATGTAAAATAGGGCATCAAATTACAAAATGGTGGGGGGAGAGAGTAAGAATATCTAGATCATTTAGAGTGTGTTTGAGACCAGTCTAAAGCAAGTAGATACAGTTATGGTTAACATACTTGAAAACCAGGGTAACCACAAAATAAAAACATACAATAGAGTTACAAAAGCCAAAAAGAAAATGAACTCAAGCATAATACAAAAGAAAACCATCAAACCACAAAGGAAAAAAAAATAAGAAAGGAACAAAGAAGAAATACAAAATCAACTAAAAAACAAGGTTTAAAATGGCAATAGATACTTATCAATAATTACTTTAAATGTTAATGAACTAAATACTCCAATCAAATGACATAGATTTGCATTCCTCACACTGATCAGAATGGCTATAATCAAAAATTCTAGGAACAATAAATGCTGGAGAGGGTGTGGAGAAAAGGGAACCCTCCTGAACTGTTGGTGGGAATGTAAATTGATATGGCCACTATGGAGAATGGTATGGAGGTTCCTTAAAAATCTAAAAATAGAACTGCTATATGAACCAGCAATCCCACCACAGGTCATATACCCTGAGAAAATCATAATTCAAAAAGATACATGTACCATAATGTTCAATGCAACACTATTTACAATAGCCAGGACATGGAAGTAACCTAAATGTCCATCAACAGATAAATGGATAAAGAAGATGTGGCACATATATACAATGGAATATTACTCAGCCATAAAAAGGAATGAAATTGAGTTATTTGTAGTGAGGTGGATGGACCTAGACTCTGTCACACAGAGTGAAGTAAGAAAGAGAAAAAAAAATACTGTATGTTAATGTATATATATGGAATGTAAAAAAAATGGTATTGATGAACCTAGTGGCAGGACAAGAATAAAGATGCAAACATAGAGAATGGACTTGAGGACACAGAGGGGGAAGGGGAAGCTGGGACGAAGTGAGAGAGTAGCATTGATAAATATATACACTAACAAATGTAAAATATTTGGCTAGTGGGAAGCTGCTGCATAACAAGGAGATCAACTCAATGCTTGGAGATGACCTAGAGGGGTGGTATAGGGATCCTCAAGAGGGAGGGGATATGGTGATATATGTATAAATACAGCTGATTCACTTTGTTGTACAGCAAAAATTGGCACAAGATTGTAAAGCAATTATACTCCAATATTAGATTTGAAGAAAAAAAAAAAGACATAGAGTGGCAGATTGGATGATAAAACAAGAACTACAATAGGCTGCCTACAGGAGACCCACTTTAGGACAAAGTACACATATAGATTGATAGTACAGAGATGGAAAAAGATATTTCTTGAAAACGGAAATGAAAATAATCAGGGGTAGCAATACTCATATCAAACAAAATAGACTTTAAAATAAAGGCCACAAAGAAAGACAAAAAAGGACATCATATCATGATAAAAGGATTAATACAAGAAGAGGATATCACACCCATTAACATATACACACCCAATTTAGGAGCACCTAAACACATAAAACAAATATTGACAAACATGAAGGGAGAATTGATGAGAATACAATAATACTAGGAGATTTTAACACCTCACTGACATCAATGGACAGATGTTCCAGACAGAAAATGAATAAGGCAACAGAGATCCTGAATGATACCATAGGAGAGCTAGATTATTTGATATCTACAGGACCCTACATCCAAAAAAACAAAACAAAACAAAACAAAACAAAAAACACATTCTTTTCAAGTGCACATGGAACGTTCTCTAGGATATACTGCATATAGGACACAAAACAGTCCTCAACAAATTTAGGAGGATAGAAATTATTTTAAGCATCTTTTCTGAACACAATGGCATGAAACTAGAAATTAACCACAGGAAGAGAAACAAGAAAAATATTATATGGAGACTATACAACATGCTACTAAAAAACGAGTCAATGATGAAATCAAAGAGGAAACTTAGCCTTGAGGCAAATGCCAATGAAAACACATACAACCATACAAAATCTATGGGATGCAACAAAAAGAGTTCTTAGAGGGGTGTTCATAGCAATACAAACCTTTCTCAAAATATAAGAAAAATCACATGTAAACAACCTAACCTACCACCTAAAAAATATACTAGAAAAACAAACAAACAAACAAAACCTAAAGTCAGCAGAAGGAAGGAAATAATAAACATCAGAGAGAAAATAAATAAAATAGGGATAAAAAAGAAAAAACACAATAAAACCAAGATCTGTTTTTTGGAAAGGGTAAACAAAATTCTGGCTAGGCTCACCAAGAAGGAAAGAAAGAGGACCCAAATAAACAAAATAAGAAATGAAAGAGGAAAAATAACAACTGACACTACATAAATAAATAAATAAGAAATTATGAACAGTTATGTGACAACAAAATGGACAACCTAGAAGAAATGAACAAGTTCTTAGAACCATACACCCTGCCTAAACTGAATCAAGAAGAAACACATAATTTGAATATACTGATCACTAGAAGTGAAATAGAATTTGTAATAATAATAAAAAAAAAAAAAAAAAAAAACTCCCTGCAAACAAAAGTCTGGAACTGGCTGGCTTCATTGGGGAATTCTGTCAAACATACAAAGAAGAATTTACACTTATTCTTCTCAAACTCTTTCAAAATTTTGAAGAGGTGGGAATATTCCAAAATCATTCTATGAAGCCCTATCACCTTGGTACCAAAACCAAAGACTCTACCAAAAAAAGAAATTTACATGTTGATAACTTTGATGAATATACATGCAAAAATCCTCAAAAAATATTAGCAAACCAAATCCAATAACATATAAAAAAGATCATACACCATGATCAAGTTGGATTCATTCCAGGGTCACAAAGATGTTTCAACATATACAAATCAATCAATGTGATAAACCACCTCAACAAAAGAAAAGATAAAAACTACATGATCACAGTAGATGCAGAAAAAGCATTTGATAAAATTCAACATTCATTCATGATAAACACTCTTGCCAAAGTGTGTATAGAGTGAACATACCACAACATAATAAAAGACATTTATGACAAACCCACAACCAACATAATATTAAATGGTAAAAAGCTGAAAGCCTTCCCACTAAAATCTGGAACAAGACAAGAATGCCCACTCCTGCCACTTCCATTCAACATAGCATTGGAAGTGTTAGCACAGAAAGCAGACAAGAAAAAGAAATAAAAGGTATTCAAATCAGAAGGGAAGAGGTAAAATTGTCATTATATGCAGATGACAAGATACTCTATATAGAAAACCCTAAAGGTTCCACACAAAAACTATTAGATAAATTCAGCCAGGTAGCAGGATACAAGATTAATATACATAGATCTATTGCATTTCTTTACATGAATAAAACATCAGAAAGAGGAAGTTTAAAAAAAATCCTGTTTAAAATTACATAAAAAAATACTTAGGAATAAATCTAACCAAAGAAGTCAAAGACATACTCTGAAAACTAA
Source organism: Hippopotamus amphibius kiboko (assembly GCF_030028045.1). NCBI lineage: Eukaryota > Metazoa > Chordata > Mammalia > Artiodactyla > Hippopotamidae > Hippopotamus > Hippopotamus amphibius. The sequence continues at coordinate 80,706,677 of NC_080191.1, read as the reverse complement.
AATACTGATAAAGGATATCAAAGATGATTCAAGGAAATGGAACAATGTCCCATGCTCCTGGACTGGAAGGGTTAATATAGTTAAAATGGCCATACTACCCAAAGCAATCTACAGATTTAATGGGATCCCTATCAAATTACCTATGACATGTTTCATTGAACTAGAACAAATAATCCTAAAATCTACATGGAAACACAAAAGACCAGAATTGCCGAAGCAATACTGAAGAAAAAGAACAAAGCTGGAGACATAACCCTCCTAGACTTCAGAAATTACTACAAAACTACAGTAATCAAAACAGCATGGTATTGACACAAAAACAGACATGTAGATCAAACGAACAGAATATAGTCCCAAAATAAACCCAAACAGGTTCATCTGTATCATTTTTCTTGATTCTAGAAATAGAGACACAGATGTAGAGAACAAAAGTATGGACACCGAGGGGGGAAAGGAGGGGGTAGGATGAATTGGGAGATTGGGATATATACACTAATATGTATAAAACAGATGAGAACCTGCTGTATAGCACAAGGAACTCTACTACTTTGCTGTCCAGTAGAAACTAACACAACATTGTAAGACAACTATAACCCCCCCCACACACACACAAAAAAGAAATAAACCCACACACCTCTGGTCAATTAATCTCTTTTTTTTTAGCTCTTTATTGGAATATAATTGCTTCATACTCTTGTACCAGTTTTTGAGGTACACCAAAGTAAATCAGCTGTATTTATACACATATCCCCATATTCCCTCCCTCCTGTGACTCCCTCCTATCCTCCTCATCCTGGCCCTCTAAGGCTTCATCCATCATCAAGTTGATCTCCCTTTGTTATACAGCAACGTTCCACTGGCTATCTATTTTACAGTTGGTAGTATATATATGTCTATGCTACTCTCTCACTTCATCCTAGCTTCCCCTTCATCCCCTGCCACCCCCCACCCCAACCTCATGTCCTCCAGTCCATTCTCTCATCTGCATCCTTATTCTTGTCCTGCCCCTGGGTTCATCAGTACCATTTTTTTTTTTTTTTTTTAGGTTCTGTATATATGAGTTAGCATACAATATTTCTTTTTCTCTTTCTGGCTTACTTCACTCTGTATGATAGACTCTTGGTCTATCCACCTTATTACATATAGCTCCATTTCATTCCTTTTTATAGCTGAGTAATATTCCATTGTATACACATATGCCACATCTTCTTTATCCATTCATTTGTTGGTGGGCATTTTGGTTGCTTCCATGTCCTGGCTATTGTAAATAGTGTTGCAATAAACATTATGGTACATGTTTCTTTGGGGATTATGGTTTTCTCTGGGCATATGCCCAGTAGTGGGATTACTGGGTCATATGGTAGTTTTATTTTTAGTTTTTTAAGGAACCTCCAAACTGTTTTCCATAGTGGCTGTGCCAACTTACATTCCCACCAACAGTGCAGGAGAGTTCCCTTTTCTTCAGACCCTCCCCAGCGTTTGTTGTTTCTAGATTTTTTGATAATGGCCATTCTGACCAGTGTGAAGTGATACCTCATTGTGGTTTTGACTTGCATTTCAATTAATCTTAAATGAAGGAACCAAGAATATACAATAGAGAAAAGACAGTTTCTTTAGCAATTGGTACTGGGAGAGCAGGACAGCAGCATGTAAACCATTGAAGATAGAACGTTCCCTCACACTATACACAAAAATAAATTCAAAATGGCTTAAAGATTTAAATATAAGACAAGACACCATAAAACTGCTAGAAGAGAACGTAGGCAAAACATTCTCTGACATAAATCTTAGCAATGTTTCTTAGATCAGTCTCTGAAGGCAAAAGAAATGAAAGCAAAAATAAACAAATTGGAACCAAACAAACTTATAAGGTTTTGCACCCCAAGGAAAACCATAAACAAAACAAAAAGACAATCTAAGGACTGGGAGAAAATATTTACAAACAATGCAATCAATAAGGGCTTAATTTCTGAAATATATAAGCAGATCATAAAACTCAATAACAAAAAACAACCCAATTGAAAAATGGTCAGAACACCAAAGTAGACATTTCTCCAAAGAAGACATACAGATGGTCAATAGGCACATGAAAAGATGCTCCACATTGCTAATTATTGGAGAACTGCATATCAAAACTACAATGAGGTATCACCTCACACTGGTCAGAATGATTATCATCCAAAAATAATAAATGCTGGAGAGGGTGTGGGGGAAAAGGAAACGCTTCTACACTGTTGGTGAGAATGTATATTGGTGCAGCCACTATGGAGAATAAAATTAGAGTTACCATATGATCCAGCATATATCCAGAAAGGAAAAGCAGCTCTAGTTTTAAAAGATACATGCATCCCAATGTCTATGTCAGCACTATTTACAATAGCCAAGACATGGAAGCAACCTAAATGTCCATCAACAGAGGAGTGGATAAAGAAAATGTGTATTATATGTGAGTGTGTGTGTGTGTGTGTGTGTACATATACACACAATATAATATTACTCAGCCATAAAAAAGAATGAAATCATGCCATTTGCAGCAACATGGACGGACCTAGAGATTATCATACTGAGTGAAGTAAGTCAGACAAAGACAAATATCATATCACTTACATGCGGAATCTAAAAAAAATATAGTACAAATGAACTTATTTACAAAACAGGAACAGACTCACAGACATAGAAAATAGATTTATGGTTACCAAAGGAAAGGGGGCAGTAAGGATAAATTAGGAGTATGGTATTAAGAGATGCACACCACTATATATAAAATAAACATATTTACTATATAGCACAGGGATCACCATGCAGTACACTTGAAACTAATACAATATTGTAAATCTACTTTACTTCAATAAAAAAATAGACATATTTTTAATCTCCAGGTTTTTTCATTTTTAACATTTTCTTTTTTTCTACTTGTGTTCATATTTTCTTATATTATTTCAACATATTTAAAATCAGTGTTTTGAAATCTTTCTTATTTTCAAGTTTGTTTCTATTGATTGGTTGTTGTCCCTATTATGGGTGATATTTATTTATTCTCTTTTTCTCTTCCTCTCTCACATGCCTCATACTTTTAATTAGATGCCAGAAACTGTAACTGTTACATTGTTGAGTATCCTTTACTCTTTGCCTACCCACTATGCTGGGTTTGGAATGGACTCAAGGTTACCTCCATCTTCTTTCCATCACAAATAACACTGAAATGAGCACTCTTAAACATATTCCCTCATGAATCACTGTGAAAATTTATCTGGAAAATATCCCCAGGAATGTTATTTCTGAGTTATAAATAATTTTATCCTCAATTCATCTAAGTAGTACCAAATTGGTCTCTGGGAAGACTTCCTCAATAACCATCTCCTAGCAATGCTAGGGATTCATTCTCCCCCCAAAATTATATTTTTATCATCTAACTCTGTAATTTTTGTCATTCTTATAGGCATGTAATGATATCTTATCCATGTAATTTGCATTTCTGTGATTGCTAATGATTTTGACATCTGTTTCTTTCTGAGCATCATCACTTATTGGATGACATCTTCTGTAAATATCCTTTTTATATTATTCATCCATTTCTCTCTTTGATTTATAGGTGTACACAGGATCATTTTGCAGGTGTTAGGCCATATTTAGAAGAGAAATTTAAGCACCTGCAAACTGACTGAAATTTCTTATTAGTAAACATATTTTTGCAAGCTTGGTTATATATTCAATTTGGGCAAAATGACTAGAATAGGAAGAACAGATCAAAATACATAAGGTAGCAATGATAATATTGAGAATAATTAAAGAAGAAAAGACATGTAAATAAGAACAGAGCACCATTCTTGTTTAGAATTAGTCTGATGTCCCTTCAACAATACATTTAACTTTAAATTACTTTGAATTCTACAGAGTTAAAAGTGATTAGTCAAAGAAAATAGGGGATAAAAATTAAGGGAGTATATAGTCTGAAAAAAACACAACATAGAATTAATTTGTAGGAAAGTTTTTTTTTAAAGTGGTTGATATATGTGGTCTGTACTTGTTTATATGGTAAAGATTTTAAATTCTAAGCTCTTTGATAACAAGTTCTGTTTGTCTCATTTAACACTCTCCAGATGTTGCAGTTTTTATTTTCTCCATTCCTTATTCTTTAAAAAGTTAAGAATGCTCAAATCATTTTAAAAGCAGTACTTTAGAAGTATTGCTTACAAGAACTAATTTTTTCTAAGATTCAGGAAGATCAGAAAGGAATAAGAAAACTGATCATAATTCTTTCTTATTCCTCTTAAATTTGAGGACTTGACTCATACTTGATGGAATGGGAAATTATAAGCAATTTCATATTTTACAGTTAAATATATTTACTGATCCACCAAACTTCCTTGAATCCACTTAAAGTCACAGTAGAAGAACCACTTACTCTCCTAAGCTTAGTATCTAAACTCTGAAAAATGCTTCCTATCCATTTTGGTTCTTATAAAATAAACAGTAATACCTGGGACTTCCCTGGAGGTCCAGTGGTTAGGACTCTGCGCTTCCATTTCAGGGGGTGCAGGTTCTATCCCTGGTTGGGGAACTAAGATCCTGCATGCTGTATGGTCAAATAAATAAATAGTCATACTTTATTGTCTAATAAGGGAACTCTTTCAAGAAATATTTTATGTTACTTCTGCCTTTCTTTACCAAAATCTATAATTTTCAAACTGCTAGATTATTCCAAATCAAAAAATTTCCATAGGACATTTACTTTCTCAAACATGTTCAATATCCAAGAGTTTGGACCAACATTATTCCATTTGATGAGAAAAAAATAACCTTGCAAAGTTTCAGGTAGAAATTTTTATAGGTGAAGATAGTGAGGCTTTAGAAAATATATTTTCTTGAATTTGTCCTGTACATGCTGGAAAAAAACTTAAAACCTGAATTTAAATTTCAGTATAAATTTCATTGTCTTAATAACAATACACTCTACATCTTTCTTTTTTTTTTTTTTTTATCTTTATCTTTTGTGACACCCTACAACAGAACTGACTTAACTACAATGATATTCTCAATTGTTTATTCTTCACCATTATGTTTTGGTTCACGAAAAGTTTCTTACTCTTTCTTTTTTTTCTCTTCCAGCACCAATTTCCTTCCTTCTCTTCCAGATGTGCAAAAATCCCTTCTGGAATTTAAGACCTAAATCAATACCATTATTCTATAAAGATTTGTTATACCTGTATAAATAACACTCATAAGTATAACTGCATTTTATTTATGTAACTGATTTATTTTATATACATATAAAATAAATTTATCATATTTTATTTTATATACACAGATTTTTTTTAAGAGGTACATACTTCTTCACCAAGCACCATCCCACCACATTGGACTAAGTTTCCAAAAACAAGAACTATTTGTAATTTCTTGCTTTATGTAAGTTGGTAATAAATACCTTATGAATATCTTATTAATTGCTATAATACATAACCTATTTGCCAATACTCACCCTTTTCTGTGATTATAGCATCATTTCAGCTATTTCTTTTATAAAGACTAGTTTTTGACTACCTAATATACAGGTAATCTATTGTTTTTGTTTCTTCCAAGGAAACTATGTCACTAGGGTTGTGAACTGATACAAATTTATTCAGTTAATATTAGGTGATTAATCCTAGAGGAGTTAATCTGCCTATAATTTATACTAGTTTGCATTTTTCAGCATCCAAAGCATTTTACATTTATAAATTGGAGGGTTTTCTTATGTGTTGGAAAGTTCAAGCTTGAAAATCAAGTGACAATAAGCAGAAAAGATGTAGATTTCAAACTTTCTTACTTCTGCTTTTGGCCAGAGTGGAAGAAAAGATAATGAAATTATCCTCTCATAGTAGAGAACTGAGAAACATATACAAAACAACTGTTCAGATATTGGACAGCAAGCAGTGCCAAAGAGACAGATAGAAGCATTTAGGGAGTTTAGCACCTGGAATTTGTGAAGGACATTATCGAAGAGGAGGAAGCTACCCCTTCCCCAAAAAGGGCTCCATATACCTAAGTAAGAGTAATCTTTTCATGTGTTTGTTATCCATCTGCATGTCTTCTTTGCAGAAATGTCTATTCAGGTCTTCCACCCATTTGTGGATTGGGTTGTTTGCTTTTTTGGTATTAAGCTGCATGAGCGGCTTGTATATTTTAGACATTAATCCATTGTCAGTTGCTTCGTTGGCAAGTATTTTCTCCCATTCTGAGAATTGTCTTCTTGTCTTGTTTATGGTTTCTTTCACTGTGCAAAACCTTTTAAGTTTCATTAGGTCCCATTTGTTTATTCTTGATTTTATTTCCATGATTCTAGGAAGTGGGTCAAAAAGGATCTTGCTTTGATGGATGTCATAGAGTGTTCTGCTTATGTTTTCCTCTAGGAGTTTTATAGTGTCTGGCCTTACATTTAGGTCTTTAATCCATTTTGAGTTTATTTTTGTGTATGGTGTTAGGAAGTGTTCTAATTTCATTCTTTTACATGTTGTTGTCCAATTTTCCCACCACCACTTATTGAAGAGGCTGTCTTTTTCCGATTGTATATTCTTTCCTCCTTTGTCAAAGATGTTGCCCATATGTGCTTGGGTTTACCTCTGGGTTCTCCATTCTGTTCCATTGATCTACCTTTCTATTTTTATGCCAGTACCATACTGTCTAGATCACTAATCATTAGAGAAATGCAAGTCAAAGCCACAATGAGATATCACCTCACACCACTCAGAATGGCCATCATCAAAAAATCTAGAAACAACAAATGTTGGAGAGGCTGTGGAGGAAAGGAAACTCTCCTGCACTGTTGGTGGGAATGAAAGTTGGCACGGCCACTATGGAAAACAGTTTGGAGGTTCCTTAAAAAACTAAAAATAGAACTACCATATGACCCTGTAATCCCACTACTGTGAGTATACCCAGTGAAAACCATAATCCCCAAAGAAACATGTACCATAATGTTTATTGCAGCACTATTTCCAATAGCCAGGACATGGAAGCAACCTAAATGCCCATCAAGAAATGAATGGATAAAGAAGATGTGGCACATATATACAGTGGAATATCACTCAGCCATAAAAAGGAATGAAACTGAGTTATATGTATTGAGGTGGATAGACCTAGAGACTGTCATACAGAGCGAAGTAAGCCAGAAAGAGAGAAATAAATACTGTATGCTAACTTATATATATGGAATCTAAAAAGATGGTACTGATGAACCCAGGGACAGGGCAAGAATAAAGATGCAGATTCAGAAAATGGACTGGAGGACACAGGGTTGGGGTGGAAGCTGGGATGAAGTGAGAGAGTAGCATAGACATATATACACTACCAACTGTAAAATAAATATCTAGTGGGAACTTGCTGTATAACGAAGGGAGATCAACTCGATGATGGGTGATGCCTTAGAAGGCCAGGACAGGGAGGGTGGAAGGGAGTTGCAGGAGAGAGGGGATATGGGGATATATGTATAAATACAGGTGATTCACTTTGGTGTACCTCAAAAATTGGTACAAGAGTGTAAAGCAATTATATTCCAATAAAGAGCTAAAAAAAAAGAATGCATAACCAAAAGTAAATAAAAATAAAATATATGTTTAAATTATTTAAAAAAAAAGAGTAATCTTGAGTCTTTGAGCAAATACTTAGGGGTATAACATAGGATAAGTATGCATAAGACCTGTCAAAGAACAAATTCTGGGGGAAGACAATTAGGATAATTTAAGATGAAAAGCTCTTTAGATTCAAATAGTAGATGATATTCAAGATCCAACCAGCCAGATCAGAGAGAATTAACTGAATAACAATGATATTCAGTAGAGATCCTAGAAGGGTCTCACCTTGTAGTAATGCTTAACTAGCCAATGTGAAGCCTGGGCTAGCCTACCCTAATATGATTTTAAAGTGTCAAACTGATCTCCAAGTATCTTAACTGCAAAACAAAACTCATTCCACTTTAAAGGATACCGCTCTTGGAAGCATTAGATTAAAAATCGCCTATGTCCACAAATGGATATTAAATCATAGTTCTCAGTGAACCAAACACATGCAATAAAATAAGTTTAATAATGTGATACAGTAGTACATTATTATAAGAACTGTTCAGATATTGGACAATAAGCAGTACCAAAGAGAAACAAACAACAACGAAATATAGTATAGAAAGATTGTCTGCAGCAGACTGGTGATGGGTAGGGAGGAGAGTGGATTATGTGAAAGAAAAGGAATAAATGAGACCAGAGAAAAGTGTATTATTAACCCAACCCTCTCCAAATGAGGTTAAAAATAAACAGCTTAGTAATATCGTATTTGCTAGGATGTCTGTTATAAGGCCCATAAAACCTAAGCAAAACATGTTGTGAACAATGTTTAATCTGGCTAATGTAAAATATCAGTGTATGCCACTTCCATTGAATATTGGCTAGTTTTTAATTTGCTTGAAGAATCTGTACAGTCACTTCAGTTTTTCATGGTTTCATCACAGCTTACTAGCTGACACATTCTTTAGATGACTTTTTCTTAGTAAGTGGCCACAAGTAAAACTCCACAATCTAGAGAGTAAAGAAAGCAGAGAAGGAGAATAAAAGGGAAAATGAAAAATAGAGGAAAGGAAAAATGAGAGACAAAGAAGGCAATCAGAAGCAGCAGCAGGAGAAAAGTAAAAAACAAGCTGGACATTGTAAATCCACCCCTGTTAGGGCCGTCTTTTTCTTCTTCTGTTTCTTCTTTTGTAAATAAGGAATGTCTTACTAATTATATCCTCCCTAAATATAAAACTTTACTTTGCTTCCACTAAAAGAGATTGCATAGAAGAGTTTTAACTGAGCTAGATGGTGAAGAGGAGAAAGCAGGTAGCTAAGGAGGGGCTTTAGTGGCCTCCACTTCCCCTCACATCAGGGTCTTATCTTCTGTCAACCCACACATCTCCATAAGCAGCAACACAGCTGCTGATGGTATGAAGCTCAAAGAATCCACATACACCATCTATCTTTGAAAGATTTACAATAAACATTTGTGACTATAGGTAAATTTGGGTGTAGTAAATAACACATGGACCGAGAAGATCAGTAAAAGAAAAAAAAATGTAGGTGAAGAGAAACAAATACTGTTAATCCCACTGGTACCAAACTGAACAAATGCTATTAGGCTTCAAGGGATCAAAGAGCAGATGTAATTTTTTTTTTTTACAAAGAATTGTATCTCTTATATTTGCTGTCTAACTGTTCCCCATTTTTATTTTAATATTTTAATATGTTTATCTTTACTGAGAAAAAAATGCGCTAATACATCATACATAAAAGCAAACTCTGGGGAAGAGAAAAGAATTTATGGGCTTAGGGGAAGGTGGTGAAGGCAAGAGACTGATAATAGCAAAGCAAAACAAAACACCCCATGATCTTTTCCTTCTTTGGTCATAGATATACAGATACATATATATTTGGTATATATAGATAGATATATAGATAGGTAGATATACAGATAGATATAGATATATAGATATATATTTTGTATACACGCACACACATTAAGTTTTTTTGTTTAAGAGAGGAAAATTTTTAATTCAGTATCAATCTTCATGACCATATATGCCATCTGGTTTGTACATTTTGATGCTAATGTTTTGATGTTACCTGCTGGGATATTTTCCCACCATTCTTCTCCAAGTTAATATGGCAATGTTAAATGAAAATATAGAAAATACAATTAGATTTGTTGATATATTTAAACTTTAAAACCATAAATCTACCTACTCATCATCATTATAATATTTTAAAGCATTATTTTTATTAAAAATAGTCATAAAATTAGAATAATCTGATATTTAACTGAAATATATATGTACATTCTTCACCATTAACTTTTAAATACCTGCCATATTTTTTTTCCTTTCACACTCTACTCTTATAAATGGCCACTCTAGCAGCTGCCTTCCCTGTGAGTTCTACATCAACCACCACTGAAAATTGCTTGCATTAAGCATAATGTTTTCACAGCTGCAAGCAGGATTTTTAAATAGCAAAGGTGCACTGAAGCCATCCTCAGCAATTAATAAATACAATACTAACAATATTTGCACTTGTGATATTTTTATTCTGAGCATATCAAAGCACTTTACAAATAAACATGTGTTATTAACCTAATTTTTCACAGATGGTGAAAAACCCACTAGATTAGGTTAAGGCCATGCCAAAGATTGCCCAGCAAATCAAATGCATGACCTTGAATAGAACCCAGGACTCCAATAGGGGCCCTGCTTTGCTTTGTGAAAATCCAGCACCTATTAGAATTTGAACTTTAAATAAGAAACACTTAATGGATTTTGCACATCATCATATTTGTAATAATATTTGCCATAAAAAACCAATGTGCCCATTCTGTTTCCATCATCTCTTTTCCATAAAAAAGCAAACATTAAATTTTAGAGAGATTTTTACAGAGAAAAAAAGGCTTTAATCAAACCACTCAGGCACTAAATGATATGTCTTCTCAGGACTCCTGTCAGTGAAACCCAGTGGAGCAATGGGGGAGGAGTTGGTGGACATAAAGGAAATGACAGTCAGGCTTTGGATGGCTTTCAGAGGATGCAGGCAGGAAGAGACTAACAGAAAGCCCGGGATGTTTTTTCAACAGATGTGTTCCTAGCCAGCAACGGAAGCTCATGAGCCTTTTTATTTGTCAACATGGAGAGAGATTAGGCATTTGTAATATTATACAATTTCTCAATCAATTCCCAAAGACAAAGTTGTTCACTGGTTAATAAAGCATGCCCTACTTTCACCTTATCTATGAACCCTGCATATACATGAAATTTGTGCTATATAACTATATCCATAATTCTATATTGTTTAAAAGATTGCAAAAGTTATTTTTAATTCAGTCTCTTATCTTTATGAACATAGATGCCTCCTGGTTTGGACATGTTGTTGCTGGCACATATGGTTGTTACCTGCACTCCACCATCCTTTTCTGAGTCAACACAGCAATGCTAAAAGAAAATACAATCAGATTTGATATTTTCAAAACCATAAATCTATCTACTCATCATTATGATATTTTAAAGCATTATTTTTTTTCAAAACAGTACATTCAAAGGCATAAAAGTCAGAATAGCCTGATATTCAATTGAAATATAGCTGTTTCCTATTAAGACCATGCAAAGGACATTTTACCACATATTTTTTCAAAAATTAATACATTATTTTTTTAAGAGTAAAAGAATAACCAAAATACAAGTAAAATGATATGTTTCAAGCAGAATTCCTCTGGCTGTAAATAAGTTTTCAAAATAAGTGAGAGTTAAATGATTATAAAAGAAGGATCATAAGCTTACACCATCGATGTGTATATTACGAAAACACACTACCTGATTTGTGAAAAATCCTGTGCTTAAATGCTGTCCTGGGGGAATCACAAAAAATATTGCAATTTTTTATAGGATGCTATAAATTACAAAGCTCTAATCATGCATATCATATTTTTATAGTAATATTTTGAAAAAGGATTTATTACTTTCTTCAAAAATCTTCTTTTGATTTCTTCCTTATTATGAAAATAAACCTGCTTAAAAAATAAAACAATATATATTCTCAAAAGTGTAACATTTTTCCTTGCTTCTTCACAATCCTCAAGTTATACACACCCGAGTTAAACCAATTAACAAAGAAATACACGTATTTTATAAAGACTATAAACATATTCATATATGCATCATCTTGTTGCCATTATGTATATAAATGGAAAACATTATTCATATCCTCCAAAAAACTTGCTTTAAAATTTACAGTAGAATTTTGAGGAATTTATATACAAGTACAATTAGATGCACCTCATTCTATTCAAGGTATGCTTAATATCTAAACAATCTTCCACTGATAAACATTTCAACTTTTCCCAGGTTTATTTCAATTTCAAGTAACACTACAGAGACCAATGAATATGTAATTAATGTACAGTTTTTTTGAACATATCCCTATAAATTTCCACAAGTGAATTATTTGAACAGCAAATAAATAAGATTTAGAATATGATAATTGCCAAATTGCCCTCTAAAAGTTCCAACTAATTTATGGTTACTCTAACAGATTATGAGAAGACTGGGACAAAAGTGTTTTTCTCTAATTAAATAAGTAATACATTCAATTCAAAATAATATGGCTAAAAGCCCACAATATTATCTATACAAAATTTTCAGTAAGATAACCATAAATAAATTTGTGTACTCTCCAAACCAGACTCAGACAATCAAATGCTTGAACTGTGGCTGTATCAACACTAAAGACAGATGGTGCCAGATTTTTTTAAGTATATTTAAGCTTCAACTCTTTGCCTAAAACACCCATTTAAAAATATAATATAGAATATACCTTAAAAATGTAACAAGAATTATGCAGTCCCCTACACCACCTATTTTCTGTGTTAGAGACTCAGAGCATGTAATAATCAGCAAACTGGACAACTCTTAATCCACCTCTTAGGATTTTGTGCTGGAGCCTCTTTGAGCCAGCAGTACTTCTTGGATATCATCTTTTAATAGCTTCACAGAGTAAGAAATAACGGGATATATTTATGCATAAAGAGAGGAATAGGGAGGAAGTTCTAAAAATGAATTGGGGGAAACCATTGATTCTGTTGTTGGAGGAAGAGTTTATCAAATATACCACTGGAGAAAGAATTGAAAACAAAAGCATACTATTAATAATGCATTCTGGAGAACTTAGTTTGCACATTATTTAAAATTATTAGAGAACCAAGTAGTGGAGTACATGAAAGTTTCTGGAGAAAGCCTATAAACATCCAAAACATTGTATGGGAAACATATCAACTTGACCTGTAGCTTCACATTTAAGAAAAGGTTTTGTTTTTAATTGTCAAAAATAATACTTCCAAGGGGGCATAAGTACATAACCATAAAATATAAGCCAAAACCATCTTATTAAGTTAATAAAAAAAAAACTGAAAATATTTCCACTAAAAATATAACAGAAGGGAAAGGGACTACCACAAGTGGCTATATCTGAAATGAAGACATAATTTAGGATCCTCACTTTTCAAATTTCAGAAAAAATATTTGGCACTGTCATGAGCATGAAAAAGACATGTTCTTCATGAAATAAGAACTCAAGAAAATATCATTAGTAAAAAAACAGTTAAAAAGTGAAAGAGGGTGAGTTGAAATGGCAGTAGAATGAAACAAGAATAAGAAAGAAAAAGAAAACATGAGTGTATCTACTAAATCACAAAAGTATAATCAAATAGTTAAACCCTAAACTAAGAAACCAAATTAATATTAAATCAAATTAAATCAATGAGGTAGAAAGAGATTTGAAAACATTCAAAACTGCAAATAAATTCAAGAGAGTTGAAAGAAATCATTGAGGAAAGTTTATATGTGTAATTCAGGAAGTGGATATGCAGTAAATTGTTAATTGGTATTCCTGAAGAATAAACCAAGGCAAGTAAAAGAAATATAACAAAGTAAAAGTAGAATGATAAACCAGAAAAATTCTAAATGATAATCTAAAAAATGCACATTTTCATACATACTACAATTGTATTACAAAGATAAAGAAAACCCTATTGAATGCAAATATATATGTAAAGAAAACAAAATTCAGAAGTGACCAAAACCTCTTCTACAAATTTAAATAAAAATTGTTACCATGACAACACATATACTGCAATGAACAAATGTGTATCACAGACTATTTTTATACCCAGCTATGATATTTTTATCTACAAATGTCACAGAAAGAACATCAGATAAGCAAGATTTCAAAAAATATTTGACATATTTACTCATCTGAAAATGATTTGAAGGTAGTTTTCAAGTAGCAAAGAAAACTCGAACATTAATAACCAGAGTATCATTATATAATGATCCTGTTGTAAGGATTACAAATTAAATACATAAAAAGTGGTCTCTTCAGCAAAAGGTGTTGGGAATGCTGAACAACCACATGTAAATCAATGAAGTTAGAACATTCCCTCACACCACGCACAAAAATAAACTCAAAATGGCTTAAAGACTTAAGTGTAAAACATGATAACCATAAAACTAGAAAAGAACATGGGCAAAAGATTTTCAGACATAAATCTTAGCAATATTTTCTTAGATCAGTCTCCCAATGCAATAGAAATAGAAGCAAAAATAAACAAATAGGACCTAATCAAACTTTATAAGGTTTTGCACAACAAAGGAAACCATAAACAAAATGAAAAGAAAACCTAAGGACTGGGAGAAAATAATGCAAAGATGGGACCATAAGAGCTTAATCTCCAAAACAGACAAACAGCTCACACAACTCAATAACAAAAACAACAAAACAACCAAACAACCCAATCAAAAAATAGGCAGAACACCTAAACAGACATTTCTCTAAGGAAGACATACACATGGCCAGCAGGCACATGAAAAAATGCTCAACATTGCTAATTCTTAGAGAAATGCAAATCAAAACCACAATGAGGTATTACCTCACACTGGTCAGAAAGGCCATCAATAAAAAGTCTACAAATAAATGCTGGAGAGGGTGTAGAGAAAAGGGAACCTTCCTACACTATTGGTGGGAATGTAAGTTGGTGAAGCCACTATGGAGAATAGTACGGAGGTTCCTCAAAAAACTAAAAACAGAGTTACCGTATGATCCAGCAATCCCACTCCTGGGCATACATCTGGCAAAGACAAAAGCTCTAATTGTAAAAGATACATGCACCACATGGAAGCAACCTAAGTGACCATCAAATAAATGAATGGATAAAGATGTGGTATATACACATTACTCAACCATAAAAAGAATGAAATAATGCCATTTGCAGCAACATGGATAGAACTAGAGTTTATCATACTAAGTGAAGTCAGACAGAGAAACAAATATCATATGATATCACTTACATGTGGAATCTAAAATATAATACAAGTGAACTTATCTATAAAACAGAAACAGACTCAGAGACATAGAAAACAACCTTCTGGTTTCCAAAGGAGAAGGAAGAAGGAGAGATAAACTGGGAGTATGGGATTAACAGATAAATATTATTAAATTTAAAAAAAGTAGAATAATTTCTGACCATATTATTAGCAATGCAAATATAAGTTTTTTTTGAAAGGAGAAAGTATGTATAAATGTGAACTCTAGCTTTCAAAGGCCAGATAATATCAACAATTACTGAAAAGCAAAGGAGACTGGGAAAGAGCTTATTTAAGTTTTGCTTTAAATGGAGGTCTTCAATCTTTAAGGATACTGTTAAATCTTTACTTTGACAACTAGAAAAAGCACACTAAATATATAATTACACAACCAAAAATAAAAGCAAGAAATCTATGAGGGTAAGAAATACAAAAATTTTAACAAGATGACAACTTATAACAAATACAGCTCATAAAAACAAATTAAACACATTAAAATGTCCTCCTAAAAATGTATTTCCTAAGTTTTCACACAATATAGCCTATGCTGTAGAGATAGAGTATACCTCAAGAAAATATACAAAAAATAAAAATAAAAACAAAAGGTTGATCAAAGCCATGTCTAACTAATGTAAATAGAGTCCCCTAAATCCATATTAATACTACATAAAATAGAACTCAAGATAATGAACATTACATTATACCTTGTATGAAAAGGTGAAATTCATAATCAAAATAAGTGTAATGAAAATTTTTGCAAAGTCATAAAAATACTTTGTGTAAAACTGACAGGAAATGCAAATATAAGTAGAAGTAAAAAAGCAGTTACTACATTTTTATATTTTTCCCCATTTTAGCAGATCAACTGGGCAAAACATATATAAAGATAATGTTTATTTAATGGTGTAAATAATATGATTAATTTACTGAAATGATAATACACTTTGTATTAGCTTTTGCATGTTCTTTATAACTACATTTTTTATACCAATGAAATATTTACCAAAAAAAAAGTTTATTCAAAGACAATCTCAATCAATTTTACTGGCCACAATCTCTAAATATTGTGACTACATACACACTCACACAGACTAAAATACAACAAAAAACCACCTTCATATCCAGGCATTTGATTTTTGTTTTAAATGCAGTGCTATAGTTACTAACTGAACTGTATTTGTTGATTTTGATTTTGTTTATTTTTATCACATTCATTTTCTCTGTTGTAATACAGTGCATTTATGCTTTCTAACTTTTTAAAAAATTGCTTTCTGGGACTTCCCTCGTGGCACAGTGGTTAAGAATTTGCCTGCCAATGCACGGAACATAGGTTCAATCCCTGGTCTGGGAATGTCCCACATGCTGTGGAGCAACTAAGCCCGTGTGCCACAACTACTGAGCCTGTGCTCTAGAGCCCGTGAGCCACAACTATTGAGCCTACATGCTACAACTACTGAAGCCTGAGCGCCTAGAGCCTATGATCCACAACAAGAGAAGCCACCGCAATAAGCTTGCACCACGATGAAGAGTAGCCCCCGCTCACCACAACTAGAGAAAGCCGGCACGCAACAGCAAAGACCCAACGTAGCCAAAAATAAATAAACAAATAAATAAATAACTGTATTAAAAATATAGAAAATATAATAAATGGAAATCGTGTTAACGGATTGAAGGATTTATATTGTTAAATTGCAACTATGCCCACATTGATCTGTGACTGCAATCAACATCCTAGCATTTTATAAATAACAGATTGACTTTTAAGTTTTTATGCAGAGTCAAATAACCTAATGCAGCTAAAACAATCCTGAGGGGGAAATATAAAACAAAAAACAAGTTTGGATAACTGTAGAGATGTAATTCAGTATGAAATAAGACTGTTTCCCAAATGTTGCTAACTAGCTATATGCATATCTGTATAGAAAACTAGTTGGGGCTGGGGTTTTTCTTGTTCACAGTTTTATTCCCTTCTGACAATCTTTGCCTCTTAGTTGGAGTAGTCTGTCCATTAACATTTAATCTAATTATTAATATTGTTGAATTTGAATATACCAATTTTTCATTTGTTGTATAGTCTATTATTTTAATTTATCTAGTTCTCCTTTCTTGCTTTTGCCTTTATTTGACTTTTAAAAAGGGCATTTTAGTTTATGTTCAATGTGTTCTCAAAGTATTTTATTTAGAAATTAACACCTTTTTACATAAATGAGAATTATAAACCTCATAATCATATCCTCTTTCTAGACGACGAAGTGAGAGAGCAGCATAGACACATATATACTACCAACTGTAAAATAGATAGCCAGTGGGAAGTTGCTGTATAACAAAGGGAGTTCAACTCGAGGATGGGTGATGCCTTAGAGGACTGGGACAGGGAGGGTGGGGGGGAGTCAAGGGAGGGAGGGAATATGGGGATATGTGTATAAAAACAGATGACTGAACTTGGTGTATCCCCCCCAAAAAAAAAATAAATGGAAAACAATTATGACAATTAACATGTCAACCCATTGTGTAGTACAGAAATGTATAATTTGCCCTTTTCTTAAGCTATAATAGATATAAGCATAACTAGAGCAATGACTATTTCAGTCACAGTTTCTTATGTTTTACCTTGTAAACAAAATTTGCTTCTTTTGTGTTATTTTGGCAGATTTTAGCAGGACTGTATATGCTTCATAATTAGGTAGCTTTCAATCATATTCTACTTTTTGTAGCTTTCACTCATTTTCTAAATTCTATGTGTATTTACACTCTATGGGTATTATACTCATGTATAAAATTAGAAAGCTATGACTCAGAAAGATTAAGTCATTTCTAAAAGTCATGTAACTGATGGAATCAGAATCAGAACCCAGGCCATATTTCTAAAATACAAATTTCTAAAATAATATACAATGTTATATCCTCACAGACCTTTCTGTCAGAGAGCTCACACTCTCATTAGCAAATTGTTGATAAAATAATTTTATATTATAAATTGGATATTAAGTAATTTAAAGTAGATATAAATGTAGTAGTAATTAATGTTTATATCAATATTTCTAATTTTATTTCAAATGATAAAAATTCAGGGTGAAACTTCTGAATCATTCTGAGTTTATACAGATACAAATACAACAAAGGACTGAGTCATTGACAATAAGATCAAATGTTGACTTTTAAAATTTGATATCAAATTGAAAGATGAATGGATAGATGAATAGATGAAGATGTGGTGAGTATATACAGTGGAATACTACTCAGCCATAAAAAATGAAAATGTGCCATTTGTAACATTTCAGACCTAGAGGGTATTATGCTTAGTGAAATAAGTCTGACAGAGAAAACAGAAAACAAAACAAAACAAACACAACAGAAACAGATTCAAACTGGTAGTTGCCAGAGGAGAAAGGTTGAGAGTTGGGCAAAATGATTAAAGGATTAAGAGGTACAAACTCCCAGTTATAAAATAAAAATTTAATGGGAATGCAATATACAGCATAAGAAATATAATCAGTAATACTGTAATAACTTTGTATGGTAACAGGTGGTTATTAGACTTATTGTGGTGATCATTTTAGGATGTATTTAAATGTCAAATCACTATGTTGCACACCTGAAACTTACATGCTATTGTATGCCAACTATACTCAAATTTAAAAAAATAGTCTGGTATCTAATTCTATAGTATCAATTTAGTTATTTTTGAGATTATTAATTGAACAGATGTTATAATCACATAAAATTTGTCATACAAAACTTCCCCAGAATTGTTTCATTGTGTTTGTTACATAATCTAAGTCGACTTGTTCTTTCTAAAAAGATATTACTTTACATTTTCTCTTTTATGTAAATTTCTCTAGTAGCTCTTGACAACCATTCACTTGTTCCAGGGTTTATCATTCTAATTGAGAAAATGTGAAATGAAGTACCAAAGCCACTTCAACAGCTACAGAGTTGTAGCAATAAAACTACCACACCGTTTAGCTTGGGAAATGGAATTTCTGTTCCAGGACTTTACATTCTCATGTCCAGAGAAAGCCAATACAACTGGGAGAACATTTGAAATGAACAAGTAGATGAGACTTTTCTCTCCTCTAAACCATTGACCATTTATTTCCTATTGAGAGAGGTAAATTATCATTCCTCTGTGAAGTATATTTGAGGCAAGGGCATTCAGCACTGAGTAGGAAATGCAGTTCTCTGGCAGAAGTAGATACAAGAATCACTTTTAGCTTACTGGGGGAAGAGGAAGTAGATAATGTGATTTTCTTGCTGTGAATTCAATTCTCTATTATGAATTAACAGGAGAATTTTATGATGCAGACAATTTTACTAGTGCTACATTGAATTAGGAAACATTTGAATTCTGTTAAATAATTCATTTAAATATTGATTGATTTGTTGATTGATTTGTTTGCTTGATGGAATGTTATCTATCTGCCAAGCATTGGGGTTACAATTCTGAATGTATCTGTTAGTGAAGAAAATAACTTTGCTTTCTGGGGATTTTTTTCTTGTAAAGATGATCTATATTTATTCAGACCTGGAGGAGAAGTGAAATGATTTTTCAACTTGAATATAAGTAAAAGAGAATTTTTAAACTACTTCCTAGATTTAGTGCATGCAGTGGCAGTCATGAAAATACTGGGAGATTTTGAATTAGAATTAAATTCTCTAAAAGGCTCCCATTATCATTCTAGAGTAAAAATACACATACATGAATGGTTACAAATTATGTTAATTGGTTCTCTACAAAGGATTACCATGTGTGTGCTTAATATTAGATCTATTTATTCTATAGTATGCATTATTAATTAACCCTTTAAACATAATTGTAAGGCAAAATTCTTTACTTTATAATTACTATAATCCAGCAATATTTATATTTTAGTGTTTAAGTAATACATATAGCAAGGCATAGTTCTAAGTGCCTAAAAATATTAACACATTTAAAACTCATTACAACTCTATAAAATATGTAGTAATATTATTCCTACTTTCAGCTGAGGCAAATTTGAAGAAACTATTAAAGTCACACAACTATTAAGTGGTGTACCTGAGATTTGAATCAAAAAAGCTATACCCTAAGTTCCATATTTGTTTCATTGGGAGAGAGAATAGAATAATGAATCCTCATATACTCATCACCCAGTCTCAACAACTAGGAATATCTGTCCAATTTTGTTTTAACTATATCCTCCCCAACGTATCCACGTTTTAGTGTTAGATGTAACTGAGTAAGGTTAGCAAGAACCTCTGACACTCATGCTCCATTTGAATTCTAGCCAAAGAAAGTTCCTTTTTAAGGGAAGATGATGACCTTGCTTACTTGGAAGAACTTTCTTCTCAAACTGATAGTGGAATGAACAAAAGAGACACCTCAAAGGAATACCTTTCTCTTGACCACGAGGAGCTAAGGTAGGCTAAGTCACGAATAATCAGTTCTGTTACAGAAATTCAGATACACTCAACCCTGAATTTTTTGGGAACAGAGTGTGATGCTGAACGGAGGGGGCCTTAGGCTTGCAAACCCATGAGAATCATGATATAATGCTGGAGGTGGACAAGCAATTTGGTTCCCCAGAAAACCGGGTGGAAAACACGCTGAACATAAGATATGAGCTCATTGAATATTACCTTAATAGGAACAAAGAAGGGTCACAGATATCTGAAAACTTGCATAAAACAGAATTAAATGATGGCAAAATTATTGAATCAGTGGGAAAAGCCATCACCCTTAGTAGTTCTTTTCTCCAGGCATATGATCCCTCAACTGAGGGCAATTAAGAGCTAGATAAAACCTGAGTGAAAGAGAAAGTCTCTTTCACTGTAACTAGGTTCTTTAACAGAGGAAAATCAAAGTAAAGAGTTTCTAGATTCCTCTTTGGTATCTACTTCAGATATTAGCTGCCACGGTGCACATTTGATAATAAATTTGAAATTCAGTTATGACTACTGAAGATAACTCAGGTATCCATCGAAAATACACGTCCTTCCAAAGAAGAGAAAAGTAAGATTCTACCCATATTTCTGTACATATAGTGGGAAAACCAATGAGAAAAGACTTTGCTGCTCACACTGCAGCTATGACCCAGTAGTATGACAAAGGAAGAAAGCAACCAGAGTACTGGTTTGTTGTTCCTTGGGAGAGAAGTTATCAGAAGATAAAAGACCACCATGAATCCAGGAAAGCTGTCAGTTTCTTTTTACATACTGAGACATGCTCACATTCACTGAATATAAGTGCATAGCAACTTTAAACTCTCCTTGTCTCCACTGCAGCTTGCAAAATCACATCCTTGTCTTAAATCAGTTGAGGATGACAGTGGTGTGCTTGGGCTATTTGCAAGTGTCCAGAACTTGACTTATAAAGCTGGCTTCTGGGCTGCACCTCGCAGGTCTGCAAGCATTGGAGTTGCCCAGCCTCAAGGCTGAAGAAAGAACTCCAAGACAGCACCAGAGACATTACTCATTTAATAGATGGGGATCTTACACATGTGCAGCAAGAGCCTAGAGTGACACCCCACCATGTGCAGCAGACAATGGACAGGACACGGCAGCCATCTTTTCTACTCAGGGGAGAAGGAGGCTACCATTTATAAGGGGAATTGATATCAGTTTGGCTGATCAACTACCAGGAAAACCAGCAGCAGGAGCACGTCCCTCACAGCCCGTTGTCATCACGTAATGATCATCACAAGGGCAAATATTTCCCTTTAATAAATGAGCAGGTGGAGCATTCTGGTCTAAGGCACAGGGACAAGCACGTTTGCGTGAGGAGGGTATAAATGAAGCAGGACTGGCTGAGCAGGGGATGTACAAAGAGCAAGAGAAGAGCCATCATGAGTGGCCTGACCATACACTGGTGCATCCAGGCTTTTCCTACTCTCACTCTTGGTGCTAATTTAAACATGACAACAGTGGATAATTCGACTTTATTTTAATTGTTTGGTAAAGGGTTGTTCACTCTTGGCACTACTGACATCTTGAACTGCGTAGTTCTTTGTTTGAGGGGATGTCCTGTGCATTTTAGGATACTTAGCACCATCCCTGGCTTCTACCCAGTAGAGGCCAGTAGCACTCCCCCGTTTTGACAACCAAAAGTATCTCCAGACATTGCCAAATGTTGTCTGAGGGATAAAATTGCTTCACGTTGGGAACCACTAGTCAAGTACTGGACCATTAGACTGGGCCTGTACTCCATTCTGAAAGTGATTATGAATCATTACAACCAAATAATTTAGGAGTTTGACTACTAAAATTTTTTGTACTTGATTATATTCACAGTATTTATTCACCTGCATGTACCTTGTTTTCTTTACTAAACTGCAATTTTTTTGCAAAGAATTTTATTAAAAAATTTTTTAACTCACAGTTCCCCAAAATATCCTTTCATGTGTTAATACTTAGTATGTATTTCTAACAGATAAAACTTTCTTTTTATGCACAACCTTAATTTGGTAACCACAATAAGCACAATTAATAATAATTCTTTGGTCTTATCCAATACAGAGTTGATATCTAGTGTCACCAATAGTTTCAAAAATATACTTTCATTGTTGATTCCTGTAAAATAAGATCAAACAATGTCTATGTATTGCATTTGGTTCGTGTCTTTTTTTACTCTAGGGCATCATCCGTTCTCATTCATTGTTTTTTCAGGCTATCTGTTATTTGAACAAATGGGCTAATCTGTCCTGTAGAATCTCCCACTTTCACATTAGTAAGGTGCACCACATGAAGTGGGCTTTGTTACGGAAATTAAATCTAAGTTTAGGAAACCTTTGTTTTTTATAATAGTCAATAATTACACTTACTCATTGCTCTGTAGGGAGTCATTATCTTTATTGTACTGGACACTAAGCATGTCTGCACTTTGATCTTGAGGGTGATATCATTTCTGTCTTCCAAGGAAATCCTCTGTATGAATGTCATTGAAAAGAGCCATCAGTGCCTCACTCACAAAGCATGCAGAAACATGAGAGATTTGTGGAGTACTGACTCCCCAAAATATTCGCTGCTCATTTCTACATCATCTTGAATTCTGATGAATTTTCCAGTAAATATGATGACACTTTATTGGCCCCTCTGATTAATCTGATCTAGAGAGGCTAGTAACAAAAACCACTCAATTGTTTCATAGAAAATTTAATTAAGGCTCTTCTCAATAAAATTCCAAGCAGCCTAATGAAGACAACCTGAATTGTTGACTAAAAAACACCATCCAAGTTACCAGCCACTGCTGAACAAACGAGTCAGGCTTTAACTCAGAAAGACTGGTGTCTTACTCCATTAAGTTTCAGCACTAACCTTTCCACTGGGCTCGAGGCATTAGTCCAGGCACAGCAGATACCTTAGTGATTGTACAGATTCTGCCTTGGTCTATAAGGAACAAGTTTCAAGAAATCATCCATAACTACTATCACCAGTGAGCCGGCTGAATGCCTTCCAGGGTCATTGCAATGTAATTGATCACTTCAGTTACAGTTAGGGATAAATTTTATACCATGATTTCTAATTTGTTGACACATTGTAGACATAACTGCCTCCAAGGAGCATATAAATAATAAATCAGTTAGCCCTCTGGGAAGTATCCCCAAGCAACTAAATGTTACTGCATTTTGAAAAGATATCCACAGTTATATGTGAGCTGCATGATCTATTAGTGTTTCATAAAATACCTGAAGGTCTCTTACATCTACTCCTAAGTTATAAGTCACTGTAATTTGGGGAGCAGGGTAAGCTAGTTAACTGTTACCAGATAAGAAGCACAATGCCAGAGAAAGATAAAATGTCCCTAGAAAAGAAATTCTTCTTCAAAAATTCAGGGTCCTGCAAGTGGAACTAATATTCATTGGAAAGAGCAGAGATTGAGAATGCCTGCAATGCAGTCTCCTAAAACCTAATAGACCTTAAGTATCTAAGTTCGGTTTGAATAATTGATTTAATTCTTGTTTAAAAGGAATTGTCCAGGGTACCAACAGAATAGCATCTGTCTGCCCCACAAAATGACTGGGTGATAGTCCTGGAATGCAGGTGGGCAAGACACCCAAAGACCTTGACAGGTGTTTTGTGTTGGAGATGGGGTTGCTGAGGGCCTTTCCTCTGTCCTAATATATGTATGGTAAAAATTAAGAAATGGCAGTAAAATCTTGGTTGGTGTTGTCTGTCAGAGACTGATAGATCTAATAGCATTTTTTTTACTATGCATATTAATAAATATTCTTCATTTTAAATTTTGCACATTGCACTTTAACATTAAAAGTACTTGCAACAGTTTGGGAGAATGTCTCATGGAAAGGTTCTAGGGGTGATTCTAAAAGACAACTACACTTAGCATACCTCCCTCCCAGTGTATGAAGTGTTGCCTTCAGGTGATAAAATTATTATTGCTTTCTCTTTACCACCACAACACAAGTGTGTCTTATTGTAGTAGTTATAACTTTACCTATTTTCCTATTATATTCAATACACAACCAGAATTTTTCCCAGAAGGATTAGGAGAACCTGAAAATAAATCAATAGAACTTATTCAAACTAAACTGCAAGAAGAAGAAATTAAAAATGCATAACAGAGCATCCAAGAGCTTTGGGGCAATATCAAACTATCTAATGTTTGCATGATTGACATCACAGAAAAAGGAGGGAGAAAAAGGACAGAATAAATACTGAAGAAATAATGGCCAAGACATTCCTAAAGTTAACATCTGGCACCAACCACAGAACTAAGAATCTCAGAGAAAACCAACAAGATAAATATAAATAAAGGAAACAACAACAAAAATATATGTAAAAGGATATAATTTTCAAATTACTGAAAACTAAACACAAACAGAAAAACTTGGACATAGCTAGAGAAAAAATTGTGTATCTACATAGAAATGAGGAAAATAATTAAAGAAAACATTTGTTGGAAATCATGTAAGTGAGAAGAAAATAAAATGACATATTTAAAGTGCTAAAAGAAAAATCTCAACCCATATTTTTATACCCAGTTTCCCAAAAAATGATGGAGAATGATATCAGCAAAAATTGTGGAGTAGGGACTAATGAAATTTGTTTCCTCCATAAGGGTAATGAGTAAACTGGCAAAACATATCAGATTCCATTTTCAGAGCTCTGGATATCAAAATGCTTGCAGCCACTCCAATAATATTTATTTAAAAAAATGAATGATCTCAGTAAGGGCAAAGAATTTTGGGGAAATTTTATTTTGCCCTCGTCCCATTCTTCTTCCTCTGCAGCTACACGATAGCTGCTATTTCACCTGTCTTATGCTTCTATGAAAGACTCCCACTTGCAGAGACTGTATATATTTGACCTGAATTCACTCAGTGAATTCACTCAGAATTTATTCAGTGCAGTGCTTTCCCAGAGTGGTTGTGAGAATCAGATAAAACTTGACATTTCAGCTGCCTCAGGCTGTGATAACATTTGTGGCAAATAAGAGATTAACCAAAAATCTTAAAAGGAAAAGCTGGTGAATGGATGTCCACAGGGAACTTTGAAGAGCTCTGATATGCCCCTGAGGTTTAGAAGACCACACACATACACAGAATGGTGTGAGTACCCATGGTTTGTGCATGCCTGGGAAAGATCTGATCAAGCCCCCTCCTCTCAAGTGTGGCTTATCTTGAGGTTCTGCACAAACAGAAAGTAAATAATAATAGTGTTGTAAACTAAATCAGCTATTTAAAATATCTTCAAAGAACTAAAAAAAAAAAAAAAATGATGTCCAGATAACTATAAAATGTATTAGAACAAAATAGAGATTATCACAGAATATCAATAAAAAGATAGAAGGAGTAAAATTTTGGAGTTGACTAGTATAATAATTGAAATGAAAATTCACTAAAGGATCTCAAGCCAGAGACAGAAAGAATCAGCACACTTGGAGGTACAGCAATTGATATTATCAATTTTAAGGAACAATAAGAAAAATAAATGAAAAATATAGCACAGCTTCAGGATGGACCATATGTCAGGTCATAAAATGAATCTTGAAAATTTAAAAGGACTCATCATTGAATCTGTAGTTCAATCTCAATGGAAGGAAATTCCATGACAATAACAGAAAGAAATTTGGAGAATTCAAAAAGAATACATAACAGTAAAAAATATGTGCTAATTAAGAAACACACTCCTACAGTAACCTCAGTGTCAAAATGTGAAATCATAAGACAAATTTTAAACACACTTTCAGATGAATAAATGTAAAACCACAGCATACCCAAACTTTTGTAATGTAGCTAAAGCAGTGCTTAAAGGGAAATTCATAAATTTAATACTTATATTAAAAAAATGAATATCTCAAATTAATAAAGTACAGTAGAAGAGTAAACCAAGCTCAAAGCAAGCAGAAAGAAAAAAAAATAAAATCAGGGCAGATAAAATAAAGAATAGAAAAATAAAGAATATCAATGAAACCAAAATTTGTTGCTTTACAAATTTCCACAAAATTAAAAACAAAAACAAAAAAAAACCAAAAAACTTTAGCTAGACTGTATGAGAAAACCAAATTCCTAAAATAAGGAATATAAAAGGAAATGTTAATTCTGATCTTACAGAAATTTAAAAATAATTAAATGGACTATGGACAATGTACACCAATAAATTAGATAACCTAGGTGAAAGGGACAAATGCCTAGAAAGAGATACACTACTGAAAATGACTCAAGGAGAAATGGAAATATGAATAGATCTGTAACAAGTAAAATAATTGAATTATTGATCAAAAACCCACCAAAGCAGAAGTCTGGCCCACAAGACTTCATTTTTGAACTCTAAGAAACATTTAAAAGATTTAACACCAATCCTTCACAAACTCTCCCAAAAAGTAGAAGAGGAAGAAATATTTCCAAACTTATTGCAGGACTATACTGAAATTAAAACCAGGTTTAGAAGCACAAGAACTGAAAAATACAAAAACATATCCATTTTGAATATAGACACAGAATTTCCCAACAAAATACTAACAGATTTTATCCAGCAATATGACTTATATAGATTTAGCTCAAGATGACAAAGTTTCTTTTAATATATCAAAATTAATCAATGTAATACCCTACAGTGATAGGAAAAAATAATAAAACTTTATGATTATTTCAATAGTATGATAAAAAAGAAACATTTGACAAAATCAACACCCTTTTATGATGATAACACTCAACAAACTAGAAATAAAAGAGAACTTCCTGAAGCAGATAACACAGTTAACTTCAAACTGAATGGAAAAAGAAGAAAGATTTCATCCTAATAGCAAAAACAAGACAAGGATATCCACCATACCATTTAACTGAACGTTAAAATGGAGTTATAGACATTGCATTCAGGCAATTAAAAAAATAAAGAAAAAGGATCAATATTGGAAAGATATAAATTGATGCACATATTACATGACCTTTTATTTAGAAAAACTTAAAGAATAAACAAAAATGTATTAAATCTAATCAACAAGTTCCCCATAGTGGTAGGACACAAGATCTACTAAAACAAAATTATGTTTCAACAATTTAGCAATGAACAGTTCCAAAATTAATAACTTCATTTCCAACAGCATCAAAAAGAAGAGATATTTAGGAATAAACATAAAAATGCAAGACTTGTACACTGAAAACTACAAAACACTGTCAAAAGAAGTTAAAGAAGACATAAATAAATGAAAAAAAAACTCATCTGGAAGACTAATATTGTTATGATGTCTACACTCTTCAAGATGTTCTACAGATTGAATGCAATCCTAACCAAAAGCCCAGCTGCCTTTTGGCAGAAATTGACAAGCTTATTCTAAACTTCATATGGAATTTCAAGGGATGCAGATTTGCCCAAAAAAAATCATAGGGGAAAAATAATAAATTTTGAGGATATTGGGGGACGCCAGCTTCCTGATTTCAAAACTTACTACAAATCTACTGTAAGCAAGACCATATGGCACTGGCATAAGTATAGCCACATATGCCAACAGAATAGAATTGGGAGTGCAGAAATAGACAAAAATTATGGTCCATTAATACTCAACAAAGTTTTAAAGACAACTCAACAGAGAAAGGATACACTTTTCAACATATGATGATGACCAAACAAGCAAAAGAATAAGCTGAACTCTTTTCTCACACATACACAAAAACACACAAGATGGATCATAGGCTTAAATATAACAGCTACAACTATAAAACTTATGGAAGAAACCACAGGTGTACATCCTCGCAATTCTGAATTAGCCAATGTTTCTTAGATATTTCTACAAAAGCTAAGCAACAAAAATATAATAGATAAATTGGACTTAAAAATTTAAAAACTTTGGACTTCAAAGCACCATTAGTAATTTGAAAAGTACAACCCACAGAATCAAGAAAATATCTGAAAATCATAAATGACTAGTGTCCACATATATAAAGAACTCTTACAACACAACAGTAAAGAAAAAACCCAATTTTAAGAATGGGCTAACTGTTTAAATATATTTCTCTAAAGAACTTATAAAAACGGCGAGTAAGCCCAAAACCCAACGTCAGTAGTCATCAGAGAAATGCAAATCAAAGACACAGTGAGATACTATTTTATACCAACTAGTACTGCACCTAATCAAAAAGATGGACCATAACAATTATTTGTGTATGAGTTTAAATTATAAGACTCATACATTGCTGATCAGAATGTAAAATAGTCCAGCCATTTTGAAAAACACCTGACAAAATGTTTAAACATAATCTGGCATAAGTTCGACAAAACTTTAAACATAGACTCACCGTGTGACTCAGTAGTTCCTCTTCAAGGTATGTACCCAAGAGGATTAAAAAAATTATGTTTACACAACAACTTGTACACAAATATTCACAGATACATAATAATAGTTAAAAAGTGGAAACAGCATGAATTCCCATCAACTGATAAATATATATTTAAGGTTTATCCATACAATGGATTATTATTTAGTCTTAAAAGGAAAGAAGCATCAATACATGTTACAGACGATTAAATCTTAAAAACATTATGCTAAGTGAAAGAAGCCAGACATAAAAGGCTATATTAGATATGATGCCACTTATATGCAATTTCCAGAATAGATATATTCATAGAGACAGACAGTAGCTTAGTTGTGGCTGAGTGCTAAGGAAAGGGGAAAAAAAAGACAGTGACTCCTAACAGTTTGTTTTAAAGGTGACAAGATTTATGGTGATGGTTGCACTAATTATAAATACACTAAAAAGTACTGAATTGTACATTTCAAAAGGGTGAATTTTATGGTATGTGAGTTATATCTTCAAGATTATGAGTACAGACAATGATATCTTAGACACAAAGAGCACCAATTATAAAATTTAAAGTGACATTAGACTATTTTAAATTTTTTAAACTATAAAGCATTCATAACAGTATTTATAGCAATTAATAGTGATATTTTTAATTATAAAGCATCATTAAGTAAGTGAAATATTGTAAAATGAGAGAAGATATATTCAATATATTTGATTGACTAAAGAGTACTATCTGGATCAAAGATTGCTTAAAAGTCAACTGAAAAAACAAGTAACAATAAACAGGTAATTATCAAAACATTATATTCAAAGAATCAGTAAATGTGTGATTATGAAGCACAAAATTAAAACTGTAATAAGATGACATTTCACATCCATCAAGAACATTAAAACAAAAGCAAAACAGAACATTGACTCAAGAATTGCCAAAGATAATGCAAAATTGGAAATCTCCTACACTGCTGGTCAGAGCATATACTGGTAGAATCCATTTGGAAAGTGGCAGCGTTCACTAATGCTGAACATCAGATACCACATGACTTCACAATTCCATTCTACATGCATGCATATGTTGACCCAGTTGCAAGTACATATGTGCAACAGGTGAGATGCATAAAAATGATCACAGCAGTATTATTCAAAATTCCCCAATTTGGAAACTGCCTAATGCTCATTAATAGTAGGTGGATAAATAAATTGTAGTATATGCATACAGTGGAAGACAACCCTGTAATGGAAACAAGAATAATACTGTAATACGTATTGACACGGATAGAGCTCACAATCAAAACATTTGAGGAATAAACTTTGGACACAAAAAGATGCATACTACATGATTCTAATATATAAACTTTTAAACCACTTGACTGAACCTATGGAAGTAAGAAAAGTACTTTCCTTTGTGTGCATTATAACTAGAAGGAGCCCCCCCACCAACCCACCATGGTAGAGGTTTCTAGGATATGGATATAGTTCTATTTCTTGCTCTGTTTAATGGTTATGTGTGGGTACTTGTTTTGCTATACCAAACAAACAAAATCTTGCCAGTTGTCTTCCTCTGATAGGTCTGCTTTCCTTTATGCATGTTATACATGTTTAAATACATAGTTGAAGTTAAATATTAGGGAAATTACATTGATTTGTATTTGAATAATATATCATAGTTATATTAATTTCATACTCTTTTTTACA
Organism: Hippopotamus amphibius kiboko; assembly: GCF_030028045.1. Lineage (NCBI taxonomy): Eukaryota > Metazoa > Chordata > Mammalia > Artiodactyla > Hippopotamidae > Hippopotamus > Hippopotamus amphibius. The sequence continues at coordinate 80,676,344 of NC_080191.1, read as the reverse complement.
AATTAGGAATTAAAGTAGAAAATACAACTACTTTTCAAGCCACCAGTTGTAGCTTATAAGCCGTCTCCTTTTATATCTGCCTCTATGACTTATCAATCATGGGCAAGAAAAATATTTATATCAAATTTATGAAATTACTAAATAAGCTTTAAATAAGAATTCTTGCTTGCACCTCATTCTACATGTACAGTCTAATGGATAATATAGTTAAGGGAAGTTAGCAATGTGTATATCTCCCCAATAAATCATAGTGGGCATATTAATGTTTGTGAATTCATAAACTCTATTGGCAAATACACTTTCCTTATATTGAGACTTTATGATAAAAAAGTTTTGTTCAATTGAATTACAAAGGAAAATTCTACAAGCCGAAATGAATATCATATTCCTATAATAAGCAAAAGTATGAAAGTACAAATCGTTCTCTGAATGAAATATGTAAGCACTTTGTATGAAGGTTATTCTCTTTCATTGTTTCCCTTCTAACTCGTTAATGTACAAAAAATGCAGCAAATATGCTGATATCATCAGGGGTTGCTTTAAATAAATATTTTTATAGAATTAATTTTTTAAAAATTTAATAAATTTGGGCTTGATAAGAAGTCTGGTTATGAATTAAAATCTATGTATCAGTTTGGAATATTTTGACCAGTTCAGAAGTGATGCTGTCAAGATGAATGCTCAAAGCAAATTTTTATGTTACATCCAATGTTTACAACAATTACACAAAACTAGAGCCCTTTTCCCTAATTTCATAGAAGGAAAAAAACAAAACAAAACATGCTAACTGTTCTTACTTAAACAGCACAAATAGGACTTGGTGAAGTCAGCAAACCTTTAAAGCATGGGACCAAGACAACTACTGCATTCAAAGTTTACTTTGATTAAGCTATTTCAAAATAGAAGGAATAACACCAGTGGTAGCTTCAGAATGTACATTTAAGCAGGGCTAAGGAGAGCCAGTCTGGCTGGTAGATGACTGTAGGGGACTAGTATTGAAGATAACTTTGAATAGCAAGCACAGTGTATTTCAACTTGGTATTTATGTGGGATGACCTAGAAGAATGAATGGAGATGGAGAAGTACTCCAAACATCTTATTGCTACCAGTTAATAGTATTCTATAGAAACAGTCCTGTGGAAATAGAACTTCTCTTTAGAGACTCATGAATGTTCTCCAGTAGCTGGTTTGCAATGCAGAGAATAGACTGTTTCCATGAAGAACTCATCTGTTGTGCTAGGATTTACCAAGCAAACTAGTTGCAGTTTTATTCAGATACTAAAAGTTTTATTTCTATGTCTTGGAATCTGTACCCTGACTCTCTAGTATTAATGGAGGAAATAATCATGACAGTAAAAGAATATTCCTATATTGGGGAAAATAAATACACACTCTCCTAGAACTGAGTCACTCAGACCACTGTTTTTCCTATGTCATAGCAGCTATAAGTCAGAAAATAATGGAAAACACTTTTTTTTTTGAAAGCTATCAATATTTGGGGGGAAAAAATGGAGGGCAGTTTTTTAGAAGAACGTTGCCTATTTAGATAGGCTCACCTATAAGGAACTCAACAAAGGAAATGGGTTTAGTATTATGAATAAACTGTAAAGTGAATTTTCTTTAAATATTACCTTTAATTATAACTGGCCCTTGTGAACTTAATACTGGAGGCAGCTGAAAAGTGGTACAATTTTGGTTAGGTATAGCAATGTGGGTCTCAAGTATAAGTGACTGGCTATAGTTTAATAATCCTAAAAAGGCCACATATATAAACCAAATGTTTAATTTCAAATACTGAACATCAAAGCACTTTCTTTTTCTTCTGACAGTTAAACTACTTTTAACATAGTCTGGAAATTGGTTTACAGACTCTTCTTACTGCCAGAGACATGAGAATAGAGATCCTGGCCATGTGGCTGCCTCGAGCTCTAGGCCTTGGCCTGCCATAGATGATTAAAATGATTCTGTGCAGAAAGAGTCAAGACTTTTTTGGTCTATGATTTTAAGTGAGTGTGGTTTGGAACAATTTAAATGGGGAGAGACCTACATTCATGAAAACCTTGACTCTTTTTTACGTTTTCCTTCTTTCCAGCTGGCTAGAGCCTCTGCTTTCCTCCAAATCAGGTGCCTGTCTAGATAGAAGCCAAATTTTTTAGAATTAAATGGAAATAACACTTGTTATTTCATATTTTCAAGTGTCAAATGTCCACAGAAAGGCAAGGGCAATTTAAGCCCAAAACATGCATAAGTTGGCTTGAAATTGCTAGGAGGAGTTAAAAGAGCAGATACGTTGTTGTAAATCATATGGCAGAACTGCCACATACCACCCGAGTCACACGTGGTTTTCTTTAAAAGAGAGGACACTCCTATTATGCAGAGAGTATTTCCCTGCAGCTATTCACATCCATTTAGTGTTCAACCATTTGCAGAAGTGAGAGTCTTTGAAGGCTTAAGTATATTCATACGTTCATAAAAATGACACACTCATTAGCAATTATCGAACCAAAGGAAGCTCTGCATTTATAAAAATAAAGAAGGAATCTCATGAATAGTAACTGAAGTTTTCTTTGTTTTTTGTTTTCTTTTAATCTGATCTTTATTGATCGTGTATTATATGCAAACCCTTTACATAGTGCAAGGCCCTGGAATCAAATCACCTGGGTTCCTAGTTCACTTTCTGTTTGATCTTGAGCAAATTATTTAAACTCCATTTGTCTCATTTTTCTCAATCTGTAAAACTGGGAAGTAATAAGACATAATTCATGGAGCTGTTGAGGGTTAAATAAAATCATTTATCTTAAGTTTTTAGGAGAGAATTGAGCACACCACACCTAGCACCACACTTGTTCATGGTAGGCACTCAATGAAGTTACACAGTAACAATTACCTGTTACTATGATCATCACAACTGATCTTCATGACAACCCTGTGAGTAGAGGATCTTATTAACAATTTGAATATGACACTGTTGAGAATCTGTACTGCCAAGTTATTTTCTCAAGTTCCTTTAGAAAGCCTAAATGGTAGAGCAAGTGAGCTCATACACACGCCAGGTCTTTGCCAGCAGAAAGTCAACAACTCTTCTCCAGCTTGTTGAATTACATTCAGAACAAATATAGTGAGAATCAGGCATGCATTGGGTCCTGTGCTTGGATCCAGGCATTCAAAGATAAATAAGACATGATCCATCATCTAAAGAGATTATATTTTTCACAGATAGTCATATGTGAAAATCAATCATGTATAAAAATATGTCAAGAGCCTTACAGAAAGAATAGAGTAAGAGTAGGGTGCAGCCTCACTGTAGCAATGTAGAGTGTTGTCTGTGAGAACCGGCATGACAACACAAAATACTCAGTGTTCTCAACCAGGCTTCCATAAACAGAATTTATTTCTTCAATCAGATTATCTTTTTAAAAAATGGAAATCACTAAAAGCAAAATCAGTTAAAGTCACTTATAATGTGTTTTTTTTTTAAATTAGAAATATTTTATACTCTAACCTATAGTTTTGGATATATGTCCATGTCAACTGTGCTCACTACTTCCTTCTATTTTGTTTTTTTTTTCTTTTTTTTCTTTTTTTATTAATTATTTCCTTCTAAATAACTGATTAAATATTAAATTGGTGTTACGACAACTTTCAGCTATACGTCAGAAATTTGATTCAACAATACCTTAAATTCAATTGTTTACAAGAGGAATGGTTTAAGGTGACAGACAGAGTTTGGTTTTCTAGTTTTAATTGCTTTAAGATTTGAGATTATTTAAAATATTTGTGGGTTGCTTTTTCCAGATAAAATTAGAATTTTGCAGTAAATTATTAGCAGACACCAATATGTTTTGTTACATTTCTCTACATTTTACTATTACTGTGTTCTACTTTCATTAATTGCATTTTAAAACATCTCTAGCAGTCTGCATTTAAATTTCTTCCAAACAGCAAGGCTTTATCCCACCTGAATCTGAGCCATTATGTAATCAGCTATTCAAGGCTATTTGGGATCCTGGAACTTGGCATATTTCTGCCTCTATCTTATATACATTGCACTATTTACATTGCACTATCTTCTCCCAATATAGTAACAAATAATTAGAAATCACAAGAAACATTTATCCATCATTTGTCAAAAGCAGTTCACCTCACAAAGGTCAGAATGGCTATCATCAAAAAAATCTACAAACAATAAATGCTGGAGACGGTGAGGACAAAAGGGAACCCTCGCGCTGTTGGTGGAAATGTAAATTGATACAGCCACTGTGGAGAACAGCATGGGAGTTCCTTAAAAAACTAAAAATAGAACTACCATATGACCCAGCAATCCCACTCCTGGGCATATACCCTGAGAAAACCATAATTCAAAAAGACACATGCACATCAATATTCATTGCAGCACTATTTACAATAGCCAGGACATGGAAGCAACCTAAATGTCCACCAACAGGTGAATGGATAAAGAAGATGTGGTACATATATACAATGGAATACTACTCAGCCATAAAAAGGAACACAGTTGGGTTATTTGTAGAGACATGGATGGACCTAGAGTCTGTCATACAGAGTGAGACAAGAAAGAGAAAAACAAATATCGTATATTAATGTGTATATGTAGAATCTAGAAAAAAAGGTACAGATGAACCTATCTGCAGGGCAAGAATAGAGACAGATGTAGAGAATAGATATGTGGATACAGGGCTGGGGGGGTGAGGAAGGAGGGGTATGATGAATTGGGAGACTGGGATTGAAATATATATACTACAATGTGTAAAATAGATAGCTGGTTGGACCCTGCTCTATAGTGCAGGGAGCTCAATTTGGTGCTCTGTGGTGACCTAGATGGGTGGGATGGGGAGTGGGGGTGGGAGGGAGGGCCAAGCTGTATGTATACATATACACATATAGTTATATGTATACATATAGTTGATTCACTATGTTGTGCAGCAGACACTAATACAGCATTGTAAAGCAACTATACCCCAATTAAAAAAAAAAATAGCTGCAGATACTCTTATGACACACTGTTGGTTTTTAGTGAAAGATATTTTGTTTTCCACAAGCTTGATACTGCAATATACCAAATACAAATGGAATGTGACTACTGCCAAGAGTCAGACTTTGGTTTCAGAAAAACAGTAAGTTGGTTATTGTTGCTCACAAAAGTACTATCCATAATTCATGATTTCCTTGTGTTTAATTTTTTAAATCTTTTACTTATTTATTATCTAACAAAGTTTGTATCAACAGCCCACAGGATTATTTTTAATGAGATTTATTAGGCAAGAATGAACTAAATGCAAAACAGAAGTAACTCTCTTTAAGCCCCAGGAAAAAAACCTTTGCTTCAACTTGATGAAGAAAAGTTTATGTGTAAAATCTCAACATTAAAATGGTCTTGGCAGTTTTATAAATTAGAGAAGAGTATTACAAATTTAGAAGTGTTCAAAGGAGAATGGAGACCAACCTAGTAAATATGTAATTAATATTCTTTTGATAATGTTAGGCCTTCTTTGAGATTTAGACTTTCTGTGTTTCACGTTGAAGGCATCATTTAAACAGTGTTGTAAATTCTGATTTTCTACACTGAGGAAAATATGCATATTAAGGTAGAAAATTACTCAGTATCATAATCCTAATTTACCTCTAAAAATGGTCTGGTACATTTCAATTTCATCTTGCTTTTATAAAAAATATGAAATATGTAGAAAAATGAAAGAATCTTATACCAAATACCAGTGTATCACATTCATTACTTAGATTAATTTTTTCTTATTGCTTTATCTATTTATTAATAATTATGTATACATATTTTCAGTATAATTTGGTTATTACACACTAATTTTATTTATAAATATATACTAATTATGTTTATAAATATATATACATATAAATAATATATATAAATCAGCATGCATTTACTAAACAGAACATATTCTTACACAACCACAATACCTGCATCCTACCTAAAAATGATAGCATTTTTCTAATACTTTAACATGCAGTACATATTCAAAATCCCCCAAGTATCTGGCAGTGTATGTTTTATAGCTATTTTATCTTCAACCATGATACAAAATGTTTCACACATTGCATTTGTGGTTATGGCTTTTTATTCTTTTTAAAATCTGTTTCAGACTCTCACCTTTTTACTTTCTTATGATAAACATTTTTGAAGATAGTCTGTTTCTTTTAGAATTTCCCACATATGTATTTGCTTAATTGTTTCCTGATGATGTCATTTAACCTTTCCCTCAAACTCTGTATTGCCTCTAAATTAGAAGTTAAGTCCAAAGGCTTGATATGATTCAGATGAACTATTTTTTTGGCAACAACTTGTTACCGGTAAT